>NC_140080.1:73048024-75645524 GCF_964194135.1 Talpa europaea | reverse complement strand
CAAACTAACATTAACTGGTAAAAACAATTTGTTTTTATATATGCCTCTGTACTGGATCCCAGTAGGGACTCCTATACAGAACTCTTTCCCTGGGTGCTCCAGATGGACTTGTAGAAATGGTCTGTAAATGTGTCCTAGGGAACATAATTTCTCTCTCTAAAGAGGATCAGAGAACCACTACGGTCCCCAGCATACCCACAGACTTCTCTGTGGAAGTGAAGAAGTTGGTAGAGAATCTCCCAGAATACTCTATAAAGATTCAAGCAGAACAGAAATAAATCAACATGAGGGGCCTCCCTGGTGGCACATCGGGTTGAGCGCAGCACTGTGGAGCTGTCTGAGACCTCTGCAGTGCAGGTTCAATTCCCAGCCTGCCAGGGAGATACCCACATGGCGCAGAAGACCTCTCCTGCCTTGCCCGCTGCTCCCCTCAGCAGTGTCTTCAGTCCATCTGCCTGTTCTGCTCCCCCCTCTGTCTCTGGTGAATCCTCTCACCCTCCCACTCATCTGGCCTGCACCCAGTTGTTGTATAAATAAAAAATAAATCTTTAAAAAAATAAATCAATATGAGCAAGGGCAGTTTATTAGCAGTGCTGACTAAAACAATAAGCAAGCAAGGGAATATATAACACTGTCATGTTTAATGAGTCTGGTCTGACAAATCTTGTGCCTGTGAGGTAAAGTGTAACTCATGTTTCTTTAGCAGCAAAGTCCAGTGAGCTGTGCATATGAAGATGGCTTGGGGGGAAATAAATGAAAAACAAAACAAAATAAACAAACAAAAATACATTGGCCCTAAGATGGGACATCAAGCCCTTAAGCAGCAGTGATTTCTTTTTTTTTTAAGAGAAGAATGCTAATCTACTTATATTCTCATTTCTATTTCCAAAGACCAGAAAAATGTGTTTGGTTCTTTTCCTCCTCTATATCCTGGAGAAGGAAACCATATATCCAAACTGAAGAGTCCATGATTAGAATTTTCAGCCTTGTTTCAATCTGTCTTGATGCATAGTTTTATTAGGTAGAGAAAGTTAAATAGTTTTTGACTCCATTTAGTAATACTTCTCTGAGATAACCAGGTCAGGGTTGAAGGAGTTGGATGCAGGAGGGAAAGGAGTGGAAAATCGGAGGCAACGCCTCTTCCTGGCAACCCAGCAGATAGGTACAAATAAACAACAGAATTATAGAAGTTTAATTTTAGAATTACTATCAGAAAGAATGTCATTTAATATGTTAATTTTATCGATCAGAAATCTGAAATTCAGAAAGACATGTGCAGGTTTCACAAACTTATTAATGACAACATGGAAATCTTTATTTTTTTGTTTCTTGACTCAAAATGGAGCACCTATGCGAATGAATGGAATAACTACTGTGTTAGTACTTGCTTTGAAGAAAGATGAGCACCATTGTGGGCAGCAGAAGTAGAGAACAGCTGCTATTTACTTAGATTTGGCCAATTTGGATTGCGTAGAAAACATGCAGTGTAGACTCAAGAGCTTGATCATGGAATTCATAGAGGGCAAGTTTGGCAAGTTCCTAGAGGGCAGATGGGAAGAAGTGGACTTTGTGTAGGTGGGACCCACGCCTGCCTTCGAGAAGGGATAAGATTTGAAGCGGCAGGTGGTAGCTGAGGACCAGTGCATTTCAGGCACCGAGTATTAGCACTGCCACAGGAAGAGCCTGGGATGCAGTGAGCTCTCATTTCAATCTTTACAGTAGTTTTAATATTCTCATTTAATCCATGTGAATGACTTTGGGCGAGTTACTTAGCCACTCCTGTCCTCTGTTTCTTTAGCAGCAAGAAGGGAATAACAAAGCAAGCCTGCGTTGTGGGGAAACCAGGAGGCATCGTGAATATGAAGCATTATAAAGGGTTTTATTCACATAAAGGGGAAGGAGAGTATGCTCCACAAAATTCTACAGCCAGAGTTTCAAAGCATCATTGTTGCCTAATGATGGTTTTAGCTTTGCCCTCAGTGGATATATAGCTGGAGTTTTGCAACTGAAAAATATCTTTGTTATGTTTTGCCTGGATCAAAGCACACATAAAGCCTGATCGAATGGAAAAAAAGGAGAAAGATACAGGCGAGCGCCTCAGCATGACAACCAGCGGCCCTCATTTTTTTTGCTAATGCTCTAACCAGTTAAAATGTTCTGAAACCTTTCTAAGCATGGTCTGAAAATCCAACAAAATTTTAATTTATATATATATACACATATATAACTTATATATATAATTTTTATATATATATAATTTATACACATACACATATATATATGTTTCATATATCCAGGATGGTGCCCATGCCCTACTGGAGATCAGAATTACTACAGATGGAAGCATGACACTTTGAGTCCTTCTATCTAGTGGGTATGAGGCCATGCCCCCAAAGAAGAGATATTTATTAGAAGAAAAGTGAACTACAAAGAGACCAGGGTGAAGATAAGGGAATCTTTTTAAATAAAAATGAGTATGTGTAACAAAATCCAGAATTTTCTATTACCTAATGGATTTTCAGATAAGGAAGTTTTATGAGCAGACAGAAGTATCTTATAAGATACTTATCAGTTGCTTGCCAATAAATGAAAATTTTAATAAGAACCAGAGAAACCTTCCTTCAAGTGAGTGAGAGTGGTGTTTCTGTGACTGCTGTGCTCCCTCTAAGCTGTAGTTTCTCATGGCCCTGTGTACTCTAAAGTGTTATCTTGTATCCTGATTGCAGATAGGAAAGAAAACAGAAACTGTTTGTAAATTCCAACCAAACCTGGAAGAATCATTTGGGAGTGAACGTTCTTGATGCATACTTCTAGAATTATTGACATTTTTTATCTTCTTCTTTAAAGAACTAATTTTTGTTTAGATCTTATCTTTGACTTCCTGAGCAATCTTTACCTTTTTCAATGATCCACTCTGGGTCTTCTAGCAACACATGTTGTTTTTTCCTGTTTAACAGCCAATTCTTTGGGGTCCCAAGATCTCTTTGCTATCTATGGACTATGTATAAGAAGACAAATGCAAAAGTAGAAAATTTAGCTCAGGAAAGATAGATGGTTTCTGAGCTCCAAAAGTCCAAAGAAAAACCCCACCAAATTTAATTAGCTTTTATTTTTTTACACTCACTGAAATGACTCTATGATCAAATTCAAATACATTGTAAGATTCTGAGGGCTAGGAAAACAATTTTATACTTTTTTTTTCTTCATTTCTACCCACTATCCCCTCTCTTCAATATTTAGCATAAAGTCTCATCCTTAAAAAATGCTCAGTGAATACAGGTTGGTTGAGCATTTATTTATCAAATTGGCTGGTTTATGAGCACGCTATAGACATTGCCTGACCTCTCAAAACAATCAGGGGTTTTCAGTGGAGACACAAGGAGGCCTTCAGGGACCGTGGTATTTATCTCCATCTCTTTTGTACTAGTTGATTCATGTTCTCTGGGCACTTCCTATAGGTGGATGCTCCATTTCTGTTTATTGAATAAAACATAGTTCCTATTGTTAAGAAGTAGCTCCTCAATTAAGTTCTGTTAGGAGAACTTGTACCACCAGATTAAATTACAAAACAAAACAGAATTTTGCTATATGACCTGACCTTTCAGTCTTGGGAATCCAATATAATAATAAAAGTTTATTTCCTTCAGGGTATATTATCTCTCTAGCCAGATGCTCATTGTTAAATGCATGACAAGCTTCTTCGAGCTAAAAGGTTCTCCTTTATGTGGATGGAGGAAAAAAATGAAAACCACTTACCTGGTCAACATTATTTCACAGGGTGCTAAGGAATAAATCAGGGCTGGCATGACCTTCATTGAAATTTCAGATTTATTTACAGAGGTTTGTGCTGATCGCTTTATCTACCGGAGGCTTCGTTTCCCCTTGGTGACTCATAAGTAATGTGGTCCACGCAACCCCGTGTAAATAGAGCTAATATTTCAAGGGAGGTCATGCTATATACTCTTCCCCTGAGAACAGATGATGGTTGACTGCAGGGCTGATATGAAATTTATTTTTGTGAGGGAGAAGAGGGATTGTGTGGCCTGGAGGGCAGTATCCAGGGCTTGTGAATCCTAAGAGGGGCTGAGATGCACTAGAATCCAAGTGTATTTGTTCTCTGTGTTTCTACTTATGGCCAAAGATTAAAAAAAGAAAACAAAATAACTCACTCAAGTCAAATCTTCAACAGTCTATAAATTCATCATTGATTTTTCTTAATTTATTTGTGTTTTTTATTTTTTTCTTTAAGCCACTAAATCCCCAGTGGTCTTCAAAAAAGGGTTTGGGTAACTCCTCCCCCCATTAAGCAGATCTTTAAGATGACTACCTCTAACAATTTCACTTTTTCTTCCTTTCTCTTGCTTTCCATCCCTTACCACATCTGTCTTTCCGTATCTACTAATATATTTTGTTGGGACTTTTTCACATAAGAAGCGCCTCTTCCCCAATTCTAATTAAGTCTCTCCAGTCAGTAGCCCTGCTAAGATATGTTTCAGAGACTTCTCCATATACATACAGAGAGAGACACCTACCCTCCTACCTGCATTTTCAGGGAGAATATATGGCTTTGGGAAAACCAAACAAGCTGTTCTTCATAAAATGTTAGTATAAACTATAAAATCCAGTGCTCCTGGGTTTCTTATCTCTGCTTTATTATCTATTGTATTCATAATTATAAAAGTTATTAAGAAAGACATCTAAAAGGAAGCCAGATAATAGTATACTAAAATTAATCAAGAAATGTATATTTCTATACATTCTATGGCCCCTGTATGTAGCTACATGCAAAGTGAGATGAGAATCTTGTCATGTAGCTTATAATGTGTTTAGGGGAAATAAGACTAACACTCTGGAAAAATACTAAAAAATAGCTCAATGTTAGATATCTTGAATACAGAGAAAAAGAAGAAAAAAAAGTAGGGGCCTTCCCTGGTGGCGCAGCCGTCGAGTGCTGGGCTGCGAAGCTGCCCACAGCCTCTGCAGCGCTGGTTCGATCCCTGGCCACCTGTGAGGGTCCCACATGGTGCACAGACCTCTCCTGCCATGCCCGCTGCTCCCCTCAGCAGTGTATTTCATTGGTATGTCTGTTCTGTTCCCTGCTCTGGCTCTGGTGAATTCTCTCACCCTCCCGCGCTTCTGACGGTACCCAGTGCTTGTATAAATAAACAAACAAATAAATAAATAAACAAACAAACAAATAAATAAATAAATCTTAAAAAAGGAAGAAAAAAAGTAAGAAAATGACGAACAACATATCTATATAAGATTAACTGGTATGGACTTAAGTGACATTCTAAATACATATATGTCATGTCACTCTCCTTAAAATCACCTAGCAGTCCAGGCTGCTTTATAACTCTTGAATCCACAGAACTATGTGATTCTCACATATGTCAGCTCACCCCATCATATGTCCCTCATGTCTGAGAAACTCTGTGTTCCATCTATATCACTATTATATGTATTTGGGGATGAGGAAACTAATTATAAATAACCTTTGCAAGACCGTAAAGCATATTAGCTAGTCATGTAACCCATAACGTCCTTTCCAAATGCACTATGTTATCTTTATCTTCTCTCAGTTTGGAGTGCCTTCTACTGATGTCTCCAGCTGGAAAATATCAGCATCTCACTGCTCCCAGGGCTGAATGAGCTATTCCTTTTTCTCTGTTCACCTAGCTCTTCTACCCCACAGCATTTTAGTCTTTTCTTTATTATACTCCCCTGCTAGATCCTGAGCTTTTTTTGAGGGTAACTACTATGTTTTAGTCACTGTGGATTCCCTAGTGCCTACCACCAGAATGTTTTATGGGTGTTTTAAAGGTGAGTAAATTCTCGAAAATGGCAGCATGATCTCCAAAACGAGTGGAGAATGCAGCCACCCCTTGAGACCTAAGAGCTCTAAACAGAACCTTCACACTAAAACATCCCCCTCATCAGCTCCTATAGTAAGAGAATCTACTCATAACCCTTGGGGCTAGGTTGTAGTTCTCATCCTCTGGCCTGGGGCAAATTACTTACTTTTATCACAGCATCTTGTACCATCATTATCTGCATCATCATTTTCAGCAACATTAGCAACAAGGAACATTTACTGACTGTCTCTGGGGTCTTGTGCCAAACATTGTGGGTACAGACCTTCATAAAACCAGTTTTGGTGCTGGAGAATTTAATGTCATAGTAGAAACAAATGTTATATAATAGCACAGATTTTTCTATAGAATACTACTGTCTCTGAACACTTAGAAAATGAAGAACTCTTTGGACAAACAAAATACTTTGTCCACTTCCAGGAGATTTAATTGCATAATAACAAATAGAAGACTTTTGAGGTTTTGTTTAATTTTTAATTTTTTACATACAGCAAGATAGGCAGATTTTTAGTTTAGAGTTTGACACATTTCGACCAGTGTATATACTTTTGGAACCAAACCCCAAACAAAATACAGAATATTTCTATCACTCTAAACAGTTTTCCCATGAACCTGCCAGTCAATGCTCTTCCCCTGTCTTCCTTCCCCCAGGCAATATCTATTTTGATTTCAAAATCACCCCATAGGTGGGGTAATTTTACTTCTGCTTCACATTTATTAAGCATTCTTTTAAAAAATATGTAACATTTATTAATCTTACACATATTTATTGTATAGCAGAATATTCTTTGGAAAATGCTGGGTTATCACTTTATAACATTCAGTGAGCTTTTATATTATCTGATTTAATTAATTAAATCATTATCTGATTTAATTCAAAATACTAATATAAAAATACTTTAAATGACAAATGAATGACTTATACAGTGGTTGCCATAGGAATTTTGATTAAAACATGCATTTTGGAGTTAGTTTGAATGGGGAAAGCTTCACAGTGGTTGTCAGTCAAAACTCAACTGGACTCTCAGAAAGGGTAGGATGCAGATATGTCAGGAGAAGAGGAGAGGACATTTCAGGAGGTAGGAGCCGGTGGGCAAAGAGTTAATGATGGTGATATATATTTTTTTAGAACACCCAGGAGAAGAAAGCTGTAGTGGACATGCCCTACTTCCTGCTCCCTATCCCTGAGGGTGCCTCAGTGCCTCCAGGTCTGTAGAGGCCCAGCATGCCTGGAGCACTGGGGAAATGGTCCTTGCAAGATCTGCTCAGCTGTTTTTCCTGGGTAGTGCTGAGTTACATGAAGTCCTTTTAGAGACTTAATTCACCTTGAGTTCTATTTGTCTTCTTACACTTAGGAATAGTATATACCTATCGACAAAGCTTTTTTCATATTTAATATTCTTTTAGTAAAATTTAAGGGGGAGGAAAGTGGCTCACCATTTTGTGCTTACATTTTATCAAAAGGGAAATTGTTTGCAAGGATTGCTCATGTCTTGAAGCTGGTAGGAAGTCCAGATCTTCCTAGGGGGCTTGTTTTTCAGACGATTCTCTCTTCTAGTCACAGGGCTGTGCTCCCACGGTTTCACTTAGCTTCCTGCTCTGGGCCGTCCTTTGCTTAGACTTTTCAGTTCTTTAGAAGAGGGTGTCATGAGAAAATGCACATCCACATTGGTGCCTAACTGGCAGCTTTAGTGGCCAGATGCCCTCTGCTTCCTAAAAATTCCTTTCCAAACAAGTAGGTAGAATTTTTCTGTTATTAATTCTAGCAGTGGGATCATATTATTAATGCTGAATCACTGACAATTTTTTGGACAGGACCTGAGGCATGGAGTCTACTTATAATTGTTTCTATTATTAAAACTAGTGATAAGGAAAATAGGAGAAGACACACACACAATCTGCAGACATGTGGTGAAAACAATGTGAAAGAGGTGCTGTCTTAAGTATCAGCAGAAATCCTGTAGGATTAGTTCTTGACAGAATAAAAATGAGTGCAGGCATCTTTGGCACCTTCTTGCCTTTCTGCCTGCTACATCCACCCACCTGAGTCTCTGTGCCCTCATATTATTCCCAAAGTTCCCTGCATCTACTCTGCTCCATTATGGTGGGAGCAGCTTAGAGAAGACCATGAGAAGACAGACAGGTGATCCTTTTAGATGAGGTTTATGCCCTGTCCTTTTATAAATATATTATTTGATAAAGAAAATAGACATAAAATCATAAAATACTGGAAGACTTGCCTCTATTGTAGTTGCCTAATTTCACAAACAAATAAACAAGCAAGAAAAAGGAAGAGCCTTTATATAATCACAGAGGACTTGACTGTGGGTCCATGGCTAACACTGGCTTCTTGCCTCCCTCTTGATAGCCCTTTACCCTGCACCCTCATTGCCCAGGGTTAGAGAGGCAGTGGACTGTGTGCATGGCTTTCTACCTGAGGTGGGGCATACATTTTGTTTCCCCCTCTGCAAATCCAGCCCCCTATTCTGTCCTCAGCAGCTTCCTCCACTCCCTGATGTCTAACTTAAATACAACTTCATCATACAATCCTTTCACCCCCTTATTTCCAGACTGCCTGCCATGTTCTTCACTAGCACCTGCCTTACTTTATCACACATTGGACTTTTAAGTACCTGTTACCTGTCTGTCCTCCCTGCCCAACTGTGAACTGCAGGAGAGTCTAGTGTCTGACACAGAGTTATGCTCAATGGGTATTTGTTGGTTGAACCAATGAATATGGATTGGGGTCTTAGGTAAGCCTGTATGTTTCAAATGCTTTCAAAAGAGAACACCACACATAATATATTGTTGCTGTTTAAAATCTTCTTAATTGGCTTTTGTTGTTGTCACAGGCAATGCTGGCTAAAGCATAAATGAAATTTAATGAAAGGCTATTGCTAACTCCCAGAGAAGGTTGAGAGCTAGGCTTGGAGGAGGATAGGAACGGGGACAGCTCAGAAGAGCAGAAACAACAGTAATGACTGAAACAGCCTCGTGGCAGGGGGAGCTGGGTCAGGGGCCATCGCTATAATCAGTGAATTCCTACTATTTAAAATCTTTGTCACCGTGAACAAGTTTCACATGTCAGGGAAGGAACACCCAATTAGCATAGGTTGAGTCTGCTCCTTGGCCCTTAGGGGAAAGAGTAAATTCCTCAAATGAAGATCTTATTAGGAAAGAGGAATGAATGGTGAGTGACTGAGATCGGAGAGCAAATAAGACACATCTACTCAAATATACATCAATGAGCTTCCCTAAGTCTATCTGTGTTTTCACAGGCTGGGTAAGGTGCTCCTCAGCACTGGGGATGCCACTCACCAGGGGGGGCAGTTCTGTCAAGATGTCTGCCTTCCCCATGTGTATGTGGGCAACCGAGGCTTGCAGATATATGGTGTCGGATAAATGTGTTTTGGATGAATGGAAGAGTGAATGAGAAGCAGGTGCAAAGCCTGGATCATCAGAGATGACTCTCAGAGAGGATGTGAGACAGAGATGTGAGGGAGAGACAGAGCTATGAGGCGGATGTGAGCAATGATGAACATTTGACTTCAGGTGTATATTCAGTTCTCAAATATTTCTCACAACAACCTTGTTAAATAGGCAGGGCAGTTACACACCTTATATTACTAATGAAGACATTAGACTTAGTGCGATTAAATGATTTATTTGGGGTCACATAACTAATTATTTGCAAAGCCTGGATCAGAATATAGGTCACCTGTTTCCTACTCCAGTGCTTGATATAATAGTTGAGTAATTTTTTTTCTTTCAAATGTTTGGTGATGGATGATAAGTCACAGATGAGTAGGGGGTTCTGTAAGGGAACAAAATAAGCCTGAGGACATTTGAAAACAATGAGCAGCAGTGAAAATGAAACCAAGAAGTACCATGTTTTTGTGTGTGCAGGATGTGAGAGCAGAGGGGTAGTGCACGAATGTGCGTGTGTATGTAGAAATTTGAAATAAGACTCTGAGAGAATGAGTACAGAAATAAGCATGCTGTGAAGACTTCTAAAAGGTTCGTCTTATTGCTCCTATCCCTGAACACTAAGGTTTTTTTGTCACTACTATTATTGCATTATTATATTTTAAGGAATTATTATTAAAGTGAAAGTATTGTTGTATAATTATATAATACATCTCCCAGTAGCAGCAACAACAAAAACAACAATATAGTAATAACAAATATCAAAAAGAGAAGTTTTGCATTTTTGGAGAAACAGTTTATAGAAATAGCAGACTTAAACACACATTCAAGGTATTTTAGATTGCGTAGTTGTGTGGTGCACAATTATTGCTACGGGATGGAAAACGCTTTATAGAATATTTATGACCCACTGAATATGGGTACAAGAACTTTGCAGGGGACCAGGGAATATTCTATATACCCCTAGCTTAGTTCATCGTTACATAACTTTCCTGAATTGGAGACAACCTGTATCTTCAGCCTAGCAACCCACAAAGGTGCCTTATCTTGCCTTCTATACTGTTTAGATGGCATCTGCGGTTGTGGAGAGATGTTGCAGTATAGAACCTTTTCAAATCCCACCTTGGGCCAGAGAAACTGAAAGCATTCTAATTAAGAAATTTATTTTCTAGCCAACTCATTTTCAACTTACCATCCTTTTAATGGGAAAATGCTTATCTTTAACCATTATTTAAAATATTTTTATTTATCTTTAATTTTTATTGAAGTAACATTATAATGTTATATATACATCATTGAGAATCAACATGTGTATATATTATGTTACATTCACCAATGAAATTTCAGCTCTTAGTCAAGTTTCAACTAATCTACAGTGGTGATGTCTGAGCAGTGAACACCTTTGCTCTCTCCTAATCTCCATCTGAAGCTCCAATGTGTCTATTTATTTTGGTGAATTAACTTTTGTATATTTGTATGTAAGAGAGGAAGGAGACTAGCTAGAAGGAAGTAAGAGCGATGACTAGGGTTAGAACTAATTTTCAAAGGTCTGAGAAACCATGGAGGGCTTTTGAAAAATTCAGTATAGAACTACCACATGATCCAGCAATGCCACTTCTGGATAGATATCCAAAGGAAATGAAATTAGTATTTTTGAAGAGACATCCTCAGGCCCATGCTAACTGCAGCATTTACTCATGATAGCTGTGCTATGCACACAGTGTGTGAATGATGACTGATGACTGATGGATGAATGACTAAAGAAAATGTGGCACACGTACATACACTGAAATATTATTCAGCCTTAAAAAAGAAGGAAATCCTGCCATTTATTATAAGATGAACCTGGAGGACATTATGCTCAGTAAAATAAGGCAGACACAGAGAGATAAATACTGTGTGCTTTTACTTATATGTGACATCTTAAAAAGTCAGACTCTTAAAAACAGGGAGCAGAACTGTGTTTGACAGGGACTGAGGGATGGTGTAGGTGGGGAAATGTTAGTCATGAGGCATAAAGGTTCACTTCTATGGGATGAATAACTTCTGGATGAATGCTTCAGTGACTATAGTTAATAATATTGTATTGTCTTCATGAGACTTACTAAGACTTAATTCTAAGTGTTCTCATCACAAAAACAAATCATAACTATGAGGAGTGATAGATATGCTAATTAACTTGATTGTGATACTCGTTTAATAAAATGTACATATATTGAAACATCACATTGAATAACAATATATATCTTTATATATTTTCTCATTTTGTCAAGTATGCCTCAATAAAGCTAGAAAAAAAGCAGTTGAGGTAAGCAGATTCTTAGGGAAGATATTGTTGGAAGTTAAAGGGCAAAAAAAGGGCAAAAAAGCAAGCAAGCCAGAGGCAAGTGGGGACCTCAGCATGAAGCAGACATGACCTGTATGTAGGCAACAACTTTTGATGGAAAATGGATCCCAAAAGAAACCTTCAGCAAAAACAGGAAGAGAAAATTATCAAACTCCATTTGCATTGGATTCTTGATAATTTCACCTCCCACAATTTGTGCTATTCAAGGGAGGGAAGGGGAGAGAGACAGACAGACACAAAGAGAGAAAATGTCAGGAAGGATTCATTGTTGGCAGCATTTTGATAATGAGAACGATGGTTCTATTCAGAGGTGTAGCTTCAAAAAAAAAAAAAAAAAGTGTTCCATCATTTGGCAGTTTGAAAGTTTGGCAGCCAGTCTAAAAAAGGAAAAATCAACATTTAAACCTGGTGAGTTTTACCTTCTCCCTCCAGTTCTTTCAAGCCCAGTTTTTCTGAGGAGGAAGGAGAGGAAAGTCATACATTCACCAATGTTACTGCAGAGTCTAAATGTAAAGAGAAAAGGATTCCTGAGATGTAGGTTTTGCCTTCCTATAGAGAGCAAAAATTAGCATTCAGCCTCCTTGTTACAAGTTCCATTTTGATCTTTTTTTAATTGCCAGTGAAAAAAGTAATGAAGAGCAATTCTAATTTAGCCATGAAAATCCTACAAATGATAAAAAAGACCTCTCTGACAGGTGCGCTGAAAATATTCATGTCTTTTCTCCCACTTTGAATCTAACTACAGCTAATAATGGTATAGAGTCATCATTTGAACTGCTCCTGATGTCTTTCATCTGGAGAGTTCAAAGCCCTTTACAAACAATAAATAATTAGGTCTCACAAACGTCCTCCGAACAGGAACATGAGGACTGGACTGTGCCCATTTTACAGGTCAAGAATGGATCCCTATAGCCCCAAGGAGGCTTTACAAACACACTCCTCTCAGAGCTGCCTGTCTTTGAGCTCTTTCTCTCATTGTGTTGTTCTCTCCATGTCCCCCACATACCTAGAAGGAACTTCCCCATTTCACCTGTGTCCCCCACCAAACCCACTGATTGAAGCAATTTTCCTCCCATTGTCCAGTTCCCATTTCCGGCCGTCCCTCTCTTTGTTTGCTGATCACCTCATATAATCACTGTCTCTGCCGCTTTGTGAGAATTATTACATCTCCAGTGTACTCTGCACTTAGCAAATTATTATAGAATAGGCTTCTACTCCCTTTTATAAGGGAATTAGTAAATGCTTCTTGGTTACTGCCTATTTCTGCACCAGTGTCCCAAACCCTGTGGGAATTGGAGAAGGAGCAGCAAACACAGATCCTTCCTTGGAGAAGGTGCAGGTGGTAAAGGGGCAGGACTGAGACCCCAGTTACTGAAAGGGACCAGATGCTGCACAAAGACTTCATTAGGTCTTTGGGAGACCTGGGGATACTGGAATTTAGAAGAAAGATTTGGGGAGTCAGATCTAGGAGGAGCTGTGGTTGGGTGGAAATTTTGAATATTGGATGAGTTGATTTAGAAGGAGCATTATAGATCCAGGGCCAAAAGGTTCCTGGGATGGTGGAGGGGGAGGTGGTGAGAGCTATTTGGTCTTTTAGAAGAAATAAAGGTAAATGAAGTGAGAGAGCATCCTTCTGTGCATGCACCATGGGCCCTGCATGATTTAATGGTAAGGAAGGGAGTGTGGAACAAGCACATGAGTAGGAGCCCGGGGTTAAGCACAGCCCTTCCGGTGATTGGAAACCCAGTCTAGTGACTTCAGAGAGATTTTATTCTTGTTAAATACACTAAAGGTCACTTTCAGTGATTCACTGTCCTTAATTCTACTGCACTCATATTCTGGGCATCCTGAAACTTATTTCAAGCGTGTGGAGACAGAGGCAGGGCTCTGATGTACATCATTATGTAAGTATAAAGGGACTGGACCCTGGTTCATAAGCAAATGAGTATCTGGAGCATAAGTATGTCACCTGTTGGGAGATTTCATTCATGATGGCTGCCTGGAAGAGATGAAATATGAGCTGAACCTGGTGTCGGTTGATGGAGCTCAGGACCGGGGACCTGGGAGTAATGGGATGAGCACAGACCAAGTAGTGCCAGGATGTAATGATGCAAAGGAGTATGTATTTAGCATTTTGCAGTTTCCAGAAACATTTCCTGTCTATGTGATTTCATTTGATCCTTTCACATCCTTGGGAAGTAGGCCTGACAGGTTTTACTACCCCATTTTACAGAGGCAGAACGTGAGAGATGGAGAGTTTAGGTTGTTCCAAAATATAATCTAGCTAGCTAGCAGCAATTTAGGTCTAGAATTTAAGACTTAAGTCTCTGAATCCAAGGCCCTTTGATTATACAGGGAGGGGCAGTGGAAAGACCCTGGAATAGGCAGGAAATGAAGATTCTTTTCCTCATTCTGGGAATTGAGAAGCAGCCAAGAATCCAGGACATAAAGCTGATGCAGGCTCTGAGCTGTGTGTCTTGCCACGCTGATGCTGATATTTTTACAACGTTTCTCTATTAGACAGGAAACTTAGTGCAGGGCCACGCACACAGTAGGTGTTCCATAAATATTTGTTGATGCTGTGGATGCCGTACAACTGGCTCACAGCAGGCCCACCATACCTAATCGCCTCAGAAAGGACTAGGAAGAGATTGAAAATAAAAATCACATCAATAATAGAATCTGTTGTTTTTCCTTCTCTGCCCAGGGAGACTTTGGTTCCTCAGTTGCATTTCCAGTATTTTAAGATGGGAATAATTTTCACAGTGGCAGGTACAGCTGGTGAGATGCTGTTTTAATACGAAGGAAAATGCTAGAATAGAATTTAAGAATATTAAGAAGGGATTTGGTTTCTGACAGAAATATTAGCTGTAAAGGCCGGTGTGAAGATTTTAGAGAAATTTAATTAAAATTTAATCTTCTTTCTAATTAAAGTTTCCTTTAATTAAACTTAAAATTAAATTTGCTTTAATTGGAGGAATTTAAAGGGTATTACCTTTTGAGTGTCAATCACTTTGAAAGAAAAAATTATGCTGCTTTGTCTAGTTTAAAATGAGGTTTGGTGTCAAATTTCAGAAAAGTAATAAAAAATATTGTATTTAAATATAAATCAGCAGTCCTCCGTGCTTAGCTCCTCATTAGTCTGTTTCAGAAACATTTGGCTTCAAATGAGGTTTCCTTCTATGTGGAGAACTCTGGAGATGGTCAGGTTTAGGCGGCAAGGGGCCATGATAGGAGGGCTCTGCATTTCTCTCTCTCCATTATTCAGATTCCCTAGGAGCTATCTCCCTTCTGGGTACATTTTTCTAAGGCTCTCCCATGCCTGTTTTGTAGAACCTGTTTCATCGATAAATCTTGTGAAATGGTTGCTCCTCACTATTTTGTAACTCTAAGCCCTTTCATACTCAATCCTTCCCTAAAACCATTTCTACATGATAGGTAGAATCCATTCAAGCCCCGGATGTTATCACTTCAAAAACTGCGACTGAATGTCAGGTAATTTCTTCACCCAGGAGGGCTTCCTCTTATGACTTCACCATTTCCAATGACAGTATCTAAAAAATAGGTGTTTAATCCTCCATTTATATCCTTACCAGTTACCAAGATTCTTCAGAGTAGCCAACACAGCCATAGCTGCAATTTCGGTTCTTATCTTGTCTCGACTGGATGAAAGCAATAGCTTCCAAGAGGCTGTCTGCTTCCCTTTCTCTCTTGCATACTATTGCCACATCATTAGCTAAAATCACTGTTCCTTGTCTGTAGAATAAACTGCAAACTTCCAACCCTGCCATTCAGGGGTAGGAGAAGTGCCATTTCTAAATCAAATAGGAGAGAATTAATTGCTACAAGGAAAAAACTATTGAAAAAGGTAGGTATGCCGATCCCATGAGATTGAAGTCCCCACAATTTTTTTGCAGTGTGGCTTCAACATATCTTTTTTATATTCATGTCCCTTGACTTTACTAACATACATAGTCTGCTCCAGACAGGCTACACTCTCACCTTCCTTAAAAATACCTCCGGCTTTTTGATATTTGTGCTTTTTTCCCAGATCATTCTTCTAGCCTTGAATGTTTTCTCTTTTCCTTTCCTTTGAGATTCTGATAAAATTCCAAATCATTCACAAAGCAACACCTTATCATTCTGGCTTGGCATCATGGTTCACTCTTCTGTAACTCTCTTGAGTGTTTTATTCCACATGCTAACTTCTGTATCCTTTATGAAAAGGTAACCTATAGTGGCAATTTATGAATCTCAGTAAGTATTATCTCCCCATTTGCTCTCCAGAGTCCACTGTGATGTGTGTCATGTATTTCATCTGACCCATAAGAGGCTCTGAAGGATTTGGCTTCCTCAAGGTCACATAGCAAGTAAGGGACAGAGTGAGACCTGGAACCTGGCTCTCTCCTGGCTTACTTTTGCAGCATCACATTGCCTTTCTCACCATCCACAAGGCTTCATGAAAAACTCTGCTTTTCGACTCTTCTGTTCAAATAGATTTAATACTTTTAGTAAAGAGAAGGACAAAGACCTTTTAAGAACCAGATTTGAAAACTGTTGGGACTTGCTGAGCTAGTTATAAAGATAATCTTTTGCTATTTCATTCAAAGTAAGTATGACACAAATAAAGAGCTTCAAAAGAGGATAAATGTCCCACTGCCTACTGGCTTGTCCTCTCTAATGGAGAGAGATGCTCTCAGGGAATCTTTCAATTTCTCCCTCCCTCCCTTGCTCCCTCCTTCCCTTATTTTTTTCATAAAAATACAGAAGTAGTTGCCATTAAAGATACCAAATGTTGTTGGAAAAAGCTGTTGTTAAAGAAGTAAAGTAGACGAGGCTTTTAGGGCACAACATTAAAATTGGGAGTTGGATCTTGTATCTTCCTTTGGATTCCTTGCATCCTGACTTTGAGTCAACAAGTCATTTGGTGTGGTGTGAAGTCCAGAACAGGTCAGCCAGAGCACAGATACTGAGATGTTGAAGTGTAGGCCCCAAGGTCAAAGTAATGTACTGTTCATGGTTGCCCAGGAGTCCCTGGGTCAGCCCTGTTACTCTAACTCTGTAGAGGATCCTTAAAGTGCTAAGATGTGTTCACGTCTTCCTTCAAAGGAAAGTACTTTCAAGCAGTTCTTGTGTAGTTGCTGGAGTGAGTGTTGTGAGTTTTGGGAACAAAAGAAACTGCTTTCCTGCCATTGTCTGGAATAGGGAATGGTCTAAACTAAGGGCAATCATGGGCAGACTAGAAATACAGGAGGATTAGACACAACATGGAATAAGCTTGCTCTATATTAGATGGTAATAAATTGATCCACCCTTGGGCTTTTTTGTGGGGAGCCAAAAGTGAGCACAGAGTGCTGTGCTGTGAGCACAGAGTGCTGTGCTGTGAGCACAGAGTGCTGGAGGCTCCACTCAGGTAAAGATGAGTCCTGGAGTAGGTGAGCTGTTGTCCTTGAATATGGGAAGTCCAGTGTTCCATCTGGCGATACTGCCTCTGAGCCAGTTGTCTTGCTGTCCTACTTCCTTTGTGACTTTATAATAACCATTACAGCAAACATGTGCATATATTTTTTGGGTTTTTTGTTTTTTTTTTTTTTTTGCAGTCCTAAAACTCTAGGATCCTGATTGTACTTCTTTGTCTAATATCTTTCAGAGTTCTGGATCCATTATCTTTCAAGTTGTGAATGATCAAGCTTGATTTTGAAGACTACCTACCATTCACCTGTCCTTCTAAACATCCCTCTATTACTTCTCTAGATCAAGAGTCATAACCTTTTTTGTAAAAGACTAGACAGTAAACATTTTAGTCTTTGCAGGCCTAACAGTCTATGTTGTGATTATTAAACTTACTGAAAGTAGCCATAGATAATGGCAGTAGCCATTATCTATGGCAGTAGATAAATGGCTCTGCCACAACAAAACTTTACTAATGAACACTGAAATTCTATCTCTATCTATACTTTCATGACAATTTACACATGCCATGAAATACTATTCTTTTACAATTTTTTTCCCTGCTACTTAAAGATGTAAAAACCATTCTACAGGGGCCTCCCTGGTGGCGCAAGGGGTTAAGCACCACACTATGAAGCAATCCACAGCCTCTGCAGCACAAGTTTGACCCCCAGCCAGCCAGAGAGCAACCCACACGGTGAAGCAGACCTCTCCTGTCTTGCCCGCTGCACCCCTCAGTAGTGTATTTCAGTCAGTCTGCCTGTTCTGTTCCCCACTCTGTCTCTGGTGAATCCTCTCACCCTGCACATCTCTGGACTGTACCCCAGTTTTTGTATGCATACATAAATAAATCTTTAAAACAAAACATTCTATGATCACTGCTGTACAAAAACAGGTGGTGGGCCAAATTTGGCTGGTGAGCCAAGTTTATCAACTCTTCTCTCCAGAGATATCTGTGCTCATCTAATTGGGAGGTTTCAGACCCCAGGGATGCCTTTTGTTGTCTTATGTCCTTATCTTTGTTGATGTTGGTCTCTCAAATGAAAAAAAAAAAAATCTTATCCTCAATTCAAGTTGTTGAAATTCTACCTAATGTTACAAAATTTATCTCAAATATAGAATTGAGTTTAAATTCCAGATTCCCTATTTTCAAGCCAGACTAGCAATAGAATAGTGGTTAGGACTTTGAAATCAGACTACCTGGGTCTGAATCCTGCTCTCACTGCTTACTACTGGCATCTTGACAAGCTAATCTTATTAAGCCTCATCTGAAAAATGGAGATAATAACAGTACTCAATTGACAGTTCATAGGTCTATTGTAACAATAAAATATTATAAGCTGTTAAAGAGCTTAGCATAGTGCCTGACCAGGATGAAGTAATCTCTCTGTGTTAGCAGTTGTCAGCTCTTTGTCCTGGCTACTATGCTAAAAGGTACACTCCTCTGCAGTTTAAAGAAGAAACAATTTTGCAATGGGAACAAACTCAATGTTCCATCCTTTGTTTTAAAAAATGTTTTCATTCCTACATGTACATTCTAATTTCTTGTAGTTGGTTTAGAAGTAATTTAAGAGAACAACTGTATTTTTTCCTCCCTTGTCTATGCTCACCTCCACAAAGGAAATGTAATTTTCTTTTTTCTATTTTTGTTTAGTTTAAGGTTTGTTATATGTGGTGATAGAATTAATGTAGTTTCTCCTTTTAACAAAAATTTATGCTCTCAGTGTCTTATCCAACCACCACATCTTGGTTTGGATACAAGAGCCATCAATTTATATCAACCCAGTTCCAGGCATAATGTTGGTTTATTAATTCTTTCTGTAGACTATAGAAGCAGGGAAACTCTGCAGAAAGAATTTATTTCCTTTCACTTTCTTTTTGATAAAGTGTAAAGAACATCAGGTAATTAGGAGTAGGAGGTTAAGAGGTTTTTTTTTTTTTTTTTTTTTTTATTTAAACTCATCCTCAACCATGTCAGGTACAAGTTCGAAACCAGTTTAAACTTTTGAATTCAGGTGTAGTTTTTCATAATCAAAGATATTTGCCTTCTATGGTTGCTCCATCTATCATTTCACTCATTCAGGGCATTTTAATGAACACTTAGAGATCACCTCAGCAAGGTTGTCAAAGAGAAAGAAGATAAATGAGGGGCAGTCATAATTAACTCAAGTAGCTTCCAGGCCAAAGGAGTATAAACCCATACAAGCAATGAAATATAACATTAGTAGAGTGAGATGTTCTGGGTTGGGCACATAGCCACTGGTGGTAAGGTGTGCTTACAGTGACAGCACAATGGGAAATTGCCCAAGGACCATTAGATTGGTCTGAGGAGAGATGACCAGATACCCCCGAGCAGTAGAATAGCATTAATGTGAAAGTTCAGGAAAAAACAAACAAACAAACAACAATCAACCAACAGTTTGTTTCTCAAGCAAAGAATGCATGGAAGTATATAAGGAGAAAATGAACTGAAAAATCTACAAAAAACATTGAAAAATTCATCCCATCCTTGCAACACCTAGCTATCTCAGAAGAAAGTGAGGAAATTCAATTACACATAATTATCTTTTCAATTCAGAAAATGTTCAGAAAGAATTATTTATAAAACCAGATGGAAATGTAAAATTTCCTGATTCTTCAATCATAAGTGATGGAAGTTGTCACCAATGAAAAGCAAATTCTAAGAATAAAGCACATACCTTTTGAAAGGCATTGTCATCTCACTTTCAAGTCAAAGACTCATAATAGCTTTGGAATAAAAAGAAACTGTAAATTCTGTGAATCAATTCAATATTTCCAAACATTTTTTAATGTAAGGATTCCTTAAAAATGCCACTGAATTTCTAAGATTTTGCACATAACAGTTGCATTTTCTGATTTGAAAATTCATAAATATACAAAGCAATTGTGGATATAGTGACATTATTAAATCTGGATCTTATTCATCTTTGCATCTATATCATGTTAAGGAAAAACAGTCATGAAAGTGTATGTGTAAAATGTTATTAATTTAGTTGGTAGCCAATACCAGTAGCCACTAGATGTGTCACCTCCTTGCATCCCTTGTAGAGGACAATATCCTCCTATATCCAAGGCCTCTAGTCTTGTAACCTTCACTGAGACCCAAAGGCATCCTGTGATCTAGTAGTGGATGGTCAGGTAGGATTCCAGAAGATTCAGTTAGATTCATCTTTCACTGATCAAGCATTTCCTATGAGTTTAGTATTGTGCCAGGTTCTGTTGGGCACAGAAGAGAAGATGTCTGCCATTCTATCCTCTGGCTTACTGTTAGTGGCTTAATTGTTGTTGTCTAATAGGATATCTTTCCTATACTATATTATCTTTAGCGTTTGTTCCATAAGGATTCACTGTTAATTAGCAATGTAAATCAACAAGAGAAATAGTAAAAAAAAAAAAATGAAAAATTAGTTTTGTGTTTGTGGGTTTTTTTTAAGCCATGGATTTACTCTGGAATTGGAACCTTCAGATACAACATTTCAGTTGACAGGCTCTCCATTCCAACTCCCCTGCAAACATCCTGCCCAAGTCTTCAGGGACAGTTTGCTTTGGCTCACTACCAATTCCTGCAAGCAGGAATGTCGTAGTGTCATTATTCTTTTCCTCACCAAAGTTCACTTTTAGTGAAGCTATCTATGTTGGAAAAAAAAATGAGAACAGTGTTGAATTGTTTATAGACTTAGGGACAGGCATTTAATGAAATTCAATGGAAACAATTATTGTCTGTTAACCACCTGACTGGGTCTTGTTCTTTGATGTCTCTGGTCATCAGTTTCTTTATCTGTAAAGTGGATGCAGTTTACATCTGTGAAATGCAGTAACAGTACATGCACCACAGGCCAGCTAACATACGTGAAGCACTTAGTCCAACTTCTATTGCATAACATTAAGAAAAGTTAGTCATTACTAGATATTTCCTGTATCAGAATAAAGTTTGAACCCTATGATCACTAACTGGGAAACTTTAGGTAAGTTATTTTTTTTTTAATTTCATAGAGATTTTATGACAACAAATAAAACAGGAATGGCAGAACAGTGTCTCTGATGAATATAGATAGCTAAATGACTAAAAAAACAAACAAAACACTTTCATGCAAACTATCCAATATAGGAATAAAATATTTGGCCTTTTTCGAGACATACCTCTCCTGTTGCGCCCGTTGCTCTCCTCAGCAGTGTATTTTGTCGGTCTGCCTGTTCTGTTCCCCGCTCTGGCTCTGGTGAATTCTCTCACCCTCCCGCGCTTCTGACTGTACCCAGTGCTTGTATAAATAAATAAATAAATCTTTAAAAAAACTATTTGACCTTTTTCAAATAGTAAGAACCATATGTTGAAAGAAAATAACGGTAAATATAGTGGCATATTTGACTTGAGTATATAGTCATTTAGCAGTTGTCCTATGCTTCACAATTATCCCTCATTTAGGAATATAATAACTCATTGATACAGGAAATATTACCATGTTCATTTTGCATATAGAGAAACTGATGTTAAGTAAATTAATGTTGTTTGACAGAGTCAGAGCGAATGAGACAAAAACCAAAATTTAAACACAAATTCTGGTGGGTTTTTTTGTTTGTTTGTTTGTTTTGTTTTGTGGACCCTCGCTGGCGGCCGGGGAATGAACCGGTGCTGCAGAGGCTGCGGGCAGCCTCGCACGCAGCCCAGCCAGCGCTCAACCGCTGCGCCACCAGGGAGGCCCACAAATTCTGTTTTTTTTTTTTTTTAATTGAGGTAACATCTTCTATTGATGTTTACATTGTTGTTTATATTTTGGAATTAAAAGACCCCCCCATTCCAGTGATGATACCATTGTGCTCCCACCACGAAAGCACCCACAATCCACCACCATAGTCCAATGAGCTCCCGCCCCACTTAGAACTTGCCCCTTCCTCTTCTCCTCTACTCTGAATGTCTCAGTTCTACAGTCTACATTCAAGGGCCAAATTTTGAGTTTGGCCTTATCGAACCCATTATCTAGTTTCATTTTATTCTATGTAGAAGTGACACTCTCTGGTATTCTGTCTTATTTTGCTTAGCATAATCCAATTCAGCTCCATCCATGTTGCTGCAAACAGCATGAGTTTATCTTTTTTGATTGATTGTGGTATTGAGATCCGCTCATCTGTTTTGGGGCACTTAGGTTGTTTCTAGTTTGGCTATTGTGTGTAGTGCTGCAATGAACATGGGAGTACAAATTTCCCTGTGGATTAGCATATTTGTGTTCTATCTATCTTTGGGCAGATACCTAGAAGTGGAACTGCTAGATCATATGCAAGATATGTTTTTAAACTTTTGAGAAACCTCCAGACTGCTTTCCATGGTGGCTGGACCAGTCTGCATTCCCCAAAAGAGTTCCTTTTTTCCATAGCCTCTCTAGCACTTGTTTTTGTGGCTTTTTTTTTTTCTTTTCTGATATGGGCCATTCTCACAGGAGTGTGGTTTTGCCTTGCATTTCCCTGATGATAAGTGACTACAAACATTTTTTCATGTGCTTGTTGGCCTTTCTGCGCGTCTTCTTTTTACAAGTGCCTATTTAACTAATCTGCATGCTTTTTGATTGGATTATTTGTTTTCTTTGTGTTGAGTTGCCTGTGTGCTTTGTGTATCTTTGAGATCAGCCCCTTATTATATTAATTTTTCTTTCATTTTTCTATGCCTCCGTTTCTTTTTCTGTAAAGTGGGAGCAATAGTACTGATTATATTGTTCTGAAGATTAGAGGGGGCGAGTTTCCTAACACACTGTAACACATGGTACATGGATAACAATTTGTAATAACTTCAGTTTATAATAGTGCTTGATAATAGTTTTTGAACATATTTATGACTGGTTACTATGTGAAGAGTAGATACTAAAAGTTATGAGGGCTGTAGTGTCCTCTGTCTTCCAAGAACTTATACTAGCTAGGGAGGTAGACAAGACATATAGCCAACAATATAAAACTGATGTGTGTGTGTGTGTATTTAGTGAGATATATGTATATGTATGTCTATATATAGATATATATATCTTGTCTATCGATAGATATATATCTATCTCACTATATATGAATGAAATATACCAACTATTCAAAAGATGCTTCATGACAGGAACTTTGACAGCAAAGTTCAAATAAAGCCGAGGCTTAGAGAAGAGCTATGATTCTGTGTTAAACCAAGACCCTATTACAGAAAAATACTTTTGAAAGATGGAAGTGGTAACATTTTATCCCTCACAGGTTTCAAGGATTCTTACATTTTATCAAATGTATAGAAAATGAATAGCAGCTCTCCCCCTGGTCAAAGTCTGAGACAGGCAGTTGTCCAAACTGGGAAATCTGCCATTACCACGTGCTGACAAAATCGGGCCTTTCACACAGAATTTTGCTTCTAGTTTATTTTGGGCATTCTTGGGGTTTGTTTTCAATGTACTTGAACTTCAACTGCTGCACTGCTTGCCATTTCCCCAAGGAAGTTGTCCTGCAGCCTCATCGAATCTTGGTTAGGAGCTCTTCCCTTGCAATAAGGCATGTATTTGCTTTCTTTCAATCTCATTTTATTGCTCTGACTAATACTCTCTTGGGTGACATAGAACTATTTTTTACTTCTTCTTGGACTTGTAATCTTTCAATATTTGCCCCTGGTTCCCTCCCTAACACTTCTACCCCATCTTGATAGCTTAGCTCTGATACTCGGATAAATTTAAATGCCAAATCACCAATTTAAATGCTAAATCACTAGGTTATTTTAAGAGACTATTTGCTGGGAGGAGTAAGAAGAGAACAAGACAAGGCTGTTAATGAGAAGGTGAGGATTGCAGGTTTGGAAGGTGAATGACTGTGTGTTTCCCATGAACCCCCTGCCATGTTGCTCTGCTGGTGAGGAGGGGAGAAGAGGCAGGAGTCAAGTAAGACCAACTAAAGTCTGACCTCTTCATCAATGCAAGGCCTGGCTGTGGGTGTCTGGACCAAGCAGGTGGCCTCCAACTACCTCTCAACCTTTGCAACTAGTTTAGAAGCTTCTATTCTAAGGTTAGATGAGTGTGGGATGCATGGGCATGCTGGAAAAAAGCGTGGCTAGAGAATGACTTTCGATTGCATGGCCCCCTTAGATGCAGATTGTGAAGATGACTGAAACCTTCAGGGAAAAAAGCAAGCAGAAGGGATGGGGAGGAAAGTGTGTGCTGGAGCAGATTGGACTTTGCCTATTTGTTTTAGAGAACAGGAGGAGGGAAGACTCTGTAAGGACAAAGAGTGAGAAGCAAAAGGGAAAACAGATCTACACTCCACACACAACACACACGTACACACGCACTGTCTTCAGGGGTTCTCTGATGTTTTGTGCAGCGGGATTGACAGGTTCTTGTCTGCAGGCTGCCTTTGTCATCCAGAATCTATCAAACAGGCAGATGCGAGAAGGCACTTTTCTGGGATGACAGTGTTAATGATTAAGGACTTTCTTGTTGAGTTTAGCTTTTCTGACAAACTCGTGTTATCATAATTAAACATACAAACCTCTGTCCTACCCTTCAAATTACCATTACATGAAGTTATTTTTTTTTCTGTTTGTATCAGTTGCTCCTGGCACCTCTCCCCTTAAACTCTTCCCTTGCAGAAAAAAAATTCTGTAGGATTCAAGATTTTTTTTTTTTTCTGAAAAGTCATCCTCTTCCCTTATTCCTGCTAAGCAGAAGCTGGATTGTTGAGGATCTCCAACTGCAGTCACTGTGCTAGAGATTTCTCAGGCTGGCCTGGGTGCCAATGAAAAAGATATTTTGCAAAGTCACTACTAAATTTTATGAAATCAAGTCCCTGGATTAAAGCATTCCAACTTCATCATGAATTAGTCCTATATTTTGATCTGACTGAGTAGGCAAGTTATAGCATACATTAACTCGATGATTGATATTATAGTTTTGAAACAAAAGTTGCAGTCACTCCACTCCTCTCAGTTCCCAAGTACTTTCCAACATACTCTTTTTGAGAATGAGGATAGTTTCTATAAAATCCAAACATTCTGGGTTCCTGGCCTTTGCTCATTGTCCTTCTCTGCTTTCACTAAGTATCTGGATTCTGGGCCTCCCTGGTGGCGCAAGGGGTAAAGACGCAATCTATGAAGCTGTCCGCAGCCACTGCAGTATGAGTTCAATCCCCCGGCTGGCCAGGGAGCTACCCACATGGCGCAGCAGACCTCTACTGACTCGCCCGCTGCTCCCCTCAGCAGCGTACTTTGGTCAGTCTGCCTGTTCTGTTCCCCACTCTGTCTCTGGTGAATCCTCTCATCCCCCACACCTATGGACTATACCCCAGTTCTTGTATGCATAAATAAATAAATTTTTAAAAAAATTGTTTTTAAGTATCCCAATTCTACCCTCTCTCAATGTCTACTTCTTCCCAGAAACCTGCTATTACTTTCTGACTATTTTCATTCTACCAATATATGGTCTTCTATTCTCTCTGTCTCATTACCTATTATTGTCTATCTGCCATCATCATCATCATCATCACATCATTATCTACTTATTTAAATAGATTATATTTTTGGAGTACTTTTCAGTTCATAACAAGAGTAAGTATCAGGTACTGAGAATTCCCATATAACCCTCCCCCCACTCATGCATCCCATTTATTTTTAATTTATTCATAACATTCTTAAATTTTTTGGTTTTCAGGCCTCCCTGGTGGCGCAGCGATTGAGCGCTGGGTTGTGAAGCTGCCCGTGGCCTCTGCAGTGCTGGTTCCATCCCCGGCTGCTCCCTGGCCACCAGAGGAGGGTCCTACATGGCGCGCAGACCTATCCTGCCGCCCGCTGCTCCCCTCAGCAGTGTGCTTCAGTCCTTCTGCCTGCTCTGTTCCCTGCTCTGGCTCTGGTGAATTCTCTCACCCTCCCACGCTTCTGACTGTACCCAGTGCATGTATAAACAAATCAAAACAAACAAACAAATAAATAAATATACATGCCTCTTTAAAAAAAATTTTTTTTTGGTTTTCTTTTTATGTGGGTAGGTTTTATTTTTTCATTAGGGAGGGTAGGGAGTCTAGTCTTCTCAGACTGTCCAGGATGATCCTCGTGCATATGATAGAAGTTACACATTGGTTGATAATGCCATTGTTTTTCCTTAGTTGTAGAAAAGGTAAAAACTTGTGGTATACTGTTTTTTCTTGTATCTTTTCAAAGTTGCTCTTGCTGCTTTTTATAAATCATGGGAAATAAGGAATGCCTGTTAATTGTTCATAATGTGCAATATCACTCTCCATATTTAGTTTCAGGACAGATACCAACCCTTGTGTTATCATTTGAAGTAAACAGCTATTTGTCACTACACAGGAAATATGTGGTTCTCTTCAGACATGTTCCATCTTCTGGAAAAAGATCCTCAACTGATATTCCATTCATATTAGAAGGATTCCATTAAACCAAGGAGGGATTCCTTGTATACAAATGATTATGGCAAATGAAATGAAACATTTCAGAAAGTCTTCTTGATCTCACCTTCCTCACTTGAACAGACAGCTTTCATTTATTTATACAAAGTGAAGAAAAACTCACTCATCTAAGAACATACAGGTAAAGATATTTAAAGGCAACTAATACCATGCCCTCACAAGGGTAAGAGAGGAAAGGAACTAATTTTTGAATCTTGTGCTCCAAATGGGATAAAAAAAAAAACCAAACCAAACCCACTCTCAATCCAGTCAGACAATCTGTTTTTTTCAAAGCAGGAGTTCATGAAATAAGTCCTTAAAAATCACATCTGTTCACCTTATGTGACGGCAAGGAGAGGGGACTTCTGAAGCAGGGTGATTGAAATGGAAATACATTCAAATAAATGGACTCTGGAGCTCCACTTTGTTCTAAATAACCTCTACTGTAAGTGATCAGCTTATTTGAAAGTATGATGGGTGGGCTATCGGGGCAAGGCTGTATCTGATTTTTTTTTTAATCATTAGTCTAGCTTCCTTTTTTATTCAACCTTTTGGAATAAGGTCTTACACTCAGGGCAGAACAGGGGGTGGGGAGCCAAGCCTTCAAAGGACACTCTGCATGTGTTTCTAATGGGTTTTCAAGTGCATCCTTCTCCCCTTGGACTCAGTCTCTTTTAGAACACCTAGATTTGAAATTTGGTGTATTATTGCTAGGTGGTCAGAAACCTAAGAATGCTGTAAGCACTAATTTATATAGAAGAGGAAAATTAATTTGATTTTTTTCCTTAGTGAAGAAAGTCATGTGCTCAGCACCACACAGCACGAACAATTACTCTTTGCACAATACAACTTTGTGTAGTATGGTGGAACAGGTCTAAGCTATATGGGAACAAAGGATAAGTTACAATGATATGTACATATTTGCATAAGATCAGCTTAGTGCCTCCTTTATAACCCTCTGTCAATGCCTTAAATCAGACTCAAGTTTTATTTAGCTTGATCTGTCCATTTTCCCTATCATCTGAATTGCCTTTTCTATCCTTTTTGCTTAATGTCCTTTTTTTTCCTATTCTTTCAAACAGATAAGTGAAGAGAACTTTCTTCTTTATTGAAAACATGGCATAGTTTAGGCATTATGTCTGTGGTTTTAATACTGCATCTTATTTGTCCTTTTAGCAACCTTAAAAAATAAAGTATTATCCTCATTTTATAGTAAAAAAATTAAGGCTTAGAAAGGATGGAAGAATTGTGTAAATTTGCATAGCTCGTAAGAGGTGGTATCAAGATTCTAATTCTCTAATAAGGTTCAGGCATCTCCTTCCTTCCCTCTTAAATCTGATCTATCGTGTATTTGTTTATGGACACAAGTAGACTTTTCAGTTCCTTGACAAAACTTTTTCCTCCTTACCTACTTTTCCCCTTCCCTTCTTCCCTCTTTTCTTTTAATTGTATTCTGGTGGCACAAAATTCAAGTAATCTAAGAATATTTAGAGCCAAAATTTCAAATCTTTTTATACTCCTTTCTCTATTCTTCCAGCTCTTGAGTTAACATTTTCCAACTTACTGTTCCAAACAATTGTCTGTTTGCTTAAGCATATGTAAAAGCATACCTATGTACATATGTCCATACATACATATATATGCATATATAGTTCTACTTTATATACACATTTGTAGTTTGGATTGATATTTTTCCCACGGATTGGATGGGATATATTATACAATATATCTTTACATGAGATGCCACCTTCATATAAAGTATTTGCTATAGTTATTTAAGCCATAGTAAATTATGGCTTAAATCAGTGGCATATAACAACACACCATGTTAAGCATTTGCATTATTATGTTCATGGATTCTGTGGGTTGGAAATTTGGAAAGGACACAGTGGGGAAACTCTGAAGTCTCTACTTTTTTTTTTAAAGATTTATTTTTTTTTATACAAGAACTGGGGCATAGGCCAGAGATGTGGGGTTGGTGAGAGGATCACCAGAGACAGAGCGGGGAACAGAACAGGCAGACTGATGAAATACACTCCTGAGGGGAGCAGCAGGCGACATAGGAGAGGTCTGCTGCGCCATGTGGGTATCTCTCTGGCCGGCCAGGAATTGAACTCGTGCTGCAGAGGCTGCGGACAGCTTCTCAGCACTGTGCTCAACCTGCTGCACCACTGGGGAGGACCTGAAGTCTCTACTTCTGAATGTCTGTGTCTGAAGGATGTGAAAGCTCAAAGCTGGATTCCTCTAAAGGTTCATTTTCTCATGTGTCTGAAGGATGATGACATATCCCATTGACTGGATCCTAGGACTTCTTGTGGGCTTGTATATCTGCTCTCTGTATCCAATAATTTGGATTTTCCCACAGAATAGTATTGGTTCCCTCCAAAGTGAATGTACCCCAAAATAGATAACCAGGTGAATACTAGATTTTCTTTTTTGATCTAGTCTTGGAAGTCATAGCATCTTTCACTCTACAGTGAAAGAACAATTGAAAGTCCACCCAAATTGAAAGAAAGGAACTACAACCCCATTTTGAGGTAGAAGCAAAGTTAAAATGTTTGGAGAAAAGCACATTGGCTGGGAAATATTCTTACCTTCGTTTAAGGTGGGATAATCCATCTGTTGTAATAGTTTGGGTGGATTTTCATATCACCGTGGAGACTTACATACTGTTTTTAAATGGCTGCATGGTATTGGTATTGCATGCTACAAATATGCCATTATTTATTTGATCTGCCTGTTAGTGGACATTCATATGGTCTTTATTTTTCCTTATTGTAAAAAATAATGCATTAAATATCTTAATTCGTGTAATTTTGAGCATCTGCATATCCCTTTTAGATTTGGATCATGGAAATAGAAATTCTTGGCCAAAAAGTATGCATATCAGATAATACAAAATTATTCTTCTTAAAAATTTGTCCCACAGAGTATAAATGACATGTTTCCCTATATCTTTACAAGGAGAATATATTTTTTATTTTTTTTGCACAACTATGTTTAAACGAGAATCTAGTAGCTGTTTTTAAGTTGCCCTCCTTTGCTTACTAGAGAGATTGAGTCTTTTCCTCTGAATTTATTGTCCATTTGTTTTGATTTTGTGAATTGTCTATTAGCATATTTTGACCATAATTGGGTTGTTTTTCTTTTACTACAGTTTGAAAGAACTTTGGACATATTACAAACATTAATCTTCCTTTTGTTATGTTTGCTGTACTTGTCCTCAGTCTGTTAACTTGCCTTTTGACTTAGTTTGTGGTTTCTTTATCTTCTGGAAGTTTATAATTTGTGTGATTTAGTCATATCACAGTAATATAAATTGTGATGTTATCTTTTATGCCTGTTTACTCTTGCATGGGAAAAGTCTTGCTTATTCCAGTTTTATTCAATATATTCTTCAATGTTATTTATGGCTTGTTTTTTTATATTTGGTCTTTAATCCATTTACATCGTATAAAAATGGGGAGAATAGTAACCAAAAAAGACCTTAACCTCATACCTACTGGACCGTGTTATCTCTTTACTTCTCTATGATATCTCTTTTATACCTTGGATAGTTTCATTCATGCCATTTAATACCTGTTTTAATTTTCTCATAAATTAAATTTAGTAGTTTGAATGGGAAATGCTTTTGCTTATTTCCTTAAATATTAGGAATGTTATCATTCTCATATAGAACATTGTTTTGTCTCTATCAGAAGGTGGATGGAAGAGGACATAGAATCCAGTAAGGAGACCCTCATTAGCACTACAGGAATGCCTCTGCTCATCAACCATATGATTCAGGTCCGGGTTCTCTTTGCCCTGGTTTGTGCCAGAAACAGAATGTCCTCATTTCCATTCTCTAGTTTCATTTCACTGTTCTGAAATGAACAGTGTTTCAGGTTTTCTTTCAGGTTTTCTGTTGACAACAACTGACCCTTGAGAGAATCACAAAGAATCTCTAATAAGAGCAAAACTCTAAAACGCCTTTAAAATTGCTTCCAATCAGTAAAACAAGAATCCGATTTACTTGAATGTGAATATCATCTTGAAAAGCATCTTCTGAGGAATGATTTTGTCCTTGCAAACCAGGAAGGTGGTTCGCTCATTGTACAGTGAAGCTCACACAGCTTCTCCAGAGGGAAGGTAGCTATGTAAGTGGTAGTCATAGCAAGCGATCTCTTAGCACAGACTACATACGTGTCTGATGTTTCAAATATACTTCAACAACATTCTAAAGTAGCCATTAATATCCTCATTTTTATATTCAATAACCCACACTCAGAATGTTTCATAAGGTGTGTAGCCAGAGATAAGATTCCAAGTCAGGTCTGTTTACTCCAAAGCCGACTATATTGTATTCTGTTTTCATACTCATACATTTATAAATTGCTATCCCATGTTTAAAAAATGGAAGACAACATATATTACTTACTGAAAACACTTGTCTTAAAGTGTTGACATATAATAACTCATTTAATCTTTATAATTGTGCAACATAGTTATTATCTCCATTTCTGGATGATGAATCAGAATTAAGTCTAAATTTTCCTAGCTAGTAAGTAGTGGAGTAGGATTCTAAAGATACTATTGCCCAAAAACATAAATGTATTTAGAAGAGTTTTGGTTAGTCCATAAATTATAGCTATTATTACAGGAATGTTGATTTTGAAAATATACCGTTACACCTTGGAACTCTTAACACTGCCCCTTCCAAATGTTCTCAGAGCTGAATTATTAATCCTGAACTTAATCATAAGCATAAACAAGAGTCTGGTTAGCTCACTCACAAGTCTACTTCATCTTGAGCAGCAGGATCCTCACTCTACCTGAAGTACTAGTTAACCCATCAGCCTCCTCACTAACTTGGTGAGTATAGCCTTGGCAGTGCAGGGGCCCACTTCCAGCCTGCTGGAATGTGGGGAAGAGGCAGGGCGCCCTGGAAAGACCTGGTTGAAAGTCAGCAGAGTTATTGGTAAGCAATTTCTCCAACAGAGGGAGGGAATTTTGAATTCAAAAGTTTCTCCATTCCCAGAGCATACTATAAGACAGCCATGTCCAGTCAGAGCAGATGGCACAGATGCCCCGTTTATGGCATCCACATGGGAAAGGCTCAGCCCTGAGACAGAACAACTGCTGTAAAATCAACTTGTGAAAAAAGAAAAAACTGTGGAGGAACATTTGTAAGATATTACTTCTGGGAGAATTTCTCCTAGTGTAGACATCTGACTCCAGAATGTGTCCATAGAAGAGCGTCTTTCTAGGCAGTGACAGCAGCCATTGTTCTGTGGTCTCAGTCCCATTCTTAGGATCATAGCTTTTCAAAGCTAACCTGGCTATAGCTCAGAATTTTCCACCCACCTCCCTCTTTGCTTTGGTGATAAATCAGAAGTTCAAAAAATTGCACGGGCTGAACAAGTTTTAGAAATTAAGTGGTAAAACCAGAAAGGGGAGTCAGCAAGTGCTCGATAAGTACCTGATGAACTAGCAATTTTAATAAATGCATGCTCTAGGAAAAATCTATTCTCCATCATTCTTCCATTGTTTAAAAAATTAAAACTCTTTAAGTAACATAAATAACATAAATATTATTGGTATTTTAAATCATGGCCCCCTGTGGCATAAAAGACTATGAGGAATTATCTGACTTGTTAAAGATTAAATTATGTACAGCAAAATCGCTGGGTCAAAGTGTGTTAATTTTCTGAAAAATTTTAATCCCCGGAGAGCATAAATAATTCAGTTGATCAAAAAGTCTGATGAGCCAAAACTGTCCATTTCAAGCAAATTGTGCAAACAATGAAGAGTTTGTTAATACGAAAGCTACATCTGGGATCTCTGTCAGATGGCATATGGACAAGATGGAGCAAATATGGACACCTTGCTCTATATTCTTTCTTACACGCAAGATCTTCCTAGGTATAGTCACTGAGGCTAAAACAATACATATGGTTCAATTGATTTTGACATAAATTTTATTCTAACAAGGATCCAAATTAACATTTGTTCAAAGAATGTAGAACTCAATTTCTATGTTACATGAATTTGCAAGTTGATCTGGATATTTTGACTGTCCACAAAAGAGTAAGCACCTAGAGTGGTTGGGAAAATTTCATCTGGTTGAGGAATGTTGTTGTGAAAGATTATTCCATCACCGACCCCCATTCCATAATATATTTCCATCTATCTCATATTTTAGACCAGTCAAATATATTCTCATTACCTACACAGTAAAGGGCTTTACCCTTCTTTTAGCAGGAATAACCCAGAAATTGCCAACATCAATTGTGCTAATGTTCCATTGATCAGATTTTAGCATGTTGTTGGGAAATGTAGTCCAGACTAGATGACCAATTGCCTAGATGTTAATTTAATTGTCATGTAGGAAAGGGAGAATAAATAATGAGGGATGATTAGCCGACTTCTCCAGGAGACTCTATATAAATAAGAGTTATGGATGATTTCTTTCTCTCCTTGTGTCACTATTAGTATCTGAGGATAGTTAACTAATCTAAAGCTGTCTAATGGTGTGACAGACATATTTGTGTAACTGACCTGGTTAGATTCCATTATTTTGAGTTCAGACTAATGTATACCATTCTACACCATGCATGAACTAGCCTATACCATCATCAGAGACTAGGAAATATATGAAAACTGTGCTCAACTGTGCTATATTGTCCTTTATTACACCCAGTAGCCATAGTGTGCAGGCATGATCCATGATTGCTGAGGCTATGTGAACCAAATAATGTGGTGCCTGAGATGTATGTTGGCTCTTTGTATCAATTCAATCCTTGTGAGTATATCATGTGACTCTCACTTATTGAGACGCTGCTTCCTGTGACTATGTACCCTACTAGTTGTGGTTCTGAAATCTTAAACCTCTGTCTGTCTATTGCTGGGCTCTTGCTCTGATCCTGGTCATGGTTACTTCTGTGTCCTTTATTTAAAAGTATTAGTAACAGACGAAAGGGTAGAGGGGGGTCCAGTTGATTATGGTGAAAGACTGTGGTATGGTGGGTGTGGTATGGTAACATATACTTGAAGAGGTGGTAGCCTGTATTTCTGAATTATATACAGTTGTAAAACAATATGTCTTAAAATTAATTAATTTAAAAAGGGTATTAGTATACGTTCTCTAGAGAAACAGCGCCAATAGGATCTATCTCTATTTTTAGTTCTATCTCTATAATTTCTATCTATACCAACATTAATATCTACTGATCAATCAATAGATTGACAGATTTATAGATCAATAGGGGGAAGGCAGAAAGATAGACAGATAAATAGATAGGAAATTTATGAAGAAGGGTTGGCTCACATGATATGAAGGCTGAGAAGTCTCATGATCTAGTCTCTGCAAGCTGGAGGCCAGGCAAATCTGTGGTGCAGTTTGTGTCCAGACTTAAAGGCCTGAGAACCAGAGAGGCCAATGATATAACTCTTGGCCTCTCGGTTCATGTCCAGGGGCAAGAGGTCTAGAAACACTGATGTCTAAGGACAGTGAAAGATGGATGGACCAGCTCAAGTAGGGAGCAAAGGCCTTTGTCTTTTTGTTCTATTCAAGCCCATGGTGGATTGAATGAAGCCCACATGTATTTGTGAGGGCAAATCTCTTTTATTCAGTCTACCAAAGCAAATGTTTTTTTTTTTTATTTTTATTATTTTTTAAAGAGGAATACCTTCTTTTTTTAAAGATTTATTCATTCATTCATTCATTCATTCATTCAGGTATTTATGTATTTATGTATTTATTTATTTATTTATACAAGCACTAGGTACAGTCAGAAGCGCGGGAGGGTAAAAGAATTCACCAGAGCCAGAGCAGGCAGAAGGACCGAAGTACACTGCTGAGGGGAGCAGCAGGCAGCAGGAGAGGTCTGCGCGCCATGTGGGACCCTCCTCCAGTGGCCGGGGAGCAGCCGGGGATCGAACCAGTGCTGCAGAGGATGCGGGCAGCTTTGCAACCCAGCGCTCAACCGCTGTGCCACCGGGGAGGCCCTACCAAAGAAAATGTTAATCTCTTCCAGAAACACCTTCACAGACATGCTCTCTAAGCATCCCTTAGTTCAGTCATTTTGACACATAAAATTAACAGTCACATTAAGCAAATATGATTTAACCCTGGTGATGTCTGTTAAATGTCAATCCCATTTGTCAACACACTTGATGTATATTTGCATAGATTTGTGTTCTTACAACAAAAAGTTGGTATAAAAGAACTCACATGGTGTGACTTGGTTAAGAATGATTCTGAGTTCAGATGGTACTAGGGTTACCTCTTAACCCTAGAACTGGCTTCTGAATAAACTGGAGAACAGGCTTCTGAATAAACTGCAAGGGTAGGCCAACTCTGCATGACTCAGTCTGGACTCTGAGCACTTAATATAGTATCTACCACAATGTAGGTGCACAAGAAATATTTTTTTTACTGAATTTATTGTAATTAATATGTAAGGAACATTATAAAGATCACCCTGAAGTAATTTTTAATGCCTCTTTAATCCAAGCTTGTTTCTGAACATGAATTTGACTTCAAGAACCCCAACATTCCCTTAATATAGATGTTGGATTTATCACTTACTGATCTAAACTTCACCGCAAGTCTATTTAGAGAGATGAATTTTTACTGTTTGCTATTTGCAGAACAATGTAGATAACCCAGTGCTATTTTGACACCAACATTTAGACAGTGGTGACATTTGAATTCTATGTTAATAAATCAGAATTATATCAACAAAGATAGATTCTAATCAATGAATTTTCATTAAGAAAACATTTCTGGCAGTGAACTCAATTAAGCCAATTTAATGCCATGGTCAATTTTCTGTAGAGTGCAGTTAAGCCACTTAATAGTTTCTTTTTCCCCCCAATTTTATTTAATTAAAATTATTTTCTTCAGTAGCAAGTCTTCATGCATAAAATTTACAATAATGATTTGATTCACCAATCATGTATAAATAGTGTTGTAATAGTGCTTTGGTTAGTCTGAATTTTCTTTCATGGCAGTTGTTTCTACCATGTCCAGTGTCCTCAAAAATTTTGGGGCAAGCAAATTAGATTCTTCTGTCAATTTTTAGTCAGTAACACATTTTTCTACAATACAGTTTCAGCTATTGACAGTTTTATTTTACAATTATTGTTTCTACTAAGTTCAATTTTCATGGGTCAATTTTTGTGGTTTTGGAACTTATTAATATGATAGTTTTTTACTTTTTCTTTAATTTTTAATGTCTACAGTTTTAAACTTTTTAAATTCAACTTTGTTGTTTATAATTTTTCAGCATTTATTTAGTTCTCAGAAAAAAATCCATGATATGTCAAGGTCTTTCAAGGTGGAGACAAATGATGTGATAAAGATGGAAGCATTTTACCTCACCTAGAAGTGCCTTCTTGATGTCTTCATGGAGACATGGAGAGAACTTTCCCTACACAAGATTCATGCTAATAATTACCTTGCAAATTTTTATTTAATTATCCTGAAGATGGAATTGGGACCAGTAAGTACAGGAGCCAATTTTATTTCAAGTTAAGAAAAAATGTCCATCAAATAAAATGGTCCAAGTTGAAATAGAGTTGGTGAGCTTCTCTTTAGTGTTCAAACATATTGGGGTAAAAATCTATTAGTGAATCCATTGAACTTTATGAACTTTTTTTAAAGTCTATATCAAAAAATATTTTGTCTATCAATTTATATTACATATTATTCCAAATTGTGGTTTAAAGGTAGATTTGAGGGCCTCCCCTGGTGGCGCAGCGGTTGAGCACTGGGCTGCAAAGCTGCCCACAAGCTTCTGCAGCGCCGGTTCGATCCCTGGTCACCGGCAAGGGTAACCACATGGCGTGACTGACCTCTCCTGCCACTCCTGCTGCTCCCCTCAGCAGTGTATTTCATCAGTCTGCCTGTTTTGTTCCCCACTCTGGCTCTGGTGAATTCTCTCACCCTCCAGCGCTTCTGACTGTCCCCAGTACTTGTAAAAAAAAAAAAAAAAAAAAAGGTAGATTTGACTTCTCTGTTTTTAAACTTCATCTTTCTAAATTGCAAAGAACTAATTGGTTTTGCCTGTTTTATTTTATGTCTTTCATCACTTTGCTCCATTTTGGTTTGCTCCGCTTTTTCTTGCCCTAATTGCCCTAATTGTCTTGCCCTATGTACTGTCCCTGGAATTCTGCATCCTCTGTTTACTACTTCTCTCCTGCCTTCCCCTTACTTTTCTGTCCTTGTCTGCAGAATTCTGCTCACCTCTCAGCAACTCTGAAAAGCCTGCCCACCTGGTCCTCTGCAGGTGGGTTAGGTGCTCCATCAGTGTCATTCAAATGTTTAGCAACAATGGCACTGCATCATCTGTAAGACTGGTTGATTTAAAAAGTTTTATTATAGATGTATTGATAATATACAAAAGACAAAGTATTACATATCTTGTCAAACTTACACAAAGAGTCTTGTGTGGCTTAAATGAGGCATAGTATGCTACCCTTCTCTAAAGACTTCCATGCTTGTTGATGAATCAAAATATATCTTTCCAAATTATGAGACAATTTATAGAACACTAATTAGCAGAGTATTCCTTAGGCATTATAGACAAAACTTGCTATAGAAATTTAGAAAATAAAGATCAATGTGGACTAGAGTTATCAAAGAAGATTTAATTACATTTATTAATTATACTAGACATTGATATTTGTGCTGTTTTTAATCACAAAGAGAAATATTGTTCAGGAAATCCTATAGTATGTTGATTTAAAATGAATCTGTGAGTTGTAACAAACTATCAAGTGTTAAGTTTCAGTGGGCCTTTCAGCTGGGGTGAGCTGCAATCGCACACACAAAACCTCATTTCATAAAAGAAATACTGTTTAGATTACTGTACTATAATACTATAATCAGATTATAATCAGATTACAATTGGATTATAATTAGATTATAGAAACACTATAATCTAAAAATATTTAGATTATAAAGAAGGAAATTAAGAAACTTTGTGACTAAAACTCTGGTCCAGAGAAGTGGTGGTTGAATGCTAAATTTACTAAAACTCAAAAAACAATAGTGAAGAGTAATCCCAGGCAATATGGGATTCATTCATTCCTGTCACCAATATTTATTGAGTATCTATAATGTGTCACATGCTATGCTAACAAGTGGGAAGGAAAATCAGATTAGACAGATAATTTGGGGCTTTTCATGATTCTAGGTGGGAGAAACATCCACATTTTCCCCTGTTCCCATTACCTATTATAATATTCATCCTGCCTTCTTCTCCACCTTGCATGTAAAGCTTTATTTTGTCATAAAAGAGCAAGTGAAGTGGCCTAGGGGCAGGGTAATGGGTACTATCCTCTGAATGTACCTTCTAGGTGGAGAAATGCATGATGCTCCCCATCCCTCCATAATCCAGATCCTGTATTGCTCATCACCTCCTGACTTCTCCATGTGTATGCTGGAGCTGGGCCTGTTGCCCTGCAAAATTTGCACTTGACAGGCATTAAATCCTTTGTTCTGAACCTGGGATTGCTCATTTTAAAAAATGGATCTGAAAACTCATTTGGGTGGTTATTCTCACTTTATATGTATATATTTTCCCTTGAAGGTGGTAACATATGGAGCAATAATTATAGCAAGATTTTCTTCTATCATTATCATATTTAACATTTTTCCCCACATGGAATATTCATTTTTAAAATCCTTAGCCACAACTCAATGTTGTCCTTTTAAATGACAAAACCTGTGTTGAGTTCGCATGAGCTGTATAAAAGGGGTTTAGCTAATCGGCCTCACCCAGCTCATATATCATAGCAAACTGTTTCTCAGAGCAGCTCAATCTGGTAGTAATGAAGATGAAACTATTGAAATTAATGGACCCATTTCAGATTTACCCTTTCAACTAGTTGTAAAGTCTGTGACACTAATCATCTTCCCCCTCTTCTTGTAGACAATATTTTATCTTTTTCCTCTTCCTCTTAACTCCTTCATCTCTATCCTCTTTTACTTCCTCCTTTTCCTTCTTATTTTCTCTTATTCTTCTTTTTCCTTCCCTCCTCTCTGTCAGGACACATAGAGACTGGCATTGTATCTTTGATGATGATTTTATTAAACTCAAAAACCACAATACATAATGTGAATTTCCTGCTTCTTCTATCAGTCTGAATTCAGGTCAACTCTTCCTAAGAGATACAGTGTCAATCCTCTTTCCACCAGGAGGTTGAGACCAATGGACACATTTCCTACCCACTCTCCTCGTTTAATTCTGGTTCAGTTCCCACTTTGTAACAGAATCTTTCCTCTCCACTCCAAATGGGCTGGTATTCTCAAATTCTACAGCCCTGACTTCTCTGCTTTGCTATCTGACCCCTGCCATGTTCCACACAGTGTTATTCATCAACTTCCATGTGGATAAAGTTTAATCTACATAGGGAAGAAAACGGGAAAGATAGTTCATGGTTTTGATCTTCTTTCATAAACCAGACAGTGTCAGAAACTTCACATAGATTATATCCTTTAATCTTAGCAACAATCCAAAACAGAGTCTCACTATCCCTTTTCTAAGTTGAGAAAACTGAAGTTTAGTAGGATTTGAGACATTTGACTCCACTCTTTGGTCTTGAACCAAGGTCTATTTATGCCAAAGGAAATGGTCTTGTTTCCAAACAAGGTTATTTCCAATCTTATTGCGTGAGGATCCCCATTTTTAAAAAGATTTGCTTATACCGGGCATAACACCTTACATGTAGGGCTATTCAAATATTCTTTAAAAAGATCTGGAGTCCAGACCAGAGATGCGGGGGGTGAGAAAATTCACCAGAGACAGATTGGGGAACAGAACAGGCAGACTGACTGAAATACACTGCTGAGGTGAGCAGCGGGTGAGACAGGAGAGGTCTGCTTCGCCATGGGGGTTGCTCTCTGGTTGGCCGGGGATCGAACTTGTGCTGCAGAGGCTGTGGATTGCTTCATAGTGCTGTGCTTAACCCCTTGAGTCACCAGGGAGGCCCTATTCAAATATTCTTGTTAATGATGTCTATGTTCTCCAATACCCCAGTAGTCTTAAGATAGGTACCTCCTTAAATAAATGTTAATTAATTTATTAATTGTTTGATTTTTCTGCATTACATTTGTTTATTTGAAAAATGCCAGGATTTGCCATAAGCTCCTGACACTGCTTGTCAGAAATGTAATCCACCCTCTGAATTACCTTTAAATATTCCCAGATATAAATTTTTAGGATGCATGTGTAGATTGCACATAAAAATCAACATATTATTGATCATAAATATTGTTTATTATCATCCTTTCTGGGTTTCAGATAATCTCCTTAAATATTAAGCACTTTATATTTTCTTTCTCCATTTCTATGTTCTTGACTTTAATCTTGCATTTTATAAATCTGATTGCAGCCCTGGAGGTTGTAGGGATTAGAGGGAGGGTGTTTGTCTGCCTAATTTATATCTCTAAACTTTCCTCCTTCTGGGACTACTGAAAGAAATAGGCTCAAACAATTAGCCATAGTAATAATGGAAGACAAAATATCATTCTGCCCATATCTTGGCTGCCATATGCTATTTTTCTTAGCTGGTGCTCTAATCAAAGCAGGACCTGACTTGGGCCAAAGAGGGACTTGCTTTTCCCACTCTCTTCTCTAAATCTCTCTCTAGTAGCCAAACATCACCAAGGACAGAAGCCAAAAGATGTGGATCCAATATATTCCCTTCTTGGTCTGGTTGTAACAGACACAGTGAAGGAAGTTAGAGAAGGCTGGAAGGTCTGTTTCTAGGAAGCAGACTCTGAATATACCTGCTTAACACGTTTACCATGTTAGGAAGGCAAAGAAAGATGCAAGTTGGCTACCTGGTGTCAAAGGCACAGCCTGCTCTGTCAGGCTTAGCCCATGGGGCAGAAGTTGGGGTGCTGTCTCCACACTTGGGTGTCGATGTGTAACACTCAGCGACCTTACTTAGTCATAAGAAAAAACAAATGACTTTATGTCTCCTGACTCTTATCAGTCATATTGAGAGCTTCTTATCCTTGATAGAAATGAGTGAGGATGACAGGCAGCCTGGTCAAAGTCTCCTTTAGGGTAAGCACTAATTCCTATTGCCTTTTCTGTGCTCACTGAAGACTCCATTGAAAAGCTGAACACTTCAGGGCCTTCCCTGGTGGCGCAGCAGTTGAGCGCTGGGCTGCAAAGCTTCCCGCAGCCTCTGTAGCGCTTCTTTAATCCCCAGCCGCTGGCAAGGGTCCCACATGGCGCACAGACCTCTCCTACACGCCCACTGCTCCCCTTAGCAGTGTATTTCGTCAGTCTGCCTGTTCTGCTCCCCGCTCTGGCTCTGGTGAATTTTCTCACCCTCCCACATTTCTGACTGTACCCAGTGCTTGTATAAATAAATAAATAAATCTTTTTTTTTTTTTTTTTTTTTTTTAAAGCTGGCTATTCCCTGTCTACAGGCAGAGCAACCTGCACTTATTTCCTCCTAACTTTTTGCTGTTTGAACAGGGGTATGGAGAGCACAGCAGCTACGGGCTGGTCCTGCAGACTTGGCAGTGCAGTGGGCTGCAAGTGTGGGCAGTTGCCTGTCCGGCATTGGCCAGGTTACCTCAGTACCCTGTCCACATAGCCCAGCCTACTCATCCTTACATCTACATGCCTTTCATTCTAACACTGTATTATATTCCTCCACTGTGGTTTAAAAAGTGACTAGCTAAAAGCTTAGTTACACACCAGTCAAAGAGAAAAGGGCAAGTGGAGTTAGGAACTGTGGTGTCCAGAATGTGAGGCAGGTCAGGGCTCCAGCACACACACTTTGTGATTTCTTTTGTTTCAGCCTTCAACATGTGCCCTTGGCCTTGTGCTTTCTGTTTGTCCAGCTGACTGCCTTCAACTCAACAGCCCACACTCCCCTCCTCTGGAGTGTCCCCCGAGTGTTGTGTTTCCATCCTGAGCTAAGAATCATCCTTCTGTGTCCTGAGGTTGTGTTCTCATCTCTAGAATGTTATTTTGCAACTGCTTATTTAACTGCATCTTCCTCACTCCCACCTCCCTTGTGTGTGAGCTCCCCCAGGGCCACTCCTGGATGAGGTTTAAAGTTCACTGAATATCTTCAAGTTACCAGACTCTGTGGCAGACGTGTCCTATCCATTATCTTAATAAATCTCTGCACCCTGTCCTGTGAGGTGGATTTTATTATCTTTATTTTATGGATGGGTAAATGGTGGCTTAGAGATATTAAGCAGCTTGCCCAAGGCCATTTATTAAGTGGTAGAGCTGGGATTTGAAACCAGCTTCCTCTGACATTCCCGCTCTTGCTTTTCTCCTGGTGTTACCCTTCAGAGCCTCTGGTAGAGTTCGTGGGCAGTACTGACTCCGAGATTCATGGCTGGCCCAATTAATATCGCCGACTTCTTCGCATTTTCCTGACCTCCTATGAGGGGCACCTGCAGTTGTAGCTGAACCTGTCGAATTCTCCCTTTCCTTTTTCTGTTTCTAGGTTTCACCTGCTGACTACAAGATTTGCAACTCGAGTGACAGAGAGTGACTGATATCATCCCCACTCATTTCACTGTCAAGGGTTGGACCTGTCAGCAGTTGGTGAATAATATGCTGGCAATGGGCACTGATCATAAATCGTTCCCCATTAGCTGTCACGGTCACGCTCACCTCCCCAAGTTGTGGAGTTCTGGATGGGCCTCTTCCTGCTCTCATGCTTACAGAAAAGAAAAAGAAAAAAACCTTCACTATTTGATCATTTGATTTTTCTCTTGAGCAGGAGACTTTCTGATTCCTTAGTTGTTTACATTCTGTATTCTGAGAGGGAAATATGGATCATTTGTGATGGAGTACATACTCCTTTCTATGCTAATGAGTATTGATACTTATCAGATTAGAAAAACAATTAGCAGCTTTATTTTCTTCTCTCTAGCTATCCAGTTAGAACAGTGACTTTTTTTTTGTTTGTTTGTTTATTTTTTTCTGGCTGTTCTCTGCTTCTTCCTCCTCACCATTCTTTTACCAAATCTTTGTAGGCATAATTTATACTTATTATTTATCATATGGCATTGATCTCCCCAACTAGGTTGAGAGAAGCCCTTTCTAACAGGTGTCACCTTGGGATGTAGAACTAAGGTGCATCGAGGCCCTGTGAACCCTAGGAGAACTTGTTAACTATTACTTCAATAACGAAGATTACGTGGATTTTAGCAGTATCTCCAGCAACAACATTTTTTTTTTAAATAGAAGAAATTCCTGTTAAGTCAGGGCAGACATCCAGAGGCAAGGTTTAAGCATATGTAATCATCCCTTCCTTGTCCCTTGAACCCCCCCTTTCCTTTCTTTGAAGTCCCAGGTCCCTTAGCATAGTCTAGAAACTTAATTTGCTACATTTACTTTAGAATTACTGCCATATAAATCTCCATACTGATGCTATTAAATTTAGGTTAATGTTAATTTGTTTGTATATCCAGTTTTAGAAGAACCCAGGAAGGTGGGGGATTGTCTCTTGCACCCCTATAACCAAGTCTGAGTGTCTTATGCAGATTGCCTCATGTAATCTTCACTATTGCCTGTAGGAGGCAGTATTTAGGGCAGCCACTCAGGACATGAACTGCCACCCTTTGGAACACTGTTAAAATAGACACCATGTGAGGAACAATGCCAGGTCTGTGGAGTGTGCTTTCCTAGCATTATTATCATGTCCATCTTAAAGATGAAGAAATGGAAAAGCAGAGAGATTACACAACTTACCCCACTTCACACTATTGTGGGTACTTACTGGGATTCAGACTTCAATAGCCTGGTTCCTGAGGCCACCTGCTTCCTCCTTTTGACTGCCTCTCTTACCCTGGCTCACAGTATCACTGTGAGAAAGAGAAAGTTTTGTTTGGCTAGGTGTCCTGGGTAAATGAGAGCAATAAAGCATTTTTGTTTCAGCAAACATTCTTGAAAATTTTTCTGAAATGACTATTGACATCCTGCTCTAGCAAGTCAAGTCTTCCATGAAGTGTTATCTGAGTGAGGCTTGTGAAAACAGATAAGTTCATTCTTATATTCTCCTTTCATCTAAGAGGACTTTTCATGTAGATGGAGAAAGCATAGGCAATTTGAAAAGTCTTTCCATAAAACAGGACCGAATCCAGGCACCCAACTTTAAAAATTAATTCCTTATCTCCATGTGCAAGCTCTGTTGCGTTCACTAATATAGTGATTTTTTAAATTTTGACTTCTCTTTTCTTCCCTGTGCACTTTCGGAGACAGACTATTTTATTCCTTGATGGCTCAGATTTTAAAGAGTTGCATTGTGCCCCCCCTTTTCCATCTTTGTGATCTGCCCTTATCAGAGGCATCATTACTGCTACACCTTTTTTAGAGCATGTTACCTCTCTAAAATTGTGATCATTCTCAAGGCATGATAAGTTGCAATTTAAAGACACGTCCACCTCATGAGCCTTATTTCCTTTAGAAACCACTCACCAGGGCACTGTGTCTCTATTTTCCCTAACATTATATTCCTCTCCCCCATCCCATCAACTAGGCAATTCCATGTGTTCCTCTCCTTAAGGTCATGAATTCCAGACTGACACAATTACCTTCTCATCTGTCTTATTTCTAAATGAGCACTTTCTTTTTCTCATTGGTCAGAATTAAGCCCAGAATAATAACTTCCTTCTTAGCTTCCTCCTCCTTCGAGCAATCACATTTATCAGTAAGATAAGCTAAAGGTGCGTCAGATACTGCACCTTTAACATAATTAGATCATTTCTTCTGTTGATGAGAATTGTGCATATATAAGCAGCCTATGTGAAAGAATTACTGAAATGATGCATTAATTTTCAGTTCACATAACTGTGAAATCATCCGTACCCCAATCTAGCAGATGTCCTGGGCAAAGAAAATTGAATGTAGTAGGAGCAAGTGATAGGCGCCCCATGATGGGCTTTCTAAATATTTGTTTTAGTGAAATTCCTGCCCAAACCTTATAAGGCTTTTTTTCCCCTCCCTGCAGAACATTGTATCTAAGGATCTACATGGAATAAAGAAAAGTACAATTGTATTATAGAGCTGACATTGTGTGTATATAACATTAACTGCGTGGGGTATCCTGGCAGCAATTTAGAGTGAAGTTATGGGAGCTCACATCCTCCTCCTGCTGCCTCCCCTCCACGTTATCAAGTGATGGATCATTTGAAGTCAAAAGTAAACCCTGTGAGTTTCTATATCCAACTTAGGGTTGTACCAGAATTAATTATACCTTCTGCTACTTTGCAAAGAATTGTCACCAATAAATTCTAATAAACAGGAGTAGAAAGATTTTATTCATGCCATTCCAAAGAAATTAGAACATAGTAGTGTTATTTAGCAATGCAGATGTTATATTATTGTGTTGTTTATATGAAAATGGATATGGCATGGAGAGGTATATCAAATGCGTAGGAGAGAGATTTGAGCTGGGCTACTGTTTTGATTATGTATATTTATTCATAATGCAGAAGTTGCTCCATGGAACCTCTTCTCCTAAGATGGATTACCTATTTTTGGAAGCCTTATTCTATTTTTTTTTAATATTAAGATGTGTCAATACCACCCTGGTGCAATATTTATGAGTGCCTTATTTAAATTGTACCTTAATTGGTTTAGTCTCTGGAGTTGTAAGACATGATGCTAATACCTGGTAGCCAAGTGTGCAGGGAGATGATGTGACACTGTCGACTGGCTGCTGGGAAATGGGTCAGCTGTACAAGGTCTGAAAACAGTAATTGCATCGTGACTTGGATTTGTTGTTTTGGGCATAATTTGTTTTGCCAATAGATCACCCACTTTCTATTCTGACTACTCTGCCAGGGCCATGCATCTATTTCATCTTATGTACTTAATAGTAGTATGTCAAAAAAAAAAATCTATGTTAACCGGGGCCTCCCTGGTGGTGCAAGGAGTTAAAACGCAACCTATGAAGCTATCTGCAGCCACTGCAGCATGAGTTTGATCCCCGGCCAGGGAGCAACCCACATGGCACAGCAGACCTCTCCTGACTCACCCGCTGCTCCCCTCAGCAGTGTATTTCATCAGTCTGCCTGTTCTGTTCCCCACTCTGTCTCTGGTGAATCCTCTCACCCTGCATACCTCTGACCTGTACCCCAGCTCTTGTATGCATAAATAAAAATAAATCTTAGAAAAAAATCTGTTAACCAACTGATTAAGGAATTAAAATAATTGGATGACCTCCACACACGCACACGCACCTACACATACTGTTCTCTCTTTCTTTTGTTTTAACTATTCATGGCATTGTGGTCAAAGTGACTTAGAGAGTACTTTCAATTATCAATATCATGACCCAACCTTTCATTAGTGGAATAGTCACACCCAAGTATTCCACATATTTCAAAAAAGAAAATCAAAAGTAATAAACCATAATAAAGAAATTCATGTCTTAGAAATTAATATTCTATCTGGTACAGATTAGAAGGGTCTAAACCAGGAAAGGATGCCTTATAATAACTTTGTGAATAATTTTCAATGCAATGAATATATTCATTTACAGAATTGGTACTGGGACTACCAACTTGTCACAGGATCTTGTACTTCCAAGGTCCATTCCCACTCCCAATGACTTTACATATTCTTTGTATTATTGAGGTAACACTGGTCTATGGCACTGAGTTATAGGATCACACTTTCCATATTGATGTCACCATACCACACCCACCACTAAGTGTCCTCCACTGTAGTCCCTTGGGCACCCTCCCCACTTTGTTCTCACCTTCCCTTCCTCCTCTGGTAACCTCAGTTCCACTGTTGGATTTCTAGAGTTTGCTACTGGTTTGGTGTTGTCTGACACTCTGTTTCATTATATTCCATTACCTTGTATCTCAACCAGATATATATAAAATATAACAAGAATATAAAATTAAATTCAAGTTTTTACCTTTATTCTTGTTTACTGTTTACTCATGTTACTATTATCTCATGTTGACACTAATATGCTAATTCTTCCAAGTCTGATCAATCTAGTCCTCCAATCTAGAATACCCTCCCTATTGTTATGTGTTTATAGTGCCAGGATTAGAGATCCAGTAGCAATTCTCCTATGTGTTTTTTAAATGTTTGGTTATTCCTAGCAACAAGGACTAACAAAAAACATAGAACCTTATAATTTTTGCATCAAAAGTATACATTTGTTCATGTTACCATTTCCCACTATTTCTTAGCTAATCAGTGAAAAAAAAGGAGGAATCTAGTTGAGTGACATTGGATATTTATAAATGAAAACGAAACAAAACAAAACAAAAAACTTCAACCCTCTGCTAGTAACTGCAACTGGTGAAAATAAAGGAAGGGACAGGAATCTCTAGATCCTCTTAAGACTGGGGCTGTTGGGCCTCCCCTGGTGGCGCAGTGGTTGAGCGCTGGGCTGCAAAGCTGCCTCCAGCCTCTGCAGCACCGGTTCAATCCCTGGCCACCGGCGAGGGTCCCACATGCGGGACAGACCTCTCCTGCCATGCCCGCTGCTCCGCTCAGCAATGTATTTCATCAGTCTGCCTGTTCTGTTCCCTACTCTGGCTCTGGTGAATTCTCTCACCCGCCTGTGCTTCTGACTGTACCCAGTGCTTGTATAAATAAATAAATAAATAAATAAATAAATAAATAAATAAATAAATCTTAAAAAATGAAAGACTGGGGTCCTCTTCTTGAGAGCACATGGCAGGTTGCATTTCTTCATGAGGGTCCCCACAGTTGCAGGCATGATGGCCCATGTATCCCACCTTGTCAAGTTGTCCTGATGAAGAGATGCAGCATCTGACTTTTCATGAAACTTCTTTGGGTGTATTTGTGATTTTTCTTTCTTTTTTTAAAGATTTATTTATTCATATAAGAACTGGGGTATAGCCCAGAGGTGCAAGGGGTGAGAGGATTTACCAAAGACAGAGTGGGGGACAGAACAGGCAGACTGACTGAAACACTGCAGAGGGGAGCAGCGGGTAAGACAGGAGAGGTCTGCTGCACCATGTGGGTCACCTCCTTGTGCTGCAGAGGCTGCAGATACCTTCATGGCACTGTGTTTAACCCCTTGCGCCACCAGAGAGGCACAATTTTGTGATTTTTCATAAGTTACTGACAGGCATTCAGGAGGTTCACTTCTTGGACAATTAAAAATTTAAGGCAGGATTTGTAATATATACAAATATGGCAAAAAAATTTAAATTTCTACCACTAAGCTCTCATTAATTTAACCAGTGATGTGGTTGCCACCATCTGAGGAAGTGTCTCATTACATAGCTAATAAAAAACAAGAAGATGAAAATAATCCCCAAACTGAGAGAATTTCCAGCGTTTTTTCTGTGTCTTAGTTGCTTTAGACCCCAATTCCATCCTCTCCCTGAAGCCTGCACTGACCATTCCAGCTTGCCTCTCTTAGGTATTAAAAACATGTACAGCCACTCAGTGATTTTGCCCTACTTACACACTGCAGAGTCCTAGTTATGTAAGTGATCTTCTGATATTATCTCTGCTTTTTCCTTTCCCTTAAGATGTAAGCAACTTGATGCAGGAGAAATCTAGCAGAATCTTTCAGGGTATTAATATTCTGTAAAATTACGCAAATCCTGAGTTAGCAAATATGGAACCATTGTTCAGGGAAAACATAGCAGAAGGGTAAAGTGACTTCCCTGAGCCCACACCTCTTATAGGTGCCAGAGTTGTGATTCGAACCCCATACACTGAGTCTGAGTGTCTTGTACTATGCTACACTGCCTTTGCTGTCTCCATTCTCTGGGCATCTCTGTAAGAAAGGAAAACAAGAGGCCAGCGCATTCATTGTTTTATTTGACCTCAACTAAAAGATGAATGTCAGTGACTTACATTTTTGACTTACTCCAGTCATGTCCTTGCATGTGTGAAATGGACCCTCAGGTGTGTCCGTATTGATTTGGGTGTTACAAATAATTTTTGACAGTAGGTAAATTTGCGAATACATAATCCATGAATAATGAGGATTTATTTTTATTTATCATATTTGCATGTCCCAAACACCAAATCACAATCCTTTGCTGGTGGTGATTGCTCGAAAACTGTATGTTCAGTGATGGGTTAGGTAAATGAATGAGACTATAGCCCCAGAAACAAAGTGAATCTCAGTTCATTCATTTATAAAATGAATAGATAATAATAGTATTCACCCTAGGGAGTTGCTATAGCCTGATGAAATGATTCGATATTTGAAATGAACTTGGAAAATACCTGGCTCACAGTGCTATGTAAGTGCTTGGTAAAATAACAAACGAAACCAGAAACAAAACCAAAACTTGATACATGTTCTGAATATGTAGCATTGCAATAGGCTCTTTTCACTGGATTTTGAAAATTAATATCTATCAGTTTGTATATCTCTATCTTCACTTGAGAAGAAAACATCCAGCTGTCTTCTAAGAAGATTAAGAGAATCTATACACCAAAAACTATATGGAGAAGTATAAACTTAAAGAAATGCAAAATATGGCTGTGATTGCTTTGTATGCAAGTCTGGCAGTCTTCAAAAGCAGGATATGGTCTCTTGGGTCTGTCCTACTTCTACTCTGAAACTTGTACTTTGCAGTTCACCCAGTACATGGACAGGTAGCAATTTGTTGTGACTTTTTCACACTTAATGTCTTTGAATGAGCTGACAGAGCTCACTGCTGCACTGCCAGGAAATAACCATTTAGGGTGGAACTGTATACATTTCTTCCCTTTTCCACCAATCAACAGGTTGTAACTTAAGATAGAAATGAGGCCCCTGAGTTCATGTTGGAAATGGGGGTAAAAAAGTAAGAAATGATAGGTTGTCAGCTTCTCTGAAAAGGTGCAAGGCATCAGAACTGAAAATAAAGACTTTTATTGCCTTGCAAAGAAGGCTTGGTAGCATTCAGATATTACCTACATCTGCTTTAATGATTCCATTTAAGCTGTCATTTTCTGCATTTACCTTGCAGCATTCAAAAGCAACTATACTTACATGTTCACAGGCAATGCATTGCCAGCATTACAAAAGTGGGTGGGGGTGGGGGGAGAAAATGGTATATGATGTATTTCAAAGAACAGTTTCCTTGCAGAAAATTAGCAGTGATTTTGAGGCCACTCTTAAAGAGAAATAAAGTTTCTTCAGAAATAAAAAGTGCTGACACTGAACAAAAGAGAAGGCAAGAGAGAGAGAAAGAGACAGAAAAAGAGATAGAGACTAAATTCAAATTCATTCTCCTGTGCTTTTGCTCTCTACCTTTTTGCTATTTGCTCTGAAACCTGGAGTAGCAAGGAAGATGGGGGTGAAGTCACCTTGCTTTTATTCCCAGCATGACCAGTCCTGATCAATAGATGAAACAAATAAATGCAGCTTCCTGGGGAGTTACTTGGCTGCTTCTGGAATTGGGGGTGATGGGGGTTGTTGTCAAGGAGCTATAAATCAGGTCCCAAAGTTTTTTCAGTGGTCCCTTGGAAATCCCACAGTGATATACAGTCAAGAAATGTAAATCATTTTGAATATGGCGATTTTGTTACTGCTGGTCAAATATTCTGAATCAAATGCTGCAATTTCTTCTCTAAATAGGCTTCATTTCTCAAGTGTCAACTTAAATCCCACCACTTCTGCCTCTGACCCTTCCAACCCCTAGTGGGGTCTCTCTCCTGGGATATACCTCGGTTTTGGTTAAACTGACTCTGGGTCTGCACTTTTGGTACTGAATTAGGACATTAGCTTGCTTGCTCCTGTATCTGTATTTTCTTATATCACCAAATAAAATTAAATATTGTGAATTCAGAGTTAATAGTTTTTGAGGATACTCATAACATCTGCAAGGTTGTTTGCATAGAGTAGGTGTTTCAAACATTAATAGGCTGTCTGCTAATATTTATTAAAGATGTGCTCCAAATCTACACAATCTATGGAGCTACGTCTATTTACTTTTTGGACTCTTTCTCTTCTGACTTTTATCTGTTAGGGGATTCTACTTACAATTTGCTTGCAAATGGTTCCAAACTCGTTATGTAAGTGCTCCAAATGAGCATGAGCTGGCAATCAGTTCAAGCCAACTTGGTTTCATGAAAAGAAAACTGGGCTTGTGACTAAGCAGACCTGGTCCATCTGTCCATAATTCTCTACTATAAAGCTTTTTAGAACCAGGAAATGGTGAATCCAATTTATGGTCTTCCTCAATACTGAGATCACGAAGTGTTCATGCTTATACAAAGTGGGACTTCATAAATCTCTTTTTAGTAAATGGATTCACTAATGGATTAATAAATTCAGCATCCTTGAACAATTTGCTTAGTTCTCTTTAGGTTTCCTATAATCATGGGGATGATGCTTAGTGTCCTTTTAATCTAAGCATATAATTCAACAAGTTAATAATCAATTCTCAGGAGAAAACATTTCAATCTTTTTTTTTTTTGGAATGAATACCTTAACAGAGGAGACAAGTAAAGATTCTGAAATAGATGATCTGACTAGAGGCAAAAGCAGAGAGGACATATTGTTTATCAATGCTACTCCAAAATATTGGAAGGTGAGACCCTAAGAAGCATGGATTAGTGATTATAGATTATAGATTTTAATTGCCCATCTTTCTTGAATGAGAGGTGAAATCTCATATTAACTTGCTTTTGCTTCCAAATGCCAACTATAATATCTATAATATAGTAGTTGTTCAATAATTACATTTTGAATAAATGAAAGGGAAGCATTAAATAGCAACGTCAGAAAGGTATACCAGGTAGAAGGAAGTACCAGGCCTTCTTGAAAACATTTTGGCATGTTTTCTGCCTCTTCTTTTCCCACATGGAGTGTAAAGAGTAGGGAAAAGAAGGGAATATATTTTCTATTGCTGTCTCCCTTCTCTAGATCTTTGCTGGGTGCTGGTCAATTCCTTCTGTTAAGAATTCAGGAGGGGGCCTCCCTGGTGGTTCAGGGGTTAAGCACAGCACTGTGAAGCTAACCATAGCCTCTGCAGCACAAATTCAATCCCTGGCCTGGCCCACATGAGCGCAATCCACATGGCACAGCAGACCTCTCCTGCTCACCCACTGTACCACTCAGCAGTGTATTTCAGTCAATTTTCCTGTCCTGTTCCCCACTCTGTCTCTGGTGAATCCTCTCACACACCCCCCATCCCCGTACCTCTGGGCTGTATCCCAGTTCTTGTATGTCTCAATAAATAAATCTTTAAAAAAAAAAGAATTCAGGAGGGTTGAATCACATATGGTGTTATAAACCAATTGTTATCTTAATAAAAATATACATATTATAAAAAACACTCAGAAGGGGGAGCTGTAGACCTCACTCCACACTCCATCTTTTCACTTTTTATCAATTTGGCTACCCTGTTGGAGACAATTTGAAGAAACAGTTGCCATGTGAGTGTTAATAATTAAATACAGATTGTTTACTTTTTTTTGCAACGTTTGCTTTATCAGGAAACAAATTTTGATTTTAAGGTTTTCATTCCACTTGAATAAAATTCAAAACAAGAGTTACCGAAGAATTTATTCAATGAATAATTTAAAAATACACACAGGTGTTTATCTGAGGAGAAGATAAGTTTTAAAAAGAACAACTTAAAAACTGTTAAATAGATTGGACTTCTCAATTTTTTGGCTTCTATATGTGAAATCCTATGTAATTCTTCACATTTATCCAAATCTTTTTCCCATGAAACTTTTTTTTTTTAAACAATGCTTTTCAAGATTAGCATTCTATGCAAAATTCTTTGGAAAAATTTATAATAAACCACCTCCCAGAGTCAATTCACAGAAGGCTGTAAGCCTCCATCCTGAAAATGCGTTGAAGTGGAATAATTCTCCGACCTTTTTTTTTTATTTCAGAATTCACACAGCATTATTCATCTCAACCTGAAAGAATGTTCGGCACTAGTTTCTCTTTACCCAAACAAGAGAGAATATATTATAGGTGTACAATAAAATCACCTCCCTTGCATAATGATTGGTTTAGTTATTGATAAGACAAGGGACAATAACTCTCTGAACTCTGTGCTATAGCTCTACTCATCAGCCATATCCCCAATTTTTTCAGCTGCTTCAAAACTATTAATTAGTGAAGAGGTGTATCCTGAATGCAGTTATTTCCTGATTGCAACCACAGGTACCAGACCAAATGGATGCAAGCTGATCAAAATGGAATGATATGTATCCCATAAACATGGTGGATCATTTGGCTAGTATCGAAATTTAGACTTTAATTTTCTGCTGCAGCCGAAAGGAAATTTCAGCCAAATGTGGCAGAAACCCGGGAGGCACTGCTCGCCACAGGTGTTTAATCATCAGGGATGCTCTTGGGGAATCGCATTGACGGCTGGCCAGGCCGGCTCTACAGATGGGGAAAAGCTAGTGGGGGGAGAGATGCAGGTTAGAAGAGTATCAAAATTTGGACAAGTTCCAAAGAAAATCTCATCTCTCATTTCACACCTTTGCTATTTGCTGTCAGTCTCTCCCCAGAAAGCGTTATTACTTTGCAGTGCTCAACGGGGGCTGATGGGCAACCTCGACATTTCCCCTCAGCTTCGCTGCCTCGCGGATGGACTTCTTCATTAAAGCCCTGCACCACACTTCTGCCGGTTTAATGGGCATAAATATAGCTACCCAAAGGGGGGGAAACACTTTCCTATCCATGAAGATATTACATCCAAGAGACAAAAGGAAAACGTGCTAATTGAGAATCGCACATAGGTTTAATTACACAGATGCTAAAATAATGTAACTGAAGCGCCTTAAAAATATAATTATCCACTATGCAATGCTTGAGAGCATGCTTTATCTTTTTGCCTTTAATATACATGATCAAGAAAAAGCCAACAAAAGAATCATTCCTGGGTAATTTGGGAAAGTGGGACATGTTTGGGTTTGAAAGATGTTTCAGAAAGTGGCTTGCATTTGGAAGGAATCATCAAAGCTATTTTGTGAGCAACTATACATAAAATCTTTCTTCCTTACCTGCATGTTCTTCAAAGGCACCTGGGATTAAAATAAATAATAAATTTTAGTGTAGCTTGAAACTGTATCCAATTATCTCCTCCACATAGTAGAGAGTGAGGGCTGCTGTGCATTTGGAAAAGCATACTGTATTTATGCAATGCCTTCAAGTAAGTCTGGAAAGTGCACCAATTGACTAAATATTCTTTCCACTTTTCCATTTCCACCCTTAAACCCCATCCAGTTGATATTATTAATACAATACTGGCTTATTGTAAGTTTTTCCAAAAGTTCTGTATAGAATGCTAATATATTAAAACACTGTTAAAAATAGATGATGATGTATTGCTTTCTATAGCCATTTAGTTTGTGTTTTTAGTATGTTTTATCTCCCTTATAGATTGTGCCTATATAGGGAATGTTTGCCATGGGTTATAGTATACTGGTTGATAGATGTTAATATCGTGAGTGGGCAGTGTATACTTCGGCTAAGAGTTTCAGCCAAGAAGCTAGTTATTTAACAGAGGGAGGCCTAATAAAACCCACTTCCATACAGCAATCTAGAAATGGTACTTAAAGAACTTCATAGACCTATTTGCAGCCCTCAAATAAGTACAGAAACTTTAAAAGGCACTGGAAAGAAATGGGCCAGTCACATGTGGAAGTGGATGGAAGCAGGAGATGGAATGCATGGAACTTCAAAGCCAACATGAGGAAGAGGACTTTGGGGCAGGTGATGTACCCCAAGACCATGCTGGTTAGCACCTTGATGAACAGGCTGCAGAGGAGGGAATATGGGACAATAAGATTGGTGCCTGGACCGGACTCAAATTGAGGAAGGTGCTAAGTTTCCTTACCTCTTCTTCCTACCCCCTCTCTCACCTCCTTCTCAAGACTTCCGAGAGCCCTAAAGCAGAACAGAGGATTAAAAACTCAGACTCTGGAGTCAGTATTCCTGGGGCCTCATCCTAACTACATCTGACACAAGCTGTGGCGCCTGGGAAAAGTCAGCTGCTGTCTAATCCTCTGTTACTTCCTTTGTAAAATAAAGTTAATAATAGAATTCACTGGGTTGAATTTTGTGATAATTAAATGAAATCATCCAAAGAACACATTTAGAAGAGGGTCTAGACTGTTGCGAACATTCAAAAAATTAGCTGACAGTTCTCTGAAGCCCAGGCTGATTTCACTCTGCCAAACCTTGTATACATTCCCAACACCTTATGTGTGAACACTCAGAAGGCAGTCTGTAGCTTCCAGAACCTTGGAGGAGAAAGAACATTTTGCAAAGTTGGAGGAATCTTGGATTTAAAAACCAGTCTGTCGGCTACTCCCCCATTCTGCTAGCAGGAGAAAAACACAGCAGCTAAGAAATGAAGCTCGAACTGCACTGGACGGTAGGCAGGTTGAATAGTCACAGATGTGTTTGCATTCACATCTAGAAGGTACATGGCTCATTACTTCAGGGTGAGAGGCTACTGCATACATGTGCATCTGCTAATGAATCTGGACCTGCCCCAGCAGAATGCCTAGGCAGTTATGTATTTTTGGATAATGTAGTATGTTTTGAGTGGAGTGAGGAGGAAATGAAGTATTTTGTTGACTGCTAAACATCCTGAAAAATTGATGTTGCTAGTCAGTAGTCTCTAGTTTTCTTATTGATACAAATGTAATAATAGCTGTCATTTATAGACTATTTTAAATGCATTACCGTACTTATTGTAAAAGAGAGCAAGAAATTTAACATAAGTTTATGTTAAAATGTTATTATTTCGCTAGCATTTGATATTGGAAATTTCATGATAAACTTTTAATCTCAAGATTGGTTTGTTCCTATTCAGTTTTGAATCAAATGAGAAATCACTCTAAAGAGGAAACTTACAGTATAAAGAAATTTGGTGTTAAGCAGACCTAGTTTGGAGCTTAGCTCCACCTTTTGTCAGCTGTGTGACCTTGAACAACTTTGGTTTCCTGTGTCTCTGTTTTCTCCTGTCCAATACGGAACTATTAATACCTACCTTTGGGTCTTTGTAAGAATTAGAACTAATATATGTAAAATTCCTGGAGAAGCTGGCACTAAAAACAGTCAGTCCTTTGGTAGGCTTATTTATGATCCCATTTTATAACAGCTCTTATATTAGGCACTAAAGATACCTGTTGATCTTCACCAACATGGTGCCTGCACTCTCCAACATTACTCTCCAGAAGGAAATGCCTAAGTATCAGCAAATGAAAGACTCAGTTTATCAGCGCTGATTCTGACTTCAAAATCTATTTTATAGGCTTGTCTGTGTCTCTCCTTCTCCACTGACCTGTCCCCACCAAGGTGGGACAGGAACAGTAGCACCTGTATGCTCACTTACAATTCAGTATTCTCCAAAACGTTCCCAACTAGTGATCAGAGGGCTCCTTTCAGATTTAAAACAAATTATGTTGTTCCCTTACTGAATACCTACATAGAGTTTCCTGTTGACCTTGGAGACCTGGATTTTAGCAGGAGGTACTTCTATGACCTAAATGTTACTTTTTTCATCATTGAAATTAGTGAATTGGTTCAGATAATCTCTAAGTTCTAAGTTCTGGAATTATACTTTGATTTTTTTTTTCATGCAAAGATACCTTGCCAGAACTGAAATGATAAAATTTCTATTAGCAAGTATGACCAGTGCTAGCTGCTGTAATAAGCACTCTCATTTCTCAGAGGCTCAATGAGTGCTATGGTGGTAAATAGCAAACAAGCAACCACAAACATAAAAGGGAGAAAAAGCATTGATTTATAGCAGTTGCTATTTTGATGGGGTAAATACTCTTGACATCACTGATGTTCAGATTTAAAATAACTATTTCATGCCACTGTATAAAGAGGTGGGAAGAATGCTAACTATTGGTTTCTGAGCTAATATGAGCTGCCTCCAGCACACCATTGGACTTATCTCAGCAAAGTTTATTTCTATTCATGTCAGATCAACATAATTAGTGGGATACAGACTAAAGCTGTTTTTCACAGTCATTCAAGGGTATATTCAGTGTGTTGCTTCTTAGATCACTGAGGATGTTGAAATCCCATGACACAGACAAGAGAAAAGATGGCGGAACATGCCACCTTTGAACTATCAAATCTGAAAGTAGTAATACTTCCATCCATGTCCCTTTGACCAGAAGTCAATCATATAATCACATGACCACAGAAAAGACTAGGAAATGTACTCAAGTTGTGGGTCTAGGGTAAAGAAAATATAACATTGTCTTTCACAGAGACTCTGATAATTGGTCTGCTCAACTGTCTCACTTTTTTCTTACACTAAAGTGTAACTTTGTTTTTGTTTTTTTTAAAGATTTATTTATTTATTTATTTATTTAGATAAGCACTGGGTACAGTCAGAACCAGGGGAGGGTGAGAGAATTCACCAGCGTCAGAGTGGGGAACAGAACAGGCAGACATGAAGTACACTGCTGAGGGGAGCAGCGGGCACAGCAGGAGAGATCTGTCACACCATGTGGGACCCTCGCTGGTGGCCGGGGATCAAACTGGTGTTGCAGAGGCTGCAGACAGCTTCGCAGCCCAGTCCTCAACCGCTGCACCACCTTGGGAGGCCCTAAAATGTAACCTTGTTTTTATTTTGTTTTGTTATTTTCTATTTTCATGTATTTTTTAATTTAAATTTTATTTTTTATAGTCCCCATACAATTACAACCCCCTTATTTTGACCCCAATCCCACCTTTCCCCAACCCCCACCCCCCACCCCCCCATAGAGTGTCTCTGGTTCATAGATGTTTGTTGATTTTGATATTTTCTTTCTTACAGTTATTCTTTTTCCTGGTCCCTCATTTACGTTTTCTAGATTCCTGCTATGAGTGAGACCATCCGGTATTTTTCTTTTTCTTTCTGGCTTATTTTGCTGAGCATGATCCCTTCCAGCTTCATCCATGTTGCTGCAAATTGCAGGTGTTTATCTTTTTTGAATGCTGAGTAATATTCCACGGTGTATATGTACTGCATCTTCTTTATCTAGTCATCTATTTTGGAGCATTCGGGTTGCTTCCAAAGCTTAGCTGTTGTAAATAGTGCTGCTATAAACATAGGGGTGCAGGTGCTCTTTGGAATTGATGTTTCTGTGTCCTTTGGGTAAATACCTAGGAGTGGAATTGCTGGATCATATGGAAGCTCTATGTTTAGTAGGTCAAGAAATCTCCACACAGCTCTCCATAGTGGTTGGACCAGTTTGCACTCCCACCAACAGTGCAGGAGAGTTCCTTTTTCTCCACAACCTCGGCAACGTTTGTTGTCGCTAGTTTTTTTAATATGTGCTATTCTCACTGGTGTAAGATGGTATCTCATGGTAGTTTTTATTTGCATTTCCTTGATTACAAGTGATGTTGAACATAAAATGTAACTTTGTTTTAAGATGTTGGAGTAATCTGTCTAAGTAAAATCCCTGGATGACTGTATTGCTGCCTACCACAAAAAGTACCATAAAGTTGGTGCTCAAAACAAACAAACATACAAACAAAGAAAACAACACTTCTCTTACAGTTCTGGAGTTGAGAAGTCCAAAATCAAGTTGTTGGCAAGACTGTGCTTGCTCTGAAGTTCCTAGAGAAAAATACCACCTTACCTCTTCCACCTTACCTCTGGCTGTTGTTGATACTCTTTGATATTATACCTAACTTGCAGATGCATCATTTCCATTGCTGCCTCCTGTTTTACATGGCTTCTCCTCTGTGTGTCTCTGTGTCCAGATTTCCTACTTTGAATAAGAACAGCAGCTCTTGGATTAGAGTCCATCCTAATCCATTATGACCATACTTTTTTTCATGAGCAAAATTCCTACCTCCAAAAAGGATCAAATTGAAGGTGCTGAGGATTAAGACTTGAACATTTCTTTGTAGGACACAATTCAGTCCATAACATTAACTTCCTGCTTTTGACTTTTTGTACATTTCTGTGGACCTAATGTGATCATTGTTAGTATACTCTAAGGCTTGGAACCTAGAACCACAGTCACTCTAAGGGAGACACAATCACTTTAGCAGGAAAGGGCTGTAATGAGATTCTTCCATGTCATTTTCCAATTTTTCCTGTGTCCTGAACAGGATAGGATCTAGTATTTTCCAGTTCCAGATTTATGGCCCTACTAGACCTCTGTGCATTGTCCTGCAATGAAGGGGTCATAGGGGACCTGCATACATGCTATTGATTTTGTTTCTTGGAGTTTTTGCCAATTAATGCTGTTTCAGAGAGGGCTGTGGCTACCACTTGGCCATGTATCCTGGTTTGCATGATACTTCTTAGAGAGGACAACTCAAAATCTTATCTTCTAGCTGCAATCAAACTGATTGCATTATGGCCATTGAATATTGATGTGGCTCTTCTTTGGCTATACAGGAAAAGGAATAACATTTGTGCACCTCCCACATCAAATCAATACACTTGGTTAAGTGAGGACAGGGTTTTGTTAATTAAAACTCTCTTTTGGAAAGAGAATTAATAGAAAACACACAGACATCATTAGTCATATGTAGTGATGTTTTCTGTCCCGAAAGTGGGGAAATTCCTGATGAGACTGTGGTTCTGTTCTCTGGTAGGATTTCCTTTGCTCATTTATCTGTATGGTTCCTGAGACCTACCCTGGAGAAAGGACTTCTTCAGTTCATTACCCTTCCTGAATCATATGCAGTAAGCTTAGTAGTCATGGTTCTCTAGAGAAACAGAACCAATAGTGTATAAAGGAGAGTTCTATTGAAGGAGTGACTCACACAATTATGTAACTAAGAAAGCCCATGATCTGATATCTATAGGCACTTAACTCTTCCCCTAGTTCCTAACAGTCCCCCTTTCTGTAGTCAGCTTTATGGCATAAGGGGAGTAGTAATCCTTGGTGACTGAGACCTCGGTATGGTGATAGGGATGGTGTCCAGACATCATTCACTGGCTTGAAATTTGCTCCTCAATGTTCTTCTTAGAGACTCTAAATCTGTGTAATTTCTTTGTACCTTCCCTGCCATGCTTCCCACTTTAAGCTTAATGACAGTGACCTTGAAGTTTTCGGGTTGTCTCTAATTTTAACTTAATCAAAAATTGAGTCTTAGTCAGACTTTGTTTCTCAAAGGCTTATTTGGTACCCCCTTGGCCCCTGACACACACACTCCTTGGGCCACCAGAAACAGTATTTGTAATTCGAGGCCCCATCTCATTGAACTCTCATAATTCCCTTTTCTTTCATAAAATCATCAGTTTTCTCTTAAACTCATCATTTTATTATAATTATTAACTAAATTCAACAATATTTTCGAACACATACTAACACTCTACTGTCTTTGCCATCTTTTTCACCACAGCCATCAGCTCAGTAGATTGAAATCTTCCAGGTTATTGCATGTGTTGCAGTTGCATGGTTTGAATTGTCATTTATCACTGAAGCCTCTCATTAATCTCAGCTCTCCTGTTATCTACCATCTGATAGCTCAGTTGATGTCACACATATTTGTTATAACAGCCCTCCATTTTCAAGGTGCCCATTATATAACTACTGCTAACAGCTGGAACAAAACTCCCTAATTCTCAATGGATTAACACATTAAAGTTTATTCCTTACTCATGATTGGCAGGGGAATGGGAGGTACCAAGCTTTGCTCCACATGATTAATCAGGAACTTAAGATCCTTCTATATTGTTTCACTGCCATTTTCAACATGTGGTCTCCAAGCTCACCACTGAAAAAAGAGAGAGGACCCACCTGCTCTTTGTCATCTCAGTCCGTAAGTAACCAATCTGTTTTCTCTTGTTCCATTGAGACACAAGGGAACTGGAAAATACAGTTTATCTGCATGGACTGAAAGAGGACATCCATTGGGTGAGCCATTAGAATGGTTTCTGCTGGTGATCTAATTGTCTATTTCACTTATGATAAGAATAGTTTTGCCGTAGGTCATTTCTGAAGAGGGTATCAGAATAAAAGCAGAGTGAGAAATCTATTCAATAGATGAGAACCTAAATCAGAACCACCCAGAATTCAACACAGCTAGCATTTACAGAGTGCTCACTGTGTTCCTAACTCGTATCTGGTAGCTTTCACTTTACCAAGACTCTTTTAGTACATCATCTATAAATGTCAGTTAGAAACAAAACATTCGAGGCACCCATGATTGTGCCACTTGATGTCCTATTATTTTGGGTGAAGAAAAAAATCTTTGCCAGTAGTTAGGATAATTTTTACCACAAGGGAATACTTCTCCCAGAGAATCTCTATTCTCCAATTCTCCAATTAATAACTAGGTTATTACCCCAACATGTAAAATAAAAGACAACCATTGTTTCTTAGTTAAATCCCTCTCAGGTTCAATTATATCTATTTCTTGCCCTGAAAATATAGCCATGTTATGCCCAGGTACTGGGGCATTATGATAACCAGATACTCACAGGCTGAAGCTGAGCTGAATAATACATGAGCACAGTGTCGCTCTGTGCCCTCCCTGCTCTCATTGAGTGAAGAGCTTTGTTTTTCAAAATCTCCTTTGGGAGGCTTCACAAACAACTGCTATTTAGCTCACAGATTCCAAAGATGATAGACAGAGACATTTTCCTGCAGGTATAGATAGCTTCCCTTTTGATGGTGGAAATCTGATTATTGGCACCCTCCCTGCAAATGACCCTGTCCAAAATCAAACAAAAATCTGAGATATTTAAAACTAAATGGAAAAAAGACTGAGAGCCTAGCAAAATTCAAATTAATGCTGACCTCCACTAGCAGAATACATAAAATGGTATACTTATTAAGAAGCACATTTGAGTCATTTGGGGTTGAGAACTTTGGTTTGCTGATTTTGAAAGAAAGAAAGAAAAAAAAAGACCAGCAGCTGCCCTAGTTTCTAGTTGGACACGAGAGTATTTACTCAGCACAGAGCCAGTCAGTGTTAATGGTTCTGAGTGCTTCTCTGGGCCTCTGGGTTGGGCAGGGCCAATTTTGGCATAAGCAGTGGGCACATCTCCTCGGATGGGACCTACAACACCTCCTCTCTCCCACCACCCTCTCTTCCTGGGAGCTTGCAGATCCTCCCCACAGTGCAGCGTGCAAGCTTCCAAAGCTCAAGAGTTTGGATCAATACCTAAAAGTTTGGAGGTTTATGAAATCTTCCAAATTGGAATGAAAACATCTCCCTGGGTATTCTGCAGTGCTAGTAAATGGAAATGAAACATCTGAGTGAAGGCAAAGCATTCCCCAGACCTTCATCTTATTTCCACTCAGATGTAATCCAAAATTAACACTTGCTCCAGACACCCAGCCTATTAGCACCAGGAACGATTCCTCAGCTTCAATGAGGAGGGCAGTGGTTGGGGGCCCGGGTGAGTAGTGAGGGGCTCCCCCACTTGGAATTCCACCCTGGTAACCCAACAAGAGACGTGCATTACCATTTAATTATAACGATGGAGCAGATGTGATAACAAGGTTGTCTTCTCTGGCTCTGTTCCTGATGTCACCACAAGGGTTTCCAGTTGTTGCTCTTTCTCATTTTGCGCTTTCTCATTAATCTCGGCTCCTCCAGCTGCCTCCTGCTCTCCTCCCTGACATGTCTGATCGGCCTTTGTGTGAGGCGATCGCAGCCTTTCAGAGAAGTGGCTGCATGGGGTTGAGTCTGCTTAGTTCGGCTCCAGCCATCTGTGCTTTCCTGCGGGCCACCTCATGCTCCTCTCCAAGCCCTGCGACTTCATCTTCCCTAAATGATTGCATTTAAAAAAAGACATTTCAAATGTGAATTATGCCTTTGTCATATTCATGGAAGGCCATTTTCTTTTAATTCTGTGACTTATTTGGAATTTGCCTCAATGCTGCCTCTTTTGTCTGTTTTCCTAACTACCAACCTGAATACAGAAATGATCATTGTATATCCGCCCCCCCAACCCCAGTTCAGGCTTAGCAGACCCCAAATTAGCTGCAAAATAATGGATTCACCAATTTGACATAGACTGGAATTCTACACTTCTTCCTGTGATAGGAAAAACTGAGAAGAAGTTGATTTTAGTAAAGTTTTATATACATAGTTCACAAAATTATTGTGCTTGAGATTTTGAACACAACTGGACATATGCCTATTCTTAGTTATCTTGCTTTTATGGGAAAATAGGTGGTGAGGGATTATTGAAAATATGAAATAAGAGGATTTATGTAAACTCTTTGATGAGGGAAACATGTCTTTTTCTACCATATTTTAGTCCTAGTACTTGACACATGATAACCAATTGTGCAGTGAATGAGTAATAAACTTTTTTTTTTAATCATTGGTGTATGCTTAGTATGGTGCTAAGCTCTTTAAATATTTATGAGAGGGGATCTCATGTCAGCTGTCTAAAGCCAGACTGTTACACCATCCTTATCTGACAGATCTGAAAACTGAGGCACTGGAAACTTAAATGTGCCAACACTATTGAGCAGGTATTGTTGAAGGTTTGTTGGGTACCTAGACAAGTTATTTCAAAGCTTACTATCCAAGCCACTACACTTTTTTTTCCTGAAAAATGTGGAATTGCTGACCTCAGGGAGCTGATACTCCAAACATACTCAAGCACAGTCACTGATGAACCTGTTTGTGATACAGGTGACCAGAACTATAAAGGTCCAGAGACACAAAGATTATGATTTCCAGTGTCTTAGCAGAGGATAGACAGGAGAAGTGTATATTTCAGTTGCAGTAACACCTGACACAAGCACAGGGAAACCATTTGGTGTTCAGAAACAGAGTGGAACCACCATTCCCTTATTTCATCTGTGCCTCTGAATGGTAAGTCAAAGACTCCTGCAACTTTCTGAAGACATATTAAGGCAACACCTTCCCCTCTACATTCTCCAGATATCTCATGTATTTTGCAACACGTGAATCTGACCTGTAAACTTACCACCTATAGTGGTCACATGCCATTACTATCAAGAAAGGTCGTGCTCATGTGTGCACTGTAACCTGTTTTGATTGCAACAAGTAAATTAGTGAAGCGGCTTCTCATGTCATTTAGGTTGTGGTGATATCATTAGAATAAGGTGCTTAACCTCTGCAGGGCATTACTGGGAAGAAGAGAGCTCACTGTGTGTACACATACAACTGCGTGACTACATAGGGCCTTCTTCTGTATGGCTGCTAGGAAGCATCTAGAAACTACCTTTCTTTATCTCTCTGGATCTGGTTAGAGGGAAGGTACCAGATAGAATGAGATAGCTGTATTAAGGGAAAAGAAAAAAGTAATGTTGGAATATGCTATGTTATGATATTTTAAGTTATCGCCATGATGAAAGGTACCTTTACAGCTCTTAGCTTTTTATTTTGTTTGGATAGATAATTATTTTCATTTCTCTGATGCTTATCTATGATATCTTGTAGATGGGGAACATACTTTTTTTAAAGATTTATTTATTTATTTATACAAGCACTGGGCACAGTCAGAAGCGTGGGAGGGTGAGACAATTCACCAGAGCCAGAGCAGGGAGCAGAGCAGGCAGACTGATGAAATACACTGCTGAGGGGAGCAGAGGGCAGCAGGAGAGCTCTGTCGCGCCATGAGGGACCCTTGCGTCGGTGGCCGGGGATTGAACAGGCACTGCAGAGGCTGCGAGCAGCTTTGCAACCCAGCGCTCAACCGCTGCGCCACAGGGGAGGCCCCGGGACCATGCTTTATAGTAATATTTTGTTTCTAGTACACATATCTCCACATTTCTGATCCTGGCTGACAGATATGTAATGTTGAATATGGGTTTTCTGTTCAAGCCAAGGAGAACAGGAAGTGACTAAGAGAAAATGTTTCAATTTGGTAAGGTTATTAGGTGAATTATACCAGTTTTTCAAATAGGTGAATGTTCCAGGATGAAAGTACGTTGATATCAAGGACTGGAATAAAATGAATTTGTCTCATTGACATCAAAGTTTAGTTGTGAAGTTGTAGTAAAAAGTTCTCACCATCTTTGGACTAAAGTATCATCTAGGCAATGTTCTAGAGTTTAGCAAGTGAAGTATTGCATAGTCCCTTTTAACTACCAGCAATAATTTGATATTATGTTGTGGTTTTCTTTTGAGGTAACTTGGAGATATTAAGCAAGCTGCTAAGGATGTGTGCAACTGGCAACACAGCCCTCTCTCGAGATCTCCCATTCGTCAACCATGTCCTATTCTTTTTCTTGCCAAGGAAATTTGATAAGTACAGAGCACTAGCACATCTAATAAAACTTTGGATTCTAATCTCATATTGCATTCTTCTGAAAATTACATTGAATAGATTGTTTCGGTTTTGAAAATGTTATCTATCAACAATCTGTTTAAAATCAACAAACTGATGGATGAACTAGGCTTGGAAGATGCTTTGAAATTCTTTAGTTATGTAACATTTTTTAAAAACACCAGTTTCAATGAAAGCTATCCTGATGCACACAGATAGGAAACTTTCCTGATGCCTGTCTTTCAAACTCAATCATTTCCTTCTTGTTTCCCTTTGTCCCTGTACATGCATAACCTATAACAGTCTCTAGAAAATAAAGACGGTTTCTACTAGGCCTCGTGTTCCTTGAAGGAAGCTTCTGTATCTTGTTCGTCTTTTATTTCCAGTGATGTGCTTGAGGCATAATAACTTCTTAATAAATGTTGGATGAATAAATTGTAAAAATACTGAGAGGGAAAGCTCAGTAGAGACCTAAATTCATTCAGAGACTAAGGAAAGTCTTAGAATTCCATAAAAGTTTGACATAATAATCCACCCTTTCCGTACGATACTCAGATTGAACAATAAATTCTGATAGTGATTCACCTACTCTGACTTATTTCTTGTTCTGGGGCTTGGGCTGGGTAAGACAAAGGTGGAAAATGCTTTTCAGTGTCTACTACATGCTTGGGGTTGTAACCTGATCCAGTGACCATAAGTTCCTCATCCTTGTCCTGTTTTTAATTTCTGCACATAAAACCATAGAAAACCAGAGAATGACTGAGCTCAAAATGAGGTTTAGTAAGACATGGATTAAGCCACAGCCTCATTACTGTAGTAAAAACCAAACTCACCAGCACCATGACAGACTTCGTCTAGATCAAATATGGAAGACAAAGGTGGGGTGAATGCAGTTTCTAGAAATATCACCCCCCCCCACATGTCTTACTGATGCAGACTCTTGAGCCTTTTCCCTCCTTGTGCTCTCCCCAATATATCCGTACGTCTCCCCAGTTCAGGAAAAAGGTCTTTAGAACATGAGCTCCCTTCTCCATTCCTGTGCCAATGAATAAAACCCTCTGTTACTTGAAACTGTTTCAAATACCTTTCTTGGATTTGTTCAGTTGCTGGATAGGTAAGAGAACTCAACTGGTAAGGTAGCTAGGTGAGGAGGTAGCTAGGTGAGGAGGCACTTTGCATGCATTAACCATTCAATTCTAATAACAGTCCATCCATGTAGGTATTAGTTTTTCCAGTTTTTTAGATGCGTTATCAGAAGCTCAGAGAAGTTGATCTCCATGCTCAGGATCACCAAGGTAAAGGTGCTATTCAAACTCAGGCCAGATTCTTGTTGAGGCCTGTTTTCTTTCTATTTCTCCATCTATGTGACTCATCTTCAATACCACCTTCCCAAATTTTCCTTCTCAGGACCTAGGAGAAAGAGAAAATTCTGTGAGCACTGAGCTTTGGGAAGGACTGCCAGTGGGGTTAGGACATGGTCCTTGTGTGGCTCATTTACAGGCTGCCGTGATATACTGTTGTGACTGAAGATGAATGCAATGGAGAGAGACACAGATTTGAAGATTAGATTATTATTTAGAGGACTGTTGCTGCTCATTTTGGAGAGTTATAGGCTGGCTTGTACTCTATGTGCAGTTAAGGTCTGAATGTAGTGATGTCTCTCATATCAGGGGGTAAAACAAAGAGAGGAGCTAGAAGGTTAGTTTTTCTTCTTCAAATCCTCTGCTTGCTCTTTAAGCTGGAGTTGCCATTGTACCCAGCAGGCACACTGGGCTGCAACATCCCTGATCTGATTCCAGCTGTCTTCTTGATCGACCCCAACTAGATCAATACAGAATACTCATACCAGAGGTCATTCCTTAAAGCTGTACATTAAGGTCAATAAAAGGAAACATTATTATACATAACAATGGAGAAGTTACAAGGTTTTTAGAAACAATTACATCACTGTATAGAGTTGAATAATACGAACAGTTTCAAGGAGTGAAATATATCTTTAAATATACAATAAACCCTGCAATAGTTAACATCAACCCCATCTAGGGAATCCTGTCCAAAGATACAATCAATGTCCTGATGGTAGAACAAGGTCAGGCATAATGATGTTTGTAAGTCTGGGTCCCAGATACCCAGGTGTCAGTGATTACATATTCACAGACTTATACACTTAGGACTATCCACTGGGAGATGAGTGGGGGAGCCAGAAACAAAACCACTTAACCCATTTCCAGTTTATTGTTGTTCCGGTGGTGTGGCTCTTGGTAATTTATGAGATTGTCTGTGGGGTTCAGGAGCTCTTGAGACCTCCCGCCTAATAAAATAGCCATGTCGTTTTTCCTGAGTGAAGGGACCGACATATATCAAGAAGTGCAATTTGTTTGATATCCTTTTGTACAGGAAAAGGAAAGGTTGTGGCATTTGTAGGTTAGTAAAAAGAGGGAGGAAGTGAAGGTATATAGGGATGTTGAGAGAGACCTTGCAGTTGAAAGTACATAAGGTTCTTTTGTGTTTAACATCTTGGGGGCATAGAACATTATACTAAGAATACTAAAGCTTGAAGTTGGAGCTGTCAGTTTAAAGTCTTAAATTCTGTTCATTTTATGTTTCTTAAGGTTTCAGGAATACCAAACTAGGTATTTCTTTCTAATAATTGTCTAAAGTACCCTTACCTGAAAAGGCAAACTAGTCTGCTTTTTCTAATTGCAATAAAATCTATAACTCTAATTAGGAAAGAAGGCGCTCTAGCGAGTCTCCATTTTCTTCTGAAATTCTCAAAAAAGGGCTTTGTGGGCCTCCCCGGTGGCGCAGCGGTTGAGCGCTGGGTTGCGAAACTGCGCGCGGCCTCTGCGGCGCCGGTTCGATCCCCGGCTGCTCCCCGGCCACCAGCGGAGGGTCCCACATGGCGTGCAGACCTCTCCTGCCGCCCGCTGCTCCCCTCAGCAGTGTACTTCGGTCCTTCTGCCTGCTCTGCTCCCCGCTCTGGCTCTGGTGAATTCTCTCACCCTCCCGCGCTTCTGACTGTACCCAGTGCATGTATAAAAACAAAACAAACAAACAAACCAGCAAACAAATAAATAAAGCATGCCTCTATAAAAAAAAAAAAAAAAAAAAAAAAAACTTAAAAAAAAAAAAAAAAAGGGCTTTGTAATCATATATTGGGTCACTTGATCCAATGGCTGTCTCTGAACAAGCAGTCTGATTCAGCACACAGCCATCCCAGGAAGGAAGATCCATTTGGTCTCTTGTTTAAGTTACAAATTATGATTTCTATGGACAAAAAATAAGCCTTGCTACATAACATTAAGGACATAAATAGGGCTTCCCTGGTGGCGCAACCGTTGAGCGCTGGGTTGCAAAGCTGCCCGCAGCCTCTGCAGCGCCGGTTCGATCCCCGGCTGCTCCCCGGCCACTGGAGGAGGGTCCAGCATGGTGCACAGACCTCTTCTGCCGCCCGCCGCTCCCCTCAGCAGTGTACTTTGGTCCTTCTGCCTGTTCTGCTCCCCGCTCTGGCTCTGGTGAATTCTCTCACCCTCCCGCGCTTCTTACTGTTCCCAGTGCTTGTATAAATAAATAAATCTTTAAAAAAAAGGACATAAATATTAGATGATTCATAATCTAAATAACAGCTATGTCTGGATAATTTGATATAGGGCATATAATTTAAAGCATGGGGCCTCCCCGGTGGCACAGCGGTTGAGCTCTGGGTTGCGAAGCTTCCCGCGATCTCTGTGGTACCGGTTCAATCCCTGCACAGCTGCTCCCCAGCCACTGGAGGAGGGTCCCACATGGCGTACAGACCTCTCCTGCCGCCCGCTGCTCCCCTCAGCAGTGTGCTTCGGTCCTTCTACCTGCTCTGCTCCCCGCTCTGGCTCTGGTGAATTCTCTCACCCTCCCGTGCTTCTGACTTTACCCAGTGCATGTATAAACAAACAAACAAACAAACAAACAAATAAATAAATAAATAAAAAATACATGCCTCTTTAAAAAAAAAAAGTATGTCTGCATATGCTTGTGGTGTGTGTGCAAGTGTACAAGCACAAACATGACTGTATATATGTGAGTATGTGAATGAGATAGTAAGACCATAAAACTAAGGATTCAAGGGAGCACTGGGAATTTTGGGTCTGTCAGTTGATATAAGGGATTCTAATTAGGAAAGTTGAAATTTTCTTACTAAAACTGGGTGTTTCTTGTAGGCAAGACATAAATGTGCAAATGAATGTGTATTGAATCATGGACTTTTATAACAGCTTATTGATGCCCATGGTGTCGTGCAGTCAATACATGACATTTCATAGCAGTGTATAGGAAATTTTCCTTCTTAAAACTGTATGTTCTTCCATCCTCCCTCTTCCCCCACACTGGAGCTCAGGAGAGCTGGGAGTTTGGTTAATGCACAATTTAGAATAAAGAGATCTGGTCCTTCACAGTTTATGCTTCTTCTAGTAGAAATCATTATTCAATCCCTTTCTGGGGGTCTCTGATAATAGCAAGTCAATTTATTGGACAGCAGTTACGGAAGGAGCCTATTTTATTCATCTTTGGGGTTCCTAAGAATGGGAACCCCTGTTATTGGGCTGCATACTAGCCAGTATCTCTTGTGTAGTTCAAACAACTGCAGTAATTCTCCCAACTGTAGACTCAATAGCAGTCTTCAAAATGGTATTTTTTTAACTATGACAGTTGCAGCTTTCAATCCTAGATTGGATTTCTCTCTGTCCTCCCAGAAGATGTTTTAGTGATGTACCAGCTTTAGCATATGATTGGTAAGGCCTTGAAATAAATCCCCGACTAAAAAAGAGGTCTGGTAGTGTAGGATGGAAAAGGGCATTCAAATTCACTAGTAAATCTAATATTCTGCTGGCACTATTTTTAAGAAAGGAAGGACTTGGTCTTCATATCTGTGTTATAAGTTTCTTAACTCTCTCTCTCTCTTTTTTTTTTTTTTTTGGTGTGTTACTTCTCTATAGAATAATTTAATCAGATCAGCCATAACAGTTTTAGTTGCTGCCAATTTGTGATGTTTGGATTTCTCTACTGAAGTGCTGCTTGAGACCAGTGACATGGATGTCATGGGGTCTTGGTGTCCTGTGTACTTAGTAGCACCAACTTGCTATGATCTTGGGCAAATACCTTTCCTTCCAGGACCTAAGTTTTTTTTTTTTTTTTTCCTCTAAAAAAACCTAGTTTTGTTCTTAAGTGACCTAGGAGGTAGAAAGGAGACTGGTAATCAAACATGGAGAATGACAAATACATGAGAAGACATGCTGTAAGATAAAATAATTACATGGAAGGTAATACTCAATGAGTGGAAGTCTGTAGAGAAAGGCAGAAGGCAAGGCAGAATAGGCCGTGCTAGGGTGATGGAGAAGTAACCGGAAGGGACATATGCATTGAGACAAAGAAGAAAAACAAGTTGGCAGAGAAAAGCATGAGTAGGAGAGGTTCAGTGAGGCACAAAGAGCCAAAGTTTCTTTAGGAAACTTTGAAGCTTTCTTGGGACCATGGGGCCACTCTTGGGCACAAAGTGACAGTCACTTTGATCAACATGACACATGTGGTCAGACACCAGTTCTTATGGTATTGGGTTCTGCAGGGCAATGTGCAGATGAGTGTTGCTAAGATAATTCTACCTTTTGAAGATGTCCAGGTCCTCCTGGAATTTTTGACATTCTGAAAAGAGCTATTCACTAGATAAAGGTAGGAAAATTGTCCTCTGAAGATGCTGTAGGAATCCACATTATTTACCTGATAATTCACAAAAATTTTCCTGTTTATACTTGGCTACAGCTCCAACAACAACTGCGTGTTGTTCACTGGCTCAGTGAGTGTGGAGAGGCCAAGAGTATCTTTGCAGAGTTACAGTCAGGGGGATGCAAAGGTGATAGAGGGGTGTGTGTGTGTGTGTGTGTGTGTGTGTGTGTGTGTGTGTTCATGAATTAATGTGCTTTTAATTTGAATGACTGAAAATCTAAAAGAGAGCACATTATGGACTTGAGAAATCAGTTACATCTTTGGGGAGGAGGTGGAACATGAGAAGAATACAAACAGTGTGAATAGATGGATAGGCGTGGAATGAAATATTCCTGCTGATGAGAAAGATGAGGTATAGACTCAAAGGAATGGAAAGTCAAGGTCTGTACAGGTGACAGCAAACCCTTCTTATATCAAAGTCCAATAAATATGTTCAGATGAGGAAAGGCCTCAAATGTTAGGATAAAAGGAGGCATTATAAGCACATAGGTTAGGCTAGCCTGAGACTCGACACTGGATTCAAAGCTATAGATCTTATACTTTTAACTACAGATCGCTTTGCATTTTACACAGTTTTCAATTCATTTCTACTCTAGGTATAAAGAAAATCCCTTTGTTTCGGTCTATAGATTACCATTATATATTCAATTATATTGTTTTTAAGATTTGTCAGTGATGGCTACTCAGATGGAAATTGTGTAGTTTTTTTTTTTTTTCAGATTTAGTCAGTTTTATTGTAACATAAGGGCTGTATTTAGCTGCAAGTAATGCAAACTCGATTACAGAAGTTATTATTCAAACAAAGTTGTCTTTCTTTCACACAACAAAATATCCAAAGATAAGCAGTTTATAGGATTTGGTTCAGTGGTCTAGTGGTGTCAGGGCTGATTTTGCCATGATTCTGAGTTTTTCCCTTTATTGTCATAAAATGGTTCTAGCCATTATATCACAATCAAGGCAGGATGAAAAGATGAAGCAGACACCAGAATTAGGTCACACAAACTTTCTTAGTCAAAGGGGAAGCTGGAAAAGTTGATTTTGGTTTTGCCAACAATTCACTGAGGTACAGAAATGGAGGTGAGGGAAGAGAACAATTTTTTTTTTCACTGCCACAAATACCTGGGTATTTACCTAGTGATTAAAGGTGTTGTATTTTTTCAATATGAAAACATCTGTGCAAAGACAATAGTGACTCTCAAGGGTCCAAATAGTAATTTTATGTATCAACCAATTAAATTTTTCAACTTTTACCCATGTTTTATTATTTCTAAAAGCTTTATAAATATCACTCACATTTCTGACAGTGAATCTGTTTTCTGATGATTATGATGCCATACATATGACTTCTTCCCCAAAGCTAACCAGTTTTCTAGCATAATTTCTGTTTTTTTAACAATCTTTTATTTTATTATTTATTTTAAAAATATTTATTCCTTTATTTATCCATAAAAGAACTGGGGTACAGGCCAGAGGTGTGGGAGGGTGGGAAGCAGAACAGGCAAATCCACTGAAATACACTACTGAGGGGAGCAGCGGGCGAGACAGGAGAGGTCTCCTGTGCCATGTGGGTACCTCCCTGGCTGGCGGGGATTGAACTTGTGCTGCAGAGGCTGCGGACAGCTTCACAGTCCTGTGCTTAAACCTTTGCGCCACCAGGGAGGCTCCAGTAATCTTCTATTTTAAATCATCATTATTTTCCTAACTCTTAGTATTTTTGTGTCCTTGATACATAGTTTCTTTCCATTCATTATTTCTAATTTTTCACATACCTCAAAATAGTTGTTGTTGTCCCTGTTTTACAAGTAAGGAAACTGAGGCTCAGATAAAAGTAAGATATCTAGCTCAAAGGATGCACAACGGAAGGAGAACATATGAATTCAAACCCAATTTTGTCCACCCCAAAGCCCTATATTTTGGTTTGTATGTTTTTAGAAGTCTGTGTTGACATCTGTGCCACTGAAGGGAGTTTGTACCTGTATATTTCCTAGATCCCATCTAGGTTAACACTATGATAATGAATTCAGGAATAATTTTTAATCTCACTCAACCTTGGATAATGATTACCCGGTATCAGAATGTAAAAGACCAACTCCAAGGACTGAGAAAATCAGAGCTTCTGAGTCTGCCTTCCATCATTGGCAGAAGATAATAATTAAGTTTTTAATGACTTTTATCTCTCCCTGTCTTCTTTTCCTAGTTGCTTTATTTTGAAGGTATAGTTTTCATCCTTGATGAGAATCTCCATGACAGCCTTTGATTTGGGTCTTGTTAGATCAGAAATACTGGCCAAATGTATTTCTACATTAAATGTGTATCTAGCTACCATGATGTGTCTGGAACAGTAGTTCTTGATACATTAGAATCACTTCAGAAGCCTGAAAAGATGCGGAAATTTGCTCAACCTCCAGAGATGCTGTTTTAGCTGGTGTGGAGTGAAATCCAAGCATCAGGGTTTTAATCTGTTTTGTTCTCCAGCTCCCTGGATGAGTCTAATGCTCAGCTTGAGTAGAAAACCACTGGCCTAGATGATTAATAGAGGTACTAAGGAAGGGGAGGGAAAACAGAGCCCCAGAGGGAGTGGTCCTCAAACCTTTTTGTCTATGGACCATTTTATGGAGGTGTTGAAAGCAATGGGTCTCTTCAGAATTAGCAGAGATAATTGCACGGCTTTTGATGAGACACCAATGACTGAAAGCATAAAGAAATGACTAACGAGAGAGAAGTTATGTTTCTAGAGTAACTTCATTGTGTGTTTCCATGCTGCTTTTATTGTTTTTAAAGTACTATCATCCAAATTTACCAATGCAAAATACTAAGACCCTTTGGGGATAAATATGTTAAGAGACTATAGTTTTAGTTAGTGGCAAAGCTTGAATTAGAGATTTGATTTGCTAAGCTTAGTCCAGATCCTTTTTGTCTTATCCTGGATGTCCTGGAGAACACCTCAATGGGGCAATTGCCCTTTGTAAACATCTCTGGGAGATTTCACAGGATACATGGATTTGTATTCTGGGGCGAAGAATAATTGATCTGATTTGGTCCCTAGATCTCATTTTGCAGGACCTCTGTGCTAAACAATTTTCTCACAGCAGTGTGAGAATCCTGTTGTGTATTTAACACAACACTGTGTCAGCGGAGATATTGGCCATGGCTATTTTCAATTCCCGGGGTCTAATGCATTTCCTTTTTGTTTGGCATCAGATGCCCCTTTGTTTCGCAAAGTCCACTTCTTAGACATTTTTCCCCATTTTAAATTTTGATCCATCTGAAATCTTTACTTTATTTTACAGCCATCAGTGCCTTTTCTCCAGGTTAAATTATTTAATGGCATTGTTTCATTGAAGGCTTCAGATTAGCTGCTGACACTTATTGGCAGAAAGAAACACATTTTTCCATTGGGATATAGCATATTTTTTATTAGGGAAAAGAGCAACTAAATTGAATTTCTGTCTTTTACACCCTAGCTGTGGCAAATGAATACATCTGGAGTTTTAAATGACAATTTACCTTTATATCAAAATTAAGCATCAGTCACGTAACATCTATCCACCCGGCTTTCTCCTTCCTCCTGCGCTGACATGGTTTCCTTCCATCCTACCTCTCTCTCTCCTTCCTTCACTCTGCTAACCCTGGCCTCTCCAGCCCTTGATCTCCCCTACCAGCCCTCCTTCCAACTCTCCCCCTCTTTCTCTGTGCTTCTCCACCTGTCCCTCCCCCACTTCATTCTAACTTGCCACATTTTGGTTGACTTATCTTCTCATCTTCCTAGTCTTTATTCCTTTGGGTTTGGTGATTTCAATTCCAAATGCCACTCATCTCATAGAGTATATAAGTCAGGGATCTGAAAAGAAAGAGGAAAAAAATGAGGTTTGATTTTAGCTCCTTTTCTTTTTCTACAAGCACTTTTATGGAGTTTTATAGAAATAGATGCAAAGGACACAAATTAAGCCTGTACCTATCCTGGAAAGTGAATGGGATGAGGAGCTCAATGATTATCTGGGTGCTCCTGCCTCCCCAGCACAGAAGCAAGTAACTACAATTGGGTATTTGTTTTCTTATGCTTTGCTGAGATCTCCACCGATGTGCCTGGAAGTCTCTGTACTGCACTGCACCGGTATGACATATCTTTATATATTTGTGGAAATAATTCCATAGCCAAAGTCTGGCATTTGTTATCACATAACTTCTCAATGCCCATTTTCCAGATGATGTCAACAACCTAAGCACTGGTATGGAGGCCCCTCACCTGTGTGAGAGGAGAGCAGTGCTATCTGCGCAGAACCTGCAAACTGGTCAAAGTTGGTATTCTGGAATGGCATTCTCTAGCTGCAAATTGAAATGATGTGAGGTGAGCAGAGGGAGAGCAAAGTTGAGGGGATCTGGAACTTGTTTCCCCAGAAGGGGAAGCAGGATGAGAAAGCAGTCAAAAGGAGTTTTCTCAATTTATGAGCCTTAATGCTGGGGGCTCTTTGAGCCTCTTGTGCCTACAGGTGTGAGAGGGCAATTTGGCAAAGGACACCCAGACAAGGTGGGAGATCACCTCCTATGGTGATCGTATGTTTCCTGAGCAAAGGCACTTAGCAACAGGCTAAGGGAAACTGAACTCCAGTCACTCTCCATGCTGCAAGATGGGCCTCAGCCCTGGAAAAAGGATGGCCATGACCTTGGCAGAAAGATTCCAGAGACTTCCTGAATTGGATCCTGCTCCTTGAACTCAGGTAACTGACCTGACATCTTGGGGTTTTCTAGTAAGTGAAACTGAGGCCCAAGACCTGGAATTGGGACCCTCAATTCTTAGACTGAATTCACGTGTTCTTTCTACCTGCTGTTGTTCACTAGATACTATTGTGGATGGTAATTACTAAAAAGGATGAAATGCAAAATAGCTAAGCAGTCAACTCTTCAGAACGGTCTGAGAAGACAACCTCAGAAATTCCATTTAGGGAAGAATGTAACAATCTTGTGGAGAGCAGGCATTTTCTATGCCTGATTTAACCAAACACTTTTCAGCCACACTGTGCTAAAGACAGCATTTGACTGCTATGCTACAGGCTCTTAGTCTTAATGGTGCTGCCACCTCCGCTTCGCTGGGATTCCTCAGAACCTGCTTAGCCATGGGTGTAGTAATTGGACTCAATTATTCATTTCCGATAAATGAGCCGAGTAACTGGGAGTACATGGGGTAGAAGTGGGAGGTCAGCGCCTCAGAACTGACAGGCAAGACAATACCATGAAAGGCTCCCTGAATAGAGAAAAATAAGAGCATTTTAGGAGAAGATGTGTAGTCCTTGTTTTGGATTCCTCATTCGGTCTACAATTAAAACAGAGAACAGACCAGGGATATGAGGGAGACTGAGAAAAGGAGTTGGAAAGAGATAGACTGAGAGCATTCCACACAGTGTCTGTTTAGGATAATGAACTGAGCTCAGACAAAGAGCTGAAAAATAAAGCTATAAGACATGTCGAGTTGGGTTCTAGAATTAGGAGATCTATAAGCTACTAGGTGAGTCGAGTCTGCAGATGCCAGATTTCTGGACATGTAATATAGGTGGAATGTGTGTGAGTGTGTGTGGAGCTACAACAGTGTGAAGGAAATACTGCCTCCTCTGGCTGCCTTCCTAGCGATCATGAGACTCAACTGAGGAAGTGCATGCAAAAGCATATTGGAAAATAGAATAAACTACCATGCAAATGATGGTATTTTTATGACTTTATAAATCCCATTTTTGTTCCTGACTTTATTCTAAGTCTGTTCCTCCTATGCTCTCTCTCCTGTATTCAATCTCTTCCCTTTTTAACTACTGTCACTGTCTGATTTGCGGAGTGAATGTTTAATAGATAGACAACAGAGCTTTTATACAGGCCAAGGAGAAGGAACTAGAGGGACCACCTTTTTCAGCATCTTTCCCTTGTTTGCAAGGGACCATTAAAAAATCCATTAATTCATTAACGTATAAACCTTCTCATTCACCATATCTTTACAGAAGAGCTGCTCTGTCGCAGGCACTATACTAGAAGCATTGAATTGGTGATAAATAAAGCATAAGCATCCTTTTGCAGCATCCTTTTGAAGAAGATCCTTTTCTTGGAGTTCTTCCTGGAAAAATTTAGTCATACATATATCCTCTAAACACGTCCATTAATTTGCAGGACTATGTAGGCATCTTCTGGCAGAGCACATGTATTGTTTTGAAGGGATGGACTCCCTCCCCAACCTGTGTAAAAGTGACTGCCTATTTCGGGAGTACCTTTTGTAGTTGTACTTTTGTCTTTCTTTCTTTTCCAGGAAACAGAATATTGATAAATCATGTTCTTAGGGAGTGAACCCATAATTTTTTAAATTTCCTTTGGAAGTTAAACAGCCACTGTGTTGGACATATAAAATATCTAACCAGAAATTTAAACAGGTTAACAAGTTACTGACTACATGGACAAGGAAAGAACATAAGCTTGGACTAAATATAGATTCAGCTAGGAAGGGAGTTAGGTGCAAAGAATGAAAAAGGAAAATATGCACAGTAACAGGTGAGGTAGGGAGTTTAGGAAATGAAAGCAAGGAGCATATGTTCAGAGATTAGTCTGCCATGGCTGTGTTGACAGAGTTTCCATTCATATTTTAACCTCTTCTATAAATTAATCCATGGCAAAATTCAACAAATATTTTTTTGGAACTTCTCTGGGTAAGAATGTTGGGGGTTCACAGACTTTTGGGGGCATATATTGCCCTCAGGGAATTTACAGAATGACAGAGGATTGTGACACACACAAGGATGACTCTGGAGAATGTGAAAATCCAAAAGGGGGGTATGTCTAATATTCTGTGGGTGTTCGAGTGGAGAGTCTCAGGGAGAATTAGTGAAGGGCACAAGAAGGAAGTAACATTTGACCAGGAGAGGTATGAGATGATGGGAAAATGAATGTTTCATATGAAGGAAACAAATTGAGCCTAGAAATTGAAGAAAATGTGGCACATATATAGGAAGCAGTGAGCTTCATGAGGGCAATGGTGGGAAATTAAAGTTGGAAAGGTCATTTTGGACTCAGTTAGAAGGTATGAAATGCCTTAAAAGCTAAAAGGCCCATACTTTATTCTACAGTCAACGAGGAGTCAGTGACAATTTTTGTGTGTGTGTGGTAATGTTATAATCAGAACTGCATGTCAGGAATATTAATCCAGCTATCAATCAACAGATATTTATTGGGTGTCTGCTCATTGCAAAGTACTATGCTAAATGCTGACGAGAATGCAATAGGAATATGTTATATAATCCCTCATTTAAAGATCTTATATTCTGGCACAGGAAATAAATGGAATAAAGAATACATTCAAAGGATAAGTAATTATTGAGTTATTTTGCAATCAATATTGCAATCAATATTTGCAATCAATATAGTGGCACTAGTAACACTCTCTCCCATAATATTGACTGCAATCTGGAATCTTCATGTTGAAATTGTTTGTTACAAAATTGTCTCTTTGTTCTCAGTTTGTAATCTGTTAGCTGCGTCTAAATTGCCACTTGTAGAAGAGAAATGACATAGTAAATTTGAGGGCTGAAAATCCACTCCCCTGAGTGGATTTATAAAGAAAACCTTCCCAAGTCTCTCTCTCCTCACCCCCCCAACTGTGAAGTACATTTAGCTCAGTGGAGATTCTTTGTCTCAATGATTAATTGTATCTTGCACTGTCCTAGAACCTGATATTTAATTATCCTAAAATGCTTTATGAATATAGATTATGTGTCTCCAAGATCATGCCAGTGGGCCAGGGATGTTTGTTGAGTGATCTTTTCTCTAATCAGTGTAAATTTTGCCAGAGACAGGCAGCAATTTCCTTATTGTCTGACTTTGAGTCATGGGTACATCTGGAGAGAAGGACATGCCACCACAGGGTACCCTTTGTCTCAGACACAACTGGAATTTGTTCACTTTCACCAGTCTCAGCTATTAATTCTGACTGAGTTTCCTGTCAGGCACACACATTGGTGCACGTGCACACACATCAATGACAATAGACAACATACAATGAGTTTTGTTTTTGTTTTGTGTTCTGCTTGTTTGGGTTTACTTCTTGTATCCAGACTTGGCGGGGGAATCACTAGGGAATCGCTTGCCCTTTGCAAGTAGGAATCATGGGGTTCTCTCTTTGTTCACATCACCATCATCTTCATCACAAAGACATTATTGTCAATTCCATCATCAAAATCTTCCTGTCAAGGCCATGAGTTGGGTTCTATCTGGCTATTTTATTCACTATAAAAGATACACATTTATCATCCTTTATGGGTGAGAGATGTCACCATTAACCTCATATCAGCCTACAATCCTGTCAGGTAGTAGAACCAGATTGTGTGCTTGCAATATGACCGACTGGGATATGGAGCTTAGCCTGAGGCCTCAGGGCATAACATGTGTAAAGTTAGGACCTACACTTTTATATGGGTTAGATCCCACTTGCTCTGTACAGAACCCATCGGACTAATTGCCTACAGGCAAATAAGGAACTGAGAGTTCGTGTATTAGATGGTGATAAGGCACTAGACGTCTTCTGAAAGGAGCTGCTTTCTTAAACCTTTTTATTTTTGTATTTTACCTCCTTATGGGAAGTCCTTCCTTGTCTTTTTTAGCCATACACTGAACCGATCTTAAAATTGGCACAGATACAGGCCCACATCTGGAAGATATTAATCTTCCCAAAAGAACTCAGCCTGTGAACTGGTAAGAATTTAAATAAAATATTTGAAAATTAGATTCATTCCCTTGCTCTAGTATTTCTACAGGTATTTATACTTTCTGGGTTAGCAGCCACATCACTCAGTATTGTGTGGAAAGAGTATGTAAAAATGTTGTGGGCTGACAGATGTTTTGAACCTCTCTATCTCCCCAGCTGCACCAGATCTAACAGCCTGAAAGTGATTTCCCTTTATGATATTTCATACTACATTGCAAATCTAAATTGAGGCCTGTTTCCTAAATACATTTAAATATTAGCTGAATATAAAAATGTGAATATAGCCAACAATCCATGAATACACAAATGTATTTCAAAACATTCTTCACCCTGAGAATCAGAAAATGGCATATCTGGGACAAGTCAAGATGGATACAAAAGACCAAAATGGAAACAAGCCGATGTGTATGTCTAAGCGTTACTATTGTGTCTATCAACGTAGTGCCTGGGCATTTTGTTGAGAAACATTTCTACTCCTTAATGATGATAAACTCAGGAATATACAGGAACAAGAGAGCTAATTTATAAATAACGTGAATCTCATCCATAATGGCCAGTATCGGGAGGCCATTATGTAGATGCATCCAGATCATTAAATGGCAAGGTTGGCAACATTACAAATTCTTTCTTCATGTACAGAGGCTGGGGCAAGATGGGAGAAGGGAAGAGAGGGTAAAAGGCAGGTGTTCTTTTTATTTGTTTGTTTTGTAGATTCAAAATATAATGGGAAACTCTCAATTTCAGATTTTGACCTATTCTAGACCTCAGTATGTGTAAAGTCTAGTGCAGGTATTATACAGGTGCCGTGAAGGGGACAAAATAGCTAAGACGTAGGTCTTGATCTTAAGGAATAGGCATTTAGAAAGGAAGAAAGGGCTTAAATATGGAAGTAATTAACCACATAATGTAAAATGTGACTGTGAGGGTGGAGATACTAAGCACTCCCAATACACAGAAGAAGGTATTTCATAAAAAACACCTTCAAGGAAGACTCCCTGGGAGATGAAGGGACTGACTTGCACTTTGGAGGAGACTGTGATTGTTGGCGAGAAGCTTGTAGATGGCATGTAGGGAACCCTAGAGTATAATGTGTGGGGGCAAGCGGAGTGATGCATTTTTAGCCACCGTCATCATGATTAGAACAGAATTTATATGCAAGTACAATGTGGGAAAAGTGTATCTCACCAGGTTTGAGCTAGATGGTGAAGGGCTTTGAAATAGCCAGTAAGGAGTTTATGAGGAGCCACTAAGACCTTCTTTAAGTTAAATAATTTCAAATGCTTCAGAGTTACATATCTGAGAGCTGGCAGGGATCCGTGAAACCATCAACTTCTAGTCCATCTTCTCATTTGGCAATTACATCAACCTGGACAGGTAATATTTCTTCTGAACCATTGTCATCCCCTAGTCAAGGAGATTGCTATATCCTTTCAATTAAGATGTTGACTCTTTTTGTAATCCGACTTAAACAAAGGATATTGTCACAAATTAGGGCCTAGTCCTGTTAATCTTGGACATGTTTATGGGGTGTCTTTGATTACTTCAGACACTCAAAAGTCTGGTGTTTGTCAGAAGTTGATATACCGGTCACCCTGCTGAATTTAGCACATTTTATAATTGTGATATATAAAAATGAAGTAATAACACTCCACTCCCTTACATGAAGATCCTTCTCACCCATCTGTTCTGATGTCTCTGTAACAATATTATGAAATTGTATTTGACATGATGATCCAATGATGATCAGGGTGATTCTCAGTGCAGCGATTTTAGTCTCATCTCCTGCATTCTTTTTCACTTCCCGACACGGTACAAGTTAAAGCTAGGTAAGCATTATTTCCTTTTTTAAGTACATTAAGGCTAGGTAGTGGGCAGCCGAGGGGATAAATTAATTGTCTGCTTAATGCAGCTGAGTGCATTATCTTTGCTAGAAGTGGAAATCTTTAGCTCCCAGGTAGTAGCACAATGGGAAAAACCAACCACCTACTTCGAAGGGATTCAAAATATGCAGAAGTGGGACAGTCAGAGGGGCTGTGGTTAAAAGTGAAATGTATGTACTGTTAAGATAGGACATGGGCCATGCTTTAGACTGTTCAATTCTTTCTTTTTTTTATTCATGTGGTTGCAATTTGGCCATTTTTGGCTCCAGAGGAGATTGGACTCACTGCTCTCCAACACCCTTATTCTTTTTCACTTGTGTGTGTGTGTGGAGGTGTTCTGTGATCCCTAGAACTTTCAGTATGCTTTCCTGCAGGAGTGTCTGTGCATTACCTGGAATGCCTGCTCTGTTGTTCTTGCTCTATTTACCTTCCACCCACCTTGAAGGTAGGCCTGCTCTCAGACAATCTGTGGTCTTGAATACCCTCATTCTCATTGATTTCACTTCTCAGCCACACGCAATAGCTGCAGTTCATGCTGCAATATTTGGAACTGCATTCCATATGCTTGTTCTCATTTCTGGTTGCTCCACAGAATCACTCATATAAGGATTTCTTTCTTCTTCTAATTTTGTTTAAATATCGAATCATAAGCATTCAACCCGGATTTGCATCAGAATTAGTGATGGAACTTTGCAAAAACAAAAAACGCTGCACTCAGAGATGATGATTTTGAGAGTCTGGTTCTTTGCATTTGAATAAAGTCCTGCAGGTGATTCAGAGGCATAGTTAAGGTTCAGCAATTTTGATTTCATATGTTTTGTCTTGCCTATTTTTATTTTATGTGAGTAAATCTTTTCTTTGTAACTAAATTATGAGGCATGACAGTTTCATTGGAGTATTTTATCTTACAACATTTGCATTGTCAATAGTCTAGTATATTGCTTTGGCTAATTCACTTTGCAGAGATGTTGGGAGACAGGCCTCTGACCCCAGATCTGCTTCTTCGGGGTAGTGATTAAATAATACTGATCACAGTGACTATGCAAAGACCCTCCAGTCTGAGGGAGTATACACAGAGCATACACACTTCAAGAGAACACTATTTTGCCAGAACAGAAGCTTGAAGACATTTTTAGATATTTCTGTTTTAGAGTCCAGAATTTATATGAATGACAAGAACCTCTAATGAAAATAAAAAAAAAAAAAATTGGGAAGATGTGATGTTCTAATGCACATCTAGCCCTGGCCGTCATGAAATTCACTTGAGAGAAAGATGGAGCTCCAGAGTCTCCTCAGAAGTTCTGAATAGAAACGAACTAAAATGAAGCAGAAAAAGTTGTGTAGCCAGTTCTCCTGGTGGCTGTGTTTCTTGGAGTCTAAAAAGAAGTAAAATCAAGGACCTCCCCTGGTGGCGCAGGTGGTTGAGTGCCGCTCTGTGAAGCTGTCCGCAGCCTCTGCAGTGCTGGTTCGATCCCAGCCTCTGTGGTTCTGGTTCGATCCCGGCTAGCCGGCGAGGGTCCCACATGGCGCTGCAGACTTTTCCTGTTGCACCCGCTACTCCCCTCAGCAGTGTATTTCATTAGTCTGCCTGTTCTGTTCCCCACTCTGTCTCTGGTCAATCCTCTCATCCTCCTGTGCATCTGCGTCTGGCCTGTACCCTGGTTCTTGTATAAAAATAAATAAATCTTTAAAAAAAAAAAGAAATGAAATCAAGAGGGGAAATCTCCCCCCTCCCCTGGCCTAAGTCCTCCCTTTCTATTGTGGGATTTTTTCCGTAGAGGGAGAGCACTGCTGCAGCAAGTACATGACCTGGAAACTCATAGATGTGGGGAGTGGTGAAGACTCAGTCCCCTCAGGGGTCAGGGCTGGTGACCGTCCTTACAGCCTCTTCCACAGCCAGGCTATTCATACTAGACACAGACAGGCCACTTCTTACTCAGAAAGAGGCCTTGTGGCTGCAGTCCTTCTGCCCACCTATGACTATGACTATGACTATGCAGGTGCTCCTTCTTACCAACTCTCTCCCTCCACAGGGCAGCAGCCTTCCTGCCTGCCCATGACCTGTACTCTGCCGGTGCTTCTCCTCACTGACCTCCCTCAGCAGAGACGGCTCTCCTCAAGGCTTCCCGCCTGCGACCATGCAGGCCTCTCTGAGCAAACCTATCCCTTTCAGGGCAGCTCTTTCTGCCCATTTGTGTCTATGCAAGTGTCCTTTACTCCTCTGTCCCTTTCTCTAATAAACCTGCTCTTCTAAATATATATATATATATATATATATATATATATATATATAGAGAGAGAGAGAGAGAGAGAGAGAGAGAGAGAGAGAGTGCTTACTTGCCTGTAAAGTCTGTCTAAGAGAAAACTGAAAACAGATAGTCTGCAACATTGTCTTCAAGGATGGTGCCCCCTGCCTGTGTGCCCCAGGCTACTGAAGTCTGTTCACCATCCCCTCTGACTTCAGCTTGGCTGTTGTGAGAATTTTGCGGGCCTGGCTTAGGGAAGTGAGCAAGGTAGAGCAGCAACATTTGCAAAACACTGCTCCTGCCTTGCTTTTAGGTCAGAAAATGTGCTCATCTGGCTCAGCTACTTTTAGGCTTCCTTCCTTCTCCCCCTCACAGCATTGAGGCATTGAGGGGAGGCCTATTTTCACATTCGCGCTCAGACATGCAGAAGCAAACTCCAAAATGAATTAACTAGAATAGCTCTATTAATTTATGCCTCGACAGTAATGACCTTAAGACACAGAAGAATTATATATTAATTTGTTTCTAGTGTATAGCACTGCTAAGTTAACACATTTAGGAGAATACACTTCCCTGTCTCCAGCTGTGAGGGTAAATGAGGCCGACTCCGGCTGGAAGAGGCGTCCCGGCGGCGCCCACTAGATGGCAGGGTGGCCTCAGGGATGGACCCTGCAGCCGGTGGTTGCAAAACACTTTGCAGTCATTATCTGCCACACTCAAAAACCGACAATTTTTCTCATGTTGTTCATTTGGAAATTATATTTAACTTATTTATTTACATGGGCACATACATAAGTTGTATATTTACAAACAAATATGCCTACACTGTCCGAGATAAGGGTGTTTAAGAAACAATGCGTCCCCTGCGCCAGCCTGGCTGACTTGTGCGAAATTTCCTCGCTCTGCAGACGCCCCGCCGCGCTCCACACCAGCGCACACACCACCATCTAGCCTTATTGATGTTGGGAAGGCAGAGATGTCTTTGAAAGTCAAAGGGCATAATCCTTTCTAGGAGGGAAACTGTTTTTAACACAGGGTTTGGTCAGTTAGGGGCGCTTAGGAAAAAAAAAAAAAAGAAATGCGAAACAATCAGCATCTTACATTCAAACTCTCCCCTGGAAAGAAGATTAAAAGTTAAACCAGATTAGAGATTTGAATTTTATTCAAATCCTTTCTCCCCTTTCCTCTCCCTGGTCCTCTAATCTCTCCTATTCTTTTACTTTCCTGCTTCTCTCTTTGTTCCTATTTCTATCAAATCTCCCTCCTCTTTCTTTGCCCATTTCGCCCCAGTCTCAATTTCCACATTCCCCTTTCTGGAGCCTTAATTCTCTCAAAATTTGATGCTGCCAAGCTCTCTCTGATCCTGTCTCCTTTTATGCAGTCCTTTCCTGTTAATGAATTGTTAACATTTCACAGGGAACAGTGACTGTGCTCATCTGCTCCTGGACTCAGCAGCTTGCAAGCCCCTTTCTTTCCCAGCAGAAAAATCACAGCTCTGTGCAGCTACTTGCCTTTGCAAATAGTTTTCCGGGGTTTACACATTCAGTATGCAGGCTAGTCTTTCAGCTGACACAGCCCCCTTCTCCAGACAAGTTCAGGTAGCGCTAGAATTTCAGTTAATGAAGGCTTCTAAAACAGGGAGACTATATACATGGCCAAGAAAACAAAACAAAACAAAACAAAACAAAACAAAACAAAACAAAACAAAACAAAACAAAACAAAACAACAGCCATCCTTCTAAAATGCCTAGTCTTTGCAGATTTCTGCAGTGGGAAGATTTCAGGGAAATCATGCAAGCAGAGGACCACTTGACTGAATCTTAGCGTGAGATTCTTGGAAGCACCTTCTGCCTCAGTTGTCTAACAGGCAACTCCATAGCAAAATTGTGATTTTTAATGTTGTTCTTTCCAGATAAAATTAAGGTCATTTTCTTGATTGTCTTGGTCCAATTACATACAAGGTCTTCTGTCATTGTGCGTTCCTTCTTCCTTTTTGATTATAAGATACTAATTGCCTTATGAATCATGTGGGTAAGGAAAAATAGAACAAAAAGTGGTCTCTAAATGGTATTCAAGATTAAAAAGTGGTTTCCACCTTTAAAATCCACATGAAGACTATGTAGGAAATTACATGCAATTCTTTATAACACATACAAATATGGTTATGCCCTGTTTTGATATATTACAGAATGTCGTGACCATTCCGGAAAACTGTATTATTGTCACATCTCTGACCTCACCCATAAATTTTAAATTTTACCAAGGAGAAACACAGAATTATATAGAGTATTATCCTCTACTTTTTTAGCTTGCAATATTGTTATTCATGATAATTAATGTCTTTGGCACTGAAAATTCTGAAGTTCTTTCAAAAATTTTCAGCAAAAGTTATGTTTAATTGGGGTTTCTTTGTTAAATATATTGTTGTCTTTGGTAATAGGAAAGCTTTGTGTAGTATGCTCAATACTTTTGTCAGGGGGAAAAGGATGTCTGCTCTGTAACACTTTCAGTTGTAAAATTTATCAATTTATCGCTTTAACAAAACATCCCATCCCTTGAGGTATTTAAATCCCTCCCTCTTTATTTTCCTGTGTTTTACTTCCTTCTTCCCCCTTTTACTCTTTACATCCTTCCTGTACATCACTGTGGTCACTAATGAGAAATTCATGTCAGCAGTTTTTAGAATAAAAAAAGAAAGCCACTGAATTTCCTTCTTCAACTTAGCATTTTCTCCAAACTAGAGATGCTGACCATCTCAAAACTAGTAGATAGGTGCTGACATTTTATAAATTTGTGCCCTTACCATAAACCTCCACCAAGTCCTCTAGATTATTTCAGGAAAATCTTTCTCAGCCAATACCGGACACATTTAGAGATCTAAGAAAAAATAAATTGTTCTCCTCCTGGTCTACTCTGGCATGCTTCCTGTTGTTAGGTGAATAATTGAGCAGTTTATTTTAATCAGGAGCTCTTTTCGGAGGGGGGTGATGGAGAGGGTTAATTGCTAGGGTAAAACAACTACAGGGGTTCAGCTTACTGGGGTGCTAATTGGGTAACAGGTGAACATAAATAGTGTGGAGAAGCAGGAAATTAGAACATAGGAGGAAAAATGTAGATGTTAAGCTCCACAATCCTTATTAAGTGTACTTAAGTCATTGGTGCTGCAAACTGAGTAGGAAACTGTTTTTATCTTCAGAAATTCCAGGCTGTAGGGCTACCACTGGGATTGGCTTGAGAGAGAAAAGGAGTTGGGTTTCCTGTTGAGTAAGTAACCTCAGCTGGATCAAGAAGCTTGGCTTTGGGTTTTCAAGTGCCTTTGCTGAGTGTTGCAAGTTAAGGCAACTGTAAGTGAAGCCAGGCTTATTCTCTGAGCTGGCATGACCAGGTGGCAGCTCATGGGCTGGGTCTTCCTGTGTCCTCTCAATGTTTGTGTCTCGTTGGAGAAGACCCAAGATGTTCATCTCACAAACAAAAGTTTAGATTTATGTCATAAATATTTCTTCTTTTAAAAAAAGATTTGTGTTTATTTATGCATACAAGAACTGGGGTATAGGACAGAGGTGGAGGGTGAGAGGATTCACCAGAGACAGAGTGGGGAACAGAACAGACAGAGTGACTGAAATACACTGCTGAGGGGAGCAGCAGGCAAGACAGGAGAGGTCTGCTGCGCCATGTGCATACCTCCCTGGCTGGGGATTGAACTCGTGCTGCAGTGGCTACAGACAGCTTCATAGGTTGCATCTTGCACCACCAAGGAGGCCCTGTGTCATAAATATTTCTGACAAAAGAAACACCGTGTTTTGTTTCCACTCTCAGACGTACTGAAATGGAGATAATATCCCTTCTTTTGCCTGCAGCAGGATAGAAAGAAAAGCTGGACCAATGCTCCTCAACCTTAGCTGCAAGTGAGAGTCACCTAGGGAGTTTCTAAAGCTCCCTCAGCTCAGGCTGCACCCCAGACCAATTAAATTAGAATCCTAGAGCATGGAACTCACACATCAGTAAACTTTAAAACACTCCAGGTGATTCTGATGAGCCAAGATTGACAGCCATAAACTAGGAAAAAAAAAAAAGTTTGGAAAAGAGTAACTCTCCTGTAACTATATGTGAAATAGTATAATTATTTTGTATTCTGGATGCTTATAAGAGATAAGAGGAGATTGTGTGCAGGGCTGCAGACTCATCAAAAGCTGATGCCATTCTTGTGCTACAGGCCCGGGGCATAGAGAGAATTAAGAACTAGATAAGGAGGGTCCCAGAGAAGTGGGAGAGGGGAATTGGTTTCTCTTGGTCCAGAGGAAAAGTGAAACAAAACAAAACAAAACCCTAAGAATGGTCTGGATTCCAAAGCACTGGTCCTCTCCAATTCCCAATCTGACAACTGGTTGATCATTCTTCACTGTTCCATTTTGGGGATTAGTTATTCTCCTACAGCTACACTCACAAATTACCACCAACTTGTTGCTTAAAACAACATAAAATTTACCTTCACATACTTCTGGAAGCCAGACGTTCAAAATCAGTGTTACTGTACCAAAATCAAGGTGTGAGTAGGCCCAATCTCCTTCCAAAGAAAAACCTCATCCCTTTTTACTCCTGGTCCTAATGGATGTCAACATTCCTTGGTTTATGACCATCTGTAGGGTAAAGAAAAATGTCAGGCTTTTTTGCCCTCCCGCCATCAGGACAGATGATGGATCCTTGCAGTCCTGAATGCGTGCCTGATGGCGGGCACCTGGAATTGGGTGTGGGCAGAGGTAGATGGGATTCACCTGGGCTAAGACTGTGCTTTTTAAGGACGGCATTATGAGGACGCCAGTAGAAGCCAAGAAAGAACAGAAGCCAAAAGAGAAGCTGAGAATGAACAGAAGCTGAGAGAAAGAGAGAACACCGGAGAGCCCAGACAGAGTAAAGACTTGCTGGGGTTGGGAGGCCTGACAGACTCCCAGCTCCCCAGCACCCCTGCCTGCTGTGTACCGGGTAAATCCCAATAAAAGATCTGCAAAAACCACTGAGGACTCTGACTCCCCCTTTTCCCAGTCTGCACGGGATCAGAGAACCTGCAGAGAATCTGCACGGGATCAGAGAACCTGCACCGTGTCAGTCCTGCCTCTACACCATCATTTTCAAATCTCTCCCTACTCAGCTTTCACACTGCTTTTCTGAGGGTGTCAGTTTCTCCTCAGTCTTATCAGGATTCATGTGCTTACATTTACATCCTACCTAGAATACAGGATAATCTCATCTCAAGACCTTTTCTTTAAGTACATCTGTAAAGACCATACAACAGTTATTGGTTCCAGGGAATAGGACCTGATACCTTCTGGGACCATTATTCTGCCTGCATCAGAGGTCTATGAATTCATATTACTGTTATGCAATATAAGGTTAATGCGTTTGATCTATTAGAGCGGCACTTTGCCATCTCTCAGCAGATGTCACCCTATCCCTGAGACCTAGCTGAGCAGCCTCTTCCTCCAGCTCAGCCTAAATAAATGGCACAAGTAGTTGGGAAACTACTGGAACCTCCTGGTCATTGGTGTAGTATTGGCAAAGAGAACAGTAAAAATAATTACTCTTTTTTTTTTCTATAAATGCTCTTTTACCAATAGTTTTAACCTCATTTCTTATAATCCTCTTCATCTGGGCTTCTTAACAGTATTAATTAATTAAGACATTAATTAATCCACCAGAAGGCATTTATCAAGCACTGGCTCTATACAAGATATTGTATAAGCATTAGAATGTAGAGATAAATATGGCGGGGGGGGGTCAATGCCAGAGAACTACAATAATTATAGTCCTCAGTTTGCTGTTAATTGTCACAATTACTTCTCTCCCTCCCTTCCTTCCTTTCTCTACACTGGCTTCCCTAGGCAACCATAAAAATGTGTTTAAATATCTTTAAACGTATATGTATTCTTGTAGAATACATATTGTTGTTTGTGTGCATATGTAACTTTTTTTTCAAAACATTGTGCTATAGGACTGATAATACTTCTTGATTTTTTTAACTCAGCATTGTATTTTTAAGGTCCAACCATTTTGCTATATGTACTTTTTTTTTTGGCAGTCATTACTTATAATGCCTGTGTAATATTTCACTGTCTTCATCAACCACATTTTTCTTTTACCTTCCTTTAATTATGGACAGCTAACTTGTCTCCACCTCCCTGCTACAACACCTATCTCTGTACATGTCATAGAGATTACACTGAATCACAGAGTATAGGTTTACTTAATTGGACCAATTTGCCAGATTGCTTTCAGAAATAGCTCTTTTACTATCTCTTTACACTAACTGTGGAAGAGGGTGCTTTTCCCTCTATATTCCCAGTAACACTTGACATTATTCAATGTTCTAATTTTTGTTAGTCAAATAGGTGTAACATTTCTCATCATTTTAATCCCATTTCTCTGATTAGTAGTGAGCTTAAATACCTTTCAGCATACCTGGAGTCAGTTGAATTTCCACTTCTGTGAATTATATATTCAGCTCCTTTGGCCATTTAAATTTTGATTCTCTATCATTTTTTGGTTGACTTGCAAGAATATATTTTATATTATAGAACTATGCTATCCAATACAATAGCAACTAGTGACTTCTGACTATTTGAATTTAAATTATCTAAAACTTAAGTAAAATTAAAATTCAGTACCTTTGGTCACAGTAGCTGTATTTCAAATACTTGATAGCCACATGTTTCTACCATAAGCACCATGCAGAGAATATTTCCATTATCACCTGAAGTTGGTTAAGATATTGCTGTTCTAAGGATATTAATTACTTGTTGGTTTTAGACATGGTTAACATTTTCTCCAAATCTATCATCAATATTTTCTATGATGTAGCAGAGTGAAGGTGATTGGCCTATCTTTGACACTTTTCTTAATGAAAATTGTAATCTATTTCCCCAATTCTTGAATCTGGGGTTATTTGATCAATATAATAGGGTAGAAGTGATGCATTTCCAGTGTGTGGGTGAAGGACTTAAAATCTAGCAGTTTCTAACTTTTGTCTCTGAGAGGCTGAAATATCTTTGTAAGAAATCTAACCACTTTAGAGATGCCTGGAGGTGCTCTGGTCCATAGTACCAGTTGAGCACAGCCTACCAGTGTCTGCCCAGGCACCAGACATTTCAAAAAAAATTATCTGGGTTTAGTGCTCTGCTGAGTGCTTACCCAATGAATTCCATCATTGCAACATGGAACAGAAAAATCCGAAAGAGTCCTTCCTGGATTCCAAACCCATGAAGTCATGAAATATTATTAAGATGGGGTTTTTAAGCCATTGCATTCAGAGCAACTTGTTAGGAAGCAATGGATAATGAGATAGCTTTTTTGTTAGACAAAAATTTTGATGTAAGCAATGCAGTTAATATATACAATATTGCATAGCAGCTATGAATGGGAATGTCATGGCCACTGTCAGACTGGAGTTTGGATTATAGCTCTGTCCCTTGGTCATGTAAGACTCTGTCAGGTTGAATATGCTGCTTTTCACCCTCTTCATCTGTAACATTGTTTTATGGTTTTTTTTTTTTTAAAGATCTGTTTATTTATACAAGCACTGGGTACAGTCAGAAGCACGGGAGGGTGAGAGGATTCACCAGAGCCAGAGTAGGGAAAAGAACAGGCAGACTGACAAAGTACACTGCTGAGGGGAGCAGCGGATGGCAGGAGAGGTCTGTGCGCCATGTGGGACCCTCACCAGCGGCCAGGGATCGAACTGGCACTATAGAGGCTGCGGGCTTCGCAGCCCAGTGCTCAACCACTGCGCCACCGGGGAGGCCCTCATCTGTAACATTGAAAGATTCGTGCATCACAACACTGATATTGTGAGGAGGAAGAAATGTGATAGCAGATGTACAAAAGCAGTTTGTACAGGGCCTGGCTCAGGAAGGGGAGGCACTAATTGAGGAATGTGCAAGGTACAGATGTAGTACAAAGAAGAGATAATTAACCCTGCGTGACCAAGTGAGGTGGGGAGTGACTATCAGTCAAGTATCCTGAGTTAAGTGTTTGTTGGATAGTAACAGTAATACAGAGAGTTAACAGATTAACTCAAGGTGAAAAAAATATCTGAGGCAAAGCAGTTATGGTGTGCTAAAGCAGACACAATGTCAATCATTTGTTCATCAAAAAATGTGCAACGATATACATATATTTTACATATATCTGTAAATATTTAATACAGTATATATTATATTCATCTATGCGCTCTCTCCTCTAGTATTTTTGTCTATCAATGAAAATACATGCTCAATTTTTGTGTAGTCAACTTTATAATATTTTTCTTTATGACCTTACTTTTGGCGTCTTGTTTAAGATATCCTCCCCAACTTCAAAGAAATACAGATATTTTGCTTTAGGATTTTCTAAACTTAGAGTTTTGCCACCTACATATAAATATTTTATATACCTGGAATTCATTCTTGTGTATGATATGAAGTATGGATTTGTGTTCACTTGGATAACCAATTATTATCATCCTTTCCCATTGATTTCTAATGTTCATGGTGTCATAAATCAAGTTTCCAAATAAGCAAGAGTCTGTTCTTTTTGACTATTCAATGCATCTATTGATGCATTATTACCACACTATTTTAAACTACTATAGAGTAATAAGTCTTAATATTTGATAGTTCAAGTTTCTTTATTTTTGGTTATTTTATTTTAAAAAAATAGAGACTTTTTACAGAAGTTTTAGTTCCAAAGCAAAATTGAGGCGAAAACACAGAGATTTCTCAGACTCCCTGTCCTAATGAGTTTATACTCTCCTCATGAGAATGGCACATTTGTTGCAACTGACAAACCTACATGTAGCTGTATTTTTATATTCAATTATTGAAGGATTTTTGTTGTTGTTGTTGATATAGGAAAAAAGTTATCATACTGTTTAAATGAACAAAATCTGACAAAACAATCAGGTTTCCAAATCTGTTAGAATTGAAGATATTTGTATTGTTAAAAGAATGGAAGAAAACATTTCAAAATATCTACCATGGTGATTTTTAGGTGATAAAATAGGCTGTTCTCAATTATCTCTGTACTTTTTCATCTGGCTAATATTTTTTGAGTGTGATCACTTGTTCAGTATGAAAAGACAGTACATTTCAACAGGCGAACATACGTTTTGAAAACATGTACATGCAAAGAAGTCATATAAAGAAAGAGCTCGTTCTTTTGAAATGTCTTGCATTTTGTTTCTTCTTCTGTCCTCTCACATCTGTCTCTTAGGACTTTGCTCTTGGCCACTTGCATTCCTTATATTTTCAGTAATTCTTGGCGTGAAGGCCAGATTGTTGTAGAAAAGCAGGCCCTACCAATCAAGGCATTCTTCATCTGCTCAAAACTGTGTTTGGGTTTGTATTCAGTTGGATGTAGACAGATGTGGTGGGATTTTCTTTCAGGCTTATATCTGTCTTCAATCCACTGTTTACTTATGGAACCATCTCTGCCTCTGGGGTTTGCCACCTATGAACACAAAACCCTTCACTTTAGCTTGAAGTTATGGGATTATTTTTCAAAAATTCCTATATAATTCTATTTTCTTTGGATAGAATTGGTTGATGTTGACTTTTGTTTCCCTAAAGGAGCCAATATAATATTTTGCAGTCTGACTTCTTAGTGAGTCTCCATTCTTGCTCCTTGTTCTGAGCAGAAATATCTCTGCTTGTGGGATCCAGAGGTCATCACATGTGTGTTGATGGCAGTAGTGGTCAGCATCCCCTTTGAATCCCAATTAGTTGATCCTGAACCTCATTCTTGAACAGTGATTGTATTGATCAAGGAATCTCCGTTATCAAATCAATTCTAATCTTAGGTCTTGGAAATGTTATAATCTAAGTGTATGCTGAGTTCAATTTGTTAAGACAAGTTCTGAAAGTCATTGCTTCTTAATTAGGTATGCAGTTGTCACCATGTTCACCCTCAAAGGTAAATTTCTACATTCTTGACACACCTCCTGGGCTCCTTGCTCTTTGGAAATGTACTGGGTCAGATGCCTGGAGGTTTCCATGTAATTTTCATTCTTTTGATGTCCTTTGGCATAATTTCTCTATACTGCACTTTTCACATTGCAAACAAAAATAAATTTATATACCTCATAGGTTGTTGTAATGTCAGTGATTCTTTACTCACTAATTTTTTTTTTTTTACTTTATATTTCATGAAAATATTGCATTCAGGGTTCTCAAAAACATGATCCATCCGTCAGTGTCACTTCCCACTATATCTGTTCCCCTCTACCTTATGAATTAGGTAAGGTAAATTACTAATTTACCAGCCTCATCACATTATATAACAAGATCACATTCTTTTTTTTTTTTAAACATTTATCTATTTACACAAATGAGAACTGGGGTGTAGACCAGAGGTGCAGGGGGTGAGAGGATTCACTAGAGAGAATGGGGAGCAGAGCAGGCAGATCTACTGAAATACAGTGCTGAGGGGAGCAGTGGGTGAGACAGGAGAGGTCTGCTGCGCCACGTGGATTAGCTCCCTGGCCAGGGATTGAACTTGTGCTGCAGTGGCTGGCAATAGCTTGATAGCGCTGTGTCTTTAAGCCCTGTGCCACCAGGGAGACCCCAAGATCACATTCTTTTCAGTCTTATCCCCATGTTATTTTCTTAGTCCAAAATATTCTTTGCCAAGACTTAAAATTTTGGAAGTCTTTCTGGTCCCTAAACATGTCTCAAGTAAATTCCTCTCTTTAGGCAGATTCTACCTTCTGCTGCACTATTGTTCCTGCAGACATTTAAGTCATTCACAAAAGAAAGGGAGGAAAGGAACTTTTAGAGAGCTTATTTTAAAAATAACTTTCCTTTTTTTTTTTAAAGGAAAAACCCTTAGTATATTGACGAGCCCATCAAGTTCTATATGGCAGGAAATGAATCAAACTACAAATATTGATTAAGAAACATGTTTGTTGCTGATCAGAGATAACATTACTTGTAAAAATGTGCATTTTGGTCAATATTTATTCCTTCCTAAAATTACACAATTATGCTTTCTTCTCTTAAACTCAATTTGTCCAATTTGCTATAATGTAATTTCCTGTACCCTTGTATAATTTATTTATATGATTACCCTATCCTCTGTGGAAACTTAAACTGATATAACTTCCTTTGAGCAACATATCTGGGGCAGTTATGATCTGTTATCATCAGCTTAGGGAAATATCTTGCTCATGAGTTGCAAAAGCAAATGTGAGTAAACAATTGCTTAGAGTGATCAGTTTTTTCTTAGGGTAGATCTAGCAAGGGCTGTGGTGGACAAAATTTATGCTAGTCATATAATTAAATTCCCCCAATCTTGAACATAGTTAAAACTAATCTTTGGTAATAAGATAATAGTTAACAAAGTATAGGATTTTTAACTATTGTTTTTTGCCTAAGGCATGTTGCAATCATTAATTGATTCATATAATGTATATATATTTATGTGGTAAAACAGCTGTTAAATGAATAATATGGTAACAGTGAGCATAGATCATGTTTGTTCAATGAGCATTTGTAATGTTTCTAGGGAGTGTACGATACTCTGCTTGTTGCTGAGAGAAATATAAATGAGTCAAAATGTGGTTCTGTAGGCTAATGTGAGAGATAAGATTTACACTGATGGACATACAGTGCTCACAATAATCATATGATATGTGATGTGCTTCAATTTCCTCACTGAGAATGGTCAAGGCAATGAACTCAACTCCCTTTCCATTCTTCCTCCTCTTCATTTTTCTTTCTTCTTCTTCCTCTGCTTCTTCATTGTATGTGAACTGAAGTGAAAAGGAGCCCTAAGAATGTAGGATATAAGGAAATTTTACTTTCACACTTTTTGCTAAAGGTGAAAATTGACACAATTTTTATGGAAGGACAATTTAGAAGTATTTATCAACACTCTTAGATTTTTTTTTAACCTTTGATCCCAAACCATTATTTTAAGGATTTTTTTCTATGGGATTGTTATGGATGCAGATGTGAGAATTAACTTCATGGATGATAATTGTTGTTTATAGAAAAAAAACTGGAAGCAACTTACATGTCCATATAAGGATTGTTCAATGAATGGTCTAGTAAATGATAATAAGTAACAACAATGATAATAAACAATAAGACAATAACTATAGAACTAAATACATTACTGGCATTTAAACTGTGTAATAATAATAATAAACCTAATAATACAGAAATATACATTTAACATACAAAAGCAAATATATGCAAATTTGAATGTACATAAACCTATACATATGGACGGAATATCATGATAATTTTAAAAGGGATTATATGGCAGGTTTATATTCTTTTTTTATTTACTTCATTTGCCTTATTTTTATGAGGTTTCTCTATTGACTCTGTATTCTGTAATAACAACAAAATAACAAAAACTTGGTGTGGATGAAATCACTGACGCTCCTTGAAAAGAGAAACCAGCTCACCATGATAAATCTTTTAATATTGTCTTACTACTAAGGTGCACATGAAAATCCTGTGACTCTTGACCTATCTAATCTCAGAAGTTTATCATCTATTGACCTACATTGGATTTTCTATCCTGATGGGGCCTTCATCTGAATGTGAACAATAATTCAGTTAACTATTCAACCCTGGTCAATTAAAGAAAATAATATCATTCAGATTTATTTTGTGACATTTCCTGACACATTTCAAACTTCCATGATAATATAAAACCTCATAATCAGTAGGGGATGTTCGCATCTCTTGAAAATGCTGTGATAGAATGAGTTACCTGGTTGATGTATGCCTAATGTATTTGTTTGTTCATTGAAATTGTTTCTTTACCCTGCTTGTTTTATCAAAAAATTAAATCAATACACTTCCATCCTGCCAAACAATAGTACCACAATTGTTAGATGACTATGCATAAGCACAAGTAACTTTTCTAAAAGCCCTTTCTCAATTGCTTTAAGGTACATGGGATAACAAGTGGATTTTAAGGTCAGTTCCCTGATTCAGTTCCCACTATTATTTATTTTCCCAGGAAGGGTTAAGGACAGGGGTATGAGTAAATGCTTAACCTATGCTTCTGCTTTGGGGAGAGAGGGGAGTTTTGATATGCATATTTGTCTATTTTCCTGGTGTAACTATTCCTACCATAGTTAATTTTGAGATTCCAGTGTGAAGTCACTGAATGCAGTTGCGAAGAGAACACACAATTAACTGTTGGAACTCATGAAAAGCCAGTATCACATATTACAAGTCAGTATACACTAGCTACATTGCAGACTAAGCACTGTATATGATGCTTACATGTACTGTTCTCTATACAATTCTCTGACACTTAGTGTACTACAAAGTTGTTGAAGGGATAATGTCTTGTGCATTTTTTATTTTGTTTCCTCAATGTCTCACACAATGCTAGGCACACAGTGATGTTTATTTTTAAAAAGCGTAGTGAAATTATATCAGTGTTAGAGTCTACATGGAAAGAGCATGTGGGAAAAGTACAAACTAAGAATTTAATATATATTTAAAGTATTTTTTTTTTAAAGATTTATTTGTTTGTTTATTTATACAAGCACTGGGTACAGTCAGAAGCGCAGGAGAGTGAGAGAATTCACCAGAGCCAGAGCAGGGAGCAGAGCAGGCAGAAGGACCGAAGTACACTGCTGAGGGGAGCAGCGGGCGGCAGGAGAGGTCTGCGCGCCATGCGGGACCCTCCTCTGGTGGCCGGGGAGCAGCCGGGGATCGAACTGGCGCCGCAGAGGCTGCGGGCAGCTTCGCAACCCAGTGCTCAGCCGCTGCGCCACCGGGGAGGCCCTATTTAAAGTATTTTTGTGTAGAGTATCTTATAACACAACTACTCCAGCATTAGCCCTGTTTAAAATAATGCAGTAGGTACCAAATGATTTAAAAAACTAGCATTGTTATTTGGGAGAATTTGTCTTAGAAACAGGCAAAATGGAATAAAAATTTAAAAAAACACAGTATTAGTAAAAGAGAAATATTTCTGTGGCTAAGCTTAATGTCTGGAAAAAAAGCAATTCAGTTTCCCAATATTAATTATTGGGCCATATCCTGCAATTGATCTGCACATGTAAAAATCAATGCTAAGATAAGGACCTTCATAATTGACAGGAGTAATTTTGAGGTATATATTCATTGACATTCAAAGAGCCAGGAAACAATAAAGGCATTATGGATGAGCAAACTTTGGATTTATCTGAAGTTTTAATTACTACTTTTCAAACTTTTAAAGGGATTGGTAGAGGGAGAGGACAAAAGAAGCATATTATTGTATTCCCTGACTTCCAGGTTTGCAAAAGAAGAAAAAATATGTAACTGATTTTTAAGAGCACCTTACATTTGTTGAGCCTTTTTTAATTTTGCAAAATTATTTTGCATTCACATCTGAGTATCATTTGAAGCTCTGAGTAGAGGCCAGGTGGGTGTTTTTTTTTTTTCAGTCTCTAATAGATTGTAAAGGACACTATGATTCTGTCCTCTGGCTTTTACTGCTATCTTTTTTTGTATTAGAATGTATTTTTTCCATGATAAATGTGGGTATGTCTACACTCATGTCAAGTGCAGAAAAAATAACCAGGGAATTTTAATAAGCTTATGCTCTCATGAAAAAAAAAAATCCTACTTCCCCTCTCCTCGTTCCTCTGGATCCTTCCTTCTGGTTCACAACTCTCAACCTGGTAATCTATGGGGCATTCGCGTAAGAAAACAGCACAGTCAACAAAAGAGAATCCACTAGTTTAGGGCTTTTTGCCAACTTGGATTAGTTATTTTGTCAATTAGTTGTGGTGTGCTCCAAGATTTCTTTCTGTAGCTCAGAAATTATCTTCCTTTATGCTACCCCATATCGAAACACTCAGATAGTATAGTGCTTTTTTATTTCTTTGGGGGAAATACAAATCCCTCAAATTCATTTTTTCTCCTTTTCATCTAGCTCTATTTTTAAACACTTCTATTTCTTTACCGTGCAAAGGAAATAACCTGCAATTCTCCTTCCTTATTCATTTAACTTTGAGCATGGAATAGAAATGTTAAAAATTAACAAGTCATTACCATATGTTTAATTGTACTCATCTGTATATTTTTCCTGCACAAAGTTTTGGAAACCACTCTGTCACGGAGAGGTGAAGAACAAGCTGGGCACAAAAACAATGTGAGTAAAACCAATCATTGTATCTTAGTCAAGGATTACTTTTTTCAAGGAACAGAATCCCACTAGCTTTGACTCAGTTAAAGAGGAGAGTTTACTGAAAGGACAGAACAAACCCTATCAATCATAGGAAAGTCCATGAAAATGAGTCCTGCTCAGGGACCAATGGAAGCACTGGAAAAGATGGCATGGAGCAGAAATTGTCCCCTCAGCCACTCAGGGGACTGCACAGTGGTCTCCTGGCTTCTGTGCCCCTTTTATGCTTGAGACATTCTGCTCCGTCTCTTGGCTGGTTTATGCTGCCAAATCACGGCAGGTCTGTTCCTCTGCACTTTTTCTCTGCACTTCCATTTGCCTTGTTGGGTACTATAGCTGTGACAATACCGTCTCCTAATTTAAGAGCTGATCAACTTCAAATTGAATATTGTCTAATTCTGAGACGTTTTAATCTTATTTCTCACCTGGGGTAGATGTTCATCTCTGAGGCTAGAGTCATGAGCTGTCACACTCAAGCTCAAAGGGTATGATAACTTCCTTAAAAGAAGAGGCAGTAATTTGGAAATTTTAGTACATGGGGATTAAAGAGTGAAAGTCAATACTGGAATCATTGACATTGTAACCTTGTTGAGTGTGCAGACATGAAGGACATAACTAGAGACATAATATCAATTAAGGATAAAGATAGTTTGGAAATTTATATTATTGCATTTTATCCCTAGGTAAGTAGGATATGTTGTTGACAGATTTTGGATTGGAGGGGTATTATGATAAAGGATATCTAGCCTATGAAGTACAGAGATTTAAACCATAAAGGAGAAGTCTAGTACTACATCAAAGATGTAGATAAAGTGTAGCTATTATATGAAATGTGATTTATATTTCTTTATATTATGACTTTTTATATGTTGCCTTTTTGCCCTGATATGGCAGAAGAAGCTCACTCCACTCCCTCTCCTCCATTAGGGAGAACACTTTTAGTTCTCCTGTGTGCTTGAGTAACTTGAAAGATTACAACATATCACATCATTTTGCACTGTATTTCCTATATATTAACTGTGCCTCTCATTCCACAACATACTGTACATTTTTGAAATGTTGTATCTTTGCATCTCTCCATCTTGTCCATCCTTTCTTTTAATATAGTGCCTGACATCTATCAATAGATAGATGATAGATGATAATTCTCAATTCTGTTCAGGGAATGTTTTGCTTTTACTAATGATGGTTTTCAAACTGGATGAAAGGAGACCACCTTCTGATTAAGAGATTTGACAGAAAGGTCACAAGAGGTAAGGAAACTACTAGCAGGTTATGGAACCCATCCTAGTGAGAGTCCATAGAAACCCATGGCACTTGACAGGTGGCAAAGAATAGCAATGGAGAGAGATTGTCCTGAGGTCCAGAATGCAAAAGATAAAAATATTTGGATCTAGAGACACCCGATTTTGGTTTATCTTGAGGTATCTTGTGTAGGAGTGTGCGGGAGAGTCGGGAGGTCTGCTGCACCATGTGGATTGCTCCCTGGCCAACCGGGGATCGAACTTGTGTTGCAGAGGCTGCAGACAGCTTCATAGGTTGCATCTTAACCCCTTGTACCAACCGGGAGGCCCTAACTTTATTTTTGTTTGTAGCTATTATTTTTTTAAAATTTATTTTGAAGTAACAGTGCATTATAACATTATGTAAGTTGTAGATATACATCATTTTAAATCAGCATCTGTACATACTACATTGAATTTATTACTAAGAGTTTAATTCTCTCCATCATAGTTCCTCCCCCCTTCCCTTCTGATTGCCCCTGGTTTGGCCTGAGAGTGTAAAGTTTATTTTTATTTTATTTATTCTCTATATACTTCACTTGAGTGAAATCATAGTGTTTGTCTTTTCTCTGCCTGATTAATTTCTCTAAACACAATAACCTCTATGTCTAAGATTAGACCAACTTTAAAAGGTGGATCCAGATCAGAAAACTAACACTTAGGAAGATGACGTTGAAGAAGTTGATTTCAATATAAAGTAAGAAAATCTTTCAAGAGGTAGAAGCACCCAATCTCATTTGGTATTTCTTTCAGAAATAACTTATTAACAGAAAGTGTTCAAATAGGCTAATTATCTGAGAGATGACATAGAAATTCTTTCACTAGTTGGAAGGTTGTTCTAAATGCCAAAAAACTTTCCTAAGCTAACATTTTATGTTACATTGGTTGAGTTGAATTAAAAATCTTACATGCTTTAAAATGTAATCCACAAACAGTGATGTCTCTATTCTGTTGGGGAAATCACTAATCAGGCTGCATAGCTACTTCTTTGATGCATTTATATGTTTTTTTTTCCTCACAAAAGTCAAGAAGAAACATAGAGATAGCATTTTAAATCATCTGGTACCTAGAGAAAAATATTTCAGAGAAGGAAGAATGACAGGCTTGTTAAGAGTTAGGAAGGCTCCCTAGAAGATTAGCAAGTATGAATCATGCGTCTAGATCAGAAGGGTCAGTTCAATAAGGCAAGCTTTAAAAAGGTCCATTGGTCTGATCCCCAAGAGACAGGTTATAAAATGACTGATGCCAATCAAATCTCAATTTGAAGGCTCTATGTGTGTGAGTGTGAGTGAGTGTGCCTGTGTATTTCAACCGTTGAAATGTCAAATCAAAACCAACGTCAGTCATCATGGTGTCAGTGTGGTGGAGATGGAGTTGACATGTAGCTGGAGATTGGGGAAGCTGAAAGGTCTCTTTAAATGTTGAGAATTTATCTTGGAGTATTGGCAAGCAAGAAAGGATTTAAAGAATAGCACACAATTCTAGACACTTTTATAACCAGAAAAGTTTCTTCATTAACAATACAAGAATCACCCTTTACCATAATATTAAACCCTTTCCACACACTCTGCAGGAGACATCTCATTTTTAATTCATTGAATTACAATGCTATTACTTCACCCTTTTGTTTTCTCTCTGTAATTTTACTATTGACAGCAGTCATTCTTTTTTTTTTCTCAAAGTTCCCCAAACTGATGTTTGTTCTGTCCTTCATGTGATGTCTCCCATTTTTCTAAGTTTCTTATACCTTCCTTCTAATCATTCATTACAATGTTAGAATTAAACAAACAAACAAACAAACAAACAAACCTGCAATTATACCATACATTTAAAATCACAGCATAAAAAAGTAAAATACCACACCTATCAGATCAGTCTATCTTTTTTTTTAGATTTATTTTATTTATTTATGCATACAAGAGCTGGGGTATAGGCCAGAGGTGGGGGAGGTGAGGGGATTCACCAGAGTGGGAAGCAGAACAGGCATATCTACTGAAGTACACTGCTGAGGGGAGCAGTGAGTGGCAGGAGAGGTCTGCGCGCCATGTGGGACCCTCGCCCCGCAGCCGGGGATCGAACCGGTGCTGCAGAGGCTGTGGGCAGCTTCACAACCCAGCGCTCAACCGCTGTGCACGTGGGGAGGCCCTATGTGCCATTCTTACTGGTGTAAAGTGGTATCTCAGTGTGGTTTTGATTTGCATTTCCCTGATGATAAGGGATGTTGAACATTTTTTTTCATATGCCTGTTGGCCATTTGCATTTCCTCTTTGGAGAAATGTCTTTTGAGTTCTTCTGCCCATTTCTTGACTGGATTGTTTATTTTTGTTTTTGTTGAGCTGTGTGAGTTCTTTGTATATCTTTGTGATCAGTCCCTTATCAATTGGATGAAGTGCAAAGATTTTTTTCCCAATCAATGTGGTGTCTCTCTGTTTTGGTTAATGTCTCTTTGGCTGTTCAGAAGCTTTTCAGTTTGATGTAATCCCAGGTGTTTATCTTTGCCTTCACTACCACTGCTTTGGGTGATGAATCTTTAAAGACGTTTCTAAGATGTATGTCTTGTAGTGTTTTACCTATATTTTATTCTATATATTTAATTGATGGAGTGATTATAACCAAATAGGAGGGATCCTACATTATATCCCACATGTGATAAAGGAAGGGCTAGAAACCATGTATGGATAGAATAAATGTCCCAGTTCAGACTATAGCTGCAAGATTATGAAATAGGTGACATTTATCTTCAGTGTTCATTACTTTTCTCTTACCAGCATGTCAATGTAACCAAAGACCCATTATCCTCATGTTTCTCTAGGGTCTCTTCTGTTACTGAAGATAGCCAATTAATAGACTGATTAAAGGTATGGTATTTATAGGGTGAGTGTATACTTTATTGTTTAATATGACTTTTAAAACTGAAAGGGATTGCTATTAATTACTTCAGGAAAAGTATTTCATACCCCAAGACTATCTTGGATAAATGAGGATATGTGCTCATCTTAAAAATTAAAGCCTTAATATTTAAGATACTCCTTTGAAGCTACTTCAGTGTACATCTAATAAATGCTACCTCTTGCTTTGAGTGTTTTACTTATAAATAAATAAAAAAGACCAAGTGAGGGCCTCCCTGGTGGTGCAAGGGGTTGAACACAGCCATGAGGCTATCTGCAGCCTCTACAATGCGAGTTTGATCCCTGGCCAGCCTGGGAGCTACCCACATTGTGCAGCAGACCTCTCCTGTCTCGCTTGCTGCTCCCCTTGGCAGTGTATTTCAGTCAATCCGCCTGTTCTGTTCTGTTCTGTTCTGTTCTCCACTCTGTCTCTAGTGAATCCTTTCACCCCCTGCACCTCTGGCCTATACCCAGGTTCTTGTATGCATAAATAAATATATCTTTAAAAAAAAAAAGACAAAGTGAGAAGACAATGATTAGGCCAAATTAATACATCGCTAATGACATAATTTTAGATACATTTGCCCATGATAAGGAAGACATTTATTGATAGATTACATTTCCAGTACTTGCTGAGTTTTATACTTCCTATGTGTGTCTAAACTGGGCCTATGTATGACCTTTCGGGATCACTGGGGTAGGTATATGTCCATGGGAATACACAGTCAGAAGAGTTGGCAACTACATTTTATTTCAGCCCATACACACCTAGACATCTAGTCCTCACAATTAGGACTCCGATCAAAGCTAAACTATATCCAGTGTAAATAATTCATAATGCGCTTCCTTTCCTCTTCTCCCTTCCTTAACCCAAACTGAGACCCATTTTGTGTTCCATTGCTCCTTTGAGAAATAATCATTCACCACCTCAACCCTTTTCCCAATTTCTGTCTTTCTTGCAATGTCCGCTCTTTCAAAATACCTCATTATCTCCATTCTCCCACTGAGCCTGCAATGTGATGGCATTTGCCTTGCCTGAGGAATGAAGAGACAGCTTTTCCTCTCTCAACAATCCTGCACATTTAGATCTGACCAGAGCATTCTCTGGCTGATTCCAAATGTATTCCCTAGAAAGCGGAGAACAGCCCTGTTTATCCCCATTGTCATCGAGTGGGAGAATGTTCTGCCAGGTCTCCTGACAGATTTCCTAGGCAAAAAAAAAAAAAAAAAAGGCTCTGTAGTGCTTAGAAAACAAAGCTATTTCAGGTTGCTTGGCTGTGAGCTGATAAACAAGGCCTGGGGTGAGAAATGCAACACACAAACACACACACACACACACCCCGGGCCTGCGGTCAGTTGAAGACAAAACCGACATATTTAGCAGTCAAGCCACATTGCTTTTTTTCTGACCTGTTGGCTACATATTCAGTTGATAGCTTCCTGTTACCTATCACAAAACAATAAAAATCTTTTAAGAAGACAGTCCAAATTGCTCTAATACCTTCTTTAAAGAGAACAAAAATGCAGAAAGTTAGCCTGTAGGGACTTCATTTTTCATAGATATACAATTTATGGTGTTTAAATATAAGCGTTTGATTTCAGGTTGAAACGATCTTGTCAAAAGGTACATGAAAGACATTTACGCTGGGTTCTTTTCTACTTCAGGTTATAGCTGATCCCTCTCACGTCTTTTATCCCCAGAACACTTGACTGGCACCTGACTTCATTTCACTTTAGTTCTGATTCAGGGAAAGCTGTTTTGTTTTTTCTATTTTTCATTCCTTCTTTCTTTCTCTTTAATTTTTTTTTTGGGGGGGTGTTTCTAAAGATAGAGGGATTCAGGGATGGACAAAGAGGAGGTGACCGAGGAGATTTTTTCTCAGACTTGTTTAAGGGAGTAGCAAAAAGTCAGTAATGAAGATAAATAATATTTTAATGTAATATTACAAAAATTCAAAATCAGTGCAACATTCCATGTTGAACAAAATATCAAATATTAAAAATTAAACAGGATCTTTTTTTTTTTTTTTTTTTTTTTGCTTTTCCTTTGGGCTCCACTGTGGTTTTGCTTGGCACTGGATGGATTGTAATGACAATAAGCTGGAATATGGGATGACATTTCTGAAGCGCCTGCACATCTATTCTTCCCTCCTTTCCAGGAGCATGTTGACATTATGGATCAGAGTCAATGGAATCACTCGCATTCATTGAGTAATAATTCTTCTCAACCCATAGATACTACAACCACACAAAACATCCCTAAAGACACTACTTTCAGATTAAATAAAGAGAGAGAAGGGTACAAAGGCAAACCGATTGGACAAGGGATTACAGATCTGAATGGATCTGCTCACTAGAAAGAGGGACGAGAGGAGGGAATGAGGGGAGTTGGAGAAGGGAAGGGATCAGGCTGTTGTGGAAGTTTCAGGGGGAGTCTCACAAGTGAGTGTGTGTAAGTGTGCAGAATGCTTGAATCTATAGTTTTCCTGGGAGGGATGCCGGCATTGGAATTGCAAACTGTAGAAGACTTTGGGACAAGTTTCCTAGCCTGACTATAATGTTGTATTGCCTATGTCATCAAATTTTCTGTTAAGATATCAGAATTGATAGTGGGGTCAGGTAGGCTTTTCTCAAGATATGCCCAGAGTAGGCATTTACAAAAAGGAGACACCTTCATATGGAGAACTAAAGGTCAGCGGAGCCTTGAGAATTACATTACAGTACTGGACCAATGCAGACTATTTTGAAAGCAGTGAAGGCATTAGCAGCTTTTCCTCCTTTTTTCTTTTGCAACAGTGTGATATCCATACAAAGGGGAGGCCACAAATTTCCTGCCCCACCCAAGGTAGGGTGGAGCTGAGCTGGGAGAAGTTAAGACTGAGGCTAGGACTTGGGAAGAAAGGAAGGAAAGAAGAGGACTAGGAGAAGACCCAGAGGAAGCACCTGGAGCAGAGAGACACAGGAAGAAGGAGTCATCCTTGCTTGGACCTGTATCAGGGGATTAGGAGACATGGAAGAAGACCCTTGAAAGAGACAGAGACATGGGTGAGAGACCTGTGGGGAGGCTGACCATGGCAGCATTTATCTTGACTTACATTTTGATTTTGTTCTTTTCCTTCTAGACTTGTCTGGTCCCTTCTGCCTCCTTTTCTGTGGTTCCCTGCCAAAAAGTACCTTACCCCTGTGGCAAGGTTTTAGGCTTCAGTTGTCCTGCTTTGGGCCACACCTGTTTGTCTGGGCATTTATCCATGAGGGGATGGATAACTTGGGTGTTTAATTGAAACTATTTTAACTTTTCTTTGTTGCACACCAATTCTCTATTACCTACTAATCGTATTAAAGTTCTTTTCTATTGAAGGTCTTAGGCACTAAGACCTAAGTGATAGGACCCACTTAGAGAATGCAGGTTGGAGGTTCCCAGGAAGATCCTCATTCTGCCCACTAATGCTTTTTCCTAATCAAAGAAGAAATTACTGCTCCCCTTTTCATGACTTAGAAGGATGTAGTTTTCTTGTGGGGATGGGTGTTGTCTAGGTACAGGTTTAACTATGAATATGTCCTCTTTATCTGAAAATCTCATCTTCACATGCAGCTGCCTTGGACCAGATTCTGGGAACTAAGGGGCAGAACTGACTGACCAAGTGAATCTATATAACATAGAAGGCAGGTTTTCTCAGGAGAGACACGTGGAGAAGGGCTTGCTTTCTTCTCAGCTGTGCACTTGAACCAGGAACTTGGGAGGAGTGAGAGACACAGAGGAAGGTTGAAAAGGGTGAACAATATCTGTGTTTTTTTTTTTAAGATTTAATTTTTATTTATACAAGAGCTGGGTACAGGCCAGATGCGCGGGAGGGTGAGAGGATTCACCAGAGATAGAGTGGGGAACAGAACAGGTAGACTGATGAAATACACTGCTGAGGGGGAGCAGCAGGTGAGACAGGAGAGGTCTGCTAGCCAGGTGGGGTGCTCCGAGGCCGGTGGGGATTGAACCAGCACTGCAGAGGCTGTGGACAGCTTCACAGCGCTGTGCTCAACCTCCTGTGCCACCAGGGAGGCTCCCGTACAATATCTCGATTTGTACTTTGATTTTGCTACTTTTTTTTTTAAAGAAAGCTTTCTTTTTTAAAAGATTTATTGATTTATGCATACAAGAACTGGGGTATAGTCCAGAGGCGCGGGGGGTGAGAGAATCCACCAGAGACAGAGTGGGGAACAGAATAGGCAGACTGATTGAAATAAATGCATTGCTGAGGGGAGTAGTGGGTGAGACAGGAGAGGTCTGCCGCTCCATGTGGGTTTCTCCCTGCCTGGCTGGGCATCAAATTCATGCTGCAAAGGCTGCAGATTGCTTCATAGTGTGGTGCCTAGCCCCTTGCGCCACCAGGGAGGCCCTGATTTTGCTTCTTTAGTCTTACGCTTTCCTGGCCCCTTCCACCTCCTTCCTATGGTTCCTTGCCAGAAGGTATCTTAGATTTGTGGCAAAATTTTGAGTCTCTTTGGCCCTGCTTTGGACCAATCCTATTTGATCGGGCATTTGCCCATGAAAGGGTAAGGAACTAGTGTTTTATTGGCAAACTGATCTTTTCTTCTCTTCCCTATGCACACTAATCTATTAAAGTTATTTTACACTAAGAATTGCTTTGTCTTTGTGCACATGGATGGCTGGACTCCATTACATTATGCAAGTTTGGGGGTCCTGAGGTACCACTTGGTTGCATGCTAAACAAAGGTATGATAAAGCATCAAAGCTAAATTGGCATAACTTGGGGCAAAAGAGAGTTGAGTTTAGGCTTAAAAGTATATTTCCTTTTTTTTTTTTTTTTTAAGAGTTAACATTCAGAGCCCCTGAGGTTATTGAGGAATTTTCTTTCTGGAGTATTTATTTCTTTGATATGTATCTTTGCTAAAGACTGTGAAATTACCCAAAATTAATTTTAAATACATTAAACACCTATGACAGGAAACATTTTTTGCTGGTGATAAAATTGGCAATAGTTCTAATATTATTGGCAGCTAGGACGGGAGTCCCAAACCATGATTATTGTGCAAGTTATTCAACTTCTGTTAGCCTGGAGCCACTTAAGACTGAAGAGATGACTTCCTAATAGAACATGGTTAAATGACAATACTGGATAATATTTACCTGGGCATCTCATTTGTATTCTCAGTGCAAATTCAGATATATCTGGCATTTCAGGGTAATTTTTTTTTTTTTTTGAAGTCTTTCCTCCTCTCTTCAGTCTCTTCAGGTTATTTTTTTTAATTAATTTTTAAAATTTTTTTACATCTTATTCATTTTTAAGCAATATTTGCTCTCCCCTACCCCCTCAGGTGTAGTCCTCAGAGTTTCCTTCCCCAATGCACCCATGCACCATCACCTCAGGCCCCTGTGCTCCTCCCTTCCTCTCTCTGATCCCTCTCATTTCAGGGTAATTTTACAAGGTGAGAGCAAGTTCTTCACGGGGAAAGGGAGAAGTGGTCTTGAAACCAGGGCCCCACAGTGGATGGCAGTGCAAGACTGGTGTTTTCCCATTGCTTCCTAAGCAGGAGGAGATCTTGGAAAAATGGGGTGCTTTTCCCCATGGGGCCAGAAGTTGCGGCCTGTGTGCAGCAACTCCTACCCCAGGGAACCAGTGTGTTTTGAGCATGGAGCCCCAGGGGGAGTTTCCCACAGACTGTCCAGAGCACTGCCTCTGGGGTGCATCTAAGCTTCCCTGCAGCAAAAGGCTGCAGGACTGCAGTGTGGCGTCCCAGTGCTGGTGGGGCTTAATGGCAGGCCCAGGTGTTAGCCTTTCTACTTTTGGTGCCTGGATCGTAGAATGGACCAGTCAGGTGAGAGGTAAATGAACCAATTGTGTTTATCAGCTCATTAGTTAATTGTTCATTGCCAGACGGACCAATTGGTCCTAAAATGATCCAATCAGTCCCTTGGAATTGAAAATGGCCCAATCCATAGGTATCAACTAGGGTGGGGGACCCAGAAAGAGGACACAATGCAGAACAGGAGTCAGCTTGTGAGGTTCAGATGCCCATTCTGTGCTCGGCCTCTAGGAAAGAAGAAAGAAGCATCCAGCAGCTGACCTCTATAGAGAGAAGGCAGAAAGCTTTTCAGCTACCAGGTGGCTGCACCTGCTTCTGTTCCTGCTGCTGCGCGGCTTGAAGGAGCACCAAAGGCCCTGGGTCTGGTGTTTGTTGTTGTGTAGCCAACAACTCACAAAGAGCTGCTAGTGTATCTTACATCCCCTCTGGTGACCAGGTGACCAGCACTACTGGCCATTGCTGCCCAATACTGCTGACAGGTGACCAGTTGGCTCTTTGGCTCTGGGTCACTTCTGAGAGCTGTTTGAACATGGAGTATGTAGTGCCATGAAGGCACAGAGCAGGATCTCTATTAACCTATGCCAATGGGTAAAGGAGGAGTCCTGGAGCCCTCAGTGGTTTTTCCAGGCTTTTATTGAGTGTACCAGGTACACGGTAGGGGTGCCAGGGAGCCAGGAGGCTGGCAGGCCTCACAAGGCCTGGCGAATTTTCACGCTTTCTGGGCTCTCCAGCATTCTCTCGTTCTCTCTATTCTGCTGGTTCTGTTCTGCTCTCTCACTTGTTCTGCTGGCATCCCCGTGACACCACCCTTATAGGCTCATTTTCAGCCCAAGTGAACCAACTTACATATGCCCTCACCCTACTCCAGGTGCCCACCATCAGGCATGCATGCAGGACCACAGGGATCATTAATCAATGCTAATGGTGGGAGGGCAGAAAAGCCTGATACTTTATTTACCTACAGTGCCTTTGACTGTCTGGCTTCCGGTGCTGCTGCTTCCGTTGCTCTCTGATCCAGCGTCTGGTGCTGTGCATACCCTCAGAATGGCTGCGGGCTGCTGCTTTGTCGAGGTTTGTCTCCACAGCCCTGCCTGAGAGCACCTCCGGCTTGGGTGAGTTGGATTCCTGCCGCAGCTTCCCGGCTGCCACTTGCTCCAGGCCCTTGTTGGCGGGATGGCGCCATCTTGAGTGAGCAACCTTCTCTTTGGGACTTCTGGATACCGTGGACACTATCTGGGTGAGATCGCCAGCCATCTATGGCTTAGAAATTCTTTGTTTCCCCTGTATATTAAACTGCATTGTTGTTCCCTGCGCCTGAGTGGACATGCAATTGGGCATGTGGGTGGAAGCCCACAGACAGTGACGTGTCTTCTATTGGGCACTGTCCTTTGACCTGCTACAGAACCCCCATATATCCCAGATTCAGTCCTCAAATCACTCTAGAAGGAAAGGTTTAATGTAGAGACTATGGTACAAGAGCTTAGAGCTGGACTGAATAGATGTTGAAAGGATCAGCTGCAATGACAAAGGTTATCTTGTTTGTTTGTTTTATTAAGGTATAATTGACATGTAACATTAGAACAGATCTTCAAATAATTTTTGGTTCAACTTTGTTTCCTTATAACATTGCTTTCATTATATGTCACTTCATTTAACATTGCAGTTTCCAAGAATCTATTGCTAGTGTTAGGTGAGGACTTAACCGTATATTAGTATATTAGTTTCAGGTGTACAAAACAATGATTTGCCATCCCCATACATTGCAAGATGATTACCAAAATACATTCAACTATACTGTCATTACAAAGCTCCAAAAAAGTTTTTTTTTATGATGAGAACCTTCAAGATTCCTGCACTTGACAACCTTCAAGTGTTCACATACATTGCAATGTCATGAACCATGCCGCAGTTCACCCCATCTATGCATTATCTATTTCACAGCAGCTAATTTCACAATAGATAATTCTCCACTTTCACTGGACGTTTGTAGCTCATGAACCCTTCACACATTTCGTCCACCTTCTAGGCTGCCTCCCCTCTGGAAACTACCATTCTGTTCTTTGTATCTAGAGTTTTGTTTTATTTGTACTGCTTTGTAGATTCCACACAAAAGTCAAACCACATGGCATTTGTCTTTCTCTATCTGACAGATTATCTTTTTACCCAAACCCCTTTGTCCAGAGTCACAGGGTCTAGCCAAAGGGGCTTTAACTAATTATCAATTCAAATAAAAAGATTTAGCTTGGGATGTCTGGTAAGGCTGAGCAAACTCAGATAGCCTGGCTGAGTAGCTTGATAACTGAAGGCTAGATTCACAGGGGATATTTTTCAAAGCCTACTCCTTCTGTTGTGCTTTAACCTGCCTGAGCTATAGGTGCAGAGTTCCACGGGGGGGGGGGGGGACCTAGAGAATTTCAGCATAAATATGTGAATTCATGCATTTATACATTCTTATATTCATATAGGCAGCAACTGCATCTCAAGCAGAATGAAGGATTTGGGAGGGGCTATGCTATTATTTATGTTCTGTGTGGTTTAAACCTAACCAGTTGTAGCAAGGCCTCTGATCACATTTAAATGCTGATTATGTGACCTGAACCTCCTATATCACAGACTTGGGAAAGAAAAAGGATGTGACTGTCCTGAAGCTCAGCACCTTTCTTTCCTTTGGGTTACCTGCCTGCCTTACCACCTGGGTCTTTCAGCTAGATTTGCCTGTATTGGTCTCCCATCTGCTGTGTTTTACTTGGGCCTGACTGCCATGATTTTTTTTTTTTTTATGGGATCAAAACTATACCTATCCTTTGTTCTGCTGGGTAACAAAAGCTCTTCTGAAAATTTATTCTGAGCCAAGACATTTAAGAGATAATTCTTTATAGATTATTTTACCCATAGAAATTGTTTGTCTTTGATCAGGGCCATTTAAGATCTTGTCCTACAGCAGTTAATTTTATGATGCAAGTGTTAACACTTGTGTCATGTGGGGTGTGGAGAGAGAGCTCCCAGGGTGGGTGATGGGCTGGGCTTCTTTTCTTCTTATCAGAAAGAAAGTATTCCAGCATGAAGAGGTGACTAGAGCAATCACTTGGGCAAGGATGCAGCTAAACTGACTTTGTTTTCCTTTCTGGGGGTGGAACTGGGGAGGGCTTGGAGAAGAGGGGGGTGGGGATTGCTTTGGATGTTTGAACTGATTCCCACTTGCTAGTTAAGAAATCACCCTGGCATAGCCGTTTGCCGTGGTATTTTTCACACTTTATCTAGCATCCCGTGTCTCTGTTGCCTGAGAACTGTATTTATATTTACACTGCGAAGCGTGAATATGCTGCTGTCCTTTGGGGAAAGGGATTCATCAAATAATCCTTTTGCTTGAGTATTATTAAGTGGACCATGGCACTTCCTCTGCTTGTTTTTGCTCGGAGCCCTTGGGACATGTGAGGTGGCCTTGTCCAGTTCAATGGGTTTCTGTAGGGTGAGCCAGATTTAAAGAAACATAAATTCAGTTGAGAGAGAAGGTAACATGGCATAGCTGAATAATGGGCTCTAATAGGCAAACCAAATAGTTAAATGCAAGATGCTTGCTGCATGCTAAGACTTAAGGAATGCATATTCAATGCAATGCATTATTAAATACAACATTGAGCATATGGGTACCCACAATTAATGTATATAAATAGCTGATAAAATTGCTCAGTATTAGAAAGCTAGCGGCAAAAATGACCTCATATGTCAAGCAGACAAGTAGGCAGCTACCATTTTCTTTGTACACCTTACAGATGATAAATTAGTTTTATGGTCTGCATGGGGCCCTTATCACACAACAGCACCAAGTGCATGATAAAGAAAAAAAAATGCCTCTGCTCAAAAATCGAACTGGAATTTGGAGTCCCAGCGGAGCTCATTTTTTAAATGTAAAGAATTTTAGCCCGCTTCCTTTGGGGAAGATTTATTGTGGCCAAGAGAAATGTAGATCTTGGTTATGTGTTTTGATTAAAACTTGATTTTTGTTTTTATTGACACCGGGTAGAATGTGAATCCGTCATAACTGGCTGCCTATTGATTGAGAGCAGTTTGGTCCAATGGGCACAGGACAGGAAAAAGAAGGGAGAGTCCTGACTTTTTTTTCCAGTTCTTCTACTAACAGGCAAAGCTGACCTTGGATAAAATTTTGTTACTGTTTACTAGTTCTCCCTGCTCTGTGGTAATTCCCTTTAAGCTGGTGAATAAACACTCTGTTTTAAGTTCATAGGATATAGGAGAACAGTTATTCAATGCACAGTTGAAGGGGATGGGCTAATTTTTGCTAGCATTACACCGGGCAAACGTGATAACTGGCATTATTGTGTGTGTGTGTGTTTGTGTTGAGTGAGGAACCACTAATGTCTTTTTTAAAATATTTTGTTTTATATAATTCTTACATCATTTTTCATTTTTGCACAACGTATGCATTTTCATTTTGGTTATATTCCCCATACAATTGCACTCCCCCTTATTTTGACCCTAATCCTTCCTCAACCCCTCACCCCTCATAGTGTGTCTCTGGTTTATAGTTGCTTGTTGATTGATTTTGATTTTTACTTTGAAAGAAAAAGAAAAATACCAGATGATCTCACTCATAGCAGGAATTTAGAAAACCTAAATAAAGGACCAGGAAAAAAACTAATTAATACAAAGTAAAAACCACTAATGTCTTTTTAAAAAAACTTCTATAGAAACCCAGAAAGAAACCAGACTCTGTGAAGGGGTTTGTGTTTTTACTCAACCTTCCTTAAGCTACCCCTATCTGCTAAACATAAAAATCTCATGTGCTTCTTTCCTACAATTGGAAACTTTGAGGTTCAAACTAAATTAAATATTGTGACTGAAATCAGCTACTATATAATAGAACAGAAAGCTGCTTTACTTTCAAGAGGCATGAGACCCACATCTTCCCCAAACTCTATTCCCCTGGAATCCCTGTTTTGCCAGGCAAGGGTCTCCTTAGTATTATTTTCAAATCAAATCCCATCTTTTGTTTCACATCAGACAAGCATTGGAGTGTGTCTGCAAGAGAAAGCATTCCTGAGCCTCTGGGATGTGGCTGAGACTTCAGAGGGTTCCATTCCTAGTTCAGGACTGTCATTGTCAGAGAAGGGCAGAGTGACAAAGGGGCAGTTAGTGGCAGAAAGAGGAGCAGCTCCAGGAAGAGTCTTTTCTTTATTCTCCTGTCTCTCACCACCATTGTGCCATTCACCCCCTCACATCCCCTAGGATAATGATCTCTTAAAATTCTTTTTAAAAAGCTCACTTAATTCCTGCACATAATTAGGAGGACTGTTAACTGTCTTTGCATCCCACATGGTAACTAGAAGTGATGTGTTTGGGTCCTCTAAGGAACTTAGCAGGTGTTCACAGGAAGGAACCCTGCTCTAGGGTACACTAAAGGCAAGTCCAAGGCAAAGCCTTTGGAGACCCATTCCACCAAGGTGTTCTCTCTATAATCTCAGCCAAGCTTCCTCGTGCATTTTGATGTCAAGTTTCCAGTGAAATCTCCAGAGTAAATAAATGTTTTGCCTCAGGGTCTAGTTTTTTTTTTGGTCCCCTTTTCCAGTTGTGGGAATAGTGTGTTGGGAGCTGGTTATCCTGCTGAGCAAATTAAATATTTCTTCTTGGTCCTCCTTATTTCCAGTGTCTCTGGTATCTGATTCATCAATACATGCATTTCTTCGGTGTGTGTATCTACCAATCATAGTGTGAAGAACTGGAATGCAGATGCCTCATAAACCTGCCCGTCTCCACACCAACTCCATTTCACCCTTCCTCACCAGTACTGTTAGGGGGAAAAGTACAGCCAGGCAACCCGTTCAATATCAGGGCTGCCCTATAACAATACCAGCATTTTCCTGTGCTTACACTTCTTTCCAGCTCTACAAAAATTACCTAACCTCTGAATATGTCACCTCCTCTCTTGTATCCAAGCCTCTTGTTTCTGTGGTTTTCCTGCCAGAGGCGTCTTGTCCCTCTTTTTCTCCTGACTCACCCCTTCAGGTGTCCAATGAATGAACTGTTTCTTCATGAAGCCTTCCCTAGACCCCTAACGCAAGTTTGGATACTCCTCCATTAAAATTAACCCTTGATAAGCTTTACTACTGTAGCCGTTCAGTTGCTCTTCATCTCCTTTGAATTATGTGTTCCTTGAAAGCAGGACCCATCCCAACCATATATCCCCACCACTGACATAGACAGACAACACCTGATAAATATTTTTGATTGAAGGAATACAACCACAAAAGTCTGTGCAGAAGAATGTGACTGGACAGTTGAGGGGGCAGGTTTACTTCCTCCTGCTGTTGTGGTTTAGGAGAGCTTGGTTTGCTCTCTCTCTTGAGAGAGACTCGAGGGATAAGAGAGTCACTGAGTGTCACCACTCCAACTCCCCCCTCCCAGGAGAAATGGAAGAAAGTCATGACTCTGAGTGGTCCCTGACTTCCCGAGTGGGTTACTGGGACCAAATGGTGGTACAAGACAAAGCTGATGGACGTTGGGGTGGGGGTGATGCTTTTGTTTATATGGGGGCTTTGTGCTTCTGCTCCTTTAACCGAGTTGCCCCTCTTGGTGAGGGTTCGGGAGATCCTACTTCCTCCTGGGTCCCAAGTAACTTTTTTCAGGTCTAGTGCTTTTAGCGGGCACATGATCCTGCTTTCTGTAGAGATTATGGCAGCTGCCATTTTGACCTCGTGGGGGATTCAGCTTATGGGTACAAGTTATACTTGCTCTCTTCTACTGTTCTAGCCCTTTGGGTCCTGCACATTCTCTGGTTTGTGTTTCCCATTGGGAAATTGCCTTGTATCATTCTCCTTGCTGGCCACTCTGCTTCAGGTCCTGCCTGTTTGGAAAAATGGTTACCTACAAGGTGATGGGGTATAATCAGGAGTCTGTGTTTTGAAATACTTCTCTCCCCTTCTCTTCTCCCTCTCTATTCCCTCTCATGGATTAAAAATCTTTGGGCATACTAGGTTTTGATTTACTTTGCTTTTATGTGTATTGTATGAGCATGAACCCTTAGAAAGGGCAAAATGGTTTGGGGCCTCTGGGTATCCAGATTTTTCCTGATAGCAAAAGAACTAAGAATCATGGAGAAGCTTTTACTTAGCAAATATTTAAAACACAGTTATTTGTAGGCTTCTGCTGGGACCTGATTCCAATGTATATTTATGTTACATATGTATATTTTTTGTTACATATATTTATTTTACAATGTATATTTATGTTACATCCCAATATCATTTGTAATATGAATGTTTGCCAGAGTTTTCTTAGATGATGTACATACATACTGTTAAAACCCTGTGAATGATGAAGAAAAAAAGGTTGTCTGGCCACTTTTCCCTTGAACTGCTAGATCAGGGAAATGCTGTATGACACCATCTAGGAGCTCCTGTGTGGACTGCTTATGTAACTGCTCGTGTAGCTCCACATGCCAGTTGCTATTCTCCTTGGCTGGCTGTAAACTTATCTTCACTTAGAGGAAATTAATCTGAATGAAAAGTCACTTTGTGGATGTGCAACTCCGGTCATTGACGAATAAAGCAGTCCCTTCTCAGGGGCTGCTAACCTTGCCAGCTACTTAACATTGTTTAGATCAGAGGACTCTCAGCCTCTGAGAGAAGAGAAACACCATGAATTCCAAACAAATGCGCTGTATTTTTTTTTAAAGTTTTGCTTGAGTTTACTTGTAGTAGTGGAGCTGATTTTTAATGGAAATGATGCCCACATGTGAAGTGCCTCTCAGTTGTTAGCTTCATAGTGTTGGAAATGGACAGATGCATTGAGATAATGTGATAACATTTCTATCCTTTATATCAATTTATCCTCAGGCTCTGTCCCCTTACCTCCCACATCTTTTGGGCCCTAGAGACACTTATAAGGGGACAAAATACTTTGTCCTTGTTTGTTGGTAAATTCACTCCAGAAAGTGCCTCTGACTAGGGGTTATGGATTGGTTTCTTTCCACAGAGATTCTAAATGAGCACATAGACACACATGAAAAAAGTAGAATTTATGCCTCTGAATATGGCTTGTAAGGAGGGAGTAAACCTGAATTTAGCAATCAAATTTGTTAAGGCTTCTCTAAAGCCTAAACTTCCAATTAACTAGCAAATCATCATCAGACAGCCAGTGAATGGCAAATTCATTCCATTCAACATCTTTTCAAAAGTGGATTTTGTGCACTTATCTCCATGAAAACCCAGCAGGAAGATTTTCCCTGGGAGTGCTCCTACATCTGCCTGTTTTTAATGACGGTAATGGCAAGCAATATTCTACAATTACTTTGGCGATCTCATTTCAAGCATGCAAATCATATTATTGAAGAGCCCAGCAAAAGCCATTTGTTCTTTGGAACCACCAGATAAGTTCTGTGGGGCGAGCAAAGGCCACTGAGAGAAGGCCAGGCCCTTGTGTCTCATAACCTCGATGGCACAGTGGTAGCATTTGCCCATCAAGGTCAAAAAAGATTCCTGATATAGAGACATTAAAGAAGATGTGAAACAAAAATTCTGTTCCTAAGAAGTCCATCTTTTCAATTCATTAAAGAAAGATTAGCTTTGTAACTCATTTACCTAATTAAAAATCACATCTAAAGAAAAATGTGGAGCTAGAACAAGCACAGGCTGCCAGTCAAGTTCTCAGAGTCAAAGTCAAGGCTCTGTTGAAGAGCAGGAGCTTTTTAATATACCACAAATGCTCTGGTGCCTTTTCCAATTTTCTTTACCTTCTAATTTACTCATCTGAGCTGTAATACAGAAATTCCTCCTCTACATGTATATACAGGTAGCATAAATCATATAATCTCACAGTTTCCCTGTATTGGGATCTTTGAACCTGCCTCCCACTTCCGTCCCAAGCTATTTGATCACTTTCTGGATGTGGTGGGCACTGTGATGCTCAGATCCCCATACAAGAATAAAGGATCGTTCTTCTAAAAGAGGTGCTAGCAGAGTATTTAGCTATCAACTTCCTTTGAAAATTGCCTCTCTATCCCCTTCCTGAGGTGTTTTGTGTCCATGACTGATCAGTGAGGAATATCAAGGCTTGTCTTCTTGCATCAACACTATACCAAGTAGCATTCCATCCCATCCCATCCCATCCCATCCCAGTTCTCTGAAGGATGGGCTGAGATTTATTTTGAGGCTTCACTGATGTTTAGCTTTTTCCTCCACCCAATCCTGCTTCCCTTCTGTAACCTTCACAAGTGCTCTTCCCAAGAGGATTCCCTGGCAAATCTCATGTGCATTGATGTCCATTCCAGAGTCAAGCCAACATGAGGCCTGGATGAATCAGCCATTCTACTGTAAGCACTTCATTCTTTCAGGGGAAAATGTGTACTCTGTTAAAATTCCAACACTTGGTACAATTTTTAAGTCTGCTACACTTCAGTGTGAATGAGTCTCAGATATTTCTCCATAGAACATTTATTGGGTACCAATAATAGGAAATGATAGGCACATGTCAGCATCAGGATAAAGACAAAGGACCAGATGACTGGTGATACAGAGACAATCTCTTAACAGCCTTCAATTCCCTCCTGCCTCCAGGTTTTTACCTAAGCTTTTTCTTAGTAGTAAATGGCAGGGTAGCCCTCACTGTCTTTTAAGAATGGGGCAGTGAGGTTGCTGTTTTAAGTAATTTTTGGGCACAAAATTTTATGCAAATTCTTTGCATCCAAGAAGAAGCATTCAGGGCAGCAACTCCTTCACTGTGGAATTTGTGGCATAAAGGGATTTAGTAGCAAGACTTTTCAGATCATGATGGCACCACTCTGCCCTTAAAGTGATGGAGGTCCTCTCTGCATGAAGGTGCTATTCTCCTGTTACAATTGACTGGCCTATCCTACCAAATATCTGCTTTTTCACTTTCTACTTCTTTGTAACTTAATCTTGCTCACAAGTGTACAAGATCTCTTTACATATTCTCTTTATGCAAACTGTCAACTTTCTTGCTCCCTGTTAATTATATGATTCTCTTAACAGCATCTAAGAAGAAGCATCTGAACCTTAGCTCAGTTTTTGTTCAGTGGGCTGCTGACAAGCTCATGAGTGGTTGCTCTAGTGTCCAGTTCCCATCTCATGACCATCAACCATCTATACTTGGAGGGCTAGGGAACAGTGATGAGTATGAGATGTGCAGGCTTCAGGCTGTGTAATCCGCTGGGTTGGGGGTGAGTTTCTCCTTAGACAGTAATATAGGTGGACAGCTAGTATAGTCTGCCCAATCAGGGCACTATCATTGCTCTTGCCCTTGGAAGTTTTTGCCCAGATAATGTTTCTCATATGAACATTTAGGGCTTGTAATTTTCACCTTACAAATGATGGAGTGGCTTTCTATAGATGCTCTATTTGGCTGAAACATTTCAGTAGAACTATCAACAAATTAACCTAATGAGATCCCAATTGAACTGAAAACTTGATGTTGCAAAAAACTTAAGCAATGATCCTTGTTCCCATAGATCTTAATCATTTTGGCTATATACACAGAGATTGATCATAATGTAGTGACATTTGTAAGTGATAAAATTCTTTTTACAAGTACTAGATGCATGGTTTAGAAGGGGAAGGGGAAAGGAACCAACAAAATGACTCATCTTCACTGGCCCACAGTTGTAAAATAGGGTAGTAGAAACCCTTTTGGCTGGCATGATATGAGACAACATTATAAAAAGGTGGGAATTAATTATTAATGGAGATATGTAGTTTCAAGAAATTATAAAACTTTAAGAGGATATTCCAGACCAGAGAAACTATAACAAGGGAAAAACCCAACGTTGTAGAAGTGATGCAGAAAGCAAGAGAGAATAATGGCAGATAATACCAAAGTGGGAAATTAGCAACCTATGTCCAAGTCCATTGTTAGTGCTTCCAGACCACTAAAGGAAACTACTGTAGAAGTTGTTATTTATTCAACTTTATCCACTTTTGACAACACGATTTTGGCCTGAGTCATAGGTAGGCACCAACTGTTTCAGTCAGCTTCTTTAACTCTTGGAAGTTTCTTTCACTTGGCTCTTCCTAAGAATGCACATAAACTAGGCTGAGGCTATGAAAACATCCACCACGGTGCTTAAACTCACTTACTGTTGTATTGATTTTAGTTAAGTGGAGTGAATATCATGATCTATACAGGGGATATAATGAGGTTCTAGTTACTTCTTGAAAGTTAGAGAAATGTTAGCTTGTTAAAACTGGGACAAATTTTTGTTTAGATCCAGTGTGCATTTTTCAATATTCAGATTCTGCTAATCCTTTCTTTGTATGCTTGTTGGTGGCAGTTTATACTGGGTGTAACTTCATTCTGTTGTCCCATAGGCAGGTAGTAATCAATTGTAGCATATGAAAAAATGCTCAGTTACCTTCAGGCAAAGCAAAGCTTAAGGGGATTTGATACCTTGGTGACATACTCAACAAATTTTTGACATTAGAATGTACTCCCTTTGTTTGTGAGGTTCTGTGGTTCATCGTTGAACTCTCTGTTCCAAGTGCTTTGGATTTGCTAGGCTGCTACCCATATGCTTGGAGTGTGGAAATGAAAAGGAAGGGTTGTTCATGTTTGTCTTTTTATCAAAAAGAGTAACTTACAGAATGGAATTCTGATCTGAAAACAGATTTCAAGTGTAGACAGCATCCCATCGCCTGTGAAACCCTACTAGAAACTTCCTGGCCTACTGTAGTTCAGAACATTTTGTATTTAATTTTTCAAATGTCTTTGCCTTGAAGAAAGGCACTCTCATTAAATGTTCATTGACTTGAATACTGTTTTCATCTAAGGGTTTGGGACTTGTTCTAGAAGACATGGAGGCTATCTACACTTTCTGAGCAGAGCATTTCATTATTTACCTGTAGGCACTCCGCATGATGTAATAGTCACAACAGTCATAGAAAACATTGTTGAGTATTTCAACTATATCATTTCAGTTAACCCTTATATAAATTTCATGAAATAAGTATATTATTATCTCCATTTTACAGATCAGGAAATCAAAGTATAGAACAGGTTCTTTTCAAATGTCACAAATGGATTCAAATTCTGGTATTCTGACTCTAGAGTTCATACTTATGGGCAAAGGACAACTTAAAAGTCATTAAAATAGTAATTATGTTGAGATAATGATAGTTCACATACTTGATTTTTTTCTTAAGAATCTGTGTGCACTAGTGAAAATCAGTAATTGTTGTAGAAGTTTGTTTTCAGAAGACAGGGGCTACTGGTGTTACTTTAAGGCTCTGTGTCAGCATGTCAACCTGGTTGACAGCTTGGCCACCACTGTTATCCCCAGACACATTAGAATTGCTTACAGCATCTGTCTTCTTGGTCTTTGAGCACCTGAGTTACATTCTGAGTGGTCATAAAAGAGTCATAGAGCAAGTCCTTCAGCCATCACCCCTAACTGAGCTGCCACAATTTCTTAAGACATAGAGAGTCAGGGGAAGTGTTGATTCTGTTCTCCTGGACGCAAGTTCAAATAACCTACTGACCTTTCCTACCTTGCCATCCTACTCCTTTCTTCCATGAATTCTCATAGCAACTCTCCCAAGTCTCTGAGAGCTAGGAATAAAAGTATTTGATTATAGAAGGAAGACAACTGTGAAGGTATAAGATTAAATATTCTTGTTTCATTTTTTTTTTCTTAAGACTTACAACCCAAGGCACAGTTCTTTTTATGAGAAGCTACACTCTCATAGAGAAGACAAGGTTATTAAGACATGTTAAGAAGCCCCTCCATGCTCTAAGGAGTCACTTCTTTTTTTCTTTAAAGGGAACCAAAAATCCTCAGAGTAAAAACCATAACAACAGAGAATGCAGTAAGCTGGTGACCATAGGCAGTATTGTCTATTAATGCAAGCTTGAACTAATCAGGCCCTGGAATGAATTAAAGCATGGTTTGGTGAATGAGTGACCATGTTCTAGGTGCTAACCCCAAAACAACAATTTATTTACATGAAATGGCTTAAAAAAAGTCAGATGTGCATGATCCCCTCCATTTCTCATTCTGAAATTTTGACTATTTGACATAGACTTTCATTTGATCATTTTGTGCCTTGATACATTTTGTATTTATGATCTGTCCTTTTTAAATTAAATTTAATTTTTTAAAGATTTATTTATTTATGGATACAAGAGCTGGGGTACAGGCCAGAGGTGTTTGTGTGGGTGAGAGGATTCACCATAGAGAGAGTGGGGAGCAGAACAGGTGGATTGACTGGAATACACTGCTGAGGGGAGAAGCAGGTGAGAGAGGAGAGGTCTGATTCACTATGTGGGTAGCTCCCTGGCTGGGGATGGAACTCATGCTGTAGTGGCTGTGGATAGCGTCACAGTGCTGTGCTTCCCCCTTGCATCTCCAGGGAGGCCCTATGATCTCTCTTTTTCTCTTTACTATGATCCTTTTGTTTGGCAGCAGTGTCCAGGAGGTTAATCTGGCTTTTAGCTTCTTCAGCTGGGAAATGATAGTCTCTTATCTGAATCAGTTGGGGCTCAGGGGTCTTGAGGGACTGTGGAGGGCCTTGACTTCTACGCAGGGGAGAATCCATGCAGAAGGCAATGAAAGTGAGTTAGAGATGAAGCTTTATTGTAGGTGATAGCACACCCTCGAGAGTAAGTACAGGCAGATTCAGAGGAGAATCTGGCGTTGGGTCTTAAGGCTGATGATATAAATACTTGCTTAGTTTGAGGGGGAAGGGGCTCACATATATGAGATCCTGAATGGGTTGTGACCCCTTCTGTTTAACAAAAGGGGTAAGAATTTACAGTACTTGGTATAATGAGATTTGGCCAATTTACAGTATTTGGTACAATGAGATTTGGCCAATTCTGTTTATCAAAAGCACTAGACTTCTAACCTGTTAAAAGTTTTACAACTAGGGGCACCAGGTGTGAGAGGAACTAATAGGGTTTGAATCCAGCTAATAGGGTTTGAGTCACTTAGTTCTGAAATATGCACAGATGTTTTTCAGAAATACTGAAAAATGGGGAAATTAGGGGGTTGCAGCCATTGTGCTAAATTCTTGTTCTAACTCAAATTTCTGAGGGGTGTAGAACTCAGGGAGGGAGCAGTGTAGAAAGTGAAGAAGTTACAAATTTCATTAAATTCAAGAGGAAAGTTTGATCATGTTACCAAACTCAGAGTATAGAAATAGATATTGATAGTCAGAGCATAGGGTTAAGGTGGCAAACAAGTCGGAGAACAGACTTAGGTGATCACCAGGAAATGGATTTCTATCTATAGCTGGCCTTGGCTTTACTGCTGTGTGGCGAAGTGAAAATGTGTTGATAATTTTAAACGACTTGGAAAGGGAGAGAAATTTTGAACAAATGGGTCCCCTTTCCTTTCTTTACATATCCTGTACTCTTCATTTGATGTTTATTATTTACTGCATTATTAATAATTATCTTTCATGTATGCACTTCTTGATTCCCTAATTTATAGCAAGCTCCTGGTGGGCAAGAATCTTCTATGTATCCCACACTACTTACACAGATTGTCTAGAACATCTGAAGAGCGCAGTGAATACTTGTGATGGATTGATCGAGACAGGTCATTAGGACTCACTGCTATGAGCTGTCTCTAGCTGCTTTGAACAGATGGTGGTAGTTTTGCCCATTTAATATGGACATTGTACGAGGACAGGACCTATCCCACCTATGAGTAGGAGGCAAGATAGTGGAACTTGGACTCTGCATTATGGTCACTTTAGATCACATTAGACTAGTCACAAAAGGGAACTTGGGTAGCACAGAAAAGACACACGAGGAAAAGGCCTTCTTTATCCATTGCTATTATCAGAGGGTGATGCTTTATCTTAATTTTAAATCTAATAGTGTTTTTTTTTTTGAGTACTGAAAATCTATCAGCAAATGTTTCATTTCTCTGACCAAACTAGAATCTTAAAGTAGGTAAGTCAGTTCAAAAGGTCCATTATTTAGGGTAAGGTTTTTCATTTATTTATTATTATGCTATTGACTAGATAACTGTTTTATCACCATGGAGTTTTTGAAATCTTTATTAAATACTTCATCCCATATTGGCCTCTTTCTGATTTGATCTCATTTAATTCAAATTACTTGAATCCTTCATTTTGGCATTTGATTATATGCAATTGCATCTACAGTATATTTTTATCTTTTATGCTACAGTAGATAGTAGGTATTACATCTTTTTTTCTGTTTTTTATCCCCAGAATCGCCTAGCAAAAAGATCAGATACAACGGGGTTTTTAGATTAAATGTGTAGTTTTTGGATTAAATAGTAAACAGGAGGTAAGTTGTATGAGTCCTTACATCTGTTTTGGGACCTAGGCAGTTATTTAACTCCTCTTATTTGATTGCAAGCTTTTCAAGGGCTCTCCATCTGTTCAGAATATGATTTTCCTTAATTCCAAAATAGTATCATTCAAGCTTTGTTTGTTTAATAAATATTTATGCCCCTTGATGACCATAGTTTTTAGGATGAGGGACTATGTGTGTAGCACACTGAATGTAATAAATTAATAAGCAAAAAATAAAACAGCAGCTTCCAAGTAGGATGTCTTTGCCTCATTGCTTTTTAACATTAAGCTCAAAAAATGGGAGCTGCAGAGCTCAGGAAATAGTAATGGGTTGAGGGGGCCTCTTGCCAGTAGGTTGCCAATTCACAAGTATCAAGTCTTTACCTTCTGATGACTGCCTCATGGTCTGAAAAGGTTTTGTGTAACTCCTTGCTATGGTGTGTGTGTGCAGAGTGGAGACATGCTGCGGCCATCTTTTAAAGCTGACTTCCTAGTTATATTGATTACTATTTCACTGAACCCTCTTAGCATTTCTGTTCAATCATTAATGTGTAATACAAACACATATGTTATGCATTTTTCCTGTTGACAAGCTGTTCTCAAATTGCATATGTAAGAATCCTGAGGGAAGGGTCCTTATGCTCTCTTCTTACCTGGGATGAAGTTTGTCCTCAACACAGGGCAACACCTTACTGAATGCATCCTTCATTGATGACCAGTTTCACTGGAAAATACTGGTTCATGTAAGAGTCCACCTAAAGAACAGCGTGCTAATAAAATTAGAACTTTTCTGTCCTTTAACTTCTACATAGTACTCTCTTTCACTTGTCGATTCTTGACTAGCTTTCTCTTTCTCTAAAGTGTTTTGAAGTCGACATTAAATCCAACTGATTATTCTTAAAAACCCAAACTTTTCTACATCTCCAAGAGGTGATTCAGTAAGATCAGTAAGAGGGCTTTCAGGCTTCATTCCTCCACATATGGCTATCGTATCTTTAAAGTTCCCAGAGTGAAGACCTTTGACACCTCAAAGCTGTCAACCTGATACTTTTTAGCAACGTTAATAAAAGCCACTAAACAACAATGACAAGCCCCTGAAATAGATTCATGAGTTTGTGGTGGCTAAGAGCTGGGTTTGCTAAAAATAAAGCTGTTTCTGCTCCCTCCATCATCCTTTTTCTGCTAGACTATAATTAAAGTCCACATCTGAAATTCTTATTGAGCGGCAAAGTCCCATGAGTGATTGGCATCTGGCATCCAAAAATATTCCACAAAGAACAGTATTCTCAGTGGCACATCTGACAGGCTTGGCTCACTTTCAATGCTCCTGGCTTCCTGATGAGTGGCAAACCAATGGATGAACAGGAAGATTGCTTCAGCCAATATCAATCAATCAGTTGGTTTTTCCATCAATAGCTTAAAGCAATTTCCCATGCCTTCCCTTCACTTACCCCACACTGGCACATGAGAGAAAGTGATAGGAGAAAAATCAACCTCGCTAATTGGAACACTTTTTGCCTTGCCAGTGCTGGGAAAGAGGACCCCAGCTTGGTTGGGAAAATATGATTCCCTGGCGAGACCAAAAATTTCACTTGCCTGCTGGTCCAAATAGCATTAGTTTTTGCATAGGAATTCCACCCAATTAAAGGACTTTTTGTGATTTCCCTGGAAGGGAGAGATTAGTTTTATAGAGGAGGGGGAAAGCTTTTCCCATCATTTTGTTTTTCATGCTTGTGCCATTTGCATGAAAACTAGACAATGTGTGATTGCACATGGGTTACTTCTCATAGAATCCTAAATAAGAATGTGTTGGACAATGAGAGGCATTTTTTTTCCTCTGAGCAGTCAAATATACCTAATCATATGAATATACAATGAGATAAAACACCAATCTTGCACCAAAAGGTTTTATGATTTTAAGTAGACTTGTGCTAAACTCTTATCATAATTGTAATTAGAAAGAGCGGGCCAGTTTCCTGCTGGCTGTGCTCACATTTGACATGTGAACAGTATGAGGTTAGTGCCTGTGCTGAATTCTTAATTTACATTAGTTTAGAGTTTCTGTTTGCTGTGTTGCAAGTTAAGAGTTCATATGAAATAATGTTAACTCTGCTGAAAACAAGTATATTATCATTCTCTATATGCTAGAGGCAGTATTTCAACCTTTCATTGTATGAACGTGTTAGTATATGATATTAAATAATAGAATGACCCATCAAAGGGAACCCAGATATATAAAATAAAATCTTAGGACAGAGAAATAATTGAAATGATTTGAGATGCATGTGATTCATCTGGTGAGATCAGTGGTTGTGGTATAAATTTCTGCAACTAATCAAACCCATTTCCTAGGACTTGCTTTATCACTCTGTGGCAAAGCAAGTCCTAGGAACAAAACAACAGCAAAAACAAAACAAAACAAAAACAAAGGTAGAAAAACAAAACCAACACGATCATTCTGATGGGGAAAAAGTCACAGTGATGACTTCAGAAGCAAGTAGAAGTGGAATGCCAGTTAGAGATGTTTTCTGCGCAACCAATAACAATTTATGCTTCATTTGTATCATTATATGTGTTTCAAATAGCCTTTGTCTTCAACAAATGGCAATATTTGACACAGATGCTGAGGACAGGTATTGTCTATTATATAGCAAGGCCATTTTTCTGTTCCTAGTCTACTAGAAAGATGAATATTAGATCTAGAAAAGTAAATGCTGTCGTTCTCTGTCCTCAGATGGAGAAGATGTGATCAAAGAAAATTAAGGTGTGGACATAGAGCCCCATAGGCAATTATGAAAAATCAAAACTGGAATTTGGGTCCCATGGACATAATCCAACTGTACTTTCTAAATTGGACAATGATTAGAAGTATGATAATAAATAGATTATGAAAAACAAAGGGTTGCCTTTTCTACTTTGCATTAGTATCATCAGGTACCACCATAGATAAACTTGAGACAGTGGTTTGTTCAAACTGACTTGTTTTATGTTTGAGTCTAAGCTCACTAGAGCTAATGAATTTTCAGTAAATTTGTTAGTTGTTTGATGTCATGATGGTAACTTGAGATCAACTATGGTGGGAAAAGTTAGAATCCACCATCTCAAAGAAAACATTTGCCAAATGTTGACTAGAGGTATATTTAGGGAATATAGGAATCTTAGTTATTGGACCAAGGCCTGGAATGACATATGCCATGTTTCCTTGTGTAACTATTCCAATAATGCTATATACCAAAAACTTGTTCAATATGAAAGAAACAATGAATTCCACTCTAATATATTCTCATAAAAAATAGCATCATCTATCAGAGACTGAATAAAGCCATTCTAAGTATTGGATAGATGTGTTCTGACTCTGGAAATGAAGAGAGATGATTTCTGTTCTTCATGTAGGACGAACATGTCATTGTCTCTTGGAGCAATCTAGGAAGGAATTCTGAAACAAATTTGCTAAAGTGAAAAGTTCAAATCTGTCCCTGGACAGCTCTTGGTTTCTTTGTCAATGGGAATGATATTTAGAGAAGGAATCTATTTTAGGACTGTCTGGAGAGACAAAAGCTTAAGATATTCTAAAAGTGAGAGAATCACCTACCTTAAAGGTAGTAGGGTATTCAGTGGTGAGCGGGGACTGGCAGGCAGGGACCCGGGAGGCTGAATGTATATATGTCTTCCCAACTTTACATCCTGTGACAACACTATGGGAGCTTAAAATCAGTTATGATTGGACTATTTACACCATGAAAAATGACAAAGACTAAAATCAGAGTTTTTTTAAATTAAAAAAATTTATAAAGTTTTTAAAAAAAGTTTTCAGAAAGATGTTTAAGATTTAAACATAAATATCACTGGTTATTCAAATATCTGAAAATTAAAATCACAGACAGTAATCAAATTTTTATTCAGAAATGATATTTTCTTTTAAGGTTATTATTTTAAAATCATTTTATTTAAATAATTTAATTATGAGTTAGAGGCCTGGTAAGACAAGACTTATGAAGTAAAGCCTGTAGAGTATGAGAATTCTCTCATCTCAAGATATAAGTGAATCTAATGAAACAAATGGTTATGACCATGGTGAACAATTGGGCTGTTACTTAGCCACCCATTATTTAAAATTATTTAACCTTTTTTTAAGACCTGCACTATAACCTACATTATGATAGATACTTTATGAAATGTAAAAGGTGTACAAGTTTGACATTAGAGTTTTGTCTATCAAGTAAATCAAATACTTGGAGAACAGACATATTGCAAAAGGCACACACCATACCTATAGTAACAATTGAGAGGAAAACAGCTAAATATTGGGTACTATCATCAGACAAGGACTCTGGTGATGGTGAGACTAGACCAGAATCTTTTATTTTTTTTGGGGGGGGGGACCCTCGCTGGTGCCCGGGGATTGAACTGGCGCTGCAGAGGCTGCGGGCAGCCTCGCAACCCAGTGCTCAACTGCTGCACCACCGGGGGAGGCCCTAGACCAGAATCTTAAAGAAATAACTGTGTTGAATAATATTTGGCACATGCAGAAGTGATGGCAAAGTTGATCGGGGGCAAGTAAGTCTATGGAAGCAAGCACAGCACAGGGTCTATTAACAGACATTCCTGGTAGGAGTGGAGGATAGATGGGTAACAGTGGCAGAAAGAGTGGGATATAGAAGGAAGGTAGCAGGAGGAGGAGGGTAGAGTAAGTAAGTAAAGCAAGAAAGGGCCAGTTACTCACTGCCAGGCATTATATAAAATAGTCCTTATATGTAGCATGTCAGGTTGTTAATAAAACATCATGGTGCAGATACTGTCCTCTTTCCCTAGATGAGGAAACCAGGAGTCAGACGGGCTCTCTGAAATCCCAAAGTCACCAGGGATAGAGCTTGGAGTCTCTCTCAACTCTTCTGACTGTAGGTCAGACTCTCACCACAACACAACTTACTCTGATGCTCTCTTTTTTGTTGTTTTATTTGTATTTCCTTACATCATTGTGCATTTTTGTACATTATTTTATTTCTCCTCTCCGGTGTAATCCCCATAAATCTACCATTATCACTCTCCATTTATTCCATTTCTTTCCTTTTTTAAAGATTTTTTAAATTTATACAATAGCTGGGGTACAGGCTAGAGGTGCGGGAGGGTGAGAGCATTCACCAGGGACAGAGCGGGGAGCAGAAATGGCAGACAGAACAAAAGAACTGCTGAAGGGAGCAGTGGGCGTGACAGGAGAGGTCTGCCTCCCCATGTGGGTATCTCCCTGGCTGGCTGGGAATTGAACCCATGCTGCAGAGGATGCGGACAACTTCACAGCACTGTGCTCAACCCGCTGCGCCACCAAGGAGGCCCTCTCCATTCCTTATAAACCTCAGCAGTTTTCTTAAAATAATTCTTTAGCTAAGTGCCAAGAGAAGAAGGAAAAACACAAGTAGGAATATGGGAGGTTGACCCAGCTGCACCAGTCAAGTAAACATGTAATAAATGACATGATTTAGTATGGACACTCTTCCAAGTTTGGGTAAAGGTTAAAGTTAACAAAGGTTAAAGGTTAATGCAGCTTCACTCCATTATTAGCTGAAGGGACACCAAGGGTGAATAACCACATGTTAGAGAAGAAAAGAAGTTAGAGTCATTGAAATGAAAGGAGACCAAAGATTCAACTAAAAGAAAACCTGAGCATTTATTATGAACTGTACCTCTAAATCTTTCCCAAATGACAGAATTACTGCAAGTTAGCTCACCAGGGAACCAAGGCTACTTTTGACAGAACTATACAATGCCTTGGTAAAGATAAATGGGGTGTAATTTAAGTAGTCCCAAACTTTTCTGCAAGCTTCAAGATCACTGCACATTGTTGGATCTGTTCATAATGGCCTGGACTGTATCCTAAAAATACCAGTGGGAGAGACTCAAGCGGACTGGCCAGGCTAGAAGAGGAAAATGAAGCCATTTGGATTTGGCTGAGGCTATGGATGGTCTGACAGTTTGCAATTTATAATTCTTTTTTTTTTAGTCCTTTTAACATTCTTTATCTGCCTTTATTTGCTCAACAGCCCTGTGCTGAAGTTCACGCTCAGCTTACCACATTCGGTGAAGCACACAGCAGTGGACAGGGGAATTTAATCTAGAAATCAGCCTGACTTGTCTTCGCAATGTATTTTAGCTTCCAGGGCTGTGCTATGAGGATGCATAAGCAAGAACCCTGTCCAGGTCAGGTGGCCTGAGAGCCCCGCCAGCCTCCCTAACAATGCCTTTTAGGCAATGCTGTCAAGCAGACTTCCATCTCCTTAACTGACAGGGATGAGCATTTTTGATAAAATGAGGTTCTGGTTGTTTTGAAGCATGAAGCCTCCTAGAAAGGAGAATCTGATCAGCTTTTGCCATGCCTTTCATAATTGTGAATCCTTCCATCTGACTGCCTGTAATTCGCCTTCCCAGACATTCAGAATAGATCATCCTCACTTCGAGCTGTCTCAGACACATTGCTTGGGATTCTTTCAACCTGCCTCGTACCTTTCAGGTGGTAAGATGGCAGGCGTCCAGTCTCTGAAGAAAAAAGCCTTCATTGTTCATTGTGCCACTGTATCTTCCAACCCTTTTTGTTATATTCTGGAAACCTATTTGCTTTTTAACTGCTGCCACATACAGGGAAAACATCTTTATCGAGCGATCCTCAATGCTGTGGCTGGAGTCCTTTTCATCAGGGGGCCTGTAGGTCCCTGGCTGAGATGAAAAGTCAGAGTGTTTCTCTCCACCTGATCATCTTTGTGTCAAACTAATTTGAATGTCATTGACTCTTGTGCTGCTTTGTTGCTGAAAATTTCCGGAAATTGTCACCATCTTCCCAGAAGACATAATTCATTGGCAAATATTCTCAAATTGGAATTCCTTCTGGTTCTAAATACAAGTGTCACATTCACAGTACTCTACAGAAGGGTCTTTTCCAATATAAAAAAGGATATTCTGGGTCAGGCATGCACTGGAGAGGATACTTGTCCACATTGACAGAAAAACCCTGTAATCTCTCTCCCATATTGCCTATAGTCTCCTTTTCCCTTCATTATATAAAAAAGCTTGATTCTACCAACTAGGACTTAATTTGGATGCTAAACATTCTCTGTCACTCAACATGTGCATGTAAGCCTGCCTTTTCAAAGTGTGCACAATGCTTTGAGGTCAAGAAGGCATCAGTCATTCACACCTAACATAGTACTTTCCTCTTGACACACAGCAGAGCCCAGCTACACTAAGGAATATAGTTAATGATGTGGGGCAGGGAAAAAGAAAATTTAGTAGAAAGCAAAAGTGATTTTGAACAAATAACTCTCTGAGGAAGGCAAAGCTGATTAGGCAGAAGACAATTCTCTACAAAGAGGATGAGTGTATTGAATGTCTGGAAAACCACGACAGTGAGTTCACTGGATAGAAGAGAGCTGAACAGAAATAGAAGTCACCCCAAACCAGTTTTAAAATTTATCAAATTGGAGAAGAGAAGGACTACAGACATTCAGGATACTATAATTTTATCGGTCCAATAAGTTAGTATAACCACTTCTTTTTCCCATGTGTACTAGTCCCAGGAGAACATCACCAGCTTGCTACACATATCCCTCAGCCCCCTGCTTCAGTATCAAACCTGCTTTTTTTTTTTTTAACTCTTTCTTCCAGGATCCATAGCTACCCACACAAAGAGGGGACACAGACCCTGTATTTAGCCAACATTTATTATTTTGCAGATAAAGCATATCAACATAATTGGTTCAAATTGAGTACCTGGGCCTCCCCGGTGGCGCAGCGGTTGAGTGCTGGGTTGCAAAGCTGCCCGCAGCCTCTGTGGCGCCGGTTCGATCCCCGGCTGCTCCCCGGCCACCAGAGGAGGGTCCCACATGGTGCACAGACCTCTCCTGCCGCCCGCTGCTCCCCTCAGCAGTGTACTTCAGTCCTTCTGCCTTCTCTGCTCCCCGCTCTGGCTCTGGTGAATTCTCTCACCCTCTCATGCTTCTGACTGTACCCAGTGCTTGTATAAACAAACAAACAAATAAATAAATAACATGCCTCTATTAAAAAAAAAAAAGAACAAATTGAGTACCTGCTGGAGCTGAGCAGGGAAGTACTTGTTACAACCATCAGATTTCATCAAAAGATGTTTCCATGCTCCTGTGTCATTTAATCTACAGAGCATCAGCTGTATCTACGTTCTTCTTCTGGACTTGGACTATTTAAGGGTTGACACCATTCTCTATGCTTCTTCTCTGTGTCTTGCACAGAGTGGTGATGATAAGAACTAACATTTATTGAGAGGTTGCTATTTGTTGAATATGGGATTGAATAAATTGTGGGAATTATCTTATTTGAGCCTCACATGACCTTACAGCATATGTGCTATTATTGTCCCATTTGGAAAATGTGAACACCAAATCTGGTACAGTTACATGACTTGCCAATGTTCTCATTGCTCATGTATAAAGACCACAATTAAGTTCAGATTTAACTGATAATCAATGCCAATAAATAATGATAATGATGACTATAATAATAATAATATCAGTAAATATTATTATTGTTGAGTACTTATGCCAGATTATTAATTTTTGTGACATTTTTAATTGGCGATACCACTGGTTTAAAGTACTATATATGATTTAGAGATAAAGGTTCAGAACTCTGCAGATGTATGTAAACAAATCACATCTATCACCAAAGCGCTCATAATCTTACCTGACAGTCCACTGGATCCTCTCCATCCACTTTTCTCCTGCATTACCTATAATTCTGCAGCCATTATTGTTAGGATATGTTTTGGTTTAGTTTTGTCTGTTTATTTTGTTTCTTTGTCTTCCATGTACAAGTGAAATCATCCAATATTTGTCCTTCTTCTGACTTGCTTTGCTTAGCATATTCCCATCCAGTTCCATGTTGTCACAGTAGCAAGATTTCATCTATATAGCTGTGTAGTATTCTACTGTGTGTGTGTACAGAGTATATATGTGTGTGTACATGTGTGTATGTATATATATTTTATATATATAATATATATATTTGCAACATGCTCTTAACCCACTCTTCTGTCCTTGGGCACCTAGGTTGTATCCATAACATGGTTATTTTAAATAGTGCTGCAATGAACATAGGAATTAGTGTTTTTGAATTGTGTTTTGAATTGAATTAGTGTTTTTGTATTCTTTGGATAAATGCCTATGAGTGGAATTCTGGATTATTAGGTAGATATATTTTTAATATTTTGAGGAAACTTCCCTGAACTTTCTCAAAGTTGCATTATGTATGACACATATGTTACTTTATCTTACCAACTAGTGATATATATCCTCTGAATGACATCGAATAGTTGTATACACATTGTCTGAGGATAGAAAACTCCTGCTCTCTCCATAACTCTAATCAGGATATGCCTGCCTAGGTATATAATCACCAGGTATGTGTATGTTTATTTCAGGTCCTGCATTATCTACAAGTAGGCAGAGAGCATATATGACAATTACTAGATGCTGAAACCATTTTTGGCTTAGGAATAGGCTTGCTCTTGTTTGTGAAGACCGAATTCAGTATCTTGCTTGTTTGATTTTCTGAATTGAATATGCACATTTATTTTAGCAACAAGGCCTGGTTGTTCCTTTATACTTATGAAAGATGAGAAGTTTGGCTTCCAGACCTTAAACTTGCTCATGATACTTAGATGATAGGTAAAAATTTGCTAGTGTGTCTACTCACTTGAAGAATATGCTACACCAAGTAATGAAATAAGGATTCAAAACCCTCTGTTCAAGTATTTTATGTGGTGTTTGTTGTTTTTAAGAGCATGTGTCTGCTTTCAAGGAATTTCTAGTTAGATTATGTAAAAACATGTCTTTGTGCAGTAAATTTAATCTCTTCCTTAGCCTCTTGCCTCTGACAACTTGAAGTAAATACTTTGACTAAACACTTTGCCCCGAGTGTCTGGTAAAATAAGTTATCTCAGCCTAAAAGGAGAAGAGGGAGCCTGAAATTGCATTTATTAAGGAACTCCTTCCTACTCTCAAGAATCTACATCCCCAAGCTCAAGAAATAGGAGTATTGCCATGGAAATTTATAGATGGTTTGCAGGGATACTAAAGAGGGTATATAATTCATCCGACACTTCAGTAAACAGTGGAGACTATGAGAACTGTTGCAAGAATGTATAATGATGTATTGGATATGTATATTACTCCAAGATTGACATTAGTTTCAGCTGCTAGAAATGAAATTGTACCTTGTGCTAGAGGAAATGTTAAAAGGACTTGAAGACTACCTTTGTGCATTGCTGTATAATAGAGAGAACAGAGGCATCATGAAAATGAATTTTAAAAAGTGACTGGCAAAGGAAACCAGAGGTAAGATAAACCTGAGACAATGTAGGGAATTCAAAGTAAAGAAATTACTTTGTGTGAAAGAGAAGATAGATAATGATATTTAAACACACATACACAAAGTAAAATTGCCAGCGTCTCTGTTGAGGCTTAGTAGGGCATGATTTATGAACAGAAGGGCAGAATAAGTTCTTAAGATAGTTAAATGGGTAGAGACGAAAAAAGTTTTACAGCTTCAAAATGTCTATAACTGTAAAAAATCAATGAAAATTGGGCTTTGGATATTATGGGAAGTATTTGAATTCAGATAAGAGAAATTAGACACAGAATCAATGATGTAGCAGGAATGTGCTGCAAAATACAGAGGGAAGAAATGGACAGTGCTTTTCAAATATAGAGCACAGATTATCTCTATTAAAGATGGGATTAATATATATATGTGGGAATTTTGTATATATATATATATATATATATATATATATGAAAGAACCAATTTTGTGAGAAGTTAAAAGTTAAGGCTATTTACTAAACATAGTCTGTTACTCTTGTAATCTTTATCAAACACTGAAGGAAAGTTATATTGTGGATTGGTTTTGAATTGAAAGAAAGTGACACAAACCTTGGGACAAAGTGATCAGAGCATATTGGAATTCATAAGAAAGAATAAGAAAGAATAATAGCAAAAGAGATCAATGTGGCAGAATAAGATGGTGCATCAAACTCATCTGCAAAACTGAAAACCCCACATACTTTCCTCACCCATAAATGATAATGCATTTGGATCTCTGGGGTGTCAAAGTGGCAAGGGGTGTGGAAAGACCCTGAGGGTGGGTTCATTCTCACTCAGAGAATCTGTAATGCTAGACCTTTCTCTGTCACTGACTGGATGCAAAGGTGACTCAGATTTAGATTCCCTGTTTGAACAAATATATACATATATATGGACAATGATGTCAGCAAGAGGTCTTACTCAATTTTAATTGGGAGTGGAATTTGGGACAATACACTTTTTTGGACTGTAAATATCCCTGGACATTTTTCTTTAGCCATTTAGGAGAAAAGACTTAATATAGAAGTACTGGATTTCCATTTTTTAGGCATGTTGAGAACCCAGCTAGTCCTGTCTATTTGACCATATTTATAATTTAAATTCATGGAGCTGTTAATACTAGCTGCAAGAGAAAGGTGACCCTGTAGGTTGGTAGCTAATTTGGGCAGAGTGTTGGTTAGCTAGATTTTTTACATATGGATTTTGAGTTGCTGGTAGGACACCTAATTATACCTGGCACTGGATAATATTACCAAGGAAGAGAGTCAATGACAAGGGAGATCCCACAAGAGAAGCTGTTATTGATTTTTCTGGTGGTAGAGTTTCAAGAAGAGGGAAAAATCGGGAGTATGAAAAAGAGATAGAAAAAGAATAAGACAGAAGAAACCAGGAGGCTCTTCATACTACAAATTAGACAAAGACCATTAGATTAGTGTTGAGACAATTGCATGGCTAAAGAGAGGATGGGAGAGTCTGAAACATAATGTTCAGATTATATATTCAGAGCATGAAGAGTCATTTAGAGAAAAGTTGACTATACTTGTTTTAAAATCAGGTCAAGTCAAAGATTAAAAGGATGGAAGTAAGAAGGAAGTTGTGACTAAGAACAAATGCAAAAGAAAACCATGAAGCTTTTAAAAAAAAAAAACTCAAGAAAGCAACATCCTAGGCTAAACTGAGGCTCATAGAAATATTTTTAATGACCAATATTTTTTAAAATTTTTTTGTAAAGATTTATTTATTTATACAAGCACTGGGTACAGTCAGAAGCGCAGGAGGGTGAGAGAATTCACCAGAGGCAGAGCAGGGAACAGAACAGGCAGACTGACGAAGTACACTGCCGAGGGGAGCAGGGGTGGCAGGAGAGGACTGCACACCATGTGGGACCCTCGCCCGGTCGCCAGGGATCGAACCGGTGCTGCAGAGGCTGCGGGCAGCTTTGCAACCCAGCGCTCAACCATTGCGCCACCAGGGAGGCCCAATGACCAATATTTTTAATGACATGCACTCATCAGAACAATGAAAGAGCTCATGCAATATTTGAGGACACGAATATAAAGGCAGTAGAGAACAAAATCTAGACCAATTTTTGCTTTGCTTCTATTTTTTTTTAAAGATTTATTTATTTATTTATACAAGCACTGGGTACAGTCAGAAGCGCGGGAGGGTGAGAGAATTCACCAGAGCCAGAGTGGGGAACAGAACAGGCAGACTGATGGTACACTGCTGAGGGGAGCAGTGGGAGGCAGGAGAGGTCTGCACGTCATGTGGGACCCTCCACCGGTGGTGGCCGGGGAGCATCTGGGGATCGAACCAGCACTACAGAGGCTGCGGGCAGCTTCGCAACCCAGTGCTCAACCGCTGCGCCACCAGAGAGGCCCGCGTTGCTTCTATTTTACCTTCACATTTCCTGACCAGCAGAATGGATCTTCACCCTTAGGTGAGCTCTTCAGTACAGTGACCTGAACCATTGTTCTTGCTTCGTTTTGATAAAAACCTTTATCTGTTTATGGCTCTACATTTTACAGATTTTTTTTTTTTTAGTGGAAATGTATGGATGTATCATTATACTTGCATATATACAATATCTTTGGTGTATATTTCTTCAGATCTTTTACACCTCAAGGTCAGTAAATTGATGTAGCTCAAGGTCACTAACACTGCGATATGCAGTGTATTGCTTTGACCTTCATGAATATGCATCACACTCATTTTAGACTTAATTTTTCTTTCTTTCCCTTTTTGCATTTAAAACTAAAACCCTAGGAAAAAACCTGAGTTCCTGATTTTAGTCTGAATGTGATCTGAAGGTAGTTAACCTTGCAAAGAAGGTAGAAATGAAGACAAACTTTCCTACTGGCCTCCTGATGCTTCTGTGTGAATTGATGGATCCCTCAAGGATGAATGCGACACCATGACAAGTGTGGGGGGAAAAGTTATGCTGAAGCTGACATTCACAGGGTGTATTAATTATAAGTATCCATCTCCCTAGTGATCATGTACTTTTTTTTTGCCCAGGAAGCAAACCGACCAAGAATTTTACTTTTGATGGAAATGAAGAATATTGAGAGAGTTCTTGTTAAGTTTCAATACTTTTAAGTTAAATTCATCTTCACGTTAACTTCAGAGATCTACCAATCTCAAACTTATGTTACAAGGGGGAAGGGTCAGGGCAGACATATATATTTTCTTTTTCTCACAATACTGCATAGTGCTTAGAGCCCCAAATTCATTTAATTTGAATGGGGAAAAGTTGACCTTTGTTTTGGTGGCTGAAGGGGACAGCCTTATTTCTGTTGAAGTTGCAGGAGAAGTGCTCTTTTGTTTTATTCTAGGTTGCTGAATTTAGTTAGGAGTGCGATGCAGAAAGGAGAAAGAAAATTGGCTGGGAGTGGTCATTAGCACCTTTATAAGATGAAGCTTCAAAAAGAATGGAAGGCTTGTGAACACCACCCAAGCAGGGGGATCAGCTCCTGCAGATTCAGGATTCAGAAACAGTAGCTTCTTTAGAAAGGAAAAACAAATATGTATGGGAAATGCACTCAGTTTGAGTGACTGCCACGTTTTGGGCCAAGATGTAACAAGAAAACGGTGTTGACAGTATGTTCACAAGGAAGCTCTGTGGCCATAAACTACATATATATTTATTTACTCTTTTCACACCATTTACTGCTATGCAGACATAGCTTTAGACAGCCTGTCTGGCTAATTCAGGTCAAACTCAATGCATTTTCTCAGCAGGTTCTTTTGCATGAGTTAAGTGCAGTCCACATTTCACCTGCACACACATATTTTATTTGTTCTGATTTCCATATCCACTGGGGACTCTGAAATTATGTCATTTTCCTAAGTTGATCCATTATTCTAAGTGGACTTTGGTTGCTGCTTCTGTTCCTGTTAGTATTTGTTCATTTCTCTCCAGGTTGCTTTACAAGAGCAAAATAGTAGGCTTTTCTTAATTTGGACAAACAACTTTTTTTCTTATCTGAAGTTTCTATGTAGCCCTTTTCCATTTGTAATGAACACATGTTCATTATCATAAGTGAACAAGCATGAACAAAAAATCTTTGAGTGGCAGGCCAAGAAGATATTTCTATGTTTTTAAACAAATTGCTTTTGTGTGTTTTCTATTTATTGGCATGAACATATCAAACTTTGAGGATTTTCCTGAAATTGTCGATCCCCATTTTAAATTCATAGCATTTCAGTCCTCCAACATTTCTTTCAACTTTCATCATTTGCATGTAACACTTAATTTTACTATTTTTGTAATATGAATTTTATAGTGTTCAGGAGCTCTTTTCTTTTAGTCAAATGTTTTCCTACTGGAAAATGTCACCATGTAGATAAGTCACAATAAGATCAACTCATGAATATTCACAGGACATATTTTGAGTACTGTATTACCCACTTAATGCTCTTTTACTGGCTAGATCACCCATATTCCTGATTACTTTCCCCCATTAAATCCTTAATTGCTATTTAAACCAGGCAATTTTTCACAGTAATTCTTGCCCAGTCTAGTGTCCTGGTATTGCCACTTGATATTACATATGACATATAATTTCCTCGTATTCTTAAAATTTATGTGTGATTCAATTCTTGCTTTGCTTTTTAAATAGGGGTCTTTAAAATTTTTTTAAATTCATTGACCATAATTTTCCAATGTCTGAACTGTTCTCAGAAAAGAGATCCTTACATAGAAGTTCTTTAACATCCCTCTTTGCTTGAATATGTCTTCATTCTTTCGCTTAGAACAAAATGTTTTGCATTTTCATTTCTTATACTTAACACTGGGACAACCATCTTGAACTTTTTATTTCTCAAAAATCAGCAGCTAGTAAACTTCTTAGAATTCTTATTTCTCCCTAACCACTCACCACTCCTACTTTTGCTATCTGGCCACTCTTGAAGCTACTGACTGAAAATGTGAAAAATCTTTATTAAATGTCTGCAGAAGTACAATATCATGCATATCTTTTTTGTTTCTGTTTTAGCTAATGTTTCTGGAGAGATTTACAAACTTCTGGGATTGTTGGTTTTATTGGTGCAGGTAATATTTAGAGTTGAACTTGTCTGCCAATGACATTGTAAAAGAGAAGTTTAAAGTTTCCATTAAGTTTAAGGCTTGATCATGTAGAATTCCCAATACTCAATCTATTTTGACCCATGAAATATGGCCAAAAGTTATATTTTAGCCTGCTTGGAATATGTGAATTTGTGTGTGTATGATTTGTTTACTTGAATAATTCAGGTTATTGTTCTTTACATGAATGTAATGTATTTCATACTCTAGGGGATTCATTAGAATATAGTATTTTTTTTTAATACAGTAGTACTAGATTTAGACAACTTGGGATTCGGTGATATATGTCTGTGAGCTTGTTACTCATCTAATAAACACAGATAATGCTTCCATTAGATAACCAGTAAACTGTCCAAGCCAGTCACTTGCAAAATGATGGGCTGCCTTCAACCATGGGAAGCCTGTATGGGTCAGCACCCTCTGAAAGTTTGAGATCTCAACAGTTTCACTCCCCATATTCTTCTTGTCCTGCTAAATCTCTTCAGACTGCTCTAAAATGAGATCGGGAAAGACAACTACGCATACCTACTTCTGCTTCTGTCTCCATGACTTTTCCCCAAAGAAAGATGCACCAGCAGTTCAGAACAAAATCTTAATTATCCAAAGCCACTTTCTTTAGTGTTTAAATTCATCAGATAATTGCTCAATTATCCACTTTGTTTTGTCTGTGTAGATATCCTGGCTCAACTCCATTAACCAACTAATGTACACCAAAGATGAGAAAATTAGGAGATTGTGCCTATGTTGATATTTCTGTTTTCACCCCAATGGTTTGTCCATATCACTGATGTCTGCTGTCCTCATTAAGGGTTATCAAAGTAATGTTCATTGTAACCAGCGAATAAGTTCAAGTAGGTATTTATTCTTTGACTGCCAGCTTCAAGAGATATCGTTTCTATATTGGAGGAAGAAGGGTCTTTTTTTTTTTAAGATTTATTTTTTTATGCATACAAGAGCTGGGGTATAGGCCAGAGATGTGGGGGTGAGAGGATTCACCAGAGACTGAGTGGGGAACAGAACAGGCAGACTGACTGAAGAGCACTGCTGAGGGGAGCAGTGGGCGAGGCATGAGAGGTCTGCTTTGCCATGTGGGTTGCTCCCTGGCCATTTGGGTATTGAACTCATGCTGCAGAGGCTGCGGATTGCTTCATAGTGCGTTGCTTTACTCCTTGCACCACCAGGGAGGCCAGTAAAAGTATTTTTTTAATACCAGAAGACATTTCAGATAAGAAAATCTGAACTTCTGGTGAGAATATAAGGATGGGTTTGAGCAGTGTTACAAGTTCCAAGAATGAATTGTTTCTAATGGGCCACCGTGTCAAGCTCTTTCAGCTGGAATTAATGAGTCCCTTCCCTCATCAAAATCACCTCCACTTACTTTGTGAGAATGCTAGCACCTATGAGTTTTGATGACAGTGGTGGCCTCTGATTTGTATTTTGTTATACCAGGTAGCCTATAAAACCATGAAATCATTTTGTTGCATAGCAATTCTTTCCCCTTCAGGGACTTGAGCTCCAGCTTGGGTTGGATTGCCTGCCTGGCCACTTGGGGGCATCTTGTGCCCAGTTTGACACAATTGAATGATTATGGGTTTGGCTTCAAGTTCTACATTTTGTCTTTTACAAATTAAAAGAGATAGGGAAAGTGACTTCTTTGATCATCATGTCCCTTATAGGTAGAGTTTAATACACATCTGTTAATGTACAAGGAACAGGCACTAGTTTTCATGTCTCTGGCACCCTATAGTTGCCAAGCAGTAAGTGCATTTATTATTTGGAACTGTTTCGGCCTAGCTATCCTGCCATAATAACTGTTTTGTTTCCCCTCAACTCTGGTCTCTTTAGTTATTGAATATTTTATTCCTTGTTTAATGTCTACCACACAATGGGGTATTGAATAGAGGGATCAAAGCATACATGTGGATAGAGGGACAATGGAAGGATTCCTGACCAACTCCCTTCATTATTTTCTGTTAGAACGCAGCCCACTGAGCTTCTGACTTTCTTCAGAGAGACCACAATCTCCTTTAGTGAATTTCCCCATGTTGCTACCTTACTTTTGTGCCTACACTGTTCCTGATATTCCTTGAGCTGAGACAGTGTGGTATATTAAACACCATAAGAATTGTCTGGCAATTAAGGCAGTCTTCTTTAACTACAGAGGAGTAATGATATAGCCAGTTCATAATTATCTTGACTAGAGAAACATTTAAAAAATATTAACTACTTTTTAGGCTTTTGGGGTATTGACCAAGTAAATGCCCCTAAACTAAAAATGTAAAGTGGACAACAGGAGCAACTTGATTTTATATGTGAGCAAATGGGCTTAATAAGCTAGATTGTGACAGCACAGAACCACCCAGCACTTTGGAATATTTGGAATATTTAAATGCTGCAAGTAAGAATGAGAATATAAACATGGGATGTCATAAAGTCTTCATGTTGTGACCAAGTCATTAATTATCCCATTTACTATTTTGAATTCAACAATACCTCTATTTTGTCATTCAGTATCCCTAATTAGGTGTTACTATTGTCATCTTCTTTGTTGTAACAATCATGGCAGATACCTTAGGAGAAAGGACCCATCACAGAACTCTGTATTAGATGAGTCTCTTTTGTTCCAATTATCTAAATATAGACTGATAGTCAGTGGTCTGCCCAGATTTCCACTGGTAGGTATATTCATGTAACCTTAGAAACCACCATAGGAAATAGAATTTTTTTTATTAAGATATAATTTACATACCATAAAATTCACCCATTTTAAAGTGTACAATTCAGTGATTTTTAGTACATTCACAGGTTGTGCAAAACACTATATAATTACAGAACATTTTATCACTCTGAAAAGAAACCCTGTATTTATTAGCAGTCACTCCACATTGCCCTCTCCTCACAGCATCTGGTGACCACTAATACACTGTCTCTCTGAATATCCCTATTTTGAACATTTCATGTAAATGGAAGGACACCTTATATAATCTTGTGCTGCCTTTTTTTAAAAACAAAACAAAACAATTATCCTATGTTTATGCAGCCAATGAGTTTTTTTTTTAAAGATTTATTTGTTTTTTATTTATTTATACAAGTGCTGGGTACAGTCAGAAGTGCGGGAGGGTGAGAGAATTCACCAGAGCCAGAGCAGGGAGCAGAGCAGGCAGAAGGACCGAAGTACACTGCTGAGGGGAGCAGTGGGTGGCAGGAGAGGTCTGCGCGCCATATGGGACCCTCCTCCGGTGGCCAGGGAGCAGCCAGGGATCGAACCGCGGTGCAGAGGCTGTAGGCATGTGCTGCCTTTTTTTTTTTTTTAACATAGCACAGTACTTTCTGGGTTCACCTATGTTGTTGCACAAATCATCACATGCTTAATCCATTTTATATTATCAAATATTATTCAATTATATGTTCTAACATATTTTGTTTATCAGGTGATAGACACTGGTTTCTTTCCATTTTTGATTATTATAAATAATGCTGCCATGAACATTTGCATACTTGTTTTGTGTGAACATGTTTCAGCTCTTGTTTTCTTTTTGAGGAGCTGACAAAGCATTCTCCAAAGTGGCAGTGCCATGTTCATTCCCTTTAGCAATGGGAGGGTGTTTCAACTTCTCCACATCTTCACTAATACTAGTCATTGCTCATTTTTTGGTTTATAATCATCTTAGCAGTATCATTTTGTGTTTTTGGTTTGCATTTCCCTAGTGACTAACAATCTTTAACATTCGTTCATGTGCTATTTGTCATTTTTATACCTGCTGTGAAAAATTGTCTTTTCAAATGGGTTGCCAATTTTTTGATTGGGTTATTTTTTTTGTCTTAAGACCTTTAAGTATATTTTGGATAGTAGAACTTAATCAGATTTATGATTAGCAAATATTTTCTTTGATTTTTTTAGTTGTCTTTCCACTTTGCTGATGGTGTTTCTAGCTTTTGATTTTGATAAAGTCCAATTTATCTCTGTTTTCTTAAGTTGCTTGTGTTCTTTTTTAAAGATTGATTTATTTATGCATACAAGAACTGGGGTACAGGCCAGAGGTGCAGAGGGTAAGAGGATTCATCATAGACAGAGTGGGGAACGGAACAGGTAGACTTACTGAAACACTGCTGAGGGCAACAGCGGGTGAGTCAGGAGAGGTCTGCTGTGCCATGTGGGTTGCTTCCTGGCGGGGGATTGAACTTGTGCTGCAGTGGCTGTGGATAGCTTCATAGGTTGTGTCTTAACCCCTTGCACCACCAGGGAGGCCCCATGTTGCTTGTGTTTTTGAAGTCTTAGGATCCATTGCCTAATCCAGGGTCATAAAGGTTTACTGCCATGTTTTCTCTTAGGAGTTTTATGATATGGGTTCAGTCTTTAGGATTATGATCCATTTTTAGTTAATTTTTACATATGAATTGTTATTGGAAAGATCATTTTGTTGCTATGTTCTTGAAGGCACTGTTTTTTTCTCTATTGAATTGTTTTGGTACTCTTACCAAAAATCATTTGACCAGAAATGATGAGAGCTAACTTGTGGACTCTTAATTATTTTATATTGATATTTGTGTCTATTTATGCTAGGACCAGGTGTCTTAATTTCCTTAGATTTGTAATAAGTTTTCAAAATTGGAAGTATAATCTTCTAACTTTGCTCTTCTTTTTCAAATTGTTTGGCTATTCTGAATCTGAATTTCAATGAGAATTTTAGCATCAATTTGTTAATTTCTACAAAGTCAACTGGAATCTTTTGAAAATTATGTTGAATTTATAGATCTATTTGGTGAGTATTGTTACCTTAACAATAGTGTTTCCTCCTTGAATTCTGGCTGTCTTTACATTTGCTTAAGACTTCTTTAATGCATTTCAACTATGTTTTGTAGCTTTCCATATGTAAGTCCTGTGTCTTGTTAAATTTATTTATTTTTATTTTATTTATTTATTTGTTTTTGTGGGACCCTCGCAGGTGGCTGGGGATCGGACTGGCACTGCAGAGGCTGCAGGCAGCTTTGCAACCCAGCACTCAACTGCTGCGCCACCAGGGGAGGCCCTGTCTTGTTAAATTTATACTAAACCATTTTATTACATTTGATGCTGTTGTAAATTGAATTGTTTTCTTAATTTTTTTTTTGGATTATACAGTATTACTGTATGGAAGTTGAATTGATTTTAGGGTACTTATGTTCTATCTTGCAACCTTGTTGAACTTGTTTATTATTTTAGAATTTTTGGTAGATTCCTGAGGTTTTTTTGTTCATAAACTTACATAATCTTCAAAAGAAATACTTTTCTTTTTTATTGCTTTTTCTTGTCTAATTTCTCTGGCTCATGACCCCAGTACAATGTTGAATAAAGTGTTGGGAATGAACATCATTATCATTTTTGCTGAAAGACCAGGATAAGCTGTTAATATTTCACAATTAAGTTTGATGCTTTGAGTTTTTAATAAATGCCGTTTTTCAGATTAAGGAAGTTTCCTGCATTCTTATTTTGTTGAGTGTTATAATCATGAAAGGGTATGGAATTTTATCAAACCCCTTTTCTAAGTCTGTTGAGATTATTGTATGCTTGTTGTCCCTCATTCTGTTAATATGGTATAGTACATTGATTTTCATATGGTGAGATAATCATATTCTTTTGATAGATCTCAGTTGGTAATTGTATATAAGCCCTTTTATGTTTTGCTAGATTTGGTTTGTTGATATTTTGTTGAGGATATTTCCAAATATGTTTATAATGTTATTGGCATTTATAGTTTTCATTTTTTATAATGTCTTTATTTGGTTTAGATAGCAACATGTTACTAGGCTCATAGAAAGAGTTGCTATATTTTCCCTTCTATTTGAGTAAGCATTTTTATAGGGTTATTATTAATTCTTTAAATGTGTGATAGTCTTCATCAATGAAATCCACTGGGCTTATACTTTGTGGGAAATCTTTTTGGTAACTAATTCAACTTCTTATGTCTGCTCTAGTTTTTCAGTTTTTCTTATTAGTTTTAATAGTATGATTGTTATTAAGAATTAGTCTAATAATAAAAAAAAAGAAAAAGAAAAAAAAAGAATTAGTCTATTTTATTTAGGCTATCTATCCTATTGATATAAAATTGTATAAGTCCTTAGCTTTTTTTTTTAACATCCTTGTTTATTTCTTATTTTTTCTTTTAAAGATTTTTTTTTTTTAATATTTATTTATACAAGCACTGGGTACAATCAGAAGCACAGGAAGGTGAGAGAATTCACCAGAGCCAGAGCGGGGAACAGTACAGGCAGACTGACGAAATGCACTGCTGAGGGGAGCAGTAGGCGGCAGGAGAGGTCTGTGCACCATATTGGACCCTCACCCCATGGTCGGGGATCGAACCAGCACTGCAGAGGCTGCGGGCAGCTTTGCAGCACAGCGCTCAACTGCTGCGTCACCAGGGGAGGCCTATATTTTTTATAGGGATATAATATTTTATAGATTGATAATAAGTTCCTTACTGTCATTCCTGATTTTAATAGTTATAATCTTCTTTCGATTTTTATTTATTTATTTTTAAAAAAATTTTAATTTTTTTTGTTTTCCAAATTTTATTCAAGAACTCATACAAAATATTCCAGGTAAATGAGCTTTAATCTTCATCTTCCTCCTCCTCTTCGTGCTGGTTAATCTGGAAGTAACGAAATTCGTAACTCTCTTTGCTGTTAGCAACTACGCACAACCAGTCACGTAGATTGTTCTTCAAATATTTTTTGGTGAGATATTTCAAATTCCTTTTGGAGAAAGGCACCTCGGAAGTTACAGTGATCTTGCTCTTGCTCCGTTCTATGGTCACGGCCCCTCCACCGAGATTTTCGGCCTTCCTGTTCTCTTTGATGCGCTTCTGAAGAAACTGCTCGAAGAAGTTGGCAGCATCCATGATTCCATCTTCTACGGGGTGGGTGCAGTCAAGGATGAAATTCAGAACTTGCTTCTTTTTTTTGCCCCCCTTCGCCACAAGTTTTTTCACGGGTGCCATGGTGGCAGCAGAGGCAGAAAGGGAGCGGGGCGCACTGCCTTCTTTCTATTTTTATAGGTGATTCCATCTAGAGTTTTTTTTTTTTTTTAATTTTGTTGACTATGAGTAAAGTTTATTCCAAATATGAAATGCAGGCAGGCACTCTGTTGAAAATATTTCTGATGAATATTAAGCTGTTCACAGATTCTTATAGTAAAAGTAAATTATTAACTCTATTTTCTAAAATAGTTTATAGTTTCTGGGAATTTCATTGAAAACTTTATAAATTTATAGTTTCAATTTGTATTTCTTTATGATTGCAAAGATCAGAAAGTTCTATCAGGGGCCTCCCCGGTGGTGCAGCAGGTTGAGGGCAGTGCTGTGTAGCTGTCTGCAGCCTCTGCAGCGCGGGTTCTATTCCCGGCTGGCCAGGGAGATTCCTACATGGCGCGGTGGACCTCTCCTGTCTCGCCCGCTATTCCCCTCAGCCGTGCTTTTGGTCTGTCTGCCTGTTCTGCTCCTCACTCTGTCTCTGATGAATCCTTTCACCCTCCCGTGCCTCCAGCATGTACCCCAGCTATTGTATATATAAAACATAAATCTTAAAAAAAAAAGTTCTATCAAGTGAACTTTCATACATTTTTCACAGTAAATTTAAGCTATAAAAATCTGTATGTTAATTTTCAAAGGTGAATGATGCAGACTTTTCTTGGTAACCTGTATTCTTGAAATCTGATATTTACTGATCTAAAGTGGATTCAACCTACTTATTTGTAGTGCTAAGACCATTAATTGTAGTTCCTTCTGTAATTGTGGATTGGAGGTTTTTATCCTCCCCGTCTGTCCTCCTACAGAAGGTCCTTGATCTGTCTCCTTCATAACTTGGAACTTTTCCATTATTGTTATATTTCCCTTAAGGTGGAATTTCCAGAATTGCATGCTGAATTCCAGATATAAAGGCACCATGGTTCTGCAACAATACAGGATTATTTTCCTTGTATTGTGGAAATTTTAGGCTATGAGAATATAATAATTCTGTGAAAAGAAAAGTAACAGAATGGTGGATTTGTAATCTTTGGAAATAAAGAAGAAAGTTTTCTTCTATTTTCCTAGGAACAGATAACTCAAACAAAGATAATAGAACATCATCTCCAAATGCTTCTGTGATAAAAATACACATTTTTGGTGAGAAGCTCCTACTGCCTACCAAAAGTTCCTTCTGTCTAAGATCAGAATCCTATTTAAAGTCTGCATGCTCCATCATTCATCTTAGCTTTCTTATTTGCATGACTTCTGCTGCTCAGTAGCCAAGTGGAAGATTAATCACAGAATTAGCATTTTCAAATCACCAACAATCTCCTTTGCAGATGTGCAGTTATATTACTGAAGTCTGTTGTTTTGCCCTACATTTATTGTTAATAATTAATGTACATTTCTGGGTGAAATTATGTGCTATCACCATCTGGTTAATTTAATAGAAATAGTCAAATCTAAAGCACTTTATTAAATATGTTGGAAATAATCATCATCATTACTATAAAGTAGCAAGCATCATGTTTTTTCAATAAAAAAGCCAGAAAATAGAACAATTCACCGTATGTCAACTTTGTTACTTTTACTACAAACCAATTTTTTATAAAAACCTCTCTCCTTGCATTATATAGTCATTGTGGGAATTAACAGAATGCAAAGTTCATAGATTAAATGGTAGGCTATAAGTACTCTATTGAGTTTTCAGTAAAGAACTCAGATAATAAAAGTAAACTGCATCACATAGGTGAAGAGAAATTATTTTCCACCTCCTCATATTAGTCTTCATATTGAATATCAAATGAAAATTCTAGAGAGTAACAAGAATATAATTATTTGGCATTTTTCTTCTTGGAACTGTCTAAGGAAAACAAATGGTATGAGGTAAGTGTTCCTTTCTGAATTTGTAAAGTGCCAATATAATGAAGAAAACATCATTTAGCCATTACACAGTATGTCCTTCTTGATAAATTTTTCTCTGAAGATTAAAACATAGATCAGCACTGTATTTTTAATATCATCTTGTTAATGTTTTACTTATGTAATAGAATGCTTAATCTTCATGTCAGAGACAACAGGTAAGCTCCCAGGAATCTCCATCCCATAGTCAATATTGTTCTTGTCTTAAACACTGGGATTCCTATAAGTAGCTTTTCTCCATAATTTAAATTATGGGAAAACATTTTCTTCTCTTTTCTTCTCATTTGCTTTTTACTAAGAGGAGTCAAGAACAAAAGCATGAGGTTGCATATCTCATATTCTGTTGTGATTTTCTTGGCGGCTATCTCCCAAGTTAATGCCTGGCCCTCAGTGGTTCCCAGTTGTTCTTCTCTGAGTTGTAAGTGGTCAAACTTTACACTGAGATCATATTCTGTGGAGTTATGCATTGTAACTAGCCCCCCAAAAGATCCTAAATGGTTTATGATTATGAAAGGAGCATGTAGTAGTTACATGATCTCATTTTTTTGGTGAGATTTTTGTGATCTCAAGGGCACAGTCCATGCCCAGAGAGGAATGAAATAGAGGTGATTTTCAAAATAATATTAGCTCTCAATTGTTGACCTTGAGGTATGTGCTAGCTGGCATTGTTGATGTTAAATTGACATAGGATATCTCTTAGGAAACTTCATAAAATCTCTGTGAGGAAGGAAATATTTTTAAACCCATTTTACAAATTGGGAGACTAATGTCCAGAGCGATTAATTTACTTGGTTAAAGTTATATAGCAGGTAAGTGAGGAATTGGAATCTGAATTTAGGTAGACTAAGTTTGCCACTATGGTTTTCTTTATTGGTAGTGGCTTAGAATCAGCTATGACCAGATTTTTTTTCCTGAGAATCTACGGTGGAGCCAGAGGGTATTTATTTATTTATTCATTCATTCATTCATTTATACAAGCACTGGGTACAGTCAGAAGCGCAGAAGGGAGAGATAATTCACCAGAGCCAGAGTGGGGAACAGAACAGACAGACTGATGAAATACACTGCTGAGGGGAGCAGCGGGCATGGCAGGAGAGGTCTGCAGTCCATGTGGGACCCTCACCGGCAGCTGGGGATCAAACCAGTGCTGCAGAGGCTGCGGGCAGCTTCTCAGCCCAGCTCTCAACCACTGCGCCACCAGGGGAGGCCCTCCAGAGGGTTTTTTACCTTTAAAAATCTATTCCAAATTCTACTGCATGACTAGGGTTCAGAACTCAAATTCCATATTCTCAGGGGTTAATTTAGATTCAGATTAAATCATCAGCAGGGATATCTACACTGTACAAGTACATGAGCTTCACATGCATGGTGGCTGCTTCTTTCCTCACTGTGGCCTTGAATGGAGATGGATATCATGTCATTGGCAATGAGAAATTTTCAATAAAGAGCAAGTAAGCGACCTCACTGAGATGTTTCACTTTATGAGCAGCATACCCTGGATATGAACAGAGTTCCATTAAGTTCCAAATTCAGATTTGTGTCCAGAATATCATAGTGCAAATAAGTTAGCAATTATTTACTGTACAGTAAGCATGTGAAGGGGAAGGACATATAGATTACAGTAAATGTTCTCAGAAAATATATTGTTAGACATGACTGTTAGTGCTACAAATTCTGTAGTACTGATCAGAGTGCTGAGGAATTCTGAAGAGTGATTGATGGTGATTTTATATTACCATTGCATGGTTATGGGATACCTCAGAGAAAAGAAATGAAACATTAACTTGGAAAAAGAGTCAGAGTTCAGATCTTACTCATTAAATAAAAAAAAAAATACAACACAAGTATTTAAAATGTATAGGCAATGTGAAAATTTAACCAAAATTCCCACATTTGTACATTTACTTTGGAATAATGGTGAAGGATGGATAATGGCCTCACATGATTATCACAGTCACAAAGATTATGATTTTATTAGACACCAGCATAGGAAAAACAGGGAAATATTCCTTTTTTTATTTGTGTTATAGTGTCAGGTTTAGGAAAAATGTTGATGATTTCTTTTGGCAACCATAACTAGACAGCTTTATTTCTGACCATGCTATGTGCCAAACAAAATGTGGGGCAACATGTCAGTTTTGTGCTTCCATGGTTTCATGAATGAAATAGTTTTTTTTTCCTGTTTTTTTTTAATATTAAGGAAAGTAATTTAAGCACCAATGCCATTCGACTGAGCAATTCTTGATCACAGAATTTATTCAATATTCTTTGCATTACGGCACTTATATCTTGACTAGTAATTTGAGCCTCGATTCCCAGGGATCTTTGCAGCTCTTAACTATCAAGTAGTCATATTCTTTTCAGGTTCAATTTAACATTAATTATACATCATCACTTATTCACATGTGAAAACTTTTATTTCACACCTACTATGTGCCAGCTTCTATTCTAGGTATCGAGAATTATTAGTGAATGAAATAAATCCCCTGTCTATATAGAACTTAATTTCTGTTGGAGTTTATGGGGAAGGACAGATAAAAAAATAAGTAAATAGACAATAAATCAGATGACAACATCAATGGAGATAAATGTAGCAGGATAATCAGGAAGGGAAGTCAAAGTGTGGCAGTATTTTTTGGGAGGGTGAGATTAATGAAAAAAGAGGGATAGAACATTGAAATATCTGGAAGAAGAGACTTTTTGACCAGGAAAATGGGTAGAGAAAAAATTCTGAGACAGAGGTAGGCTAGGTGCCTTTGAAAAACAGCTGGAAAAGTAGGAAGACTAGAGCACAGTGAAAAAATAGGGAAAAGTGAAGAGATGTGACCAGTGAAGCAGGAGCTAAATTAAATAGAATCCATATGCATGGGAAGACTTGCCATCTCTTCTGGTGAAATTGGAAGTAAAAGTATTTGATTAGAGAAGAATGATTATCAGACTGAAGTTTTAAAATTATTATTATTTTTTTGAAGATTTATTTATTTATACAAGCACTGGGTACAGTCAGAGTGCGGGAGGGTGAGAGAATTCACCAGAGCCAGAGCGGGGAGCAGAGCAGGCAGACTGATGAAATACACTGCTGAGGGAAGAAGCGGGCAGCAGGAGAGGTCTGTGCGCCATGTGGGACCCTTGACTGGCGGCCGGGGATCTAACTGGTGCTGCAGAGGCTGTGGGCAGCTTCGCAACCCAGTGCTCAACTGCTGCCGGGGAGGCCCTGAAATTTTAAAATTATTATTCAGATTTCTGTAGGTAAAAGTTGGGAGACAATCAAGATGCTATTGTCTGGGTTTTTCTTTGTTTGTTTGGCTGAGGAATGATAGTAGTAAGACCAAAATTGTCGGAGGTAGAAAAATAATTATACTGTATCTATTTTGAAAATAGAGCCAATGGAAGTTGTTTTGGAATTAGAGGTAAATTATGAATTAAATAGAGGAGTCAAGATTTTATATCTGAGCACATGGGAAACTACCTACCATTTCAGTACATAAGACAGCAGTAGGAACAGGAACAAGGATGGGATAACTTTGAAAGTATTACTTTAAACAGGTTAAAGTCTGATAATACCCCTTAAACATAAAATTGGAAATATAGAGAAAGTAGTTATAAGATTGTGGGGTTTAGTGATGAAGTTTGGCATGGAAATAAATAGTATTTAGATAAAGCCTCAGGCTTAGAAATGGTTTAAGACATATGTGAATATAAAGAAGATATCTAAACTATAAGTTCTAGAGTAGCCCAATGCATAGCATTTGGTAAATGAGGAAAAATTAGAAAAAGAAATTGAGAAGGAACAGATAGCATGCTAGTAGATGGAATAAGAGAATAATGTCCCAAAAACAAAAAAAAAAAGGAAAAATTTCAAGGAAAAGTGAAGTGGTGGTGTCCAATGCTGTTGGCAGAAGGAACTGCATAACTACTAAAAACTTGATCATTAGACTTAGATTGTAAAGGTCATTATTGACTTTATAAGAGTTGTTTTGGTGAGTTTATCAAAGGTTTCCAAAGGTGAGTTCTTATTTATAAAGATACGATTATTTTTTTCTTAAGATTTATTTATTTATGCACACAAGAGCTGGGGTATAGGCCAAAGGTATGGATTGGGGGGCATAAGGGGTAGAGGATAAAACAGAGACAGAGTGGGGAACAGAACAGGCAGACTGAGCAAAGTACACTGCTGAGGGGAGCAGCAGGCGATTCAGGAGAGGTCCGCTGTGCCATGTGGGAAGCTCCCAGGCTGGCGGGTGATCAAACTCGCGCTGCAGTCTGCAGAAAGCTTAACAGTACTTTGCCTAACCTCTTGCGCCACTGGAGAGGCCCAAGGATACAATTATTACCTTCTTTGATAAATGAAAAAGTTCCTCTTATGGATCTTTCATTCCTTTCTATTTATAGATCTCCTGAAGCCTTGATTCTGTATAAAAGATTTGTTTTGTTGAGTTTAGTAAGACACATGAACTAATTTCCTCTCCTGAAAACTTTTCAGTGGACAAGGTCAAATACAACATGTTGAAAGGAAAAGAAGGAGTCAAACTGTCACTGGATCTGTGATATTCCAAACAACCAATTGAGCTGCAAGTTTACCCACAATGATTCAGAGAGATCTCATGCAGATACAGATGGAAGGGCTGAGGAATAATGCTTTAAAATCTATATATTTAAAGTTACTCAAACTTTTCCTAACACTTAGATAAGAGGGGAACAAACCATCTGAAAGATCATTATTATGAAGTGTTTTGAGAGTTTGCCCATGCACATGATTTATTCTGAACACTTCAATTATGATAATGGAGACAGTAACGAAAGTCCACCAAGCAGGGGGACCTTGCTTGGTGAAGTTCTGTGTGGTTAGCAGCTGAATCATACACCAAGAGACATTCTGTAGCGGCAGGGTTAGGGACTCATTTTGGGGTGAAATTAAGTCTGTGTAATTCCATAATGAGTGCTCCTTACCTGTAGCAGTAAGTAAGTATCTTACCTTTCTGCATATTCAGGGGATAATAAGTATAAATAGATGGATTGTCTTAAAATATCTGAACTAAGCAAGCAGACCTCTGAATCAAATTTTGATTTGCCTTTGATTTGACACCTGTTTCCACTCCAACATCTCTTTCCCCACCTAACTTCATTTCTCCATAAAGTCAGTCATCACTGTTCACTTGATGGAAGTTTCTTTTATTCTAGAATTTTTGCATTAGAAGGAATCATTTAACTTTTCTTGACCTTACTTTCAGCTTTTTAAAATAGAAATTTGGGTTAGCTGATCTGTATGGTTGCTTCAGGTGCTGAAAATTATACATTTTATGGATATATGTTAATAAACATGAAATCATGCTATTAGATATGAAGACTGACTTGAAATGCTTTTTTTTCCCTATAAGCGCAAGAATAACTCTATGATGGTGCTCAGTCACATTAGAAAAGGTTACACAGTAACTCATAATTCTGAGATGTGGTGTGTAATTATCCATTTGCAAAAGGCTTTCTTTATGTTCTGTTTCACAGGGAAAGTTAGAGCAAAGTGAAAATAAAGTTCTGCAATTATGAAATCTGCTCACTTGGCTCTTTCTGCTCCTGAAAGTAAATTCTGTGTTAATAGAGAAAAGTTAGTTAGTGTAACAGACCCCTAATTTGTTACCATTGTAATTATTTTTTTTCAGACCCATTAACATTTGTGAATGAATTTAATGCTCAGTAAAATGACGATATCAGCCATGGTCTGATCCAGGCATGGCACCAGCCTGCTGGGATAAGAACCTTTTAAATTGCTTCTAATACAGCTAATTTTCACTTAAAGAGTGTCCTTCTTTAAACCTTTGGAGACTTGCTTACCTGAGATTAAATGCTCTGCATATCACCAAGTAATCATTCATTAAATCATTTAATATTTATTAAGCACTGTGTACAAGTGCTGTTCTAAACACTAGGGATAAAGCAGGGCACAGGATAGACATTAAAGAAATGACTATAAAGTGTGGTGCTTGTTATGATTGAGCAAGTAAGATTCTAAGGAAATACTGTCTGAATAATATACTAAGGAAACAAAGTCTGTATTTGTCTAGGAAAACTCTAGAGAAAGTGAGATTGAAGCTGAAACCTGAGGATGAATTGGAGTTAGCTGTGTGAAGCATGTGTCCGGCTATATTGTGTGTGCCTGCATGACTTATTGTGGGAAGAGTCCATTAAGGATTAAAATAGGGAAACAGTATGGGCAAAGTGGATAGAAATCCAGCAGCGGAGCCCAATACTAATGGAATATTAAGGTGGAGTGTACCAGAAGGAAGAAAATTGGTGAGAGATGAGACTGGGGATGTGAGTAAGAGGAAAATGGGGGCAAACTCTATAACATAATGGGAGTTTTGTATTTAATCTTAAGATCAATAATAAGAGGAAAGCCAATTAGAAGGGATTGATTGACCATTTAGGAGCTACTGTATATCTTGTATTGCAGAGGAGAAGGAAGGGATAAGGGAGGTAGCAGGGAGATCACTTAGGTCTCTTGTGCCACAGTCCAGCCAATAATAACATCTTGGACTAGGCAGTGAATCTTAAGTAAATGGGCAAGATTTAGGAATTCTTTAAGAATCAAAACTACCAAGAATTGATTGTATGTAAAGAAGGAAAGAGAAAGAAGGGTCAAGGATGACTCCTGGGTTTCTGGCTTGAGTGACTGAACAGTTGTATCAGATAAGATATTGATACTCACTAAGATGTGCAACAGAGGTGTGTTACTGAAATAAGAACATGGGAGAAGTTCAGGGTTGGGGACAAAAGATGCAGGAGGGAGGGTGATGAATTCAGTTTTTGGACTCTTTTGAAATTGAAGACAGCTGAGGCATCCAAATGGAGATGCCACAGGAAAGTGGATATGAGAGTCTATAATGCAAAAGCTAAATATGGAAGACATAACAGTCATTAGTATGTAGATACTCTCAATCTGCAAAGTTCTATTGTGGTGCTCACCTTTGAATTATACATGTGAGTATTTCTCATCCCCATATATACAGAAACACAGGGGCCTTTCCTTATGTACAGAAATGATATTACCTATTATTTTGCCACTCCCACAGCCTCTAGCTCAGTGTCTTACACAGGGGCATAGATGAATGCTTGCTAAATGGAATGGTTTTCTATGATCGGCTGACTTTCTCCACCCACTGAGTTGGCCATGACCTACTGAGCTCTGCATCTTTCTTTTCTTCCTGTGCAAAGGAGCACTCCTCTGTCCTTTCCTAGTTTAAATCCTGCTTTCTCATTTGGGTCTGGTTTTTCATAGCCTAGAGAAGACAGTATATACAAAAGGAACCTGAACTGGAGCTGAGTTGCATAGAGCAGTATCAGTGGTGTTTCTTCCGAGTTGGTAATCCTGAACATGTCACATTATTTCTTTGGACCGCTGCTTACCCATCTGATAAGGAAAAGGTATCTAAGATCCCTCCCAATGCTAACAAACTCTAATTCAATTTTCCTCCTTTTAATCAAATATATCTATTATTTATTCTCTTATATTTTGAACTGTGCACTTTGGCACACATATTTTCAAATGTGTATTTACATACATTATGTGCTTTCTCAAGTACATTCAAAGTTCATGAAGAGTTTTACTTTCTAACATTCCACACAGCCTCAGTCTAGTGCAGTGATCACTACAATACAATGCTTGATGCTGAATACTGTTGACCACAACAGCATCACAAGTACGTATATGATCTCAGTCCTTAATTGTCCTACTTTTGTGTCATGCAGCTCCAACCCAAGATGGCATTCTGGGAACAAACTGGGTTAAATTATGTTGTCATATTTTTTTCCAGGGCAATTTGGATGATAATCTCTCTGGAATGCTGTATGAGGATTTCTCGAGTTTTATTTAAACGGTGAACTTTGCTTCCAACAATATTTTCCTATTGTTTTTCAAACAATAATTTCATAATTTCCAAAATATTTAGAAATCAAATGAGAAATATGGAAATAGTCATGGAATCAGAAACCCTTTGATTGCATTTCCCCTTTCTGCCCCCTTTTCTGAACACTTGGGTAGAACTTTAGATTTCTGGAGAGATTAGGGGATCTAAGTTCTCAGCTCTTTAACCCTATAATTCTAAGCACCAATGGCTGGTGTGACTTATCTCTGTTTCTCTTGTACTACCAGGCTTATGCCAGATGTTGTGCGGGCTTCCTGAGATGAAGAAAACACACCCTTGCCATCATTTAGCAAGATAACCTGCCGCACATGCACAAGCTAGTGAAGAGCCCCTTGTATCAGTGCTGCATATTTTCTGTCTGTGAAGGAGTTGAAGCAGGTGATCCTTGCATCCTCTTCCAGTTTCCACATTCTATGATTCTGAGTGTCGATGTGGCCATGCACATTAAGTGCTTTGAGCTCAGGAGTAAAACACTATATAAATTCAAGGACCATTACGTGTATAATCACAGCTGCTAAGCAGGGACAGATTCCCTATTTACATGATCTCCTCAAGAAATCCCAAGGGAAATGCTATTTGGGATCAAAACATTATCACCCCTTTTTCCTAAAATAAAGAAATGTAAGTTCTTCCTGCTCCCCAAACCCTTCCTAAATATGCCACTGTGGGCAAATCATTCATTTGTCATTCAGGAAAATATCCCAAATAATATTCTCCCCTGATTCAAATAAAACTTGCAGTGCTGGGCTGTGCTGTTTGCCAGAAGTGTGTCTGGGTTAATTGCACACCTGCATTTTATTTCAAGTAAATTGCATGGAGCCCCCACTCTGTGCCCCTCACAAAGCAGGAGCCCACCTGTCTGGAGGCTTTTTGGGCAATGAAGGGCTTCAGGAAAAAATTAGTCATCCTCTTTTCTTCCCTGTGACTTCTTTGACCTTGAGACTTCTAATGGCATCTCAGACAAAATGAACATAATCTAATGGACAGCGGGGAAGAGGGAACGGCTGGGTACATCTGTCGTATTACTGGGCTGTCTGAACAGTCAATGAAGCAGGGCCAAACCATAAGAGGCCTGTTCAGTTTAGCTCCAGGGTCTGCAGAGAAGGAGCACAATCATTTATCTTTATTTACTGAACTCTGCTTTCTGTTTAAGAAAAAAAAAAATTGACAGGTTGACAAAAACCCGCGTTGGTGCTGCCCGCTGCCCAGAGATAAATGCTATTTGTGCTCTGGAGAGTCAAGGACAGCTCACGATGCCCTTTAGCTGGTTTCAGTAGGTGCCTATTATATGGAAACAAAAGTGCCAAGGCATCTGGTTCCTCTTTCTCCAACAGGATCTTCACATCCTCCCAAGAAGGATCCCGTAGATGGATCCACAAGTAAGAAGTCTTGCAAAGAATGGGATGGATGATTCCCCAAGGAAGCAATCCATTTCAGAAGAATTTGGGAGTGAGAACCAGGGGACAAAGATAAGAAAATGTTGAATATCCCATAGCTTTCTTTATAATGAAATGATGGGGATCTACCCATGACATCCTTTACAAATATATTCTGGCATACCAATCGGAAAAGGGCACAAATATCGCATGTTGCAGCTGCATAGGAAATTTTACTCTGAGCTATAAAGCTGGACTTTAGAAATAGAACTTTAATGTTCTAGCCACCCCTGTCTATTTTTTGCTGGACGATGCTGGTCACATCACTGATGCTTACTGTCACACCTACAGCTTACTATACCTCTGTTAGAATAGTCATCACCAAAGTGGGCTTCCAGTTTCTTAGGGAATGAATAAGATTTCACCAGGCATGGGGAAATATGTCATCTTTTAAAATTCCCATTTGTTTTAGATGTTTAATATTATACATCATGTATTTATATAATAGTATAGATATATAATTTGTGAAAATATATATATATATTTTAAAGATTTTTATTTATTTATTTATTTATACAAGCACAGGGTACAGTTAGAAGCACTGGAGGGTGAGAGAATTCACCAGAGCCAGAGCGGGGAGCAAAACAGGCAGACTGATGAAATACACTGCTGAGGGGAGCAGCGGGCGGCAGGAGAGGTTTGCGCGCCATGTGGGACCCTCGCCCAGTGGCCGGGGATCGAACCGGCACTGCAGAAGCTGCAGGCCAGCGCTCACAACCCAGCGCTCAACCGCCGTGCCACCGGGGAGGCCCAATTTGTGAATATATAAAAAAGAGTAACTATACTAAGACTTTTTTATAGGTGAGAAGCTCAATTAAAATAAACTGGAGACCATCTTGGTTACTCAGGAATGCGTTATGCCCACCGAGGCTAATCTTCCAGGCAATTGCTCAGAATCAAGATGCCATAATATGCATTACATAAATTCTGTATAAAGTCGTATCTTTATGCCCTGTGGTTCTTGAAAGAGTGCTACACATTGCAATTGGTATTACATCACTCTTTTCCTCTCCAACATAATTCATGTGTATAATATTAAGAATAGTCACTTTCTGCACTTGTCACTTATCTCATGTCATCTACATAACCAAGTCACTTGTATGATAGATGCTGAAGTCGGTGGCCAAGTGGGGAAAATATGGGCAACTCGAGGCTGTGATTTTGTGCCTGTTGGCATAAAGATGTCTTAGAGGGCAGCAGAGGCCTTGTGTGCCACAGTGAACCTGCTTTGGGGTACTGAAAAGACCTATTGGTTTTCATGCACTTGGCTGGTTCAGTGGTCCACAGTGAAGGAAGTCCTTTAACTACAACCAAAAGGAGCAAGTGTGAGGTGCTGGTGTTTGTCGGTGAAGAGTTATAAAATTAGGGGATTAATCGGAGGTCTGGACAGAGGCAGAGCCAGCATTCTGAAGTTGGAGTTGGTGCTGTTTGTCTTGCTGCAAGAGGAACTGCAGCCCTGGTTGGAGCCAAGGTGTAATGCCGGAGTGTAGGATGAGTGCAGGCAACATAAGGGTGGAATCCAGCACAGCAGAAGCTCAGCAGAAAAGATTGATGAGAAGCTGGGAGGGACTTGCTAACAAAAGTCATTACCTCATTGCATGATGTTGATGAGCCAGACATTGCGGTATGGATAGAAGAGGTCACCCTTCCACCAAAGAGTTTATTTATTTATTTATTTTAAAGATTCATTTATTTTATACAAGAACTGGGGTATAGACCAGATGCATGGGAGGGTGAGAGGATTCACCAGAGACAGAGCGGGGAGCAGAACAGGCAGATGTACTGAAATACACTGCTGAGGACAGGAGAGGTCTGCTGTGCCACGTGGGACCCTCGCAGGCTGGTTGGGATCAAACCCGCACTGCAGAAGCTGCGGACAGCTTCACAGTGCGGCACTCAACCTCCTGTGCCACCAGGGAGGCCCTACCAAAGAGTTTAAATGATAATGATCTCAAATGAGTTTGCTTGGGTTTACTACTTATCCATGAATTCTTGGCAACAGAATTTGGAGAAGAAGGCAGGTATGTTCGTCTGAGACAAAGCTGGCAGCTGTGGAGGCCAGTAGGGTAGGGGAAGGCTATGTGTCTGAAAGTCACATTTATAGTTTGTGAACTGCGGTTTCTGCTGGCTTATAACACATCATTGTGTCAGGTTTTGTCATGTTTAGGGAATTCACCTTGACTGATGCAGCAGCATGGGCCACCAGGACCCGACGCTGCAAATCAGAGTCATTGAAGAAGCAATTTTATGAACATAGTCTTGAGTGCTGTGGATGTCACAAGCCCCAGCAAGCCTGGCTGCCCTTGCTCTGAGATGTTTGCTAAAATTGTTTGCTAATATTTCCTATACCCTTAGGGAATAAATAAAGACAAGGATATTTTTATTGCATTAACTAAGAAAACAATAAATTTGTTATAGAGAATAGCTTATATATTTCATCCATTTACTTAATAATTTACGTAAATAACAATTTGGGGGATAGTAATGAGTATTTTCTGAAAATGTCTTAACTAATTATTGTTTTCTATTCACTTTGCTATAATTGAATAATTCAACTCATAGCTGTTAAGAATAATTATTTTGAGATATTAAACATAATCACCATTTTCATCCTTGATGTTTATTTCTTAGATTATTTATGTAGTTATTGTGCACCAGTATCCATGATGGCTATATTCTTTTATTCATTAAAATCAGCTCATGATATTAGTTTTTGTTTCTCTTTAATTTAATAAGTACTGAACATTTAGCTGTATGTGTAGCACTCTGTTAGGTGCTGGAATGGGAGAATGCATGCATTATGGACATTCAAACAGGATGCCCTAGGGCATGTTTGGCTTCAAAACAAACTGCAATGTTTGAGGCTTTAACACCAGAACAGGTTATGTCACTTTCATTTCAGAATTCAGTGCAGATCCTGGCAGTTTTCCTTGGAGGCCCGCCTTTGGCACTGGCATCAAGGATTCTTCCATCTCAAGATTCTGCCATCTTCTTTTTATTTTTATTTGTATTATTTTTATTGGGGTAATGTTGGCTTATAATATTGAATATGATTAAAGGATACAGGTTTATACTGGTTCAGATAAATGTTATCACACTGTACCACCAAATCACCCATAATCCTCCACCATAATTGACTGGGATTATTCCATCTTGTACAAAAAATTTCCAAGGCCCCTGTGGAGGGAAGCAGAACTAGAGGGTCAAATAGAATGGATTTCAGGTTTAGACTCAGAGGTAGCTACTTAACATCTGAAGATGGTCCATTGACCTTTTTCCAATCACCTTTTCAACATACACTTCTAGTAACTAAGTTTTCCAATCACTTCCTCTGGTACAATAGAATTTAGGGATGTGATCTGCCTTCCAAGTTGTGTTACAAGCAACAATTCTGCCAGTGTTTTTTCCTACTGCATAACATCATAGCCCTCTTTCCAAGCTCACATCAGTTTTATTGTCGCTCATTGCTCAGTTGCGATATAGCAACTGTCACATATTTTAGGTGTTAGTTACAGCTCAAGGTACTTATTTCTAGACTATTGACTATACATAGGCCATGGTTCAATAACCAATAAACCCTAGAATTAGAATGAGGGGGAAGCAAAGAGTCAAAACTGGAAATACCTGCAGACCCCAGGCCACAAGAGAGTGAGAATAAGACATGATACAGGGATCTTACCCCTGCAGGGGCATGAAGGTATATAACAGGTGAAATTGAGGCAGGGTGACCTTTTAGAAGATGACTACTGTAACCTGAGAAAGGTTAGCAAGAGTCTAAGTCAAGGTTGTGTGGAAGAAAGGAGTGAGAGAGAAAAAAAAAAGGAAAGCATCTGAGAAATATCCTGAAGGAAGAACATCTGGCTTTGTAAAGAAGTCGTCAATCAAAGGCACAGGTCCTGATTCCAATTACTCAATTACTATTTGTTTAATTTCCCTTCTCCTTCCTGCCTCACTGTAAGACAGAGATGATCTGATTTTGCCTATAGATTTTTTAAGTTTATTTTGAGAAGCACATAATATTGAGTAAATGAAAATGTTTTGTAAACTATAAAGTATATATAAAAGTTAAACCATTAAATACAACAGAAACAATTAAAAATGGCTCTAAAACTTTGTTTTTCGGAAACTATCAGTAGCTAAAGAAAAGCAGAGTGTGGTAGTTAGAGTCAGAAAAATGGGGTCTCCCTGATGGCGCAAGGGGTTAAGCACCGCACTATGAAGCAATCCACAGCCTTTGCAGCATGAATTCTATCCCTGGTTGGCCAGAGAGAAACCCACATGCCTCAGCAGACCTCTCCTGTCTCTCCCGCTGCTCCCCTCAGCAGTGTATTTCAGTCCGCCTGCCTGTTCTAGTCCCTGCTTTCTCTCTGGTGAATACTCTCACCCTACTGCATCTCTGTCTTGTACCCCAGTTCTTGTATGCATAAATAAATAAATCTTAAAAATAAAAATAAAAATGGAAGCTAGAAGAGCAAGAGGGATTTGATAGGATTAGGTGGAAATTTCAAAAACTTTTGGAGAATACTTGAAATGAGAAATCTGTTTTATTAGTATTTGTGAAACAAACATAAAGATTATATACATTAATGGTGTTTTTAAATACCACTGAGCTTTTAATTATTGTCTCATCACACTTTTTTCATTTTATAAATTTTAATATTATTCCCTACTACTGTTTTCTTCTTTTGTCCTGGGACATCTTCAGTAAATCATTGGGAATTAGGAAGATGTTGGTCAAAGGGTACAAACTCCCAATTAGAAGATGAGTAAGTTCTGGAGATCTCATGTACAGCATAACGATTCTAGTCATATGACTATGTATAGATGATTATGTATTTCAAATTTGCAAAGAATCTAGACTGTGTTTTTACCATAAAAGAGGCACGTGTGACATGATGGGGCAGAAGCATTAGCTACGACTGGTAGTAAACAAATTTGTGATATATAAATGCAGCACTGGACACATTGTACAACTAAAATTTATACCATGAAGTATGTCAGTTATATCCCAATACAGTAATGACAAACCCATAGCAACAACAAAAAGCATTTTGACTTAGGCAAAAGTGATGGTCAATGTTTCTCTAAATCTTTGGAAAGATGCTCCCCTATCTTCTCTGCTACTATATGTATACATTAGTCCTTGTTGTCTCAAACACCACAAAAAACATGTCTTTACTCCCAGAGATAATATAATCAAATTCACATGAAATCATGTCAGCCAAATAGAAATTAAACTCTTTTTTTTTTTTAAACTCTTTTTGTGCTCTCATACTCTTTCCCTTCCCCTCATCCTTTAAGGATATCATCACTTAACGTATTTACTTCTAATGGCAGAATTTTAGGTAATGTCAAAAGACTATTGAGCAGGTATTTTTTTAATCTTAAATTTTTATTAATTTTTAAGTTGTTATAGACTATCAGATTGGAAGAGATTTAACTGATTGTATCCCATGCTCCATTTGTTATTTTGGGACATACTTGATAATTCATGAAAAGGTTATTCTTAGGGAATACTTTGGTATCCTCACCTATTACTTAGTATATTAGAGCATGAAGTGATGACTCTAATGATTTTTGAGACTAAACATAAGGATGCTGAGAAAGAAACTCATCGGGCATGAGCAGGAAGAAGTGAACCCTGCTTTGTAGGCGATCTGATTTCCTCACTGAGGAAGATGAGTCTTCTCACTTCTCACTGAAGAAGACTCCTTAGATGAGTCTTGAAGCTGAATCTTCTTCCACAGGCCATTCTCTCTGAGCTCTCAAAGGAAGTTAAAAACTTTTTTTCCCTTGCTGGGAAGTGAGGATTTTGTGGCAGAATTTTTTACTTAGTAATTAATCTGGACCCCAACAGCGTGGAGATGGTGAGAAAGGGACCCTATTAAGACTTGATATTAAGTTAATAGCAGGTGACAGTGACTTCATCAAAAGCCCAGTGCAAAACATCAAGTAGATGGAAATTTCAGTTCTGGTACATTACTCAGCTGAGTATCATCAGACCTGCTTACAAGGGTCATAAAGATTATTTGTACATTAAAGAAGGGCCTGTCTATCAAGCTCAGTATGAAAGAGAAGCAGAAAAATTACCATCTTATCAAATGCAAAAAAAAAAAAAATTCAGTGCAATTGCACTAATAACCAACACTCCAGAAAATTCTAACTGGCTATTATTCATTATTTCTTTAGATACAAATTCTCTCTCTCTCTCTCTCTCTCTCTCTCTCTCTCTCTCTCTCTCTCTCTCACACACACACACACACACACACACACACAGAGGAATGAGTGAGGGATTGTTGAATAGAGTCCATTATCACTTCTATATCTTACCTATCAGGAAAACTACAATGGGGGGTTGGGGTGGGAGGGGCAGCTGAAAAGATGGTATTGTGATTTAGATAAAACTTGCTAGCTAAATAGATGGCAAGGGTCACCTGGTGAAATGGAAACTGGAAAGGCTAGGACAAATATAAAGAAAAACACAGCCTCTTTGGAATATTAACCCCTCTGATTCATTGTGTAAGGTCATCCTGCATAGATCAGGGGTCAGGAAACAAAGCAAAGGCAGAAAATGTTTGAATACAATTGTCACCAAATGACAACATTTTCTACCCTGTAAAGTTAAAAGTACAAAAAGGGTGATTCAATTATGTGTTCAGGATATGCAGGAATTTGGGAGGTCATAGGACACCCATTTCATTTTGAATGCTCGGAACAATCATGTAGCAGGAGGAGGAACTGCCTTGTATTCTCTAAGGCAAAAGCCCTCCATTAAGGAGCACTTCTGTATCTTCTGAATAGGAAGCTCAGAAGTTTTGTGCAAGTGGTTTGCAACAGGAATATCTTTGTTTCTTACCTCTGTCCCTTGGTACCTTCTATAAGCCAAAAGGACATTTCTGATTAATATGGTAATTAGATAGTTATTAAAAACAGTAATCATCTAGAAATTATTTTGGTGCCATAAACATCCCATCCAGAGAAAATATTCGAACATTTAAAAGTTGAACATTACAATTGGCTTCGTATGCAAGAAGCCAAAGGGGACATAAAGAATTTTTAAGTTCCCCAGAAAGCACTCACATTAAGAACAAGTTGTCGTCTTGATCAGGTTGGAAGTTAGTGCCACACATCCGATAGATTCCCCTTGTGGCCAGTAGCAATGAACCAATTTCTATTAATGAAGAGCTCATGTTTATGGCTAATATAGGAGAAAATGTACTGAAGGGGGAGCTCAGTCATTCATTGGAGATAGCTTAATTCTGGTAATTTCCAATTTCCAGGCTTGTTTTAATTTGTTATCAAAGTAATCACTCATTCCGACTGGAGTCAGAAATAGCTTTTTGTCGACTGTAGCCTGACAGATTATTCAGATGTAACCCCATATTTTAAAGCTCACCTGCTCAGCATCTGTGATATGTTCCTAAGTTCCAAGAGGTATGTTTTTAGCATCAGAGCCAAGTCGAAAAGAACTGAGGCTGCTTTACTGTAGTTTTCAGAGCCAGGGAGCATATTTCATGGCTCCAAATCCCCTGCTTACCTGCTTGAAACTCACAAAGAGCAAAGTATGATGCAGAGCCAAAAATGTGTGGATGGAACTTTCCGAGGGCTTCATCTGCAGACCCAATCTAATCCTATAAGTTTCCTTGTCCACCTTGCCACAGGGAAAGTTTATCTGGATCTTACTACAAACAAGAACCTATTCTTTTGGGATTGCCCTTGGCTTTCCTAGTCCTGCACCATGTTCCTTTTGATCCACAGTATTCATTTACCCACAGTGTCTAGGAGAGTGGTCAGCTAAGTCTGTTTGGCCAGCTGCACAGAAGCTCAGCAAATGATGCTGTGCAAATACTAAACACTATTTAGAAATCAAACTTTGAGGATGTACTGGATTATGCAATTTACAAAAATGATTCCAGCACTAGAAACTTGGATGTTATTTTGCATTGTTTTAACAGGGATAAAATAATAAAGGTTCCGAATCAGTGCCCTGCTCACTTCAAAAACTAGGGGGTAGAGGACAGAGTGGAAGCATATGGAATTTTATTTCCATATTCTTTGGAGGTGCTAAAAAGACCACTTCCAGAGGCGATGAACTGCAGCCTTGCTTTGTTGACCTAGTCACATTTATATGGCTAAGTAAGGTTATAGTGGACATTAGAACTCTGATTCATAGCTAGGGTTTCCTTGATATCCAAAGAAAAATAACTGTTGAGACAGATGGGATGGAAGGGCTAGGAAACAAAAATTAGAAAGTCGTGGGGATGTGGTGGGAATTAAATGGGGAGTAGAACACAAGGGATAGGACAGACATCTGAAAGACCCACTGTTTTTTCCCAAGTTTGTCTTCTCTGTTGATTTAATGGAATTTCCCATCTTTTAAAGCAGAGTAGGGGAGGAAGATGGTGAAAGTAGATAAAGCTGATTGCTATTAAAACCACAACTTCAGAACATGCTTTCTGAATATATATAAAACCACACAAACAAACACAAACCACAGTTCCCTCATTGTCACTGAGTAGCTTCCAGGGATGATAATGAAGAATTGTCTCCTCTTTATTGCTTTGGCTGATGCTTGAGTCTGTGGCGCCAAGAATCTGGATCTCTCAGAGCCAGGCAGTGGAAAAACAATACATTAGCATTAAATAATGGCATCTCTGGTGCCCGGATTGCAACAGAGGAAGGGTTAACTGAGCTGGGGCTTTGTACAGTGGGAACTTCCATCGATAATCTCTTGTTTTTCTAGGCTGGGAGGAGGAGAGAGAAGCCTTGGGGGAGGAAAACACAGAGTGCCCTAATCTTATGATAAAAATAATATGATTCCTATACCTGCTATCTCTCCCCACCAGGTTTCTGCTCTCTGTGCAGAACACTAGTAATGCCCATAAATGTCAGTTAAAATAAAAATTTCTGTTCCGTTAAACATATGAAAAAATATGTTGCATTGAATACAGTTGGTTTGGGAAATCTGTTTTTACTCTGCCTAACCAATTTTCCATACTAGTGGCAGCTGCCATAACAGGCAGTGTGGCCAGCTGCCGTTGGCTCCCCAGGAGGGTCAGGCTGACCAGTCACACTGAGTCCACTGTGAGTGTGGGTGTCTGCACATTGGGCTGACCATGTTCACTCAGGTTCTCAGATATGCAGTTTGGCCTACCTGCTCTGAAAATTTCATGTGGATTTGTGTTCTCAAGGGAAACGTCGTCTCCTTTGTTTGCATTCTAAGAAGTTGAAACCACACTGGAGTGCCCTAAGCCAGGGTACATCCCGCACACTCTGAGACATCAAGTCAGTGTGTGTTGATTTCCAGTCTATGTGGTAATAGAATCTGGCTGTGCTAATTCACACCAGTGGATCAGGTGATGTGGGAACCCCTGTCTCCCAGCTGTTCCACTCATGCAAAGCCCCATGCTAGGGATGCTGCTCAATTACTAGCATCTTCCACAGACCAGGAGTTTGCCCATGTGATCTCCTTCATAAGGCAGTTAATATCTTTTCCTCCATTTTGAGAATAAGGAAACAAGTACCAAAAAAGATACTTGTTTAGGGTCATGTCCTCTACTAAAAGATAACTCTCCAGTCCAGTTCCTTACTTCCCCCATTTCCATAGACATGGTTCCACTAACATATTATTTTGTTGCTTAACTGCAGGTCTGTGTAGGAATTTCTGATATAGGGCAGGGTGAGGATTACCCCAGGACTCCCAGACCTGCCTGTTCTAAATAGGTTCTGCCATCCACTGCATCAAGACAAAACATACTCTCAGTACTTAAGACCTTTAATGGAAAGGAACTCTAATACAATTATTGAGCAACAAATAGAAGAAAAGGGGAAGAATAGATAAAATATTTTTCACACAAAACACCCAAAGTTATCCATTCCCTTGTGGCTAACTGTCCAGTTAAACGGGGGTAGACCAAAGCAGAATCATTGTGGCCCACAAGCTTGCCACAAGTCTAAAGCACCTTCTGATGGGGATCCATAGAAAAGGGGCAGAAGGGGCCGGGAAAGTCTGGAAGGAAAAGAGCAAAATCAAAATCAAGATAAAGGTTGCCATTGTTAACCTCTCCCCAGGGAGGATCTAACCCACATATGTTTCAATTGTATCCTTTCATGTTCCCCAAGTTCCTGGTATAAGTCCAAGCCAAAAGCAAGTATGGCTTCTTAACAAGTTTCTCTGCTCCATGTGCCTCCTCCAGGTCTCTTTCTTGATTTTCCTCCTTTCTTATCACAGTCTTCTCTTGCTTCTCCTCCCTGCTCAGCTCCACCCTTTCTTGGATGGGGCAAGGAACCTTGGAACCTCCCCTTTTCCTGGGGACCACCCTGTTACAGTACTTCCTTCCCATGAAATTCTTTTTTTTTAATATTTATTCATATTTATCCATGCTTACAAGAACTGGGGTCTAGGCCAGATGTGCGGGAGGGTGAGAGAATTCACCAGAGACAGAGTGGGGAAGAGAACAGGGAGATTGACTGAAATATGCTGCTGAAGGGAGCAGTGGGTGAGACGGGAGAGGTCTGCCGTGCCATGTGGGCATCTCTACCTCTGGCTGGGATCAAACACACTGCAGAGGCTGCGGACAGCTTCATAGCACTGCCCTCAACCACCTGAGCCACCAGGGAGGCCCACCCCATGAAAGTCTGTTCCACCCTCTTTCCCTTTGCTTAGCTGAAATTCACTTTTCAAGATTACTTTATCATAGATAAATATCAAACAAGTAAGGGAACATAATTTATTTAGGGCGTTGCAATGGGAAGGACAGTTCAGATTTAGTCTTTCCAGCTGACTTTGTTAAGGCAAAAAGATAGGGATGGACTGATTATAGGTCAGCTGAAATTACAGTTAGGGTAACGTCAGAAGTCAGAAGTCTCAGTTTGTCTGCTGAATAAGAGGTTAGTTATCTAGTTAATTTAATTTTTTTTAAAGATTTATTTATTCATGCAAGAACTGGGTAAAGGCCAGAGGTATGTGTATGTGTTGGGGGGATGGTGAGAGGAATCATCAGAGACAGTGTGGAGAACAGAACAGGCAGACTGACTGAAATACACTGCTGAGGGGAGCAGCGGGCGAGGCAGGAAAGGTCTGTTGGGCCATGTGAGTCACCTCCTGGCCAGGGATTGAACTAATGCTGCAGTGGCTTCATAGTGCTGTGTCCTAACCCCTTGTGCCAACAGGGAGACCCCTATATAGTTAATTTTAAAAGGACAATTTCTAATATTACTAATTCATGAGACAAAGAATGGGATTTTTGGAGGGTCTGTCTCTGAGTTTTCAGCAGATTCAGGTAAAAGTGACAAGGCCTGGGTTTGGCTTTGTCACAAGCAAACAAAGGAATGATGTGTAAAACTTATAGGAGGTGGGGAGGGAGGAGGTAGCTGAAAGAAATTGTGGGCCAGAACATCTTGTTTCAGTCATAGGGAAAAGTGCTATTTATCGTGATAAACCATTTCCCAGAACACAAAATGACTATAATGACTATTGCTGTCTTCATGGCAAAGGTAAAGTCCAACATTGTTACATTTCAGGAATTTTCACCCTGTTGTTACAGAGGCATCTCTAAAAAAGGAGGGGGTACCATGTTCCCTGCCTTCACTTACATGCAGCTGCCCTGGATTACAAGTCTCAGGGTGCCTAAGCTGGATTTCCTAAGCAGGGGACTAGGGGCAGCCCTGCTTGGTAAATAACACACGTGAGTCTGGAGCTCTCTTGCTTTTGTTGTCTAATTTGCACTCTGGTACTGCTGGTTAGCCAGATGGATAGTATTTGACCACAGTTGGTCAATTAATCCTCTCTCTGTGCTCCCTTCTTTGTAAATAAGTATTTTTTGTTTAAATTTCTCTCTGCATGTTTACTTTTGGGTCTTGTCACGTGGGAAAGGACTTCTACCCAGGACACCTTTGGGGGTACCCTGTAATCTGGCATCCAGTCTAGATTAGCAGCTTCCTCTAGTTACTTCCCAAGGATCCTGAATCTGTGTGCATCTCACACTCATTGTACTGTAATTACTAATGTGTCAACTTGGCTGATTTTCCAGTCACCTATCAACTTGAACAAAATGGTTGTGTCCTCTCCTCAGTAACCACGCCCAGCTCAGTGCCTGGCTCACAGGAGACACTCATTCACTGTGGATGTAGACTGGACAGGTACAGGCTGATGGGGGTTTCAAGTAAGGGGAAACTTTGAACGCAGACACAGTGGGTAAACCTGGCAGGTGTAAGGGGACTGGGTAAAGATAAGGCTGGAGAGGAAGAGGAGTTCAGGATCCCTCGGTGCCTCCTATTCTGAGGGCCTTTCCACTCCATTCCCAAGTCTGGGCAGAGGATGCCCTTCAACACACTTTGCTGATTTTTCCTGAGTTTGGTCTTACGTGATCCTGTGCTGTCACTATCACCCTTTCCCCCGTGGCTGATTTTTCTGCAGTTCTGATGACACTGCTGCCAGAAAGTTTTTCCTGGCAGTTCAGCAAAGGGAAACGGAGGGTATTGTATTCCATCAGCAGCACATGAATCCCTTCTCTTCTCACTGCTTCCGCCCTACAAATATTTATAGATATCATTATGCCTCCCCTAGCTATCATTTATCCAAGCGGTAACGGCACCAGTCTTTCCATCTTGCCTCATAAATCAACCCCTCCTGCCCCTGTAATCATCTCCCTGCTCCTCTCTGAACTCTCCAGGGTCTGTCGACATCTTAATAAGGTACCCCAAACTGAAAGCTCCACTCCACCAGGGTACCAAAGCAATTACCAGCCTATTAGGGGGATGGCATATGCTAAAAAGACATTTTGGCCTTGTGGATGCCATAGTGGAGTTCAAGCTCATTTCTCATGGCTACTTCTTCCCTCCTGAATGCTTTCTGTGAAATTACTGTCAGTGTGCACCCCTCTCTCTACCACCTGCCGTCAGGAAAAGGTCAAAAGTAGGCAGGTGTTTCTTCCAGTCTCTCCCCTCTTGTTCAGGTCTCCCTTTCCAATTTAAGCTTTGTATTCTCGGGTTTTCCTGATCACCCATGAGGGGCCCCAGATTTCTCTCTCAAACCCAAACATTTCCTTCTACTGGTCCCCTCTCACAATGTATCAATTGCGTTTTAAGTTTGAAATGACTTGCGTTCAAACCCCAGGGCTAATGTACTGGCTCAGTGGGGTGACTTTGGGCAAGTTATTTAACTTCTCCGAGCTTCGGTTATCCTGTCAGTAACCTGGGGATAGGAATTATATCAACTCATGGACGGTTGTGAAAATTAAAGAAAAATATATAGTAATAATACTCAATTAAATGAAGTTGCTGTTATTGTCCTCTTCCTTCTCATACTGTCTTTTCCAGTTTCTTATTTACATCTCGTGTGGGGATTGAGGTCACTGAATCATAAACCAAAGAAGATGAAACACACTTGTTTCAATTACTTATACACTTCAGGGGAAAGGTGACTTTAAAGGTGGCTTTTACTTACTCTTTCTCTGAACTTGTGGAGGAGCTCTCAGGTAATTTAGAATTGCAGAAGAAACCCTGATTGACTTTTTAATTTACTAATTTTCATGAGTTTTGTTTAATCAAGAGGAAGAAGAAAAGGAATCTATAGAATATGGGGGCTCAACTAAGAGATATGCCTTCTGAAGCAGCCATGATACTGTCTAGGACATTTAAATAAGAAATAGAATGTGTCTGACAGTATTGGAGAACATTCAGATATGTGAATGCATGAAGACTATGTGAGAGGTACCTCTACAGGTGTATCAGAATCTAATTAGTAAAAAAGCTTCCTCTAGATTATTCAATAACAGGATACATTTTGGACAACTAGTTAAAAGATTTTGAGCAATGAAAAAACTAAATGGTAAAACTGTAGGCAGATGCTACTACTCCAGGCCAGGGAAGACCAAAGGACATGGTGTTATCTCAGAACACAGAGGTTGGGACAGCCCGGAAGGAGCTGAAACTTCTTCGGTAGCTACAACCAAGCAGGAAAGGCAACTCTGCTCAAGATGCTTGACTTGGGGAGTGAGAAAGGATGCCCAGACCTCTTGTTTTTCTACTCTCCAATTTCCCACCTCTGGCTGAATGTAGCCTGAAACTTGTTGGCAAAAAATAAAATAAAATAAAATAAAATAAAATAAAATAAAATAAAATAAAATAAATAAAAAGTAGGGTCCTCCCCTGGTGGCACAGGCCGTTGAGCGTAACACTTTGAAGCTATCCCTAGTCTCTGCTGTGAGGGTTCCATCCAGCTGGCAGGGGAGATACCCACATGGCATGACAGACCTCTCCTGTCTTGCCCGCTGCTCCCCTCAGCAGTGTGTTTTTGTCAGTCTGCCTATTCTGTTCCCCGCTCTGTCTCTGGTGAATCCTCTCAGCCTCCTATGCATCTGGCCTGTACCCTGGTTCTTGTATGCATGAACAAAATTTAATATTTAAAAAAAATTATAAATCAGCCCCCATAATGCAAAGTAGAGAAGAGGAAGGTAGGGACTGGATCTTAAGGCAAACTAATGAGTCAGTGATAACCAGTTCTGTATATTAGCACTATATCTATAATCATACTTGACAAAATGCCCAAGGGGTTTAGGGACTAGACTTAATAGCTAAAGGTATCTTTATCTCCATCTCCATCTCTATCCCTACCTCTATCTATTTGTTTCTCCCTCTAACTCTATGTCTACCTCCACCTCACACATTGGAGGACATGTGCTCTCCTCTAAGAAAAAAGACAACTCTGGATCCTTAGCCTTCTCTTCAGAAGACAAATCATAGAAGTTATATGAACAGGGTAACATTTTGCCAGTTTTATTGAGACATAATTGATATATAACATTGTATGAATTTGAGAAATGCAACATAATGATTTAGAATATACACATGTACAAATGATCACTATAGCTTAATTACAATTCATCACCTCATGTAATTACAATTTTTTCCCTGTGGTGAGAACTTTTAAGATCTACTATGTTAGCAATTTTCAGATATATAATACAGTATTGTTCAAGAGTAGATTTAATATGAATAATTGATTACTAGTTAAAATGGTTACTACTAAAAGGGATAAATGAGAACTCTAGGGAGTAACAGGGAGAACAAGTACAGGAAGCAATAACTTCCCCAATGTAGGGAAAAAAATGAACAAGAAGGAACTTGGTAACTTGAGACTGAGATACAGCTCCTGTTGACCTGCTAACAAAGAAGCAGATGTTCTTTGCAATATCCCTGCTCAAATATCACACAGAAAGTGGGGCTAAAACAACAGAAGAAAAGTGTGTGAAAAGTAAAGAATTAATAAATAGCCAGTACACCTATCAAGTCTTAGTGGTCTGGATTTTCATGGTCAAGTTTATGTCTTCCATTTTACCCTTGAAGCCGTGATTACCTTTTAAGCCATAAAGGGTAAAATTCAAGCAAACACAAATCCTTATATTTGATTAAGGCTGCAACCAGGAGTGTAACTGTGGATATTCTACAAGTCTTGAAAGCCTCCACCAGGTATGATTCATTACACTGAGGGCTGCTAAATAGGGAGTCTATCTTGATTGAATCAACAAGAGGAAATTCCCCTGTCTGGGCAGAATGCTCTAGTAGAGACTTGGGAAATTGCTTCCTTTCCTCTTTGCTTATCTAAGTCAGATATTTGCTCAGTTCAGTTGAAACCCCATCCTCCTCCCTATTCTGACATCATCTTTCCCTCCACAAAATTCCTTTTTTTTTTAATTCTTTATTCTGTAGCATTATTTTGAAGAATCTGAGGGTGTGTGTGTGTGTTGTTATGGTACCGAGGTGAGTCTTATTTCTAAACAATGAAAGCTCAGTGCATGATGTAGAATTTAGGGATTAACCTACTGGCCTGGAAACAAATAGGAAACAGACAAGAGTCTATGAAGCAAAAACCCAAGCATTAGAAAAATATCCTTGCCTCCTCTTCTGTCTCAGAATCTTGAGCAAAGACTTTTGCACAGTGAACTCAGGAGTGCTCACAGCATCCCCTCTGATTAGCAGTGCTCTCCATACAGGAAATTATTCTTATTCTCAGCATCCAGAGAAAATGCTGGTTCTTTTTGTACTGTTTGTCCTTGCTAAACAAGTGTGAGAGATGGGAGATCTATCAGGGCATCTCTTCACCATCTTTTCAGAGTTGCATTGTTCCCAGTACAATACAGTCTTTTCTCCCAGTCTTTTGTCTGTTAAGGTTTTTTATTTTGAGATCAGAAACCACCTGCACTTAGTTGGACAGATTGTCCCTGACTAATAAATCTGAGTCAGGACCTGCTTCTTTGTACTCATGCAGAATTTCAGTCTTTTTATTTTTCTGAGACTGGTTATACCTAAATGTACTTTCTCCAGTGCCATTCATTAGCGTTCCTATTTTGCTTTATGCACAGGAATATTCTTTGGAAGGGTGGATGGCAGTGATTGTTCAGGTGCTGTGTTCCCACACCCAACACCACTGTAATTTGGGGACAGAATGTGTTTAAAACTGATAGAAAAGAGTCACGATCCCAGCTTATACCCTCTTACTTTCCCCTGTCTCTCTAATCTCCATTGTAGAATGAATTACAATGTCCCTTTCCCCATCTCTGCTCCCTTCTTAACTCCCTAAATATTTTTAACTGTTATCTGTGAATTTTACAAAATACAAAGGTAACTAAATTCATCTGTGAACCTTGGGAAAACAGTGGCTGTTGCAAGCTGAATATCTACAATTTTGCAGGAGCTCTTAACTCTGTTTTTACAATCACAAGTCTAAATAAGAGTAGCCCCCGTTCTACAAATAAAACTTAGAAAGATTGTGCTATGATCACAAAACTTTGAGACTGAGCCAGATACATCTCAGATTCTCCCAAAGCCTGTGTTTTCCACTCGTCTATGGTCTGAGCCCATGTACTGATTAACGTGTGCTTACTGCATGGCAAAAATAAGTGTGGAAGGGGGAAGCCCACCTCTCCCTGGCTGCTGGTGAATGCTGAGGAAGAAGATGGTTGTGTGGATTCCTCCTAGTCCTTTCCCCTTTGTGGTTCTTTTTGGTAATTTTTTTTTTTAAAGTGAACAGTAGTTTTTTATTTTTATTTTTTATTTTTTGCATTTTCATTTTGGTTATATTCCCCATACAATTTCATCCCCCCCCTTATTTTGACCCTAGTCCTTCCTATCCCCGCCCCCCCCCCATAGGGTAAATTTTATAACTCAACTTTCCTTTTGGGAAATGATTGGTAAGAGGATTGGGCCTCCCCTGGTGGCGCAGGTGGTTGAGTGCCGCACTGTGAAGCTGTCCGCAGCCTCTGTTGCATAGGGTTGATCCTGGCCGGCCTGTGAGAATCCCACATTGCGAAGCAGACCACTCCTGTCTTGTCCACTGCTCCCCTCAGCAATGTATTTCATCAGTCTGCCTGTTCTGTTCCCCGCTGTGTCTCTGGTGAATCCTCTCACCCTCCTGTGCATCTGGCCTGTACCCCAGTTCTTGTATAAAAATAAATAAATCTTAAAAAAAAAGATTGGGAAGAGAATTGTTCAATGATGACAAAGTGACTAGTTACAAACAGGTGCAGGGTTAGTGTTTGGAAGAAGAATGTGTTCTTTCCCTGTATTTTCAGGGAACCAAATGGGATCGAAGGATGCCCATCAGAGGGAGAATGACTGAATTAGAACCAGGAAGTTCGATCGGTCATTAGATCTTCTCTGATATGCAATTGCCCTGTGAGGAGAATCCAGTTTCCTACTAACGGGAGTAGCAAGCAGAGCCCAGACCTCTATGTCCATCCCTTCTCTCTCTAAGACTCTCTGACAAATAATTTCACATTCTCCCTCAGGCTCCACGATTCAGTTCTCAATGGGCAGCAATCACTCCTTTTAGTGATCATTTATTTCTTTTAGCTTATGGTTGAAACCAAGAGAGTGGACACTCTAGGAGCTCCAATTCCTAGATAGATTTTGTATAGCCTAGTTTAAGGAAATCAATAGACTAGCATGTGTTCACAGTAGAGCAAATACACAAGGAAAGTATCACTGACCTGGTATTTATTAAACAAGCTGCTGGTATATTTTTTGGTTGTGCTGTGTCTAGGGGGATAAAGAAATTATGCATGATAAGATATTTTAAACACTGCAAGTGGGCTAGCATCTGAGGTTAAAGCAAAATCAGCTATTAGAGAAAAGTGGAAATAGTTTCTCTCAGATAAACCCAAGCATCTTGGAAATTTGGTATTGAATTTAGAAAAAATCCAATATTTTACATTGTTGCCTCAACTTGAATTTAGATTTCAATTAGTTTACAAATAATGAATAGCCAATCTAGGAGTGAAATCCTAAAGACTTGACCACAAAGAAAATCCTGAAGGAAGATTCTACAGTGACTTTTTTTGTATCACTGATGAAGCCAAAAAAAAAAATATTATTACTATTGGATTTTGGTCATTTGTGACAGAAATAAATTTAACCAACTTAGGTTTAAAAGACTAAAAAATGTGGTCATTTATTCCTTAAATTAACCTACCACTCTTCCTAGATTCTTTTCAACTCCATTTTCTGGGGAGTAGTCAAGGATTTATTCAAAATCATGCAATGCCTAAAATAATCATTATTCCCTCTATTATAGGTGGTATTATATCCGGGGCCCTCTCACTTACAGGCATGTCTGTCAAAGGGACCATTTTTCAGACTCACAGTTCCCAAGACTCTGTCACTTTCTTACTTACAGAGGCCCAAAATGGAAACTATTTTTCTTTTCATTATGAGCTGTCACTTTTTCATCTTGGCACTGCAATGATAGACTTTCATTCATCTTCTATATTACCTTTCCTGAAACCTCTGACACAGACAGACACAATGCAAAATGCAGGAGATCTTGGAGCATACGTTGGCAATTTTGAGGGAAGGCAGCAGCTTGTCTCGCTCCGTTATTTTAAATATATATTGAAAACGCTGAGATTCCCTATGTGGTAGACTGGAAATGCTAATGTGCCATGCTCTGTTTTTCCCCACCCTTACAATGTCTGCTCCCTGGCCCCAAATCAAAGTGAAGAGTTGGCAGAGGGCAGGAGAGTTGCCAAGGCTTTTCCAGAGTAGAGGGCAAGGGGAAAAGTTTTCTCTAAATCCGTGAGGATGTGAGGTAGAAGGGGGGAATGAGGGTGATATTTTCACAGTTCCTTCTGCCATTACTGAGGAGAACACTGATTCTTGTGTGTGCGTTTGGCAACTCCAAAGATGGCATAAGTTCCCTGTCAAATCCACCCCTTCTCACGATCCCAGTTACTTAATAGAAAGGGTCCCCAAGTCAGGGTCCAGGTGCACTTGGTGTCTCTGCTGTCAGTGGAACTCCTCAGAGGAAGAACTCCTCCTCCTCAGTGGGAGAAACATGGAAGACCCCAGAGAGAGAGGGATAGAAAGAATAAGAGAAAGTCAGATCTAGTTTACTCACATGGCCCACAAACAAAACTGAATTTTGATTTCTTATCTTATTCACAAACAGAAATATCCAACTGAACAAAAAACCTTGTCATGTTTGTATTCTAGAGACAATCAAAGGAGAAAGAATATCACATCCTTGATTACATTTCTTATGGAACACAAGACAAGTTATAATGAAATTGTGAAAATACGAAATTTGGTATCCCTTGTTTTATTTCCAGTTGAATCTATATTTTTAATGGATCAAAATGTTCGCTGCTGAGCACACTTCTGCAGCAAAAGAAGCAGGATAAGGATGTCCATCAGAAATGATACAATATCATCACAACCCAGCATCTGTGAAGTGGGTCTCATAACAGTTCTTAAATTCTAATCTCTGAGTGGCCAAGTTTCAGTTATATAAAACCTTATCAATTCGTATCTTATCTAAGAGTCTCACTTTACTTTCTCAGACAGATTTTTTTTTTTGTCCTCCAAGTAGATTGTAAACTATTTGTAATCATGGGGTTGAGTTTTAATATAACATCCCCAGGGGTGAAACAGCTCTTAGTTAATGCATGTCTACTGATAGAATAAATAAAAGTAAAAAGTTCTGACCAGAGACATTGCCTACTTATTTCCAATTCTGATCTTAGTTATGAACCATTAGAGGTATTGTCTTTTTACCAGAAGGGCCTCTAAAACCATGAGTTGGAATGTTTTTAGGTTAGGCATACTCTTTTCAATTCTCCACAATCCTCCTCATATGTTTAATATTGTTATCTGTTTGATTCAGTTGAGTTTAAGTTTTGTATTCTTCTGTTCCATCTAAGGCCGACATTCTAACACCCCACTGCTCATAGTGTTTTCTGATTTGTTTTTGTTACCTTTACTTTGGGTACTTTTGAAGCTGACAATAAACAAGGACATTCTGCCATTCATAGGTCTTAATCACTTTAGGCCTGCCCTCCACTGACTGCCACTCAGCCATACCTAGAGAACTTGTCCCACTTTGTACCTAAATGGACTAGCATCCTTTGTGATTTCCCCCTTCAGGGGAGTGAATAGGATGATCTGGTAAAAAAGCTGACAAGCAACTGGGGATGTGCCACAGAATTATAGTCTCAAATGTGGAAGGACTGTCCAGAGCAAAAACAAGCATGGTGATCAAGAAACTACAAAGCATGGAAGGATGCAGGTTAGGATTCTCTATGCTGTACTGAGATAAATGATGTTTTTGAACCTGACAGCAATTATATCAACAACTTTTATTCTGATAATTAATCATATTATGCCCTATCACATCTCTTCAAGTAATGTTGAGGTCTATTATTTAAAGATTTCTCTTTTTTTTAACCTTCCAAGCTTTTTCTTTAAAAGAAATTCTATAATTCTATAAAATTATTCTATAAAATTATTTAGTAACTAAATTCTTTCTAAATGATACATTTCTATGATATGTAATATGTCTGAAGTTACAGCTCTCTATTTCCTGGGCTTTGATTATTGTGACTTTCCTGCTAACTCTTGAATTGTCTTTTCTATCCAGTCCAATCTTTCATCCCTACTGGGCTGATTTAAACCAGATTCTTTGCCTAATGAATGGGTCTAAAGTTTGAGTTTTGCCTGATGAATGACTTCTAGAGATCAGTAAGTCATTGTATCTATACATAATATTACATTGTGCACTCAGAAATTTGTTGAGAAGGTAGATCTCATGTTAAGTGCTGTTACTATAATATTAAAACACTTTGAAAATAAGTAAAAGTGTATTTTCATTAGAATTATTTAAATCTATTGAAAAATGCATATATAATTCAATAAATATGTAATAAGTATAATGACTATGATAAATTAAACTATTTTTTTTCAATCTTAAACATTAGGCAAAGAATTCTCAAATGAAAATTATTGAACACAATCCAGCAGCACATTCAAACAAACACCACAATCAAAGAAATTCCATGAATTTAAAGATTGTTCAGTACTGCACTACCTGTTAATACCTTCCACTGTCTTAACATCATAAATTGAAAATTACATGGTTATTTCTAAAGATGAAAAAGTGCTTTTGATAAAATCAATGCAAATTATTTATCTATTTATTTATTTATTTATTTATTTATTTATCTTTTTGAAGATTTATTTATTTATTTATTTATGTAGACAAGCACTGGGTACAGTCAGAAGCGCGGGAGGGAGAGAGAATTCACCAGAGCCAGAGCGGGGAGCAGAGCAGGCAGAAGGACCGAAGTACACTGCTGAGGGGAGCAGTGGGCGGCAGGAGAGGTCTGCACGCCATGTGGGACCCTCCTCCGGTGGTCGGGAAGCAGCCAGGGATCGAACCGGTGCTGCAGAGGCTGCGGGCAGTTTCGCAACCCAGCGCTCAACCGCTGCGCCACCAGGGAGGCCCAATGCAAATTATTTAATTGAAAAAAATCTTCAAAAGAAGAGGTGTGATCCTAATTCAAATCATATAATGTAAACCAGTATTACTTCAGCAAAATAACTAAAAATCTACAAAAATAGAAAATAGGAGTGATGTATAATACCTAAGCATAATGAAAAATATCTCTCTCAATGGAGCTAGTATCTGTTCTTGTTAAAAAATACTGGAGAGGGCCTCCCCGGTGGCACAGCAGTTGAGTGCTGGGCTGCGAAGCTGCCTGCAGCCTCTGCAGCACTGGTTCGATCCCTGACCACCAGCAAGGGTCCCACATGGCACACAGACCTCTCCTGCTGTGCCCGCTGCTCCCCTCAGCAGTGTTCTCCATCTATCTCCCTGTTCTGCTCCCTGTTCTGTCTCTGGTGGAGTCTCTTACCCTCCCATGCTTCTGACTGTACCCAGTGCTTGTATAAATAAATAAATAAATCTTTAAATAAAAAATACTGGAGAGCATCCTATTAAAGTCAGCAACAAGAATTCAGGTCTGCCATCACCATTTTCATTTAATATCCTGAATGTTCCACCTAGTACAATTAAACAAAAGGAAAAATTGAGATAAGATTCAGAAAGAATGAAGAAAAAATATTATCATAGATGGAGTTGGAGTTTTAACCTCGAAAACTCAAGAGAATTAACTGAACATCTGTTATAAAATGTATGAGAACTTAGTAAGTTGGCCAACATAACATGTTTTCATAAACATGTTCACATACACATATAAAATCAAGTTAAAATATCAGTGGAAATTTTAAAATATCAGTGACAATTTTAAAAATAATTTTACTGAGATGTAATTGAGAAACAATAAACTGGAAATATTTAAAGTGATAATTTGATAAATTTGTGGATATATGCATAGACCCATCCTTACAACCAAGATAATGAAAATATACATCACTCCCTGAAATTTTACAATGAAATAATTTATATAATCAAAGAAATACAACAAAATGTAATTCATAAAAGCATGGGATATGCATAAGGTAAAAAATTGAAAAATTCAATTTATATGATAGATGAAAAAGTGTATTTAATACATAAAGAGTTTGTACAGCTCAATAAGAAAAAAGGACTTATAATCTAATAGAAAACAAGGGAAAGAGGTTAATATGCAGTTGATAATGATAGAAATAGTTTTTAAGCATAATGCTTAACCTTGTTGAAATTAGGCAATGGCAAATTAAAGCTATAATGTTTATCCCTTTCCATATAATAGATTAAATAATTAAAAACAGGTAACACAGCAGATTAATTGTATAAAGAGAAAATAATTCATTTTATTGCTGTTAGAAAAAGGGTCTTCATGGAAGACATTTTGGGAATCTCATTTAATTAAAAAATCACATTCCATTTACAGGATTTCTAGGTACTTATTCTTCAGATACAGCAGCACATATAGTAAATGATCTATGTGCAACAATAAATTTTTTATCATTGTTCTAACAGCAAAAGATTAAAACTCAAATGGCCTAACATGGGATTGGATACATAAATGATGGCACATCAGAAATGTAATTTTATGCAGCTATTGACATAAACTAATGCATGCACATGGCACAAAATTCAAAAAGTCTGAAAGAATATACAGTATAAAATAAGTTTATATTTTTCCAGTACTACCAAAATTGCACATTTTCCTTTTAAGTCAATCATGCCACTGATTATATGCATTATTAAAAAATATATATACCATCCAATATGCTTGGGATACCATGCAACTAATTAAAGGAAAGAATATGGCTATATATATAATTATAAGAAAAATTTTCAATACAAAATTTAGTGAAAAAATAAGGAATACTGTATATGACAAGTTATCATATGAGCAAATGCATAGAGAATATCTACAAATGATACTCTCTAATACATATCGCTAATCACATCTTACTTCAGCTGGGTACACATTTTTGAGGTCATGGATTCCATCATCAATCAGAATTCACCTCTTTATAGGTCAGACTCAATGAATGGTTTCTTGGTCTCCCCAATAAACTCTTAATTTAAATAAAACTTGTTCTTCATCATGAGGATGCCAACTTCCTCATCCCAACCTTTCTACGGCATATGGCTCCCTTCTACTTCCTCTGTTCTTACCCTCCAGTCAGTACACTTGAAATTACTTATATATTAACATTGCATTTCAATCGAAGTCATCCTAAACTGGACTGTTGACTCTGGATCTTATGCATCAGAATTAACTGGAAGGCTTGTTTGACAATAGATTGCTGGCCTCCTCCCCAGAGTTTCTGATTCAGTATATCTCATGAGGGATATGTGAATTTGTTGAGTACTTTCAGATGATGCTGATGCCGTTAGTTTGGGAATCATAGATTCGCAACCACTGACCTTTAGCGTTGAATAGTGATATAATCCATCCCATACCCAGTCTAAGTTTAAATTTGTGTTCTACATGTGTAACCAACTTTGCATCTTTGACTGACTGTATGCCAATTGGAACAAATGCCTTTCTCCATATGGAGAAAGAAAATTGACATTTGGTGAAATTTCATGTTATTTAGTTTGGCTTTCTTTTCCAGGGAAGAGGAATAGAGTCCCTTTTGGGTCATGTCTAAAATGCCCGAAGTGAGCATGGTATTAAATGTTCCAGGTTCAACTTTTTGCTTAATATTAGGGATGTACATTTGTGTCATTTTTTTTTCACTTACAATTAAAAGAAACAGTTGCAATCATTTAAGAAGCAACATACATGAGGTGGCTACTAGGCAACCTTGGTGTTTTTTGAACGTAGTTATGAAAAGGGAAGACCTATGCCTTTATATAACAAAGTCGAGAGTCTTTTTCTCTTCTATTATTTTTCTTTCTCCTTATAATAATCAAGCTCATGATTCATCAGCAGCAGAACAAATTCTATAGGTACAAAATTTTGGCCAACCACAGTTAATAATAATGGTTTAGGGAATAAAGCTAGGAGGATGTTCCATGATACTCTTTTTTTCTTTGATACCCCTCTTTTTATTATTTTTTCCATCTTAATTTTCCCTGTCCCATGATGATCTGGGAGGAGGATAAGCCTAAAACAAAATCAAATCAGAGATTTCAAAATGGACAAACGCAGGTGGGGAGACTTGTAGTTGGAAGCTGGTACGCTAGTCATTATGCTTGCATTTTAAGACAGAATTCATCATTTAGGTGCAGGAGTGAAGTTACTAGGTTTCATCCAGTTGCAGCACTGTAAAGAACTGCCTCAATTTTGAATCAAGGCCATATTCTTTATGAGTAGTACCTAGTAAAGGACTGAGTCCAGCAGGGGTCTTTGGGCCAACATTGTTCTAACCAGTGAAGAACACGTCTAGTGCACTATCTTTGTTCTAAGCTAACCCGTTGGGTTAGCTGAGAATTTGTCAGATCTGTATCACAACTGAGGCTCTCCTTGACAATCCTGTTTACTCTACTCTTCCTTCATAGGTGTCATATCTGCACAGAGTCTGAAGGTGTCCTGTTTTCTCACTTTATCCTTTTAAATTTCACAGGACTTAATTCCCCCCAATAAATAATTTGTACTTCTAACTCTAAGCATGAGCTACTCAGAAGTCCTACTTGACACATCTGGAAATTAGGAACCTATGATTGTTCAAAGAAGGTGATATGACTTCTTAATGATAGATGGAAATGGGAGAAAATGCAACATAAATGAAAGAGAAATTTCAAAGTGCAAATGAAAGCAACATTGGCCATATCAATTTTTTCTTCAAAGGATACCAATAACTCACTACTGCCTACAGGTCAGGTAGAAGCCCTGTTCAGTCTCTTCTGTAATCTTTTTCTATTTTGCTTCCTAAAAATTTCTCTTTTCTCATATATACAAACCAGTTGTTCTACTGACTTTAATACACAAATGTAGGTGCAGAACTTTAGATCTAAGGCCAATTTTTCTACCCTTTTTTTCTATTGTTACTTAGTTTTTTAAATCTATGATATAATTTAGCTTATAACTCATAAATCATTACTGAATTATATTTTGGCTTATAATGTCTCTTTTTAAAAAAGATTTATTTATTTATGCATATAAGAACTGGGGTACAGGCCAGAGGTGTGGGGGGTAAGAGGATTCACCAGAGACAGAGCAGGGAACAGAACAGGCAAATTGACCAAAGTACACTGCTGTGGGGAGTAGTGGGCGAGACAGGAGAGACCTGCTGCGCCATGTGGGTAGCTCCCTGGCCGGCCGGGATGGAACCTGCGCTGCAGCTGCTGTGGATTGCTTCATAGGTTGCATCTTAACCCCTTGTGCCACCAGGAAGGCCCGGTTTGTAATGTTTCTTAGCAGTAAAATTTTCTCCAGCTTTTACTTGTTTGTCTGATTTAAAAAAGAAAAATTATGGCGTTATCACACTGTAGGTGATTCAAAAGCATATGATCACACCTCTTCAGATTCATGTCACCACACCACATCACACAAAGGCACATATAACCAATCACCAGGATTGTGCCCCCTCTCTGTTTTGTTTTCCACCCTTCCCCTGCTTCATCTTATAGCCTCAATTCTGCCAGCAGATTTCAAAGGTTTGTTACTGGATTAGATTTGTTTTGTTTCTTTATAGTCCACATATGTGTGACACCATCCAGTGTTGTCCTTCTCTTACTGACTTATTTCACTCAGCACAACCCCCTCCAATTCTCTCCAGGTTTTCACAAATGACAAGAGCTCATTTTTTTGTTTATAGCAGAGTAGTATTCCATTGTGCATATTTACCACATTTTCCTAATCCACTCTTTTGTCCTTGGACAGAGATGGTTTCCACAACTTGACTATTGTAAATAGGGTTGCAATGAACATAGGAGTCGATATATCCCTTCAAATTAGTGTTTTTGCATTCTTGCATTCTTCAGATAGATACCTAGGAGTGGAATTGCTGGGTCATAGTGTAGATCCATTTTTAAGATTTTGAGAAAGTTCCATACTATTTTCTATAGGGACAGACCAGTCTATACTCCTACCAACAGGTAAGAGTGTTTTCCTCCACTTCCTTGTCAACACGTGTTGCTCCTGGAGTTTTTAATAGGGACCATTCTCTCAGTTGAGATATGGTATATCACTGTGTTTTTGATATGCATTTCCCTGATGCTAAGTGATGGTGAACATTTTTTTTTAAGATTTATTTATTTATTTATACAAGCACTGGGTATAGTCAGAAGTGTGGGAGGGTGAGAGAATTCACCAGAGCCAGAGTGGGGAGCAGAACAGGCAGACTGACAAAGTACACTGCTGACGGGAGCAGTGGGCACGGCAGGAGAGGTCTCCATGCCATGTGGGACCCTCACTGGCGGCCGGGGATCAAGCGCTCAACTACTGTGCCACCAGGGAGGCCCACGATGGTGAGCATTTTTTAATGTATTTGTTGGCTATCTGTATGTTTATGGAGAAGGGCCTATTTAGTTCTTCTGCCCATTTTTTAATTGAATTATTTTCTTTTTGTTGGGTTGGATGAGTTCTTTATATATCTTGATTATTAGCCCTTAGTCAGTTATATGGTGTGCAACTATTTATTCCCATTTGGAAGGGTGTCTTTCAGTTTTACTGAGTATTAATTCCTCTGTGCAGAAGTTTATTAGCTTGATGTAGTCCCATTTGTTTATATTGACTTTTGTTTCTCTTGCCATTGGAGATGAATCCATAAAGACATCATTGAAGTCAATGTAGTGGTTTTGCCTATTCCTTCAAAATATTTTGTTTTCAGGAATTACATCCATGTTTTTAATCCATTTTTAGTTAATTTTTGTGTAAGGTATGAGATGGTGATCCAGTTTCATTTTTTTACATATAACTGTCCAGTGTTCCCAGCACCACTTGTTGAAAATATTCTCCTTTCCCCAGTGTTTTTTCTTGACTTATTTATCATTGAGTATTTTGAATGCATTGTTCCATTTTCTCCTTGCCTGAAGGTTTTCCATTGAGAAGTCTGATGTCAGCCTGATGGGATTTCCTTTATAGTTTACCTGCTGCTTTTTCCCCAGGCACTTTCATTATTCTTGTTTGGTCTTTAACTCTTGGTAGTTTAACTACTATGTGTAGGTTTCATTATATTTAGATAAACAGGATTTTTTAACCTCATGAAATTGCACATTTAATTTTTTCCCAGGTTTGGGAAGTTTTTCTCTATTATTTCTTTGAATAATTCCCCATTATTTTTCTATCTTTCCCTTCTGTTAACTTTCCTAATAGACTCAGAGAGGTCTTTTTTCCTTCATATTTCTTTCTTTTCCACTTGTGTCTTTTGTGCATTATGATGTTTAAGGTCACCAATTTGGTCTTCTATTTGGTCTAGTATGTTTCTTCTATTTGGTCTAGTAAACTTTCGGCAGATTTTAAAAAAATTTCCTTTATTGAATTGCATACTGAAACTCCCTTATTTTCTTGTTTAAGTTTTCCATTTCTGATTTCTGCTCATTGATTTTATTTCTATGTTTTCTTTTTTCTATATTTTTCTCCCATTTCTTTGAATTAATTTATCATGACAATTTCAAATTCTCTGATAGGAAGATAAGCTCTTCCATATATTTACAATTGGGTCCTGGAGGATTATTCCTTCCTTGTGGTATCCTAGTCCTTGAGTTCTCTTGATACCATGTATTAAGGTTTTATCACTTATTCATTTTGCTGTTTTACATCTTCTCTCCAGGAGTTCTGCATCCTTCAAAAGTAGCAAATGTGAGTTTCAGGGGAACCCCAGAGAGTAAAGTGGGTCCAGGTGGGAACAACTCCTGACTTCTCACACTGGGCACCAGCAACCAGGGAGTCCTTTGTTTTCAGGCTGTTTTCACTGTGGTTACTTGTAGATTCTGACTACACTGAGTGCAGAGGTCATGCTTGGAGGAGGACTGGGGACTTCCCTAACTTTCTGCAGCCTGTCCAGATGCCTTCTGCTGATATAGCTCTAAACCACATGCCTGGAGGACCTTCACTCTCCCACTGTGCAGGGAGGCAGACACCATAAATCGTGACATTTGTAGGCCTGCACTTTCGTCGATGCCTCAAGGTAGACATACAAAAATCCGTTGGGCAGCCTGAACTCATCTTGGCCATGTACAGTTATTCCTTGTACACTCTGAGTGAAGTCAGGATGTTATAAAGCAGGGAGAGGTGTGTGACCTCCCTGGCTGCCTACTGTAGATGCTGACAATCCTGGAGAGTCCACGGACAGATGAGTGACTCTCCCCATTGCCAAAACCAGTCACTGGCCATCTGAATGTTCTTGATTGAACAGTTGAACAGGTTATGCTCTCACTGGGAATATGCATTCTCCTTCTTTTGGCTAGGGCTGCTAGGGCTAGGGACCTGTGGGGGGAAGGGCAATGTCCTTGTTGAAGGCACTATTCTTTTTTTTTTTTTTAGATTTTATTTATTTATAGAAGAACCAGAGTACAAGCCAGATGTGCGGGAGGGTGAGAGGATTCACCGAGACAGAGCAGGGAATAGAACAGGCAGACTGACTGAAATACACTGCTGAGGGGAGCAGTGGGCAAGACAGGAGATGTCTGCTGTGCCACGTGGAACTCTCGCTGGCCAGCCGGCTGGGATCGAACCCGCACTGCAGAGGCTGTGGACTGCTTCACCATGTGGTGCTCAACCACCTGTGCCACCAGGGAGGCCCTAGTCTTGACTTATTATTTCTTAATGTTTTTCATGGTCTCTTGGTTTTCTCTTTGTATGAACTTGTCCTCAGGTCCTCAGCTCATTCCAGATGTGGCTGCTCCCTCCAGATGCCTAACCTCTGTGTCCCTCAGGGAAAATGATATCTCAAGAATCCTGTTCATCTGTCATCTACCCTCTTTCCTCTCCCCAACTTTTACATTTTAAACCTTATAATGATGGAGATTTGAAATTCCAGGAAATAGAGACTGTGTCTAATAGCACTCTGATTGGCATAAAAGTAGGCACCTAACTACTGTGTTAACTGCACTGATAGATTCATTATGCCCCTGGACACTAGTAACTAATTATAAAGAAAAATATGTCATTGTTTCTTAAATAACTAAAACTTTAAGTTGAAATACTAATTTTTTTCCATTTTATTATGAGGTAATGAGGAGGGGGTGATTTCACAATGAATTGGGAAAAGGGGAAATATATATGTATTATTGATCAACTTTTGGAGTTCACATTAAAATTCTAGGGTAGATAGACCAGAAATCTAATTTGCTAAATTATATTCCAAAGTATCTTGGAAATATCGAAACATATGCTTCTTTGATTTAGATTAACAGAGTTCCCTACTACTATAGCAGAGATAAAATTTCCTTTTGCTTTTTTATTTGCAATTTCTATTTTAGAACTATCAAGGAAATATGATTTTCTTTTTGACTATGTATTCTGCAGGTCATAGCATCCCCAGTAGAAAGCAATGGATTTTTTCTATTCCATAAAACATCTGGAATCTGTCTGGATTTCACAAAATTGGAGAGATTTAGTTAACTTAGATCTTGTACTTTGCATTTGTTCATATTTCTTTCTTTAAGTTTAAGCTCAATTATTACAGTCTGATGAGTTTTAAGTGTTCAGCTCTATTTTTAAATTTAACACATGATTTGGCAGTTTGCATAGGGATTGACAGACATTTTAAATATATCAATAGAAATCTTTTTTTTTTTTTTTTTAAGAAATGGATTAATTTGCCTGGAGTAAAAATGTCCTTTCTATAGTATCAAAAGCCACTGTGAGATTGGGCATAAGTGGTAATATAATTTATCTGTTCACTGACAGGAGCTAAATAGTTAAGATGCTTTAAATAAAACAGGTCACCATCTGTTTTCTTATTTTCTAGCCTAATCACAAGAGAATGAATTCTTACAGAAGTCACTGTTTGGTAGGAAACTCCTTCGCCACCTCTTCTTTCAGAGCCTGCTCAAATCTCACTTCTCCAGAAATCTTTATCTGTTTATTGACTTCATACAAAGTCATCTTTCTCTAAGTTCCTCTATTAGATATAATCCTTTCATAAAATCAGACACTGCCTTAATTTCCTTTTCCTCCTCTCTCCCTCCCTTCTTTTCCCCTCTTTTCTTTCCTCTAGCCCTTCCTCATCCCTCTCTCCCACAATCCCTCCTTTCTCCAACTGTGTCTGGACTTCCATCTTAAAGGGCGTGCTCCCAGAACTGCAGGAAAGAGTTTGCATAATGGGGGATGAGTAAAAAAGAGGTGCTTAAATATTTTGTATTGATTTGCTGAATTGAATTTTTTTAGGAAACTTTCAAATCTCTTTAGCATTCTGTGCATAACCTTGCTCATGCATTTGCATAACTTTAAGGGAAAACTCCTATTCCTATGGTGTGCATGCTCCTATATATACCTGAATCACAGGTAAGCAGCTGCAGGCAATTGCTTCCAGGTGTTTACCAGAGGAAATCACTGCCTGTCAGTAAGCTAGTGACAGATCAGGGCTAATTTCTCAAAAGAAATAATTAACTCTCAGGAATCATGGTAATGTATTTTAGGAGAATAAATCTTTTTCTTCACTCTCTCCTGTAATGATGTTCGTCCATTCACAAATACACATACCTGTGCCAACTCACACCTTTTCAGGGCCTCTTTGTTTGTAACTGTATTCATTATTCAGAGTCACTGATAGAAGTAATGTATATGCAAAAATTCACTGGCAGAAAACAGGTGGTCAGTACTTTAATAAAATAAAAGCAAAAATAAATACTACAATACGATTTATAATTAAGCCTCATTGGAATGAATCTAGAGACTCAAATAGTCTCTCACAATGGATTTTGATCATATATTGGGATTGTTCAAGGATGAGCACTTGTAATATCTTCTTTCCAGAATGCTCAGTTTAGAGAAAACCAAAGGGCTATAAATAAAAGTGACAATATTTACTTCCCCATCTAAATAAGTTGAACCAGTCCCAATGTTCATGTAGTGAACCCCAGAATAGCCTGCAATTCTGGAGTTTTATAGAAGTGTCTAAAGTTTAACTTATAGTAAAGTAATAACATTAGGATGTCTTTCATTTAGAGAAAATCAGTGAGCAAGTTCCTTGGAAAACCCTAACTTGATTCCTGCTATATCTATTGGACTAGTTAGTGAGGACCTGGGTAGTAAACATTTATCCTTTTGAATTTACCTCTACAACAATTATGAAATCACAACTTAATTCATTGCACATTTCCACTGGAATGTAAGAAAGTTTTACTATTGTAGGATTTGTGATGAGAAACTACCTATATCTTCCAGGATTTGGAAACTGGTCCATGACTGTAATCCTCAAACATTAGCATGCAAAGAATCACCTGATAGGATCCTTCGACCACAGTGCTGTCACAATCCTGTAATCTCCGGGATGGGACCTAAGAATTTGCATTTCTAGCAAGATCCTACATCTGCTGCTGTTGCATCTGGTCCATTTGGAGTATAAAGTGTACATATATTCATCTGTGATTATCCCTCCCATCTAACAAAAGTTTATAGCATCCATTAAATAAATATTCATCTATTGCTTGCTATTTCAAGTAGAAAGAGTTATACAGAATGCCCACTGTTTTCAGTGATCTCATGATTTAACTGTAAGTGGAACTTTTTTAAAAAAGAACTCTGAGGTTTTAAAAACATTAGAAGCTAAATTGCCTGGTACATGTCATCCTGCTATAAATGAGAACACAGAGATCTCAAAATGTTGCAGTCAGAATTCAGATGGGCCAAGAACTCCTCCGGCTTTGCAAAATGTCCAGGATAACAGATTATCCGAAATAGGAGACACAACAATTATTAACACTCAAAAGCAGGGCACAAGGAACAGAGTAAATGCATTTTGAATGCAAACTCTTAAGGCTGTGGGCAAATTAAGTTCATGAGAACCTAAGAGAGAAACACAGTGATAGGAACATTCATTGGGGTTTTTGCAAATGAATAATTACATTGCTCTTGACAAATAGTGTTTATTTTGCTTGAAAGCAAAGCTTCATTCTCTAGAGATAAAACTTTTAAAATCAAAATATCTTTAGAATATTAAACCTGTCTACTGGTTAAACCAAAGTCATTGTGTTATAGTGCAGGGAAAGGGGCAACCCAAACCCCACAAACCTGCCTATTCTAAATGGGTTCTGCCATCCGCCGCATCAACACAAAACATAGGAGACTTTAATGGGAAGGAACTTTAATAAAACTAGGAAACAATACAGGTAAGGCAAAGAATCTAGTTTCTAAATGAAGCACCCAAAGTTACCCGTCCCCTCGTGGGTAAAAGTCCATCCATATGGGATCGGCCCAGAGCAAGGCCCCAAAGCCTGCCACAAGTCTAAAGCATCTTCCAGGGGGGACCCACAGCAAAGGGTCAGAAACAAGCAGACAAGCCCGGAAGGAAAAGAGCAAAATCAACATCAAGATAAAAGCTGCCATTGTCACCTCCCCACGGGTCTCACCCACATCTGTGTCACCCCGTCCACGACCAAAAGACAAGCACAGTTTCTTCACGTGTCTCTAGGCTCCATGCGCCTCTTCCAGGTCTCCTGGCTCCATCCTGCTTCCTTCCTCAGTCTCTTCTGCAGCTTCTCCTCCTCCTGCTCAGCTCCACCCTCCCTTGGGTGGGGCAGGGAACCTCCCCCTTTCCTGGGGACCACCCTGTTACAATTGCAGCTTAGAGCATGTACCTTAGAAAATGGAAACTCACTGTGTGTTCTCATCCCTTCCCTTCTATAGCACTGGCCCTCTGAAAGAGTCTCTCTGTGGAGAAGGACAAACATCTGTTGGTTCCAGCTGGTTCTTCTTGCTTATAATAATAGCAGTAGAGTAGAGTAGTAAAAATGTGTAAGCATTTAGGTCAACATTATTAAAGGTAAAAGGGGTGATTTCTTGTTTAGTGTAACTGTAACTGTCAGACAGCACACCTACAAAAATAATAATAAATATTGAAAGGTGCTGGGTGCTTATTTATTATTTATGGAATATTAGAACTAAAAGAGGCAATTGGGGTGAGCTAGGCTAATGACTGCTTCTGCAAATTTGTCAAATAGAGTTCTAAGAAAGTGAATAACTTGTCAAAGATGATACAACTCATTAGTGATCCAAGTTCAAACTCCTATCTAGCCCAGTTACTCTAACCCTGACCCTGAATCTTTAAACCAACTGTTCTGTCTTTTTCAAGCATTGTGTGAACCTCATTCACATACAATCTTGTAGAGTTGAATCATGAAATGTTTTGTTTACATAATTATGGTTGGCTATACTTTTTCAAAATGTTTGTGAAGGGTTCAACTGACAAAATTACTATTGGTTGGCTGCTTTTGAAACTGGGTACGTATTCAGAGGATTCAAATCACAAATTCATGCTGAAAGCCCCTCTAATTATTAACTGGCATGTTCGAGCACAAAAGAACTCTGTGTCACTGAGGCTTCTTGCATGTTTATAGCTCTAGCTACGGCAGAATGGGTCCTTGTAAATGTCACAGGAGATAATAGTTGCAATGGAGAAGAAAGAAAATGTTTGGAACTTATGCGAAAAGACCAAACTGCTCCCAATCACAGGACTGGAGAGGTCAAGTAAACATCCCGAGGGCAAGAGAAATGGAACTTCCCCACAGTCAAGAAATTAATGCTGACACCTAGTCAGCTAAGTAAAGTGCAGAGTGCAGAGAGCTGGCCTGGCTATATTTTGGCTCATGGATAGAGCTGTGTGTGTACAGTCTAAAGAGAAACAAGGGTAAAGATCATCTTGTCACTGTAAATAAAAATCACCCTGTTGCCTTTGGGACCCAGAGCTCAGTTACAGTCTGGTCAGTCCCAGGCAGGCCATCATGAAGTCATGGTGCTGTTAGGTGATAATACAGGAAGACAGGCATTCTGGCAGCAGAGTGGGAGGAGGTGGCTATGACACTTATGTACAATTACATTAATGAACATGAAATTTGGCTCTATGCAGGCATTTCTTCCCAGGCTCTGAATTAGATTTTAGAGGGTAAAATAAAAGATAATAGAAGTCTTTTCTTCAGCACCATTTTTCTTTGGTTATGCTTCCATGGATATGTCTGACAAAAGTCTTAAGTATTCTGGTTTATTAAGCAACCCATGTGCACTAAAAGTAAGTGTTGAAGGATACATTTTTAGTAGGACAAAGGTTACTAGTGTCTTTGTCCTTTAGGGAGGTTACACCCTCAAACTGAGTTCTTCAGAATGTTTTTACCTGAATTTGGACTGTTTCTAGAAAGCCAGATCTGCCCATTGGACCTTAAAGGGGGGAAAAAAAAAAAAACTGCAAAAGTGTTTGGCTGGACCAAGTCTATCAAAATCACTTTTTGAATGTTCTCAGGGTATTTCCCGCACTTAGTAAGTGACTCTTCCATAAGGTCAGTCATGTATTTCTGAGGTCCAGAGACTATGTTGGGCTGGGATGAGGAGAAGGGGGGAAATCGAAAAACAAAAAACAGAAACAAAATCCCTCTGAAAATACTGTAGGGAAGATAGACAACAACAAATAACAAAAACCAAACCAAACCACATGGTAGGCAGAATAATGATTGACAAAGACCTGTTCATTTATTTGATAGGCATTTGGGAGGCAGTAGAGACATCTAGTTAATTCCTGGGATGTGTGAATATATATTACATTTTATTACAAAAATGGGCTTTGAACTTTGTAGATGTGATTAAAGGTAGCCACATGAGGAGATTATTCTGGATTTTCTAGGTGGCCACTGTTATCTCCAGGGTTCTTAGATGCAAAAGAGGGAAGAAGGAATGTTAAAGAAGAGATGACAGAAACAGACTTAAGATAGATGCGATTGCTGCTTTGGAAGAGGGAATAGAACTACCAACCAAAGAATGCAGGCCACCTCTAGAACTGTGAAAGACAAGTAACAGATTATTTTCTAGAACCTCCAGAAGAAACATTAGAGGATCCGCCTAAAACTTGATTTTAGCCCAGTGATCTTCAGAACTGTAAAAATGATAAACTTCTCATGTTTAAGCCACTATATTGGTCATATTTTGTTACAGATAAAACAGGAAACTAATATACAAACACCTACAGGAGGAATATGCATCTAGAGCCATGGCATTGCTTTGCCACCAGATTGTATTAGGTTATATCATTAATTCTAAAACTTGGTATTAATCCTTTTGTAAAGACTGGGTGCGCTTGCCATAATCTGTTTGCAATTTCCTCTTCCTCTATATTGGACTAAAAAATAGGAAACAATAATAAAGGAAAGATTGGCTTATTCATTGTTTTGACTTTGTTAAAAGTTGAGAAAGAAAAATTCATCCCATTGTTGAAACTTATACAAATTGGTTTATCTGGAATGATATTAAACCCCAATTACCTGGCTCTATAGTTTGCAGAAATGTGAGAGAAACAACTTTTCAGCAATGGTTTAACTTGAAATATATTTTGACCTCTGCTGAGAACACATACATATCCTTTCCCCCAACACTTTATTGACTACTTTAATGTTTACAAAACCTTTCCATCTGTGTCATTTCTTTTGAGCTCCATCACTGCCACTCTGTCACATAGATGCTATTATCTGCATGTCAGAGATAAAGAAATGGGAGAAATGGGATTAGAACACTAGAATGCCTTGACCTTGACCAAGACCTCTGGGTCACTGCGAGCTGGAGGGGGATATGATTTGGAGTCAAAGGTCATGCTCTCTTCTCTTTACTACATTGCCTCAGGGTCTAGTTCCCAGCAGTGGACCTGCCTGACTAAATTGATAATATTTTTCAAAATCTCTGTCTTCCTAGAAAGAGTAAAAAACATTTTTATTATTTGGGAAGAGGAAGATGAGCCTCAAAAATAAAGATTGAACTTTTAGAATTCACATATTCCAGTAAAGCTATCTCATAATTATGAAAGGTAGACGATTGCTTGCCATTTACCTCTTATGTAGACCAATCTCAAATAATTCTGGAGACCACTCTATCCCCTCCTCCAACTCCTCAACCAATAATTTTATTATCCCAATGTGAGAAATCATTTTAATTCTGTGTACAGAAGAGCACATGTATGTATTTCATGTATTCCAGAAACCCCCAAAGGTTCTGTTCTGTCTTCCTTTGCACATAGGACATTTGCAGATTCTTCCTATAGCTACACAGTGGATAGCACAAGATGTCACACACTGCAGCCACATCGTAATGGAAGGTCAGCTTTTTTTTGTTTTTTTAAATGCCTTTCTTCTTTTTTTAATAATACTTTCCTTGTTCTAACTATTTTTTTATTTTATTTTTTTTTAAGATTTATTTATACAAGCACTGGGTACAGTCAGAAGTGCGGGAGGGTGAGAGAATTCACTAGAGTGGGGATCAGAGCAGGCAGAAGGACCAAAGTACACTGCTGAGGGGAGCAGCAGGCGGCAGGAGAGGTCTGCGCGCCATGTGGGACCCTCCTCCAGTGGCCGGTGAGCTGCCGGGGATCGAACCGGCGCCTCAGATGCTGCAGGCATCTTTGCAACCCAGCGCTCAACCGCTGCGCCACTGGGAAGGCCCGGAAGGTCAGATCTTGATGGCTGATGCCTGGCTGTAGCACCTGGGAGCTAGCTTGTAGAACATCCTGTCGAATTCAATGACAAGACAAAAGAAAACAGCCACATACCATGTTCTCCTGATGACAGAGACCCTGATCCTAACCAGCAGTTCCTGTTTTCTATCACTGAGAATATAACAAGGAGGACTATAACTTATTTCAGTAGGTTGTGTCTATCTAACCTTGATACAAAAAGAATATTAAATTTTGTCCTTGATATGAAGGCCTTTATTTATTTAATAGTTATGTATTTCTTGAGTAGCAACAGTAGACTAATTCAGGTTTTGGCCTGTGTCCTTGATCTGTTATCAATAAGCTGTGTGAACTTGTTTTAGATGTTGTAAAGCTATAAGAAATTAATATGGACAGAATTTGTTTCTAGAACTGTGGCATTGCTATGCCACCACATTGTATAATCTTAGCTAAATTAATTCCAAAACTTGAGAAATACATGAGCTTTTATATGTGAAGTGTTTAGTGCAGGGTCTGGCCCAGAGTAAGTGCTTATAAAACTTTTTTTTTTTTTATTGGACAGCCACTAAGGGCATGGATTTCTACTGTGTATAGAGGGTACAGGAATAAACGAGATCAGAAGCACACATCTCCATGTCATCCCCATACTCTGACTCTTTGAATACGTTCACATTACATTTATTTGAAATCACTATGCCTATGCCTATGCCTATGCTTCCTGTCCCAGGATACCCTTTGGCAAATATATGTTCTACTCAAATTTAACATAACCATACATTTGATAATCCACCATGATTGCTTATTTCTGCATACATTTCTTTATATGCTGTTTGTGTAAATGGAAATGTTTCTACCCATCATCCCTATTGAAATCTGACCAGACTGGCCCATTTTGGAAAACACTTCCTCCATAAAGCATCCCTCGCCGCTACAGTCTCTACCCTCATAGTTAGTCTTCCCCTTTTCAGACTCCCTTGGCCCTTTTTATTTGTGTTCTTGTGGTATTTATCACTTTCTATTTGGAAGTAAAGTTTTTTAGTCTTTGGTTTATCTCTGCCCCTAGGTTGCAAGGTGCTTAAGGGGGAGTCTATGAGTAATTCTTTATAGCTTTAATTCATGTGCTGCTGGTACATCATAGGTGCTCAATAAATATTTAATGAATAAGTATTTGTTGAGATGATGGATGGTAAACATATTTGTATTGCTTAGCCCCATCTTCTTAGGTGAGCACATGTGTGTAATAGCACAAAATGATGTGATAGGTTTTAATGTTTGGTTCACACAAATCATACAAGTGCACACTTCAACTGGGAAAATATATTTGAACAATGGTCACACACTTCCTGTATACCTGTATATTAGAAATATTGAGATGTTTTGCTGGTGTTTTCAGCTCTGACCAACCTCTAGGTGTCCTATATCTATACAGAGTGTCAGTGTCATAACAGCTGGAAGAGACATGGGGATCCTCTGTGACTGAACCCCAGCTTATATGATCTGCACCTCTTTCTCCACAGAGTATGAACTAGGAAAAATAGTCTACCTCTGAAAATATTAATCGTGAGCTGGAGAAAAGAAGAGAATAAATCCACCCATGACATAAATCAGAGTGAATTAGGAGAGAAGACTAAATGGACAGGGGCCAGAGAAGTTGGTAGTTTGTACATGTCCCCAGCCTATGTCAGTTGCCTGAGTTATTTTGTTTTGTTTATTCTTTCAGAATCATCAAGGTGCCAGCTTCTCCTTCTCAGTGGAAATAATTTTAGAAGATGAAATCTGTCCCCAAGCCCTGTTTCTGACACAGTTACCATAGAGTAATCAGCAAATACTGCAGTCTTTTGCAGCAACTTGAATATTACTCATGTCAATGTAATATCTCCACTTAGCCTAGATGCAATTCATTTTAATACTTTTGTCTGAAAAGAAAAATGTCTTCGATTTTTCTGATCACACATGGGTTCAACTATGTATCAATTCATTTTTAAGTTCAATATTTGTATTCCTGATTTAAGTGCAGACATAAAAAATAAGAGAGAAAAACTACCAATGAAAAGAGCAAGTTGCAAATAAAGGCAGAAATTAAAAGTTCATTGTCTAAACAAATTATGTTTAGAATTTCAGCCAATTAGTTCAGATTTAAAGTGAATAAATGCTGACAGTTGTGATGTTGATTATGAATACATTTATATTTTACTTTTTTTAAGTTTTATTGTTCTTGCTGATAGTGTGCTTTTTCTTCTCTTTCTTTAGGATAGGGTCAAAGTTTGTGAATATGAAGTCAAAGAAATTTGAAGAAAGGTGATTCAGGATTGGAATGATGGATTGATGAAGTCGACAGAGCCTGACTCCTTCCAGATCACAACTCTTCTTTCCAGAGAGCTCAAAGAAGGAATCTGCATTATTACAGGTATTTCCCACCTTTTCAAGCTAGTTATGATGCTATATTTTTCCAAAAGAGCTACATTAGTACCTGTTTATGCTAATCAAAAGAAATCTGAGGAATATTTTCACTTCCATGACAATAGGCAAAAGTGAGGTGGTATACTCTCTTATTTCAAGCCTTCTACATAAGCTGCAGCAGTCCATGGATTTAGACCTTTGATATGGAGATAGGCAGACACAGAAGAAAGACCTTTGTGACCTGCCTGGTCTCCTGGATTAAGCCAATATGATGTTAATACAGGATGTTCTTCCTTTCTCGCCTATACACCACTATCCTGTATCTCCCACCGCCCCAGCCTCCGTCGACTCAGCCTAACACCATCACCATCTCTGGGTCTTCCATTGTGCTCACTGTCTTCCTGACTCAAAAGTGTAACTACATGTATATACACTATTTCTATTTTGCACAGGCTGTGCTCATCTCATTCCTGCTTTTACTTTATGTTAGTGTTATTTAGGATTCATGTATTATTTGATATAATTTGGTAGGTTATTTTGAGGGTTTGGAAACACTCAAAATATTTCTATGTAAATTAATGGTAATAGACTCATCACTTTACATCATTTTTTTGTCTTTTATGTTTCTTTTATCTTGTAGGAGAAAGAGGGGAGATGAAAAGGGGAAAGAGATGGAGAGAAAAGGAGGTGGGGGGAAAGGGGGGGAAGAGAGAAAGAGACAGACTATGAAAATGACTTAACAAAAGGCTTAGTAGACTGTACTGCTTTGGATAACAAGGGCAATTTTACTGAATCAGTTTGTCTTTGTGTTTGCACATGAATATTTCACTCCTTTTACATTACTTTGTCGAACTGTACCTTTGGATATTAAGAAATACTCCTTTATTACTGAAGATACTTCTGTCTTTTTTTTTTTTTATTAAATGATTTTATTTATTTATACAAGCACTGGGTACAGTCAGAAGCGTGGGAGGGTGAGAGAATTCACCAGAGCCAGAGCTGGGAACAGAACAGGCAGAAGGACCGAAGTACACTGCTGAGCGGAGCAGCGGGCGGCAGGAGAGGTCTGCGCGCCATGTGGGACCCTCGCCTGGCAGCCGGGGATCGAACTGTCGCTGCAGAGGCTGCGGGCAGCTTCGCAACCCAGCGCTCAACCACTGCGCCACCGGGGAGGCCCCAAGATACTTCTGTCTTTAAGTCTACATTGACTTATATAACATCTGCTTTCTTATGCTTTTTGTTCTTTTATGTTTTTTATTTGCTTATTTTCCCATCCTTATGTTTTTTTATTTATTTATTTTCCCATCCTTATTCTTTCAAACTCTCTAGTCTTTTTATTTTCAGTGGACCTTTTCTAGACAGCATATGCATTGTCACACTTTGTACATCCAGTCTGACAATCCCTATATTTGAAAGTTCTATGATTGCTTACATATTTTATTAAATACTGAATAAATTACAGAGGATACTTATAAAACAGGCCTGCAATATAAAAAAATATATAAGAAACACTCAGGTTGACCACCACCCAATTTAAGAATTAAAACATCACAATTAAATTTGAGACACCCCATGCACTCTCCCTTCTATCTATTCCCATTCCATCTGCCCTGGAGAAACATTAATCTGAATTGTGTTTGTTTCTCTTTATAGTTTTACAACAGTTGTTAATATTCCTAAGTAACATTTTAATTTTCTATATTTTTAATTTTTATAACTATAATAATATTTTTGTGCTTCTATGATTTGCCATTTTTACCCGTAAGTATGTTCTGAAGTTTTATCCATGTATTTGCATGAAGCTGTAGGGTATTTTTAAAATTTTTTATTGCAGTATTGTAATCAGTTTAATAACACAATGATCTGTTTTATTGTTGGACATTTCTCTTGCTTAGTGTTTTGCTTTTATAAGCAGTGTTACCATGAGCATATTTTTATTTTATTTTTTAAAGATTTATTTATTGATGCATACAATACCTGGGGTATAGGCCAGAGGTATGGGGTGGGGTGGGGGTGAGAAGATTCACCAGAAACAGAGTGGGGAGCAGAACAGGCAGATCTACTGAAATATACTCCTGAGAGGTGCAGTGGGCAAGACAGGCGAGGTCTGTGCCATATGGGTCAGCTCCCTGGCTGGGAATCGAACTCATGGTGCAGTGGCTGCCAATAGCTTCTTTGTGCCAAGACTTAACCCCTTGCACCATCAGGGAGTCCCCAGGATGTGTTTAACTTTTTATTAAATTATCAACCTCTTTCCAAAGTGGCTATATCATTTGACATTCTCATCAGAAATAGAAATAATTTACAGTTGCTACACATTCTCCCCAACACTTGCAATGTGAAGTATTTCTAATCATAGACATTCTAATCAAGGTGTAGTGATATCTCATGGTGGTTTGAATTTTCATTTTCCTAAATCCTAATGCTTTTGAACAACTTTCCATGTGATTTTTTTTTTTCCATCACTATACCATCTTTGGGGAACTATTGGCTCCTTGTATTTCTCATTGAATTTGGGAGTTCTTTATTATATGCATTGAACATTGAATATGTAAAATAAATCTTGGATTCAGTTCTTTATCAGACATTTGTTTTGCAGATTTCTCTCTTAGTTTGTTGCTTGTCTTTTCATTTTCTAAACAGTTTTTCAAGGAGGACAAGTTTTGAATTTTGATGAAGTTAAGCCACTTTTTAAAAATTATGAGTAGAGAATTTGATGTCGTAAGTAAATAAATAAATCTGTTTAAACCAAGGTCACAGGGATGTTTTTCTGGAGCTTTGTTGTAGACATTTTACAGTTCTAGACTGTACATTTTACAGTTCTAGACTGTACATTTAAGTCTATGATTTAATAGGCCCATGATAGACTTTTAGCTAATTTTCACAATGGTATGAAGTTATTTTTTCTTATTCACTTTTTTAAATTGCGCTTGGATATCTAATTGCCTCAGTTCCACTATTGAGAAGATTCTACTGAATTCCTTTTAAGACTTTGTCAAAAATTGTCAACCATAAATATAAAGGTCTAATCTACTAATTATTGGTCTGGTTTGACTGTTTGTTTTCTCTTTGTCCAAACTATTGCTGCTGTTCCTCATTTTTCCTTTCCTGGCTTTTCAAAAGCCAATAAAATACAACTTTTATATGTCTTTTTAATTTACCTATTAGATTTTTAGTTATATTTATGTTTTTTAAATGATAGCTGTGGTTTACAATGTTTTCTTAATTTTTTCACAGTCTATTTATAAATAATATTGTGTCATTTCAAATAAAATGTAGGTATTTTACAGCAGTAATATTTCACTCATTCCCTAAGGTGCCTAAGTGTGGTTTTCACATATTTATCTGCTTGGGATTCTTAGATTTTTAAGCTGATTTTTTTCATGAAATTTGTTATTATTTGTTCAGATATTTTCTGCTCCATTTTCCACTCCTTTTTCAGTACTTCAATTACACGTAAGTTAGGTCTCTTGATATTGATGTGCAGATTTCTGAGATTTTGTTCATGTATTTAAACTATTTTTACTTTGATTAGTTCTATTGCTCTGACCTTAAGTTTTATAAATTTCTCTTCTGTGCTCTCTAGCTCACCACTAAACACATTCAGTGAATTTATTATTTCACAATTTTTATTTACCATTTCTAGAATCACCAGTTGTTTTATTTTCTGTTTGCCATCCATTTACTCAAAATGACCATCTTTACTTTTAATACCTAGAAACATAAATAACTGCTTATTTACCAGATTTATTGACATATAATTGACAAAATTAGAAGATATTTAAGTTGTACATGTGAAGATTTGATGTATACATACACTGTGAAAGGATTCCCCCCTCAAATTAATTAATTCATCTATTGCTGCACGTATTTACCTGTTTTGTTGAAAGCATTTAAGTTCTATTCTTTTAATAAATTTTGGTTATATAATGCAGTGTTAGCAACTAAATTCATTAAGTTATATCTTATATCCTCTGACCTTATTCAGCTTTTAATTAAAAGTTTGTATCCTTTTATCAATGTAATGTCTTTTAAAATCCCTTGCCTTACTAATTGTAACATGTGGGTGTATTGGAATCTGTTTCTGTTAATTTTTTTCTTTATTTCATTTTTCTCTTTTGCATTTGTAGTAATATTTGATTTTATGCTACATAGAAGCAATGGTAAATTGGTGGGAACCTGGATTATAGCATCTGAAGAATGTTGACTGTTCTCCAGGTGGACAGCTAAGTTACTAGTGGGCACTTTTTATTCTGTCACATTTGATTTTATTTGTTAAGGTTTGTGTGTTTGGTTTTGTCATCAGTTCTAGAGTGTTGACCTTACTTTATGTTATTCCTAAAGTAAGTCCTTTCTGGGGTTTTAGCAGAATGTATGTGAAACTCAGTCACTTAACTCTTGGCTAGACCGAAAATCCATGAGTTGGTATGCTTGAGTACTTTATTTAGGGGTGAGGAGAAGCCTGAAGTTGAAGTCCCCTCTCCTTCATTTCCAGGGAACATTTTAGCAAGAGATGTGTTAGCCTTGAGATACTGGTGGTGCTGCCTGGTTGCCTAGGTGAGGATGACATAAGTAAGTTGGAGAAAGGACATCATTTACAAGTTTTCAAGGGGCAGCATTGCCAGGTTTGACAGAAACTGCAGTGCAGAGTGGCGGGGAGGCAGCCCTCTTGCAGACAACCTGCTCAGCTGTGGTGGTGGAGAGGCAATGCCCCAAATATTCCGTAATTAAATTCCTTCACAGAGCTTAGAGAGACAGGGCAGATGTGTATTTATTTCTGAGCAAATGGAAACTGAAACTCATCCTTTGGCCACCCAGAAATAACTGAGAGATGGTCAAAGACCTTGAGGTGTGGGGCAGGGGAAACACGAATGACACTGTGCTGTTCTTTGGGTATGGCTCTGGGCCAGAAAGAAATTATTATTAATATTAATGTGACCTGATTTTACCTTCAGACTGCTGAGACTAGGAAATTCAGGTTACACATAGTGCATTTATTTTACAAAGCTTTTCCATCTCTTATTATATTCCTATTAAACCTATGATTGGGACCATCCCTTGGGTTTGCCCTTGCATCTGCGGCTTCAAGGCCAAATCTCACTGTGTTTAGAACTTCGTCCTCATCATTCTCAAAAGGAGCCAGGTTATGGTGGATATCAAAGGAATCCTTGAGAAGAGATAGGTCACAACAGGAACACAATGGAGAGGTAGCGCTCACTCTTCCCCTCATTTTGGGTGGTGCTGGCAAAATGGGAGAAAGTTTAGTGTGTGTGGGTGACAGCACACTTAGCCTGACCCTCTGTTTTGGGTTCCTGGGTTTAGGCATGTTGGTGTGATGGAGAAACCCTAGAGGCATTCCCAGGGAGTTGATTTTTATGAGGGCATGAGTTTGTTTCTAGCACTAGAATGTTAGCTCCACATTAGGGGTTGATTTGGACCACTCCCAAATGCAGATGTTGAGGCCTCAACCCCCAGTACCTTGCACTTTAACCATATTTGGACATTAAGTCTTTAAGGAGGTGATTAGTTTAAACTCTTTTTTTTTCAATATTTATTTAAATAAGCACTGGGGTATAGGCCAGAGGTGCAGGAGGGTGAGAGAATCCACCAGAAACAGAGCAGGGAGCAGAACAGGCAGAAGAACCAAAATACACTGCTGAAGGGAGCAGCAGGCGAGACAGGAGAGGTCTTTTCATGCCCTGTGGGAATCTCCCCTGGTGGGAATCGAACCAGCACCACGGAGGCTGCGGACAGCTTCACAGCGCTGTGCTCAACCCGCTGCACCACTGGGGAGGCCCCAGGAGGTGGTTAGTTTAAAATTAAACTAATCCAATGTGACTGGTATCCTTATAAGAAGGGGATGGCTATGTGTAACTGGTGGCCCGATGTATGGTCAGGCAACAAGAGGGCAGTGTCTGTTAGACATTCCTGTGTGGGAATCTTGTGGCATCACTAACCTAAGAAACAGTATCTACTGCCTGCGACGTTAATTTACCTTATTTTGTCTCTCTACCTATTAATATGACCAAGACCTGGCATTAGTCGCTTAAGTATCATAAGCATATAGTTAAGTGTTAGAGTCTAAAGTGTTCATGATCATGATGGTGGTGACGGTGACAAAGGAGAAAGTTCTGACATTGTACTGAGCCCCTGAAAAAAGTAGCCCCAAACCACTTCATTTCATCATGTCACTGCACCAGGAAAGCAAACTGTTATTTTCAATAGTAGCAATTTTGACCATACTGTTACCAAATGTCACATTAGTGTTCATACCAGGCCACATGCTCACATAGCATCCTTCAGTATCTCCAGGCATCTGAAAGAAATCAAGTCACCATTTCTCCATTGAAAAGTTTCCTGAAAGAACTAAGTGAGGGACTAAGGGGAAAATGTACCTTTGTTTGGCACTAAACTCATAGTGAATATACAAAGCAGAACTTGCAGGCTATTTGGATGATGATTGCTTATAGAATTGCTAAAGCATGCCATCTTTTCAGATGAGTCTACCTGAGAAATTCAGCTCCAGTACACCCGAGGAGTGACTGAAATAAATGAGGAGATGGGAAAGATTCAGAACTGCATCAAGCTTAGCCGAGTCAGGGGAAGTGAATCAGATAAATACATTAACACACACACACAGTGACGGATGAGGCAGATGACATTTTATGCTCCTTTAAACTGACTGATGAAGATCAGACAAATTAGAAATAGCAGTGGACAAGTTCAAAAACGTCTTTCTAGTATGTACTGAAAAGGAATCTTAAGGAGCAGAGATGTGAAGTTGTCAGGGAAATGGAATATGTGGTAATGGAAAGAATATTCCAAGACTCACATCCCTGTGCCCAACTTTTATAAACATTAATAGTTGAAAATATAATGTCTCAAAATATGGTATATTATTTTTAAAGGCTATCCAAGCAATAAAATGTAAGGCTGTGTCTATGTAACTTGAACATTTTCAACACTAAGAAACTGCATAAAACCTTATAGATATTAGTTTCCTATTCTTTTTCATATCATGGAATATAAAGTTATTCATTTGAGTCATGATTCAGATTTTGAGCACTATCCCTTACATACTACTAGCTCTGTATTCATTTTGTCTTTATTGTGACTAAAGATGATTAGATGTCAGTATTTACAGAAAAATACAGATATACAATATTTAATTAGATTTCAATTGTATTTAGGCTATAGAGGACTCTTGATCCTAAGTTTTCACAACCAGTTGACAAAAATTCATCTCCTAACTTTCTTTTGTCCTCTGTGTATGCATTGCTGCATGTGTTTCTGATGTGTGTTTGCTTTTTGTTATCATGGAAGGTTAGAAAGTGGAGAAATGAGTTGTAGTGGCAAACAACCTAAGAAGTAGAACTGAAATATGTAGGTGATGGTAGTCTACATTTTGAAGGTGGATTAATTTGGGGAAGCTACTGGCGAAGTGAGTTAACCTATAAGTGGGGAAGAAAAAAATGCAAAGGTTGGAGGTTGTTGGTATTTCCTCCTTCCTGAGTTGTTTTGCTCTGACTGCAAAGCCCTCATGTTGCTTCGTAATAATGAACTTGACCCTTATGGATGGCCAGACACAGCAGTCGTTAGCTAATGAACATGCAGTCAGTGCATGCCTAAATAATCCCATACAGGTGGGAAAGTGAACTTTAAGCTCATAGCTAGTCAGAAATGGAATCACAAATCCTTATTTTATACAAAGATATGAAGAGTCATTGCACAAAGTAAATAAGTGTGATAATTTTTTTTGCCTAATGAAGGACATTGATTAGATAGGAGAAATAATTGCTTAATGAGCTTCCATCTGAAGTTTTCTCTTCCTTCCTTTTTTTCTTTTTGACCTTCAAACAACTGTTTCTAACAGCTGTGATCTGAAAAAACTTATTTTGAGTTTTACATTCAGGAAAGCTTTTGCTAACAGTTTACTTCTTGAATTATGAATTCACATGCTATAGAAACAACCTTTATGAAAGGTAGACTAACACTATTTTTTCTTTTTATTATGTTTTTTAAAAGATTTATTAATTTATTTATATAAGTACTGGGTACAGTCAGAAGCGCAGGAGGGTGAGAGAATTCACCAGAGCCAGAGCGGGGAACAGAATAGGCAGACTGACAAAATATACTGCTGAGGGGAGCAGCAGGCATGGCAGGAGAGGTCTGTTGCGCTTTGTGGTACCCTTGCTGGTGGCCAGGGATCGAACAGGCGCTGCAGAGGCTGCGGGCAGCTTTGCAGCCCGGTGCGCAACTGCTGTGCCACCAGGGGAGGCCCATAGACTAACACTATTAAAGAAAATATCACAGCTGTATGTGCCAGTTTGGTTTAGTAAGGAACCATAAATCAGAAAATACATCACAAGGGGCATTATCACTACTTATCTGGAACAAACACAGAACATTCCAGATTGAAGAGAGTTCAATATGTCTGAGATGTGAGAGGTTGTATGATAACGGTAGAAGATACTTTGTGATGTTTAGAGTGTTGGGGCAATAGTGGATCAAGAGCAGTTTGGTGTTGCTACCATATTATGTAGTGTCAGGAAACCTTGAGATGAGAGTGGTAGGCAGAATTCAGAGCATGAGAGAGCAGGCTGCCCCACTAACATCCACAGTAGCCTGCAGTTGAAGGGTGTTCAAGGTCAGATTCATATTTTATGAAGATTGCCACTCACTCTAGTGAAGAGTTATGAATTATTTTTTTCAATTGAGGTGTATGGCATGGCATGTTGGCCATGAAACCTCTTAGAGACAAAGTCTGTACACTCACAAATTATCTAAATAGGTTGCTTAATTACTAAAGATCACCGTAATACTTTCTCCATCACAGTTGGGAGAAAATGAATAGATTCTGCCTTTGTCAGAGAACTGCTAAAACATCAAGGAAGGTAGACTCTGAAGTGCAATTTTTGCTTATAATTTTATTTTATTTTTTAAAGATTTATTTATTTATGCATACAAGAATTGGGGCACAGTCCAGAGGTGAGAGAAGATTCACCAGAGACAGAGTGGGGACCAGAACAGGAAGACTGACTGAAGTATACTGCTGAGGGGAGCAACCAGCGAGTCAGGAGAGGTCTGCTGCACCATGTGGGAAGCTCCCTGGCTGGAGATTGAACTCACGCTGTAGTAACTGCAGACAGCTTCATAGGTTGTGTCTTAATACCTTGTGGCACGAGGGAGGCCCTTTGCACATAATTTTAAAGATAAGTTTAAAGATGTAATTTCGGGCCTCCCCGGTGGCGCAGCGGTTGAGCGCTGGGTTGAGAAGCTGCCCGCGGGCTCTGCAGCGCCGGTTCGATCCCCGGCTGCTCCCCGGCCACCGGAGGCGGATCCCGCATGGCGCGCAGACCTCCCCTGCCGCCCGCTGCTCCCCTCAGCAGTGTACTTCGGTCCTTCTGCCTGCTCTGCTCCCCGCTCTGGCTCTGGTGAATTCTCTCACCCTCCCCCGCGCTTCTGACTGTACCCAGTACATGTATAAACAAAACAAACAAACAAATAAATAAATAAATAAACATGCCTCTCTTAAAAAAAAAAAAAAAAGATGTAATTTCAAAGATGGAGAGATAATGGGAATCATACAAGGAAAATAACAACAAAAATATCTTCCTGTCTTCCCTTTTAATATCAACTAACAACTCAATGCATAAATAAATATTTATTCATTACATAGTACTATATATTATGTGAATAATTATAGAAAATAAGGAATAAATAAAGACCCATTGCTTTTCTAATGAAAAGTTAAAATTTTTATTTCCCTACTCCTTATCATTGATTCTTCAGGGCAGATGGAATATGAAGAAAATCTAAGATATTTACCAACATGCAGCAGACCTCTCCTGTCTTGCCCACTGCTCCCCTCAGCAGTGTATTTCAGTCAGTCTGCCTGTTCTATTCCCCACTCTGTCTCTAGTGAAACCTCTCACCCAACTCCACACCTCTGGCCTGCCCTCCAGTTCTTGTATGCATAAATATATCTTTAAAAAATGTATTGACCAATAAAAGAAGATGTCACAGTGGCTTAGAAATAAACCAATTATGACTTCATAATTTTCTAGCCAGTGGAACTTGCACTAGACCACCTCAATCCTCTGGATATCAAAGTGGGAGCTGGGGAGAGATGGGTATAACAGCTTGCTCTAGGAGTTTTCCTGCATTGGTTGCCAGAAAATATATGGTATCACTATGTAACTAATGATTATAAAGTGTTTGAAAAAACAGAAAAGTACAGGAGAGATTTGAGACCCAATAAACCTAAATAAACTACTTATGAACTGGAATCTGGGTTTGGGAAAAGAAGAAATGTGACTTTGCTCAAATGTCATATTGAAAATTTTAGGATACATCAACTGGGGAGGTCATTAGATACTCTCTTCACTGTACTTTTCTCTTAGGTATAGAGTAGATAACAGCATTTCAGAACAGAGATGTTTGGTCATATTATTGAATTACAGGCCTGGGCACAGGAGCTATCACTTACCTACTGGCCAGGATTGGTAATTGCTTTCAGAGGGGCCTGATCTTCTCCAGTGAGTTGGAAGGCAGCAACACAATTACTTATCAGCATTTATAGTCAAAGGTGAGAGAAACCACACAATCCAGACCATTGTCCAATGTTTTGATGACAGATAAACCTTCTTATCTGGAGGTGATTTGGTGGATAGGATACAGGGTAAAAACCAAAGCCAGCCCAAACCCAAATTCCTGAGTGATAATAGTGCAGGGAACCATTTTGGAATCATAGTGCTGCTTGCTGGACATCATACAGTATTGGATGATGTCTCAGCCTAGACACTAACAAATGCAATGGATATTTGACAGGTGTGTGTGTGGGGTGGCTCAGTAGTCTAAGACAGGAACCTCTACTTTTCAAACATCAAATTTCCAACTTGCCTACTGGTGTAAATAAAGATAAAGCTACTTATGATTGATGAGTCATTCATTCACTCACCCCTTTAGGTTGGTAGGTATGTTTTGGAATTCATTCTGCTAAATTTAGGAGGTCATGATTACAGATGAACAAAATAAGAGATAATAAAAATGAACTGGCAGTCAAATTGTATTATTCCTGTCATCCTACTTTGCATTATTTACCCACATTTTGATCTTTGAGACAATTTCTATTTAACATCTAAAGTTTTTTTTTTTTTTGTTGCCAGGGATAATTTTTAAATTGGTGGTAGATATACAACTTGATAGTCCTATTCATCTCCCTAATTTTCTCCCCTTATTTCTCATTGCCAAAACAGTTAAATTTTCTGATAGCATGTAGAAACACCTAAGGAGTAATAGGAGTCAGAAAAGACTCCAATATTAATATTTTTCTTTTAATGAATTTTCTAATCTTTTGAAAGCAAGTGAGTTATCACTAGTAATGACAGTCCATACTTGTTCCAATGCTGGCCAAAACATGTTTGTATGTTTCGTATTATATTTGTGTAATGAATTCTCTCTCTCTCTCTCTCTCTCTCTCTCTCTCTCTCTCCCCCCCCCCTTCTTCTCTCTCTCCCTCTCCCTCCTACTCTCCCTCTCCCTCAGGAGATGTTGATATGTGGTAGCTATATACATTTTCAAAGAAATGATGCATGCCATGAATAATTGTTTGGTTCCCTGTAGTTATGGGCATGATGAAACTTTTCTGTCCTTTATATACAACTTCGTGAAGCTATCTGCAGGAGGACTGTGAATCTCTCTTGTTTTGCTGCATGCTGCATCCATCTTATATCGATAAGTGATGACAAATAGGATAAAAAAAAATTACCCAGCTGTTTCAACAGAAAAATCAGGCAATTATTTGTCTTGGCTTCACTGTTTTTTATTCCTGGAATGTGACATGAAACTCACCTGTCAACTTTTCATTTTAGATTTGTTTTTGTTAACTCTTAATCCCATTGCTTCATTTCTGTGTTACTCTATTTGTCCATACACTTTCTGCTTGAATTCAAACTGTTTGTCAAATGTGATAATGGGCAAAAAGACTCAGCATGAGAAGTTAGCCTTCTTGTCTTTCAGCATGTTCTCTGGATGTAATTTCCCTAATATTAATGCAACTGTGCATTTGACTCACAAATTCCAAAGCCCTTCAGAAGGGCATTGTGTCTTCATCACGAGCACAGCTTTTGCTGTGGTTCCAGTAATCTTCATTTTATGGCTCAGGCTCATTCTGAAGATGCACAACTGGAAAAAAAACTTGGCCACCTTATTTATTAGAGGAGACTCACTCATATTCTATTTATGACCTTTGCTGCCAAGCTGAGGAAGCCCCAAAATGAGCCGGGACCTTGAGGCATCAGGCTATGTCACTTTGCATCCCTCAAGCCTGCATCTCTGTCCCTGGCACTGTCACCAGTCACTTTCAACCTTTATTTCTTTTTCCCTTTCTTAAAAGTCAACTTTTCTTTAAAAAGTGTTGAAGAAGTTTGAGGACAAATCTGAAGTGTCGATGGTTCCAGGCTCTTCCTGTGCAGTGGCAGTTGCTCTGTTTGGCCTTGTGCAGGTCATTCTAGCTCTCTCTACTTCTGCTTCCCCATCTGTTAAAAAGTGGATAATAATATTTGCCTCACTGGGGTGTATTTATGCTTAATTACTGTAATTGCTTGTAAACAATTTTCTATCCTGGGATAAAACATATGACTGAAGAACAAAAATTAGAGGAGACAATTTTGTATCTATTTATTTATTTTTTTAATTTATTACATGACTGTCTTTTCCCAGGCAGTTTATTCCAACAGTGTTCATTGGAGCCTCTCCAGGCAAGGGGCAATGTTAAAAACAACAAACAAACTATCTTCTCTGTAGGTCGGTTTTCCCTGTCCAGTTCCAGGCTGCAATTACTGTATAATCTTTAAATGTCTCTGGATTTCAGATATTTGTTTCCAAAGGGTGAGATTACCTGCCCAGACTATCTTACAGAGGTGTAAAGTGTATTTCATGAACAATTGATATTAAGAATAATTTAGGAAATCAAAAGACATAGCACTTTTACTCAACCATTTAGTAGGAGGATGAGCTCTAATGTATTAATGAGAAAATAGGTTGTTGGCTATGTGTCAGATATCTTATACAAGTTTATTATATTATCTACATCTTACATATTTTTTACAAACAACACATTATATACATACTTACTGATTAAAGTAGCTCCCTAAAAGTTACCACAGTGCCCAACACGTGATCATTAGTATTAGTTAATAAAAATTGGCTGTTATTAGTGATTTTATTATTTTATACATACAATTGGAGGTATATATGATAGACTATAATCCCTTGAATTTTCCTCCCTCACCCATATTGTACTAACCCTTCATAAAAAGAACAACATTTATAATACTGTTGAGAGATGCTAAGAGTCTAATCACCAGTTTCTGATCTGCCCTATTCACCTTGGTTTTTCCAGAAAACTCCACCATGATAGGTTTACTCTTCTCCGTATCCTCACAAAAGGACATTTGCTAAAAATGTTCATTAAAGTTAAAATTAACTTTCAGACTTCTAACTCCAAGGGGTAAGAATAGTATAGAATATGTAACCTGAAAATTTCTGGGGAAAGATGAACGTATGAGATGGAGATGAGGCTTGTGTGAGGATGGGATGGGAGAGAAATTGCCATACAGTAAAGTGGACTTTTTCCTGGAGAGTCCTGCAGGGAAAAACAAATTCCAACACAAAAACTTGTAATGATATGTAGCTAGGGAGTTCAGTAGGTAGGTAGATATATAGATAATTTATAGAGATATACATATCTTACTGTATGCTGGTTTTGCTAGAGTGAATGGGAAATAACTCAGCTTGTCAAACTCAGTTTGATTAATTACCATGTCTGAGAAGGGGACAGGAGGTGATTTGGGGAACAAATTACTCTATGCTCATTAAATCCTCTTGCTATATAGAGACCCATTAACTCACAGATTATATATAGGTGGAGCTTCACATTGGTAAGTACATATTCTAGATGCTGAAAATTTTCTTATTTCTCAAAGAGGGAGAAATTGGATCAATACTGGGTGCAGAATTCTGTAGAACTGTTTCAGTAAAGTCACCTAGACTGAGATTTTAGGTGCAGATTTGGAATATTGCATTTATATAGGGCTGTTGACTCCTAGAAATTGCTTCCTTACCAAAACAAATTTGTGCCTGGGTGAACAGAGAAACTGGAGGATGGTGTTGAAAGGACTCTGTGTCTATGTGCAGAGTAGGATTTCAAAGTCTTGTGGACCCAGAGAGAAATGTGGCACACCCATCAACATGTATGGCCTGTGCATACAAAAGGTGTTTAAAAAGTGCCCCTGGTACTTATCGCTAACTTGGGAATGTGAGTTGTCTTAGTTAGTATGAATGCAGACCTTATGAGCCCCATCTCGCTATGTGATTCAATTTTATTGGCCAAATTTGTGCATCACCTAAAATTATCTGTAGCATTTCACACTTGAAGTTAGTCTTTGGTTAGTATCAGTAGTGCATCAACAAGTATGGAAGCCAACAGGTATGAGTTGAGTAAATCTGAGTGGAGTTAATCTACTATACCTATTATGCATTTCATTGTATGACTGAAAGCTCCTAGATAGGTGCAGACAAAGCCCCCTATCGATTCCTTCTTTTTCCTTCATGATTTTGCATGCTCTTGCCTGAGACCATTATCTAAAACACTGTCTGCAATTAATCTTCAAGGCAGCATGTAATCAGCCAAGGGCTACAAGATCAGGGTTTCAAATAGTCCCAAATGCTAAGGTTTGGGACATTAGATGGGGGGAGACTTGGTAGAGAGTTAGCTAAATGGTCAAGCTTCTTTGGGCAAAGTGGATTATTATGCATGATGAGTTGGGACATGAAAACATGAGCACATAGGATATGAGTGAATGTATTTCTTTATAATGTATCTGTCCATGGAGGCGGGGGAAGCAGGAGGGAGATTGGAAGGTGAACGCGTCCAGATGCTGGCGCGCAGTAAAGCATTCCTGGCTGTTAGTTCCAGTAGGTCATTACTGCATTAATTTGGTGTTTAATTAAATGCCTGTGCAACAGACCATTTATTTGTTATCTAATATTAGCTTTAGTTCTTATCAATTAAATGCTAGCTAAGGGCTTGATTCACTTACATTTTATGTCCCCTTATACTCTTTTCAGAAACAACAGCCAAACCCAACAAGGCCTCACTGTGTCTGTAAAGATTTATACACCTAGATTTTAGTGTGGGGAATACAATATGCTGGTGTTATTAGGCGAGAGTAAAGGAAATAAAAAGAAGACGCCATTTCATTTTGAGAAAGCAATTACCCAAATACAAGGGCTGTGATCGCCCTCCACTTACCCCTCCCCCCTTACAATGGGAGATATTAAGGGCAAGGGGGAGGCTGGGAGGCTGGAAGGGGCATATATTCCCCATCCTATGTTGACATCCCCGCCCCCATTCCTTTCCCTCTGTGCTGAAAGCAAAGGCTGCTGACTTTCCCTTTGCCAAATTTCTCATTCCCTTGTGTATATCTGAGCTTTTTTTTTTAAAGATTCATTTATTTATTTATACAAGCACTGGGTACAGTCAGAATCGTGGGAGGGTGAGAGAATCCACCAGAGCCAGAGTGGGGAACAGAACAGGCAGACTGACGAAATACACTGCTCAGGGGAGCAGCGGGAGGCAAGAGAGGTCTGCATGCCATGTGGGACCCTCGCCTGGGGTCCAGGGATAGAACCGGTGCTGCAGAGGCTGCGGGTAGCTTTGCAACCCAGCACTCAACCACTGCTCCACCCGGGAGGCCCGTATATCTGAACTTTTAATGGGATTAGTAGCACCACTAGGAAATGAATAAAAATTTGGGAGTTGTGTACTTACTGTCAAGACAATCAAGTTGCATTTCTACTGAAATCTTATTTTGGGCAAAAGGAGAGCAGAAAGGCCAGGAAAGGTGAGAGAGAGGAATTCCATATGACAATGGAAATGTTGAGACTGTGACCCAAGCCAGTTTTTGCTACTGGCCATTAATTTGCATATCACCCTCAACATTTTCCCCATGCCTACGGTTACAAACCACCTGTCTGTCATTTATTTTGATTTCCTTCAAACATAGCCGTTCTTTTTAGATTAGAAACTTACTTTAAAAGAAACCTTGATTTGGGCCTCCCTGGTGGCGCAGCGATTGAGCGCTGGGTTGCGAAGCTGCCCGCAGTCTCTGCAGTGCCTGTTTGATCCCCCCCCATCCCGTCTGCTCCCCGGCCACCTGAGGAGGGTCCCACAGGGCGCGCAGACCTCTCCTGTGGCTCGCTGCTCCCCTCAGCAGTGTACCTCGGTCCTTCTGCCTGTTCTGCTCCCCGCTCTGGCTCTGGTGAATTCTCTCACCCTCCCGCACTTCTGACTGTACCCAGTGCTTGTATAAATAAACAAATAAATAAATGAATCTTTAAAAAAAAAGAAAGAAACCTTGATTTTACTATCTCAAATATATAACTAGTATTACTTTCCATTAAAGGGCAGAAAGAATGAAAATAAATGTAACTAAATAATATTATTTATTTATGGGGATATACTATTACCTGTCAAAAGCTCTGAGCTTCAAATCTGCAGACTTGAGCTTCTTTGTTAAAAAAGGAGAAAAGCAAGTGTTAGAGAGGTGTTGAAGACGTACAATTCCAGACTGAGAATTTACCCTTGGTGTCATCAGAAGAATGAAAAGAGAATTGAAAAGGGAATAACTTTCTCACTATGTGATTCAATTTTATTGGCCAAACTTGTGCATCACCTAAAATTATCTGTAGCATTTCACACTTGGGGAAATACTGCTGTAAGTCACTAGAGTTCAGTTCTAAACTTATCAGAAGTTCCAGGAAAAACTCAAGAATGATTTCGGATGGAGCAATCAAAGAGGATAATTGGACACTTTGAAAACCAATAGTTTTTTCTGCTATAGGGAGGGTGTCAGGTGAAGGAACATTGCAGAGTGGAGCTCCCAGTGGTCATAGCCATTCATGCCCGAGGCCCAGGAGTTGCAGCCCCTCCATGCTCAGCCTGAATTGCTCCTGTCCTCTTGTCCCATGATGGGTACAACACCATGCATGTCACCCTACTTCATCATCAGTCCATAGCTTTTCATGCCTTGCAAAATAATCAATTAAAGCATCATCCATTTCAGGGCCCATTGTGTGGCTAGTTGTTAATATCTTTGGTTAGTGTCAGTAGTGCATCAAACCAGAACTTGTCATATCTTTCATCACTTACAACTAGATTAATGCATGTGTGACATCAAAACCAGTGCATTTTGAAGAAGAGATATGCTTAGAGTGCAGAGAATTCTGGAGAGCAGATATGGTGGGATTTTGTGGAGAGGTCTTTATGTCAGTCTCACCCATCTGCACTTGCAGGACCAGCTTTCCAATGTTCTGTGTACATTGGTCCCACATGGGTCTTTTTTCAGTTCTTAATCATTTCCCTCTCAAGGCTTGAACTCTTTTGTGGCACATTACTCTCTAGGTACAGCTGAAATGTAAGTTATCTTTAAATCATGTTGATCCTGTCTTATAGTTATCATATCACTTGGCAACACTTGAGTTCAGGAGTCTGGGAGACTAGAAGAAAGTAAGACAAGATATTAGATCCCTAGGCCTCATTTAGGTTAAATAAATGTTAGCAAGAATGACTTTACTGTAGGCTCATGGAGAAAAGTAGATACCAAAAGAACATGACAACAGGTAATAGTCCATCTGGAGATATTTAGAACAAATTAAAAGATCTCGCAACAGGCAGGAAAAACACAATTTTGGAGAAGGGCATGTAGATGACTTGTAGAAATAAGGTGAAAAAGCTAATTGGTAGACAGCCAGCATGAGGAAAGCCTTTCTCAGAAGTTGTGAATTCCCACATCTTGGGCTGAGGTCCACATGGGCACTCCTGTGTGGGAACTAACCAGAATCTGTGGTCCTAAAGGATTCAGAGGGACAGGTATAGGATAAAGACTGGGCCCAGTGGTCAGACTGAGGTATATAACTTGGTAGCAAAAATCAAACAAGGTTAGACTTACCATTAGATACTGGAACAGGATTGTGAGGAGGAGTAAAGAGAAGAGACTGTTCACATCAGACAAGGACTAGGTCAGACCACTCACCAGGCCTGTCCACTCCTGTTTTGACATGAACCTGTTATCATGGTCCTGGGAGGTGATGAGAACTTGTGTTTAAGAGAACTATGGCCAAGGGGGTCAGACATTCTAGAGGAGACGATAGAGTGAGAATGCCACCTATAAGCCAAGAATAGATTAATCAGGGGCCATCTTGGATAAGTAAACTCTAAGGAAAGGCCTCGGGAAATATTAGTCCAAACCAGTCCATTGTCATCAACTTCCTCTTCTTCCCCACAATGAATGACTCAACTCACTCCTCAGTGATGTGTTCATTTCTCCCTTTACCTAATCAAAAAATCTTTTTTTTTTTTCTTTCTCATTTTGAGAGTTGTGTTTTACCTACCCCATGTCTGGTTGCAGATCTTTCCTTCTGCTTCACAGTGAACATTCACCTTTCTTTGTATATGTTTGGCCTGAGTAGCCCTCCATTGAATCACCTACTCTATTGCTTATCTTGAAGTTACATCCCATAGCCAGGCCATTCCTAATATCAGGGGATGCAGAAAGCATATCTCCACATGACTATATTTGTACCAGCCCTGTTATCTTAGAGCTGCTCCGAAGCTCCACTGAAATAAAGGTGGGGAAGTGCTCCATAAAATTCAACATGCTTTACAGTTCTACGAATGTTCCTCCCTTGCAATTATTTAGTTAATTGTTGAGGCCTTGCTTTGCGTTGTTTATATAGACGTAACTGTGGCCTTGGTTTGCTCAGCCTGCAGTGTTCCTGGCTTCTCTGGAAGGAAGCTCTCTCCTCCTGGAACTGCTGACAGAGCCCCAGCCGCAATGGTGGCAGCAGGTGGTGCTCCGATAATGTCGGCTCTTGTTGAGGTACAGGAAAACAGAGCAGCTGAAGACTGAAATCTGAGAGATAGCAGGAAATGAAAAATGAGGCGAAGTTATATCTTCTGTTCCCTCATAAAGGTTCCTGTGACAAATGGAATCACAGGCATCACACAAACTGCCTTACTGAGCTACTGAAGGCCTGAGCTATCTTGAAGGCAAATATCCGTTCTCTGGTTATCTGTGGGAAAATAATAAGCAATTGGTTATGAGAGAGAGAGTGAAAGAAAAGAAGGGGGGTGGGGGGAGAGAGAGAGAGAGAGAGAGAAGAGAAACAATTAACAAATATAGTTACTATGTACAGCATGAAAAAAATGGCCATTTCTACCTCCATGTTAACATTTAAATATTTAACTAATGTCTGTATGTCTGTGGTGTTGCTGAAATAGTGCTTCTAACACAAGGCAACATTCACTAAGTTGGTTTTTCTGGTTAAAGTACAAATTTTGAGTGTGTGAATTCAACCCATAAGTGGCCATACAAATACACTTTCGATTTCTGATGTCCATTGTCAAGACTGACATTCAACTAGAGATGCTAATGTCTAGCCTTTTGAATAATGGTGTGAACATATACTTCTTTCATATATTTTATAGTTAACACTAGGCTCGAAATTCATCTTTTCCATCCACATGATGCAAGTATAAATGCATAAATGTGCAGTCAAGAAAAAATAATCTCTTTGGCTTTCAATTTATTTGAAAGTAAATCATGATACAATTGTGTGCCTGACAGATGCTAGACATTCAATAAATATTTGTTAAATAAATGAATGAACATACTCTTAGGAGGGCATGGTACCAAAGTAAATTCAGTTTGTCCCTTGCCATATTTACATCCAGAAAAATCAAGGCAAAATGAATAATTTAGAATCTTAAAAGAGAAATAATTTACAGAATGTCATCCATAAGCAGGACTGTTCTTGAGGGCAATCGGGAAAGAAATGGAGGAAACCATTGCATGCCTTTGCCAGGAGAGTGGGGAGGGTTATCATCCCATCTCTTCAAGCACCATTTAGTAAACTGTTTACACAGCTGGATGCAAACTCAAATCATCATACAGAAATTTGGGTTATGGAACACTTCCAAAATAGCCTATGTGATACATCGATTCACTGTATCACATGGGGGGGGCATATCTGGGTCTCTGCAGGCACAACTTTACCTGAAGGAACGGAAATATGTAGCTGTTCCATTTTATCATGGTTCATTATCAACTCTGTCTAAATTGGATTTAGAATTGTCTAAATTGGAAACTTAGGAGCAGCAGAATCATTGGAAAGACTGGGCAAATAGACTGCAATAATTTAGAGTATACAATCTCTAGGTTGAATCAAATTCTGACACCTTTGACAAGACACAACAACCATATAATACACCTATACTGCAATTTATATATATGCATGTAAAATAATATGTGTACACAAAAACATATACAAGTTGTATTATTGTTATTATTAGATAGCATTTTTGATTTAGGGATATAGGTTTGCTCCTCTTCAGATATATGTTACCATCCCCCACCCACCACAAAATCACCCACCCAAACCTCTTCTACTATAAGCCATTGTGCTCCTGTCTTCTTTGCTGTCCTCTCCACCCTCCCCCTCTTTAGTCTCAAACTACAGTCAGATTTTTAAGAGTTTTTTTGGTTTAGATTGGTATGTTCCTTTGTTTACCTTGATTACATTCCAAATATGAGTGAAACCACCCAGTATTTGTCTTTCTCCTTTTGACTTATTTCTCTTAGCATAATCCCCTCCAGTTCCATCTATGCTATCACATATGGCAGGATTTCATATTTTTTTTTAAATCACTGAGTAGATTCCATTGTGTTTTTTCCACGTCTTCTTACTCCACTCATCTGTTTTTGTGCACTTAGGTTGTTTCCATAACCTGGCTATTGTAAATAGTGCTGCAGTGGTCATAGGACTGCAGAGAGTATCTTCCCTCTTATTTAGTTAATCCCTTATTTGTCTACACTGATTAAAAGAAAACTGATTGCCTCATTTTAAGTTTCTAATTTTCCAAGCACCCTTTTTTTTTGCTTTTTGAAAGTAGACACATAATATCTATAAAAGTACTTTGCCTTAGTCATGATCAGACCACCATTTTATTTTTCATGAAAAAAAGGTTATTTCAGGAAACATTATTATAGCAGTTTCTCCTTAGCTTAAGTGGATCATTGTTAACTGAAGATGGACACGTAGAAGGCATTTGAGGTTATGTTCACTTACATAAGGGTATAGAAGAATATATTTAGTATAATGATTCTGATAATGTATATATACACAATGGACTAGTACTCAGCAATCAACAAAGATAAACTCATGCCATTTGCAGCAACATGGACATAGCTGGAAAGGATTATGCTCAGTGAAATTAGCTAGAAGGAGAGTGATAAATACTGGATGGTCTCACTTATATGTGAAATATAGAGAAGCCAAAGAAAGAGTCAGGAAAAGACAAACTTTGAAACATGGCCATTGCTTTGGAGCTTTCAGAAGGGAAGGGGGAGGAAGGATTAATGGGGGGTAAGTGGGAGGAGAGGACCATGGTGGGGGACTATGTGTGTTTCAGTGGGGGGAGTGTTGTGATAACTAACCTGAGGGGGGAAATCCCATCCTGTCAAAACACTAGTGAGGATATAAAACAATGATACTTCAATAAAAATAAAAATGAAAAAGTTATGCCTTAATTTCCTTATAATGCAGGATTTATATATTTGTGAAGAATATTAAATGATATATTTCATTTAAAATACTTGGCTGAGCTTCTGTTGAACAATATATGCTATGTTAGTATTTGTTATATGGCAGTGAGCGCAGGTTCACAGGAGGATATGGTTCAGGCCTGAGGGACTAGAAGAAGTTGCCTTGGGGAGGTATATTGGGTTGATGAAAGGGCAGATGTGGATCCCTTAGGTGGGGAGGCCTTTATATATTTGGGAAACTAGAAGAAGAATTCAAAGGTAAAGTACTGTAAGAAAGAAGGGCCTCCCTGGTGGCACAGGGGGTTAAGATGCAACCTTTGAAGTTAACCGCCAGCCACTGCAGCATGAGTTCGATCCCTGGCTAGGGAGAAACCCACATGGTGCAGCAGATCTCTCCTGACTTGCCACTGCTCTCCTCAGCAGTGTATTTCAGTCAATCTGCCTGTTCTGTTCCCCACTGTCTCCGGTGAATCGTCTCACCACCTCCCCCTCCCCCTGCACCTCTGGCTTGTACCCCAGCTCTAGTATGCATACAAATAAATCTTAAAAAAAAAGTAAGAAAGAAAATGCCAACACGCACTGGGACTGGAACATTAAGGCAGACCCTGTGGGACATGGTAGGGGATTTGCATTTGATTCAAAATACAGTAGGAAATTATTGAAAACTTTTGAGATGGAGAGGCACATGATATAGCTAATTTTTAAAAGTCACTTTTACTTTTTCTTTTAAAATGAAGAAAAGGTATATTGGGAGGTCATGAAAGCAGGGGAGACCTGTGAGCAGGCTCTCCAAGTAGCTGAGGGGGAAGTGTAGGTGTCTAGGATTTGGGTGTTGGTTATGGGGAAGGGATGAGATCAAAGAATTGTAGACATAGTTTGATGGTAGAAGGGACAAGACTAGGTGATGGGTCAAATATAGGGACAAAAGAGGAGAAAAGAGAAAAGTCACACTCTTAGTTTTCTGATTTGAGAAAGGATATGGATAGAGATGCCATTTCCTGAGATGGGAAACCTGGTGGAAGATCAGGTTCTTTTTGGACACGTCAAGGAGGAAGTTGGATATGCGTGTGAAACCTGAAAAGTTCATACAGAGAAGATACATTTTGGGAAGAATCAAAATGTAAATGTCATTAACAGCTATGGAAATAAAGGAAGAGAGTTTAGAAAAAAGAGAAGTGGGTGGGAAGCCCCCAAACACCCAACATTCAGCTTTCTGACAGAGGAGGAGAAGCCTACAGAAAATTCAGAGAATGAGCAGTCAAGGAAGACAGAGAAAAGCGGGGGAGGAGGTGTCCTGGAGGTCAAGAAATTAAGGGATACAGGAAGAAGGAGCTGCATCCAGGGCTGCTGAATCGTAGAGCAATACCAGTGGCATGTTAGAGGGATGACGGGTTGGATTGGGTTGTTGGGTGAAATGCAGCTGAGGAAGCAGAGACAGTGTGTCAGGCAACTCTGATAACAGATATGGATGAGCAGTAAAGCAAATAAATTACACTGTAGTGGGTGGAAACTAAGGTCATGAGATCTCTGTCTTTTTGTTTTCTTTTGTTTTTGTGACGTAAGAGACCTCATGTTCATATACTAGCATAACAATTTTGTGAGAACAGTGCAGTTTATGATGGAATAGATATAAAGGGCAATTGTGACTCTGAAGTCCTTGAGAAGGTGAGGGGAATTGTGATGCAGAGCACACTTGAGAATCCCCTTGACAGAGGAGAGATACTTAATCACCTGAGACAGAAGGAATGATTGGGGAGAGGGGTATTTGCATGAGTAGGTTAAGGGAACGTGTGAAAACTCCAGCCAGATGACTCCTGATTTGATCAACACAGTATAGAGTGAGATTTCTTAAACTTATGAGAAGTAAAAAAGGAAGTAAAAAATGTCTTTGATGAGAACAAATGAGTGAATATTGTAGAGAAATGCAGTGAGGTTGTCAGGTAAGGCTGGGTTTCTGTTTGAAGTTGGTTCTCATGAATTTATAGTGACTTGCCATCCAAGTTATAAGATTCATGAAGATACATAGGAAGATCTTTCAGGGTTGGAGTGAAAAGTTAAGAAAAGACATAGAAATAGAGTTGAATATACTTGCAAGGAGGTAAGCATGCTGAGGAGCCATGGAGTCTGTGCGTTTAGGAAACAAGCCCAAATAGGAAGGGGTGATGGACAGAAAGAAAGTAAGATATTAGATAGCTGAGTAAAATAAAATTATTGTTTTAAAGGGAGACTTTATTTTTTAAAAAAGATTTATTTATCCAAGCACTGGGTACAGTCAGAAGCTCTGGAGGGTGAGAGAATTCACCAGAGCCAGAGTGGGGAGCAGAACAGGCAGACTGACAAAGTACAATGCTGAGGGGAGCAGCGGGTGGCAGGAGAGGTCTGCATGCCATGTGGGACCCTTGCCCGGTGGCCGGGGATTGAACTTGTGGCCGAGGATCGAACTGGTGGCCAGGGATCGAACTGGCGCTGCAGAGGCTGCGGGCAGCTTCACAGCCCAGCGCTCAACTGCTGCACCACTGGGGATGCCCTTAAAGGGAGACTTTAGAAGTTCACTAGTTGGAGAGGAGATTGAATCTAGAGGATGCAGTATTCCAAATAGTGGTCTAGAAGATTGCTGCCATTTTTTTTTGTTGTTGTTAATTACAAGGTCCAGACTCTGATTGTGAGCATGTGTGAATTAGAGGAAGTAAAGGAAAAGGACATTGGGAATGAGGATTAAGGAACTGTTGGATGGGTCTCCCATGTGGACATTCAGCTTTGGAAAATGCTGGCAAGAACTGGGATGGAGAGGATGGTTGTTGCCCAGGTACTAAGTTCATTGATGATTGAGGGGTAATGACCAGGAGAGTGGAGGAGGGCAACAAAAGGACTGGGCAGCTGGGTACTATAACCCATTATAAGAATGAAGAGCAGCAGTTATCTAGAGTAGAATTCGTTGTCACATCTTTCCCCTTCTGAATCAGAGGTTCAAGGTGTGTGGGGAAAATGGCCTTCTTCTGATAGGGTAATAAGTGTGTGTAGTCTGAGCGTCTAGAATCATACTGCGAAGTCTTGGTAGGCTGCTCCCAAAGACTTTACGCAATAGGATGGGGTAAAAGACAAACTGGATAGTGGGCTTCATGGATGTTTAAACTAGTCAGGTAGAGAAGTAGTGGGCAGTGCCCTGGAAATAGAGGTGGGAAGATGTTTGATAAAGTCCCCCTGGATCATAGAAGCAGGCAAATAATGTGTGCACTTTTATGAAACCTCTTGGCCATATGCAGTATTTCCTATTGGAATTCTTTGTCATATGCAGGGCAGAAAACCTGGATGCAACAGGGAATGGGAAAAGCCACAGTAAAATGCTATTTCTGACAGATGGTCTTGGAGCACTCTATGGTGGATATTTGGAGGGCTTACCAAGAGCCCTTGAGCTGATAGCATTAAAGTTCTGGCTCCAAATTGAGTCTTTCCTTGTCTCTACTGCTCTGCATTTTAGCCTCGATTAGTGCCTTTTTTCTCCAGCGACATTGTGACACAAGTGAACCGAGTCTCTGGAACCAGTTTACCTGGTTCAAATCCTACTCAGCTTCTTACTAGTTGTGTGAATTGCAATAAGATATTTACCTTTCATATGCTTCAGTAAAAGAATGATGATAATATTTACCTAGTAGGAGGTTTGTAAGACTTTCATGTGTTATATGTGAAAAACTTTCAGCGCTGCATGAAATGGAGTAATAAGCACAGATACTCTCCCCTTCTGCAAAGTTTTAGTTATGCTGCTTTGTTTTTACAAAAGATTTACCTTAGTACCTATTTTCACTAACCAGAAGAAATCTGAAGATGGATTTTTGTTTTTACAACAAAAGGTGAAAAGTGAAAAAAGTTTTCACTGTTTTGCAGCAGCCACAGTGGCATCCGCGGGCTCCTTTCCTGGGAATAACATTCAGTATCTCAGCATCAGGCCACCATAGCTTTGAACTTTACCTGTGAGCATCTGTGTTTTATTGCAATTTATTTTATGCATCTGTTAGCAATATGTATTCTCAGGTATCAGAAAGACCTAAAAGTGCTCAGAAGGGTGTCATGTTTAATGTAAAATTGATCATAATGAAGTATTTTGATTATGGTGAGTGATCACCATTCCAACTTTCAAAGACTCAGCATAACCACACCATCATCAGTCTTCCAGTGTGCTGACTGTCTTTCCAATTCCGGCAAGTGAAATAACACCACATTATGAATTATTTCGAATTTATACATTTTACATACTTATGTTTATTTCTCCCATCTTTTCTGCTCTTACTATATGTTATTATGTTATTTTAGGTTTTATGTATTATCTGATATGATTGGTTAACCTACTCTTTTTTTTTTAAGACACTATTTATTTATTCATTTATTTTTAAAGATTTATTTATTTTTTTATACAAGCACTGGGTACAGTCAGAAGCGTAGGAGGGTGAGAGAATTCACCAGAGCCAGAGCGGGGAGCAGAGCAGGCAGAAGGACTGAAGTACACTGCTGAGGGGAGCAGCGGGCAGCAGGAGAGGTCTGTGTGCCATGCAGGACCCTCCTCCTGTGGTCGGGGAGCAGCCGGGGATTGAACCGGCACTGCAGAGGCTGCAGGCAGCTTCGCAACCCAGAGCTCAACCTCTGCGCCACCGGGGAGGCCCTAACCTACTCTTTACTTCTGGGAATGCCAAACATTTTTCCATATCAATTTAATGGTATTTACTTCTTCACTTTACTCAATTTTGACTTGTGGAAGCTTTCAAAGAAACTCCTTCATTTTGGATACTGGAGGAAATCTGTACTATTTAAACATATCTGTCTATTTTCCCAGATTCATTCTGGAATTGAGACAAAAACTGTTTTCTTGATTTAATTGCATCAGTGGATTTCAAAGTTTCTTAAAATATGAAGTTTTCAAAATGTTTAATTCAATATGTATATTAAATTTAGCTTAGTGGTATTCAAAAAACCTATAATAAAATATACAAACTTAATGAATATCCTATATATTAAATTGTCTATATTAGTACATGTATTAATTTTAGTTTTCCAATTAACTGATTTTTTTTCATAGATCTTGGGATAAACTATTCCCATAATCTCTTTATGATTGCAAATTATATCTTGGGTGAGAAGGTAAATTATTAAAGTGGATTATATTTTATCTATATGAAACATGGTTTCTTTGAGTCAATATATTTGAATCAAATACAGAAAAAAATAGATGAGGCTGAAGCTAATATAAAATGAAACCATATTTTTGTGGCATTAAAGTAGTTTTTCATTAACTGATTTCCAAGTGAATGTTTTAAAACTGTGTTTATAAGACCAAAAAAAAAATCATACTAGTTATACAACACTTTTATCTATTTTCACATTTTGCATTTAATAAAAGACTCTGAAAAATTCATTGCTTAAATGAGAACATGTTTGATATCATTGGGATAACTCATCATTATAGTGATAGTCTTAGGTAACTGAAAGAATGTATATAGATACTGAATTTATACTTAAAATGCAAACTTCTGGTGAAATTCAATTGTAATTAATCCCTTTGAGATTTTTGATTCATTTTTTTTGTGCTGGCATTTGTTTTCTAATTCAAATGTGAATGTATGTAACAGGTGGGACCGTCTGATGAGAAAATTAACATGACTTGATATTAGTCTATCAACCCAAGAGGTGAAATAGTATGACTGCATTTACCACGGCAACTTAGAGTGTCCATGAACAGCCTGAAATACTTGAACAATAGCTTGTGCTCTTGGAGTTAGTGTTTTCCCTATAATCATGTTGACTTTTCTAAGTAGAGCATTCCAGAAATTGCCCAACACATTAAGTAGCTCAGAGGGATGGTTCTGTCACTCAACCCAGTGACTTTTAGCAAACTCTGATAGGTCTTTGACTCTTAGTCTTTTCATCTGACACATAGGGATGATAGCAACTAACAGGCACCTCATCATGTTGCTCAAGGCACTAAGTAAACTAACTGCATAAATGATTTAGGCTAGGGCATGGTAAATGCTCAATCAATATGGTTAAGATTATTCCCTTGTGTCTGGCTTATTGGCCACTTGCACTTAATTTGTTTCTGAACTTCAGTCCTAGCTCAGTCACTTAATATCTGAAAGATCTTGGGAAAAGTACTTGTACTGTCTAAGCCTCAGTACCTATGTCATGAGGTTATTGCCAATATAAATTGAATTATATATGAAACATATAAAAATGGTACATGTATATACACACATGTACATCCATTGTGTGTGCATGTGTGTGTGTATGTATGTTTGTATATACATGTGTCTTACTCTAAAGGGTGATAGGAAGTCCCTTCAATTTTCTCTATAAAGTGTGAATGTGAGAATGAATCTTTTTTCAGTGTTGCTTGACGTTTTTGCTTTTCGAGAACACTCATAACAGAATTTGTAATACTATCCTCTCTCTTCCCTTTCTCTCTTCCTTCCATTTTTCTTTCTTCTTCCTCTCATTGCTGCCTCCTTTCTCCCTCTGATTTTCCCTTTTTCTTTCTCTTCTTTCTTCTCTTCTTTCCCTCCCATCTTCCCACCTTCTTTCCCTTCATCATTTTTCACTGGCAGCTACTAAATAAGCAGCCTCTCCTGCCTCCATGGGGAGTGTGAGCGACTGCTCTCCGCCATCCCCAGGGCCTCGGTGTCCACTCCTTCTTCCCTGTTGAATGAAGTCTGCATTTTATCGGCCTTGCTATTCTTGGCATAGAGGCCAATAAAATGGCGATAACAAGTCCCAAATCCCAGTCTGCCGGGAAGCTTCGCCTTGTCAATGAGAGATTAAAAAATAATGGCTGTAGCCTCAGCAAGGCTGACTGCAAGCAATTTTAAAAAGTCCGGATCAGACCATCTGGCTTTTCTTCTTTATTTTTTAAAGCTGTTTTTTTTGTTTTTGCTTTAAAAACAACAACAACAAAAAACTCTAATCCTCCATAAGGTCTTGAATTTCCCTCATTAAGTTTTATAGCTTGGAAATGAAAAGGAAAACATAGGTATGTGGTTCTTGACTCCTGAATTTAATCATCGGAGAGTCCCCTTTGAGGTCATTGGATTACAATTAGATTGCACTTTGTCAAAAGCAAATAGAGTGGTTATGTCTTGGAGTTCAAAACCCACGAGGGCTTCCTGTTCAACAGTTCCCTTCCAGGGCTTGACAGAGGAATTTGCACCACTGGCCATTTTTCCCACTGTGAATTGAATGTCCCCGGAGCACCAGGTCTCCGAATTAGCATTTTCTACTCGACTGCTTTCTCTGGGGATGAGTGAATAGCATCTCCCTTTAAAAGCACCCCTGTCCCTCACTATCCCTGTCCCAGGCAAGTGCCCAGAGGGCAGCAGGGCACAGATCACATCTCCCCAAGCATTTCCACTTCTTTCCTGCACTGAAAAAAGAGGGCGACATCCTTTAATGACTGTTGATGAATCCTGCTGACATGGTATCAGGTGGTAATAAGATTAGATAAAATGAATATATTTTCTGAGGGGTTGGGGGTTTTCAAGTATTATTTCCTTACATTACTCAAAAATCCTGATATACAATTTCTCATTCCCTTGAAAGTCTCAGATCCCTTTCAATGAGGAATTCAGTTTTATAATACACAGGGCCCTCTCTGTCTCAAGCACACAGACACAAACCCTACAGAGGCCAGGTGAGATACAGGAGTACGTACAAAGGTGGGATTAGGCATCACAAGGGAGCAGGGGGTACTTTGGACAACTGGTTGCTCCCGACTTGTAGCGACCACCAGTCAACTTGTAGAGACCACCAGTCAACGCTGCCATTACCAGATCCCCATATGAGGTCAGAGCTTTCATTGTTTTTAGCAGAAGTTGAAAATCTTGGCTAGTATATAAAATCTCCCAATCCTTAAGTAGAACCTCTTATAATTATTTTCCATTTTTAGCCCTATACTGGTCAAACAAAACATACTTGTGGGTGAGATCTCTGGGCTATCATTTTTTGACCTTCGATCAAGAGCAAATTTTATGTACAACTATTCATTTTGTCACTAAATTATCTATGTTGTTTAAATATTTTATTCAAGGATTTTTTTTAAGACAAAAAAATGATTTCCTCTTATACCAGCCAAAATATTTTTTGTAGAATTGGACCCAAGATTGATTCTTTGTTAAAATAAAATTTAAAAATGACAAGACTTGTGGAGTAGGATTCCTGGGGTACACTGGTGAGTGGTATTTGTGTGATACTCTGAAGGACAGAAAGATGGTGAGAATATGATTTTCTATAGCACCTGGCATCCTTTTTTCTATATGAACTTTGGAAACCCGGCCCCTACTATTAGCTGTTTCCAACAGTGATCCTTTAAGAGATATTCCTGTGAATGCCACAGGCTATTAGTGTACATCTTCCACTGTTTTTTTTCTGTGTAGCATTACTTCCAGAGAGAAGTAGCCATTGAAATCTAGAAAGTTATGTCACATGACCAGCTTTGTCTTGTCAGTCCTGAAATGGGGCACCAGAAGCTATAGCTTGGGAAAAAAAAAAAAAATCCCCAGGTCATGTTGATGCAACTCTGTACAGGGGATGGGCAGTTTGCATAGTGTGTGTACAGGCTTCATGCTCTCTTGGGGAGTGGCATTATGGATGATGGCCTACTTAAAACAATGTAGTCTCCTCAGCTCTCCCCCAAAAAACCTGCAAGTTGAGATTCCTAGAGTAATTCCCTCCATTTCCTGCTTCCACTCGCAAAGCTTCAGCTCTGTTTTATACATGTGTATACAGTTACACAGAGACCAACTATTCAAATTACAAACAAGTTGATTTGGGCTCTTCTTTGTGTGTATATAGTCTGAATTTTTTTTCTGGCTCTTAGTCACCTAAAACAAGATTAGCATCTATAGCACATGGTTTTATCCCTTATCCTGATTTATGTCATTAATTATGACAACTACTTTGCAAATCATTCAGGGAAAATAGGATGTCCTACAAATCGCTCTTGTTTCTTGTGTGTTCTCTCTTTCTTGAGTGAGTGAGTGTTCTTCACTATGCATCTACTCATTAAATATGTTTGCTGTCTGTGTATGATTCTTGTCTTGCCCTCAAAACTTGTAGGGGTAGCCCATAGTTTCTCATAGGTGTGCAGTGAGTACTGTGAGTTGCCCTCTGTATATTGGGAAGTAGAGATGGGTGGGATTTTTGGTGTTCTTTCTACAGGGCTGTGGGGGCAGGGGTGACACCACCATTCCCCAGTATGTCTGCAGCAGCACTGCTGTTAGAATTGATTTCTCCCAACATACTGACCCCTGCTCTCTCCCTACAGCAGGGGGTAAAAACACCACCTCTAGTGTCAGATGGCTATTTGTCACCTTGTTGCTCTGATAAAGTCACATATCCATTCTGTGCCTCAGGTTCCTCGTCTGTAAACCATGAATTGAAAAACTTCCCCTAGACTATCAGGAGGATCACATCAGTAGGTACATATTGAGTGTGTGTCCTAGGATTGGCACTCAGTCTGTACATCATCAGGACTGTTACTATAATTTTTACCAGAATATGGGTTACTCTAATTCCCAGCCTTTGAGAGTTCCCCCTTCCTTTGTCCTTATCTCCATTCCACCATGTATTTCATTTCAATACAATGGTCCGTTTTGCCTGGCAATCCCAAAACCTGAAATTATGTGTTCCATGGTAAAACTCCAGAGAAGGACCCAGATTTCAAGGCTCAGAAGAAACTATCTATCAGGACGAGATTCCTTGATTTAAGCGGCTGACTTAAAATCAGAGGGCACGACTCAGGAAAGAAAAATGCCTGAAAAATACTGTAATGTCAGATCAAGGGAATAAACCACAAGATCTAAAATAGACAGGAGTCAGTTTGGTCTGGTCAGGAGAGCATATGAAGCCATGTCACAGATCAGGACCCCAGATGAGGAGCTGTGTCTACCCAGTACTCATGTGTTCCCTGGAGCCATTCTCAAGTTAGACCGTACTAGATAGTCTGAGCCAGACCATTTGCAGAGGGTGCTGTCTGGTTCTGTACAACCTTATAAACTGACCCTAGAGAAACCTGCTTTTATCATGTAGACCTGCTCAGTACTATAAATTGGTCTCAAATGTTAAATATTGCCATCACATGAAAATTAAGTTTGAGCTGGCTCCATGCTATATAAGGCTCAGCAAGATAGGCCTTGTTCATCCTAAGTCCTGCTTCCACTACAAAGATAGGCTGAATTGCTGCTTGATTCCGGAGCCTACCGGCCTCATTGCTGCCTCCAAGCCGTGGCCCAGGTTCTCTCTCTGGAATCCACCTCTCCTCTTTATGGCATCTTTGGTCTCTATTAAAGCCTCTCTAGTAAATTAAGTCCCTCACCTGCCTGCATCAAGTCATTCTCTGTTTTAACAACTTTCTTGTTTCCATTAGGGAAAGTGTACCCCAGTTTGTAATTATTTCTTTCATTTGTGTCTTCACATTTTTTCATGCACTAAAATAGAACTCCTATGGATACAAGTGTAGGCTCTGTCTTTCTCGCCCTCCTTTTCCCAGGGCCTAGCCTCACTTGAAGTGTTTAATTTTGAATGAATGGATTAATAATTTTCTTTTCTCAAGGCCCTGGAAATATAGGCCTTGTATCAGTTGGGAAGGTACAGAGGTGCCATTCTCCTCCAAGGTCTTCACTGCATTTCTCACTTTTCTTAGAGCTTATTTATGATACATGAAAAGAGTTAGCTGAGGATACTGCTTGCTTTAAGGGAACACATACATGAAAGGCAGAATTCAAAGGGTATTTCTTTAACAAAAAAAAAAAAATAGAAGTCAACCTAAGAACAAAATAAATATTTCGGAGGAAATGGCAGCAAATTATCTAGATTTTCGACTTAAACTCCCCAGTTCCCTGAAGATCTTTTCCCCTTTGCTAATGGATTAACTCTAATGGCTCACCATAATGCAATAGCAGCGAACTTGTTGGGTGGTAAATATCCAACCTTCTTTTCTAAGAACGCCCAGGGAAGGAAATCAAGCTCTGAAATGGAGCCGGCAGTTACACTTGCCAGGCTAAGAGTTACAAGGACTGTCAGGCCTCCCGCTTCAGGGCAGAAGCTGGTCACCAGCTGGGCTCAGAAGAGATTGCTCCAAGCCCCCTGCCCTGACATTGCACAATTAGGTGCATTTCAGTAAGGACTTTTGCCTTTTTTTATCCCATTCCACACTGGCTACTCTCAGAGGCGAGATCCTGGGCTAGATGGACCATTGGTCTGGCTCCACTGGGGCAATTCCTGTTCTTTGATGGTCTTAAACAACCTTGCTGAGAGATAAATGTGCTACTAAGAGGATTTTGAGATAAATTCCCACAGCTATGAAGATAAAAAAACATTTGACTCTAGTTTTGATGTAAGCAGCAGCCCCAAATATTTAAAGTCATCTGCTTCATTTATTTTCTCAACTGTCTCTACACATGCTAAAGACATGGCTGGCTTGACCTGGAATAATTTCTCTACTTGGTCCTCAGAGAATCTTCACCAGGGTTCCTGCAAGTTGATTCATCTGTAGAAGCAAACATATGTGAATGTTCTTTTTCGATGCTTTTTCTATCTATGACGCTGCTCCCTCCTCCAGATTCCATGCATTTATTTTCAAATATACCTACCAATGCATGATATTAAGGAAGTAGTAATTAATATGAAAACTAGTATGTAAAATCAGCTTTTCACTATGTGATTTTTATTAGACAGTTGAGGTCTAAGTGACACCATATTTTTGAGGTAAGACAATCCCAGGTAATCAGTTCTGGTTAATATTGCTTAGAGATCCTAAGTCAATTAATTCTTCGCGAAAATGGGCTGGGTACCTGTCATGTGCTAGTCCTGGAAGTGCCTGCTCTCACATAGACATGATAATAGCATAACATAAGAAGACAGCATCATTTCCTAGGTATATAACTTAGAGAAATAAAAACACAGACCACACAAATACTGTACAGAAATATCCATAGCAACACTATGTGGAATACCCCCCAAAGGAATCAACTGACAATGTCCATCCATTAATAAATGGATAAACAAAATGTGATCTAACTACACAGTGGAGCATTATTTGGCAAAGTAAAATAATTAAGTGTTGATAAATGCTACAACATAATGAATGGGATTTGAAAACTTCACACTCTGTAAAAGAAGTCAGACACAAAGGCACATAGTATATGATTTTATCTACATGAAATGTCAAGAGTAGTCAAACCCACAAGGACAGAAAGTAAGTTAGTGGATGTTAGGGGCTAGAGAAGGAGAAAGGGCAATGATTGCTGTGGAGGTCAGAGTTTATTCTGAGGGGAGTGAAAATGTTTTGTAATTAGATAGTAGTGATGTTTGCACAACATTGTGAATATACAAAAGACCTCTAAATTGTATGCTTTAAGGATGAATTTTATATGGATAAGTGGATTACATCTCAATAAAACTGTTTTAAACATTTAGATAGTAAGCAAGGAAATAGATAACAGAAATTTAGGCATTAGAATGAGCTCTATTTAACCAGATGGAAATACCAACAGGGAGATGTTACTTTAGATTAAGGAGTCAAGAAAAGCCTCTCTCAGATGGTATTGCTATGAAAATTAAATGAAGGAAAGGATCCAGGTGTGTGTAGATTCTGTGCGTGTGTGTTGGGGGGGGGGGTTTCTGTTGCAGAGAAGGAACATGTGAAGGACACTTGGAACTGGTAAAAGGCCAGTGTGAGCAAAGCAGAGTGAGCAGAGAATAAGGAATGATTTGAAATCAATCCCGAGATGTAGCCAGATGCCAGTTCTGACAGGGCATAGTAGAATGTGGTGCAGACTGTTTATCTTAATAGGAAGCCACTGGCAAGTCCCAAGCATAGGTAGATTAGGATCTTATATACATTTTCAAAAAGACAACCATTTCTGCTGTGTAGAACATACATTATAAAAGCAGGCAGATCGGGAGGCCTTGCAGCATTCCACATCAGAGATAAGGTGGCTTAGACCATGTTGATTTTAGACACACAAGAAGTGGACAGATTTAGAAATGTTTGGTGGTAGAGTTGACAGGACTGAAATAGAATCATGATTCAAAAAGTTTTTATTGGTTGTAACAGAAAGTTAAACATGTATTCCCAACAAGACTTCATAGCAGCACTGGTGTTGATAGATTGTCTCAAACAAGAAACTTACCAAAGTTTCACCAACAGTATGGCTAAATACATTGGGGGTATAATTACACAGTGAGAGGCTGCCCCAGCCAGAAGAAGAACAGATGGAAAGAGACAAGGTTTCGTTCAGTATTAGCTTACACATACATAGTTTGCAAACTGACTGCAATAACGTTAGAGGTCAGATGAGTGGTTGTTCATACGGGGATGGTGACAGAAAGTGGACACAAAAGGGCATCTACCGGGGGTATTGTAATATTATTTTTGGGGGGAGGAGGGTTGGTTACATGGTTTTTGAAAAGCCATCAAGTTAGAGACTTGATTCTTCACTTTTGTTCATGTATATTATACATCAATGTAAACAATAGTCCCAAATTAGTGTGTCGATATTTATAAGGGATTATAGACATTTTTGCTTCTTGGCTAATGAGATTGATTTCAATCCAGAATATGTGGCAATGCTTTAGAGTTCGGGGGTTGACTATAGTCTTGGTGTGATCATAAGACATGATTGCTAATAACAAATGTATGCAGTGTTATACTATGCTTGTGGCATTTATTGTTCTCACATTTCCATTGCCTTTCTGATCATCTTCCTTGGTACATGCATTTCTAGGGTTTGGGAGCTTCTTGTAGCTATTTTGTAAAAAGAAAAAAATCTCTTGATTTGGGAATGGAACTTAAATGTTTTAATACCTTTGCTAATCTATTCATGTAATTCTTTCATTTCATTCTTTTAATAAATGAGTAATAATAAATGCATTAGACTATGCAGGTGCTTTCTATGGAGACAGTGCTTAACATTATCCCAAATCTCAATACAGTTCTGTTTTAATAATGGTGAGACAGGTAGGTGGATCACTCTAACACACAGTGGTGGAGAGCAATGAAGTTTGGTGTTTAAGTTAATTAAGGAGTTCAGAGTAATGGTAATTAATGATTAGGGGCCCTTATGTACTCAATGATTCTAATATTTTATATTTGTATTGTTCCAATGTTGAAGAATTGGGTCATCTATGACCCTTCCCATTTTACAGATGGCAAACTTTTGTACAAAAAGTAAAGAATTCATCCAAAGTCACAAAGCACAGGTGATGGTTGTTCTTGAGACTTGTCTTGCAGTCCTTGCTCTTCCCTGGAGATTAGGAAGCCTTCCCAATAACCCCAAGCATATTGTCGTCTCCTTGGAAACAAATACACAAAAACTCCCTATTGATTGTTTTATCAGTTTCTAGCAGATAAGAATTGGTGCTTACAGTAATTCAAAGTATTAGCTCTTTGTCAGGCAATTTATTGTGCTTGTGACAAGGCAGTGCTTGGGGAACTTAGAGATTCAGTGGGTTTTATTGTAAACTCTTGGAGTCAATGCAGTGCCCTGTTCTTCATTGTGCACAGATCAGGGTTACAAACATTATAAACTATTATACTCTCATTTGGGATTCCAGTTCCATTCATTAGTAAACAAAACAGGAAGGCAATTTTAAGTAAGTTTGGCAATAGTTTTGAGTTTTAAGGCCATTTGGGCCCGGAGGGCTGAATCTTAGAGTATTACTATTTTTTGTACCAGAGTTTTAGTGACCTTTAATTCTTATCTTTAAGCACAATATTTCTTAGAATCTTTCTTATTTGAGAAACTCTCTGATCAAACAAAGTTATAGTATGAAATAGAATCTGTGTCACTCTGGCAAAGTGGAGGTGGGTTAGGGTATTAAAGGTCTGTCCCTTAGGACCTTATTTTCCCAGAGTAGACAAGAAGGAATGGAGATTCACATAGACTGCTAGGTCTCATGCTGTTCAGTTCATAAGACACTGTAAACCAGTAGATTTTTTTTTTTTTAAGATTTATTTATTTACTTATACAAGCACTAGGTGCAGTCAGAAGCACAGGAGGGTGAGAGAATTCACCAGAGCCAGAGCGGGGAACAGAACAGGCAGAGGACCGAACAAAGTACACTGCTGAGGGGAGCAGAGGGTGGCAGGAGAGGTCTGCGCGCCATGTGGGACCCTCGCCTGGTGGTCAGGGACCGAACCCACCCTGCAAAGGCTGCAGGCAGCTTCACAACCCAGCGCTCAATCACTGTGCCACCGGGGAGGCCCTAAACCAGTAGCTTTACAGCAATTTTAAATTTTCTTGGAGCCACAATATTCTCTCCATTCGTTTTATTTATTGTATTTCTTCTATATTCTAGACTCTCAAAGAGGTTTCAAATACTTTGTGCCTTCAGCTACCTTTCAAATTAACATCTTGATTAAATGCCTTAAATATTCATATTCTTTAATCCATTCCTGACATAAGATGCCAGGGAAAGTGGGGGGTGACTGCAGCCAGGTATGCCTACTGCTCTCAACTCTGCTGACTTCTGTGTCCTTCTCTCAGAGAAAGAGAAAGCTCAGACTTGAGCATCCTGAATGATGCTCAGGGCATCGTTCTGAAGGCATCCTTCTGACTGACCCCATTGTATTGCTGAGAACATCTTGTCACCAATGCTGAAAATTGGGTTGGAAATCTGATAGGCCATCTGCTTCGAGAGCCCCAAATATGGGGCAGGGAAGAAGCTGCTGTTCTCCTGGAATCTTCTGCTTGCCTCTTCCTTGGGCATAGTGCTACATAGAAGATGGCTATGCAGAATCTCTGCTAGTGTGAATCTTTCTTTCTTTTCATGTCTTTGCCCCAATAACACAGGTCTCTGGCCCCTTGTTCATCCTATCTCACCTTTACCACAGCTCTAATTCCAGATTCATGGACCTGCTCTGTTGAATGAAAAGCAAAACAATGTGAAATACCCGTCAGGATGCCTTTTTTCAGCTCCTTCCTGTGTGGCCCTTGCAAACTCCTCCATCTCTCACCTGTCTCACTTTCCTGATGTCTCAAGAACCTGACTAGTTGTTCTAAAACTTTAATACAAAAGAGTGACTTCTGGCATCTGTGATGTGTGCTGGCATCAGGCTGTCTCCATGGAGTTTAAATTGGTAGAGCTGAGTTACAACCCAGGAATCTACATTCTGAACTAAGATTCTCCCTCTACTTTCCTGGCCCCCCTTCCAAGCAAGATGATTCTTATGTAAATAATTTTAGAGTTATTCTCTGAGAAACACTTTAATCCTGGGCAGCCACTGCCGGTACATCTATAAATAATTTTCCTTTTTTATTTTTTTTTTGTTTTTGTTTTTTGTTCTTTTCTTTTTTTTTTCTTTTCTTTCTTTCATTCTCTTTCTCTCTCTCTTTCCTTCCTTCCCTCTCTACCTTTTCTTCCTTCCTTCTTTCATTTTTTACTGAATGATATTATTAACATAAAAATACAAGCAAATATCTTATTTCATTTAAGGAGAAATACCCAACACCATAAGTGAATTTGCATAGCCCCACTAGACTTATAATTTCAAATTTAGCACTTGGGTTAGGCGTCAAGGTAATTTAATAGGATAAATGACGTAATTTCCACTGTCCTCTTTTCACTCCAGTGCTCTAAAGGACAATTCTATATTTTGAAGCCATCTCTGGGTACTCTATAGAGAATCTATACAGCAGCATGCGACAGGCTGTGACTTTTCTGTTTAAGAGAGTCCATGCTGTGTGTGGCAGGGGGTCAGCCTCACTGTCCAGTCAGAGCCCAGACCAGGTTGTAACACCAATTAACTGGAGGAAGCACCTAAACAGAACCTAACCTTTCTCCTTTAGCCTCTTCAGAGTAGAACAGAGACTGGGGCTAGCTCCTCACCTGGCGACTTGATTAAATATAATAACTTGACTTTTTTTTTTTAAAGATTTATTAATTTTATACAAGAACTGGGGTACAGGCCAGATGTGGGGGAGGGTGAGAGGATTCACCAGAGACAGAGCAGGGAACAGAACAGTCAGACTGACAAAATACACTGCTGAGGGGAGCAGTGGGCACGACAGGAGAGGTCTACCGCACAATGTGGGACTCTCGCCGGCTGGCCAGGGTCGAACCAACGCTGCAGAGGCTGCAGACAGCTTCCCAGTGTGGAGCTCAACTGCCTGTGCCACCAGGGGAGGCCCAATAACTTGACTTTTTAAATGAGAATCATGAATCTAACTTAGCTTTATTTTCTTCAAATATGTATGCTGGATAATGCAAGCCTCTTCTATGAAGAAATATCATCACTATTAGGACCATTACATTTCTTAAATTTGTTGATGTATCTGTCAAAATAATGGTGACTTTGGAGTAGAACCCTAGAAGAGTGTTGGGAGGTCTTTATCAGAGCTCTTCTTTCATTGCTATATTCTAAGTAATTACCAGAAGGACAAGTTCTCTGTAGCCCTTAGTTAGAGTGACTCACTTTGCTAATAACATAGGAGGATCAAAATTGCAACCTTCGATTGGAATTTACCCTGTGCTCAAACTGTTCTATTGCTAGAAGTTGGAAAGGCTAAAATTATCATAAGCCTAATGGAGATCACTTAATCCATCTCATTTCTTACAGATAGAATGTTTTGAAATTATCTTAAAGATACTTAGGAAATTTCCATTGCAAAGTAGAGTCCTTCAGGTAAGAACCTGTGTTTGTTTAAGTCCTGGGGCAGGATAGGAGTAGCAGATCATTCTGTTCTTTAACCAAATTGCCTGCATTTCAATAAATAGCAGGGTAGTGTTAAAAGTGATTTGACAAGATGTTAGATCCAGTACACTCCTTGCTGCTTAGGAAGAATGACCTCGAGTAAAAAGTTTCCACACTTTAGCTCTTGTTTAGAATAGCAGCATTTAAAAGCATTAAGTTTTGTTTTAATAGAACGAGGTTTAGACCACAATTTCTGCTACTCACTGCCCATGTAATCTTGAGAAAACAGCTCAACATCTTAAAGCCATTTTCCTCATCTATAAAATTGGGATAGTAATATTAACTACCTGGTAGTGTTTAAATGATTAAATTAGCTAATATGTATAATAAACTCAGAAGACTGCCCAACAGTTATTTTTTTAGCGAAAGTTAACTTCTCGTAACTATAAGAGGTTATTACCTCCTCTATTAACCTGGAATAACAAATACCTCTTATTTAAATTCATTTTTGGCTTATATAAATAAGAAATTATATAAGTAAATGGGTTATAGAAACTGTAACCTGCACCAATTTATTTTTTTCTTTTTAGTATTAATATTGAGACCACTTGACAGAAGCAGCTTTGTTGCATAGGTGGTGGGACTCCCAAAGAGAGGAGTTGTATTAACTTCCCAGTTACACTGGGACTCCAGTTAAGAATCACAGAATATCCAAAAAACAATGGCAAGAGAGCCCATGACACGAGAATGGCATGTAGGTAAATGTGTACATGCCACTACTGCTGCAGTTCACAGTGGTCCTAGGAGTGATCAGAATGATGTTTCCGGATAGAGAAGAAGGATGCTGGTCTTGGGGGAGGAGGTTCACGACAGACGGGGGCCATGTGAGTGACCTGTTCTCCACAGAGAATGCTGGCTTGGCTCGTCTGGACCTCCCATGAGGTCCTTCCCATAAAGCTGCGGCATCACTGAAGTCTGGCTTTCCTTTCTATTTCCCAGTTGCTGTGCTCACACCCTTTCACAATCTTTATCTTTTTGCTCATCTAGCCTCCTTAAATCCTTTAATTGGAGGTTTACAAAAAGTTGCCTACACTGTAGTGGGAATTAGTCCCGTATGTCTGGGAGTATTTGCAATTTAAAAACTTCCCTGGGTAAAAAAATGCCAAGGACTGAATCAGTTATGGTAACATTTAAGGAAACAATGATGACCAGCCTGAACCCTTTACTGATGCTCTTCAAATTATGGGTATCTGATGAGTTGCATACACTTTATGCCAAGACCCAGCTTTCCCTGGAGCAGAAGGAAAATGAAAGCAGGAAGCTTTAGCACTAGGCAGGCTTTGCTTGTTGGCATTTTCTTATTACTGATCAATAAATAAGGTCAAAATTACTTGGTTTAAAGAAAGCAAACTTTCATGTAAATTCCGCTAAGTCTTTGGTCATTGCATTCTCACTCATTCAGAATTCATTTTCCTTCATACCTATATTTGATTTCAATTAAAAAAAGAGACAGCTTGCTTAATCTTTCCCACAAACTGATATGGTGTATACCTGAGTGAACGGGACAATTTTCCTTATAAATTATGTATAAAATCCTCAACTGCCGCCTCTCTCTTAGAGACTCAAAAGAAAATTCAATTTCTTTTAGCTTATTTTTTCATGGTTCTTGGGATATTCATTTCAGATTTTCCACTCATTTTTATAAATGTCTTATTTATTCAAGCTCTTCATAGAGGAAAGTAATGCTGCACATTGCTGATTTTATTACTCTGCACAGGTTACAATATCTTCTCAGAAGCCAAAACACTAATTGATTTTGAAGTTTCTGTCAATGATGAGAGGTCATGTGACACATTGGAGAGGGGGATGTGTGGCACAGTGGTTAGACCTGATTTCACTAAGCATGGGACACTGATTCTAGTCTGTCCCCCACCCTTCCTTAATTCTGTGACCTTGCTTGGGGCTTAGTCACCTTCACTTACAACACGGCAACTCTTTAACTGCCTGAGTCTAAGGCAGCAAGAGAAGGGGGCATTGGAGGAAAAGATCTCAATGTAGCTTTCATTTTTTAGTAGAATTCTTTAGTAGTTCTAGAAAATTCTTCTGGGACTCTTTTAGATGTGTGTTATGATTCTTTTCCATCAATTCCTTAGCAGGCAGTGCTGTAGCCATAAAATTCAGAGAATATGAAAATTGAGAAGGGTAGAAAATTAATATCCTTTGTTCTGGTTGCAGATATCCTTTAACCATGATTCCCAGTTGTGGGAGACTCTGAATTCAATGTGGAAGAAAAGAATGACAGGAGAACTACCTAATGAATATAAGGAGCCACAGGCCAGTATCTATTGCCTTTATTCATTTTAGTTAGTGACCAGAGCTGACTTGCTTCCATTTCCCTCAATGAAATATCTTCTGCCTGGACACTTGTGATACAGACCTACTGGAGGTACAAGTGTACAGGAGATGGACATCCTGGTATAGTGCTAATTATTCAAAGGCCCAAACCAAATGTAGCCTCTGAAATATTTCATGTTTTGAAGGGGAAGGCCATGTCTTGTATTTTAAAGGTTTTGCAACTTCTCTGTCATGCATTGGCATGCACACAAGAAGCATTTTCAATGATTTGTTGAATTGAACTTACTACCTGAGAGAGCCAATGATGAATTACATCACATTAAACAATACATGAATTGAGCGGTACATGTCATTGATATTTGATGCTCTGTGCAGGTCTTGCTTTGCTTTTCTGGTCTTCTTCTGTAGGGCCACTGGTGGAAGACTCTAGCTTTAACATCCTCAGGTCATTTCCTCCAATTTCAGCTTCTATAGCATCTCTGATGAATGCATTTTGACTGGGGCAGGAGGCTCAGTAGTGTAATGGCACTAACATTTCTCTGCTGCCTTTGAAGTCATAGCTCGGTGGTCTTGCCCTTTCCTATTTCATGGATTTGCTTTCTCCATTTGTTCTTAGTTGATTAGGAAATTGCTGAACACAGAACTTCTCCCTGTCCATAAATATCACCCAAGTTACACAGCATGGTGAGAGCTCTGCTATTTGTTTGGTTCACCGACTTTGGAACTTTTTGCAAATTAAAGGATTTGAAAGGATCTAATATGGTCATATCATCAGATAAATCTTTAGGGTCATGTTCTCCCCTTGGGGGTTTTATTTAAGTTAGTGTAATAGAAGGTGTACTCGGGCATCCAAGGACAGGAATTAGTTCTCCATTAGAGACCAGATGCCACTGCGTGGGGGATGAGCCTCATTTCTGAGTGAGAAGCCTTGCTTTGTATTTCGGGATTTCAAATTGTTATGCTCTGCTGTGCAACATGGTTTCACTTTCTAGAGGAGTTTTGAAAAGGAATTGCTGTTTTATTGGCACGCTGTCATATGCTTCCTTACAGAAAGATAGTGGGCTTTTGAGATGTAGTTGGATTTTGTGGTGATATTTGGAATGGATGAAATTTAGTAAGTCTAATGAAAAATTTGTTGCGTACTCTCTGTGTGGTCTCAGGTTTGTATTAGGTTTTTTGAAGATGGGAAAAAAATCTCTCTTGGAAGAAAAGTTAAAATTTAGTTAGAAACAAAATCATACATACAGGAAACCACAAAGAAGACAGAAGTATCCACAGAAGTGCTTATCTATGTGGTCACAGATGGGAGGGATCACAGAAACCTAAGAAACACCATGATTAGCCTGGCAAAGTGTCCCCTACGGAATTAGTCATATTTTACACATTTCCAGCTGGATTGATAGACCATATATTATAGGAAAATAACATTATCCAAAACTCTGCAAGCTGTTTTTAATTGCAGCCTTGCAACTAAAACCGTTTGTAGTTCTTTAGAAGTTTTATCCCCTCTGCATAGCATTTGTCTTGAAAAATCCAAATAACTCAGCCATCTCCCCTTCTTTAGAGTATCTTATGATTTGTTTTTATACATTTAGACTTTTCTCACAAACAGATAATCAGTGCCAAGCCTCTTAGAAGAGTGGCTGCTACCAATTTCTTGTAGTCTGCCCTATTATAATTTACTCATTTCTACTTGATACATTATTGAGTGTGACTGTTTTTTTTTTCTGTGTTGATCAAGACCTACTTATTTTGTTTCTATTAGGGACCAGTACTTTACTGGTTATAAGGTATACACGAAAAGAGCAAAAACTATACTCCCTGACATCAAGCAGCTTCATGGGGAAGGAAAAATAATGGACATAAAATTTTGAAGAAGTAATTAGTATTGGGGTGCATAGAGTGCAAAGGGCTCTGGGCAACAACAGAAATTAGTAAAAACAGGAATGATTAGAGAATGAGAAAATGAAGACTAGAACTGGACTTTAAATGTTGGTAGAATCTGAAAAGGCAGAAAGGATGTCACAAATGACTCTGGGCTCTGGAAGAGCAGTTGAATCTGTCAGCAATATTCATTAAGCATCCAGAAGGCAAACCAATGGGCATCATGAAAAGAAAAAAATCAGGGAGAACAGAAAGGAGTAAACACTTACTATTTCTTTTTAATCTTGCAATTAAGAGTTGGGTGAAGCTATTTCTATTCTACAGAAGCAACTGAGGCTCAGAAAGACAATGGCAGAGGTGAATTTAAGCCTGAATCTTAACAACTGTATTTGTCTGGTCTCTTCATGCTGCCTGCCCAGACATTTTGCCATACCCTGTGGAAAGAAAAATAAAAAAAAAAAAAATGTGGTCTTGGATTCAGACAACACTGCATTCACTCCACTTTGGAGAAAAAGATGAATACATGGAAAATTACCATGCAAGGACATCCATCATGGCCAGAACAGGAGGTCAGATTGATCTCTAGGCTCAAGGTCATCAAAAGAGAAGGGGACTGGGCTTAGAGCTTGATTTAGCACTGGACTAGATTTCGACAGATTTTATACCAGACTGAAACGGTGACCAACACAGGTGTTTATGAATTTTAGCAATGTTAGTGTCCGGTACAAAATATCAGGACTTGTTTGCTGCTGCTCTTGGCTTTTCTGTTAGTATCTCAGGTACAATCCAAACAAGTGGGCAGTGTGGAATTAGGTAGTGCTCATTGGAGAAAGGAAGGTGCCTAGAAAACAAAAGCATGAGAGCCTGTTTATCTGCCTTAATCAGGTCTGGGAAAGGGAGGGGATTGCTGTAATGGAAATAAGTAGAATAGGCAGTTTTATGCCCTAAGTATTTATATCATCTATTAAAGATATTGCTATAGTCCCTTTTCAATGATTTGCTGGGCAGTTAAATTCAGACTTCAGTTCAGTTTAACACCCTGAAGTGGTTGTTTTACATAATTTATGTCACTAGGATTCTTTTTGAACTACAATCTGACCTTCACAGTGTGAGAAAGAGACTGCAAACTGAGACCCTCCTTGGTCCAGTGGGACCCCCTACAGGAAGATCAGGAGGCCTGGTTTCTTCAAATTGAAGTGTCAACCCAAAGCCCAAGGGTTGGGTTGTAAAGGCAGATTTATTTGGGAGTATTGAACTCAATTATGTGTTATCTGTTAACATCCACCACTGGACAGCTGTCTTAGTGTATATGTCTTGTCTCCACAGTTAGGCTATGAACTTCATAAAGGTGGGCACCACATCTTATGTCAGATCAAGTTGGTTCACATTTGTGTTCCTCTGGTCTTCCACAAGGTTTTCTTGATTCATTTTGCAAGAGAGAAGGTGTGAGAGGGGGTAGGAAGAGGAATGATTATAATAGCCATGCTCAGACTTTCCTTTAAAATCAGTCCCTAGCCTCCCCTGGTGGCGCAGCGATTGAGCGCTGGGCTGCAAAGCTGCCCACAGCCTCTGCAGCTCTGGTTCGATCCCCAGCTGCCAGCGAGGGTCCCACATGGCGTGACAGACCTCTCCTGCCGCACCTGCTGCTCCCCTCAGCAGTGTATTTCATCAGTCTGCCTGATCTGTTTCCCATTCTGGCTCTGGTGAATTCTCTCACCCTCCTGTGCTTCTGACTTATCCAGTGCTTGTATAAATAAATAAAATCTTTAAAAAAAAATAAAAAAAATCAGTGTATTTTCCATATCCTATACCATATCCTCTTTCCCTTGCTAAACATGTATTCACCTGCCCCTATATAAATTTCTTAGTCTGTGTGAGTTTCTATAATAGAATATCATAAACTGGGTAGCTTATAAACAATGACATTTTATTTTTCCCTAGAGGCTAGGAAGTCTAAGATCAAGGCACCAGTAAATCTGGCATCTGATGAGCCCACATCCTATTTCATAGGCAGTCGTCATCTTTCTGTCTCCTGCATGGTGGTAGGACAAGGGAACATTCTGTGGTCTCTCTTCTAAGAGCACTAGTCTCATTCATCAGGGCTCATTACCTAGTCACCTTCCCAAGGATCCACTTCCAAACACCATCACATTCAGGATTAGATTGTAACTTGTGAATTGTAAAGGGACACAAAAATAATTATACTCATATTAATTATATATCTTCCTTGCTTTCCACCCTTCGCTCTGCCTATTCAGATTTCTATCAGCTGATGGGTATGCATTGTTTGTATTGCCCAGCACCCCTCTTTCTATTCGGTAATTGCTTTTCCCCATCCATGGATCATGAGGAGACTATCAGTTACAGTGCGTTCCCCATTCCTAGCTCCAGAAATGCTGTTATGGGAGTCCTCTATCCATGGTGGTCTGTGTACAAGGTGAGCCCCAAACCAACAAAGTCAGCAGGAAAAGTGTCTTTGTTCCTGGGGTAACAAATGGTGAGGACTGTGTTTGGAGCTGGGGATGTCTCTTCTCTCCCCTATGAAGAGAGCTGCCAGAGAGAAAACAAAGGCTAAGGAACTGAATGCTGAAACACATGTTGAGAGTGTATTTGTGGGACAAAAAATGAGAACATTATACCTCTAAATCATATACAGTGTGGTAAACCATTGTTATATCAATAGGAAAAATACAACAACATATTACAGTGAACCTCTTGGCTTAAATCCAAAATAAAAAAAAAAATAATGAGAGCATTATTTGAACAACTGGATCCAGACTGCTTCATCCCAACACTATTTTTGGAGCTTTGGTCAACCAGTAAATAGCTATTTTCAATTGGATTTCTCCCATCTGAGACCAGGAGTTTTTTGCATCTTAAAGCTTAAATGTTATCTGTAAACCCAACTTAGAAAGTTCCTTTTCTCTTCCGAGTGGTTATTTCAGTGGAATTCTGTGTATTAGACATGTTGATGTTTCTTACAAAAATCCTCACGTTCCATGATAGTGGTTTCTCAACTGTTTGTCCCAAATCTGGTGCCTGCATGGGCAGGGTTAAATCAGGTATTCCATAAAGATCTGATTGATTCCTGAGATATTTACAAAAGTAAGAATGATTTCTAACCATTGGGGCTTTGCTACTCTTTCTATGACCTGAGAAAGTCAAAATCCACTTCTGGTAAGTTCTGGGTCATGAACTTTGCAAGATTATGTGATGACAATAATACCCCAGTTTCCTTCATTTGCATCTTGTGTTCTAGGTTTGTTTACCCTCCCACATGTTGGCTAATGGGATTTGGTCCCCATGATTTGGTGTACACCAAGATCAGATGAGAACACTCTGGGTATATGCCTCACCCATAGTCCCACTCAATGAAATCTCACACCTGGGCTTTCTAAATTCAAGTGTAGTTTTCACACTCAGATGAGGCAATTCTAAAACCCAAGCATGAAGAAAATCCAAACTTGGCCCTGAACAGTTGTTTATAATCTAAGAAAAACAATTTTACAACAAATACCTAGAAGGAGGTTGTAATCTATAGTTTGGAAGGGAATGGAAGGCTATAATAAATAAAAACAACAGCAAGAAGTCCTATAACTGTGTAATCTGAACTATGTAATTTATTTCTGTTTCACACACTGTCTGCTGTGTGCCCTGATTTCTTTTGTGGGTGGCCACAGTTTCAAGTAGAGGATGATTCCCAGAGGATAAGTTTTGTACTCCACGGCTGTGTCTTTGCCCCTGAAAACACATACTGCATACCTATCATAGAGCTCGGTACATATTTGATATCCCAGAACCTTATTTTTACCTTGAACTTGTGAATAATGATGAAAAGATTTAGTTTGAATCAAAGTAATAGGATTGAGTTCTCTAAACTACCTACCCTTTGGTGCCTCTTTTGCACATGACAATCTTTCTATTTCCCTTCTGAAATAAACTTTAAAATTTCTCCTATTTCTACCATATAGTAGGGAAAAAAGATTTTAGTTCACTGAAGGATCCTAGAAACAGAAATTCTTTCAACCCAGGCCCCAAGGTCCCTTTGTATATGCTTAACCAATGAATGACCACAGCTGCTCCTGGGAGCATGGCCACACTTGAGTTCTCCTTGGTGCCAGCTGCTTCAGTGGGATGCAACCCAATATTGAGAATCAGGGTACCATTAATCTCATTCTGTGCCACTTCCAGTCCAGAAACACCCACAGAGCTGATACCCTACCTTTTATCCCTCTAAGCTAAAGAGTTAGCTAATCATTGAATTGTAGATTTTAGAAGATAGAGGTATTTCAGATGGAGAGTTACCAAAGATGAGCTTCAGGGTCTGTGAATGAGCAGGTGTTTCATTTCTCTTTCTCAGGAGGCTCTTGGGAAATGACTTTTTAAGATGGTGGGTAGAAATGTTTCATTTTTATCCACATTAGTGATATGCAGTGAATTGGGAGGGGCAATGGAAATGCTCTGAAAGAATTTAAAGACCACTCCTCCCAAATGTAGACAAGACTATTCATGTAACTCGCAGGAAAACTTTTCAATATCTACTGGATTAATTTTTATGTATTTTTTTTATTTTTTTACCTCTTGGTGCATTTTATTTACTTGACTTCACCATTATTTAGTCCTCCAAGTTGTTATAGGTTTCAATGATTTTTCTGAAAATTTGCTATTTTAGAGTATCATTGAACATTTATGTGAATTAGCAATAATTGTAAGAAATTCATTATGGTGTATATTGATCAAAAGAAGAATAAAGAGGTAAGATAATAATGTGCAACAGCTAAGAAAATGAGTTCTAAGTGAAAGAAACTGGACACAAAAGGCCACACAGTGTATGATTTCATTTTTATGAAACATATAGAAAAGGAAACTCCATAGAGACAGAAGGTGATTACTGGTTACTAGGGGTTACAGTTATGGTGGAGATTAATGCTAATGGTTGTGGGGCTTTTGAGAGGCAGTATACTGTTTTAAAATTGATTGTGGTGATGGTTGCACAACTCTATGTATATACTAACATTTTAATTGCACAGATTTAAAAGGTAAACCTATGGTGTGTATTAGTTTGCTAGGGCTGCTGTAACAAACTACTACGTATTAGTGGCTTAAACAACAGCAATTTATTTTCTCCCAGTTCTGGAGAGTAGAAGTCAAAGATCAAGGTATTAGCAGGGGTGGTTTCTTTTGAGGGCTGTTGTAAAAGACTCTATTCTAGTCCTTTTAACTCTGTAGATGACTGTCTTATCCCTGTGTCTGCATGTCATTTCCCTCTCTATCTACCTGTGTCCAAATTTCCTGCTATTCTAAGGACAATAGTCATGTTGAATTAGGGTCACCATGATGACTGCATTTTCACTGAACCTATAAAGACCCTAACTCCAAATATAATCAGTATGAAGTTCGGGGAGTTAGAACTTCAGCATATGATTTTATGGGGAGGACAAAATCCCATAACAATATGTGATTTATATCTTGATAAAGCTCTTAGGTAAAAAGGAAGGACAAAAATAAGAAAGGAAGGAAGGGAGAGAGGGAGGGAAGAAGAGACAGGGAGGAAGGGGCAAGGCATGGTGTCAGGTTTTCTGTGTTCAAATCCCTATTCTTTTAATGACTAGTGGCATTGAGTATGTTACAAAGATTCTCTGGTTCTCTCTGTTATTTTTTTATTTGTGAAATGATAATAAAACTTACGTCCTAAGTTTTTTAGGAGGGTTAAATAAGTTAATACATATTAGATACTTAGAGTGTTATTTGGCACATAGGAAGCATTCAATTTAAGTTAACTAATTACTGCAGGTAAAGGCAAAAGTAAATTGGTTGTTTTGTGAAGAACCCATGAAAAGGAAAATCTGATTGCTAGGACATGGATTTACCTCTCATCGAATCATCATAAATTACTTCTTAGCTATTAATGAGATACTGAAAGTAGTATCTTCCAACACCAGTCTAGGGGTGGTAAGCTCTAGAACTCTCCATTTGCTTATTCTTTCCCCTATCAAGCACCCACTGACTTAAAAAAACTGCATTAGTGACATTTTACACCTTCCAGGCCCCACTTCTTCCCCAAAGAAGAAAGATGAAGATGTATGTTCGAGATATGAAAAACCTCAAAGCTGCCGATTTGAGTACATATTCATCAACTCTGTTTTCAGCCACACAAGATAATACTATCCTCACTCTCTTGTTCCAGAGCACATGACATCATGGTCCTTTTCATTAATGTACTAGACTCTCCTTCCCTCACAAAACCCACCTGAATTCTGCTTTGACCAGATTTTTTTTCACCTCATCTTCTTATCTTTCCTATAAGAAGGCAAATATTCAGCACTTATTTCCTATAAGTTTGTTGCAACAATCTGCCCTCCTTTCTTACTCTCTGTTTTGCCTTCTATTTTTGTTTCAAACATAGTTATTTCCTTTTCAGTATTCTCAAGACAATTCTCACACACTAAATATAATCTTTTTATTTCTGAAAATGTATCTGATGTGACTACATATGTCCTAAGATTGAATGTAAAAGGGACTTCTGTTTGATATTTTAAAGTACTTCATATATCTCTATATGCATTTCTTTTATGTATGTAATATTTTTAACCATTATTATATATTAACTGAGTGTCTGCCACTTTGTTAGATATTAGTAGCAGAAGTAAAGATACATAAAGCACTTCTCTAATCCTTAGGGTGCTCGCAACCTTAAGAGAAATATACATTATATGTATCTATGTATTATATATATGTAGATACATACACACAGACAAGTATATGATCTATAGTATAATGCAGATGTGAGAAGTGCCATAAATGAGATATACATACATTTCTTTGGAACAAAAGACAAAACTCTATCTTGTACACAAGAATAAAAGCTTATTATGGGCTGATCCATCCAATTGTACTCCTCTAAAAATCACTCCTACATCTCTAATTTCCTATTATCTGGAGCATCATCATGGAAGTAATAGGGATGTTAAACCAAACTGTAGGTCTAATGAGAATAGAGATGAAATTATTCTTTGGAGTGAAATAAATAAACTAAAATAAACCCGTCTTCTATAAGAGAATGCCCCAGCAGGTAGCTTACTAATGAAAACAATGATTTCCAAGGGGTTGTGCTTTTCAAAAGTTTTGCCAAACTGCTAGTTTTTCCAATGCTTTTCATCGGAAAAAAGCAGACAACATGATTAGATGACTTCAGCATTGCTTTCACATCTGAAATTGAAGGAAATGATGAGGACAATTACCCCCTCCCCTCCACACCCCTTCCCCAAAGTGCAAACTTGTTCGGAGTGGCACAGGCTTGACATAACTAATTGGGGCAAATATTCAGCACAAGGCATGGGAAATTAACCACCAAAGTCTCATTAGCATTAATGGGAATTGCACAGCTAATTCCCTCCCCATTGTGCGCAATATTTACTTCATAATGTTTATCCTGACATTCTACAACTTCCAGCAGGAAGCAATGATTTAGGGGCATGGGTTTGAAAACCCTGTTGGGTCCCATGTCAGCTCCTTGATCATACACCCCAAGAATGACCTCTGGGTGCCCTCACTGACTTGTGTATAGCCTTGTATACCTCTTGGTCCACCAGTGCTTCCTCCCCCCACCTACCCATTAACATTGAGGAATACATATAGATGTTGTCCTGATATTTTCTCAGAGATTAAAGAATTCCAAACTCGAGACAGAGCAACCTGGAAGAACCATCTTGGCTGCAATGTATACAAAGGCTATTATCCTTTCTGTTCCTCTCTCCATTTTTCATAAATCACTCCACTGATGTCAGAAATCTTCATGACTACAATTTTCTTGGACAAATAAGCTGCCTACCTGTGTCATTGTTAGGTGTTTAGGGATCTGTGAAGTTATGGTATCCAATTTGTTCACTTTTCAAATTTATGAATTTCTCAGAAAAATGGGAAGATATTTTTCTCTGTAATTCTACTTACCCCTTTCTGTCTAAGAATGTCTTATGCACACAAGACTTCGGGAAACACTATAGAGTTTATGCAGACACTCTGATCTATGGCAAACCCCAGTTTGCCTGGGACTTAGTATTACACTAGTGATTGAGGTCATTCACAGAGTAACTAACACACACATGGTTGACCCCAACAAAACCCTGGACATGTTGAAAATCAAAGCCAGACAAAAAGGAGTACATGTAGCTTAATTTCAGTTACCTGAATCCAAATTGTAGTGTTTAGAAAGATACTTACAATACATACCAATACATAAAAAATGTAATTCCATTTAAACCAGCATAATGATTAACAAAGGTATAGGGCAGGGACTAGATGGGGTCAGAGGGCAGCTGTTGCATACTTATCATGTAATAAATTAGTGATTACTGCTAATAATATATTTAGCAATAAAAACTCAAATACATACAGAGAAATATGTTGGCATACAGATCTCTTCCTTCCTACTTATTTTCTGAGAATAATTTTATGAAAGTTATTACCACCATGCTGCTTTTCCAAACCAGAATAGAAAACTTAGTCTTATTTCTCCCATGTTTCTCTTAGTCCTGACGTGTGACGATGGTGGTAGAGAAAATTTAAAATGTTAAAACAATTGTCATTTTTTTAAAGATTTATTTATATATGCATACAAGAACTGGGGTACAGGCCAGAGGTGTGTGTGTGGGGGGGGGGGAGAGGATTTACCAGAAACAGTGGGGAACAGAACAGGAAGATGTACTGAAATACACTGTTGAGGGGAGCAGCAGGAAAGTCAGGAGAGGTCTGCTGCGCCATGTGGGTCACCTCCCTAGCTGGGGAACAAACTCATGCTTTCTGTGGCTGCAGATAGTTTCACATTGCTGAGACTTAACCTCTTGCACCGTCAGGGAGGTCCAAATTGCCATTTTTAAATTACAGCTAAACCAAGGGATGGAAACAAAAATAAACAACTCTCTCCAGTTTGGGAAAATTAAGTACCACACGAAGTTTTGAGTCTCTCCTGGTGGCATGTTTGCCTGCAGTATTTGACACATCTCCCTGCCTTGACGGAAGCAATCCCACCTCTGTGATGATAGGCTGCTTACCTTGATTCCTCTTGCAGATTAGTAGGGGGAAATCCACTGGCAAAAGCTCTGCCAGAAGCATTTATTTTGAAACTGCAATATGAGTAACTCTGTCAACACACAGAAAACTTGGACTGCAAAAGAGACTTCTTATTAAAAACTCAGGCTTCTAAATCTTGCTTAGGGGTTAGCTTATGAAAAGTGTGGCCTTTCACCTGTTGGATCCTTGCTGGAATCTCCAAAGGGGGTTACTGAGAGAACATGCCACCGGCACTGCTGTCTTATTCAGGAGGCTTCAGGATAATAATGATAATAATATTTATGCCTGGCCTTATAAACTGTCTTTTTTAGAAAAAAAACACCACAGGCATACTAAATTCACTATCTCATCACTCCTTCTTTGGGTCCTCTGAGGCAAAATGACTTGTTTTCCTTATATTTACATATAACCAATGAGAATGGCCCAGTGACCTGTGTAACAGTTTTGACTTCATTTACTGGCCTGTTCTACCTCAGATAACTAACTGGTGGTGCCTCTCTGACCCATCCTTGAATGTAAAAGTATCATTAATCCTGTTAAAAAAAAAAGATGAAAAAACTGTAACCTTAGGTTTTGGGAATAAAAGTATATGAAAGAGTTACCTACAGTTGAATGAAAAATACATTAGTTTTAAAAAAGGCACTTTCCAAGTAGCTCAGGTCTGTGTGCTTCCCCGGTCACTCTTTGTGCTTTCTCAACCTAGGAGTCTGACCTGAGGTTGAGGATCTTCCGATGCAGGCACTTGTGCTTCATTCAGCCCTATTTGATTTCATCAGGGCACCATTGAACATGAGATTTTATGCTTATAACCCATAGAAAGCAATAGAAAAAAAGCTGAGTGCCATTTATAAAAATCCCAGTTTTCATTGTCTTTCTTTTCCAAACCCAGTTTAGAAAAATCTAATCTCAGTATTTGAGACAATCTAAGACTCCACTGCCTCCTAGTTCCCCCTTCAAAGACCCTCTGCAGCTCCTTTCTCAGACTTGGCCTCCACCTCCTTTGTCCGCAGGAGGGTACATGCTGCTTTATGAGCCACTAAAAGAATCAAAGTGACCCTGGGCTCAGGAAGATTTATATCATTCATGCACACATTTAATAAAGGCTGGGATTTGATGGTTCTTGACTATTCTAGATGAACTATTGCATTCAGGTCTGCTTAGACTACAAAGGAAAAAAAAAATTGAAGAAAATACTGGCGTCGATCCTCACACAGACCATTTTACTACTTAGTCTAAGTTAAAAGCTTTGTAATTTTCTGTGACATAAAGTGAGTATTGTTCATTCCTCACCATCTCATGGCTATGTCATGTATTACTCTGATTTTATTATTCAAAGAGTATATAGGTGTGTATAGATACTAAATATTTATAAAATAGAGCTCTTTATGGTATACTAGAACCAAAGATTTAGAACTAAATAACTTGAAGCTAGAAAAGAAAATGTTAATTTTTTTTTCTTATGAATAAATTTATTTATTTATTTATTTTTTTAATATTAAATTTTATTTTTATATTCCCCCATACAATTGCAAACGCCCCATTCTGACCCCAATCTTTCCCCTCCCGCCCCCCACCCCCCAAAAAGTGTCTCTGGTTCATAGTTTTTTGTTGATTTTGATTTTCACTTTCTTATATTCATTTTCCTGGTCCCTTATTTAAGTTTTCTAGATTCCTGCTATGAGTGAGACCATCCGGTATTTTTCTTTTTCTTTTTGGCTTATTTCGCTGAGCCTGATCCCTTCCAGCACCATCCATGTTGCTGCAAATTGCATGTGTTTATCTTTTTTGAATGCTGAGTAATATTCCATGGTATATATGTACCACATCTTCTTGATCCAGTCATCTATTTTTGGGCATTTGGGCTGTTTCCAAAGCTTAGCTATTGTAAACAGTGCTGCTATAAACATAGGGGTGCAGGTGCTCTTTGGAATTGCTGTTTCTGTGTCCTTTGGGTAAATACCTAGGAGTGGAATTGCTGAATCATATGGAAGCTCTATGTTTAGTAGGTCCAGAAATCTCCACACAGCTCTCCATAGTGGTTGGACCAGTTTGCACTCCTACCAACAGTGCAGAAGAGTTCCTTTTTCTCTACACCCTCGCCAACATTTGTTGTTGCTAGTTTTTTTAATATGTGCCATTCTCACTGGTGTGAGATGGTATCTCATGGTAGTTTTGATTTGCATTTCCCTGATTACAAGTGATGTTGAACATTTTTTCATATGTCTGTTGGCCACTTGCATTTCCTCTTCAGAGAAGTTTCTTTTTAGCTCTTCTGCCCATTTTTTGACTGGATTATTTTCTTTGTTGTTGCTGAGTCTCATCAGCTCTTTGCAGATTTTTGTGATCAGTCCTTTATCATTAGTGTTGGGTGCAAAAATGTTCTCCCAGTTGGTGGGGTTTCTCTTTGTTTTTGTTATTGTCTCTTTTGCTGTGCAGAAGCTCTTTAATTTGATGTAGTCCCAGCTGTTTATCTTTGTCTTCACTATCACTGCTTTGGGTGATGTGTCTGTAAAGATGTCTTTGATGTGCAAATCCCGTAGTGTTTCGCCTATATTTCCTTCTATGTATTTTATGGTTTCAGGTCTTATGTCTAGTTCTTTAATCCATTTTGAGTTGATTTTTGTGTATGGTGTGAGGTAGTGGTCAAGCTTCGTTGTTTTGCATGTAGCGACCCAGTTTTCCCAGCACCATTTATTGAACAAACTTTCTTTGCTCCAATGCATAGTCTTTGCTCCTTTGTCAAAGATTAGTTGACCATAAATCTGTGGGTTTATTTCTGGATTTTCTATTCGATTCCATTGGTCTGTATGTCTGTTCTTGTTCCAATACCATGCAGTTTTGATGATTATGGCTTTGTAGTAGAGTTTGAAGTCTGGGAGTGTGATGCCTCCATTTCCTTCTTTTTTTTTCAGTAGAGCTTTGGCTATTTGGGGTTTTTGGTGATTCCATATGAATTTCATCAATAATTGTTCTATTTCTTTGAAGAATGCCATTGAGATTTTGATTGGAATAGCATTGAATCTGTATATTGCTTTTGGTAGGATGGCCATTTTAATAATGTTTATTCTTCCAATCCATGAGCAGGGGATGTCTTTCCATTTCTTTGTGTCTTCTTCTATTTCTTTTAACAGTGTTTTATAGTTTCCTTTGTATAGGTCCTTTACCTCTTTTGTTAGATTTATTCCCAAATATTTGATTTTTTTTTCGATAATAAAAGGGGTGGTTTTTTTTTATTTCTTCTTCTTCAGATTTATTGTTTGTGTATAGGAAGGCTACTGACTTTTGCGTGTTGATTTTGTATCCTGCCACTTTACTGAATTGATTGATGAGTTGAATTAGTTTTTCTGTGGAGATTTTGGGGTTCTCTATGTATATTATCATATCATCTGCAAATAGTGATAGTTTGACTTCTTCTTTTCCTATTTGGATTCCTTGGATGTCTTTCTCTTGTCTTATTGCTCTGGCTAGGACTTCCAGTATTATATTGAAAAGCAGTGGTGAGAGTGGACATCCTTGTCTTGTTCCAGATCTTAATGGAATTGCTTTCAGCTTTTCACCATTGAGAATGATACTGGCTGTTGGCTTGTCATAGATGGCCTTTATGATGTTGAGGTATGTTCCTTGTATCCCAAGAATTTCAAGGGCTTTTATCATGAATGGTGTTGCACTTTGTCGAAAGCTTTCTCAGCATCTATTGATATTATCATATGGTTTTTATATTTCTTTTTGTTGATGTGTTGGATAACGATTGATTTTCGGATGTTAAACCATCCTTGTGCCCCTGGAATGAATCCAACTTGGTCGTGGTGAATTATCTTATGGATACATTGTTGGATTCTGATAGCTAAAATTTTATTGAGGATTTTTGCATCAGTGTTCATTAGGGAGATTGGCCTATAGTTTTCCTTTTTTGTGTTGTCCTTATTCGGTTTTGGTATTAGTGTAATATTGGCTTCATAGAACGTGTTTGGTATTGTCCCTTCCTTCTCAATTTTTTGGAAGAGTTTGTGAAGGATAGGCACTAATTCGTCTCTGAATGTTTGGTAGAATTCATTTGTAAATCCATCAGGTCCTGGGCTTTTGTTTTTGGGGAGGTTTTTGATTACCATTTCAATTTCGCTGCTTGTAATTGGTCTGTTTAGGTGTTCTATTTCTTCTTTATCTAGCTTTGGGTGATTGTAGAGTTGTAGGAATTTGTCCATCTCCTCTAGATTGTTGAACTTGTTTCCATATAACTGTTCATAGTAGTTACTGATTATTCTTTTGATTTCTGCTGTGTCCGTTGTGATTTCTCCTCTTTCATTTATGATCCTGTGTATTTGTGCTTTCTCCCTTTTTTCCTTTGTGAGCCTGTCTAGGGGTTTGTCTATTTTATTTATTTTTTCAAAGAACCAGCTCTTGGTTTCATTGATCTTTTGGATTGTTTTTTTAGTTTCAATTTCATTTATTTCTGCTTTGGTTTTTATTATTTCTTTTCTTCTACTGGTTTTGGGGTTTTTTTGTTGTTCTTTTTCTAGATCTTTGAGCTTCGAGATTAGGTTTATTCTTTGAGTTCTTTCTTGTTTCTTGATGTGAGCTTCTATTGCTATATATTTTCCTCTTATTACTGCTTTTGCTGCATCCCATACATTTAGGATATTGGTGTCCTCCTTGTCATTCAATTCAAAGAATTTTTTAATTTCTTCTTTGATCTCCTCGTTAGCCCAGTGGTCTTCCAGTAGTGTGGCTTTTAATCTCCATGAAGTAGGATAGTTCCTTGCCTTCTTTTTATGATTTATTTCTAGTTTGATGCCTTCGTGGTCAGAAAAGATGGTTGGTATGATTTCAGTCTTGGTGTATCTGTTGATGTTTGTCTTGTGCCCCAGTATGTGATTGATCCTGGAGAATGATCCGTGTGCGCTTGAGAAAAATGTGTACTCCGTATTTTTGGGGTTTAGTGTTCTATAGATGTCTGTTAAGCCTAATTGCTCTAGGTCCTTATTTAGAGCTTTGGTTTCTTTACTTATTTTTTGTCTTGTTGATCTATCCATTGTTGATAGTGGTGTGTTGAAGTCTCCCACTACGTATGTGTTTTCTCTGATGTCTGTTTTCAGAGAGGACAACAGTTGTCTGATATATTTTGGTGCTCCTTCGTTTGGTGAGTATATGTTAATGAGTGTTATTTCTTCTTGAAGTATTGTCCCCTTGATCATAATGTAGTGACCATTGGGGTCTCTTTTTATCTTTTTCAGTTTGAAATCTGTTTTATCTGATATAAGTATAGCTGTTCCTGCTTTCTTTTTTGGCCCATTTGCTTGTAGGATTGTTTTCCATCCTTTGACTTTGAGCCTATTTTTATCTTTTGTAGCTAAATGTGTTTCCTGGAGACAGCAAAAGGTTGGGTTTTGTTTCTTAATCCAGGCTGCAACTCTGTGTCTTTTTATTGAAGAATTTAGTCCATTTACATTTAGAGTTAATATTGATATGTTAGCATCTGTATTTGCCATTATGTTTGTCTTTACTTTGATTTTATTTATTCTTTTAATAACTTTTTTTTTTCCGTCTTCTTTCGTTGTTATTCGTCCCTCTGAGGTTCTCGTTTTAGGATTCCTTGTAGTATTTTTTGGAGTGGGGGTTTATTCGTAATGAAATTCCGGAGTTTCTCTTTGTCTGGGAAGGTCCATATTCTTTCTTCATGGAGGAAAGAGAGCTTTGCGGGATAGAGTATTCTTGGTTGGCATCTGTTTTCTTGGAGTCTGTTGACTATGTCCCTCCACTCTCTCCTTGCCCGTAGTGTTTCTTCGGAGAAGTCTGATGTCAGCCTGATTGGTTTTCCTTTGAATGTTATCTGTTTCTTCCCTCTTGTCAGCTTCATTATTTTTCCTTGTCCTGGATTCTTGGGAGCTTTACTATTATGTGTCTTGCTGTGTTTTTCCTTTCGTCGTGGAAGTTTGGTGTTTTTCTTGCTTCTTGTATATCAATTTTCAGCTCCTTCTTCACATTTGGGAAGTTCTCTTCAATTATCTCCTGGAATATTTTCTCTGTTCCTACATCTCTCTCCTCTCCTTCTGGAATTCCTATAACTCTTATATTTCCTTTCCTCATGGAGTCAGATAGTTCCCGAAGTCTTTCTTCATTCTTTTTCCTTCGTACTTCTCTTTCCTTTTCTGTTTTGGTTCTTTTTATTTCTGTGTCTTCAAGAGAACTTATTCGTTCTTCCATTTCATCTATTCTGCTTTCCTTGCTTTTCCCGGAGTTCTTTAGTTCCTCCATTAATTCTTTGATCTCCTGCATTTCTTTTACTTCCCTCTTTAGGGACTCAATTTCATTCTTCTGACCATTGTTTTCCCTCTTTAGGGACTCAATTTCCTTCTTCTGATATATCACTTTTTTAATCATGGCAATTTTAAATTCTCTTTCTGGAAGGCTCAGAAGTTCTTCCAAGTTGCTGTCGTTGCAATCTGGGAGTGGTTTTCTTTTTGTGGTGTGCTTCTTTCCTGAGGAGTTGTTAGGTTGCGTGTGGTTCTTCTACTCCCTACTGTCTGTTTTCTAATTTGTCGTATGCGTTGGGACACTGTGTTGCTCGGACTGACTGGCATCTTGGGTGAACTTCTCCGCTCCCCTCTGGCTCTTCCAGGAGCCATCTCTGTCTTCTGGGGGAGCTTTCTGCTGGTTTTAGGCAGTTTTTACTGAAGAAATGTCCCTGTTCTCAAATGGCGAAGTGGGATGCAGTCCCTGCGCCTCTGGTTTCAGGCACACTCTTCTGCGCACCCGGTCTGCCCCGGACGTGGGTGCCTGCTCCCTCTGTGGGCTCAGACTGCTGGTCAGAAGGGGCCTGGCGTGGGCTAACTTCCCGGCTGGCCACTGGGTCCTCTAGAAGTCTTCTGCCCTTTTCAAGCAGTCTTAAGAAATTTCCTGTTCTATGGGGTGTCAGTGACTTTTTTTTCCTGGTCGCTAGGTGGCGCCAGAGATCTCTCCTATTGTCCTTGGGGGGCTGTTTTTCGCCTCCCCCCACCCCGTGGGACAGGGAACAGAGCGGGAATGGTAGGGTACACCTCAACAGCTTTGGGGTGCTGTGTCTGCCTTGTGCCCCACCTTCATGGAGAACCCACGCCCCGAATTTTCATGCCCCGGGTCTCAGTTCAAAGCCCTCAGTTCCAGGATGCAGGCTGTAGCCCAGTTCAGTGGCGCGGGAATGGCGCCTTTTGCACCGCTCCTGTGCCTGGGTGCCTGGTTCCTGCTTACTCAGGGAGGGACCTTTACCTCAGTGAGGACCTCCACGTGTCTCCCCGCAAGCCTAGGTCGTCTCCCCGCAAGCCTAGGTCGCAGGCGCGGGGACCTGGGCAGCCACGATCCTGGTCTGCACTTGCTTTTCAAGTGCGCAAGCTTACCCGCAGCCTGGGCTGTGTGGGCGTCTCCCGGGGTCTTTGTTCTTCTCTAATGGCGCCCGGAGCCGTTCCGCTCACCACAGCGGCGAATCCTGCAGGGTTCGCCTCAGCTCCCGTTCACGGGGTGTGGTGGCTGCAATAGTTCCTTTCCACTCACAGTCCCGCTTGCTGCGTCGTTTGTTCTTGTTGGCTGTTTTGGTTTGTTGTTTTCCTCCTCTCTGCCGGTCGGAGAGTCGAAAATGTTAATTTTAAATAAATGCTTGTCTGGTGTTTTTGTGGACACTACATTCACAATATTAGTTTTATCCTTATTATGAAAGTGATGTACAATTACAAAGGCTTGATTTGTTAGCTAGGGGCTAGGCTGTCCTTCTACTGATCTTCTTGGCATTTTCCTAACAACATCTGAACTAAAAACATTTCAGATGACTTAGAGTATCCCAGAGCCAAAACATTATTTCAGAAATGGTATAACAATTCTCTTCTCAGTCAGCTTGTTAAATTGGAAAAATGGTCTGCTTACAAATTTCTAATCCTTCCCCGCACCAGAAGCTATATCTGTGTGCAACCCTCAGGTGCCAAGCACGTAGGGCTGAATTTCTTCTCCAAATTTCTTTTTTTTTTTTTGGTTAACTTCCTGTATCTTTTGAGTGAGTGAATATGCAGACTGGAGCAGAACTTGGCTGCTTTCAGCTGTTCTTGTAAAGGGATCAGCTCAGCCAGCCTGGGAGGCTCTCTAATTGGAGGTTTATGGTAATGCAATTGTTCCCCACCTGCAAGGCAGCTCTCAGCACTCCAAGCGTGCAAGAGGATAGAAAGCCAGGTTGATGGACAGGCAGTCCCAGCCCAACCTTGCCTGAGTTGGAATGGCCCAAGGTCGGCCCATCTGGCAACCCCACTGCTCCAAATTGGTGCTGATTACCATCAGTATTGTAGCAAGATGCTGCCAACTCATGGGCTTTGTTATACTCTTGGAATTTGGGACTCATGGTGTTTCTCCAGATAACAGGGGAAAGGAAAAGCAGGTACTCACTCTGGACCCACTGAGGATGTAACACTTCTTTGAAGTCCCATGGGGTGTGAGTTTGAGGTTACTACTCAGACGTAAGGAGAAAATGAGAACTGGAAATATCCGGGCACTTGGAGGGAAGGATTTATACCAGAGTTTGTAATCTCACTTCTATTAGATAGCTATCAGCCAGTTTATTTACTGGTTCAGGGGTTTCAAACATGAAATAACCTTTGTATTTCCAAATAACCTCTTTCAATTGTTCTCTATCTCATGTCCCTTCCAGTTGGGAAACAGATCCCAAATGATCACAGTCACATTCAACTCTTTAAATTAATCCAATCTAGTTTGAAAGCCCAGGGTTCTTTCCTTGCCTGCCAGCCACAAAGTCTTGAACTGTGGAGAACTTTTTCCATCCACTTGCAGTTCTTGCCCAACTCTGCATCTGTCTCCCTTTGCGACAGGGGGCTATACATGGATTGGGGAGGCCGAGATCTTCTGATATGGGTCACATGGCCTGAGTGTGGACACACATTCTTCTCTAGTGTGTTCTGGGTTTGTAAGGGGATATTGATCTCTCCAGGAAGGATACAGGGGTACAGATGGTGAACGGGGCATCTATTGAGAAGGGTCCATTTTCCCCCTGATGCTTGTTATCACTGCTTGACCCTATTACAGAATATTGACATCTTCTTTCTTTACCTGACAGTGGTGTATTCCCACCACACCTTTCCTTGTACAACAGAGCTTTCCCTGGCCCACAGCTCCCTGGGTAGCCGCATGGCTCCTGTTTCCATGATTAAATTCTGTGTCCCTTTAGCATCAGCCCCAGAATCCACTGAGGAATTCTTTTTTTTTATTTTAAAGATTTATTTATTTATGCATATAAGAGTAGGGGTACAGGTCAGAGATTCAGGGGGATAAGAGGATTCACCAGAGACAGAGTGGGGAATAGATCAGGCAGACTGACTGAAATACACTGCTGAGGGGAGCAGCGGGTGAGACAGGAGAGGTCTACCTCGCCATGTGGGTTGTTCCCTGGCTGGCCGGGAATCGAACTTGTGCTGCAGAGGCTGCAGATTGCTACATAGCATGGTGCTTAACCCCTTGTACCACCAGGGAGGCCCCACTGAGGGATTCTTACCAATGTTCCACAGGTGAATGGAAACAGTCAGTATGCTCTGCCTCCATTCCCATCTACTCATCTTGTTTTCTCTAAAACTAAAGAAGGTGTATTTCCGTGTATACCTATGACTCAAGGCCAACATGTAAAACCCTCCCAAGAACTTATTACCAGTATACCACATCACTCAGCCCTTCAGCAATGCCAAAGTGGTCCTCAAGATGCATGTCTCCCTCTTGAAGGCACACCCTATTCTATAGGTGCAACTATACCCTATAAGGGTATATACATCTACCAACTTATTCTTGGCTTTCTATTTTCATATATTTTCTATATTTCTTTGATTCTTCTCTTTTCTCCCTTGATCTTTCTTAAAAATGACTAAGAATCTATTATCTTATTAAATTCTAGTATAAATTAGCATTTTTTGTTCCCAAGACAGTGCAAGTTCTTACCCAAATATTATACTTACCTTGTCCAATAGTCTTCATTTCTTCTAAGGTGTAAATTTATTTTTTTTTGCTTTCAATATTCCATTTGAATGTATATGACAGACTATGTGTTATTAATTCTGCAAACACTATTTACTCTAAACACTGTATTTAAACACTGTAAGCTTCATTTAGGGGGAATTATTTTTTTTTCTTACTGGATATAGTATTCTAGATTGTCATTTTCATTCACTTCTGACTTCTTTTTAAAAAAGAGGTCATCTGTTGCTACTTTGAAGGTAATATGTCCTAATACATACTTTGTGATTTTTATCTTTTTGGTTTTTAGCAGTGTGCTTAGATATTTTTAGGTGTGGTTTTCTTTAGATGTTGTTATTCTTTTTGAGTTTTGCAGTACTTCCTGAATTTGACTAATCCAGTTTTGGAAATTTCTCAGTAATTATCTCTTCAAATACTGATTGTTTTCTACTTTAGCTCTCTACTTTTCCTGGCATTCCAACTGCAAGCTTGGAGATGAAGCACTATAACCCATGTCTCATACATTATTATGTGTTATTCATATTTTTATCTTTTTTTAAAGTGTTCAGGATATTTTCTTCTCAGCTATCTTCCAGTTCTGTAAATTTCTTTTAGCCAAGCCTAATCTTAAACAAATTCATTGAGCTATTCATTTCAGTTTCTTTTTACTTTTTACTTTTAGCATTTCAACTCAATGCTAGTTTTAAAGTTTTACTTCCTTACCAATGTAATTTTTTTCTTTTAATTTCTTGAACATAAATAATCATTAACAATTTAAGGTCTCTGATGACTAGTATCTTTGATGGCTTATAAATATTTTTCTATTTTATCTTGGTTTGTGGTCATATCTATATTTGGTTGTCTTTGCTGAGTGCCAAAAATTATGTATTAAAAAGGGTAATTTTTTTTTGTGGAACCCTTGCCAGTGGCCAGGGAACAGCCGGGGATCAAACTGGTGCTGCAGAGGCTGCAGGCAACCTCACAACCCAGTGCTCAACCACTGCGCCACCAGGGGAGGCCCGAGAATGGGTAAATTAATGTGAGGCTTTGGTTTATGTTATTTGGGATTATGGTGGTGGTGGTGGGAAAAGGCAGTTAGAATACTTTGCACTAGATTTTCCAGACCAAAGTTTAAAAGTTGACCTTCGTTTCCTGAAAGGCTAAGTTATTTCTGATTCATTCACATTCCCAGGGTATTGCCTTTTGATAGTCCAACTGCAAGCCTGGGGTGTTTATAAGGGCTGCATTTTTTTTTTTTTAAAGATTTATTTATTTATTGATTGATTTATACATACATACATACAAGCACTGGGTACAGTCAGAAGCGCAGGAGGGTGAGAGAATTCACCAGAAACAGAGCGGGGAGCAGAGCAGGCAGAAGGACCGAAGTACACTGCTGAGGGGAGCAGCGGACGGCAGGAGAGGTCTGCGCGCCATGTGGGACCCTCCTCCGGTGGCCGGAGGAGCAGCCGGGGATCGAACTGGCCTAGCAGAGGCTGCGGGCAGCTTCGCAACCCAGTGCTCAACCTCTGCGCCACTGGGGAGGCCCGAGAATGGGTAAATTAATGTGAGGCTTTGGTTTATGTTATTTGGGATTATGGTGGTGGTGGTGGGAAAAGGCAGTTAGAATACTTTGCACTAGATTTTCCAGACCAAAGTTTAAAAGTTGACCTTCGTTTCCTGAAAGGCTAAGTTATTTCTGATTCATTCACATTCCCAGGGTATTGCCTTTTGATAGTCCAACTGCAAGCCTGGGGTGTTTATAAGGGCTGCATTTTTTTTGGAGAGTTGTCACTCCAATTTTTGCCCACTTAGTTATATGAGTTTACTGAATGCTCCGCTTGGTTTCTCAGCTTCTCAGCCTCTTCTTTCTAAATTGGCAATTAACTTAATGAGGAAAGTGGCCCCAGATGCTGGAGTCATTTCCTGCAGTTCCTTCCTCTCCTGGTTCTTGGCTTCACAATTTGACACTGACATGGTGGCTTCTGATACTTTTAAACAGATAGTTTCGTTTTTTTATTTTTCTCATTGCTTTCAGTTACTCTGAAATAAATCTAGGCTGCTATTGTAAGAAGCTGTCTAAACACCAAATATTTTAAATGATATTTACTATTCAGAAACATAATCTAAAGGATTTGGTAGACTATACATGATGAGAATATGGCCCTCATAAGACACCCCTCCTGTATGCACTTCAAATCTCAGCTACAAACTCAGGGGTTATCAGCACCACTTCCGTCTCAGATTGGCTGGCTACAAATTTTGGGGGTCCTCACAGATATCCTCAGGTTTGATAATTTGGTATAACAACTCATAGAACTCCATAAAGTGGTACATCTAGTGATTATACTTTCATTAAAACAAAATACTTTTTGCTTTAATATGGTTTTATTGAACCATCCAAAGAAAGAAATGCATTGGGTGACCTCTGGGAGGTTTCCAAATACAAAACCTCTATGTCCTCGGGCCTGTATTACCGTGGTGGTTTTAATGCATGAGAATGGGCAGTGTTTTGCCAACCTGTGAAGCTCATTTGAGCTTCAGTGTTTAGAGGTTTTTTTTTTTTTAATTGGGGATTTATTATGTGGGGATGATCTATTACAACATTGTTTATGTCATTTTGAAACCGCAGCCCCTCAGCCCAGGCCCCGGACAAGGACCATGACCGAGACAGGCTTTGCAGTGGTGGCACCTGGGCAGCAGTGGTTTCCCGCTCTGCTGCCCCAGCAGTGCAGCAGTCTGTACAGGGTTCTAAAAGTGATGGCAGGGTTGGTTGTTCCCAATCCCCACTTGAGCATGCTCCCTGAGGTGCAAGCCAGGTATGAGTTCCAGAGCCCGCACTCCCCCCACCATCCTAGTTCCAGTAGTGTACTGCTGGTGAGCAGCACAAGTGGCAGTGGATGGCAGACATTTACTAGCAGCTACCAGTGGCCTCACTGAGGCTCAGGCTGCCAGCACAGTCACCAGCAGTGATTTTGCATGGCAATGATTTCACTGCCACCCTGCCCCAGGGCATGCAGCCCTAATGGTACTGTAGGGGTAAGATTTCTTGTACCAGACCTTGCCCTGGCATAGGAGACAATAGCTAGGCCCCTCTTTTCAGGGATTCAGGGAGAAGCATGGGCCCCATTGGGCCAACTCCAGCGCTATGGCTCCCTGGAGCAGCAGGCAGTAGAGAGGCCCATGTATTCCCAGACCAACATGATGGGCTCCCCAGCAAACCGCACCTCCCCACCCCTCGCAGCAGCTGGGCCCATGTCCCAGTGCTTATGTAGACCCCTTGTCCCCTTTCTATGTTGCTCATGTCCACCTCATTAGTTAATTATTTGAATCAAAAAATGAGAATGAGCTGATCGGTGCTAAGTGCTAATCCTTAATTAGTTACTTAGGATGAAAAGGAACCAATCAGGCTTGTAAATTGGTGGGACCCTGAAAGAAGATATATGGCAGGACAGCTTGGGATTCTCTTGCTGACATCTGAAGAAAGAAGCATCCAGAAACCAACCACTGAAGAAAGGTTGGCTTCCTCAAGAAAGGTTTCTTAAGGTTGAATTTGGGCTAAATATATAAAAAAAAAAAACTGCCTTCCTGTTTGCAAATTGGAATTTGGTATATTAAAATCCAATTCAAAATTTCTTTCTAATATTTATGTCCAGTGTAGATGCAGCTATCTTTATGCATTTATGCTGGTTGAAGAAACCATTCAGTCAATGAAGGAATCATAAGATTTCCATGTTCATTTGACATAAAGGAATTCCCTTTATGTTATTTTGTGATCTCCACGTATTACTTTATTTTTTTAAAAAAGATTTTATTTATGCATATAAGAATCGGGGTATAGACCAGAGATGTGGGGGTTGAGAGGATTCACCAGAGACAGAGTAGGGAACAGAACAGGTGGATCCACTGAAATACGCTGCTGAGGGGAGCAGCAGGCAAGACAGAATCTGCTGCATCATGTGGGTAACTCCCTGGCTAGGGATAGAACTCATGCTGCAGTATCTGGCGATAGCTTGGTAGCACTGAGACTTTAATCCTTGTGCCTCTAGGGAGGAACCTCCATATATTAATTTAAAAAAGAAAGGAAGATAAGGATATTTTTCTTAACTACGAGCAAGGAAAAATTTAGATCTTTAAAATTGAGTGAATAAGCTGAGAAAGAGGGAAAGGAATGCAGTCAATGTGGACCAAACCATTCCAGATGCCAGGAGGAAAAAAAAAATCAAGTGAGAAAACTTATACATTTATGAGGTTTTCTGGATGTCACACCTAGGCAAGCAATGCTATATAAAATATTAAGCAGCTCTAATGCTGACTGAGAAAATTTATGGAGTCTAAAGTACCTGTCTTAAATCATATCCACCTCTTACCTCTGTTTCTCACTCTTTAACCAATCTTCTCTGAGAGCTTATGTTGTGCCTCTTTATTTCTTGGGATTTTGTGCAAAGGCTAAAACTTTCAAGAAATAAGCAACACCAGGGGGAAAGAATTAAACATAGAGAAGGTTATTTCTGTGAGAGGATATGCTTAAGCTGTGGCTGGCTGGAGCTGGTCATTTTGGATGGTGAACTTATTATATGAAAAGACAGATACATGGCTCCTTCACTCTCTCCCATTCTATTTTTACATTTGTTGTTTCAATAATTATATATTCAGCAACTTTCAAGTTGCAAATAAAGAACTGGAATACATGAGGGCTGAAAAATTACATGAAATGTATTTTCTAGCCTTTGGAACCTTTTATTATACTTGGAAAATTTGTATATAAACAACTAACACATTATGAGATAGGTGCTTATTTAGTTGAATTAAAGAGGCCATAATGAGGGGGGGAGAGAATTGTCTTACTCATGACTTCATTTATCCAGTCATCCATTGATTTCAGGGGGAAATAATTATTGAGCAACTATTATCTAGCAGTGTTCGGGTAGTAAGGATTGGTGATTTCTGGGGATTTTTACTCTAAGAGAGAAGACTCTAAACTGTTAATGAAATAATTCCAGTTAATGACAAAGTTCAGAAGGAATGAAAACAGGCAGGGAATTTGAGAAAATTCCTGAGGAAAGTTATTTCAGGTGAAACTGTGAGGGAAGGCTTCTTGGAGAAGTAACATTTGAATTGAAACCTGATACAAATGAACTAGTGGCGTGCATATTCTTCAGGAAGAACATTCCAGCCAGAGGGGAAAATGCCTATATAAAAGCGTCTAAGGCCATAATGAACTTGGTATATGTCCCAAGGACTTATGTCCTGGAGTGAAAGTGAATGAGAATGGTAGAAGGTCAGGTTGGTTAGCCTAGAGAGGGAGGCAGAGCCTGTTCACAAAAGGTCTTGTAGATGAAAGGAATTTGGGTTTGATTCCAAGTGCAGTGGAAAGCTGTTGATTTACGAAGAAGGCAGTGCTGGACTAGCATTTTAAAATGGTCATTCTGCCAGCAATGTGGAAGTTAATTTGGAGGGAACAAAGAAGCAGAAAGATCAGTTAGTAGTTCAATGAAAGAAGCTGTTTTTTTTTTGACAGGGTGTCTATAGTAGAAAAAGAAGATTCCATGCATGCTCTGGAACAAGGAAGAGCCTGCAGGATTTGTTAGAAGTTTACATGTGAAAAATGGAGAGAAGAGAAAAGCCATTCAACCCTCGCTTCTGGTTTGAACAGAAGTGGTTGGAGACATTTTAAAGACTTAGTTTAAAAATTGAAAGAAGAATTTATTTGCAGAAATCTTAAATTTTGTGATATATGTGAGTTGGTTATTCAATGAGAGTTGCTAGGAAAAGGAGCTTGATATAAGTGGAATTTCCAAAGACTTTGATATGAGAAAAAAACAAAACCTTCTAAGACATAAATATATTATTGACATTGATAATCATGACAGTTGAAGACTCTTTAAGGAAAAAAGTATAGAGATAAAAGATAAAAATGCCCAAAGAGAATAAGCAGAAAAGACAGAGCATTAAAAAGAACCCAAAATTCCATTCAAGAAGATGTGGTACATATACACCATGGAATATTACTCAGCATTCAAAAAAGATAAACACATGCAATTTGCAGCAACATGGATGGCGCTGGAAGGGATCATGCTCAGCGAAATAAGCCAGAAAGAGAAAGAAAAATACCGGATGGTCTCACTCATAGCAGGAATCTAGAAAACTTAAATAAAAGACCAGGAAAAAGAATAACTATAAGAAAGAAAAAATCAAAATCAACAAACAACGATGAACCAGAGACACTCTATGGGGGCGTGGTGGGCAGGGAAAGGAGGGATTTGGGTCAAAATAAGGGGGTTGTAGTTGTATGGGGAATATAAAAATAAATTTAAATTAAAAATAAAATAAAATAAAAAGAACCCAAAATTCCATAGTGAGGTAGAAGGAGAAACTAGGAAGGTAGCTTTATGGAAAGTAAGAGAAGAGCAAAGGCATGTTGAGTTCTATATCCATCCATTTGGATTGACACTTTGAATCCACTATAATGTTGTCCCTTAGTTCTTTTGTTCTAAATGTGAGTCATAGATCAAAATAACAGTAGTTCTAGGCAAATATTTGGTGAGCAGCTTTCCAGTAGTCCATGTAGAAAACACTAATGTGGTGGCCATAGAAGAGAGTCTCTGAGATCTAATGGGGTTGGGGGGATTGGGGCAAGGAGGCGGGGGGGATTTGCCTATCTGTACCTGGGGAATACCTGCAAGCCTCAGGACCCACTCCTCAAGGACTATTTATATTAATCTTATCTTTGACTTGTGCTTTTAAAGCACAAGTGCTTTTAAAGATACTCTCTACCCTGCATGAACTTTATCAGTGGGCTCACTGTTCATGACTTCTGCTTTGGTTTAGCCAATGGGAAACCCTATCAAAAATATCAGGTAGTGTGTTTAGGATATATATCTACCCAGACACTTCTGTGGTGTTACCTGGGTCTGACTTCATTTCTCCCCACATATCTTTTTTTTATTATTATTAAAGATTTATTTTTGTTTATTTATACAAGCACTGGGTACAGTCAGAAGTGTGGGAGGGTGAGAGAATTCACCAGAGCCAGAGCCGGGAGCAGAACAGGCAGAAGGACCGAAGTACACTGCTGAGGGGAGCAGCAGGCAGCAGGAGAGGTCTGTGCGCCATTTGGGACCCATGCCCAGCCGCCGGGGATCGAACCTGCGCTGCAGAGCTTTGCAGCCCAGCGATCAACTGCTGCACCACTGGGGAGGCCCTATATCACATAACTTTTAAGGAGCCCGCTCTCGGCCTTGCTCCTTCCCCTGGCACTTTACTCCTTGGGACAGCAGCATCCTTTCACATGGACATTTCTTCCATTTGGTTGTTCGTGAGTTGTAGCCTTTAGAACCAACCAAATCATAAAAGAAACACTTTCCTGAATTCTGTGAATCATTCAGCAATGGGACTCTTGCCAGTCCTGTTCTTTTATTGTTGTTTCCTATACTCTGGTTCTCCTTTAGAAAATGATTCTGTGAAATCTTCCTTAGTTTATCCTGATTTAAATGTCTAGTCTATTTTTCAGATGACACAGCAGAGAGTTTCATTCCAGTTGGGGCAATCCACTGCCAAGCTAGTTTGTGCGTATATTCCAGGTGACACAGGAACTCAGAAAAGGGAAAGGAGTTGAGGGGTGACAATCACTGGGAGGTGAGAAAAAGGAAGTTTATGTAGGAGAAGAACTGAGGAATGGCTGGTGAGGAGAAGATGTTAAGCAGATGTGGAGAAAAAGATCCAAGTTTTAGGCAAGAAGAGAAATATAAGCATGCTTTCTAGGTGGATGTAAGTACAGTTTTAAGAAGTGGGATTTTAGATTTACTGAAGATAAAATCACCATCTTGTCCTTAACCTGTCCTTGCTGGACTGTACAGACTGTGTCCAAGTGTGGTATAATAAAAATATATATCTAGTCTTGGTTCCTGTTCCCAACATAGATCTCCTAAATCCCCTAGTATTTTCTGAAAGATCATCTCCTTTGTTATTCATAATCACTCCCACCTACTTGAGTTTCTGCTGGAAGTGACTCAGGGTAGGGGCCTGGGTGCTTCTGTGCAAGCGCAGGTCACCAAGAAGACCACACACAGGATTAGAGGGTGGGACACTTCAGCCCAGCCACTGCCCTCTGGGATGGGGAGGGTAGCTGGTGACTGGTTATAAAATCTCCTGAACACTTTCTGTGTTGGTGAACACACTAATGTACTGGGGACATAATGTTCCTGGAGCAGGCATGGAAGCTCTCCCCCTCACCTCTGCATTTCCCTGTACATTTTTTCTGTTTGGTGTTCTTGAGTTGTATCCTTTAACACCAATAAGTAATCATAAGCAAAGTACTTTCCTGAATTCTGTGAACCATTTTCCAATTATCAGACCTCAGGAAGGAGTCTTGGCAATTCTTGAGTTTGTAAATTTGTAGTCAGCTGATCCAAAGTGTAGGACACTTGGCACCCCCCACTGTGACCAGTGTCTGAATCAAGGGCAGTTTTGTGGGACTTCATCCTTTAATTTGTGGGAGCCGGTGCTAACTCTAGGCAAGAAAGAATTGAACTGAGTTGTTGAACCCTCAGTTGGTGTTGAAAAAATTTTTTGTTGTCATTGGTACAAAAGCAGAAATCAAGACAAACCAAATAATTGCTTTCACTTTTCAGCAAAGTAATCTGGACCCAAACAGTCACAGGGTCCAGTTGTGTGGGGTTTGTCCATGCCTCTCTCCCCAGTGGCTTTCACTAGCAAATCCATTTTCAGAAGTGTATAAGATGATCTGGTCTAAAATGCTCCATCAAACCAGTTATAGTCTGTCTCTCCTTTGCACACAGCACCATGCAGGGACGTAAGTGCCCTGTGTGCTAGTCACGCTGTAGCTCAGGGACTCCCTGCACAGCAACAGGACCTTTCATAGGATAAACATGCCAAGTATTTTCTTTCTTCTTTCTTTCTCTCTTTCTTTGTAAACTGGAAGGACTTTAGCTAATGCTCCATAAAAACTGGCTTAATATACAGTTATTACAAAGCTTCAGATTTTTGACAGATTAAGTGCTATTAAATCACCTTACTGTGAAGGCACTAAAAGGTCACAAGATGAATTAGTTCAGGCCATCTTCTCTCAGTCTTCAGCAACCAGCTTCTTTCAGACCTGCCTTTTCCCACCAAGAAAAAGAAAGAAAAATAAAAGAAAAAGGAACTGGAAATTATGACCCTCTAAATGTCTTCAGGATGGGAGGCTGTGAAGAATGGCACTGCCTTGTCACGGGAGGCAGATGGGTTTTTATCAGCTTGGAGGGCAATTTTCTACTTTATTTTCCCCCCTTTGGTTGACTGTGATCCATAATGTTGCATTTTGCCCTTTAGGAAGAATTTTCCAGTTGACAGACTCGATAGCCATATCCTATTCCAGTACTTGGGAAAGGCAGGAGAAAGGACTTCCATTGGATTCAATATTTTTAACAATACAGTCACAACTGTTTTTCAGAATTCCTTTTCTTTCTGTGCTTGTTGCTAGGAGAACTATACCTCAAATTTATATAGCAGATTGCTTCTCTCATAAATGCAGTTTTGAAGGTTCTGATGCAAAAAAATAAGGCAATGCATCCCATGCATTAAAGATTACTATAAGAAGGAAGTGTATGGAATACTGTTACTGAAGCGTGGCAGAACCGATCAAGGATTACTAACAGCCATGGTAGTTTTTGTAATTTGAAAACAGTAGCAGTGTTTATTTTTCTGCCTTTTTACTTGCCTGAATAGCCCATTTACAGAAAAACCCCAGACAGGAAAAAATAAAAGGCAGTCTGAGAAAATAGGAACATTATTTCCTACAATGGCAAATTTAGAAGTTGTTTTTTTTTTTTTTCCACGCAGGTAAAAATGACACACAATTCTAGGTTGTATCTTTGTCCTTAACTAACCTAGCCCTGTCTCTCAGTCAGCTGGTGTCCTGTGTGGCTCTACTCACAGCTGGGGTCTTGGTCTCATAGTTTGGCTATAGCTGCATTGAATGGGTCTGGGGGGTCGGGGGGCTCCCTCATCAAACTTCAATCTTATGTACATACCATTACACACTGATCTGCTCCCTTCTGGTTAATTTTCTGTAAAGTTGCAGTATAATTTTAATCAGGTAAAAATAACCTAAAATGTCGGTATAAAATAATACATAAGATTAAAAAAAAAAAGCAAAACCTTCAGCAATATAAATTGTTACAGTGAGGTAATAGAAATATAAGTTATTTCATTTTTTACTTCTAGTTTTTTTTTATTTTTGCATAGAAGAACTGGGGTGTAGGCCAGAGATGTGGGGGGTGAGAGGATTCACCAGAGACAGAGTGGGGAACAGAACAGACAAATCTATTGAAATACACTGCTGTGGGGAGCAGAGGGAGAAACAGGAGAGGTCTGCTGTGCCATATCTAGGGATCTTACTCCCTAGCCAGGGATCTTACTCAAGCCATCAGGGTGGTAATGCTAAGACTTAACCCCTAGGTGACCAGGGAAGACCCTAGTTAATTTTTTATCCATCTCTCAGTAGGGAAACCATACACTTATTCTTAGCACTTCAAGCACAGACACCCCCCCCACACACACACACCCCTACACATTGAAACACACAAAAACTTGAACATTTTGGTGTTTCTTTCTTGTCCTCCCTTTCTTTAATCACAAAACTTCAGAAGCTGCAGCTTGCTAACTTGGAGGAGTTTCAACAGATGGGTCATTGGCAGTGGGCTGGGTGGCAGGATCATTCCTATGTGACTTTGGCTGCAGATTTTCTGTCACTGTAAACTTGAAACAGTGCTACATAACAGTACTATAGTGGGTCAAAGGACAGTGGCCAGATAGAGGCCAGACCACTGTCCATGGGTTCTCAGCTGCACACAAAATTGCAAGATCCCTCAGTCTCAGGGAACAGCAATGGGGTTTATTTAACAATAATGGGTGAAAACAGTTTCTAAGGCTGCAAATGGATAGCTATCTCAGCCCAGATAGTATTCAGAAATTCAAAAAGTAGAGTTCTTATGAATTCTTTCACTAACTTTGACCAAAAATGAGTCAATAAATCCTAATATATTTACACTTAACACATTTTACCAAATTTCGACTATTCAAGAATCATCAAAGAAAAATAGAAGATAAATGAAGAATATGAAAGACTAAAGAAATACATGTATATTTCAGGCTTAATAGCAAGACTCAACACCATTATTGTTAATAACCAGTTATTTTTAAACCTCTGTTTTGACCTTTGATAAAATTTGAGAAGTAGCCTCTCGAAACAGGTGAGGTCCAAAGGACTCACTCATATAACTGAGGGTGAGGGAGAATCTACACTTGAACTTCCTCTGCTCAAGACCAATGCTTCTGTCTAGATACCAGGAGCGAGAGTGTGAGAGTAAGTCTCGTGAGAGTGTTCATCATCATCTTCCTGTTCCCAGGAAAGGAAATGAGGCTTCTGCTGGCATCTGTGCACTGGATCTTACTTGCCACTAGCAGGCAGGTGGTCTGCTATCTCCATATAAGCCTTTCTCTTTCCAGATGTGCTCCTTCTACTACTATCAATCCTTGAAAAAAATCTCATCTGCTCACTTATGTGTTCTGGATGTTTCTTGATTTTCTAACTTCTCAATCAAACTCCTTTGTTTGCACATGTCAGTCTTCTAACTCCATCTCTAATCTGTGGTCCCTATTATGAGTGAGTGAACAGATCCCTTATTTGTAGGTAACATTTTACAGTTGAGAGCCTACTGGTTAGCTTGGAACCCTTGACTACTCATATTTTCCATGTGAAGAACAAATTTGCAACTGAGAAAACACACACTCCCATGTGCACAAACTCATTTGCACATTCTCTGTATTACTTTTCCCTCAAATGTGAACCCAAATCTGAATTTTTTTACAAATATTATTTATTGTACCTTTCACCAAACTCTTGAATTCTCATATTCTGGATCAGTCAGTGGGCATTTATATGAAGTATTTACTTATGACTAAATTCTCTTTAAAATATTCTGGCTTCTTGTTTGCATTGTATTGCATGATCAATTCTAAGTCATAAACCGAGAACAGTTTCTTGATGAGAACAGGCACATATAAAAGCTTGTTCTTGCTGTTAAGTTATAGTTTTGTCTTTGATATTCACCTGATGCTCTTTCCATTACAGTTGCCCTCAAGGAGATAATAACTGCCCATTCCCACATGTATTGTCTTTCTCCTGTTGAGGGCTAATCTCATATCTCTCATAGTGCTCAGTTTGGTGCCCGTACAGTATAGATGGTCAAAAATACTTGCTGATGAATTTATCTCTGTGGATTTTTAAGTATCAAACAACACAGTGCTTATGACAGTGATTTGCAACAACAGCAACAAGGAAATGTAAATGTAAGGGATTAATGCTATGATTCAGTGAACCCAGTCCCAGACTAGCATGTGATTTAATGGTGATGATTTAAATCCCATAGGTCAATATGCAACAAATCCTTCTCAGATTCACTTCCTTTTAAAAAGCACAACATTATACTGGCTTATAATCTCAAGTTTCCTGGTTAAAAAAAAAGTACATTTCTAGCAGAGTGTGTGTCACGGTCTGGGGCTCTACACATCTAAATATTTAACAGGATTGCTTTATATGTTCTTCTGCTGATGTTGCCGATATGTGATTTGGCTTTTGCCCAGTGGGTCCCTGGGCTTTTCATCATCGAGTGCATATATTGGCTGCAGAGCGCCTGTGCAGCAAGAATAGTGGGGTTGCTGAGGCATCGAATACAATCAGAATGTTATTTAGCAAAGCTGGCTTGGCAGCCAAGCCTTGCACACATCTTTTATTACACTGTATCTTTGTGACATATTATTTCTGCTTCACAAGGTCACCTGACCCTGAATGGGACCTGTGGTCCATTGATAACACGGCTGGATGACTGCCATGGCATGAGTTAAGACTGGACCATAGAAGGATGCGTCTCCAGAAGTCCCAGCCTGCCTTGGCTGAGTTCTCACATTTCTCTGTGTTTCTTACCTCTCTGTTTCCCTTGTTATTTGTGGAGGAGGAGGGTTAGAAGGGCAGAGGATGGTTTAATCAAAAGTCTCTTTCTGTGATCAGAGAGGTGGGGGTGGGGTGGGATCATAGGCATTAGGTTAAATTCATCACTTCTTACATGTGAATTTTCGTTCTAAAATGAGAATCCATTTTCGAGCCTCTGGAGCAAGATTTCATCCATTGGGTCTATCCCTTTATCTCGGTGTCTTTACTTCTTACTGCTGGCCAGCTCTCAGCAACAAGCTGAGAATTCTATTGAACATTTATTTTTATTTTTGGTGTTTTATCCCCTATCTAAGCACAGAACCATTTGCTCTTTGACCAGTTTTCTCAACTGCTATTGATTAAGCATCTACTATGTCCTAGGCACTGTTCTAGTTGCTATGGAGACAGCATCAAGCAAGACAGAGATAGCCCTTTCCCTCAGGGGATTTATGTTCTATGAAAACAGACATTCATAATCAAGTAAGTAGAGAAATAATAAAATACAAATGATGATAAATACTACAATGGGAAGCAATACAGTGAGTTTGATCTCGTTTAGTTTGGAGGTGGGGAGAACCCCTCTGAGGAAGAGCTAATAAACCGGGATATGAGTGATAAGATGGCAGCAGGGCAGAGGTTCTGGGGAAGAGTGGCCCAGAAAGGTCAGAGGCATGGGGCAAGCTCGTTCTATTCTGCTTTTGTAACAGACTGAAGTCAGTGCTATAGGTAGAAGTAAGGGCTCACGACAGCAGATCCTGCACACACTTACGTGTTAGATAAGGGAAAAGGAGTTTTATAACTTATTATTTTTTAAAGATTTATTTATTTATTTATTTGTTTGTTTGTTTGTTTATTTATTTATACAAGCACTGGATACAGTCAGAAGTGCGGGAGGGTGAGAGAATTCACCAGAGCCAGAGCAGGGAACAGAACAGGCAGACTGATGAAATACACTGTTGAGGGGAGCAGCGGGCGCTGCAGGAGAGGTCTGTTGCACCATGTGGGACCCTCGCCTGTGGCCGGGGATCGAACCAGCACTGCAAAGGCTGCGGGCAGCTTCGCAGCCCAGCGCTCAACCTCTGGGCCACCAGGGGAGGCCCGAGTTTTATAATTTATGTGAAAGAAAGTTGCTGAAGTCTTTGAAGCAGAGAAATAACATGTTTTCATTTGCATTGCTAAAAAATCGCTCATGTATTTATAGTACATAACTATATAAGTTATTTGTAGTTTCACCATACATGTGTATTGCTATAGAATGGTATTCTGTGAAGCTTTTTGTTTCTTTCCACTTTTATTCAACGTTATGGTCATGAGAAAAACAAAGGTGGGAAGGTTATTTTCTATATGTTCACATAATACTTACCTTTAAAGGGAAAGGAAAGGCACATGTGGGAGATTTTGAAATACTAGAAAAGACATTTCTTAGCCTCTGCAGTTGTTTCACTGGTGTTTGTTTCATATATAAGTGTTAAAGAGTATAGCTAGGCATGCAAGTATTTCTGACTATTTCAAATAAAAATTTTTAAAGGAACTATCAGCACCGCATAAGGTAAGTTTTTCCATCAAAGTCAAATGTAAAGTTAAAAACAATTTTCCAGGAGACACTAATTATCCTTCTTCTCCCAGCGGGCTTACTAGAGAAGCAAAGATGAAAGAGAGACAGGAAGAAGGCTTGTTCTTGTGCTTCTGATGTGCAGAGAATTTCTGTGTGTTGATGGAGAAAGAGCGTGATACACCCAGATGTGCATGCCAGCAAGTCAGGAGAACTTTGAGCTTTATTTCAGTCATTTGCTGGTTTGGTGGCTTGACCAAGTCACGTTTGCACTCAGAACTTTGTTTCTGCATCTATGATTGGAGATATAACCCAGACCATTGCTTGGCATGTGGTAGCCAGATGATAGATATTTGTCCATTTGGCTGCCTTGATTGTTGGAGACCCTTACTAAACTCTCCCCAAGATCTCCAGCCTCTAGATTTTCTACTCTGCAGACTAACCTCAATCATATAGCATTTTGTTCCTGCTTCAAGCACTTCAGTTACCATACTATAATCCCACAGTCAACTTATGTGCACATCTGTGGAGTTCCACGAACCCAGTATATTCTTGAATTCATGCTTAACAAATTATTTTTAATTTTTTTTCCTGAGTATAGATTCTATGTGGTGAGTTCAATTGAAATAAAGATCATTGATACTGATAACTCCTAAAATATGGATTCAATATGATTTAGAGTCAAAGAGAACTGAGTTCAAGTCCTAGCTGAGCATTCTTTGCCAAGTACACCTGTCTGAACTTATATTTCCTCAGTTATATAACCTGAGCACCAGCACACACCTTGCAGATTTGTGGCAAGCAGTGAGTGTAGCACAGTGTAAGGCCCATAGTGGCCCCTCAGCCACATTAGTCTCCCCCTTGATCTACTTCTTCACATGTCTCCTGAAATCAAATCAGAAGTTACAAGCAAAACAGCCAAAATTCTCAACTGTCAGATTATTTTCATCATCAACAACGTGGTGATAAACCAAAATGTCATTTGCACATTGGGGTGGGATGCACAGAGAGGGTCAGTGCATAAAAATAATATGATATATCTTTCCTTTCAGGAAGAAATGTGTTGTTTCACTAGGTGACAATACCGTGCTTCTTTTGTAGCATGGGGTTGAAGTGTAACAGTATTTTTTTTCCAAAAATTTATTTTTCTGACCAAGTGGGTGCTTTCTGTCAGGCAAGGCAGCTGCTGACAGCTAGGCAAGAAAAAGAGAGGAATTATGCAGACATTTGGCAGTGTAAATGTTAGAACAAGTCAACTGTATGTGTGTTCTGGAGAGTTCAGTAGCTTAGGTGAATGCAACTCCATGAAATAAAATGACAGCTTCCTTTAACCATTATGCTAATGGCAGGGTGGGAGGGGGTGTCTCTGTTCAAGCAGACACTTGGGAGACAAGACTTCTGGGCTCAGATCCCACTCCCAGCAACATCTCCCACTGTGATCCTGGGCAAGTTGCTGAACTTCACTGTACTCTAGTTCTATTTCTCCATCTACAAACTCAAGCTAATAATAGTTCCCTCCGCTGCAGGGGTGGTACAAAGATTAATGAATTAATGAGCAGAACGTGCTGTGTAGAGAAGGCAGACTATAGAAATGTGATCATTTCCACAAATCTCCGATTTGCACGGGGCCTGCCACAGCAGCTTTTCTGTATGTTATGCTCATTCCCCTCTTCACAATAATGGACTCGTACAGCCCATTTCTGCTCCTGAGAGATAGGGATGCTCTTGTCCAGGAAGTGATGAGCTCCTACATGGCCCCCAAGTCTGGGTGCAGCGTGAAAATGATAAGGAGAGAAAGAGAAGCCTGAGTCCCAGAATGAAGGAAATTGGAGAAAGATATGAGAGATGAAAGAGCTTTAGCTTTAAAAATAAATAAATAGCTTAACCTCCTTCACAATTCTGCAGTTCTGAGAGAACAATAAGCAGTGATGAGTGGGAATAATTTTACCTGTGATTGTCACAATGAAGAGGATAGAAATAAATTAATTCTCATTTTCAAATTTATTCATAATGTAGGATACCAAGAAGCAGTATGTTGTTATATATATTACAATGTGGAATATGATAATTTCTCAACTATAGAGCTTTGCTTGGTTTTCTAATCCCAGCAGAGGTCATAGTTTATATATGTATGTGTGTGTATGTGTATCTGTATTTGTGAAGACTGTTAATATCAGATGTAAATAAAAGGATAAGACATTCTATTACAATCTTAAGCTTGGGAAAATAAAAATCAAATAACTAATAAACAAAAGTACAGTTTTCAGACTAGGGTATAGTAAAATTCTGTCAAATGGTCAGAAAATGAAAAGTAAAAAAATAACATTAAATATGTGATCTCATTCATTGGTCTTCATTTGTAAAGTCAATTTTTTAAATATTTATTTTTATGCACAAAAGGACTGGAGTGTAGGCCAGAGAGGCAGGGGTGAGAGGATTCACCAGAGACAGACCGGGGAACAGATCAGGCAGACTGACTGAAATACACTGCTGAGGGGAGCAACAGGAGAGACAGGAGAGGTCGGCTGTGCCATGTAGGTCACCTCCCTGGCTGGGGATTGAACTTCTGCTGCAGAGCCTTTGGATAGCTCCATAGTACTATGCTTAACCCCTTGGACCGTCAGGGAGGCCCTGAAAAATTAATTTTTGACCTCACTTTTTAAAGAGAGGGAGACTGAAGCTTATTGATTTTATGGTCTTACTCAGATTTGCAAAGCTAGAGTGATGAGCTGGGGTTCAAAACTCATGTTTCAGTTATATCAATACCCTTGTTCCAACTTTCTGTAGAGAACAGGGCTTGTAACTGAGGACGAAATATATCTGACAGTATATATATATCTTGCAAATGCATCCTAACATCCATCCATTCATCAAGCTGTCTTCCAAATACTTAACAAAACCATTAGTGTGCTGAGTCCAAATAAAAAAAAAGAAAACACTCTTTTCCTGGGTATGGAAGACAGGACTCAGTTGTTCAAAAGCAAATGGGTCAGTAGGAACACTGTACCTTAGCAGAGTTGGGTTACGTAGAGTAATGCCTGCTTCAAGTTTGCTGGACTCAGTTTCTCTGCTAACTGAGTCTTTAATCCTTGCCAGAGGAAATTTCCCTTTCAGCCCAGTCCCATATAATGTAGAGATGCTAAGATAATTTTGGGGGCAATTATAAAATATGTGATTGACTTTTGAACAATGGATGGTGTTTGAGGGTGCTAGCCAGCCCTAAGTCAAATATCCTTGTATATCTTTCGACTCCCCTGAAACTTAACTACTAATAGTCTGCTACTGACTAGAAGCCTTACTGCCCAGAAATTTTACAGATAACATAGTCAATTCCCATTTTGAGTGCTGCATGTTTTATAAACTGTATGTTTATAATCAAGTAAGATAGAGAAAGGAAAATGTTATAAAGAAAATCTTAAGGAAGATAAAATATATTTATAATATTGCACTGTATTTATCAATACCCTAAGTTTATGTTGCCATCAGTTTACAAGAAAATCTGCATGTAAGTAGATCCACAGCTCAATCCCATCTTGCTCAAGGGTCAACTGTACATGCTGTTAGTATTTATTACCATTTTCTTATCAAAAACATGAGCAGGGAAAGAAACTGCTGACTGGTGGAAGAGAAAAAAAAAACAAGGGAACTTAGTTTACTCATACTCTAGCTGGAAAACCATTCTGGTCACATACACACTAATCCATTAATCCCCACTATTAAAGAATCTGAACATCATAGTCCTGCTATCATTTGCAAATGGGCCTGGAGATAGGAAACCTCAAAAGGTAATATAAAGGCTATAAAAGCACACACTGCCTGTGTCCCAGTTTTTCATAGACAAACTCTGTATGCTGTAACTGCATGGTTTCCTGTGCCATTTAGAATCATCACAATGTATTTGAGCATGGTGGAATAAGGGAAATAAAATCTTCCACCTTTATGTATATAAAGGTGTTACTAAATAAAAAGCGGGAGACCCAAATAGCCCTCAATACCTAAAAGAATGTATGCAGACAACTCAGTAAAAGGACTACCACCTATACCTTCCCACTTTTGACTGTTCTACTTAACTGATAAAAAATCAGGTAATATTTTGTCATTTGCTTCTTTCTTCACCGCTGTGTTAATCAGCTCTGGCTACTATAAGGAAATGTCATACCCTGGGTGACTTAGAAACAACAGACATTCTCATTGTTCTGGAGGCCGAAGTCTAAGTCGAGGGAGCCAGCAGGCTCAGGTTCTGGCAGGTCGCAGATTGTTGATTTGTGGTATCTGTTAGTGTGGCCCCCAGGAAAAGGGGAGTTTCCAGGTTCTTTGCCCCACCCCATGCAGGGTGGCATTGAGGAGGGTGGAGGAGAAGCTGGAGAGGTGACTGAAGAGGGAAGGGAGAAGGATGGAGAGCAGGGAGGAGGCCTGGAGGAGGAACATGGAGCAGGGAGACATGCGAAGAAGCTGCACTTGCTTTTTGTTCCTGGACTGGTTGAAACAGATGTGGTGAGAGACCTGTGGGCAGGTTAACAGTGGCAGTGTTGATCATGATTTTGATTTTGATTTTCCCACCTCCCAAAGTCGTCTGACTATTTCTCACCCTATCCTATGGGTCCCCACCAGAAAGTGCTTTAGACTTGGGGCAGGCTTTCGGTCTTAGAGACCCTCCTTTGGGGGGGTAGCCCTGTTTGTTTGGGCATTTACCCAAGAGGATGCCTGATTTGGAAACTCTATTCTTCCACTTTTCTGTATTTCACAGTAATGGTATTAATATTTCTTTCCATTGAAGGTCTTACACACTAGAGTGTGTTTTGTCTTGATGCAGTAGATGGCAGAACTGATTTAGAGTGGGTAGGTTTGGGGGCTTTGGGGTGCACCTTTCCTTGTCCTGGCACAAATCCCCACATGGTAGAAAAAGAATAAACTGGCTTTCTGATCTCTTCTTACCAAGGTACTGATCTCATTTATGGGATATCCAGCCTCATGACCTTATCGTTGCCCAGACTCACCTCTTAAAGCTGTCATACAACAAACTAGATGTAGCATATGAATCTTAGGGGGGTACAAAGTTCATATCAATAGCTGTTTAACTTGTTAATATTTGTTGAAGTTTTATGCTATTTTGCAATTTGTTATGTATTTATACCTTGTAACTTAATGCAAAGTTTTCGAATTTTATGTTAGAGATTGGATCTTATGTATCGGTGTTCCCTTAACTCTTGTATGCATTGCATGCCTTGAATATTGAAGGCACTTAAAACAAATTTACTTATTAATTCTTACAGCTAATGAATCTACCTGATGGTGAGAGCTAGTTTCACATGAAATTCTGACATCACTTAAGTTTACCTTCGGTGCTCTTTCATCTTGCTGTCAAGATGACACTGTCCCAGATACTAAGATGTTATGACCAGATTGGAACTGCAGACTGTTTTACAAAGGCAGTTTTGATCACCATCTTAGCATCTTTCTTTTCAAAAGTTGTGAGTTGTCTACTCATTTACCTATTTATTCATCACTCATTATTTCATTCATCAAAAGAATTATGGTTTGTTCATAAACAAGTTAGCACCAGCTTCTGTATGCTGGGCTAGCGCTATCTAACCAGTAGGCTAGAAACTGGGGAGTCAATGATTTTTAAGAGAGAGCAATTGCTGTCCTAATGGAGCTTATGTTCTAGTGACAGATGTTGACTCTAAACATGCAAATATTCATAAATCAGACTAGTCCAGATGGGGTGAACACTATGAACAAAATTGGGTGATAGATAAGAGACTTGGGAGGTCACAGATCTCTCCCAGGAGTCAGTATTTAAACTGAGACATGGATGATAGAAAGTATGCCAGACTATGACCTTACGGAAAACCAATGCTTAAGCCTCAAAATTTGGAAAAAGGCAAATATAGTTTAAGAAGTAAAAAATGTAATTGATAGCGGGGGCTTTCACTAGAGATGGGTTTGTCTAAACAATCAGGAAGCACTGAATGTGAAACTTGTAGAAGATAGTGACTTGTGTGTGTAACAAGGGACAGAGAGGGCGAATAGAAAGTTTTAAACAAGGGAATGAGATGATTGGATTTGGAGCTTTAAAACATGTCTCTGGCTGCCGTTTCCATGGGATCATTTTTCTAAATTGCATTGTAAGAACTAATGGGTAAATAGAAATTCACTTTATATAAATTTTCTGTAAGGCCAGATTTGTTAACCTGATCTTTTGTAAAAAGTCAGAAAATCTCATTAAAGAAAACATTTAGCAAGCTCACAAGAGCCTGTATTGAAGATACATGTACCTGGAATAAATGTCTCCATTCTATGCACGTCTGTAACTTTTTAAGTTTGCTGTTTGACTTTGAGCACGTCACAAACTCTCTAGGCCTTAAAAATTAGGAAGTTTGAATGAGATGATTTCTTAGATTTCTTTCAGCTCTAATATTTTATGACCATGAAATTAGTGCATTAGAAACTGATTAAAAGCTAAGAAGCTATAAAATATCCTTTTCTTCAATCTTGTGAGTGAAATGAATCAGAGATATTACTACTGTTCATGATGATCAACATGTGTGCCGCATTTTATAGTCTGCTAAAGAGACATCCATTGTAACTTTTGAAATCTCATAATACTGAGAAGTAAGTACTATTATTTCTATTTTGCATGTCAGAAAATAGATGTTCAGGAGAACTGTTTGTTGTACAGAAGATAGATAACTAGCTAGTGGAAGACACAAGAATAGCACCAGAAATTTTCTATATAGACAAATCAAGAAAATTGGACTTTATGTCTACATCATGGATTTTGATGGCTACATAGCCTTATCTAGAAATTAACTTTCAAATTCCTTGGCAAAAAATCATGTCTGGTTCATTTCTCTGCTTACTTACTGACAGTTATTCATGGGAAACTTAAGGTTAGAGCCTCTGCCCTTTCCAACACTGCAAAACATAAGCAGGTCTGAAATGAAGGATGCCACTGGTCACGGTCCAACATACATGTTACCTGTGGTAAATGTTAAAGTTATTGGTTAAATAATTCAGACCATTTCTAAGATCTTATTCTTTTGTTAGTAGAAGGATAGATTTTGAGTGAGGGAAACAGATGCAAATGGATGTTTGAAAGTTTTGTTTTGTTCTCTCCCCCTCATGTGTTGGGGTGTGTACACAGACACACCCCTCTATCACTGCCAGTTCAGACACTATAATGACAATTTTACATACTTCCCCTATCACCCTTCCTTCTGCCCATGCATGCTTTTAAAATCCTGATTGCATTTCTTTGCTGCCCTCTGCATACTAACACATTGCACACAGATTGTCCCACGAATGCAAACATTTTATGATGTCAATCACACATAATATATATATATACATATATATATGTATATATATATAAATATATATATGAAGAATCCCAAGTAACCAGAAGCCAAACAAACAAGCAGTCTCATATAAAATCATACAAGGATTGTGTCCAAATTATATTAGAATTACCCAGAAGAGTTTGGCAGTAGAACTGTTTCAAAGACGAACCTGTTGAGATGGCTTGCTTTTGACAGCCCTTTCTGGAAGTTCAGCAGTTTCTTCACTACCCTCTCCCCTGCTCCTCCTTCCTTCATGTCAGACTGGGCCATGTTTGAAATTCCTGAGTCTACCACACTCGTGCTGTCTTTATATATACACTCATGTCTCCTGAGGAAAGATTTCAACTTCATGGCAAAACTGAAGAAAGCGTGTCAGAATGCTGTCGGAGAGAGAACCTTCTTTTCTACAACTGTTTTTGGATGCCAGCCAAAATTTTCCTTTCTGGCTTTTACTCTTGACACTATCTCCCCACGGAGTCCAAGGGATATTTTAGCAACTGGCAGGCTTTAACAGTGCCCTCCATGCCAGCTCGGGCAGTCTAGAATTCAGAGCACTGACTCTATCTTCATGTTGATATTAAATAAGCAAGCCGTTTAAAGACAACGCTGGGCAACTTTTCTTTTGAGGCTATCTGGGGAGATTTTTTTTATTTTATTTTATAAAGGGTTTTATATAAGACATCAAATAGTTATGAGGAACGTGGCTGTGCTTTTTATAACACAGGAAAGGTTAAGAGCAGAAATTTTTATAGACACTGTAAGAACTTTCAAGGGACTAAAAGGCTCAGTGGACTCTGAAGACAGATTTCACCTTCAGGAAGAGGATTCAAGTTCACCAAGGAATCAACAAGTTACAAGGGCTGGGAAACCTTGCTAGGTCCCTGTTGTTGGTTAGCTTTTCCCTCTGAAATCTGCTTTGCAATTAATTGAAAGAGGATTGTTTCCTGTGAAAAGATTTTGTAACAACATAGCATACAGGGTGCAGGTGTTTCAGAACGGTCAGATCTATGATTTAGGCTCTGAATTTGCTGGAAAGAAAAACATTATTTTATTTGGGTGTCCTTTGTGGCTTACTTTTGACAGCCCTTTCTGGAAGTTCAGCAAAACCCAAGGCCGTGTGTGCACATAGAGGTATTTCTTTGGAAAAACCTTTTGCTATGGCTTATTTTTTAACCCTCATGTAGGCTGGAGACTCTTTGTGTTGCACACAGTGGGCTGCATGTAGAAGATAAATACCTGCTGGGTCAGTATCTCAGAAGCAGGCAGATGCGGTAGGTAGAGAAGACCATCTTCAAGAGAAAGTGTGAATTTGGCATGAAGGTGAAGTAGGAGTGAAAGAGAGGGAATGGAGCTAAAAATTTCCTTTGGAGAATAAAGATCATGATCATTAAAATCAAATCATATGCAGTTAACTGGAATTTGTATCAATTAGGTCAGATTCTCAGAAAATGAGAATTACATGCTGAGAATATAACTCAACCTAATAATAATGAATTCAACCCTTCTGTTAGAAAGAATTGAGTTAGAAAGAATTGAATTATGAGGAATGTTTAGCTTGAGATTTTGCTCATAGGAGAAGTCTGTGACTTTGACCAAGACACAAGCAAAGAATGAGTTAGGGCCTCCCCGGTGGCGCAGCGGTTGAGTGCTGGGTTGCAAAGCTGCCCGCAGTCTCTGCGGCGCTGGTTCAATCCCCAGCTGCTCCCCAGAAACCAGAGGAGGGTCCCACATGGCGCGCAGACCTCTCCTGCCGCCCGCTGCTCCCCTCATTAGTGTACTTCGGTCCTTCTGCCTGCTCTGCTCCCCGCTCTGGCTCTGGTGAATTTTCTCGCCCTCCTGCGCTTCTGACTGTACCCAGTGCTTGTATAAGTAAATAAATAAATCTTAAAAAAAAAAAAAGAATGAGTTAAATCAATTAAACTGAAATTATTGTTTATTCTATCCTTGGAATTCTTATTCCAAAGGAAAATGTCTTTATTTTATTTTATTTATTTATTTTTTTTATAGAGGCATGCTTTATTTATTTATTTGTTTGTTTTGTTTATACATGCACTGGGTACAGTCGGAAGCGCGGGAGGGTAAGAGAATTCACCAGAGCCAGAGCGGGGAGCAGAGCAGGCAGAAGGACTGAAGTACACTGCTGAGGGGAGCAGCGGGCGGCAGGAGAGGTCTGCGCGCCATGTGGGACCCTCCTCCGGTGGCCGGGGAGCAACTGGGGATCAAACCAGCGCCAAGGAGGCTGCAGGCAGCTTCGCAACCGAACGCTTAACCGGGGAGGCCCAGGAGAATGTCTTTATACCAGCTATCAGTTTCTTTATTTTGCAAGGGTAAGAAACCACACTTCCTATGTCCAAAGGCATCCACACTGGAAACCATATGACTTAGATTGGTTTCTGGGAGGAAGAGACCTTGCAGAGAAGGAGGAATTTCTTGCACAAATGTAAAACAGGAGCTGGTTTGCTGTTTTGTCTTTATCAAAGATGTTCTCCAAACCCAAAGACTTTACCATCTCTATTTCTCAGAAGCACCTCAAGAACTTGAACAAGTTTTATTTTCAGCACAATCCGTGCTCCAATAATTACAACTGATATTGATTATATTCATTGTCTATATATAATCTTTCCCTGGATGTTGTAATAGAGTAACTTTTCAATCAGAAATTACTTGTTTAGTTTGATATCTTTGGTTCAGACAATAGTTTTGTTTGATCCCATACTAAACACGTTTTTTACTATTCATAACTTCATGATTAATATATAAATCAAACATTTAAAAATACACAAACAAATGCAGGAAAAATAACAATAGTTGACAACTCTGTTTTCCAGAGATAACTACGTTAAGTAGTTAATGTATGTATTTCAAGCATTTTTTTTTACAAATGTGTTTGTCTCTGTTGCTATATATGTGTATATCTTTATACATATATGCAGATATATACATTTATAATTGATTTCTATTTTAAAGTCAGATTTGTTAAGCTAATATTTTACAGAAAGTCAGATAAACTTATCAAAGGATACATTTACTTAATGAAAGCTAATATATATTGCTATTAAAATGTAAACATATTTTAACAAAAATTATATGTAATTGAGCTTGTGTTCCATTTTTCTTCAAATTACATAAAATAAATATTTGTAGTCTGAATTTCCTATTTATGACAGATCAAAATATTATATTAAACATTATTCTAAATAGCATTTTTAAATTTAGTTTAGCAAATTTTTCTCTCATTAGCACATTGGATTCTCTCATTTTCTGTTTGTCTTTTTTTTTTCCTGGCACATAAAATGCTACAAATATCCTTGTAGATAGATTTGACATACATGGTATCTTTATAATCAAATTTCATTTTATTATTACTGGAAAGGTGGAATGTTGGTACTTTAAATTTATTTGAATTGTGCCAGATTATTGTCTGTTCATGTCTCTTATCTACATTTCTTTTGTTTTCTTTTTTGAAATGTCTGTACATGTCTTTTACTCTTTTTTTATTTGTGGTATTGATTTGTAAAAACATTTATATTAAAATTTTCTTGTTTAAAACTTGTTTTTAATTTGACTTATGTGTGCTGATTTTCAGAACTGTTCTATTTGTGATACAAATACATTGATTGTTTTTCACACCTCAAAAGGGCTTTATTACATAAATTTTATGCTTAGAAAAATCTTTCTCATCCATGGAAAATATTGATATTCTCTGGATTCCTATTTTTTTAATTAAAAATAATTGTTTAATATTTGGATATATCTAGAGTTCTTCTAATTCCTATTCTCAGTGGCATTTATAATCCATCCTTTTGTGATTGACTTGTGATGTAGTTTTTATTTTTCTTCAATTATTTCTCTTATTGTGTCTTTGCAATATGTCTTTGTTTTCTGAAAAAAACAATATACTAAATCAGGGGCCTCCCTGGTGGTGCAAGGGGTTAAGACGCAACCTATGAAGCTATTGGCAGCCACTGCAGTGCCAGTTCAATCCCCAGCCAGGGAGCTACCCCCATGGCACAGCAGACCTCTCCTAGCTTGCCCACTGCTCTCCTCGGCAGTGTACTTCGATCAATCTGCCTGTTCTGTTCCCCACTCTGTGTCTGGTGAATCCTCTCACCCCTCATTCCTCTGGCCTGTACCCCAGTTCTTGAATGCATAAATAAATAAATCTGTAAAAAAAAAATATACTCAATCAAATACCTGTCAATCAAAGATATGGCTCTAACCATTGGTCCTATTCTATCAACTTGAGCAATGATCTCTGGTGACAATTGATGTCTCCATCTCCTGCTCCATGATTGACAAGTATTGGGGGTCAGATTGTTATCCAAGGCTCTTTGACCTTCACCAATGTGAAAATATATGAAAATCTACACATTACAGGAATTCTTGCTTGCAAGACATCTCATGTTCTCTTCTTAGTCCAACCATTCATTTCAGTGTTATACTTGTAAGCATATTATCTCTGTCCATTAAGATGCCAATTGCTTCTGCTTATAAGTGTCCTTTAACCTTTCCTTCTAGTCCTTTCAATTTCCCTCTACTCCCCAGATCTCTGGTTAGTCTAGATCATTTATTTATGAAAAAAGAGGAACCATAAGGGGAAAGGTAAATATTATTGTGATGCCTTGACATAAAACCATTGTAACTCTTTTTTTTTTATGCACTATGGTACAGAGTTGTGCTATCTGATTTGATAGCCTTTACCGCCATGTGATTATTATAAACTCAAAATGTGACTAGTCTAAGTTACAGATATACTGTTTTTAAAATTAGTTTGACTTTTATTTTAACTTTTTAATGTGTCTACTAAGAATTTTAAAATTACATGTACGGCCTCCCTGGTGGAATGGGGGTTAAAGTATCAGTGCTATCAAGCTATCACCAACCACTATGTCATTAGTTCAATCCTCGGCCAGGGAGCTAGCCCATGTGGCGCAGAAGACCAATCCTGTCTTGCCTACTGCTCCCCTCAGCAGTGTGTTTCAGTAGATCTGCCTGTTCTGCTCTCCACTCTGTTTCTGGTGAATGTTCTCACCCCCCTGTACCTCTGGCCTACACCCCAGCTCTTACATACATAAATAAATAAATCTTTAAAAAAATAAAAGTACATGTGACTCATATTTGTGGTTAGCATCATAGCCTAATTGGACAACACCATATATGTATTTTCACTATTTTTAGTAGCATGGTTGCTTCCAAGCAATTAAGACACTGTCTTTCTATGGTTTGGAAATAGTTTAATTGCCAGTTTTTTTGATGGTATGAGTGTATGTTTTGAATCTTTATGAACTTTACAGGATATTTATTATGCTTTAGTATGTTCTCAATGCTGGTTTCTATTGTATTGGTTAAGCAAAGTGGCTATGTGATCCAGCTTCTCTGCACCAACCAAGTGCTCAATAGTGTGTGTGTGTGTGTGTGTGTGTGTGTGTACCATCAGCATAATCTGGTAGTGGAGAGAGGGGTGTCTTTTAAATCCTTTTCACTTAGATGCCAATTGTGCAAAGATGTAGATTCCCTTGATGTGACATTTACTGAAGGTATGTATCACTATGTAGTGGTCTTGATAAGTTTTTGAAGTCAGTAAGTCCTAGTAACGAATATATCTTTGAATTTTGTGGTAATTACATAAATTATACTTGCTTTCTCTTAGTCTCAGTTGCCTACCTATAGTAGGGAATAATCATAAAAAAATTACTGGAAGTTTCTCTTAATTTCATTGCTCCTGGCCTAGACTGCTCTCCTCTCTTTCCTTCTCTAATTTCATGCATGTAAACACACTTGGCACATGATGAGTTGTTAGCAAACACATATTCAATAAGTGATAACTGATGGTCGGGTGGGAACTGAATGACTTTCTGAGAAAAGGAGTGCCCTAGTGGCTGTTAGATGAGGACCTAATTCCAAAGGCAAGTTTCAGAATTTTACATATTTTCATGCAATAGATTACAGAAAATAACCATTCAGCATGCCAGCATTGGCAGCAAGAATGCCTACAGCCCGAGGGTGATGCCAATCCCTTTAGGACATATGAGAAATGGATTTGCCTTAAGCTTCCTTCTTGAAAGAGTCCAAGAAACTTCAAAGCTTTTAAATTTCACCAAATGGAGCAAAGATGCTACAAGTCTCTTACATACCCTCATAAAAAATAGAATTTCAGCAAGACATTTGATAAATTATCATAAATGTAAGACCAATAACAGCTTAAACAAGAATGGCAGTCTCCCTGCCAAAGGTGCAATGTGTGTGGAACCGATTGCAGGGCAGCGTGCGGCAGGCTGTGGTGGCAGGCAGCCATCTTGGAATGAGGAGATACGTAGTGACGGATGAATGGTAAAATGTTCTGACTGGTTGGATAACACTGCAGAAGGTCTAATATTTTTTTTTGCCCATGTGAAGCACAGCATTTTGACTCATGCCAGGTTTGTCTGGAAATCTCTGAGTTGACCATTTTGGGCTATTTATTAATGTCCATTAAATTACAGAATGTCAACCAAACGAAAAGAATGTGGGCTGGAAGGGAGACTCTTCTTAAACTTGGATGAAGAAAAAAAGAATCTTTTGATTTTGAGCTTAAAAATATCTCCCTGCTGATTAATGCTTTAAAGGAGGATAAAACTTCCAATATTGGATGATGCCAATGAAATAGCAGGTGTTGCTGCTTTCTAGTTTTGGTATATTTTTGCTTTATTTTGTTACCATTGTTTACTATCTCTTTCCCTCTAGGCATTCAGGATTAAATTGTATACCTGATACAAAGTCAAAGGTATTCACATAGGAAGATAACCAATCTAGGTAGCCCAGTGGATAAGACTATACAAGATTTTCATAGTGTGGAAGCAACAGAATATTAGGAAAAAGGAGGACATTTTTTAGGTTAGGGTGTGTATTTTCTACAAAGCAGTCCAGTGTTATTTTGTATTAGGTGAACTATAAAGTTTTATATATGCATTGCACTCAAAAATTTGAAGTGTTTATAGGCATCTACATATACATATGTGTATCTATCCTCTTCACATTATACACTCTTTTGTGTAAAGTGGTTTATGCAGTTGCTGGTTTGGTATAATCTGGAGGCCACTAATGGTAGGATTCTATTTCCAAATGATACTTTCCACTAGTTTTTTAATGAGGTTAAAAATTGTGCTTCTTTCAGAGAAACATTCCAACCCAGTAGAGGCAGCAGGAACTCTGAGCTAATCAAAGCTGACTGTGAGACCTAACTGTGTGAGTGGGTGACCTTTAGCCTCATTTACTCCCCTAGAAAACAGGGAAAACTGACCAGGGAACATTTGAGTTTAAGTAGTTTTTTGAACATGCTATAGTTATCATACGGTGTAGCTCCCCTTGCCCCACCCTCCAAAAAAAGTTCACACTGGTACATAAACAGCTCTGTACATGGTTCATTGATCCCTGCCAGTCATTCAACACTGTGGATAGTGGAGAGATGTATTTGATTCCCTTAGTTTTTTATATTGCTGACTCCATGTTTAATGATGTGCTGAGGAGTAGAAAGAGCATTAGCATGGATATCCTTAGGAAACCAGACCTAAGAACGTCATCACAGAGTTGGACACAGGATGCTGGTCTTCCTGCATTAGCGTTTATGTTAGCCTGGAGAGTTATTCCTGCAAGTGTCCAACCCTTGTCAGATAACATATTTCTTTTAGTTGTGGCTTATACAGGGCCAGGCTGTGAAGCTGGTGATGGTCAGTATCAATCTCCTGTAGCTCCATCCCAAAATTTGCTATCTGTGCCACTCCAGTTTTCTGAAATGTTTTTTTTTTTTTTCCTTCCATCAGTCAAATTTGTTTTAGGAAAAAGTCTGAGACTTTTATTTCCCCTTAAGTAGACATGACGATTTGTGGTTTATGGAAAACATTCTGTTCTAATTCCAAAGAATGACAAACATTTTGAGGAATTTCAGACAGATGATAAATGCTACAGGAGACTTCTTAATATCTCCCTGCAATTTGTTACTGAAATCTCCTCACCCAATATATTTTAGAACTGACACTGTCTTTACTACTGGTAAATTTCCAATAGTTAAAACTGCTAGTCAGATTTTTCATAGACGATTTGAAGGAAAATTCTGTAGTTTTCAATATTATGTCTTTTTAATTTTTAATGTTTTTGACCAATCACTTATTTATTAACTCATTTAACACTCACCAACTTATTTGCACTCAATGTAGTCAGAGAACTATTTATGGAGAAGCTGAATTTTAACTAAAGCTTTGATAGAATTTGGGAGATTAGCCACACAATAACTGGGAGAGACAAATGCCAAGGACTGGATTTAGCAAAGGACCTGAGATGAGTTTGTGCAAATGGTAGGTTTGGTATTTGGACCAACCCTCCCACCAAACAACCAAATATTCTAGATAAATATAATTTCAAATCTTGAAAAGCAACATGGAACTGATGTGCAGGACAGTAATTGTAGTCTCTAAATGCCATTTTCCACTAGAAAAAAAATAACAAAAAGTTTGGAGAACTACAAAATCAAGACCTAAGGACAGACATGTAATGATGAATCTGGAACATCTTGTCAAATCCAAAAGTAAAGAAACTTCCAAAAACTTCCAGGTCATACCAATTGTACTCAGGAGAGAAATTGAAGAGGTTTTGAGCATCAGTAAGAACAAAAATTGTGATAAATTGCAGCAGATCAATAATATATAGATGTATGAGTTTATAATGAAGTATTTTTAAAAGCACTCATTGATTACCTTTGGATGATACTAGAGAACCAACTTACTATTTGAAAGTGAGTTTAAAGGATAAAAGGTAAGCACTTACGTTGCCATACATATCTATACAAATGTATCTCAGGGAACTTAAATACTTGGTGAGAGGAGTTTTCTCCTAATGGAAGTATTCCAGCTAACAAAATGAAGAGGAAATCATAGAACTGGGACATTTTGTGACCTTTAATGAAATAATGCACCTAGCTCTAAGCAGTGAGTTCCAAAGCTGAAAATGTCACAAAAAGTAGACAACTGGACCCTATATCCCTCCAAATGCAAGTGCATATCAACTATGGAGAATTATTGCCCAAATATTAAGTTCAACTATGTCTCTATATCTTAATTATCAATAAAATAGGAAGACCAATGATTGAGAAACATGTTTAGTGCTATCATGGGAATGCAATTTAAAAAATCCAGAATGAAATAGTCTTTAAGAAAATGAACCAAATTCTTCAAAAATAAATTGTGAAATGAAAAGAAAAGGAGAATGAGAAAAGCAAGGAACCATGCAGATTATAGGAAAAGTAGGCAATCACAATGTCTACTACGATGATGCCACAATTTGGATCCCATTTTGAATAAAGTATGAATAAAATAAAATATAAAATAACAATGAAGTGGACAAGGAGAAGGATTTGAAATCTGATTTTTAATGATATAAAATAATGATTATCAGTTTTTGATGTGATAATGGTATTGCGCTTATATATTTAAGCAGACTATGTATCTTTTAGTGATCCTGGAATACTTATGAGCATATGCTATTAGTCCAAGGACTTTCTTTAGAACAATATAGATAGGGAGAGGGTGATGTTTTCAGATATTGAAAAAAAAATCATAAGTTAATTTTTAAGTTGGTCCATAGGAACACAGGGTTTGTGATACTATTCTCCCTGCTTTGATACATGCTTTTAATTTTTCATAATGTTTTTATTTAAAGAGGGTTTGCACACTAATTTTTACCTAAGAGAATATTAATTATAATGATTTTTAAAGAAGTTTACTTCTCTTTTTCTTCTTGTACTTTTATTGTTTTTGTTGGAATGTTTGTTTTAAAAACTGTCCTGGACTATATGGAGATGCCAGCCATCTGCTCATAGGCTAGAGCTGTTGTGACTGTGTATAGGTTAGACTTCCTAGTGGTGAATTCCATTGGGATGACCTGCGCCCCAAGTGCCAGAAATATGTATATTTCCTATTGGGTTTGTGGATTTTTTCCATAGACCATCTTGTAAATGCCTTGCCCTGGAGGAAGTGAATGAGATGAATTGAAAAGAATATAAACCTGGTTGTTGGTATCTGGAAATTGGATAGAGGCCTCCGTTTCCAGTGTGTGTGTGTGTGTGTGTGTGTGTGTATATATATATATGTGTGTGTGTGTGTGTGTGTGTGTATACATATATATACATATAAAATATATTTATATTTTTATAAAATATATTTTGTTTATAACATGTGGTTGTGTGTGTATGTGTGTGTGTGTGTGACAGAGAGAGCAAGAGATAGAGTCAGAGAGAGAGTCTATGTATTAGAAATTGAATCCCCATCCAACATATATATTTCCTTTCATCATTATAACTTGTACTTTTACCTGGATCTGGTATTCCTGAATATAAAGTAAGCTACTTCCACTTCTGCATTATTTTGGAATCTGAAAGAGAAATCTGCCTGGAATCTGAAAGAGAGAAATCTCTGAATACTACTGTAACAAAGAAAATGCTCTTAGAATTTTAGAATCTTAGAACCAGAGTTGTGTTTTAGATTTCATGGAGTAAAACCTTTCATTATCTTTCTAACCAATTATAATATAGTGACCAAAAAATCACCTGTAATATTCATAATCTATAATTAAATTAGCATTTGAATACTCTTTTTTACATTTTAATCCTTTCTTGGTAGTTAGCCTATAAGGGCAGAGATTGCCAGCATTCCTTCTCCTGCCCTCTGCCCTCCTTTTAGTCCTCCCCCGGCCCACACACTAATGTCCAAATCTGAATAAGAGCTAGGTACACATGAAGCATTTATTAAATGATTATTTTTGGTTAGACCTGAAGCTAGCTATTCTCTGAAATTATTGTTCATGCCACTGGCAGAACGGATCTCAGCAAAGGTCTGACTCTTCATTACCTGTGATTCCACAGCTCCCCTGTCTTTGGGCAGGAAGGAACACTTGTTAATAATTGTCCTTTTAAGCTCATCTTGTAGCTCTGAATTTGCCCTAAACTTCTTTCTTCTCTTCCTCCTCTATAATGCTAAGTCCTTTATATGCAAGCTAATTTTGTGGTGCTCATTATGTAAGTCACCAATTTTATTTTGTCAGTAGAATTCTGCAATTTACCTAGGTACATGGTTCATCTCCAGTACACTGTCAGCTAATTCGCTCTCATCTCAGATCTGTGTTTTAATGTGAGGATTGGCTAGTGTCTAGAAGATAGAATGCCAGCTTTTATAATATCTCTTGAAAGCAGCCCTCCCTATATACTGCTTATCTTTTCAAATACGTAATTTAATAATATGCTCCATTTTTTTAATCTCTCTCACCGAAATGATAACTTTAGAACATAATTAATGCATTGCGTTTGTATGGTGCTTGGAGCTCTTTGAAGCACTAGTTCATCTATTACTACACTGTGTTTTATTTTTTTATGACATCCCAGAGAGTAGGTGGAACAGGCTGCTGCTCTTATTCAGAAATGCAAATGTGGAGGCAAAGGAAGGTAAGATGATTAGTGAAGTCTGAGCAGGTAATTAGTGGTGAGCCTGGGACTGAAACCTCTGTGTTACCCTCTTTTCCTTATCTGCTTCTTTTACCCTGAAACATAGATGCCCACCCTGAGCATTTGGATTCCAGTCTGAGGCAGAGTGGTGTGGCCGTTGCCACCCCAGAGCCCACTGCCTTGTTGTTTTCTGTTGAATTATTTCTTCATTTATCATCCTATTGTGGCATCCACTGTGGCTCTAGACACACATATGGGAAGAAGACCTTTTAAACCTGCCATAAATCAGATACATTTTACCTTGCTGTTGTCTGTGGTCTTTGAAAAATCTATTTTTTAGTTAAGACATTTTTCTTAGGCAAGTAAAAGTCTCTTCTCACTTTAATGAAAACATTAAGCTCTATTTGATGTCATCTGATTTTCCCTATGTGATGAGGTCTATCTGCAGAGTGAGTGTTTCTGCCCAACTACTGATAAGGTGCATCGACTTTCATTACCTTTCCCCCTCCTGCCGTTCTGACCCCCAACCTCTTTCCTCCTAAAGTGTTACATTTCTAGAAATTTATGAAATCAGTCTGCATCAGCAATAAAACACTGCATAGATTCATCAACGCTCCCTCTGTATTTTTCTTCATCTATCTCTGTCCCATTTACCTGGAAGGAAAACAAGAGTCAACACAGCGATTATGCCACCTCAATGAGAGAAAAATAACCGTATTTCTCAAGAGAAGGTCAATCTGGCAGTAAGACAAATGCCCGAGCTTTCCAGAGGGTGCAGTTCCATCAGATACTCATGTCTATCCTTGGGCAGTTCACACCTCACTCCCTAATGGAACTCAGTTTGGTCATTTGTGATATTTAACTTCCCTAGTGAGTCTGATATGAGTATCTAGGCTATGGAGGCAGCCTAGAGAGTACTCAAAAGCATTTAAAAGGTGTCAGGTTAATTAAATGATGGAGAGAACGGTCCAGGTAATTCAGAACGAAATTTGCTTTCTTCTTAAATATTTACATAGCCAAAACAAGAACTACTACTCTTAATTCTTTGATTACTCATCTTAATGTCTTACCTTTTTTCTTATTCTTATCAATAGACTTGTGGTTTATTTTTAAATGCAAAAGGACATTCAAATTCCTCTGTTTGTTGACAAAAGAGGATGAGATAGAAAAAGTACTGTGTGTTGGAACACTTGTATGACCAACTTTGTGCTAAGCAATGTGAGTGGGGTGTTACAGTGAAGTTTCTACTTTGAGGAGGTTATGAGCAAGTTTCAAAACAAAAAAAGGAATGAGTATAATACACTCTGAGCAAATATTGTCTAAATCAGCACCTGTTTTAATCAGGACTAGTTGGCACAAAGTCAGATGTAGCTGGATAATGGAAAAATGGTGCATGGTTGAACAAGACTGCTAATGGAGTGAATACCTTAATGGCCAAGCAGGTTAAACACATTTGGATAGACTGAGGTCATGGAAAGGGTGTTTTTGGTCAGGTGAACGGCACCATCAAAAACATGGAAGATAGAACACCATAGAAAAATGGCTTATGTGGGGAAGCAGTCAGCTCCTTGGAGACCTTTAAAAACCTCTGAAAATGAAGCCTCTCAGGACCTTTTCAAAGATCTTTCCTTTAACTCCCAGCGGATGACAACCAATTTTCAGAGAGCCCTAGTTGAGTGCCAAACTTGGAAAATGACATTCAGCTGACATTTAACAATTTGCACACATTTTTCAAGGACTTTTTTTTTTATATGTGAAACCAAACTGAGAAAGACAAAATAAGACTGTATGGCAACAGCTGATATGAGATTAAATCAGAACATTGATTTAGCTAAAATATTATCCCCTCTAAAGTTTCATCAGTGAGGGTAATCCCGAAACCTGAGGGTGCTACCAGAGAGATTACTAGGTATAATTTTGTTCTAAAAAATACCTTGAGGGCCTCCCCTGGTGGCGCAGAGGTTGAACGCTGGGCTGCGAGGCTGCCTGTAGCCTCTGCAGCACCGGTTTGTTCCCTGGCTGCTGGCGAGGGTCCCACACACACACACACACACAAAAAAAAAAAAAAAATTAAAAAAAAAACTTGAAATGTCTAATGTTAGATAATTTGTTAAATAACACACATCTTAAGGGTGTAAGAACCAGAAATGGATTTAGATATCACCCATTTCAATACCCCCATTATAAAAATAAGGTACCCCACAACTATGGTCTTGGTCCCCTAATGTTGAAGCTAAAATACAGAGCCAGGAGCAAAGCATTCTGACTTATATTCAAAGTTCTTTCCAGAGTGAGTGTGTGCATGTGTGTGTATGCATGAACGCTTATACACAGACATACAAAATAACTCAAAATAAAATATATCAAAATAACTCAAAAGAGCAGAACTTTCAAACCTCACATTTATCATGTGCCTGTAAAGGCCCACAGGGAATAGCTGCTGAGTAAGTTTGATGAAATGTTTCAAATAGTAAAGAGATAAACAATTTAAGTACATTCTGAATGAAAAGATTTCTTCTTGACTTTTAATTACATTATATTGATGTTGCTTTGGAGACATCATTTGTTGGCTGTGATTATTTCTCTTCCACTCTGTTTTATTTTCTTCTTCCTCTATTTAACCCCAAAAAAATCATTATATGCCTCTGAATCCATAATAAATGCTGATTTGACCATGCTTAGGTAGCAGATAGTAACTTCCAGGCAGTTCTCATCTAGTTTACTGGTAATTGTTAAATAGCACTTCTCCTGTCTAGGTAACTGACCTGAAGAAAAAATAGAGATTACATTTCTCCTATGTGTTAATTTATTTCACTTTAATTACCTTTATTTCATTTAACGTAATAACTTTTTCTATTAGTTTCAGAAGCTGCAGAATGTAAGTTAGTCTGGTAAAGTAAAACCAGAACATTGTTTAGACACATTACTTGTTGCAAGGCAGTTGCTAGATCTTGCTGATTTTCAAATATATAAGGTGTGACCCTTTAACAACCTGGTGGGGAAGACAGACATGTCCCCCAGTAGCTTTACTAAGAATCTCCTCTAGTTTCTTTGCATGAGATGAAGCATCATCTACACAAATCTGTAACCCAGAACGCAGTGTTTGTGGACCTCACCAGAAAGAGTTGATACGACTGAGTGCTGAGTGCAGCTTTAAATAAGAGAGGTTCTTAAAGGCAGAATTTTCATAGCTGGAAATGTGATAGAAGGGCAATCCAAGAGGTGTCCATGGCTGTGGTATGGTGGTGTGGAGGTCAGGTTCTGAAATAAGTGAACTGCAAAGATGTGGCTTATACTGGATGGTTAATCTGGGAGGGTTGCAGTGTGTATTTGGAGTGGGGGGTGGAAGGGTTGAGTGTGGGAGTCTTGGATGAAAGTATGTTGATTATAAATCATGAATTGCCGAGGGAGGGAGGGGAATCCCTAAAGGATGAAGCTCTGAGCTAGTGATTTAGAATCAAAGAACACTGGCACTGGGGTTAGATAAGCTCAAATACTTTGAGGGGCACTTGGCAATGTATTTCTCTTTATGTCTGCCTAACTTCTGCAAGGGGAGTGTTCCTTTTGTGGTCTAGTATCCCATATTGAACTTTGGCCCTTGTTTCTCTTGTCCATCCTCTGCTTCACTCCACATCACACCAGGAAAGAACATTTTCTAAAGCTTTTTCTTTGTCCTAAGACTGCAGAATACATTGCCTTCTTTCTGGACTTCCTCCCTCAATCCCTCCTCATTTTTACTGGCTTCAATATTAAAATACTACAAAGATCCCCTAGAAAATGGGGGAAGAAAAGCTTAGATTTTGGACTCTTTAGTTTTCATTTCAGTTCTGGCCCTTTTTCACCATATATATTTCATTTTCTTGGCTCTTCTGGAGTCATTTTCCATACCTACAGAATGAAGTATTTGAGCCAGATGAATTTAGGATTGCTAAGGGCTAGAATCACTGTGAATTATTTTTAAGTATAGGCTTCTGCCTATGTGTCCACCTGAAAATTGTATGTTAATAGTGACAATATTCACTATTTGAAAGGTCTCTGTTATCCTCCATTGACTTTACCTCATTTTTACCATTTCAGAGATTGTTTCTTTAGTGGTGAGACAGAATCTCCTCCTGTAGGGTGAATCCTTCTGAGGTACAAATTGACAAAGCAGTGATGGTAAGTGTGAATATAGGAAGAATCATAACAAGAAAAGGATTCCCACTGAGGGTTGAAGCCCAAACTACCTGCTAAATGGAGATGTGGGAGGCAAGCAAGGGTGAGATCATAAAAACATAAATATGGGACAGGAATCTAGAAAACTTAAATAAGGGACCAGGAAAATGAATAACTATAAGAAAGTGAAAATCAAAATCAAAAAACTATGAACCAGAGACACTTTTTGGTGGGTGGGGGGCAGGAGGGGAGAGTTTGGGGTCAGAATGGGGCGGTAGCAATTATATGGGGAATATAAAAATAAATTTTTTTATTTAAAAAAAATAAAACTGAAGTTTGAAATATAAAAATAAAAAATAAAAATAAATCATAAATCATAAATATGGGCAACTGAACAAAAGGAGCCTAAGGTGAGATGTATAATATAATTGCCCTGAGTTGGCCTATGAACTGGACATATCTTTTATTGTTGTTGACTTATTGAATATTTATGAGAATTCACATTTTTTAATAGGATAGATTTTTCTTTTAGGTTATAGTCAAACTGATAGTAACCCTAAATAAAAAACAGTGTAAAGTAAATTTTGTTTTACATTTTGGTAGTGCTGTAGGCTATTTCATAAACCTCACTGATTTCCCTCACCCTCTTACATGCAGTGGAAGGAAGTTCATGGAATATTGCAAGTTTCCTGTTATTTTTCTCTCCTAAATGACATGACTGGAAAGCTTTAGGTTATAATCTGTCACACTTAGCTCTTGTTTTGTATGCATGTTTGTGACACAAATTTTTTAAAAAGTGCCATTTATGACTGGGATGGGCAACTGTGTTTTTCCCATTGACCTTCATGGATTCTGAGTTTAGAGATAAACTCAAGCCTGTCTGTGTTCCAGTCCAATTATGTTAATGAAACATGATTTCATTGTTCAAAAGGAAATGACTTCTTTCTTAAAAAGGACCTTAGACATCAAATAACTTATCTAAAAATAAATTGCAGATGGGTCAGGCCAATGCAGAATTGATGCCCCCTGAATTATGCTTAAACGTCACAATTAAAAAAGGGGAAAAAAAACCTCAACAAATTACACAAAGAACTTAAAAAGTCAGTAAATAGTATTTGTTGACTACATGTATTGACTTCTCACTGTTTGTTTTGTCCTGTCAGAGCATCATATCTCATCATTGGGAGAGACAAGGAAGCTTCTTTCCCTGATCATCTCATGCCTTTTTTGGTTAGACAAACATAACCTCAAGTTATCACTCCACCCACCCTAAGATTCTATATCTCGCTGATTCTATGAGCATAGCTCTGTATAGGGAAAAGGAAATTTCGACATGAGTAACCTAATTTCAGGTATGACAATTTAGTTTATTGAAGTAACATTGAGTTATACTGTTATACAGGTTTCAAATGTATTTCATTGAAAATCAACACCTGTATATCTTTCAGCATACAATTGTCTCCTTTTAAGTGATTTATACACCCCACCACTCCTTTTCCTTCTGGAAATCACTAATTTGGAAGACATATTTTTGATTTGGAAGAGTCTGATCCATTTCTGTAATAATCATTTGTGGGGGGCGGGGAGAAACAAGAAAGCTGACTTTTGAGTGGTTGGTAGCTAAAGCTCAGTGAAGATACTAGCAAGTGAATTGTTATTAGGTGGAAACTGAATTTATTTCCAGTCTAATAGGGCACAAGGTGAAACATCAACATGACTTAAGATGATGGCAGAGCATAATCTGGTCTAAATAGTCCTGCTTCAAAGGTTTATATCAATGGAAGTTGTCTTAGTCGATTTGAACCTGCTTTAACAAATGCCATAAATGAATGGGCTGGAAGTCCAAGATCAGTTTTCTGGCAGATTCGGTGTCTGGTCAGGGCCAAGTTCTTGATTCGTAGGTGGTCATCTTTTTGCTGTGACCTCATATAGAGATATGGGTGAGGGTGCTCTCTGGGGCCCTAATTCTACTCATGAGGACTTTACTCTCAAGACCTAATTGCCTCATAATGTCCTCACTTGTAATTATAGTCACATTGGGAATTAGATTTCAATGTATAAATTTGTAGGGGAGGGCACAGTTAATCAATAGCTGAGGATAAGGAAAAGACAAGGGAACCAGAAATCCCACTAAAAATCACCTTTCTCTTTCTGCTTATCTTCCATATAAACCTAGGCTAAGATTCATGGATCATGCCAGACTTCTGCTCTGCATTTGAGTGATGCTTAAAATATTAGAGAAGTAGAATAGAGTAGAAGTTAAATCAGTGGATATCAGACACAGATTGTGTATGTTTGTGTCCTAGATTTGCATTAAACTAATTATAAGCCCTTGGGTCATTTATTTAAATGACCTCTGAAAAAGAGGGGATAATGTGACTTACTTACAGGAGTTTAGGTGGGATTGAAAGGTTAATACCTGGGAAGTGCTCTGAAAAGTGCTTGGCACATAGTATGCACCAATGGTTGGTGTGTTAGAAAATTGAAATTAATTACATGTTGGATGAAGGAGCATCAATAAATGATTTCAGCAGTGAGAGGCAAATTTTGCCCCCAAACATTCTAAGTTTCGTGTCTATTAGATCATCAATACATTATATCATTAAAATGGAGATAGGACCTTGCATGTCATGCTTGCAGCAATGCTTGAAAATTTGTATCTCATTATATTTCAAACCGTGGATAATCTGTGTGTTCCTGAGTCAGATTTGATACAGGAAAAACAGAACATTCTGGGAGAAATAAGAATTAAGAATGAGGACTACAGATTGGAGAAAGCAGTTCCAAGGAAATGGAGACACAGTTACCACTGCCAAAGCTTGAAGCAGTCACACAAACCTTGTTGACCTTATGACTTTGCCATTGGCTTCTCTGAACCCAGAAATGACTATTAATAACACAGTAGCACATAAAAAGAAAGGGTTTTATGGAATTGAAGGCTGAAAGTGTAGAAAAATAAATTGTTTCCCCTCATTTAGTCCTGTCTTAAGTCTTCAGTTTCTAAATGTGTTTGGTAATTTTTCTTTTTATGCCATGGTTACTTTGTATTTTGCCATTGGTTCCTGCATGTACTGAATATTTATAGGGAAATACACTATAGATCTTGTAAGTGCCTCGAGGGCAGGACCTGGGTTAATATAGTCATAAAATTATTCATAACAATTCTGGGTGAAAGCCATATACTATGACAAAACTATATGAATGTTAATAAAAGACATAGAAAAAGATTTAAATCACAGATCACTGAAGCCAAAATGGTGGCCATAGGAGGTTTATAGTGTTCAAATCAACCTGAAAGATGTTTCAGAATAAGGTGTTTTTATATGCTAGGCAGACTAGTTCTTCTATGGGTAGCAAAAATCCTGGTGACTTAAGACCACAGGTTGACTTTTCACTCACATTAAATATGCATTGGGGTCAGTCAAGAGTTCTGCCCCACACCATCTTTATTCTGGGACACAACGTTCTAGGCCACCCCCCCCCCCCCAATACTGCCAGTTGCCAGAACAGAGCAAAAGAATTTGCTGGAATTCCCCACTTGTTCTTAAACTTTCTACCTGGAAGTGACATGATTTACATCTACTCATATTTCCTGAAGCAAGTCCAATAGTTACATTTAACTTAAAATAGAGGAGAAAAATGCAATTCTGTTAGTGTGCCTGGCAGAGTTGGGAAATATTTAAGGAATATCATGAGTGGCAACAATAGTTGACATATTAAATAATATATCACTACCAGACTATCCATATTTACTTTGAATAAAGTTACATTATTCATATAATTAAGCCTACATTGGTCAGATGTTAACAACTTCATAAAGATCATAAAGGACATTAACATTTATCCATCTGATATCTGCCATGTGCCAGGAGAAAAATGTCCCAAGCCCATTGTTAAGCAATGAATATGAACTATTTCATGTAATATGCTCTCCTAGAATATACCCAGTTGGTCATACTTGCTAAAGTACCTAAAACTGATAAATCTTAATTTTCTTACATTAAAAAGAAGTCTGGAGATCAGTATTTGCTGATATTAATTTTGCTGTCATTTATGCCATTAAGGACCCATTCAGTTACAAGCAAGTTTTTCTCTGCCATCCTTAGTATGTTTGCTATTTGTTCTCACACTTAGAGCTTTGTGATCACAGGACAGTCCACTGAAGATTAAAACTTCCTTTATCTACTCAAAGTGAAGGGAAGAGAGAAGGTAAGAGCAACAGCTGCATCTGTCTCTTTATCAGAAACTCTCCCTAAATGATTTCTATTTTTCCCCTTATATCTCATAGATCATGCATTGTTCACCTTCTATCCCTAATCCAATCATTGGAGGATGGAAGAGAAATCATCAAAAATGGGTTAAACATCCATAATTCCATAGAACCAGAGAAATTTATTTTTGAGTTCAAAATAAATTTTAGAACTTTTGTAAGCAGAGAAGAAAGTATATAGTTGGGCTGAACCAGTGTGTGCTTCCATGAGTATGGATCACAGTGATGGTACAGGTGTTAAACATTGAAAAAAGTAAAAAATGAGAAGTCACTGTCAATCCAGTGGTCTGGAATGACTTAAGAAAATCCTCACTTGAGGCAGAACAATCAGGTGAACAGCATTTGCAAAAGAGCAATTTTTCAAATACCAGTAGAGTAGTTTGCTAGTGTTGCCATAATAAAGAACCCTAGACTTGGTGAAAGAAACAACAGAAATTTACTCTCTCAGAGTTCTGGAGGTTAGACATTCCAGACTGAAGGGCAGTAGGGTTGGTTTCTTCCGAGGGCTCCATACATGTTTTCTGGCTTCTTTGGCTTGCCAGTAATCTTTGACATTCCTTGGCTCATAGACATCATCATGTCTCATGGCATTCTCCCTATATGTGTGCCCACCTCCAAATTTCCCCCTTTTACAAAGGCACCATTTACATTGGATTAGGGCCCACCCTAATGACCTTATTTTAATTTGTTTACTTCTGTAAAGACCCTATCTCCAAATACAGTTACATCCTAAAGTACTTGGAGTCCTAATGACAACATATGAATTTTGGAGGAACACATTTCACACATTTCAACTCATAACAAGATGGAATAGAATAAATAAAATCCCTGAGGCAAAAAATTAAAAAACCAAACACCTACTTTATATAAAATTAGCACCTATGTGATATCAAAATATATAAGGCAAACAAAAAAAAAAAAGCAGGGATAGATGCCAAAGGCATTAAAAACCAGATTAGTTTACTTACTGGATGCAGTAGGCAGCAGAAGTCTGCACAGGGAAATAATCTGGGAAGAAAGAAGTTTTATGGGAGGGTTCAGATAGCAAGAAGATGATTAGTTGGAGGTACAGTGATGAATTCCTAAAGCAATATTATATAAGGGGATTGAGAACTAAAAATAGACATGAATGGTATTTGCAAATTATAAAATTAGGATTTAGTGATAAAGAGCATACACTACAAAAATGAAAGGGAGGAGTAAAAAAAAATGACATTGGAGAAATATATGAGAGTATAACCAAGCTTAGCCAAGAGAATTTGATGAAGACGTTGGAGGGGGAGATTTTTGCTTTAAATTATATATTTTCATTATCACTGCTTAAAAAATAACAGTGAATATCCACATTTTTTTTACTTTGAGAAAATTTGAGAATTTTTTTAAGTAATAATGTAAGTCACACATTAAATTGAGATAATTCTGAAACATCTGACTAGAGTCTGCTGGTTAAGAATAAAAGACTTCAGGTCACATAGGAATCATTCTCATAGATGTTATTGATATAGTAAAAAAAATAATACCAGGGTGATGGCAATTATTTAGACGCTTGAATAGTAATAGTAATTGTTGAGTACCCACCAGGTGCCAGAAACTTTATATATATTGTCTCATCTAATCCTCACAATTACTCTATTAGAATATTTCTGCTTTACAGATGAGAAACCTGAAGTTTTGAGACATTAAGCAATTTGCCAGGGATCATATAAAATGTAAGGGTTGGGGGAGCCAGCCTTCAAACCCATCCCTGTCAGACTTAAAAGTTTATGTGCTTCAGCTAGACTCTACATGAGGATAATTACTTCATCTGAGGATAATGAATTCCTTTCATGGGGCAGTGTATTAGGGTTCATAGAAGAGATAAAACTTAGCTGTTTTCTGTAGGTGGGTGGAAATTACATTCCTTCCTATTTATGTGACAAGCCAGATGAGGGACATACAAAATATGAGATGTCTGACAGGGAAATTATCACCCGTGAAGCTAAGAAAGTTCTGCTCAAACCAAAGATGAAATTGCTCTTGAATGGTGAGAGGGATTTCCCTGGCAGACATAGTAGTTACTGGGCAACCTCTAAATTCCCAACACTGCAGCTGTAGGTTCAGCATTTCCTTTGGGGGAGAAATCTTGTATAATGTTGTACCAAAGCTATTTTGAGCAAGAATTAGCACTTTGAAATAGGCATCTAAATTTCTCCTTTCAATAAAAATACCATTGCTCAATAGAGAGAAATAAAGAGCTAGGCTAAATTTGTACTTTTTTTTGGAATGGACATTGTAAAAAGCTAAAGTATTATTCTGTTTTGGAGTCTCTGTAAATGAAATAGAAATTTGACACTAGATCAACAAACAGATCAGTGTTGACAGTAAAATTGGTAATGACAGTGGGGCTTAAAATGCTCTGTTCTCATAAAATTGAGTTTGGCCTAAATATGTTGTAAAAATCCTTAAACAATAATTATTTTGAAAGAGAATTCTAGACCATTCTTGATAACATTCATCGAACCACCTGACATTTCTTTGTGATGTACATTCATGTCCACTGTAATTTGATGGAAGTGAATAGACCCATACTTCATATTTGCAAGGGTGGCAAAAGAGCAATGAAGGAGAATCTCATGCCACATATGTAAATATTCAAAAATTATAAATCACTGAAATAAAGTAGAAAAATATGTTAAAAGCTTTGATCATTGAACTTGAATGTGGTATGCTCAGATTTCTTGGAAACAGGCAGAATATGATACAGAAGACCTGATACTCAATCCTGGATAAGGCTGAGTCATGTTTTTCCATCACCAGTTCTGTTCCACACTCATCCTGCATATACAACTTTTAGCTTTGTCCTGGATCATCCTGGGCCAGGAGGGAGATGGGGTTACACTTGGATTATGTTACCCCCAGGAGGAGAGACCTAAAGAAGAGTTATTTAAACCTTAGAAATACATTGAAGGCAAGTTTGGCAAACATTCCAGGTATCTGGTTACTTGTAGGTGACATTTGAAGAGAATTTTTTATGATGAAAGAAACTAGACCCCTAATTTGCCTGATTCTAAGGGTCTCTGGCTCATCATCTTTAATTCCTGGATAATAATTTATTTATTTTTTTTTAATCATTGCCTTTTATTTATTTTTTTAAATAATAAATTTTATTTTTATATTCCCCCATACAACTGCACATGCCCCATTCTGACCCCAATCCCTCCCCTCCCGGCCCCCACCCCCCAAAAAGTGTCTCTGGTTCATAGTTTTTTGTTGATTTTGATTTTCACTTTCTTATAGTTATTCATTTTCCTGATCCCTTATTTAAGTTTTCTAGATTCCTGCTATGAGTGAGACCATCCGGTATTTTTCTTTTTCTTTTTGACTTATTTTGCTGAGCATGATCCCTTCCAGCGCCATCCATGTTGCTGCAAATTGCATGTGTTTATCTTTTTTGAATGCTGAGTAATATTCCATGGTATATATGTACCACATCTTCTTGATCCAGTCATCTATTTTTGGGCATTTGGATAATTTAAACAGAAGTATTGGTTCTACCAAACCTTTGGTACAAAGTGGAAGGAACAGTGATAGAAAGTCACATGAATATTCATAGAAAACAATAATTTGAAAATACTTATGAGAAAGTAGGATTTGTTTTGGGGTCTTTAGAGAACCAACTATTTTCAGCCATGATTCAAAATATAGTGGGATTGGGATTGATATTTCTCTAGTTAGTCTTTTCACAAGAAAGAGATGAGGCAATGGCAATGTAATTCTTACTATCGATATAGATTTCTTTTTTCTGCATGATTTTGTAGAAAAGAATATAAAATAATTAATTTTCCCCAATTTCCAGTCATGTTTTTCTCTGAAGTGAAAGTCATGTTTCCAACAGTCTGAACAAACATGTATTTGTGTTGCCACTGGTATAAAGGGACGTTCTTGGAAGAGCAGAATTTGTTGAGTCAAATGTTCTTGATTTCATCCTTGTACTGTAATTATTCTGTATTTGATTTGCTAGAGTTTTTGGAAGATCTTTGTACCTTTCTCTTCACTTAAAAATGAGAATGAACATTTATTTAAGAAAGTAGGATGCCAGGTAGCTGGCCAACACAGGGGAGTGTGGGGTAGAGTATGTTGTCCAATGGCTCACAGGAGAGGAATTAACCCAGAAGAACATGAAGGATTTCAGGGTCATAGTCACAGTAGAATTTTAAGTGCCACATTTTTTTGTCCCTTTTTTTAAAGATTTATTTTATTTATATAAAAGTTGTGATACAGGCCAGAGGCAGAAGGGTGAGAGGTTTCACCAGAGACAGAGGGGGGAGCAGAACAAGCAGACGGACCAAAAACACTGCTGAGGGGAGCAGCGGGTGAGACAAGAGAGGTCTGCCATGCATGTGGGTATCTCCCTGGCCATCTGGGAATCATACACTCACTGCAGAGGCTACGGGCAGTTTCACAGCACTGTGCTCAACCAGGGAGGCTCTTCTTGTCCCTTTTCTTGGTGATTGTGGAAAGAGGCAGAAGATCTTTAATAACAAGTTATACTGTGAGGCATGAGGGAAGCTTTTTGACAGCAAGTTAAGACATGAAACCAGAGAAACAAAGTCTAGATGCAAGAAATCTTGGTAGAAGTTAGAAATCCCAAAAGAGAAATCCTCCAGAATTTGTGTGTATGGATTAAATTATGATTAAAATGTACTTTAATTATCAGGAATATTAATAATTTAATATTTAACAGTTCTGAGTAGAATGGAAGCCAGGGCAGATAAAAAAAACACATATTTTATAAATTTTAACCTATGGTGGAGGAAAGAGTATTGAAGAGTTAAAGATGGAAAGTTTTGTCTATGCGGTGAAAAAAATCAAATTTCCTTACTCTAACAACTGACAAAGAATACTTAATGCTTCCAAAAACTAATGTGAAATTGCTTTTGAAGGTCCTGTGATTTTGTTCAGTCTTGATTTGGGTCCTGTTGAATGCAGGCCAGATGGGACAAATGGATAAAAACTAAACAGCAGCTGTTGGTAGATATCCTGGCAGCTGTTTTATATCCAGTCACATGAATTATCAAAATAAAGCCTTATCTTTAGGGATTCTGACAAGAAGGGAAACTTTTTGAAATAGTGCTGTAGTAGTGGAGTCAAGCCTACTCTGAAGAAGAGTTGAAAGTCAAGTTTCCTAACGCAGGACATGTACTTGTTTGGTGAGAAATTTAAAAAAAAAAAAAAAAAAGAAGAGAATTTTCAAGAATTCTCTGCTGTAGTAATGACTGTAACTACTGCAATAATTTCATTTGGCCTTGCTGAAGAGAGATTTAAGTTTTCTTTTCCAGAGTAGTTTTGTGATTTCCTCTAACTTGGGGGAGTGCTCTATATAAATACTGATGGTAATTTTTGTCTTCTCCAAATTCTTAATAACATCCTAATCATTAAGTTAATAATTGAAAAAAATAGATACTTGTCACTTTTTTCCCCATTATACTTTATAGACAGATATTAGTCACATAATTGGAAAAGCAAACCTATATGCTGTAATCCAAACCACTCAAAAGTTCTGCCCCACTTTCTTCCCTAAGATCCTTTAAATAAGTATGCTATGCCAACAAATGTATTTCTCTTCCCCAAACCACCCTATTTCATTCACTGGGAGTTGGAATGTTGCTAATGCCAGCTCTCCTGTCACAAAGTCTTACCTGTAAATTGTCCCTCAGTCATATCCCATGTCCTTCAGAGGTATGAAAGCTATTTCTTCACAGAACATACTTGACTACTTGCCTGAAAAGACATTTGCTGTATATAAACTTCTATAGAAGTGCTGATATGTTGGGATCAATTAGAATTGATTAATCAGTTTCTTCTGCCAAAACTTATTTCGTACATCTCTCTCTCCCACTCCATTGTTCAGTGAGCTCATGTTGGTTGTTTAAAATTTTTAGGTCAATGTGAAAATATTTACACCATGAAAAACTGGTAAATGTTACAAATATGGTTATTTCTCTCCCTGGAAAGTCAGTAGTTAAACACCTGCCAACATGCCATAAAACACTAAACATGTCAAGAGTTTTGTATTTATTATATTCTACTAGGGGTTTTCACCTAAATTATCTCTACGTGTTTTACTTCCCAGTAAGATTGTAGGGTATTTGGGTATAGACTCCTTTCCTTAGACTTCTCATATTTCTCAGTATGCCTTCTATAGTAATACTAATTACTACTGATAGTGGTAGAAGTGATTTGTACTTAATAAATATTAGCTGATCAAGACACTCTCAAACTTTAAAGAGGATGGGGATTTTTCTTTTTTTACAGAGTAGACTAAGATTCAACTTGCCCCATGTTTCCAGGAAACATATTTTGATTTTTTTTAAATTATTATTTTTTAAACATCCTTTTTATTTTATACATATAGATTTCTCCCCTCAGGTGTGGTCGCCATGGTTTTCCTACCACCAAAACACCCAGAGTCGTCCGCCATATTCCACTGTGCTCTCACTCCCTCCTTTCTATTCTCCCTGTCCCTCCCCACTTCTCCTGAATGTCTCAAGGGTAGGTCTATCAGTTTACTCCTTATTGGTTCTTTAACTGGGATTATTTATGTATAAATAAATGAACCAAGTAATATGCAAATCAGATAATCTATACTTAGGACTTAGTACTGTCCCAAATTTAAATATCAACTCAAATATAGCATTATATCAAGGTCCAATTGAAAAGCCAGACAAGGATGACAGAGTTGAACAATAAGGAAGTTATTCTTAATTGTCAATTTTAGAGAAAGGTCAATCATAAGTATCAGGCTGGAAGGGGTATTTGAAATAAACTCATTCATTTTTTTGAGACTACTACACTCTCAGAGCAGATATGTGCAAAACAAACTAATTCTCTTACTCCCCCTAACTGAGTTTTCTTTCAATAATTCTGTTAGTCCTTGCATAATCCATTACTTTATTACTTTTTAATATGAAGGAAGGGATTTTTTGAATTACCAAGTTTTATAGAACTTTCTCTTTTCCATTGCATTTCAGTAATGCTCTTAAATTATGTCATTATCTGGCAGAAACTAAAGCCTATTTTTTCTAAATGAGCAATAAATTATGCCAGTGTGATTTAGAGTTGTGTATATCAAATAGGAGTTATGAATCTTGAGTTCTATTCTCTCACTCACAAGTGCAAATACTAGCTTATATACACAGTTCCTGTTTATGGTTGAGGATGATTATAAAAAGGCATGCTATAAAATTACTTAAAAAATAAAAATATACCATTGATATCAGAGGGAAGTTTTTTGACTTCCTCAGAGAAAATAAGGGTCTAATATTAGTTATATGTTACATCTGTCTTCTTTTAAACCTAATCTGTAGGTAAGTAGTAAACCCATTAAAGTGGTCTTATTGGAAGTGTGCCATGTGCTATGTTATATACTAGGATGGAAGAGATACAGTTACTCATCTTAATTTGCTTGACCTCTAGCTTGGGAGATAAAAATCAATGAGACAAAAACAAGAAAAATATAACCAAATGATAAATTGTGCAATATAGATGAGAAAAATTTAGGAGTTTTAAGAAATAGGAGACAAGTGAGTGTAGTGGTGGCAGTAAGGGCAACTCTCCAGGAATTGGGAAGAATGTGACTAGTACCTTTAGGGGATGGGACACTTTTTTGACATGTAATATTGACAGCTATTGAAAAAGGAAGAAACGGAACTTTTGGCCTTCTGTAATGAATTTTATCTCAAGACACTTCTAGTTAGAATGAATCTGCTTTTCATAAAAGTTTATGTTGGCTTTAATAAAGGCACCTAGTCCTCAAATGATCCTATCTGAGTATCTGAGCCATTTGTGACTTTATGCCTTTCTCAACAGCCTTGTCCCCCAGCTGTGTCAGATTGAAATAAATAAATAGTAGAAGAAGTAATCTCTGCCTTGAGTTAATTCCTTGGCTATAATGGTACCACTGGAAACTTGGTAAAGAACCTTGCTCATCCTGAAATTGCAGAGGCAGCCAAAGCAAACCAAGATAGACAAAACAAAGGGCACATCAACATAATGTACATATTGTGGGGCTTCTTGAAGGTCAGAGCATGATCTTTTACTTCTTAGTGACATATAATGCCAATATTTGTCAGATCTTACTGAAGACTAAAGCTTAGGCAAAGAAAAAAATTGCATTGCATGACATTTGTTTTCTGTCCTATAGCGTTACATAGCCTAATGTTATAAACAACAAACTTTGATGATTAAAGGGTTGGGGTTATTGTTGTGGCTTTTCATGTAGCACTGTCTAGACACATTTATAATGAATTACAAGGATGATTCCAAACTACAATTAATCTCCTTTCAAATTCCACCATTAAGAAGTCAGGTAAATATCAGTGTTACAGTTTTTTCTTCATAATTTAATCTCATATGGCACAGAGCTGAAGAGTGACTGTCTTCTCTGTATTTAGGAAGATGCAGTCTATATATCTCACAGATATCAAACTTGTGGAATTCTGATGAGTAAGTAAAAGTGGAGTGCACCATGATTATTGTTTTTAAAGATTTTTTTATTTATTTATACAAGAGCTGGGGTACAGGCCAGAGGTGTGGGAGGATGAGAGGATTCACCAGAGACAGAGTAGGGATCAGAACAGGCAGACGGCAGACAGACCAAGAGGAGCAGTGGGCGAGACAGGAGATGTCTGCTGTGCCATGTGGGCATCTCCCTGGCTGGCTGGGAATTGAACCCACACTGCAGAGGCCAGGGACAGCTTCACAGCACTGCACTCAACCCTCTGTACCACTGGTGAGACCAGCACCATGATTATTTTTAAGGATATGTAACTAGAACTGAAGCCTACAGGGACAATCTAGTAGTTCAGTATTTATATTTTGGAAAAAATTGAAGATTTTTTTTTTCTAGCTGGTATCTACATTCAGGAAAAAAAAAACTATGTGTGGGTAAAATTGGATCATGTATCTATAGACATTAAGCCTATTCAGTCAGTAAGTTTTGTGATTTAGGGTGTCCGTCTACTTGTTAACAAAACTTTGGTCATAAATTAGGAATGCTGAGGGTTAGCTCTGATCAGTTGGGAGGAACTGACAGAATCCGTCCATTTCCGGTGGGGAGTGGTCAATAACCACAGGAACACCCAGGCTCATACCAGTGAATGAATTTGAGCTTCCTAATGTTCCCTTTTCTTTTTTTTTTTTTTTAGATATATTTATTTATGCATACAAGAACTGGTTGTGGGGGGTGAGAGGTTGTGGGAGGTGAGAGGATTCACCGGAGACAGAGTGGGGAACAGAACAGGTGGATTGACTGAAATACACTGTTGAGGTGAGCAGCGGGCGAGATAGGAGAGGTCTGCTGCACCATGTGGGTAGCTCCCTGGGTGGTTGGGGATAAAACTCATGCTGCAGAGGCTGTGGATAGATTCACTGTGCTGTGCTTAACCCCTTGTTCCACCAGGGAGACCCCTGATACTCCCTTTTCTGTGCAGCATTCAGGCCTCCATGTGTCTATCTGAATAGCAAGAAATAACTCATGCTTGCAGATAATACCAGGAACATAGTTAATGCTGTTAATGTAAGCTACTCTTTCAGTATAATAAACTATATCACATAGAACCAACTTGGTGATAATCAGGCAAAGGGGATGGAGATCAAAGAGAAACAACTAAAAGTATTGATAGAACATTTCAAATCACTCCATGAACATAAAAACAAATGTTCTTTGTATTTGAACAAAATATAATAGATTGGCCTAAATATTTTATTGCTACAAGAATCCCAAATCTTAGTGTAAATGGACATTCTAAGAGAGACGTTTTCTGTTTATCACTTGACTTTTCATACTAACTCTGCACCAGAGTTTGTCCCTGAGATTCACTGTAAACCCCAGTTTCTAAAGATTATGCCTAAATTAGCTGGATTTTATTTGGTTGTAAACTGTGAGAGGCTGACCTAACTTTATATTTCTTCAATATGATCGATCTCTTTTCCTGAATTTCAATCAGTTGCTATCAGGTGCCATGATAAAACTGTCTCTGTGGGAAATGCTTGCCATCATTAGATAATGGTTTGTGTCCATATTCCTGATGAGTTGATTAGATAGTTTGTAGATTTTAATAGCTCTACTAATCTTTTTTTTTTCCCCCTTGGGCTTAAGATTTGTTTCATGACCTGGCCCATATGATCTTCTAGTAGCAGAAGAGCCTCTTTGAAATACAAAAAAAAAAAAAACAAAAAACAAAAAAAAAAAAAACAAAAACAAAAAGTTTCTATTATGTCTTAAAATTACTTCAACATGAGGAAGACTGAGTCAAGACAAATTCAGAAAGGCCTTCAAAGAGAAAATGAATCACAAAGAACAGTGTTTTATATTTTAATGTAGCAACAACTATCAATTCTTTTGTCCTAATTGTGTATACTTGACATGTGTGCGAGGTCTTTGTGGCAGGAAGTGTAGATGACACAAGTAACTGTGGTGCTTCGCAGAGGGAAGACTGTGATGAGCACATCTTAACTTGGAAAACAGTTGAAAATTATTCAAGTACACATCATAGTATTTGTCATAATTTAATAACTGGTTTGAAAAAATTTATATAGGGAATTTAGAGTCTAATTCTTCAGCACAATTCTCTTTCCCTCCTGAGTGCAGGCTGCTGGGTGTCACTTCAAAATTCTTATGCATGAATAATCTCAACATATTCAGTAATATATTCCTTTTATGAGAAAGTAATCAAGTACAATATAACTGATGACTTTCCTGATTCAGTAATCAGTAATTTGTGATCAATTTTACCTGATGTTGACAGCTTGGTATAAAAGTTAGTGCTAATGTGTATTACTGTATTTCATTTTTTGGAGCCTGTCAACTAAGTAAAGAAGGGGGGACTGTGGATGGAGAACTCCTCCCCCTCCATCCATAAGTGGCACACCACTGGCCTCCTGGTGTTATTAAAGGAAAATTGGAAAAGTTTCCAGAAGATTAAGCAGAAAGCTTACAACTTGCACAAGACTCTCAATTTTCCAGTGGCTCTGACAGAAGGATAAATCTTCGGCTGTTTTAACTAAAATGTAAGCAAACCCAATGTCTAACTACAGTAAACAAAATTTATTATGATTCGGACATGGCAGTGGTGTTTACATCTTGGTTGACAAAATTGCCAGTGTGTGAGACCCTTAGTTAAGAAAAATGCAGCAGAATGAATCTTATCCATCAGGCAAAAGAAAGGAGAATGTTTTGAGAACCATCAACATACAAAGTGACTTTGAACTGTTACTTTGATTATTTGTGTCTATGAGACTGAGCCAACATTAAACACAAATATCTGATTATAAGGTGTGAGTTGCATCTTCCTCTGCCCTAAAATAAAATCTCATATAAGATATAGCTAATTATTATTTCTCTTCTTTCCTCTAATTGATCCTTAAATTATTATCAAGGTGGGGTTTGTTATTTATAATACCAGGCCTAAAGATAGTTACTTATATATTTTCTCACCAGAAGAAAGATTTTGAGGAGCTGGGTGAACATAACATTTAAGAAGGAGGTTAAAACAAAAAAGCACACAGAATACCAGGTTGTCTTGACCATGTAGCTGTGCAGAAGGAGCCCTCTGAAAACTCAGGGAGATTGGCATAGGGAGGGATGGGGGTTGATAGATTGGAAGGTTTTCCATTTCGTTCACATTTTGACCAACTCTACCAGCACTGTTTGTTTGCATTTAACAACATACTGGCACAGCAAAGTAGTAACATTCAAGTCTAGAGTTTGATAATGTTCATTGCACATTGCTTTTGTACCTTGGCTGCATGGATCTCTGGTCATATAGCTCTTTCTGATTCAGGATTGTGCCTAGATGAGCAGCAACTTGACTAGAAGATTTGGCAGGTCTGCAGTGTGGCTCAGATAGGAACATTTCATGTACAATGTAAAGCCTAAATTCTCCCCAATAAATCATTAGCATTCTTTCAAGAATGCATGGAATTTTTTCAACAGAAAAAAATTAGTTTATATAGGAAATTTAATTTTTTCTTGCAAACTATGCCATAGTAATTTCAAATAATATTGAAGTATATTTCTTTAATATCAGAAACTGCTGCAAAGCATTGGTGGACAAAGCCTTAAGAGTTTAGAAACAGAGAAAAAACAAAGCAATCACAAAAAAGGAAATGAAAGACAGAAAATGGAGAATAGGTATTTAATTTTCTCACCAGGCCTTGACTGACCCTATTGGCAAGTGTATAATTTTTCCAGATTTTTCTTTCCTTGAATTCCCAGGTTCCATGGAACAAAAAGTTCTTTCCCAGTTGGAACTCTATTCAGGCTTGGCTCCATGCTGTCACTTCCAAAAATATTTCCAGTATGGGTTGGACACAGTTATTCAAAACAGATGAGTCTATTTGTTTGCAGACAATCAAAGGAAGCTCTACTATACCCAGTGGAGGGTGCACTGTTACACCAAGAAGAATATAGGAAAGCATTAAACTTGTGCAATGCGCATACCATTTTCCCAAACATGTTTCATAGCTCTAAGGATTAAGTCATGGATTAGGACTGATGCTTTCATTTATTTCATTGCTTCCTGTTAGTTATTTCACTGTTTACATTACCATAACTTAATTTTTGTCTATCCTGTATTGCCATAACCATATATACCAGTTTTGGGTAATTCAGATGATATACTCACTTACCGTATAGTCTATTAACTGCTCAAACAAGACCATAATTTCACTAGGATTTTCTTATTTATTAGAAATCTCACTGAAATTTCCTCTTTCATTTGGAATCATTTTCTTTCACCTGTGCTAGATTTGTTTTCTAAAATGTATCTAATTCCAGATACATCATATCTCCCATTTTTTGGCCGTAAAAAATGAACTTTAGCAAATGAATTATCTAAATGGCAATTGTGTGCTATGTATGATTTGTTGTGTTTTTTTTTTTGTATTAACTTATACTTAATGTTCTTTTTCATTTATTTTGAGCATACTAATCTTCTATTTTGGTGTTTCTTTCTGTCTAGACTTGCAATTCACATCATTTACTTACTTTTCATAGGCTATAGGCTCATTGTGTTCTGATTGCTGTGATCATTTCTAATATTTTATGTACTAGTTATTCCATAGTTGCAATTTCATTTTATTATGGAAATAAAATGTGCCCACTCAAATACCTTTAAAAAATTAATGGTTTCCCCTCAGCAGTGTCCTTCGGTCCTTCTGCCTGCTCTGCTCCCCGCTCTGGCTCTGGTGAATTCTCTCACCCTCCCGTGCTTCTGACTGTACCCAGTGCATGTATAAACAAAACAAACAAACAAACAAACAAATAAATAAATAAAAACATGCCTCTATAAAAAAAAAATTAATGGTTTCAGTTCACTCTCTCTGACTTCTGTCTTTTTCTCCCTCTCAACATTAAGGATTATTTTTCAAACTTTTGAGTCACTATTTATGGAACTTATTGACAGACATTTTAGCTAACTTAAATTTTATGAAATCTTAGACTTCATGTTCTTAAATAAAGCAGACATTTTTGCCATGTTTCTCTGATTGCAATTTTCCCCATTATTTATTTCCATTCACTGTACACCCAAATGTTATACTTGTCTGGAATCCTGGTTTGACTGCAAAATTTGAAGTTGACAACTTAGTACATGCACTATTTTCTCTCAAATTTAAGTTACCATTAGTCATAAAATATACATTGATTTGATAAGCAACTTTTTGGACAAACCTATAAACACGCACATATATACAAACATATTTCCTCTATAAGCACACACACTTCCACATCTATTCACCGTCATGTAGGAAAGAGTATGTACTTATCTATACAAATAGTTTCTTCTTTTTTATCCCAAAGTCTAAGTCTTCTTTACATTTCAATTCTAAATGTTTTCCTGAAGCATTTTTGGTCAATGGCATTTATATAGATAGGACTATGACTCGGTGATTTTCAAATTTCAGAAATATTAAATGAATAACTCCACGTTTATTATTTATCATATTAAAATTCTTACTTTCAATTTTCCTTAATTAAAATAACATTGCTTGAAGTTAAATAGCTGCTCTTAAATATCAACTGAAAGTTTTTGATTGATAGATGATTGGTACCGCAGGGATAGTTTTTCAAAGTATTTTGTCAGTCACACTAACCTTTCCTAAGACTGAAATATTTCTGACGTGAGTCAGTGATTTGGCAATTTCTACTGTCTAAAGTTGAATCGACTATCTTGTGATATGTAATAATTTTTCATTTTAGTATTACATCATTATATGTTTTAATATATTGTAAACAACTTCATGTTGCACAACTATTATAAACTAATACAGATAATGCACCAAATATTCAATATTAAAGCAAAATTTGCAGTTTTTCTGTGTGCTCTACATATTATAGAAAAGTGTGTTTGTCAGTCTGAGTGTGTAGTTAGTTAAGCCAGAGAAAACTTTGGGATAGTAATCTAACTAAACTTAGTTCTAACTGACTTTATTATGCATATAATTGGGAGAGAAAGTCTATTCCCTAGGGGATAAATGAGAAAAATGAAATGTGCTCTCAGATTACTGTTGGGTGTAAATTAAGTACTCATTAAATGATAGGCTTTGAAATATTAATGCTAAAATCATATTTCACATTTGCAAACGTTGGAGTGTATGTGTGTGTGTGTGTATAGTGTGTAATTTCAATCTGTGTTGCTTTCAGTGTAATTGTTTAGCTCTTCCTAACTATATAAGTTAGGAAGGGGAAGAATAGACACTATTGAATAAACAGAAATTGGCACTCTCAGAATTCCTGGTTTACCCAGGTCCTCAACAAAGGTTTGTTGAGATCCTATGTCTCTGACTGAGTTTAGCCTGACATGTTGTATCTCCTGGAAAGTGATATGTGAAACAAGCACCCTCGCAGCCTTCATAACATTTATATAAAGAAAAAAAATGTATATTTTTATTTTATTTAGATTTTTCTTATGAAAGGGAAAACAGGGTCTATTTAGATAGATTTTCTGTAATTTCAACTGCTAGTCCATAAGGATAGACTAAAGCACTTGGAGTTTTTGCTGCTTTTAACCTTGATCAGGCATGAGAAGTTGGTGTCCTTCATACTGGAGTTAAGCACCCCTGGTCAGGAGTCAGAGAAACTGAAAAATGCAGGAGAAGATGGAGCAGCTGCAGGTCCGTCTGGCTCCCATGATCCAGAAAGTAAATACCAAGATGTATGAGCAACAAAAGAACTGCTACTTTACTTTTGTTTAGCAAATACTGCAATTTAAAAAATCTCTTCTGGGCCTCCTTGGTTGCACAGGGGCGTAAGTCTCAGTGTTATCAAGCTATTACCATCCACTATGGTCTGAGTTCGATCCCCAGCTAGGGAGGTGACCCACATGGCACAGCAGACCTCTCCTGTCTCTCCTGCTGCTCCCCTCAGCAGTGTATTTTAGTAGATCTTCTTGTTCTGCTCCCCACTCTGTCTCTTGTGACACCTCTTACCCCCTGCATTTCTGATCTACACTCTAGTTCTTATATGCATAAATAAATAATTTTTTTTAAGATTTATTTATTTGTACAAGAATCGGGGTGCAGGCCAGATGTGCTGGAGGGTGAGAGGATTCATCAGAGACAGAGTGGGGAACAGAACAGGCAGACTGACTGAAATACACTGCTGAGGGAAGCAACAGGCGAGACGGGAGAGGTCTGCCGCACCATTTGGGACCCTTGCTGCCCAGCTGGGATGTAACGGGCGCCACAAAGTCTGCGGACAGCTTCACAGTGCTGCGTTCAACTGCCTGCGCCACCAAGAGAGGGCCTAAGAATAAATCTTTAAAAAATGAAACTCCTTTGACCCATCCTAATTGGAAAAACACAGGGAAGAGAGTAATGCTGATGTAGATATAGCCAAGTTGCCATATTATAAAGCTACGACAGGGAGTTATAGAAAAAGTTGAATTTTCACAAATAGCTACAAATATAATGGCAAGGCAGAAAAACATGTATGCAGACAGGAGAATTTTATTTTTGCTTGAGCTTACATAATGGTTCTCTGGTTCTTTTATTATTTGACAGTATTTTCTTAAGCACCTACTCTATGTAAGGCACTACGCTAGAAAGCTATTATAAATATATGTTTAGGTGATCATTAACCACTTAACAAATATTTGAGTGGTCACTGTGTTGTGATATTGCTGAGTGTGTGGAATAGTGAAACAAGAGTTCTTTCCTTGTACGCGTGGCATCAGATAATGTTCACATGACACTTTATCTACATTTTTATATATGATACTGTTATCTCCATTTTCCAGGTTAGAAGACTAAAGCCTTAGAATGTTTAATGTCTTGCCTTAGACCTTTCAGTTAGTACATGGTAATGTCAAAACTTGAACCCAAAGCTAACACCCAATATTTATGTAATACTGCCTCTCTTTTGTCATTTATGAACCTTTCTAACTGATCCACTAAACTCTAAACTCCTTTGAGGCTCATGCATATGTCACAATCATCATTTTATACTCTTTCCCCATTGCCGACCATACAATATATATCCATCAAATCAGTTCCTTCTCCTTCAGTATAACCATGGGACTTTATTCCACTGGGAACTCTCTTCCACGATATTCCTATACAAATAGTATTTCTTGAGTCCCTTCTGTATGCTTGCTTGGAACTGTTCTGTGTGCTAAGGTAGACATACAAGAAAGAACTCAAAGAAGCTATAGAAATACTGGAGTGAACAAAGTAAATTAGGGTTCTTTACCACAGGGTTTCTTAAAACCTTTACTATGCTAGTACGCTTTTAGGATTTCTTAAAAGGGACGGAGGGTACACAATTTCTTTAAGTTTGTCTGATCAAAGGTAACTTTTTCTTATTTGGATACACTCCAAATTCTTAGTGCTACTCTAAGTATGTGATTTCCAGAATTTTTCTCAGAATTCACATCTAAGGACTCTAACAGAGACTATTGTGGGATTTCTAAAAATAAAATAGATGCCTAAGTAGTTCACTTTGATTCACATACCTAACCCTACATGCTAGTGATTACGAAGGCAAAAGAAAAATAAGAAATTCAGTTTGATCTTCTGCAAGACACTTATGTGTGCGTGTGTATGTACTTAATTTCATGCAAATTGAAAAAAATCTTGTTTATTTATAAACACTGAGATGTTTTATTGATATATGTTACATATGCACATATAATAAACTATGTTTATGTATATTGATATTACTATATGTGACGTGTAATATATTTGTACCCATTTGGTAGATGAAGAAACAGAGGCTAGGGCACTTAACCACTGATGACCTAAATAAAAAGTAGAAGAAAGAAGATTGAAAACTACTTTTTTTTATTTCTTCCCAAAACCATGACTTGTGTTGTACTCCATTCTCTTCTCATGAACTTTATCTCAGTTTCTTTTTTTATTAATAAATAGACATCAACTTGCTAATTTCTACAGTGACCCATTCAGTTATAATGCTCTTTGAATAGAAATGTAATTTCCTTTAGTCACAGCATCTCCCGTGAAGCTGAAAAAATATATTTATATCATCTATCAATTTACTCTTTCCACTTTTATTATCATTTATTTTTTCTATATGCCTAGGCCTCCTGGGTCCAGCATCCCTGTCTTCCTGTCAACTTTTCAAGTAAAGTAATGCCTTTCATTACATTTTGGATGCCACACCAGTTTAATCCCATTGATAGAGGGCTATGCAATCAAGCTGACAGTTGGATGATGATTTGAATCGTCCCTGACTCATTACTTTGTGAAGGATTTGGCATGCCAATCAATGGGGAATGATGTGCCGTACCTTGAAGAATGACAGTAATCCATTTTCCACCAATTGACGTGATGAGTCCTTGACAGAATCACAAGTTATGGGGCCAAAGCCAAACATGATTTGGCACATGCCTCCCAGCTCTGCCATTTTGCAGACCCTTAGGGTATTTATCAAAGCAGTAGCCTTCTTGTCTTCTGCTGTCATCGGCCACACTGTCTCAGGAGGCAGTCCAACTTTAATAGACTTTTGCAGGTGAGTAATGGGGCAACTTCGTTGATCTTATGTGGTACTCTTACCCCAAGTGTGTCTGTAAAGAAATAAATTGGATCTCCTAATTACTCCCACCCATGCAGACACACTCAAATTTATATATTGGAGTGAAAGCTGTCTTTCAAAGTAGTCATTTTGGGAGTAGATGCATTTATTTTAATGAGGCTGTTGGCATTCAAAATGCATTTGGAAGAGATCTTTTGAAATTTTCTTCAAAACTAGTGTTCGAGTCTCAATGCTTTCAAACTACTTGCTTTTGAAATTAGAATTATATCCTCAGATTGATCATCTTCTACGTTACTCTAATTTGTCTTGTGTCTATTTCCCAAAACATTCATTCTTTGGGTCTTGGAAATATTCTTAAGAAGTACTTTTGTGTTCAAATGAAAATCCATAAGAAATTTCAGAAATGTTTCTGTGATACACACCTGAGGAGGTGTGAAACTATTGCCCTAGATCATGTACAGTGAAAACACTGTAAACCAGTGTCATTACAATAATAATAATAATAATAATAATAATAATAAAATTCAATATTCCCTAGGCAGTTAGTTTGAAATCTTTGATATTGAACAAATTTTAAGATAGAAATAAATGTACACGTAGTATTGATAAGTCATTCTTGAGTTAGGTTGTTAAGCATATCAAATTGATTAAATTGTTTTATAAGTTACACCCTTCCTTCCTGTCATTGTCTTATTTGCAGAATACTTTTGCAACATATTACCCCTGTCATGAATGGTCATATCCATTGACATATTCTAAAACATTGACAACTAGTCCTACATATACTCCAGATAAAAGTTTTGAGTGTTACCTTCTAGATATATTGACTAGCTCAAGAGAAAGTTTTCCTTATAAGTAAAAACAGAAATTCACCATTAAAGCAAAATAAAACAAACAAACAAACAAACAAAAAAAAAAAACCAAATAGCCAGATCCCTGTCCCAATAGTTTAAAGAGAAGTTTTGGAGAAGCTCACTATTTCTCAAGTCATGCCCATGTAAACTGAGCTTTCAATTAACATTGTAGTGAGTGACCTACTCTTACATATGAACAGTCAGGGACCACTTGACATTAGAGGAAAATGGATTTTCTTAGCTAAAAAAATTTTTAGTACTATCCCTATAATCTCACTAACCTTAGTAGTCTGTGGTATTTTTTTCATGCAATATCTATGTCAGGTTTTGATTATCTGAAACAATTCCTGTAAAATCACTTCTCTCAGTACTTATATTTATAATATTTTCTCTCCATCACTTTTTTCTGATCATTCTGACCAGAAGTTAAATGATTTTTTTTTTAATTTATACAATAGCTGGGGTACAGGCTAGAGGTGTGGGAGGGTGAGAGGATTCACCAGAGACAGAGCAGGCAGGTGACCAAAATACACTGCTGAGGGGAGTAGCGGGTGCGACAGGAGAAGTCTGCTGTGCCATGTGGGTATCTCCCTGGCTGACCAGGAATCCAACCCACACTGCAGAGGCTTTGGACAGCTTCACAGCACTGTGTTCAACCCAGGGCGCAACCGGGGAGGCCCAGTTATATGATTTTTTTTTATCTCAAAATAGTTTCATTTATTTTTCTATTTTTCTGTTTCATTACTATTTACTCTGATATTTATTATTTCCTTTATTCTACTTAATCTGGATTTAATTTGTTCTTCTTTTTTATTTCTCAGAGTTAAAGCAGAGTCACTGGTGTAAGACCTTTCTTCTTTTTAGAAGTATTTCGTACTATAACCACCCCCCAAATACTGTTTCGGTGGCATCCCACACTCCATTGTATTTTCGTATTCACTGAAGTCAAATTAGTTTTTAATTTCCATTTTAATTTCTTCTTCGACCATTGTACTGTACAGGATTACAGTGTTTTCAAATATTTCAAGAAATAGTCCAGATATATTTGTTATTTAATCCTAATTTAATTCCATTTTGATAGAGAATATATTTTATATGTCCTATATATTTTAAATATATTGGCTAGTTTTATGATCCAGAATATTTTAGACCTTGGCAAATGTTTCATGTAAGTACACTAAAAAAATACCTATTTTTCTCTTGTTCATTAAAACATCTTATAAATGCCAGTTGTCCACAAGGATTGATTATGTTACTTAGGTTGTCTATTTACTTAGTGATTTTCTGTCCACTTGTTCTACCAATTGTAACAGAAGAGTTTTGAAATTTGTTATTATATGCATGGGTTTTTATATTTCTTCTTGCAGTGATGTCAGTTTTTGCTTCATGTAATTAAATCTCTGTTCTTCAGTACATAAACACTTAGGGTTGCTATGTCTTTCTGATGACTTAACCCATTATTATTATATAACGACCTTCTATATCTCTGGTAATATCCTTTACTCTGAAATCTACTTTGACTAATATTAATATAGCCATTTTGGTTTCCTCTTGATAAATGTTAGTATGGTTTATCTTTTCCATACTTTCAACCTTTTGTATTTTTCTGTATCTTTTGTATCTTTTGTTTAGGATGACATTTTTGTAGGCAGGGTATAGATCAATCTCCCAATTTTTTTTTTTATCTAATTAAATAGTCTTTACCAGAATATGGGAAAATGCTTATGTATCTGATCATTCATGACAGGGTAATATGTTCTAATAGTATTCTGCAAATAAACATAGCAGGAAGGAGGGTTGTAACATTATATTCTTTAATCAATTTGATGTACTTAACATTCTATCCCAATTACTTATAAATACTACATACATATTTATTTCTATCTTAAAATCTGTTAAATATCAATGGTTTCAAACTAAATGCCTTAGGTATATTGACTTTATTTTCTATTATTGAGGTAACATTGGTTTATAATATTATATATGCTCTAAGGGAGTTCAGATAATTTACATACAATGTGACTTTGGACCTTTAATCATGTGTTTTGTTTTCTATTGTATCAAATGTTCATTGACCTCTCTTTCCTTGATTTACCTTCTTTTTCACAATTCAAGTACTTTACTATTTCATTTTTTTCTTTGTTGGCTAATTATATATTCTTTGCTTTGTTCTTTTGATTGTTTCATTAGGGCTTATGATATGCTTTTTTTTAAAATTTATCACAGTCTATTTCCCTATAAGAGTTTACTAAATCATGCATTTATAATATTGTAATAGTATACTTTCTTTTCTTTTTGTTTTGCTCATGTATTTTACACTATATTATAAACCTCTCTGTTTTTGTGTTATGTTGTGCCTTTTACCTTGTTTTAATTTATCATGATTTTGGCTGAAACTGTGTGCACTCAGCCTTTATTTTTGAAAGATGTTATTGCTGGGTATAGTCTTTCCAAGAAATAGTGAAGGTATTGCATCTATGAAAGTTGATGAAGTACTTTAAAAAAAGAGAGAAAAAGTTCCTAAAAAATAATGTGAAACATTAAAATATATAGAAACATTGGAAGGTTGGCTTGGGGAAGTTTCCCAGAAAGATCTGTGTACCAGGGAAATGAAAATTAAAAAAAAAATAATAATAATGAATAGACAAGTAGTTAGGAAATTTATAATTTGACTAATAGGAATTTCAGAAAGAGAAAAAAAGGAAAAAGTGGAGAGAAAAATTACCAAAGATATTGCTTAGCTCTGGATTAAATGGTTTTGTTACAGGGCATGGAGAGGGGCACCTAGAACTCCCAAATCGGTCTGCTCTAAATAGAGATGCCATCCGCTGCATCAAGACAAAACATAAAAAATCTTTAATTGTAAGATACTTTAATATAATTAGTGTTCAATACAGAAAAGATCAAGAATATAGTTTCTGAATCAAGCATCCCCTAGGGGGTAAATGTCCAGCCAAAGAAGGTTGGCCCAAAGGAAGTCCTGAAAGCCACCACAAGTCTAAAGCATCTTCCAGCAGGGACCCATAGAAAAAGGTCAGAAATAGCCAGACAAGTCTAGGAGGAAAAGAGCAAAATAAAAATCAAGATGAAAGCTGCCATTATTAACCTCCCCACAGGTCTCTCTCCAACATCTGTTTTACTCAGTCCAGGAAAACCATGTGCTGCTTCTTTACATGTCTCTCTGCTCCATGTGCCTCCTCCAGGTGTCCCTCTTACTCTCCAACCTGCTTTCCTCCTTCTCCAGTCTCCTCTCCAGCTTTTTTCCTCCTCACTCTGCCCCACCCTCCCTTGGATAAGGTAGGGAACCTGGAACTTACCCTTTTACTGGGGACCACCCTGTTACAGTTTCATTGTGCGCTCACTGCAATAGATGGGAAAATGTTCACACTAAGAAAAGGAGAAAATTCCAGAAGCTTCCAGATATAGAAAAATATGTTTTCATACAAAGGATCAGGAGTTAGAATGACATGAAAATATTAAATATTCACTCTCCAAAATAAAAGAGAAGAGAGAAATGACTTTAAAATGTTGCACGTAGCCAAATTGGCAATCTGGTGTGAGCATGGAATAAAGTAGGAGTAAGCAATTATAATAATAACAACAGTAACAATTCTTATTACAGTTACTATTATTATTTTGCAAAAGACTAGATAATAAATATTGTCAGCTTTGTATTCCAAGCAGTTTTAGTTGCAGTTATGCAGCTATGCCATTGTAACATGACACTAAACAACAAGAAAACTAAAAGGTATGACTGTATTGTGGTAAAATTTGTTTGTGAAGATGAGAGTGTTTTTGCCCACAGACCATGGCTTGTTGACCCCTGGACATGATCAGATAAACAAAGTCATAGAAAAAAAAATATTGCTTTTTTTCTACCCTTTTCCAAAAATGTATTTTATAAATATACCCTTGAAAATAGGGTTGACACCAATAAAGTGAGAAAAGAAACATGGAAACATTGTGTCCAACATCAGAGAGAAACAAACAATATTCCTAGGCTGATAGTGAAGGGAGATATAATCTGAAGAACAATCAGTTCAGACTAGAGCAGGAAGATGGAAAGCCCTAGGAGGTTTGTATACAAATAAGAAGTGAAGCTAATAGGATGCCTGACATGTTTAAACATATTGAGACAAGATTTCAATTTCTGCTGGAGAGTTCAGGGTGAATTAGTAATAAGTACATAGAACAATAAGCAACTGAAAATAACCTGGTATGTATTAGCTCTTGTACAGTTTTGCAAGAAATGAAATCTAATCATACCTGAAATGGGTTTAACTATGAGTAATATTTATATATTAAATTTTGTTTTAACTAAAATTGTGACAAACTATTGGGAAGATAAGGAAAGTAGAAATGTGTGTGTTTCTGCATTTGTGAGGAAATAATGAAGAGAGCCAAATTCTCGTCTTCTGTAGCAGGAATTTAGCAGATAATAACAAGAACTGAAAAAAAAATAAACAAGTTGTTTAGGTTATGGAGGGAAAAATAAACAAATATAAAAAATTCAGAGTTAATCCCTTCAAGGAGTAGGAATTTACTTTAAGAGCATTCAGTTTTAGGGGCCTCTCTGGTGGCACAAGGGGTTACGCATCAGCACTATGAGGCAGTCCGCAGCCTCTGCAGCATGAGTTCCATCCCCAGCCAGGTAAGTGACCCACGTGACACAGCAGACCTCTCCTGTTGAGCCCGCTGCTCCCCTCAGCAGTATGTTTCAGTCAATCTGCCTGTTCTGCTCCCCACTCTGTCTCTGGTGAATCCTCTCACCTCCTGTACCTCTGGCCTGTACCCCAGGTCTTGTATGCAAAAATAAATGAATCTTTTTTTTTAAAAAGAGGATTCAGTTTTAACCGTTCATGACAGTTGTGCAAGTTTCTTGAAGCTAGTTTCTTTGTCCCTATCCACACTGATCATGTTTATTTAAAATGATCCTGTTACAGGGCAAACCCCGATCTTAAACAGGTTGCCTGACTGTGGGTCCTCACCCATGCACTTAAAAGGGACTTATTAATGCTAAACTGCAGACATACACAAAACATTGATAAAAGGTTTATTTACAAGGGAAGGCGGGATGGGAAATGAATAACTCAGGGAGAAAAAGAGGGAGAGAAGTTCGTAAATGCGTCCTACCGTTCCGCTTACCTGGAGTCCCAATGATCCACCAAGCCCACGAAAAACTGAGCACTCAGCATGGCCAAGAGAGTGACCCCAGCCACATGGCAAGTTAAATACTCAAACCGGGAGCCTAGTTGCTTAACTCCACCCTCAGGTCCTTGCAACCTTCCCTTTGGTGATCATGAGATTTGTAGTTTGCAGTGTACAGGGAGTGGAGTCCAAAAAACCTGTATGGAGTTTGCTCAGGACATCCTTTCTCCCTAATAATCCTATCACCTGACCATATTTCTTCTCATTCTCTGATGTATGCTTCTACAAATTTTTCCCTTGACTTTGACTTGAATTTCTTGATTTTACTTGAAATTTCCTGAAAGTATATTAAATGAAGTGGAAGCTAAGTGGTTAGGCATAGAGATTCATTTTCCTTTCTTTTTTTCCAAATAAGGAGTGTGATGACTTAGGAGATCTAAGAGAGAAGGGTCTATGGCATGGGGGTAGGGAGAGAGGCATGAATGGGAGACAAGAGAAACCAATATAAAGAAACAAAAAATGAAGAAGGAGACAACCATAGCAGACACAAAGACAAAGGAAAGAGAGAGAGAGAGAAGTAGGGTTCCAGAAACAAAGTAAGATGGAAAGGGAAACAAGTAGTTGCAACAATTCAATGACTGGTGCACTTTAGATATTTTAGCTGAAAGCAGCTCTAATTATATGCACCATTGTTTTAGCAATGTTACTATATTATGAAACAATTAAAATAATTGCGTTTGTTTTTCCCTGATTTGAAGTTGATTATAAAACTTCATCTTTGCAGAATGGTAGAAACAGGACTACAGAGTACTCTGTGACTGCATATCTTGAAATGTTTTGCAAAGCAAATACAGGATTGTTCTCTCTTGTGCCATTTAAATATTATAAAATTCTTATGAGTAAGAAGAATTGGGAATGACAAAAGAATCTACTAAAATCTTTGCATAGCCAGTTAACCAGGCAAAGATCTGTCACTTGTCAAATTTTCAAGATTTATTAGTTCTTTTTTCCATATCTCTCACCCTCCTTCCCAAGGTCTGAATTGTAAAGGCTCATCTGGCACTAGAATCTTCAAGGACAGGAGCTGCATCCCTCCATCCTTTATTAAAAAATCCTGGTGTTATATTTTTAACTGAATTTCATATACTGGAATGGGACAGTCAGACCCTTTTATTGCTTTGCTGATCTCTTGCATTATAGTCTCTCTGCAAAAAAAAAAAAAAAAAGCTCTTGTGGCCGAAAGTCCTCTTCTTTACATCCAGTGTTAGAGACAACTCAAGATGTCTGACTTTATATAAAAGGTAGTAAAGGGATACAAATAGATTGCAAAATTATAAACCAATCAGGATTTTAAGATCACAGGGCATGAGTGTATTTCCAAGGCTCTTGCAGTCAGCATGTGTATGGAATCATGAAAGATAGCTCACTGAGGATTCAAATATTATGCTTTTGTTGCCACTGAGGTTTCAGGAGATCACAAATGACTCTACAGAAATAATAGTTCAGGCTTCATAAATATGCTAAGCATTATCATCCATATACATATAATCTGTCCACATTTCCAGTTTTGATTCTGTAACCCACTTTTGTCACGCGACTAATTGGCTTCCATTTTCCTTGAATTCCCTTTGTTTACGGAAGTAAAACTTCTGTCACCTCACCCACCTGTTAGCAACTCCATTTTTCTGTTCTAATAACTTTTTCCTCCAGGTGAACTACAATGTTTACCACCCATCAAGGTCTAAAAATTTTAAACATTATCAAAAGTAATCACTACCAAAAAATAGAAACAAAATCCCTTTATACTTTACACTTATGTGTGGTCAAAATGCCATGTCTTTTCATCTGCCCCATGCTCTGACCAGTTTAGAGCACAAGTGAATTTGCTTTAAGATGAGTCTAAAATAGTTTCATAAGTAATGTGGTCAATTTTCCAGGATATCAAAAGACCCATGTTTGGTTCTTGAAAAAATAAGATGCTTAAGGATCTTATTACTTCCCACCAGGTTAATAAAAACCACTGTCTCACATCTCTGATGGTCCAAGACCTCCAATTTTGTCTTCCTAAAACAGTTATCGAGTAACACTTGTTTGATCTTAGTCATATGTCAGTTTTTGATAATTTTTTCATTGTATTTTTCATTAAAGTTCATTATAATTTAGATTTAGGTTTAATTGTAATTTCCCAACTATATTTTGACCATGAAATCTAGGCTATCTGGATTACATGATATTTTGAAGCATCTGTTTTGATTTTAGGTATATTTTGATGTGACTTATATGTAAATGTTAAACTATTGGGGTAAGAGATGACCAATTTCAGAGACAATGCTAGGTTCGAGACTAGAATGAGAGGTGGTGGCAGGATTTAGGAATGGGATGCCAGTCACATATGAGACAGGATCATGAGCTCATGTTGCTTGCTTGGTTATTTAGGTAATTAACATAGTTTGTTTTTCATTATTTGATATTTCAATGGAATGCATAAAACAATGACATAATGTTCAGCTTTGGAACAAGCCCTAAGTCTTTTGAACATGCCCAAATAATAATTAATTTTTCAAACTAATTCCACAAATCACATGAGCGTTAACTGGCTGCCGCTAGCAGAGGCAATTCTCCTGTCATGCCCGTAGTTAAGGATTCATGACCTTCAATGAAGTTTGAATTCTGATTGGACGGTGCAATTGCTCAGTTGTCATAAATGTATTTCAGCATACATTGTTCTTAAACTACTGAGGATAAGCATAATGGTGACAGTAATAGTGGGAATAAATAAGGAAATCTATATAAAAACCCCCCTCATTTATAAAAACATCTGAGAAGGGAGAGCCATTTGTACATAGTGGGAGCATTGTCTCTCTCCACCACACACAAAGGTTGATGCATGCATACCCGGGTCCCTTTTGATATCCAACCTCATTGTTTTATTTCTTATTGAGCATTTCTTTGTGGGTCTGTGTCCTTCCTCATCCCCATCTCAGGTTGTGGCAAACAGCTATTTTCTTACTAGAGGATAGGTACAGCTTAGTTTATTTGTTGGCCAAAGGAACTAGGATCTGGAGAATCCATTTTTAGGAGATGTAAAATTTCTCAGGTTTCAGCTACTTTTGCTTGTAGAAACCGACTAAATTAGAGATCACTTGAAAGTAGGCATGTAAAGGACTATTAGTGGATTTTAAAAATCATTTGCTTTACTAGGGAGGGTCCTATAGATTTATAGCCCATTTTCATGAACTTAATAAAAAAACGTAAACCAAAAAAACATGTCTTTCCTTTGTAAGTCCTTGTCTGGGAGAATGGGTAATGCCTTCCTGAGAATAAAAAGGCATGCCCTTGCTTCTGATGCCTGCTTCTTTACATCAAATGCACAGAGCTCTGTGAGCCTCCATGCTCCCTCTTCCTGTACTATGTGTGACACACAACCTACATAGCCATCTATGCAGCCCTGTCTGGTTAGAGCAAAGTTAGAGTCATTAGTCATAGCGCATTAGTGATTTGTTAGTGTATAAAATGTGTGACAAATATGTAGTGTTTAGCCACATTAAAAAAAGTGTTCCTTGTTAATGTATATCCCTAATCCTCAAGGAATTTTTGTATCAAGGCTTTAATTATTAGTTCAGCAGATAATACAAAACCTAGAGTGCAAGACAGTCATCAGCAACTCTTTAAGGAAATATCACAGTCAACCTACAAAGAAGGAAAAGAATATGCAACTTTTTTTTTTTTTTTTACAGTGCAACCATGGTGATAGCCATTGATAAGGGAATAGACATTGAAATGGGAATAGACATTGAAACTATTGTTGTTAACAAAGCATGTCTGCTTAGTGTCTAATGGATATTCCCTCCCTTTAAAAAAGGCAATTGGGCCTCTCTGATGGTGCAAGGGGTTAAGAGACAACCTATGAAGCTGTTCGCAACCTCTGCAGCATGAGTTCGATCCCTGGCTCCCCACCTTCCAGGGAGCAACCCACATGGCACAGCAGACCTCTCCTGACTCACCCACTGCTCCCCTCAGCAGTGTACTTTGGTCAGTCTGCCTATTCTATTCCCTACTCTGGTGAATCCTCCAACCCCCCACACCTCTGGCCTGTACCCCAGCTCTTATATGCATACATAAATAAATAAAATTTTTTAAAAAAATTTTAAAAAGGCAATTCCTGGGCCTCCCGTGGTGGTGCAGTGGTTGAGCGCTGGGCTGCGAGGCTGCCTGCAGCCTCTGCAGTGCCGGTTCATTCCCCTGCCGCCAGCGAGGGTCCCACAAAAAAAATATAATAATAAAAAGGCAATTCCTCCAGTATAACACAGCTTGCTTGGTGCCCTCCATCATGTGAGTCAACCAACGGTCTCTCCTGTTCTAGCGGCCATTTACCATTAACTAGTGTGTTCCAAAGGAACTTTTAAATGACTGCTTGGTATTGAGCATTAAGGGTATCAAACAAATTAGAAAATGGGTTCATTGCCTGAAGAATTTATTTTTGGTTTGATCCATGACAGGATAACATATGTCTTATTGTAATCAAGAGATAAAGTGCATCTCATTCTTAAACAAGGTGTTAGAAATTAGGGAAATGAAATTCCTTTATGAGACATCCAACTGTGCTAAGTTTCAGGATGTCTGAAAGAGAATCTGGATGATTATTTAAATTATTTTTATTATTGCTAGATGCTGAAGCTAGAGAGCTACGTTGATCTGGGGGTCTCCTTCCAGGAATAGAGCAGCAGGTAAAGACCCAGTCATCCAGCATATGCTTCCTCAATTCTGATAGCAATAGTGATCTCTCAGATAGCAGTTCAGGTGAGGAGGTTATTGATAGAAGCAAAGGTAAGGAAGGAAGTTATTTCTCTAGATGTATGTGCATTGTATGACAGTGCATGTGTTTGGGGGGTTGGGAGTTACGTGGAAGAGAGTATAGTGGGTATATTGGACTTTTAAAGTTGTCAGGGTCCTTAAATACTGTCACATGTTATACAGTCATTTGAGAGATAAGGACACAGAGATCTTGGAGTGATAAAATGATTTGCTCAAGGTCACATTTTAACCTTCAACTGATGGAAATTGTTGTTGCTTTTGGTAAAACTCAACTTAGCACTGCTTCAAAGGGCCAGAACTCTGCATCAAACTTTCTTTTCCTTTTGTCTATATCATCATAATCTGCCACTCTTTACTGTGTGGTGCCTCGGGAAGAAGCGAGGGAGTCTTAAAAACCATCCAGCTCTCCAGATTCAATTGGCAGGTTAATCGAAAACAATTTTTTTATAGCACAATAAAGGACCTGGGAACAGTGGAACATTAATATTTGTTTCTCAAAGAGTGGACCCCGAGAGAATAAAGCTGCATGCAATTGAATTATGTGGGGGATGCATTTTGCATTGCTTCATTTTACGCTACCATTAATCAGGTGGTAGAGAGCAAAGGCTGCCTCGTCAACTGCTGCCAGGGCACCCCAAGAGGGATATCACCCCCACATTCTGGGGAAGGCAGTCAGCTTTCCTAAGTATCTTATGTGATTACAATATAGTTTTCATGATGCATTCTTAATAAAACAAAAGGTGGCCATCTGACAAAAATATCATCTGGTTTTTATAATGTAAAATACAGCAATTTTATCAGCATTAACACTGATTGGCTGCCATTAGCCCCTTGCCTTCTAATAAAATTTATGATACCTTTCAGGAGCCCAATTTGATAGAAAGTGAAGTGATTGCACCCTGCTTAGATATCTCTCTGGCATCTATTCCAACAATAATGCGGTAATTTTATGCATGAAATAGCACAATTGGCATAAATAGTTATAATACTGAGTGCTGTCTAAGGAAACTGGCTGGTGGAAAATTAGAAAGCGCTTCACACTTTTGAAACAGGTAATTAGGATTTTTCTTCGTGCTCATACAAGGCAGACTGGAGTTTCATTTTATATTTCATGTTTCATTAAAATATAGGTGTTAAAAATAAATGTTGAATTTAAAACTGCATATATTATGAAATTAAAGGTGTAGTACATGGTAGAGGGTGCAAAGTGTGCAGTGGGACCTTGGAATGTCATAGTTAGCTGTAGTGGGAATATTTTTTTAAAATTTTTATGTATATTTTACATCCTTCTTCCTTTTTATACAATGCATGCTTTCTCCTCTCAGGTGTAGTCCCCATAGAATTCCCACTACCAATTCACCTGTGCACCATCACCATAGTCCTTTGTGCTCTTCCCTCCACTGTTTGGATCCCTCTCCCTCCCCTCTCCTGTAGAATGTCTCTGATTTATAGTTGCCTGTTAATTTTGTTTTTTCAATTTAGTGGGACTGTTTTTAAACATATTTTGGACAGGTAATATAGTCTTATCTATGTTACTTTGGAATGAATGATTTAGAAATAAATTGCATTCAGTCCCCAGCTCTGTAGCCCAAGAAACAGTGTGCTCCTTTGATTTAAGCTCTAACTGAGGATGATCTACTCGGTTTAATTGGCAGGTGAAGGTAGGCTTTGGGTCATGTGGGATTCACTGAGCAGTTTTGAACTTTGCATTGGACTCAACAGTTCCCTGTCTATTCCACATTTCCATCTTGACCTTGGCTGCTCATTCAGACCTGAGTCAACCCCCAGTGGGAACTTTTTGATTCTCTTGAACTGTACTGTCGTTTTGGGAGACTGACAATGGGCTGTAATGACACCATTGTATTAACCTCCACTTATGACCCAGGCCAGGGCAGGCTTTTAAGTTTTCCCGGTCGTGTCATTAAATTTGTTTCTCTGGCCCTACTGACATGACACCATTACAATCCCAGCCATGGACTAATGACCACACTTGTGAAGGGAGCATGTCACAGAAGCAAGTACATAGAGGTAAGAGTCCAGAGAACGGGGCTTGTGTCTGGAACTACCATGTAGAATTAGAAGGACATTGGACCTTTGTGTGCCTCAGTTTCCTCATCTGCAAATGGGAATTGCTGTTGTCTTCATTCCCTGTCTTCAAAGTTTATTGTTAGAATACAGATTGCAAATTAGTTGAAAAAGAGATAAACTGCTGCAGGACAGAAGCACAGTATGTTGGTATTCTAATGAAAAGAAAGAATAGTGTTTTTGAATAATGAAAAATAGTTTCTTACACTATTTGGATATGACTGTAAATGTGTGAGTAATTTTAAAAGGTAATGCAAAGTGTTCTCATAATTTACGACATACATGAACCATACCATAGGGAAAAGAACATCATTTATTGTGACTAAATGAAACTGAGGTCCCTCTGAGTAGTTCTAGATTTCAATAGAAAATCACAAGATTGAGGGCCTCCCTGGTGGCGCAGCAGTTGAGCGCTGGGTTGCGAGGCTGCCCGCAGCCTCTGCAGCGCCAGTTTGATCTCTGGCCGCCGGGCGAGGATCCTACATGGCGTGCAGACCTCTCCTGCTGCCCGCTGCTCCCCTCAGCAGTGTACTTCATTGGTCTGTCTGTTCTGCTCCCTGCTCTGGCTCTGGTGAGTTGTCTTGCCCTCCCGCACTTCTGACTGTACCCAGTGCTTGTATAAATTAATTAATTAATTAATTAAAAAAAATCACAAGATTGAGAAGAAATTCAGATTTGCTAATGATCTCATTATAAATTCTCTTCATTTTTCTTTATATTCTAGTGATTGCAATAAAAAGCTATTCCCCAAGAATGAAATTATATATGTATTTATACCCTCAAGACATCCAAAAGACATCTAGTCCACCAGAGATATGATCATATCAACAAAATTGGGGGGGGGGATTCTGTTTTCATTAACATTATCGAGACAATGACTTTTAGACAAAAGTCACTTTGTGTTATATTGTACATTGATGATTATGATGATTTACCCAAACTTTTTTTTTTTTAATAGAGGCATGTTTTATTTATTTTATTTGTTTGTTTTGTTTATACATGCACTGGGTACAGTCAGAAGCGCGGGAGGGTGAGAGAATTCACCAGAGCCAGAGCGGGGAGCAGAGCAGGCAGAAGGACCAAAGTACACTGCTGAGGGGAGCAGCGGGCGGCAGGAGAGGTCTGTGCGCCATGCGGGACCCTCCTCTGGTGGCCAGGGAGCAGCCGGGGATCGAACCAGCGCTGCAGAGGCCGCGGGCAGCTTCGCAACCCAGCGCTCAACCGCTGCACCACCGGGGAGGCCCATTTACCCAAAGACTTTTAAGAGCATTGCTTCGAAAAGTCACTGAAATGAAAATGTTCCTCCTCGTTTTATCTTCCATTCTGCCAAGTGAATGATCTTTCTAATTCACAAGACTTCTTTTCTTATTTTTTAAAAAGATTTATTTATTACACATACAAGAACAGGGGTACAGGCCAAGTGCAGGGGATGAGAGGATTCACCAGAGACAGAGTAAGGAGCAGAACAGGCATACTGACTGAAATACACTGCTGAGGGAACAGCAGGTGAGACAGAAGAGGTTTACTGTGCCATGTCGGTTGCTCCCTGGCAAGGGTACTAACTCATGCTGCAGTGGCTGCAGATAGCTTCATAGTGCTGAGACTTAGTCCCTTGTATTACCAGAGAGGGCCTACTTTTCATATTCTACTTTTCATGTTGTGACAGGAATTTATGCTCCCAAGAGAGAATGCCGTGGGTAAAATGTGTCAGCTTTTTTTCTCCACAACTTCTCATTTTCCTTTCCATGTAGGAGACAGGCAAATGGTTCAATTATTGATGAGAATAAGAAATAAGCCTGTGTCTCAGCCCATTCTCTTTCCCCACTTTTAGATAAGTTTGCTTAAAGGATGGGCATAGTCTTCTGAGAGCCCAGTTTCCATGTGGTAACCTTTGAGTGGAATTATTTTATTTGGTTTTACTATCAATAACATGGAAAACATGAAACATAGTAGCTGCTCGATCAATATTTATTGGATAAATGAATGAGTAAATATATCACTATGTGGGACAATGATCCTGGGTAAGCCTCAAATCTGATGACACAATTTCTCCCTAGAAAAGTTGGTTTTGACTATGACTAGGTTCTAGACTGGGTGGGGGGAGTACTAAGAAAATTGACTATGAGCTTCCATCTGAGCCACATTCTCTGATCCAATTTTGTCAGATTTAAATGGTTACTTGCTCATCTGCCTGACTTTTGTATCTTTTTTAAAACTTTGATTAAAAACTTGAATAAGGGAGGACTAAATTATATTTTCATTCCCACATACCAACTTTCATTCTCTGCTTAAAATTAATAACTTCAATATCTCTACTGCATAAAGTTCACATGGACTAGGATAACCAACAATAAATTTCACACAATTATTCTGTAAGGAAGAACAATAGAGTGAGGCTGGATAACTGACTCAGTCAAGGATAACTGAAGAGAATTTCTTGAGGAAGACTATCAAAAACTTTTATAGAGAATAGAGATAACATTCATTTCAGCAAAACATACATTAAAAATTTTTGAGCAAAACTATTTACATATAGTAAAATATTGACATGATATGTTAATACTGTTATTCTCACATTTCAATAGACTCTGAAGCTTTTATCAATTTTAGACATCATAATATCTGGCATTTTTCTCAATTTTAAGGTGTCCACATGTCTGCATCCCTCTTAGAAACATTGGCTCTAGTTAAAAGAAACATGGTCTTATAATTACAATAAAGTAGTGCAGAATATGCCTTTTGAAGAAACGTACTCATATACTGAGAATTGTCGTTTAGATATTTCAAATCCAGGAAGGGAGTTACTACAAATTTTTGAGGTATAAGTTAAGTAACAAGAGTTTACAATAAGCATCCTGTTTTATTCCACTTAGATGTACTCATCCCTCTTATTCACTTTGAAAATTAGCAGTGTGCCATATGCTCTGAAGAAAGATAAATTGATCAGTAGAGGAAGAAATTTCCACAGACAAGAATAAGAAATTCTTGCCATATAAATTTCAGAGAGAACTAGTGACAGATTTTGCTCTCAGAGTCATTTTTTGCCAAAGAGTAGTTTCCATATTTAAAACTAAAGAACTAAAAAGAAACTGATTTTAGCCTGAAAGAGTTCACTTAATCATTAGTTCATTGATTTAGTAAATGCTTAATAGTTGGAACAATGTTATCATGAAAAAAATGTAGGCCATGATGTCAGACAAATTTAATTGGGGCTTGAGTATTTGTTTTGTTAATAGTTCATTCGACTATTTTCACTTTCTGGACCAATTTTTTTCCATTTTATAGGTCAATGATAACAATAATGGGTTTAGTATGTTATTGTGAAGAATAAATAATATATTAAAATCAAGTATAGTATACATATAAATTAATTCCTTTTTCTCTCCTTCCTTCATTCAACACTTCCCCATCTCCTTATAATTATTGAGGAAGCATATGTGATTCAGATACAGATTTTCTCCATTACCCAAGAGTAGAGTGCTCCTATGAAAATTTGGTAAAATATTTAAGCATTCCCATACCCGAACAATAATCTACCCAATTATATCAAATTATTCATAAAGCCTAAAGTAATACTAACACATAGTAAACACAGAAATGGTAAGATGAATTTAGTTCCTGTGTCAAGCTCCTGGGGAAGGAGCTTGGAGTTAGTTCTCTTGCTGCTTGGGGTGCACAGTGCCTGTAGAATGGCTGGTACAAAAAAAAACACAAATACTGAATGTTATGTGTGATTTTACCTTTGTCATAAAAGCTAAAATACTGTTCAGATTTTTTTCCATTAGTGAAAACATACTAATGTAGGTCTTTTGTAAAAGTAAAGTAATATAGGACAGACTTTTGAAAAATTGGGCATATCTGTATTCCATAGTCATTAAGAGCTGGCATTTTAGTGAAAGGGCCAAGCAATTCAAAAAGCAAAATCACTCCTCAATGTGGTAAGTGTTATGTATAGAACCCTCTATGAAAATCTAACTCTGCCTAGAGCTTTCAGAAAAGGTTTCGTAGAGGAGATATACAGTGGCGATGCTGTAACACAATGGCACCGGAGAATGAGCTTGTTAAATCCATGAAACCAGAAGTGGTTAATTTTATTAGACATAAGGTGCTCATGGATGAGTGTTAGGAGATGTAGCTGAGCAGGCAGACTGAAGCTGAGCCACGTGACAACCTAAAGTGACAGGAGTGAAGTTGGGGATTTTCTCCTGTGGGTAATGGAGATTCACCAAAGTCCTTAAACTGGGGTTAGGTAGGTCAGTTGCATTTTAGATTCTTGTGACCATGTGGAAAATAGAATAAAAAATGGGTTAGGACTCGGTTGGATGAGTTCAGAAAATGTCCTTAACAAAACAAATGCAGATAAGGAAAAACAGATTTGAAATGCATTTAAATGGTATAAGGAACTGGAAACGTTATGAGGGAATGCAAACAAATACATTCTTCACCAAAGAAAACATGTAAGTTTTGAGGACTGGATCTGTGTAGTAGAAGTCCATTGACATTTTAGTGCTTTACCTATCAAGAATTACCAAAGCTGCAAGGGAAAATGGATACATTTTTGTGATGGTTGTCTTTATTGCTAAAGGTGAAGCTTTGGTACTATTCATAGCTCTACTAGGTGACATGACGGGTATGAAGAGAAAAGTTTTATGGCTGTTCTCTGGCAGTATATGGTAACAACAGATCCAGACATTTGTGTGTTACAGGAAATGGAATTTGCACATGATTTCTTTCTTGCTAATGTAGTTAATCTACACTTGCATCTGCTTAGTTTTTCTACTTTTGTTATATTCCTTAATGATATATAAAGGAGTCTGAGGCTTGAATATGAACATTGACATATATCATCCTGGTGCCTTGCCCCTCATGAGTAGCCTTCACCCCCACCCCATCTTTCTTTTCTCCTTGACCCTTCACCCTAGGTGATCAGTCCACATGTTCCCACCTCACTGGCCTGGAGATTGGAAAAGTGTACTTGTTCTACCAAGGAGACTAGGAAATATCAGCTATCCATTATAGATTATTTTCCCTCTTTTGAAATAGTTGTGATTTTCCATAATCGCCAATGTTGAATCCATTCAAAAATTCAACATCCTGGAAGTAGTAATGAGATATGCAAATACTGTTATTTAACATTGCATTTCACTTAATCTTCTTCTTTCCTTAGAATAATTTTTGTAACATTGTCATCTTTAGTGGATGCTGCCTTTTATGGCTTCCAGGTGCATAAGCTTTGCCCCAGAACCAAGTAAATGGAAAGCTGTTTCAGATAATATTACAGTGTTTCTAACTCTGGGATCAGAAATAATCAGAAGAAACCCTTAATTCTTTAGAATCACTATCCTCCTTTAGCTTTTAAATTCTGAACACAATGTAAGGGACTAAGGAATAGGAAAGTAGATGTGTTTTTGTCCTCGAGAGACCTCACCACTAAATGGTATAAAAGATCCATGTATATGTAAACTAGTTATATCATAATGTAAACCATTGTGTGATCAACAGCCGGACTATGTCAAATATGCTAAAAAAAAAAGTTACCTGGAGTGAAAGTGAATATCCCTCAATTATATAACAGAGTGATGTGAAACTAAAAGTTGCAAATCAAACCTATTCAGAAATGCAATCATACTGTCCTTCACTGTGAAAAGTAAGTATTTACTGCCAGGTGATCGATACTGTCCTATATGCAGTGGTAAATGAACTATGAAAAGCTCCTGATCTAATGAGGTTTACAAGCTAAAAAAGGAAGAAAATTAAAAATTAGCTATGAACTATCTTGTGGGACAATGATATGAGGGAGAGAGACAAGTTAAGTAGAAGCCTCAGGTTTGGAACTAACTGATTGTGGGGCCATTTATGAAGGATTGTTTGGATAAGACTGTGAGGCAACTAAAAGATGCATCAATAATTCTGCATGTAACTATGTTAAGTTTGCTGTTAATCAGTGAATTCTAGAACTCAAGAGAAAGACTTGTCTGGAGATATACATATGAAGGTCTGAGAGGACAGATGATGCTCAAAGTCATGGACTTGGTGCCTGCTCCAAGCAGGAGAGTGATATTTGAGAAGAAGAGAGAGAGCAATCTAATCACAGGTTAGGAAGATGAGGAAAAGTCAGCCAGGATCACTGAGAAAGCAGCCAATGAGGTAAATGGAAAGTCAGGAGGGTGAAGTTTCCTGGAAGCTAAGTGAATAAAGTGTTTTAAGAATGAGGGAGTAACTGACTGTGTCAAATGATGCTTACAGGTAAGTTTAGAACTGAGAATTAAACTAATGATTCTGCAACATGAGTGCATTTGGTGACTTGACTGGATGAAAGATTGACTGGAATGACTTCAAGATAGATTTAAGTTTGAGAAAATGAAAAGAATGAGTTTTCCTACAAAGAGGAAGAGAGACATGCTAAAGGGGAATGTGGGATCAAGAAACTTGTCAAAATAGAGGTATCAGAACGTTATATAATGCAATACATAGAAAAAATGATTGATGGTGCAGTAAGGAGATAGCAGTGAAATTGCAGGAATAAATCCCTTTGAGTAAGGAGAAGATAGCACCAGTATTTAAGGGGAATGTTTGGCTTTCAAAAGGGGGCTGGAAAAGTTCATTCACTGAAACAGAAGAAAAGCATTGTGAAATGAGAGCAGGTGTTTTGGTGACTTTCTTGGTGGAAAATAAAATTATTATTCTCTTCTGATTTCTGTTTTCTCACCAAAAGTAAGGTGTGACCAACAGGATGAAGAAGGTGGAGTGTTTAAAGTTTGAGGAGAAAGGAATTATGGTGACAGTGTTCTAGAGAAAAAAATTCATAATGAAGGAGCTAGGGAAATAGAGACTGCAGAGATATTCTGAGGATCCACAGGAGGGGAATAACTGTTAACATAAAGGGAAACCAACAGCGTTCTAATTCATTTTGCCAAACCACATTCCATAGTTCTAGTGAACAGGTGGATAGAAGAGGAAGTAAGTTTCAGAAAGGGGGAAAGAGAACACACAGGAGACGGGGGTGTATGCTAGGGAATGAGAAAGTAGTTGACCCTGGAGAGTAAGGGGAAAGGAAGGGAGAGCAGACATCACAGCAGATCTTGGGGAATATGAAAAAGTGTTGGGTTATGAATTAGAGAAGTGTTAATTAGTTATCACCTTGGAGGTAGTAGCATAAAATATTGGGATTCATGATGTGGGCTTACAGCGAAAAATTGGAAGGGGGTGAAGTTACTGGTAGGTCAAAGTCTAGGGTGCAAGATGGAAGTGGGAGACTTTTTTGAGATGGGGAACTCATATCATCAATATAGGCATGTGTAGCTTGAGAAAGGATATTACCTGGAAAGGTGGATATGAATAAACATGGAACCAATTGATTAAGTCTAAGTATTCATTTGAAAAGAAAAACTGGATACAATTAAATGTGACCTTGATACCTGAGTAATAATATTGGTCTAAAAATAATTGGTAATTTCTATTCCCAATTTCTTACTAGAACAAACTAAAGCATCTGATATCAGGATGAAACACAAGACCATACAATATATTCTAAAGAACTGCTCTGTTTTTGTCTATAATTTCCTAATCTAATATTCTCTGTAAGAATTAGAAAAAGGCTGCTTTGTTATTTGTCATTGTAAGTGAAGAAATGCTTGTTTCTAGCATTGAATTCCTATAGCCATTGCAACTTCATAAATAAAATCATAAATAAAACTAATTATTAATAGTCACTACAAATGATTCAGAAATTAGCAAAAAAGGTATCATTGTGTATTTTTAATGGTTTACTCCCTTATAACATATTTAAAATCTTGACATATTTAGTTGCATTATTAAACAGTTCCTGCTCATGGGAGAATATTCATGTAAAAACAAGTCTCTTCTAGTATTTTATTGATTCCCATCTTTTAACCTTAGCCTTGTGCTATAAGACCCCAACCATTCACTCTCCTGTCTTTTACCTGCGGGTGGGACAATGGAAAGCTCCAGAGTGTCCCACTTGGTTCATGAGTTATAAAATAACTATAGGTAAAGTTACACAATTATGGAATATCTACCTGCCAGAGACTCCTGGTGACTGTTTTATCACAGATGTTATGAGAACATGGTGATAAGACCAAAAACATATGCTTGAGATAAAATGATATTTATAATAAAAGAAAAAAAAATCTGATATAATTAACAATTCAAACACAGTGCCCAAATAATTTTTCATTAAATATATTTTTTATGTGTATTAAATAAGTTAATTTTGGTTGTTTGTAATGACACAATGAACCTGAAAGGACTAGTTTATCCACATGGTAAATACTTAACTAGGCTGCCCTACAGAAAGCATACTTGCTGTAATAAATTACTGAGACAGGCTCCACTGATCTCAAAGATGATTGTGGTCTAAGTGAGGATAGCTGATTATCTTGGTGTACATTCTAGAAACTTCTTGAGTTGCACAATTAGACTAACCTGTTCATGGAACTGAACTCCCAAGAGTTTCTTTTCTTAAATGAAAGGGTGTCTTATTTCAATAAAAGGCAGAACAGTGCCTGAGAACAGTCCCTTGATCATCCATTCAGTCTGGTTATAAACATGGATTATAAGGCAAACACAACTCAAAATTGTACTACATGCATACATTTGATCTATCAAAAAGTTTAGCTTTTGTTTACTGAAAAGTTCTTTTTAAGAAAAAAAAGAAGAAAGAACAAATTGTGTTTTTTAAGTTTCTATGTGCCAACTACCCATAGGTAATTTTCATCTATTATCTCATTTAAAAATCCTCTGTACTTAATTTGTACTGGAAGTTATCAGAAATGTTGATCCCAATCTACTCCTCTCCTGCTCAGTGCAGAATTAATAGTTGTGACAGAAAATAAGGTAAAAACAAATTTTCTCAAATACCTCATAATAGATTTAATCAAGTATAAGTCTCAGATATAGACTAAGGGTTATAGATGTATGGTAAATTCACAGAAGCAATCAATGATGCATTGGACTAACCCCAAAATGTTGGTCTTAAACCAGGAGAATTCTTTGCAAATTAAAGGTGTGGGTGGTGAGTATGTGGAGTGCAGTCACAAACATACAACTCATCGTATTAGGATTTGAATGTGGGATATGAGAAAAGAGAGAAAAGTCTATTGCAGTCTCCTGAGCTACTCTTGTGATAGGCTAAACTCATTTTAGAAATATTTATAACCTGATTAAGACTGGCCTTACATACAAGAAAAGTCTTACCTACCATGGGGATGATATTACAATAGACATTGTTTATGCAGTGTTTTCTCTCTGAAAAAAAATTCAATGCAAATAACTTGGGAAGGAGGATCAATTATGTCTGTAATCTCAGAGTAAACTAGTTTCTAAAATCACTTTCCTTCTTGGCAGAAATAGCTGCGTGAATGATTGGGCACATGCAGTGTGTGGCTCAGATGCTTAGGACTTGGTGGACGTGCCAGGATTTATATCTCAGCTCTGTCACTTATGTAGCTATATCGCTGGGCTAATTCCTCAACCACTTTAAACCTAGTTTTGTTCACTGTCTGAAGTCAAGAAAAAAGAATATCAAATTGGAGTGTAAGGATCAAAGGGGTAACAGATGAAAATTATTTAGTGTAGTTGATAGAAAGTTAGAGAAAGAATACTGAGGGGCAAAAGGACATAGAAAAAAGGGAAAGGAGGGAGGGAGAGGAGAGAGGAGAGAGAAGAAGAGAGGAAGGATGGAAGGAAGGAAAGAAAATTTGGCTAATTTGGCACAGTTACTCAGAGACATGCTTTATGAGTGATTCGTATGATTTCCTACTCTTATAATATTTGTAAATTAGTAGCTATAATATCCAACACCTATGTTATTCTAGAATGCCTCCTTTTGTCCCTTCTATTTCTTTGTGACAATCTCAGCCTCTGTGAAGGGTAACATACCCTACATCTATGTACTCCTCCAAGCCTGAAGCCATCATCCCCAAGCAGCTCAAGCTCACACAGGGTCCTTGGCTGTGGGACAGAGGTAGCAGAAGGAGACTGACCATCTGAGTGGTCCACATTGAGTTATTTCCTCACGTGGAATCATCAGTCACAGGCTGGCAGATGCTTCTAGCACTGCCAGCAGAAGCCACACCGATTTAATAGCGAAAGGATGAAGCCAATTCACAGATAATGGTGTGGGCATTATTCAGCTTCGTCAGGAATTTAATGTATTATGGCTGGGACAATGGAGCCAAAGCAGCTTTTTGAGGCCTGCTCCCTCCTTGGTCTCTCTAAATAAACTTCTAATGAACTTGAGACTTCAGAACATCCTTGCTATTGTATTTTTTGTTTTGTTTTGTTTCCCAATGAAGGTATGTGGAAAATGCTGGAAGTTATTTTTGTCCTGCCAGTGGATGAGACAAATCAGTTTGAAATATTTATTCAAAATTAAAAAGTATTTCTTCTGAAGATAATTGGTTTAGTGTGTCTCCATTCATTTAAAATAAAGTAAAAATCTTGTTTCAAAATCTCTCAATAATGCAATGAAGAATATCTTTTTTTTATTCCTTTCATTTTTTATTTTATATATTTTTACATCATTTTTCATTTCTGCACAATGTATGCATTTTCATCTTGATTATAGTCCCCATACAATTCCCACACCCCCTTGTTTTGATCCCACAGTCAGAGGTGAGAATTTTTTTTAGCAGAAATATACTGTTTTTAAAATCCCTTGAGGACTATCAATTTGGGTATGAAATTGTGGATGAGTTGATCTCTTGTGAGTTATTTACTTTTTAAAAAAAAGCACAAGTGCTATTAATCTTGCCAAACTTCAATTTAAACAAGGTTCTAGAGGGTCCCCTTTCTTTAATGGGTTTGGAAACAGATTAGGGAGAAAAGAATAACAAACAGAATACTATTAGAGAACCAAAAAGGAAAATTATAATCTAGTGCTAGTTGGTATAACACTGAGGATGACTACGTGGGGGCAGTATAGGTGGGAGAGATTAATATCCATTGAGTAGCCAGCTATGATTTCACAGAGGATATGTGAAGTAAACTGGGTTTTGCCAGATAGATTGATTATGATTGACATTGAAAGCACAGAGGCAAACCATATATAAGAAAAGATGCAAGGTTGGAAGAAGCAAGCTAGTGTTAACAATGGCATTTATACATGCCAGTAAGCAATGTGGCTGAGACAAGGTTCAGATCAGGAAAACATTTTATTGTTCATTGTTCCCAATATTCTTTTTCTATTTTAAAAAGCACTTAAGACATAAGAAGATTGGATTTTTCCAAGTAGTGGTAAGACTGTGAAATCAAACAGTCCTGGCCTTAAATTTTAACTCTGCCCCTTAGCTGAGTGATCTTGGCCAATGGATTTAAAGCTCTCTGTATTGCTTTACTCATTTCTAAAATGGCAGTAATAATGTGCCTCATAGGAATCTCAGTGGAATTTTGAAGTGTGAACACATTAATATAAGTGAGACATAGTGCTTGTTGTATGGAAGGTAACCTAGGAGTGGTTGTTAGTATTATGATTGTCATTGCAGTTATTATTTTTAGTAGTTCTAGTAGTGTTCTGACCTCTAAATAAGAGTAGATTGATTTTAAGGGGCATGGGGTATGGTTACACACATCAAGTCTCAAATATAAGGTCAGAAGCATGTATCTAAGGTGACCATATACCCTGTTTATCTGTGACATCCTCCACTTACACCTGTGCTCCTGACATATTTAAAATGCTGTGTTTTTTCACTCTCAAAATTATTCTCATTTGACAAATAAACTCTATGGTCATATCTCTTATAACCAATGCAGGACAACAAAGAACACTGTAGCCTTTTGAGCAGTAGGAAGGATGGGGTGGGAGCAGTGTTTTAGGAACATTCCTATGGCCATGGCATCCATGAGGCATAGAGAGGGGAAAGGCAGGAATAAAAAGCCAGGAAACTGCTTTTACTGATGGAAGTCTTGACCCAGATAATAATGAGAGTGATGAGAGCAGAGAGTTCAGATATTTGCTAGGAACAAAAGCGAGGCCCAGGAGGAAAGGAACACTTTCTTCTTCCTGAACTGACCCTTGGCCCCTTACATTCTTCACTTAGTTCTCAAACCCTTCTTAGTGCAATGCCTGCAGAGAATCATATCCTTTATGGATGGAAACCCTATGACTGGGGAGCCCACGCCAGTCCATCCTGAGATGGGAAGCTGAAACTCCAAATCACTCTGACTTGATCTAAGATGAGTGACTTAAACAACTCGGAACTAAGTAAGAAATAACTCTTCTGCGATGATTCTCTGATTTTCATGTGTATGAAAACTGCACCCTGTCCAAGCTACTCTGAACATTTTTGCTAAGTGACCCCATGTCACGCTCCCAGCTTGGGTCTGCCCTTTTTGATAATCAGAGCGTGTCAGTCTCAAAGGGATTAACACCCCAAGTAGAGGTGGGATAGTTTAACTTAGAAAAAAAAAATCTGCTTCTTCTATAAAAGAAAAAAGGCAGGAGGATAGAGTGAGGGCTTTTGGTGATCGACCAGCTCTTCCTTAACTGAATGCTGATGGATTAGCAGGTAGAAGCTGGACCAAAGAGGGCAGAACATTCTGCATAATCTACGTAGATCAAGGAGGGTAGACTCCAAAGTTGTGGAAACCATACTGGCATCTGGGCAGTGTGTTGTGGTGCGGCAGACAGGAGAGGACCTGCGATGTTTCCAGAGGGCTTTTAAGGAACATTAACCCCCACTGTTGCATTACATAGTTGTGCTCTATGACTATGCACTACAGACCTTTCTCTCCCAAAGATAACAACTAGGACATAGAACATTCCACACTGCTGATGCTTTTGCTGCCTGGGCACTATTTCTGGGCACTATGTGGAGGAGCTGGGTCTTGTGGCTAAGTGAGGTCTGTGAGGACGTAGAGAACAGATGAAGCTGACTCAGGTTCATACTTGTATATACCAGACTGAGATAAAATCTAGACAGGAGAGAGTCTGAAGCAAAAACCCTTGTTTTAGAGAATGCTATGTTTCAAATGTTTTGTGCACACACTTTTAATCCGTCAGGTCTGAAGAAGGATCATCCTGTCTGAATAAGGAGTCTCTTCTTTGGGAGTGTTTTCCTGAAAGCTCCAAACTAATTAAGCTTATAAACTTTTAAATGCTGCAGAGGAGCTCTTAATTTAAAGAAGATCTAAAGTGAACCTCTGGTAAAGCAAGGAATTCTTTTGTAATGCAAATAACTCCTCCCTGGTGCCATTCCATTAACTTGTAAGTTTCTGAGTAGGGAAAATGCTGGGCCCACCTGTACTCCATTCACTGCGCACTGAGGAAGCAGCGGATAATAGATGGTGAGCCCTAGGAATATTTCAACCCTAGCAGCATGGTTCACTGTTGTCTATGACATGTTGTTAAATTATTGATACCCAGCCAGGCTTTGGGACATGGGCTTTGTTGTTCTGAGCTAACAAAGCCACCTGAGAGAAAGTCATAATGAGAGAGCAGGGAATTAGCTATGATGGGGTGAGGCTTCTGGGCAGCCAATCCTGCCCGTAACAGGAGAGGGCTACAAATTATTTGGACTGACCACTCTTGCAAAAAGGAAGAGAAAATAGGTACATTAATGAAATTCTTACAACAGATGGCAAACTGTCGTTGGATCCTCTGGTGGGGGAAAAGGAACGAAAAAAAAACTTTCAAAGAATATTTTATGTGAGTATATCACACAGAATACACTTACTCCGAGGATTCACAGAGAGCTATCTAAGAGACATTCAGTTAAATTATTTAACAGAAGATGACAGAAAAGAATTAGAGAAAGAAATTTTCCCATCTCAAGTTAAAACAACAATCCACTCTCTATCCACGGGTAAATCTCTGGGTCCAGATGGTAGCCCAACAGAATTTTAGCAAACATTTGGAGAGATAATAAGGCCTATAACAGTAGATAATTACTCACTTATATATGGCTCAGTGCCCCCTCATCTACATTAGTTTCTATAGCAGGTTTTTTGCCAAAAGAAAGGAAGCAGACCCCGGCTCTGTGTTCTCATTTGTAATATTCTCTTGCTTCGCTTTGCGCAGATGCCAGGAACCATCCCTTTTTTAATTTTGGTGTCCTTATGAAGACCTTTGAGCACAATGGGAAGGTGAGGAGACATTCAGCATTACTGGAATGGGATATGAAAACTGCCACTAGGCTGTCCTCCAAGAAAGCAGGTCAAAGTTCAGTTCAGTTGTCAAGAAATGTCATTCAATTAATGTGTGTGTGTGTATGGGGGGGGGGCATTCCTATTTATCCTTCTACTTTCCCTTCTTCTGCTTTCCCCAACACACTTGGGAAAGTGTGTAAAGGAGTAAACACTGGCATTTTAGGAGCATGGAGGATTCAATATCCACCCCCGGAGCAGAAAGAGCAAAGGTCACGGATGTTTTCAGCAGCAACTAGATCATAGCCATTTTGCCAGAGGCTTAATGGAGGCTGATGAGTTTAGCTACATCTGTGCTCTAAGGCTGAGAAGCAGGGTGAGGCTCCAAACTGCAGGCTTCACTGACCAGACTGCCTATAAAAGTCTCTACCAATTATAGATACTTCCAGGAGATCATAATCCTTAGTTCTTATAGATTTTTTTTCTCCTCTGAAGAACATTTTACAAAGATGAACTAATTAATCTCACCAATCCAGTGATTTCAGATAAAGTGATTATCCCATTTTATAGGTGAAGAAACAGTGCCAGGGGTCTTGCTTTTTACACAATTTTATAGATGTCAACATTTCGAAGATGAGACAAATCTAAAACAGACATTTTTGTTACAGGGTAGGGATCCTCCAAACCTGTCTGTCTAAACAGGTTCTGCCATCTGCTGCATCAAGGCAAAACATACTCTAGTGTGAAAAGCTTCAATGGAAAAGAACTTTAGTACAATTAGTGTGCAATACAGAAAAGGGAAAGGATAAAGTTTCCAAACCTAGCACTTGAAGTTACCCACCCGCTTGTGGGTAAATGTCCAGCCAAACAGGGTTGGCCCAAAGCAGGACCATTGAGGCCAGAAAGCCTCCCACAAGTTTAAGTCACCTTCTGGTGGGGACCCACAGGAAAGGGTTCTATAGAAAGGACCCAGCATATGTGGGACAGAAGGAGCAAAAGCAAGATAAAAGCTGCCAATATTAACTGCCCACAGGTATCTCATCACATCTGTTTCAACCAGTCCAGGACCAAGAAGCAAGCACAGCTTCTTCACATGTCTCTCTGCTCCATGTACCTCCTCCAGGTATTCTCTGACTCTCCATATTTCTTTCTACCTTCTTCAGTCTCCTCTCCAGCTGCTTCTCTACCCTGCTCAGATCCTCCCTTTATTGGGTGGGGCAGGGAACCCAGCACCTCCCTTTCCCTGGGGCCCACCCTATCACAATTTTGGGTCATTTCAATCTCCACTGAGACAAATCTGCCTTCCAGCTTTCTGTTAATCAAATGGTGATATCCTGGCATGAGAAGCATCCTGGCTTTTAGAGATTAATGCAACAATAAGTGTTATCACTATTAAGTGCTTAATGTGTATCACACTGTGCAGATGCTAGTGCTCTCCATAGTCCTTTAAACTTGTGCTCTTATCATTGGCTGTCTACTGGAACATACCTAGGGAAACTTTAAGAACCTTTCTGACCACCTTGCAGATCAATAAAATCAGAATCTGAGGGGTTGGGGATGGTGGGGGGCAGTTGTCAGTATTTTTATAAGCTCCCCAGGTGATTTCAATGTGCAAAGGAACATTTTTGATAAGAAAAAACTTGGACAAGAAGTAGAGAAATTAAAATATATTGAGAATTAATAATATGGTGCTATTTTATTTTGTTATTTGGTGAAAGAGACTTGAGTTATAGGATGAGTAATCAGGGCCAGTAGAGAAGAAACATAATGGAAATGGAAGAGAAGTTATCAGTAGTGGAACAAGTTCCCAAGGGAAGCAGAGAATGAGGATTACACACTTTCTCCTTTATGTTTCTTGTGCACTTACAGATTTCTGTTGCAAATCTATTACCCTAATATTTTTGTTTACATGTCTGTCTTTCCATATTATAAATTGTTTAAGGCATGCAGCACTAGCACAGTCATCTCTCATGTCTTGAGTAATGTCTGGGATATAATAGTCTCTCTGATGCTGGATAAAGGGAAGAAAGAATTTAGAATCTTTCCTTCATTGAAAGGAGTCTCCAGCTGTCTCTCATACAGTGCTTGAAGATCATACCATTAATCATCTTTTAGATTAAAGCTTTGATAACCTGGGTTAAGGATTGGTTGCAAGGACATTATAACACACAAAACTACCTTCAGCTATTTGTGCCTCTGCAAAAGTTGTTCTAATCTGTTGACTTACCATTCACCAATAAGAATCTAGACTAGTAGTTATCACTTGGTAAAGTTAATATGGTAAATTCCAGAGCATTTGGGACATATTTTCCAGAACTCTTGGAGATAGCAGGGGGAAAGTCTGTAAAGTGTAGAATCAAGATATCCAAAGCCAATCTGTGTGTGTGTGTGTGTGTGTGTACATGTGTTGGAGGTAGTCAAGGAAGTCAATTACACCCAAACCCTTGGTATCTCAAAAACTGTTTCTGAAGCCAGATTTAGAACCACACATCAGAACATCAGGCTGTCACTTAGCATTGCTTGTATTCCCCAGTTTGATATATATAGCCTTCTCCAGATTGATGAATAATAGAATATGCCACTTTTCATTCCAGAGGGAACATAGCCAGCAGGGACATCATGGTATGACTAATCCTACCAGTTGTCAGTGCCCAAGGGATAAGTCCATCTTGCTCTTGGTCCACACTGGATATGACATAATTTTGCCCAAATATACTGAAATGTCTTGCCTTGACTATAACCAACATCCATTTTTTTACTCTTTGGAATATCTATGATCAGCATATTTCTTCATACTCTCAAATTCTTTCCTAAATATTAGTTTCTTAATATTCTTTCCAGATCTTAACATTAATTTTCTTTTTTTTTTAATCTTTTTTTTAATAGAGGCATGTTTTTTTTTTATTTATTTGTTTGTTTGTTTATTTATACATGCACTGGGTACAGTCAGAAGTGCGGGAGGGTAAGAGAATTCACCAGAGCCAGAGCGGGTAGCAGAACAGGCAGAAGGACCGAAGTACACTGCTGAGGGGAGCAGCGGGCGGCAGGAGAGGTCTGCGCGCCATGTGGGACCCTCCTCCTGTGGCCGGGGAGCAGCCGGGGATCGAACCGGCGCTGCAGAGGCTGCGGGCAGCTTCGCAACCCAGCGCTCAACCGCTGCGCCACCGGGGAGGCCCTTAACATTAATTTTCAAATAGTTTTATTTCTAAAATCACTCATTCAAATTTACTGCTCTTTACTTCCTTTTTTCATCTTTCCAGCTTCATTAAGTAAGTAGTCTTACTATGAATATTCCAAAATTTTTCTTTTATCCTCTCCCCCCTTTTTTGTTATCTATGTGTTTTAATCTGCTTTCACTATCCTCTTTCTAGCTTAAGTTGTTTGACCTATCATTACAATTAAACCTTATGCAAATGGTAAATTCCCTGACTTCTCTGTCATTTATCACTCTCATGTGGACAAACTCAGCTTTTAAATGGAACAATTGCTGGGAAAAAATTTACATAATAGAGCGATGTAAATTATTGATTTTCCGCCTCAATTGAATTCTAATAATAGTACTACTCAATAATTCTATTACATGTATTTGATCAATTTTCTCTCTAATCTTTCTAATCTTTACAGTAGTTATATAAAACCTATTCCAATTTCTCTAATTTTTTTTTATTTATAACTTGCAGCCATTAATTTTTAATAGTATCATTTTCATTGAGGTGATGTTGGTTTACAACACTGTATATTTGTATATGTGTGTGATATATATATATATATATATATATATATATATAATTTAGGGGTACAGATGTATGTTACCATACCCCTACCACCAAAGTGCCCAAAATCCTCCACCATAGTCTATGGACCCCTATTCCTTTACCTCCCAACCTCCATCCCTCCTCTACTAACCTCAATTCTGCAATCAGATTTCTAGGTTTGATTTGGTTTAGTTTTGTCTTTTCCATTGTTTTGTTTGTTTATATGTCACATATGAGTGAAATCATCTGATATTTGTCTTTCTCCTTCTGACTTATTTTGCTTAGCATAATCTTTTCCATTTTTACCCATTTTTCTCTCAAATGGCAAATTTAATCTTTTTTGTATAGCTGCATAGTATCCCACTGTGTGCATGTGTTGTGTTGTTTGTGTGTGTATGTCTCACATCGTCATCCACTTATCTGTCATTGGCACTGAGGTTGTTTCAATAACTATTGTAAATATTGCTACAATGAATGTAGGGATGCATGTTACCCTCTGAATTAATATTTTTGTATTCTTTGGCTAGATAATGAGGAGTGGAATTGCTGTATCATATGGGAGAATTTTTTAAAATGTTTTGAGAAACTTTGCCATAGGGAATAGCTTTCCCCACCTGTCCTGTGACCTCTCAGTGGATTATGTTAATCCTCGCTTAACAGGAGAAATTGAAGTCATAAGATGGGATGTCTTTCCATCTCTCTGCCTATCTACATCATTTTCTCCCTATGATTTGGTAAAAAAGAGAGGGTACAACCATCTTCTTATATTATTAATTTCTTCCTACACATTTAGGAATAGTATATTCTTGGTTATACTTGGTCATACTATTTCCCTCTAATGGAAATTTCACCAGATTATTTTTTTAATTTTTTTTTATAGAGGCATGTTTTATTTATTTATTTGCTTGTTTGTTTTGTTTATACATGCACTGGGTACAGTCAGAAGCGCGGGAGGGTGAGAGAATTCACCAGAGCCAGAGCGGGGAGCAGAGCAGGCAGAAGGACCGAGGTACACTGCTGAGGGGAGCAGCGGGCGGCAGGAGAGGTCTGCGCACCATATGGGACCCTCCTCCGGTGGCCGGGGAGCAGCCGGGGATCGAACCGGTGCCATAGAGGCTGCGGGCAGCTTCGCAACCCAGCGCTCAACCGCTGCACCACCGGGGAGGCCCACCAGATTATTTTTTTAGGATCATTCCAATTGTCCAGTCTCACCTCCAATTGTACCCTTTAGATCTATCCTTAACTTAAAACTGATATGTTATAGATTTTTCATGCCATTTAACTTCTCTATTTCTCATGAACTCTTTTTTTTTTTTTAAGATTTGTTTATTTATACAAGCACTGGGGTACAGGCTAGAGGTGGAGGAGAGTGAGAGGATTCACCAGAGACAGAGCAGGGAGCAGAACAGGCAGAAGGACTGAAGTACACTGCTGAGGGGAGCAGCAGGCGAGACAGGAGAGGTCTGCCTCACCATGTGGTAATCTCCCTGGCTTGCTGGGAATCAAACCAGTGCTGTAGAGGCTGCGGACAGCTTCACAGCTCTGTGTTCACCCCCCAGGCCACTGGGAGGCCCAAATATTCTCATGAACACTTAAGCCTCATTTTTATCAGGCTTAACCAAGACTCCCATTACTTCACCAATTACCTTTATTACCAAATTCCACTATAGCCTAAAATCAATTTCACATTTTTTTGTTTCCTTATTTTTCTTGAATTCCAAGGAAAATTAGCCATTTCTACTTCTTTCCTTAGAAATGTTCTTGACATTCTTAACACTGACATCCTACTTTTTGTGCATTTTCTCCCTTTTTTTCCCTGGAATTTCCTCTTTAGTTTTGCCTTTAAATATCACAACTCTTTAATGTCTAGTCTTAAATATTCCTCCCTTTTTAAGTCTTAATCTTCTCTCCCTCTTAGGCAATTTTATTAAATCATAGAGCTTTTTCATTTGTTCCTTATGACTCAAATTTACTATCACACCCAGTTATTTCCTCTAAACTTCATACCATTATATCTAATCACTTAAATAATAGTTCCAATTTTCATTTCATGGATGCCTCAACTCTTGTGCAAAACTGCATCATTCTCCTATTGCCAATATACTCATCTACTATTGTTGTCTCTTTTTCCCTCATACCCACTATTTTTCTTGTTATTGCATTGGCTGAAACTTCCAATAGAATGAGTAGAAGCAGTGATAGTTGGCATTCCTAACCTGTTCCTGAATTTAATTGGAGTGGTTCTAAAACATCACCATTGCATGTGATAGTAATACAGTAGCTGGCACTGCTAGTTACCTATGTAATATTCATTAATCTCTTCTACCTTACTAACAGATGACTGCTTTTGAGAAGGGCAGCAATATGTCCACAACTTAAAAACAAACCAACAAAATTCCATTGCAGTAAAAAACACAATTGTGGATAAGGACACAAATTCTGGATTTCTGGAAAAGGTTATACAGCCCAAAAGATCACTGCCCTATCCCCTTCCTCTTCCTTCTTCCTGAATAGAATGTAATGAGAATTTAAAAATTTTTTTGTGGCAGATAATGAAAGATCATGAGACCCAGATGGCATTATTGATTGCAATGTTGTTCTGAGCTAATGGTTCTTTTAGCATGAAACAAATAAAAAGCTTACTTATGTTAGTTCTTTCTGATAGACATTTGGTTATTCTAAGCTAAAAACAAATGTAACATTTGATTTTGTGACAGTAATGGTCTCCCAAAGACATTCACATTCTAATTCTCAGAATCTGTAAATATATTAGATGCTTGGCAAAGGGAAATTAGAATTTCAGGTAGATTTGCTATTTAAAACTATCTTTAAAATGAAAAGAGTGTCCTAAGTAAAGAAGATGGCTCTAATGTAATTATAAGGAATCTTAGAAGTGAAATAGGAAAGCAGAAGAGGTTAGAGGGATGGGGTATGAGAGGGACTTCACCAGTGATTGTTTTCTTTAAAAAGGAAGGAATGGACAGTAAGTCAAAGAAAGAAGCAAGTGCCAGAACATGGCAAAAACAAGGCAGTTGAGTCACCCCTTGAACCTCCAGCAGGAACTCAGTCCTGGTGACATTTAAATATAAGAATATACATCTGTATCAAATTTTAACACACAGGACTGTAAAAATTATCCAAGTGTATGGTTTTAAGCCATTATATTTGCCACAATTTGTTACAGCAGCTCTAGAGAATAATCACAGTAGTACAGCTCTCTTTATGAGGTGTAAGAAGTTCGCCTTTATTTTTGTAGGCCATGAGTTTATAATGAACAAGTCTAAAGTTTAATCCATTGCTTTTCTGGCTGTACTGAGAAATAAGTAGAGTGAGAAGATCCTATCTTTCATTTCTTCTTATAATTGTTAATATACTGGATTACTTTGGGATTATTTTAATAAATGATCAGATTTAAAAGGTCATTGTATTCTTAAGATAAATAATACATGAACATGATAATGAAATTGGTTTGTTAACATTTTATTTAGGAATTTGTCAATATATTCAACAATACGATTCATCTATAATTATTTTTCTTTCACTTACCTTTGCATAGATTTAGGCAGATTAAATTAGCTTTGAAAAATGAGTTGACAAACTTAATCACATTTCCTAGTCTTTGAGAAATACTAAAGATCAGACTTATTATTTTTTTAAGAGTTTTGCAACCTTGCTTTTCCTCCATCTGGGACTGCTTTCTTTTTGAATGATTTTTTATTACAATTTACATTTTTTGTTATTGAATTGTTATTGAGTACATATCATTTAAAAAATTAAACATATCATCTGAATTATGTATTAACATAAATTTATTGTATTAATCTCTGCTGATTTTTAAAGTCCTTATATCTGTATTTTATTAATTTAAATGCTAATATTATAGATAAATGCTTTTACTCTTTCCTCTCCTCTCTTTGTTTCTTTGCTCTTTTTAAAATTAATCAGTCTTGCTAGTGATCTGACTAGAAATTGTAATTGCATTGCATTTAAATATATTTGTCTCTTTTATTCTCAACTCATTTTTATTATTTCCCTTCCTTTTTTACTTTTTCTAAATTATTGTGGCTAAGGGTAAATATGTCAATATCTTCATGTTGATCGTATGCCCCAAATTTTGTTATATCATGCTTTAATTATCATTAATTATTAAATATTTTATAATTTCCATTGTAACAGTATACTCTTTGTCATACATGTTTTTAGAATTTTACTTTTAATCACACACATACACTTTCTTTCTGTTAGGAAATTGCCTTTACTTTCTAGTTTTGTAGAAAATTTTAATAAGAATTTATATTTAAATTTGTTTAATATCTTATAGAATTTATTGATGTAATTATCTGAATATTCTCTTTTAATTTATTAATACTTATTTCAATGATAAATGTGTTTGTCATGGTATAACTTCTATATGATAGTGAATTCAATTTGCTAATAATTTGGGATTTTTGCATCTGAACTTATGACTTAGAGTTATTGTCAAACTATATCAGGGTCCCTTTCTTATCAGACTTTCAGTCTAGTTTTATCCCTTTATTTCTCTGTGTTGTTCTTTGGGGACAAATTTGTTCAATTTTTTCCCAACTCTCTTAGTTCTTTTATGATTGTAATTTATTTTCAACATTAACAATATAATTATATATGGATGTATTTTTATCATGCTCTAGTTATTTCTCTTTTATATACACACATATTTATTTATGCCCATATATTCATAACTTTTCTTCTGAAGTAATGATAGGTATGTTTTCACTTATGTGCTTAAATATCTGAACCACCAGTATCTTGTATTCTTATTCTAGCTATCCTATAACTTTAATTTCATATGGAGGAATGACAGTTTTGAATGATTTTTTTTTAAAGATTTATTTATTTATTTATACAAGCACTGGATACAGTCAGAAGCATGGGAGGGTGAGAGAATTCACCAGAGCCAGAGCGGGAAGCAGAGCAGGCAGAAGGACCGAAGTACACTGCTGAGGGGAGCAGTGGGCGGCAGGAGAGGTCTGCGGGCCTCCGGTGGCTGGGGAGCAGCCGGGGATCGAACTGGTGCCGCAGAGGCTGTGGGCAGCTTCGCAACCCAGTGCTCAACCACTGCGCCACCGGGGAGGCCCTGAATGATTTTTTTTTTTTAAAGATTTGTTTATTAATACAAGAACTGGGGCATAGGCCAGAGGTGTGGGGGGAGTGGGAGGATTCACCAGAGACAGAGTGGGGAGCAGAACAGACAGATTAACTGAAATACACTGCTGAGGGGAACAGCGGGTGAGACAGGAGGGTCTTCTGTGCTATGTGGGTCACCTCCCTGGCAGGGGATTGAACCCATGCTGCAGTGGCTGATGATGGCTTGAAAGTGCTGAGACAAATATGTGGTTTACAGTCAACATCACAATCAAAACTATAGAACAACTTCTTCACCTTCCCCCATAAATAAAAATTCCTTTTTGCTTCCATTTTAAAAATAAACTTTATTTATATTCATAGCAGGCCAAGAAATTTCCCATTTACCTTCTGCCCTCAAACATGCATAATATCCCCTATTATCAGCACCCCTACTTGAGGAGTACATTTGTTACGACTGATGAACCTACACTGACACAACATTAGTACCCAGAGACCATGGTTTACATTAGTGTTCACTCTAGGCTGTGGACATCTGTGACTTTTGAGCAAATTCATAATGACATGTATGTACCATTATGGTATCAAACAGAGTTGTTTCACTGCTTTAAGAATCCTCTGTGCATGCTCTATTTCTCTCTCTCCCTTAGCCCTGGAACCACTGCCTATTACTGTCCTTACAGTTTTGTCTTTTCTAGAATGTCATATATTAAAAATCATGTAGCTTTCAGATTAGATTAATTTCACTTAGTAATTTGCCTTTCAGTTTCCTCCAAATCTTTTCATGTCTTGAACATTTTCTTTTGCACTAAATAATATCCCATTGTCTTGATATACCACAGTTTATTCATTCATCTATTCAAGGGCATTTTAATTACTTTCATGTTTCAACAACTATGAATAAAGCTATATACTATACACATATATGTGTAGGTTTTTGCATACTATTCAATGTAAATAACCAAGTGTATGTAACTGGATCATATAATAAGAGCTTGCTTACTTTTTGTAAGAAACAACCAGTCTTTCTCCCAAAGGAGCTTTAATATCTTGTATTCCCACCAACAGTTAAAGTTGCTGTTACCCTATTTCCTTGAAAGCATTTGATGTTATCAATTCTAGTTATTCAAATAGAGTTGTAGTGGAATGGAATCTCCTTGTTGTTTTAATTTGAATTTTCCTGATTGTTTGCTGTGAAAAACATTTTCACATGCTTGTTTGCCAGTTATATATCTCCTTTGATGAAGTGTCTATTGTCTTTGATTCATTTTTTAAATTGAATTGTTTTCTTATTTTTGAGTTTTAAGAGATCTTTGAATTCACCTGTCTTCAAACATCTCACCTATTATTGTCTGTAAGTCTGTTGATCTTTACTGCTTTTGAATACCCACTGCCCTATCCAAACTCCTCTTTCTTTTCTCTACTTTTTTTTTTATAGAGGCATGTTATTTATTTATTTATTTGTTTGTTTGTTTGTTTGTTTTGTTTATACATGCACTGGGTACAGTGCGGGTGGGTGAGAGAATTCACCAGAGCCAGAGTGGGGAGCAGAGCAGGCAGAAGGACCGAAGTACACTGCTGAGGGGAGCAGCGGGCGGCAGGAGAGGTCTGCGCGCCATGTGGGACCCTCCTCTGGTGGCCGGGGAGCAGCCGGGGATCGAACCGGTGCCGCAGAGGCCGCGGGCAGCTTCGCAACCCAGCGCTCAACCGCTGCGCCACCGGGGAGGCCCCTACTTTTTTTCTTGTATTTGGCTTAGTGGGTTTATAGACAGAACTAGGATATCTTTTTCTTATTTTTTTAATATTTATGTTTAATTGAGGAAATAGTTGGAAACCCCCATCAGGTATTACCTCTGTAGGGCACTCAGCACCCACTCACCCATAGTCTACTGCCATAGACCAATATGCTTCCTTTCTTCGTTCTTCTTGCCCCTACTTATCCCTTCTCCCCCTTGGTGTTTCAATTCTATAGCAGCTATCAAAGGTTAGTTTTTAAGCTTACCTTTATATGATTTTTGAGTTAGTTACTCTATATTCAACATATTAGTGACACCATCTGGTATTTATCTTTCTCCTTCTGACTTCTTTCACTTAAAAGTTTGCCTTCGAGCTCCATTCATGTTGCTGCAAATGGCATCAATTTATCTTTTTGATTGCTGAGTAATATTCCACTGTGTATATATACCATATCTTCTTGATCCTCTCATCTATTTTAGAATGCTTGGGTTAGTTACATAATTTATCTATAGTAAAATGAACTGCAATAAACATTGGATAGTCAGTTTCCTTTCGAATTAGTGTTTTTGAAGTTCTGTGTAGATGCCTAAGAGGAGAAAGAGCAGAATGACTTTTTTTTTATATGATAGTCCTCATAATATTAATGATTTTATAACAAATATTCCATGACACCCTGTAACTCAAGACAAAAATTAAACAATTGCTCAAAGGTAGTATGCTTAGGTCAAAATAAACAGACATTTAAGAGAACAGAATTTTAACATCCTTGGATTCAGCCAAGGTGTAATTTAGGCTATGACCCTGCAGTTCTTTTTTTTGGTATTCATACCATAATGGAAGGAATGGGCTGCTTATATTGTTTCATGTTCTGAGCAGGAATTCTGAAGTCATAAGTTCCACATCCTCTGTTAGCTTCTTGAGATGTATGTGCCTAATGCAAAAAAGAAAAAAAAAAATGTAGCGAGGCCTCTGTCAGGTTTGTGACAAATACACATCAATGTGATTCATGTTTAGACATTTTGGGTCAAATACAAACAGAGCAAAGTTGGTTTTGCCACAGATAACATCCATCATATAAATGTCGCACAACTTTGTGCCAACAATCCGATTTAAAATGGTCTGTGTGAAAACTCCGTGGTCAGCAAATAAAATCCTAAATAATATCATGGGAAGGCATAGGGATACATCTGTAAGATCTCTTATATGTCCAAAGTAGAAGACTGGGACTAATACAAAGAAAGTCTTGATATGTTGAGCTGCCTCGAAAAGTTAGAGAATGCTTTAAGCCGAAATGGATGTGATGTGAGGTATTTCCAAGCACAATTACCTTGATTTTATAGATGAAGAAATTGTATCCCAGGGAGGTTAAATAACAATCCTCACCCTGCCAAGTGAGGATTGAAGCCCCCAGAGTAACCTCCTTAGGTGCAAATCAAAGTCCCAAGAAACTTGGTAGGCAGCCAGTCTCAGGTGATTCTGATGTGACTGGCTGCTATAATCACACTGTGAAAGAAATTATTGAAGGTAAAGAAGCTAATCCACACAGCCTCAGATGTGGCTCAAGTGATAAGCAGAGAAAACAAGAAGCAAAGTGGCATAAACCCTTGGGGTAAAACACTGGTTTCAGCTCTTTCAAATGTGACTGCTTGCTCCACAGCATAGGTAAGGAACCCAGGCTTCTAGGGGTGAACTCAAGGTAGAGGAAAGCAAAGCTTATCTTTTACTCTTTAGAAAACAACTCTACAAGATGCAAAGTAAGCTAAATTTTCTACAGTGCAAGGACATATATTGAAGAATCATAATTTAATCCAAAAACTAAAATCATGCTTCTGTGATATGATCTCAGGGTTCTTGGTAGGCCCATGTGAATCCCTCACCCTTCCGAATGTCATGTGTCCAGCTTTATTCCTCAGCTTGTATGATCATCCTGGTTAAGCTGTAAATTCTTCTTCAGAAGCATTTCATATAATAGCAATGATTCTCAGACTTTTTTTTAAACCTAGCACATCTGAAAAATATGCTACATTCCCTTCAGCAACTGTAATTCATGACAGTGACAGTGAAATGTTCTCAAAACTTCTGATTGTGAAGGACATCCAAGTTTTAGGGGTGACTTGATGGAAAGAAAATAGGACACCACACTATCAAGAAGGGAACTCAGTGTGAAGGGAAAGGAGAGCTATTGACACTTGGAAACAAAGGGAGAAGGAGGGGGGAAATTACCCCACAACTTCCTGTGGCTTCACAATTTTACAACGATGAGTCTTCTAAATGCAGTGATGGAATCGGAGTTAACCTTTAATTGGTAGCATCTGCTGTGTCATTTAGACCTCAAGTCCACTTGAAATATCACCACAAGGTGGTCAGCATCTTCCTTTTTAAGAAGGCAGGCTAACGGGGGGAAATAGGTTGAGCATGGAAGAAAAGTTAGACGGAATCTCTGCTTCTTCATGGATCAGCTCAGTAATCTGAGGAAATTTATTAACCTCTCTGAGAATTTCTACTATAATGTGTTACATATGAAAAACAGTGTTTATGTTGTAGGAATTTTTTTAAGATCAAATGACGTAGAGTCCAGAGGATGCTCAACAGAGAACCTACTTAACGATACACAATAGAATTTATATTCCCCACTTCCTTCCTTCCTGCCGCCTGGCCTGCTTTACCTGTCATCCTTATATCTTCCACATGCTGCATTCTGCTATTCTGATGACTTTCTCTTGAGTCCTGCAGATCTGAGACTGGGCTTTGCACATTGGTTGAACTTTCTATCATCACAGTCTCTTATCTTTTTTTATAGATTTATTTATTTATTTATTTATTCATTTATTTATGCATACAAGAACTGGGGTATAGGCTAGAGGTGTGGGGGGGATGGTGAGAAGATTCACCAGAGACAGAGTGAGGTGCAAAACAGGCAAATCTACTGAAATACACTGCTGAGGGGAACAGCAGGTGAGACAGGAGAGGTCTGCTGCACCATGTGGGGTTAGCTCCTTAGCTGGGGATCAAACATGGTGCAGTGGCTGGTGATAGATTGATAGCACTGAGACTTTAACCCCTGTGCCACCAGGGAGTCCCACACTCTCTCATCTTTTCTTTTTTTTCCACACTCTCTTAAGAAAAGTCCGAGATAAACAAATTCAAACTAACATATTGATAACTAAAAACCTAGTTAATGTTATTCTTAAAAAAATGTATTTTAATTAAAAATAACAAATTAATAGGTGGACTTTTAATGGCAAGAAAGGAAAAAATAAGACACATTAGTTATTGATCAGTGGTGAGTATATATTATATAACTCTCAAATTAGAGTGCCATGATTTTAGACCAGAGGGCAGATTTCAACTTGGACCAAAGGACAATGAGGGTGAGATTTTAAGTTGAGACTATTCTAAAACCTCAGGCATTTATGAGCCAGGGAATGGAGTAGAGGCCCGAGAAGGAACAGCTAACAGAATGAAAGAAAACCAAGATATTGATCCATAAGGTCACCCTATATCCAATCCATTTAGGTAGAAGCCTGAATGTGGATCACAGACAGACGAGTGATCCACGGAAAGCTGTTGATATGTTCTTATTCTTCTGTCCTCATTACTATTAATGATACCTCAATCTTTCCTTAATAGTCTTCTTGTTAGAAGTTGGGATATCTCCAATTATCTAGTTTAAAATGGTGCCAGAAATATTGCTGTTCTACTCTTGAATTTAGTTCCATGTTTCATCCCCTTTCATATTCTAACTTTTAAATTAAACCCTGGCATTTGGAGTCAGAAAAGTATGAGGTTGAATCCCAGCCTCATCACTGCCTAGTTGGAGGGCTTAGAAAAGTTGACCCTCTAATGCTTTATTATGATGGGGTTAACAAAATAATTCATACTGTTGTAAGGATTAAATGTCTAAGAAGGAAGAATACTGTACATGTTTAAAAATGATATTTTTTAATTATTTCACCCAAATATGACATTAATAGGTCTCTAAATTCCAAGAAATACATCTTAATCAATTTCTCTTCTCCAAGACATCAGCAATATTGATGAGACATTGGTCTCTCATGTACTCAGTCCTTCTGAAAGGAGCAAGCATCTAGGGTGGAGAGAATTTGGATCTCCAGGAGACCAGAGATTTCACAGCTTAGATTGAATGATGGCATTTCCTGTGGTTCTGATTCATCAGGAAAAAATTCTAATCCTCTAGAAGGAGGAATAATATAACAATAAAATGCAAAGCTTTCTTTAAGTTGTAATTGTGCCTTATATAAAAAAAAAAAATCTAGCCCCAAAAGTCATAGTGTATTTTAAGGGATGCATCAAATGCTGTTTAAGAGGTTAACATAAAATACCAAGGCCAAGCCATACACACTGCTGAGAAAATAATTGGCCTGTGTTTGGGGGGGGGGGGTAAGCAGGGAAAGCAGATGCTTCCTCACTTATTTGAGTCACTGTTGTGTAGGGGAGGGATTGGGAGAGCAATGTATTTGTTACTAATGGGTAGAGAGGGAGCTAACATTAACTCAATGGGAAAGATAACTTTATATTATGCTATGAATCATTCAACAATGAAACAGCGTAACTTATAAAGGAAATTATGGAATTTTATTTCCAGAAGGAATTTTTAAAATGTTAGTTTTTCTTCTCAATTGACTGTTACAGAGAAGTACAGGAGGGATACAGAATTAGAAAACCTGGTATTAGCCTGTGCTCCTCTGTTCTCTTTCTGTAAATGTTTCTGCGACCATTTACTCCCTAGTTCTGCTTTCATAGTCCTGAGGGAAGTTTAAGATCTTGACACACTGACTATGAGCCCATTTCCCTTCATCAAAGGTATGTCTGGGAAAACTCAGAGATGAAATGAGAGAAAGGACCAGTGAGACTTTTAAATCATGATTTTTTTAAATTTTATTTTTATAGTCCCCATACAATTACAACCCCCTTATTTTGACCCCAACCCCTCCTTTCCCCGCCCCCCCATAGTGTGTCTCTGGTTCATAGTTGTTTTTAAATCATGATATTAACTTCATTGGTTCACTTGTAATAAAAGCAAAGATGTATAGGAGTGGGAATAACATTAATTTTTCATCTATATATATAAATTCTCGACTAACTCAACTATAATGAAAATCAAGCATTGTTCTCTTTTTGTCAGAAACTGGGTGAAGGCTAAATTTGACAATTATCAAAGGAGGCTAAGGCAACCAATAGATGCGTAAATAGATTGGGCTTTGAAAATATCTTGCTCTGGGAAGGGAACAAAGAAGGCAAGGGAGAGTGATGGGAGAAGGCAGAGGGCTTCAGAATGCTGAGATGAAGTGACAGATAGGGAAGAGAGAGAACATTATGGCTAAACCGAGAGCCCTGAGATCATCCATTATATCCTCCAGACTTTGTAAACTCACTCTCCTTTTTAGTGTCACAAAAAAAAAATAATAAGTAACTAGAATAGTAGCATAATTTCTTTTCTTACTCTACCTTGCATGTCTTTGAAACTGAGACTTAAATACTTGCATATGAAGTTCTGAAACATTCCTTTGAACAAATGTCATGATTTTCCTTTGAAGAAATAGGAACATCCCTTTCTGTTTGGCTATCAATGACCATCATATTAAATATGGACAGCAGGTTGCAAAGAATATTTATGCATGTGCTGGAAATGGAACCAGAGAGGTAGTAGAGTCAAGATGGTTTATTTCTATAACTTCTTATACTACCCTTCTATCCCAAAGAGGGACTTCTATCCCTCAAAAGAGGGACTAGCTCTCTCTCAAGCATATACAGATGGGGGTTCTTGCATTTGGTGGGACATGATAATCTTGACTGTGCAAGTGTCCTGAAAATAGAAAATACCACATACTAGAACATTTTTTAAGGCTCAGAGAAGGAGGAAGGCAGTTTGGTAGAAGAACAACAATCTAGGACTTTGAATTTGAGGGTCTGTCTTCTAATTGTGGTTTTCTCACTATTATTTAGGTAATTTTAGACAAGTCTTCCTAAATCTTAGATAATGATGACACTTTCATGCAATTGAAGAATAAACAGACTGGTAGATTTGAAAGTGTTTTGCTAACTATAAAGTGATGCACTGATGTTACTTCAAATAAGAAAGGAAACTTAGAAAACATCTAACAATATATAATGTTATTGTTGTAAAAAATGTATCAGGGCTGTACAAAGATAGATGAATTGAAGAATATCTCATCAATTATCTCAACCTGTACAGATTCAGACAGGATTGGACAAAATATGAGATTCATGCCTTAGCCTTTAGGAGAATGGCTCAGAGAGAATTTTATTTTACATCTTTCCTTCCTATAAATGTGAAACTCAGACCTGAATACTTGTTCTAACAACTGTGATCCAAAAAGTTTGCTATGCTAGGATCTAAGAGAGGAGAATAAAACACACTTTGGCTTGATATAAAAATGGGGAGGAAATCTATGCTGTGGTGAGGTGCCATTTCAGGTACTTCTGATTTCCAGAACAACCCAGTGATCCCTCACTCTTGATTCAGTGCACGACTCCCTGCGGCATTGGCTGCATCAGCTGCTCTTAGCCATGAACCAGAGCGCGTTGGAGAGGATCTACTAAGTGCCTACTGGGTCTATAGCATGGAAAACATGTCTGCAAAGTTAATAGAGAGCTTCCGCTTCTGGGGGCTGAGAGATTTCAATCACTGGTATTGTCAGTAAGTGGGGATGATTGGGGCCATGGTGTACCCTTGTCTGGAAAAAAGAGCAGAAGCTTAAAAAAAAAAACACAAAAGACCTTGCTGAGTAGGTGCCAGGTCTGGTTGTGAGCTGTTGCAGGTGTGTGAGCTGACTGGAGCTGGGCCCGTTTCCTCCCATGGAGGGGGAGCCCTCCTGCAGGGCCATGCAGCTCACCACAGCTCCACCGCTCGGAAACAGGAGGTTAATTAGCTCAGCGCTTAATGAGAGCGTCTGGAGGAACTGTTGAAAAATACTAAAAAATAAATGAGATGGAGAAATGATGGAGGGAAAGAAGAGGGGCTGCGATGTGCTCTGAAATGGCTGGTAGGAGAAATAATATGGCTGAGACAAATTGAGAATGACTATGGAGCCCAGGCCTGGTTTCAATGCCACTGAGGGGCATTTTTTAATAAAGACGCTGCCGAGGTGGAGGAAGTTGTGAAGCCTCGCAGTTATGGTTGATGATGTGTGTGTGTGTGTGTGAGAGAGAGAGACAGAGAGCAAGAGAGAGAGAGAGAGGGAATGTATTTAGGGGGTAATGTGGATTGAGGGAGAAATTTTGTTTTTGTTTTGCAGACTTGAGAATCATAAAACATCGAAGGCAAAGAAACAATTATCTTCTATCCCTAGGATCATTTTTTAAATAATTTTTTAAAGATTTATTTATACAAGAGCTGGGGTACAGGCCAGGAAGGTCAGAGGATTCACCAGAGACAGACAGAGTGGGGAAGAGAACAGGCAGACTGGCGAAATACACTGCTGAGGGGAGCAGCGGGCAAGGCAGGAGAGGTCTGCTCGCCATGTGGGTTGCTCCGAGGCCAGCAGGGATCGAACCAGTGCTGCAGAGGCTGTGGACAGCTTCACAGTATGGCACTCAACCCCCTGCACCACCAGGGAGGCCCCCTAGGATAATTTTATTGACTTCCAATCAAATGGGGCACTTAGTCATTGAAAGTAAATATTTGTGGAATAATAGAAAAATAATGAGGTTTTTAAAGTCTGTTTCATTATTTCATGGCAGTGATTTCTTAAGTCATGCTCTGAAATTCCAAAACTTCCATGGAGCTATGTCAGGAAACTACATGAAATTTATAAACAAATTGCTTGGATAAGTACATGGCTCTTTGGAGAAATGTTTTAAAGGTCAAACACTCAACAGGTATGATTCAGAACGAAGGGTCAAACTGAGCCAAAGTTTAGCCTGGCCATCATAGCCCAAAGTTTCAGGGAGAGCTAATGGTTGAGTTAAGGACTATGTCAAGAATTTCTGACTTAAACTCCAGTGTTCTTTCCAAAACGCCATGCTTGAGGCTGTATAAATATCAGAAAATGAACCAAAATAGTATAGTAGTTATTTATTAAATATTGCCAGTGCCTTGGAAATGTGGCAAGACTAGGGAGGGCAAAGTGAGAATTTAGCCAATTTTCAGGCAAATGAAAATCAAGAAAAGAGGACTGAAAACAAAACAAAGGTATAAGGACAGATAATATTGGAAATAATACATATTTAGCATTGACTACCAAGGGATCTTAATACTGTGAAATCATCTCTTAATTTGAACTTTGATTTAAATAATATTTTGCCTGTTTTATAGATGAAGAAACTGAGTCTCAGAGAGATGAAGTAACTCAACCAAAACTACATCTCTTAGAAGTAGTGGAGCATAAGTTAAACAGAGCATAAAAATGCCATACCTTAGATACCAACAGGCAATAAAATACTTAATGGTGAAAAACGTAATGCTTTCCCCTTACAATCAGACACAAGACACTGAAGTGTCACCATTTAAAGGAATCAAATTAACTCCACTTACAATTGCTTCAAAAAGAATCAAATCATTAAGAATTAATCAAACTAAGGAGGTGAAGACCTATGAAATGAAAACTGCAGAATGTTAATAAAAGACTTAGGTATTCACACAAGGAGCAGGAAGCAGATCCCTTGCTCATGGAAGGGGAGAAACAATATAACCCAAATCACAATCCTGCCTAAAAAAGATATATAAATTTTAACAAAGCCCCCATCAAAATATGAACAATATTTTGCAAATAAATTGAGCAAAAAAAATGGCATTTATATAGAACCAGAGAAGTCTTCCAACTGTAAGAACAATCCTGAGATAAAGGGGCAGAAATGGAGGCATCACATCACCTGACTTCAAACTTGTCTATAAAGCAATAGTACTGAAGACTATATGGTATTGGCACAAAAATAGACACATGGATCAATGGGCCTGATCGAAAGCCCAGAAATAAATCCAGATGCACTTCATGACCTAATCTACGATAAGGCAGCTATGACCAGACAATGGGGGAAAGGCAGTCTCTAATAAATGGTGCTGGGAAACTGGAAAGCCATACCTAAAATAATGAAGTCAGATCACTCTATAACTTAATACACAAAAATTCCTAATGGATTAAAGACTTAGAACTAGAAACTGCAACAATAAATTACAGAGAAGAAAATATTGGTGATGTGTTCTGTAATATCAGTGGATATAGATGTTTTTGAAACTTGACCTGAATGTCAAGGGAAATCAAAACAAAAGTAAACAATGGGGATTATCTCAAGTTAAAAAGGAAGAGAAGGACCAAGTCATTTGGAGAAACCAGAGGCAAGATACAAGAAGAGCTGGGAAGATCATGAGTCTGATGAGATTTCCATGTTGCCAGTCTGGTCACAGAGGCTTAGCATGCCAAGATAGAGGGGGAGAGATGAAGGCAAATGGCACTTTGTGAGCAAAAAGCAAAGAACACAGCTATCTTTCTACCCAGTCCTTCCACACTACAATTCTATTTCAAATAGATACATAGAAGTCATATTTCATCAACAAAGGCATTGCTATTGATCTATCATCAGGAGCAGAGGGAGGAAACAGAAAATAGTCTAGGAATGTAAGGGATTGGGTTTGATTTCTGTGTGATGGGGAGGCCACCAATACACCTGCCTCCCTATCATGTACTACTAAGGCTCCTTTCCACAGAGCAAATCACAAAACCTGATGCTGCTGCCACTGAACTTTGAATGGAATTGTACTTTTTCACATTAATTGTCTTAATATGAATTACTTTAACAAACTGAGCTTGCTGTCCAGTACACTGTGGTATTTCAAAATACTGGTCGAATGATCTGATTGCTCAAATGAGATGGGTTCCAGAGGTGGCTGCATATAGAGTGAAAAGAATGAGTCATGGATCTGTTATTATACGAATAATTAAAAGGCAAAGAAGTACTATCGTCTCTACAACAGTGCAATGCCAAAATGTTGGCGAGAGGAATCAGGAATGGAGATAAAGTTTGTAGGCAAACCCCCGTGTGCAGGAGAGACTAGTTGAGGGAGTTGAAGACAAACTCTTCCAAAGCCAGCCTTTCTCTGAATCTGGAATTTCTTTAGGTTTTACAGAAACAAAACAAAGAGTGCTATTCTTGCCCTCAGATCCTTTTTTGTGCTCCCAAACTAGTGGGGTCCTCTGTACTATGGTGTCAGTTACATTTTCTCTGCTTGCTTTCCAGGTATAAGAAATTTCCAAGTATTTCTTTAAAATTTATTCCACTGATTCCATATGATCCAGCAATTCCACTCCTAGGTATTTATCCAAAGGACACAGAAACATCAATTCCAAAGAACACCTGCACCCCTATGTTTATAGCAGCACTGTTTACAATAGCTAAGCTTTGGAAACAGCCCAAATGCCCAAAAATAGATGACTGGATCAAGAAGATGTGGTACATATATACCATGGAATATTACTCAGCATTCAAAAAAGATAAACACATGCAATTTGCAGCAACATGGATGGCGCTGGAAGGGATCATGCTCAGCGAAATAAGCCAGAAAGAAAAAGAAAAATACCGGATGGTCTCACTCATAGCAGGAATCTAGAAAACTTAAATAAGGGACCAGGAAAATGAATAACTATAAGAAAGTGAAAATCAAAATCAACAAAAAACTATGAACCAGAGACACTTTTAGGGGGGCGGGGGCGGGAGGGGAGGGATTGGGGTCAGAATGGGGGGGGCTGCAATTGTATGGGGAATATAAAAATAAAATTTATCATTTAAAAAAAATTATTCCACTGATATTATATCTACTCTGTTTTACATTTTGTGTAGCTTTTCATATCCCTTAAAAAAAACATTTTTAATTTTAGAGGGATGTTGAAGAGATGAGTTAAAGGCTATTGATCCATCACCTTCAACTAGAAGAGCTTGCCCACAGAGCAAACATTTTTAATTTTAATGAAATTCAGCTTATCAATGTTTTCTCTTATGGCTTATACTTTTGGTGTTGCCTCAAGGAGTTTTTAATATGGCACCATATTTAAAGTCTGAATATCAATAAGATATGAGAAGTGATTCGTGAGTAATATAAAGTTCTGTAAGAGTTCAGGGGAGGAACATATCACTTAGTAGATAGTTTTGCTTAACAGTTTTCCAATAAGCTATTGCTGACTCCTGAATTTCTTAAGTATTGAGATATATTGTTAATGTTTCAAGATTTCACTTGAGCACTTAAAGTTTAAGAAACATATTCATCTGTGGCAGGTGAACCCTAAACAAAAACATTAGTGATATAAAGAACCAAACTTGTTCCTAACTGTTTCAGCTCTGCCCAGCAACCCCTCTTGTCCCCGTGCCAGTCATATTCTTTTACTCCATAAGTGTTTCTTTAAAATTTCAAGAACCTGTTGGGTTTTATATATCTTCTTCTATGGTTTATAAGGGAAATGTTATCTATTTTACTTATTTCTGTGATCACCTTTGCTATATTGATCTTTGATTATATTCATTTTGAAGTTCCTTTTGAGAGACTGGTGGTTTGTGTGATTTAAAAAATAAATTTTTATTAGTAAATGTCTTTATTGTAGCATCATAAGTGCCTTGAGGTCTCAGTCTTCACACGGTCTGTGTTCAGCATCTAATAGGTACTCAGAAAGCTTTGATAAAAGAAATAATAAATGGTTGAACTCCTGACACAAATCAAAAAAAAATGGTGAGTGAAACTTTTAATCCTATACTTGAATATTCAAGTATATTCATATGAATTCTATCATATCATATAATTCATATCATTTATCCATATAAACATACCCGTAAACACTAAACCCATGGATATTACAAATCATTCTGAAGTGGAAGAAGTGTTTTTCCTCCCTGATATTAGAGAAAAAATATATAAAGTATTTTCTAGATGTAAAATGAGTGAGTAGTATTTTTCCTTTTAGCTATTATACAATAATGTTCACTCTATTATATATGCTACCGTGCTTAGCTGTCTGTAAAGGGCCAACAAGACACTGAAAGGTGGTAAGGGCAGAGGGGCCCAGCATCATTGCTACAGTACCCAGTTGATGAGCTGGGTGACCCCAGCCTGGAAAAGCTTTCCCTGAGGTACCCGCAGGATAGTCTGGTCCTTCTCTGTGACGGTCACTGTTTGCACGCACACTGGGGGAACACAGAGCCCCAGCCCATCCTTCACCCCTATCCTCACTACAGTGCTCATAATTAGCATATGCTCCTGCTGAATGACCTGGCTTCATTCACAACTAAATCAGTACTAAAGCAGTCTGGATGATAGATAGCAGCTTATCAATAATTGAAAAGAAAGGCTCAGAGATGTCCCATTATCTGAATAATTAATGCTCCACTTGGGCTTTGTAATTCCTTAATAAAACTGACTGATTGATTTGCTTAATTAATTCCTCCTTTGACAAGCTTATTGCTTTCTTTGGAGACAGGGGTAGGCAAAAAGGAAAAAAAAAAAAAGTTAATAAAAGCCAAGAGCAAAGATTTAAAATCTTCATCAACTTTAACCCCCTCAGAATATTATGAAAACAGTTCTCCAACAAACCTCCCCCATGCTCTGCTTTGCTGTAAAAGACCCCCGGACCCCTCTGTCAATAGCCCCCATGTGTCACCTGGGTGTATTTGACATTGTAAGTGATGAAACATTATGCTGAGTTGTAAGGGCCCCAGCCACATCTGTAGTAATAAATTCAGCTCAACCTTAAACACTTTTGAATAAATTGATCTGAATGGATGGTTAAAGCCGACTTTCACTTAAAGCAAAGCGCTCTGAGCAAGGCAGTGGTAGCTGCCTCTACAGCGAGGGAGCTGATGATACTGTCTGCATGAAATGTCCCTCTGGCTTCCCATGCACTTGTTCTGAACAAGGAGCCATTTCTGTCCCTAGAATTTGGTCCAATTCTGTTCTACTGTCATCCTTCCAATGATGAATAGGGTCTACCAGAAAAGGATAGTGTCACCACCAAAAATTAAATTAAAAAATAGAAATTTCCATTTGGGGTCACATGCAGTGAGACTTGTAGGGTGGAGATTGAGAAAAAGAAATTGAGGTAAGTGGACATGAAATAGTACATGGTCAAGGCAAGAGAATTAAGGTCACTTGTCTTAATTCCAGAACTCATATGTACTTTGTGGTTAGAAAAGTAATAGCAGAAATATAGGGGAACCAAATGAGACATCAGTGTAAAAAAAAATAACAGTGCAAAAAACAACAAAGCAAAAACAGACAATTATAAATCAGAGACATCCTGCAGGGGAGGAGAAGGGAGGAGCACAGGGGACTGAGGTGATGGTACACGGGTGCATTGGTGAAGGAAACTATGGGGGACTACACCTGATGGGTGGGGGGAAGAAAATATTGTTTAAAAATGAACAATGATGTAAAAAATAAAAAAAATGTAAAAAATTAAAAAAAGAAAAAAAGTAAGCCAATCATTCTTTGAAAAGGTTATAAAAGGATAAAAATATAGATTAAAATTATTCAATTGGAGGAAAAAAAGCAACTTTCATGAGTAGACTTTCCAAAGATTTTGTCAAGTTAAAAGTCTAGGAAACACAATAGAAGGTTCAGTGCTGGATTCTATTCCAGTCATCTGCAGTCCATGGCGTGATGCCTGTGGTTTCCTCAAGAACTTTGTTTTAATTAGCTCTGGCTGCTATAAGAAAATACCACAGAATGTGTGTATTTATAAAAACAGATATTTATTTCTCATAGTTCTGAAGCCTAGGTAGTCCAAGATCAAGGTTCTGGCTTTTTTGATTCCTGGTGAATCCCTGTTTTTGACTAGCGGATAGCTGCCTTTGTGATGTATTCTGAAAAAGCAAGACGTGCAGAGAAGGGGGGGGGGGGAGAGAGCGAGCCAAAGAGACTGATTTTCCTGTTCTTTAATCTCATCTCAAGAATCTGATGACCTCATCCACATCAAATCACTTCTCAAAGCCCTCACCCAATACCAGCAAACCAGGTGATTGGGTGTTAGGGCTTCAGTTCTTAAAATGTAGCTGGATGGGTGGACAATGCAAATATTTAGTTGATACATTTAGCTAAGGAGACTTGCTGGCAAAGTAGGTCAGGACTTGTATAGAATTCATTACTGACCAGGGATATCATGCAAGGACTGTAGGTAATGTCTATGGAATAGTGAGAATAGATTTATGTCCCCCAAATTTTCATGATAAGTGTAGACACATAATTCCAAATGAAATATATTTCCAAGGGAATATTACATCCAATTGCACAGTGTAGACAGCTGGATGAAGTTGTAATGATACAGGCTAATCCTAACTTGAAATACACATCTCGCAATCTTGACTTTTGTCAAGGTAGCTACAAGTCTACCTTGATTTCTCATTTTTTATTCCCTAAATGCATACCCTTTGTATAGTAGAAACATGCATCTTCCAAGAGATATGTGAGTAAACATTCTGAGCACAACTCCACTACTCATGTCACATGTCATCTCAGAGAAAATTTTCATAAGTTTTGGAAGATAAGTTGCATTTTATGGATCATATATATGAGACTAAAAGTTATGAATTGTAGAGATGAAAAACCCAACATTTGAAATAGGTTTAGTTCATCATTTTTGATGCATTTGTTTATTGTAGTCACTTTTGATTTTAGTAATTCTTTACCACCTTACCCAAGTTCTCTGTTGTTCTTTGTCTTCTGTCTTGAGGGAAGACTTCCTTAGTGGCAGTTTATATAAACTTGTTTTGAATTGCTTTTGCCCTTATTATCAGATGCCTCCAGTTTATCACTAATTTTCTACTTTTTCCACATATTTGAGTTTACATTTCCATCTTGGGCATTACATAAACATTACTCTTATAATTTATCTACAGAAAGCATAGTATTTAGTGCATTGTTGATTACATAGATTTCTCAATATATTTTAGGCAATTAATTGATTGAGCACGTGTAGATCTTTCTTTGTCAAAACCTTAAATTTGGATATATTACACCTATCACCACATGGTGGAGCAAGTTTTTGATGAATGCTCACTAACATGATTGGTTCTATGCAAAATGTCACAAGAACTACCAGACCTTTCAGCATAGAACAGTTTTCTAACTTCCCATACATACTCTTGTATACTGTTCTACAATTTGTGTGTAATCTTCTCATTACATGATCCTATTCTCTCTTCCTCTGAAAGTCTTAAAGAACACTGAATTTCCTTAGAATATCACTGGATTCTCAGATTGTTTAACACTAGCTACACTCTCAACTGTAGAAGTGGGTCTGATTAGAATAAGCCAATCAATATGTGCCATTATCTAGGCACGCTAAACTGCTTAAAGATGTGAATACCACTTTATCTAGGATTTCTGGGTCACAGATTTTTCTGTTCTGGTGGTGATTTTTTTTTTCTTTTTTTTTTTTGCTACAGTGCCCTGAGTGGAACCGCACTAAAGATGAGAAACAAGATATAAAAGATATAACTCCTTCTTGGTATACATTACTGCAATTTCCCACTATGTGGTCTTCCTATTCCCTCTTTGTGCCTATGCTAGTTTCGAGATGCCTTTTTAAAGCCCAAAGCTCATCATACTTAAATACATTTAATAACCCCCATTGCCTAAAGGATAATGTTGAATTGCTTCAGTATAACTTATCATTTCCTATTACCTAATTCATAGTTTTTTACAACTAGGATTACTCTAAATTTTGGGCAACTTGATTCTTGTTTCTGTTCTATGCCTTGCCAGCTTTGAACATGCCTAGTATTTAATGGTACCCAGTATTTAATGGTACCAATGGGACCTAGCCCTGAGATAAATATGCCACATTTCCGAATACCTCTTTGTGTTTGATATAGAGGCTAGATGAAAACCTCTGAAACTTGACTGTTTTTTTTTCTTATCTAAGTATGCTGAATACCCATAGGTTCTTGACCTTATAACTCAAAGAACAATGCTAAACCCGCAATAACCATTAAATCAACTTTTGTTTGAATGAGTTGAATTAATACAGAAGGAATTGGCTGAAAGATATTTCTTGACTAATCTCTTTATTTTGAATTGGGTTGGACATAACCTAATAGCAAAGAAATGTGATCAGATTTTATTTCTGGCTTCAAGTTATTTAAGCTCTTCTTAGGGAAAAAAAATCACCTATCTGCAAAGTGAATTAATTGTACAGGGAATAGTAGTATGAGACAAAATTTGAAAGAAGCCACAATCTAGTATAGGATTAAATGTCTAATTAGTTAAAAAGATGAGTTTCTGAAAAGCTTTTTTAAAGTTCAAGGTTATCTTAAAAGGTTTGAAGCCTAGTATCCTCAGATATGTTTCTTCCAAATAGGTCTGTGAGTCAGTCTCCCAAAGCATCAAAACTAGGTATAAACTTCTTAGTGATAGCATTTTATTATGTAAAGTTTACTGGAATATAACAATCCCATCAATGTTGAAAATACAGGCAGGGATTGAGGGCCTCCCTGGTGGCACAAGGGGTTCAGCACCACACTATGAAGCAATCTGCAGCATCTGCAGCACAATTTTGATCCCCGGCTGGCCAGGGAGCCACGCACATGGCGAGGCAGACCTCTCCTTTCTCCCCCACTGCTCCCCTCAGCAGTGTATTTCAGTTGATCTGCCTGTTCTGTTCCCCGCTCTGTCTCTGGTGAATCCTCTCACCTGCTGCCCACCCTGCATCTCTGGCCTGTACCCCAGCTTTTGTATACATAAATAAATAAATCTTTAAAAAAAAGAAAAAAAGAAAATACAGGCAGGGAAACCCTTGTTTGGTGACAACTGCAGAGATCATAGGGGGCACCTGATCAAATGCGGAGGTCACGCTGTCTAACTATTCACTGATTGAATAACATTGTTAATTGAAATCAAATGTTCATTCATTTATTAATTAAACAGCATGTATTGTACTTTTATATGTCAGGAATCTCTTATAAGGAAAGGGTGTTAGATGGAGGGTGATGACATTTTGGATTGCCTGATGGTGGAGAGAAAGAAGCAGGAAAGGACATAAGGTGAAAGGACATAGGGAGAGGGAGGGAGAGAGGGAGGGAGGGAAGGAGGAAGAAGCTAAGCACCCTTCCATGAAGATAATATCTTGAGGAGGAACTTTCCTGGCAGAGGTGATTTTTATGATGAAGAGCATAGTGGGGCACAGAGGGTAACAGGTGGTCAATTCATGTAGTCATAGTACAGAAGGCAAGTCATAGTATAGTTTTATTCTGAGTGAGAAGAATAGCTTTGGGGGAGTTTGGTATGTCTTCTGCACCACATATGGTCACCCCAGCTTCCCTTTCAACTAGCCCTCATGGACTTTAAGCCTATGATATTTATTCATAGCACTTTTAACCTTTGGAGACTGGACCCAGCAGGAAGTCCATAGAATGCTTGGAATCTATTTTCAATTACTTTAATTCTATTTAGCATTTCTTTCTGAAAAGATGCTCAATTGAGAAAATTTGAATTTTTTTTAAAGATTTATTTATTTATGCATACAAGAGCTGAGGTATAGGCCAGAGATGCGGGCAGTGAGAGGATTCACCAGAGACTGAGTAGGGAGCAGAACAGGCAGATTAACTGAAGTACACTGCTGAGGGGAGCAGTGGGTGAGACAGGAGAGAAGTCTGCTGTGCCGTGTGGGCAGCTCCCTGGCTGGGGATTGAACTCATGCTTCAGTGGCTGCAGACAGCTTCATAGAGTGCATCCCAACCCCTTGTGCCACCAGAGAGGCCCAAGAAAATTTAAATTTTATTGCAGTTTTTGTTATAGATATAAATGGATGTTATTAGAGATTTAAATATGTAAGTTAGTATTTGGTTTATTCTGGGTTCAATAAAATTTGACTCCAAATAGAGTAAGAACAACTATTAACTTATGCCCAAAGAAAGATGGTATTTGGATTGTGTCTTGTTGATGTTTATAGAGCACAGGTTTTAGAGTTGACAGACCACTTCTTGGTTGGGGTTCCTCAAATACAATGTGCAATGTGTTATGATTTGTTTCAGAGTTAACCACTGAACATCACTGTTCTCATCAGCAAAGGATGTGGATGGTATCCAACTGACAAAGCTTCTGGGAGGGATAGATAGATAGACACACAGATAGATAGAGAGAGAGAGAGAGAGAGAGAGAGAGAGAGAGAGAGAGAGAGAGAGAGAGATCATTTGGCTTTGAGGAAAATAAGAATGCCCAAGAGCTTAATGGTATAGTGGCTTAGATTAGAGGGATCAAGTCTTCCTGAAAGAGATAAAGGCTTTGCTAGGTTGGCAACATTTGACAGTAATCTGAAAAAAAATAAAATAAATTAGGTCTGCAATGGAGAGATACAGTTGAAAAAAATAAAAGAGCCACATAGATATATATTGCAATGCCATTCACCACACACCTCTATGGGGAGAATTTAGATAAAAATTCCCCTTGCAGGGCCATTTTGTGGGAGTGGATGACAAAATAGATAACCAGTAGATTTCATGTGTTCTGGTCTTTTTGACAAGACCATTACAATCTCACACTGATATTAATTCCAGTTACATAATAGATATCCAAACAGTAACTGACAACAACTGGGTTTTAATATGATAATTTAAGATAGTCTTTTTTAAAGACAGGGAAGAGTACTTGATTCTCACTATTGTGTAATATGACCTAATTGATCCTGTATCTCCTGGGAGAGGCTGGACTATCCTGGGTATTACTATAGCCAACTTCTGACTTATTTCTGAATCTCATATTCACCAATGCTGATGATCTGGTTCCCCACATGTACCTGCCTGCTGAGAAGTAAGGTATTGGTCATATAGACTTTCGTATTTCATTTCCTTTGAGTGGAATTTATTTTCTTAGTAAACAGGTATTATTTCCAGTAAATAAACCGACATTCTGGGCTTATTCCACAGTCTCACAAGTTTTGTTAAAGTCAGTATGTTGAGAAAGGTGGGCTTTCTCAATATAGATAGATAGGGCTGACAAAGGCATGTTTCAGAGGCTGCAAGTATAAGGGTCTCCATTTAAGACATTGAAAAAATATTTACCAAGAGCACAGATATTACCCTGTGAGTTATCTTGAAAGAGACATTACCATCTATTTCTCACAGGTCACAGGCATATAGCCTTAATATTGTCTAGGACTATCTTCTCTGTATTACTGTAAATATTAATCCTGTGTACTTTTGCTTAGTCTCTACTATGTACTAGCATTTTGTTAGTCGATGAGGATAGATGTCCTAAATATAGTATCTTCCTCCAAAAACTTCAAGTTTACCAGACTACTTGTCAGCAAAGCTATTGTAGAGGCAGATGGCTATTGATGAGAATTATATATATTCAAAACTAAAAACAAATAGTTTTCAGTCACAAAAGTGCATGTCATATTCTCTAGAAGTTTCAACTTTCCATGGAGAATTGTTCAGGTGCAAATAATTCAAATATAAGTAGTGGGATTATTTCCTCTCTTGCTTCTCCTAGGTTATACATACACTATGTCTTAAAAGTAATTTAAGATAGTCTTTTTAAAGACAGCGAAAGGCACTTGACTCTCACTGTTGTGTTACATGATGCAATTGATTCTGTATCTCCTAGAAGAGCCTGGGCTGTCTTTACTTGGACACCACTACAGCCAACTTCTAACTACCTTTATTCTGACACTGAGGAAATGCCAGGGACTACATTTCCTTGAATCCCATTTTTTTATATTGCGGTAACTTTGGGTTGCATTTTTTTCTGTATTTTAAAAGTATAGCATCAACATCCATATTCCACCGCCAGAGACTATTGTGCTCCCTCCTCACTTAGTTCTCACCTCACCCCTCCCTCCTCTGGTAGCCTCATTTCTATAATCAGCTTTCTAGAATTAGTTCTTAGTTTGGCATTATCTGACTGCTTGGTTTCTCTATATTTTACATATAAGTTATACCATCTTTGTCTTTCTTCTTCTCATGTATTTCACTTAGCATAATCCCTCCATCTCCTTCCATGTTGCCTCAAATGGTTGAAGATTATCTTTTTTTTTTTTTATTTCTGAGTATTAGTCCATTGTGTATATATGTCACTTCTTTCTGATCTACTTATTTGTATTTGGGCAATTAGATTGTTTCCATAACTTGGCTATATTATGAATAGTGCTGAAGTGAACGTGGGTGTGCATATTTCCCTTCAAATAAGTGTTGTTGTATTCTTTGGACAGGTACCGAGAGTGTACTCACTGGGTTATTTGGCATATCCATTTTTAATTTTTTTGAGAAACCTCCACACTGTCTTCCATAGGGGTTGGACTAATCTACATACCTAGCAATAGTGTTAGAGGGCTCCTTTTTCTCTACATCTTTACTAGCACTTGTTTCTGAACTTTTTGATGTGGACCATTCCCAGAGTTGTGAGGTGGTAGCTCCTTATGGTTTTAATTTTCATTTCTCTGACAATAAATGACAATGAACATTTTTTCATGTGCCTGTTGGCCATCTGCATGTCTTCTTTGGAGAAGTGAGCTATTTAGCTTTTCTGTGCTTATTTTGATTGGGTTATTTGTTTTCTTTTTTGTTTAGTTGTATGATTTCTTAGGTCTTTGGTATCAGTCCCTTGTAAGATATGTGGTGTGCAAATATTGTCTCCCATTCAGTAAGGAAATTTTTTTTAAAGATTTATTTATTTATGCATACAAGAACTGGGGTACAGGCCAGAGGTGGGGGAGTGGGAGGATTCACCAGAGACAGAATGGGGAACAGAACAGGCATACTGACGAAATACACTGCTGAGGGGAACAGCAGGCGAGTCAGGAGAGGTCTGTTGCACCATGTGGGTAGCTCCCTGGCTGGGGATTGAACTTGTGCTGAAGTGGCTGCAGATAGCTTCATGGGTTGTGTCTTAACCCCTTGCACCACCAGGGAGGCCCCATAAGTAAATTTTATTGCTTGCTCAAAGGTTATAAATTCTATGAAGTTAAATAAAGAAGAAAAGAGGAATAGGGAGTAAATGGGATTATGATTGTCGTTTTGTGAGACTTAAGAAATAGAAGTAAACAAATATATTCTGTCTGCAGAGTTGAATTTGCAATTGCTCAAATGAAATATCAATATGCATTAAAATTATCTTATGGGAGATTATTTAACTTTAAAATATACTAGATATCTATGCCTGAAGATACCTTCCCTCTCTACCCCCACAATAGTGATAAAATATAAAAAGAGACAAGAGAGAGCCTAGTATATGGTTTTTTTTTTTTAAAGATTTATTTATCCATGCATACAAGAACCAGGGTACAGGCCAGATGTGCAGGAGGGTGAGAGGATTCACCAGAGACAGAGTGTGGAGCAGAACAGGCAGATGACTGAAATACACTGATGAGGGGAGTAGCGGGCAGGACAGGAAAGGTCTGCTGCACCATGTGGGTATCTCCCGGGCTGGCCTGGATCCAACCCGTGCTGCAGAGGCTGTGGACAGCTTTGCAGCGCTGCGCCACCAGGGAGGCCCAGAAACTTTTTTTTTTAGTGATGGCTTTTTTTTTTTTCCCACTCTGCAAGAACCGTTTAGTTTGATACAGTCCCAACTGCTTATCTTTTGTTTTCTTTGCTAATGAAGATGAATTACATCTCTGAAACCTATATTGTAGAGTGTTTTGCCTATGTTTTCTTCTATATATTTTATGGTTCTAGGTCTTACATCCAAGTCTTCTATTTTTAGGTTATTTTTGTGTATAAGTAGTGATCTAGTTTCATCCTTTTGCATGTGGCTGTCCAGTTTTCTCAATGCCACTTCTTGAAGAGGCATTCCTTGCTCCAGTATATGTTCTTGGCTCCCTTTTTGTAGATTAACTGTCCATGTAGTTGTGGATTTATTTCTGAGTTCTCAATTCTATTCCATTAGTCTCTGTGTGTTTTTGTTCCAGTATTGTGTTGTTTGATTATTATAGCTTTGCAGAGTAGTTTGAAATTGGGACTGTGATGAGACCCTTCCTCCTTTTTTTATTTTTGTCAGGATTGCCTTGCCTATATGGGATCATTTGTGGATCCATGTGACTATCAATGTTTGTTCTTTGTCTGAAGAATACCATTGAAATTTTGATAAAGATTTCATTGCATCTGTATACTGCTTTGGGTAGGATATCCGTCTTAACAATGTTGGTTCATCAAATCTGTGAGCAGAGAATATCTTTCATTTTGTTGTCCTTTTCTATTTCTTTTAACAATGTCTTATAGTTCTTTTGCATAGATCATTCCCTTCCTTTGCTGAGTTTACTCCTGGGTATTTAAGAATATTTTGTTTGTGTAATTATAAATGGGGCTATTTTCTCAACTTCTTCCCTGTTTGCTTGCTCATTATTTGCATATAAGAAAGCAATTGCAGAATCTCATTTTTATAGATTTCCCAGATTTAGAAGATGGAAGAACAGAGGATATTCTTGGGAAAGCATGGGTAGCTTCTCAGACTCATCTGTGATCTCCCACTCTGATGAAGAATATTGAGATGGGGGTAGAATCTTTTTGTAAACATGAGAATTGAAGCAGCTTCTCAGCTAACTACTCACCTCAGTGTGGTTGATGACTTTCAAATTGAAGTCATCAATGCCTGTTTCACCAACTTTGCAACTACATCCTTTCTGACCTGCTCTCTTACATGTGTCAGTCATCATTCTCATATTGTTTGTTTTTGTCCCTGTCATTCTTAGATGGATTCTGATTCCATGGCCAAACTCAGACCAATTCATAGGGAATAATGCATATGAAACCCACAAATGCCTTTTCATGTATATAAATGAAGGCAGTATGGGGATTCAATTCCATTGTGATAGACAGGAATATACCAAAGAAACATTTGCTGTGATGAAAGTTCTCTTGGGAATTCTCAGGAAAAGCTAATACTCAAATATGTCTTAAAGAGGCCTTTTGTTAGTGAGACGTGGGCCTAAGACAGCACAAATAAAGTCCAACCTAGTTAGCTGTGAAATACTTCTTTCATAGATAACTTATATAATGCTCCAAATCTCATTTTTTAACACTCTGAAAGAATTAAATTGCATAAGCAGAACTTTTTCCAGAATTAAAAATTAACTTAGATGTCAAAATAAAACCCTAGAATTTAATTTATCATAAAAGCTATATTCTCGAATAGAATCTAATGGACCAAAACAGATAAAGCAATTAAATGGGAAATGCTATGAATTAATCTTATTTAAAGAGGCAGTTGAGATGGAATTCATATTTTTAAAGATACAATAACCAGGAAAAAAAAAAAGCCTCCCAGCTCAGCTAGTGGTGCCATAATTTAAAATAATAAAGCATTATAAGTACCTAATTTATTAATTTTCTGTAGGTGCTATTTGTTAATTTTGACATCCCCTTCAGTTTTGATTGCTAGTGACTTTCCTCTCTTAGGGGACGTTTTACATTTTTTTTGCTGTTACTTGCTAAATTGTAGTGGTAATTGTGTGTCTGCTATGTAAAGGAGAAGGCTATTGAAGTTCTGAGACATTTAAGCTTAAAGCCAGTACTTCTGAAATATTCTATCAAATAATCTCTTCATGCCTTAGTTTTTCCTGCTTAGGATTGAAAACCTCATGCAATAATATAGTGCTGAATACATTCTTTGAAAGACTCTACATCCTTATTATCACTATTATTATTATTGATCAATAGAGTGACTTTTTTATCTCCTTTTTATAGTAATTATATATTAGTAAGGTTGGCACCCGTTGCTTTATGTATAATGTGTGGGATGTATGCATATATCACTCAAGATAATTAATATATCCTCCACTTCGCATTACCTTTTTTTAAATGATGAGAGTACTTAAAATCTATCCTCTTAACAAATTTTAAATACATAATACAATATGACTGACTAAATAGGAAAAAATCAGGTTTTCCTCTTTCTCTGAGCAGGGAAAAACCATAGTTCTTCCCTACTGTGTCCCCCCCCCCCCCCGCCCTGCTTTATGTTTACACAGAATACTTTACTTCTTACATTTCTGGTTTCCACATGTGTGGAGACTTTTCCCCACACTAAGCAATCTCTGTGACACTAGCTGGTGTCCTGCAATTTAATACAACTCTAATATGCTCTACCCAGAGTTGCCATAGGTTAAGAGCTGAGTCACACAAAACTTCCTTCTACTTCAGAAGCCAGTTGCAAGTCCAGGTTACCATCTGTGCTTCTGACCAGCCACTATAGATCAGAAATTAAAATGACCTCCTCCTTGGGTTAGATTAATTTGCTAGAGCCACTCACAGAATTCAATGAAACATTTATAATTATCAGTTTAATATAAAACAATATGATAAGGGATACATATGAAAATCCTGATAGAAGATGAGCAGGTGAAGCATAAAGGAAGAGGCCCGGAGCTTCTCTGACCACTTCAAGCTTCACTTCTCCCAGAACCTCTACATGTTCAACAACCCATCCATCCAGAATTTGTCTGACTCACTTCCTTTTGGATTTTCATGGAGGTTAAATTACAGAGACATAATTCAATCATTAGCCATTGGTGATAAATTCAACCTCCACTCCTCTAGGTAGTTCTTGGGTGTGAACAAACATTCCAAACCTTTAATCACATGATTGGCTTCTTCAGCAATCAAGCCTCATCCTTATGTGATTTCCAAAAGTCACCTAATTAATGTAACAGCCCATAACATTTTTTGCTCTCAATACTTCGTAGGAAATTACTAAGATTCTACAACATCAGAGTTGTTAACTATATTATTATCATTTATGATTGCTTTTTTGGGCCATGTTACCTGATGGTTACCAGCATGGACTGGAGGTAGGCCGACCAGGCTTTCATTCTGATTCTATCACTTCCTAACGTGGAGATTTTCTGCAAACTTATTCACTCTGTGATTTAAATGTGTGTCTCCACTTGTATGTGTATAATAATAGTACCTACCTTATAGAATTTTTAATGCTAAATAAAATGACTCCACAGGGAAATTGATTTGAATATTAGTTGGTATATAAGTAAATGCTCCATAAACACTATTATGTTGTTATTATTTTATTTAATTTTCCTTTGAATTAGTCCTAAATATGTGTACTTAAACTTTCAATGATTAATTGTAAATTTTGTTATTTCCTTCATGATTATAAAGAGCCCACTAATAAAAATAGTGTTTTCTTAGCAGTAGATCTTAACCTTTAAAGAATCCCCCATTGTAAAATATAGCAAACCCTAATATTTATAAAATCTCACAATAAATCTTATGATTTAAAACAAATCAGAGAGTGAGACAAAATTCTTTGTCCAGCCCATTCACACAGCAAGAAGCTAATATGCCCTCCACTACTTCTTCTCCCCATAGCAAATTTGTGGCTGTGAATATACAGTCTTTATTACTGTTTTTGTCCTCCACTCTCTTTTTCTATACTCTCTCTCCCTTCAGAACATTTTTCATGTTGTCATCACTTCTGTCTTCCAAAAATGACCCTTCCACAGTTTTCCTCTTCTCATACACAGAGTGTAAACTTCAAAACATACGAGGCTCTCTGCACCCACAAATTAACTACATCTGAGTAATTGCTACTCCTTTTAGAATCAATTTAATTCTTTCTATTAGTTCAGAGTTCTTATGATCACCTCCTGTAGTATCTGATACAGGTTCCACTGTGCTGTGGATCTTCCAGTTCTATATGCTTATCCAATCCTATAGGCCTTTAAGATGGTGCTGGATACCTACCCCTTAACAAAGGCTCCTCTGTGTCTAGTTTGTGTAGAGATGACCCCACAATAATTTTTTTTAAGATTTATTTTTATACAAGAGCTGTGTACAGGCCAGAGGCAAGGGAGGGTGAAAGGATTCACCAGAGACAGAGTGGGGAGCAGAACAGGCAGAAGGACTGAAGTACACTGTTGAGGGGAGCAGCGGGTGTGACAGGAGAGGTCTGCCATACCATGTGGGTATCTCCATGGCCAGCCAGGAATAAAACTCATGCTTCAGAGGCTGTGGACAGCTTCATAGCACTGTGCTAAACTCGCTGTGCCACTGGGGAATGCCCCCCCCCCAACAATTTAAAGGGCAAACCTCTGGTTCTCATGATTTTTTCTGCCCCACTATATTTTAAGAGCTTTTGGGGTCATTTGTATGAATTGTGTACTTAATAGTGTAAGCTTATTGACTGATTTCCCCCCTGTATTATTGTTTAATTTGTTAAGACTGAGTTTTTTTTTTTTAAATTGACTCTTCCTCTTCCTCATTCTCCATGCCTTTCACATTCTGTATATGTGGTTCATGATAATGTGATCTTTTGTCATAACAAAACTTTTTATTTATTAAAATGAGTTTGTACACAGTTTTACTATCAATATATATTTTCTTAATAGTTACTCCTTGGAGTCATATTAAGTTAATGGAATTTCAAAGTTAACATTATGGATAAATAACAGTTAAGCTAGAGTCACATTTGTTTATATAACAAGTTTGGCTTTATAATCAGTTTTGCTTCTGCTGTAACATTTAGAAAGTATTTAATGATGGGGGGAGATGTAAGTATATTCATTATGGTAAGAGAGCATTGACTATTTTTTTTTTCCAGAAAATGGATGGAAGTCTAGGAGCTTCTATGAAGGATAAAGGAACTTTAGCCACTCATTGAAGATCTATCAATCAGGTAACAAAGTCTAAAACATAATTACTTTAGTTTCTGGTCATATGGAGAAAATACTGAAACTGCCTACAATTTTGAAGGCTATCTTATAATGAATGATGGATTTTTATCTGAGAAGCAAATAAATAGGTACATAAAGTTATGTTTCTTTTTTTTTTCAGATTGACAGGTAATATAATCTGAGTAGATTTGTTTGAACTGAGAAATAGAAGACCCAATTCTAGATTAATTAAAAAATTTGGAAAAGGAGTTTTGTTGGAATGAAAAGAATTAGTTTAAAAAAAAATCTCAAAATCTATAAAGTCTTGAACAAATTAACCATGTTACAAGGTAGCAACTGTGTAGAAAGTCTCATTTCATTTGTAACATAATCAGATTCTTAATTATGATAACATTTTGTTTGGTATACATGTATATGTGGTAATCACTGTTAAACTTCAACTCCTGTAGCGTGTGGTTAGGAGTGAGGGAGTTAATATTTTTAAAGATTTATTTATGTATGCATAGATGAAGTGGGGTGTAGGTCAGAGGTGTAGGGGTGAGAGGATTCACCAGAGAAAGAGTGGGGAGCAAAACAGGCAGATCTACAGAAATACACTGCTGAGGGGAGCAGCTGGCAAGACAGGAGAGGTCTGCTGTGCCATGTGGGTCAGCTCGCTGGCAGGGATTGAACTCAATCCTTAGCAGTGATAGCGCTGAGCTTAACCCCTAGACCACCACGGAGGCCCTAGTCAGTCAATATTAAGGCAGCAGAATATGAAAGTGAGGGAATGGTGATGGGGATTGCCAATTCAGCACATTCAATGGGCAGATAAAAGGATTGAATTTTTCATGCATGGGGACCTAAATGATATACACACATGGTCATTTCCTATAAAATAAATCTGAACAAAACAAACACAAAGCAAAAAGCGATATTAAAATTTGACTTACAAAATTCATACAAAAATATTGCCCTTTTTAATCTGGTAAAATATACAAAGCAAAAAATCAACTGTTTTAACAATTTTAAGTATACAATTCAGTGGCAAATTAGTATATTCATAATATGCAATTATCACCAATAACCGTTTTCAGTGTTGTTTCACCGTCCCGTACAGAAACCTGAAGCCCATTAAATAGTAACTCCCCATTCCCTCATTTCTCCCAATGCCTAGTAATAATTATCTGCTTTCTGTTTATATGAATTTGCATATTATAGATACTTCATATAAATTATAACATACAATATTTGCCCTTTTTGTGCCTAACTTATTTCACTTGCTCTGTTTTCAAAATTCAGTCACTCTGCAGCATGCATCAGAATTTTTAAAGTGAAATAATAAACCATTGCATATACATAACACACTTTACTTATTAATTGTTAGATATTTGGGTTATTTCTACCTTTTGACTACTATGAATGATGTTGTTATGAACATGGATCTACAAATACCTGTTTGTGTCCTACTTTAAATTCCTTTGTCTATATTCCCAGAAATGAAATTAATGGATCATGTTAATTTTATGTCTAACTTTTGGAAGAATCACCAAATTTTCTTCCATTGTAACTATACACTTTACATTCATGCCAATAATTCTACCTTCTCATATTCTAGTGGTCACTTGAATTTTGCCTTTTTAAAAATATCACTGAATGTATGCAAAAAGGTATAATTATGAACATGATTATAATGCATCAGATTTTCCCCATACCTCCAAGCCATTCTGTTATCAGTTTCATGTTCTACAAAATTCAGTTCAATTCTGACACTATCAACCCAGAGATAGTATCTAATTCCACCGGTGATAGTATCTAATTCCACCGGTTAAGACCTCAGTCCCATAAGACTTATCCCATGATTTGCAATGAAAATTGCAAACCCAGGGTGTTGCCTCTGCTTCTGACTAAGTCACATGTTCCCATGATGCTTTCTTTGTGTTGGATTTATTTGCTGGAGAGAGTTACAGAACTCAAGAAACCAGTTAATCACTGGATTCCTGATTTATTACAGAATATAACTCAGAAATATTCAAATGGCAGATATACATAAGGTATGGTTAACAGGTGTAGAGCTCCCATGCCTTTTTAAGGTACATCATTCTCCCCAAACCTCCACTTGTTCCTCATACCTAAAGTTCTCAAATCCCTGACCTTTGGGGAATTTTTTGGAGGCTTTATTACATAGGCCTAACCTATTAAGTCATTGGGCATTTGATTGAACTCAATGTCCACTCCCTCCTCTTTCCCCAGATGGAGTGGAAGAGGATGGGACTGAAAGTTCCAACCCTCTAATTACAGGATTGGAACTCCAATATTGATCAACCCCATCCTCAGGTGCTTTCTAGCAGTCACCTCATTCACATAATGAAACACACCTTTGTAACTCTAGTGCCAGGACCAGGGATGAAGACCAAATATATATTTACTATAAATCACATATCATAAATATCAATATGAAAAGAAGCACAAAGATATATTCTTCAGTGAAAAGTGTCGTTCCAATTATTTGTTGGGAATATAGTCAGATGTTCATATGATATCCAAGGCTTTCCTTAATTTCACCTATCTCTGTCCTCCAGTTACCCACAGTTAAGCTTTTCTCATAAGTGAGGATACAGCCTATCATTCAACTATTTATACCTTTGCTCTGCCCAACATGCTGTATACTCTCTCTATGTGAAAAACTTTTTCCCAACTACCATAGAGAAGAACAATTAAAATAACTTCATCTAGATATGAGGATGTAATTGTTATTCAAGCCATCACCATCTCTACCATAGAACTCCCCATCTTTTTCTTCTCTGTGCTCCTGCAGTCTGCCCTCCATCCGGCAGCTGGCAGCATTATTAGAATTGAATTTGAATGCAGATTGTACAGTTCTTTTGTTAGGGGGAAAAGGATGTCCTAAAGCTAATTCCATACAGGCTTTGTGGACTCCACCCCCACCCCAGACCAAAGCCAAAGACACTGGGAACTCCAAATCCCATCACCACCAAAGGGAAGGTGGCTGGGACCTGACAGTGGGGTTAAGCAGCCAGGTTGGTATAAAGCCAGACATGTGGAGGGGTCCCCCATTTTGACTCTCCACCAGCTTGCAGCATCCGGCCAGCTCAGAGAGTGCTTTTGGGTTTCCAGGTCAGCGGATCGGGTAGGACGCATTAAAGACTTTATTTCCCTATTTTCTCCCTGAGTGTACATTTTCCTTATTTCCTTTTCCCTTGTAAATAAACCTTTTATTAACCTTTTGTGTGTGCCTGTAGTGGAGTATTAAGTCCCTTGTAAGCGCGCGGGTGAGAACCCACAGCCAGGCAACCTGTTCAATATCGGGGCTGCCCTATAACACTTTCATTTCACGATACTTGGTTGCTTCTCAAGCACTTAGATTATTATCTAAACTACTCTCCATATCTCAAGGTCCTAACCATCCTGCTTGCTCAGTGCACTGCACTCAACTGCCCTTCTGTCATCTGTTTCACTAGGCTTTCAACTCTGAGGTCTAGATATTTACAAGGAGCCAACAGAAAATTCACCAAAGTGGAGCTTGTACTTGATCACTTTGCTAGAGAAATTGTCGGATATGGGTGAATGCTTGCTGCAGAGACATCCCATACAGCCCTGAGAGGCTGATGAAGTTGACCCTGTGCTCCCTGGAGTCATTGGGAGTCATCACCATAACTCATATAGGTCCTCCCTCATAAAGGCAATAGAGTCCCACATTCAGTCTTTTACAAAACTATTTGCTCTCCCACCTTCCACCATTCTCTGACCATGTGGTTTTGCAAATTCCTTTCTTCTAAAATGTTAATTTTACATGAACCCCAAGTTCTTAGAAAATAGAAAAAGTTAAGAACCCCTGCCACATGTTTGATCCTGGAGACATCTGACTGAAAAAAACCCAGTTCTCTTTCCATATACCCCCTTCTTTACCTAAGACAAAGAGGGTCCCTCCAAATTCCCTTTGACTCATGAATGACTAGAAAGTCTGTTTTGTACTCATTGAGCAGTTGAAATCAAATGCCTGTTAACCAAACTTTTGTTAAGTGTCTCCCCTTCTCCAACAACACAGGTCCTGAATTTGAGCCACTGGGTCATAAGACAACCCAGTCTTAACTACTCCTCTTGACAACAGAGTGGCAATAAATCTCTGATCTGTCCCTCAAACTTTTAATCCAGTCCCCTATTTTCCTTTTTAATCTTATTTATGCCTCCCCAAAAAGAAAAAAAAAAAAAGAAATTCTTTTGGCCTACCCGTAGAGATGATTGATGATTTTATGGTTTAATATTGTAATAGTCCCGTGTTCTTTCAGCAATAGTCTCTTTCCCCACCTTATGATAGCCCTTTCAAAGAAAATCTGTAGAACAAATCTGAATTTGTTTACTATTTGGAACTTCCCTCCTACTCTCTGAAGGGCAGTTGCGTCCTTTTCTCTTCTCCTTAAAACCCTTTTCTCTCTCTGTGTTTTTACCATAGCTTTCACTGTTCTTTAGACAACAGATCCCAAATCTTTGACAATCCATATAGCAAAGGAAGGTGGATATAATCTCTTGTCCCTGCAATGTAAATGAGAGTATGTTGAGTCTGTCCTTCTGGAATAGCAGTAAAAAAGAAGAAAAAGAGTGTTTTGTTTGTTTGCCTTTTATTAAAGTACAAGTCTGTGTATTTGTCCTAATTTGCGTGTATCAAAAGCTTTGAAAATATGCATTCCCTTTGATCCAAAGATTCTGGTTATAAGAGTTACTTCTAAGGAAAATTATATGATACAACCAAAATATGTTGAATATATATACATATTTGCAAGTCTGTTTGCAAAAAGAAACATGCTGAGGAAAAGAAATACAATTAAAAAATGGTGTATTCATAGCAAGAAACAATTTTTAATAATTTGCATGGACATGCAAAATGCTCATGATATACAAATACATTATAAATAGTAATATTTTAATTTTTAGTCAAATCATGATATATATGTATAATTTGAATCTTATATTTAATATTTATCCATGATTTTCACATTTAAAAATATGAACGTGAATATGCCTATATTTAAAATATTTTTTTGGTTTGCTCTTGCTAGATTTCTGATAAATATGCAAGATTTGTCACTGTATAATCCACCCACACAACATACCCAACTGTCAGCAAAATGCAGTTTTTTTGCCACTGTCCTACATAGGAAAGGTCATTTTCTCTCTCTTTGCCTTTACTCTGAGTTATTTCCAAGAAGCCCTTAGCTGTGAGAGCACAGTTAAGAAACAATGGTGATGGACAATCAGGTGCCATTAGGGTTTCTTGAAATTATGTGAGGAAGATTTTAGGTTGCCTGCCACACGAATGGAAAAAGCGGAAGCACAAAGGCCTAACTAGTTACTTTGGCTTTGTACAAATTTAAAACCATTTGGTTGCTTTTTGAGCTATGAAATCCTCTTCTCCATAAAAAGAAGGTGAGGTGAGCCTCTGATATCTTTACTTTTCAGAAAGAACTGCCCAGTCCAGTCTACCTTCTCATAGTAATTCCAGAGAAGTAAGCTATGTCTTTATCTACTAGAAATTTTATGCTAAATTTGATATTTTATAAAAGCTGTATTGCAGAACTAAACAAGAAAAGCACAAACAAAGATATGTCTCACATCATTTCAAAAATCAAAGAAATTAAAGCTGAAAATCAAAAATTTAAACATTTTCAAAGAAAATTGAGAATATTGTGATCATGTAGGGTAGGTAATACATAGCTTTGAATGGACTTAAAATGATCACAAACTTTAAAGAAAAAATTTAATATACTCAATCGCATTGCAATTAGACTTCCCCTTCATCACAAGACTCTTGTTTCACCAGAGACTGAAAAAGTAATGCATAAACAGGAAGGAGATGTTTCGAGTATTTGTAAGCAAGATATGCATCCAGAATATATAAAAGACTCTTGCCAATCAACAAGGACCAAAAAATATCCAAAAGAAATAAACAAACAAAAAAGAATTCACAACTACTAAGCATACTTTGTAAAAACCAAAATGATTAAGAAAAACAAAGGTCCCACCTCCATACCAAATTTCATTTACACAAACTATTGAGTTACTGCCATGTACAACTACTGTGGGTAAAACAAGGTGATTTGCTTCCTCTTTTCTGGGGTTTGCAATCTACTGTGGATGTTGACAAGTTTATGAGAAGCTAATCCTTTAGCTTATCCTACATGGCATTGTATCTACATAATCTTTGGGTTGATAATTGGATATATTTTGTTAAGTTTTTTTTTTTCTTTCAAAAATAGCATTTGAGATTCCATCCTCTATCACAACTGATTATGGAATAAAGTGTCACAGAGTTTAAAAAAAGCACAAATGTTCTGCAGTGGTGCTGTCCAATAAAAACATAAAGGTATGCCGTATGTATAATTTTAAATTTTCTAATAGTCTTATAAAAGCAAGTAAAGGAGATTCATTTTATTTTTTTTAAAGATTTATTTATTTGTTTCTTTGTTTGTTTATTTATACAAGCACTGGGTACAGTCAGAAGCGTGGGAGGGTGAGAGAATTCACCAGAGCCAGAGCGGGGGGCAGAGCAGACAGAAGGACCAACGTACACTGCTGAGGGGAGCAGCGGGCGGCAGGAGAGGTCTGTGCACCATGTGGGACCCTCCTCTTGTGGCCGGGGAGCAGCCGGGGATCGAACTGGCGCCGCAGAGGCTGCGGGCAGCTTCGCAACCCAGCGCTCAACCGCTGCGCCACCAGGGGAGGCCCAAGGAGATTCATTTTAATGATTTCTTTTTTCCCATTTTTTTCAAATATTATCATTTTGCTGTTACCTATATAAAACAATGAATGAGATATTTTGCATTTCAACTACTAAGACAACTGTGTATGTTACACTGGGAGCACAGCTCCATGTGCTAGACAAGGGTTCCATAGCAACATAGATAATCCACCAAACAGAAGCATGGCTACAAATAGAACCTAAATAATATTAAAGGAGTTGAAAGGTTTATTTTGATATTGGGGGGCCTGGAAATTCTCTCAGAGGACAGGGTGCTTGAGCAGTGCCAATAAGAGCGGAGTAAGCTAGCAGGAAAAGCATTGAGAAGTGTCCTGTGGCTGGCCAGGCAGTTTATTGGGTCAGGGCAGAAATGCTGGCAAAGAGGAAAAGCTGGGACAGAATATAGAACTTAAGGGACAACCTGATTATTTGTGATTGTGTCCATCTGCATCATTATTTTCTGAGGGTATTTTTTTTTAAATAATAAATTTTATTTTTATATTCCCCCATACAATTGCAAACGCCCCATTCTGACCCCAATCCTTCCCCTCCCGCCCCCCACCCCCCAAAAAGTGTCTCTGGTTCATAGTTTTTTGTTGATTTTGATTTTCACTTTCTTATATTCATTTTCCTGGTCCCTTATTTAAGTTTTCTAGATTCCTGCTATGAGCGAGACCATCCGGTATTTTTCTTTTTCTTTTTGGCTTATTTTGCTGAGCATGATCCCTTCCAGCGCCATCCATGTTGCTGCAAATTGCATGTGTCTGAGGGTATTTTTTATATGATTTTTGTCTGTGGTGTAGCATAGGCAGAAAAGGACACAAATGGGGGGTTGACCCCCTAGAAACAGTGTCAGTGGTGCTACCAGAGTTGATGAGGGAACCACACAGGCATTCAGAGCGACAACGGTGGCAGCAGGCGTGGGGGCATCAGAGACCTGGACTTGGCAGAATGCAGGTTGTGATGAGGTAGAAGGGGAAGAATGAATCCTAGGTCAAGGGCTGAACAACAGAGCAAATGAGACTCTTCCTGAGAGTGGGGATGCAAGCCGAGGAATCAGGTGTAAGGGAAAGCTAGAAGTTTACTTGCAAACATACTTAGTTTGAGATATATATCTAAAAGGAACCTAATGTTATTTTTAGTAAGGCCATAAAGGACATTGAAAACAAATGAATTACTCTAAATACTTACTGAGATAGGGAACTTCGAGCAGTACATCACTTTGGTGGTTTGAAAAAGAAACCTAATTCCAAGCGAGAGGACCTATATCCAAGTCATGTCCGTGGCAGTCAGAGATGAGATGACTCCATGTAAACTTACACATCTAGAGTCCAGTGCTAATATGATGATCAAGTTCTGTCATTTCAAGTTCCCAAAACATCTCTGGTCTCTGTTTATTTGGGGCACCAGGCTGCAGAGAACATGCAGAATTATAGTTCCTACTTCTTCCCCCCCTTTCTTCCTTCCTAGCCTCCCCCAACCCTTTCTGTTTGTCTGAAGAACAAACTTTTTCTCCAAGCAAGCTAGTCCCAGGCAGACCCACTCCCTTTATAGTTTCCATCAGCCGCCTATGACCTAGTTAACCACTGATTTCCCATTGAGGCAAGGCTAGTGAAAGTCCCTCAGGTCCTCTCAGAGGGAAGCTGGCGTTCAGCTTGTGGTGTCTGAAGAGCTTTCAGCAGGTGCCCTGGGTCTCAGCGTCTGCCTCAGCATGGGTAATTTATGAGTCCCCAGCAAGGCAGCCAGAGGAGGAGAGATACAGGACAGGGGACCCTGCTAATTGGCCCTTTCAGCTCCTGGCAGGCACTACTGGTAGAAGCTCCCTGGGCTCTGACTTCTTATATCCTTATCAAAAGACAGAGAGACAATTTAGGTTGACAAATTAAAAAAGAAAACAAGCAAGAAAAGCCCCCCGCTCTCTGGAGAGGCTGCCATTGGCTTCACCCCGCTGCACAGCCATCTCCTGTTCACAGAGGAGTACAGCACCTGCACTGGCTTTTATTTTGTGCAGGCTGAAAGAGCAAAGGCATTGCCTCCTAGAGAGGAGTCAGGCCAATTGATTTAGGTGCACCTGTATCTGATTCACAAGGAGTTCAGTTGCTGTTTGCAGCTCTTGTGCAGTTTGGGGCAGCCCAGAGAGGGTAGCCCGGATCACAAGTCAACACCAGGAGCCAGAGGTAAGGATACTCAAATCACCAGGGGAATCTTCATGAGGAGGTGACGAGATCTTTAAAAAGTTCTAACACTTTGTAGCTCTGGCCCTGCATACATCAGAGACTTACACTAAGTTATGAGAATTGCCTTTACTCTAGTTAACTGCTAATTTTGCTATTTTCCTGCCTCCTGCCTACCTTCTACCAATGCCTTAATTCCTATCCTTTTTTTTTTTTTAACTTGACTCTGTTTTACTAGCACAAAAATGATACCAATAGGGGCAGGTGGAGTTTCAGAGTGTCCTCAGGGAGTAGTTAATTCAGTGGACTCCTGCAAGTGGCCTTCCTTTGATTCAAGGAACAATGAAAGGAATCATTTGTTTGGGTGGAAACAGACTACTAGCCTAACACCCTTTCCAAGAGTCTGAAATAGACACCGTCATGGTGATGACAATAGGTGAAAATAATTCCATCAGAGCCGTTAAACCCTATATTAGCGTGTGAGAATAAAAGACAGGTATTGAATATATGCATTGATTGGGGTTATAAGATATACTTAGATATTAAAAATTGGGTTGGGTCAGAAAATAAATCCCTTAACAGAAGGAAGCGTTTTTGTTTTTGTTTTTTTTCTGATAGTATTATAGCCAAACAATGTTGGATACAGTGTAGATGTCGAGTAAAGAGCTATTAAATTTGAACATAGTACTGAACATAATCTCTTAACTTTGCTTTATATTATCATATTTCTAAAAAATATTTTTATATTTAATGCCTTTTTTACAACAAAGCTGAGAAAATAAAATGATAATACTATCTAACATTTATTGTAGCCAGTGTGCCAAATTCAGTGCTAATAAATAAATATTTACTTTTTCACTGTAAAAGTCCTAATAATAATAATAATAATAATAATGGTTTTTGAGAGAAAGTTCATAAAAAGATTTGGATTTTTAGCTCAAGTATTAACTAGCTTAATCAGTTGTGGGGTTCTTGGCCTCACTTTTCTCCTCATATATTGCTCATAATCCCGTGATCCATTAGAGTAGATGATCAGCTTTCATATGTGCCATTTCAGTTCTTCACACCACTGTGTGAACTAAGTGTCCATATTATTGATGAGGAAAAGGAGGCATAGAGAAAATAAGGAGAATTTATTCAAGATCAGATAGCTAGTAAATATGTGTTCCTGACCTCAAATTTTAGATTCATCTATAGCCCTATGCTATAGAACTACATTCTTCCCTCAGTATCATGTCAAAGGCTCATTAATAGGGTTTCACATGTGTGATGTTTGAACACTTGAGGAATGATTTTCAACTTTGTTAGTATCACAAACGGTGAGGTAGCTTGCTTTTAGAGCATGGAGTTTGCTGAGTTGAAAACTCCCTCTGTTTCCGGCTGAGATCAGTGTGCTGAGTCCAGTAGCCTGTCTTTATTTTGTTTTTTAAAAAGATTTATCTATCCATACAAGAACTGTGGTACAGTCCAGATGTGCGGGAGGGTGAGGGGATTCACCAGAGACAGAGCGGGGAACAGAACAGGCAGACTGACAAAACACACTGCTGAGGGAAGCAGCAGGTGAGACAGGAGAGGTCTGCCGCGCCATGTGGGATTCTCACTTGCTGGCCAGGATCTGCAGACCGCTTCACAGTGTGGTGCTCAATTGCCTGCGCCACCAGGGAGGCCCAGTAGCCTGTCTTTATGTGCATGTAGTGGTGATGGCACCTGCATAGGATTGTGGGGAGGATTAAATCTGAGGCCTTTGTTTAGTCTCTAGTATTGTTAGAGCACACATTCTATATTAGCTATTGTTTTAATGACAGAGAGAAGGGTCCTAGATTTCTGGTCAGATACAATCTGCCTGTTTAGAGATATGATCCAACATACTTTTCAGGCCAGGGAAAAGAGCTGAAGAAGCTACTAGAACTGCTATTCCCTGGGAGGAAAAAAATCATCTTTTTTTCTCTGTATTCTACTCAGTTTATTCCCTAATAAGTACCCTTGCTGTGGAACACTAACTCCACGACCCAGCTGATGGTCTAGTGGCAGAAGATTGAAACTGTGCACATGTTAAAATAAGTTTTTTACAGTGTCAAGAGAACAAAAAAAAAAAATTTGCAATCCTGCCACTTCATGCCTTTAGAGACTCTGCCAAAATTTCCAAAAGGTGCTCTGGCCATGGGCTTATGTAGTAACCACATATTTTTTTCTTCTAAATCACTGACTGGTTGTGTCCAGCACATTATAAAATGTCTGCTGTTGTGCAGTGATGTGGTGGGGTCATTCTTTTCATCCTCTTGAGCATGGTGTCCATTTTCTGTCTTTTTGGATGCAGAGCTGCAGTTTGAACATCAGTAAAAAGGGAAAAGGGGAAGAAAAAAGAAAAAAGCTTCATATAACCCAAAATCAAGATCTCTTCTTTTGCAATCTCCCTTGGAATTTCTCAAAGTCCACAAAGCAATTAATCATTCTTGTGAGAAAATGCAGAAGCAATCAATACATTTCTTCATTGCTTTAATTGTCCTTAATGCTGTTTGAGGACCAAAAATGTTCTGCTTTTGGAAAATAAGTGAATAAACATAATCTTTACTAAGATCCCACTCATGCATTCTTTCTCACCCAGAGTAGGACAAACGGACACAGACAAAATGTAGGTGTGGGTTGCTTTTTCCTAGCTCTCTCTGTTCATTCTTTCCTTCTTTGCTTTTTCTTTTTCTGTTTTCTCCCTCTCCTTCTTCCCAGTGAGAAAATTCAAAGGGTGGTATTCTTAAGGTTCCCTAAGCAGCAAATGATAAGGCACTGAGCATACAGAATCATTCTTGAATTCAGAATATGAATAGAAAGTAAAGGAGGAAGGAAAATGGTCAACACAATGAGGTGCTAGGATTAAGCTCTGAAAAGTTTTTGATAGTAAAGGCCCCAGAAGGAGACAGAGATGGAACTGTGCCTGGAGAAGGTGTATAATTTTGACGTTGGGGGTAGGAGAGGGAACTCTGAGTAGAGGGAATACTATCAGAAGCAGGAAGGTAGAACATTAAGAAACAGGAAGGTTCTGAAGCAGGAAGATCGAACATTCTGAGACTAATCAACGATCCATCTGACTGCAGTTGTCAAAGAGTTGTAGATTGAAAAGATGGGTTGAGGTTAGACTGTGAATGGGCTTCAAAGCTAAAATAAATAGGTTTGTTTTTTAAGAAGGGGACACTTAAGGAAGATATTTAAGCAAGCAAGTGACTTGATTAAAATGGAATCAGAGGGATTAAAGAAAAAAGTAGTGTTTCAAAGAGGAATTTATGAAACAGTATCCAAGCTAATGGACCAAATCAGTGCTGAGGGGTTAAGGACCTCAATAAGAGTAAAGGAAATTTAAAGAAAAGACTGAAGAGACACTGAGTTTCAACTTAGACTTCAATTAATGAAGGCTAAGAGGGGTGGACATGTGCTATAGCATCTGAGAATTAAACAACTGTATGTGAGAGCATTTATCATGAAATAGATTCTATATGTGTATATGCTATGAGGTAAATCATGTACATTTTCATTATGCCTATAAAAATGCATGTGCGTGCTGTGTGTATTTGCCCATTCTGCCATTTTCATTTCATTCCCTCAGAAACCGAGGGTCTTCTTTTTGTCTCTAGATGCTGAACCTTCTCAATGGCCTACTTTAATCTGACTCTGATTTTTTTGATGAGTCCTTGCAGGGTCTAGATTTTTCTAGCGCTGTTATCAAACACATTTAAAAACTTATCTGTTTTGAGTACCTTTTATTAGAATTCTGATTTCCAAAGTGACATTTATAATAAATTATACAGCGATAATGTTTAAGTAGCACTTTTCTTATGTGCATATTTGAGCCCTAGATATATAATTTCTTGTTGAGAATACTGCCTAGATTCCCTAGAAGTTTTGGGAACTAAAGAAGACAGAAAAGAAAGAAAACAAGGCATTCTGGAGCTTTTCAAATTACATGGCCTAGGTAGCCAAGCAGAGTATATTGTACCTATAGAGAGACAAAATAACTTGATGGTTAAATAAATGGTCTTTGGAATGAAATCTCTTGGACTGTGACTTTATGTCAGTCCTTACTAATTATGATGTTTGTACATCCTGGTCTCAATTTTTCTTATTCTGTAAAGTGAAATAATTGTGTTAGGGATATTATTTCTCTGTATTAATGATTGTGTAAGGGAGATATATGAAAACATTTAGAATTTAATCTGATAGAAGAAGCATTCACAAAATGTTAGTTTGCTAGACCAGTTTATTGAGTCTCATTCTTCATCAGCAGCACACTAGGAGCACTATGAAAAGGAACTTTCTAAGACTGGCTATCAGTGTCCTAAAACCCATAATTCACTAAGGTATATGTAAAAATTAACTTCACTGGTGATTTTTCATTAAATCATCAATCTTTAACCACCGGGAAGGCCAGCAGTGGTTTGTCTAAGGGCTGTTATGAGAGAAAAAATCAATGAACTATTGCTAAGCTCTGGTTCTGCTACTAATGGCAAGACCAGATATTTCACTGTTCCTATGTGTCCCTAGCCTACTTGGGTTTTAGGCTTTCCAGAAGTAAAATGAGGGAATTAAATGGAAGATTCTCTAGGATTCCTTTTAGGTCAACCTTTCTATGCTTTTACTGCCTTTAGACTAAGTTAGAAATATGGGCAAAAATATGGTCATATAGATGCTTTCATTTCCTTCAGTGACAAGTATAAGCACACATCATACCTTGCCCCATGTTCTCTTTGTTTCTCACATTTCTTATGGCAGGAAGTTGAAGCTGTTTCCTGTTCTTTCTGTATCAGTGTCAGGCAGCACTGATTGTACAGATTTTGGTTTATAGGCTGTTGATATCTGACTTTCACCCAAATAAATGCAGGTTGATATGAGAGCTAATTACATTTGTCATGTTTGTTCTCATATATATTCCTGGTCCAGGGGAACAACTGCAGGGTAAAAATAAAAATGGAAAATGTATTTCTTTTCCTCAGAAACTATGCTAAGAGAGCCATGAGATATGACATACACACCCTTTTATAAATAGGATGTGTGTATGAAGCCTAACACTAATTATAACAAACCCAAACTGAGAATTTATCCCAAACATGATCAAAGTAACTACAGAAGGAAACAAATGCTACTTCTTTCTCTGATATCAAAAAGACTTACATACTGCAGGTAATGGTGTCCTCAACTTAGTCCTCCTAGCATTTATCTCTTAGTTAGAGATTCATTTAAACTTAAAATTGGGCCATCATTACTTAAGAGTTAAATGAGTGGTGTCACTGCAGGGTCTCTTTTTTTGGAACTATTTAAGAATCTTAACATCAAACTTAAAACACGGTAAAGTCATTGGTCTTCAGATAAAGAGGGGGTGATAGGCTTAGGCAATGTTATGAACCCTCTAGCCCTTAAATGCGAATGTTCTATGTCCTTACTTTTCCAAATTCTGTTTCTGACTTGCAGTGTTCTAATGGATCTCTTTCGATTGTAACCCAGAGTTATTCTTTAGAGTGTTCTTTTTCCTTCGTGGCTGAAATCTATCTCCATGTCCCTTTTCATTGATCATAATTTCACAGAACAGAACTACACTGAGCAATTCAAATCTCCCTTCTTATGGTAGGCTCATAGTTTAAGCAGTACCTGAACTTCCTGACTTCATAGAATTTGAGGCCTCCCCTCAATGAGAGTTGAAGAAGTCCTCTGCCTTGTAGAGGCAGGTTGGAAGTTAGAGTGGGGATGATCCCCACAGTGGGCTGAACACAAAGAAGAATAAGCCATATCTTATAAAATGGACAGCATAATGCATAAACAAATCTGCATTTATTTCATATTTGTTGCTATATATATATTTGGTAGTTTAGCTTTGTTTCAGTTCTGGTTCATTGTTTTGTTTTTTTTTTTTTTTTTAGAAGCACTAAAGGAAAGTGATGTGTCATTTGGGGGGATAGAGCATTGCAGAGAGAAGAACAAACACTAGAAGACATCATTGATTTTGCCATAATTCACTAGACACCATAGGAGGAAAAGGAATATCAACAAGCAGATTGCAGTAGGCACATATCTTGTGCTTCTTAGCACTAAAAGGTATTTCTTCTTGTGCCAGCATTTTAGGTTATGATATTTTTTTTCCTTTACACTTGGACAATATTTTTCAAATGGTTGTTTGGTGGAGGAGTACGATATTCAGAATAGCTCCATGTATCCAATGAATTAGCCTGTTTAAAACTACCATCATGCTATGTGATTACCAAATAGGGATATTTAAGATGCATTTACACACACACACACACTCCAAAGTATAAAAGAATTTCTTACACCATTCAGGGTCCAACCTACCCATCAGAAGGTGAAGTTCACATACCTTATCTTTCTCCTTTAGAGCGAACATCTCATTCATATTAGTAATATTCCCATAGCAGAGGTGGCCTTAGAAGCTTCAGGAAACAAGTTCAAGAGCAGACAAGCTTGACAAGTTGAATACTGAATCATTTATTGCCTATTGAATGATCCAAAGCTGGCTCTATTGCAAAAAAATGGTACTGCTATGCTTTGGATTCTGACCCACTTTTTACATTCTTCATATCCCCTGTATAATAATAAGATTGTATTTGCGAGAGTTCATAACACTGGGGAATGTAAATTGCTATAAAATATTTCTTTTTCTCTATAATCTCATTGGAAAACAGGAACAAGTAAAGGAGAAAATGCTTAGCTCCTTGGAAGAAAGGCTACAACTTCACATTGATGGTATTGTATCAGGGTGGCCTGTGGCAGACACAAGGGATGTGGGCAAGAGGGCACCCCAGGAGTGCTCAGGTGAGGCTCTGACCCCTGCAGAGTTCCTCATTATTCAAGTGAGAGACAGAAAGAGGCGCCTGCCACAGTCCATGTTTCCTGGGACTGCCTTCCACCAGCCAGAGAGCACAAAGAATCCGGGGCTCCTGCAGGTGATTGAAAAGAAGAGCTGATTTTTAAGCATTTTACTTTAAAACCTACATTCCCTCTGTTTACATCTGCATATATCTTCCCACTGATGTGGCAGCTTAAATGCTTTATTTACTTTTTAAAGCTCTACAATTGGCTTTTAAGTTGTGGTTACAGCTCCTGTCCTTTTCCAGATGCGATCCAATTGTACACAAACACATAAACAATTAAAATGGCGAGATGAGGTGGGGAAAAGGGCAATAAAAATGGTCAGAGTCAATTAAACCAGTGAAATAAAAAAAATTAAACCATGCAATGGTGTACACAATAACCCATATTTTATTATTTTCCCCTTACAACATTGTAAAAAATACATAAGCCCTTGATGTATGTACGTTTCCTTGAGAAAGGTGCTCTATGGCTCAGAGGCGGATTGGCGGCATGTGATGTGGGCAGCTGTAAGGTAACAACATGTTTTCCCATAAAAAGCTGAGGAAATAGGCACATAAATTCCATATAAACTGTCAGTGTGTCAGCTATGCTAACACTAGGGAAGCCGGCGCCCTGGAGCTACGCTAACTTATGCACCTTCATTTTTCAAACACACACTTCTTGAATTCACAAAGCTAAGCTGCAGTCAGGCTACTTCCCCCACCCCTTCACTTCTCCCATCTAGCAGTTACCCCCTCCCCCACTTCTTCAGATGTTTCTTGCTGTATGAAAATAAAGGCAGAGGACAGGAATAAAGAGCAATGAGAGTATCAAGAGGTGATCCTTACTGGCGGTTGCCTTCTTGGGCCAACAGAGCACTTTCTGGGCCCTCTGTGTTAACAACCAGACTTCATTGAACTGAATCTAAAGAGTGTCATGGTCCTATGTCTTTGGCTGAAAAGTTCTGGAACATGAGGATGCTGGGAGGTCTTTTTTTCTTCCTCTTCCTCTCCTCTTTCTGCATCGTTTTCTTCTCCTTTCTATTCTGCTTCTCTGTTTTGCTATTTCTTAGTTTTGTGGGGATGACTTCTAGGATATAAAATAAGCATAATTTATTGAGGTAGCGCCCAGGGAATAAAAAGCACTTTTCTCTGACTGGTAATTCCTAAGTCAAAGTTGTTGAAAGTTAGCATCACACGTCTGAATGAAGAGTCATTGGTCAATGTGAAGCAGGGTCAGATCCTCTTATGCTTCTTCCCTGGCATGGTTCAAGTTTGCTGGTATGTTTGTGTGTGAGGATTTGTGTATGTGTGTGTGCGCACCTCTATGATGTGGGTGGGATTCAGATATTTATTTATTTATTTATTTATTTATTTATTTATTTATTTTATAGAGGCATGTTTATTTATTTGTTTATTTGTTTGTTTGTTTTGTTTACACATGCACTAGGTACAGCCAGAAGCATGGGAGGGTGAGAGAATTCACCAGAGCCAGAGCGGGAAGCAGAGCAGGCAGAAGGACCGAAGTACACTGCTGAGGGGAGCAGCGGGCGGCAGGAGAGGTCTGCGCGCCATGTGGGACCCTCCTCTGGTGGCCGGGGATTGAACTGGCGCCACAGAGGCCGCGGGCAGGTTCGCAACCCAGCGCTCAACCGCTGCGCCACCGGGGAGGCCCTGGGATTCAGATATTTAAATCCTGTTTTCAGATTTCTCTATTTGAAATATTTTGGTGAAACTTTTTGTGAAATTATAACATAGAATACTTATCTAAATTCAAATTTTCCCTATTTTATGGCAGATGGCATTATGTTTCATTTCCCATTCATGGTCTCTGTGTCTAAGACCCTAACTTTTTATATGAACAAATTCCCTGAGCAACCTGGGCTGACATCTCTTTGTTAACACTCAAGGGCTTAGCACCTCTCTATCCCACTGCATTGGAAGGCTGTTGTGATGACCAAGTGAAATACTACAATAAATAATACATACTGAAAAGTTTCACGTGATCTTGAGGTATGAGGAATTACTGACTCTGACAAATTTTGAACTCAGGATGTGCAGACTAACTTGAATCAAAATATATTCGTCCTTTCATCTTCAAATATGGAGAACAAGGCTCCCGCACTTTAAAATGTGTCCAACATAGTCTATCTCTCATCGAGGATTTTGACAATGTTAAAATAATGGAAAATAAAAAATAAAATGAACAAAACAAAAGATCACAAATTAAAAAAAAAAACACTTTCAAAGAATAAATTGAATGTGATAAATAGGACTCTCCTACAGTTATTAATTTTGCACAACAGCTATCAAGTGGGTTTTAACTGTGTATTTTACATTGATGTTTAAACTCTGGGGATCATATACTATGAATTGGCTCAGCCAAGGTCCATTCCTGTTACAGCTTGGTGATTTAGAAAATACTTTATATATATATATATGTATATGTATATATATGCATATGTATATAAATATGTATCTATGTAATCTATGTGTATATATATTTCACACAGCAGCAAACTTCTAATGAACACATATCTGAGACTGCCAAGAACATTGTGTAGATATGATAACACCTAATTACTTAATAATTAGTCACTCTGCATCTTAGATCACGGTTATCAGTTGCTTCTTTATTATGCATATTAAGAAACTGAGAGCCAAAGATGCACCAGGATTGTAACTGTGCTTTCAAGCTTTGGGCAATTCTGTCTATAACTCATTTCAGTCTGAATCTCCAAGGTCTTTTACACGCTTAAGTTTATTCATAATTCTCTAAGAGTTAAGAAGGAGGTACAATGTTTATGATCATAATTCAGGTTTAAAATGATAATAATGACCTTTGGAGTTAAAGAAAAAGTAACTCTGGTAGAAGATGATTAGTGAATGCAGTTGCCCTCTCTCTCAGCATTGCTCACCTCTCCATTTTAATCTACTTGTGTAACTGGGAAGTCAGCTTCCTCCTCTTGTACTCAGCTTTGCATATGGGACTTCTCATGTTCCCAGCGGGTATATATTGCACTGCCGTAGGACCAAAATGGTTTAAGTTTAATTGTCTAGATACATTGCTCTAGGACTAACCTCACTATTGTTCTCACTGTAATCTACCACATTATTATTGCCAGATTTTTCCTATTAGCTTTAAACTGTTCTTTTACAGAGTAGTTTGCCACCAAATTGTAACCAATAAAAATCCTAAATGCCTAAAGGTTATTTTAAACACAGTGTGAGCAATGCTAGTTTCATTTCACCATTTATTTTGTTGAGTCATTATCGGAATGCATTGTGTGAACTTATCGTATGCATTTTTTATGCTGCTGGAATGGCAGTGTATTTTTAACGATCCCGATTTAATATGACTGTCCTTAAAAAAAATCATTAAATCCAGAGTTTAACAAGGACTGTGCAAACTTCACCTATCATCTCTTTTGTGTCAAATATTGTTGAGTTATAACTTTGGGAACTTAATATATTTGGAAATCTTCACTCCCATTTCTTTTAGAGCTATAACACATACTAAAGGATACTATAAAAGAACATTTTCTTTGCTGTAAGTGTTCTCTGCACCATATTCTCTAGTCATCAGATAACCAAAGAGCTCAGGTATAGAATAACCTTCTTTATAAATGTCAAAAAAAAAAATAGGCACATGGTACACATTTTAAGAAAACTTTAAGTCATCGAAAATCTCATTCCAAACTATTGTAAAAACCAAAGTGATATTCTTACTGATACTATTTCTCATATACTCTAGCCTGTGATCATGCCCTTCTAGCTAAAATCTTATAAGGTTTTATAAACCAAATGAAATTGAACTGAGTCAAAGAGGATTATTTTTTAATTCTATTATTTTTGTATTGTGGTAACATTGGTTGTATAACACTAGATATGATGCATAGATATAGATTCATAGCTCTTCTGTTATATGTAAGCTCACCACAGTCATTACCCAAGCATCCATAATCCTCAACCATAGTTCATTGGAACCCTTCCCCATATTACTCTCTACCTACCCCCACATCCCACTCTGGTAGCTTCAATTTTCTAATCAGATTTGTAGGGGTTTTTTTTTGGTTTGGTTTTATCTGACCCTTTGTTTTGTTTCTTTATTGCACATATGAGTAAAACCATCTGGTATTTGTCTTTCTCCTTCTGGTTCATTTCACTTAGCATTATCCCCTCCAGTTCTGTTCATGTTGTTTCAAATGGCAAGAATTCAACTTTTTTTTTTTACAGCAAAGTAGTATTCCATTGTGTATATATACTATATCTTCTTAATCTACTCATCTATTTTTGATACTTATGTTGTTTCTATAACTTAGCTGTTGTAAAAATTATTGGAATGAACATAGGAATGCAGTAAATAATTGTTGTTTTTTTGTCTTTTTGATATGACCATTTTCACAGGTGTACAGGTGTGAGATGGTATACTCAATTGTAATTTTGAATTATAGTTTCAAGGTGGAACTTTTTTTAAAGATTTATTTATTTATACAAGAACCAGGGTATAGGACAGATGCACGGGAGGGTGAGATGATTCACCAGAGACAGAGCGGGGAATGGAACAGGCAGACTGATGAAATACACTGCTGAGGGGAGCAGCGGGCGAGACAGGAGAGGTCTGCTGCGCCATGTGGGACTCTCATCAGCCGGCCAGGATTGAACCCGCACTGCAGAGGCTGTGAACAGCTTCACAGTGCGGCGCTCAACTGCCTGCACCACGAGGGAGGTCCTTCAGGATGAGAACTTTTAATGGAAAAAGAAAAACAAAAAAAAAAATAGAACTTGGATAAGAAAATATGTGATTGAATGTTTATCACCTACATAAATATGTTGTATGAAACACAAATTAACTTTTCTAGGAGATAAAGATGAGCAATAGAAGGATGTGTGACTTTACTTAGGTTTTATCCAGGCTTCCCAGCAAGTAAACTGGTTTGATATTTTGTGACAAGGTCCCAATTTAGTTATTATCATGAAGACAAGGTATGTGTTGTGGAAAGGAAACCAAGGGGTTGTCAGGCTATTCATTTATCCAGTCACATTTCCAACCTTTGACTCAAAGAAATTTTTATTGAGTATTTATTATGTACCATGCTCCATAAATAGCTTTAAGTTATACCAGTAAAAAGACAGATGGACTTTATCCACAGGTAACATAGTTTTTCAAAGTGAATTTTCCACTTGATGGTTAATGTTATCCGACAGAAACATGTCAAGGTTACAATAATTTTTCCACTCACAACATTATTGCATATCATAGCTAGAGTTGTGAAACTAGAATCTCTTAGGTTTTGATTCTCAAATTTTGATGCATTCTGAGAAAATCAAAAACCAATTCTGGGCTGCAAACCAGAATGGGATGAGTAAGGAATGGATGGTACACAGGGAGGCAGCACTTTTCCATGGTGATTCTGATGAACTGTATGAGACATGCTATTCTATTTAGGGGAGATAGTGAGGGCTAGGTAGACATATGTACAGAGCAAATATCTGCCACCCAAAAAATATGTCTAAGGCAACAGTTTGATTTCATGGAAGGTGCTCTAAAGGCTGGGTGGAAGTTGCCTTTGAAAAAAAAAAATTACATGTAATTTTATCACTAAAACAGTAGCTCCCTTTCTGTATCCTGAGAAGACCTAATCTCTTTACCTTTTTTCAATGGAGAAGGCACACTTGAATCTGCATGGCTATATTATGGTATCTTCCTTGGTAAATTCCCAAACTGAACTTCTTTTTTTCCTATAGCCACTCTTGTCTTAGCTAAGCTATTTAAGATGGCATCTGAAGGTATGTGGTGAGATAGTCATGCTGGGTCTCTTCTATGTATATAAGAGCTATGCCCATTATTATTATTAAGCTTCTTTTTGACATTTTCTATTACCAACCTCTCCGATACTTGTTTGGTTATTTGCCAGACTTGAAGGAACAAGAGGGATATGTATCCTGATATATATTTCTCTTAGCTATACTGGTTACAGATCCTGAACTGGCCTCGATGGTACAGGAAGAGGAGTGAATTTGAAGGGTGATAAGATGGGATTCAAGGTAGGCAGCATGCTAAGGCTACTAGTTTGATCAGGGTATAGTTCTAGGTACAGAGAGAGTGGGTAAAGGGTAAAGAAACTGAGAAGCTTTTGCTGTCATTTCTTTAAAAAAAAAAAGTAGATGCTATGTCTGTCTGTAGGAAGAAGTTATTAAACCTCCCTGTGCTTACCAATTCCTCTTTCCTGACTGTGATAAGGAAACTGAAGTGGATTGGGTATACTGAAGGTGCACTTGGCTGATATAATTTATGTGAGAAAAAAATACTGGAAAGATGGGGCTTCAGCTTATCACTCACCACTTCTCCATCTTCACCATGTCAGAAATAACCATCAAGTATTGTTAGAGTTTGAACTCTGACAATGGTAAGAGAGATATTTAGTGAGGTATGTTAGCAAAATTTCACTTGACTTTTGGGTCTTAGATCTAGTTTTAATCCACTAGATAACTCTGTGGTTTGAGGAAAAAAAAAAAAAAAAAAAAAAAAACAAACAAAAACCAAAAACTTAATCTTACTAAGTTTCAGTCTCTTCATTAAAAAAAATAACGATGATAATTTCCATTTCACATGGTTACTTAGATTCTTAAAAGAATTTTCTAAAGTGCTTGAGACAAAGTAAATGTTAACTGTCATTAAGCCGCTCTCTTTTCCAATAACAATAAAGTGCACCCTTAAATCAGTGTTAAGCAAAAATTAGTCCAATAAATTATCAGTGAATTGAATGATTATGCTAACTTTTTGCTTTCATGTATTTTTACCAGCGAATATACTCACACTTTTTCTTGGCTGATATGTAGTAGAAACATGTAATCCAGCCACCTTGAAAGTGACTGTCTTTTGATGATAGTTGGAAGGAAGTGTCCTCTAGCAGAGTAAGTACCATCAGTTTGTAAATCATCAAAGAATGGAGCAGGATAAAATATTTGATAGGATTTTCATGGCATTATCATATAGATTACAGCATAAAGAAGAGTATGAATATTTCTGAAGAAGAGCTTCAGGATTTACATAATGAATTAAAGTAAAAAGGCAGATTTAGGTCTGAATCCTTTAACCAACACTCATCCATTAGCAGAGCCAATGGGTTTTCCTTGAGTTTCACCTGCATTGAAGGCATCTGTTGTGTCTTATCAGTGGTGTTAAGGGTGAAAGAGTATCTAAAAATCTAGAAATAACGCAATGTTGTTAACCTTTAGAAGGGCAGATGCATTGAATTATGCAATGACTCATCTCTAAATACCATAAACCTCTGATATTTCAGGTAAACTGTATAGGCTGCCCGCTGCCCAGATTGTGGAATTAAAAAAAAAAAAAAGTCATGACAACACTAAACACTTTCTTTTAATAATACCTCCCTCCCAGAAACCCATGAAATGGTCTTTTGAATCCATCCCAATTCCAGATGTAGTCTTCAAAAAAACAAAAAACAAACAAACACACACACTCACACACACACACACAGAAAAAACTGAGCTATATCTTTTCTGATCCTTCAATCTTATTAATATTTACTTGACTTATAAGCTGACTCTAACTATAGGTTAGGTAACACATAGGTTTTATGTTGATCAATAATTGAAGTAATTGGTGCATGTGGATGTCACCTTAAGGGGAAATTATTTGTATTTATATATGTAGATCATGCTGGGTGGCTAATGCAGGGACTTCTAACTGGAGGGAACTACACTATCCCAGATCATTTAGAGATATGTGTACCACTGTACACAGTCCCTAATAATACACAGTCACTTCATAATACCTTCATAATACACAGTAACCTTCTCCACCAATATGCAAAGCTAGCCCTGGATTTGAGATAGGATGGAGCACACAAATCCCTGCTTTTTTAAAATAAAGCAGGTGTACAGGACCAGTCTCTTCATTGATGAGATGTTTTCTTTAGTAAAGTGATTGTTCCACCATGAGAACAGGGGTGAACTTACAGCCAGGAAGGACCAGACTGCGTATCAAGACACAAGTAATACTTATGCCTGAGGTCCGAGAGGGGTGGTTTCTTCAAAAATGGTTACACTCAGCTTGAAGAAGAAACCAGAAGCAAATATTAGCTTTCCTCAAAAGTACATTTATGGTTATCTCAGAAGTACAAATAATAAGAAGGTCTCTCAACATATGAAAAAAAGTATGGACCTTGGAAAAAATGTAAAGGAAAGAGAACAATAAGAAACCTTCAGGTAGAAACTGATGGGGCTGGCTTCTGGACACTTTTGTTCTTCATTCAGGGTGTGGTTGCCAAGTCACAGGGGTAAAGCTAGATATCTCTTTCACTTCTACAAATCATTCCCATTGTGATCTGATTGTAACAGTCAGTGTCTAAATGAAAATGTAATATTCTCCTTACATGGAGCTTACCAAGCAGATATATGATTTTTCATATTTGGTTGTATGCAATTGTAATATATCGGTAAGAAACACACTAAGCATCCAATGCACAAATAAATCTACAGATTATAAATTTAACATTGGGACATCTCTAATAGGCATATTGAAATTTGCCTTTAAATATGGGAGACAGGGCCTCCCTGGTGGTGCAAGGGGTTAAGCATCATACCATGAAGCAATATGCAGCCTCTGCAGCACAAGTTCTATCCCTGGCTGGCCAGCGAGGAACCCACATGGCACAGCAGACCTCTCCTGACTCACCTGCTGCTCCCCTCAGCAATGTACTTCGGTCTGTCTGCCTGTTCTGTTCCCCACTGTCTCTGGTGAATCCTCTCAGGCCCCAAATCTCTAGCCTATAACCTAGCTCTTCTATGCATAAATAAATACATCTTAAAAATCTTTTGGTAGACTGATGAAATACACTGCTGAGGGGAGCAGCGGGCAAGACAGGAGAGGTCTGCCGCACCATGTAGGACTCTCATTGGCCGGCCGGGATTGAACCCGCGCTGCAGAGGCTGTGGACAGCTTCACAGTGCGGTGGTCAACGGCCTGCGCTGCCAGAGAGGCCCCCAAAGTGTTTGTTTTTTTTTTTAAATAGCGTTTGTTCGATATATTTACTGTGAAGAGCAAACATTTAATAGATTTTTGTTGTGAGAAACAAGTATTTAACATGTAATTGTTCAGAAAGTTTCCAGAAGGCAGAAGAACTTTCATTTAAATACTGCCTCTGGCATCAAAATTGATCAATGAATTCTAGTCCATGAATAGAACCAATTGTGGTTCCTGATTTAATTTTTAATTAGCTCAGTAAATGGATGCATAACTGAGTTCTATTCTTTCATAAATATTTATTGAACAATACCTATTATATTCTGGCTCTTTGTAAGAAAATACTTATAAAAATGAAAGTTGTAGTGAACACATTCAATTTCTTTTTAAAATCAGTGGCCATCATACCCTGGCTCTTCTTGAAAGGCTCCAGATAGACACTTATTTATTTACTTTTAAGATTTATTTATTTATTTATACAAGCACTGGGTACAGTCAGAAGCACGGGAGGGTGAGAGAATTCAGCAGAGTCAGAGCGGGGAGCAGAGCAGGCAGACTGATGAAGTACACTGCTGAGGGGAGCAGCAGGTGACAGGAGAGGTCTGCGCGCCATGTGGGACCCTCGCCCGGTGGCGGGGAACCAAACCAGCACTGCAGAGGCTACGGGCAGCTTCGCAACCCAGTGCTCAACCGCTGAGCCATAGGGTAGGCCCTCCAGATAGACTTTTAGTCTTCATCTCTGTTATTTGAGGACCTCTCTTAACTGATGTTAATCAATTCAAAGTTGACTCACCTACTCTCCAACATACATGCTCAATCTAACCATCATGGAGTCTTTGCATTTCTTAAACGCCCGTGTTTACATCTGTTGCCATATCATTGATCACAAAGAAACACTATGATGCATTGGACAGTACTAACTTTGAGGTAAGATGGATAAATTCCAAGTTGTGTTACAAGTTTTATAACTTTGGTTGATGCATATTGACTTTTAGGGTTGTGATGAAAAACAGAGATAAGATAGAACATATCTAGCATACAATCTGGACAAAAGTCAACCTAGTAAAAGCAAATCAATTTATGAGGACAGAAAGTAGAAATCAGGTCTTATTCAGATAAATTAAGCTTGTGGCTACTTAAGCTAACAGAAAGGACTATACACAGTCTCTCCTTTTTTTTTTTTTTCTCACACCAGTTTCTTCCCAACCCCACTCAAATTCCAAATCTTCTGAATCCAACCATGTGCATTGTCATGCTTATATTATTGACTATTTATAATATATAAGCCAGGGCTCAGAACATCATAATAGCTTCATCATAGGTTTTTTAAATGTGAATATTGACAAGAAAGATGATCCAAGAGACATACTTTGTTTAAAGTAAGTAACTCAATATTTTTCTGAAAATTAAAGGTTGTCAAATTGGAAAGAAAAGGAAAAAAGCAGGAAAAAAAGAAAAGTCTCATTTTGAGACCTTGATAAACTTAATTCCATTTATCTAGCTTCTAGTATTTGTCATATTTCTTCATTTCCTGCTGCTTTGTTCAGACCTTTGGTTTCTTGAATAAAGTAGGAAGACTATGGTTTGATCAATTGTAGCAAGGCAGAATGGAGTCCTAAGGTAATTTTCAAGTAAGTTGAAGCAAGAAATAAAAAGCAAACCTCTCTAAACTAAAGAATATACACTCTAAATAAAGCATTTTTGGGTCTAAAGGCTCTGGGTGATGCCCCCAATTCCCAGCTAGACTGTATATAGGGACCTGTCCTGAGCACAAGAATTCTAAAGAAGAAAATGAGACTGCGTAACTCCTGACCTCTACCACATCTCCTTCCCTTTTAAAGATGGGCCTGAGGCTCCTCAAATAGACTGTGGCCCAGATGAGAAAGAACAATCAATGTCCCAGCTACAGGAGGTTTCTCTGGGGTTAATCTTACTAGTTATTGAAAGCCACACGGGACAATTGCTATTCACTCTTTTCTTAAGGGAGAGAAGACCCCGTATCTTACCATTGTCTTGGATAAAAACTGTGGTCAGTCACAGTACCATTTCACTGCCATCTAACTTCAGGGACACAAAAAGAACCAAGCAGGCAGGCAACAAAAATGTAGGGCAATCAAGGTCTCATTGTTGGAACATTTTGTGGTAAAATGATGGTAGGTCATGTCATCCAGATTTCTTGCTGCCTTACTGTCATTCTAGTCTTTTACATTCATTTTTTAGCTTTTAATAAAAACTGAAAACATGCAAGTTTATAAATTGTTTAAATTGTTCATCTGTAATCCAGATTTATGTACAGATAGGCTCTAATTCATTGCCATGAAGGGATGATAACATCAATGTATTGTGCACTACAGACTTTATTGTCTTTTATTTTCTTGCATTTGGAATATGTATGTATATACATATATATAAAACAGATATGTCTATAAAAAAGAGGACAGACTCATGTCTGTGATGTGATTGGGGTATTTCATATGATCATAATTCCAACTGCATCCTTTGAGAGTGTAGAGCATTGTCCCACTCAGCCAGGGAATTTGGCTGTGAAGTTAAAGACAGGAATATTTAATTACTATCAGTAAACAGAAACCCAGTGAAGAGTATTTGTGTCAGTTAGATGCCAATGAAACTAAGCCTTTCTGAGATGGAGAGGATCGATTTAATTTTTTCCCCTTCTCCGGATTTTGCTATGACAGAATGACATACTCTTCATTCAGTCACTCAAGCAAAAGAATGACTGATGATCCAATGAAGGTCAAATAGTTTTCCAAGCAGATGACGCTGTTTCAGACAGACTTAACCCTCTTCAACAAAATGGCTGCACCAAAAGATTGCCTCTGAAGATGCTATTGTGCTACCAGTGACACCCCCACCCAACTTCTTCTGTTCCTAAAATGCAAACAAAGAGAACTTTCCAGTGGGTGGTTTTACTTTCTCCCGAGGTTCTGCCTTCTCCTTTGTGTGCATTTGAAATATCTTGTGACTTTCATTCTACTTTGTTGGCTTTTTCCTGGTCTCATACCATTGTTGAGTTCTGGTTTTATTTCTCATCAATGTCAGTGTGCCCCAGGGAATTAGTTTTTCTCTTTCCCTGAATGAACAAATGTTTTCCCTAAATGAAATCTGGAAATATATGGCCTTTCTAACAAAGTCGTAAGGGAGAACTCTCCAGGAGGTGGGGACATTTACATAAAACAAAATCTCAAAGGGACTAGTGAGTCCTTCAGTTTGGAGCTCTATTAGCAGGCCAGAAGAGATTCTTGCCTCTGATCTCTTTTTCATTAGACTGCACGTTTATCAATATAGCTTCACATTCTTGAGAGCTACACCATAAGCAGAATGTCAGGCAGGATTTTGCCAAATATCATATAGGGTGCAAAGGCCAACAGGCAGTTGAGGATAGTAGAACAGATGAGGATAGCAGAGCTTGGTATTTTGGGGTATTTAATCCTAGACATTATTAACTGAAGTTAGTGGGCTCTTTTATTTTTGTTGTCTTAGAAAATCAGTGCCAGCCACAGCTGTCTGCCTCAGCACAAAGTCCACTCGTCCATTTGGCCTCTAGGACTCTCTCTAGCCTTTAATTCCACTGCCAGGCTCTTGGAAGTTATGTCTTCTATTTTTACCCTCCTGTTTCCTGATTTTTCAACTTTGAAAAATGTGAATAATTAATGTATTCTTACAAAATGTCAAGGCAAAGCCTAACAATGTGTAATGGTGTGTTTTGTATTTAGCCAAAAATCTTGGCACAGACATTAACTCATTTAAGTCTTTCCTCTCTCTTATATGAAATAGAACCAGTGTTCTAATTCATTGATGAAGCATAAGAAGTCCTGAGTGTTTGTATTATTTGTACAGCTTCACTTTATAAGTCACTGATAAAAAACAACATGTATATAACTTCTAAACTCCTTGAATGGACATTCCTCTCTGTTTTCAAGTCTAGACCGTATTAATGACTGAAGAAATGACTTCTTCACATAAATTGCTTATTATTTTTATTATATCCAACACTGAGTTGAGGAATATGGCCCCTATGGGGACAGAAAGACACTCAAGAAGAGAACAGCAGGTGTGCTGGACAAAAGCTGCTGATGGCAGAGATTCTGAAATTAGTATACAATAATTCTACCACTTAAAAAAAAATTAGGACAGCATTTAGTAACTGAGCTTTCCAAATAAAAATCTCAATTTCTCTATTAAGTTGGATTGGAATGATTAAATACCAATATTTAAAATACCATCTTGGAGCGAAGGAAATACTGACCTGGAAAGGTGATTGCAGGGGCAGGATGGTCACAGGGCGGTTTCTTTATGATTCGGCAGACCAGACCAGTAAAGGAGGAATCCTGGAGCCCTTGGTGGCCTTCTCAGGCTTTGAGCTTTACATGTATTGCAGCAATCAGCTACATGGTAGGCAGGGCTCCTAGCCCCTGGCAAATCCTTACTCTGGGCTTCTATCTCCTCTTCTCTCTTCTGCCTCTGCTTCTATTTCTCTTGGTGACTATTTCAATACCCCTCCCATGACCCACAGAAGTAAACAAGACAGCTTATAACAATGTAACAACTGCAGGTGCCCCATCCGAAGAGCAATTCTAATGGTGGGAGGGCAGAAAAGCCTGAAAACTATTTACCCTACAGTGATTGTGCTAGTGGATTGAGTTTTGGTGAATGCGCTCATGTGGCAATTAACCTGCAGTGCCCACTGCCTCTCCGGTGGCCACAAATTCTGGGTCAGTGGTCTTATATTTTTTCAGGTGGCTCTGACATAAAAGGAAAAATACAATTGTGAGGATTAGTTCCACCTGTGCAATTTTCTCGCCATGTAACTTAATCACCCTGAGTTTGTTTTCATATTTGTAAAATAAGGAAAAGAAACCTTGTGGATAAGTGGAATTACCACACACAGGATTTAAAGTTTAATGAATACATACTAGCATAATATCATTATTTTCTCTCTGCATTCTCCCTTTTTCTACAAAGACAAATTAGGTGAAGTCACTAAGAAATAGTGACACCATTAGTACTAAGGAACAGCCTTTTTCTAGACATTCCTTTGGAAACAATGCTAAAATCTGGAATCTTCTACCTATAGACTGATATCATGGGTTATTCAGTTAATTAGTTACCCATCCCACTGAGGCATGATGCAAAATAGCTGAGCATGTGATGGCCAGTACAATTCTGAGTGATGTGTAGAGTCAGGGAGGAAATGTTATGTATTTTGATCCAGGTGAAATCAGTCTAAATCTTTGCTTTAATAAAAAAACAACCTGAAATGGGATCTTGTCAGAAATGCTACATGGTATAGGATCCAAACAGGGACTAAAAAGAAAAAAAAAAAAAAAAAAAACCTGACTTTTAGATAGTATAAAATACTTGAGACTCATACATATGAGAATTCTGAGTTTGTCCCCACTTCAGTACCTACAGTAAACATCTATTACTTCATTTTGCTTTGTTTTCCTACATCTTCCCTTTCTTTTGGAAATTGCCGCCTGTTAAATTGAAAATGGAGGCCCCAGAGCGTGGGCTGGGGAGCAAGACTTGCACTCCCCCACTGCAGGCTAAGTAGCAAAAGCTCTTGGAAAAGAGCACCCAGGCCAGAAATTGCTGCCTATGGGCAGCACTGTCCCCAGGTGCCAGCCAGTTTGGGCGTGAAGCCTGAGAGGGAGTTTCCCCTGGTGTCTAGAGTGCTGCCTTTGAGCCGCAAACAGGTTGGTTCTGCAGCCTCCAGGACAGCTACCCAAACGACCAGTACTGTCAGGGCTTGATGGCTGGCCAGGCGCAAGCCTTTTTCTATTTGGTCCCTGGATCATAGAATGCACTGAAGAGGTACAAGAGTGTTCATCATCTCATTAGTTAATTACTTGGTGCCGGATGGATTAATTGGTCCAAAAATGGTCCAATCAGGCAGGTATCAAGTATGGTGGGGGACCCAGAAAGAGGATATAAGGCAGGGCAGGAGCCAGCTTGGGAAGCCCAGTGTAGGGTAAATGGAAGAAATGATGTTTTTTCTGCCCTCCCGCCATTAGCATCTGTGATCAACACCTGTGGCCTTACATGCATGCCTGTGGCGGTACCTGGAGCAGGTGTGGGCATGCATGAGTGGACACACCTGAGCCTGGAGGCAGAGCATATAAGGGCGGCAGCAGAGGGTGTGTAAGGCCAGAGGATTGTGCAACAGAGAGCAGTAGAGACCAGCAGAAAGACTGGGAGAGAACGCCAGAAAGTCCAGAAAGAGTGAAGATTCCCCAAGGAGTGGAAGGCCTGCCAGTCTCCTGGCACCCAGGCCTCCCTGCCTGCCCTGCACCTGGTTGCCTTACTACAAATGGTGTAGAAAGGTCATTAAAAGCCTGAAAAGCCACCGAGGGCTCTAGGACTCTCCTTTATCCTGCCTGGATCATAGAAAACCTGCTCCGTGCCTTGCTGACACTACACCCAGACACCCTCCAAGGAAAGAAGAAAGAAGCCAAAACTCCTTCATAAACACCAGGTAGCTCCACTGCCACTGCCTGTAAGGAGCACCAAAGGCCCTCCGTGCCTGGCATCTCAAAGATCTGTTGTTGGCTCAGGCCAATGACTCAGAGCTGTATCTGATTGTGTAGCACCAGCTTCCGGTGATGCTCCCTGGTCCATCCTGACTTTCAGGCTATGGCTGTGGGCTGCTGTGGTTGCCACTTGCTGTGGTGAGTTGGATCCTGGACCTCAACTTGTGGGTGTGCCATGGTGCCATTTTGAGTGAGCAACCTTTTGTTTGAGACTTCTAGACACTGTGGACACTAACTAGAGTGAGCTCCTCAGCCATTTGTAGCCTTAGAAGCTCTTTGTTAGCCTTGTTTGTTAAATAAACCCCATTGGTATTGTTCCCTGTGCCTGAGTGGTCTTGCAGTTGTGCATGTGGGTGAAAACCCACAGTGAACGTGTCTTCAGTTGGGCACTGTCTTTTGACCTGCTGTAGTACCCCTATAGCCCTGTTTTAAGTGACTACCAGTGAAACAGTATGAAGACATGCTATATGCAGTTTATAATACACACAGTACCCTGCATGATTATGTAGGTGGTAACCCTGGTAAAATATGACCCTCCCCTTGACCACAATTCCTTGACCCAGGAATTTATACATGATCTGAGAATTAAGAGAGACCAAGATACCATTTTTCTCTACTTGCTAAGACCCATAGTTTGACATTGTTCTTCCCTTCCTGGTATTTGGATATCCCATTCCTGCCGAGATTCTCAGAGACACCCTCCTATCTTTCTGATAGATTATCTGTTGCTACAAAATGTAGCAAGATTCAGTAATTCAACTAGAGTCAGACAATGTAGATCACTGACTGAGAAAACCACTCTCAGCCCACAAGCGCATCCTCACACACATACCAGACTTGCAGAGTAGATCTATTACCTGTTCATTTTTTTTTCAAGACCCAGATCTACTGACTGAGGCAGAAGAATATGGGTTTTCACTTCCCAAATCCTGATCCCAACATTAACTATCAAAAGAATTTCAGCACCTCAGTTTCTCACTTCAACATTGAGAGGATTAAAGGGGTTGAACATAGCCTAGTAAGCATTTTATCGAGCCAGTTATTATTACCTCGTGAAGTCATCTGGAATTTCTCCCATAAATTCTCTAAACCTCTACTTAATAAGATTACTTTTTTTTCTTTCCTGCTGCCACTCTCCTGAACTCTCCTCCATTAGATCTCCTATTACATTGCTTTATAATTATTTAGTTATGTATCCATTTCCTTTTCATACCTGCTTCGGGGACTAATTCCACTTTTACCTTAATACCCAGCTAGAACAATGCCAAATGATAAGGCCCAATAAATACATTTGAAAATAATTAATAATATTACTAAAAAAAAAAGCTGTTCAAAATTGTCTTGTTTGTAATTGTGAAATTTTCCTCTCCCATTTATTGAAACATTTTTCCATTTATTCATTCACAATTTGGTAAATATGTGGGTAGAAAATACTGTGTGGTATGTTCTGAGCAAATATAAAATGAATAACAATCTCTCCTCTAAAGCAGTTTGCAATCCAAAGGGGATAAAACAGGTACCCAAATTGCTGTAATATAAAGTGGAAGGTGATGGGTTTTATAATAGAGGCACTAGGAAATTGCCATAAGATCTGGAAGATGTAGTGATCATTTCAGGCTGCAAAGCTTGAAAAAGACTTCAAGGAGGAAGTGTATGTGCAGTTGTTCTTAGAAAAATGAGTATGTTTTCAATAGACTGAGAAAGTATTTTCCCAAAGGAGAAAGGTCTGCAGGTTAATGAATTTCTGCTAAGTATGACTGTTCCTGACACTTTTGTCTGTCAAATGGACTTTGAGGAATGCAACCACAGTCTTTGACTTGGGTTTGATAAAGAAAGAGGTCATGCCAAAAGATCTGTGATTGCTTAGGCTTTTATTCTTCCAATGAGTCACTTTAGCACTGCCTAAATCTGTCTGAATATTGAATGATTGGTCTGTTTTAGTTTCACTTGAAGCAGAAATTAATGTTGCAAAAAATAATTCTGTTATCCATTATGATAAAGGCTAATGGAACTGACAATCTCTGAGTTGTTTCCTCAATATTGGGTGTGGTTCTTTGCAGGAAAAATTTACTATCTGAGATTTTTTCTGTTTTGTTTTTGTTTTTGGAATATCATCCAACACAGTTAGTGAGTCTTACTATGTACTGAATTATACTAGCCATTGCTTTTATGTGGATCAAAAATACTGGCTCTAGATATAATGTATGCCCAATTCTAATATGTAGTGTACAAATCCAACGAGTGTGATTTTGTCAGTTTTGGCATATGTGTTTACCTGCTAATTTGATACCTCCATCAAGATGTAGATGATTTCCATCACCTAAGTATTGTTTCTTCCATGTATATCCCCATTTCACTTTAAAGAATGTACTCATCTGATTTATGATGGATTTACTCTGCTTAATCTAATATTTATTGGATTACATTTATTGTGGAATCATACTGTACGCTTTCATACCTTAGTAAACTCTTATATTAGGAACTCTTTTTTATGGTTGCATATTATTCCCTGGTCTGAATAAAACACAGTTATTTTTGTAAGCTGTTTTCTGTTGTTGGGTAACTATTGATTTTCGTTTTTTGTTAGACTATAATTGCTATATACATTCTTGTGCATTTTTTAGGTCATATAATTTCTTTTTGATAAATAGCTATAGTGCAATTATTGTGTCATCAAGTATGTTTAACTTCATGAGAAATTGCCAAAACTATTTCCAAAGAGTGAACAATTTTACACTTCCACCAGCAATGTTTGAGAGATCTGGATGCTCAACTTTCTTGCCAACCAACATATGGTGCTGTCAGTATTTTTAATTTTAGCAATTTTGGTGGATGTATAGTAGTGTCTCATTGGGATTTCATTTTACATTTCCCTGATAAGAAATAATGTTGAGTGCTTTTTAATGCTTTTATTATACATTTATATGTCTTCATTTGTGAAATGCCTATTAAGATCTTTTATGCATCCTAAAAATTGGATTGTTTCTTTTTATATTGACTTTTCTAAGTTGTTTATTCTAGATAAATGTTTCGTCAACTATATGTATTACAAATATTTTTACAATATAATGTTTATCTTCTCATTTTCTTAACAATGTTTCTTAATGAGGGGATGTTTTAATTTTGATAAAGTAAAATTGATCAGCTTTTAATTATGGTTAATGCTTGCTATGTTATAAGGAATCATTACCCACCCTATAATCTCATGTTTTCTTCTAGTGTTTTATAGATTTTGCTTTAAGTTTAGGAGTAAGAATCTTCTAGAATTTTAATGTTTGCATCATGTGAAGTAGTTTTTTAGGTTCTTGCCTTTCCTTCTCTCTCTCTCTCTCTCTTCCTTCCCCCTATCCCATATAACTATGCCATAGTTCCCAAATATTTTTGGAATGTTTGTTTGTTTGTTTGTTTGTTTTTCTGCAGAATTACTTTGACACTTTAAAATCAAATTAGCAAACACTCTTCCATTAGTCTATGTGTGTTTCTCTATATAATACCACATTGCCTAGATTACTTTTCTGGAAACAATATGGGTTAAATCCTCCATATTTTTTCTTTCTTGAGATTACTTGGGTTATATAAGGTCCATTTGCATTTCTGCATAAGTTTTAGTTATAGTTTATCAATTTCTACAAAATGGCCACTGCGATTTTTTTATTTGAAATTCCATTGACTCAATAGAAACATTTTGTGGTGAGCAGGCATCTTGACATTGATTTTTAGCCCATGAACATTTATTTAGATCACCTTGAATTTATCTCAGCAATGTTTTGTAGTCTCCTGTGTACAACTATTGCACAGCTTTTGTTAAAGTTAATCTATTTATATTCATGGGCTTTGGTTCTATGAAATATAGTAAATTTTATTTTTTTTAAAATTTTAAGATATGCTTAGATTTGCAAGTGAATTTAATATACACATATCCCCAATTTTAAAAAGTTTGTATTACAACACTTTGCTTTTACTAAAAGCCTACTTTAGTACTTTCTTAAGTGAAGGAAAAAAAAATTCAAAAAGGATTTCACATTTACAACAATACACAAAAGGAGATAGCTTTCAGAGTTTGTTTTGCAGGAAACCATTTAAGAGAAAACGCACAACTCGAACATCAAGAGGGGCACCTCCAAGCTCCTTCCCCGAATTACCTTCAACATTAGGTCGCCATTGCTGTGAATTGTGTCTATGCTTTATCTTGATTTACTTTGCACATCTATTAGCTAGATGTGTCCTAAGGTATCAGAAAAGCCTGAGGGAACTCATGAGAGTGTTACTATAGGCATTAGCTAATAGCTGGGAGTGGAGTCTTCCCAGAAATGAATGCAAAGCACTTGTGAAAGAATTTCATTGTAAGTGACACTGCTGTGTGGATATCAGAAAACTGTGACTTTAATTTTGAAAGACCAGACCACAATGGTTTAGGGCAGTTATGCAGGATGTTTTGAATGCCTACAAAAAACTGTATGATAGAAAAATACAGGAGGCTAAACAGCCAGGCATGCTGCTGTCCTTCATATCTTCCACACCGGCCACAGCAGATGATGAACTTCAACCTTCAACCTGGAGGCAGGGAGACATAGAGGAAGGTGTAGACATTAGTGAAATGCCTGCGCTGATAGAATTTGATGATAAGATCTTGAGATGACTCTTTTCTGCTCTCTCTTAGATCCTACTTTTCTGCAACTTCCCCTATCTCGGCTACCAACAACTCGGTCTAACACCATCATTGTCACCTCTCATCTCTCTAGTGTGTACACCGTATCCCCACTCTGGTAAGTGAAACTGCTCTCTACATCCATTATTTCTACTTTTATGGATTGTGTGTTTTGCATTTATCCTATCACTACTGCTTTTACCCTATGTTAGTGTTACTTTAGCTTTTATACATTATCTTGTATGATTCGGTTGAGTCTGGGAACACTCGAATATTTTTCCATGTAAATTAATGGTAATTGTTTCTTTGCTCTATGTCATTTCAGTTTAGAAAAACTTTCATAAGTATGTTATCCTTTTGGATAGGGTGTTTTGTAACTATGCCAAATGTGTGTTTTGTGACTATGCCAATTTACTTATTAGTTCTTAGAGTTATTTTAACTGACTCCTTAACATTTTCTACATATAATATCAGTTTTCTGTGATTAAAGCACTATTTCATGTATTTCATTTTATCCTTCAAATCTTTATGCATTTTATTTATATTCCCATCTTTTTGAATGTGCTCACCTAGTAAAATATTGAATAGAAATGGTGAGAAGTTAACTTCTTTTACCACTCTTGATCTTAAAAGGCAATCAGTCTTGTACCATTAACTATTAAATTTGCCATGGTTTTGCATAGATGCCCTTTATCAGGTAGAGGAAGTTCATTTCTATTTTAGTGTCATGATAGTTTTTTTAATATTATAAAGAGATATTTAAGTTTCCCAGTATTTTTCTGCAACTATTGAGATGACACGTTTTTTTTTTTTCTTGCTTGTTTAATGTGGTATGTAGTTTTTGAATCTTATTCAAACTAAGCATTTCTAGCATTAACTTATGTTATACATAACATAACATTATGTATAACGTTATAAATATTTCTGGATTCAACTTGATAGTTATTAATTTTTATGCAGGTTCAGGAGGGGTAGTTTTGTATAATTTTTGTTTCTTATAACAATGTCTGTGTTGAATCAGAGTTATGTTGACCACAAAATAAGTAAGTTGGGAAGTAGTCTCTTTTTCTGTAATTTCTTAAAAGCTTAGTTTCTTTAAATCTTCAAGTTCGCTGATCTTTTTCTTCTGTTATTTTATTAGTTTTTCAGCATTTCTATTTATAGCCACATGATATATTTTATTGTATATTATTCAATTCTTTAATTTGTTCTTCTGATATATTCATAGTTTTCTTTACATACTTGAACATTGGGTTTTATTAGATGACATCAAAACTAGTGCTATGTTCTAGGGCTAGAGAATTATGATAATGAACCAACCATAACTAACTTAGTGAACTCAGTAGTGAATCTTTCACAGGTTATTTGACAGAAAATGTTGGTAACTGAAATCATTATCACATATGGACTATAAGGATCATATGTCATTGGATTTATTGTTTGAACTTTACCATGGAAAAGCAGTATAAAAGTTTGGAAGACAAAAAAACTCATGTTTTTTTATATATACTTTTAGATGGATTTCCCTCCAAAATTAGAACAGTATCTAGTTTAGATAGTTTATTGTATAAACATTTGACATCACAATAATTTTAGCATAGCTTATCTATTTAATGGTGCTTTCTGTAGGATGACCAGAATTATACGAGGCCCAGAAATTATTTAGAGAAGTGAAAGTGGACTTCTCTGCTTTGATTATTATGTGTTTCTCTTAGAGAAAAGCAGTTGTCCTTTGTCCATGAATTTAATTCCACATGCTGCATTCTAAGATTTATATCTTGCAAATGCTCCCTTCTCATTGCTATTCCTCCACATGTACAAAGGAGTAAGTAGTGTTATTTATAATATTTTCTTGCAAATTGGCTTCTTAAGGCAGAATGATTGTTCCTCAAAACAGGACCAGTATATTTAAACCTACGCATTCTGCATCTAATGTAGATTTTCAGAGTACTATGATGTTCAAGTATGTTGTACAAAATAAAGAATGTAAAGCTTTGGTGTCAAATAGGTCTGTATTCTAATCGTGTCATGAGGATTACACATTTTGTGACTTGAAGCAATTTATTTTACCTGTTTCAAACTTACTTCACATATGTAAAAGTGGAATCATGAGAATACCTATATTATAGGATTCTTTTGCGAGATAAATGTAATTGAAGCATTTAGCAGAGCCCCAGGGACTTGCTGAACATTGAACAGATGTTTACTTTTTTTTCATATATTAACACAAATATATACGATGAGATAAAAATGGGTTAAATTGAGAAAATATTTATATGTGTGTGCGTGTGTGTGTGTGTGTGTATTTGTACACTTATATTCAAGAGCAAATCATGGTCTCAAGCAACCACATTGTTTTAACTTCTATGTCACCTTCACTGGGCCAGAGGGTCAGATATTCTGGGTGTGTCTGTGAGGGTATTTCCCAATGAGACTAATACCTGAATCAGTAAACTGAGTAAGGCAGACTGCCCTCCCTGATGTGGGAGCTTATCCCATTCCTTAAAGACCCATGGTAATGCCTTCCTTGCCTGCAGCTCCAATGAAACAATCCCATGAGAAATATAGCTTCAGTTCAACAGACACGTGCCGTGTGCTAACCACTCGATCTGCATCCCTCACATTTTACACAGTAACCGAGTAGAACAAAAAGACTGAGAAAGAGGTAACTTCTCCAGGCACTCACTTGATGGGGACATGTCCCTTCCTACCGTTGGACCTGAACTGAAAAACCTATTTGTTTTGGGACACAAGTCAGCTGAGTTGAAATGAAACTCTATCTACAGCTCTCTGTGTCTTTAGTTTGCTGACTGCAGGTTTTGGGACTTCTGAGCATCTGAATGACAGGAACCCCTTTTTCTTATGACAACACTCTTTCTCTCTCTAAATATCCTACTGGTTCTGTTTTCTCTGGAGAATCCTAACTACTTCACTAAGACTCTGCAACTTTGGCCATTTACTAAAGTTCTCATAGATCACAATATAGGAAAAGAGGAATTTTCTGCATTTCTGGGTACCAACAACTCATAAATTCCAGGCCTATGTCCTGATGTTTGCTGTGATTCTTACCTTAGTGCTGTTTCCTGAAAATAAAAAGTATAATGACATATTTATTTACATATACTGAGCAGTCATGGAGTAAATAGCCTGGGGGGGGGGCGGGTGGATAAAACTGCACCAAGAAACAATTACTTCTCTATTCCAGAGAACCACAAGATGAATTTATAATGTGAACGGTAGGGGGTCAGCCCATCTCTGGCTTGAAATGTGTTTGCCTTGGATCCTTACTCAGCCTTTTATGGTATCAAACTGTCTTAGTCACCTTTAAAAACAAAGTAGAGAACATTTTAAAGGCAGTAAGGTGAAAGGCCAAGTTCAATTATTCCTCAGACACATTCAAACTGTCCATCGACAGGCAGTTAGCACTTTCGAGCGTGGTACAGATTCCCAGGGAATCGGTGTCGTACTGAATCTGATGCAGAGAAATGCAAGTTGAAACCAAACATGAAATGCCATGATAATAAATGACAACTACTTTCTTTAAAAGAAAATTTTTGAGATCTGCTATTCTGATGATGGAAAGATAAATTTATGCTGTCTGATATATTTCTTATATCAACTAATGGCCCAGGTACTGATCTGAGCTCCAGCCTGATCTGAGCCCCAGCCTGGAAATGAGGTATGCTCTGCCTGATGTATGCTCTGCCCAAACAGAACATTTATTTGTAGAGTTTATCTCATCTATCTCCTCCTTATGTTAAAGCTACAAATAGTCATTGAGTCCCATCTATTTACCAAACATTGTTTTAAGTGTGTTAAGGATGTAAATGTGATCAAGATATAATCCCCTCTCTCAAAGCAGCTTACAATTCACTGGAACATTTTAACAAGCATTTATTGATCACTCTTTCAGGCCAGGTTGTGTTCTAGGTGAAAGGTATACATAGACATAGATGACACTTTTGAGAAATACTGCTTTTGAGCAATATTGACCCACTAAGGAAGATACCACAAATTTAATAATTTGTGCAAAATACAGCTATATACAAGCAATCCAGAGTGAAGAGTGAATAATTAAGTCTGAACAATTAAAGTCTGAAAGAGGAAAAAGACTAGATTACAAATAAAATATGAGCATGAGAGAATGGGGAGATGGGTAACCCTGAGTCCAATACCTTTTAAAATTCACATTAAAAAGAAAAAGCATACAGTGTACAGGGAAAGAAAAATTGCTTGAATTCAATCCCAGCAAGGAGGGTATTGGCCAGCTTCCAAGGATCTAGTTAGCCCACATACAAGATCTTCTAACTCCAAATCTGGAAAATGTTTTCTTCCAAGCTCCTTCAGCATGGATAACCTTTTTATTATGATTTGTCTCTTATAAACCACTGTTCCTTCGTAAATTCTTAGTCTCAAGACTGCCTATTACCTTGCTTGGAATTTGATTGCAAAGACCATGGCAAATATGTCTTCTGCAGTCACCACAAGATTTTTATACCAAATGAACAGGATAGATACCTGTTGAGTGACAAAGACAAGTTTTCCTCCATGACATAAACATTTCAAAGCCCACCTTCTTGGCAGTGATGACATACACATTTAAAGCTCACCCTTCCTACCCTCCATGCTATGAAAATATCTCAGGGCTTTTTCATCCTGATCCAAGGCTCTGCAGTCCACTGTGATGGTGTGTGTGACCACTAGAACCATAAAGGTCCTATTTAAGAAGTAATTTGCTATTCAGTTCTAAGAAAAGAACATTTCCTTAGAACATAAAAGAAACAGAGTACCTTCTAAATGGAGAATATATAAAAGATGATTTTTGAGTACTCATTATTCTTTAGCCAAATTCAAAAATAATAAAATGTGGATGTGCATAATAAGTAGAGATAGGAATAAATTGGAGACATTCCTGTCCTAAGTGATTGTTAGGAGTTACAAGAGTTCTCGGAGCTTAGTTTGCTTCTAGTAAAATAGGGTATATAAAATTATGCACCAAAAGAAGACTCCTATTTCCTGGTTTCAGCTTATGTAAGATTTATAGACACTTGAAATAAATGTAAAAAGCATGTAAATATAGCTTGGAGGTGTAAGACAAGAGATAATATAAAGAACCTACTTATTTCTGCAATAGAGACTGGCTAAATATTAAATAGTAAAGATTTAAAAGTAAAAGAGCTTTGCTCTTTCGCAGGTTAGATTTATTCAATTACTGGCTCCTAAAACTGTCAAAAAAGATGCCATTCAGAAGTATTTGGGTACACAAAATTTGGAACACTCATTTTATTGTCAACCAATTGAGACATATATTTTTTAACTTCACACCTCATATGTACAAAGCACTATGCTAGTTGTCATAAGGAGATTCAAATAGGCATCAGATGTGCCTTCAAAAAGCTTAAAACCCAGCCAAGAAACTGAAAATATGGGACATACATATATACATATGTACTGAGATATGTTAGCATCATTTTCTATAAGGTATACACCCTCAGCAAGCGTATACGCAATCAGCACTATAGATTTATATAAGAAGGGAGGGTTTTTTATGAATGGGATTGTCAGAAACACCCTCTGCAAGACATAACATTGCAGTTGGTTCTTCAAGGGAACTAGTGTGGAAAGAAAGTTCAGAGAGTTGTTTGAAATGAGGCATGAATGACTACCATGCTAGAGAGGACAATCCCTGTATGGGATTATTGGAAAAGGGACTTAGAAGTAGAACTGCAAACACCTTGGTATTAGGACTAAGAAATATGAATTTTAATGTGTGAACTCCTTTGCGCAAGGAGTTATTTGTTGAAGGAGACACTTTAGAATTTTGCAACTGGGTGGACCATGTAGTTGATTTTCAGAGAGGAGATAGCAAGTGTTGAAATGACAAGAACTAAACCAAAATTGAAGTTGTGAAATCGAAAGTTAAAGATTCTAAAGCAAAAAGCATGGACTATAAATAATATATTCATAGATTATATATTCTATAGATTATACATTCACAAAATGTCTCCCTAAATGAACCCCACATCACTAAAGATTGGGATTTAGTTGACAGTTGGTATCACTTACATGTGGAATATAGAGAAACCAAAGGTTCAAACAAAGACAAACTATGAAGCCAGTCTTTGGAAAATGACCTTAGTTCTGAGGCATTCAAGAAAGGAGGGGTGGCGCAGGCAGTTGAGTGTAGCGCTGTGAAGCTGTCCACAGCCTCCACAGCACAGGTTTGCTCCCGGCCTGCCATAGAGATACCCACATGGTGCAGCAGACCTCTCCTGTCTCACCCGCTTCTCCTCTCAGCAGTGTATTTCGGTCAGTCTGCCTGTTCTGTTCCCCGCTCTGTCTCTCGTGAATCCTCTCACCCTCCCACACATCTGGCCTGTACCCCAGTTCTTGTATGCATGAATAAATAAAATCTTAAAAAAGAGGGAGGGGAAGAGAGAGCACAATGACTGATGAGGACTGGGGGCAGTGGGAGAGCCACGATGACCACACCTAAGGAGAGAAATTCTATTGTCAAATAGGATTTGTCAAACAGAAATCCTATTGTCAAATATTAACAAGGACATGAAATAATAGTAAACAATGGTGTTTAATAATAATATAAAAAGCTAAAAACTCAAAGAAGGTGGGATTTTAGAAGGTTTCTCTGTCTTCATTCCCCCAACCCCAGTTAACCAGATCAAGCTTTCCTAAAATGAGGCTGTACCTGAGTGGAAAAAAGCTAAGACTGTTGAGCTTTCAGAGAGAAATACTAAGAAACTTACAAAGTGTGCACCTTGTATTTAATTCTCATTTTGAAAAGAGTGGGCTTTACGGAAATCCAAATTCTCTCTTAGCTTTTTGTTCATTAACCTGGTGCTTTAGTTTAGAAACAAGCAGTAAGGAAAATAGCAAGACTGAGGATATCTGACACAGCGATCCAGGATCCAGGGTCAATGAGAATGTCACAGAAGTCTGCAAAGCAGACAGGGAAGCATACGAGGAAGAACAATTCCATGAACTGCTGCATCTTCCTCTAGACAAACTTAACTCTTTTTCTTTCTGTTCTTCCTCTTATTTCTTTCCCTCTTTCCTCTCTTCCTTTCTCCTAACTCCCTCGTTACCCCTCTTTTCTCCCTCCATCGTTCCTTTTTTTCTTCGTGTCTTTTTTGATGAGGAGAATGAGTGTATCCTTAAGTTTCACTGAACAAAGATTTGACGACGAAGTGCATATTTCTAGTTGATGCCCGGTTTTCATATCTTTTAGCAAAAAAGACCTTTCCCTTTTGTAGCCCAAAGGTGGAGCTGTTGCAAAAGGAGAAAGTCAGACACACCAGCCGTGCCGGGCGGGGCCGCCAACACACCAGGCAAATACACACGCAGGGCTGTGCCGATGAGCCAGAGCCGCAGATCCTGGAGGCTTTGCTTCCAAAACATAAACATTTCCTTTTTTTTCCCAAAGAGAAATAAAAATCCTGATTACAGCAGATGCATTACTGCCAAATTGTGCAAAATAGAAGAAGTATTAAGTGTCTGCTTAACCCCCTTTAATTGTTAATTCCATGCACTTTAGTAGATTTCAGTATTATCAAAATAACTGCAGGGAGAGAAGATTCAAATTCATCTGGGTTCATTAATACCACCATTTATCAGCGTAACGTCCTATAGATAATGATTGGAGGGTCATTCTGTTTTCTCCATTTCTACACTTCTCTATAGTGAGCTGAAATGCTGTCGGGATAGTTGGGATAGTTACATTTCAGTGAGAGAAAACCTAGACAAATGCTCATTTCCACCACTGAAAAGGAGCTTTCTGCCTCTGCATTTGGTGACCTTTCACAGTATTTCCCATAGAAGCAGCATTTGTCTTTCGGGATCGAAACACGACAGTTTGCTTTCCTCATTCTAAGAAGTAACATATTTTGAAAACCCATTTTATGGAGAGAAACATGTACAGAGCCTGCTTAATTGTTTTAGGTCCTCCTGGGGGGGCGGGTGAATTTTTAATCTTTGTTTGCCTAGACTCAGCTGGTGACTTTGTCTAACAGTTTTGACTGTTCTGCTTGAAAAACTGAAAGCCCCCTTTGGATTGTTTCCTTCTTCCTTTGTCTCTATCCCTAAAAGCAAAGACCTTCAAACTGATGTCTTAAAAGCAAACAGTTCAGCTAATTTCAAAATGCCCCATTTACTCCCAAAATATGATTTTGCCTTCATCACTTTAATGTTTACTTCCAACTCTGAGATGCTGGAATAAACAGGGACAAAGTAACCTGAGATGTTTTATGCCACAGAGACAAAAAGGTATTGATCCTTTTTGCCTCTGGAAAAAAGGTTTCTAATAATTTCCAGATATATTGTAGATTGCATTGCTATCTTTAATTAAAACATGACACAAGACAGAAACCAATTATTTACTCTTTTTATACCATAGAGCCACCTTTATCCTAATGGATTCTGTTGTGCCATTTGCAAATTGGCAGATTTGTTTTCAGTACTATTTGTGTGTGTATGTGTGTGTACGTATGCATGGGTTCTTATGCTGCTATGCTTAAGTGCAAGCATGCTTGTGAATTTATTCTTGACTTTGCTACTGGTGACATTTAAATGTGGGTTTATGTTGGATAGTTAAAAATATATAAAAGGCTGAGTTAGACCAACACTGTCGATCGTGTATGCCCCCAAGATGACTGTGGAGGGAGTTTCCAAAAGGGCTTTATTTATGCAGTTATGGTGCATCTGAAAAAGGACTTAGCAAGCAGTGGCTGAAGCAAAGTGGAGTAAAAAGAAATGCCTTGAAAAGGAACTGATTTCAGATACAGAAATAAAGCAACTTCATCCAACTATAAGAATACTTGAACTGCCTCCGTCCCTTCCTTATTTCTTATTCTCCCCCAGCTGTTTCAAAAGGCATCTCTCATCGCAAGTCTCTGGGGTTTTTCCTCTGATCCAGACCTGGCCTATGTTCTCTTCCTTCCTTTCAGACACTGCTGGTCTCCAAGACATCTCCTCGGCAGCTTTTGCCATCTGGAGCTGTCTGCCTTCAACTCTGCCGTGCACACTCAGGCTCCTTGAAGCTGTCATCGCGAAACATATTTATTACTTCCTCATGCCTGGGCTTCTTGGTGCCATGTTCCTTCTGCTCTTTGATTATGCAGGGCAGAGGCAGTATTATTTTACCACCTGAATTAGTGCTAAAGGACACTGTTAGTGTTGAGAGCATGGCCTCCAAAGGAGAGGTGGGCATAGCATGGGGTTGCCCCCTGACAGCCCGTGTGCTGATGTTAGGTGGTACCCCATGCGGCGCAGAGGCTGGCAGGCAGGGCCACCTTCGCCTCACTTTGCTGCTATAGTCTATGCTGTGAAATATCACTGATGTAAAATGAATCTAATGTGACTGACTCTCTCTCTCACTTCTCTGATAATGTGCCCAGCTACCTCAGGTGGCAATGCTTTTTAGGTCATTGCCATTACTGGCTTCATCCTGTGAAAGAACGGACTCGCTGACAAAACAGAGAGGAAGTTGTTTAAGAGATCAGAGAACATGGTTATTCTGAAAAGCCCTTTCTCAACAAAATGGCAGACTTGCTAAAGTTTGCAGATAAGATTGATCTAATCCACCATGAACAGAGAAATCCATTTACACATTTGTATTTGCAAAATTCTCCTTGGGGTCCCTGCCTTATGACTGAGGTAGAGTTAATCCCATGGTACTGTGTGGTTCTCTCAGTACTTCTAGTAATAAACTCACATTTCAGGGACTCTTGGTGGATATACTGAAAATGCACAAATTCAAGTGCATCCTATAATGACAGAAATCATATTTCACAAGTATTGGACAGTGATGGAAATAGATTTGACTTAAAAAAATAAACTTCACTTGGCTCAATATCTTCATTTACACCATTATTTCTTTGATTATAGTTGCCTCTTAATTGATAACATTAAATGAACGAGGGGGAAAGTCACTGCCAAATGTGTCCCTTAACAATTTTTGACAGATGCTCTGATATGAGCAGCTGTAATAATGAACAAGGAGGGAGAAAGTTCCAAAAGGATCTTAGAGTTCAGCTTTGGTTCAAGAAGTATCATTAGTCACATGTGAGAAATATTAACATTTTCTGTTAATTCCAAAGAGCTTTCCATGCTATGTGATATCCATGGCTAGTATAATGGTAGAAGCACATCGAGGTCTGAAGTAGGGAAAGAAACTGGAGGGTTTTTTTTTTTAATTTTATATATTTTTTACATCATTTTTCATTTTTGCACAATGTATGCATTTCATCTTGGTTATAGTCCCCATACAATTCCCACCCGCCCTTGTTTTGATCCTACTCGCCACACCCCGCCCCCCCCCCCACCATAGAGTGTCTCTGGTTTATAGTTACTTGTTGATTTTGATTTTTACTTTATTATAATTAGTCTTTTCCTGGTCCCTTATTTAGGTTTTCTATATTCCTGCTATGAGTGAGACCATCTGGTATTTTTCTTTTTCTTTTTGGCTTATTTTGCTGAGCATGATCCCTTCCAGCTCCAACCATGTCGCTGCAAATTGCATGAGTTTATCTTTTTCGATTGCTGAGTAATATTCCATTGTGTGTATGTACCACATCTTCTTGATCCAGTCATCTATTTTTGGACATTTGGGTTGTTTCCATAACTTAGCTCTTGTAAATAGTGCTGCAATAAACATAGGGGTGCAGGTGCCCTTTGGAATTAATGTTTCTGTGTCCTTTGGGTAAATACCTAGGAGGGGAGTTGCTGGATGTTATGGAAGCTCTGTCTTTAGGAGGTTGAGGAATCTCCACACAGCTTTCCATAGTGGTTGGACCAGTTTGCACTCCTACCATCAGTGCAGGAGAGTTCCTTTTCTCCACATTTTCCAAAGAGGAAATGCAAATGGCCAACAGGCATATGAAAAAAATGTTCAACATCACTTGTAATCAGGGAAATGCAAATCAAAACTCCAATGAGATACCATCTTAAACCAGTGAGAATGGCACATATTACAAAAAACAAACAAACTAGCAACAACAAAGAAACTGGACTTTTTGAGGGAATTTTGAGTTCTTGCTCAGTGTCAGGAACAATGTCTTATATGTGTCAGGCTGTTGAATCTCATAAAGTTCTCTCAAAACACAGACAGTGCAAGTATTGTTATTTTGTTTTACACATGAAGAAACTGAGGCTCAGATGACTAAGATCAATGTAGTTTCATGCTTAAAAACTTACTTTAATGTATTAGTTTATTGGGAAAGCTGTTTCACTGGTTTATCCTTCCTGAGATTTTAGCAAACTTTCATGATTAAAATCCCAAGAAAGCCAAGGATGAAAGTGAAGGACAAAGAGGCAAAGATAGATTTGGTGAGTTCATTTGGTTGTGGGAATAGAGAAAATTCTCACAGAGTCCTCACAAGGACCAGGCTGAGGACTGGGCAGTCTGGAGTAACCATCCCCCAGAGCACTCTCCAAAGACTGTCTCTAAAGTGGAATAAGATTGTTTTGCTCAATTCATGTCTAATCCTCCCTTAGCAAAGAAATAATTTGCACTGGATGGGGAAATAAAAGGGTAAGTTGCTAACACCCTCCTGGACATGAGGGATAGAATCAGATTTCAAATTTATTAAATGTTCGCTGAAGACTGAGAAGAAGTAAAGTAACTGTTGTTGAAGAATTATTATTATTTTTTAATCTCTGGTCTCATTTTTTATGCTTCTAGAAAAGAGATGGGTCAATGCCCTCAAAAGTAAAGGAAATAGAAAAAAGTGCAATGAAACATTCAGACAAATAAATAAAACATAGGGGAGATATAAACAGTGCTTTCTGAGCAATGGGAAACCCAAACGACCCTTGTTGTCTTGAGATTTATAAGTCTGCATATCACAGATGCCCTGTTGCTTTATTCATACTGTTAAGGGAGAAAGGCAGTCCCTAACCATCAGCACCCATCATTAAATCATTACAGAAGCACTATTGTTAAAGCGCTAATACTTTAAAAAAGACACATACACACACTATCACACAATTTTGTTTTAACAGAACACAGGGTGTTTAGACAGTTACTGTATTGCCTGGACAACATAGAGAGCCTCAAAGCTACTATTTTAGAGAAATAAATATACTCAAATACATTTTTTATTTGTTTATTTTTTCCAATCTGATTATTGTTTGGAGACCTGGATCAAGAAAGATTTAAAATGGGTTAAGGGAAGATGGATGGGTTGGAATGAGGTGCTTGGCTTTTATAGAAATTCTACATTTCAGAATATTAAGCTGATCATCACATATATGATGTGACTACACACCATTGTTGAGAAGACCATTACATGTATGCCTACTGATTACATCAATTTTCAGAATCCTGATCTGGGACATTCCTATCTGTTTGAGTCCCTCTCAGCTCATTTGATTATACAAACTTTATAATTGCTTGAAAGAGTTTTTCCACCTTCCTGAACATCTTTATGATCATTGCTTTGAATTCTTTATCTTGTAGATGGCTTATCTCTGTTTCATTAAAGTCTTTTCCTGAGGCTTTATATTGTTCTTTTGGTGGGATCTATTCCTTAATTTCTTCCCTTTGCTTGATTCTCTGTATTTGAATCTGTGTACTAGGTGAAATAGCTTCCTCTCCCTGCCTTCAGCATGGCCTTCTTTAAGTATGGAATCATATACTTCAACATTGCTTTGTGTTTTGATTGCTTTTGAACTTTTATGGTTTTCTAGGGAGCATGGTTAGTTCTTGATAGAACCCTATTGTTGGGGTTCTGAGATCTGTCAGTGTTCCAGAGGGAGAGGTATGTTTTGTTTATTTTTCTAAAGATTTATTTTATTTATGCATACAAGAGCTGGGGTGTAAGCCAGAGGTGCAGGGGGAAGAGGAAGGATTTACCAGAGACAAATTGGAGAGCAGAACAGGCAGATTGACTGAATTACACTGCTGAGGGGAGCAGTGGGTGAGACAGGAGAGGTCTGCGGTGCCATGTGGGTCTCCTCCCTGGCCTAGGACTGAACTTGTGTTGTAGTGGCTGCCAATAGCTTCGTAGTGCTGAGACTCAATCCCTTGCGCCACCAGTGAGGCTGGGGAGAAATCTGTTTTATCATCTCGTTTAAGGCCAACTGAAGGTCAGACCCTGACACATCAGCTTTTAAAGTATGGCCCTGGAGGGCCACAGTCATAAACGAGGCTGACCTTTTACCCCAATGCTATGGAGGTGTTCTTTTGGGAATTACTACAAGAAGTGAGGTTACACAGGGGAGGGAATGTGTTCTTGCACAAGGGGCTATGATTACAGTGAATGGGTGAATTGGTGATGGGAATTTTGTGGGGACTACACCTGAAAAGAGAAAGCATACAATGTACAAAAAGGAAGAATGATGTAAAAGATATATAAAATAAAAAAAAAAAGAGGTGGAGCTCTAGACAAGTGTGTCCCCTCATTTCTCTGAGCTGTAAGGAGGTCAGTAGTGAGCACAAAGATATTGTCCTCCAGCTATGTTCCCTGAGAACCTCAGCGATGCCTCAGTGGGCTGGTGTGAAGGAGATGGTGAGGCCAATGCTGCTTGGTAGGCCAAGGAACAGCAATTAGCAGTGCAGCATGCAAATCAGAAGTAGTTTTGGGTGTGGTGAATCTCACTGCCTTCATCAAGGTTGACTGGGTAGGTTGCAGCCAGTCTTCTGGCTCTAGCAGAATGGGGGTGTCCTACAGTGGTGTCCGCCAACTCCCCTGGTAGTAAGATGAAGTAAAAGCACTAACATCACATCTGTGAATGCCTCCACCCCTGGAGAAAGTTACAACAGACTTTGCCACCCTGGCTGATGCTTTAATTTTACTAATGAGCCTCTTTGATGTACCACATGCATACTTTTCAAAATGCTTTTTTTCTAGGCCCTTGGGTGAGTGAATCTGACCTTCAAAATCAAGACTTTCCCTCCTCTCCATCTCTTGGCTTTCCTGCCCACCTTGTTGATTTTCAAAGCTCTTGCAGATATAAGTGCCAAGAATTGGGGTGCCCGATGTGGTGCAAGATGCTGACTCCTCAGGGAGAAGCCTATATTTGTGAGTTTCCTTCCTATGTGGGTCACCAGGTCAGGTTTGAGGTTTCTTGGTGACTCCATTTCTGCCTTGCCTACTCATTTTACTGTGGTCCTTTTTTCCCCTGTGGAGAAGCTGTTCAGCTTGGTCTCAGATGTTTCTCAGAATTATTCCGTATAGAGCTGCGTATATGTATGTCCATTAGAAGAAGTCCAAAGCATCTTTCTATTCCACCATCTTGAATTCAACTATCCTCAATTCTTAGAGCATTATTGTGTCTCTGCTATCTATTTGAATCTTAACATGACTTAGACCTTAAGTAGACTTAGTTCTGAGCTTTCAAGTAAATGCTAAACAACTCAGTGACTGAGACGTGGTCTTACATTTTCCTTCAGCGAATTCCTGCTCCAAGTCCTTGGCACCATGTGTCACATCACCGCTTACTCATTTGTGTATTTGCTTATTTGTTCCTCCTACATCATCAAGTGCCTGTTCGCATTGCTTATTGAAAGTGGAATAAGTGCTTACATTCACTTAGTTGAGATATTTAAAGCAATAAAATATATATGGAAAGAAAAAGACTTTCACAGAATGAAGCTGAGTGTCCTCCAATCAGGATAGAAGGGAGAGAAACTTCAAGAAGCAACATTGTCTATGGTCATGACAGATATCAGCAGAGTCCTCCAAACCCTCCAGGAAGTTCTTTTTTTTTTTAAAGATTTAATTATTTATGCATACAAGAACTGGGGTACAGGCCAGAGGTGTGGGGCATGAGAGGATTCACCAAAGACAGAGTGGGGAACAGAACAGGTAGATTGAATGAAATACACTGCTGAGGGGAGCAGTGGGCAAGACAGGAGAGGGATGCTGTGCCATGTGGGTAGCTCCCTGGCCGGGAGTTAAACTTGTGCTGCAGAGGCTGCAGATAGCTTTATATTGCTTCATCTTAACCCCTTGTGGCACTAGGGAGGCCCCAGGAAGTTCTACACTAAATTTGTGACTGGCAAGATAGCGTGTTTGTAAATGCATGTCATTGGTTTGAGAAAGCCAGGATACTGTTTACCAGAAACATCTTTTTTATTCACTGGTCATTCCACTATTTTTATTGGATTTCAGAAACAGTCTTCAAGAATTATATTTTGTTTCCTTTGTGGATCTCCTAGATCAGAGATATCTTAGTCACAAGTTTGAAGTACATTTTAGCTGACTTTGATTAAAAGAAGAAATAGATGAAAAAAGAGTTACACTACAAAATTTTGAATCATTTCACCTAGAGTTACCTGTGATAAGAATGGGGTGGTGGTAAAAGGAGTAATGTCAGAGCAATGCAGTGAGTTTCTAATGAGTGAGGGACTGTTTCTAATGAGTGAGGGAGTTCTAATGAGTGAGGGACTGTTGCTAAAAAGAGAGCTAGGATGCCAGGTGGATGTATTCCTGTCCCTGGATCTGCTTCTGGTGTCAGAGTTGGTGGGGAAGTTGCTGCAGTGCATGTGCAGTGACCCAGCCTGCCGGCTGTTCTGCTGGTTATCTGGTTCTGACCTTAGGGTTGATATCTGGTTGTCACTACTACCACCACTTTGAGGTCTCATGTGAAAGTTTCTGTCCAGGGCAGTGATGTTATTAATGCCCAAGGTTTAAAGAGAATATCTATAGAAAACTCCATTCACCTATTATTGCTCTAGGAAATTATGTTTATTCTTTGAAAAATGTTGAGGTTTATGTGTATATTCTTTGCTTTGCTATCCCTTGGGTGCCACATATTGACACGAGTCCTTTTTTCCTTCCTTTTTGGCAATTAGAGTGCAAAGGTGCCCATGAGGACTGAGGGCTTGGCAGAATGTACTAGTGAACACAGGGTGCTTACTGCTGGCAGACAGAACCACAACTTATTTTGAAAACATTCATTTGGGCTAAAAATGATAAATCTGTATTTATCTTCTTAAAATGCTCCCAGAGGAGAAGAAAAGGAAAAGAGAGCCCGGATTTGGAATGCATAGAGACCAGAGAAAAGAAGAAGGCAAAATCTGCTTTTCCCAATAATTTATCTTCTTTGATACTTCCAGTGGGCATTGGGTACATTTCCAGTCTGTATTTTGAAAGATAAAATGAATATTTCATTTAACCAGCTGTATTCCAGAATATGTAACTATCCAAAGCCTCATTATGAAGAGCCAGAAAAAGGCTTCTTTTCTTCATCATATATGAGCCAAAAGAAAATGTTTTCCAAATAAGAAATGGTAGATGCCACACATAGCCCTCACAGTGGCTGGCCTTTCTGATAACTCTGCAGTACTGCCCAAGAATTCCTTCTAGTTAAACTAGTGATGTTTTCTAATGCTACACATATTACCTAAGACAATTTCCCCCCAATGTTTAAATATTTTGTAAGCAAGAAGTAATTGAACATTTTGAAAGATAAATTGGAATGCATGCAGGAATTTTGGATGTTCATAATAAGAGAAACAGCAGCTTATTTTTCCCCAAAGTGGATAATTCAGTGTTGAGAATTAGAAAAAATATAATACAATCATAACATTCATAAATAGGTATTTTTCTATCTATATTAAATACTATAATAATTTTTAATTTTCTTTTTTTCCTTAAGATGTGTTTTCTTCTATGGTGCTTCTACAGCTTCTTTGTACATATATATAAATCAACTGGATATCTTATTTAAAATGCATATTCTGATTTGGAGGCCTGGGGTGAGGCTTAATTTGCTGCATTTCCAGTATGCTCTCAGGAGATGCCAGAGCTCTTGGTCCAGAGACCACACTTGTAGCAAGACTCCCTACTCTGCTACTTGAATATTGCTTGGCAAATAGTAGACACTCAATAAACATTTACCAATAAATGAGTGAATGGCTAAATAAATGGATCTCAGGCACACTCTTAGTTTCACATTCTTTTTGATTTGTCTCCTAGTTGAGTTAAATACCCAGTTTAGTTAATACAAACAAGATGGTATTTATTCTTGACCAGCAAACACTAAGACATATAGATTTTCAAGGGGAAAAAATAGCCTTTGTTTATAGAGAACACAGAATTTTAGCATATAAAGCTATCACTTTTTTATACACATTAGGAAAGAAAAGCCAAAAAAGTCCAAGAAGCCACATGATGTAGTTGAGAATGAATGTTGCACAAGGAGGGTGGTTATGGCAGAAGGATCTGGGGTCAAACCTTATTTGCTCATGTCTGCTGTGTGGCATCGGGAAGTCGGGAAGTTATATCATTAAGTTTCAGTCCCCTCCCCTCAAAAAAATGGGGGAATTCTTTCCTCTATAAAATTATAAGGAGAGAGTCAAATAAATTATATAGATCTTGGGTTTCTTTTTTTTTTCTTCCTTTAGCCTAACCCAAAGTAACATTATAAGAAAATGTCACAGCAAGTTGGTAATTCCAAACTTTTAGTTGCCAACCCTCTGCTACAGAAGAAAAAATTAGATTTGTGTAGACATATTCCTCTAGATTTCAGAAATCAGATGAAGGCAGGTGTTGAAGACACTTAAGAATATGTATTTCTTCTGCATTACTTATTTTTTGCAAGTTTAAGCATAAGAAATGGCTGCTAGTTTCACAGAAGCTGAGAGTATGAGAAAGTTCCTCCATCATCTCTTTTCAGAAAACTTTTTCCCAGATGAAAACAAAATATTGACATGAAAATGCCAGATCTATTCCCACTTTTTCTTTTCCATCTTTTAGTATTTTTTTATTTGCATACAACTCAAACACATTCTTGGTTTTGTAGCCCCAATCATAAGAAATTCTCATGTACAGTGATTGAAAAATGCCCTTCTTTTTCCTTTTTTTTGTTGGAAATAGAAGGTGAAAAGGAAGAAAATAAAGCAGTACATAATGTGATGTTTAGTTTATATTTCCTCATTTAACTCACTCAACAAGCTTGAACTGAGTACCATGAAATTTATTTTACAGATTATGACATTGAGCTTAGAGAAGTTAAATGTTTTTTCCAAGATTTTATCTTGTAAATGAAATTGAGGATTTAGCTCAAGTTTTTATTCATTTGGAAAATACATCAATACAAAGCATGGCCAGTTTGGTATTTACACCAAATGATGTTGCGTGTTAAAGAATCCTCATGTTAACCACCAAGCAACCATTTTGGTTCAGTGGGTAAGTGTTCTTGAGGAAACTATGTACAGAGCAGGCAACGAGTGTTCCTGAACAATGAATCGTGGGCTGTTGGAGCTAAAGGTTCTGGTTTTCCCCGCAGTGTGTCACTTCTGAATGCTCACAATAAAAAGAATCATTATAATATCCTGGATGCATCAATCAGCTCACTTCACCCTGTAGACTTACATAAAAAGCAACATAATTACTTTGAATCTTCAGTCAACCCTTCAGGTTCAGGGCTTCATTTATTTTCAGCCTTTTCCATGAAGGAGGGAGTGGAGTTTCCAACAAAATCAGTGTTAAAAAAATGTGGAGGTGGAGAGAAGTCCATAAAGTGAGAGTCAAACATTATTTTTCTTTCTTTTTTTTTTTCCATTTCACACACAATGTGTGTGAATATCAGCTTTTGGCTATGGAGTCTCTCTCCAAAGGATAAATAAGGCATGATTTCCCTGAAAACACAAAGACAAAGTGCCATATTTGTTTTTGTTTTTAGATGAAAGCCTGACTTGGTCCACGGTTATGAACTTCTCCTGAATTTCAATTATGTTACAGCCTGTGCCACATAATTTTTGGTCTTTGAGTCCATCCTCTATAATATTTTTTTCATTGTTTCAGGCCTTAACTATGTGTCTGCTCTGTAAGTTTACAAATTATGTGAAATCAAGCATAGTAACTACTCCCTTCTTTACCTTCTTCTCCTCTCCTTTTTCTTCTTCTTTTCTTCCACACCCCCTCATTCTTGTGGAAATAAATAGAGACCATAAATAAATAAATGAGAAAAGCAAAGGCTAGTTATTTTGAGCTTACTATAGCAAGGGAGTCAGCCACTTGGACTTGGGCAGGAACTTAAAGGCAGACAGAGCAGAGGGAACATTTTATAGTAGGAAAAAGGGAAGACTTCAGGTTTGGCCTGATTGGAGGCTGTTGCATGGGGATTATTAAAAACAAAGCATCTGTGCACTGGGTTAATGATGCATATTTGGCTTTCTCTGATTGGTCCTAAATTGGAAACAGAAACAGAAATAGGGAAGCTGTCAGTTATTCATCAGTTTCTGGCCATTAGGATGAATTATCACAAAAGTCATTGTTTAGCTTCCAGGATTGCCATTGGAGATAGAAATCTGGTGCTATCTCTGTAAGTCAGACTTATGGTAGATTTGTTTCTTGGATTTTTTATTGTAGATCAGAGGGTTCTTTTCCTGTGCATGTTGCTGCAGGTATAGACCAAAGTTCTGTTTGTACATGTGCCCCAGTTCATTGTTCATTTCTATATTCCATCTTTGTTTACCCAGAATCCACTGTTTGCTCCAGTCTCACCAATCACCTCTCTAGAAGATAGATCAATTTTTAATTGGGTTTTCTTACTCTCCTCTTGCAATTTATTCTTTAAAGTACTCTGACCCTACCTCTGCCTCAATCCAGAGACTGGGTTAGCATAAACATTGTATTCTCCTGACCAGGCTCATTAAGCTTCTGTTTTAAGCAATCAAATTAGAGTTAATTTGGGGATATTATTATCTTTATTTGTTGTCTCTATTTTACCAGTATTGGGGAAAATTTTTCTTTATTTCCCTAAAGATGGTAGCTGGTATGCTGATGTAAGTCTGGAACTGCAGCAACAAATTTGTCCTCCTGGGGGAATCCAGTTATAGGATGAGGCAGACACTGCAAAAGTCTGTGGGGAGGGAGAAAAGACCCAGGGTTGAATCAATCCAGCCTTGAAGGCTGATCCACTTCAGGACTTGAACTTATATTAAGCCAGTTGAATTGCTTTCTGATATGTGTCCCTACAGTTCTTTTAATTATTTTATTCTGATGGTTTTCCAAATCAACTTGGAAAAGATGGATACCCAGAAAGAAAATATGTTGTAAACAACTCACCTTCTAAAAGCATCTGGTCACCTGAGGATTCTCCTTGGATCCTATAATCCATTTTCCATTGTGTTCAGCTTTCCATTAAAATGCCCATTTAAAATGCTGATCAATTGCTCAGGTGTGAGGGGTTCTGAGCCAAATTACAATGAATTTCACTTTCCTTGATCCTGTGTAGAGGAGAGACATCTCCTCTTTCACTGTTGGCATATACACACCGTCAGCTTGGTCACAGTCTGTCTCAAGATCGAAACTTGAACTCAAGCCAAGGGAAAACCTCCCTTGTACCCAAGTGAATCGTTGACATTGCTAATAAAATTGTGCCTGAAAACAGGGCTTCGGAGGCAGATCATGGCTTCTGAAGCATCATCAAATGAACCAGTTCTCTTACTAGATTTGTTCAGTTATCGTTAAGAGAAGAATTATTTAGATACAGGCAACAGTGAGACACTAAAGATACAGAGAGAATAAAAAAAAAAAAACTGAGAAAATGTCATCTTATTTTTTGGGCATGCATGTAGTTCAGGCTGGCCCCTGCTCAGAGAAGATGAGCATTTTTCATAAGCACTAATGTCAGGTGAAACTTGCCCCAGAAGTAGTATGTGAAGGCAGAGGTATTGATCTGTGGTGACACGAGGTTCCAGTGGTCAGTGTCAGCTCCTCAGGGCTCATTCTGGTACAGCACTGAACTTGGTGTGCCTACCAGCGTTTCATCCTCTTCTGGTCCTATTTCCCACCCATGATGTTTTCAGACAATCCACATGCAACATAAAAACAAAACCAAAACATTTTAGCTGGACTTGGCAATGTAATGTGGCCAAGACTCCATGTACTAAGCATCTCCACTTATTTTAAAAGCAGACGCTTGTTATACAGGTCCCTGGGGAAAAAAAAAAATCTTAAACATTTCTTCACTCTATCAATCCCTTGATTGGTGTATGTATGTATGTATATATATGCTTGTTAGTTGTAGCAGCCAGACAGAAAGATGCCTCAATAGTCTTTGTCTCCTAAGTATTTGCACACTGTACAGTGTCCTCCCCCATTCTGTATGGGTGATTGAGTTATTGGGTTGATAACTGTTGGTGGGTCACCTTTGGCTCAAGCACAGACTGATAATCCAGAAAGAAAGGACAGAGTCACTAGGATAAGATGATGATGGAGCAGAGGGGAGATATTTTTACTGAGACCAAATTAAAAGGAAATTTCTAGACCCTTTTGATGTTTCTATGACACCAAAGTCCTAGAAAACTGGGGAATGGACACAGAATTGATTACATCACAAGGTCTTAAATATTAGCTCATGAAAAAGCATAAAAGATGAAAGAGAAGGAAGAATGTCTCTTATGAGTGAAGTCAGTTGTTTTTCCTCAGTTTGTATATGCACACAGTCTATTCACATGACAGGAGGCAAATGCATGGTAGAGTTTTTATATGGATTGAACTTCTTCAAGTAGATCTTCAGAAGAAAGAAAGGCATCTTCATTATTTCATGGCACTTCCAGTAGGGCTGGAAAAGATATATCCACAAAGCATGGCTCTGTGGCTCAAATTATCTGTAGTGACTTATGAAATTATGCAGAAATGGGATATTGCTCATAATATAACAGACTATCTTTTGTAGAGTAGGGAAGATACTTTAACCAGGTTTGATTCAGGTGCTTGCTTTGCCAATTGTTAAATGTGCATTTTGGTAAACCCGTAAATCTATTTGAGAGTCAGATTTTACAGAAGTAAAATCGGACTCTTTCAAGAAATGCTCTGAAAGTTCTTGTTAGTTCTAACACTCTGGAATTCTGTCTCCATGATGCCATAGTTCTTTCAGTCATAGAACCTCCATCTATAATTACAACAAGAGAAATAGCCTCTGCCACCTTTGCCCATTAGATCTTTAGCATACTGGGTCTAATAGACTGAAAACAGCCTGGTTCAAGGAAGGTTCCAGTATGATCAAAAGGGCAGAAAATAGAATACTTTTGCCTTATGTCAATAGTACAAGTATGTGTCAAGAGTTCCTGTGCTACTAAGGACAGTCTGAAATTTTAAGTGACTTGCACATAAAAGCATACATGGCTGTTTCATCCAAGTAAGTGAAATGGATCCAAAGATGAAAGCTCCATTTTTTTAATACTGTCACAAATCCAAATTAAGTAGAGGTGCCTGCAAAAACCTTTGATTATAGATCATAAAATCTCCAACTTATATCAGACACTGTAAAATTGCTCAGTTACAAATGAAATGCCTACACACTAAATATATCTTTTAAACACCTTGCAGTTCAGGTACGTTTATCTCTGAGATACAATAGTACTTCTGCAGGTCACTGATACAAGGTCAGAAATACTGGTTCTGCTGGCTTGGAATGTATCACTTAATGGCCCATTATTTGAGGACATAGAGCAGAGGCTTCCAGCAAATACACAGACTATGTTTCATGTGGAAACTTCAGAAGCCAATAGACCAGCCGTATTTAGAAATAATGATAGACCAGGCCCAGCATGCACATGTATGGCTCAAAAACCACAGGGACTCACTGGGATTCAGCTTTGTAACAATAGGTTGCATCTGTGTAGTGTTTTGTAGGATTTCAAAGAACTTTCACATACAGTATCTCATTTGATCATCACAGCAACATTGTGAAGTTGACAAGGCAGGAATTATTATCCTCATTTTATAGAACAGGAAAGTAATCTCAGGGAGGTTAAGTGACTTGGCCAAGTTCACCCAGATGGCATGCGACAGAATCATAGGATTTGAATACATACTGACTTCAAGTTCAATATTTGTTTTATTGCAACAAGTAAACAGAAGCTAATAATGTCTATTCAGCAATATTGTTGGCCATTTCTGGTCATAAATGTCTACACTGTAGAATCAGGCAGGAAAATGCAGTAACATTTAACAAAATTGTGTGTCTCTTGCCTTGCCATTTCCAAAGGCTTAGAGATGAACTGGTGTATTTTGAGAATGATTATAACAAAACATCTCTCACTTGGATGGTCAATGTGATAGGTTTCCTCAAAAGCAGATCTGAATACACAGAAAGCAAAGGAAGTGAGATAAATGGATACTGAAACATCATGATGGCCACAAGAGAAAAAAGAAAGGAAACTGATAGTAAATAAAACCACAATACTAATAACATACTTCTTGATCTTATACTCTAGACTACTGAACAGTGGCCTCACCCTCCAATCCATTTTATAGTCATTTCTCATCTACTGATGATTTGAGATAATTCTTGATATTTCTTGACTACCAAGAAGCCCCAACATCTGGTTCTTTCTCCTTGGGTAAATGAATTAAATTTTGCCCCTCCTTTCTCTTCCTTGAAATGACCGTCCTGTCTCATTCCTGAAACCCTTTGCCCTCTGCTAAATAAATGAGTCAACCTACTCTTAAAGGGATACTGAAGTCAGGTCATGTGCTAGCATACTATGAAGAATTACCAAGTCTGAGGCTACTATGACAGATCACCATCATGGATGCCATCCTTCCTTATTTCAATCCTGCTGTGCTCCATCAAAAGATCCCAACCCTTATTTTCTCCTGCTGAGCTCCATCAAGGTAGTAGAGATTTTCTTTACCCAACATTTGAATTAGTTGCCAAAAATTAACAAAAAGAAGCAGGAGAGAAAGAATCTACTTAACATCCTTGTTCAATCAAATGTCCTATGGGTGGCCCGGATAGGGAACTTTGCCATAACCATTTTCCCACTAAAATACAACCATGTATTTCACCTGGAAGACGATAGCTATTTGTACTTTCCTTTTCTTAGCCTCTTTCTAGGCCATGTCAGACCAGTATATTCAGAAACACTAAAAGAATATCCCTGCATGAATGAAAGTGAGGGTTCCAAATCTTGCATATAAAAAAAATTAACAATTTCTGACACACATAAGCACTTTGTTTTAATACTTTTTTTGGGTGCTGCAATGCTAACTCATGTGACTAAAATCAGAATGCTAAGCAGGAAAGCAAGAGGGATAAGGAACTTTATATATCATTGCCTTGAGTCTAATCGCTCCCATATTCTCTGAATTTCTCAGAGAGTGAGAGGAAAAATCTTCCTTAAATTCCATTCGTTGAAAACTAAATTATGTCCTACATGTGAATGTTAATTTCCTGCCTTTTCTGTGTGGCAGACATTCCTGACTTTGCACCATGAACACATAGTTCTCTGAGGAGTTCCAGAGTGTAAGGGACTTTGGTTGAGATGATCAATAAAGGACTCCTAATTTCATCTTGCATCCAGGATTGTGATTCAAACATGCATTCTCAGAGGGTTCTGGGAATAAAATTAGGTCTCCTTACAGGAAGGGGATATGCCTGTTATCCTGCCAGGACCACTTGCTTTACATCTCTAAAGGGACTTTGCTAGTAAGAGGCTTGCTCCTTTGAGGTGCTTTGTTTTAAGGCATGAGCTGGCACGAGGGATCAGGGAAAAGAAATACAGAAGAAAATTCATTTAATGAAAAAGTGAATAAATTTAGTTTGAAAAGCCCCTTTTAAGAATTTTGCATTCTCTTTTGATGATGATTGTCGAACAGCAGTGGGAAGAAAGAAAGGTGCTGGATGTGTAAGGCTGTGCACTGAGACCAAGATTTCAATCTAAGCTGGGAATAAGCAAGAGAGGGCAGTGTTGGCACATCTAAAGCAAATCCTGGAGGCTTACAGGCTGAGCTATGAGACCTTTTTTTTTTTTTTTTGTTCAAAATTTATGAATTCTCATTGTTGTTTGTCTCACCCTCCAAACTATACTCCCCCTTCCACATTTCTCTTGGAAGTTTTGCCTGACCCCCGTCAAATAAGAAACCTTAAAGTAACATCTAACTGGAACCCTTGCAAAGATTTAACTGTGATGATGGAGTCGAGAATGGAAACAAACCAAACCTGGGAAAGGAAAGAAAAACATGATAAATTACTTGTAACTAAATGGAATCATTTCAATCAAAAGCATTTTTTTTAAATGAATGAACTTGCTTCTTTGCTTGATTCTAGCTTTAGCAAGAAGATCAAAGAGATTGATGACCTGTGTCTCTGCTAGCCTGATGCCAGAAATGAACATGTTCTCATTAATAGTCATTTTCTCGTCAAAAGGAGGCTTTTATGCAGACAATGTGCAATGCTTTCATAGCTTGCTTGTTGGCAATTTTTTATTAGAAGTTGGATGACTTGTCTTAGGGAATGAAATGTTGTATGTGTGTTTGTGTGTACATTGGGGACATTATTTAATTGCTTTTATATTTTACATGCTCCAAGCTTTAGGTGACCTATACATATTTCAACTTTCAGAATCCTGCCTACTTTGTTGGGGTGGGAGATTCACAGAGTGAGAGACACAAGAGACAAAAGCAAATCTCTAGTCATGAAGCTGTTGTAAGTCTGATAATGTGCGGGGATGAAATTTCCAGAGAGTCTAAATTTTGCACATTTTGTATGGCCAGCTTTACACTGAGACTCCACAGGGTGACTCTTGTGGAAACGTCAACAATTAGCTGCTGAATTTGAGCAACAGAGTTCAAAAAGCTAACAAAAACATGAAATAAATTCAAATCTTTCTTTCCCTCTCAGGAACAGGATGCTTTTTTCCTCTTCACTGAATGGTTTCTGTTGTTTGTTGAGTACACGGGCCCCAGTCTGTGGCTGAGTATATATTTAGAGACACAAAGAAATTATCAAGTAAGGATGACTGAAAAGTTCAATTAAACAACCAGTATGAATTATTGTCTCAAAATTAACCAACAAATCAACTATATGGAAAGATAGTGACATGTATTTGGGAAAATTTGAGACTTGTCCTTAAAACTAAAATGATGCCATTGTATCAAATCCTATGTGGGCTTCCAGGGATAGGGCTGGCTCTGCCCTAACCCTGCATCAGGAGTAACCTTGTCCCTAGCAGTTTTTAACTTTCTGTTGCTGGACAGAACATTCTCCTCAAATGACTGCTTTCCTTCTCAAAATATTCTATTTCTTGGCTTTTTAAATACATACTCCTAATTTTCTTTCCACTTCTCTGACCACTTTTGCTCAGTCTCCTTCTATTCCTCTTTCTTCCCCAACACCTTTCCCCAGCATCTGAATATTAAAATACCAGCAGCATTCATTCTGGGCATGTCTCTTCAGGAATTTTTCCCTAGGTGATCTCACCCATCGCCAGGCAGTGATATGGCATTGGTGGGGTTCTGGGCACACGACTAATAACATGGCACCTAGTTTGCTGCATATTTTAAACTGAAGGAATTTGAGAAAGAACAGGTGCAAGGAGAACTCTCTGATAACCCCATGTCCCCCAAAGCGGCACAAAGACCCTCACGTGAGAAGTGTCCTTTACTCAGAGGAAAGAAATATCCTTATTTCATGACACAAAGGGCTACTGAGAGGAATCTGATCAACAGACTTGCTCATTTCCCTCCAGTTTACTATTCTTAGCTCATGCCCTTTGATTTTACCATGTTTTCCACTCTTCATCAAACCTAATATAAAAACTCAGGTTTAACCATTTCCTCGTGTGTGTCTTCATTTCCTTGTGAAGTTTCTGTATTACATATAACTTATATTCAATATTTGTAAGTCCAATCTATAGAGCCCTAGCTAGATGAAAGATTTTTCCTCTTCTACGGAAGCTATATGTTGTGGGTTTCTGAGTTTCAGTCACCCCAACCTCTCCTTTAAGCTCCTGATTTGTAAAGTGCCTATTTACCTGATGACCCCACAAGAATGATTCATAGACATCTCAGGTTTAAAGGACCCAAATGGTAGTCCCAATTTCTCTGTTTCCGCTCAAATCTTTTCCAGCCAGGCTACCACCATTCAGGTGTCTGCTCAATTTGTTTCCTCTCTCTCTGACTCATACCACAACCCTGTTTCACATGCATGGCCAAGGCCAGGTGTCTGTATGCATATGTGTATTTCACTTGTTTCCCCATCTCCACTGCTCTGACCCTTTCTAAGACAGTACCATCACTCTCACCCAGATAATTGTAAGTGTCCTAACTATTCTTCCTGTTTATATATATTTTTAAAGATTTATTTATTTATGCATACAAGAACTGGGGTACAGGCCAGAGGTGTGGGTGGTAAGAGAATTCACCAGAAACAGAGCAGGCAACAGAACAGGCAGATCAACTGAAATACACTGCTGAGGGGAGCAGCAGGCAAGTCAGGATAGGTCTGCTGCACCATGTGGGTAGCTCCCTGGCTGGGGATTGAACTCGTGCTGCAGTGGCTGTGGGTAGCTTCATAGGTTGCGTCTTAACCCCTTGCGCCACCAGGGAGGCCCCTGTTTATATTCTTAGCCTCTTCACTTCTTTCTATCACAATCAGAGTAATCTTTTAAAATAGCTGCCTGATCATTTTGCAGCCCTGCTTTAACTACTTCAGCATTTTCCCTTTGAATTATTTTTCTTCTATACACTGTCTTACTTTCCAAGTCCATTTCATGACTCTCTGCCCTCATCTTTCCCTCTGCTACAGCTGCTCAGACTTCCTTTGTACATACTTGCCAAATTATGTTCTAATTCAGAGTTTCCACACATACTATTCTCTTTGCTCTACCCTAGAATGGCTACTTGTTAGTCTTCATGTGTAAATCTCATGTCAATTCTTTACCCAACACTAGCCCCACCCCGTTTTTCTTATATCACTGTACCCTATTTTGCTTTCCCGACACCATAGAGAACTGAGACCATGTGTGTTTTATTCACTAAGTTTTCACTCAGAGTCTAACAGTGCCTGTTACATATTATTCCCTCAATACATATGTATTAAAGGGAGAAATGTTAAAAAGAAGGAAGGCATGGATAAACCCTTCATAATGTGAACAGGTACTTTTGAAGACAGACTTGAAAAGGATAAATTTCCTTAATAAATGAGACAGGGCTCTCTTCCAGCCATACACATAGCCTTATTTATAGAACAAAGTAGCTTTTTTGGTTTGCAGTAGTTAACATATAAACTATTCTCTCTTTGTCAGACCAGGCAGGGATAATCATCTTGCGATATGGAGATAGTAGAGGTTTTTTGAAGATACAAAGATAAGAATTCTTTTCTGCTTGAAAACATTTTACTATGTTGGAGCAAATATTTAGTTAATTCTGAAATGAAGATATTAATTCAAAATTGTATCCCTAATGTGACAGAAGCAATCACTTAAAATAGAACTTATTTGGCCAGGCTCCTATTTGGGGGGTCAGTGATTGCCCCCTCCATTCTCAGGCTGTGCCTGAGTTGCAATAGCTGTTTCCCACTGGGATGGTGTCTTATTCATCTACATAGCCCAACCATTTTTTAAATGCCTCACTGGATTAATTGAGATATGAATAGTACAGGATCAATCTAAAAAAAAAGAAAAGGTGAAGTAACAAGGAATTCAGCCAGATTTGATCCAAATGCTAAAGACTTCAGAATGGGTCAGAAATTTTCAAAATGAAAGCCAGGCAAGAAGATGGTCTACTGTGTAGTCTGCATGATACCAGCCTCACCACCCATGTTTCCATCCTTTTGGGGGGGGGTTGTATTGGAATTATTATGGCAATCTATAAAATTTGACCTTTGTTTTGCTCTAAGGGGAAAGTGGGGCTTATATTACGAATATGCTAAGAAAAGCTTCACTTGGAAGAGGGCATAAAACAAAATAAATATGAAGCTGAAGTTCCTAATCAAGTCACGTGAAAAAAAGTATATTCTTTTAACCCATGCACACACATTAAATAGCTAATGCATTAACTTTTTCACAGTTAAAATAACATTGTCCCACAGGGGCCTCCCTGATGGTGCAAGGGGTTAAGTCTCAGCACAATGAAGCTATTGGTAGCCACTGCACCATGAGTTCGATTCCCAGCCAAGGAGCTGACACACATGGCCCAGCAGACCACTCCTGTCTTGCTCACTGTTCCCCTCAGCAGTGTATTTCAGTAGCCCTTTCTGTTCTGCTCCCCATTCTGTCTCTGGTGAATTCTGTCAACCCCCCACATCTCTGGCTGACACCGGGTTCTTTTATGCATAAATAAATCTTTAAAAAAATAACATTGTCCTTATGAAAAAAAAATATGGGATTCTGCAACAGATACAAGGATACAAGGACATCTTTCATTCTGAAAAAATTAGACCGATGTATAAATTAATACAATGTATAAATACCAAACACATTGAAAATCAAAGTATTAGAATGTGATTAATTGATGAGCTTTAATTGGAATCTGGGCCAGATCTTGCTCTCGGGTAGAAAGTGGGTAACAATATATAGTGTCAAGAATATGGGACAGAGCAAAAGCAGTGTGTGCTCTGTTCACGTGGAACATTTTAAATCCTCAAATAAAATGAGTTTAAGAGCAAACGTCTGTCTTCTTCCACATTAAATGAGCAAGCCATTGGGTTACATTCCAGGACCAGCTGTCCCTTACTGGAACGCTCAGAGCTTTCCAACCTTATTTCTACTGTACCTTTTACACACGTCACACTTTCTCTCCTCTTCCTCCAAGTAGCTGTGCCAAGCTGCTGCGGCCACTCTCTTTCCTCCCATATTCAATATTCCTCTCTTCTCACTGTCTCTTCAAATTATACCTTCCCCTGTGGCCCAGAGGGTAGTTCCTACCCTTTTATCAACACTTTTCTGGCCATTTCACTTAGAGTGAAAATGTTGCTCTTTTGAATTCCTGTAAAATAATTAAACATACAGCACAGTTGACATTTAATCACATGCTGACTTTTAACATCTTTTATTTCTATCTTGAGCTCATATTTGTATGTTGAACTATTATTTTCATTAACTTCACAAATATATGTTTAGATGTTAAAATCAGAGTGTAAGTGTTTCTGCCAAGTCCCATGATTGATTCTCACTTAGTAATTCTCACAAAATTCAACCTAATGTTCTGCAGACATCTATTTACAACTGGCTAGTTTCCTTTCTTTCCTTTTTTTTTTTTTTCTGCCTCCTAGACATGCTAAATTTCCTGTACAGAAAATCTAGAGAGTGGATTTTGCTTCAAATTCTCGAAACACTTTTGCTTCAGGTAGAGGCACATCTGATTTTTTTTTTTTCAATCTTTCCACTTCCTCTTAAATTCAACTTTGTAGATTTTATTCCTAGGTGAAAACCAGTTGAGGTGACATAGGAGTCAAGTAACACTTTTCTTGCAATTCCTTGGCCTGCCATGGAGAATGCTTAGCAGTTCTCAACTTTCCTGCTTTCTGGTGTGCTTCCTTTTTACCTTTCCTGTTTATCCCAAGCCACCTGTGTCACAGAGCACGGGATCTCTTGGCAGAAGCAGGTTTCAGCTTTGCTCCCTGCAGGCAATGTGCTCCAAGGGCCAGGGTGCACTGCACCTCAAGAGCTGTGTTTATTGTCCCTGCAGAGGAGAACTTGCGACTAAGAGAGTGTGTTGCCTAGGATGAGCAAACTACAACTGCAAATTCATCTTTTTTGGGGGGGTGGGTGGTGTTTTAAAAGCATATTGAATTTTTTATATGTTAAGTATAAAAATACCCCCCTCTAATCCCAGGGAAAGAGTGTTCCTTTATTTTGCTCGTGGTGCCCTCAGGCCTTCCCACCCACCTCCAACAAAATCCCTTTTCCAGTATGTTGCCATCTAAGGAATGAATGCATAGAAAGAAGGGAAGGTGGCAGTTGGTGAGGCATGAGGATACAGAAGGAGAATCCTGTGGGATGAGTGGGGTGACTGTAAGGTTGAGGCCAGGTGCCCTGGCCACATTGGCTGTCATCTTTGGTTTCCCAGCCTTCCTATTGCCGTTTGGCTCCTCCGGTTAGGGTTTTGTATGAGCAGAGGATTTGACATGTGTTGATCATCTCGGTTACAGAAAGGGAGCATGTGAAAGGGTTTGCTATAATGACAAGAAATTACGGAGCAGCAATATTCACTGTGATGCAGCACAAAATCCTCTCTGTGAGAGCTGAGAGTTCATGAAGCCAAAGCAGAGTCGGCTGCGAGGAGCGGTCACCGGCTACCTTTAGTGATAACGTTGCTAGGATATGAGACTCCAAATGCACTCTTAGTGTGAAAGTGGGATTTCATATTTGAAAAAAAAAAAAAGAAAGAAGAAGAAGAAGAAAGAAAAGAAAGTCAGGAAAACAGTCAGTCCCTGGTGCTTTTCCTGGGCATTAGAGGCACAGGGATGACATCACCAGCAGCCAATCAGAGCTCTCCAGCTTTGTTCAGGTTCCGAAGCCATGTCATCATCGCCTATGTAGCCCAGAAATGAAAATAGAACCATCTCTAAATATACAACAATGAGAGTCAAGCACTGCTTTAAAAGGATGAGAGAACCAAGAAAAACTCCTTAAATTACAGGCTTCCTTTCATAAAGTATACATGAATCTAAACTTTGGTTCCTGCACCATTAACATTGATCTTTAATTTAGTCTGCTTGAGACTTTACAAACTGGTCGTCAAAGCTCATTAATACACAACTGAAACCACCACCAGTCCTTTCCAGTTTGCTTGTGGATGTGGGACAAAGGCAGGCAGACTCTTCCCTCAAAGGCAGCTGTGGGCTCATGGCTGCAGTGTCAAGGGACAGTCTGCCTGTATGGGGCTGACATGGGGATACCGGGCTCCTCAGCAAGGTGGGTAAGTGGCTGTCATTGTCAATACATTTCACTTAGCTAAAAGCACAGTTTACAGTTGTTGAAGTTTGATTGATCTGTTGATAAACACTAATGTTTTCCAGTTGACAATTTCTCCATGTTAATTTCTTTAACGCTGGCAGACCTGCCTGGCAGGGCCCTATAAATAGTATCGGTGTCATCATCCTTTTTAAGTTATTAATGAGCCATCGTGTTTCAAGGGGCTGGGATTTGGGGACAGGTTGTGCTTGACTGCAGTTTCTGACATTGATACGTTAGCATTTGGAACTTGGTTGAGATTAGAACATGTTTCTTAAAAAAATTACAGCACTGGCCAAATGCATCCATAATAGAAGAGAGTTGTTTGTAATTAGTGACTAATTAAACTTTGGAAAGGGAAATAAGCAGCCAAGCCCCTTCACACAGCATGTCCTTGATGCTGGGGCATGAGAAGTGCCCCCTCCTCAACAGCAGCTGCCCTCTCCTTTCTTTGCTACCTCTCTTTACACATACCCTGTTATCATGGAGATAAATGAATGCCTGACTCTGGAAATCAGCTTCGGTCCAGACTATTCTGTCTGCCAACTGGTGACAGGGGACCAGAGCAGACTTCTCCAATTAGCAGAGTCCCCCATCAGGCAGCTGGACACAATGTGTTTATGTTTGTGGACAGCACACTACAGCAGCTGAGCCTCTGGCTGAGGTCTCCTGCACTGATAAATATGAGTCTAAAAGCAAGACGGACAAATGGACAGGATGACATCATATCATTTGAAGATATTCTCTCAGTCCCACTTAATTTACTCCTTTGAGGAGGTATCAAATGAGCGCCAAAAGCATAATGCAGAAACGAAGGTAGAAATGATTTGCATCATTGTAGCAGATTGTTTGGGTGGCTGCATTATGTTCTAATGGATATTAATAGGAATGGGGCACCTGACCCATCTTGGTTTCTTCTTGTAATAACTCAGGTACTTTTCTAGCCTCGAATTCTTGTATTGCACCAAGATGGCCCAGCGATGGGATATCTATTTAAATGCTTGCTCCCAAATCTTCCTTCTACCCTACTACCTTCACTTTGAACAAAAATGTAATTTCTAATTACATTTTTCAAATTTCTTCAAAGTTGAAAAATACACTGTTCTGATTTCAAAAGTTTCTATATGTATTTTCAAAATAACTGAATATTCCCACCCAATGTATTACAATCAAAGAACTTTCTCAGACATCTTAATTTTAGGAAATGAGGGGTTGGTGCTTTGGTGTCTCAATCCCAATATCTATGAACTGACAGCCAAAGAGCATGGAAATACATGGAAGAATTTACACATTTAGTATCCATTGGTGATATTTTGCTCATCTAAATCAAAATAAAAATAAGTTCTCCATTTTCCTTCTGGATCTACCAACTTTCTATTCTTTAGCAAGAGTACTTCAGCAAAAATAACTTAGGGAAAAATGCAAAGCTGGGACATCCCTGGTGGCACAAGGGGTTAAGACACAGCACTATGAAGCTATCCGCAGCCACTACAGCATGAGTTCAATCCCCGGCCAGGGAGGTGACCCACATGACACAGCAGATCTCGCTTGTCTTGCCTACTATTCCCCTCAGCAGCGTATTTCAGTAGATCCTCCTGCTCTGCTCCCCATTCTCTTTAGTGAATCCTCTCACCCCCCACACCTCAGGCCTGTACCCCAGTTCTTTTATGCATATGTAAACAAATCTTTTAAAAAAAGGCAAAGCTGACAAAACAATTTTTTGAAACAATAATATAATGAAAGTATCTACCTTTCAAGAAATATTATGGAAAATCTTGACTGGTAACTTTCTACAAACCAGTAACTTCCAGGATTTAATTAGTCATAAACTTGCAACAAAGAAACAAATAACTGAGTTCAACAATCTTAATTATATTAGAAGAATTGATACGTATTTTTGAAAATGTTATTAATCTCTCAGTTACAAAGAGAAATGGCTTAATGACACTGGGATCTGTTTTCCTTGTGTAGACAGATAATTTGAGATTTTTAAGGAATAAATTCAAATTAATGAAAATTGATAGTCAAATATTATATAACAGGATATTTGATTAGATGATATGTGATTATAAAACAATAGCAGTGAGAATGAGGCAAGGAACTGGAGGAGAAGCAATTGCATTCATGTCTTTCTTGGGTGAATTCTGAAACGGTTGTCCAGGTAACTTAGCATAAAGAATTGCTGAAAGATCTGATCAGTGACAGTCTTACTGGGGTAGCTGTATTTCCTCAACATGAAACTCATGTAAATAGGACATGTACTCCACTGAGCTTGTTTAAAGAAAAAAACAAATATTCTCACATAGCTACTGTCCAGTTTAAGCATCGCTACCAGAAAATTGTCCAAAGCAATCATTGGTAGCTAAGACGCAACAGTAGTAGAAGAAGAAATTGCAGAAATAAAAGAGGAATCAAGTGGTTATATTTCCATGGTCTAAAAAACTAACATGGTTGTATAGATGAATTCCAGAAAATACCAGGGACTGTAGGGAAAAGAAATGGCATGTTTCCATAATTCAGAAAAAATAATGTGAATATTAGGCAAAACATGTGACTGCAAATCCAAGGACCTGCTGATTTGCAGAGTTAAATTTTCTGGATTTTATTATTGCTCATCTTCAAAGTGAGAGGCATAATGGAGGAATTTATTAGCATCAATGACCTTGATATTGTGTTAGTTTGTTTACAAATTTATGTACACACACATATACACATTATGTATGTATTTATACACACTGTGTGTATATGTCCGTGTATATATAGCATGTAACCATCTCTACTAAACTATATCTACATATATACATAAATATTAATAGGCACTTAAATTTTTGTGTGCATGTGCATAAATAAATGTGTAGCCATTCTGGTAGGAAAGCTACTCTCTGAAATCAAGGTGTTGCTGACCACTGATAATTGTCATCTTCCTTTTTATTCTGTAGTTTTAATAAGTCTTATGATAATCTCCAAAGGAAGTCCATAGTTTTACATTTGAGAGTACATTTCATTGCCCCCGAATTCTTTTGAGATTTGCATTCATGTCTTTCTTGGGTGAATTCTGAAACGGTTGTCCAGGTAACTTAGCATAAAGAATTGCATTTTATTCCATCATCTAAGGTTTTGTGCCTCACGGTAATATCATAGTGAAACTTTTGAGGGTAAGAGGGAGGTGTATTTTAGTTTTAACCTGTCTTTGACCTTGACCTAAGGAAGACTCCTTTATTTCAACAGGACAACTGGTAGTGTTTAGGGAGTCCCAGTGGTTTCCATTCTTTTCATTGTAAGTGTTTAATAGCAACTTGAAATCAACAATATTCATACTCCTGGTACTATAGCAAAAAAACTCAATTCTTTTTCTTAATTATTCAACATTAGGATACAGAGGGGCAAGTTACAAAGAAAGAAATACTATTAGGGATTCAAATTTTGTTTTGCTAAACACAACTTCTTAATACACACACACACACACACACACACACACTGGTCAGTGATCTAAACCAGATTTTTGCAAAGAAATATCATCCATGCTTATGATAGAATACATATGGTGGCGGCCTGATGTCACAATGTCTTCTCACCAAGAACCATAGCCATTCCAGTTGCTACTGAAATGAGCAGAACATTGACCTCAGACATAGGCTCCCTGTGTATGAAAGCAGGTATGTTCTCCTATCCCTCCTTGCAGTGAGTGTACTATCCATAGATCCTTCCTCTCCTGGTAAAGACGATATGGTCAGTTCTCTCCTTCTGCCTAGATAACCCTCATGTAAATTATTCCCATTAGATGCTATCCATTCTATCTTACCATCAACTTTTAAGTTGACAAATGGTGGCTAGGATGAACCTGTGATTACATCATCATCAAATATGCATTTACAGTCATCTAATTGCCCTGATTAAAGCATCATTGGGGCCTTTCAGATCGCTTATGATAGCTGCTCAATAAGTACTACATATATACATACACATATACACATGCATGTGTCAAGCTGTTTGTAAAGAGAGTCAGTACTTTCAATGAGGAAGTGAAAGGATTTCAATTTAAAACCTTATTGCTCAAAAATTCAATAAATCTCACTTAATCCAAGATTTATGGTGTTTGCTATTTAGTTTCAACCTGAACCAATCTGTCTGTAATATCATCATTATACATAAATACTTGTTAACTATCTATAAATAAGTGTTTTTGAAACTATAAATATTGACAAGACGTACTGTGTTTACAATTCTGAGTGATATTCTATTGTGTGGCAAAGAGAATGCCTCCAGAAATTTTACTTAAATCTAGAAGAAGATTCATGGAAAATTCAATTATAGAATGACTGACTAATTCTTATCCCTTGTTTTACCTATTAAGCCTTCCACATAGACTTTAGAGGTGTTCTAAATGAATACCCTGCCAGAATTTCAGTGTAAAGAGATTTGTATTAAACCTTACACAGAGACTCCTACAAAGAAAGGTCACTACCATTTGTTCTTATTACATGTGTAGAAGGATACAAAGAAGAGAGAGAGGGCTCCTGATTTCTCATCTAGTAATTTTTCTGTGATTCTGGTACATTGAATCACATAGATGCCAATTGTGAAACTCCCCAAGCTCCAACAGTGTGGACATTGTGTATTATAGAAGATGGATGACTGGTAGATACTGTTGTATGTTATTGCCTCTTCCATCTGTGAGTGGCATATATTTAGAGAGACACTGCCAAAGCCTCAGGATAAACACAGCCTTAAAACCTTCCACTCCAAAATATAAACTGTATGCTCCCTCAAGCTAAAGCCTTCCTGGAATACTCTATGCTTTATTGATTTCTCTCTTCTCTGAGCTCCCAAAGCTCTTAAAGTCTGTATCACCCCATTAAGAATGCTTTCGTATACCATCTTGTACTATTAACTAATTGTCTCAAGTGTATCAGTCTTGTTCAATTTGATTGTTAGTACCTCTTTGGTAGGAACCTTTCTTCCTGCTTTTACCACCTATCACCAAAAAAATCCTGGAGATATTATTGAAATAAATATTCTACTGAATTGCTGGTTAATTTATTAAAATACCAAATTTAGCAAATTATATCTTAAATTTGGATTCTACTTCTGATTTTTGTTGGATTTTGATTAGAGGAAGATATAAAAGAGTCTGGAATCAAAATTAAATAAGCCTCAAATATCAGCCAACTACAAGAGAGTTTATCCCCTGAGAACATAGAGTCATTATTTAAGAAAATGACTTTGTCTTCTTTGGGAAAACTTTTAGAACATGAACATTGTTAGAGAAATAATCCAAGGATCAGAAAAATTCTGTTAAAGATGAGTAAGGATCTTAACCCAAGTTACAAGATTCTATGTTTACCTTCATGCAAAAACAAAAACAAACAAGCAAACAAAAAACCCTGTAAGTGTATAGCTCTTTAAGTTAGGTTAGGTGGAGCCTTGTGTTATTTTTACAGAAGCATAATGGTACAGGTATATATGAGGTATTAGGCAAGCATGTAGAGCCAAGTGTGGGAAGAATCTTAACCCAATGAGCAACTTAAAGAAATAGATTTGAGGGCCTCCCTGGTGGGCAAATGGTCAAGATGCAACCTATGAAGCTGTCTGCAGTGCAACCTCTGCAGCACAAGTTTAATTCCCGGCCAGGGAGCCACTCACATGGCACAGACCCCTCCTGACACGCCCACTGCTCCCCTCAGCAGTGTACTTGGTCTATATGCTTGTTCTGTTCCCTGCTCTGTCTCTGGTGAATCCTCTCAAACACCCCCCACACACACACACCTCTGGTCAGTAGGTACCCCAGTACTTGTAATCATAAATAAATAAACTTTAAGAAAAAAGAAAAATTGCTTATAAAAACATTTAAATACATCTAGCATGTAGACATTCTTTTATAACTTTGGTGAAGTATCATTTTACATATTCATAATATGTGTGGTATCATTTTTATATTGTAAGTAATCTATCAGTATATTTGAACTTTTATTTTTTTATTTTTTAAAGATTAATTTATTTATGCATACAAGAACTGGGGTGTGAGCCAGAGGTGCGGCGGGAGAGAGCATTCACCAGAGAGAGTAGAGAGCAGAACAGGCAGATGTACTGAAATACACTGCTGAGGGGAGCAGCAGGCGAGGTAGGAGAGGTCTGCTGTGGTTAGCTCCCTGGCAGTCAGGGATCGAACTTGTGCTGCAGTGGCTGGCAATAGATTGACATCACTGTCTTTACCACCAGTGCCACCAGGGAGGCCCTATTTGAACTTTTATTCCATGAATATTGTTATCTATATATGATGTGATTCCCGGGCATAGAATCTTGCTTTTCTTTGATTCTGTAATACCATGTATCTCCTCATACTACTCAAAGAATGTATCTCACTCATGCTTCCACTGATCATGGCACTATTCAATTAATTTTATTTTATTACTCAGTAAAATTACTATACATGATTCATGATATCTTCTTACATGAATTCATCATATTTTCTTATTTTGATATAGCCAATTTTTATTTTTGATTCATTACCTAAGTGAAAGAGTAAGTGTTCTCTTTCCTTATTTCTGTCATATACTATCATATAATTGACTTCCTGCAAATTATCTCTTATGAAATCTGCTTGCTTTACAATCCTTTTAAAAAGCAGTGAGCACTTTATACTGTTTATAGAAAACCTATGAATCTTTTTAGAGTTTGGAAAGGTTTGGAAAGATCAAAACTTTTCCTCATTAGTTACCACCAAAGTTAACTTTTATATGAAACAAATCTTTAGAGGAATAGGACTAAGTTGTTGCATGTGAAAAGGGAAGTTTGGATTGATATTTGAAAAAGGAGAAGCAAAGTAATACAAGAGCAGTAGGAGGAACTAAGGACCAGCTACCACATTACCTTAGTGAGACAGCTAATGTCGATGCAATAGTATTTATCTATAGAGGAGGACACTCACAATTTATAAAAAAATGCTCCTATTAAATCATCTTTATGAGTGGTGAGGATAGATCTGAAGCACATTTCTAACAACTTCTTTTATATGCAAGTCTCTAGCCTCAAAACACCCATTTGTTCCTCATTTAGTGTCCTCTGTTTTTCTTCCCAGAATGCTTCCTTTCTGCCCTTTAAAAAATTTGTACCATTTTTCAAGGCCTAGTCACATACTACCTTCTTCAATGGACCTCTCTAATACACCCCTGTCCTGATTAATCTCTCCTCTAAACTGTAAGACTTATTGCTTATAAAGCTCCTTGGCTAATTAATCAAATACTATGTACATTACTCATACCCATTTCTTTATATTATTGTTTAACTTTTCATGCATTCTATATTTACCTTTCTATCCAAGAAAGGTTTTTAAAATAAATTTTACTAGAGCAATTCAATTTTGTGCACTGGAGACTGTCCAGTGCTTGCATTAATAATCCACTATTTGGTTGAATAAGTGTGGCAGCCCCACCTGCAAATAGACTTGCTTGTAACTATTCATGATTTTGAGTATCCTTAATGAAGATAGTTTTGCAATTTGATTTTGAAATGTGGAGAATTTTTTTGATATAATAATTGACTCCCTGTTTTCTCAGTCAATGGAGAAAAAGATGATGTTTTTATCAAATAAGGAGTATCACATTATGGGTGAATATTTATTGATGTTATATAGAAGACTTTGAGACAAAACCTGGCATCTTGAACAATGATGAAGTCAAGAGGGTTTGGAACCTAGGTAACTGGACAACATTCACCAAGGCTCTCTAGAATCTGGCCCTGTCAAACCTGTTTGCAAGACTTTCAGTGTACAGTCATTCCAAGAGTAAAACAAGTTGTAGACTTGGAAAAATCTAAGATTCTGATCCAAAGATAGCAGTGAATTGGTATCTGGGATTTTAAAGACTAGGGTACATAGTAATTGGTATGAAAGGTAAAATACAGAAAAGAAAATACCCTGCAGGACAGAGAACTATGAGCAGTTGGGGACAAGTGCCAGGAATATAATTTCTGATTGGCAAGTAAGCCTTAATAGGAGAATTACTGCAGACAAAGCACACAAATAAAGGTTCTTGAATTGTTTAATTCTTGTCAAAATGTTTTTCCTACACAAGTCATGTACATGAATCTTTGGTAAATTATTCTAAAAAAGTACAATCATGTGCTTTATTATGATTATTTGTCCTATAATAAGTTCTGTTCCTTAAGCACGCAATATAAATTAGCTTCACTTCAGCCCTTAATGGCTGCTGTACACCTCCATCCTCACACCAGGGCGACACACTGGGCACCACATAAAAAGAGAACTGAGGCGCTCTCTTGCTGTTCACAGCCTTAGTTCTGAACCGTTGGTCTTGACCCATTTTTTTGTGCCGCAATCCAGTCTGCCTTTGATCATCTCAGTCTCATCCCTCATTGCTCATTCTCTCCTTTCTAGCATCACCTTGTCTCGCCCTTTATTCTTGATGTGTTGCACTGTCATTCCAGTTCTCCCCCCAGTGGTGCTAACTCCACTGCCTTGGGCAGATGCTCCTCCTCTGGTGACCCGTCCCGGAACCCCCTGGGTCTGTGCTGTTCCCTTCAGAGCCCTGTAACTTCCCCTGCCCCCTCCCTCTGGGTAGCATACTCTCTCAGTTCACCTCAGCTTTAAAATGGGCACCAGGGATATTGTCAAATTGCATACAGTTCTTCATTTTCCTGTGATGAAGGACTATGCCCTATTCTTACTATCCATCAAAGTACATATCAAAATGTTGAACACATGTTAAGGGCCTGAGACATATCTCACAAGTTATTCATAGATCAAACAATCAGCAACATAGTGGTAGATGGAGGTGTAGAAATGGAAGGTAGATTAAAAAAGCAAACTTTTAATTTTGCAGTTTCACTTTAACATAGACTTTTTGTTCAGTGTTATTTAGCAAATTGGCATTTAGGAGAATGAATCTGTGGCAGTAGATGATAAAGAAGAGAAGCTCTCTCTAGTGGGTTAACTTAGGTACAACATATTTTGAGGTAGCCTTGGATTATAGTCTGGCCCTTATCCCAACTCTCTTTCCTTTCCACATCTGGAATAATGGAGCCACATTCACAGTCTCTTTGCTAAACGCAAGTCTTCTCTCACTAAAAACACCTATTTACTCAGCCAAAAAGCAGAGCACTTCTTAGTTCCCCAGCACTAGTTCGTTGTTCTAAATATAGTTTTGTTCAGCATCTAGGTTGGGTGAGAAGTTATCAATTGATCTACAATTTCATTGTTTTTCTTACTTGAGATAGGATCACAACTCTTACTGCATTTTTCATGGTAAACTTCTTTAAAATTGCTGTCTATTCATTTAATAAGATGAAGAGGGTACACCACAAAACTATTTTATGATATCAAAGTTTGGACTGGGAAAATCAAAGATTCAGGCAGGTTGAGACATTAAAACTGTCAGGAGTAGTATTACACTTTGCCATCTATAAAGATTTGGGAGATACTCAGGGAGATGGAGAACACTTAGTCCACAAACTTAGAGTGTGGAAAGAGTACATTTTCTTTTCCCTAAGTTTTAACTAAGTTAACCTGGCAAGCCACCATATTGTCAGGTTGTTTGGAAATGTAACCCAAGCTGAATTGTGGTATTTTTTTGCCCCTAGAATCCTTTACATGTTGCATATTACAAGGTGACTTCTGATGTTTGTGGTCTGTTCAATAAATTTCTTAACTCATTCCCAATCCCACACTAAATAGGGAAAAGACCCCCCAAAAATAATAACTTAGGGATGAGCAATGATGTGCTTCTAAATGTATTGGAGTCATTTTGACAATATACTCAAATATGTTTATAGTCCACTATTTATGACATTTTTCTGCTTGTGCTTATACCAAATAGGGTAAACATTTTAGAAAGAAATAGGTCTACTGGCATTTTCAAAGTCCTATGATTAAGTTATCTTTGTTAGAGTAACAAGGTAAAATAATCAATAATCAAAGAAGCTCCAGTCATTAAGAATGTGGATATAAATCAATTAAATATACATGCTTAAATAGATCATGAATTTGCTGAAATTTAGCTTGAAGAAATTTTCACTCTTCTGAGAAATATATACTATAGCCATTATTTATATAGTTTCAGTTTCTTTTCACTTTGAGAATGTTTACCATATGTGCAGATCTTGGAATTCCTTTACCATGCCTTTACCATACCATACCATGCTAGTCAGGATTCAGTAATTATTTAAGAAATACATTGCAATTAAAAAATGGAATATATATTAGTTTGATTTGTCACAATTCATATTCAACTTGCATATTTACCCTAAAAAGAGATCTGATGAGAACACATTTGTAAATCTCATAGTATTACCTCACTATACACATTTTACTTCCTTTTTTCATTTTATTAATTATAAACTTGCCCATATTTTAGGTAATTCTATATCTTCTGAAGTGTGAAAATATCTTTCAGGTAAAAATGGCTGAAATACCACAAACTATAATAAGTTACCAGATGAGTCCTGGAGCCTCTGCCTGGCATCTACTGGGGAAAACTAAGTAGGGCCAGGAGAAGCAAATAAGAATAGTTCTGGGTTTGATGTCTAGCTAACCATAGATCAAAGCAAGAATTCACCTTCATAGAGATTCTGCTTTTCTCTAAAACATCATTTTAAACATAGTTTTACAAAGGTGGCTCTGAATTATAACTGTACAAGCAAGGGGTATCCAGGGACCCCAAACTATAAAGGGTAAAAACTCATTTTGCCCATTCTAAAAGGGGTTGACCATCCGTGTGCAAAAGAAAAAGACTCTTAGATACTCAAAGATGTTTAATTGGTGTGGAGGGAGAGAGATAAAGAGAGAGAAAAGAAGGACTTCAGATAATAACAGATTACCAGTCAAACCCCAAAAATCACCCATTCCCTCATGGGCAAATATCCAGCCAAAAAGACTCAGCCCAAATTAGGGCAGCTGAGGCCCAACAGTTTGCCATAAATTCTCTCCACAAGAAAGGGACTAGGCAGGTCCCAAAGAGCTGTGACAGAAATAACCTAGAATTGAAAAGGTACTCTGTGATCCACTGTGAGGTCAAAATAACAGCTGCCATAGTCTCTGCTATAACACTAAACCCCCACCATCAAGGACAAGGAGCAGCCTCCCCACATGCAGCTACCCCTACGTCTCTCCTTCCTTTGCTCACATACATGTATGGCTCGTTTTTACTTCCCTGCTGCCCCCACATTCAGGAGGTTTAATTCATTGCCCGCTGGGACAACTGCCTGTAAGTAGGGAAGAGGAAATGACACCCATTCTCGTTCCCCCCACCTTTTCAGGATGCATTCTGTAATAGTTATATGTCACATAGTAGGGTGACTAGAGAAATTATAAAATCCAGACTCGTAGATCTGGGGAGTTCTCAATCTATTGATCCCTTTACAAAACATGTGTATATGACCACAGGATCCTGGAAACATGTTCTACTGGAATATTTTCTTATGGCCTTGCTAGTGGCAGGATATGGAATTAGTCAGGTTTTTCATGAGACATAATATTCTCAGACCAGAAAGCAGATAAGGTCTTGAGAACTAGAGGTACAATGAAGACTAGGTGTGATCAAGGGCAACTAAAACCCTAATCTGAGTTTAACAGGACACATTTTGCAAACTTTACTTTGTCTCTACTTCCATGTTTTATAGTCTAAGGCTGTGTTCTACATTCACTGATCCTCAAAGGAGCAGTTCAGGTGTTTAAAAGCCTTGTGGAAAAGCTTTCCTGAGAACTGGGATTTGCCATTGTAAGAGGAAAGAAAGATAGAAATATATTAGCATAAAGCATCTATTCCTCCCCTACCCTAGACTCTCAGAAAGTCAGAGTTAACCTAGAGGGAAGCCAAGTAAAGGACAAACATCAGAAGTATGAGAAAAAAAGCAATTTTGGACTACATTAGCCCAGGCGAATAGCAGCAGAATGAGAGCCATAGTCCAGGGAAAATCAAATGAGGTTTTCTTTTCCTAAAACAAGTAGGGAAGACAATTACTGTGAACCTGGTTGGCAGGCTTGCTTTGAGATACTAATTCGCGCTGAGCTTCACTTTTCACCCAGAAGGTTGGTGGTGAAACGGGATTGTTGCTACAGGGGAAATCAGAGACCTGTTTACTTGCTCCCCTGCCTAGGACCATTCCCCATGGAGCTCCTTAATTCTGGATTTGCTTTCGGCATTCTGCCCCACCAGTACTCAGCCTGGGGCACAGCTCTACTGATAAGCTTTGGGGAGTGATGGAGTGGGAAAAAGAAGGAGAGTCAGCAAATAAGAACATCTCTGCCTAGACCACTATAGAAACCTGTTATAAGAGTAGTATAGGGACGTTACCTGATATAACGGTTTAAATTCACTAAAAAATAAGGGTAGAGCTTGGAAATAGTCCTTTTCAATCTAATTTGCTGCATGTTGATGGCTCTACCCAGTTAAGCAATGGTTAGCTTTGGCAATATTCCTGCTGGGCTAAGTGTGGAGGTTCCTAATCTTTCAGAAAGTCATAAACTCCTATTTTGAAACTATGAATTATTGGACATGGGACATGTGAAGGATAGGGGACAGAATCAAATGCACACAACATTTTACAATCAATTTTAATGTGTTAATAAGAACTTTGAAACCCGTCCTTCAATACTCAAAAGGCTCTTTGATGTGAAGTTAAGATTTCCAACTATAACCTCACTTAAGCCTATTGATTGTGTATACATATTTAAAAAAGATTCAGTGAATCAACCTATAGTGATGATGGAGCAAAACAGTCTACTGGTTAAGGATTCTGAGCCAGCCTGCAAAGCAAGCACTTCACAAGGGCTAGTGGGCACACTTAATTGCACTCTGGTAAGTGTCCAGTATCCTGTGCCTATTATGTACTCATCTCTGTGAGACTTGTAAGAGAGGAGAAAAGACTATTCCACTATATGGTTTCTGATCTCAATGAATTTGCAGTATTACGTGAGGGAGGCAATACCAGTGGACAATTTAGATAATATTGTAGGACAGTAAGTGACTAGGTACTGAATGTAGTGCAAGAAATATGTGCAGGGGGATTCCCTGGTGGCCTAGGTATTAAGTCTCAATACTATCACTGCATTGGCCTGAGTTCAATCCCCGGCCAGGGAGCTAAGCTATATAGGGCTCAGCAAACCTCTCCTGTCTTGCCCACTGCTCCCCACTCTGCCTCTATTGAATCCTCTCACCCTCTGCACCTCTGGCCTACACCCCAGTTCTTCTACACAAAAAAATTAAATACAATTAAAAATTAAATTTAAAAAAATGTACAGGAAGAGAAAAACCTCAATATAACAAGGCAAATTGAGATTTTAATAGTGCTTTTGTGGTACATAGGATTTTAAGAAAAGAGAGAACATGATTAGGGAAAATGCATGTGAAAAGATGCTAAAATGAATAAAAGACAACCTGCAAAATAATCTCTTCTAGATTCATGCATAGTTATTGTTGTTTTGTTGAATTGATTGCAAAGAACCCAGAAAGCTAGCCTGACAATTTTTACCTTTATCTAGAGGATATGGAAAGACTATTTTAGGTTTCCAATGTGGACCAACCAAGAGTTCAGTCTGCTATGGAACACATTACCAGTGGATGATCATAAATTGAGGAATATTTGATAAGAGGAAATAAAAAAGAAGTTTTTACCAATCAGGAGTAAAACCATGCCTCATTTAAGTCAGAAGTCATAGATACTTGGAAAGTTCAAACATGAGTGTTCAACATATTTCTTGTGCTTAAAATGATTAATCAGTAATGATATTAATAAATCAGGTTGTCACTCCACAGGCCTCCATGTAGAACTCCCACCGGAATGGAAGCTACATCCTTTGGCTTCACAATTGGGATGAAAATTGGACTCAATAATAGCAGAGGAAAAGAGAAATTAAATGTTATAAGCCTGATAGAAATGAGAGGGCATAGGCAATGAGAGTTGAAGAGCAAAAGGAAATTTAATAAGGGTAATGTAATAAGCTCTCTTGTCTGGCAGACACTGAAGGAGATGACACCCCCACCCAAAGGAGAGAGGATGACAGGGATGTCTAGAGGGACTGATTATTCAAGGAAGTTGAGAATATGTGCTTTATGAGTTAGCGACAATGGCAAAAATGCCAGGGCTGGAATACTGATGATTCCTACTGATCGGGTCTCCCAGCATCCATTCTGTCTGCGCTGCAGCTGTGCTTCTTGTGTATTTTCAGTATCATCTCTGATGGGCAGCCTGGTCCTTACCCTTGTTTCATCCATTTCATTGCTCAGTAAAAGAATTACTTTTAGCTTCTCATACATGTCTGTCACTACATACTTTGACTTTGGGATAAACCATTTTTTATTAAATGTTTTTGCTCTTTACAATACATCTAGGGAGTTGTTAAATTACTGTTATTTATATTATACAGATGCAGAAATGGAAGCACAATACAGTAAGTTGGCTTTCTAAGGATTTTTGTGAAGCTGGAACTTGAGGCCCTGGGTCAGAGCTCCACTAACATACCTTACTTTTTTTTTTTTTCTAAGAGTGAGTCATAAGGGGAGCAAAAAATATATTTTTCCCCTCATGTTTCAGTACAGGTCAAAGAGCAGGCTTTGTACTGCTAGCTATGTAGAATAAAGTGCTGTCATAGTAAAATTTGATTCTGGCATAAAGCTTTACAGAGAAACATTTTGCATAACAAAGTCATTCTTGTACCCCAGGGGGAATGGTCTACAGTAATAGCATTTTGTTGATCTGGTCACAACAAATAATCAACAATTAATAACACTGCATAACAAATGCTTTTTCTCTTAGCTGTTCATAAGCCATGCAGTGTCTAAAATTAAAATACTTGTTGGTTTATTGCATATTGTTGTTTAATTAGTGTTTTAAAAAATAAAACAGTCAATGAAGGATTGAATTTTGTTAGAACTGTAAGTGAGAAGGTGAAAACTTCAGCTTTGTTCCAGCTCAGGTCTTCTGAGTTTAGCTTCCTCTCTCAACCACTTAGCCTTTTTCAGTTTCTATCTCTCTCCATTCATCTGCCACTTTGCCAGAAAAAAAAAATGCTATGCAAACCCTAGGTATAATAAACAGTGCTGGAGATGAGAAAGAAATAGCAGAGTTAACTATATAAGAAGATGTCATTTCTAAAGTCACTTTAGAACATGATCACTTTATAAATGTTTGATGAATGGCTTTTTTTGTTGTTTGTTTTGCTTCGTTCAAGTTCCAAACTTATGCCAAGAAGGAATATGGGTTACAGAAAAAAGTCCTAGAAGACTAAATAATTTGAATGTTTGTAGTGTTTGCTCTAATGAAATATGATTATTATTTCTTTCCATGTTATTCCCTTATTCAGAATTAGAAAATAGGCAGTAGACTCTATTTTTATGCCCAGGTATTTTTTAAACAATGCTTATTATTTTTTTTTTCTTTTTAATCATCTTGGTCTAAAGTGCTCTATTGCTTTGATCACTTTTTGTTTCATATTAAGTATTATGTACATATGCAGAGATATGTGTATGTCTGCATATGCACATATACACACATTCATGTGTTTGTGTGTGTGTGTGTGTTTTGTGTTTTTTTTTTTGTAATGTGTTTGCATCCAAATAAGACAATAATTAGATTGGGGGGGCACATTATAAAATGAAGTCACCTTTCATTCAGTGGGAAATTAGTTTTTGTTGGGTTTCAAAAATAGGATTGTTAACAACCGCCATGTGCAAATAGCAATCTGAACACAGAGCAATTATAACACGCAAATCTACCCTTGTCCAGTGTGCCCAACCTATGTCAAACCCTAAGCTAAAGAATTGGCCCTTAGCTCCTTATTAACTCTTATCACTGTTAGGTCCTCAGTGCTATTATTATTTCATTACACAGATTTAAAGAAAAAACAAGGTGAGAGAGGTTAATTACATTGCATCAGAGCATGCAACTAGAACTTAATGCAACTAGGATTCAAACTCAGATTTCCTCCACCCCAAGCTCTATTTTTAAACACTGGAAAACTTAGTAGAGATGGGTTAAGAACAATCAAGTAATTGCAGAATAGTGGGAATTTTGAGTACAATGTTTTTGTGAATCAAAACAGGGAGGCACAGAAGTTTGAGTTATAAAATTTTACACCAGTGTTCTTAATCTTTTTATTTCATTTTCCCTCTACTCTTCTATGACACCATTTTAGACATTTTTTTTCTTAATTGTTCTTCCCAGGAGATATTCATTTTACAATGTGCTGCATGTCTGTGTATGTACTATGTGTGTGTATATATATATTTATATATCTGTAATTGCTATATAGAAAATAAGACTTATTTCATCCCCAAGAACCAATTTGTACCTCTGTTGAGAGTGTAAATTCTAGAATAATACAGGTGATGACAGAAAATAGCTTTAATATTAAAATATGTGGAACCCAGAGTAATAACAAAAATCCTTAATATTTACATGTCTATTCTTTAACTGCAAGTTAATTTTCAATTTTTTATTAAAAAGTAAATGTAATATGTAAACTCCTGATTAAATAAATTTTAAACATATTTAGCTGGATATTTTTTACTCTGCCTCATTAGCAGGACATTAAAGGATAAATACTGTTACTACCAAATTGACATAAGTAGATGTTACTGTTTAACTCCTCAGTTGACAGTTACCTGAAATGAAAACAGAATTTTTATTAGCAGATTTTCATGTAATAGCAGTAAGAAAAAAAAGTGAAAATGAAGGTCTTAAGTAAAACAATCACCACTAGCTAAAACAAAGTTTATATGCAAAATTATATTACATGTATAATTCAAGTTTTGCAATTAAAAAAACACAGACTAATACTGGCTTATCTGAAATTCTTATATTTTCTTTTCATGTATTTGTTGCTGCTTTGCTGATTTGGCACCTTAAAATATACATTATTTCTTTCTGTTTCTCTCTTTATAATTTTAACTTACTCTTCAATTCTACTATCTTCAGTCTCTGAAATCTAAAGTCCTCAGATACCATTTCCTATCATCAGAATATGAGGTATAATGTGTTTTTTTTTAAGTCCTTTAGGTACAAATTTATGATTCATTTGATCCCTGATTTCCTAGCCCTCTGACAAGTGTGTAACTCTGCAATTGGTTTGCATTCATTTATATACATATAGAGGGCCTCCCGCCCTATCACAGTGAAATCCCAGATCCAGTGGATGGCAAATGTACAACTCAGGTGCAGCCTTGGAATATAAGAAATGGATGGAGAAATTCCATAGATACCACTCAGATACAGGTTTGAGATGATTCATGGCTTTTGAAATTAACTTGCTCAAGCCCTTCCTATTTTTATGTAAAAAAAATCACTTAACTTTTTTCTGCCTCCATTTCCTCTTATAATACTTCAATTATTACCATTATAACAATAGTTGCTATTTATAATAACAACTAACATTTACGACGTTTGCCACATATCAGATGACCAAGGAATTCCTGAGATAGGTATTATGATTATCTACATTTTACAAATGAAGCCAGAGCAAAGAAAATACAGTCCTTTGGAAAGGGATGGCAGAACAAGGAAATAACATAATTCTAACACAGCCCTGAGTCAAGATTCCATACTCAACCATTGCACCCTTGCACTAGATTTGATGTCCCCTAAAGTTTCTGCACACTGATCTACTTTCCAGTTCTGTGACTTTTTTAATTTTTCTATGCTAGTTTGATTTAGGACCACAGAACACCTTGCATTTAATAATGGGGAAAGATAAGGCTCTCTGTCAGTGAATATGTGGGTTACAAGAGAAATAGGATATGACCACATGTTCACAAGGAAGTCACAAGTGCCTACTTTTTAAAAATATTTTTATCTCCTTACTTTCTCAGGCATTTTTCTCATGTTATTAACCCAATAAGGGTTGACCATTTGACATCAGCAAATATAGGGGTGGATGGGATGGAAGTAAGAAAAATACAATTCCCAACATAGCAGAAATTCAGAGAGAAAAGGAAAATAATTATAAGAAAGACTACATAAAAGGGATACAAAAAGAAGGCAACAACCCCTGTCTTTCCATGGATGAAATTCTATGAGGATCTTTATTTGGGATCACGTATTAAAAGTTTTGATGGAGTTGGTTACTTATAAGCACATAATTCTAATATATCTAACATGGCTAAAAAATTAAGCTCATCATTTGAGTAGCTCCACAGGGTGATGTTCTTCTTTACTGACTTTCAAAGTTTCATAATATCAATTTGCTGCCTTCATGCGAATAAGCTGAATCTAGTACTTAATTTGATGTTGAACCATGTGACACTGAGGGCTCCTCAGGGATTCCCAAAAAAAAGAAAAAAAATTTTTTTCTCCATTCTAACAGGGCCCAGCCATCCATGCATACAAGGGGAAAGAAAGGAAACTCTTACTGTGCTGAACAGGCTCAGTTCACAGTAAAGTGGCAGGGACCCAAAATCTTGCTGAGTCTAAGTCACTTCCCACAGGAAACCACAAGAAAGGGGCTAGGCAGTTCCCAGAGAGCTGGGACAGAAAGAGAGACCTCAAGATCCAAATATACCACACGGCGGGCCTCCCTGGTGGCACAGCAGGTTGAGTGCAGCACTGTGAAGCTGTCCGCAGCCTCTGCAGCGCAGGTTCAATTCCCAGGAAGGAGGGTATCTACCAGCAATGGAGATACCCATATGGCGTGGCAGACCACTCCTGCCTCGCCCACTGCTCCCCTCAGTCTGTCTGCCTGTTCTGCTCCCTGTTGTGTCTCTAAAGAATTCTGTCACATTCTCACACCTCTGGCCTGTACCCCAGTTCTTATATAAATAAATAAATCTTTGAAAAAATGTACCACATAATCCATGCATCAGGAGGCCAAGATAATGACTGCCATTGCTCTGCCAAATGCTAAAACTACCAGAATCCCATGTGTCTCTCACCCACATGTCTCTCTCTCCATCCTTCTTTCTCCTCACTGCTCTGTCTTATGCCCAGGTGCCCCTCACTCAGGAAGTCTGGTTCATAGCATGCCAGGAGTTAAAATCCAAGGTCTCTGAGATGATGTGTTGGTGGCATAGAAGTAGGGTCAGGGAAAATGGTGCCTGATCCTGTGGCCACAGCCAGCTCTCCTGCCCCTGTCATGAGGATGCATTCTGTAATGGTTTAGGAAGACCCTGCGGCCTCTGCTTGTCAGGGCTTCTGTTCTAAAATATATCTCATTGGTATAAGAGAACCATATATGCATATAGCGTATTTTCTGTCTCAACACAGGGAAGCTCACATTTACTTAATTAATGAAGTAGACTTTTTATTTGGAATGGCTACCATTTCCCCTGCCCTATGCAGAATGAAATATAAAGACTCTAATTATTTGCCTTTGATGAGAAGCCATGCTGTCTTTTTGGCAAAGTCAATATTTTTGCATTTGCATGTGTTCCAAATAAGTGGCCTATGCTTTTGTACCTACTAGGGACAAAGCCACAATACAACACTTTTGAGTTTGTGTAAACCTCTTTGCCACTACTTCATTGAGGAGAGAGAGTCTCAGCTGGAATGAGTTTCTGTAATTCCCAGCCCTTCAAACTAACCACCAGACTATAACCACTCACAACAGATATTGACTTTCTATGCATAAGGATTCATTTTATGTGCAAAACATTTCACAGCGTTCCAGTCACAGCTCACTGGTTGTTATTCCAGAAAGCATCTGTCTGAACCACTAACCGGGCTTTCTTAAACAAACTGCATTAGGCATCCCTTACTTGCTTTTGCAAATTTTTTGAGAGAAGACACAATATTTGAAATGCTTGTGTATCCTTATCAATACTATTATCAATAATACAAGACAGAGTAAAAGCTATGATAGGCACCTCTTTCTTCTGAGATTGGTAGAGATTCCATAGGGAATAATAAGTTTCTCAAAAAAATGTTGACTATCTAGAAAGGGATCTTTGTTAGAATAACTGTTTAGATAATTGATTATCTCTTAGAAATTTACCAACATTCCAGTGTATTCAAGATTGTGAACAATCCTGTAGTGAAGAAACATTTCTTTATGTGTGGCAGACTCCATTCAATCTATTTAAATTGTTTTTCTTGGGACACATAATATCAAAAAAAGAAAAGCACTGCCCCGTGGAACTCAGGAACATCAGGACATTATCTGAAGAGCTGGGATTGGCATTTAAGAGACTAGCTCTTCCTCTAAAACTAGTTCTGTGACCTTGACCTCAATTTTATTGCTCAGACTCAGTTTGTTTATTTGCCAAGGTTAAGTAAAAGTATTATACCACTTCTGATAAAATAGAGAATTTGCACAAAGAGCAAATGTTAAATAGCCTTGAAAACACATTAAAGTTTAAGAGCAATGTATACATGTGTACTTTTTTAATTTCCTGATCTTGGCTCTAGTACAATTCTTATATATATCACTGAAAGTTCTTCTGTTGTTTATAACCCTCATATTCCTAACACAACATTTACCAGAACAACATTTTACAGCTTATTAGGTCCGCTAGATTGTATTTTAGTAAGTTAGCTAGGATCTTTTCTATTTAGACTTGTGCTGATATAAATAAATCCAGAAGTATAATTGAATGTATATTCACTTAAATATTATACAAGATTTATCCCCACATAGGGGTGATTGAGTCCATTGTAGTTACATTATGATGATGAAATTGGTGAAATAATTTATTCTTTTAATTATGTAACTGTCTTATATCAGACTTTTATACTACACCTTTTTGATGTTTGGAAGAGAACAAGATCTTGGCAAATCAAGATTCATGACATAACAGGCAGCTATATTGTATCAATTGACACCTGGAGCTGTAAAAAGGAAAAAAAAATATTGGCACATTCTCTTGTTTTCTTAAGGTTTTTCCTTAAACATGTGTAATGATTGATGTTACTTGATAGATTGCGGTTGTAAGACCTGCATTCTAAATTACTATGCCTGTTATTGGTTAAGTTGTCAACAGGTAGACAGATATACCTGATAACTGTCCACATACCTTAGATTCCCACTACTTGATCAACTTTCAGAGTTACTAACAAACATTTCTGCTGTGTTGATCTCTCTTTCAGTCAAAGCAAAAACAAAAATACAGACTAACTACAAATCATAATCATTTGCTAGACAATGTGTTAATGCAAATAACACATGACTATATCATTTTGAGTATGAATAAAATATGTGAATAGACTCTACATTCTCATTGTGAAAAACCCTCAAATACTGCTTAATCTGATTGATTTATTCCAAGAGTTGAATTAAATTATCTCCAATTAAATATGTAGAATTTTTATTTCCTGTACCTTATGGTTTTGTGATGCTCAGGGCTATGGAAAACCCAGTATAGAAAGTTCTTTTTTAAATTAGACTAAATAAACAGTATCTAGAGAAGTGATCTCTGGATACTTCTTTGGAGTCTATGTCTTTTAAAATAGGGATGATTTGAGACCTTTGTGAGTCCTCAACACTTTCCTTTGGAGGTCTCACTGCTCATCATAGAAAACATCCACATCAAACACCACATTTGTATGAGTTGAAATGCAGCTTATTTATGGAAGTTATGGCTTATAGATGTCATGAAATATTTATAATTTCAACTTTTTAATATTTGGATTTTGGATCTACAATTACTGTTTTTTTGTCTTAAGCATCAATTTTGTCAGTTTCTAGAAATCTCATAAGTTCCAGACACCTTAATTAGAGTCCCTAAAGCACCTTTTTTTAAATGGTCACATGTTCCTAAGTATGGAATGCATACCATTTAAGGTCAAACTTAATCTTCATTATAGTCGTTCTTAGGGATTTCGTCCATCTCCATACTTTAAATCTGAGAAACTACAGTGGAATTTAATCCAATATCACACTTTCCCAAAATTCTCTTCTAAGTGGGCTTTGTTTTCTCAGCCAGCCTGTGGGTTTCCTGTACAGAAGAAGTACATTTCATTTTCTCCCCTATCCCTGAAGATCTGGACACTCACTCTAGTGTATGGTGAATAGAACTTTGGGGTAGAGTTTGGGATTTTAAAACTCCTGGATGTTCAGTTAGTGAAGTGTATGTCCAGAAAACTCAGGAAGCCATGCTTGTCACTACTCCCCCTTAAGGCTCCCCTCCACCCCACAATCCAGGGGATACACATTGAAGAAGATGCTGCCTGGGTTCCGTGACTCATTTAGTTTTCCATAGGTAGTTCTCCCTTCTTCTAAGGTGTGCAGAACTAGAACACAACTGTTTCCTGATTGCTGCACAGTGAGTAGAGGGTGATTACAGCAAACCTGAGCTATATACTTGCTTCCCACATGACTGGCATCCCACCGGCTGTGTTCCCAAGCACTTAGTCTTTTCTCCCCAACTTCCAGTGACCCATCCTTGGCCTGGAGAGAGAGCCTGCCCCAGACAATGACCTATCTCTTTCCTTTGAACCCTTTCAGACAGACATCTGTAGCCTGTGAGGGCTGGTGACACCAACCTTGGTCAGCAGGGTCCCCATTTTACCCTCCCCAGGGTATTCTGGTTCAACACTTTCAACACTTGGCAAAGTATCAAACATTGATTTAGGTTTATTTTAAATATAGCAATCTCTGTGTCTATGTGATGTATCCTCTCTGGAACCCCCAGGATATTTTCAGATGATTCCTGACTTTCAGCGTGCATGTATCTTCCAGTATCAGTATCTCATACCGACCCCACCACAGACACACACACACTTCAGCCACATCCCACAGACACCACACAAGCAGCATATGCTCTCATCACATCTACTATACACTCATTGCGTGCATGTTTGCATACACACACACACACACATATACACAGAAAGCTTCTATTTCTGTAGATCTGGAACACCAGGGGTGTTGCTTTGAGGGCTCTTACATAGAGACAGTAAGCACGTGCAGGTGTGCAGGGGGTTAGCTTGAATGCTCAGTATATGAAAACAACAACCTGGATACACAAAACAAACAAATCCATATACTTGCATTGGTGTCTTAGTTAAGATACATTAAAATTATATCCACTATGTCATGCAAATCATGAAATTTACTGTTAGTAATCATCCCCAATTTATAGATAAGGAAAAAATCAAACATGGCTAGTAATTTGTTCCAGTTCTAGATAACTAAATTAGATATCTAGTTGACTTTGCTGTCCTCTCCTATGTCCCACCGGGTACTTCCTTCTCAGGGTGACCCAGGAAAGACTAGATAAAATCATCACATGGGGGGGTAAAAAAATATAATAGTAAACAAAGTGTTGATTTTACTTCCAAAGTTTCTAACCACCCATGATTCCTTTAAAACACTGAAAGGCTGTAAGCTTTTAAAGATGTTCTTTCTTCACCTAACCACTGTCTTCCTATTTATCACCCTACATGTTCACTACTCTGCTTTTGGGGCTCAGTTCAAATTGTTCTTACTCAATTGGATTTTCTTTCAATCCACAATCCAATTTATATGTCTTATTTACTCTACACATAGCAGTCTAGGAAGTTTATTCTTAGTTCTAAAGACACATCAGCATTCTGTATTTGTTTACTTCTTTTGGAATGTCTAGTCCCCTGGGTGTGCACACTCCAAGAGAATAGGGAATATGCCTGGTTTTGTTGTTGTAGTTCCATCAGCTTTAGCATAATGTCGGGAAAATGGTGGAACTTCGGTGAAGACTTTTAAATAAATGTGTTAGTGGATCAACAAAAGAGTTCATGTCCTGCTTTATAAGCTCATGCTCCTATCTCTGTTTTCCATTAGCATGTGCTTATTAATAAAACTGCATTGGTGGGGGTGGGTTGGGGGTCGGGTGGGGAGGCTTCTTTCATGGTTTTCAAAGAATTAAATGATGAATCTGGTGTAGGACTTCATGTAAAACAACATCACTTGTTTGGAATAAATATACTGTAAGAGACAAAACTAGAGATGACCAATGTGTTGGGATTTGGAGGAAAGAAGGATCATACATGTTAGGAGGTTTAAAATAATTATAAAGAAGATGGCATTTAAGATGGTTTTGTGGTGGACCTTATTAGTTGTTTAATGTTTAGTCTTCTCTACCATGCTCCCTTTTCCTGAAGAGAAACTTCTCTACAAGTTTAATTGCATAATTCTTGTGGGAATTTCATTCCCACAGTCCCTGCTTTCACATTGACCAGATGATCTATGCCCGGCCATGCATAGTGTCTTATTCACCTGGCCAGACTAGGATTTGCAGTGCCCATCCTTGGAAATTTTTCAGTATGCAGTACTGAAAAGTCAGAGACCCTACTTTGGGAGTCAATGTGTTAAAAGGAGGTCAAGTCAGAGCCCTTGATGATCTTAGATCCCACTGTCCAGGAAGTGCTTTGTTGTATGTAACAAGAGGTAATTGAACTAGGTCGAGATAAGCCAGGCAGAGAGACTGACTGGTGAGAGGCAAGATCAAGGGAATGAGAAAAGGAACAGGAGAGATGGGTCATGAGGACATTGTCTGAGATGCCGGACCCAGTGAGCCAGAGGCGACTTCAAAACTGTCCTTCTTGTTACGTAACCTAGTAACTACGTAACCTAGTAATCCATTTCCTTTGTGGTTTGTTTACTTTCATTGGAGCCAGTTGCAATATTGTTCCATTTATTTACAATTGAGTAAGTAATAAGGTTTTTAAGGTACTTATCAAATGGGTAATTAGGCCTTTAGAGTGGATAAAATAAGCAAATATACTGAATAAAGAAAGCATAAAAGAATAAAAAAAAAATCATGGATTGTGTTCAGAAAATAGATTCAAGATCAAGATCATAGTACCCAAGAAGTAGTTCTCCTTCTCTGATCATCTCACTGTAATTATTAACTTTTAGGTCTGAATATCCCATCAGTGAATCACTAGCTCTTAGAACAATGCCTTAAGATTGTAAGGAACCTAGCATATGGCTGTTGAAGGAATGAATTCTGGGAATAAGTAAAATAGTGATTAGATGAGGTGGTTTATAAGACTACTTCAGGTTCTGTTTTCTGAGAGCTGTATAGAATGACAAAAACAAATATGTAAAGGTTTTAAAATTTGATCGATATACATTTATATAGTGCTGTCTTCACTAGTTTTATGACCTTGGATAGTTTCATATGCCCCTTCTAAAAGTGAACACTATAAAACCTGAACTGAAAGGGTTGAGTATAGTGTGTGCTATCTGAGATAATCTATATAAAATGCTTCTAGAAATGTCATAGAAAGTACACAGGAAAAGTTAAAGTTCTGAAATTTTTGAGGAGTGGTATTCTGTCTTGCTAGAGGGAAATCCTTTTAATTTGATCTTAGAGTGTCACCATACTTAAATATATTCAATGCTAGGGAGACTTCTGCTTCTGTTCTGTGTATGAGCAGTATGAGCTTCCTTGTCCTATCTTTATCTGTGACATTTAAAGACAACCCTATTCACTCTGCAACCTGCAGCCACTTCTTCCTTTTGCTCATTTTCTCCTTTTGTTTTCCATGGAATGTTTCATCTCTCTGTTATGCAGATTCTGTCATATACTATTTCATGTGCTGGACTATCAACTCCTCAAGATGAAGATTTTCCCTTTTTTGTCCACTGATGTAACCCAAGATTCTAGAATTGCATCTTCTCATGACAGGCTCTCGTAAGTGTCTGTTGAGTGAATGAGTGAATGCATATATACTTGTACACATAAGAATAAAAATCAAAATCAACAAGCAACTATAAACCAGGGACACACTATGTCATAGTTGTCATAACTTCCAGATTAAACTCTCATAAGAAGAACCTAAGCAGCACATGAGACAAGGGATACTAGATAATGCTAAGGAATCTTAGACAAGCAAGTGGAACAGTCAGAGAGCCTAGTTGAAATCCTTACTGTTTACAACAAGTTTCATCTAGTCATTGTCCTGGGAGACCGCTAAGGGCACCAACCCGAAGACCTGGTCTACATGTTTCTGTTCAGTGACAGCAAAGACAGTATGGGTGGGGGGAGGTGAGAAGTTAGTAGGGTCAAATAAGGGTTGGGTGGGAATTGTATGGGGACTATAACCAGATGAAAATGCATAAATTTTGCAAAAATGAAAAATGATGTAAAAATATATAAAATTAAATAAAATTTTAAAAAGAAGTTAAATATAAGGGGTAAATTAGTTTGTCAATTAAAACATTATTCAAAACCATAAAAAAATGAGAGCAAAGAGAAGATCAGCACTCTGTGTTAGGAGCACTTACCCTCTCCTATGATAAGGGATGGTCTCTGTTCATGTAGAGAGTCCACAGAACCATGGAAAAAGAAAACAGGATGAGACACCTTAGAAAATGTGCCAGGAAGTCTTGAGCAACAGGGAAGATAGACTGGATGAGCAGGAGGCGAGGAACAGTCAGCAGAAGGAATGCCTGGGTGTCCTCATAGAAGTGTTGACACATTTCCACTCCCAGCCCAATCACCCACAAAGACATGGAACACAAGCAATCAGCTTACATACTGTCTGCTGTCACTGAACAGAAACATGTAGACCAGGTCTTCGGGTTGGTGCCCTTATCGGTCTCCCAGGACAATGACTAGATGGAACTTGTTGCAAACAGTAAGGATTTCCACTTGCTTGTCTACGATTCCTTAGCATTATCTAGTATCCCTCCCTTGTCTCATGTGCTGCTTAGGTTCTTCTTATGAGAGTTTAATCTGGAAGTTATGACAACTAGGTTTTATACTTAAATATATTCAATGCTAGGGAGACTTCTGCTTCCTGTTCTCTGTGTGAACAGTATTAGCTTCCTTGCCCTCTTTATCTGTGACATTTCAAGACATTTATGCTTCTCTTTTATACACTTAGGTCCTCACTCCAGTTGTTAACGGTATATAGAAGCGGCTTCAAGAATATTGAGTATCTTACTAATGAACAATAATAGTTATTTTATAAAGATGTGCTTCTTTTCTTTATTATCTGTTTTATAGTATACCATAGAGTGCTCATTCTGAAGATCACCTAATCAGTGTCCTCTTTCAAGAACACAGTGGGAAAAATGCCCAATGACCATTTCACAAAAGAAACAGGACTCACCCCTTATGCTATTATGTGTAAGGAAGTCAGATGGCATGAGGTGGGGGTCCCCTAACTGTCCAACCAACTGCCTTCCCATTCTGATATCAACCAATCTCTAAGGGACAGCATGATTAATCCTTCCCAGCTGTTCTAGAAGGGAGAAGAACAGGCAGATGACAGAAATACACTGCTGAGGGGAGGAATGAGCATGACAGGAGAGGTCTGCCATGCCATGTGGGATTCTCGCCAGCTGGTTGGGATTGAATCCACACTGCAGAGGCTGTGGACATCTTCCCAGCACTGCGCTCAACTTGCTGCGCCACCAGGGAGGCCCTGTTCTTTAAACTTAAGGGAAGAAATAACTGAGCCCTTTAAAACTTCAGCACCTTGTGTTCTGTACTTAGTGCAACTTAAAGGCCAACAGCAGCAGTCAAATTAATTGACCTGTGGCTGGTCAAAAACTCTTTTAGCAAAATCTCTGTTATCTTTTTCAGTTTACCCTCAGCCAAATTCCAAGCCTCAAACCATCTACCGGATTAAAAAAAAAAATAGCTGGGTACCTTAAAAAGAACATAAATGCAGTAGGTGAATATATCACTTACTATTCCTCATGCCTAATTATCCAGAAATCTATAGCAGTGTCATGTGTATTTGCTTCAGAAGCTATTTGCTCTTTCAGACTTCCCGATTCAGAAGCTGACTGTGCATTCATGCTCCCTTGTTCTCTGCTGCTTCCTTTCTCAGGTTGTTTTCCTTCTTTTTAAATTTCACTCTTCTTTCATGTATTATGCTTTTCACCACTTGGTCTTTTCCCCCACCCCCAAAATGTGTGTGTGTGTGTGTGTGTGTGTATCCTGCAGTAGTTGAGCTGTATAAATGCAGAAGAATTTCAAATGTGCTTTTGGAGATAGGAGCAGTTTTCCTGGACAAAAAGGAAGAAATACAGCCTTAATGAAGCAGAGAGATATTGTCACTATCAGTTTATAAGTTTCCTCCAAAATCTGTCCCCAAAATTATTTTCATAAATGCCACATAACACAATATTGTCATAACAAAGCAAAACAGAAAATTTCTCAAAGTTACAAAGTGATTGGAATGCTTCTCAGGTTGGAGTTTCATCTTATTCCTACAAAGTATTAATATGGATTTTCAACGGAGGAAAATGACCTGATGTTCACCCATTTATTGCAGTTCCTTTTAATGGGTTTGATACAGTTTAACAGTTATTAAAAGAAACAAGTATTTTGATGAATTACCGAGTGTAAGATTGTTGTGGGGAGGAAAATGAAAGGATCCAGGAGAAATTACAAAGGTCTTCATGACAAAGTGAACTGCGGTGGTTAGAAATATGATAGATGCTTTGACCCCAGCACACAACAGACATACTGGACATTTGTATGAATGGATGGATGAAAGGGAGAGATCTAGGGAGGGAAGGGATGAGCATGATGTGGGGGGAACAAAAGGAAGAATAGAGAGAGGGAGCATGAGGAAGGAATGACTTTGCAAAGTGAAGCAACTGTGTTTGCTTTTAGGACTTCAAGAACACTTTGTCAGTAAGAGAATCCTAAATCTTCAGCCCTCTGTAATTCTTTACAGTTCTTTATTTTAACTTGTTCCAAACACCTCAGCCTCTGACCCAGCAATTGTGAAACTGGGTCCCCAAAGGGAGTCCTAATCAAAGGGTCAAAGATGATGTACATAATATAACAGAAGGATATGGAATAAGATTTGTACAGATATTTACTTCTGGCTGGAGAACAATGTGATCTTACAGTCAGGAAGTATTGTACTAGAAAACCATTGACTTTGAAGTTCACTGAGGTTTTTATTTTTTAATTTTTAAAATTTTATATATCTTTACATCATTTTTCATTTTTACACAATGTATGCATTTTCATCTTGGTTATAGTCCCCATACAATTCCACCCCCCTTGTTTTGATCCTACTTCCCTCCTAGTGTGTCTCTGGTTTATAGTTGCTTGTTGATTTTGATTTTTACTTTATTATAATTAGTCTTTTTCCTGGCCCTTTATTTAGGTTTTCTAAATCCCTACTATGAGTGAGACAATCCAATATTTGTCTTTTTCTTCCTGGCTTATTTCGCTAAGCATGATCCCTTCCAGCTCCATCCATGTTGCTGCAAATTGCGTGAGTTTACCTTTTTTGATTGCTGAGTAATATTCCATGGTGTATATGTACCACATCTACTTGATCCAGTCATCTATTTTTAGGCATTTGGTTGTTTCCATAGTTTAGCTATTGTAAATAGTGCTGCTATGAACATAGGGGTGCAGGTACCCTTTTGAATTAATGTTTATTTGTCCTTTGGGTAAATACCTAGGAATGGAATTGCTGGATCATATGGAAGCTCCATCTTTAGCAGGTTGAGGAATCTCCAGACAGCTTTCCATAGTGGTTGGACCTGTTTGCACTCCTACCAGCAGTGCAGGAGACTTGAGTTTGAATCCAAATTGTTTAGAGACCACTTTCACTTTCTTGGCCTCACATTTCCATGGGGTGTCTGTGAAGACCAGTTTCCAGATCTCTCCCCCACCTATTACTCAATGTTCCCCAAGTGATGTGTGCTTTTGTCTAATAAATGTAGGCTTCGTCTGGGAGCACTCACCTCAGTCCTCTCCTGCTCTCAGATGCACTTGCTCTCAGCGGCATCCTCTGATCTGAACTTGAGCACCAGATGGGAGGGACGATCAGGCCTCCCTCTCATCCATGACTGGTTGGGACAAACCAGCATGTCCTGACAGAGCCCATGATCAATGCAAAACCAAGCCAGGTTCCCAATCTCACTTTCCTATTGTCCACTGAAACTTGCTGCTAAAGCCTTGGGTAAATCACTCATTTCTTTCTTTCTTTCTTTCTTCTTTTTTTTTTAAAGGTGTTTTCAAATATAAAAATGATTTTTGTGAAAGGAGAAAAGAAGACGATGGTTCTAAAGTGCTTAATTTGGTGCCTAACACTTCATGTGTCCTTTGTAAGTGGCAGCTGAACTGCCTTTGTAGTTCTTCCGCTGACTCTTTTGTAGTCAGTATTCAATAAATATGTGTTAATTCACTACTGTCAAGTATGGTGCCTGAGATTAAATCAGGTAGAAAAGCAAGATTTTAAAAGTGTCCTTCTAATCTTAATTACTTTTTTATATAACTTACTCCCCACTAACCCCACAAACCTGAAGCAATATAGGAAAAGCAAAGTGTTAATTTAGGCAGTTTTTGGTGACGTTGATTAATGCAGAAAGATATTACTCACTAATTACAGACAGAACCCCCTCATTTGAACTCAATAACAGTTTTAATTAAAATTCTTAGTCTCCCAAAGCATGGCTCCCTTAACCTGGTTTAATTATTTTGTGGGTCTTGCCTTTGACCTTGCATTAATTTGCATGGCGCTAAACATGTTTCTCTATTTGTCTGCCTATGTGCTATTATGAGAGAATTTCACATTTTAACTAAAATCAACATTAACCAAAGATGCCAGCTGATTAATTGGGCTTAGAGATGTGTCACACATGCACTTAAAATGCAAATAAATGGTGGACTTTCATGGTGAATATTTAATAATAATGTGGAAGATTTCAGCTTGTTCATCTAAGTTTTATTAAATGTGACTTTGTTAACTATATACCACTTAAATAGTGCAATACCAAAAGGCACATCTTCTTTTAAGGATTTTGCAACCTGTGTTATTTCAAGATAGTGTACAAATTAAATATAAAGTGTGTATCAAAATTTAAAATGAGCATGCCTCATTTTAAAATTTAAAATCAATTGCAAACATAAGCATGCACCCTGCAGATACATAAATATATGTACAAGAAGGTTTCACACAGAATTATTTGTAATAAAGAAAACCTGAAAATGGCATGACTATCTAGCAGTAGTATGCATCTCTTCAACAAGGCAAACACATAAGCACATTCAGAAATCCATGTTCACGGTACGCTCTGCAGCTCTGCATATGGGTTGCAGAGTTGAGAAATGTCTATGCTTGCCCTAAGGCTGTAATCTATTTGCCCAAGGATGCAGGATTGAAGGACAGTGAGGTGACAGCACAGAGGAGAGGCTCACATGCCTTAGTGCAGTTTACTCCTGTCTTTGGTTTCCCTACAAGGAAACTCACTGCCGAAGGCATTCTCCTCCCAGGGAGGTTCTGCTGATGATGATCCAAAGGCTGGATTCTTGCTTTTCCACTAACTTATAGTACCCCGGTTTCTGTCCAATTCCAGAAGCACTTAGATTCATAATTTATACCTTCTAATTTAGGGTAATATTTAACATCTACGGCCCTATTGGTTTTGCTCTGGACTCTGTCAGCAAGGCATCACCCACTAAAGGAGAGCAAACAACTGGTGCCCAGATGTCCTTGTTTAATATTTTTCCAGAAAAACTGGCTGCCCTAAAATTTAGAAAAAAGAAGTAAAAACATAAGCAAATGATAAAATAGCATCGGTGGCATAAACTCATTAGTTTTATAGTCATTGCAGAAAGAACAGAAGAAAATACATGCAAATAGTACCAATGTTAGACTTTGGATGGTACATTCATACTAAGCTTCATTGTCCTTCTTTAAGTTTTACCGTATATCCCACTATTCTTTATTTTTTTTTGAAGATTTATTATTTATTTATTTATACAAACACTGGGTACAGTTAGAAGCGCGGGAGGGTGAGAGTTTACCAGAGCCAGAGCGGGAAACAGAACAGGTAGACTGATGAAATACACTGCTGAGGGGAGCAGCGGGCGTGGCAGGAGAGGTCTGCACACCATGTGGCACGCTCACTGGTGGCCAGGGATCGAACCGGTGCTGCAGAGGCTGCGGGCAGCTTTGCAGTCCAGCGCTCAACTGCTGCGCCACCAGGGGAGGCCCCCCACTATTCTTTAAATGACATACATGCTTTATTAATGGACTCCTGAATTAAAGTAGGAGTACTTTGTCATAACCAATTTAGTCCTTTACAAGCTTTCATGAAATAGAATATAACTGCTTCCTATTAAAAGAGTAAAAAAAAGGTAATTAATTCATCATTCACCTAATTAAAATAATAGCTGCCTAATTGTTTTAAAGATAACCGAGCTGATACTGAGCAAAGATAAATAATATCCATCTATCTTTTAATCTCACTTGCTCTCCTACACATACCTATACATACCAATGCATACATCTAAGTACTCTCCCAGTAAAATTATGTATGTAAGCCTCCTCAGTGGCGCAGCAGGTTGAGCACAGCGCTGTGAAGCTGTCCGAAGCCTCTGCAGTGCTGGGTCCGATTCCTGGCCGTCCAAGGAAGTTCCCATATGGCATGGCGGACCTCTCCTGTCTCGCCCACTGCTCACCTCAGCAGTGCTTTTGGTCTCTCTGCCTGTTCTGCTCCCCGCTCTGTCTCTGGTGAATCCTCTCACCCTCCTGTGCCTCTGGCCTGTACCCCAGCTATTGTATAAATAAAAAAATCAAATCTTAAAAAAAAAGAAATAGAAACATTTAAAAATGTGCATATATAAAATATTTGATAAATTTGATTTAAAATAAATAGTTAATTTAAAATTTGTGTTTTTGTACATTTCAGACATTTGCTATTTTAAGACAAAGTCCTGTCAGAACAAGACTTATAATTTTCAACAATCAATCAGAGTACAGATTATTATGGAAACATTTTCAAGGGTAATGCAATGAATATTTTCAAATATAATCTGCTCCCTGGGAAAGTATCACCCATTTTAGGAAAAAGTAAATGAGAATTTTAAGATCCTACAAAAAACACTCCCTTGCCCAAGTTCATGGCACAAGTACCCCACTCACTCAGAGGCCATACTTTATAATGATTCTAAAATCTGGAGTTCATATGTCGGATAGATTAGAAGACAAAAGATTTCTATAAGGAGTGCTTTAAAATTTGTAGCAAAGCTAAACAATTGAGGAATAATAAATTATGAATTAATGAATTCATAATATTTAAAGAGAATGTAGCTCTATTAATTAGTTATATACAGATGAAACAGGTTAACTCTTTTTTTTAAAAAAATTCAAATACCTAAGAAAATAAACATTTAGTTCTTGGTCATTTTTTTTTTTTTAAAGAGCTATTTCTTGGTTGCCTTTTCCATGCTCTTCCATGACTTACTTTAGCTGCATCTTCTCCAAGCATGTCTAGATCCTATCACAAATGCTGGTGAAAGAATGTAAAATCTTCATAAAGAACTCACCCTGATTCCTTATAAGCACCATTTTCTACTAAGTCCTTTTGTGCCATCTTTATCTTAATCTCCCTTAGATGTTTAGGTCAATATTTTTTCAGTGGAAGAATGATAAATACTAAGCTCCAAGAAGATTTTATTTAATGGACTATTTTTCTATTTCTGCTATTAATTCTCTCTCTTTTTTTCCCCTCAACATACTTTACCTTGATTGTTTATAGATTTCTCTATTTTCCTATGATATAATCTACCATATCTTGGAAGTTTGAAATTATTTAGAGCAATCATCCTAACCCCCTTCTAAAGTTTCTGAGTTTCAATTTTCTCTTAATCAAGTCTATGCTACCCTTTTTCATTTGAAGATAATTCTTTCAGTTGTTGATAATGGAAATAAAATAAAATAAAATAGAGGTTGATTGGTTTTACCTTCCCTGGGTAACCATAACATAGTGTCAGTTCATTCAAAGTTTTGAAAAATTCATACTTATTTGTTAAAAAAAAATCCAGTCTTACTTTCAAGCATGTGACTTAATTAATCTCACACTGGAGTCGGAAATCTTGATTATCAATAAGCTATGATGCATTCACAAACTTGTGGCTTGGAACCAGAGTACTAATCAGGGAAATGTAGGTTTTATAGAACACTATTAAAAGCCTGGGTCCCTAATGACATTTATAAACTATGGTACTAAATGTCAGTGACTAACTGCTTCCAGATTCCTTTAATAAAATTAATAAATGCTTTTAGGCTTAAGCTATTGCCAGGTAGCTATTCTGTTACTTGCAACCAAACACATTCCTCAACCACTGTTTCTCATATTGGACAGTTCTTATGAATCACAGAATGATTGTTCAAAATACAGTCTTCTAGGTCTCTCAATTAAATACTCTATCACAGTAGATTTGGGATTCAAGTCAGCATTTGTGTATTTTAACAAGCATTCCTGTCAATTACATGATGAAATGCATTTGATAAACAAAACATTGTCTACTATCTAGAAATTTGGGTCTATTCTTCACTTGGTACTGGTCGATGCAGCCCTAAGGTAAACAAATGGGAATATAGAGTTGAGAATTTTTCACAGGTGCTTCTCATTACCCTCCCTCCTCTGATGCCTGGGTCTCTGCCACTTTGACTCACTCTTTCACACCACCATGCATCACCTTTCCCATTTTTTCCCCCTGCAGTATTTCCTTTTGCATGCTGGAATTCTCACTTTCCTGGAATACTCACCTCTCCTGTGTCACTTTCTCACTTTACAACTCCCCTTCAATCCTTCTGTTCCTCTTTATTCTATGATTGACTCTCCCTGAGAAGCCATTTGCAATCCCCTATTATGAAGAATTCCCTATAAAAATAAATTATATTGTGCTGTGTTTGGGAGATAAACTTGATGGGGTAAACAGCTGTACACAGCAGCTCTGTGCAAACAAGTTTAAAGCAAAATCCTACCAGCTGCTCAGCATGAACCCTCTGAGAGCTGAGATCAGCTGCTGTACTACCCAACAGTTGCCCTACAGAAAGCCAGGCTTGCTGGGAGAGAAATGAAAGAACAGTACCGCCAGGTGATCAAAGCAGGGGTAGCAAATGCAATGTGTACTGTCCAAAAATGGATAATAATCTTTCTTTACTCAGTTTGGTATATTTCATCAGGAGTAAACCAAAGTGATTTTAGGAACTGTTTTCCTTAAAGGATATCATCAGTATTGCTAAGTATTTTGATGCTCACATATCCTGCTTTTTAGGATAAAATGCCAGAATTTGATGGTAGAAATTAAAATTGCCTCCCCTTGGGAGGTTGTAGGCATATAAGTTTCTGATAAAACATCTTTAAATTCTGCTTAGAGATTCCTGAGGTTTCACTTTCTTCCTGTATGGATTTTTTTCTTCTCTTGAAAAAAAAAATAGTTAATCTACATTTGATGAAAACAATAAAGATTGATTTGGTTTTCTAGTCTAACCACTTTTTTTCTACTCTACCATATATTCAGGACCTGTGGGAAAAAGATCCCCCATTTCTAAAAGCAATCTGTCTGCCGGTATACCTCTGACTAGTTTCCTCATTCAGAGCTAGAATTAATCTCTTTATCTTCTATGCACCAGACTTCTTGTGGTCAAAGGTAGTAACTAAATTTTTCTCAACTCTTTGAAGCAAACTAATCTTGATAACACATAATAGTATACTAATTCTTCCTTATTCCAAGTTAAACATTCCCTTGTCATTTAGTGAATATCCTAAGTCAATGAGTTCAATTTCTTCCAACAACCATCATTTGGACAAGTCCTAGTTTATTTCTTTTAATATTTAGGGCTCAGGGGGCCTCCCTGGTGGCACAGGGGTTAAAGACAGTGCTATGGAGCAATTGGCAGCCTGTGTAGCATGAGTTCAATCCCAGGCCGGCCAGGGATCGAAACCCATGTGGTACAGCAGACCTCTCCTGTCTCATCCACTGCTCCCGTCAGCAGCAGATTTCAGTAGATCTGCCTGTTCTGCTCCCCACTCCCTCTCACCCCCCACACCTCTGGCTTACACCCCAGTTCTTTTATGCATAAATAAATAAATCTTTAAAAAATTAGGACTCAGAATTACATTACACATGCAAATAAAAGTCAGATAAATAAAGAATAAAATAGGATTATTATTCATTATTTACTATTATAGGGTTGTTATCCAAACCTTTTTTTGACTTGTGATTTGGGAGATGTTTCATATTTAACATTTTGACACTTCTTACCAAGTTTACTCCCTAATGCTATATATTACTCCACCCCATCTCTAACTAGTCCTAGCTTTGTGTATCTATATATTGGTTCAAAGTTTTAGGAATTGACATTATAATACCCATTAAATTTTACCTCTGTATAGTCAGATTTCCTTGGATTCCAATTCTGCAATCCAATATACTTGAACTCTTCCATCAGCAAGCCATCAACAAATTGTAGAACCATTGCTTCCTATAAATTTCTCCAATTTAGAGCTGTGTGGGGATTTCTTGACCTACTAAACATAGAACGTCCATATGATCCAGCAATCCCACTCCTAGGTATTTACCCAAAGGACACAGAAACATCAATTCCAAAGAGCACCTGCACCCCTATGTTTACAGCAGCACTGTTTACAATAGCTAAGCTTTGGAAACAGCCCAAATGCCCCAAAATAGATGACTGGATCAAGTAGATGTGGTACATATACACTATGGAATATTACTCCGCATTCAAAAAAGATAAACACATGCAATTTGCAGCAACATGGATGGAGCTGGAAGGGATCATGCTCAGCAAAATAAGCCAGAAAGAAAAAGAAAAATACCAGATAGTCTCACTCATAGCAGGGATCTAGAAAACTTAAATAAGAGACCAAGAAAAAGAATAACTATAAGAAAGAAAAAATAAAAAAAATCAAAATCAACAAACAACTATGAACAAGAGACACTCTATGGGGGATGGGGGGCGGGGAAAGGAGGGATTAGGGTCAAAATAAGGGGGTTGCAATTGTATAGGGAATATAAAAATAAAATTATAAAAAATTAAAAAAAGAATATATGTTCTAAAATAAATAAATAAATAAATAAATAAATAAATAAATAAATAAATTTCTCCATTTTGTTTCTACCTGTCTATTAAACTAAGCTGTTCTCATGATGATGCATATCAAAAATCACTTTATCCTATCATTACCTCATCATGGACACCCTTCTCAAAGACTCCCCGGCTTCTTTATAAAGATAATTTAACCACATCACTCTGGCATTCTTTGGTTAAGGGATAGGTTCATGAAGACCACTGAGACCATCGCAATAAGATCTCCACATTTGTTCTTTTCATATGTTCTGAGTTTAGGGCAAGGATAAACTCAGGAAAAAATAATCTTTTTTTTTTTAAACCACAACATGATATATATCCCACAGAATGTCCCCCTTTGTCTAATTCTAGAATGTTCAGAACAAACATTTGTGTTAATTGCCTGTAGCTTTTGTTTGCATGAATATTTTAATAGTATTTTCATTTTATGTCAACCTTTATCATTTTGCTTTTTCTTTTATGTTAGTTGTTTGTTAGATTTTAAACAATATAGATACACCAATAAAATGAGTTACTTGGCATATTGATATAGCTATTAAACGGAGAAGAATTAAGGACATAACTCATTTCTTTGTTTTTTTTAATCATTATAGTAAGTTTTTTTTTAGTTTTATTGAGAAATAATTGATGTACTTCACTGTGTAAGTTTAAGGTATAAAGCTCATGATGGTTTGATTTACATATATTGAGAAATGGTTACTATACTAGGTTTAGCTAATATTCATCTTCTCATATAGATATAATACAGAGAAGAAAAAAAGAAAAAGAAATAGGAAGAAATAATCTTGTGAATGCTCAGTATTTACTCTCTTTCCTGTATATCATACAGTGTTAACTGTAGCTATCACACTGTATATAATTCACCTAGTATATTTATCTTATTCCTGAAAATTTGTCCCTTTTCCTGGTAGGTTAAGTTTACTTGTTTATTATTTTTTAGATATCTATATCAACCTGATTACTAATCACTATATATTTAGTACAATGCAATCCATTCTTCCAAAATAATAGCAAATAAATGTCTATCCATATAACCTGTTTCCTTGTCTTGGAGTAACTCTTCAAATTTCTCCAAGCCAATTTGGCAATCTTGACAAGTATAGCTTAGTGAAAAATTTCACTAAGCTATACTTGTCAAAATTGCCAATTACCCCCATATGATTAAATCCAACAATTTCTCCTCAGTTCACATTCTACTTAATTTCTTTCACAATACACAGTCTTTATTTTCTTAGGTAGTTTGCAGTGCACCTTCCTTTTGCCTGAATTGTGCTTCTCCCCCAATTTCACTGCACTTAAAACCTCAGCCATTATACCTTAACTACCCCATTGTTTTTTTTTTTCTTGAAAGAAATTATTACTAACTGCTATTATTCTTGATCCTACCTAAATTACATATTTCATGGCACAAGAAGCTTGCCTGGACTATTTACTTCTATGTTTTTAATACCCTAAGTAGCCCCTGACAGATAGTGGGTGCTGAATAAATATATGCTGAATGAGTTAATGAATCTGAGTTTTAATTTTACCAAAAAACTTCAAGTGAAACTTATATAGTCATATATAATATAAATGCATAGTATACATATTTGTATGTATGTATATAGCCTGATTTTTATATATAGGAAAGAAATTAGTTATAATGATGAATGTATAGAGTCAAATAAAACATCTCAGTTAAAATTGATGTTGGTGCTTTCACCATCAGTATGCAGTTGGGTTAATATATTTGAATAACATTTTTCAGCTTTCATACTTCTTTACTGTATATCGAGTCATTTGGATCTAACATTAACATGGGAAAACAGCTGGAGTGATATTATGACCTTGATTTTTCAGATGGAAAACAAACAAAAATGATCATTGCTGCAGTTAAATTATTTGCCATTTTCCCATTGTCTCGACCTGCCTTTTTTATGTTTGCATATTAATGTCAGTAAAATCCAGAAATCTTCTTAAATGTGGTCATGGTGCTAAAGCAGCTGTGTGACTTAGGTGAGTCAACACTATTTGCTGGACTTCAATTATATTGCTTTCAAAATTGAAATTAAAAGGCTGTCCTCAGCAACTTTTTGAAGATTGTGATCCCATTTGTCATAAAAAATAGGAAGTCTCTTTGACCAAAAAAAAAAAAATCATAGCATCACATAACTTCAGATGTATGTAAAACCTAGTATAAATATATGAAGTCCCTTATTTTTCATAATGAAACTGAGACCTAAAATAGATAAATGAGTTACCCAGGGGAGAGGATATAGAACTAAACTCTGGACTGTGAATTTCTGGGAATAGTTTCTTCTCTCCATATTGGCAACTCTTAATTCAAACAGATGTCTTAAGACATATTAACAGAATAGTCACAGTCCTTATACTTCCAGAATAGATATTACTTTTTGATAATAATGCTATTTTGACATGGCAAAATATATAACATTATATGAGATCAGTGGATACAGATTGATCTTCAAAATGTTCCGAGACTAGTTCATATTTGCTATATAGGACAAGTTTAATATTCCCCAAATTTATAGTTTTTTATTATTTCTGCATTGTTGGAGGGAACTTGAATATGCAAAAAAATCAATATTAGATAAAATTAAGATTCTCCTGTACTAAAGAGTTAAAATTGTAATATGCTGGCATTAAGATATCTGGCAGTAGGAAAGGAGAGGAACACAAAATAACTAATTTGAAATGTCATTATATTGAGGGATAAATATCTTCTTAGCTGGGTTAAAGCTAAAACCACATAAGGGGCCTCCTTGGTGGCTAGGGGTTAAGTATTAGTGCTAAAGTCACTATAGCCTGATTTTGATCCCTGGCCAAGGAACTATGCCACATATGGTGCAGCAGACCTCTCCTGTCTTTTCTGCTGCCTCCCTTAGCAATGTATTTCAGTAACTCCACTTGTTCTGCTCTTCACTGTCTCTGGTGAATCTTCTCACCCCTCCACCCAAACCCATCACCTCTGGCTAATACACCAGTTTTTCTATGCAAAAAAAAAAATAATTAAAGTTAATTAAAGAAATAAAACTCAAATAAGCTGTTATCTAGTTCAACAAGTTAGATATGATCTCTACTACTTGCCAGACAAAACACCCTCTCTTATCTCAGTATTAGACCAACGAAAACATAAATTCCAGGTCTTCATTATCTCTCAACTTTCTCTATTGAAGACCACATATGTTTAATTGTTCTTATGAGTTTATTAAAACACAAAGTAACAATCACACACTTTTACTAATCAGGGGATTTATCTAATAATAGATATGTGTCAGATGGGATAAGCTTGTGGTGGCTTCAGACTGTTATTACTGATCTTTTCTTGTCATTTGCTAAGAGTTGCTAACAGTTTCAATACTTGGTATTTGGAATTTAGCAAAGAAAGGAAATTCAGAGGCTTCCCATCTGATGGGTGGTCACCCAAATCATATGGGTCAATTACACTCTTTCTACAGAACGGAAGTATCTCACTCACAGTGAGACTTTACCACATACCCAGTGGTCTGTACAAAAATGTGTGATGCAGGTGATTAATCAATCAATAGATAGATAGAGAGTAGAGGAGATGGGAGTTAATGAGTGCAACTGTTAACTATAGAAATTTTTACATCTTCATATATCATCAAAGTTCAAGCTAGAAGTAGTTAAGATGAACAAATAATAAAAGGATTTGGGGAAGAATAGGACTCTATCCTGTACTTTGGAGTTATTTCCTCACTGCTTTTTTTTAGGACAATTTTCTTGATTATAAGTACAGGATAGATATGCAATGTTAAGCATTAGGAACCAAGATGTTGTGTATGTATGAGTATATTTAACAAATTCCATGTGAAAAATTATATTCAATGATTTGCCTGCTATCAAGAACCCTTATAAGTTTCCATCTACAGCTTTTCTCAGTTATAATATGAATGGACTTGTAAAATAAGAAAAAAAGTTTTTGAAAGCTAAGTTGTTTTTGAAAGAGAAAACAATCATAAAATTTTAAAAAATCCACTAGTGATGAATGCCTGACAACAGGTCTTATGTGTAGAAGGGGCAGTTGTTCTCAATGAAATTTATTTGAATGATGTCTAAATCAGACATCAGTCACCCAAATATACTGAGAAGGAAAACACAGGTAAAACTAATAGTGACAAACTAAAGGTAGAGTTATAACAAAGCAATATTTGAGGAAGGCAAGGTATTTTCTCATCAGAGAGAAAGAGAGGTGAATACCAGATACCCAAAAATAGTTAGCAATGGCATTTGGGGGGATAGTATTACAACTGGTCAAAAGATTTAGGATGCTAAGAATAGGTGACATCCCTATTGGGGCAAGCCAGGAAGAGCAAGTGATATGGGAAGACATTTTTGACCAAGAGCCAAAAAAGGATGGTTTTATTAAGAAGGCAAGGATGCTGATAGAAAAGCTACTATTTGGTTATGTAGAAGGATTGGACCAGTCCCACCATATGGACCCTCCTGTCAGAACCTCAGTGGTTTTCACACATAGGAAGTTCCCTCAATGCCATGGCAAACCAGCAAAGAACAGTGGATGGAGCAGAGTAGTTTAACACTGAAACAGCCATACAGCCTGCCTCCTTTATCTCCCACTCTGGGGGCTCAAATAGGGTGGAAAAAGTAAGATGTGGGTGTTAACATTTGCTGACTGGAAATGTTGAATTAGTTACTGAGGATTCCATTATAGACACACTCTTTGCCAGAAATGCAAGTGAACTTTCCCAGAGTCAGCTTGGCATAACTGTTGGCTTGGTCTAGATGATTCATGAATCTTTGCTTGCATCTTATTTTGGAAAAAAATATATAGCAGATTATAATGCAATGTCAAATATTAGGAAAACCAATTTAGTCATAGAATTTTTTCATCTGTCAAAACACTTCCGAAGAACGTCCATCTTCAAGTGGAGTCCCAGGCGGTACCCAGGAAATGGATGAATCAAGGGGCTGTGGATATCAAGTCATGCTTAATATTGGGGAAGGTGGCAGTTTATTCCAGTGGGAAGGGTGCCTGGAGGGAAACACCTGAATTTGCTTTCTTCATCCTTTGAATAGAATGCTCAGAAATCAGAAATTTAAATTGCTCCAGGACTCTTTCATACTGCTTTGATCAAGTAGAGAAAGAGAGGTACTTCCTGTATGACTAGACTTTGACTAGTAAACAGTGAGGTAGAGGTGCCATGAGGAGAGAAGTGCTTAGTCTTATTTCAGCTGGAGAGAAGCAATAGCTCAGGGCCAGCATGAAGACAGCCCTAATAGTGAGACCCATAAGCCATTTGTTCTCTGCTCTGGAAATGTTAGTGAAGGGGTTATTGTTGGAGATATATTAACTTTTTCAAACAAAAGTATGACTAAATATTAAGGCATCTGACAAATGAGGAATTATTTTACTTCTCGCAACTGTTACACTTCCTGCCTATCTAAAGCATTTATTGACATAATGTACCTAATGCTGTCTATTATAGTAAAGCTCATACATCTCTTATAATTTGGATTGGTTGCATATATGACTTTGCTTATGAGTCAAAGTCCTATCCAAAACACACACACAGACACACACACACACACAATGAAAGCCTTTAAGAAACAGGTATGTCTTCTTGATCCTTGGATTGATTGATTAATTAATTAAATAGATAGTTTTGTATGACTATTATATGCTAAACATTATAATTAGGTTCTTAGTATACAAACAGTTGGAAACCAGCCTGCATAGAACTTAATATTTAGTGGAGACAACAGACCTGTAAGGGGCCTCCCTGGTGGCGCAAGGGGTTAAGCCCACACTATGAAGCAAAATGCAGCCTCTGCAGCACAAGTTCAGTCCCTGGCCAGCCAGAGAGAAACCCACATGGCGAAGCAGACATCTCCTGTGTCGCCCACTGCTCCCCTCAGCAGTGTATTTCAGTCAGTCTGCCTGTTCTATTCTCCATTCTGTCTCTGGTGAATCCTTTCATCCCCTGCATCTCTGGCCTGTACCCCAGCTCTTGTATGCATAAATAAATAAATCTTTTTTTGTAAAAAAAGACCTGTAAATAAGAAAAAGATGGATATGTACTTCCATGAGAGAACTATAGGATGCAAGAAAAGAACATAGTAGAGACACTCAACTTAGTTCCAAGCATTCAAACAAGATTTTCTGAGGGAGATGATCTGAGGAATTGAAATGTGAGTAGAAGTTGTTCAGGTGAAGATTGTATGGAGGAATATTCCAGGAGGCAGCATCATGTGTGATGGCTTAGTCCAAAGGGATCATATGGTCTATTATAGGTTCTTAAATAAATGTATTCTCTCTTGAGTATAGAGAACAGGAGAGGGAAGGACAAGGGAGGCATAAGATTGGAAGGGAAACTTAGGGAAGCAAGCTAGGTTGTGAAAGCCCTCCTAGGAGAGGTTAAGGTTTTCCTTAGCGACGTTGTGCCATCTGATTTTACCACTTTCTTAAAATCCGGAAGACCTTGAACCACTTAGTTAACCATCTTATCTTTGTTTTTTCAATGCCAAATGGATAAAAAAATTAATTATTTTACCTTCACATGACTCTGTCAGGATTTGCTATCAGGGCTCCTACCATCAAATGCACCAAGGCATTTGTATCAGACTGCAGTTCTTTGTGATTATGAGTACATTGAATTATACATGATTCTTTCACTCAATATCCTTATACATAAAATGTGGGTCAGCCTGTATTTTCACTTTTGTCCAAAGAAATGATAATTAAAATATTTACTTTAGATGGGAAAGACTTGGGGGAAAACAGCTTTTTCAAATATGTGAAATTCTGTCATATTAACTTATAATGAGATTTTACTGCCCTAGAGGGTGTAAGTAGGATATATAGATCAAATTTACCAGTAAGTAGATTTCAGCTCAGCTGAACTTTTGAATAATTTGAATATTTTCAAGTGCAATAGACTACATCAAAGATAATGAACTTCCCATTATTTGGAATATTCAAATACAGGCTAGATAGCTATCTGGCAAATATATAATAAGGAAATAGGAGTGTGAAGTAGATATTCCTTATGGTGGGCCAATCATAATAAATTCCTTGACTAGGTATCTCCTTTTTTTAAAAGATTTACTTATGCATACAAGATCTGGGGTGTAGGTTAGAGGTGTGGGGGTTTAGAGGATTCACCAAAGACAGGGTAGGGGCGCAGAACAGGCAGATCTACTGAAATATACTGCTGAGTGGAGCAGCAGACAAGATAGATAGGAAAGGTCTGCTGTGCCATGTGGGTTAGCTACCTGGCCAGGGATCAAATCCAGGCTGCAATGGTTTGTGATAGCTTGATAGTGCTGAGACTTTAATCCCTGTGTCACCTAGGAGGCCCTGACTAGGTATCTCTTAAGAAAAAATTTTAACCATGATCCCAGGTGAGTAGTCAAATGGTTACATAATTACCTCCATTTTCCATATCTGGCACTCAAACACACATTTAGATCACAGATCATAGAACAAAGGCACTTCTAAAGTTCCAGTCATATTCAATTTTGAGAAACCAAAGTGATAGATTATCATCCCATGATGGGTCATGCTCAGAGAGAAATCTCTTGTGAGATTAGAGACATCATACATAAATAGGAAAAGATGGACTTCAGAGGTAAACAGGGGATGATGCTGTCATAAGATAGAATTCCAAGCAGCTCCATGAGCACTGGGGGGGATTTGTAGTTCCTGATATCATATCCAACACATTTGTCAGTTCCTGGCTAGCTTAGAAGAAAGCTTAATTTCTAAATTAAATCAAAGTAAATTGAAATCTGATGAGGCTGAGGTCATAATACTCATAAAATGTTTTTCTTTCTCCATTTTCCATTCCTTCCATTTAAAACTGATAAATAAGGATGAGAAGTATGAAAAGGGAAAAGAGGACAGGAAAAAGAGAGAAAGGGAAAGGCACAGGGGGATTGATTGGGAAGGGAGAGACTACTTACAAGAAATATTTGAGTACAGAAAGGTACTTTCAAAGGTGAGCAGAAGTATTTCTGAATAAATCTGTCCCTTTGCAGGTGGGCTAAGCACTCCTCCTATCCTTTTTTGGTCTAGTTTTGCTGTGGGGAATTAATAGACTATAACTCTGTCATCTGTGCTAGTGAGCCCTTCTATCCTGCCCTGCAAACACTTTGCTCTCCCAAACTGACAGAAGAGTCTTGTTTATTTCTACAGATGATTCCTTCTTATGCAAAGAGTATATATGATACAATAATAACAAAACTTACTGTTTAAGCAAAAGTATTTCATGGTTTGGGGTGAGGGAAAGTGGTCAGCAAAGATCAAAGTCAAAGATGTTTTCCATGCTCAAATACTACACTTGATTTCTGTATTTTCTTTTTTTTAATGTGGTTTAGCTGTATTTCATTTCTTGGTGTATGTCCATTAGCTTAACTCGTATGTCCTATGTGAAACAGGTTTTTTTTTTTTTTTATTCTGGTTTGAATTGGTTCATGAGAGTTTTTTCTTATAACAGATTTCTCTAATTGATCATTCTCAACATTTAGAAATTTCAACTGAAATTTGTCAGAATCTTTGACATTGGAAAGATTATTTGATGCTTAGAAAATCTAAATATTAATACCTTCAGATGCATTTCAACTTTTTTATTCAAGATTTATTTTATTTTATTTATGCATAAATAAGCCAGGGTATAGGCCAGAAATGTGGGGAGTCGGTGAGAGGATTCACCAGAGACAGAGTGGGGAGCAGAACAAGCAGATCTACTAAAATACACTGCAGAGGGGAATAGCGGGTGAGACAGGAAAGGTCTGCTGTGCCATGTGGCTTAGTTCCCTGGCTGGGAATCAAACTCATACAGCAGTCGCTGCTGATAGATTGATAGTGCTGAGACTTAGCCTCTTGTGACAGCAGGGAAGCCCCATTTAAACTTTTTAAACTGAATGCTTGAAAATGACCATCTCTTAAGTGCAAGACAATTAGTGACTACCTTTACAAATGAAATCCTATAATTTTGGGCTAACAGTGTTATAGAGGATTAAAGGTCTAGAAGACCAAGCCCATTAGAGTTGAGGAAGGTAAATATCAAAATGTGACCATAGATTCCCAAGTGTTGAAACAGTGGGGAAATTGCAACAAAATAGGCTACAAATATTTTTACATTCATTTGCTTTTCATTTAAATAAACTGGATGACTGAACTTTGTTTTAATGATTTGAGTTACTGAAAAAGACTATCATTTAATCATTTGTGGAGGACAATTTCTAGTGACAATCACTGTGGAACTTCCTGGACCCACTTCCAAAACTATCCAACACAAATACATACATACATACACACACACACACACACATACATGCATACACACATATGTATACAATATTGTATATATACTCTGTGTATGTGTGTGTGTGTGTATATATATATATATATATATATATATATATATATACTTTTTTTTCCCTTCTCTCCTTTGAGTCTACTCAAGTACAGTATTTATTGTCCATCCCCCCCAGTGGTGAATGTTACAGAATTTGAAACTTTCTGCCATGATTTTCTCTGAATGTTACAGAAATTCCAGAAAGTGTGTGAATTAGAAGTAATGGAGGAGGTGCAAGCAGGAAGCTTAGCTGTGCTACCACCGTTGTCAGTCACTTTGTTGTATTCGAAAGATATCTGTCTTAATTTTAAAATAAAAATTCCATCTATGTTCAATAATTTAAAACTCTGAGTTACTTAAAATTGATCTTCGAATGTGTTTTAAAAGGCTGTGTGGAAGTAATATTTTGCCTCTCCCCTGAACTGGAGAGTTGAACACACCAACAAGAGGTCCTCTAGTGTGACATTTAGTATAAGATCTATCATACACACACTTAATTTTTTAAACCAACCCTGCCAGATGATTCAATAATTCCTTTTGGCTTAGGTTTAAAGTTTTCTGAGTGGTTGGCATTGTGTCCCAAACTACATGTTTTTGTAACATTGTAAAATCCCTGAAAAGAGAAAAAAAAAGAAATTAGAATGGGGGATTAGAGAACAATGTAGCCCTAGGGAAGGACAAAAGTTCTAGAGGAAGACAAACATTGGGATATAATAACAAAGGTATTTCCTAGTGCCATGAAAAATCTAAGGGTAAGTCAATAGATGGATTATGGGGAGAAACATGAGTGTGAAATCAATCAAGAAAAAGGAATGCTGGTTTTTACATTTATATTAGTCATTTAACAGATCTTCACATCATTGATGGATTATTAGGAAGGATTGATTGTGTTGCTTTTGTATCCCTTTTTTTAAGCATTAATTTGATATGTTTCCAGTGTCTTGGATTTCAAGACTTCATGGGTTTCCAAAAGTTTCTCAAAATGAGAAAAACACAGCATAAAACACAGTACTTGTATTGCAGGTAAATTCATTTTGCTTTCCTGTAATGTTCTCTAACTTAAGTATTTCATAGCATCATATTTATAAATTGACTATTTTTAAACTGTGTTTCAATTTATTCCTCAAAGGTAATGTGATCCTAGAATTATTTAGATTTTCCTTTACATTTCTTCTCCAATTTAGATGACTGCTAATTAGGTCTTTTTCTCTTCAGTGCTCCAGAACCTAGTTGCTTAAATTGTATATGGAAATATACATGAATACATGAGAGCTAAGGGTTTCTGTTAAATATTCATAGATTTTTATATTAGAAATCCAGTTTTGATATTTGGTTAAGTACTTCATTTAGAAAACTTATTTTTGTAACAGTTGATTAAGATTTTTTTCCTTTCTTTTCTTTTTGGTTATAGGTGACTTGAAGTTCAAATAAGCATAGTACTATCCAATGCCAGGTAGAGAGAAAGAAGGGAGCACAGCCTTTATTCTGTTGCCTTATATAAAAAATATGTACACTTATTCTACTCTGGTCAGACTCATTCCCAAAATGAACTAACTCTGTTCTGAGAATGGTATAAGTAGAAGAGCAATTCACAAACACCACTTTGCCCAAAGCGACCTACAGAATTAAGATGTTCTTCCCAATTTTCCCTTTAATCCAAATCTACCTGGCTTTGGGGAAGCAACCAGCCTAACTCAAGCTCCTCCCTATAACCCGTCCCTGTATCTTAAAACTCCCACTGCCCTCATGCACAGTGCAATACTCTCTCACTTTATCACAGATCACTCTAATTCCCTCTTTTAGCTTCTGTTCAATAGAGTTGAAATGTAACTGGTCTGCAGGTTTTCTAAAGCCACATTTTGTGCTCTTGAAGATCATAAAAATATCATTACTTTCCCAGGTAAAGAGTCTAAAAACGGTCACTGTATCAGAACCTCTCACTAGTTCTGGGTCTGGTCACTCACCACCACAAATGCAAACAAAAAGGCCTTTGATGCAGCAAATAGGAAAAAAAAATCTAACCAACAGGATAGAGGGAGAGGGAGAGGTCTAATATTTATGGGGCAGAATGAGGGGCAGCCTGGTTCCCCCAAACCTGCCTGCTCTAAATGACCTCTGCCATTGTATATATATATAAAAAATACTCTAGTGTGTAAGACTTTCAATAGAAAATAACTTTAATGTGCCATAAAGAGAAGAAAAAGAATATAGTTAAGTTTCCAATTAAGCACCCAAAGCTACTGATCCCTTGAGGGCAAATGCCCAGACAAACAAGGCTGTCCCAAAGCAGGGGCACTGAGACTGAAAGCCTGCTACAAGCCTAAGGCACCCTCTGGTGGGACTCAAAGGGAAGGGGCAGAAGGGACCAGACAAATCTAGAAGGAAGAGAGTGTTAGAAGAGAGAGGAGACCAAGGGTATCAGACTGAAGCAAGCTTTATTGAAAGTCTGTGAGGTGACAACTCTCTGCAGACAAAAAGTCATGCCCCAAAATGTGAGCACGGACCTTTATAGGGTCGGCCACTGCTGGAAGTTTTGGTGTACGTGAGGGGGTCTCTTCTGCTGGAGGGGGTCTGCTGAAGTTGTTTACTGTTTTAAGCTTTACCTCTGATTCAGCTTATCTCAGATTCCCTGATGCTTGGTTTATGAGGGGCCTGCATCTGCTCTCTTTATCAAGCAAAATCAAACATAAAGACAAAGGCTGCCATGGTCAACCTCTCCATGGGTCTCTCACCCACATGTCTTTCAAGTGTTTCCTTGCATGTTCCCCATGTTCCTGATTCTAGTCCAAGGCCAAGAAGCGAGTGCAGCTGCTTCCCATGTCTCTCGGCTAACTGTCTTTATTATCAAATTGTAGGGGAGGGACAAAGCAATTTTCATTATCATGTTCTCCCTTCTCTTAATGGAACCCTGTAACAAAAGAAAGGTTAACAAGAAAAAAAAAAAAAGAAACTGAAATTTATTAACATATGTATATCTCATGTACGCAAGGGAAACTACCCAGAGAAAAATGAGTAATTCTCAGAGGTAGCTTAGATTTCAGGCTTAAATAAGTTCTTTGGCTAAAGGCAAAAGGGAAAAAAGTATAATGCAGGTCAGGAAAAGTACTATAAACAAAAGTAAGATTTCTTATGCAGATAATGTTTAATTCTTTTTTCCACTGGTAAGAGTTTCTTGTAATGTAGTTACCCTTCTCTTCTGTTACAAGGAGACACAGTTACAGATGGATATGCCTTTGTTACCGTAAACATCCCTTTCTAAAGAGTTATCTCTTCTCTATTTCCAAAGCTTCTATTGCCTATTTCTTAAAATAATCAACTGAAAATAACCCTTATACCAAAGAGGCATATTGTGGGGTGGAAAATTATGCCCTCCTGAAAAATGTTGGAATTAAAGAAGCGGCATATAAGCTATTCTCTAGTTACACAGGGATGAAAGTATAGTATACCTGGTAGGTCAGGGTGTGTAACATATTATCAAAATATGACTATATTTCTCGATCTTCAAACTGGTCCTGGAAAAATTGTTATTTTCCTTAAGCCATTCTAATACCCCTTTTTCAGGCCTACTTCCCCAGCCAGGAATGGAACCCAGGCTGCCAGTGGCAGTGCTGAGTCCAGCCACTAGACCAGCAGGTTGGTGTCCAATGAGCTACAGCAAGAAGTTTACTGACTCTCAGGCAAGCACGAGAGAAGAGGCAGATTTGCTTAGAGAAATAGATATAAGGAAAAGTTATTAAAGAGAAATGGAACAGAAATAAAGTGGGACTCCCAGGTCGGTGGAACCAGGCCAAGGAGGGGTAAGGAAGCAAAGTGAAGCCGTGCTCCAAGGAATAGACACCTACTTTCCCTGATTATTCAAAAGCCCCCACCAGTCTCTTTGTGCTTGGTTAGTTCTGGGTGGTCTTACTCTCTCTGCCTTAATGTCCCTGTGCCAGAATTACAGCTTGCGTCTCAACCCCTTATCTTAGTGTTATAGGGCAGCCCTGATATAAAATGGGTTGCCTGGCTGTGGGTCCTCACCGGCACGCTTAAAAGGGACTTATTAATACTCCACTACAGGCACACATAGAAGGTTAATAAAAAGTTTATTTACAAGGGAAGGGGAAATGAGGAAATGTACAACTCAGGGAGAAAATAGGGAAATAAAGTCTTAAATGCATCCTACCCGATCCGCTGACCTGGAAACCCAATGGCACTCTGAGAACTGGCTGAGAGACACAAGCTGGCGGAGAGCCAAAAGGGGCACCCCCAAGGCTCACGTGTCTGGTTTTATACCAAACCTGGCTGCTTAACCCCACCCTCAGGTCCCAGCCACCTTCCCTTTGGTGGTGATGGGATTTGTCTTTCCCAATGTCTTGATGGCTTTGGCCTGGGGTGGGGGTGGAGTCCACAAAGCCTGTATGGAATTAGTTCAGGACATCCTTTTCCCCCTAACATTAGGGTCCTTTTTCTTTATTTTTCTTGTGTGGAATGTCCTGTTACCCCTAGTCCAGAGGCTGTTTGATTAGTCCCTTTTGGAATTTGTTGCCCTTATCTTTGGAGACTTCCTTATTCCTCTGAGGCTTTTCCTATTTTATTCTGACCCTAGAAGCTGTCTGCTTACCCTATGACTCAATTCCACCTAAAACTGATTTAGGGTCTGTTTTATTTTGTTTTTGCCACCACTGGTTTATTTGCCCAATTTTCTATCCAAGGAGTGTTTTGACCTATTTCCTAGAGTGGTATGGAAGAGTCATGTAGGCTGGAAATTGATATTGACAACCTGCCCAAATGATTACTGTAAATCCAAAACAGCAACTAATTTTCAATTTCTCAAACCTCCAAATACGAGGTGGCTGAGCCTTATCACAAAAAAAAAAAAAAAAAACCACACACACACACACAAAACAAACTTTGATTAGTTAGCAGCCAAATAGAGAACCCATGGGATCTTAAAATATGAATTAATTTGATGAATATCCCACTTCTGTTAGTTAAACTCACTAGGTCTGCTTAAAAAGGGCAAATTATACAAGACTGATTTTAATATATGAATGATGGCCATAGGGGTATAAGTTGTTGGGGTTCAAAGGAACTTATGCTATACCATCTCAGTGCTTCCAGGCTAGCCAATAACAAAATAAGTAGCAGATTAATAAGAGGCAAAGTAAAAAAGAAATTTAACAATAGTGTGCATATCTTCTATATTCCTAAATACATTGTGATGTCGTTTTTTGGACTCAGTGGGTTTGGAGTGTGGGGTCCTTGGGTTCACTCTGGGAAAGATTTCACTGGCGCTCCCCTTTCAGATGCACATGGCTCATTTCTCCATGACACAGAGATGTTATATTTAAAGAGCAAGTTTATTAGGGAAAGGGACAGAGAGTAAAGGATGCTTGCATGGACACAGGCAGGAAGAGCTGCCCTGAAAGGGACAGGTTTGCTGAGAGAGACCTGCATGGGTGCAGGCAGGTGGCCTTGAGGGAAGCTGTCTCCCCTGAGGGAGGTCAGTGAAGAGAAGCCCGGGCAGGTATAGGTCATGGGCGGGCAGGCAGGAAGCTGCTGCCCTGCAGAGGGAGAGAGCTGGTGAAAAGAAACACCTGCATAGTCACAGGTGAGAGAGGGACTGCTGTCCCAAAGCCAGTGCAGAGACTGCACTGATATAGAGGTCCTCTCTTTGGGAGGGCTCACTCCTTGTGAGCCTTAGGTTTGTTGCTGATTTTAGATAACTATGCAGAATCTGAAAGGGACTGGAAATTACACAGTGCACTCAATCTCCACATCTTTACCCTTGGGCCTGTGCTCTAGACACTCCCTACAGCAGTCTGATACCTGCTTGGATCTTATGCTTTGTAACCTAGGCATTGGCCCTGAAGGATGTTGGTTTCTATAGCTGGGTCAATGGCTCTGCGAATCTCTTCTACCCCCAACTCCAGCTCTTGGCATTGTGTCAGGCAGATTTCTAGTCTTATGGCATGTCCTTTCCAGTTCTTCTATTCTTGAACTCTATCACATGGGAGAGACCCAGAAACACTGATTCTGCTGCCCACATAGCTTCAGCTATCTTGAATAAAAGCGATGACAAAGAGTGGGAGCAAGAAATGGGAAGGTCAATTAGGGAAGTTGCCATAACAGGAATGACTGTTGTGCAACTTTAAATACTGCCTTTTCCATTGAATATTGTAAGAAATTAGGTCTCCCTTGGTACAGTGAGGAAGATGCCTTTATGGGAGAGGATTTTCCTTTCTACAGGTAATTGTCTTTCACGAAAGTGTAATCTCCACACAATTTTCAGAACCTTTCCCGTGATATAAAACCCTTGTCAAAAACACGATGTGGGGTGGCAGACTTTGCTTCACTATAAGGTGAATATATCCCTATTTATACACAGATTACACAAAACAGTATAACTCATATGTGCTCTGCTATGGATTGAGATATTTTCCCTATAGTGTGAAGTTATTAGATGCACTAGAAAGATGTCTTCGATGTTCCAAGGGGGAAATTCTCTCAGAGATCACTTAAGAAGACCTCTTTATTTTATACAGAAGGAAATTGAGGCTTCATGAAGAGTGTTCTGGCTAATTTGGGAGACTTTAGTTATCTACAATCCAGCTTACTTTTCAGAGTCTCTTCCTGTAAGGTAAGCAAATTATATGCACTTTCCTCCTGGTTTGAGTTTTGCAAGTGGGCACTCCTTAACTCTTTGTCAGCTCTATTAAGCTGGGCTAACTTCCTAGGGCTAAACATACAGCCATTTTTCATTTCTTGGCAATCTGTTCTATTAAATTTGCATATTCAAATATGCAGCATTTATGTCTGATCTCTAAAAGAAAACTCACTAAATTCCTTGTAGGATTATTCTCTCTCTTTCTCTTTAGCTAGGGACAGATATTTGAATAACAACTGAGAGAGAAAGCAGAAGTTAGGCAGTGCTTTCATAAATGAAATTAGCAAGTTTCTACAATTTAAAGGTTCTATTTGTAATTCTAAAAACCTTTTCCTTTTCTCCTTGCTTAGCTTCAGGCATGAATAAAAGTATTGGGGAGGGGGAAATGTTTGCTTTTCTTCCTCTTAATGGGTAAGAGATAACTAAATGCTGAATTTACAAAATACTTTGCTGGTTCTGGATTTTAATGCGTAAGCACAAGATGAATATCATGGCTTGGCTCTTAACAGAGTAATATCTGCGAAGTCACTTTGCTGTATATATGAAAAATCTACATTGTTTAACTTGACAATCTTCTCAAATGATATCCACAAGTATTTAGCATTAAAAAAGCTCAGTTTAGAATTAGAATTGCTAATGTTGAGTTTCCAATTCAAGGTTCTACAATCCAAAACAGACTTGAAAAGGAAAAACAAAAAAGAACAATCATAATTGAGGGGAAACAGTAACATTGGTTCCCACTTAGTTAAGTTGCTTGAAGGCCACCTAAGGGGTCCTCAGTTTGACTTCCAATTGCCTTACATTCTATCATGCTCTGAGGCAGAACATCCTAAAGAAAATATTGATGTTATTATTATCCAAGCTGAAAGAGAAAAAAAAGGGCACATTAAAATAAGCAGAATTCCAGCATGAATTTTAAGAGGGAAGAAACCAGCCAGGTTCTCAGACAAATTCACTGTTATCATCAACTCTGTCTTCTCATCTTCCTTTTTCTCATCCTGCACCCCATGTTAAAGATGATACCTCTGAACTTGTTCATAGTCGTGTATAAAAAATGCAAAGTTTGAAAATTTTTCTTTGTGTCCCACTTTTTCTTCTTTCTAGATTGATCTACTTTCTGCAGACTTGTTTCCTAGAAATTTACCTCGAGAAGAGGATTTAGCTCTAAGTTTATGCATTTTTTAAAAAAAGATTTATTTATTTATTTATACAATCACTGGGTACAGTCAGAAGCACGGGAGGGTGAGAGAATTCACCAGAGCCAGAGCGGGGAGCAGAAAAGGCAGAAGGACCAAAGTACACTGCTGAGGGGAGCAGCCGGCGGCAGAGGCCGGTGGCAGGGGCCGGGGTTGAACTGGCGCTGCATAGGCTTCAGGCAGCTTCACAGCCTGGCGCTCAACCGCTGCACCACCAGGGGAGGCCCAGTTTATGCATTTTTTAAGGGTGACAATGTCACTGCAAGATGTTTAGTTATTGGCAGGAAATAAAGAAATCACCCGTACCCCTCTGGGTTCTTGTCAGGCTAGACCAGTAATCCAAATAACATCAGATGGTTATCAAAGGAATAGCAATCAATTTATAACATGCATATGGAAAATTAACATGGTCATAATGAGTAATAGGGCAAGTGGAGAGCTCCTTGAGTCAAAATAGAATAGGAAAGGCCTGGGCCTCCCCTGGTGGCGCAGGCGGTTGAGTGCCGTGCTGTGAAGCTGTCCCCAGCCTCTGCAGCACAAGTTGGATCCCAGCCGGCCAGCGAGGGTCCCACATGGCTCAGCAGACCTCTCCTGTCATGCCCACTGCCCCCCTCAGCAGTGTATTTCATCAGTCTGCCTGTTCTGTTCCCTGCTCTGTCTCTGGTGAATCCTCTCACCCTCCCGCATATCTGGCCTGTAGCTCGGATCGTGTGTAAATGAATAAATAAATTAAAAAAAAAAGTTTTCAAAAAAAAAAAAAGAATAGGAAAGGCCTGGGAGGATTAAGGAGGGGTCCAGATGTAAGAGCAACAAATTTCAAAGGGAATAATCTAACAACACCCCAGGATTAGGGGCAACAGGACATTCTAGAACAAGTATGATAAAGAAAAGTATGCTAAAATAAGGGCCTGGACACAGAGGCTTAGTTCTGGGAACCTTGACATTAAGGCAGAGTGAATGAGACCACTGAGAGCTAACCAATTGCAAAGTGACTGGTGGAGCTATAGAATAATTAGGAAAAAAGGTCTATATTCCCTGAGGCACAACTCCACCTAGCACCCTTGCCGCTCCCTGGCCTGGTCCCCCCAGCCTGGGAATCCTGCTTTATTTCTGTTCCTTTTCTCCTTAATAAACTTTTTTTTTTTCCTCCAAACAAATCTGCTTCATTTCATTTGCTTGCCTGAGCATTAGTGAAGTTCCTACTATGGGTTCATGAGGCACCAACCTGTGGTGGTTTAGTGGCTGGGACGCAGCGCTGCCACTGCAGCCTGGGATCCATTCCTGGATGGGAGACTAGACCTGAAAACCTAAATAAAGGTATCAATAAATTCTAAAGAATAAAGGGGAAGACAAGGAATATTTATTCTGCATTTTAGAATTGGTGAATCAGATTGGGAGTAGGAGACTTGACATGACAGACAAGAAAAGGGTGACATCATCCTTGCACTGAATGTTTTACTGAGTAGCTCCATAAAAAGGGCAGGTTCCATGGTTCCTTCCCTGCAAGGAAAAGCTGAAGAAACTTGGAGAAAATCCAATCTGACCCTTTGTGGGTACTGAACCAACTTTATAAACAACAAATAGTTTATTGAAAATCACTCAAGAAAACTGTAGCTAATTGCAATGGAAACCAAAAGTATACATTGATGATTAATTAGTCTATGAAATAAATGATTCCTAAATTCAAATCCAAATGATGGATAGCAGACTTATACAACCAAGAAAAGACTGCATAAAAACCTATCTTTGTATTCCTTTATCTGTGTTATAGTGGATTAAAAAAATGATAAAAAGGCAAAACAATACTCTCATAGAAGTAGAAAATGAACGCTTGTCAAAAATTTTATTCAACACATAAATTACAGTGTGAGGTAGGTGCTAAAAGTAGTTCAAGGGAACATCTAATATGTGTGTATGTATGTATATGTGTATATACACATACATATCTGATACACGCACACATATGTACACACATATACATGCGCACTCATACACTCATATGTAGATACAGGTAATCAGGGATGCTCAAATAATGGCCTAATAAGTGTAAGGTCTTCTCTATGGGAATTTACAAAAACTGTCACCACCAAACTTGAATCGGACTCCACTAATCCCTTCACTATTGGACTTCACTGTTTATCATTGTTCAGCATCTGGGCCCCGATTTTAGCAAGAATCTTGAATCAGTTTAGAGAAGATTCTCACCATTGCCATTTGATCACCTAGGTAAGTCCTGAACAAAATCTTATCAAGTAGTTTTAGCCAGAATCTCCTATTCCCCCCTAACCTCCTTGTTACCTCTTTGAATTTTCTACCCACTAATGCTGTCCCTACCCTCCCAAACCCCAGTTCCTGGCTAAATATTGCCACTTGTCTATGTTGTATTGGGAATTTAAACCAGGAATTTCTCTTTTGCTCCATTACAGTAATTCCTGAATATTTTCAAATAATTTTAAACTTCTGTTTAGCATTGATTTTCTTTGCCAAAAGTGATAATCAATTATCTCTCCATTGGGAAAAATTCCTTTGCATTTTTAGAGTCAAATGCATTTGCATTTCTATCAGTTATGTACAATTGGCAGAATTATAAAATTAGTCAAAAATGATCAAAGCAATGGTCACCTATAAATTCAGATAACCCTGAGTCTGTTAGTCAGTGTTCAGTATTCCACTGGAAGGATACCCAGTAATCATGTCCATTTCATTTGATTTAATCATAAATAAAGAGAGACATAGACACACTTAGTCACAGTCATAAATCAAGTCATTCACTTACAAAAAAAAAAAAATCTAGCTTAGTAGCACCACTAAATGGACGACTCATCTGGATCATTTTGCTAGATAGGTTTTAAGAGTATGGATTAGCAACCTTTTCCTGTGAAGGGCCTGATAGTAAATATTTTTGTCTTTATAGGTCATGTTGTCTCTGTCTCAACTATTCAACTCTCATTGCAACAAGAAAGCAGGTATAGACAAAATAAAAACAAATGTATACATCTGGATTTGGCCCATGGAAGGCAGGTAGCTGACTTTTTATATAAGAATCATTGCAAAATGCTCTGCTAACTGCAATGAGGAGTTAAGAGTTATCCGTTATGGTGCCCACATATTCTTATCTCCAAGTCAATATACAATAATAAATGCAAATAAAAAGATATATGTTTATGAAATAAATAAGAATACATTTTGATGTTCAAAATAGTTTATAAAATTTCATATTTTGTAACCATATTTACAATTTATTTTTTCTGACCTTCATGAACTTATAGTTTGGATGGGAAGATATGACTCAGTTAAAAAACACTGAAAGGTCAAATGAGTGATGTAGATAACAATTTTCATAAATATTCAAGACTGACATGGAAAAGTTTTTGGAAATAAATGGAATCAAGAGAAGATACAATGAGAATCATAGTTGTGAACTAAACCCTAAAGGAGATAGTATCTGTACTAGAAGAAAGATAGCGAGTGTTCTAGAGAGATTCTAAGCATAGCTGCATAAATATCTTCATGTAGTACCCTCTACAATGTAAGTGGATAAAGTTATATGTTTTTGTTGCTATTGCTTTTAATGAACAACATTAATATGAAAGTGCAGAATCTAGTGTAACCAGAGTTGAGTATATCTCAGGGTTTATGCTACTACTACAGAACATGAATTATGAATTTGATTCTTATTCCAAATAGTTTGGTGTGTATGTGTGGTGAAGGCTTAAATGGCTAATATGTTCCTACAATTCATAAAATCTTCTTTCATAATTGCCACTGAAAAATAAATAACTATATCTCTCCGGTCTAGCATTCAAATATCATTATTTGAGTTTTAAACATGTTTTCGCAGAGTACATTAAATTACCACAGGAATCACTTTCATTCAGTTAACTTACTCATATTTATATCATCACCAATTCATAATTTTCATAGGTTTAAAAAAAAACTATTGATTTATTTGAGAGAACATTGGTTTATGTTACCATATGTGATTCAGAAGAATAGATTTGCACCCCCTCGTGTGTACATCACAACACCCTACACACCCCAGAGCACCCATATCTCTTTATTGTATGCCATTAAACCCCCTTCCAATGTTATTTCCACCCCTCTCCCTGTCTAGTGGCCTTAATTCTGTAGTCATTTCTAGAATTTGTTTTGGTTTAGTCCTGTCTGCTCCTTTGTATTGTTTCTCTGTATTTCACATATCAGTGAAATCTGACATTTGTCTTTCTACCTCTGGTTTATTTCACTTAACATAATTCCCTCCAATTCCATCCAAGTTTTTGACAATTGCAGTTTCTCTCTCTCTTTTTTTATTTTTATTGCTGAATGGTATTTCATCATGTATATGTGCCATATCTTCTTGATCCATTTGTCTGTCATTGAGTACTTTGGTTGTTTCCATAACTTGCATATTGCAAATTGTGCTGCAATGAACATAGGAGTGCATAAATCTTTACTTTCATTTGTCTCCAAACATTTTATTTTCTTCTTTGATTTCTTCATGAACCTAGTAGTCACTCAGCAGTATGTTGTTCAGTTTCCAAATATTAGAGATATTCCTTGCTTTCTTATTGTGGTTAACTTCCAGTTTGATACCATTGTGATCAAAGAAAATGTTTGCTATAGTTTTAGTCTTCATCAATTTATTGATACTTGTTTTATGACCCAACATGTTATCTATCCTGGAGAATGTTTCATGTACACTTGAGAAGAATTTGTACTCAGCTTTTTAGGGATGTAGTGCCCTAATTATTGAATTGAATGTTATTATGTTTGCTTTATTCCAGTAAGAAAAATAAACAAACAACAACAACAAAAGGAAAAGAGGTCACTGCCTAAGTGAAGAAGAATAGAGTAGAAACACAGGGAAATGATACCATGAGTAACATATGAGCTTCTTTAAGTGGGTTAACTACTTAACTCCTAGTGTTTTTCAGTGCTTAAAAATTTATCTTTGCTCTTGTGCCAACTGTACAAAACCAGCCCTTTAGTCACTAATTTCAGAACTATGCCTCTGTGTCTAAGAGAAGAACAGTTAAAGAGTGGAAGATACTTCAGTCTCTGTGGTGGCCCTTTAAAGTTTCATTCTAGACATGAAAACGGAAGCACTCAATATCTTGTTTAAAGTTTTGCATCTGTCCCAATACATTACTCATTTCAACATACCCTTATCATCACCCCCTCTTCTTCCTTCTCCTTCTTTATACCATTACCATCACCACCCCATCATCATTCACAGCCATTGATCCCTCAGTGTCAGAAACCGAAGAATGAAAAATGTACTAAGCCTTGGTTTTTGCTCCCATTAAAACGGGAAGAATAAAGTGAAAGGAGCCAAAATGCACTGTGGTCATGCTAATTGGCATCTCTCTGATGGTGGGAGAGAGAACTTACACAAAAAATAATGCATTGGGGCCTCTCTGGTGGCACAGGGGTTAAAGTCTTAGCACTATCACACTATTGCCAGCCACTGTGGCATGAGTTCAATGGCCGGCCAGGGAGCTACCCACATGGCACAGCAGACCTCTCCTGTCTTGCCCACTGCTCCCCTTAGCAGTGTATTTCTTTTTCTTTTTTTTTTTTTAAAGATTTATTTATTGATTGATTGATACATACATACATACAAGCACTGGGTACAGTCAGAAGTGCGAGAGGGTGAGAGAATTCACCAGAGCCAGAGTGGGGAGCAGAGCAGGCAGAAGGACCGAAGTACACTGCTGAGGGGAGCAGCGGGCGGCAGGAGAGGTCTGTGCGCCACGTGGGACCCTCCTCTGGTGGCCGGGGAGCAGCCGGGGATCGAACCGGTGCTGTAGAGGCTGCGGGCAGCTTCGCAACCCAGCGCCCAACCTCTGTGCCACCGGGGAGGCCCGCTTAGCAGTGTATTTCAATAGATATGCCTGTTCTGCTCCCCACTCTGTCTCTGACCTACACTCCAGTTCTTGCATGCATACATAAATAAAAAATAAATTTTTAAAATAAGGAAAGTAATCCATTATGAAACAAGGTGACTGAATCAAATGAGTGTTAAAGTCAAGTACCTTAGAAAGCAAATGGCTCATTGAATGTTGTAGCTGTTCAGGTGACTCTGTTCTCTTTCTCTCAACTCAGTGCTATACTTTATAAATCTGACCTCCTCTAGAGAACCCCCATCCCCATTCTTTGCCACTCTTTGTTAGGTACTCCTCTCTAAAACACAATAGGCAGAAGTCCCCCTTAACTACCAGTCATCAAAAATACTTGTCCCTTAATGCTTATTTGTCTTCCCAAATAAAAAGTAATCTTCTTGTACAAAGAAGTAACAAGTTGTTCATTATTTTATGCCTAGTACAGTGTCTCAGACTAGAAGCTACTCAATAAAGTAAGAAAATAAATGCTTTTAGATAAAGGAGTGCTTTCTTTAAATTGTAGCATCATAAAGAAAGATGAAAAATGCATAGTTAACAAGAAAGTTAGACAGAGAGAAGATGGAAATTAGACCTTATTGTGAGGGAGAAATTGCTACATATTGGTGAAAATAATTTAGGATACTGTTTAAGAGTTTGATTCTGAAATCACTTACATTTGGGTTTATATTTTGGCTGACACTAGGTAGGTATAGTTCTTTCACAATTTCCTCAAATCTCTAAATCTCCATTTCATAATCTGTACACTGAGAATAATAATGATGTAAATATCAGATTTCTCTGATGGTTAAATATAAAAATGATTTTAGCATATAGTGAAAAGGAAATAATAGCATCAATAAGTTTAAATAAAAACTTGTCCTAAGTCACATAGTATGACAATGGTAAGATTGACTCCACATTTGGCTGACTGCATATTCCTATTTCTTACATTACGCTCAGCAACTCACAACTCTAATAGGGCTTTTGAAGAGCAATTTTAGAATCACAACTGCTTATTTTGAAAATAACCACCAAACCACAAAGCTCCATTGGAAATGCAGATTTCTAGGGGGCATACACACACACCCAAACTGGTGCCCCAAATGGCACCAGGACAACAGCATCCCCTTAAGAGTGATTAGAAAACAAAGCATGAATATCTTATATTTAAATTTCTGCCAGTTTCAAAGAGCAGAGTCAAACGAAGAGAGACTTGGCAGGTGTCTAATCTAAACCAGAAGGATGAAGAGAAAGGAGCCAAAAGGCACTGTGATCACCGATTGATTCCTTCAGTGCTAGGAGGGGCAGGATGATGGGTGCCAGGGACCATGAGATATTGTTCATTCCCTGCATGTGAAAAAACGAAAGCATTCAGCTTCCAAACACCTGTGCTCTCCCAGCTTGAAGTCAAAACTGGTGCTGGATGTAAATTCAATTGTGTTCTAGGCCTGAGGGGAAGGTGGACTCAAGTGAGCCAAGATTTCAGGCCCCCACATGCAGGAAACTGGTGTGCCTTCCTTCACTTTCGAAGACTTCTAAAATGTGGAACCAACATTTCCAAAATGTACTTGTCTATCTTCAAAATTATTTAAAACATGAAATAACAATCACTAGAAGTCAAGAGGCAGAAAATTTGGAGAGTGAAATGACTTCTGGATTTCTGTAAAGAGGACAGGGAACAAAAGTCTGCTCTCAGCCATACCAAACAACAATGTTGTATGTTTCTTTGTTACAAAGGTCAATACTAGAACATGGGTCCTCTTCAATGTACACAGAATGATGCCTCATTAATGTGTGTTTCAGGGGCAAGTGCCATAGAAGCTCAGGTTAGCAAAGATGAATAAGCATTCTGAGCAACGTTCATGGAGCCAGACCCTGAGGGGTAGAGAAAGAGTAGAAGGAGGAAGAATCAATAAGCACAGAACTTGAGAGGAAGAAAAGAGAAAAGAATAAATGCAATATTTGCATCTTGGAATGAATGCAAGTTAGAGCAAGAACAGAAGTTAAGGAATTCTGATCTATGCCCTAGATGCTTGCCTGTTATTTGTGTTCCCTGAAATCACACCTAATTTTTATAGTAAACAAGGATTCTGAAGTCCTTCCTTTCCCTCCCCTCAGTAAGTGCTTTGGGATGGGTTTTTCAGTCATCTCCTTGTAAACAAATGGGACTGTATTAAACTAAAAAGTTGCTACATAGTGAAAGAAACTCTCATTAACATAAAAAGACACTCTATCAAAAATTACACATCATACATCTGACAAGGGGCTAACATCACAATCTACAAAGAACTCCTATAACTCAACAACAATAGCAAAAGAACCCAATCAAAAGAATAGCTAAATAAAGTCTTCTCCAAATAAGACATACAGATGGCCAACCAACATATAAAAAAAAAAAAATTGTATCTTTTGTCAGCAGACAGGGGAATGTAATTTAAAACCACTATTAGATACCACTCATTAAAAAAAAAAATCAGAAACACGTATTGGCAAGGGCATGGGAATAAAGGAACCCTCCTGTGCTGGTGATGGGAAAACAGGTCATTCCAGCCCCTATGGAAAACCTGTAGGTTCCCCAAAATACTAAAAGTTGATATAGGATTCATCAAGTCCACTCCTATTGTTTTTCCAAAGAAAATAATGATTTCATTCATATGTGGAAAAAGAAGCCAAACAAAGGGACAGACAAAACTAAACCAAAACAAATATTAGAAATATAACTGCAGAATTGAGGCCACCAAAGTGGGAAAATGTAAGTAGGGATTACTGAGGGGAGACGGCCTGGTAGTCTCTGGTGAAGGACTATAGGAGCTTTTGAGGTGGATGTGGAGCTGTTACATACATTTGTAAAGCTGTGCACCTATCCTCCTAAATCATGCACAATGTTATAAACCAATGTTAAATAAAAATTCAAAAGATAAGAAATGAAAATAAATAGATGCTTTGACCCTCCTTTTCTTTTTCTTCAATCAATAGGGTATAAGGAAATCTGCATTATGGAATCTGAGACTTCTGGTTTGAGTTCTGTCACTTGAGTGCTGATTTTTCTGAACTCCACTTTCTTCATCTGTAAAATTCAAATAAAACAGCATGCATTTAGGGCCTTCCCAGTGGCACAGTTGTTGAGCGCTGGGTTGCAAAGCTGCCCGCAGCCTCTGCAGCGACTGTTCTTTCCCCGGCCGCCGGGTGAGGGTCCCACATGGCACGCAGACCTCTCCTGCTGCCCACTGCTCCCCTCAGCAGTGTATCGTCAGTCTGCCTGTTCTGTTTCCCGCTCTGGTGAATTATCTCACCCTCCTGTACTTCTGCATGTACCCAGTGCTTGTATAAATAAAAAAAAATTAAAAAATTAAAAAAAGTAAATGAACAACAACAACAACAACAACAACAAAAAAAACCCAGAATGCATCTAGTAAATCCAACTCTGCCACTAAAGCTCAAAGGAACTTAAGTAAAGTTATTTTCACCATGTTTAAGTTTCCTTACTTATAATTTGGAAATGATATTGCTCAGTTTACCTCTGAAAATGGTGTTGATTAAATGAGATGGTATAGATAAAAGCAATTGATAAACCATATGATACAGGTTTATTCATCTACTCTACACATTGTGGAATTGCATTGTGCCTCCATGTCTTCAAGTTACTTTCTTCCTTCAGAGACTGAACATCCCCATTACCTACCCTTATTTTCCACATGTCAAGCTTCAGCTTAACCTGCACCACATCCTTGAAGCTTTCCTGAGTAGCTGAGAGCCCAGTGGTTTCTTCAGCTGGATATTTACATGACACCATGCTACCAGCTATTGTATTGTTCTGTTAAAAGTGTTTTTATGTCTGTTTCTTATATTTCCTAGGAAATCTGGCCTTTCTTTCCTTATGCTCACTGGGGCACGGATCTCACTGGCTAAGTGGTCTGAGCAGTAGCCAAGGGGATGCTCTCACCCTGACAGGAAGTTCTCTTTGAGGTCAGAGAGAAGCTCAGTCATTAGTTCTTTCTGCTGCTGTTATGCACTCATGCTTCCAACTTCCTTCTCTGTTCAGCCAGCCAGTCCATACTGATTTGAGATGGAGCACATAAGGATTCAGATAGTTTTTATTTTACCACTTCTTTTATGCTTTTTTTTTTAAACTTTCTTCTGATGTTTTGATGCTAGTGATGATTCAGCTCAGTTTGCCAACTACTGTGATATTGTTATTTTTTGGGGTAACACAGTATTTCCCAAATGTCTTGCCCTGGTGGGGGTAAAGTGACTTACAGAGTGGAGCAGGATCAGACAATGGTTGAGAGGAAATGGTTATTTTGATTTGCAGAATTGTATTCAAGTGGAAAAATAAAGCTGGATTTACATAAACACATTCCTAAGAAATACCCAGTAAGGCGATAAAGATTCTTAGGTTGTCTAGCAATCAGGTACCTGAACTTTGGTCCTTTCTCAAGCTATTTTCTAATGGATTCATGGCAAATAACTTAGAGGCTTGGCAGTAGTCGTACAATTCTAGTGTCCTGCAAGTTCAGGCTGACCATAAACATCACCATTTAATGGTTGATATAAAGAATATCTTACTTGCATTGGATTTATTTTTATTAAATAAATCCCCTTACTTTTTTAAAGACTAAACTGTTAGTATACACTGGAGGATTACTCAGACCCAGACAGGAAGTTGTGTCCCAAATTCTTGAGCTGGTGAGCAGCCTGTTGTCCTTTGGGATTATGTCATTACAGATAAATGAAGTACCTAAACTCATACCCAAGTTACCCATCAACATCTGCACTTACATTGTACACTCAAGGTAGAATGACCAAGGACCCAGTATGCTGGGACAGTCCTACTTTATGCTGTTGACCTAAAGGAATTATGTACAGTACCTGCTTTCACTCTCAGAAGTGTGGTGTAGGGAATATTAAGGGACACCCTATTGTAGATGCCCATCTGAAGAATAAAATCTGTGAATGAAACTTTCTACATGCTGAGACAGCAGTCTTAACTTATAGGGGCTTCTTAGGATATTTCCACACATCATCAGTCTAAATAAAAGCCCTAAGTTTACTCATTTCTTTCCTCAGGTGTAGGGGGTTGGAAGGGGTCATGAAATTTTGCCTTAATTATGAAGAGTATCTGTTCATGGTCAGAATGTGTAACAAAACTTAGAAGTATATGTGACATTTTCATTTTATTTTATTTTTATTATTTTTTTAAAGATTTATTTATTTATACAAGCACTGGGTACAGTCAGAAGCGTGGGAGGATGAGAGAATTCACCAGAGCCAGAGCGGGGAGCAGAAATGGCAGACTGACAAAGTACACTGCTGAGGGGAGCAGCAGGCACAGCAGGAGAGGTCTGCGCGCCATGTGGGACCCTCCCAGGGGGCAGGGGATCAAACCGGTGCTGCAGAGGCTACTGGAAGCTTTGCAGCCCAGTGCTCAATCACTGCACCACCAGGGGAGGCCCTATATGTGACATTTTCAAATGGGTCTGTAAATGTAGAGAGGTTGACTACATGCAAATGTGGCAAGATATTACCGATTAGGGGATCATGGAATAAGATAGAAGTATTCATTATATTGTTCTTGTATTTTTTTTCCTGTAGAATTGGGATACTTCAGAATATAAAGAGAGCAGAGATAGGGAATTAGCCTTGGGATTAGAATGGTCTGCACTGTCAGTAGCCAACAGGGCTCACTTAGTGCTTCACAAATGAGACACCAGACCTTTGAATCATACACAGACACATGTAAATGATAAGTTACATATAATTATCACAGTGGCCCAATCCTGTTCCTCCTGTTGATCCCTCACAGTTCCAAGTGCAACGTTGGTGATAGGTATTCTGAAATGACAATAACATTAATTTCTGATGAGCACTATTTTTGGCCATTTCAATATGTGTGCAACCCCTTATGTTAACATAGCAATATCTAAATTGTTTTTATTTACTTTCCAAAATCCTAATTCCCCACTTCCCTAATTTCTACAGTCATTTTTCTTACCAAAGTTTACAATGTAAAGCTAACATAACTGTAGTATGGAAATGGCGGGGAAGGGGTGGCCTCCTAACTCCTTTTAATACTGAATCATAAGCTGTTAGCCTTCTAATGAAAGAGGTAAGTGAATTAGTTTTATTCAACCCAAGGAACTTAAATTGGTTATCGAAGAGAGTTGCATGTGAAGGACCTAGGGGATGGGTTTGAATATAAATTGAAATTTACTAACACTATGAAAGGGATAACATTGGCAGGCTTCCAAAATATTTGTTCATATCAAGTTTGATATTAATGGATATATAAATTTATGTACACTTTATAGTTAGCATTTTATGAAGTGTTTCTTGAAGTAATTATCAGTCCAGCACCATACCCTAGCTAATAATATTTAATAACAATAATAATGCTTTGTACTTGTGCCAAAGATCACAATGAATTACCAAGTAATTCATTATCCTACAATAACCTGGCTGCACAGAAATATCTCTATGACCTAATTTTCAAGTGGAGAAACTGAGACCCAAATGTGTAATGAAGAATATCCTCAAAAGTCAACAAATGCAAAGGACAAATAATCAATATCCAATGCCAGTTCCCCTCTCTTGCAGCAAGTAAAAACTTTAGAGTAAGATAAGTTAGAGGCAACTACTCATTATATTAATTATAGTAATCCAAATGTTTTGATACATTGGAATTATATTGCTTTATATGCCTTTTAACACATCTTTGATGTAAAGCTGGGTTTATATAGGTACAATGTAGTTGTTTATAGTAACTCTGGTTTTCTGTAATCAACTTCCCATTGCTATTTGGAGAACCTCACTGAATTTGAGGTTTTTCCAGTTAATTGGAACAGATGATTAGACAGAAAGACCTAATAATTTGTACATGTCAAACACTGAATACCTATATTATCACCCTCTTTTCTCCAGCCTCCTCCTCTCTTTTCTCTTAGATATGAAGAAATTTTCCTCTCGTCCTTATGCTTTCTCTTCCTTTGACATATTGATTTTTCCAAAATAATGTGATAATCGTGAATTAAATATTCACTTCTCCTTAGTATATACATATGTTTATGGTTTACAACTATATATTGATATAAAAGACATGCAATAAACTACATGTTTAAGTCTGCAATTTGAAAACTTCTGACATATGCGTACACCCGTGAAATCATCAACGCACGATAACAAGCATATCTATCACCCCATGTTTCTTCATGACATTTTGTAATCCCTCCCGACTGATCCTCTTTAATCCCTGACTCCCAGGCAAGAAGTCATCTTCTTTCTATTACTATAGATTAGTTTTCATATTTTTAAAATTTTATGTAAGGTAAATTACGCAATAGGTACTTTTGTTGTGTTCTTTCACCTAGCCACTGTTATTTTGAGATTCCCCAGTGTCCTCAGATTTATCAAACTTCATTACTCTTTTTTCTGAATAGTGTTTCAGTGGATAAATATGCCATGATTTGGTTAACTGTTCACCTATAGATAGATATTTGCATTGGATTGATTTATTTAAAAGCTTTTACAAATCTACAATAAAATATTGTTTATAGAAAGACTAAGTTCATAGCAGACTTATGTGTAATGTGAGATTGGATACACATACACACATATATATATAATGAAATATTATTATGCCATGAAAAATGTGGTTTACCATTTGCAACAACATGAATGGACCTTGAGCATTATCCTAAGATAAATGAATCAGACAGGACAAATACCATATGATCTCACTTATATGTGGAATTCAAAAAAATACACATTCTATATAATTCATCTAAATATATACTATATATGTTATAGTTATTTATACATTCATCCTTCCTTGAGTGGTTTCCATGTTCACTTGAGAAGAATGTACATTTCACTGTTGTTAGGCAGACTTTTCTGCAGATAGCTAAGATTTGGTTCATACTGTTATGTAATTCTTCTTTATGTTTGTTAATAATTTTGTTTAGTTTCTAGATTCATTGCAGAAAATAGGTTATTTAAAATTCAAACTAATATGTTTGAATTATAGAATTTCATTTCTTGAAATTTTTGCTGGTTTTATTTTGGAGCACTACGGCTTAATGTGTAAATGCAACTATTACATCATCCTGATACTTGAAACTTTTTAACATTATAAAATTTATATATTTTCTCTGGTAATTAGTTCCTAAATTCAACTAAATTTTGTATAATACAAATATAGCCCTTTTAGTTTTCATAGGTGATGATTTGTCTTAACTTTTTTACATCTTTTTGCTTTTCATTTATTTGTGTCTTTGAATGGAAGGTGTGATCTTTATAGAGACCAACTAATATTGTGTCTTTTTTATTCATTCAGACTGACAATCTTTGCTTTTTGTTTTTTGTATTTAATTCATTCACATTTCATGTGACTGTTCTATGGTTAAATTTATTGCTGCCATTTTGTTCTTTGCTTTCTATTATCTCATTTGTTTTATTCATCTTTTTCTTTTTATTGCCATTTTTGTTAAATATCTATTTGTTACATATTTAACATGATGTTAAATACATATTTTATAATATACCATTTTAATTCCCCTGTTGATTGTGGTATTATTATTTCAAAATATTTTCTTAGTGTTTGCTTTAAGGATTATAATATTCATCTCAACTGATTACACTGTGATTATAATATAAATATGATTCTAGGTAAGTTCTGCCCAGCCCTTCAACTGACTTCTTCTAATATTTTTTCTTTATCTTTGACACTCTGATATTTGAATAGGATATACCTAAGTGGTGTAGTCTTACTTGTCATTTTTCCTGCTTGGTGTTCTTTGAAATTTCTGCATCTGTGACTTCATGTCTAACATTAACTTGGTGAAATGGATTTCAATGCTTCAAATATTGTTTCTATTACTTTATTTTACCTTAAGGAACTCATATTATGTGTATGTTAAATACTTTATAATTGCCCCAGAGTTTTTGGATATTCTGTACCTTTTTTTCATTCTTCTCTTCTTTTTTTTTTTTTTTCTGGTTTTGCATTTTTTTATTGTCATATCACCAAACTGAAAGGTCTTTTTCTCAGTCATGTCCCATCTTTATAATGAATCATTCAAAGGCAGTCTTCATTTCTATTTCAGTAATTTTGCCCTCCAGTGTTCTTTTTAGATGCTTTCTTAGAATTTCCTTTCTCTACTTATACATGTGTTATTATATGTCCTAGTCTGTTTTTCATTAAAGTTCTAGCATATTAATCATAATTTAAAAAATATCCCTGTTATTAATTTCAGTGTGCCTACCATATCTGACCCAGCTCTTATATGCATAAATGGATAAAATAAATCTTTAAACAAATAATAAATATATCTTATTAGGAAAAAAAATATTTAGTCTATTTAAAAACTCTTCATTTTTCCCTTTTCCTGTCCCACCACCCTTTGTGATGAGAACTCTTAGGTTCTACTTTCTTAACAACTTTCTAATATCCATAGCAGACATAAATAAATGTGTACCAAAGCTGTAACATTTTACTTTAAATGCAGTTTAGTCAAATGAATTCTGGCAAACTTTAAGAACAGAATATTTAAAAATGCATTTGATTGGATGGTTTTCTAACATACACTAACTTTGGAAGTCTTGTCATCCTAGACCACCATTTGAACGTTTTCTGTGTAGAATACCTGCTGGACATATGCACTTAAAATCAAGCAGGTTGCCTTCATCCTCAAACCATTTTCTACTTGGTTATTTGTTAATACACTGACATACGTCCATCACTCAGCATTGAAATCTCAGATTTATATTCATTCTCCATGTCCCAACTGAGATAAATTATCTTATCACATAACTCTTAGTTTTAAGTGAGAGAAAATGTAGGGGTGTGAGAAATCTAGGAAGCTAGAAGAATAGAGAGCTCAGTTTTCAGATAGTGACACACTCTCAGCTAGGTACTCTTGAAAAAGAAAAAAAAAAAGATTATTTCAGGATCTAGAGCAGCACTACCCAATACAAATATAAAGTGAGTCACAAACATAAGCTCCATGTATAATTCATTTTTTTAGTAGCTACATTAAAAAAAGAAAAGCTAAAACAAATTTTAATATGTATTTTAGTTAATCTAAGATAGCCAAAATATCATATTAATATATAGTTAATTTACAATTGTTGAAATATTTTATATTATTTTGTTTATACTAAGGCTTTGAAATATGGTGTGTTATACTCACAATCTATCTCAGTTTTCACAAATTTCATTTCCAGGTCCAGTTACAGGTCCTGCAAACAGAGCATCAGAAAATGGAAGCTAATGAGTCATTCTGGAGTTACTGTGAGATCCATTGCCAGAATTTATAAAATCAATTCATGTCCATGAAACAGGTAAGAACTGAAAAGTAGTTATCAAACTAGTGTAAAGTCTACACTTCTTCCCCATAGAGACACCCCCAATTATTTCAGAATATTGCATTATGCTTATCACCCTGGATACCAGAATCATTTAACTATTTACACAGATGTGTGTGTGTGCGCGCGCACACTTGTGTGTGGAGGGGGAGAGAAAGAAGGAGAGAGAAACCATAAGTGTTTCATATGTCTTCATAGTATTTTTTTAAGATTTACTGATTTATATAAGAACCAGGGTACAGGAAGATGCACGGAAGGGTGAGAGGATTCACCAGAGACAGAGCGGGGAGCAGAACAGGCCAACTGACTTAATGAACTGCTGAGGGGAGCAGCGGGTGAGTCAGGAGAGGTCTACCTCACCATGTGGGTTGCTTGCTAGCCGGCCGGGAATTGAACTCATGCTGCAGAGGCTGTCAACAGCGTCACAGTATGGTGCTCAACCTTCTACGCTGCCAGGAAGGCCCGTCTTCATAGTATTTTTAAGGGAAGAATAAGCTTAGATATCTTTCCATATCACTACATAAAAATCTACCTTAATATTTTCATTTGTATCATTAAATGATATGTCTTTTCTGACATTAATTTAACCAATGCCTTGTCAATAGGCATTTAAATTGTTTTTAGGTTCTTACAACTAAACACATTGTGGTTAGAAGTTTTTGTGTATTTTGTGATTATGTGATGCAGAATATATCTTTAATATGTAAGCTGTTGTTTCAAAACCTTAAATTTTTGTTAATACTGGCAAATTGCCTTCCAAAATAGATAGCATAGTTCATATCTCACCCACATGGCCTCCACTGTACTTGTATTAAGGGTTAGTAATAAAACTGTGACCTGACTAAAGTATCTACTTATTCAGCCTCACTTCAAAACCCTCACCTCTCTGCACCAACCAATCCAAAAATATCATGTCATAATTTCTGCCCAATTCTAGCCAGCTCACTTTGAAGGCCACCTTCCCCTCAAAATCGCCCAGTCAAGCACCTATAATTACTTCTGCCTAATTTTTCTATTTGAGATGCTACAAAGTTGGTATTTTCCCTTACTGTAGTAAGTCCAATAAACTTAGTTTCATTTGTCTATTTTTTTCTGACCACCTATAAATTAACCTACAGTATGCACTGTTTTCACTATAATGGTGTTTCAAGAATGTGTGATCATAATAAGATTTTCTGTAGTAGGTGGGACTAGGAACCTCTAATAGCATCTTTAAATTTCTTTAAAAATAATTTGAGTTGAAATCTATCACATTTAAGTGTCTCTCTCTCTCTCTCTTTCTCTTTCTCTCTTGTTCTCTCTCACTTTCTCACTGGAGTAAGCTATTGGCTCCTTATTTTATTTTTTCTCCTTTAGTTTAAGAATAGAGACAATTAAAAATACCTGTGGTGGAAAATTGAAATGGTGCTGAGCAATGGAGGCAATGAGCTTAATTACTATGAGATGGGAGTAGATGGTAAATGATTCTTCTGTCAATTTGAAGACATCAGCACTCATATTTTTCACATGATATGGACTGTGACCTGATCTCACATTTATTCAATTAAGCCAAGGAGTAAAATTCCAAAATGTTTTTTTTTTTTCACATCTGCCAAATCAGCAAGACTTTTTAATTTATTGCATTAATTATGACTCTCACCCACCCAAATATCAAGGGTTGAATGAAAGGGGGTGATCTAAAAATTCTATGTAAAGATCATAAATATAAAGTCTTATATGGATCAAAACTAGAAAGCAATGGCTCTAGTCCAGCTCTGTCACTAACTCAGCAAGTCACTTACATTTTTGAGACCTTGGTCAGCAGATTAATACCATAAAAACATAGGAGTTAAAGCTCCTTACTTTAAAGCTGTAGGAATCGGCATCACTGAGATTTCCTTCACCTCATACTTTCTGTGATTCATATCGACAGATTCTGTGTCTCTCATTATAGCCTTGGAGATTGATTTTCAGACATATTCATCTTCCAGAGAAAATGACTGGATCCTCTAGTGCTGTTTCTCCTTACATTCTAGGGCCATAAAAACTAGGAAACTGGCCCAGCAGATGTTGACAATGCATCTTTGTCAATGGGGATCATGACATGTTCAGAAATAATTTGATCATTTAAGCCTTAGGAGTTCAGTATCTTCAAGTTCAGTAGAATCTCAAGACAATGTCTGCTTTTCTTTGCTCTTTATTATGCTTTACAAATGAGGAAACTGAGGCCCAAAGGAGGTGGACTGGGGTCAGTTGCCTTCATTAACATTATTAACATACAAAGAATGTTTTGTGTTTTTTTTTTTAAAGATTTATTTATTTATTTATGCAAGCACTGGGTACAGTCAGAAGCGCGGAAGGGTGAGAGAATTCACCAGAGCCAGAGCGGGGAACAGAACAGGCAGACTGACAAAATACGCTGCTGAGGGGAGCAGCGGGTGCAGCAGGAGAGGTCTGTCACACCATGTGGGACCCTCGCCAGCGCTGGGGATTGAACCGGCACTGCAGAGGCTGCGGGCAGCTTTGCAGCCCAGTGCTCAACTACTGCACCACCAGGGGAGGCCTCAAAGAATGTTTTTTTTTAGGGGAAAAAATGACTTTAAAAACTAAGGAATGTGATGATCACCTTATTGTTCTGACTGTGAGTTTGAGAACAATAACAAGGTAACACTATTTCTGATTGGAGGTAACATATTTTATTGAAGAGTGGAGATTTTTAGACAAATTGACAGTAACTGATAGTTCAACCTGTGGGAATGAAATCATAGGCATTTGAAAAGCTCCTGCTTGAGAGGGCTGTAAATGAAGAACTACTCTTTAGCTTGGAGAAGAAGAGGAGAACAAATCTTAGACACCATAGCCAAAGCTGTGTTCATGTCACCCCTTCTTACCTCAACTTGAGTTCTTAGCTGAGTTTAGAAGTCTGACATCTGATTTCTGTGGTGATTTCCCATTTGAAAATAGAAGGTCTCTGGATTCTGGCTGACACAACTGAGTTTTGACCTAAGAGCTATTTCTCTTCTCTAAATTGAACTCTGTCTTTGAGAGTAAAGTGCTCAACAAGATTCTATTAACTTATCATTTTGCCAAATTTGTGAGTATTTAGTGGCAGTTTAAACAAACAATTGGAGAAAATCAGAGAAGGTGCCACTCTCCAAAGTAGTTCCTATTCTCAGTGCTAGGAAAGATTCTAAAATAGATATGGAAGACTAAAAACCAGGTAGAGGTTGCTGATATTCAGGAGCAGGTGTAAGTGTCTCTGGTGTTCAGTTACAATATGCCAAGCAGTGAAATGCAATTGCTGTCTATGAACAGGTCTGCCTATCACCAAGGCTTGATCCTTTCAGGGATAGACATGGAAGAGGAAACCTTTACCCTCTGGGCACTTACTTGCAATATTTGGCTGCTTCCTACACAGTGGAAAGCACATTTTAACCAGTTCTCAAGTATGTTTACCCTCTTTTAATCTTTCATCTATGTCTTGGATTTTGAGACAGACAAATTTATTTAGTTCAATTACTCTAGATTCTTCAGACCTCTCTGGGTGTTTGTGGAGTTATTTTGTTTTGCTTTGGTTTGATTTCATTTTTTTCTTCCTTTCCATTTATTCTACACAGTCATTTGCATCTCACTTCTCCATTAGACAATCACAGAGAGGCTGGAGAGATCCCATCTGTGCATTTCAGGGGGCGAAATCAAACAGCCCTGGGACAGGTGGAGCAGGCAGCAGGAAGGTGACCCCAGGCACGCAGCAGGTGGGGCAAGCAGCTCAGGAAATCAGCAGGCAGCAGGCAGTCTGAAGGGCAGAAAGGCCCAGGCTGCCTAAGTCCAGGCAGCAAATCATGCAGAGGTTAGCAGGTAAGAGGGGTGACAGGAGGGCAGACCAGGCATGAGACCGATGAGGAGGTAGAAACAGAAGGCAATTAGCCCGGGGGAGAGGGCAGATGGAGGGCATCGCCGACAATTACCAGGGGAAAGGGTAGCAGGAGGGTAATAATAGGAGGCAGTTCTGAGGGGCGAGAGGACATCGGTTGGTGACATGCAGAAGCAGAGAGAACACTGGGCAAACCTTACCTGGGAAAATCATTGAGCAGAGAAAACACTACCCTCAGAGCAGGACCAGGTCTTAGTGGGGCTGCTGGCAACTGAGTTTTGATCTTAAGGATGTGTAGCCTTTGGGTTCTGGGTGCCTGTTACAAGTCCTCACCTCAGGAAATATTTGCACTGTGTACATCGATCCTTTCCCTGAGGGATTTCAGAGAAATTGCAGAGCAAGCCACTTAGCCTACTTGTTAAAATTTTAAGGAAGGTGGGAATAGAAACTTCACTCCCTGGGTGTTTTCTATGGTCAGGCTCTGCCTAACATGTTACATATACCATCTTATCCAACCCTATGGCAACACATACATGTTACATGTTACTGTTATTGACTTTGTTTTGAAGGCAGGACAATTGACGTTAAAAGCCAATATGGAACTGGCCAAAGATCACGCAGCTAAGAGCTGTGATTTCACTCGAGTCTGTCACCCGATCTTCCATTCGCTAGAGGACAGTGGGTCTTAAGATTTGAAAGTCCTCTTTTGATTGCTCAGACTTCACCCTTGCAGGAAAAAAAAAAAAAAGACTTTGGTTTCTGTTAAATATATATCTCAAAATTTGACTAATATATAGGTATCCTCACATATCCCCTACTTCTAGAGTTAGTATGGATTGGCAGCTCCAGAACTTGTAAATAGGCTGTTCAGTAGCTCAGATTAAAAGCTGATTCTGAAAACATGTCACATAGGTGTTCTCTGTATTATTAATCTCTCTGTTTCTGCACAGTCACTGATCATTGTTAGTGGTTAAGGTTGCTTCTGCCTATAATCATAGGAAACCCTGATCCTGATTGGCATGCTCTCTAGGAGTTGTATTTCTTATCACAAAAGCTCAAAGGTTCCCAGCCTCCCTCCCAGAATTCTCTTGTTCTGCTTTCTTCCATGTGGCTTCCAGTGTCCAGCCACAGGATGGCTATATTGGCTATAGGGGTTTTATCAACAGTGGTCTATACTGGGGAGAAAGAGAGGACTTTCAGTCCGTGTCTCTTCATTGGAATAGTGAAAGGAACTCAGAAGACCTTAGTTAAAGCACTTCTCCATATAAAGCATTGTCCAAATGCAATAATATACCAGAGCAGAACCAGTTACCTGGAACGGGAACATGGTCACTGCGAAACATGAACTCATCATAATCCACTCTTTTGAGCTATGTCTTGAAAAGCGTAGGTACCTGATCATAATGGAGATTCTTTTAGAAATGAAGTGAAAGATGGAAATTGGATAGGCAACTAAAGTTCTTAGCTTTAGTCCTCAATTGTTGACAGAACAAATGGCTAAATATGAATAATTTTTGAGTGGATTTGAATAGGAAAGGGAATGAAAGCTCTGGATATGGAATTTTTTTCAGGATCATTACTCATCTCACAGTAGCAATGTGACCTTGAACAAATTACTGCATTTCCTCAGCCTTGGTTTCCTCATTTGTAAACTGAAGAATATAATACCCGCCCCATTTAACTCACAGTGGTTATGGGAATTAAATATATATGTGTGCAAATGCTTTGTGTATGACAAAGGGTTATGTAAATGTGAGACATTATTGTTATTAATATCCAAAATTTAATCAACCTGGTTATTCTGTCAGTGAGAAAATATTTATTATTTTCTATGCAAGTACAATTTAAGTGTGAGTTGTGGAGACCATGGGGAAATGTAACATCTAGGAAATATATAAAATACCTGCACAATCGAAATATTGCAGAACTTATATAATACATCATATGAAGAACAACACAAAACAACTTAAATAGTGTCAGGAAAATTAGCTATACATTAGGAAAAATGAATAAACTTAAATCCCTTCATCATTTTTAAAAATAATTTTCTCAATTAAGATAAATATGGAAATCTATGGAAGTGTTAGAAAAATATTAGAAAACATATATTTGAATGTCAGGATGATAAGGTCATCCCAAACACGTTTTAAAATTGTGAGGCCAGAAAGAAAAAAAGATTGATATATTTTAATGCATAAAATTTTAAATATCTCACTGTAAAATATATCACAAGCAAATGAAAGATAAACAACAACCTAGTTTAAAATATTTATAATGGGCCTCCCCGGTGGCGCAGCGGTTGAGCGCTGGGTTGCGAAGCTGCCCGCGGCCTCTGCGGTGCCGGTTCGATCCCCAGCTGCTCCCCGGCCACCGAAGGAGGGTCCCACATGGCGCGCAGACCTCTCCTGCCGCCCGCTGCTCCCCTCAGCAGTGTACTTCGGTCCTTCTGCCTGCTCTGCTCCCCGCTCTGGCTCTGGTGAATTCTCTCACACTCCTGCGCTTCTGACTGTACCCAGTGCATGTATAAACAAACAAAAAAAACCCGAACAAACAAACAAATAAATAAATAAATATTTATAACATACACAGTATTAATATCCATGAAAACTTTTGAAGTTATTAAAAAGCAATCAAATACAAAACTGAACAATATTCAGTAAGAGTATTAATTTGCAACACATATAAAAGACTTAATTCTTCCTCACAAATTGTAAGACAAATTTAACTTAAAGAAAAAGCATAAGATTTTTTGAATAGGTACTTTGCTCACTTCAATTTTATCTTCCAAAAGTAAAAATAGTAAATGGGGTAGCTCAAAGGTTTAATTAAGATGCAACCTATGAGGCTGTCTATAGCCACTGCAGCACAAGTTTGATCCCCGGCAGGGAGGTGACCCACATGGCACAGCAGACCTCTCTTGACTTGCCTGCTGCTCCCTTCAGCAGTGTATTTCAGTCAGTATGCCTGTTCTGTTCCCTTCTGTGTCTCTGGTGAATCCTCTCACCCTCCCGCGTATCTGGCCTGTACCCTGGTTCTTGTATGCATAAATAAATAAATCTTTAAAAAAAGTAAAAATAGTAAATACCAAATCAAATGAATTTATAATTTGATAACAAATTTCTGCTTTATTTAAAAAATATTTTTAATTAACATTAAGATATCCTTACTAGGTATTGCCGCCATAGCACCCCCATCACTAATCACCCATAGTCTTCCACCATAGCCCACTGTTCTTCCTTATCTCCTTGCTCTTACCCAGCCCTCATCTGCTTCCCTCACTGGGTGATTCAGGTCTGTAGTGAGCTTTCAAGTGTTTCAGGTTGTGCTTTTAGTGACCCTTAGTTTTGATTCTTTTTATTCCACACATTAGTGACACATCTTGCATTTATCAGTCTCCTTCTGACTTATTTCACTTAGTGTTATCCTTTCAAGATCCATCCATATTGCTACATAGCATGCCTTTTGTTGATTGCTGAGTAATATTCCACTGTGCATATATATGACACCTTTTTTTTTTTAAGATTTATTTATAAATACAAAAACTGGGGTACAGGCCACAGGTGGATGGGTGAGAGGATTCATCAGAGACAGAGTGGGGAGCAGAACAGGGGGATCTACTGAAATACACTGCTGAGGGCAGCAGCGGGTGAGACAGGAGAGGTCTGCTGCACCATGTGGGTAGCTCCCTGGCTGGGGATTGAACTCATGCTCCTGAGGCTGTGGATAGTTTCATGGTGCTATGCTTACCCTAGTATCACCAGGGAGGCCCCTATACTACACCTTCTTGATACATTCATCTGTTTGGGGGCATTTATGTTATTTTCATAATTTGGTTGTTGGCTGCACTAAACATGAGAGTGCATGTTTCCTTTTGAATTAGTGTTTTCAATTTTTCAGGTAGATGTCTATGAGTGGAGTTGTTAGGTCTTATGGTAGTTCCATTTTTAATGTTTTGAGAATCCTCCATACTGCTTTCCATAAGGGCTGGACCAGTCTGCATTCCCATAACCAGTGTAGAAGAGTTCCTTTTTCTCCACACCTTCACTAGCCCTTGTTGATTCTGGTCTTTTTTTTTTTTTTTTTTAAGATAGGTTTATTTATTTATACAAGCACTGGGTACAGTCAGAAGTGTGGGAGGATGAGAAAATTCACTAGAGCCAGAGCAGGGAGCAGAACAGGCAGAAGGACTGAAGTACACTGCTGAGGGGAGCAGCGGGCACTGCAGGAGAGGTCTGCGCACCATGTGGGACCCTCGCCGGCAGCCAGGGATTGAACCGGTGCTGCAGAGGCAGTGGGCAGCTTTGCAGCCCACCACTCAACCACTGAGCCACTGGGGAGGCGCAATTCTGGTCTTTTTGATATGAGCTAGTCTCGCAGGTGTGAAATAGTATCTCATTGTGGTCTTGATTTGCACTTCCCTGATAACAAATGACAATGAACATATTTTTCATACTCCTATTTCAGTGTGTATGTGTTCTTTAGAGAAGTGTCTGTTTAGTTTTTCTGGCCTTTTTTTTTTTTTTTTTTTGATTGGGTTATTGCTGTCTCTGTTGGTTTTATGAGGTTTTTTAGACCTTGTATATTACTCTCTTGTCAGAGTTATGGCATGAAAATACTTTCTCCCATTGAGTAGGGTTTCTTTTTGTTTTTGTCATGGTTTCTTTTGCTGTGCCAAAGCTTTTTAGTTTACTGTGGTCCCAGTTGTTTATGTTCTCTTTTGTTTTCATTTCTGCTGGGGACAAATCTCTAAAGATAGCCCTAGAGTATAGGTCATGAAGTGTTTTCCCTAAGTTTTCTTCTATGAATTTTGTGGTTTCAGGTCTTACATCCAAGTCTTTTATCCATTTTGAGTTGCTTTTTTCTGTATGCTGTGAAGTGTAACTGTCTAGTTTGATTCTTTTGCATGGAGCTGTCCAGTTTTCCCAGCACCATTATTGAAGAGGATGTTGTGTTCCAGTGTATTTTTGTGGCCCCTTTGTCATAGATTGACTGTCAATGTAAAAATGGGTTTATTTGAGGTATCTACCCAAAGCCCAGTATATTCATTCTTGATATATAATTAACTTTTTATAATTGCTGATATTTCATTCAGCATAAATATTATTCCTTATTTGGTTTTGTTCAATCATCATCTCTAGAAGTATTTATATCTCTTTCAGTACATTTTACTGGTTCCTTCAGACATTTTATCCCAATGTCAAATGTTCTTTGGTTCATCTTTTTATTGTCTCTGATCTATTAAAATGTTAGTTCCATGAAGGAGGAGTTTGGTATGATCTCTTTACTGCCATATCCCTCGTGTCCAGCATAGACTTTGGCACAGAATTGGCACCCAGTAAATACATTTTGAGTTAAGGAATGATTAATGAAATAAAGAATCCAAGTCATACTTATGTGAGATACTCTCTAGACCTTAGCTTAGCTGACTTGGTACTCTCAAGCCTTGTAAATGATATTTTTCATATATAGTGCATTAATTTGATGCAAGAGGCACAAAACCTTTAGAGAAAAATGTTTCAAAATAGAGAACTTAATAGCACTTCTGAGGAATCAACTGAGCATGATGTTTTCTCATCATTTAAGCCTTGGTTGGGATTTGAATTTCAGGGAAGAAATTTAGTAAATATCAGACATCAACCAAGCAAGAAAAATATAACAGAATATCAAGTAAAAATGGGCTTATGAACTGCAGCTGTAATTTCAAGTCAACTGTGTCTTTTGACTATGATCTACAAATCATCTATTCAAACAGAGTCATTAGTTGATCTACATATCTATGAACTGTTAAGACTGCAACTCAATGAATAAGTTAGTGGAGACATCAACATTAAATAAAAGGGTCCTGCTCTCCAGGATCTCAAACTTAATTACATGGGGTGGTTGTAGTCAGCCTTAGCTATCACCAAGGAAATTTAGAAGTTTCTATACCTAATGCTCAAAATATGTACAACCAAATAGTAAGCTAAATTTAAGTCTTATTACATTCCAGACACTATGTTCCAGAGGTCTCATCCTCGCTTGTACCTGATTTAGGTGAGGAGTCTGGACTATAAGCGAATGTTATAATGGGATGAAACTCAGAAACTCTGGGAAAAATCAGCATGACATACATAGGAGGCATAGATCTTTATGGACTAGATGGTGCATTGTGGCAGAAATACTCTAGGGTGGCTTCTAATGATTCCCACCTCCTGGTGATCAAGCCTTTGTATACTCCTTTCCATTTAGGATAGGTGGGATATGTAACTTTCCCCTAACAAATAGAATATGGCAAAGTGGATGGTATGTACATGATTCCATATATGTGATTACATGGTTATGTTAAATTAAAATATAACATCAATTTTGCTAGTCCCTCTCTCTCTTTCTGTTTCCCTCACTGGATTGATGAAACCAGACATTGGCAGCTCACATGGCAAGGCATGAGGGTACTGTCTAGGGGTTGAGGGTAATCTATGATAGACAGGAAGAACCTGAAACCTTCTAGCAGTCATGGGAGTGAGAAAATAGTCCTTCCACGGTTGAACCTCAGATGTAACTACAGACCGAGCCAATTCTGTATGACATCTGTATGAGATTCTGAAACAAAGATGTAAAATAAAACATGTTATAAGACTACTGAACCACAGATAGTATAATATATGTCTTACTTTGTTTTTGTTTTTGTTTTTTTACAAAACACAATTAAATCATCTTAGTCTCACCATGCTAGAACATCAAATATTTCCCTTATGCTTACTAGCTATCTTTGACAAATGTGTGTTTGTATGTGTGTAAAACTGTCAACCCATTATAGATTAATTTGAATTTATATTACGTTTTATTTTTTCTGATGTATCATTAGATTACAATACCATATATGATTTAGGCTAATAGGTTGACACCTCTTCAAATCTATGTTACTACATCTCACCTACCACCAAAATACCTATTGTCCTCCACCATAGACCACTGGGCCCCCACTCCCTTTGTTCCTATTCTACCTTCTCCTTCTAATAGTCTCAATTCTGTAGTCATAAATCCGAGGTTTGTTTTGGTTTAGTTTTGTCTATTACTTTGTTTTATTTCTCTACACTCCACATATTAGTGAAATCATTGGTATTTGTTTTTCTTCTTCTGAGTTATTTCACTTAACAACACCCCCTACCCCAGTTCTATGCCTGTTGTCACAAGTGGCAAGATTTCATTTCCTTTTACAGCTTGAGTTGTATGTATTCCATTGTGTATATAAGTCATTTAGTTTATTGTAATATTACTGTATAGCAACAGCAACTAAGACAGAATTGCTCTGCATTCTCCCTTAATTTTCCTTTATATTCTCTGACCCCTGGGTCAGGTATACATGACTAAATGTCCTGATTTCTGTGTGATACATTCATTAAAGGCTTGAATCAGCCCTACTGAATTCCAACTTATCCTTATCACACTTTAGGCTTTTCACAATCTTCCATTTTCACTGCCTTCCCCTGAATTCTCGTGGTACAGAGCAAGGTGTCATAACGAATCTCTTCCTCCCCATAAATGTTGTTTAGAAATACATAAGATACCATATTCCTCATTAATGTAATTCAATAAATGAATAAAAACCTGAACATATATATTTCTATTAAAACCAGTGGGGTCCTAAATTCACTATTTTTGTTTTTTTGCTAAGCTATATGCTGCTTATTTTTTTCTCAGTATAACATAATCATAGCAAGATAGAATATTTTCTTTTGATAATATCAAGACAAATTGTGCAAATGAGGGGGGGGACTGTGAGCTTTGAGGACCTCAAATTTTCTTTTCTACATTTACCAATAGACAGATGCCTGGTAAAAAAAAACTACTGTGAAGGGGGTTTTTGAATGGCCCCTTCATCAAGTTGAGTACCCCAAGCAGCCTTTTAGCATGTATTTCCACACAGGAAGGTGCCCTGGTCCATCATGAATTTGTCAGAGTTCACCCCTTGTCTGGTTTTTGACCTAAACCATGTGGCACCTATACCTTTTCCAAAAGCTGGTAGGAAACTTAACAACCTTTTCCATAGGCTGGGATCTGTTTCTCTTAGATTGGATCTATGACATGCATATTTTCATGTATAATATTTAATATAATATTCTCAACTATAAGAAGCTCCAACAAGACAGGATCAAGTCTAGTATGCTTATCATGGCTTCTGGCATGTTTAGATTTTCAATAAATGTACATTAACTGATGTAGACTGGAAGAGATAATTGGGTTAACTGTTGTCCAACTGCTTATTCCCAAGTTCAGCTTGGTTTGCTCAGGATGTCCTCATTCTACCTTTCCATGGGGTGGGGCATGCTGTCAAATAATGGGATCCTACTCCTTGTTATAAAGATGGGTGGTTACAGACTCCCCACAAGAAGACAGAATTCTAATTTTTACTGTATGAGTCATTCACACTACATCTTCTCTGGAGCTCCTTCTTCATTTTCTACATGTATTTTTATTATTTTGTAGTGTATGGAATTTGTCCTTAATGCTTCCATGACATTAGGCTTCAACTGAGGTTTCATGAAGAGGCAGCAAAAGTGAATTTGATGTCTCATTGCTGTAACCATGCTTCTTTCAGTGAGTGAGACCCAACTGCAATTTGACTCAGATGAACAAGATTCTGGTAGAGAGTCAGTGTTCTCTGGGAACTTGGCTTGCTTATTTTTTTTTTAAAGATTTGATTTATTTATACATACAAGAATTTGGGTGTAGTGCAGAGGTGGGGGAAGGAGAGGATTCACCAGAGATAGAGTGGGGAGCAGAACAGGTAGATCTACTGAAATAGACTGCTGGAGCAGCAGGCAAGTCAGGAGAGGTCAGCTGCACCATATGGGTCAGCTCCCTGACCAGTGGCTGCAGTTACCTTCATAGTGCTGAGATATAACCCCTTGTGCCACTGGAGAGACCTTTGTTTTTTTTTTTTGGTATCCTATAGACTGGTCTTGGCAATCCCAGATTGAATGCACCCAAGACAGGACAATAGGTCAATTTTTATGACTTAATTTGCCTTTAATGGGCATTTGGATTTAACTGTATTATAACTTTCAGAACTGTTTCTCATTTAAAAAAAATCCTTAAAAATTGGAAATCCCACAACATTTCTGGCTTTCTTATAGTCACATTGATTAGTCTTCTAGGAAGCACAGCTGTGGCAATAATACCATCTCTGCCTCTTTGCAAGCAGGAGGGAAGGCAGGAGATAAGAGTTGCCACAGGGAGTCTATATTTAATCTACAACTGGCTGATCCAAGTGTCTTATTGCTCCCCGAGGGTCTCCCCACATGCACTATTGTGCAGAAAAATGATAGAAAATGAAGGAATGAAAAGTTCACCCAAGATTGGTCTTCAATTAATTAATTCATTTCAAAATTGGCACAGAAGAAATTTTTGCTTTGCTAGTAATACAGACACTGAGAAAACTGGATCTCCTCTGTACCAGCATAGCTCACCTTTCTGGCTTTGCCCTATGACTGCTATTAGAGGATGGTGGTGGTTTTCCTTGGCTGCTTGGAGGCATCTGTAAATGGGAACTTCAGTAACTTCATCAAGGGAATCCCACCAATCTACACAGAGGTTTTTATGGGCATTGACACAGTGGGATACATTGGGTATGTGAGACAATTGTAAAATCAATTATGAAATAAGTAAATACAGATATAATTAAAGTACAAAAAGTAAATAAAGCTTTAGTCTCAAAGGGGGAAATAGAGGAAAGCTACTCTTCTTTATTTATTTTTAAAAGATTTATTTATTTATTTATACAAGCACTGGGTACAGTCAGAAGCGCGGGAGGGTGAGAGAATTCACCCGAGACAGAGCGGGGAGCAGAGCAGGCAGAAGGACTGAAGTACACTGCTGAGGGGAGCAGCAGGTGGCAGGAGAGGTCTGCGCGCCATGTGGGACCCTCCTCAGGTGGCCAGGGAGCAGCCGGATATCGAACTGGCGCTGCAGAGGCTGCGGGCAACTTCGCAACCCAGCGCTCAACCACTGCGCCACCGGGCAGGCCCAGCTACTCTTCTTTAAATACATTTTTTGTTGCCATTCCTTTCTTCCAAGGCTACAAAGAAGGGCAGGGTTCTTACTCCATGGAACAAATCTGAGAAGACTGATAGAAAAGAAGAATGAGATAGTGGAATGTCCTCTCCTTTTGTCTACTGCAAAAGGTTCATGAAAGGCTGGACCTACACAGCTCAACACATGATGCTTTTTGGGGAACCATTGTTTGAAATTGTACACTGCTCAGGGTAGAGACTGGGAAATCTATCTGCAGACGATCACACGATAAAAGCCTCAGCCTTTCTTCTCTGTGTGTAGAGGGAAACTGTACCTTTGCATATAATAGGAGGGAATATATCCCTCCCAGTAAGTAATACTACTTACTTCTTTAATGCAATGTCCTTTAATGAACCTTAAAAAAATTCAGGCTATATAATTTTGATCCAGATGTTCCCCACCAAATTTAAGTTTGGATAGTTTTCAAAAGCAAAGAAGTCAGTAGGCAGCATTTTCTCAAAATCTAATTTTTTCTAGAAATCTTAATTTAACACCTGATGTCATAACTTGTCCTACGAGGAAAAAAAAAGAAGCAAATAGTCAATCATACTTACATTGATATCATTTTATAAACAGACACATGAGCATATCAGTTTTTTAATGGTGGTTCATAAGATGGAATAGTATTCACTGAAAGAAATACCACAGACATTGTCAGATGATCAGATTTGAAAATTAGTGCTTAGGTGTTTTATTATATAATGTAATTTAGAGGTTCCCATTAGCATTATTTCACAGCAGAGACCAAAATAATCTTTAAAAATGCCAGTGTACAATTAAAACTACAGTCATCATGAGTTTCTTCTCCCTAATCAATTTACTGTCCAAGTTCTTCAATATCATAATCACTATCAACAACCTAAACAAAATTCATTTCACCACATATTGTGTTTATCATACTGAACTGCTATTCTTGCTTTAAGATGAATGTCCTCAAACTTCTACTTCACTTTCTTGCAAGTGTGACTCACTTGAATCATGTTTCCAACTCTTTCAGGTGCTTCATTTGTCATTTTATGCTTGTTTTGTTTGAAAACACTTAGCAGTACATAAAGATATGAAGGTAATACCAAATGTGTCTCTTGAAATCTTCCCTAAAAGTCTGAATTTTTGGACAAAGAAAATATTCAACTAAGAACTAAGAAATTAAGGACTAAGGAGAGAGGTAGAGAGAGAGGGAAAGCAAGAGGGAGAGAGAGAGAGAGAGAGAGAGAGAGAGAGAGAGAGAGAGAACACACTTGTATGTGTGGATGTTGGGTGTTTCTCATTCTCTCATCCTTTCACACACTGTGTTTGCAATGTCTGTCCCTCCCTTACTGAACCACCTTTCCTGTGATTTCCATGGATTCATTTGTTTACATATCTCTGTGCTTTGTTTTTGCTGCTTTTCTTCTCTTCTACTCAACTATTACACACATTTCTTCATTTCCAAATTCCTTTTCCCTTCTCATTTTACACTCTCAGATTATGAATGCATTATCAAAATTGTGTTAGAACTTATGTTAATGATTCTGGCATTCATACATCTAGCCTCAGAACTTACACCCAATTATTTAGTCAACATTTAACATTCCCTCTTCTCTTAATCTAGCACTACTTCCTTACCTAAAATAAGTATTTTCTTAACATCGGACTAATAGCTATACATTAACAAATATTCTCTACGTCCCTTTGCAATATCCAACATACAGGGGTTATTCTTTCCAAACAGAGTAAAATAATTAATTAATATATGGTTACAGTCTTATCTCTTTTCACACACCAAAGCAAATTCCATTTTTGCTTGCTCATCAGTTTCTAAACTTGTATTCTGCTGATTGTGGAATTTGGTGAAGTGGAGAATTGGGGAAATAGGTGAAGCAAGCCTGATTTATATTGTATAGGGCAGACTTACTCTTGGAACAGGAAATGAAATTTATTGCCACTGAAAACGAGGGAAGCATATTTTAAGCCTGGCTATTGGATTGGAGATAGTTTCATGGGGAGTTTTGCATGGGAAAGAAGAGATTTTAGAGCACCTGACATATGAGAGAATTACAGAGGGACACAAGATGGCTTAACTTTCTTTGAACCCTAATTTTCTTATTTAATATTCTTCCTTTTCTACTCAACTATGAAGTTACATGATTAGAGAAACAAAATTGATCCATCTCAACACTATATTACCAACACATTTCCAGTCCTGTGTTATTGGAGATTCTTCATCAACATTTCTTGATTGGGTCCTCCCTGGTGATGCAGGAGGTAAAGTTTCAGTGCTATCACGCTTTCACCAGCCACTGTGGCATGAGCATGAGTTTGCTCCCCAGCAGGGAGCTACTCACATAGCTCAGCAGACCTCTCCTGTCTGCTGCTCCCCTCACAGTTTATTTCAGTAGATCTGCCTGTTCTGCTCCCCACTCTGTCTCTGGTGAGTCCTCTCATACCTGTACCTCTGGTCTGTACCCCAGTTCTTGAATGCATAAATAAAAATAAATCTTTTAAAAAAACATTTCTTGATTGATGGTTAAATATTCGTATGAATGTTCATAAGTTACTTAATAAGCTATACCCATGAACTTTAGTGTATACTATCGGGACACAGATGAATTAATGAAAGTGTTTTGTTTTCTGGAAGAGTTGTTATACAAACATAACCTATGTAGATTTTGATTATCTTTTAGGTTGAGTGACATTATTACCAAAACTTTTAAGAATTAAGCAAATATATGCTGGGGTCATTAAAGAAGGCTTCTTGGAAAGGATATGGATAGTTGGTCTAAAAAGACTAAAACCAAGTAGAATAGGAGAAACAAATAAATAATCTTTGGGAGGGAAAGGAGGTTATCAATTGTTTCAACAGTTTGAGCTTCTTTGAGTTCAACATTTAAGCAATGTTAGAGAATCACAATCTAGATAGAAAAATATTGTCTGAAGTCATGGGATATAGGAGTTAATAATAGGACTTTAGGTTCTGACTGGTCTATGTTTTAATTTCATTTTGTTCAAATGAAATAATCTCTTTATGCCTCAATTTCCTTTTCCGGGGAAGAGCATACATTAGGGTCTATCAACTGTTTTCTATAAAGGGCCAGAAAATGAATAGGTTATTTCTTTGTTAATAAAGACTTTCTAGATTATATGTTCTCTGTTCCAACTACTTAGCTCTGCCCTTAGAGTGTCAAAGCCATTGAAGTCTCTATGTAAACAACTGGGTGTGGCTGCGTTCCAATAAAATTTTAATTAGAAAAGCAAGAGATGGTCAGCTGATGTGTAACAACAAATTATATGGATTGGCTATATGAAATAAATGGCACAATAACTAAAAAATGCTTAGCCTAATGACTGGCATATATGTATTTTCTCATTAATTTAACTAGTTGCTAATGCTGCTTCTATTATATGACAGGTTTTATGGTTAGATATAAATATGCATGGTGATTAGATGAAAGAAAATCAAGTATATTAAGAGAAACATGAAAATAAAACAGTACAAAGAAAATTGGTTTTTGTCCATGAAACTAGAGTGGTTGTGATATCAGTCCTCCCATTCTGGAACAACTAAATGGCTGAGTACAATATATGAAATAACTGCTTTTAGACATGGAAACCAGACACAACACTTTGCTTTTGCAGAGACGCTAAACAAGGATGAGACCTCTGTTTTACCCTTTATTCAGTTTGGAGTCATTTTCAAGAGCTTGGTGCAAGGAGTTTAATTCCCCCAAAATAATGACTGACTCAATGAATAAAAAAAATATATATATAATGATCAGAGCTTGAAAAATTGCTATATTACCTCCTAAATTCCAAACATTCTAGATACTGTCTTTCTGGTGAATACTTACATCAGGAAATGGGTCACTAAATCTAACAGAAACACAAAGCACCAGGAATTGCTGAGGAGTCTCGCAAGATGTTCAGATATGCAAGAGACTTGACTTAATTTGATTATAGTTGAAATTACTGTGCCGATGATAAGTGAACTTATATTTAAATGCTACATTTTAATATGCTTTCACATAATTCCCTATAGACTAACAGAGTCAAGAAGAACATATTTGCTTTTCTGACTTCTTTCTCTCCATCACTCCATACTCTCTCAATGAGCAGGCTTCCAGAAATAGTATTCTGTTTTTCTTTTAGGTATTGCCCTAAATTCTATGACATTTGTACCTATTTATTGCAGTGTAATATCTGAGTCCTTTTTTTTAAATAAAACTTTAATCATTCCATAAATTACTTTTATCTACTCCCAATTTATCATAATTTAGGTCTTTTTTTTTTTTTTGTATCTTCCAATGATATTCTTATATGTGTAGTTTTTTTCTTCAGGCTTTTCCCAGAAAGTTTTTCTTTGCTCCTTATTATTTCTTTTTAAAAATATTTTTATTTAATTAATTTATTTTTGCATAGAAGAACAGAGGTATGGGGGTGAAAGAATTCACCAGAAAATGACTGGGGAGCAAAACAGACAGAGTTACTGAACTGCACTGCTTAGGGGAGCAGTAGGCGAGACAGGAGAGGTGTGGGTTAGCTCCCTGGCTGGTATTGAACTCAGGCCATCCTGTTGATAACACTGAGACTTAACCCCTAGGAACCAGGGAGGCCCTCTTTATTCTTTCTTACATTGTTTCTGAAGGGTCATCTTGCTCATGTTAAAGTACACCCACTTTTATTTTTCCCCAAATCAAGACCTGCTAATGACCAACCTTTTTAGTCTTTTGTTTGCGTTGAAGTGTTTTTTTTTTAATTGTGATATTTGTATGTAATTATAATAAGTATAAAATTCTAGAAAGGAAGTTTTCAACATATTCAGGAAATATCAATCATCTTCCTGCTTCCATACATTAAAGAAAATCCAATTATCTTTATAACTCATTCCTTGAAGGAAATATTTTTTTCTTGAATAATTACTTTCCTTCTAATTTTGATATGATGTGTGTAGATTTGCTTTTTTATTTACACACTTTAGAATTTATAGGGCTTCTTGAATCTGTGGAATCAATGTTTCACTAGTTTTTTTTTTTTTTTAAGATTTATTTATTTATTTATACAAGCACTGGGTACAGTCAGAAGCACGGGGGAGGGTGAGAGAATCCACCAGAGCCAGAGAGGAGAGCAGAAATGGCAGACTGACGAAGTACACTGCTGAGGGGAGCAGCGGGTGGGTAGGAGAGGTCTGCGCATCATGTGGGAGCCTCACTGGTGGTCGGGGATTGAAACGGTGCTGCAGAGGCTGTGGGCAGCTTCACAGCCCAGTGCTCAACCACTGCGCCACTGGGGAGGCCCAGTCTTTCACTAGTTTTGAAAAACTTTTAGCCACTATCTCATAAAATACTGAATGTATTCCATTGTTTCTTTCTTCTTCTTAATATTAAAAAAATGTTAGATTTTCCCAACCTATTCTCAGTATCAAACTTCATTTCATCTTGCCTTTATTTTTATGTTTTTATAGTTCCCTGGGTGTATGTGCTGCATGGGGAGGGAGAAACACTTCTGATTCACAGTTATATTGAACTTGAAGTCCTTTGGAAGCTAATTTTTTTGAGCAATATGGTTTAATTAGATCCCTCCTACTTTGGGCGGCCCTTAAGCTTTGCCTCCATTCTCTCATGCTCCTCCTCAAATTCATAGGTTCTGATGTCAGATTGTTTTCAGATTTCAGCTTTGCTATTTAATAACTATGTGTCTTTGGGAATATTAACCTTTCTGTAACCTCAGTTGCCTACACTGTAAGACTGAAGAAATTGTTCATCAAGTTGATATGAAAAGTATAAAAAATTCTAGATGTATAAATAAATATTTAATTAATGATAAATGGGTATAGCCTTTCACAAATGTGATTTTGGTCCAGCAAGAGAGTTGTGAGATGTGTATGAATAGTTTTAATAAATCTAATATGATTGGTTTCATAAGTGATACAATGAAGCTGTCTTGATAATTTTAAAAAATGAACAATCGTTCACTAAAATAATCACAAGCACTTGTAAAAAATGTCAATATAGAAAAATAGGTATTTTTTCCATATTAAAGGGGACATAAAAGTAGATTAAGCAGCTGTATACTCCCTAATTCCTATTTAACAGATTTACAGATAAACCAACCCTTACTCATGTATGTGTTTAAAATGGTTGTTATGCATTTGTGGTTATGGTGTGCAGCGTGTGTGTTTATGTTGTGGTCATCTTAGCTACAGAATAAAAGCAATATAAAAGGTTTGGTATCTTTGCCCAGATGTGAGGAAAATTTGAACTCTAAGCTTTCAGGAAAGTCATGGCCCTCTACCCTTCAAGATGTGGAAGAAGGCAAATTTTGTCTATTTTATTATGATGATTATTATTACTGCATTTGGTCATAGCCTTGCAATGGCCAAGTGTTAGTTCTAGTGCAGCTCTGGCCTCAATGCCCTGGACGCCCTCCTCCAGCATCTGCCTTTAATCACAGACAATATGGTTTGTGTTTAGAATCGAATGACTGTCATCATCTAGCACTAATGTTCTCTGTCACAGGGACTTAACAGCCCATTTGGGGAACACTCTCAGAGACTTTCAAATTCAATATTCTCTCCAAACTCCTGGCTTTTCATTAACTGTGCCATGTGGGTTTCCAAGGCGTGATGCCCAATGGTATTATTTTTCCAAAGAGGTCATGGGAGAGAAGTGTCTTTTTTTTATTTTCAAGTGTTTATTTCAGCACATCTCAACATGCAAAGCTACCATGCCCTGTGTAGAAGTCTGCGTTCACAGATAGCCTACATTCAGAACGCAATCTGATTTTACAATAGAAAGTGCACATGCTTTTGGATTGCATAATATGCAATTACCCAGCACATGATTGAACTGAATTACAAACTGTTGTTGATTTTCTGCATGGAGCTTACTTGGCTCTTTGATATATATTTTCTCATTAGCTTTCCCCTGATTTATTTATGATATTGTTATGCATATAAAGGGCAGATTGCTGAAGTTCACATTGCAATGACCGAATTAGCACTTGAAAAATTCACGGTTATAATGTGCAAATGATTCCCTGCTTGTTCTGAAGGTGTGCTCTAGTCTCCCCTATAATTGTGAAGCTGTCAATTCTATCTTTGCAACACCTTTCACATCTATCCTCTCTTTACCTTTCCCATGACCACCATTTCAGAACCTCGTCATCTCCTGCCTGGAAAATTGTAATATTTTTCTAATCATTTGCACACATACAGGCTAATCCCCTTGAAGTTTATGGTTCTTAGTGCTGCAAGATTAGGTGTCCCAAATCACTATCCTTCTTGTGTTACTTCCAAATCTAAAAGTAGAGAATAAAGAAAAAGGAAAAGAATGCAGAAAATGAGATAGAAAAAGAAGGAAGGAAATAAACAGAAATGTGAGAGGAGAGCAAAGAAGTTTCCTTAAGGAGAAAATAGGGATACAAATAGAAGAAAAGCAGAGAACAAAAAGAAGACCAAGAGGGAGATAACTACATATGCGTCAGTGGAAAGGTGGCAAAGTTCTGTTTAATTGATTTCTGCCTGGTCTCACCTTTGTTTCATGCACTTGTTTTTATGCAATTGGTATATAGGTTGGTGATCTTTCCTGCAGTTACACTCTTCAGTGAAACATTTCTATTTAATCTGCCTAGCTAGGTACTTCTCCACCTGTGTATCTCTCTGCTCGTCTAAACAGAAGGGCATTGTCACTACATGCAAGCATAGGACATTATAATTAGGCCAATTTCAAATATTTATGAGAAAAAGAAAGACATCCTTCTCTTGTCCCCTCTCAGCAGGGGCCATTATTGATTGGATGGTGATGAATTAGTGAGATGTGCTTTGAGGATTGCTAGCCAGCACAGAAGACATACATTGTTACTGCCAATTATGTTACATGCATTTAAAATCTAAGGCAGACAACAAGAGAAGAAAGATGTTTAGCAGCTTCAATTTTTCCACAGTCTAAGGAATTATCCGTGCTAGGTTGTGGGAGAAAATAGAGTGGCCATCACACATTGAAGGTGGAGGCAACGTTCCTTCTTTGTTTTTTATGATTCTAAAGGCCAACTTGTGAAGAGGAGTCATATAAGCAGCCTTAAAAATTCTGAATTGTCAGATAAAGATTTAGGGCCTCACAAAATCAAAATTGGAACAATAAAAGTTTTTATATACATACTTCTTTAAAAAAAATGAGGGAAATAAGGAACTGAAAATATTATAGGAGTGCAGTAACATTCACAGTTTGGAAGCATGCTAAATAGTTTTTTTTTTTTTAATTTATTTTTGCCTAGAAGACCTGGGGTGTAGGCCAGAGGTGTGAGGTGGGGAGGGGGCAGGATTCACCAGAGACTGAGTGGGGAGCAAAACAGGCAGGTTTGTTAGCTCCCTGGTGGCCAGGGATCAAACTCAGGCTATAGTGGTGAGTGCTGAGACTTAACTCCTAGTTCTATGCAAAATAGCTAATTGTCTAAAGGAAATCAGGAAGCTGTTAGCTTCTTTTTTAAGAAATGTGATGGGTGAGCAAGTTTAGGCATGTGATTTACATATCACTCAATCAAATCGTATTTCAAATAATATAAACTGAAACCAAGAATAAGATATGAAGACAAAAGAACATACAGCTCTAAAAAATTGTTGCTATCTCTATCTCCATTCTAAAGACTCAAATTCCTGAACATGAAGATTAAAAATATGCATATTTTTACCAATATATTTGTTGGGTCATAGAAATTATGTCCTTATGTAGAAATCTACATTCATAGATAGCCTACATTGTAACAATTACTCAATTATTACTGTTTTCAAAAATAAATGATTTAAACATAGTTGTGAGATACTTTGTATTGAACAGTATTTTGATATCCAAATATATTTGAAAGTTAAAATAACTGATTTTACATAGATTGTTTTTAAAAGGGAACATCTTGCCATTAGTGTTAGGCAGTAGAAGATCATAAATATAGAAGTAGAAGATCATAAATATACATGTTACATAAAACACTCTTCGACAGGTGAATAAATAAACTCTGTATATGGGCAAAGCAGACCTCTCCCGACCCCCACACTGCTTCCCTCATCCGTGTGTTCCAGTAGATCTGCCTGTTCTGTTGCCCACTCTGTCTCTGGTGAATCCTCTCACCCTCCCGCCACCCCCCCCACCACACCTCTGACCTGTATCCCAGTTCTTGTATGCATAAATAAATCTTTAAAAAATAAAAAAAAATAAATGAACTCTGTGTATGTCTACAAGGGACCATTATGCAATGAAAGCAAGAAGTGTCCTAGCACGCCCTGAAAAGACATGGAAAAACCCTAAATTCATATTGTTAAGTGAAAAAAGCCATTATGGAAAGGCCATATGATGTATAATACCAACTATGATATTCTGGAAAAGGCAAAAACATGGTGACAGTTAAAAAAAATCAGCACTTGCAAGAGATTTGAGAAAGGTGGGGTAAAGATAAGTGGGTAGAGGTCAAGGGAATGTTCTAATTTTCTAAAAATAGTCTTTTAATCTTATTTAAAGTCAGGCTACAAAATAGATGTGCCAGAATAACAGCTAAACCTTTCCTTTAATTTGCTCTCTGAATGGAATACTATGCAGCTTTAAAAAAGCATGCTTGCCATTTGCAACAGAATAGAAGGAAATAGAGGGAATTATACTAAGTGAAATAATCCAGAAGGGGAAAGACAAACAACAGATTTTTTTCTTTTATATGTGGAATACATTGCAAAAAAAAAAAAAAAAGAAAGAAAGAAAGAAAGAAAGAAAGAAAGAAAGAAAGAAAGAAAGAAAGAAAGAAAGAAAGAAAGAAAAATCCAAAGGACCAGACATACCCAAACCCAGAACAAATCCAAGAAATCTGATTATAAAATTGAAGCTTCCAAACAGGAAGAGGGAGGGTGGAGAAACAATGAGGGAGGAGGTGTAATGGGCTATGATGGGAGGGAAGTACTATGGGTGCCTTGGTAGCGGGTGTGGTAACATATGTCTGAAGTATGTTAAAATGAAATTAAAAAAAATAAACATTACTAATATCAGTCTTACCCATGTTTGAACCATGGATTATTCAATACTACTCTATTTTCAGTCGTGTTTGTTTTAATTTTACTTTCAGAATCTCCTTGTGGATTTTTCTCCTTGCTTCAAACTTCCTTCAGACAGTCTTTTAAGAGTATCTTCATTTTCTTGGTAAGTTATTATATGATTATAAGTATGTGAAATAGTGGGTGTCAACTAGACTTATTGCAGTTATCATTCCACAATATATCCAAATATCAAATCTTTATGTTGTACAACTGAACCTAATAACATAGTGTTGCCTGTCAGTGATATGTCATTAAAATAACCAAGTCTGTTAAATAACTATTTTATTTTATTAATTTAATTTTTAATATTTATTTATGCATTCAAGAGCTGGGGTAAAAACCAGAAATTGTGGGGGGATGAGGATTCACCATAGACAGAGTGGGGAGCAGAACAGGCAGATTGACTGAAATACACTGCCAAGGAGAGCAGCAGGCGAAACAGGAAAGGCCTGCTGTGCCATGTGGGTTGCTCCTTGGCTGGCCGGGGATCGAAATGGTGCTACAGAGACTGTTGATTGCTTCATAGTGTGGTGCTTAACCCCTTGCGCCACCAGGGAGGCCCCAATAACTATTTTAATGACATATCCATGGTACCCTCAATTAAAAAAAAAAAAAGGTTATTGGAAGAGTATACTAAATAGAGATTGATAACACATAAAATTGGAATTAGGATACTATTTTATCAGGACATACTTTTAACTCATATACTCAAGCAGGTTGTTGCAGATATTTACCATTCACCTCTCGTGAAACACTTGGCACCTTAGACGTTTGGTAAACATGGTTGATATTTCCACCTTGACTCAAAACTTCTATTCAGATAGTCACTGGTTCATACCCCTGTCCTCAGGGACTGCTGTCGAGGGTGCATGTATGAGTCCATTCCAAAACGAATGCTCACAGAAAAGCTCTGCCACAGAAGCACCAACAATTCATCTTGCCCTGGTCCTGGCACTTTCCTCCTCCTGTCTGTCCCCATTGACTTAATCCTGTATTTTGTTCATAGTAACCCCATGAAGTAGATAATAAATTATCCTTTAGATGAGGAAGTTGAGACTCAGAGAGGTTCTGTGCATCACACAAAGTCTCACAGTTGTTGAATGGGAAGAGTCAGAACTCACAGCCAGATCAAAGACCCTAACTTTGCACCCATGTGCTCTATTTGCCACTCTAATGGTTTTATGCCTGGATATCCCTTATAATGTCATTTAACCTGTTGCAACCCAAAAGCTCAGCACAGTATACTTTGTGACTAGAGAATTTTCTTTTCACTCATTTTTATCAATGATTTTAGATATATGGTATTCCTGTGTGTACTGTAAAAGCTACTTAACCAACTCTAGAATAACAACTAACGTCCATCAGTCAAAAAAGGAAACACTGATACTGATGTCCATGGCATGCCTTGTGCCTATGGTGCTCATGATCAGTAAGGATTGAGCCAAGTATTTTCCCTGAATGAGCACTGTATTCAGTTTGTGCTGCATTAATTTATGCTAAGTCATAATTATAGCAGTTTTACTCCATATCTGCAAATCTGACCCAAAAAACCCATGTCTAGCTAATTGTGGGAGAGACACTGTATAAGAAAAGGAAAAACTCTAATCACCTTTTCCTCTCCATTTTAAAGAAATCAGCACTAGTAATTGTCAAAAATGAGTAGTGAGTGGTAACACACGTGTGCGCGCGCGCGCGCACACACACACACACACACACACACAAAGATATAACTTCAATTTGAAAACTCAAAATCTATGTAAAGGTTTTGGCTCTACATTTGAGAAATTGGTAAATGATTCCAATACATACATGCTTAAAGTGAAAGTGTGAAAGAAATAGACATATCATTTCCATGATTCCCAGCTTATCAGAACCTTATATTATCAAATATGGTCTCAAATGTATTAAATAAGAGAACCTGTACCTACTATAAATCCATCTCTTAATGTTCATTGTATATGATAAACTAAACAAATGCCTATAATATATGTGTAGAGGGGGTTATTGGGAATGTTTTTTTCATTTTTCAGTTTTCTGGCTTTTATTCCTGGAAATGAATGCAGATAATGCTTCATAAGCAAATATATTGGAGCTTTATCAATGGTAGATACTAAAATTGAAACCTTATGATGATAGGAACTGGCATACATAATAGTTACTTTCATGCTGTGAGCAACAATTTTCTAGGGAATCCTAGAAGCTTTCTTGGATAGCAGTGGGATCAAAGGAGTGGGGATATGTGCAGTAAGCTGGTCTCAACTTCTGTAGCAAAACAACTTCATTTACTTGTTTTATATTTTAGAGTTAAGCATATGATTTTGTTCAAATAAATGCTTTCTTGGCCAAAAAATGTAATTAGAAAACTGTTGGTCTAGAGATTATGCTTTGAAAATTGAACCTAATATATTAGTGACATATGTCACAAAATCAAATCTAGGAACAGCCATATAGAAAAATGAAAAGAACAGTGTGCGATAATGCTAATAAAATTGGGATAAAGGTGAAAAATGCTAAATGGTTTTTCAAATGTATACCGAGGAAAATTATTGCAGAAAAATATACCTTCTAATAAATGAGAACAGTCACTGAAAGGCAATAATTTTAAAATTGTTAAGACATTAGAATCACTTAAAACAATTTAATAAAAAAATAAGTCAGAGTTAATTTTCATCCATTGGAAGAATCTTTTAAAATATATTTAAAAATATATTGGTTTATGGAATTTAGAAATTTAGACCGGAATAACTCCATATGACATTTTTTATAAACAATGAAATTTGGTTCCATTTTTCATAAATCATTTAAAATATAATTTATAGCTTTTTTAATTGATAGAAAAGCAAAGGCTATACGCTAGAATAAAGAATAAATTAGGTTTGAAGTGTGTTCAAATGGTATTTTTGTAAAAAGCAATTGTAATGCACAAATAACATATATTCCAAAATTTTAGGAGGTCTAAACCTCCTAGACATTCATTTGACTTTTGTCATATGCATCTGCTTTTCACCTAAACGCATTCATTTGAATCTCCATGGATGACTAAAATTCAAGAGTCCAGAATAGAATAGTGTGGTCATCTTCCTTATACTAACATTCTTTCATACAATTTCAGGAAACTGAAATAAGAATTCAGTCCAAACCCATGTATGAGATTTATTTGTACTTCACTCCCCTACCATACGATTGAATCATGAACTCCAGTGTTTTTCGTAAAATCTTGGATTTTTCTGATTTTCTCAAACCTGCCATACCAGTGCTAAGTCAGGCACTCACCGCCCTGGGTTGGTCTCAGTAGCATCCACTCATAACTCTTGTTTCCTTGCACCAGGACATGTCCCAGTCAGTCACATCCCTCAGTAGAGTTCTGGGCTTTCAAAGACTCTCTTTGAAAACAAAGCTTAAGCAGAAAGAATCCACAAAGCACTCTGAACTTAGGCAGAGGCAGGGGGGGGGGAAGCTAGAGCCCACAAATCACAGAGGGTCTCCCCAATGTCTCTGATGCCCTTCTCCCTGACATTGCAACCTTTGTGTAGGTCTTAGTCTTCTTCCTCCAGGACTCTTGCCAGAGTTGTCCAGTATATATACTGGATCCATTTATTCCATTTCCAATCTGGTCTCTGTCCATGTCTTTTTAATACATAAAATTTATTACACTAACCATCCATTTTAAAATCTTTATAATGCATCCTTATTTTAGGTGGGTTCAGGTCCAAACACCTTAGCTTATATCTAGGACAGATTTACCTAATAACCCTAGTCTTAGATTCTGACTCTCCCATCTTTCCATTGTTCTCCCCATTCAAACCATACCAGACACCCAGTTAACAGTACCCCCATGCTTACTCTTGTGTTCTCAGTGTGAATATATTTCATCACTTTATAATTGGCAAACTCAGATTCATGTTTCAAGAACAACTCTGGTAGCTTCTACTGTATTTCAAGAACATTTCTGATGTAACTGATGCATGCAAGACGGTCATAGAGTTACAGAGAAAGGAACAGCCAGATTGCCTGGCTTTGCTCACCTGAACAGCATTGCAGAATTACAATTAGATATCAGGCTTCCTGAAGCCAAGGGCCCTCTTGTACTTTATTTGTACTTTCATAGTACATAGCACAGTATTTCATCATTTTAAAAGTGTGTAACATGTTCATGAAATGTTTTAACAAATGAAAAAATTAGTGGAAGAATAAATGACGAAAGATCACTATGATCATAGTAATAGGACTACATTTAAATGTTGCTTGGTTAAAAAAAAAAGAGAAAATAGGAGAAAAGTAGACATGAGATTGATTACATGAGAAAATAACTATCAATGGTGAACATCAAGATCAAGAGAAAAACAAACTAACAAGAAAGAATTTAATGCTTTTATTGTTTGATATAAAACAGAACAGTGGGGGTCAAAACACCAAGTTGACCCCACCAAGCATGTAGGGAGATATGACAAACATATAGGGAATATGCTTGCCAAATATGAGAGCAGAGAAAGAGCTATATGAAGGGATATGCTGCTTCAGGTATAAACAAACTGCAAGAAACACATTTTATTTAATAGAAACATCTGCAACAAAATCTCTGAAAATTTTCTGGAAAAGCAAATTTCTAGGCTGCAGCCCAGATTTACTTATTTTGAAACTGCAGTGGTAGAGTCTAGCTATTTATGTCTTACCGGCCTTTCTAGCTGGTTGTTACCGGTACAAAAGTTTAAGAATCTCTGGAATACTGGGTCCTGAAGCTGGCTGTAAATTAAAAATCACCTGCAGGAACCTTTACTGACTACCTCATTTTGAGTCTCAAGTCCAGAGTTGGGACATAAATTGCTCTAGGTTGGGGTCTCATGTCAGTCTTTTCTGTTTCCTGAAATGATCCTAACTTGCAACAGGGTTTACAACCCCTGGAAGATTTTTTGTGAGACAGTGGTTCTCAATCTTGGCTCTACGTTGTATCAACTGGGGAGCTTTAAAAATACTATTATCTAGGTCTCACCCATAGAGAGTCTGATTTAATTAATATGGAATGCAGCATAAGCATCATGATTTAAAAATACTATAATTACCTGGAGAATTTTCAAACCAACTGATGCCCAGTTCAGGCCACTCCCTATGCTAATTAAATCAGCAACTCTAGTAGTATTATCCAGCATGGATAGATTTAAGAATTCTCCGGATGATTAAATGTGCAGCAAGTTTGAGAATCAGTGCCCTGTCCTTCCATACCCCAGAGTGTACTATTCCATAACAAGGCTACTCCCTTATTTTAATAATAAAACCATGCCTTACTGAAGCTGTAATATATGCTATCATGGCTTTAAGAACTTTGCATTTTAATATAATTATCACAATAACTCCCTGCAATTTATGATATTTTCACAGTATACTGATGGAGGAAATTGAGACTCAGGGCAAAGAATTACCTGGCTCAATTCACACAACCAGTAAATGGAAAAGCAAACATTCAAACCTAGCATCTGTGACTCCAGAATATTTGCTTTTACCAATCACACTCCATCTCTTCTTTCTCCTTAAGGGTTCAACTTGCCTTTAGTGGGTTTATTTATTTCATTTTGACAAACATGCCTAGATTGTAATAGGTACTGTACTAGGTTTCAGACATGCAGAAATTAAAAGAATAGAATAATATGCACAAACATTCCAGAGGTCCAAGGAGTTTCTCTCTAAATAAGAAGATTCCCTGTTTGGGTGGAATTAAACACATTGTTTTTTTGCATGGCCTTTTGGGAGGTTTTCTGTTTGCTTGTTTGCTTTCTAGCACAAAATAATATTTATCCAGGGGGTTATAAACTCACTGAAAAAATATTCTATCCAAAACATTTGAGAAATGCATTTCCAATGGAGGGAAAATAAAGAGAAATGCATTTCTAATAAATATGTTTCGTTTTGATTTTTTCAATTTAAATGTGTTATTTATATATATATATATATATTTGATCAGCTATGTACTACTAAATAGGAGTAATGATAACTCAGTCCTGAATGATTTTTTTTTTAACCCACAGTAAGAATAAATAGCTCAGGATTTGCAGTCAGGCAGAAATTGGCTCAATTCTACTTTTGCCAATCTCAGATTTCTTTCCTATACAGTGGGGAAATGACAATAATTGCCCAGGATTTTTGTGAGATTTAAATGATGAAAAATAGTTCATGCCTGACATACAGAAGATGCTTATTAAATTAAATTAACATAACTCAAATTTTTATGAAGTTTCTTTCTCCCAGATGTAAGGGAGATTAGAGGGCTAGAAACAACAGACATTTGGATAAACTTAGGACTCCTCTTCAGACCAGCAACATTGGCATTACCTAAGAGATTGTTGGAAATGCAGACTCTTGAGTTCCATCCCAAATTTGGTAACGAAAAGAGAACTTCAGGTGTTTTGTATGTATAATAAAGGTTAAGCAGGTGCCCTAGCAGATCTCTGATAGAATGAAACACGTGTTAGTTAAATTTGATGGGGCATGTGGGTAGTCTGGTGGTTGGAGGGGCGGGTGGAGTTGGCAAGGAGTTTAGGAAAGATTCAGAATATGAAATTTAATCCTGATTTATACACAATTCTCTTTTAAGCCACTTTTAAGCTATCATCTTCCTACTTGCACAATATGGTTACAGGTTTTAAATCCCTTTTCTTTTCTTATTGCTATCAAGCTAGTGAAGTTTCAGCCCAGCTCTGTGATTATCTTGGAAATCATGTTGGGAGGTCGCTGAAGGCTTTCCTTTAAACTTTCAAATTAAGTCGATGTTTATTTCTAGTCTAGAACTTCATTTTCCCCCCAAAATGAAGTGTTTGAGGAGGAAATGTATTTAGATCTCCCCAAGGTGGGGCTAGTTCAGCAGCTACAGAGTGAATATTGTAGGGATTATGTTCCTTCCTGGGGCCATGCCTTTGTGATACAAGAGGAAATGTTATCCAGTCCCAAGCTAGCATCTGTCATAAATATGGGAAATGGAATAGCAGGGATAATGAACCCATATTTTCTTCATAATGTTACTGGTTCTTCTTTAAGACTGTCTTGTGTCTACACGTTATCTCATATAATTCATTGTATAGTCTATAGCAACCACAATTTTGAAATTCTTAGCATTGTATTTGCAATTGCTTGAAATTTTGATTGCTGTTGTTCCAATTACATTGAATCATTGTGCACTGTTTGGGGGGAGGGTTGTTTTGTTTCCAAATGGCATTAAAGGTTGCTCGTTGTAGAACATTTGTTGGGGAGATGGGGTTGTGGGAAAGAGAGAATGTCATCAGAGAGGAGCTGCAAAATAACACCATGGAACGGAGAGCATATTGTAAGAGGCACTGATATGGTAGATGGTCCTTATTCAATGAAGAGTGAATCTAGACCTAACGACCAGATGGCAGGACTGAACACAGAAATTCCATATGTGTGATGGCAGCAAGGGACGGCCATTGACATACTTGCTTTTCCAGCCAAATGCCTCGGCAGATGCAGAGTTTTACACTTTAACATTGCAATATGGCACTAAAACCCAGGAGAAGAGTTAGATGCAAGATTGAAAGCTGATTTAAAGTGGCAGAGTTTAAATCACATCCTATTCTATCAGGGTGAAAGCTAGGAACAATAAGTGAGTGGAGATTAGCCTGCTCCAGGATTGTATTCTGGATCTGTTGGTCTTGTAATGTATTCTAAAGAGGAGCTATACCTGGTCATATTAGTTATAGACTTCTTCCTGTCCCCAAGCATTTATAAAAATAAAATAAAATAAAAATCAAGTTTTCAAAATGGATTATTAAAGGAAAGCAGCATTAATGTGCTCTGCCTGGAGTCTGAAAACTCATAATGTGAGTTATTCTCCACTTCGAATAAATTGCAAGATGTACTTGAAAATTAGATTTTCATTTAATTGCATTTTTTGTTTGTGGTGCTAGAGGCAGCCATCTTTGTGGAAAAGGGATCATGTCTATTTCACTGTGCGTAAAGCCCTAAGAAAAATTTGTAAAAAAAAAAAAAAAAAGCACACACATACACACACTCAGTTTTTACTGTTTTAATATATATGTATGTGTCTTTTGGAATATTGACAAACCTCAACACTTTTTGAAATTATCAAGCTATAGGCTAGAAAGTCATTTGAGAGCTTCTTTCCTTGGGTGTCAGTTGTCTCCTATAAGGAAGATGATTGCCAAAGGCACCAATAGCAAACTAATGTCCCCAAATACTGCCTAAGTAGAGCAGGGAAAGAAATTCTTTTATAGTTTTATGTTAACATTGTCTACGCTCTCCCTGCGATGTGTTGTTCAAGGTTCATTGGAGGTAATGTTGTGTGTCAGCTCTGGTTCTTTCAATTTACTCTGTGATGAGTCCTACAATCACCTGTTGAAAAGAAGAAATGTTTTTAGTGACCACCACACACTCTTCCCTTTTAAATCTATTTTTCTGTATGAAACATACGATTCAGATGTTCAAAATTGTTATCCATTCACTGTACGTCCCTGGCATTTTCACATCATTACATTTCTTTTCCATGGGATTGCACTGAATTTTGTCTTTATCATTCTGTGTTTATTGTGGTTATAGTGGTTTCTTTTTTAACATGAATGAATTTGAGCAAGTTTCCTTGAAACAAGGGAATCAGGATTTTAGTTCTTATGTCTCCATGTTTCAGAGGCATTGATACTTTGTATTTTTGAAATTGAATGAATAATCATGAGACTTACTGGGTCCATATGGTACACTAAGAAAACCTGGGGGAAAGACAGAGAATGACAACAAAGAAAGTGGTATGAATGTTGTTCACATGATAGGTGGCAGTGGGGTAGAGTTAGAAGGTCCAGATCATATGCTAATGCCGTCAATAGATTTGATGCCTTTAGGTACTAATGCGCCCATCATGCTCATCACTTCGTGTCCAACTCAAACTCCACCTCTTGCAAATGTTTCTTTTTTATTTATACAAGTACTGGGTACAGTCAGAAGTGTGGGATGGTGAGAGGATTCACCAGAGCCAGAGCAGGGAACAGAACAGGCAGACTGACTGAAATACACTGCTAAGGGGAGCAGCAGGCGCTGTAGGAGAGGTCTGCATGCCATGTGGGACCCTTGCTGGCCGCCGGGGATTGAACAGGTGCTGCAGAGGCTGCAGGCAGCTTCGCAGCCCTGCGCTCAACCGCTGCGCCAACAGGGGAGGCCAGCAAATGTTGATTCTAACGATCTAATATTTCTTCCTTTCATAAATTCTCAAATTAAATGGTTTAAGATAATATATAATAGTATGTGTGTTAATAATAATCATAGTAATAGTAATAATTAATTTTCATGAGCATGCTCTCCAGCCAGGCACTGCATCAAGTATGCATTATCTCATTTAATTTGCCCACCAATTACATGTGATAGCATTGATACTACCTCATTTTTTTTTAAGATTTATTTTTTATTTATACAAGAACTGGGGTACAGGCCAGATGTGTGGGAGGGTGAGAGGATTCACCAGAGACAAAGCAGGGAACATAACAGGCAGACTGATGAAATACACTGCTGAGGGGAGCAGCGGGCGAGACAGGAGAGGTCTGCTCGCCATGTGGGTTGCTCCGAGGCCGGCTGGGATCGAACCGGCACTGTAGAGGCTGTGGACAGCCTCACAGCACTGCGCTAAACCGCCTGCACCACCAGGGAGGCCACCACTATCTCATTTTTAAAGATTAAAAAAAAGTTTATATCTAGGGACATATACTAGGGATTTTATGTAATTTTCTGAGATCACAAATCTAATAAATAATAGATGATAATTAAAACTTGTATTTACATCTAAATTACAATAATATTATGTGAAAATATGATTATTAGATACAACCAAATTTGTGTTGGAATCTTTTTAGGTTAATGTTCACAAAATGTAGACTAATGCCAAGCACTTTCAAGTTAAATGAAGAAAATAACACTTCTGCTTTTTAGCTCTAGAACATGGCCTTAGACATTCCAAAGCGTATGTATTTTCATAAGTTGTTTTGCTTACTTGACACGTTTAACATCCCATGAAAAAATTTACTTTTTTACCTACCTGTTTCTCAAGATTCAACTCAATTTTCAATTTCTACATCCATTTATAAACTTCTTTGGACCTCTTAAACCCAGGATTATCAGTTTATCTGAAGTAGGTTTAAATCTGCCCAACTTCCTTGACATGCCAGCGACTGCTCTAGTCCAATTTGCTATAATTTCTCAAATAGACTATTGCAATCTGTTATCCATTATTTTCCTAACATGTTTTTCCCCAAAATATGACCCCCCCCAACCACACACACATAAGTTATCTCTAGGTTAGTGTCTTTCCCCTGCCATTAGGGTAAATACTGAGCTCATTAGCCTAGATTTAATCCCCTGACTTTCTGGGTTGACCTGCTCTTTCTGGATTCGACTTACTCATTGTGCTCATGCATACTGGCCTTCTTTTCTGGAATCCTCCCTGTTTTCTGTTTCTAACTCCAATATTCTACACAGGCTGTCTCTTCTCCCTGGAGTTATTCTACCTCTGTTTAGATTACCCTGGAGTATTCTTCAAATTTGGAAAATATTTTGATTATGAAGAAGAAGTAATAACTTATACATTATATGCTACTTTTTGGAACCCTACTGAAACCGGCGGTAATAGGTTTAAGGTTATCCCGTTCCTTTTTCTTTGATCTGTCACAAGTCAACATCCTGCTTTAAGTTTTATTTATACTTTCTGTCAGGATACTGAATAGCATTAAATAGGTTTCAATATCTACTTTATTCCATTTTGTCATATGATGGCATTTAAGGCCATGCCAAATAATTAAATGTGTGGGAAAAAGAATATCTGAGGGAATATCCTGATTTTCCCATTAGAAGGTATATATAGCTTTGATTGAATTTCTTAACTAAACTTCATCTATGATGAGTGAAAAATAGCACCAATCTCAGGGTTATTTGGAAGATTAGATAAGCTAACACATGTAAATCCCTCAGAATAGTGTCTCTCCCACAGTAAAAGAAACTAGCTATGTAATACAAACTTAGCATGTGTGGAAGTGAAGATATAAGAATAAAAGAGGGCCATATGTAAATAATAATGATTATTTCAATATATGTGAAGCACCTACTCTAAACCAAGAATTGTGCTAAGAATATCAAAAATTAATTATATAGCTTTCTTATTAATGTTCTAGAATTTCAATCCTAACAGAGAGGATCTATGGTAGAAGTGCAAAATGAAAAGTTTGTAGGGGAAGGTATTTTAGATTTGAACACTTGGATTTAATTTCTCGTTAACTCATCTATGTAAGTTTGTGAATAACTGAAAATTCCCTCTCATTGATTGTCTGCAAGATTTCCCATTTCTTTTCACTGAAACTGAATAATTTAACTATTAAATATATGTTATATTTAAAACAATTTGTGTTGCTCTGTATTTAATTATTTTCTTGGTTTCTGAACTACAACTAAAATGCCTTGAGGCAGGATTATGCTTTCTTTGTTCCATCTGCCATAGCACTTTATATTTTGCAAATATCTGTGTCAAGAAAAGTCATCCAAAGCTTGGCTATAAGACATAAAAGCAAAGAGCTTGTGCTTTCAATGTTATTCTGGGGCTTAATTTCAACACACTCATCTAAGAATTATTTAATTCTCTCAAAGTATGTACCTTTAATTTTACTTTTGTTTACTAGCTGAAATCCAAACCTTTTGAAGCTATGTATTTGTTTGACAAATTGCATGAAAGAAAACATTAAAGATTATTATTATGCTGGTCATTGATCAATTTTGTGTTTAACCTAGAAATTTTATTTCTAATATTTATTTTTTAATTACTTGTAGTGTCCAGTTTTTCAAATGTTCTTTATCAATTACTCAGTGCATTAAGAAATATTTGACATTTATTCATTCTACATTTGTATTGAAATCATGTTTTTTACTTTTGAAATGTATGCTCTGATTCTTGCTAATTATATGTGAATGAAGAGTTAAAAATGTATAATAGATTACTGATTATATCCCTAGTCTAATGGCTATAAATTTCCCTCTAAGCACATGCTTAGATGTATACCACAATTTTTAGGCTGTGAAATTTTTCATTAGATACATTTAAGATACATTAAATATAACTATATTCTAAGTTTCATTTTGGTTTCTTCAGTGTAACTATGAATTATTAATAAGTACTTTTCTTAAATCCAAACACAGTGATTCTACAGTTTTTTTTTTTTTTATTATTGATATTTAGCTAAATTGCATTGTGGTCACAGAATGAACTCTGCATGATCCCAATTATTTTAATTTTGATGAGGCTGAGGCTGGCTTTAAGAACAATATGCTTTATTTTAACAGTATTTCATGTGTATATATATATTCTATGGTTGTAGATCATGAATTTTAAATCTATCTCCATTGTGAGCTCAAAAGTTGTTTTATTAGGTCAATATTTTGCACAATTTCCTAGCTTCCTTGTTCTTCTTGTATTTCTAGCATACCATTCAGAATGATTTTCTTCTGCCTACAAACCACTAGTATTTTTTTTTCTTTTAAAGATTGATTTATTTATCTATACAAGCACTGGGTACAGTCAGAAGCACGGGAGAGTGAGAGAATTCACCAGAGCCAGAGCAGGGAACAGAACAGGCAGACTGATGAAATACACTGCTGAGGGGAGCAGTGGGCGGCAGAAGAGGTCTGTCACACCCTGTGGGACCTGTGCTGGTGGCCGGAGGTTGAACCAAGGCTGAAGGCGCTGCGGGCAGATTTGCAGCTCAGCGTTCAACAACTGTGCCACCGGGAGGCCCCCGCTAGTATTTCTTTTAGTGCAAATCTGATGATCAGTTTTTCCCAGTATCTTCCCCACTTCCATGTGTCAATTTCCTTCACTTAGCAAGAATGTGTTTTGCTGGATTTGAAATCTAGGTAGGAAGTTAATGCTTTAATGTCATTTCCTTATGTTTTGGCTTTTGCTGTTTGTTTTGAAGTTGAATGCCAATTTATGGGAAGCTGTTTAGAAAGCCTTTTCTGCTCCTGATTTTAGTTTTTTCTTAAAATTTCCTTCCTGCATTTTCTATCTATATTATACTATTTTAAATTTATTGTTTCTGTGTATGACTCATTTTAGTTATTTTCTCATTAACTGTCTTTTCATTCGTATCTATTTTCTAAACACTTTCCTGAGATTATATTTTCAGTTATTGCTTTTTTTTTAGTTTTATGATTTAAATTTTTTTTTTGTTAAATTTCCAGTACTTTGAACAAAAATCTATCATTTTGGGTTCACTCTTACTTCTTTTACACTGCTCTTTTGTAGTATCCCAAGCCAAAAGAGGAATCATGATAATCTCTTTGGAGGACAATGGATATCAATATTTATATCCCTAACTTCTCTGAGTGCTAAAAGTACTTCTCCACCACCTGCTTTCAAAACTAGAACCTATACACCTCTGTGGAATAGTAGAGACAAATGCTGAAATCAATGTTTTACCACTATTTCCATTATCCCCTGGTACCAATTGTAATTCATCACAATTTTATTAGTTCTTTGGTGCTTTATACAAACATAAGCACATCATGTACATTTAAATTGTGCCCAGTATTTCTTTTTTTTTTTTTCATGTTTTATTTTTTTTTTTTTATAAATTTTATTGTTATATTCCCCATACAATTGCAGCCCCCCATTCTGACCCCAATCCCTCCCCTCCCGCCCCCGCCCCCCTAAAAGTGTCTCTGGTTCATAGTTTTTTGTTGATTTTGATTTTCACTTTCTTATAGTTATTCATTTTCCTGGTCCCTTATTTAAGTTTTCTAGATTCCTGCTATGAGTGAGACCATCCGGTATTTTTCTTTTTCTTTTTGTTGTGCCCAGTATTTCTAATTGTAATCAGTTTGAATTTTATTCTGAATTACCTAGTCTACTCATATGAGAAATGAAAATCTACTTTTCCCACTTTTCTAAATATTTCTTAGTAAATAAATTGCATTCTCTAAAAATCAGAAACTCAACCTGAAGCATACAAAGTAAACATCAAAAAAGTGTTTATACCCTTTTATTTATGGTAGGTTAACCTCAGATCATGATGATATTCAAAGAATGTTTAATATTATACTCATATGTAACACATTTTCAATCTAATTTTCTAGTCTATGAGATATAAGAGTAACAAATTCAGTAGGGAAATGGGAAGTTGAATAACTTTGCTAGAGGTAAACATATTAACTGCAGCTTGAAGGAAGAGTTAGTCAGAATTCAAAACATAGTCACAGTTCAAAGCAATTTAACAATAGAGGAAAACCAGTCCCTACTTAAATACTAAGAATATTAAGATGCAGTAATGAATATTTATATTTATTCACTGTGCAGTTAAATACAAAGTATAGCTTAGCAAATTCTACTTTAAAAGTTAATAAGGTTTTTGATGAAGTTAGTATGAATTTTACTATTAATTTCAAAAATTTGATTGACAAATTTCAAGTATTTTCAATTGTATACTAAAATTCTTATATGACTGCCACTGGGGGGAAAAAGTTTCTTCCCTCAATTACCATCTTACATTGTCAATAGCAACTAATCCTTTTAATTTTAAGTTACTTTATTTATTGTAGTAAAACAATTTATTTTCTATTTACCCTATGGTTACATTTTAAATATTTAACTATTCTTGAAGTTGGAATACATTTTTTCAAGGCCATTTTTCACTTTATCCCAATAGAGCTGAGCTGTTTTTAGTATAGAGGAAATGAAATATTGCTGATATAGGAAATCTCTTTTTCTGCTGACTCTTTTATCCATTTTGACCAGTGGTATTTATTGGAGTCTTTAAATTATTGCTTTTGTGTTCATATGACCATGATGTATAACAAATTGGACATCAAGCTGAATGATGTACTTACTAAATTTATTTATTTATTTTGATCACTAAACTAAACCAATTTGGTACTTTACCTGACCTCAGCTAAACTCTTAGGGAACTGGATGCATTTCTGAAGAGTTAGGAATTTTGCCAAAACACTCTTTGGTCCATTCTACCAAGCAAATTATATACATTTATAAATGGAAATGTAAAGGGGCGGGAAAAGGCAGGAATGCTATTTGCAAGCCCAGCAAATTTTGCTAACATAGACCACTAGTCATTCATGCTTCAAGAATTTGGCCTTAGAAACAGTGTATCACATTTCTTCCTATTAAGAAAGACCATCCTGTTCTTGGGACTTTCTAAAAACTGTTGTAAAGTGCTAAAAATAATAATATAGAATATAATTGTAATACTTTGAAAAGTCATTAAGATTTTCATTTTCTCTTTCCATATATGGAGTTTAATAGCACTAGAATTTTGAGAAATTTGGGCAAATCTACTCTTCCAGATTAAAAAAAAATGTATTTTATAAGGTCTAATTAAATGTATATGTATCTGGCCCCAGATTTCCTGACATTAAGTTTAGGATTTTCATAGTAACTAGTTCATATCATTTTTCATTTTGTATAGTTTCCACTTGATCCTATCGTGGGGTCAACATTCTTTTCCATTTGCTCTTTGTTAGAATCCTTTGTCTTGGTGTTACTTCTTTCCTTAGTCCCCATATCTTCATGTCCCCATGATTATAAAACTAAGCCCAGAATGTCAATTGTCTTAAACCTCTCAGATACTCTCATCTGTGAATTTCCTTTTGAGGAAGCTGGTATTAGCTGGTTATGTTAAAAAGTAACTGAACCAGAACCTTGATCACTGTATTAATTGTTGATTGGGTTTACTGTTTCACTTTTCAGAGAAGTTTCCAATTTAACTAGAAAAAGTCATGTAACATGAAGGGAATGATATATAGTTGAGACAGTTTGGTAAAGAGACATGAGGGTGAAATTTTCAATGAGATCCCTTTCAACCACACTCATAGTAATTGCTTATTTGTCTTCAATCTGAAGTCAGACATGTGTTCAATATTGTTATTTTTTAATTTTTTTTCAAACAACTGCCTCCATATTATATACAAATATAAAGCAGTTGGAATTTTACAATATTGAAGAAAGAGACAGTCTGCTTATATTAAATGGTTGAAATATTATTGCATAATTTTATTCCGGCAACAGCAGCCATCTGTAAGTCTCTGCTAACCCCACACATCTGCAGCAGAAGAGTGAGTCTCCTCGCCCTGCTCAACTCTGCTTTCTGCCAGAGCATCATCCTTCACTTTCTTTATTTCTTCACTCTTAAAATTCATAGCAGTTTGGGGTGGTTGTTTTGTATATTTACAGGTGAATAATGTGTAGTCAGAGAGGATTCACATTTTAGGTAAAGCTATTCATTTGTACCTTAATGCAAAGGAGTTTGTTAGACCTTTTTATTACAGAAAGTTTTGAGAAGTAAAGCACCCAAGGAAGCAGAAAGAACTTGTTTGAAGGACTAGAATAAAAAATTTAGGAAGAAGCAGGAGTGGGAGACCCTGGAAGAGAATCTTTGCTTTAGCCTTGAGTTGGCAAAATTTCACTACTGATGATATAAAATTGTTCCATGAAATCAAGAGGGTGACCCAGACAAATCTTCTTGTCAAATGGTATGTTTTTCCTGTTCAATACATCATCTCTGGTTCTTTATTTTCTTTCAAATAAATTCTCTCAGAGAAAACACACATTCTAGAAAATAAAATGTTCAAGCTACAAAATGACATCTCAATTACTTGAACATTCAATCATTCTTACAAGTAAAACAAAATTGATCAATAATGTTTGCTATAGTGTGCCCCATTAAGCAGCTTTTCTTCCTACTATATCTCCATAAAGTTTTCTATTCCCAGAAAGACAAGGATTGAAAGAATAACAACAAATATATATCAAGGAGAAGGAGAGTATATATGTTAGATCTGTTTATGTTCATCCTAATTTATCTCCTCCAAAGTGAATAAAATTAAATTCTTGGAGTATCCACTTCTCCTTCATGACCTTACTTCCAATTCTGGAAACTCTTTCCTTGTGTACGTTTGGTGGAGCCTACTCTTGTGGATTTGTTATACCTGATTTTCATTTTGCTCTTGGTTTCTGTGGTCTTTTTAAATTAATTTTGACTGGTAATTATGACTGCTCCTTAATCTATATAACTGAGGGTTTCCTCTTCTCTCCCCACTCCCCCAAAACATTTCCCTGTAGTTTTAGCTATGGTTTTCTATATTATCAAGAAGTAAATCTGAACTTGTTAGGTGATGTAAATTTTTTTTTCATCTTTTCCCTTTTTTCCTTTCCTTTTTTTGCCACTCTCTCCAAAAACAATGTCTATTTTTTAATACAATTGTATAAAGATACCAATAATAGCAAAGGATGGTCTTTTGACTGATTTTTTTTTTGTAATTAGTGAATGAGAAGTGAGAACAGTATTATATATTGTGCATTTATTCTTATTCCATTAGTTTTCTTTCTCTCCTACTCTTTTTCTCATCCTCTTTTCCTCTCTGCCCTCTGTGACTTGAGCTTCTAAAGGTCACTAATTCCAGTACCAGATATATAGTATGTACTCAAGAATTTATTGTTGAATCAGGGAATGAGCCATAAACTGTAATACCCATCTGCACATTTGCCATTTGTTTTCAGCTTTTAATAAGCTCCTCTTACCCCTTCTGAATTTTGTAAGCTCTATGATAACATTATATTCAATGTGATTCATATTTACTGACCATTTACAGTGTGCCAGGTACTGAGGGCATTTCAATTAACAAAGCAATTAATACTCTGTTATCTTAATACTTTCATTCCAGTGAGGAAAGAGAGAAAATAAACAAAATTATCAAGTAAAATATACAGGAGAAAAATGTGCAGGAGAAAGCAGGGAAAATGAATAGGGAGTGTTGAACAGGGCTGTAATTTAAGTTGGTCAGTGAGGTCCCCACTAAGAAGGTGCCATTTACAAAAGAACTTCAAAAAGCGGAGGGATGAGCTATGCAATTTATGGGGGATTCAGAAAACTCACTGGCCTATGATATGAATCTGCCTGACATCTGAGAAAAACCAAAGGTTTCTCACAACCAGTCCATCTGACTGATGTAGAGGAAGCAAGTGTTATTATAGACTATGAGTTGACCAGGCCCTGTTCACAAAACCTATCTTAGTCTGTTATGACTGCTGCAGCAATAGTGGAGGCTGGTGGTTTAAAGAGCAAGAGATTTACTTTTTCAAAGTTCAGAAGCTAGTAAGTCTAAGTCAAGGTGCTGGCTGGTTCAGGGCTTGATGAGAATTCTCTCCCTCATTTGTAAATGGTGGTCGGCTCACGTGGCATCTCTTCTTATAAGGATACCAAGCTTAATGATTCGGGGTCACACTCTCATGAATTAATTTTAGTTTAGTTATCTCCTTATGGAACTTACCTCCATAAACAGTTACAATGTGGGTTAATGCTTCAACATGAATTTGTGGTGTTATACAATTTGGTCTACAGTAGCCCAAACAAGCAGAGCAAGGCTGCTCTGAGAGAGTGTGGGACATTATTGCCTTGGAATTCACTACATCCTGGTAAGTAGCTATGGAATGATTCCTGCAACCCAAAGACCAGGCAGCTGGAGGGCAATTTGTAGCTGGCCTCAATGATTTGTCAGGAGCTATTTGCATATGTGCTTATACATTAGCATACATGCATATTCACTAATAAACCTACTTTTCTCTGTTACTTATTAAAACACTGGTAGTGCCCTGTCAGATGTGTACTCTTGTGTTGTATTTCGTGTAAATCTGCTTTGATTCTCCTTACTGAAGCATGCAATCCTTAAGTAACACCCCCTCGCCCCAACAACCACAGTGCCCAGTCTTGCTCTGAGTTCATAGAGGAAATAATAATAATATTAAATATAAATTAACAGTTATATTAAATAATAAATGCCTCCACAACATGGATACTATATTTTTCTTTCTCCTTTAGTAAAATTTTCATACTCAAGATATAATGTAAGATTCATAAAATGTGATGAGACCTCTAAATATGTTTTTAATCTCATGTGCATATTCACATGTGTATTTGTGTGTACATATAACACAACAATGGTTATGATAGAAGCAAACATTTATATATAAAGTAATTTTGCTGCCCAAGATATTATGGTGATCGTTCCAAAATTGTGTTTTCCAAGGATAAGTTTGGATAAATGAAAACGCTCCATGAATATTCAGCTGTGCTTTTGGATTGTGATTTCTACTGTTCTGAATAAATTCCAAGAGTATTTTTACATTTAAGGCTCTCTGTTACATCTTGAAAGGCTAGTTCACTATACAGAGAAGAGTTTGATTTGCTGATTCCTAAAAGGCCGGTGTGTGCACTATGTCAAAGATATCTGTTGGAGAAATAGTTGTGATACAGGCATGTGATACAGGCCTTGGAACATTTCTAGACTAAATCTTTTCCTCTTTGAAAATTCTGAGACTCAGTCTTATTTATTTTTTTCTAGCAATCAAGAAGATGTGGCTTGAACCCATAACTATATTTTATGAAAAGCATACTACTTGTTAGATTTAAAATTTAACATTTTGGGAGTAACCAAACTGGCTCTCAAATAAAAAAAAATTAATAAGTAATAGCTTGTTAGCATAGCCAAGTTGCTAGTGATCAGTTGACTTGATAATAGGCAGCATATTTGGGCTCTAGTCCTACTAAAATCCAGTTAAGTCTCTTTGGCCAATTCATTTCTCTGTTTCCTTGGAATGTTTTATCTGAAAAAAAAAAAAAAGGGGAAATAATATTTACCCAATAATTTTCTTGGTAAATATTTGATAAAGTAACAAAATATTTGAATTAACATTGAACAAGTTGAATAACACTATTCATTTTATAGTGCTGTTTATCTCTTTCAAATAGACTGCTCATGGAGAATATTATTGCACAATGAAAATTTCTATCTAAACTTTCCTTTTTTAATTCCTGAATTTCCCTTAGGTAGTAGGAGTGGCATTGGACAGACATCTGGAATCACCCATTATCTTGGCTATGATTTGGCATTTCCCAGGATAGTTCATATTAACATAACTGTGGATGGCAGAAGTTATCATATGCCTTCATATCATAACTTGCATATTTTGGAAAGCATTTATGAGAACAGATTTTTTCGACAATGAACATGCCAAAGGCTTGACATGAAAAGTACTTATGCCTAATGTCTGTCATTCTCTTTCTGCCAGTTCATCTTTCCTGGACTGGCCCTCTGCCACACTGGCACCTGAAATGCAGCAAACAATGTCGTTGGATGCTGAAGGTGTGACCGTAAGTTGTGGTTATCTTCCAAGCAATTACCATATGGTGTGCAATTCAGCTTTTCATCTCCTTGTTCAATGGGAGAATAATAACAATGACAATAATGGCACTTAATAATGTATTTTATCCTTCTGGCATATCTCATTTGATATTTCTGCATTTTTGAAAAAAAATGATGCAGAGGAAACTTAAGCAGCCATTAATATTTAGTCACCTCTCCACTGTGGGAGGCTATTGTGTGTAAAACAACTAAAGCAGGTTTGATGAAGAAAAACAGGATATTATCGCATTGAAGCATGATTAGGGAGACATTTGAGAAAAGTTAAGTTACCAACGGAAGCATGACATTCAGTAAACAAGACTATGTCTAAACTTCCTTTATTTTAGGAGGTCACTGTACCCAACTCCTAGGACTTTGAGTCAAGTCTGAGATGTTAGTCAAAGTTTATTCAGTCACTAAACATTTTAAGAAAATCAAAGTGTTGAAGATTCAATGGTTTTCTAGGCTTAATTCACTGTAATTAAGGATTTTGCATCATGATGAAGGAGATTGAAAATTAAATCAAGGGTTATGATCCAACAAAAGAAGGGATATGGTAGAGCACAGAGCAAGGGTGGATATCTGTGACATTATCCTAGAGAATATGAGCACTGTGCTACATTTTACAAGGAGAATTGGAATTAAAAAAAGAGAATGGACTTTTACCCTCAGAAAACAATATATGCACATAGTTATGGAATATGATTTATACTACATATATTCAAGAAGCTAAAATAATGGTTGGAATAAAACCTGTGATTCTTTTTTAAATATCTCATCTCTTTTGATTTTTCAAAGGCCCTATCAAATGGTAAGCACAGGTATTATTCTATTTTCCTTTTTATGGAAAAAGTCATGATGTTCCAGGGATTAAGTTACCTGCCCAAGTCAAACTTTAGTAGAGGGGAAGACCTGCTCCTACATTCATGACCTTCAGACTTCTCATGTGGTACTCTATGTGTATGCCACCTTGTCCTAATTCATATTGCATGAAGAAGATGGACTCTGATAAAGTAATATAGTATTTATTAGTTCATAAAATCAGAAGATATCTCCAGAAATATTATGTACCCATCTTCCCTCTTGAATTCTGTTGAGAATTTCTTTCTTGCCTCATAGCCACTATTTATTTATGTTTTTCTAATTATGAAATAAAATCTAGCTTAGGTTAAACCCTTCCTATATTTAACCATTGGTAAGTAACATTATACCCTCCTCTACCAAGTGACCTAAATTATACATTCAATATAATTTCACAAAATATTATTGAACAACTTCTATGTACAAAATATTTTAGAGACACTAGGGGAAATGTGTGGAAATACGAGCGTAGAACTATCCCTTCCTATGGTAGTTGACACGAGTAAAGCATACTGACTCACACGGAGCTCTGGCTTAAGACAGAATATTTTAACAATGTCATATGCTCTAGGACTTTATGGAAAGACAATTCTAAATTCATTGTAAGAATACATGGAAAAATGTTTGGAGGAGGGAGGGTTTGAACTGGAATCCGAATAATCATGATTCCAATAGATATTATGGGGTTAGGATAGTTTAAGGAAAAGAGCATGAAACCTAAGATAGATTGCACAAATTGAGTAATTTATTGGGACTATTAAATTTGTGAAAAATCCAACTGGAAAATATAGAAATCATAGAGATGTTTCTATTCTATATAACTATTAGGAATTGAATCTGTTGTATAGAATTTACTCATTATTTTCTTTCAGAATGTGTTTGTGTATGTGTGTGTGTGTAGGCAAATGTAACAATATATTATACACATATATGTTTTATATATGATATTTTTTTCAAAAGGAAACGTATAAATGCATATATACATATATGTATGCATATATAAATCATGGAAATAAAGAGCTTAAATTGATGTTAGCATAATTAAGGGATTCTTACAAAATGTCACATGTAACTAGTGACATTGCCAAGCTGTAAACTGAATGTGAATTATCCAGCCTTTAAAATGGCATCGTGCACTGGAAACAGTCCTCAAAGTGGTGTGGAAACTCTTCTTAAATTCATCTGAATTTTCTCTTCTGGTCTCATTTCCCTTTAATACTTGCCCCCCTCCTCATATTGAACTTTCAGTGCTACTGGATCCTGGACCTCTTTTTTAGAACTTCAAGACATAGCACATGCTGGTCCTTCTCTAAGGAAGTTCTTTTGTTTAGAGAGTCACATATATCCATAGTTTTGTGAAAGGGTAGAGCTGTGATGTGAAGAAAGCACTGAGCCTAATGGCAGAGGATGCAGTGGGGATAGAATGGACCTTGCTATGTGATACCTGGAAACTACCAGGAGGTATATTTATTTATGTAGTTGATTTATAACCTGCTTCGTTTCAGAAAGGATTTGACTCAGTTAAAAGTTAAAATACTTCCGAAAATCCTATTTTGAAGTTCTTTGATGTGAAAATTATACTGCACAAGTTGGTGCAGTGAGAGTTTCTCGTCCGAGTTCTGCCTCCATGTCTGATCCATTTCAGCAGAGCAATTGCTTGATGATTTTTTTTTTTTAAAGCAAATTTAACTGAACAACCTACACTCTCAGAAATGCTTTGATTTTACTTAGGTTTGTGCTCAGGGCAAAGATTGTGGCTGTGGTTTTCTCATCCATGATCATGAATTCACTTTAAATAAAATGCAAGAGGAAATCAATGTCCAGCCTCTTGACTGAAAATTAAATGAAAACAAATATTCAGAATGCACTAAGCATTCAGGTTAATTCAACTAAATTCAATCAAAGCACCAAAAGTGAGGTACGTAGGACAATCTATTCTTCTGTTAGGAAAAGCCCAAAGGCTAGTAATTAGGGTATAATTCCTTTCCTGTATAGGACCTAATGTTTTGTGCATGAAGTAAGAGATCTTAAGTTTTCCCAAAAGTGTTTCTCTGTGTATTGGTCATTGTGTGATTTCTTAAATTTCTCTCTTCACACTTCTCCCTTCCTCCTTCCTCAAATTTTGTGTAAAGTCACTGAATGATACTCTCTCTCTCTCTCTCTATATATATATATATATAGTTCTATAACTATAACTATATATATATATATATATATATATATATATATATAGTTCCAGGGGAAGGACTTACAATACCTTATAATGAAAAAAATCAAAACCAAGATAATTTTTGTACTTAATTTTGTAACAATTTTAGTATTTATTATGTTCTTTTGCAGAATCTTATATAAAAGCATGGTTTTCAGATATGTCTAAAGACTATAAGAATAAGTAATCTATTGCTATTATATCTAAAAAGAAAAACGTCCAATGAGTAGGAGATAGCTTTAGGATGATCCCTTCATAGTTAACACACCCAAAAGGAAATGTAACACATTACTGTTGAAAATGAAAGAGGAATTTAGAATTTTTGATCTTGTCCAAATAATTGGTGAGGACTCAGTAACATATCTGAGAGGAAGAAATGAGAGAGCTGGAAAACAGGGCAGAGCGCTAAAACCAGATGTGAAAAAAAGTGCTTGAATCTAACATGAGATAGAAGACTAACTCCTAGGAAGTCCTAGTTCTTGAAATATGAACTTTTTGCAATATGCAATAATTTCCTGAGTTCATGTCTAATCCACTTGTGCATTCTATTCCTCCCTGGGACAGGTATTGAGTTTTATTGTAGTTCCAAGCATCCAGGCCAAAGTAGTCTTTGCTGAAAGGCATATGTACTTCTAAACTCAATCACTCCACAATTTGTTACATACTGACCTATATTTTCACAGCTTTTGTCTTCCATCATTTGAGGAGAATATTAGAAGATAAAATGGAAAATTGTGATAAATGTTATGTTGGTTTAGATTATAAAGAACATGGAAGAGGAAAAACTAACTTTGGGGATGAGAAAAGAAATAAGGGAATTATAAGAAGTAGATTGGGAGAGTGTCAGGGGAAAGGTGGAAAAGGTCTTTGGGATGTTTGTCCAGTACCAAAGAATTTAACTCCCTCTTTGATGTACCTTTCAGAAACTCCCACAAAGTTTCATTATATTTCAGCAATTTTTGCAAGTTTTATTTTGTGTTTCTTACTATATCACTTATACAGGTCAAATAACATTGAGCAGAAAAATCTTAGTTCTTGAACTTTGGAATTTGAAGAACAAGTAATAAGAGCCACTCCCACAATTCTATGACAAAATGCTATTAAAATTGTTGGTATTCATAATCATTTAATAGTTTCAATAGTTTTTCTCATTAATGTCTAGATCTGTGCTGTCTCTAAAGCTCTGTCAACCTAAAAGAAATATTCCCACAACATTGGAAAATAAATAATACAGGAAAACATCAACAATTGTTTTTCCCTCTGGTTTAATGTGGTCTTTACAGTCTCTTTATTTGCTACCCCATTAGCTGTGGTCTGATTTTTGTGTATCACTATCTTTACCGGATGTCATGCATGTTGTGTGTTAATGGGTAATCATAACCTGTGCTAATTGTAATAATAATGACCAGCACAGAACACTTACTGTGTGTCAAACTCTATTAGGAGCATTTTCAGCTTATCAACTCATTACATTCTCCTATAAACCTATCAGATAGGTCTATTACCACATTGTATAGATGGGTACTATGAGGCAAAGAGAGACTAATTAATGTGCATATAGTCACACAGTTAACGATAGGGCTAGTATTCAAACCCATGGTTTGTGGCTCTGGATTTGGTTTTCAAGATTAAATTCATTCTCTTATTAATGCATTGGTTGACCTTGGAATCACTTTCTCTCCTCTTTTGAGAGGACAGATAGTCAGTTAGATTGATATGTGCTAATGTGTTTAATAGAGAATCTTGGTTATGGCTGGTCCCCTTCCCCTGAACAACCATTTCTCCCCTCTTTATATTTTAATTATTACCCTCTTGGAGACAATTTATATTAGGTTTAGAATTGATAAGAGCACTTTAATATAATTTCCTCACTTGAATCTTCTTCACATCCAGCTAGTGAGATCGGTACCAATTTCCCTTTTAGTCAGAGATGGGGCCTAAATTTCAGACTTTACATGATGCCCTTGGTCATAGACCTAATCTCTGCTGTAACCCAGAAAGAGACTATATTTTTTTTAATTCTTGTTTTTTGATTTTCAGGTTTTGCTATGATATAAATATTTATTACCTCCCTTTATCTCAAAGTTCATGTGTTGAATTTCCTAACCCAAGGTGATAGAATTTGGAGGTAGTGCCTTTGAGAGATAATTAGGTGATAAGGGTTGAATCACAAATGGGAATAGTATTCTTATTACAAAGGAGACTAGAAAGAGCTCTCTCATCTCTACCACCATGTGAATTTACACAAATAGGGGACTATCTAGAAAGTGGGCCTTCTCCAGACAGATACCAGTTTGTTTTGTGTTTCCCAATTTCCAGAATTATAAGCAACACATTTTGTTGTTTATGTCACCCAGTCTATGGTATTTTTTCAGAACAGTTCAAACAGATTAAAGTAGGTTCTTCCTGACATGTCGCATATGAACATAAAATCAGGGAATTGTCCTAATTAAAAACATAGCAGACGTCAAAAGTAATAATTAAATGTAAGGCAAATGTAGACAAAATTTAACTATTTTTACTTAGCTTAGCCCAACATATTTAGCCATAAAATGAAGATAGGTCTTGAAAATGACCATGAGTGTTTTTCTTGATAAAGGAAGTTTAATATAATAATGAAAGATGAATTATTTCAATTGATTGATTAAATTAAGTTATAATGCTATAGAAATAATATGTTGATAGAGTTGAGAAAAAATATAAATAATGGTATCCACAGAAAAATCAACAGGCTAGTTATCAAAACATAAACAGAAGACAACTTCCATGAATGTTTGATAAGCAAGCAACAAAGGAGTTTTGAGCATACCATTTTAGCTGACAGAATAAATTAGCATTTATTGTACAATAGCATCTTTATCTGTCACTTAACCTCCTACAGATCTTAGATTTCCAACTAAGTACATAGTCTTTACCTTAAAGAAAGTGATATGAGACTTTTTCAATTATAATTGATCAGTTTTTGAGTAGATATTTTCATCTGCCTAGTGATTTTGAGAACCAGAAGATGTAATAAATTCTATCCTGTCATTTATTCCACACCATTTTAGTTTGGGAAAAAAGAAGGAGATAAAGAAGTAGAAATTGTCCTTTACTACCAAAATTGGAAAAATTAGCAGAACTTGAGATATGAAAGAGATGTTACATTTCGTGCCCAGATTTATTTGAAACAAACATGAGATTGAATTAATTCTCCATTTTGTTTTGAGGGTGTTTGCATATATATGCATGACTACAGAAATGATGATGTAATTAGATTTGTGGTTTACATTTTCAAAGAATTTTATTTGATAGATACACATAAATATATACAAATGATAATTTGCATAAATAAGGGTAAAAGAAAATCTCAGTAACTGAGACAAGCAAATCTTTTTAAACAATTATTATATAAGTTAAAATTAAATAAGTGATTTACTTGTAAGGAATTGGTTTGCACACTAACAGGGATCATAACTCTCTTATGAATAATTAATGTTTGATTTATCTTAAAGTGTGAATGATGTTGTGACCTATTTTTGAATAGGGAACAATGAACATAAATTGCAAGTGATTATTTTATATTGTTTACTAGTTTGAAAAAGAAATGTCAGTTATGGACCATAGAGATTGACTTTTGTAATTGAAGGACAAAATGGCTCAGAGTTGGGGTGAAGTTAACAAAACTTTATTTTGAAACAGAAAACAGAGAATTAGAGCAACTTAGGTCTGCATAATACAAACTTTTGAATAAATTGACTTAAAAAATAAGACATCTGATCAATGACACTCAAAGACACTAAGTCATTGACACATCGCCACTTCATCTCTCCTTGAATAGTCCAGGGTTTAAAGATATTGGTTAAATGAGGTTCATTAGAGGAAAATAACAGTGGTAAAAGCTGTTACTTGTAGTTTCAATAATAAAGGAGCAGAAATATAACTCCATAGACTAGTTTTCTTTACTTTAGCTCATGCTGAATAAAAGCTACACCTATCTGCTGTCCTCTGTGGCTATGTGAAAATTATATTTGAATATCATTCTATGTTCTTGCTCTTCAACTACTCACATACTTAATTCTGGTTAAACTATTGAGTTTATTATAGGACTGGTGTGTGTGTGTGTGTGTGTGTTTGTGTTTATCTTGAATGGGGTGATGTAGGTAGAACTTATATGAGGCTTAAATGGAAAAGAATGACATGGCAAGAAGAAAATTGGAAAAGGAAAATGAGGACTTTATGTCATAGGATACAGATGGAAGTGGAGTCCTCCAGGTGTCCTGTGAAATCATAAGAAGTCCAGAGGGAAGAGACAAGGAGGAACTCAATCTACTGGGAAGGACTGTGTAAAGAAAAGATGCCCCCTCCAAGGACATCTTCAACAAGCACACTTCCTTATGCGGAGCTGTTGCAGCAGCCAATGACTTCACAAACTCTGGCATAACAAAGGATTGCTAGATTAGGCATTTGGATTGCATTGATCAGCAAATTCAATACAACACTGGCTTATCTGACTGTTAACACCTACCGGCTTAATCGACCAATGTTTTAGCTGGAGTGACTGCTCACATCCATTATAATTGTGGACCAAGTAGCAATGGTCAAATTCTTCGATGATTTGAAAGAGGTCATGGATATCTCAGTATGGCATCTATATATCCCTTGAGTCTTGTTAAAGAGATAATATTTTTACATGACTCAATTCATAAGAAACTATTAAAGTTTGTTTTTATAGTGAATGAGGTGAAAAAATGTCCAAGTTTCTGGTCAACCATGTTAGAATCAGGTTGTATTTCCAGAGACATAGTCAGTCTGGCTGGAGAAGCAAAGTTATAGGATAAGCTATCAAAACTTAAAAGAAAATTCACTTGTTTTGTCAGTGATTTTCAAATAGTGATTAAAGTCAGGGACTCATTTTTCTTCAAACATGGGAACAGGACTGGTTTTGTGGAGTTATACATGACTCCATGCTTAGATGGGCCCCATGCTTGGTTTAATGTTTGGCTGTTGTTATTTGAAACTCCTTTTTTTTTTTTTAACAAGAGATTTCATTTTGCACTGTACTTTCATTTTGTACTGAGCTCCACAAATTTCATAGCCAGTGTTATAGTCAGGAGGAACAATCATTGTTGGAAGTGTAAGAAAAAAAGATCCTGATATTGAAGCCACCTTTGATTACTGTTTCTAAATGATGCAATTGGCTTCAAAATCTATTCAACTCCCTCCCAAGGTCTAATTAATTATCTAGGCTTATAAAGATAAAAAATTCCTTAGGCTTATTTTTGCTATGGTTTTCTGATCTGCATGTGTGTGTGTGTGTGCGCGTGTGTGTATAAAAACAAAATAGGAATTATGAATGTAAAATTCAATTAAAAATCTATCCCCAGCAGTTTATGTAGTAGCAGTTCATTGTTTGGCAGAATACCAGAGAAAAAGTCATACAACCTGGACAGTTCACATTCACTTTCCTTGTACCAAGCAGGGAAAGTGGTTATTGCATTTTCCAGAAGATTGAATTGTTATAATTACATTGCATGTTATAATAATATTTAAACAGCTCCCAGTGTTTGGCAGACATTTATCTGTTTTATTCTCCAGGGTTTGTGAATATTGTTCTAAGACCACTTTAGGTAGTAGCTAGGTGTGGATTATTGGGGAGTCCTTGGGAAGGTCATCCCTTGACCTGCGAAAAACACCAGACATCTTTCTTTTAAAATAATAAATGGAATGACTGCCTTCATTTTCACGACTCCAAGAAAATCACTTTTATTTTCAACCAAGATAGTTATCATATTTAAAGAGAATATTTTTTTATTTTTTTCTATGTGAGGGAGGGCAAAATTTGGAAACTTTTTTTAACTAGGGTTGTCCGAAATTGCCTTATCTGAAGATCACTAGAATTTTTTTCTCCTTTTTATGTGAAAAACAACCACAAAACATAGTTTGATGATTTCATTTCTGAACCATATCTTGAAATTCCTGTTCTTTTTTATTCCAACTACTATCATTTTAGTCCAGTCTGGTCATATCTAACCCAGGCTACTGGTTAAAATTGGTGTCTTTTTCCTTCAGTTTCTATTCTTTCTAAATTGCTCTTACTTTAAAGCCAAGGATCCTCCTAAGTTGAATCAAGAAACTTCCCTACAAAAGCCTAACTTCCAAGGACTTCTTCCATTAGTATAATGCAGTTCAAATAATAAATATTCAAACCCCCCTCTTCTGCAGCTGACTCCTGTCTATGCCACAGCTCTCATCTTCTATCATTAGTTCTTTCACATTCTATGTTTTCTACCTTCTTGAAACACTTACACTTTCCCAAATGTGCTATGTATTATTTCCTTGTTCATAAAAGATTCAAAGCTATTTCCTTTTCCATCTCACATTCACCCTTCAAATATAGTTGACAGATTCTCTTTATTCAAGTTTAACATTCACACATTGATCCATCTTATATTAATTAAGCATTTTATTTCCTAGAACTATTAGAGGCCCTGGTTTTACAGTGGAAAACGAGAAAGCAAAGTTCTTGTTACATGGAGCTTATATTCTGGTGATTAAGAGATTAATATAATTGGAGAATTAATATAGTAATGTCTGGCAGTAAGTAGTGATGTGACAAAGAATAAATCAATCAAAATGGATTGTGCTATTTTAGATTTGTTGGCCATGATGGGTTTTCTGAGATGGTAAAATTTGAGTCTGAATATAGGAAATGTGCCTTTTAAAATAATAGAGAGGGCCTCCCTGGTGGCGCAACGGTTGAGCGCTGGGTTGCGAAGCTGCCCGCAGCCTCTGCAGCGCTGGTTCGATTCCCGGCTGCTCCCCGGCCACCGGAGGAGGGTCCCACATGGCACGCAGACCTCTCTTGCCGCCCGCTGCTCCCCTCAGCATTGTACTTCGGTCCTTCTGCCTGCTCTGCTCCCCGCTCTGGCTCTGGTGAATTCTCTCACCCTCCTGCGCTTCTGACTGTACCCAGTGCTTGTATAAATAAATATAAAATAAATCTTTAAAAAAAAAATAGAGAAATGAGCATTCCTGGAATAGGAAACAAGGAAACTGTTCTAGAGATGAAAACTGCAAGAATTCCTTGTAGTTAGAGTGGAGTAAACAGGTGAGAAGGGTTAGGGGATGTAACTGGGGGTCATACTACAGGTAAGCTATGTAAAGGGCTTTAAATTTTAGTCTTTGTGTATGATGGGACACCAGTGATAGGGTGAGAGTAGGATTATAACATTTATTGAGAAATATAAAAGTGTGAGAAGATTTGTATGTGGTGGAGTTCAGTTTAGATCATAGGAAGTTTCATATGTTGCTGCAAAGACAGATTAGATACTTACCAAGCCCATCCCTTCATCCTAAGAATATAGCAATGCTTTATTTTTCAGCTTCCTTTGGGTTTAGGCTGTACCTTCAATTGTGGGAAGAAATAATGTAATCCACTTCTGAACTATCGATTTTGTCTGTTTATTTGTTACTTTTTTGAACCCCTGAATGTGAAAGACTTAATATGGAAAAGACAAACTACAGAAGGGGTTCCCTTGAAGGAGAGCTAGTGTGGAAGACCACTTCACTCTAATCTATATTTTATCAGTCAGAAATGATAACAAGGCAGAAAACACACAGTAATATCAAGAGGTAAATTTGAGAATTAACAAAGAGAAACAAGCTTTGACTAGAAAGAACTAAGACATTTGTAAAGAATGGATAGCAAATATAAGGGGTACCCTCTATCCTTGGGACTGAGAGAAAATACCCAAAGAACAGTCTTCCACTTAGGACTAAGATCTAGAACATATTGGAGAGGTCATGGCCTTGACTGATGGTCAGAAAAGTTGTTACAGTGCACCCTGCAGAAGGCAATAGAAGTGAACTATCTGGACTTTGCGAAAACAGCCTCTAAGGTGCTAGGAAAGGCTGTGAGAGCATTATACGTCACTGAGAGCACTTTCCTCTTAACCCACTGAAGGTAGTTGCTTGGAGACTCCTGAGGCCATTGGTTGCTGCTGAACTGAGCACTATCCATATTGGCAGCCATATAAATTGAGAAATCACATACTTTAGGAGATGAACACAAGAGAAGCCATGAACCCTGCCAGGGGCTGCTAAAAAAATTCATTGGAATGCTTTCTACTAACAAAATTTAGCATCACACAAATGAGCAAAACACAAACAAAAATTAAGGGCCTATTTCTATTTTCATACATCAAAAATTGCAGGCCACTTTGGAACTGAGAAAATAAATTGATAATGGGACAATATTCCATTGTCTTCTGTCTTGCTTGGTTTCTGATAAGAAGTCGGCTATAAATCTTGCCTTGCTGTAAGAATATAAGTCCCCTTTCTTCCTTTGATTGTCTTCAAGATACTTCTTTTGTCTTTGTGTTCAGCAATGAGTATTGCTAGGAGGTATTTTTGGTGGCTGGGATGGTTATTTATCTTTATCTGCTTGGTGTTCTTTGAGTTTCCAGGATCTGTGGCTTGGTGCCTATTATTAATTTTGGATAATTCTCAGATAATATATCTTCAGATTTTTTTTTTCTGACCTATTGTCTATTTTTTTTTCTTCTGATATTAGATATGAGATATTGTCCCATAAATCTGGGATGCCTTTTCCCCCTAGTTTAAAAAAAATATAATTTTTTCTCATTAAGAACTTTCATCACATTAGTAATATTTAGCTTCAATGGTTAATCAGAACAATGCCAATTAAATTTGAATTTTAGGTTTTCATTTTGTGATGTAATTCTAAGTGGGTCTCATTGCTTTTTTTTTTGTTTTTTGCCTCCTGTCTTCAACAGTATTCTGCTGTTTTCGAAGCTTCTTAGCTTGGTGGTAGAAACTTCGAGGGAATGCATTATGTTATTACGATTAATCCTCTCACAGGGAAGCAGTGTGCCCTTGGATCTAGGCAGTGGCCATCTCTGTTCTCCTACCATTTCCCCAGCTATGTTATGAGTCTGGCTAACTATTCTGCCCCTCACCTCCACCAACTCCCTGGATTTTTTTTTCCCAGCTACAATGGTTTTCAACCAATGACATCCTTGTGGCAGCTTCACATGTTACTTTTCCCTCATAGTTTAAAAGCTGACTTTTCCTTCATAATGGACCTGGGACAAGAATCTAGTCAGAATCTCTGCTTCTTCTGCACCACAATGAATGCTTTTTAGGGTCTTTACAAACTTCCTGCCTGACAATATTTGTGGAGAAATAGCCTCAAAGAGGGTGTGGACCGGGCCTCCCCGGTGGTGCAGTAGGTTGAGCTCAGTGCTATGAAGCTGTCTGCAGCCTCTGCAGCATAGGTTCCATTTCCGGCCCACCAGAGGGATTCCCACATGGCATAGCAGACCTCTCCTGTCTCACCCGCTGCTCCCCTCAGCAGTGTATTTCAGTCCATCTGCCTGTTCTGCTCCCTTCTCTGTCTCTGGTGAATCCTCTCACCCTCCCATGCCTCTGGCCTGTACCCCAATCTTGTATAAAAATAAATAAATCTTTAAAAAAAATGAGAGGGTGTTGACCTCCCAACTTCTGTCACTCAGATTTTTTCGTTGTCATGTCAACTCATACTTGGCCTTCACCAGATCATAAATTCTTCTGGCGTAATTCTTTCCAGTGAGTGTCTCTTTCTTCTGCCCAACATGAGAAAATGCTTTTTCTGTCTGAACACTGGTCTCCACAGGCACAGACTCTTTTTAGATTTAGGGGCTATAATTTGCTCTCAAACTTTGACTCTCCAGAGGGTTCAAAATATCCATGAATTTGGACTTAGTCTGGCTCTTCTCCCTTGCAAGGGTTAGAGTAACTTTTCTTCCATCCTTGCAACCTGGGCCAGAAGCCCAAAATTCCATATGGCAGGTTTTTAAATAAACACTGTATATTCCTATCAAGATGAATGGTAGAGATCTCCAAATATTAAGCAACAATTCAGTTTGCTAAATAATGCACATTGTATGAATAAAATAATTTTTAAAGCACAGAACAATGCAAGATAGCATTTGTATATGTTCATATACTAAAAGTGCAAAAACATACTGGAAAAGTTCACAGCAAGTTTATCTCAGTGATTCCTCCTGAGGAGAAAGTAATAAAAGGAATTTCAACTTTGTCTGCAATGTTCTATTTCTTATATTTAAAAAAAAATCACTTTAATGTCCAACTAGCACATGAAATGAAGGATCCCCGAGGCCAAAAGCATCATCTATTCCTTATGATGTGCGCTATGAGCTTTGTTAGTAGCTCAGCCATGGTGGTCATTCTGCAGGCAGACAATAGGCAGTAGTCTTAATTTCCTGTAGTGTCGTGTTGAAGCTATCAACCCTACACAGCATAGACCATATGTGAATTTTATATTTTTTTTGTTTTATATGTAACTGAGCTCAGTATTACTCCAATAATTCTACTTTTTTTCAGGTTCTGGAAGGGGCAGTTACGTTACTTTTTTTTTTCTTTAGTGCACACCATTAGTATATAGGCTTACTGTAAAGTACTTAAAAGACAATCTTATTTAATCCTCACACCAGTCTTATGAAAATTTATAATTATTCCCATTTTCTTGATAAGATGGTTGCGACCCAGAAAAGTTAAATAATTTGCCCAAACTCAAGCTATGAGAACATGGAGTTTATACATGACCCATAGGAACCTAAATTGCTAATTAATCCTGAGGAAAGGAAAGCATCTTCAGATGATTAAAAATAATTGAAAACATTTTCAGTGATTTAGTGGTTACAAAGAGACCATATTTAATGCTCAAAGTTGTATCAGCCTTATTCTAAAGGACTGAGGCAGAATATAAACAATAAAAAATGTCTATAATTTGGTCAGTACAAGGTTATGTTTTCAGTAAGGACATGGTCCCTGGATCTGGCAAGGGACTGACTCAGTAACAGAGGACAACCTGTCAGGGTGGAGAGTCTGTATGTAATTACTGATGAAGAGCTCTAAAACTGGGTCCCTTAGACTAAATAATGGTAAATCTGGAAGACCATTTTTGTTCCAAATCTTACCATGGGGTTTCCCAAGACTTCACTGGGCCTGCATCATAGGTGAAACTTCCATTCTTGTTTTCCTTTTTGGCCCTCCACAAGTAATACTAATCCCCTTGATAAAGATTCTGCACTGTAATATCTATCTCAAATTTTGATTCCTAGAAAACCGTACCCAGCAATAAAATGAGGTAAATGAAATTAAAATAGTCAAACTGTTTATTTACATAGACATAATTTGAATATAAGTAAGAAAAATATATTTGAAATATGTAAAACAAAGTCAGTCATAAAAATAGCAAGGAACATGCTTAGTGAACTATCATTGGTTCTAAGTTTTTCCATATCAGTATCTACCTCCCCCTTATGTTGTCCACACTTTTGATATATTCTAGGAAGCTTTCCCCCTCTAGATATGTTAGGGGGAAAAGGATGTCCTAAAGCTAATTCCATACAGGCTTTGTGGACTCCACCCCCACTCCAGACCAAAGCCAAAAGACACCGGGAACTACAAATCCTATCACCACCAAAGGGAAGGTTGCTGGAACCTGAGGGTGGGGTTAAGCGGCCAGGTTTGGTATAAAACCAGACACATGGGCTTTGGGGGATCCCCCATTTTAGCTCCCCGCCAGCTTGCAGTATGCAGCCAGCTCTGAGAGTGCCTTTGGGTTTCCAGGTCTGCGGATCCGGTAGGACGCTTTAAAGACTTTATTTCCCTATTTTCTCCCTGAGTTGTATATTTCCTTAATTCCCTTTCCCTTGTAAATAAACCTTTTCTTAACCTTTTGTGTTTGTCTGTAGCGGAGTATTAATAAGTCCCTTTTTAAGCGCGCGGGTGAGGACCCACAGCCAGGCAACCCGTTTTATATTGGGGCTGCTCGGTAACAGTTAGATTCCAGAATCACCTTACTCTATAATTTCCAGACTATCCATACCTATATATTTTTAGTTGCCCAACTCTTTTTGTTTAAAAGATTTACAATAAAGAAAACAAAGTAACAAATGTTGGAATTATATGGGTGTTAAGAAATTTCACTGAAATTTTATCAGAAGAGTCTAATAAGCACTTTTCAGAAGAATCTAATCTCAGATTTCCTCTCTTTTTTTGAATACTGAGTATATATATTTTAACTGGTAATACTAATAATAATAGTGATAATAACATGATCCAAATAATTTGGAGAACTTATTAAAATGCAGAGTTGTTACCTCATCCCCGAAGTTAGCCCAGTGAGTACTTTTTGAGAATGATTGGTTTAGGATATCTTGATTACCTTATTAATCTCTTCCTATGATGTTACACATGGCTTGTTTATACAGGTACCAAGAAAGATCACCAGTGTCAACCATTGTATTAAAACTTAATTTATTTCTAAGAAATAGACATTTTACACACAATTTCTTACCTATTTTATGCATTCTCTGGAGGGCATGTCCCACATAGTTCTAGAGATCCTAACCTTTCAGAGAATGCTTCACATGAGAGCTCAAGCTCCCTCTTCTCTCCAGCTCTCTCTTTCTTCTTGACATCTTGTATTTTCTCTCTATAACTACTTAACTCCCTGAAAATACTTTCCTATTTTTCTAGTCTTATCCTTCCCTCAGGTGGGAATACACAATTAGGTGAAAGATGAGGAAAAAGAAGTAACGAGAAACATTTGTTGTTGCTTAAATGTGGAAAATTGACGATAAAAAAATCAATACGGTGTAGCCCTTTGAATGAATTGTCCATAATGTAATGGGAAGATTCCTCACTGGTCATGATAGAATGACTCTACTTTCTCTGACCAGATAAGTCAAAGGGAAGGATAACCCATGATCTACATAAGGCTTTTATTGTTGAATGGTTTAGATAAAAGATAATTTAAGGTCAATTAACTATAACACCATCATCCTTGTCTCAATTAGTCAGGTAAGAGTGATGAGGTATCATCTTGATTTGCATTATAATTATGCTGGTAGGAGACATGATATGAATAGCAGCCTTTGTGACCCTTAATAAAACTGTAACTTGGATTTGGCCATCAGTAAATTAAACATATTTTTCTATGAATACTCAACTCAGAACTTTCCCTTTTAAACAAAATGGAATAAAAGGAACTGGATTTACCCTTCCATCTGAAATAACAAAAAAATAAGAGAAACAAAAAAGAAAACACTGTTCTCAAGATATTAGCCATCAGGCAACAATGGACAGCAGTCTATGCAAGATAGAGTTGAAGAAGGGAGGAAGTTGATCACTATGATCACTCCAGTTTACTGCCTGGAGAAAATTTCCAGATTGTCATGAAGGCAGGAACAATCCAGACAATGGCTAGTTGTCTCTTTGAAGAGACCTAGGAGTTCAGAGAGGCAAATGTAACTAGGGGGTGAAGAATGTTTTACGAAAGAGGAAAAAAATGAAACAGAGAGGAAATTCTGGAAATTTAAAGAGAATTCACCTTGAGTTCAGAGCATGTATGAGTGAATTCCAGAATAACTGAGACAGAATCACCAACAAGAGGGAACAGGGCAGGCACAAGTTTGGTCATAGTGCCTGTTCTTTGTATCTAAAAGGAGTAAATCTCATAATTCATAGGAGCTTCTAGAGCATTAAGAAGTATCTGTTGCAACAGGAAGGGAAAAAATAACCTAAAGTAAAGGCTATTTTGTTACTGACCACAAAACTTAAAAAAACATGACCAAAAAGGATCAAACTGTTTTCAAATAACTGTATCTAGCATACACAAAAAATATTTACAAAAACAAAATATTGAGCACTCAAGAAGGTAAAAGTCTATAAAGTTTAACATTGAATAAAAAATTACCAGGCGTGCAAAGAAATAGGAAAATATAATCAATAAGGAAGAAAAATTTTATCCATCAAAACTGAGCCAGAAATTAAACAGATGATAAAACTGATAGAAAATGTCATAAAAATAGTTATCATAACTACATTCCATATGTTCAAGAAATTAGAAGATTTGAATATATTTAAGAGATAAGGAACGTATGTAAAGACACAAATTAAACACCAATAGATAAAAATTGCAATGTTTACAATAAAAAAAATATAGTGGATAGGATTAATCAGCAAGTTAGCTAAAGAAGGAAGAAAGTAGACAACTTGATGACAGTAGTAGAAGCATGCAAAATGAAAAGGGAAGAAAATAACTGGAAGATTAAATAGTATGTTGATGAAGAACAAGTAGTCAGAAAATCAGTAAGAATATAAACAATTTGAATCGATTATCATTTCCACTTGAACTAATTGACACTTAGGAAAACCTTCATTCCAAAGCAGCAGAGTTGTCAAATGCACAAGCAGTGTCCACTAAGAGTTGTATTCTCTGCCATAAAACAACTCTCAATCAATTTAATAGTGTTCATATTTTCAAAGTATGTTCTCAGACCACAATGAATTAAATTAGATCTGAATAGCAGAAAGATAATGGGAAAATATGAAACATTTATAAACTAAATAACACATTTATAACAACTCAGAAGTCAAAAATAAGGTCAAAAGGAAAATTAGAATGCATTTTGAACTAATAAGCAACAAAATGTCAATATATCAAAATTTATGTTATACAACTAAAGCACTTAGAGGGAAATGTATAGCAATAAATGATTATTTCAGAAAACAAGAATGTCTCAAATCAATAATCTCAACTTCCACCTTAAGAAATGAGAAAAAAGAGCAAATTAAGTCACAAACAGAAAAAAATACCCTTAATATAATCACATCTTCAAGTCCCTTTGAAAGCAACATATTCTTGATTCCGGGTATTCAGCGGTGGGGGCCATTTTGAATCTAAACACAAACAGTAACTTTCATATGAGAGAAGACTTTTTTTTTAATTGACATTCCATCAGTATGCAATATGCAAAATGAACCTACCAAGGCTTTTAATGTTCTTAGTGAACCACTTTATGAAGCAATAATTTTATATTTAACCAAAATGTCAGCAAAATATAAAATTTAATAAATTTAATAAATACATAAGAAAACAGAAATCACAAAAGTTAAAAATTACATCAAAATTCAATAAGAAATTCCATAAAACTGAGCATATTCCTAGAATATAATTGGTACTTTTTTTAAAGATTTATTTATTTTTATAAAAGAACTGGGGTACAGGCCAGAGGCGCGGAAGGGTGAGAAGATTCACCAGAGACAGAGTGGGGAGCAGGACAGGCAGAGAGACCAAAAGCACTGCTGAGGGGAGCAATGGGCGAGGCAGGAGAGGTCTGCCAGGCCATGTGGGTATCTTCCTAGCTGGTCGGAAATCGAACCCACATTGCAGAGGCTGTTGACAGCTCACAGCACTGCCCTCAACCCGCTGTGGCACCAGGGAGACTCTGTGATTGGAACATATTAGAACAGGAAATCAGCATTCTAAAAAGGATGACTTTAGGAAAAATGCACTCTCCAGGCATAATAGATATGATTTGAGAATGGCTCAGTTCAGGAATCTAAGAGGTTTTTGACCCTACATTTTAGTAAGAAAGCAGTGAAGATAATGTTCTGAATATTAATATACTCAATAAATGAGCTATAGCTATAGATACAAATAAAATACACTTAATTGAGATAATTCATATTTATTTCAAATAAATGAATCTTATGAATCAATTACCAAAAAGGCAAGATAGTAGGCTACAAAGGAAGCCGCAAAACATTTAAAATGATATCACAATTATTGTGTAATCATAATACAATACAATGGAAAATAGCAAAAAAAGAGCTAAATAGAGCCTATATGTTGGGGGAACTAAATGGCATACAATTAAATTACTCTTGAATTATAAATTATAAATTATAAAGTAATTAAGAAATACAAAGTTACAAATGGCAATAAAATACAAACATTCAAAATTTGTGGAATGCAGCAAAAACTTTGAGATGGAAAAACATAAGGGGCAAGAGAAAGTAAAAATGAAATTGGTGTCTAATTCAAACACGGGCTAGAGAAAAGAGTAATGCTAATGCAAGGAGAAAAAAATGAATAATAAAGATTAAAGCCATAAGTTTATATAATAAAGAATCAAAATATTGGGAAGATTAACAAAAAATATTGGCATTTGAAAAAATTTAGGGAAATAGAAAGAACTCACATAAGATTGAATAAGAAGGTCAAAGTTAAAGTATAAGCAAAATAGAAAAATAAATGAATTTACTACACATGTCATAGAATAGAGAGCTGTTATAAAATTTTTTTCATGGTTTTACATTTGAATTCCTAAAATTATGTTAAATTCCTAGAATAAAATAAATATTCAATATGAAGAAAGGAAACTAGTGTAAAGTGTTAAGAAATCAAAATATTGACCAACATTCTCTCTTTCCTATCAATTCATATATAGCTGATAATATATATATATATATATATATATATATATATTTCAGGAAATATAGAGTAAATGTCTGACTTGTGAGTGTGGTCAGTATTGGTTTGATCCCAAAGAAGTAGGATTAATTGACGAAGCCTCAAGACAGTGGAAAAAAATGAAAATGTAAGCTTGTTTTACTTAAGAAGAGAATGGAAATTATACTAAATATTAAAATTATATTTTGTAATCAAGGTTTGTTCATAAAAAATTTGTAAGGCTGATTCAGTAAAGAAAATCCATCAGTATAATTTGTCCTGATAGTAGAATAAACTTTTAAAAACTTATGTGATTATCTCATTAAGTGCAGAATAAGCTTTTGATAAAATTGAGCATCTCATAATCATTGCTAGTATCAGATCTGGATGTTGAAATACCATTCTACACATCAAAGAATCAATGGTAAACACTTATGCTAAAGCTGAGGCAGGGAAAATAAAAGATGAACTAGGAAAAGCTTTAGGACGAGAAAGTAAGAAAGCACTACAAATAAATAATACATAAATAAAATTAAACTTAGTGTCTTCCTTTGGAGAATAGGATATAAAACTGAGCACAGGAGAAGGGAGAGGGATTTAATAACAGTGGAGAACATGGCAATAGATTGTTAACTGGATGATCAATTATTATCACCAGTGACAGCTTGTAGTTATTATGTATACAAGATATTATGTGATGAGAACAATTTACTTCTGTAGTATTCTTGCCCCAAAACTAACCCAGGCCTCTCATGAGAAAATAAATCAAGGGTCCCCCTGGTGGTGGAGGGGTTAAAGTCTCAGTGCTATGGCCAGCCACTGCAGCAGAAGTTGATGACTGGCCAGGGAGCTAACCTGGAGCTAACCCACATGGTGCAGCTGACCTCTCCTGTCATGCCAGCTGCTCCCCTCAGCAGTGTATTTCAGCAGATCCCCTTGTTCTGTTCCCCACTCCATCTCACTCTGTCTCTGGTGAATCCTCTCATCCTCCACACCTCTGGCCCATACTCTAGTTCTTGTATGCATAAATAAATAAATCTTGAAAAAAAAAGAAATACACTAAAGGAAAATTTAACAATATAACTGAAAAAATACTCAGAGTCATCAAGATCCTGAAAACTGATGAATGACTAAGAAAATCATTAACTGTAGTAAAGCAAGAAGAACCACTATCTAGAAGAATCCCATCATGGATGGGATCTAGAAAATAATAAAAAAAAAAAATGACTGTAAGGGGCGAACACAAATAAAGGTTGGATCTAGTTTAAAATTATGCAATAAAATAGTTCTTAATTTTGAAAATGTCTCACAATAATTAAAATCTAAAAATTAGAGATGCATTCGGGAGTTCTTTGTATTATCACTGAAATTTTTCATGTCTAAAATTGCTCCAATAATAATCACATTTAAAAATAAAATAGATATAAAACTCTTGAGGTGTTCACATTTTAAGTATTCATGTGATTTATCCATTCTTGTAAATGTTATATTTAAATTAATATTTACTTTAAAAGTTCAGCATTTATTATGATTTAAAAAGAAACTTTTTAAAAACAAGATTAGAAATGAATACTTAATGTGTGGGGCTCTATAGCAAAAACTTACAGTAAAAAATGAAAAGAAAACATTAAATGTGGGGCCTCCCTGGTGGCGCAGCGTTTGAGCGCTGGGTTGCAAATCTGCCCGCATCCTCTGCAGCACTGGTTTGATCCCCGGCCGCTGGGTGAGGGTCCCACATGGTGTGCAGACCTCTCCTGCCACCCGCTGCTCCCCTCAGCAGTGTACTTTGGTCCTTCTGCCTGTTCTGCTCCCCGCTCTGGCTCTGGTGAATTCTCTCACCCTTCCATGCTGTGCTACTGACTGTACCCAGTGCTTGTATAAATAAACAAACAAACAAACAAACAAATAAATAAATAAATGAAATCTTTAAAAAAAAATGAAACATTAAATGTGCTCTCAAGTTTAGGAGCAATATGTAGATGAAGCTATCATCACTGTTTAACATAACATAATATTGAATATTGTAGTCTCTGCTATAATGATGGGTAAACCAGATATAATTGCACACAAAAATAGACTTTTTACAAAAGCAACATGAACTATCAGTTACTTGCAATTGATCCTACTCAACAATATGTAAAAATTTCTATAGAGAAAAATGTTACTATTCTAATAAAAGTTATAAAAGATTGTCAAAATTAATTCCCTACTCATAGAAAGACATTTTAATTGGTTCTAATAAGTAACCTTGATGTTAAAAGTAATCTCAATCAAATTTTCAATTGGATTTTTTTCTAGGAGTTTGATAAACTCATTCTGATATTTAAATGGAAGAATAAAGTTAACTTTGAAAATGTAGAAATTGGGTTAGGGAGATTGCTTATCAGAAATTATACTAAAATGATGTAGCAATACAATTCAATATGGCATTAGTGCAAATACAGATAAATAGATCCAGAGAAATGATTAGGGAGTTTAGTGACAGACCACTTATATATGGGAACTTTGGAAACTTAATACATAGTAAAACTGATACATAACAAGGAAGACAAATGAGGTTTCTATATCTCATTATATATCCATAATAAATTTAGGTATCAAGAAAGATCATTTATAAATGGACTCTAGGTGAATTAAAGATATATACAAAAAATAAAACTTCTAAATAAAATGGAGCAAATATAGAAAAACATCTTTGTGATACTGTTCTGGGGAAAGACTTATTAAAAATTCCAGAATTTTAAACCATAATTGGTCCTAAAGCTTTTCTTAGTTTATGCTTTTATTCAATGGAAAACACCATGGACAGAGTTTATGAATGGATAAGAAATTGGGAGAAAATAGTTTGCACTTCTAAAAATAACAGGACACTCATATCTAAAATACAAAGAAGTTGCTAAAAATAAAATAGAAAAATACACCACGAAATAAAAATCACAGAAGTCACAACATGTAATCTGGGAAGAGGCAACCCTAAAAGCAGACCCATGTGATGAAATGCTCAAACTCATTAACAACCAAACAAATACTATCAAAATAGCCACTTTGCTTCTGGGAAAAGCTGTTATGTTTGTCTATTTGTGTGTTCAGTGGATCCAGGTTTAATGGAGGATGCAAAGGTGCTGTAGTGTTGCTAAGTGAGGACTGTGCCTGCCAGCCTGAATCCCTTTCAAAGTATTTATTTGCTTTCTGCAATTGAATAGGGGTTCTTGGTGTTATCAGAAACAACTCAAGGTCCTCCTGCTCTTGTCCTGGCCCTGGGGGAAACATGTGGTGCTGCTCAGATGAACGGGTCTTTACTTTGAGATGGGTCATACTCACCTTCTGGGTCTGGGCACCCTGAGAGCTGCCTCAATAGTTGCCACCTTCTGAAGTCAGTTCCTAAGTGGGAGAGGATCTGGCGGAGACAATCCCAACTGGTGACAGCCACGCAGTTAAGACCCCAAAGAGCCAATTTTGAAAAGACCCCTCCCAGACATTTTGGAAATAAGTGAAGACAGGTTGAGGTGAATTAGAATAAATGTAGGCACAGTTGCAATTTTCCCAGAAAGCATTCTGCAAGGAATGTGTTAAATGATCTGCATGACTTGTAAGCTAGCAGCATGGCTCATAAAGATTTGTATTCCCAAGAAATTTCCACATGCTTCCAAGTGGGATGTGCAAGCAAATACTTGGGACATTATTATTATACATGGCAAAGAGAGGTTGGAGAGCATACACAGCCTGGGGAGTGACCAGGTAAAATGTGATGGAGGACCATGCCGCTAGACACAGTGGACTACACATTCATAGAGCAACATGGCTGCCTGGTAGGCGTGAGTAACAGATATGAACTCATGCTCACACATCAACATATATATTTCACCAAAAAGAATTACCAACAAAAAAAGTGCGCTTTAGCTTTGAGATGAATCATGGGGAAGAAAAGGGAGGAGGAGTGGCAATAGTAGGCAGAAGTTATAATATGAGTGTGTGTGTGTGTGTGTGTGTGTATAGATACACTGTGTGTGTGTGTATATATATATATATATATATATACACACACACACACATATATGTCTGAGGGAGAAAAAGTCAGTAAAAGGATGTCTCCTTTAAAAGTGCTGATAGTTGGCAATGCTTCTACATTTTATTGCCATAGATAATAATGTTTGTGTAATTTTGACTTCTGAGGACGTGTATGATAGCAGAAGATATATCATGCTATGCATTGGCTTACTTCATCCTTAAATCCTCTAAACCCCTGACTCACTCCAGGAGTCATGATGCAATTCCTCACTAAGCAGTTTAAGAAAGAAAGGACTTTTAATTAGGTGGTTTGATAAAAATTCTGACTCATAATGGATTATGTAAGCTTTCTGCTCTGCAATAATTTCTACTACTAAGTGAATCCCTTGAGATTAGCTCTCTCTGTTAGCCTAATAAATAAATGCATGTATCAGAGAAGCATTCTTCCTTTATCCACTTTTCTAATTCATTTACCCAAATGTGACAACTCTGTGAATAGTTTTGCAAAAGCTTGACAAGTGCTTATTTATCTCCCTTTGATACTATTTTATGAACATAACAGGTATTTCCTTATCTGTCTATTTGTGAAAGTTTAAAATTGTTAGATGGATTTACTTTTTTGATCAGGACCCCCAGAAATAACATTCTTGTAAAGTATTTTTTGCATATCTTATTTATGAAAAGGGTAGAGCTTATTATAGAGAATTTGATATACACATATAGGAGGCTTAAGTTGCACCATCATAAATGAGAGTGGGCAAATTGTTTTTGTTTTTGTTTTTCTGTAATTTGTTTAGTCTTGTCTTTCAGTATGAAAATCATTCTATTCCATTTCAGAGTATTCATTCTGTCCCCAAAATACTTTATTTTTCAGCAAAACTCAAATATCCCAATCTTTGACAAGTTTAAAAGTTTAGTCACTTTTGTTAGATACTGTTTTTTGTGATTTATTTACCACATGCCCCGAATGCTGTCCCCAAATCTTAAATGTTTTCTCTTTGTTCCACTTCCCATAGTGTATCATTGGGCATCTGCATTATGTTCTCTGGAAGTAAATATCTTAAGTCACATCTTTTTGGTCCCAAATACACATTTATCAGCTCTTTTAGCTTATTGTTCCCATCGTATATACATGTGTGAAGTCTTGTAGCTTTATAAATTGTTTAAAATATAGTAGTTAGGGCCTCCCTGGTGGCACAGCAGGTTGAGCACAGCACTGTGAAGCTGTCTACAGTCTCTGCAGTGCTGGTTGCATCCCAGCCTGCTGGGGGATCCCACATGGCGTGGTAGACCTCTCCTGCCTTGCCCGCTGCTCCCCTCAGCAGTGCACTTCGGTCTTTCTGCCTGTTCTGCTCCCTGCTCTGTCTCTGGTGAATTCTCTCCCCCTCCCGCTTTTCTAACTGTATCCTGGTTCTTGTATAAATAAATCTTTAAAAAAAAAAAATATATATATATATATATATATATATAGGGCCTCCGCTGGTGGCGCAGCAGTTGAGAGCTGGGCTGTGAAGCTGCCCGCATCCTCTGCAGCAACGGTTCAATCCCCAGCCACGGGCGGGAGTCCCATATGGCGCGACAGACTTCTCCTGCCGCACCTGCTGCTCCCCTCAGCATTGTAGTTCATCAGTCTGCCTGCTCTGTTCCCTGCTCTGGCTCTGGTGAATTCTCTCACCCTCCCGCGCTTCTGACTGTACCCAGTGCTTGTATAAATAAATAAAATAAATAAATATTTAAAAAATAAATAAAAAAAATAAAATATAGTAGTTTTCTTTCCAAGTTCTTTTTCCCATTTTCAGGTTCTAAACAATTCTGACTTCTTCTAAACTTCTAAAAAATGCCTGCCTAATTATTATTAAAACCGCATTGTCCTTATAAATTAATTTGAAAGAATTGACATCTTTCTAGCATTGTATTTTAAATTTATTCTCTCTCACTCTCTTAAAATATATATATATATATACTTATTATATATGTTTTTTGAGCACTTTGAAATATAATTTTATTATATTTTTAATTGGGTTATCCCCAATACATAGAAATACATTTTTTTTTAATTTTCTGCATTTGGACAACTTATTATTTTTTTACAATAAATAATTTTTACTTTTTTGAAAGATAACTGATTCATCTAAAAGCTGACTATTTTTTTTCCTTTCTGAGTTTTATACACCAATATTTTTCTTGCCATATTTGTTGAAATAAAAAAAAAAACTAAAAAAAAAGTTGCTAAATACCTTTATCATTTATTTTAATATTATTGGCTCTGGAGATTTGAAATTACATGCAATTTGGAGATTAAATATCTATGCAATGATTTGAACCATATTACTAAAGTACTAGGAGTATTTGATTTTAATTTCTGTAAAGCCTGTGGAGTCAAAAGGTATAAAGAGGAGTTGTGGTGGGTAGACATGATGACAGTATAGCCATAAGTAGTGTTTTGTTAGTTTGCTTTTTGCTATTGTTTTGGTTAAGAGGAACAATGGGTCAGATTTGTGATTAAAATTTAGAAAATAGTCAAAGGGCAATAACTCAATGAATGACCAACTTTTCAGTTTGCTTGAAAAATACTGAGACTTACTATGACTACACAAACTACTCATTGAGCTTGGAAAGATAAAACATAATTATTTATTGAGAAATAATGATGGACTATACTTTATGGTAGACAACATAGCTGTCATCAGCATTTGAAAGACAAATGTTGACGTGTTTTCTCTTTAATTCCCTCACCTTATAGTACACATATAATAAACAGGTATATATGCGCACGCACACATACCCACACCCCTGAGACATAGATAATATTCTCTTTTTACAGAAAACCAAGTAAGTAACACACTAAAATAACTTGCACATAGCTACTTAGTTATTAATGCAGGTGTTTGAATTCAAAATTCTGTCATTTTCACAGTAAGATAAGGTTCCTGCCACTGTACCACATTTGACTTATATGATAACCAGAATAAACTGTGCTATGGGGATATCTGGAAGAAAGAGAATAATTTCATCTGAGGAAATTCAAGAAGACTTCCTGTGTACGATTTAAGATTCTAAAAAATGATTTCAGCAGTGGTTATGAGTGGATCAAAAGTAAGGACATACTTAAAAAAAAAAAAAAAAAACAAAACTTTAGAATCCTATTAACATATACTTAACCCAAGAGAATATGAAGTTGTATTTGAAAAGTGCACAAGGCATCTGTGAAATCTGATAAGTAAACACAGTGTGATGAGTACTATAAATCTCTGTAAGTTAGTTATCCTTTTCCTTATAAATTTTCCCAACACTTAGACCAACATTTCAAACGTTGATACACTAAAATGGTGAATGTTCTATAATTGTATAGTAGTAACTTTAAGACATTAACTGAGTTTCTTGTTATCAGAGGTATTCAAGCTGATATGAATCTGAATCCGTAGACTCAAACTTTCTATGTATGCATATACAAACATGTATATACATAGATGTGCATATGCACATATGTATTCCTTATAAAACATTATCTTCTAATTATTGAATTTTGTATATTATAGGTTTAAGTAAAATTCTGGAAGCAGTCCTTTAATGCCATATGCTGAACTTATTTTTCTTTATACAATAGCTGGGGTACAGGCCAGAGGCGTGGGAGGGTGAGAGGATTCACCAGAGACAGAGTGGGGAGCAGAACAGGCTGACAGACCAAAAGCACTGCTAAGGGGAGCAGCAGGCATAACAGGAGAGGTCTGCCAGGCCATGTGGGAATCTTCCTGGCCGGCAGGGAATCGAACTGTGCTGCAGAGGCTGCGGACAGCTTCACAGCGCTGCCCTCAACCTGATGTGCCAATGGGGAGGCCCACTGGACTTATTTTTCTTGTCCCTTTCTTGATATGTGGTATGTCGGCACATACATAGAGATATATGGAGGAATTTAGACTGAATGGATAATTATAGAAATGTAATATCTGCATTTAAAAAGTAAAAATACAGAAACAAAAACAAAAACCCCAACAGCTTGTATTCCATCAACTGAACTCTCTTAACAGGTGGCAAACATTTAAATTATATAATTTAATTGTGCATGATAAAATTCAAAAGTAATATTGACAAATATTGACGGATAGAGAGGATTCACTTAAGTATTGGATAGACATAAAACATTGACATATGAGTAGTTTTACAAATTTGGCGTTTTATTTTTCAAGAACATGAGAATCAGGAAGGTGATGTAACTGTCTTCAAATACTTGAAACACTGCTATGTAACAGAAGAAAAACATGGATTCTGTGTGACCCAGCAAAGTATATTAAAACCAAAAGAAAGACGTTAGAGATAGATGGGTGAACTCCAGAAACACCCACAGAGGAAAGGAAAATGGAAACATTTTTATAGGAAGTGCTTCAGAAATCACTCAGAAAAAGAGATACCAGGAACAATCATCAAAGAAAGGGATCTGAGAATATGCTATCAGAGAGAGGCATCTGGGAACCCCTGTCAGAGAGAGGCATCCTGGGAACTCTTGTTTATTAGAAAACTGAATTGGTCTCAGAGCAAAGACACCAAAGAAAGAAGCAGGTTACACCAGAAGGGTAGGTGATAGCTTTACTTAGTTAAGAACATTACAGAGAATCCTCCACTTTGGGGACAGCCACACAAATAAGTCGGTGTATTTGATGGACAAAGTTTATGTGGAGGAGGTTAAGACAGGGTTCACTCCAGACTGTCCTTAAAACAGTTCCCACTGTGCAAAGAGGGAACAGAATGTACATTCCAAGTACAAGGGAGTAAATGAGGAGCCTCCTATTGCCTGGGTACAGCTCCAGGGTTAACCTGGAGTCACTTCCTCTGGAAGACGTTCTCAAGCACATCAGGAGAGAGAGGAATCCTCAGAACATGACTTAAGAGAGAGGAATGCAGAGCCTCAGAGAGAAATATGGGAAACAGGAGGTAAGACAGAGGGATCTTGGGGAATGGGCATGTTAGGAACAGTATTCAGAGACAGAATCCTCTTGATATGAGAGATTCCTCTTGACAGAAAGATTCCTCTTGATATTCCTCTTAAAGAGAGGAATCCAGGGAATGCTAAGACAGGAATGTTGGAAACACCCATCAGAGAGAGGGATGTTGAGAAACCACACAGTGGAAAGGAGTTCAAGATTATAAACATTTGATGTTTATTTTGGGAAAAAATGATATGTTGGTCTTAGCAGGCACTGAGTTTCTTGTTATCAAAGGTATTCAAACTGAGGTATGATGTGAGGGGATGGGGCAGTGATTAAATCCTTTAAGTGGAAGATGGAATTGATCATCCATAATACTTTCTGATGCAGCATCTGTGATTATATTTAAAAAAAAATCACTGATCAATTTCCTGTTTTCCTTGATAATTGTGTTCAATTGTGTTCAGTTTTTGCAACCAGAACCAAAATCCCTTTCAAGATTCAAGTGTTTTCTCTCCTCTTTTATCCCCTTAGCTAACATAACTTTCTGTTTTGAAGAAGGGGGGAAATGCCCAAGGCTATCGTACACATCAAAGAGCTCTTGAAATATAACATTTTGATGAGTTAAAAAGTAAAGCAGTAAGAAATAAGTATAGATTAAATGTCTCTTAAAAAAATGGGTGTTAAAAATTGATGGAACAGCACCTGGCAAACCACACTGAAGATTTTTCCATGCCCCCAATATTTGAAATATTCTTTGTTACACTTGACAAAGTCAACCCTGCTGAGTGTCTCAAAAGATATTGCCACTGCACATTGGCAAAGCAACCCATAAATACACAGGCCAAGTTTCTGAACGGTTTCTTCAGTTCAGAGGCAAAATAGAGTCCAATTCCTTCTAGGTGAATGAGGATTTCTGGACCACTTCCATTTGGGGGAAATAAATTTAGGAAAACACTGCTATTGAAATTATCACTGACATAATTATTGTCCTAATCAATGAAAAACTCTACTTTCATTTTATATAGTTTATTGTATACTGGTTGCTTATGGTTTTGTTGTTGTTTTACCTTGGGGAAATATATTGCTTTGTATGAATCATTCTTTCTAAAATCACAGCATTGCTTTTATAACCACTGACTTCCTTCTTCCCTCACTATCTTATTTTTTTTCTCTTTCATTTCTTGTACCTTCTATGCTCTCATCTTCCTATCAGTTGATTCCCGTCCCATAGTCCACATTTTCTTATCCAAGAGGCGCACCTTATTTCCTCTTTTATCTGTTATTTTCTGTTGTCCCAACCAAAGGCCTGTATCTTCAGTAGCCATATGGTGTTATGAAGTGAACTTAATGATGAAAGTCAAGCACTGAGAATGGTAGAAAAAAGAATCCTGCATTGGTGACTAGGAACCACTGAACCTGTTCTTGATTGATCCTTATAAACTATTGTGAGAAACATGAACATCTCTTTGTTTAAACTAACATTGATGTTAGCTTTCAGTTATATTTAATCAAATTTCTCTTTAATGGATCTGTGAATGGGATTGGAGAACAAGCTAGAAATAACCCCTACTTATTTCTCATACTCAAACCAAGTGACTTCTGTTCTGGGAAACATCAGTTATTCCCAGAAGACAAGTAAAGTTCTCTTTTCCCTCTTGTCTCATATCACCTCTGTGATATTGACAGAATTATTGTGATTTTGGAAGTTTTTGTCTCACTCACTGTATAGAACTGGTGTACACAGGGATCAAGATGTCTGTGAACACCTAGCATTGAAATGACTAGAGAAGCGCTTTTTTTTTTTTTTTTTTTTTTTTTTTTTTACCTTCTGTAGTCACAAGGTAAGATTTCCAATAGTCTACTACCCTCTCTAGAAAATCACCTTCTGTTCGCTCCATTATATCTAATAGGTAAGGTAATTGTGGAAAACAAACAAGAACAACAAAAAAGACTAAGCCAAACTAGTAAGCAAACAAAAACATAATAGAACCAAATAAACTTTGTACAGCTTAAACAAATAGGAGAATGATTTTAGTGTTTCTCTCTCTATCCCTCTGATGTCACTCAATCTCGAAAGGGTTGTAGATAAATTTTGTCGATAATTACCAGAGATAATGAAAGAATACAAACTTGGCAAATGTTTGCAAAAGTGGCAGATCTGAAACCAGAACCAAAATCTTTTGATTCTCAGTAAAATAGTCTTACAAGGGATACTTCTGAGAGGGTAAAATATCTGGGAAACAGTGAGCCTTTTCAGACTATGAAAGAATTCACTCATTTTTTGCTTCCTTGGGGGCCAGGCACCATAAACTGTAATTGGGCAGCTCAGGATCAGCTCTCACTTCTCTTCTGCTACTAAAGGCTTAGTGGGGCTTCTCTGTTGACACTGATGATCAGAATACTAGCAGAGGGCAGCAAGAGGCGCTTCTCTACTCCTCTCCAGAGACAAAGCATAACATGCCTTCCTGGGCACAAGGAAGAAAATCCAGCTCATTAAAAAAAGAAAGTTTTCTCTGACATTTTGCTTCCCTCCTTGCTCGTTTCCACTCTTGTCTTCATTTCTCAGCCTGACCCTCTCATCTCACCTTTGCCCTAAGGGTCAGCATAACTTCATGGTTGACACTGATTTCTCTAACAGCAGCAATTTTAACCCAGCAAAAACATCCCCAAAGCACAAAAGGTATCAAATTAAAGTGCCTCTCCAACAACTTGATATTGTGACTAATCCACAAAGGCTTAAAGTGAGGAACGAGTTGTTTTGTTCCTGGCTTTTGCAACCATGTGGATGTTCATTTGCCCTTGTCTCACCTCTTCACTTTTATGAATAATAACTTTCCAGATGTGTTGTTTTTGAATCAAAGATTTGCATCTATGCATTGTTCTATAATTGAATTTATGTCTTCATATATTGACCACTATAATGATATTTCCAGATAATGCCATATAAGTTCACATTCACTCAAGGATCCACTGCTGTGCTTTAGTTTAATTTAATTTTATCATTCTCTAAGTTTATCATAGATTCAAATACAAAGTTTCAAACATAAAAAAGTATTGAGAATAGTATTAGTAGTAACCATGGACACTTAACTAATGATCAACTTACATCAACTCATCCAATCCTGTTGCATTCTATACCATGCTTTTTCCTTTCCCTATCCCATAGTATATCATCTGCTAATATGTTTATGTATGTACATATATATATATATTCTGATCATATATATGCAAATAAGGGATCATAAAATCTTAATAATTATGCTATACTTATGTTACCTAAAATATTAATGTATTTCATGTAATCATATCCATTATCTTAATAAACATTTAAATGTTTTATCCAAATTCAAGGAAAGTCTGTTCTCATGATAGCTGATATGTATGTAGTCCTTTTCCCATCTATAAATCATTCCTTCATTAATTTTTCCTTTGAAAATTATTTAAGAAGGGCCTCCCTGGTGGCGCAGCGATCGAGCGCTGGGTTGCGAAGCTGCCCGCAGCCTCTGCGGCGCTGGTTCAATCTCCAGCTGCTCCCCAGCCACCGGGGGTCCCACATGTTGCACAGACCTCACCTGCCGCCCGCTGCTCCCCTCAGCAGTGTACTTTGGTCCTTCTGCCTGCTCTGCTCCCTGCTCTGGCTCTGGTGAATTCTCTCACCCTCCTGCACTTCTGACTGTATCCAGTGCTTGTATAAACAAACAAACAAACAAACAAACAAACAAACAAATAAACAAATAAATAAATAAAAATAAAAAATCTTAAAAAAAATTATTTAAGAAGCCAATTATTTGGTCTGTAGTTGTCTGAATGTTGATCATCATGTTTCCCATAGTCAGGTTTCATAATTTCTCTTTTCTATTTTATGAACATTGACCATTTTGAATCAAAATATTTAATTAAATTTATATTGGATCTCTTAAAATTATTTAGGTAGTATTATACGCTCCCGTGAGAAAGCGTGTAATATCTGATTTTCTATTTAATACTATGTTTTCACCCCAAATTTGACTTTGTCCACAGCTGGATTATTTTGAAAGTATTAATTTACATTAAACTTTTTTTATAACAAGCCTATAGCTGCTTATTTTCCACAATGCATTGTTTTGCTAAAGTTGTCCTCCTCAGCAACATCCAAAGAGATGTGAATGATGCAGAGTAGAGGGGCAAAACTGATGTAGGAGGAAATTGATTAAGTAAATTTAAGAAATTAATTGATGTTACAAGTCCTAACATTTGAAAAAATAGTATGAAACTGTAAAGGGTACTAGTAACTCAAAGATTGACATAAAAATTATCTCCATAGCTCGTGTTAGTTGATTTGATCTCAACTTACATTTTAATCACATACCAAAGAATTATGGCTCTCTGTTGATGTTAAAGTTCTAGGTGCTTAATAATGTGCACTTTTGAATATCTTTAAAAATGTGCAAAACATATGTATACATGAATGTATGATTTTTATTGAAGTATAATATACATAGACAAGAGTATGCAAATAACATCCAGAAAAATAGAATGCTACTGTTAATTCAGGTGATCCTTCATCCCTGTCCTGTCCCTATTTTCCCTTTAGGTATACCCTGTATTCATCTAATACTGTACATTAGTTTTGCTTATTTTTGATGTTTTATATAATGGAATCATATCATTTATTTTTTGAGACTAGCTTATTTTTGCAACATTTTGCTTGGAAAAAAGTACAGTTTTACTTGTAGTTTTGTAAGATCATTTTATTTATAGTGTCCTATTGTATGATAATTGAGTTTTTTCTAGTTTTTCATTATTGCAATTGTCCATTGTATTCCTCTTTAATATGTCATTCCTCTTTAATATGTCATTTGATATATATACCCAGGAGTAAAATTTATAGCTGTAAGATATGCATGAATTCACATTTACTACATATTGCCAAAGAGTTTTCCAACACAGTTGTATTAACTTACATTTCCACTAGCATTGTGTGAGGATGCTAATTGATTTGCATCCATGCCTATATTTGGTATGTCAGTCTGTTGTTCTAGGCCTACTGGCAAATGTTTAGTGGCATCATAAATGGTTTTTGTTTTTCTTTTCCATGATGTCTAATAAAGTTAGCCCTTCTTTACATTGGTCTATTAAATGTCCTTTTGTTAATTGCCTGTTCACATTTTTTGCTCATTTTTCTGTTCAGTTGTCTTGTTTTATTGAATTTTTAAGGTGTCCTTTATATATTTGGCAGTATTTTCCAATTTGGACATTAAAAAAATACAAGAAAGAGTACGAGTGATATTTCTGTAACTTATGTCAGTTTTTATGCTGTCAAATTTAACTGATATGATTAGCCATTTATACTTCAAGTAAGTATTAGAACATAATACTTACCTGTAGAACCTAATACTTACCTGTGGCATTGTTCTTCAGCAATACACATTTGTCATTGTTCTTCAGTATGCATAATTCTGTATGCACAATTAAAATTAATTCTTCTTGGTTTTCAATTTAGCAGTTTAATGATTGTTTTCTTTCCAGTCACATACTCACAAATAGAAAATGGTGATCAGAGACTGGGATCATTATTTGGCCATGACTATCACTTTTTTTCTTTTGTTCATTTGCATCTCCACTTAAAGACTAAACACCAGAGATTATAGTTAGCTTTGATGCATAAAATTAGTTGATTACTAAATCAGAACTATGAATTAAATACAAATCACTATAGAGTTCACTTTCTTAGGTGAATTTACCAAACTTTCTTTTCTGGTGTAGAAAAATCAATCAGACAAAAACAGAGGGAGTAAAAGATAGGTAGGGAATTATATTTACTGCAATCACAACATAGTTGCATGCTTGAGTCATTTCTTTTACTTCTTGGTTCAATGCTTTTGTATGAAAAATGGTATTTTTTCCTATACAGTTTGAGAATGCTGTAACATATCATATAATATAACATATACACACATATTTCAATTAAAATGGCATTAAAATTTTATTTGGTATCATTAATGTAAATTTTTGTAGACATACTAAATGTTGCAACTAGAATACATTTTGGCAGCATACTATTTAAAATTAAAAATTCAAATGTAGGGCCTCCCTGGTGGCGCAGCGGTTGAGCGCTGGGTTGCGAAGCTGCCCGCGGCCTCTGGGCGCCGGTTCGATCCCCGGCTGGGCTGCTCCCCGGCCACCGGAGGAGGGTCCCACATGGCGCGCAGACCTCTCCTGCCGCCCGCTGCTCCCCTCAGCAGTGTACTTCGGTCCCTCTGCCTGCTCTGCTCCCCGCTCTGGCTCTGGTGAATTCTCTCACCCTCCCGCACTTCTGACTGTACCCAGTACATGTATAAACAAAACAAACAAACAAATAAATAAATAACATGCCTCTATTAAAAAAAATTCAAATGTAAAGCTTAAATTAATCATCTAAAATCATATTACTAGTTAATTTTGAATTTTAAACCTTATCCTCTTCGCTTATCACTTACAAATATTGAATTGTAGCTACATGTCCACAACCTAAATCATTTCATGAAACTTTCTTTCCCCCTACTTCAATTTTCAAGTATATGCTAGGATAAAAGGAAGGTTAAAGATTGTTAAACCTTCCCTTGTTCAGGTATATCACCTATTTAAGCATAAGTCAAAAACTTTACATATGTTGTAAATTATCTTATTCATCCCTCCATAATCAAGAATAGGAAAACATTTCTTGAGAAGAGAAACAAACAAGTTTGTCCAGAAGTAGTATGAGTTGTACATTTTATTCCTTTTTATTTTATACATGATAAAACAAGACACTGTGAATTAAAGATAGGTTTTGAATCACACCCTCAAAGGGAGAAACCAAGACACCCTAAATCCTAGTCAATTCCCTTTTTGTGTGAAGGTTTGACATTGAGTTAAAAGGAGTACCCTGTTTTACAGCACGCAGAAGTGTGTGTGCCCATGAGACACCACTACAGTCACTACAGTATACAGGGAACTATTACCTGGATACCACAGTTTCCCTATCCATATGATCCAACAGTTGGACTGGTAAAAAATGTACTAAAGGCACCAAAACAGTATAGTCATTAATGAAGACTTATAAAAAAGTGGGAAAAATAAGAAGTAAAGCTTCAAATCCTTGCCCTGCTTTAAAGGGCAAGTCACCCACCAAGAAGAGACTAATCAGACTGATGCAAAGATTAGCACAAAGTAGGAAAAAATTAGTAATTTGGGTGTCAAGGAGAAATTAAGTTTGTAATGGTTATAGTGAATCAATGAAAGTTAAACAATAAAGGAAGAACCATAATTTTCCTGAAAACTCAGAATTTTCTCATAAATATAATATGTTACACCAATGTGCAATTGCACTTTGGTAGAAGAAAAGAAAATAGTGACAGATTGATAGCAATATTGACAAGAACAGTTAAGGGAGAGAGTTTTATTATATATTAAATATTGGAGGGTTCTTATTAGAATACATATACAATATCTATGTCTCAAAATGAATCTCATGACTGTCAGCAAGTCAGTCTTTGAGAATGTCTGTTCATTCATTGCAGTCCCTAAGGGAAGAGAAAGGATTTCATGGGAACAGATCGTGTGATAAATATTTCCCTATCAATTGCATATGTAACTATTTTGTCCACATGTATATGAATTTAATTTACTTTTTTAGCAACTAGCAATTGCTATTTTCTGTTTGTTGATTGGTTGGTTTTTGAGTGTGCTCCTTGAGTTAAAATGTCTCACTTAAATATTCATAAATTATCATATATCAGCTACCTATGCATCTGCCAAACAACTCATTATGTGAATGTTGACTCTATACTAAATATCCACAATGGTCAGCTGTTTCCAATATTGCAAGGTAGTTACCGCCCCCTCCTTCCTCCATAAAATGCAGCTCTCAATGGGTGAGTCAAGTCTTATATTAGTATATTACAATCATCTCTTAATGGGATATAAATCTTTTGGTTTTGAAATACCATTTTAAAGTTGTCATTAAAACATGATAGATTACCAGTTCTTAAGACATTTAATGACTCAGTGTGAAATTGACCCAGTTGCTGGGTTGATAAGGGAGCAACCTATTTATATCTCCTTAATGAACATTAAATGTCTTTCTGGAGTGATGAAGTGGGGGATAGTAATATAAGAGGTCAAAAGATGGCAAGGGAAAGTGGGCATTTCTGTAAGGTTTACCCACTTCTCTGGGATCCCACAGCACTCTGTACTACAAGCAGGACCTAGCACTTGCACTATCTCTTGAGGGAAAGTTAGAGGCAAAGAACCCCTATTTTCAATTATGCCATACCCACCTCCCCTCACCAGAATTGAAACTTAGGCAGTACTTTTTAATTTTCTCCCTCTTATCTCTATATGCAATGAGGTATTAAGTTCTGTCCATACTATTGTTATGATATTACTACCCATTTTTTCTTTTCCTTTAATTCCACTGCCACTAATGAAAATTTAGCTAATTAAGTCTTCCTTATACAATTACTGCAATCTTATTTCTAACCATTCTAATTCATGTTTCTCCATCATCCTATCCATTTTAAATAAAGCTGCCTGGTAAGCCCAATGCCTCACATTGAGATTAATCACATCAGCCCTGTGTAAAAGCTTTACATTAACTCTTCATTGACAGAAGGGTAAATTTCAAATTCTTCACTATGTATTTGAAGTGATTATATTCCTTGAGCCTTGTTTCTTTGTGTCCCTTCACTTACTCTGAAATTCAGATCAGTATTTCCAACTTTTGTTGTTGAAGCTAACATATGCAACTATCATCTGTGATGTTGGCTCACCAAAGTAATGATTTGCCAGCAGAGACAGATCAGTAAAAAGCATCAATTTATAGTTTCCAGAGAGTTGCATCTCTTCTTCATATCTTACATGTCCCTCTTCCCCCTACCCTTCTCACTTTCTTCAAATTTTCTCTAATCTTGCCACCTACACTGATGTTCCTTCCTCTTTTCTCCATCCAAATGAGTCACTTCAAAATCTTCATTGAATAATAAAACAGAAAATTAAAAATTACTTAATAGAACCTCAATTTGATAAATATTCTGTTGTAAATCAAGTTACTGCAAATTTTGGTAGGCACTACTAGCTATTCAACAAAACCTTTTTATTCAGGGATCCCTCTAAATGCAGCTTCCCTAACATTTAGGCAGTCAGGTGACTGACTCTTTCACAAGGAATGTAAACAGATGTGCTGTTTGCAGATCTATAAATCTTTTGAGTGTGACCCTTTGTGTGTGTATGTGTGTGTGTGTATTTTCTGCCTAGTAAAAAAGCAAGAATGAAAGGACAACAGACAGAAGGATTTGGGGTGGTCTGTATCAGTCAGTTTTCTCCAAGGAAACTGAAGAGGTAGAAGAGGTTAAGACATGAACTGATCTGTCTCTATCAGGCTATCTATCTGCCTGCCTATCTGTCTGCCTATCTATCTATCTATCTATCTATCTATCTATCTATCTATCTATCTATCTATCTATCTACCTACCTACCTACCTACCTACCTACCTTCTTACCTACCTGCTTACCTATCTACCTGGCATCCTGGTTTAAGGAGTTGCTCACTTGAATTTCAGGGCTGGCAAGTCTGAAGACAGTAATGCAGGCCTTCGGGTTGGAAACTCAGGCAAGAGCAGATGCTGTAGGCTTGAGGCAAATTTTCCTCTCCTTTCAGGAAAATCTTTGTTTTGCCCTTAAGGCCTTTCTACTGAATGCATGATTCTCACCCACCTTATGGAAGATAATCTCCTTTACTTAAACCTAACCGGGTATAGATGTTAACTCCATCTACAAAGTACCTTACAACAAAGGACATGGATTAGTGTTTAGTGGAATAACTGAATACTGTAACCTAGTGCAACTGACAGAAAACCGTCAGAGGTTTCCACATGACACACAGGAGAGGTTCTCTTGACAGCCACACAGAAATGCTATGCAAACAAGAACTGAAAGCTTATTGGTTTAAGTCATTGCCATTTGGGGATTTGTTACCTCAGCCAAATCTCAAATACTGTACAAGATCTTTCTAGATGGAGAACTTCCAGACCTATCTCAAAGAATAGATAAAAGTTGCTTGTAATTAAGCTTTAAATATTGATATGCCAGTAAATTTTACTCTGAGGTTGAAGTTGGTTTATTATCTTTAGCAAGTTAAACCTTGTTAAAATGTGAATGATTCTTTAATTTGCCTGAGATGAACACATTTTTCATAGTACTATTAAAGGTGAATATCCACTAGGCTTCATTTTGGATTATCACCACTTTCCAATTAGTGGAGTGAGTTTTACTGAGGTTTTAAAAATGTTGAGATTTTGGATTAAATGTTTCCAGAAGGGAGATAACTATTAGGTTGGCTCTAAACTCTTGATGTAGTTCTCAAGCAGTTAAAGGGGTAAAGATGCAGCAGTCACATGGTTTTAGGATGTAAACCTCAAAATTGCAGAGGCAATTGCTTGCTTGATTTGGTTGATATTCAGCCAAAATCTATGAGCTCATATTCACTGGTATTAACTATATTTACTACTACTAGAATGAAATTCAAATCATTCAGTGTGTAGCCCTAATAATAATCCTACATGACTAGGGGCTGCTTCTTCAACATTATTTCCACCTAATTTATAATCAAGATGTTCAATTAATAATTTCAGCACTTTACGCAGTGTTAAGTCAGCTGAAAAATATGTGATTTTTCCACTTTTCATTTTTCACAATGCTGAGGAATGCATAATAACCTGACAAAATGGGATGCCAGGAAAGCAACGATTATTAACAGACTAATGGGAAAAGGAAAGGATTTTAAGAGAAAAGCTGAAAAGTTGATTGAGTTCTGTAAAAATGTAAAGGCACAGAATTATTGCAAAAATAAAGCAGCCATGTCTATAACACTTTTTTTTTAGTTATTAGGATTTCTTTGGAAAAGAAAATTGATCCAGAAATAGCAAAGACAGCTACCTCTTTGTGTGTTTTCTCCATAGAATCTGCCAGAGACCTGGTGAAATTTCTACATTAATCTTAGCTTTGTTCATATTTATTTGGACTAGTGTATTTGTTTTTCCATCTCCCATATAGGACGTCATTTTCTGTGTTTTTAAAATAGCCAATTAACAAATGTTAATCTGGGTTATTTCAATTCATTATTAATTTGACTAATATTTATGTAAAATATTTTCTTAGTTTAACAGGATGAAGAGAAAATATAGCTAGTGAAAAAAAAGAATATATAGCAAGTTATGTAATAATGGTTACCATTACACTGATAAATGTTTTATGTATTTTTTATTCCATTAGTGTCTCATCCTATGAAATAGATATGGTAAGTTACATTTTAGATGCATTTTGAGCATGAATATATGGAAAACTGGATTTTTAAATGGCTTTCATAGCTGTGGGTTAGGTCAAGGTTAAGGTCAAAGTTAGGATCTAAGTTAGTTTAGTTTGACTGAAGGGTAAGGCAGTGCACAGACTGTTAATAAACCTAGAAGAGAAATTTTCTCTTATAGTACTATAATAAGCCCATACAAATAAGCACTTGAGTCGGAAAAAAAAAATACATTAGCCACACTGTTAGGTCTTTTGACAACTGAATCATTTGCTCTAAAGCAATACACAGCTGCCATTGTAGCATTTGAGGGAGAATAAATAAGACATTCTAATATTCACCATATATATTATATTGGAAGCATATTCCTATTTACCATTAAGTATAACTAATCAGTATTCTAGAGAGAATGAAATGTAGAGGTGGTCCCCTTAAGGGAATTATTCATTTCCTGGCAGGTCTAGATGGAGAACCTTCTGTGTGCTGAGCATTGGAGTGGGAATGGGGAATGGATGTGCATATAGGGAAGAAACTTTAGGGTGTTTGACACCTGGAAGAAGAATGATAATAGTGAGAGATTATTAGAAAATGAAGACATGACATAACAAATTTACCCAGTTACAGTATATCCTGATTCTGTTCTGCTCTTGTATACTCTAGGTCTCTGTCAAAGCAAGGCCACTTCAAAAAGAAGACTAAATTAGGAATAGTATCTTACTTCATTGCCTTAGCCTTGCCTTAGAGATACAGTAATTGCAGTTGTCCCTCTGTATCTAGGATGGGTTCCAGGACCCTCAAGGATATCAAAATCTGAAGATATTCAAGGCCCTTATACAAAATGGTGTGGTGCTTTCATGCATATTAAGTAATTTATTGATTTCTTAACTATCTAATGTAAGAAAAATGTGATGTAAATAGTTGGTATGCTCTACTGTTTGGGGAATAGTGAACTAAATTAAATATCTACCAGTTCAATACAAACACAACCACTGAAGGCCTATCTGCATAGTTTCCCATCATTGTTGGATGAATCCTTGGATGTAGACCTGGGTATGCAGGGCCAACTGGGTTTCATTCTTACTCAACTAGCAGTGGTAGGCTATAGCAAACTGCTTCCAGGAGCACAGCCATTTCTTGAACAAAAGATTAACAAGAGAGTAAGAGGACTGACACTTGATCTCCAGAGTAGTTTTTTTTTTTTTTTGAAAGAATTGTTAGAACTGTTAAATTTCAGAAATTTTTTTCTCATGGGCAGAAAATAAAATTTCGAGAGCATTTATTCCATCTTTCCATTTATTTTTATTGAGGAGGTTTTAACAATATTGTTAAAAAAAGAAGCACCAGACCCAAAATTCCATCAAGGCTTACTACCTAACTTATTTATAGTTTTTGTATGTCCTCCAAATGAAATTTTAAAACTATCAATCTAGAATTTTCCCATCAGCTCTATGAGCTAATCTGTATGATAAGACCCCTAGGCTAAGGGAAGATGACCCTCTTTTTGATTATGAAAGCTTCATTTCATACAACTCCTTTCTGTATATTTCTACTTGTTAAATGGGATAATGCCTGACTCATGTATCATTTTAAAAAAGTCATTTTGGTGTTTAACTTTATTCTAATGAATATTTATTTTTTAACATACTAAATGAGAAAACTGAGGTCCAGACAAAGTTTAGTCAACTGCATGAAGTGACAGCAAGTCAGTAACAGTATTTTCAAACAGATACTCCACTATATTACACTGCCTGTAAAAAAAGTCTAAGGAACAATATTTTTCCAGAAAGATGTAAGGACAACTTGAGGATTTTATATTAAAGCTATAAAACTTTCTGTTGATGCTGCATCAACCTTGTACATGATTCGCTCTTACCGATGAAGCAGGAAATTCATGATGGAAATTAATTCCCTTGGTATCTAAGAAGCCAGAAACTCTTTGAAAGGTAAAACAAGAGATACCATTGACTCTGTTGAATATATTCCAATGCCTACTATAATGAAATAAGTCTAAACCTTTGAATGAGTAGGGAATGCTGTAGATTTTCCTTTTTATAGAAAGAAATAATTTAATTTTTTAATAGACATCCCCTGAGATGGAAATTACTTTTTATGTAAACTCAGCTGAGCTGTTTGGAGTTAGTTATTGAAAGATGGCCTCAATCATTTTCAAGGTCAGGTGAGAGTGAAATATTGTCCCCCAAATATTAACAATTTCTAGTCTGCTAACTGATGGTTCAGGAAGACTCAAGACACCTATAAGATATGATTTTGGGGGTATCCAAAGTCTTCACTGTTCCAAATCTCTTTCCCAACAATGTCACAAATGCTTGAGATTAAATCTTTGTACATATGCACTTGGGATCTCAAAGTCTTTAATCTTCCTGCATTTCTTTCTGAAATGCAAGCACTTTCTATGAAAAAAACACTTTAAATCATTATCAGTCAAAAATCTCCTATAATACTTAAGAGTAAACTGGGAGCACATAGGTTAAAAAAAGGAAAGGGGACCAAAGCTAGAGCTAGGGAGCGAAATCTTGAAAGCTGGGAGCTAGGACTATCAAATATGAACCTTCAGGGCAACATAATTTTGCCTGGAGCTTTTTCTGACCTCGGAAAGGACAATGTGGGTTGTTAGGTGCATCAGAGTATTAGATTTTTTTTCCCTAGCTGTCCTGAGTGGGATTAAATATCACAAGCATGCTAAATTAAAATTTTCCCTTAAAAAATATTTAACAATTGCTTATATGATGCATGTCTTGACATTTTGAAGGATTATTCAAAGTCTTTTTGTATTAGGATAATGACTTCCAAAGCACTTACCATCTTGTGTCAGTCAAATGCAAACACTGCTCATCACTGTGTGGATATGAAGTATTGAATATGTAAAAATCATAGAAGGTGGTGACACAAACAGAACAAAGTCATACTATTTGGAATTTAGGAATCCTGTTCTCTAATTTCAGTCACTAATGACTTCAAATAAAGTTGCTAGATAGCTGAAGTGACATCCCATATCTTATATAATTTTTACTATTTTCTAAGATACATTTATTTGTTTATCATCATCATGATCATCATGTCAAGTGAAGACTCAAAAGAAGTGATAGATAGTAGATACTTGCTTAAGAAATCAGAATAATTAATAAGGCTTCTCAATCCTGCTGTATGTTCCTTTGCACCCTGAGGTCTGTTTTTGTCCAATCACTTGCTGGTTTTACAAAGATCCCTGGTGACTAATAAGCAATTGCCTGTGACGTAATTTTGTTCTTTTCTTTTTCATTGTCTTTGGCATTTATATTCTCAATCATCTTCCTTTTCTGTAAACTCTCTTCTTTAATGATAGGATAGTTTTCTGATATACCTACATATCTGATCTTTCTTTTACCCCTTCTCTTTCCTTTTGTATCCTCCACATATGACTATATCCACAATTTTCAGGACCCTGGCCTTGTACTCTTAGGAAAAAAACATAGTTTTAATTCCAAATTTTATGTTAAGGAGGTTCTATTTTGTAAGTGCTACTGAGGTCAGGAAGAAGAAAAGATTTTCTGAAAGTGATGGAAGATTAGTTTTCATTTTGTCAGGTGCCATCCCACATAATAATTAACTACCAGATTTATAATGGCAGGCAATCCCTAAATTTTATTTTCTTTAACATTTGTTTTGCAATGATAGCCAATGGACTCTCCACCTTGGTGCTCTTAAAACAACCTCAAAATGAAGATACCCTAAATTTGTTTTTGTCCAGTCTCCCTTTAAGAGTCACAATTTTGGTTAATGTATTCATACTCTCTTTATAATTCACCATCACATACAAGACATTGGGGTCTTGGTTTCCCATATTCATTTACTGAGTCTTTTAGATAACTGATTTGTAAGGATTTGTTAGCCACATTTCCTTTGCTAAAATAGTAGCTCTAGTCCTTCTATCTTTGTATGGGTTATTTTTTTGACAACTATTTATTGTGCACCTATAACCTTTGATCATAGTTCTATAGGTTGTGGGAAATTCTACTCTAGATTTCTGCCCTCTAAGGAACATAATACAGTCTGATAGACTGTGTGATCTCATTTCACTCTTTTTTCTACCTCCCTTCTTTCTAATACATCTTGACTACTCTTTCGTGTTTGTTCTACATACCCTTTGAATCATATTACTTACATGCTTTAAACAACTTTTATGTTTATCTATTTTAGGAGGTCAATTATTATTTGTGTTTGCAGACTCCTACATTTTTATCCCAACATAATTCTCTGAATATAACCTCCTTTTGCTCCATAGCATTTGCTGTTATCAGGGTTATCTACTCCTTGTCCCTCAAGCAGACCATACTGCTTCATAACAAACCATTATGAGTTTTTGATTACCAACTTGTCATTACTGATGTGCATCTAATACTCTTGCTTCTTCCACAGAATCCACCCTCCAGACCTAAACAATCTAAACAATCTTCCAGTCAGTTGTCTGTCCTTGTCCTCCATTCCAGCAACACTGGCCCTTCTTTTCTTATTTTTATTTTCCTTAGCAAGTTACTATTTAAAAATCTGTGTGTCTTCACTGCTTATTTTGTTTGTGATATTTGCCTGTTAGGCTATGAACTCTAAAAGTGCAGGGATTTTTGTCCATTTTGCTCGCTGCTAATCACCAGTGCCTGAAATAGTTTTAATTATATACTGGGAACTCAGTACATTCACTTGGAATGAATGGATTCATTAATTCAATCTTTCAGATCTTTGACTTACTAATATGGGGTAATTTGATTATATACATATATACATCTATATGTACATGGTTTTTGAAATATATTTAACATATATTTTATTTAATGAAATGGACACTTGACAGAAATCCAAATCTATGAACTCTGGAAGAGAAGCGTTCAGGAATATCATTTATTTTTAATTAAGGGTTTCCATAGATTACAGATTCATTTTGTCTTTCTATTGACCCCATTTTTTAGACATCTCTATTTGCTTGCCATCCTCATAAAATTTTCATATCATAGATATACTATATCTGTTTATATATTGTGGCCATCTGAGGACATTGACTATTTTAATAGTTGACATTTTTTTCCTATTCCTTCCCTCCCCTTCAAAACAAATTTCTGTCCTTGGGGGTAATGTGGCTTCCATTGAGAATGAATACCTCAGAAAATGCAAGAAATATATTTAAAAATGAAAGCAAACATAAATCATCCCCTGCAGCTAAACATGGTCCTGTGTCATAGACTGGTGGTTCTCACACTTGACTGGGTCACCTGAGCATTTGCTAAAGACAATTTGTTTGGTTCAGTTCCCAGAGCTCCTTATCCACCAGGTCTCCATTGGGTTCCAGAACCTGGCTTTCTCATAGATTCCTAAGTGGTGCTGATGTTATTTAAGATATCACTTTTTGAGAACCACTGTTTTAATTAATGATTTTTAGGGGAATAAAGTTACTAAATATGTTGTTTGAAATGTTCTGCCATTATAATAACTAAAATTTTCTTCAAAGATTGAGTAGATTACTAAAAGTCATGGCTGAATCTTTCTTTAAGACTTTAAAAAATTAAGCTGATGAAAGGCAGGTATGGCAGATCTGAGACCAGAATGGAACCTGTGGCTTCCCAGTGCAGTGATTTAAGTAAAATACTAGTGGAATTTTAGGTGAAAAGGGCCTTCTTGGAGATCTGCTTTGATTTCAAGATCTCTTTTCACTTTAGTGCATGCTCACCTTTACTTTCCTAATGAACTATAGCAAATTTTATGTGAGGAATTGTAATTTCATTGTATCCTCTAATCAGTTTTAATCTGATGAATGTGAACAGATGCTTACAGATCACAAGTTGCATGATCTGCTTGATGGAGTCACAAAGGGACTAGCGAAAGATTCAAAACTTATGGCAAAAGGTATAGAGACAGATAAAATGAGTGACTTTTTTTTACAGTTGAAGTCTATCAGAGCTGAATTGCAAATGTCTAAGTTAAATGTGCTTAATCTAGATGAATTTAATCAGCTTGTTGGAGAGTGAGTGCATGATAGAAATATGGTTCTTCTTTTCAGGATAGTACCCCAAAGAGAGGTGGAATTATAGAAGTTAAAATGGAAATATTTTCAAAGTCCAAACACATCTCCAAAGAATATCCCAAAAAATCAGCTTCTATTTGATACTTAACAAGTGCTGTACAACTCAGTCTATCTCAAACTGTGCCTTTGTGTCTAAAAAAGCCAAGCTACGAATTAGTACTGACTTGCCTTTTTTAGGCCCAGGGGTATTTAGTCCAGACTAGAATGCATGGTCTTTTACTTGCATGAACACCTTTAAGAAGCAAGACAAAGTGATATTTTAAAAATAGAGCTTCAAAGCCTAAATAACAAAGCAAACAGAAAGCTCATTTGATGTGTCCACTCTCTATCTTCAGGATCACACTATTGATCCATTTCACATAGATTAACTCCGATGCTCTACTACTCATTGTCTGTGATAATCTTGTATTTGCCTGCACAGCACTTCACCTGGCTTCTTGGATAACAATACCCAGGAAATGAGGGAGGCTGTGGCGAAGTCCTGGATAAAGAGACACACTATTCTTTGTTTCTCATACTTCACTGTCTTCTCAGCTTTTCTTCCCTCTGCCTTTCACTTCTGTGTTTGCCAAAAAAAAAGAATTAATAGAGTGGAAGTTTTAGATCTGAGGCAGGTTTCATTGGCATGGATGCTTTACCCAACCTATTCTGAGCTAAGTAGCAGGTCACTGGGAGACTGTCTATATGCTAAGTTGCTCTTTTGCTGAAGGCTTTTCTGAGAGTGAAATTATTATTTGCCAACTACTGTAAAGCAGACATTTTATGTGTCCTTACTTGAGAAACCCGTTAAAGCTATTTATTCCCATGTTGAGATTGAACAACAATTTGAAATGATCAGCAAAATAAGCTGGGCTCTAAATGTACACAGCAAGTTGTATGATCCTGTCTTCAGCTTATTTGCAGCTTCCCTCTTCTTTGTACCTGTAGAATGGGTAGCACTTAACAGCCTGCTTATGAGGAGGAGGTATTACTATTCTTAATACATTTTATTAATCTTTAGCATGTTTTTATAGCCATGCAGTTCTACCTGAAATATAATTAGGCATTCTCATTTGTGACCTGAGTTTCTTCCTTACTGGTCTCTAGACCACAATTTTTGCAAGTCTTAAGTTGGTGAGCAAATAAACACAATTATGTTCATACTGTAAATGCAATTTAAACACCTATAGAAGCTGCAAGTGAGAAATTTCTCATGCCCAATTACTCATATTTTTCAATGACCTCAGGCAAGATTTCACTGCTTGTCATTGTAAACAATCAGTACTCCAGCTCCTCTGTCCCCCGGCCTTCCTTTTTATTTTTTATTTTTTTTTAAATTTTTGACATTTTCTTACATTGTTAATTCTTGGACAGTATACCTAACTATACCTCAGGTATAGTTCCCTTAGTTCTCCCACCACAACAGCATTTGTGATACATCTCCCCTGCCCCTTGTGTTCTTCTCTCCTGTTTTGACTTCCCTCCCTCCCTCCCCATCCCCTGCTCTATGCCTCAGATCTATTTTATACCCTCATTCTCCCATTAGACTAGTTCACTCAAGACTTAAATTGGGGGCCTCCCTGGTGGCGCAGCGGTTGAGCGCTGGGCTGCGAAGCTGCCTGCAGCCTCTGCAGCGCTGGTTCAATCCCCGGCCACAGGGCGAGGGTCCCACATGGCGCGCAGACCTCTCCTGCTGCCCACTGTTCCCCTCAGCAGTGTATTTTGTCAGTCTGTCTGTTCTACTCCCCGCTCTGGCTCTGGTGAATTCTCTCAACTTCCTGCGCTTCTGATTGTACCCAGTGCTTGTATAAATAAATATTAAAAATCTTTAAAAAAAAAAAGACTTAAATTGGATTTTCTTCCACACCTATTTCAAAACAAAAAGAACATAATTTTTGTGCACTCAAAATTACTTGAAGTAAAGAATTATTTGAAATAAGGAAACATATTTCTTTAATATTTTCATTTGGCCTACTTACATGTAATTTTGCTGTAATATAAATCTATTACAGGTGTGGATAAATGTTTTTATATATGTAGATTATATGTATATATATTCTCTAGTCTATGGAAGAAAATTTTTTATTTTAATTTGGAGAGTAAGTCATTTAAGTATGTGGAAATGGGGGGTGGGGTTGATATACTAAGTGCTCTTATCTCAAAAGATTATTATAACTTTTGTGTACAGCCAATGGCAAATGAACTGTGGTGCAGAGTAAGAAGACCAAGGTAGAAGGCAATTTCAATAGTCCATGTGTCAGGTGGTGGTAGTTCAGTTATAGAAATGTAGATGGTATATAGTAAACAGATTTTATATATATATATATATATATATATATATATATATAATAGAAATAGGGTTTGTAAACTTTGTTGATGATGGAGAGCTAGTGAGGAAAAGCATACAATAAAGATTCCTAGCAATGGGTGGATAACAATGACCAAAAAAAAGGCTTTGTGAGTTAAATACAAGAACTCTGAATTAGATATATTGATTTTGAGCTCTCACATATAAACAAAAGGTGGTGTTACACATTCACTGGACATATGAGTTTAAAACTCAAACAACTGAACTAGAAATATGTTTTTAAGAACTTGATATTATAGAGTGGAATTTTAAGTTTATGGAGTTATATGATCTTACTTTGTGATACACTGTGAATAGAGAAGAAGAATATGACCTAAGCCTGGGGCTCTTTAAGATTTAGATGTTGATCAAAAGAGAAGGCAGCGATGGGGATGGAGAAGAAACAGCCTCTGATATAAGAGAAAAAAATAGAGTGAGCAATATATATATATATATATATATATATATATATATATATAAAAACTTATGGAAAAAATATTCCAAAACAGAGAGGAATCAACTGTATCAAATGTTACAAAGTTATATTTGATAGAAGATTGTCACTTGTTCAAAAAGAGAGTCACTTATGACCGTGCTAAGTGTTATTTGTAGGTTAGTGAAGAATTAAGTCAGATAACAGTGAGTTGTGGGGGAAAGAGAGGTGAGGAAAAGGCGACTATGAATGGAGGAAGAACTTTGATAGTTTCATTCATTAAGGAAGCAGGAAAATGCGATAGATAATGGGAAGAAAATGATATCAAAGGAGGATTCTGTTGGACATTTTATATTGAGGCATATTTTTAAAATTAAGACAAAGGTCCTTTTTTTAAAAAAAAAATTATACAAGCACTGGGTACAGTCGTAAGCGCGGGAGGGTGAGAGAATTCACCACAGCCAGAGCAGGGAACAGAACAGGCAGATGGACGAAATACACTGCTGAGGAGAGTGGTGTGCTCAGCAGGAGAGGTCTGTCGCTCCATGTGTGACCCTTGCAGGTGGCCGGGGATCGAACCGGCACTGCAGAGGGATAGCTTCGCACTGCAGAGGCTGCGGACAGCTTCACAGCCCAGCGCTCAAACACTGTGCCACCAGGGGAGGCCCCAAAGGTCCTGTTTTAAGGGTGGAAGCAGTAATCTGAGGGGGATGGGTGAAGAGAGAATTGTAGAACAGTGTTTGTCTTGAGTACTAAGAAGTTGATGAGATGGGCCTCCCCAGTGGCGCAGCGGTTGAGTGCTGGGTTGCGAAGCTGCCGGCAGCCTCTGCCGCTCCGGTTCGATCCCCGGCTGCTCCCCAGCCACTGGAGGGGGGTCCCACATGGCGCGCAGACCTCTCCTGCCGCCCGCCGCTCCCCTCAGCAGTGTACTTTGGTCCTTCTGCCTGTTCTGCTCCCCGCTCTGGCTCTGGTGAATTCTCTCACCCTCCCACACTTCTGACTGTACCCAGTGCTTGTATAAATAAATAAATAAATCTTTTTAAAAAAAAAAAAAAGTTGATGAGGATTCATGGCCAATCTGGCTTTAGATAGAGGCAGCAACATTTGCTTCATTATACTAAAGGAGAAGGCATAATAATCAGGGCTGATATGTATGAGAAGTGATAGACCACTTGATTAATAGAGGAGGTCATTTTTCTTTTTGTCTATTTTCTTAATGAAAAATGAGATGTCATGAGGTATGAGTGATGGACTGAAGGGGGCTTTGGATGTTTAAGAGGGAAGTGGAATGTATAAAGTAGTAATTTTCTACAATGAGAAAGATATTTACTTGGAAGATGAAGTAAGATTATCTTGACATGTTGATAAATTTAAGTAAAAACGGTCAAATGCATTATGTGATCTTCTCTAATCATATTCAGTTTTTCAAGTCTACACAGAGTAAGCAGTCATTTAACAAGGATTGTACTTTTCAAGAAGGGTTTATAGGGCATAAGACAAGAGTAAGGGGTATTTACGATACTCCTTAATATATGTTTATATTAAGGCCACAAAAACCTACATAGATTAAAAGAGGAGATATAATCCTTCTAGGTATCTACCTGAAAAATATAAAATAACTGCTGCACCTCCCCCCTGCAGTAACCTTTAGGAATGGCTTTCGCCATGGTCCCTAGGTCCGGCTGGGCAACCAGAGTGCAGGGGGAGAACAGCAAAACACCCTGAAGCAGAGGAAGTACAGCAGAAGTTCCCTGAAAAGACAGAAGCTTATCAAAAGATAATGACCACCAAGAACCACTACAAGAATGCTAAAAATCTTATCCTGTCTTTCTAGAACTACAAACTTTTATCCCTTATTGTCTTTCTAAACTTCCTTCTTCTATAATGGTCATTGCTTGTTATGTAGATCACCACCCTGATGGTGATAGGCTGAGCCCATGAGCAAGCTGATTTCATTGATATTCATCATTCCTGTGCTTTTGGACAAATAGTTTGTGAATGTCCCTCCTGTATGGATGTACATCATCCTCCCAAATTGGGAGTTAATCCCCAAGGTTTGAAACCTCAGGTCCTCTGGCAAATGGATGTAACTCATGTCCCCTCTTTTGGGAGACTCTGCTTTGTTCATGTAACCATTGACACGTTCTCCCATGCCGTTCACGCCACTGCTCGTACTGGCGAAGCAGTCAAGGATGTTATTCAGCATCTTACTGCGTGCTTTGCTGTTTTGGGTAAGCCAATTAAATTAAAAACTGACACTGCTCCAGCATATACTTCAAAATCATTTCAATCATTTTGTGACCAATGGCGTATTGCTCATGTTACCGGCATCCCATACAATCCTCAAGGTATAATAGAAAGAACTCATCAAACATTGAAAACCCAAATTGACCGTCTGCAAAATATTTCCCATTTTTATTCCCCTCAACATCTCCTTCAACATGCCCTATTTGTAATTAATCATCTTAACTCTGATAATAAAGGTATTACCCCTGTGGTGCGGCATTGGGGATACACTGATGTCTCCAATCTACCTCAGGTTAAATGGAAAGACCTACTCACTGGCGCCTGTAAAGGCCCAGATTTGCTACTCGCCTCAGGGCGAGGTTATGCTTGCATTTTTCCTCAGGATGCCGACTCCCCTGTCTGGATCCCGGACAGACTCATCCGCCACTGCCCGCCGGTCTCGAGCATGAGCCCAGGTTTTCCATCACCGACGGAAGATGGTGGGCTTGACAAGTAAAATGTGTCATCTTCAGCTCCAGCGGGAAACTCCCAGCTGCCTTCCAACATGGGATCACATAAAGGCCCTCACGACCATGGCTGAACATCTAGTTCAACAAAATAATGCTCCACGCACAGCCACATCAATTTTCCTGGCTATCATTGCCATCTTGGCGACTCAATCCACGCCTGTACAGTCGGCCCACTTTTGGGCTTATGTACCCGAGCCGCCTTTTCTTCATCCCGTTCCCTGGACTAAAAATTCTGCCATAAAAGTTTACGTCAATAACACTAACCTCCTTGGTGGGTTAGCTGATTTTCACCCTGAACATATGGTTTCTTCCCCTATTGATTATGAGGGTTTCTCTGACGACCCTCCACTCTGTGTCTTTACTAACTCTGTATCCCTTCCTGGTTGTATGATGCTACATTATGTTTCCATGCTCACTGATGCACCACCTCGTACCCCTCCGGAGAACCACGCACGGACAACAGAGACCGTGTTGTCTGGGGTCTGACATTTATGGCTTTGGACCAACTGACGGCAGACAATGAAATCCGCACCTTTTCCTCACCATCCTTTACTCCCCCTTTTCCCAACTGTGTTCAAAAATACCGGGATGTTGACCAATTCTGGGATTCCCTTATTTCTTACCCAGTTTGGCTACATTGTGGTTTTTCTCAGGCAATGCCTATATCCCCTCTCAGGTCTCAGTTTACTGTGTATGATTTTTCATTTGCTGTTCCAGCCCTTCACTACAGAAAGTTTTCTGTTGGATGGGTACCACCTATGTATGCTTTTCATCATCATAATAAGACTTATTTCCAGCCTGAACTTTTTTGCCTCTTCGCTGCTGTTGATGCCATTCACTTCAAACAACCTGGATACAACACAACCAAAGTTCCTGTGCGTGCCTGCATTGGATACCCCTTTGCTCTGCTCCTGGGAAATGCTTCATCCACACGTATCCAATCCCGCAGGAACTCTTATTTTATCCAATGTTCGGGTTGTGTGGTTACTAATTGTATTACCCCCTCTCTTGTTCGTCTATATCCTGTGGTGGTCTTGCTCAAAAGACCCTCCTATGTTATGTTACCTGTTGATTTACATGATATGCCTTGGTATGATAATACTGCCATGCAAGTTTTAGATGAAGTACATGCTCTTCTTCGTCCCAAACGTTTTATTGCTACCCTTATTCTAGGCATTGCCGCTCTGATTTCCTTAGTTACCTCTTTAGCTGCTTCCTCTGTTGCTTTAATTCAGGAAGCTAAGACAGCTTCTTTTGTAAATGACCTTACCAAAAACGTGTCCATGGCGCTCGCAATACAGCGGGACATTGATTATTATATAGAAAGAAAGTTAAATGCTCTGGAAGAAATTGTTATTGCTATTGGCAATGAGGTTCAACTTCTCAAACAACAACTGTCTACTCGTTGCCATGTTCAGTTTTGTTTTATTTGTGTTACGCCTTTACATTATAACTCTTCCTTACATTGGAATCTTACCAAACATCACCTATTGGGCATCTGGCAAGACAATGACCTTTCTCATGACCTTTCGTCTCTCCAAGCTGAAATTTCTGCTATCAGTAAGTCTCATCTGCACACTTCACTCTCTTCCTTTGCTCATTCTCTAGCTTCCACTCTCCAATTTTTGACTCCTACTCACTGGTATCATCTTGTTCTCTCCTTTATTGTTCTTTCCCTACTCATCCTGCTCCTTTGTTTACTCCTTCCCCTCTGTGTCAGCTTACTTCACAGGTCCATTCATCATCTTCAAGGAGATATGTATGCCTTCCAGCTCCATTCTAAAAACAAAGGGGGACCTGCTGCACCTCCCCCTGCAGTGACCTTTAGGAATGGCTTTCGCCAAGGTCCCTAGGTCCAGCTGGGCAACCAGTGCGCAGGGGGAGAACAGCAAAACACCCTGAAGCAGAGGAAGTACAGTGGAAGTTCCCTGAAAAGACAGAAGCTTATCAAAAGATAACAACCACCAGGAACCACTACAAGAATGCTAAAAATCTTATCCAGTCTTATCTTTCTAGAACTACAAACTTTAATCCCTTATTGTCTTTCTAAACTTCTTTCTTTCTTCTATAAAGGTCATTGCTTGTTATGTAGATCACCACCCTGATGGTGATAGGCTGAGCCCATGAGCAAGCTGATTTCATTGATATTCATTGTTCCTGTGCTTTTGGAAAACATATATATACTGGTCACAAACTCAAAAAAAAATTACACTCAGATTTTTACTCTTTTTTTTTTAATTTTTTTATTATTTTTTTAATAATTCTTTTTTTTTAATAGAGGCATGTTTTATTTATTTATTTATTTGTTCATTTGTTTTGTTTATACATGCACTGGGTACAGTCAGAAGCGCGGGAGGGTGAGAGAATTCACCAGAGCCAGAGCGGGGAGCAGAGCAGGTAGAAGGACCGAAGTACACTGCTGAGGGGAGCAGCGGGCTGCAGGAGAGGTCTGCGCGCCATGTGGGACCCTCCGCTGGTGGTCGGGGAGCAGCTGGGGATCGAACCGGCACTGCAGAGGCTGCGGGCAGCTTCGCAACCCAGCACTCAACCGCTGTGCCACCGAGGAGGCCCCAGATTTTCACTCTTGAAGTATGTCTGTTTGTCATTTCTTTCACCGACGCCCTGACCACCCTGCACGCTTCTCTCAACCCTGAGGTGGCCTCATCGTCTACTGCTGTGCTGGTCCGCGGCAATAACTAATTTGAAGATGTATATATACACACTCCTATGTTCATTATAGCACTATTAATAATAGCCAAGCTATGGAAACTGCCTCAGTATCCAAAACAGATGAATGTATAAAATGTGATGTATATATACATAATATATACACAATGGACTACTGATTGTAAGATTCAGAAATCTTACCATTTGCAGAAACTACAGGGTATTATGTTTAGTAAAGTAAATCTTTGTCTTAGAGAAAGACAAAGACCAAATCATTTCACTCATATGCATAATATAAAGAAACAAAGCAAAGAAACAGAAAAAAAAAAAAATGCCCCTGAAATCTAATTTAGAATTGAGAATACCAGAAGAGAAGCAGGGCATCTAATGAGGATGAGGGTCAATGGATTATGATCAGAATTACTGGGACATTTGTAGTTCAGAATCAACTGACCACTTGTGTGGGACAGGAGCAAATTATCAAGAATGAGAGAAGTGATGGTCAGAAAATTAGACACTGGGATTCAATATTTCAAAGTTGTTGGTGATGGTAAGGTTGAGAATATAACCATGGAAGTAAATGGCTCCAATGACATGAATGGAAATCTCATTGAAAGTAAGGAAAACAAGTTTCTGAAGGTGACATATTATTGAATCTGGCATGTTCATTTTGCCACTTTTTTTTCTTTTTGCCTACATTACTGTACGATGAACCTTCAATGATGTGAGTACCTGTTTTTTTCAATTGTCTTAAAAGGCCAAGGAAAATAGTTTGTCAAAGAAAGAACAAAAACTCTCAGTAAATATTAACAACCAAAAAATAAAGGAATAAATGGTAATATTTAGCATTTTAAAGATGAAACAAGAAGAAACTTGCATTTCAATGCAACTATTTTATGGATAAAATAACTGACATCCAGAAGATAAATTACTCAGGGTTGCATGGCTTATTAGTGCATGAAATGAGACTAGCTCGAGTTACTAAAACCAATGTATTTTCTAGGAGAAATATCTCAAAATACATGGTTAGTACTTACATTTCAACATCATCATAAGCAGATAAAGAGGTAAGAATAGAGTTTGAATCAAAGTTCAATATCATTGATATGCTAGACTTCATGTGCAAACTAAGAGCCAAGAACAATTTTGTGCCAATCTTTTAGAACCTCACAATTCTGTTGTATTCATGACTGTCCCCTTGTTTGTTTGCAAAGCAATATTTGCATTACAAATATTATATAACTATGTAATTACTCTAAGTAAACTGCCAGCCAGGGAATGTAAAAATTAAATCAAAGTACTATTTTCACAATGGGCTATGAAAACTCCTAGTCAGATGAAGTTGCTGGTGGAAGTAAAAAAGGAATTGGGTGCATCAGTGAAAAATAAGAACAATTTGAGGGCCATAGTGAACTACCATATGTTAGGAATCAAAATTTACAGGATTTCTTTAGTGGAAGGAGCCAATCTCTCCAGTAGAGAGCAAGATGTGGACACATTTCTCTTTAAATTCTTACATTTTCTACCCCATGTTCTTGGTTGCTTTTATGATTGCACTAGTCAAGAGTCAAGCCTCTACTTGTATCACAGCGAGCGGCAAAGCCCACGTTCACAGTTCTATATCCAATGGTTGCAGCTGAGTCTTAGCTCTAAGTTCTTTCCTCGGTTGGAAATGTACCTAAATTAACTTTACTTCCTCCCCTGTACTCTTCAGTTTGAGTTCTCAAGAATCTCCTTGAGTTATGAATACACATTATTTAGTATCTTTTTTTTTAACATAATGTGTTTCCTTATTAGTAATAACTCAAGTGATTTCCATTATCAGAAAAATAGAAATATAAATAAAATGAGAAGAGATCAAGAGACAGAATAAATTTAATGGTCATTGTTTCTTAGTTCTTTTCCTATAAGGAAAATGCTAAGTGTTTCTGGTACTTGTGTAAATGTATTATGTAGACATTTATGTGTATGAACGTGTGTGTGTGTGTGTTAAAGAAGAGGAAGACAATGGTATACTAATTTTGTAACTAACCATATATTTAGTAGAACTTATGTCTATTGGAGTCAGACATTTAGAGGAGTAAATTCTGAAGCCACTAATTACTAATTCCTTCATTTCCCTTTCCTAGAGAAAGTAACACGTATTTACCCTGTAGGTGTGTCTGGCATACTAAATTAAAAATAAATGTTGCTTTTTTTTCCATTTCCTGAACCTTAGAGATACCCAATTATGTTACCAAGTTCTAATAAATCAAATGCTATTGATATACTTGGGAAATAAGATACTGGAAAAATACAAAAGGTGCAGGCTATTAAACCTATCCTTAAAATATTTAAAATTTAACTGGAAAAGTAAGATGTTTATGGAAATAATAATTAAAATTGTTACAAATAATAAATATTTCAAGTACCTAATTAGCATTTTAAATGCTGCATCTGAACTGGTAAGATTACTATGTATATTAACGCACATAAGATTGATGAAAATAGAGGTTAAAATTATACTTACAAATTTTATAGATAGAATAGAGTGGGTCATAGTGATTATTTAGTTTAATCCTCCCTTTTCAAAATGAGGAGATTGAGATTTAGAAATTTGATATGCTTTGTCCAAGTCACACCATTAGATTCAGAGCAATTAAATGAAGTAAGCGCAGAAGCAAATCTGTAGAAGTAATGTCACCAAATTACATTCAGTGGAAATATATATTCTCCAATCTGTTTAATTCATTCTTTATATTTTAGTGTACAAATATATCCCTTTGGTCCAAGTGAAATTAGTTTTTAAACTTCGTCCATTTGATTGTGACATGAACATTAAAGCCATTTAAACAGAGGGTAATACGTTTTTGGTGTTATACGAGAGAAAATGATTTATCTTCAAAGCTACTTAAAAAGATATACTAACTGCTGTCATTCCCTTTGACTGGGATATTCCATAGGTACAAAGGTTCAAAGACACTATTAGCAGTTTCAGGAAAAACTTTCAAATTGATGATTGCTTTAGACCAGGATAGACATAGTGTTTGACATTAAAGTTTGACATTATGAGGCTTCTGTTAATGAAAACTGTGTTGGAAAGTGATGAAAAGAATATTAGAAGGTCTATGGAATAGGTATCCTAGGTACTAAGATGAATTAGAGGCCAACTACTCTATTTTTATGGTTAACCACAGCCAACCATATGTGTGACTAAGGAAGAAAAAAGATAGAATGGGTATTCTCCAACAGCTACTTCCGTTTACCAGTGAGTAACAGATACAAAGGAATCTGAGAAGAAATAGCTCATATAAAGGTAACTTATTTTTCCTCAGTGAATCTTGAATTTGCAAAATATATTCTCTTTTTTCTGGCCTTTTCCTTTCTTTTTTCTGGCCTTAAATGACATGATCTATACACTGACAGTGCATTTTGTGGTATATTTTGTCTATATCCTGACAAAATAGAGTCCCGTGTGTAGTTCATTAAACCATACAGTGAAATTAAAAGGCACTTCTACCCAAAATGACACTTAATAAATGTGTAACTCATATCATGGGAATATAGTTGACAGAAAATGCTAACAGATTCTAAAAGGACTAGAAAAAGTCAAATTAATTCATTGCTTCCAATAAAATTTAGGAAAACTCAATATTCCTAGTTTTTTTAAAGTTATGTCAGTCAGCTCAACATTACCCATGTCTCCTTTTTAACATTCAACCTTTATTGGTGATCAAATTCAGTTTAAAGTAGTATTCAAATGTTATCAAACATGTTTTAGGGTTGTTTTCAAGAAAAGAAGCTGGGATGAATAAGCTTTGCCTCCTACCTAAAAGAACACCCCCTTCTTTCAGAAGCCCTCTGATGCTTAAATACAATTTAGTGCTTAAATATATTGTATATTTTTATCATTTATTATTGAAACCCTTGGATTAATACTGTCACTTTAACTGGATTTTAAGTTTCTTTTTTTAAAAAAAGATTTATTTATTTATGCATACAAGAGGTAGGGTATAGGCAAGAGATATAGGGGTGGGGAGGTGAGAGGACCCACCAGAGGCAGAACAGGGAACAGAACAGGCAGAGTGACCAAACACTCTGCTAAGGGGAGCAGTGGGCGGCAGGAGAGGTCTGCTTCGCCATGTGGGTTGCTCCCTGTCCGGATGGGGATTGAGCTAATGCTGTGAACTACCTCGCAGTGCAGTGCTCTAACCCCCTCCATCACCAGGGAGGCCCTGGATTTTAAGTTTCTTAGTGCCAGGGATTATTTTCTGTTTTTCTTCTTATTTTGTGTCCTTCACAGTAACTCAGTCAGACACTGGAGATATTGTAGGAACCTCAGGGGCTCCCATTTTTCTGAATAATGTATTCTTGCTTATATCTTTTGACTCCAAAACAAAGAGTCAACTGATGCTTTTTGGAATGGAAGACCATTAATAAAATAATGCACAGAGAAACTGAAATGTATCTAAATATCAAAATTAAATATTGAGGATGTTGTAGCCTCCAATTTCTTGGATGTCTTACAGTGTGTGGACGTTGGGTGGGTTTCAGCAGACCTCTCCTTGCCAGGCTCACAGACCCCTTCCCAAAGGCAATGTCTTCCTGCTTGTGATTCTTAATACTCTGAATGTTGTTTTATTTTTTTTTTTATGTTCCCACATAGACGGGGGTCATTATTGTTATCATCTATAATAAACCCAAATAACCATAAATCCGTCATTCCTTACTGTTTCGTTTTTTTTAAGATTTATTTATTTATTTATTTATTTATACAAGCACTGGGCACAGTCAGAAGTGCAGGAGGGTGAGAGAGCGGGGAAGAGAACAGGTAGACTGACAAAACACACTGCTAAGGGGAGCAGCGGGCGGCAGGAGAGGTCTGCATGCCATGTGGGACCCTCGCCCGGTGGCCGGGGATTGAACAGGTGCTGCAGAGGCTGCAGGAAGCTTCGCAAGCCAGCGCTCAACCGCTGTGCCACCGGGGAGGCCCCTGTTTCATTTCTTTTTCAAATAATTTTAAATTATACCAGGAAAGAGATACTCCACAATACAAATTTTACACCAATTTCTGGGAGCTCATATAAAATCTCTCCTGTATCTTCTGGTTGCCACCAGAAAATGTGGACTATTGTCATTGAATAGAAGCCTTAAACTCATTAGGTCTTAGTGCCTGAAAAGATTTTGGAAAACATTGTTTTGAATAAGTAGAAAGGAGCCCGGAAATAGCAGAAGATGGTCACATGATCAATATTCAAATCCTCCATGTTTTTTTTAGCAGTTGTGTATAGCTTAGCAGGTGGGTCACCCTGTATCTGAAATCCCCTAGTGGTTTTCAACTAGGTGGGGGGGTATTGTCTGTGAGGGGACATTTTGGCAATTAGAGACAATTTTAGTTTTTATGAATTGGGGGAGAGTTCTACTGGCAACTAGCAGGTAGAAATGTTTAAGGATATTATTAAATGTTCTATTATGCACAAGGAAGACCCTCGTAGTTAAGAAATGTAAGCCCAAAATATGAAGAGTGCTGAGGTTAAAAATCCTACAATTGAGGGAAAAAAAAGAAAAGTAAAATAAAAATCCTGTGTGATTTTTAAGGTCTCTCTTCTTAAATTCTATGCTTACTTATTCTGTACAATTAAAATATAAACATCTGAAAAAGCCTATTCATTCTGTAACATTCTCTCTATAACTATGATCTCTTTCTCACATAATTCAGCTTGTCATTTCATACTTCATCCAACTTCACAACATGCTGACCTTCCAATGTCCTTCCACTTACAGTCAAAGCTTAAATTTCTCTGTCTAGAATCGACAACCTAGTTTTAGCATATCTATAAAACATTCTCTCCTACAATTTTTCTCATCACTAATATCTTCCATAAATGGATGTGTTGACTAAATCTACAGGTATAATAGACTACAACTAATTGCCATTACTTGGGGATTCATGAATCAGGCAGCATCTCATCTGATTGGAAAGTAGAAAGGCTCTGCAAGGAGCTGTACAAAATGGAAGTTTAATAGTAAAGAAAAAGGCAAAGTCACCTTATCCCAGGGGAATACGGGCATTAGGCAGATTACCTGGCTGGGAGTAACTGGGGAATTCTAGATTATCATTTTAAAATGTTATCCCTTGGTAGAGGCTGGAATTGGAACAGATTAGGTATTAAGACTTGGTGGCACTTGACATAAGTGATTATGCCATTTGGGACCTGTTATATTTAATGTTCCTTGTGGATCAGGTGCACTTGTATCAGCTCCTATTGTCTTACAAATTTGTTCTCACTCTTTCAACTGGGGTCAATTGTAAGGAAGTATGGGATTTAGTGTACTTAAAGGAGATTCAAAGAATCATCAAATACTGTGCACAATTCTATTTTCCCTTAGAACTCATGGGCACATAACAACTCAGTTCTGGAATTGCCAAATTTCAGATTAGCCAAATCTTATCCCCTTTTGGGAATATTTGCCATTAACATCTAGGGGTGTGGAAACATCAACATTCCTACCTTAGACTCCATTCTGACCTATTTCAATTTTTGAAGACTTTATATATTCAACCTCCATAGCATATCAGTGGTATTGTTGATGGTACCATATGTTCTTAAGTAAGAATTTTAGGTTCTTAACAACTAACATGACAAAACTCATAGCTCCCTTGGGCAGTTAGTCATGGGTGTCCAAATTAAATGTAGGTAAGTTTTTTTTTTCTCTATAAAATATTAGTTTTACTATATCCTCTATATGTATTTACACTTGTAACAATAAGTGAAGACTCAAGACAAAGATCCAGATTCTCTGATTGAATCCCTGTAAGTATTGTGAGGTTGACCCTCATCACTCCCAGATTTTGTTTTTTCTTTTCATCTTATTTCTTTATCCCTTTTAGATGCATTAATGATTTTCTCCAATAACTAACCCTTCACATAGGGAAAGATCACTTGAGGTATTTATACACTATTTTAATGCACTCTGATTTGTTATTTTTTCCTGAAAATATGGGTGTTTTGAGTGATGAGTATAAAAAAGGTGTTTCTGAAGGATAGTTAATAGTCTATTTTACCTATTGACTTAGTCAACATGGTCATTTGTGGTAGAGATTAGTACTCTGAGAATTGTGGGAGAAAATATTTTATAAATGTGGTCTAATTAGACTGTAGATTCTAGACAGAGGAATTGAAGCTTTGAAGGTAAGTGGAAGGGCATTGGTAAGACAGCTGTTGTGAGGTTGGATGAGGTGTGAAATTATAAGTTGAATTGGGTGAGGAAGAAATCATAAACAGAACAATCATCTATTAAGATACTTTCTTTCTGTCCCCTTATTATAGTCTATATTTTTTCCCAATTTCCTTTTCTCCATTTTTTTTATTTCCAGCTTTCTCCTCTTACATTTTTTTTTTAATTTCTAGACTTGTAAAGTGAAATAAGTACTCAGTGATACTTGTTTGTCTGGATAAGTTTACTTGTTTTGTCACCATTTCAACACTAGTTTACCAGCAACAAAAGAACTGCTACATTTACATATTATGATACTGGACGTTGTAATTGGATTAACTCTCCAAATTATTGCTATCATCAGTAAACATGCAACAGGTAGACTGGCACCCAAATTCATATATCTTTCATGGAAGTCCACAGTAAGGACTGATGCAAGGAAAAAGTAGGGGAAATGGAATGAAGAGAAATCTAACTTTGAATTTTAGTTTTACTCATATTATTAAGCATATAAAGTCCCATACAGCCTGATTTCCTTAATTCTTGATCTTTTTCACTCAATACTCAACCACCCTGAATAAAATGTATATTTTAGATCAATATGGCATTCAATATTTAATCCTTCCTTTTCTAATTTTAAATGGGTGACAGATTTGATACTTCAAGATTTTTACAGATTTTTACAATTCTTAATAAAGAAGAGGTAATTTCACAAAAAAAAAGTCAGTAAATAATTAAAAATTATGGGCAATAAGATAGATGTGCTAAACAAAGTGCTATTTGTTTTAAAGATATATATATAGTTTTATTACTTGAAAAATTCAGTGATAAAGTGCAGTAAACATGTGGAAGGAAAATTAAAGTAAATTTTTCTTCATGCTTCCTGTTCTTCATAGTACATTACATCAGTTAATGGCAATTTGTATAATTTGTGTAATGACATAAATTGCCACAAACTCTCAATCAGCAAAGTGCTGTCAGAGTCATAAATCAGGAGTCAGAGAATGAGCTTTGTGAGCACAGTCTATCAGCCTTAGGGTGAAAGAGGAATGGGTCAGGGTGACAATCACTCAGTGAGTAACTGTGCAAGGCTGAGAAGGAAAACGAATGGCATGGCATGAGCAAAGCGTGACTGAGCCAGACCCTGATGAGCTAATCCTCCACATCAAATGGAATAATGCTTCATGGCTACATGTTGTTTTGTTCAACTTCTAAAATTACTTTCCCTGACTTATGATTACTTCTCTGCAGGGGTCTAAGGACAATGTTGAGAATAAATCTCAATCCTTCCAAAGACTTTTTCAGGCAAGGGCTACTTATTTTAAATATATATATCAAAAACTGTTATCCTATCATGGTAACAATTTAGTCTGCCACAATTCCAAGAATGCTAGCAGAAGACTTCAGACTCCTGGGTCAGAAGCAAAGGACTTTGTTACTAAGAGCAATAGCAGAAACTAGATGATCAGCATTTTCTTGCACCAGTTCCCTAAACCTCAATTCCCACAGCATGACACAGAGAGCCAGATGGCACAGAGAGGCCCAGGTGAGTAACAGTATAGGAAAGGAACCCTGAGCACAGAGAATCCAAATCTTTTAAAATGGTCAGTAAGCATGCCTACCCACTCTTTTCCAGAGGGAGCCTCTATTTTTATCATTCAAGGATACAAACAAACCTGTCCTTCAGTCTGGAGGAAAACAGAATACTGATCTTTAGGCTGTTGAGTATATTCATATCCTTGTAAAGATAATTCAAAATAAAGGCAATCAGTACCTCTGTTCCCCAAACATGAAGAAGCATTACCATTGTCTTTCATTTCTTTTTAAGTGGAGAACTATTCTATTAAATCCAATGACTTTGACTCCCCTTGGAATTTGAATTTATTTATTTATTTTTAAATCCTGGTGAGCTATTTCTTAACTCACATCACCCCCATTCTTGGAAGTAATGAACTTGAGCTACCTAGGCAGTGGAAAATGAAACAAAACATTAACTTTGGTTTTTTGTATTGGCAGAGGGACTAAAGCAATAATCCTTGGCATTTATTCCTTTACCTTTTATTATCTAAGCATTTTGTGAAATTATCTAGTTAGTTAATCTTCCTAATACCTTTGTGAGTGAAGTTAAATGATGCAGTCTCTAAAATAGATATATACAAATTATATCTTGATAGGTGTAATGATATAAGTTTGGACTATAATTGTTCTTGGTGTTTGATGGTATTACATCCATTTTATGGGCCACTGGTTATAGTTTTTTCTACTCTCACCTGTTTTTATGGTCTTGCATCTGAAGGAGCAATCCAAAATGGCTCAGTGAAACTGTTTTCTAAGTAAGTCCCTTCTAAGTAGGTCTGTGTTATAATACATAATATTTTAATTATTTTTGTATTCTTTTCACTTTAGCCTAAGTTGTGGCTATTTGTAATTCTGGAAGTAATTATTTGAACAAAAATTATAAAACCTTAAAATTCTAGAGAAACTTGAAAGATCGTATATTATCTCCTTTCATTCAATGAGAAAATTCTTCATTATGGATTTTTTTTTAAATTAAGTACAGATAAAATGAATTTTTAGTCAATGAAGTAATAATATAATTTGTTTCCTGACATTTGTTTATGTAACCTAATATTAACCAGACTTCACAAGATTGTCAGGTTACAGTATTGCAAATTTCCTAGTACTATGGGATTTTGTCTGTTTTGTTTTTCAATGATGATCCCCTACTATCAAAAACAACAGAGCATGTAAAAATGCTTTATGAATATTTGTTGAATAAATTATAATAAAATTTTAGCAAGTCAAGTTGCCTAGATATCCACATATATTAAAGAACCTGCCATTCAAATGACATCTTATTCAGTCATTACCACTGTGTTCTATACTATCCAGTTTACACAACACACATAGACTTCTCAACTCCCTTATGTTTCTAGTCATATGCCTGGTTTCTGGAAATTAAAAGGAAGAAATATTTTTTCCCCATTCAGTGATGTATCTTGTCATTTATGAGCATCAGCAAAAGTCTTTGGATTCATGTCTCATGAATCTTTGTGATTTCAGTTCCTACAATGCCAGTCTATATCTCTGCTCTCAAAGCATCAGACTTCATTCATGTATTCAGAAAAGGGATAGAAATCACTTCCACTACCTCTCTCTCTTCCCTCTACTTTTACACATAAAATGGTCTCCCTTAAATGGGAAAGGCTCTCTTTCCCATGTGGAGATTAATTCTTGCTTCAGGGTTTCTTGTTCTTCATATTTAGTAATGTGTAACTTTTAATTTAGATTTACCACAATATCATCTTGAATTAGCAAATAATTTACATTCCAAAGGAATGCTTTCTCTTTTGAAATAGTTACCATGTGCAAAGCAAAACAATTATTTCAACTATACATTGGTCAAAATCTTCCTGGGGATGACCCAATTAATCCTCTAATGGTGAGACTAATTTTTCATAAGACCTACTTATGATGACATAGAAAAGAAGTTTGTTGATCAAAACATATAACACAGTAACTGTTCATTTTCTTTCAGTTAATAAGACATCTTGTAGCTTTCTTTAAAAGTATGTTATAAACATGTTTTCTAGTTGTAGCTGAATGATTGAATCTATATAACATTCATTTTACTTTCCTTCATCTCAATGATCACATCTGCTTTATGCAAATTTTTGAAAACTTTCATTTCTTCACATTTGCAGTCTCTACCACTCTTGCACATCCAGGAAAACGATGATAATGTAATCAGCAGCATCACCTAAACATAGATGACTGTAACAAAAAGCCATGTGGCCTAAGAAATAAAAGTTCAGCCCGTTTTTGACGTAAGTGTCAAGACGAACTAAGAGTTGCCCTTGCGACAGATAATTAGGGAAAACTGTCAAGCCTGCAGCTTAATCCTGTGTACATCTGCTCAAAGTCAGCTCTGAAAACTGTGGGATCTAGGAAGACAATCTTTTGTAATTAGCCAAGGCCACTATAATCCATAAAAACATCTGATCAAATTGATTTCCAGTCCATCAAGTGGTATCTGTCAACAGCAAACTTAAGATTATCCTAGAACTGTGACTACCTCATGCAAACCTCTAAGGTCATTTAAAGGTTCCTTTGCCTAGTAAATATAAAATCATTTTCACTTTTTGACAACTTGTCTTTTCATATGGGGTATTAGGGAGCAAAGGAAGTAGGAAAACAGTGGGATGAAGAAATCCACAAAATGTCTTCTGTAAGATCAATGTTCGGATAATATGTAGCCAAAAATATGTGTAGTCTATGAACAGAGAAATTTCCTTCATCTCTGCTTCTGTACCTTTGTTTTTATGGTGTACATTGTTGAATTTTCCTCCCATTTCTATTTTGCTGCTTAGATGTACTGCTTCCATCTTCCTGCCTCACCCATGTTACTCTTAACTCTAGTCTCTAGACAGCCTTAAATGCAATCACTGAAGATATCTTTAATCTCAGTTTTTAAGGATGAATGGAGTCATGTCACTTTTGTCTCTCTTGCCTGCCATGTGCATTTTAATTTAGTTGCTAGCCAGGTTTATATTCTACACTCACTGACTTTTCCCTGACCCATAATTCTCCATGACCATACAGAGTGTTTCTTTCAGGTAAAACGTTCCTCATTCGTTTCAGAATTCCAGTCTCACATTTATGCAAAACTTCCTTCATCCCCTCTGGATCCTAATGTGATAGGTATTTGCCCTTTACTGTGTTTCATGTAATAAAACATCAACAATTTGCTTCACTTGTTTCCCCCAGAGTCTCTGATAGCACCTCAGGATTAACCAGCATTTTGTTGTGCGACTCTCCTTTCTTATCCTCTATCCTAAGACAATTTTCTGTCTCTATCACTTTCCCTTTCTTGGGATTCTTTTATAAGACCAAACCCTAAGTGAAGGATGCTCCTGCAAACTTCTTGCCCTACATTTTTGGTTCTTTTTTCTGCACTATCCCCATGGCCCCTACCGCGTCTAGGTTGATGACTCTCATTTTTCTATCTCTAGCAACTTGAACTTCTGTCCATTGTGTTCAGTTGCCTAAGGGCATCTCCACTTAAACTTATATTCATGCAAATCTCAACATATTCAATACTAAATTAATCTCACAATGGGATTTTTTTCCCCAAAATACTCCATTCCAGTAAAACAATTGTCCCAGCTATTTTACTTTCTCTGCTCTATATTCAATTTGCTGATGAGCTGTTTCATTTCTTCCTGCAAATTTTGTCATATAATTATTATTACCCCTCTTTTTAATGTTTATCACTCTAGTAAATGTTAGCATCCCTTCCTCTCGATATTAAGTACACTTGTAGTAGATTTCTTTATTGAGATGTAATCCATATTCTATAAAAATCCAATTTTAAGTATAAAATCTTACATTTTTTAGAATATTTACAATGTTGTTCAGCAACCCCTACTATCTAATTCTAGAACTTTATCATAACCTCCAAAATATAGTTTGCTTTGATTAGTAGTCACTCATCATTCTACTTCCCCTCCACCCACCTCTCATCTTCTCACTAATTTATTTCTTATCTCTCTGTATGTACCTTTTCCTGGAATTTTTATATAAATGAAATAATACAATGCCTAGTCTCATGACTGACTACCTATAATTGATCTAATGCTTTCAAGATCCTCCACATATCTGTAATTTATTTATTTTTATTGTTTCACTAACATTCCTGGTGTGTCACATTTTTTTTCTACCCATTTATCAATTTATGGATTTTTGGGTTATTTTTGCTTATTATCCTAGGAAAATATAAAGTTTATGCTACCATATAAAATACATGGAGATATATAAAGGTGTACGGTTATAGATGGAGACATGTGCATATACTTGGCACACATTTCTAGACTTAGATAAGAATGGATATGTTGATAGATTAGATGAAAGGAATGAAAGAACATAATCAAAGATGAATCTGTAAGTTAACATATCATTTGGTTGAACCAATTTATGTTCCAACAGTGCAATAACACTTGTGAGGTATTTTGTGATAGGTCCTTTTAACAGGTGTGAGGTAATAGATCACTGTAGTTTTAGTTTGCATTCCTTTGTAATAAATGATGTTGAGCATTTCCTCATGTGTATTTTCTGCATTTGTATGTCTTCTTTAGAGAAGCATCTATTTAGGTCTTTACTCATTTGATAGGTTGTTTGGGGTTTTTTGGGGAGTTGTATAGTTCTTTATACATCTTAGAAGTTAACCCCTCGTCAAACATATGATGGTCAAATAATTTCTCCTGATAAGTAGGTTGCCTTTATGTTTTTGTGATGGTATCTTTTGTTTTACAAAACCTTTCTAGTTTGATATAATCCTATGTACTTATTTTGACTTTTGTGTACCTTGCAGTTGAAATTGAGTCCCCAAATACATATCTGAGGTTGATTGGACTAGAGCTTTTCAACATGATGATACATACCTCTCTCTTATTTAGTATTGATCATAATCAAAACTCTGAGGTATGAGAGCTTAAGTCATTAGGAAGACACTTGTTCAACTCATAGTGGTTTAATTTTATCAATATATTTCCTCAGACCATCATTTTAATATCATCTTTTATAAGATTGTCTAATATAATATTGGGCTTAACTTTTTCTGTTTGGGAAATTTTATCTTTACCTCTGTGGCTTTTTTCAGAGATTTACCATTAATTATAATGTCTTAAATCTTACCAGCTTTCTGAGCTTTTTAGAAACTTCACACTGGATCATAATTTTCTGACATGGACAGTTTTACCTCATCAGCAGGGCCAGAAATGTGGAGTGGAGTCTACATGTCAGCTACTGTGCTAAGAATTTTGAGACATGGTTACTTAACTCTTCTAATTCCCAATGTGCACTATATTTCCAAGATGAAAAAGCTGCAGATCTTAGTTCCAGTTATTTTCATGAGGCAGCCCTGTTAGGAAGGATTCTTACCCACGATGGTTCATCTGACCCAGGCATGAACTGGGAGAAGCAGTTAGTCTCTAAATTCTGGAGTTCATGTCTCCTTACCCAATGTGTCCAATATCATTGTTTTTAATTTTTTATTCATCTGATATTAGAAATAGCATAAGAAGTTTTATTTATGAAAATAACATAACTGATTTCAAAGACTGAACCACATTCCTGTGTGATTCATGAGGGAAGGAAATATGTACATACATCTATTTTCTTATATATACATATTGTTCTAACTATAACTATATGTATATGTGTGAATAAAATATATATATGAATATATATATAATAGTATCTTTCCATAATCTTGAATTATCTAGAATTCTGGGCAATTTGTGTATTTAAGAGATTTAAGGGATTTAAAAAAATATCCATTCTCCTCTATTGTCCTGTGCTGTTGAATAAATAAGTTCTTTCCTATAGAAACTTATTGAGAGTCTCCTGTATATTGGCATAATTATTTATTTTAATAGTTTAAGCATATTTATTATTTAATTGACATATAATGGGCTGGATCTGTTTAAAATATGTGTATTCATAAGTTTTAATTTATGTAAATGATTGCCAAGCTATCAATTTGTTCAAGATAACAGGCCCTCAATCTTTTACTTTTAGCCCTTTGCAAATCTATCCCCTCACAATTTCCTCTCTCTATATTTCATCTTCATGCAAACCTGATCTATTTTTACATACTATAGATTATCTTTTTTTTAAAGATTCATTCATTCATTCATTCATTCATTTATACAAGCACTGGGTACAGTCAGAAGTGCGGGGGGATCAGAGAATTCACCAGAGCCAGAGCGGGGAGCAGAACAGGCAGACTGAGGAAGTACATTGCTGAGGGGAGCAGCAGGTGTGGCAGGAGAGGTCTGTTGGGCCATGTGGGACCCTCGCCAGCTGCCGGGGATCGAACTGGCACTGCAGAGGCTGCGGGCAGCTTCGCAGTCCAGCACTCAACCGCTGTGCCACTGGGGAGGCCCCAGATTATCTTTTTTTTTGTGGTATTAATATCCCACACTATCTTTTTACTGATGGACAGCAGTGAACACAGGAGTGCATAGATCCCTTCAAATTAGTATTTTTGTATGCTTTAGGTAGATACCTAGGAGTGGAACTGCTAGATCATATATTACATCTATTTTAAGAAACCTCCATACTGCTTTCCACAGGGGCTAGACCAATCTACATTCCTACCAAAAGTGTATAAGGGTTCCTTTCCCTCCATATCCTTACCAAGATTTGTTGTCTATGGTCTTTTTGATATGGGCCATTCTTGCGGGTATGAGATGATATTTCATTGTGCCTTTGATTTGCATTTCCCTGGCAATTAGTGATGATGAACATGTTTTCATATGCATGTTGGTCCTCTGTAGTCCTCTTTGGAGAAGTGCATAATTTACTCTTCTAATCCATTTTTGGGGGGGTTATTGGATTATTTGTTGAGTTCTATGGGTTCTTTGTAGACCTTGGATATTAATCTCTTGTCAGACATATGGTGTGTAAATATACCATTCAGTAAGGTGTCTTTTTGTTTTAGTGATAGTTTCTTTTGTTGTGCAGAACTGCTTAGTTTGATGTAGTTCCAATTGTTTATCTTCTCTTTATTTTTCTTGCTGTTGGAGACACATCCACAAAGACTTCACTAAAGCCTTTTTCATGAAATAGTTTGTCTGTTAGTGCTTCTACATATTTTATATTTACAGATCGTATATCCAAGTCTTCTATCAATTTTGAACTAATTTTGAATATGGTGTGTGATAGTGGTCTAGTTTCATTCTTTTCATGTTGCTATTCTGTTTTCTCCAACACCATTTTTTGAAGAGACTTTGTTACTCCAATGCATACTCTTGGTTTCTTTGTCATAGTTTATCTGTCTATGTAAGTGTGTGTATATTTCTGGGCTGTCAATTCTATTTCATTGGTCTGTGTGTTTATTTTTGTACCAGTACCATACTGTTTGATTATTATGCTTTCATAATATATATATATATATATATATATATAAGATTTATTTATTTATACAAGCACTGGGTACAGTCAGAAGCACAGGAGGGTGAGAGAATTCACCAGAGCCAGAGTGGGACAGAACAGGCAGACCGATGAAATACACTGCTGAGGGGAGCAGCAGGCGTGGCAGGAGAGGTCTGCGCGCCATGTGGGACCCTCGCCCGGCGGCTGGGGATCGAACCGGCGCTGCAGAGGCTGCAGGCTGTTCCGCAGTCCAGTGCTCAACCGCTGTGCCATAATATAGTTTGAAGCCTGGGATTGTGATGCTACATTCTTCTTTTTTGTCAGGCCTGGTCTTCTGTGGATCCATATTAATTTCAGTAATATTAACATTTGAAGAATACCATTGAAATTTGATAAGAATTGCAATGAATCTGTGTTTTGCTTTGGGTAAGATGGCCATTTTAATAATGTTAATTTTTCCAATCCATGAAGAGGGAATATATTTCCATTTCTTTGAGTCTTTATTTATTTTAGCAATATCTAATAGTTCTCATGTATAGGTCATCCACCTATACATTCTTTTTCATGCATGTTTTCTTCATTTCCTCCTTTCCTGACTCATTGTTTGCATGTAGGATGTAGCTATTCTTTTCTTCTTAATTTTATACCCTCCCACTGTGCAGAATTGATTTGTTGTTTCAATTAGGTTTTTAGTGGAGTATTTAGGGTTTTCTGTGTACACTGTCTATTGTTTGCAAATAATGGTATCTTTAATTCTTTTTCTGCTTGTATTCCTTTTATGTTCTTCTCTAGCTTAATTGCTCTAACTAGGACTTCCAGTAATATGTTGAATAGTAGTGATGAAAGTGGATTGCCTTGTCTTATACCTGTACTTAGAGGAAAAACTTTCAGTTTTTCACCATTGATAATGATGTTAGCCTTGGACTTGTCACATGTGACCTTTATTATGTGTTATATGTTCCAAATATGCCCAGTTTTTTAGAGGTCTCTTTTTTAAAAAGATTTATTTATTTATGCATACAAGAATGGGGTATAGCCAGAGGTGTGGAGGGTAAGAGGATTCGCCAGAGAGAGTGGGGAACAGAACAGGCAGATCTACTGAAATACACTGCTGAGGGGAGCAGTGGGCAAGGTAGGAGAGGTCTGCTGTGCCATGTGGGTTGCTCCCCGGCTGGCAGGGATCGAACTCATGCTGCAGTGGCTGGTAATAGCTTGATAGTGCTGCGCCACCAGGGAGGCCCTATATAGGGGTTTCTTATAGAACTCTTTTTTTTAATCTTAAGAATAAGCTGCTCTCTTTCCTTTCTCAATATCTTGATTTTGGATGATATCTGCTTTTCTTTCAGTGCCTACAAGGCATCTTCTTCCTCCTCATCTATGTTTCTGCTCATAAATCACTTCCTTAGAACAAGCTTGATTCCATTAGCTAAAATAAACTGATTCACACCTCAAAACTCGTTTAAAAAACCTCAAAATGTGTACCTATGTTGGCTTTTTCTACCACTATGTAAAATGATCTCATCTATATCTTTGTCTTTTTCTCCACAAAAAAATTCAAGAGACATTTAAGGAAAGACAAACACAATGGCAAATACAGATGCTAACATATCAATATTAACTCTAAATGTAAATGGGCTAAACTCTTCAATAAAAAGACAGAGTTGCAGCCTGGATTAAGAAACAAAACCCAACCTTTTGCTGTCTCCAGGAAACACATTTAGCTACAAAAGATAAAAATAGGCTCAAAGTTAAAGGATGGAAAACAATCCTACAAGCAAATGGACCAAAAAAGAAAGCAGGAACAGCTATACTTATATCAGATAAAACAGATTTCAAACTCAAAAAGATAAAAAGAGACCCCAATGGTCACTGCATTATGATCAAGGGGACAATACTTCAAGAAGAAATAACACTCATTAACATATACTCACCAAACAAAGGAGCACCAAAATATATCAGACAACTGTTGTCCTCTCTGAAAACAGACATCAGAGAAAACACATACGTAGTGGGAGACTTCAACACACCACTATCAACAATGGATAGATCAACAAGACAAAAAATAAGTAAAGAAACCAAACTCTAAATAAGGCCCTAGAGCAATTGGGCTTAACAGACATCTATAGAACACTAAACCCCCCAAAAACGGAGTACACATTTTTCTCAAGCGCACACGGATCATTCTCCAGGATCGATCACATACTGGGGCACAAGACAAACATCAACAGATACACCAAGATTGAAATCATATCAACCATCTTTTCTGACCATGAAGGCATCAAACTAGAAATAAACCATAAAAAGAAGGCAAGGAACTTTCCTACCTCATGGAGATTAAAAACCACACTACTGGAAGACCACTGGACTAATGAGGAGATCAAAGAAGAAATTGAAAAATTCTTTGAATTGAATGACAAGGAGGACACCAATATCCTAAATGTATGGGATGCAGCAAAAGCAGTAATAAGAGGAAAATATATAGCAATAGAAGCTCACATCAAGAAACAAGAAAGAACTCAAAGAAACAACCTAATCTCGAAGCTCAAAGATCTAGAAAAAGAACAAAAAAAACCCAAAACCAGTAGAAGAAAAGAAATAATAAAAACAAAAGCAGAAATAAATGAAATTGAAACTAAAAAAACAATCCAAAGGATCAATGAAACCAAGAGCTGGTTCTTTGAAAAAATCAATAAAATAGACAAACCCCTAGCCAGGCTCACAAAGGAAAAAAGGGAGAAAGCGCAAATAAACAGGATCATCAATGAAAGAGGAGAAATCAGAACGGACACAGCAGAAATAAAAAGAATAATCAGTAACTACTATGAACAGCTATATGGAAACAAGTTTAACAATCTAGAGGAGATGGACAAATTCCTACAACTCTACAATACCCAAAGCTAGATAAAGAAGAAATAGAACACCTAAACAGACCAATTACAAGCAGCGAAATTGAAATGGTAATCAAAAACCTCCCCAAAAACAAAAGCCCAGGACCTGATGGATTTACAAATGAATTCTACCAAACATTCAGAGACGAATTAGTGCCTATCCTTCACAAACTCTTCCAAAAAATTGAGAAGGAAGGGACAATACCAAACACGTTCTATGAAGCCAATATTACACTAATACCAAAACCGAACAAGGACAACACAAAAAAGGAAAACTACAGGCCAATCTCCCTAATGAATACTGATGCAAAAATCCTCAATAAAATTTTAGCTATCAGAATCCAACAATGTATCCATAAGATAATTCACCACGACCAAGTAGGATTCATTCCAGGGACACAAGGATGGTTTAACATCCGAAAATCAATCAATGTTATCCAACACATCAACAAAAAGAAATATAAAAACCATATGATAATATCAATAGATGCGGAGAAAGCTATTGACAAAGTGCAACACCCATTCATGATAAAAGCCCTTGAAATTCTTGGGATACAAGGAACATACCTCAACATCATAAAGGCCATCTATGACAAGCCAACAGCCAGTATCATTCTCAATGGTGAAAAGCTGAAATCAATTCCATTAAGATCTGGAACAAGACAAGGATGTCCACTCTCACCACTGCTTTTCAATATAATACTGGAAGTCCTAGCCAGAGCAATAAGACAACAGAAAGACATCCAAGGAATCCAAATAGGAAAAGAAGAAGTCAAACTATCACTATTTGCAGATGATATGATAATATACATAGAGGACCCCAAAAACTCCACAGAAAAACTAATTCAACTCATCAATCATTTCAGTAAAGTGGCAGGATACAAAATCAACATGCAAAAGTCAGTAGCCTTCCTATACACAAACAATAAATCTGAAGAAGAAGAAATCAAAAAAACCATCCCTTTTTTTATTGAAACAAAAAAAAAATCAAATATTTGGGAATAAATCTAACAAAAGAGGTAAAGGACCTATACAAAGAAAACTATAAAACACTGTTAAAAGAAATTGAAGAAGACACAAAGAAATGGAGAGACATCCCCTGCTCATGGATTGGAAGAATAAACATTATTAAAATGGCCATCCTTCCAAAAGCAATATACAGATTCAATGCTATTCTAATCAAAATTTCAATGTCATTCTTCAAAGAAATAGAACAATTATTGATGAAATTCATATGGAATCACAAAAAACCCCGAATAGCCAAAGCTCTCCTGAAAAAAAAAGAAGGGAATGGAGGCATCACACTCCCAGACTTCAAACTCTACTACAAAGCCATAATCATCAAAACTGCATGGTATTGGAACAAGAACAGACATACAGACCAATGGAATCGAATAGAAAATCCAGAAATAAACCCACAGATTTATGGTCAACTAATCTTTGACAAAGGAGCAAAGACTATGCATTGGAGCAAAGAAAGTTTGTTCAATAAATGGTGCTGGGAAAACTGGGTCGCTACATGCAAAAGAATGAAGCTTGACCACTACCTCACACCATACACAAAAATCAACTCAAACTGGATTAAAGAACTAGACATAAGACCTGAAACCATAAAATATATAGAAGGAAATATAGGCGAAACACTACGGGATTTGCACATCAAAGACATCTTTACAGACACATCACCCAAAGCAGTGATAGTGAAGGCAAAGATAAACAGCTGGGACTACATCAAATTAAAGAGCTTCTGCACAGCAAAAGAGACAATAACAAAAACAAAGAGAAACCCCACCAACTGGGAGAACATTTTTGTACCCAACACTAATGATAAAGGACTGATCACAAAAATCTGCAAAGAGCTGATGAGACTCAACAACAACAAAGAAAATAATCCAGTCAAAAAATGGGCAGAAGAGCTAAAAAGAAACTTCTCTGAAGAGGAAATGCAAATGGCCAACAGGCATATGAAAAAATGTTCAACATCACTTGTCATCAGGGAAATGCAAATCAAAACTACCATGAGATACCATCTTACACCAGTGAGAATGGCACATATTAAAAAAACTAGCAACAACAAATGTTGGCGAGGGTGTGGAGAAAAAGGAACTCTTCTGCACTGTTGGTGGGAGTGCAAACTGGTCCAACCACTGTGGAGAGCTGTGTGGAGATTTCTGTACCTACTAAACATAGAGCTTCCATATGATCCAGCAATTCCACTCCTAGGTATTTACCCAAAGGACACAGAAACATCAATTCCAAAGAACACCTGCACCCCTATGTTCATAGCAGCACTGTTTACAATAGCTAAGCTTTGGAAACAACCCAAATGCCCAAAAATAGATGACTGGATCAAGAAGATGTGGTACATATATACCATGGAATATTACTCAGCATTCAAAAAAGATAAACACATGCAATTTGCAGCAACATGGATGGCACTGGAAGGGATCATGCTCAGCGAAATAAGCCAAAAAGAGAAAGAAAAATACCGGACAGTCTCACTCATAGCAGGAATCTAGAAAACTTAAATAAGGGACCAGGAAAATGAATGACTATAAGAAAGTGAAAATCAAAATCAACAAAAAACTACGAACCAGAGATACTTTTAGGGGGGCGGGGTGGGAGGGGAAGGATTGGGGTCAGAATGGGGGGGCTGCAATTGTATGGGGAATATAAAAATAAAATTTAGTATTAAAAAAAATACTCAAAATGTGTACCTACGTTGGCTTTTTCTACCACTATGTAAAATGATCTCATCTATGTCTTTGTCTTTTTCTCCACAAAAAAATTCAAGAGACATTTATTTATATTTTTATTTTGTGCTTTAAAACCAGTGTTTAAATAGTGCCTGATATTAAAAAAAAGTATAAAATAATGAATTCCTAAGATTTTCTGTTCACTAATAAATATGTCAGTAACTTTATTATGCTCCTCTATTACTCTTAGATGGGATTTTGTCCTCCTGGTATATCTCTAATTTTCACTCCCTTCCAATTTTTCCATATATGGCAGATTTATTGCAAAGATTCTCCAATTCTCCAACCTCTCTGTTCTCTTTGTCTTTGCAGTTTCTTCCATCATGAGATAGTCTTTCTTTCCCTGTGGTTTGCATGTTAGCTGATGTTGTAAGTCTTTTATCATTAGAAAGCAGAAGAAGTAACTCTCTCTTCTAGTTCTGAACAGAGACTAAAAAGACCTGGTGTCTTTTGTTCTTTCTCTATCATACCCTGTCCCTGCACTTTGTATAAGCCTGAGATAGCCTAGTAGAGGATGAGAAACCTAAGAGATTTAAATTGTTCCTGGTGAGCCATCCTGACTGAGCACGGAACCAGCTGACTACCAGCCATGTCAGTGTTCAATCAAAATTATGAGAGGTTCTTAACTGACCCATAGTTAATAATGACTAAATGGGGCCACGGTCCTCCATCTCACCTATCAATGTGTGAATACTAAAATGTTTATTGTTTTATATCACTGACTTCTAAGTCAGTTGTTACACAGTAATAGCTAACTTATACTCCTCAGTTCAGTACTTATCCCTTATCAAAATGAAGTGTCAAATTGTGATTCTTATATTAGGAGTTTAATGGATTTCTAAAGATGTTTGTTTCTTGAAATATAAGCATTTGAAAATTATACATTTTAAAATATCTTTCAGCATCTCAAGTATGTTTGTTCCCATTTTTTTTTTTTTGTATTTTCCTCATAAGTTTCTGGTGGCAGGAACTAGATCTCTTGTTCACCTAATACATAGTTCAACACAACATATTGATATATATTTATAAAAAGAATAAACAAATATCATTAAATACATTTTTTAAAATATTTATTTATTTATACAAGCACTGGGTACAGTCAGAGGCATGGGAAGGTGAGAGAATTCACCAGAACGGAGAGTAGAACAGGCAGAGTGATGAAGTACACTGCTGAGGGGAGCAGCAGGCGGCAGGAGAGGTCTGCGCACCATGTGGGACCCTTGCCCGGTGGCCAGGGATCGAACTGGCGCTGCAGAGGCTGCGGGCAGCTTTGCAACCCAGCGCTCAACCGCTGCGCCACCGGGGAGGCCCTAAAAACATGCTTTTAATTCTATCCCAAATAATATTCTATATGGTCATTCATATATTAATGCTATATATGATGTTTTCCATTGTGTCTAGTTTGGAATTTTTCTCCTGAGTTCATTTATTTGAAATGATTTTAGGACCTCTTATGTGCCCAACATAGATATTTGTGCTTGGTTTCATTATAAATAAGAAATGCAAGCTTCCAAACCTCATGAAACTTAAAAATGGACTATACAGAATATAATATAGATTTCACATATAAGAACTGTTGAAAATAATACACATTTATTCATTTTCTTTTATATAGTATTTTCATTGTATGGTATGTTTTTGCATATATTAATTTAAACAGAGTACTTCTACTGGTTTCTAAACATGTGGTTGGTAGTGCTTTTAGATTAACTTTTCATTTTGCCCATCTCAGTTTTACATCTCATTATATCTCTTTCTGTTGATTTGTTCACAATTTGGCTTTTTAAAAAAGCACATGGCAAATGGTACTAAATGCTGTCAGATCATCCAGGTGAATGGCTTGCCCTTTTCTCTCAATGATACTCTAATTTTCATCATATGTGTTTATACTTTTTGTCTTGATCTACCTTGAACTGAGGCTGAGAATTCCTAAAAAGGAAGGACTGTAGTAACCGCAGGCAACAGTGACAGGAGAATATCTTGCCGATGTGTATGCAGGAGAGGGCTAGGAGTGACAAGTGGTGATACCTTTCTTGCCCACAGGCTTCCCCAGCATCTGGGTTATGTTACTTCCATTTCTTCCCACGAGACAGTTTGACTTACCACCTCTGGCAAATCCTGGGGCTCAGGAACTGCTGAGGAAAGGACATAATTGTTGCTGGTGTTCAAAGGAATCCCTCTATAGAGAAAGAGTCTGGAAGGAGATTCTGAGTGACTATAACTCGGAAAGTAAGTGGCGACTGAAATCCTTTTTGACCTTGACATTCAGAGCTGCAAATTCTTCCCAAACTCAGTTTAATGCAATTGTTGGGCATTTCAAGGTGACTCCTCCTCCAACAGTTCATCTGGCACTAATCTCAGGGAGAGTTAAATGAGCCCAAATCCTTTTCTTATTGTCTTGAAATCCTACTGATACATTGGCATTTATCAAAAATAGATCAGAACTTCCTTGATTTAAGAATTAGAGAGAAATATCATGATATAAGGCTTTCCTATACACTTAGAAATCTGTGGGCTTTATTAAAAAAAATCAAGGAGCTGATATTAAAAATAGTTTTTTTTTCTCTTGTAATGTGATTTCTTCTGGAACCTATTTACATGGGCTGTGCTATTACCGCATTTTTTAAATTCTTATATAAGGTTATAGTTCCTGCCTTAACCAGCAACTCAAAGCTCCAGAAATTTGTTTATGATTAGGTATTTTAATTTGAAGTTTGATAATTGGGTGTAATTTTCAGGATATTTATGGGATAAAACTACAATGGTTGTTATTTTTAGTATCACTTTTGCCTTATTTCCACTTCAGTTTCCCAACCCGATGTGATATTTTTAACTGCCTGTTTGCCTGCCTCTCACCTCCTTTCTTTTTTTGATTATATGGGTCAAGCTCTGTGCTAAGTATCATCAGAATATACTGATTAGAATAAGCTGTTGACTTTATCCATCTGGAGTTAGAGATTTTAGGTTTCTCAGTCTTGTGTTTCCTGTAAATCATACTACCCGGGAAGTACTACTTATGCTGAAGACTGGGCTACAGGTGAAAACAATGACTGGATCCTTGTAAATAAGGAATCTTGTGCAAGTACTACTTTTTGATTTGTTTGTGCTTTAAAGTTTAAAACATGATTCCATATGCATTTTGTTTCGTCAACCTAGAAGTACTCTGAGTACACAGATGTTGTGATGATTTATATGGTCATCTTAGAGGAGCTGAATCTATATTTCCTGGTTCTCTTTGTAGTTCTGGGTTAACATGGACCTCCAGAGACTCTGCTTTAGAATTAAAAGGTGGGTGTGATGCAGAGGCCATATTCCTTTAACAATCACATGGTCTATGCAGGGATCCTATATTGTTTCAGCTCACCTGAAACAATGCTGCTGGCTCACCTTCTTGGTGGGCGGGAGCCATTAGGCTGCAGCTCCTTCCAGTGCTATCAGATCTTGCCTTGCCCCTTCTGATTCCCAGTCCAGTGCTCATTTAGCTCAAGCTTCCACAGCTAACCAGATCAAAATCATGTTTTAAAATTTATCATTGTTAATATTGATTTTTAAAGTCAAACTATCAGATCAAATTTGTCTTTTGAACTTGAACCTTAAGTACCAAATGCTGGAAAGAGTGTCAATTTCCAGTATTTGAATAATAATTACCTTTTTGTAAACAGTTCCTTAGTCTCAATTTCTCAGAATTGAATGTCATCATGGGTTATTATGGAGGGCTGCGTATTCTATCTAATAGGAGGAGGTGGTTCATAAATCGCAACCTGGCAAGATGCTCTTGGTGAATACTTGGTCATAATATTAGGTCTTCCCACCTTCCACCCCATAATATCAGGGTGTCACAAAGCAGTGCTGATTGATATCCAAGTTATTAAAGCAGATAAAAGTTGGTACATTTATCAAAAGAGAAGAAAATGAAACCTCTATCCCATGGAACCCGGCCGTTCTTGCTGTATGGATAGTAGGAAATCATAGTGAACAGTAAGGTTCCTGATATGCTAATTGCAAAAAAAAAAAGAGTTTTGAATTCCCTGCAAGTGGCAGTAGTCAATGCACACTAGATCATTTGGGTTTTATGTTTCATCAATGAAGATTAAGGCAATGAGACAGCATGGATCTCTGCAAATGCAAGTGTTTGTACTCACCTTCCCCAACCCCAGGAAGCACACTCCCACAATCTACATGAGTCTAGTGAACTTGATGGTAGAAATGTCTGTAGAATGCCATTAAAACCCTTGCCAGTAAAACCTCCAGTTAGAAAGAGGAATTTCTTTAAAGTAACCAGAGAGTCCCTCAGTCTCCTCCCTTTGCTACACTATAGGCCTCTGAAAGTTTCAGAGAGTCTGGTATTTTTTTTTCTGCCTCTTGCTGTGTGACCTTGTAGAGTTGCAGAAGTTAAATGGAGCACAGGTTGGGAACATCCATTGTTCTCATCCCAGCTGCTCTGAACTCATAGAGCACATTGTCAGTGAAATGGAAAAGAAATTAGCAGCTCATTTTGTGCAACGTGAACTTTCTCTCTCTGTCTCGCTCATGCTTGATGGGCACACTCTCTTTGATAAATCTGTCCTTACGCCTTATTGCCATGCAAGAACAGGAAGTAAGAAATGTCAACAGCACTCCCCTGCTTTCATTAGAACTAATCAAGTTTTTCATCTGCCAAGGTAGTAGTTAACTTTTATTCAGAGGCCCCCTGTTTTGGGGGGGAAATCAGGTTGAGAGGGCAATTAGGAAGATAATGAAGGACTCGTCACTCAAATGTCCCAAACTACTAGGCATTGAAATAGCTATATGCTCTCTGTGTTAGCAGTGACTGTGATAAAGGGCTGTTTCTGCCTGTATTGTGAGGAGATTGCACCTCACTGCACACCTCTGGCCTCCTAGCATACAGAGTTCAATTAGCAGTTAAGGATGAGTTCAAATAGATTTAAAGAATTAGTCATTTTTTGAAGCCTTTACTGGGAAACTTAACTTGGTCATGTTTTCAGCGAGCCAAAAAAAAAAGAAAAAAAGAAAAAAAGTAAGAAAGAAAGTCAGCGGGAGTGAGCTGAATGAGCAGATGTGGCATCATTGGAGCATCCAGAGATGAGGACAGGCTCAGTATCTGCTGAGTAGCCAGCAGTTCCAGGACAGTAAAGGCTGTCTTAAGGTCATAGGAATCAGTGTTGAAATGCACTGCATTGGCAATAGCAAAAATTGAGGGAAAATTGGTACTCAACAAAGACCAATGGTCAGCATATCTAGGAATTATGTTTTTGAAAGTGTCTTTCTTTTAAAATTTGCATTCCTTGAATGATACATTAAAATGGGTGTCCTCTTTGGCAATCCTGTATAGGATCCCTATTCACTTTCTTCTGGGTCTCCAAACACCTATTTCTTAAATGACAAAAGATGGGTTTTCTGCAACTATGCCAATCTCCTATTCTGGGTCCATTGACAAAAAGTAAGTGTTTGTATGGGTCCAGAACCTGAGAGATCTGAACATAAGATAATATTTTTCACTACTTCATTACTCTGTGTCTGTTCAGGTACACCTGGACAGGAGTTTCTCCATCATCAGCAATATCATAGTCACCATTTGTAAATGTTAGAAATCGTGTTGGGGTACATGTCATAAAGATCTGAATAGAAAATCTAGAGTTAGATCTTAACACTAAATCACCATGGGTTGAAGCTCTTTATACTTTTATGCCCCAGTTCCTTGGCATCTATATTTTGCCATTTGTAGACACAAAGGTAGCGATGATGTCCCAGCTCTTATGGTCATATTCCAGACGGAAAGGAGGAAAAAGAGGAAATTAGTATATGTATCACCTTAAGGAATCTAACATTGAATTCAACCTCAAAAATTCTAATCAGGGGACCTCCCCAGTGGTGCAGCTGTTGAGCGCTGGGTTGCGAAGCTGCCAGCAACCTCTGCAGCACTGGTTCCATCCCCGGCCACCGGGCGAGGGTCCCACATGGCGCACAGACCTCTCCTACCGCCCGCTGCTCCCCTCAGCAGTGTATTTCATTGGTATGTCTGTTCTGTTCCCTGCTCTGGCTCTGGTGAATTCTCTCACCCTCCCGCACTTCTGACTGTACCCAGTGCTTGTATAAATAAATAAATAAATAAATAAATAAATACATACATACATACATACATACATACATACATACATACATAAATAAATCTTAAAAAAATTCTAATCACAACTGATTAGCCAGAATTTTTCACATGGCTACAGTTTTGAAAGAGGCTAGAAAATGTAGTCTTTTACAGTATTCCTAGGCACTTCAGTAAAATAAAGGTTCTTAGGATATACGATATTGGTTAATCAGTTCATAGTTTTTTCCATATCATTATTCATTAAAAATATAAAACTTATATAGAGTGTTATTAGAGCTATACACTAAATGAATAAATATTTAAAAACACATAGAGACAAAATCATTTGGGTAATTTTATACTAATTGAATCATGCACTGTGTAACTTTTTGAGATTTTTGTCTTTTCTCTCAGCATAATTCCATTAAGAATTATCAATTTGTTGTATATATCAGTAGTCTTTCTTTTTTTTTCTTTTTAAGACTTTTTACTATAACTCAGTTTATTTAATCACTTTTCCACTGATGGGAAGTGGCATTAGGGTAGTTTCCAGTGTTTGCTTATTATAGATGAAGCAGCTTTGAACATTCATGTTCAGGGTTTATTAATATAAGCTTTCATTTATCTGTGATAAATGTCCAGTGACTGGGTCATATGGTCAGCATATATTTAATGTGCTTTGCTAGACTGTTTTTCAAAGGAGTTTCATCATTGTTCATTCCCAGAAGCAAAGTATGAAAAATCCAGTTTCTTAACATCTTCACTGGCATTTAGTGTTTTGTGTGTGTGTGTGTGTTTTAATTAATCTCAGATGTCCCAGCAGATGTATCGTGCTATCTATTCATGATTTTAAATTGCCTTTCTCCAGTGGCCAATATTGTTGGACACATTTTACTGTGCTTATTTGCCACATGTGTATCCTCTTTGACAAAATAACGGACTCTAGTGTCTTATGCCCATTTTCCAATTGGATTACTGTTGTTTAGACATTTTACTGTTGAGTTATGAGACCACTGTTTAAGTTAGATATGAGTCATTTGTCAGTTATAAAGTTTGCAAATATTTCTCCCCTTTTCATCTTGACTTTTCATCCTCTTAATCAGAATGTTTGCATCTTTAATTTTATCAAATATAATGTATCATATTTTTATGTTTCATAATTTTTAATGGAATGTCAACCTTTTACCTAGCTCTGTAGCCAAAGTTTTATTCCTATTTTTTTTCTAAAAGCTTATAGTTTTACATTTGCATGTAAATATCTTATCCAAATTGAATTAAATTTGATATAAGGTATTATGTTTAGATTAGGTTCAATTTTATTTTTTAGTTACTTTTGTATGTAGATGTTTGATTACTTTAACTTCATTTATTGGAAAGTGTATCCTTTCATAATTACTATTTCATCTTTGTAAAAAAATACGTTCAGGTTTTGTATAGATTTATTTTTCTAGAATTTATTATCTTCAGGTTCATTGAAATTTTTGCCCTCTCCACTATACTGTAGCTATATTGTAAATCTTGACTATCTAGAAGAGTGATTTCTTTACTTTCTTCTTTCTTTTTCTATTTCAAATTTGTTCTAGATATTCTAGTCACTTTTTATTCATATAAATTTTGGAATAAACTTATCAGCATGAGAATTCATTCTGGGATATGGATAGGAATTACAATAAAACTGTAGATGCTTCGGTGAGATTTGTCACACTATTTTTTAGTTTTCCATTCTCAGTACATTTTCATTTGTTATTTCTTTCCTTAGTGTTTTGCAATTTTAAAAACATGTGATTCCTGATAATGTTTTGTTAACTCTCTATATAAGTTTTTAATATTGAGAAACTGAAATTTGATTTTTTTTGGTTATTTTCCACATATTCATTCCAGTTCATAGAAATACAATTTATTTTTCTGAGTTGCTCTTGTGCCCTGCAAGTTTACTGAACTTAGTTATTAGTTTTAGATATGTTTGCTTTTGGTTTTTTGGAGGGAATACTTTTTACATATAATCACTTGAACTACATGTAAGAACAACTTTTTATCTACATAAAATGTATGTTTTATTTCATTTTCTTGCCTTTTCACACTAAGTCTTCTGGTGTGTGTGTGTGTGTGTGTGCATGTGTGTGTGTTTAATTTGACCTAGTAATACAGCAAATTGCATCAATATATTTTTTACATTGACTAAGTCTTTTATTCCAGTCAGAAACACACCCCACTTGGTCATGATATACCTCTCCATTAATATTTTTGAGCATATTTGCATCTATGTTTATTAGGTATATTGAGCTATATTTGCCTCATTTTTTATTTTTTTCACTCATTTTAGTATCAGAATGCAGTCATGTTTCATTCAACAGGTGTATATTTTGGGAAACGTATTGCTAGGCAATTTTGTTGGTGTGTGAACAGATAGAGTATAACTACACAAACTTGCATGGTATACTGACAGTTTGCTACCCATCTAAAGTATATGGTATAGCCTATTGGGATCCTAATGTTATATGTGATTCATCATTGATTAAAATATTTTTAATTTCATATGAGTGTAATACCATATGCATAAAATTAGGTTGAACATGCCCTGCTTTTTTTCTGAAAGAGATTGTATATAGTTACTGCTAATTTTCTTTAAAACACTGATAGAATTCTCCAGGGAAATGAACTGGTTATAAGATTTACCTTTTAAGAGTTTTTGAATTTTAATTTCAAGTTCTTTAGTAGTTATAGGATTATTCACAGTATTTAATATGTGAGGTTTATTTTTTTTCTTTTCATGGAATTGGTCAGAATCAATTAAGTTGCGAAATATGTCAACATTAACTTTCTTTCCCTAGTATGTCTGTAGTCTTGTTGATATTATCTTTTATATTTCTTTGAGGTCTGTAGTGATGACCACTACTTGATTCCTGGTATTGATGACTTTTGTTGGCTCTCTTTTTTATTCAGCCTTGCTAGAGGTTTGTCAATTTTATTGATCTTTTCAAACAGCTAACTTTTTATTTTATTTCATTGACTTGTGCTCTTTATTCTTTTTTTCTTTGGGCTTGCTTTGGTTCATTTTGCTTTTATTTAAGAAATGTATTATAAGAGTTTATATTATTGATTTGCAATCACTTTTTCTAAATTAAGCAGTTCTGTAAATGCTTCAGTAATGTTTTATGTTTTCTCCATGTTGTATTTTCATTTTAATTTAGTTTAATATTTATTATTTCCCTTAAGACTTCCTCTTTGTCCCACAGATTATTTAGAGCTGTTATTTAACTTCTAAGTGTTTGGAAATTATCTTCTTATTTTTTATTATTGATGTCTATATTAATTTTATTATGGTAAGAGAACAAACTCAGTATGATTTCAATTATTTTAATATGTGAGGTTTGTTTTAAGACCCAGGATATGAAAAATACTGACACCTAGCAAAATTATAAATTTCATATTATTAATACATCTGCTAAGAATAATAGTCATAAATTTAAGTAAGGAAACAAATGAGCAATGTACAGAATTATATAAGAAATACAAAGAACTAATTTGAAAAATTTATCTTGAAATTAAATCATAAAAAATAGTTTGTGAGCTTCCTGATTGTTCCTTCTGGTTGTAAGTATTATGGATAATCATTCCTCTATCACAAAAATGAATGTTGAAAAAAGGCTTAATTGCTAGAAGTTTTTAGTGGCTATATGTCAGTTTCTCTTTGTCAGCATCAATTTCCTTTCCCTTATAGCTTCCCAATTTTCCTGATGGGGCAGTTTGTATTCTTCACTGTGTTTAATTAATTTCATTTTTCTTTATATGAGGTCCAGTGAAAAGACAGTTAAGTAACTAAGTTTTAGTCATCTTGCCAGAATTTGAATCTTGAGCAAATTTATGGGAAGACTGGAGAATGGCTGGATACAATGTGTGTCGGAAGGAACCTTAATGGAAGTTTGTTACCAGTTCACTGAAGTTGTTAGACAATCACCCTAATTGTATTTCTTGTTTGAGTTCTTCCTTAAAACCACTTCAGAATTGCCTGGTTTTTGTCTGTTTTAGAGAATGGATGCTCTTCATTTATTCTGTAGAACTGGGATACAACAATCACCTCTCATAAAAGTCTTATGTTTGTGAAGAAATGGATTAAGTTATTGTAGCCAAAATCTGTATGTGATGATAAAAGGAGTTTTCATATTTAGACTGTGAAGATGCTGCAAATATAGTATATTCTAGTCGATCTAGTATATTCTAGTATATTCTGTAGTATATTCAGGTTTGGTCACATCCTACCTGAGGAACCTTTGGAAAGCTACTTAGTTTTGTAATTTTTTAGCTGGAATGATAATTATTGCATACTTCAATCAGGTATTGTGACTATAAAAATAATTACTAATGGTAAAGAGTTTAAACAGGGTTTACTCTATAGGTGTCCAGAAAATATCAGTAACTTGTTTCTATCAGTCAATTGTGAAAAGCCTATACTGGGTACAAAATTTCTGAAAAAATTTGAATATTGGAGGAGGTCAAAAGTAGTTTCCTTATTAGCTTGAGAGATATTCTTACTAAGAAAAGATGGGGAAAAAAGCTAAATCATGAAGAAATGGAAGTCCTTAGAAAAACATCTAAGAAGTCATGTAAATTTGAAAATAATCAGCCCATCACTTCAGGTCATCAACAGACAGTGGTTCAGTGAAAATAGGAAAAAGAAAATTTTACTTTGTTGCCAAGTAACTACTTAGGAAGATCATAAAAATTCTCACACATCTGTCCTTAGGCATCATTCAAAATCAAGTTTAGGTCTGACTTTATTTCAGACCTTCCCAACAGTGCTATCCTCTTCTTGACCTGTGGAAGACAATTAACCTGGCAATTAGTTACTGTCTGAAGGAAATCTTTGAAGATGTTTGCTTCTCTCTCTCCTTTCTCTTCACATTTATTTACCACTGAATTATCTGTCCAATTCATTCTCTTTCCCCTAATCCCATTACTACTCCTGTAATTTAGACCCTCATCATTCTCAACTTAATTCTGCAACAGCTTCTTAACATGTCTTACCACTCTACACGTGACATCCTTTCCCCAATAACTTATCTTTATTTCTCCTCCTCTCATCTACTCTGAATTCTGTTGCCAGAAAATGTTTCTCAAAATCCACAATGTCCACCTTCTCTCTGAGGCCTTAATGGATCCCTGTCTCATACTAAACATAGTTACTAACTTTTATGTGCCCTCTTTTTTTAAGATTGATTTATTTATGCATAGGAGATCTGGGGTATAGGCTAGAGGTGCAGGGGATAAGAGGATTCACCAGAGACAGAGTTGGGAGCAGAATAGGCAGATTTACTGAAATGCACTGCTGAGGGGAGCAGCGGGCAGGAGAGGATTGGTCTACTGTGACAAGTTGGTTAGCTCCTGGTTGGGGACTGAACTTAGGTCACAGAGGTGATAGCATGGGAGTGCTGAGACTTAACCCCTATGCCACCAGAGAGGCCATATATGCCTTCTTTAACACTTAAATAAGATCAATCACAAATCGAAAAATGTGTCAGTTTTCTTGTGAGTACCTTTCTTTTGAGTACCTAAAGCACAGTATATTTTCTTTCTATTTATATCTCTAATACCCTAGTAATATATATTTCACATGGTAGTAATGTCTTATACACTGTGAAATAAAATGACTGCTATCTAATTGTTACTTATCTGTGTATCTTATTGTCTTACTTTTTCTCCCTTGAGCTAGGAAATCAGGCCATGTTTTTTCATTCCTTCCACAACACCTAATAAATGGTACGCATAAAGACTCATTAAATTGTTAAACTGAATTGAGTTGAATCAAGAACATGGAGAAAGTCAAGTTCCCTTTCTTTTATTTTGTGGTTCATATATTGTAAAGGTTTACAATTCAGCTAAATATATAGTACCTTGCTTTCCTTGTTCATTAAATGTCAATAGTGATACTCTCTTCCCTCCCTGGCTGCATGTGGAAATAATTAATATATTTTGTTAGGGTTTGGAGAATGCTGGAGAAGAACACTATTAATCATCATCAGTGAAAGCAGGAGAAAAGCCTTGCTAAGTATTGATATGTGCATGATTCTCTTTAGAGCAAGATAAGTGGTCAAATTCCTTGTCTTCTGGGGCCCTCCAAAATGCACAACACATCCAGATGTGACATACTCAAAGAAAAATATATATAAGGACACCAAATGTCAAATATCAGAATAGGATTTTGAACTTCCAGAAGCCAGACGTTAGCACATGAATTACACATATTAACAAAGCAATCATATCTTGAGAAAACATTTCCATCATTGGCACATATTAGGTATGCCTTGTACCAACTTGTACAGATATCTTAGCAATAAGGGTCAACTGAGTATAGAATCCAGGCAGAAAAAGAAACTTCTGATTCATATGGAAAAAAATTTAATTAACCAGATTGCTTGAGTAGAACCAGACAGGGTGCATATGTGTGCCTATGTATATTTGTATGTGCACAGAGAAGTGGAAGGTGGGGTAAAGAAGATAGAAAGGATTTAGAGGAAATGTTATGAAGAAGCAGATTGTCATCATATAAATGTTGCCCATTAATGATTATTTTAAGCTCATCATACTTGTTTAAACAGAAGAATGTGCTGATGGGTGGTAAGCCTTATCAGAACAAGTTTTTTGGCAATAATTATGGCATAAATGACTTGGATTAGAACAACACTGTAGAGTTTGGAGAGTAGGCAATTGATTCTAAATTTCTATTAGCTAAATAGGGTATCTGCTATCCAATTCAGTGTTTTGGACAGATTATGACACCTTAAGGATAATAAAGAAGAATCAAAAAACAGTTTTCACTGAAATTATTACACAATTAATTGCTTGCACAAAAGGTAAACAAAAATGAAAAATCAGGCTAAGTAGTTTGATAGAACATTCAGCTTCTGACCAGACATGCTGGTCTTGTGTTGACATGTAGCCATTGCTCTAGTTCCTATTAATCCTGGGTTTAAGATGGTACATTATAGTGTTAGTCCCCCCAAAATTGAGTAGGACTACTTAGCCCCTGGCTGCAGTGGGCAGCTCAGGTCCAAAGTGACTGCTTTTTGAGTCTGTATTGCAGGGGGCTGGCAGAACCCCAGGCACTTCACAACTGAATCACTTTGACCCAAAGTCATTTGTTCAATCATGGTTGACAAAAGGTAACAGAGACTTTCTACTGTTTGGAAAACAAATGGATCACTTGGCTGTTTTCATAAAGATCGACGGGGACTTAAAATAGCCTGAGGTTAATATTATAAATCTTTCTAAAAGAGATTTCAGAACATATTCTTTATCCCAGCATTGGATCAATCTCACAAAATGACATATTTTCAAACTACAGTGAAGCAAAACAACTTATTCTTGAAAAAGTTGAAAATATTAAGCTTTCCCTCTCCTTGGCTTTTTGTTTGCTTTGTTTATCCTCTTATTCGTAAACATCAACCAAAAAGCTAAAAAAATGTGTGATGAATACTAACTGACCTTTTCAGATCTTGGTGCTTATTCCCCGAATCTTTACTGGTGTTCACAACAAGTTCCTGAATGCCACCCTGCGTATAATGCCATGGCATGAGGGGTAGACTTGTAACATTATTTGGGATGGGACAATCAAAACTAAAACAGAACATGATAAAGGAATCCAATCTCTAACCTATGTTATCATAAAGATGTGCTAAAAAAATAAATTTCACTGGGCACATTGACTAGTAAATATATGTGTCACTACCCCATACATGTTAGTTAAACAAGAGGAAGTTAATGATAAAACTTTGGCCTTTGAATGAAAGGATATTTTGAAGAGATATTGAACAATATCATTTTAATAGTTGCTATTGAAACAGTGAGCATAGGGACAAACCAGAGGAAGAATAAACACTAGAAAGGTAGAGCAGACTCTATCATATTTATTCCACTTTCTGAAAGGTCTTGCTGTTTTATTTTATAAAATACTAAAAATTTGCTCCCTTTCCTTCTTATGTTTTTATTCAAACTTGTTGACATCTTTTCTTGCATTGGAAAGTTTTGGAAAGCAAAATTACCTGACTTTTAATTGTAACTGCATCACTTACTGGTATAGGCAAAATGAATGAAATTTACATTGTACTCTGAATAATAGGAAACCAAATTTTTTGCCCTGCCTCTTCTTCTTTCCTTACATGGCTTCCAGTCTCAGTTTGCTCATTATTTCTGACTCTGTGCATGTATGTAAAAGTTCAGCATTGTGTCAAAATTGTTCCTATCCCATCTTAACTGTAATTTGGGCTGAAAGTAGGTTTCAGTCTCATTCCCTTTGTGGTTGAAGGACACCATAATAGCTACAATGATTGGCTGTTTAAATTGTGTTTTTTAGTCAGACTATCTGGCGGGGGGCCAGCGTTATAAAAGAAGTCTGGAGGTTATCTTCAGCAGTCACTATAATCTGCCCACAAGTACTTTTTTAGGAAGAAAATTCCTCATTCTTCTGGTTTTGACAAAGACAACTTGGCCAAGAAAGCTCATTGTTAGTAATAGTGACAAAAATGAAGACACAGTGAGGAGGTCTGCTAAAAATGTAGTTCTTAAACAGGAAATATACATTTTAGAAAAAAATTAAAACTGGGCCAAAATTTTATGGTTCTTGTGATTTGTGATATAAAATAGTTTACTGTATATATGCATGTGTATGTACATGTGTACTTATGTATGTGGTCAAAAATAAATTTGAGCAGTACAAAAATTCTTATTTAGTAAGATAAAGGTTTTTGAAAGTTGAAAAGTCAACATACCTACAGTAAAGGTTAATTAAAGATGATTCTTAGAGCTCATGGAAAACACATTTTATGAGAAATTTAATGATTTTAGCCTCATAGTTACAGAGTTACTGAGACCGTGAGAAGATCACTTAGATCTATATTAAAAGATCACTTTTTTTGGGTGAGGTGAAATTACAGAAAAATTATGTTATCCCAGTTGAAGATTAAAGAAAGATTATTCTTTCCCAATATCTTTGGGATTGCTAATTCTCTATTGCCTGCTAAATTTCTATTGTGTCTGTTATAGGGAAAACTGAGTGAGTTTTTCATCAAAATGTTATTGACTCTAACAGACCTTAATGAAAGAAGTTGCTCTGACCCTCTTTTCAATACTGTAGGATCAAATCTGTCTTCCCATTGGTTTCCAATTGTGATTCTTTTCTGCCACTTCCTAGCTTTTCTGAACCTCAATTTTCTCATCTGTGAAATGAGGTAATTGAGTATAATGGTCTCTAAATCATTTCTAATACTAAAAGAGGAAAATGAAAATTAATTAGGAGAAAGAGGACACCTAGGATTACTTGGATGCATTTGCTTCATGGTCTGGTAGAGAGAGACACCTTTTGTTATCCTCAGATCACGCACTGCAGGCAAGGTTGTGCTAAGGTAGCAAGCACAGCCCATAGCTCTGAGGCCAAAAACACTTTCATTGTTATGTAATTTTTCTTTTGTACCAGGTGGGTGCACTGTTTGCCAGGCATTCATACTTCGGAAATACAATAGTACCACCCAGACAAAGAGCTTGGTTGGGATGTCTTTGTTTAGGGAACAATTAAAAGGTATATGCACTGAGTGATAAAAACTTTCTCCAAATATGAGCCATGGCAGCAAAGTACAGTGTGTGTTTCACTGTTTAGGTAATATGTAATTCTGTTCCCCTTTACTCACCAGTTATGGCACTAAGGTACTAACATTAAAAAAAAAAAAAAAAAGGCAGGAGGAGAAGGAGAAAAAGAAAAATAATAAGTATAAGAATAGCCTAAGTCTTTATTCAGTGCCTAAGTGATAAATATATTGTAATTTTTAACTCCACATAGAATTAGAGGTTCATGGAACTTTGTGATAAAAGGAAGGCATATAGGAGTGATGATTTGAGAAATGTTATTGATCCTTGAATTTCTTGGGAAATTATTCCTTTGATAGAGTAGGATCTTTATTTCTTAGTTCATTTCAAAAGTAATTACACAAAAAACAAGGTCTCTGGGCCTGGATGATTCTTTTTTTTTTTTTTTGACCACGTGTGTGTTTCCCTTGGTAATTTTACATCTCAGATACAGGGATGCTCAGCCTCAGGCCCCTGAAGTTGGTGAGAATAGAAGAAAGAACTGCTTTTCCTAAAGATGACATATTCTGCTTAATAGTAAGCTAGATTTTCTTCACTAGAGAATTTAGTCACCACATTAAATAATACCCTATGCTTTTCTCAAGTTTCGTGGGACTGTCTTGCCTATCATAAGATTTTATTGACTCCATAAGACAATAACTTGCAACATAATTTCTGTTTGTCAAAATGGTTGAAAATGTATCTCTGTACAACCACATTTTGTTTTCTTTAGAGCAAATATTGCAGGATCATTTGTGATAGGACCCACTATATGCTCACCCAAGTCAGTTCATCTCTCATCCAGAAAGAGGAAATACTTTTTAATTCTTCAAGAAAAGTAACAAGTTATATTTGCTATTTAAAGAAGGATCATTAAGCACTTATTTATTTATTTTTGCTCTCTAGTTAGGGCCTTAAGAAGGGAATTTATAGGAAACAAATAATGTGGACTAGATTATATGTAAGGCTAAGTACAATGCAAATGTCTTTGACATTCTGAATATAATCCTAGACTAAGGGTTGTAAATAAAGGGATAGTATATCTGAATATCTGTTGTTATTTTTGGGAAAATTCAGTAGGTCATACCACTTAATTGAGATCTAGTCTTTGGCTTATTTTTTTTTTTTCTGTTACAAGATTTACCTTTCACACAAAAGAAAATTTCATTCACAGGCAAATTGTCTTGGAATGTCACTTTTAGCAAGGAGAATCCATACACATTATTCACTTACTTACATTCAGATGCAGAAAATAGTAACAAGAATGTACTCAATAACTATTTGTTTGAATGAATGAATGATCACACAATGCCTGTTCTTGGGAATGTGGGGTCACAGGTGCCTTCGTTTATGCTGAAGAAAGTATATCTTATTTTTCAAATTTATTCATCTGCCATTCATGAGCTTACATTTTATGTCCATGGATGATATTTAATTCTTCATCCAGTGAACATATAGTAATAAAATATTAACAATGTAAATATATGTTCCTATGGAATAGGGAAAGTTAAAAATACTAATGAAACCATAGTATGTTTCACAGTTCTGGAGCCAGGCAACTTTGAACATAATCCAGAGACATGAGATTTCCAGATAAAATGTTCTTTTGGTATTGAGGAGTAAAATACATTGAAAAACAGACAGTATAACAACATAGATAATAGAATAAATATCTTCATAGATGATAAGAAACCAAATTAATGGACTGACAGACAGAGGTTGATGTTCAACACCTAGAATATTCTTGACATATTAATAGGAGTATAACTAATATTTTTGAAAAGAATATATAAATACTTACATAAACAGATTGATATAGTTTCATAAAATATAGCATAATGCTTAAGATCATAATTTCGTGTCAGACACACAGAAAATTTAGTGTTAGCCTAAGGACTTCCACTTTGGAAATCTAGAGTAAGTAACATTGATTTTAACAACCCTCCCTTTTCTCATCTCTAAAGTACAGATAATAATATGTTTATTTTCTCAGAATATAATCAGAAAATTATATACGCAAACATTTAGGATATGGCCCTTAAGGTACAATAATAATAGCCTTCTTATTGTTTTATTTTAATTGTTACTAATAGTTCTAACAACCACCAAATATAATAAAATAATCTATTTCTAGCTCTAGAACTTTGAGCATATTTATGACTAAAAAACTCATTTTATGGACAAATGCAAATGAGAAAGCTGATTTTGGATAAATGACCAAAATGTCCTCTCAAATTTAGTAGTTCATTATTACTCTATATACATTAGATATTTCCCAAGAATACAGTTCTTACTGTCATGTTCATTGGCTTTCTGAAGAATTGAAATTTAGTTTTGGAGGAAAAAACTAAACACAAATCTAAGCATATTAAACTAGAGTCTAAAACCTTCCCAAATATTCATGTGGTAGATTTCAGTAGGTTATAAATTTGGATGGGGAAACATTTGCATCTTTCTCTTCATTAATGTCTAACTAAAATATATTTTTCCAATTATGAATGTAGATTATAAGCCACAGCATTATTAATAATTCCCAAGGCTGTTAACAATAGATACCACAGATATTTTCACATTGCATTTCTATTGTCACAGATACCTTGAAATATCACTCAAAATTATAGTAGTTATTAGAGTTGCTGCTAAATTGTGTTATGTGTGTGCCAACATTATATAGTACTAAATCACAATATTTTTTAATAATAAATTGTAGTTGTCTTTCAATAGTTTCTTGTATAATCTTACATATTTATCACATAAAGTCATTGTCCAGGAAAGAAATCCTAGCCTTCACTAAATGGCTAACAGAATTTATGGCACAACAAAAGTTAAGAATCTCAGGAATAAATAGATGAGTTGGAGGAGCTAGAAGCATGATTATTCTCTAATGATTTAATTATATTGCGCACATGATAATTGGCTCAAAGGAAGTCAGACTTGCTGTTAAAAAATGGTTGCCTATGAATTTTAGGGTAACCTAAAAACAATGGAATATATTTAATAATAATTAGGAATATGGTATGATAAAGGCATCTTCACACTTTTTTTGGTTATGTAGTACTCCAAAGAGAATTTTAAATTGATTTCTATATTTTATTTATTTATTTTTTAAGATTTTTATTATACAAGAACCAGGGTTCAGGTCAAATGCGCAGAAGGGTGAGAGGATTCACCAGAGACAGAGGGGGGAACAGAACAGGCAGACTGAGGAAATACTCTGCTGAGGGGAGCAGCGGGAGAGACAGGAGAGGTCTGCTGCGCCATGTGGGATTCTTGCCGGTTGGACAGGATTGAACCTGTGCTGCAGAGGCTGCGGACAGCTTCACAGTGTGGCACTCAACCGCCTGTGCCACCAGGGAGGTCCTGATTTCTATATTTTAAGCTGACTGCAGAACTGAAGCACCAACAGATGGTGGGGAGGTGCAGGGAGGAGGGGTAAGAATAAAGAGGGAAGGAAGCCTAATGGTCTGTGGTGGTAGAATATGGATGAGTTGGTGGTGGGTGCACTGTGGTGGTAATGGGAATACACCAATATTACCTACGTTAAAAACCAATTTTTTTCCAATAAAATTTAGTTAAAAGGAGTAAAATTCTTGTGGATTGTAAATAATAATATCTTAAAATAAAGCTATTCCATAACTCTTGAAACATCTCAAATGAAATATAATTGCAAAGGTGATTGAATGTTCATTGCTGTTTAACATGATATGCAATGAATTTTCTTAGAGTTGGAAACATTGCATCCATCCTTTATCTTTTTAAAATCTTATATTTTTTCATAATTTCTCACAGAATTATGTTTTTAAAGAAATAGTATAGATGTTATTATTTATTGATATTTGTTAACATATTTGTTTTCTTTTTTTTTAAGATTTATTTGTTTGTTTGTTTGTTTATTTATACAAGCACTGGGTACAGTCAGAAGCACGGGAGAGTGAGAGAATTCACCAGAGCCAGAGCAGGGAGCAGAACAGGCAGAGTGATGACATACACTGCTGAGGGGAGCAATGGCCGCTGCAGGAGAGGTCTGCGTGCCATGTGGGACCCTCGCGTTGGCCGGGGATCGAACCGCCACTGTGAGGCTGTGGGCAGCTTCGCAGGCCAGTGCTCAACTGCTGCGCCACCAGGAGAGGCCCTGTTAACATATTTCTTTGAGGAAAAATAATATACATTTGGTGAATTTTTAAAAATAATTCTTTAACCAAAGGGATTTAGTGTTAAAGTAGTACTTATAGGGCCTCCCCGGTGGCACAGCTGTTGAGCGTTGGGTTGCGAAGCTGCCCGCAGCCTCTGCAGCGCCGGTTCGATCCCCGGCCGCCGGGCGAGGGTCCCATATGGTGCTCAGACCTCTCCTGCCACCCGCTGTTCCCTTCAGCAGTGTACTTCATCCGTCTGCCTGCTCTGCTCTGCTCTCTGCTCTGGCTCTGGTGAATTCTCTCACCCTCCCGTGCTTCCGCTACACCCAGTGCTTGTATATATATATATAAAAATAAATAAATAGAAGCTAAAGTAGTACTTATAGAGTATGTTTTCATTGATGATAGTTATGATCAAAGCATAAATGTAATGAAACATTTAATAAATATTCATTAAATGAGAGTACTATTTAAACACACCACTAAATAAGGTTGTAGTAGATTTTTGGAGACAGGTAGTAGGTAGTATGAATTGATGATAACAGTCTTACCCCATCTTGCAGTTACTCTGCAAAATGAATGCATTTATTCCATCATTATGTAGAGTTTATTTTCCTCCCCTTGGGTATTAACTAGCTTTGTGACTTGCTTTGACTATCAGATGCAGCTGAGATGTTTGCAATGTCAGTATTAAATCTTAAAATAATATGGAAATTCTATCATTGACTTCTTCAAACATTTTCATCATCAAGTAAGGGATAGTCTAGATCACTGAATTATAGGGGATTATAATTATATAAATTATATATAAATATAAATTATGCACATTGAATTATATACATTGAAAAGAGACCTTGTGACCTCGAGAGTGAGTTCAGCATCTAATCTGAGCCCATACCCCAGCCAACCCAACTCTGTATTGGCCCCACAAATGAGTTTGAGCAAGACAGCAATAAACTCAATGTATATAATTATGAGAAACAAATTATTGTTCTTTTAAACCACTAGGTTTAGTGCTAATTTGTTATATGCATTAGACAACTGAAAACAAAATAAAGACCGATTACAATGCCTCATTAAAGAAGTCATCTACTTGCCATTTTTTGGTGCTCTGCTGACTTACTGTTGGTCAGTTAATTACATTATGACTCTAAACAAAGCAAGGAAACTACCCCAAGTTGTTGAGGATCTGGACACCACAGCTGAAAATCTGGAAATTGATTCTCTGAAATCTATCCATGCCCTAGTATCTCTTGGAAAGTCTTTACACATACCCCAGCCAAGGACTGCTGTGCTAGTCTGAAGGGTGTAATGAAACAGTCTGTAGAACAGTGAGAAGGAACTGCTGAAGCAGAAGTAATAGCAAAGCAGCAGGGTCTGAACTGTTTGTTCTTTTGAGGACATACCCTGAACTATGCCAGTGGAAGGTCAGAAGCATGAACTCTACTGGGGCAAAATATAAGTAGAAATGTCATGGTAAGAGCACCAGAACATTTGGTTTTGTGCAAGATTTGCTTTCTGTCTTCGCTAGATGATATTGGCGGCACCATGAGTAGCATGTTCTTCTTTTTAGAGTAATGTTATAGGCATCAAGGGGACTCCAACTGCAGGTATGTCAATTCAAGACATTGCCATTTCATGATCAACTACTCAAACCCAAACTAAATATTATTTTTGTATCACCAAGCAATTCTGCACAATGACATTATTGGCCTTTCATGAGAAGAGCCAAAAGTTGAAAATAACTTTATTCAGAAAGCATAGTCAGGGCCTCCCCTGGTGCCACAGTGGTTGAGCACTGGGCTGCGAAGATGCCCACAGCCTCTGCAGCACCAGTTCGATCCCCAGCCTCCGGCTAGTGTCCCACATGGCATTACAAACCTCTCCTGCCGTGCCCGCTGCTCCCCTCAGTAGTGTGTTTCATTGGTCTGCCTGTTCTGTTTCCCTCTCTGGCTCTGGTAAATTCTCTCACCCTCCCGCATTTCTGACTGTACCCAAGGCTTGTATAAATAAATAAATCTTAAAAAAAAAAGCATAGTCAGTGGCCAGTGTGGACTTTATTTTATTTTTTAAAGATTTATTTTTTATTTATACAAGTACTGGGGTACAGGTCATAGGTGTGGGAGGGTGAGAGGATTCACTGGGAGACAGTGAAGAGCAGAACAGGCAGACGGACTGAAAGTGCTGCTGAGGGGAGCAGCAGGCGAGACAGGAGAGGTCTGCCACGCCATGTGGGTATCTCCCTGGCTAGCCAGGAATCGAACCCGCACTGCAGAGGCTGCAGACAGTTTCACAGTGCTACACTCAACCCACTGTACCACTGGGTAGGCCCACCATTGTGGACTTTAATTCCAAGTTTGTGTGTTGCCACCATGAGTGGGAGATTAGATACACTATTTTTTAGGTTCTTGCCATGTAGAAACCCCTACCTTTATGCTAAGGAAGTCAATGCAACATTATAGGAAATCATCATGAATATATGGTGCTGTCTGAGATCAGTTTAGCATAAGTAACCATAGGCTGAGTGTGTTGGAGAGGTTTATGGGAATGTATGACTTGCAATACATTGTCTAAGATGCAAGATGCAAGGGTGTGTGAATGGAAAGGTATAAGGACAAGTCACACTAAATAATATTATATGAAAGACATGAAGCAGACATTATCCTTGCTTCTAGATGACTCATTGAGGTTACCGGCCTGCTAGAAAACAAGGAAAGTGTTGAATATATAAAGACAGACCCTAGAAAGTCAGGCAAGTCTAATGATGTAGACAGAGGGGTCATTTTACAATCGATGCACTCATGATATTTGTTCAGTAGACACTGAGGAAACTGTTTATTTGAACAAAGACTTTAATGAATATTTTATTACAATTTTTTTCACATTGATTCTCAGAATTGTGCATAGTGTATCCTATCACCAGTTTTCAACATTTTGTACACACAGATATGATTTCTGTTCTTAAATCAGTGAGCTTGCTCCTGTACCTTTAAGCAATCAAACAAATGAAATCAGCCAAGGGAATTTAAGGTAAAATAAAAATAGAATGTCTGAGGTCCAGAAGAAATCATAGATTGAAGAGAAAGAAGCTAAGTAAGATTGTAGGAGGTCTCAGACAAACGCCAGGATGCAGAGAAGAAAGAACTATAATAAAAGGCAAGAAAGAACCAACAGGTAGCAGTGCCGAGAGCAGCTGAGGAGAATTCAGGCAAAGGCCAAAATGATTACTGTTCTAAAGCAAAGAGATATATTGATGCTTTTCCCTGCTTTTTTCTTTTTTCTTTCTTTCTTTTTTTTTTTTTTAAGGTCTTAGTTTTCCAAGACTAATACAGGGAAAAACAAGCACACTGATTTGACTTTTGTGGATAAAGCTTTAGGTCTTAAATGATGAAGGTATTTTCTTTTGCTATTTTATGTTTTGAAATCTGTAGAAATCCTTATTTTAAAGTACTCATTACCTTGTCTTTGCTAAGGAAAAAATAGGTTTCTTTTGGACTGCCTTTCTGGAAAAGAGGACCACAGAGATGAAAGTAACCTCAAAAGGTTACTCTGTCTCCTGTAGAAGCAACACAAGAAGGTCCTAAAATTTGTATTATTCATTCTTCCACAATATGTATTAGCAGTCATTGATGGAATAACTGGCTGGTTCCAGACACCTTGCCCTTGCACTGCAATGAATATATCATTCTCATTTATTCTTTTTTTAAAGATTTGTTTTTATTTATGCATAGAAGAACTGGGGTGTAGGTCAGAAGTGCAAGGGGTGGGCCTCCCTGGTGGTACAGGGGTTAAGACATCCTATGAAGCAATCTGCAGCCACCGCAGCATGAGTTCGATTCCCAGCTGGCCAGGGAGAAACCCACATGGTGGGACAGACCTCTCCTGTTTCACCCCCTGCTCCCCTCAGTAGGGTACTTCAGTCTGCCTGCCTGTTCTGTTCCCCACTCTGTCTCTGGTGAATCCTCTCACCCCCGCATCTCTGGCCTATACCCCAATTCTTGAATAAAAAATAAATCTTAAAAAAAAAAAGAAGTGCAGGTGGCGAGAGGACCCACCAAAGACAGAGTGGGGAGCAGAACAGGCAGATCTACTGAAATACACTGCTGAGGGGAGAATTGGGTGAGGCAGGAGAGGTCTGCTGCACCATGAGGGTCAGCATCCTGGCTGGGGATTGAATTCATGTCTAAGTGGCTGGTAATATCCTGAGAGCTGAGACTTTAACCCCTATATCATCAGAGAGGCCCTATCATTCTCATTTAACTTTGGAGAATAATAAGGCAAAATAAATAGTTATAGTTCGTAGCAGAGCTTAAGTTGGATCCAATGGCAGCAAACTCCCCACCTGTCAGGTAAGGTCACATAGGATGGGGAATTCTCCTTTGGGTCCCTTAGCATTCTTGTGCCCTCATGTCCTGCCATTCTTACCTTCCCCAACTCTAGGAAAGAGCCATAGCATGTGCCTTTCATTGAGGGTAAATCGTGTGATCACTTCTATGAATATAATTTGTTGTTTAATACTGTGAAATGGAAGATAACTCTTTTGGCTGGAATTATAAGCTTTATTCTTAAATTTCCTAAAACATTACCTAAAGTCCCATGATTTTATTCAGACCTACCTTTTCTTCCACAGAGATTTTCTTGGAATTTTCTGGAGAACTGTATTGAAAGAAAGTAAATAATAAATTTAAGTCACAGTAATTAACATAAATATAATTATAATAATAAAGCTAGCTTTAGAATAAAGGAGAAAATAGCATGATTCTTTTTTCTATATTATGTGTAATTTCTATATGAATAAATAAAACTGATAGTCAGTATAAAATGGTGTTTACTGGCAGATTTGAATCTCAGAAGCAGTCACACTACCTAGGGGGTATTTTGAGGGTATGGAGAAATCCTTTTATTGAGGAAATGAAGTATTTTTCTTCTGGTAAGATGACTTGCAGTGGAGTTTTTTATTTAAATAATCTAAAACTGAGTAGATAATGAAAAATGGCCAGCTGACATTGCAAGAGGAGCAATACAATTTTTTTGTGTGTCTCTTGGAGACAGAAAAGGACTGAGGTGACTAAGGAAAACATCTTAGCCATTGAACAAAATTAATACATATTTTTATCACCCTCAATTTCTAACAGATTGTGAGAATGACTGGATGAAAAGTCAGTACAACTCTAAAGAACAGAGAAGCAATACTAGACCCTGGTGAATTATTAGATATGGTTGAGTAGAACCAATTTTATACAGCCCTTAATATATACTCCTATGTTGCAGATCATCTAGTAGATTATATAAATGTAATGCATGAAGTGAGCCAGGATTTGTCCAAAATAAGTTATTATAAAGTATAAGGTGGAGAATAATTAAGATCCTTTTCAAAATGAATTTAGATCAAGCATGTATTACCTGGCCCAAATAAAAAGAAACTAGCACATACTGTTTTGTTGAAAAATTTCTATGAGCGACATTAGAATCTGTCCATGTCACACTGTACTACTGACATAGTACCTTCTGCTCTTACCATCACCTATAAACTATGGGATTAAAATGTATTTTCATTATGGTGTATGCCAATCTGATTGCTGACTAGCCCTCATTCACATCCTGGACTTCTGGGACTTTGGTATTTCTTATCAGTAAGAATGGATTCTGAACCCATTATTTACCTTGAATCTTGAAAGCTGTGTTTCTAACTGCTGTCTGCCTGCTATCTTTGACTTTGCTTTAAATCATATTCTAGGAACACTTTGGGTGTGGTTTATTCTCACCTTCATTTTATGTTCATCTTTGCCCATCATCCTTCAACAGGAAATTGAGATCACAGATATGCCACTTTCATAACGTGGAATATATAAATAATTTTAGTTGGTACCCTAAAATAGACATTCTCATTGCTGCTAATTTTTGCCCAAAATACATTAATATTCTTCAACTAATTTTTTACTTGTACTCCCCTGCCTGACTAAAACAATTACCTATTAATCTCCTTGCTTTATCTCATTTCCTTCTCTTTTTCCTCTCTGACCCTGTTACCCTGTTCTTATTTAATTCTCCTTTTCTACCTTTGGGGATATACTATTCATACCCTCCTACCTCCTTCTACCTTGATTGCACTTGCACCATCTGGAACCATGGCAATACCTAGTGAGCAGCAGGTAGCAGTCACGGGGCTGAAGCCAACCCACCAGGAATATAAGACTTAAGTTTCTGATGGCATCGCTAGACTTCTCATTGGTTCTTATTGTGGGCTAATAACTGAAAGCTAATTTCTTTTAGCAAATTTTAAACTTTCTACTAATTTCAGCCAATTTTTTTTCTGATACAATAATCAATAAACACTATAGAGTGGATGAATAAATGAGTCAATGTAAGCTGTTCCCTGATAGTTTTAGCTCCTAATGAAGTTTGGCTTGTAAAATCATGTATATTTTGCTTGATAGCATTCTATGTGGAATTTGAATGTCTTCTATTCATGTCTACTGTCTCATCAAAATGAGTTATATATTCTTCAGTGGCAGAGGATATGACTTACTCTTCCTTCTACCCCCACTAGCCGCATGATCAGTATAGACTAACAAATTAATGATTATGGTGATTTGATGGTGATGAGGCTGATAAAAAATAACAATAAAACACTGCAGTCAAAAGAATTTGATTCTGTTCTCAACAGTTCACATACTTCAAGCCATGACTGACTGCATTTTCTTGAGTAGATCTTCAAACTAGGTCTCTCATGGATTCCAACTTTGGCATGACCACTAAGACCACAAATGTGCCCATAGAAGTTTACAGTCTGGTGATTCTGGAGAAAAGTGGTTAATATGAGCTAAATTTAATATCAACATAGACTAGTCCACTATTAAATGGTCTTACTTTAAGTCTAGCAAAAAAAATGGTAGTTTTTTTTTCTAACTCTATTTAAGGTTATTATGTCCTGTAAAATAAAGGGAATAATGATGAATCCAGAAGTAGAATTAAATAAGAGGATTTCCCCACTGAATGTCCCAAAGTATATTCAGTCATTGTGAAGTAACACTTTGCCACCACACTGTCAGTCTATGTCATATATGTCCTAGCTCCTTCCTCTCTAAACATCTCTGAACTAGGTTATGTTAAAGAGTTAACATAGCTCTCACTAGGTATACTTAAGTTTGGGGCTTTTCATGAAACTTACTTTACACATATCAATTAAGTAAAAATAAAACCTTCTACAGTCACTCTTTAAATTCATATAGAGAGTAAGGTGATGAGTTCCTCTTTCACCTTTTCTGTCAGTTCATTTTGTAAATTATATATTAGGCTTTATTTTCTCTGGCCCAGACATAGTCTTCATAGCTTCTGCTCTTGCCTATTTTACCCCAAGTGACTATTAAGTTCTAGAAATAAAGCTATTTAAGGACAAGTGGTTCTTGGACTGATTAGGAAAAGAAGCAGGATGATGTTTTGAAAGTTTGTCAATTTACAGCTAGATTTTTTTCTCTGTAATCAACTTAAACAGGTATCTTTAGCATAAAGCAAAGGTTTCTCTTTGCATTTCTGCTTTACCACAGTAATATAGTACAAACATAAGGTGCAGTATTTCTTTAAATGACAGAAGAGCTTATTTTCTCTCCTATCCTATCTCTATTTTCTCATGACTCCTAAGGGTTATGCCTTTTCTAGTTTCTAAAAAAGAAGAAAAGAAATTTCTGAGCCATTGTAGCCTGAAGTCATATTTTGAACTTATAAGAGAGTGAAAGGCATACAAAAGAAATCTAAGATATTATAAAGCAAAGCATATGTAGAGTGATCATAATGCCTTACTTAGTTCTGTCTTTTAATAATGAAAAAATAAATAAATGAACAAAACAAACAAAAAGTAATTTTAACCTCACAGCAACTCTGGGTAATCCAGAAGAAAAGCTATTCTGAGACTTTAGATGTGGAAACCAAGGTGCATAGGACTTTTTCAAAGTCTTTCAAATTTTAAATGGTGAAGCTGGGACATTCTTTGGTTCTGATGCTAAAACTGATGTTTGATGAAATACTGGAGTGTCTCTCCCAGACACCTTGCAAATCCCAACTGCATTTTAAGTAATCATCCAGGATTTATAAAAGCCAAGAACAGTCCTTTTTTAGTCCTTCACAAACAGCAGGTGTTGATAGTCTACAACACTTCCAAAAACCCAGTAAGACTCTTACATTAGAATGGTTTGAATATGTAAAATTGTGCATCATAGAATTCAAATTATCACTAAGCTTCTTATGCCAGATCACAGAGATTTGCAGGTGCCTCTTTCTCTGTTTCTTCTGATTTTTTCCAAGCAAAAAAAAAATAGACCACACAATTAAGATTGTCAATAGGGTCATTTCCAGAGTGATAATCCAATTGAAATGATGAACCTCAATATATTTTTATGGAAGTTGATTTTTACCGTACTCTGTGTATGTGGGTGCATGTATGCATTATTATTTACATAGGCGATGCTAATGATAATCACTATTCTCTAACATTAATTTTTAGGTTTTACTTGTTTGATAAATAAAGAAGTCAATTTTTTCAAAGAAAAATGTATTAATTCAGTTCAATTCCTGTGTGAATTTGGTTTAGTTGATGAATAATTATCCATAATTATCATTTACTATGGTTTTATTTTTTTAATATCAGTTTATCACAGTGTATTGCAAGGAGTACATAAATATTAGGATAAGAACACTGAGGGTGGAAAGCAGTTTTCGTTTCTTTTTTCCTTGTATGTGGGGTATTTCCTTAGTACCTGTTTAGAAGGTTTACACCATATTTATGTTCAATGCTTGTCTAGAATCATTTAATTTTTAATTAGGAAGGACCATGGAATCCTCTCTCTCAATCCCTCATCTAGAGCAACATTCCTTTGTAACTTTTATCCCTTATATATATTTGTTTTCTATAAATGTATCAATAGGATCTGTGTTGCATGATGTAGAGAAAAAGCTCTTCAATTTTTGAAAACTCATTTGAGTCAAAACTATGTCCTTGTAGTTCTTTGCAATGGTTTAAGTTGAGCCATTTGGAAGAAAGAGATATTTGTTAACTTTCTATTTGTTGGTGTTTTTTAATGTTGATGACATTTAGTTTTGTCTTCAGGCTAAATATAGCAAGTTTCTTTGATAGCTCTTAGAACAATTTCACTTCTAGACACTGCAATTTTTAATGACTTTCTCTGAATCCACTCCTCATTTTTTCCAGAGCTTACCTAAAAATGCAGGATGCTAGTGAAAAGTCAGCTATCTGTTCTTTGCAAAATACAGCAGAACTTTGACTTCTCATTCTAGTAGCAAGATCTATACATTGATAAAGCCTGTTTATTTGCATCACATTATCACTTCCTATTCACTGTTAGTAAAAGCCCCAGATCTTTTTATATGGCAACATTTAAAAAAGTAATTTTATTTATTTTTTATTTTTTTCTTACATAAGTTTAGTCTCCATAGTTTGCCAGCCATCATATCATCTGTGAACCATCATCATATTCCCTTGTATTCATGTCACCTTTTTTTGTGCCCCGCACCCCTCCTTTGCTGTATGCCTCAGTTCTATGGTACATAGCAAGATATAAGCAAGGTTTCTCCTCACCCAAACTTTTAAATTATTTTTTGGCGCTAAATTCAAAACTATTGTATAGATAATAAAGAATTATTTCAGTCAGGAAGACAATGTTGAATCTAGAATTAATTTATTTTTCATAGATTTATGTAATTACAAATTTGATAAAACTTTCATATTGTTTAAATATTTGATTTAGCTCCGTGTTTTACAAACCAAAGCAGAACTGTGGAAACCTCACTACCTTAGGTTGAGAAATAGCTGTCAACTGATATTTAAATGTGGAGAAGATGGGCATTTTTTCTACTATCTAAATATCTGCACTATCATATAACTCACATTTTTATGTTTAACAAGGTTGTTACCTGAGACTTTGAGGGAAGTTATAAAATAATTTAAATCTAAAGAATTATTTTCCTGTTTTATAAGAGGTTTATAATAATAGTTTTGGCAGGAAAAATCCAGACTGATACATTAACTGTTTATTAATATACTATAGAACAACAAAGCAGTTTCTCTAATTCCCAGGATTCTCTTCATTGATATTTTCCAGTAACAGTAGTTAGATTAGTAGAAGGGGGAAGTAGGTGATATCATCCTGTTTATTGCGTGACATTTTCTGTTTGTCATTTATTAATCATTTCTAAAAGAAATTTATCATTTTGTTCAAGATTCTAAAAATTCAGTCAATGATTTTAGTAAATAGCATTTACACATTTTTTTTTAATTTGGAGAGTTTAAAATGGTCAGATCCTAAAAGCCATCCCATTTTCTTATAGCATAAAAAGTGAATAAAAATTCTCTCATGGAAGAGATCCAGATAGTTTTGCTTTTTCTGTATTTTTTTTTCTTTTTCCCTTGGCACACGCTTATTTAGTTTTACCAGCCAATCATTAAAAACAACATAACTTCAGTATTTTTTTTTCTACTTCATTGACTACCACTCTTATTTTAGCTCTGATCACATTGTTCAAAAGCAAGTCCTAACCTATTTATAGTATGTATTTTTTATTAGATTATTTAAGCATGGGATATTAAACAGGGAGAAAATATCCTTTGCAGCTTTTAACACTTATTTTTCTGTCCATAAAGGCAAAGGTGGGAGTGAAGGAGTAAAATCATGTATACCTACCTGCAGAGACCTAGGTGAACAGAATACTGACGTAAAAGTGGTTAGGAAATGTGAGTGGCAAGTATGGACAGCAGTGTGATGAATAGTGCTAAAGAGAAAGTCTGAATAAAAGGTCTCCTTTGGATATTTATTACCAGGTGGACATTTCCTCCCTATTTTCTGTCCTGGTATTGTGATGAAGTGAAAGTTTACAGGAAAGGGAACAGGACTATGGAGGACACTCAGAAATGTGTCTATGGATCTGTGTGTCCCCACTTTCTGATTATCACTAGGCTCAAGGTTATACTGTGGGTTCTCAGACTACATCGTTAGAGTGCAACATACTGCTGTGATGTAGATGTGGAGCTTTAGTCTTTAAATTATTAGAACAGCATCCAAACCACCCATTAGTTTTTCTACGACACATCAGGAAAGGATGCAAGAGTAGAATACACATACAGTAAAGTGGAGGTAGAAGGAAAATCACACAGAGCTAATTAAGAAGCAGAATTCAGTGCCGCCTATTGAACATACTACAAATCTCTCTAACATTTGAAATATTTTTGGACTAGATTTTTTTAGGGGTTAAAATACTTGGCTTTATGTGAAACTTGGCTACTGGTACTGGCATTGCAAATGAATTTATCTGTGTTATTATCTTTATATGAACTCACTCATTCTTTCTCTTCCACTGTGTTCCCCATTTTGCCAAGAAAATTCACTTTCAATTACACATATATCATAATACTTAAACATTAGTTTCACTTGCCTCTGGTTAATAATTCACCTTATATTCAAACATATATCAACATAAAATCAGCATAACAACTTTTATGAATCCCTTTATCATCAGCACATTCTAAATGCTTATACAATTCACTCTCCGGATTCATATAGGAACTTGCTTAATAGTCCTTAAAGTTACTATAAACCTTGGTTGCTTTCAATCATTGGAATATTATTCATATTTTCAAAATGAGTACAGTTTTTGTAATTGTTAAAGTTTTAAACCACTGGGATACAGATGTAGTTACCACTTTAATCCATTTTTTTAATCCCTTTTTTAACAAAAGTGGTTATGGAATGTCCAGAAATTTCAGCTGTCTTCCTTGTGTTATGAATGCTTCATACAGGTTTGATTTTGTAGACAAATATATATATTTAACTTTTCAATGGAGAAAACTTCTGAATGTCTTAGTTTCTGGTTTGACAGGACAGTAGAATAGGTAGTTCTATTTTAACTTGAATTTAACTTATAGCCCAATATGGAACCTCAACTCAGGTGCTTCATGGTAGAGAGACAAGGCTATTATAGGTGCATGGCATTAGTAAATGTTCATCTTGTCTTTGGCAGTCAATGAGCACTAAATAGGCTCTAGGCATGGACAAAGGTATGTTTCTGGAAGGAGACTGAAAAGGGAAGTATGAAGGATGGTTGATGACAAATTCTTCCTACTTCATTTATACCCAGGACCATCCTTGAATGATGCTGTTTTCTGCAATTCAGCTACGATGCATATGGAAATGGTGTAAGCTATTTAAAAATAATTACATTCATTGAATGTCGTAATAAATATGACAACAATAAATAGAAAATGTATTTTAGATATCATAATTTTTCTGCCTGCCACTAGCTTGTTCACTTTATCTAGATATTTAAAGAGTAGGAAATAATTTAACAAAGTCTGATCCCTATAATCAAAATGTAATATTTCATATTAAGCTCAGTCCATATCTTCAAGATGACATGTAGAAATTACGTGCAAAAGAATAGAACAATATATAAGAAAATCACATTTTCCCCTTCATTCTTTCAGCATAAACTTGTGAAATAACCCCTATGTATTCACATACATATCTAGACTAAGAGAAGTTGATTCAAGACCCTCAACCTTGAAAACTTCTTAGTTAACCAAAAGGACATGAACTATGAATGATCAAAATCAATGCAATTTAACAGTGTAACCTGAAAAATGGAGATTCTATGATCCCTGCTCCAGAACGGTAGGGCTGAGTGACTTGAGGAGAAGCTAAGAATGACTTGGGAAGAGGAGACTTGGAAGAAAACATGGGAGTAGACCTGGAGGATCCACATGGAACAGAGACATGTGAAAAGAAGCTCTGCTTGCTTCTCGGCCTTGTACTAGTACCAAGGACTTGCGGGGCATGGAAGGTGATACTTGCAAGAGACATGGGTGAGAGACCTGTGCGGAGGCTGGCAATGGCAGTTTTTACCTTGATTTGCATTTTGATTTTGAACTTTTCCTTCTAGACTTGCCTTGACCCTCCTGCCCCTTACCTATGGCTCTCTGCCGCAAGGTACCTTAGACTTGTGACAAGCTTTCAGGCCTTAGTGGCCCTGTTTTGAGCCAACCTTGTTTGGCTGGACATTTACCCATGAGGAAATGGGTAACTGGGTTTTGTTGAAAACTATATTCTTTCTCTTCTCTCCTCTTACTAATTCTATTGAATTTCTGTTCTATTTGCAGTCTTACACACTATGAGTATGTACATCTTCATGCAGCGGATGGCAGAAGCTATTTAGAGCATGCAATGTTTGGGGTGCCTGGGGCTACCTCTCAGTCTGCCCAGTAACAGTTATACATTTACTTCCTTAACACAGACTAGTGTCATGACCTTGGGCTAGTCACAACTCAAGTTTGAGTTCAAGATTTTTTTCTTTTTTTTTTCTTTTTTTTTAATACTTCTTTTTTTAAGATTTATTTATTTATTTATACAAGCACTGGGTACAGTCAGAAGCGTGGGAGGGTGAGAGAATTCACCAGAGCCAGAGCAGGGAACAGAACAGGAAGACTGACAAAATACACTGCTGAGGGAAGCAACAGGCAAGACAGGAGAGGTCTGTCACGCCATGTGGGACCCTTGAGTGGCCGGGGATCGAACCAGCGCTGCAGAGGCTGCAGGCAGCTTCGCAGCCCAGTGCTCAACTGCTGCGCCACCAGAGAGGCCCTTCAAGATTTTTTCCTCTAAATTTTCCTCCCTTTGCTAATTTTGATGAGTATAACTTTTTCTATGCTAGTAGTATTGTATCCAGACTCCTATGATAATTTCTGGAGGTACAAAGAGGATACTTAAGAAATTTGCCTCTTTTAACGTAATTATACTTGTGTAATGTCTTTTGTTTTGGTTTTTCCAGTTCTCTCTCTCTCCCTCTTTATTTCATTCATTCATTCATTCATTTATTTATTTATTTTTGTTAGAGTCTTATCTTCTTTGTCCCACCCAGGAAGGTTCACATGAGTAATTAGATTCTTCAGTGTAGAATGAGTAGGCACCTACTGTTTAAAGATTATGTTTATCAGAAAGTGTTGTGACTCTATCAAAGTTGGTAGTCTTTGACAATCATGATAAATGAAACTAACACCTCTGAAACAGCTGAATTTATTTGGCTAAAGAGTATTGTTTTCCTATCAAATTTTCTAAAAGTGAAAAACTGGGCTTCTAATGCCCAAGACTTGAAGTAGTCAGTGGGCAGTGACTTTCCCCAAAACCCAACTGAAGGAAGAAACAGTGACCTATTTGAGGTAAATTGCCATGAGGAAAGGAGAAGTTAACCCTAGATCTAGGTTTAAGATAAATATTTGGAAGGGCCAGAAAAGGAACTGATTCAGTCAGGGAAGTGACTGAGAGGAAGTTCTCTGGAATCAATCCCATTGGCAAATACAGACCTTGAACAGATGTAGCAAAACAAGGTAATCAAGAGTAGTCCATTATTTGGTGATCACTTGCAATAGAACAGAACATAGATACATGTGTAATACAAAAGGGGTATTGGAGTTGCCCTGTACTCCCAGAACTTTGGAACAAACAGCACAACTCCCTGGGCTGGGTGGAGATCCAGCCACCTGCCCACTTAGGACAAGATGTGCAGTGCAGTGAGGGAACAACCAAACTCCACCCCTGACTGAAGGCTGGGCACAGTTCTGCCCCTGAGTCCGAATTCTGCCCTTGAGATCCTGAATGAGGCTGCTGGTAAGAGGGTAAATTAGAAAGGTCATTTTTGGAGCCTTAAAAGGTAATGTTACAATTGGCTCCCTTTTTTTTTTTGTTGGAGGCCTGTGGCCTTATGACCAGTGGGGCAGGGAGGACGAGAGCCCTCACCCAGCAGGGGCACACCTCTGTGGCACCCTGCTAAACCCTGTAGCTGAACATTCACACCATTGGTCAGTAACTGGACCTGCACCCTCTTCCTCTACCCTGGTAGTTCAACCTCTTCCTCTACTCTCTTGGTTTGAATAAACTGTTTTTCTCTTTTGCTGCACAAAGTCTCTTTTATTTGCATTTGTGGTAGCAGGTGGCCTGACCCAGAACCAGTCAGAGCGATTCTGACCCAGTGACAGTTTTAGACCCTTTGACCATTAACAGGAGTACAATCTGGGTATGAAGACTATGATAATGATGCTGAATCTGGAAAGATGTAAGCAACTGGGGAACAAGTCATGTGTCACAGCAGAAGGGTTATAGCTCTTGCTTGGCAGCTCAGATATTATAGCAGAGATGTTGCAGAGAACGTAGTCAGGGCTTTAAGACTGCAGTCAAGGGGGTAGAGACTCAAAGAGTACCTGCACTGCCATGCACAGAATCTCTGGGGAGAAGTGGGGGATGTTTATATGGGAAAAAGCGGAAGGGCTAAGTCTGCTTTATGCAGATGAGGTTTTCAGTCAGGGCAACTATGATCACTGCAGTTTTCAAGGAGTGATGGGTCTGACTTCAATTCTAGGGGAGGTTTACCAGTGTGGGTTCATTTCTTCTCAGCTTCAGATGAATTTGTTCATGTTCCCACATGGCTGGAGCAACTGGACATTCCTGGGACATGACCCTCAAAAGCATCCTGGCTGTTTGGTTGTTACCCAGACTCAGGATGTCTCCGTATTCATTTTTCTTTTCTTTAAAAGTTGGATGTATCAGTACATGGTGGAACTTAGTCCTGAAGTTATGGGGTCTTTTTTCTTAAGGAATCCTAATGTCTATACCAGAATCTGAACCACTCAGGGAGATATTACTGGAAAATTCAGCTCTAAAGGGTCATTTTTAATTGTCACATCGCATGACAGCAGTAAGCTGTGTTGGTGATAATCTCACTAGTCTCATTCCCTCCTCTGCCCTCAGGCATGGGTTATAGGGAAGCAGGATGGCTGAGTATCAAAAAGGGAATAAATTCTTGTTAGGAATTCTAGAGGGAAATAAAATATTAATTAGAAAAGTTAAAGTGCTCTAACTATATTTGTGCTCCATATTGTAAAGCAGGTCATAGCCATAATGCAATTGGATAACCAGGTATATAATAAAAAGAATAAGTGGGCTGCCTTGAATTGTTGTTGAAGAACAGAATAAGACAAAAATGTTGAGTTCTGAAGCTTCCCAGAAAAAGATTAGCTTTGTAGAGGCAAGAAAGCAACCAGTGTGATTAGAGATTGGAAATGATTTGGTTTCTGCAAGTCTGGAAGAGTTCAGAAATGTAGAGAGGATGTGAAAGAGTATACCAGTCAGGAGAACAACCCACAGAAGGATATGGAGAAAAGAATGTATAAAACATATATCTAGGAAAAATGAAAAGATAGTAAAATATAAAGTGCCAATAAATTGTTTATGAGTAATTGCTGAAAGAATAGCTTGTAAGGGAATTTATGACAAAACTGACCCAACAAGTATCATCCCATCAGAGTTGATATTTTGTTCTAAAATACATAACACTGATATTATACATGCTGTGCAGCTGACCATCTATGGGTCATATACAAATATAAATTGCCAAATTGATGTTTATTCATATCACTGGCCAAGCCCTTGCACCACAGGGAGCTCTGGGTATATGGTAAGTATGCCTAAGTAGGCAAAAGTGAAAGGGCTAGAATAACTAGATTAATGACTATTGGTGATTTTAATAATTCAGAATTAAACAGACCCTATTAAAGACTACTGGTTTAAAAAAATACCAGGGGATATCATACACCTTGTGTTCCATGTGTGCAGCCCCTCTGACTTAAGTCCTACATGTGAGTCTGCAGGTGACTTAAGTCCAGCATGTGTGTCTGCAGGTGACACATTTCTTCCATTGCATATGTGTATATGAGTGTGTGGGATGTGAAATAAAGATGTCTGGGGTTTCCTGGATAGAGCATTTTTCTGTGCTTTTATTATACCTAATTTTTACAAAAGTCTTGCTGGGTAGATATCATATCCCTCATTAAAGAGATGAAAAAACTGAGGCATATCATCTCTAGGCCACAGAGATGCTTGGTAAAACTGGTTTTATGCTTGGTAAAATTGGGTTTCACACCTTAGTTGATCTTAATCTTTGATGTATTAAGATGTTTTTCTGAGTGTTTTCTCAGGAGATGATTATATCTGTAGAGTTATTTTGTGGTCTGGATAGGATTCCAAATGATGTACAAAAGAACTTTTCCCCACAGAGCTTACCTAGAAGAAACAGAGACAAAACAGATAAGCTTTCAGTAGTGTAGACTGAAAAGAGAAGGAAAAGGTATGCATGACTTATTAAGGAATGAACCTTCACTTCCTTAACTACGAGTTTGTATTTTCTTTTTTTTTTTTAAAGATTTATTTATTTATTTATTTATTTATACAAGCACTGGGTACAGTCAGAAGCGCGGGTGGGTGAGAGAATTCACCAGAGCCAGAGCGGGGAGCAGAGCAGGCAGAAGGACAGAAGTACACTGCTGAGGGGAGCAGCGGGCGGCAGGAGAGGTCTGCGCGCCATGTGGGACCCTCCTCTGGTGGCTGGGGAGCAGCCGGGGATAGAACTGGTGCTGCAGAGGCTGTGGGCAGCTTTGAAATCCAGCGCTCAACCGCTGCGCCACCGGGGAGGCCCAACGAGTTTGTATTTTCAAGGAGGGAGACACAGCACGTTTCGTTCATTTAACAATTTAACCAGTCTCTTATTTCTTGGGTATTATATTGTTTCAGACTTGTCATATTAACATGAACAATCATTACTTAAGGACGTATTTTTTGTTGTTGCTTCTTGTAACTCAGAAGTTCCATCTTTCTAAGTCTTTTTTCCAGGAAGACTAGGCGTCTGAGAGTCAACGTGACACTGCAGCGTCTCTGCTCTCCTCTGTCTTCATTTCCTTCTTTTGGTGTGAGTTTTGCTCTTTAAAAAAAAAAAAAAAAAAAAAAACAGTATCCACATGGAGATCATAGATAGCTTGTACAAAGATTTTTTAAATTGAGTGATACCTGAATTTATATCTAAGACTATGTAAATGTGTTGGACTGTGGATGATTATTGCTTGTCTATCTTTTCCACTAAATTGTAAGTTTTTTGAGAGAAGAGATTGTGCTGTATCATTTTTAAAATATCTCATTTTTTGTAGCTGTTACTAGAAAATAGTATCTTAAAAATAAATTAACCAATTATTTGTATGCAACTCACTGGACTTTTATGCCATACCTTCTTCTTATTGCCTGAAGTTTTGAATCAGCCAGTTTTTGTGAATTTATGAAATAGTGAGCCTGTTCTGCTAAAGATATTATGACCTATGTGTTATTTTCTAATATCCTGATTGTTTCACTTGTGCACATTTGTGAAGAGTTGCGTCTAAGTAATGAACTTTCATACCTCTCCTACCCACTGAGCCTTATACAATGTTAAACATATGGTGATGGACTCAAAGATTGTCCATTTGTTCCCCTATATGCATGTAGATATATGTATATACACAGTCTTTTTCTAGCTTCTTCTTGTTGCTTAGCTCCACCCACCCTGCGGGAGGGTCAAGGAACCTGGAATCTCCCCTTTTTATGGATATTGCACTGTTGCAGATGGAGTCAAGGAATTGGGATTTTGAACTAGGAGAGACAAAGTTTGTTAGTTACCTCTCTTTGCAAATGAGATGAGAATTCCAGGTTTTACAAAAGTAGCTTATAGGCCTTCACAAAAGGTCAAAAAGAAGACTTGGATGTTTTCTGATTGTTGTAAATAGTCACCAGTTTAGTTTAAACCATTTACTGAGTTACTCTTTCCCTAGGAAGCCTTGGCTGGAAGTCCAGGTAAAGTCATTGGACCATAAAAAGGAACATATTTATTTCTGACAATAAGCCTTCAACAAAATATGCCCCAAATATGCCTTTGGGTACATGGAATATTGACTCAAAGACAAAGAAGGGTTATACCATGCTGGGTAAAAATAACAACTTCATAATTTGGGACCATGAATCAAGCAAAACTGAATTTGCCTTGGAAATTAGAAAAAGAGCAATATTAATGACAGCACTAAAAGAGCAGTTCTGGAGCCAGTCGCAAGACAGCGACTTGCCTTACCTAGCCTAATTTTAAAAGGAACCCAAATTGGATATTCCTTAAAGGATGCTAGCCAGCATATGTGATGTTATAGAGCATTTAACATGCATGATATAGCAAGAGTGAAAGAGATGTGAAGTGAGAAGATACCACGATTCCAGTGGAAATCAAGTTATTTAATCTTTCTCATCTTCCACAGTAGAAAACAAACTCCTTTTCCTCACTTTGCCCTTCCCCTCCTGACTGTGCTGTGGACCTCTTGGAATTAGATCATGTGATGACTGTGCCCTCACTGATCTGTAGGATCCTCTCCATTTGTGATGTTAGAATTTGCAGCAGAGGCTCTTAGGGAAATGGTGACTGTTTAAAACACAAAGACATGCCTTTCTAATGGTGGACTTTGAAGCAGGGCATTGCCTTTGAAACAAGATGGCATTTCCCATTTCACTCATGCTTTCTCCCAAAAAGACCAGTCCCAACTCAGACCACACGCTCTCTCCTCTGACAGATCCCCTCTGCAGGAGAGAAGAACATTTAGGTCACTTCAGCCTGGAACATTAAAACAAATGCTGATAGTTCAAGGTTAATAGATGCATAAAATAAAAGTAATTCTGTGTCAAAGCTGAGATGACAGGCGATTTGACTTGAGGCTGCCTTACAATCACTCTTTTACATGTGCTCCGTGCCGAGACCAAGCGAAGACGGTTTGTTTCTGACATTTACTTGTCAGGAAGGTATGACAATAGAGATTGTTTCTATCTCTGCTGCTCCCAGATGTTAACCTTCCAGCTTTAGTTTGTAATTGGGGTTCTGTGGAGCTTTAACATTTTCTATTGATTCAATAGAAGCGATAACATTTCCAATCATAAGACAGCATTATAGAAATATCAGGCAATTCACATATCAGAATGTTTGATAGCTGGGCTCACCGCATTAATTTCTGTCACCTTTGCCAGGAACCCTTTATCCTCTTTTTAATACTGAAGGACACCTGGGAGTAGTTGCTGCCACTTTTATTGTTCAATAAAGTAGACAAAAGTTTCAATTAACAACCAAGAGGCCTCTAGGAAATTGTGAGTTAGAATATATTTTACTCATTTTACTATATTTCTTTTTTCTAATGTGCCATCTGTGACTTCGAGGCTGTACTTCACTCAGATCACACACACACACACACACACACTAACACATGCACACATACATTCACAGTCCTCTTAATTCAATTTACTTTATAATAAAACATTCAGCCAAGGGAAGCTAAGATGGAGCCAGTGAGGATATGGACAGAAATTGGAAGTAAGTCAGAAAGTTCAGGCATGTGCAGCCAGAGGAACAAAGGGCTCTTGGGCTCTTGGGCTCCAGGACTGTGAGGCATGAGGTGCTTGGGCTCCAAAGACTTGCCCTTGACCTTGGCAATGAAGTCTCAAAGAATCTTTCCCTGCTGTGTAGCTGATACCTCTTTAAGAAGAAAAAAGAAAATTATCCTGTGCAGTATATGCACTAGGATTCTCACAGCATTATGAAATTTCAAAAAGTTTAACTGCACTTTGAGAATAATTAATACATGGGAAAAATTAAAAAAAAAATCTAAAAGGTGAAAGACACATTTTTCAAGATGCCCTGTTTTGATTCACTCCACCACAAACTTTATACCACATCACGAGCTGTTTCTCTCCATGCAATAGACTTTTTTATCTTTCAACTTTCCTTATTACATTCCATTTTAACTTATCTAAACAAATGTTGTTTCTTGTCCATCTGTCCAGCTATATCTGTGCTTTATGGAGAAAGTTAAGCCACCTTTTTAGTAAGACACTTCTTGGCTATTTTCTCTTTCTCCACATCTTGGACTATATGATATTTAATTTTTAGAAGACAGAACTACATCTAAGTATCTGTTTTATATTTCCTCATAAAATCATGCATTTTGTTTTATGAGTTACCATACTTTATTATTGACCCTTTATAAAGATTGTTAGACAAAAGCATTCCTTGGTACGTATTCATAGGTTTGATATGTGATTATTCATTTAAGCCTTTGATGTTGCTATCTGTCACAGGTCAATGCTGTATACAATCTTAATGCCAATGTCTTCATTATTAGTTATTACATTATATACTAATGAAAGTTTAAATTAAACAGACATAACTCATTTGCCTAATTCTAGCAACTTTGATCCAAAGTTCCTTGATTAATTACCCTCATTTTGAAATGGATTCTCAGATAATATTTGGTAAAAATAAATTTTCTTGCTTTTAATTTATATATTTTATTTTTTGTTCTTAAATTTAGTAAATGAGACATTGCCAACTATATTATGAAAATCTGCCAAAGAAACTAGGCTATGATAACTTAATTTGTATTTAGTAAATGCTCAGGGGTCCTGCTTTTGTGGATGCCTTTTCTTAGGTACTTAGAAATCTGTAAATTAGATTATTTTTACAGGTCTTTAGCTTTTTAGTAACTGCTTTTGAAAATGGTAATGACATTTTTTTCATTTCCTATTTTTGAGGGAATAAAACCATGTCTAAGAGCAAGTAAAATAATACCATTGCCCTTGAGAGAAAGGAATTTGATATTGTCATTTATACCGAGATGAACTCTGACTGTGGACAGACACCAGAACTGTAGCAAAGAAAGTGGGACATAGTTTCTGCTTTGTCAGATTTACTTATTAGCTCATTGTTTACCCTACTCACTGGAATGGTGGTGATGCTGTCTATGAATCATGTGTTCTTTGTAACATTATCTTATCTTTCTAAGTATGGCAAATGGATCAGTACAATTCTTAACTTGCAAATTTTTTAAAGATTCAAGAATCCTTAAAACGTGGGATCCTGAATTCTAGAAATCCTCAATCAGAGCTGGATTTTGTCAAGATTTCCAGCAGGCCCTTGTCTACACTAAAATTGGAGAAACAGATGGTCTCTTTTGACGTGTTTTCCCTTTATTCTATATAAATCTGCAGCTAATCACTGACTTGATCCATGTCTTATCTGACCAATAAATATATCTGCATTATATAACTTTGATCTATCATCCAAATAATCCTCAAACAAGAATGAGCCTTTCTACTGGATAGAATCCTGACCTTCTAGTTAATTTGATATTTGCCTTCTAGAAAAATTCCAAAATTGGAGTACATGTCAGAAGTTAAATCCTGGTTGTTCTATTGAATTGCTTGGACACTCTTCCTTGAGATATATATTTTCATACAAAGGTCAGTTGCATTTTTTTTTTAGCAATTTAGATATCTAGGTAATGCCTCTTTAAAATACATATGAAAAATGTTATTCCATATGGTCAGTGCCTGAGGACCATGTTAAAGATAGGTTAAACACATAATTATAAGTTATGAATGCTCAAAGGATCTTGATAACAAACTAATTCCTAATAATATTTTGCACAGAGCTATATGCTCGATAAGTATTTTAGAGTAGAAATTAAAAAACTGGAGTAACTTAGGTTTGGAGCAATAGAGATCAGCCATATTTCAGATGGGAAGACTGTGTCCATAAGACAAGGAAGGGCCCTCTCCCCTACAGTACACTGATTCAGTTGACCTCTTCTACTTCCACCAAAGAGAGAGTTCCTCTATCTCAGAGACTTTGTCATGCAAGAGACAGACATTTCCTCCATCACAGCATAAAAGCCAGACACCAGTTTTCTGAAACCAAACAAATATGCAATTTGTCAGTCTGCAGATAGAGTGTTTCTGCTTTCAGATTCAAAATGATTTTCATTTATTCATGTAAAAAAAAGAAGCATTTCAGTTATCATTGTAATATTTACTTATCTGGTTTCCTCATGATGGATAACAAATGTATCCAGAACTTCCATGCATCAAAAAGATGCCACTTCATAAAATGGCAATACAATTCCATATTACAATAAAAACAGATACAATTCAAAATGCTTCAAATAGTTCCAAAAGCAATTATGGCATTTCAGAAGTAAACATTACTTACAAATTCACAACCACCCATCAAAATTATTTCAGTAGGGTAAGTTAAGGAAGCATCTGGTACAATTTATGCTTTTCGAGTCTTTCTTATTTTTCATAGCCAGCTATGAAAAAACTGCTTCCAGAAAGTACTGCAGTCCAGAGTGAAGTCAAACAATTTTCCATTTACCTAGGAACATAGACTCATTTTTAAACTGCAGTTCAATCCTTTTACTGTAATAAAGGTATAAAATTCACATTTTCATCCAAAGGAACTAGATCTGACCAGTACCATCTGCAGGGGAATAGTGCCTGAGATTAGCAGTCTTATTTCTTTGCCTAAAAGAATAGCAGAATAAGCTCCTTTTAAAGGCTGAAAAGAATCATTCTTTATATCCTGTCCAGAATAATGCTGAATTATTTCTCAACTACGAATAGTGTTTCATAAATCATAAAAAGAATAAATCTTATTAAATCAGTTGTAAAGATTACAAAAACCTAAAGACAAATCCATTCTCCAAAAGACAGTACTGTCCTTCCTGATTTTTTATTCTTTTACTTACTTAAAAGGAGACAACTTCTTTGAGACCTGCTTAACTCAAATAAGAGCTTTTTTGTTTCTTTTTATGAAAAGTCAAAGGGAGAATAATCATGGCAGACCAGTTAATCTACTAAATGTCTAAATTTTGTAAATTTCAGCATTTTATACATATTTGTAAAATGGAGAGTATACATAGTATGAATGAAATGTGCAAATAGCTAATTCTTATACTAATTTAAAAAGTCATACATTCATCAAAAGAGTAAAGGAACATTAAAATTTAAGCATTTTGGGAAACAGGTAGAAATAATCTTCACAAGTAAAAAACACCATAGTTGGCCACACATGAGGGGAGAAAGTCTATACTGTGCAAAAAATACACAAGGATATATATATTTTAAAGATTTATTTTATTTTTATGCATACAAGAGCTGGGGCCCAGGCCAGAGGTGTCGGCGGGCAGGTTGAGAGGATTCACCAGAGACAGAGTGGGGAACAGAACAGGCAGATTGATCGAAATACATTGCTAAAGGGAGCAGCGGGCCAGCCAGGAGAGGTCTGCTGCGCCATGTGGGCTCCTCCCTGGCCAGGGATCGAACTTGTGCTGCAGTGGCTGTGGTTAGCTTCATAGGTTGCATCTTATCCCCTTGTGCCACCAGGGAGGCCCTACACATGGATATTTTAAAACATAAAAATAAATTTTAAAAAATGGAGTGAAATCTATTTATGAATTGTCAAATTATTTAATATATTTAAATATTAATCTGAGGAATATTATATTCACTGAGGTCTATTTTTATTTTAAGGTAAATAAACTCTTTTGCATGGCATAGAATAAAATATGAAGGCAAAAGATTATGTTTATCTTAGCAGTTTGAACTTAGCACATTACAAGTAACACATTCAACAAGGTAGATATTTTATAGTCGGTCTAGAGATGAAAAATTCAATATGCATGTGTTTATGTATTGAGTAGATTTATAGCCAACACGCCCACTGCCACTTGGCCTCAGTTCACTTTTACGTCCTTGAAAAGAACACATTTCACACATTTTAAAAAACATTTAGAAGATTTAAAAGCATTTGCCAAAGTCACAAAGCAACAGCAAATAGTGTATGCATCTCTAATAAGTTTGTCTAAAAATATGGAATATGAAATGTGGAATGGGTGTTTTGTATTCTGAACTGAAAGTTTCTTAACTTTATTGACTCACATTAAAGATGAGGACCAACTTCACAAATTTAGGGGTGGGTAGGTTTTATTTTACTTCAACCTGGCACAAATGTTGTACCATTTCACCTGCTGTTAACTTTGTTTACAGATGGCTTTCCTTCATCATAGGAACCAGGTTGCAACCAGTTGAAGGATTATTTTTCCTGCACACAGTATGCTTTTTACTCAATGTTTTTTTGATGATAATATAAACTATGACATAACAAGCAATTTTATTAAACCAGGACAAAGTTATGGTGACCTAGATAGAATAAAGGAAAAGAGAAGAAATGAAGGGAAGAAGAAAGGAAAAATATCATTAGGATATATCATTAGGATATAATTTTGTGGTCAAAAAGAGAATATTGAAGGTTGATATGAGCCAGTATCAGGATGAATTTGCCATAAGGTCCCAGAAGTCATAGTGTCGCTAAGTATCAGGCAAGGGACAGCTCTTCAGAGTTCAAATTTCTTTGGGAATTCAAGCCATTCCAGCCTGGTTTGTGATGACTCCATCTCTTTATACGATTTTCTTCTTTTTTACCCTGTCTTACACTTTCTTTTCCTTTTTAATTTTATCTTATGGCATATTTAAATTAATATTGAGGATCAATACTGTATACTATTTCAGGATATGATATTGTTTCAGTTTTCCAGGTATCATTGGTGTTATAACAGTTCACAGATCGTAGCATTTATTGAGGATTTGCAAGTAGGAACAATTTGCATTATTTGAGTACTAGCATGTTCTAGGTGCTTTGTAATCTTATCAGATTAAAACAATCACAATCATAATAATCATAAAATGATTTTCTTATTTTCTACATTTAATAAACAACAAAATAGACTTGGAACTATTGAGTAAACTGTACAAGATACATAATTATTACTGGAAGTGGAGAAAAAAGAAAATTTCTGAGAAATCTCTGAGCAAATTTACCTGCTTTCTATGACTCTATGCTGTTAAGACTATCCAGAGTTATCTCCTGAAGGCCATTGTGCTAGGTTTAAACCAGCCAAAACGATGAGGAGGGAATCTCAGACAAGTAAACAATACAGGAGAAGAATGTGGAGATAGGGATATTTGTGGCATGTATAGAAAACAATGGGTGGAGTGATTTCTTTAGAAGCAAAAGACTGTATAGTTCAGATCCTTCCAAACCGATGTCCTGAATTGTACCCTTCCTAAAGTATACAACTTAACAGTTGTTCAATATAAAATATGGCCACTGCTCAAATGTATTTGAAAGAATGTAGATTAACAAAGTTATCCAAATTGCTTTCCTATATACAGACTTAGATTATTTAATATATTTCTGTGTGTGATTATTCTACAATACAAGGTACTTTTATGCTTCATTTTCTACATGCATTTTACTCCTCAATTCAATAAAACCAAGATTGGGGAAATAATACAACTTTCTCTCTCTCTCTCTCTCTCTCTCTCTCTCTCTCTCTCACACACACACACACACACACACACACACAAAGTATATCAGTGGCTGTTAAGGTAGAAGGAAGATTTAACTATTCAGGGATCACTAGATGTTTCTTTGTTTTTGAAAGAAATGAAATACTTTAGTGTTCTGACAGCAGTGGTGATTATATAAATCCACCATGTGATAAAATATCATAGAGCTATACATCCCAGCCCAATAATGTGTGTGGGTCATTCTTGGTGAACTTTGAATAGGATCTGTAGCTTAGGTAATAGTATTATACCAATGTCAATTTCCTGATTTTAATAATGCATTTTAGTTTTATGTGATGTTGTCATTGGGGGAGGTAAGATAAAGGATACATGCAAGCTCTTTGCACTATTTTTGAAACTTCTTGCAAGTCTAAAATTATTTCAAAATAAGAAGTGATTAAAAATGCAGAAAAGGAGCCTCCCTAGTGGCTCAAGGGGTTAAGATGCAGCCTATGAAGCTCACCACAGCCACTACAGCAAAAGTTCAATCCCCAGCCAGGGAGGTGACCCACATGGTGCAGCAGACCTCTCCTGACTCGCCTGCTGCTCCCCTCAGCAGTATATTTCTGTCGATCTGCCTGTTCTGTTCCTCACTCTGTCTCTGGTGTATCTGCTCACCCCCCAAAAACTCTGGCATGTACCCCAGTTCTTGTATGTATAAATAAATGAATCTTTATAAAAAATGCAGAAAAGAGGAAGGGAACACTTTATATTTATATATATGTGTGTGTGTGTGTTATTCAACAGTTCTGAGTCTACTGAGTCTATTTTGTTTATTAAGCATACATATACATGTTACATATTATTAAACATATATGTATATGTATACATATACAGGTATATGTATATAAAGATTTTGCAATGAGTCTGTGACTTACATCTCCCGATTTTTTCTTCACTGGGACCATTACCCATTTCCAAAGGAAATCTCTACACATTATGTGTTACCCTGATGTAGGACAATTGATAAAAGGATCCAGAGACTGAAACCCTGAATCACAGACAGACCATCACTTCCACACCTTGTTCTAGTCAATGACCTTGAAGCTGATTCATTCAAGTTCATGCTTTTCCTGTTTGCCTATGAGTTGGTTAGAAGTGGTGTGTGTATGTGTGGGGGGAGCGGAGGATGCTGAGGGGTGTGCCAAACAAGCTGGCACTTTCCCTAGTGACCTGAATAACAGTGCTACCTAAGAATCTTATAGAAAGATTTGTGTTTCTAATACAAAAGAAAAACAATTATGAAAGGAAATTAAGGAAATGAGCTCTCATTTTCCTAAGGGAAGTTCTATCTATACTGAGACTCTCAAACTGAGTTTATTCACAGAAAAAGACTTTATGTCAAAATCATTCAATTACAATAATAATTGCATTACCTTATGATTTTTAAATGACCTATTATTTTTTTAAATTTGAGATTGTTTTTCTCTTTAAATTATTTCCCATGGGGAAGCTAATAAAGAACTACAAGTCTGACATTCTTCCTCTTTAGATTTGCTACTAATCATAGTATTTCCAGGAAGAAGCAAGAGCATGAGCCTGGTCCCATCGCAGTGTCCTCTGGCATCACTTTGACAGTGCACTGACTGCCTGGTATTGGGTGGGACCACTTGAGAGCAAGTTCACACTTTAATACTTGAAAAGCACATTGATTTTTGTTTATCTGTTTCTTCTTAGATCCCATCTCCTGAAATCCATTGTGAACGCCTTTCAATGGTAAGTACGTTTACGAAAACTTCCAGCATCGTGTTAAAAACTCTCGTTTTCATAATTCTGAATTCTAATTTGTAGGAAATGATGGTCTAGTGTGTTGCCCTTGTAATAATATAAATGCTAATCATTTTTTAAACCACTGCATTCCTTTCTTTAGCAAAGAGTTCTATAGTGAGATTCCAAAGGAATAATAGAAATGCTAATTATTTTGATTAGCACAAAGGGAAAAGTCTATTAAAAGTTCCTGAACATAGTTGCTTCTTTAGTTTTATATATTTTATGGCTTCTTTTAAGTTGAAACTCAAGCTATATGCCAGAATATTTTTTATGTAAATGGATTTACTCAAAATGTCCTCTCCAGTTCTTATTTTTAAACAGTCTCTGTGTGAGAGACTGAATCAATATCTATTGTGTATTTCAAATCTCCATAATTGTATTGAATAGACAGAACAGTCAAGTGGAGAAATTGATGAATATTACTTTGGGAGAAGGAGCTGGTATTATTTGAAAATTTGTTTGGTATATATGTGTGATATGTGATTGTTTAAAATGCTTCAAATGAAAGCTTCATCGAGGTCAGTCTCTTTTCAAAGTATTTAGGATTTTGTAAAGAAAATCTGCTAGGTCAGAGTATATTCAGAGATAAATGCTCTGGGTTGAAACAAATCCAAAATAACACACAAATTTGGTGTTTTCAATAAAAAATAAACTATTCAATAAGGTACAATTTAACTAGTGTTGGTCAGAGAAGGGTCAGGGAGGTAGATCATTATTGGTTAATGGACTGGATTCTGCAATCAGAGGACAATCATGAATTGAATCCCAACAGCCTCACTTTCTACTTGTGTGAGTCTAAATGGGTTTATTTTATAAGTTCCAGTTGCCTTATTTGCTGTCAAGATCACAAAGAATAATTCATGCCACAAAAAGATTGCATAACATCTGGTACATAAAAAGGGATTGACATTTGTATTACTATTAACAGTTACACTATTACTACTAGTGTTAACTTTTAATATTACTATTATTGTTATTATCATTATCTTCTTTGCAACTGCTTTAACATAAGCAGAGTGTCCCTAGTGGAGCCATACTGTGTATACCTTTTCATTTCTAACTCTCAAGGTCTTCTTTGGTTTTATTGATTATCAACCATTCACAAAATAAAAATTACTGAATGCCTACCAGATATCAGGCTTTCTGATAGGAATGACATTTACAATGACACTGGTGTGTGTGTGGGGGGGGGTTGCGGGTGTAACCATTTAACACATTTTGAAAAGTATGACAATGGGAATAAAATGGGAGAGAGGTGGTTCTGTGGGGGGTAACAAAAAAGCATTCTGAGGGTGACAAGGAAGGATCTCGATTGAGCCTTGAAAAATGTTAATGAGAAATTCTCAAAGGGGGCAAAAGAAGAAACAGGATGGGGGTTGGGGTACTGTATGTGCAAAGACCTGGATGTTTTTTAAAAAAAGTCTTGTTTAAAACATTTATTATTGTCACTAATTGCTTTTGGAGAAAACATGCAAGATGAGAAAACAGCAGCATGCATGTTTGGAGAATTAATCAGTGACCAGGTTATGAAAAGAATCATAGGTCATTGTGAAAGGCTTAGTTTTAATCTGTAAAAACACAAGACTGTGGAAAAGTTACTAGTGGGCCAGTGATGACTAACTGGTCCTACAGAGAAAGAGCTGAGAGCTGTGTCCTGGGATAGTACTTAAAGTGTAAGAGGTGATACATTATGCTGATATGCCCAAAAAAAAAAAAAAATCTGGAAAAGCAGAAGAGGAAATTAGTAGAATGATAGGAAAAGTTTCAAGAAAAAATTAGAGGATTATATGAATAGGTCATGATAACTGACTTGGCAGGAGGGATTTGGCGACTCAAAAAATAGAATCAGTGCTCTGGCTGTCAGTCACAAGGGGAGGGGGGTTGCAAGGAGAGGGTGATTTGATCTTCATGGCTGGAGTGAGGGTGCACAAGTAGGAGCTAAGGGACTGAGACTTCCATTTCCTTATATTCTGTTGGGTTTTGACTGTAGACTAAGAGGTCTAATCTAGCAAAGAGTCCGGATCACAGATTTAACTATGAGATGTACTAGAAGTAATAGATGGGACCACACTGGGAAATAATGAAGAGAGAGAAAGAAAAAGAATGAGTTTGAATTTGATGTTAGTTTCGCTGAAGCCAATAATGTAAAGAAAGCAGGCAGCCATGAAAATGGGTCACCAAAGCACATAAAAGGGGTTTCTAGGTGAAGAGAGTGATCAGCTAAATCCAGTTCCTCAAGGTCCAATGAGGTTAGTTGTAAAAACTGTTCACTGGACTGGTAGTTAAGCATAGCCTCGATGAAGACAATTTCTAGCAAGTCACCGAACAAAATCAAGTTTGCCACATTTAGTAAATGATTGAAGGGGGCTGAGGATGTTGGTAACTCCTGGATGTGTGAAATTATAATTCTGTGTCAAGGGTAGCAAAGTCTGGCTGAAGCCGAATGTGTGATATAGCAGCTGCTCGGCAGGATCTTAACTCACTGTCTTTACTGTTTACCACAATAGCAAATTGGCAACAAGAGCTCAGCTTTCCTGTATTACTCTGTTATTAAGGAGGGCTAGATAGTAGAGGTAAATTTTCTGACTTCCAATATCCATCAGATATTTGAGTCTCAGGTTACTTAACTATCAGTTGTCAACTCGAAAATGTTTGGTCTAGAAATATTTAGCTCTACGGCCACAATCCCAGTTGGAATGTTCGCATCAGAAAGAAGTTTGTCTTTCCAACTTTCCAAACTGTTCCATTGGCCTAGAAGGGTAAAGTACATTATCTCCTGCTATTTCATTTTTATTAAAACTGTTTGAACTTGGAAATGAGGCCTGATGGTCCCATTTTCAGAAGGCTGAAGGTCACTGGGTGTTTCTGTTCAAAAAGAGAAAACAATGTGTAACCCCTCTGGCACCATAATCGAAAGAAATAGTGTGGTGATTACAGCCCTGAGCTGAGCTGGCGGCTGCTACAAATACTGGAACTGAATTTGATAGGATCCTGTATTACCTTATAACAGAGTATCATTCCTTACAGTTCCAAGGTCAATGTCTCTTTCTCAAATAACATTTCGGACCTATAATTGTTCATCTACATGCCAGCAATTATGGGGGAATTGATCAGCCAGTAATTAATGCCATGCTATTACACTTTTTAATTTGTAGATTATGCAGCTGCAAGCGTTCTCACATTTTTAATTTGTATATTATACAGCCACAAATGTTTACAATGCCCTTTTTAATCTCCTTACACTACCACTGCCATTATTCACTATAGATTAATGATACCCTGGATGCTGAGGTTTATTTCATTTACCACTCTTACCAGGAGAGCAGTTAACATTACTGTGCTCTATTACTTAATGTCTTACTGCAGCTGCTAGTGAGCGTTGGTTACCCTTTAAAATATTACCAACCAGTTATTTTTTCCTTCTTTTTTTCACTCTCTTGTCACCAACAATATGGCTCTGTGGTAATGTTATACTTTATTTCCAAATTTATTTCAACTGGTTCTATCAGTGATATTTAAATAATGCATTCTAAATAACAAATGAGCCAAACTCCTCCTTAATGGCCTTGTCTATCTTAGATCCTACTTGGGGTTAAGTGACCAGTTCAGTTTTTCTATCTACTTCCAATTCCTATTATTTTACCCCACTACAACAGCCAAGTGAATTTCAAAGTATACTCAACTCTTTGACAATTAGTCAGAAATAGATATTCTCAATATTGACTAAGCATATTGATTCTTAATAGTTGAAGGTGATACTGCAGGCTGTGACAGGAGTTATTGTGAAACATCCATCTCCCGATACACATCAAGGTGATCTGAAGTTTCAGAGAGAGGGCTGTAGACATCGACAACTTTAATGCTGATGCTACCCTAAGTCATTAGGATACTAAACATTCACATAACAACATAATTCTATGCAACAGATCCTGTGCACAGGCTGCATGTTACTGGGCAGAATGCACAGCAGTAGAAGATATACCTATCATCAAAACAGTTGTATTCTTCTGTGTAGAAAAGATGAAGGTAATATGTAAAAAAATCTATGCCTAAATATTGATAAAATATAGAAATGAAATGGTTTGAGGCACAGTGAACAGCATTTCACATGGCATGTGATAAATAGACAAAATATTTTTTTTAAGATTTATTTTTGTTTATGCACACAGGGGGCCTCCCCTCGTGGCGCAGCGGTTGAGCGCTGGTCTGCAAGGCTGCCCGCAGCCTCTGCAGTGTTGGTTCGATCCCCGGCCTCCAGCGAGGGTCCCACATGGCACGCAGACTTCTCCTGCTGTGCCCGCTGCTCCCCTCAGCAGTGTACTTCGGTCCTTCTGCCTGTTCTATTACCTGCCCTGGCTCTGGTGAATTCTCTCACCCTCCTGCGCTTCTGACTGTACCCAGAGCTTGTATAAAATAAATAAATCTTTAAAAAAAATTTTTAAAAATTAAAAAAAAATATTTATGCACACAGGAACTGGGTTGTAGGCCAGAGGTATGGGGGTGAGTGGATTAACCAGAGACAGAGTGGGGAGCAAACAGGCAGATCCACTGAAATACACTGCTGAGGGGAACAGCCAGCAAGACAGAAGAGGACTCCTGAGCCATGTGGATCAGCTCCCTGGCGGGGAATGGAACTCATGCCACAGTGGCTGGCTGTAGCTTTATAGCACTGAGACTTTAACCCCTGCGCCATCAAGGAGTTCCCCAAAACTTTTTAACCTAGTAGAGGGAGGAGAGAGACTAGTATAGGACAGGTGATTTGAGCTGAATTCCAAATGAGGTGAACAGAACAGGCTGAGAGTGGACAGAATGCTTTCCCTGAAGAAAATGAAAAATGAATAGATACTTCAAGGAATAAACAGTGGTTATATATTCAAGGGGCAGTAAAGAGATGAATGTATCACAAAGAAGGTTCTTGGTGAGGAATAACAACACTTAAATGCAGACATTCTGCCATGTGGTGGAGGGTCTAAAACACCAATGAAAGGACTAAACTTTATTTCTTGCTGTGAAAGTTTTTCTGGGGTGTTTTGATTTGATAGATAGATTTTTTTTTTCATTTATGTATTTTACATCATTATGTAGTTCCCATAAAATTCCCACCACCTGTTCAACCATGAACCATCACCATAGTCCCTTGTGCTCTTTTCTCCTGTTTTCATCCTTTTTCCTCCCCCTTCTTTGCAGAATGTCTCTTGATTTGCTTTTGTTTGCTTTTTTGTGACTTTAAATGGTAGTACCACCATCAAAGCAGTATATTGACCAAATAAAGTGGTAGACCCCAATATCAAGTATATTTAGGAGTCTGATGAGTTTATATGTGAGATGATACAGTTATGAATGCTGATATTATGAATTTATCAGAGTTCCTAGACATCTGGGATACTCCTCAAGTTTCCTTCCAAGCACTGTACACAAACCTCTTTTCTCCTCTCTGTTTCAAGTCTATAAATCCTATCTACTTTAAAAGTTTTAAAACTTGGGCCTCCCCGGTGGTGCAGCGGTTGAGCGCTGGGTTGCGAAGCTGCCCTCAGACTCTGCAGCGCCGGTTCAAACCCCGGCCAATGCGTGAGGGTCCCACATGGCGCACAGAACTTTCCTGCAGCCTGCTCCTCCCCTGAGCACTGTACTTCGTCGGTCTGCCTGTTCTGCTCTCTCTGGCTCTGGTGAATTCTCTCACCCTCCCATGCTTCTGACTGTACCCAGTGCTTATATAAATAAAGAAATAAATCTTAAAAAAAAAAAGTTTCAAAACTTGAATATTTTATCACCTTTCAATCACTAAAAGATTTGTTATTTGCATTTTAGTGTAATATTGCACATGCATTTGCCTTGTTTCCTAAAATAATTATAATCATAGCAATTACTACGGGTCAGGCACTGTAATAAGCACTTCATTATTTTATTTTATTTCATTCCTACAAATGCCTGAAAAGTGGGTGATTTTATTTTATTTTCACTAAGGAATTAGATGAGGTTTAGTCATTAGCACACAGTAATGAAAGCAGCGGAGTGACAATTTAAACACTAGTTTGTGTATTGAATTCATTTCTTTGCTCATGCATTTGTTCTTTCATCTATTCATTCATTCACTAATATTCATTAAACAAATAGCAGTCTTGACACTAGTCTTGAGTTTGTGCCAGGAATTCCTTAGTGAACAATAGTAAGCAAGATGCCTACTTCTTATTGCTTATTATTGAGCAGAAAGTAAGTGCTACCTATACATTGAACAAATCCTTACAGAATGTAGTTGGAAAGAATGTTTGTTTGTTTTTTTTTCTCTGTCTCTTTAAATTTATTCTCCTATTACTGATGAAATATATGTAAATTCCCATGATTGGGGTAATTTTCAAGTAATAAAAGGTCCCTTTGTAGATAATTAATTTTTTTCCAAATTTATTGAGAAATAATTGACAAATATAATTGTATATATTTAAAGTATGCAGCATGATAATATGATATACATATACATTGTGGAATAATTAATAAGATCAAGATAATTAACACATCCATCACCTCACATAATTAACTCTATTTATTCATTTTTGGGTGATAATATTTAAAGTCTAACACTCAGCAAATTTTAAGTATATAATATTGTATTTTTATAAACTATTGTTACTTTACATTAGGAACTGAGAGCTTAATCACTTTATAAGAGAAAATGTATACCTTTTAGTTTATATATTCCCATAGTCCCATTTTTTTCCTTCTCCTACCCCTTCGCAAATATTTTTATTTTCTGTTTCTTTGATATTGGCCATATGCTTTAATATTGGTTATATATATATATATATATATATATATTAGTCTTAGTCTGACTTATTTCACTTACCATAATCTCCTCTAGTTCATCCCTATATAGAAAATGGAAGGATTTATTTATATTTTATGGATGAATGATAAACCATTTTGTGTGTGTGTGTGTGACATGTCTTTGCCAATTCATCCATTGAAGGATATGTAAGTTGTTTTCATATCTTGGATATTTGGAATAATGCTGCAAGAACATGGGAGTGCAGAGATCTTTTTGAGATCCTGACTCTGTGTATTGTGGCTACGTACCCAGGAACCAGAGAAGGACATGACAAGAAATAATTAAAAAATCGGGCCTTCCCGGTGGTGCAGCGGTTGAGCGCTGGGTTGCGAAGCTGTCCGCAGACTATGCAGGGCCGGTTTGATCCCCGGCTGCTCCCTGGCCACTGGAGGAGGGTCCCACATGGCACGCAGACCTCTCCTGCCGCCCGCTGCTCCCCTCAGCAGTGTACTTCGGTCCTTCTGCCTGCTCTGCTCCCTGCTCTGGTTCTGGTGAATTCTCTCACCCTCCCGCGCTTCTGACTGTACCCAGTGCTTGTATAAATAAAATAAATAAATAAATAAATCTTTAAAAAAAAAGAATTAGGAAATCACAGAACTATATGCTTGATGAACATACATCTAAAAATCCCCAATAAAATACTACCAAACTGAACTCTAGAACACATTAAAAACATAATACAGCATGATCAAGTCAGATTTATCTCTAGGATGCAAGAATGTTTCAACATATGCAAAACAACACATGTTATAAACCAGATTAACAGAATAAAGCATCATTTCAATAGATGCTGAAAAAGCTGCTGACAAAATCAAGCATCCTTTCATGATAAAAATGTCAATTAATTAGGTATAGAAGGATTGTATCTCAACATAATAAAGGCCAGATATGGCTAACCCACTCCTAATTTTAAACTCAAAAGTGATAAATTACAAGCTTTTCTTCTAAGAAGAAGAATAAGATTAAGATCCCCATTCTTGTCACTTCTATTCAATAAGAGTTGAATTTCTAGCCAGAGGAATTAGGCAAGAAAAAGAAAAAAAATGCATATAAATTATTAAAGAAGTAACTTTAACTCTCTTTGCTGACATGATCATACAGATACATATATGTGATCACATGTGATATGATCACATATATATGTAATACTCTTGTAGATAATAAGTCTAGCTGCAGCAAGCATGATATGCTTGCTTTTTTTTTTTTTTTTTTTTTGCCAGTTATAGTCACTTGTCGTTCCTAACCCAGCAGACGGCAGAAATCAAGTCCTGGCAGGACTGGGGTACACTCTGCCTGACTTGTGAATAGCTTACTGACTTCCAATTTGTTGACTTTGATTTACGCAGATCTTTCAGGAAGAGAGGAGCATAAATGTGAGCAGAGTCCTTACCTGGTTAAAATGTGAGACAGTTTCACTCTCTCTGAACCTAGCAGGTTGGTAAACTGATTTGCTGGAGTCAGATCCTCGAAGACAGGATGTTCCCTCTCTGTGAATAATTCACTCTCCTTGAACTGATTGCTCAAATTGCTATCCTTGGGCAGCAAGGGCTCAATGCCTTTTGTTTGTTTCTTCTAAGTTCTTTAACCCTTGTTGCTAATTTTCGGGGGCGGGGGCGATGTTTAAAAGGTAATCATGTGGACTAAGGAAATTCTTATCATGCATCCTTTTAGTCTTCAGTGTTTAAGAGTAAAGATCACCAAGGCAGCCAACCCTTTTTCCTTCCTTCACTTCACTGTCAGAACAGGCAACCAGCCCATCTCTCACATGTGAACTTCTCTCTCATACAAGGCAGGGGACACAGAGTCTCTCTCAAAGAGGATTCTGTGGGGTTCACAACTATCATTTGAGCTGATGAGGAAGATGTTCTCATTCTTACCTAATGAAGTATGTAAGACCCAGGCCATAGACACCTCTATACTCAGACTTTCTGTCAAACAATCACTTCTGGACCTCTGAAATTTATACCACAAAGGTACAAACTAGTCTCTCACTTTACATGTTCTGCAGAGAACTGCACCATTGAATATGGTATTTTGAGTCTTAGGGCCTTGATTCCAGTTTAATACTATAATAGACAAGGAAAGAAAAACAAAAATTTCAAAGAAATAAGTTCATATAGTAACAAGCACAATTAAGAAAACAAAAGTCTAGTAAGGAACAAAAATGATGAGGAAGATCATACTAGGTAGTGTGGTCAGAAGTATCTCTGAAAGGATAGAATTTCACAAGTGACCAATTAACAGGGAGACAGCCATGTGGTCCTCAGGGGTAACCACTTTCCAGGCCATAGATAAAGGGTTGAAGGTCCGGACAATGGAATGGGTCTCCCTGTTCCTCAAAGCCGAAATAAATCCTGTAGAGAAAATCCAGTAAGAGAGAAAATCCAGTAAGAGAAAAGGGACTACAGGACAGTGATCCCAAATTTAAGCCTTCTTCAGAAATGCTCAGAAGGCTTGTTAGTAACAATTCCCAGGCTCAGCCCGGAGATTCTGACCTGGAGTTGTGCTACTTCCAGGTAACACTCCTCCTGTTGATTGACATTGCTATAGGATAAGAGGTCACAGGGGCAAGCCGGGAGCCTTAAAAGGAGTGTGCATTTTATTTTAAGCCATTGGAAAAAATTTAACACAGTAGAGAGGTGTGATCTAATTTCTAAAGATGCCTCGTGACGTTTTTGAAAAATACGCTATAGGGGAGTTCAGGCACGTATGGGAGGAGGTAGGACATTCAAGAAGATATTCCTTTTGTCCAGGTAAAGAATGATAATGGTCTGAATAAATATGACAGTGATGAAAATATAGAGGAATAACAAGACTGGGAATATATTCTACAGTGTGATGACAGGAATTGATTATGAAGCTGAGTGAACAGGCACGGGAAGAAGATATCTGTTCTAAAGCCTAGACTGGCTTTAGACTATTTGGGATATTTGACTATAATAGCACTTCATAAATTAGAAGATTGAACCAAACAGAACTCAGGTTATTTCTGTATTGACAGTTTATTATATATGGTATTTGCACTATTTGCAAATATAATTAAGTAAAATAAAATAAGAATTCAGAAAATTTGTAAATCCAAATGGAATTTGAGAACAGATTGTGAATGAAGATAATTTGGGAAAAGAAAATATAATAGAGTTTGGAAGTAAATTAAGTTCAGGAAATGTTAAAAGTTCATTTCTTTGACCTCCAAGGAAACTACTCTCAATGGAAGGAATATAAAGACAGGACAAATCTGAATCACTTGACCCTGAACAAACAGCACAATGGGCTTCTCCTTTGAATCTTTCCCTTTCCAACCATATTCATTCTTATACTTCAGGTTTAGATGATCATCAAAGTCAGTGTTAGAACTAATGAACTAAAGAAAAAAATAGCTTATGGATAGAGAAGAAAATATGGGCGATGGTGACAATTTGACTATTTCTTTACAAATAAAATTTTGAACCTTTTGATATTTAGAATGAAATTTATTGCTTAAATCTTCATGCATACCTGATAAAACATTAAAAATAAGGAAAATGAGTTTTCCACTTCATGATGTAAAATTGGATTTTTATGATTGTCTTTCATTTGAGATATTTTTCCATGTTTCCAGTGTTAAAATTAAAATAAATTTATTTTATGAAAATGGAACTACAGTGCTGATAAGTTTAGAAATACTTTGAATTAAAAAGCACTTTCAATATTTTTTCAAAATATCTTCATGCCTATTTATAAAAATAGTACTTTAAGAGATAAAGAATTTTTCCTCCCTTCTGAAAATAGAGTTATACAAAAGATTTCATGGAGAATGTGAGGTTGCTTGTTTGCTTCTTGATTATTTTTAAAACTAAATTCTAAAGACTAGGAGGCAGATAACTAGAAATGATGTAGAAGGATATTCCAGGCAGCAGTAACCTAATGGGCAAAGATGGCAAAGGGATTTACATGTTTATGAGAAAGTGAATCTTTCAGCTTATTTCTAACAGAGAATTTCTGGAGGAAAGAAATGAGAAATGAAAAAAAATTAGATAATGCCAAATCATGGATGATCTTGAATGTCAGGGTATGTATTCTGAATTTTGTTAAGAGTAGAAATTATTAATGGCAGTTCTAGATAAAACCTATAGAAACAAAATTGGCAAAGGAGGAAAAAAGAACATTATTTCTGTCTTTCATAGAAGTGTCTAATAAGACACAGATAAGATGACATTGTGACTCAGCCAATGAGCTCTGACCCTTGTCTAGACTGGCAGTTCTGGCTCTTTATACTAATGGCATAAATGGAAATTCCTTTTCCATCTTTGCCCATTAAGTTACTGCTGCCTGGAATATTCTGCTACATCATTTCTAGTTATCTGCCTCCTATTCTTTAGACTTTAGTGTTCAAAATAATCAAGAAGAAAACAAACAACCACACATTCTCCATGAAATATTTTGTATAACTATTCTTACAAAGGAAGAAAAAGTTTCTTCTTTATCTCTTGAAATACTATTTTTGTAAATATGTGTGAAAATATTTTGAAAAAATGGGAAGTGCTTTTTAATTCAAAGTAGAGCCTGCCAACTACAGAGAAACTACCAAATGTGATTAACAGAAAAGTTTCCTAAAGACCATTGTGATGACACTGAAAATAAGGCCATCTGATAAAGAAACTCAGTCCATTTCAGAGATAACCCACTTTGGAATTAAGTCCTATAAATTGTACCCCAACATTGCATCAACTCAGAATGTCCCCTTATTAACACCTCCCTCATCTGTTTTCACCTTCCTACTGTCCTTCACCTCTATAAGAGATTGGTCCAATATTTATGACTCCAAATTTTGCTGGTTCTTTCTTGTGACAGTAGAAGGAAATTAGCCCCTGATAATATCAAATATTGAGGAACCTCATTCAATCCAACTTGGGAGTCACATTTCAACATTTGGTCAATGAAATCAGTTTGTGGAGAAATGTTTTTATCCACTCATGTTTCAGAGTCTTAGGTTTTAACATGTGAAGTTTTCAATTATGATTCAATCCAGGAGTGGGGTTTTTGGAACATCCCCAAGCCCCTTAAATTGGTTTCCTTCTCACCCTCTCCCATCAACTCCTTTCCCACTGAGATTAAGGAATGTATAAAATACAACCTGTTACTGCCAGAAGGGATTACTACTATATATTATCACTCACAGCTCATTAACCTCAAAGCCCTGCTAACTAAGAAAATCCTCTCTAATGAGGTTTCCCTTGACTGCACTAAAGAACAAAAGGTCTAAAAGTTTTCCCTATTACCAATGTTCCTCAAATTATTGCACTGTAATTAAAATGTAACTTTGAGGCCAAAGAAGAAAAAAGGTTTAAATTTGGTTTAAACTCTAAAAAAGACCTTGTAAAAACTTCTGCTTGTCCTTTGTTAGAAACTAAAGCATAGGCAACCACTCAAGTTGGGAGACGTGGCTTTTCTCAGTGTACCTGGATTGTTCTCGCATCACTTAAGAGAGGTAGGCATGGGTCCACATAATTCACACTGAAATACTTTTGTAATATAGAAAGTAAAAGTAAATTTCCCACTTCAGTGATCTAAGCAGACTCTTACTTATGGTAAAATAACCCCTTAGATAATAGCTCAAGTCTACTCTCTCCTTGAGAGAAACCTAGAAACTAGAATTGGGATCAGTAAAATTGATGGGTCCTAATGCATTTCTTATTCAGAGCCCTAGAGTGAGGGTTATTTGTATGGTTGCATCACAGGAATTTTAAGGAGTAGACTTGTAGATAAAACAAACAGAAGGAGCTGTGCTCCCAGGAGAAATTAATAATCTGGTGAAGTAGCTAGAATTAAGTATCCTCACCTCTGAGCTTTGAGTTTTTAAATGCCCAAAATGCAAATAATAATTACCTCTTTTAGCTTCCTTAGAAGCCTGATTTATGTGTGTAGCGTATTCTCAGAGGAACAGACTAAAGAGTTTGGGACTCTTAGTCTGGAAAATGAAGGCTGAGAGGGGAATACAACCGCTGTTTCTAAAATGGCGAAGGACCAGCTTGAGGGAATACAACCTTGACCACTGAATCCTGGAAGACTAATTAACAAACGGAGGCTCTCTTGAAACCCAAACAATTTAAATTTAAGACATTAAAGATAAGTCTTACACTACAAAGGAAGAGTAAACACGTGGCAGTCATTCACTCATTAACTGAGAAAAGCATTGAAATTTGAAAATAGAAAAATCCAAATCTTATGATTTCATAAGATTCTTAAGGGCACTAAAATATTTAGGATGCGCATTTGACCTTAGCATTGAGGTCAAAAAGAAAATGGACCATACTAGAGAGTAGCAATAAAATGCAAGGTTATAAATAACACTAGATATATTCAAGGTAGTGTTAGTCATGTCTTCCTTGAAGCTGCAAAAATAATCTGTTGAGAGACAATGTTAAAAACAATACTATAGGAGATGGCTTCACTGTGCACTCAGGAGGGGAAAGAGGAAAAAACAAATAGGTGGTAGACAATAATCACTAACAATAATCACTAACACCACTGACTTCATATTCACAAGATATTAATTTAAAAAATATCCATTTTTAAAGCACAAATAGGCAACAAAAATCAAAACACACACTTTCTACTATCAAAAAAACTTGCAATCCATTGCATTTTGTGAAAAACAAGAGGGTTGTGAACCCTCAAGTATCCACCCTAGTCATACTTTTAGCACAAATTTATATTACTATGAGAAAGTGTTCACACTGGGCTAAATTTTCTTCATGCTATTTTGGATATAATGATAACGCTTTCGATATCATCAGATAATTTTGAAAAAACTAAATATAATAAATACTATGAAAGTGCTTTTAAAAGTGAAAGACAAAACTATACATGCAAAATACATTTGTTAGTAACACATTATTACCATTATTCATAAAATTTTCCTTTGCTTCTTTGTGCTAGTATTAAAAACAAAACAAAACAAAACCATAACAACTATGAGCAGAAAGACTTTTGTGCCATGAGTGAATACTTATTGCAAATTTGGTCTTTGAATTCTAGAAACTGTGTGTCCTTGTCCACAATACCTGAAGCCTGCCTTACATAAGCCCAAGATTTATGATATACAAATAACTCTTTACCTGGAAAGAACAGAATAACTTGTTAACTATAGTATAATTAAAGCTTCTATTTAGTTACTGACATCCTGGTGGAAGGTGTAAATACCAGGGACTTGATGGAGTGAGTATCTCTCACCAGAAAAACAAACTGTATCTTCATTAAGCCCAGGACTGTACTTGGTACTGCTCCTAGTGATTCTGTAGTGGCAATCGTCATTCTTGCCCTATAGCTGTTTTTAATTTCTTAGAGGGACAACCAGAAACCCCAAATGTGATTAGAATTCATATAATGAAGTGTGAAATTAAGTACTAATTTTGGTTGGGCAAATTTTAAGCAGTCAGAAAAGGAAGGAATTTTGAGCTTGAATCTTTTGTGTTAGAGAGTGATAGAGAGAGCTAGAGATCTCCAAATATTTACATTTCCTGCTCCTGGTTTTCCTTCCCATAGAGTGTTGTGGCAGGAGACTATTGTCCAGCTGGGGCCATTTCTCGCATGCTTGTATGAAGGGGTGACCACACAACCAGGAGGGAGTGGAGGCAAGCATCTCCCACACAAATTGCTGGAATGCATTCAGCACGGGACTCAGGAGTTTACAGGGGAAGGTGAAGTCAAGAGGCCCGAAATCCTTGATCCTAGTCCAGAGGAAAGGGAGAAAGGAACACCTATATCTCTTACTACCTAAGTAAGAGCTAATCTTTCATTGTATTAAACTTGCATATTTGGGGTTTGTATAGTATTTAGATTTCCCTAACTAATGTATTTGCCATTAAACACAAAATAACCTGGAAGTAATTGTGCAATTAGGTACAAGTTTTACAGAGGAGTCAGTTATAAAAAATGGTGGTTTTGTGATAGGAATATCCATCACTAAAAGGGGGGGGTTCTCATTCCCTGACCCACCTGAGCTGAGCTGTCAGGTGAAGGTACAGTAGACTTAGAGAGGCACAGAGCAGAGAGAAGTGCTTGCTTCTTATCTTTGGACTTGTGTACCAGGGAATTGGAGAACGTGAAAGAGACATGTGGAGTTGAAGCCCGTAGAGATACTTGAAATGGACACATGGGTGAGAGGCAAGTGGGGGGCTCATAATGGCAGCCTCTAACTTGATTCATACTTCAGTTTTGTTCCTTTCACACTAGCCTTGCCTGGCCCTCTGCCCCTTTCCTATGGTTCCCCACAAGAAGGAGACTTAAATTTTTGGCAGACTTTCAGGCCTCAGCAGCCATCATTTGAGCCAACCTTGTTTAGCTGGGCATTTACCCATGAGGGGATGGGCAACTTTGGGTGTTTTATTGGGAAGTGATATCCTTTTGTTTCTTCCCTCTGTATGCACATTCTATTAATGATCTTTAACATTAAGAGTATGATTTGTCTTTATGTAGCAGATCACAGAATCTTTTAGATTGTGCAAATTTAGGGGTCCTCAGGTGCCCCTCACACTACCTGCTAGCAGTTTGAGGGAACAATTTATTCCATCAAATCAAGGTAGAGTTTTAGGGATTGTTGATTCAAACAAAAAAAAAAAAACAATGTAAAAAAAGCAAAGTAATACAAGCAATGTCCAATCCAGAATTTATTTAACAACCTTTGGATTGGGCTATGAAGTAACAAATTTTCAGTTAACATAATGGTTCCTGTTCAGTATACTGGCAAAAGACCTCTCCCAAGGATGACCCAGTACCCTCGGTAAGTCCGAGTCCTAAAGGGAAGTTTAACAAGATCCAGTAGAGAAAACACAGATGATATAGGTCCTGCCTTCAAAGAACTTAGAAAAAAACAAAGGAATAAATGCAAAATCTGAATGAACATTTACACAATTTGGAGGGAATCAGGAAGTGCTGGTATTTTGGAAACAGTTTTCCCAAGACAAAAATGCTATAGCCCTGTTCCTGAGGAATAATGCTGAAGGGAATAACAGTGGTGGATTTGAGGGTTTTTTTTTTTTTTTTTTTTTATGTAGGACCCAAGGAGTATTTCATGCCTGCTTGTATCTCATATAGTCAGCTCCAACTTAGTACTAATACTTAAGGAGCCCCTGATAGTTCCAGAGAACTTTCTCACTGCTTGATCATAATTAGCTCTAGGGATAATTTCTGGATCAATCAACTATTGATTAAAAAAAACACATTGCTATACATATATATGCATATTATACATATGTATATAGAGATATACATTATTTATATAATGTTATTTATACTGTTTATTTACATTTTAAAACTTTTTTCTGGCATATCTCCTGAATACCTAAATCGAGGTAATGGTTTTTAGTTGATGAAGTGTGTGAGAATAGACACACACACACACACAAGCACCTGTATATGCACACATGAATTGTTAAGTGAGCATAGTCTCGAAAGCTACTATAACTTGGCATCACCTATTGAGTTTCTTAGCAGTCAGCACAAATTACTGTTATTTTTCTCGATGTTAAATGTTTGCTTAGTGGCACAAAAAAGCAAATTCTGAGGAAAACGACAAAGACTTCCCTAGCAGTTCTTTGTGATTTTATATAGTTACGCAAGGAGGGGACTGATATTTCAGCCTTTATTTGCAAAAACACTGGGTTAATCTCAGGAGAACAAATCATTTGTGGGGATTTAAAATTCATTCAGTCTAGCATGCCACAAATGGTTTGGTTCTTTTAGTTCCCTAGAAAATAGATGCTTTCACCTAGGGGGAAGGAACTTTTCTCAAAGAAAATGTTGACATACACGCACACAATTTTAGTTCTTTATTTTTACACATTATTACTAAAGAACAGGATAGATCATAAGCATTCATAAAGGTGGCAACTGTTCATGTGATGTGAGGATCTTAAAATATAGTATCACCTTCATCTTTATTCCAACAGATACACAGTTCAATCTTTTGTGCACAACTTCCTACTTTATTATTGTTGGTCTCTTCTAAAAATGACAATAATATAGATATCTGCCCCCCCCATAGCCATCAACCTGACAATGTTGTTATAACTTAAAAATGAGATATAATAGATATAAACCCATCTCAGTTTTGGCTCTTAAAATTAGGATACTTGACTGACTGCTCTTATGTAGGTAGAAAATATGAACTATATCAAATAAAAATTTAATAGTCTCAGTTATTGATTTTTGGAAATGAAAACATGTAAATATATATGAAAGGAATAAAATAATTTAATGAATAAAATATCTCAAAACTTAATGACTTAAAACAACACACATTCATCATTTCTGTTGTGGTTTAGGAATCCAGGGAGAGATTAGCTGAGTCCTGCTTTGCAGTCTCTCACAATATTGAAGTCAAGTCCTGGGGTCTCACCCAAGAGATCACTTGAAGAAGGAACTACTTCCAAGCTCAGCCACTTGGTTTTAGTCAGATTAAATTATCTGTCAACTGTTGGACTGAGGGTCTCAGTTCATTGTTGATTATGAGCAAAGAATGCCCCCAGCTCCTTGCATTTGGACCTCTACAGCATCACCATTTGTTTTATGAAAACCAGTAAGAGAGCTAGTCTACTAACAAAATAGAAGTCATAGTCTCATAGGTCTAAACCATGGAAGTGACATTGCACGCTTTTACTCTATTCTGTCACTAGAAGCAGGTCACATTTCTAGCACACACTCCAAGGGGGAAGGTTGCACAGGAAAGAATGCCTATAGTCAGGGATCATATGAAAACACATCAGAGGCTCCCTGCTACAAATATTCTAATGATATAAAAATACCATGAGTTTCTTTTAAGCATTCATTTGATGCTAAAATTAAGCAAATGCAATGTTATTTATTTTGAAAAAATGCAAATTTGGAAATACAGATATTTTTCCCCTGTGTTCAAATTCTAAACTCATGTATTCTATACAAAATTGAATCAGCAAATCATTCACTGGCAAAAAGCCATAGTTCTAGATGCAATAGGGAAGTCTAGGTACCCAAGGCAGTACCCGTTCCCCCAGTCAAGTTATAATTGAGAAGGGAATTGAATTTTTATATTTTGTAATGTAAATAATACCATAAGGTGTTTATAAATCCTAAGGCTCTGCTAGTAAAATTGAATAAAATGTAACAGATATATTTAATGCTGTGATTTCAGATTTGGGGAAAACCAATATGGGGTGGAATGGTATATTGAATTCCATGAAAAGGGCAACTGTACAGTTATATTCATAAAGGCTATGCAGTATTTCAAACAAAAGGGGAGAGAGAATATCCCAAATGGGGGCCAGTGGTGAGAATTCTGTGTCCAAGGGAGACAGCAAAAGGTGCATTTAAACAACGGCAAGGGGGGTCTCCCCCAGTGGCGCAGGCAGTTGAGCGCTGCACTGTGAAGCTGTCTGTAGCCTCTGCAGTGCGGGTTCGATCCCAGCCGGCCGGCGAGAGTCCCACATGGCACAGCAGACCTCTCTACCTGTTCTGTTCCCGGCTCTGTCTCTGGTGAATCCTCTCACCCTCCCGCACATCTGGCCTGTACCCCAGTTCTTACATAAATAAATAAATCTTAAAAAAAAAAGACTTGTAAGTTAAAAAAAAATAGAAAAATAAACTATGGCAAAGGGCTTATCCAATGGGATGGTAGGAGGTTAAGAAAGTTAGCATGAGTCCAGATTGTGTAGTATGTTAGAAACAGATCTAGTGATTTGGACTTAATTCTTCTAACATTTGTGGAATTACAAGAAGTTTTGGGATATGAGATCTGAAAGACAGCTTGAATGGATAGTAACTCTGAAGGATTATCTGTTATTTGAATCAGAACAAAGAAGTTTTCTGTATAGTTAGAAGCATAGCATAGTGTTAAGAAAGATTCTTTTTGGCATCAGGTTGACTGAGATCAAGAATATTATGTGAAAAAAAATACAATAAAAAATAATAGAATTGGGGCCTCCCCGGTGGTGCAGCGGTTGAGTGCTGGGTTGCGAAGCTGCCTGCAGCCTCTGCAGCGCTGGTTCGATCCCTGGCTGCTCCCCGGCCACCAGAGGAGGGTCCCACATGGCGTGCAGACCTCTCCTGCCGCCCGCTGCTCCCCTCAGCAGTGTACTTCGGTCCTTCTGCCTGCTCTGCTCCCTGCTCTGGCTGTGGTGAATTCTCTCACCCTCCCGCGCTTCTGACTGTACCCAGTGCATGTATAAACGAAACAAACGAACAAACAAACAAATAAATAAATAAATAAAAAACATGCCTCTATAAAAAAAAAAAAAAGAAAAAAAATAATAGAATTGGCTTTGCTGTTTCATTGTTGCATTATCTTGGGAAAATATGTAGTTATTAGTCTTATTTTCCTCATCCATAAAAAGGGGGAACACTAGTAGTATCTTCCTGGTTGAAATATATATTAAGCAATAAGATTATTTTTTTCAACCTTAGTAGTATATGTGAGTTAAATAAGTTCTGACTTCCTCTTGTGTCACCAGCATCAGGACCAATATCATTATTATTAACAACATTTTTAAAGGGTTAGGCGATTAAACATTAAGGAATTAGACAACTGAAGTTAGATATTAGGCAGACAAAAGTTTATTTTCTGTATGTGAGAACTTGGTCATTAATAGCATCAAGATGATTCTTACTCCCAAGTATTCATTTTATTTTTGAAGTAAAAATGGTGCGTACTCAGTGACAGACAGAAGTTGGAATTCCTGGTTGTTTTTCATCAGTGTGACCCTGGGCAGTTCATCTCACCTGTCTTAATTCCTTCTGAGACACTCTGCCCAAGTCAACGATGAAAATAATTCCTACCACACTGAGAAAAGTGCTGTTTGTTTGAACTAAGAGAGTACATTGTTTTAATTTCAGAGAATTCTGCCACTTCAGATATTATATAAGTAGCTATTTATTGCTCATTGTTTTGAGATAATGACTAATTATTTCTTATAATTATTTCTTATTTGTTTTCAAATATATATATTTTTTTTCTTTTCTTTTCTTTTCTTTTCTTTCCAGTAGTGTTGTTTAACCTGAAGCTCAAGGTGTCTTAAGGCTGGCAGATCATGTCACTTTTTTGATGTTTTTCTTCTTGTACTAATGTGCTCTGAAATCCACCTTAGGGAATGTGCACTAAATACAGGTGGTTTTTTCAGTGGAGCAGGTAGAAATGAAAATGAAAGAGGGTGAGAAGATCCAGAGATGATCTCCCTTGATCAAAAAAATGATGCCATCTCATGAATGCTTGGTATGAGTGGACTTTGGCCTTTGATATGTTTTTTGTAAACCAGTGCAGCTGTCCTACTTTCAAGATTTAAGATTTGTAGTGCTGACCAGAAATAGAATAACAAGGAGTAATTCAAGGTCAGAAGCATCCTTAAAAATTTAGCTACCCTCTGACATCTCCTCCAATCTTTGTCAGATAAACAAGTCAGACCCTGAAGACTTAACAAAAAATGGATTATAATTTGATAAAGAAGTTATCAAATAATATTTCTAGTATAACAATTTGGGTACATATTAGACACAATAGAATGTATTTGCTTCACTTCACTACCTTTGACAAAAAGTCTTAGATTGTTTTGTTGAATTTATAAATCACTACATTGGGTTCACTAAGTGATAACTGTGAAGTTCAATATAGGAGTTCTGAGAAGTACTTCTATTGAAATTTACTATTCTAATCAAAATAATTTTCAGATGTAAGTGGCAGGTAAATCTTCCTGTAGCTACACATTCACTAGCATCATTGAAACACATTTCCTGCATAGATGCCATCCCACCACTCTGTCAGCCACCTGGACCATGATAGTAATCAAGGGAAAAAAGTTGTCTAAGGCCTTCCTGGTGGCTCAGGTGGTTGAACACAGCACTGTGAAGCTGTCCGCAGCCTCTTCAGTGCTGGTTCAATCCCCACTGACTGGGGAGATACCTACATGGTGGGACAGACCTCTCCAATTTTGCCCACTGCTCTCTTCAGCAGTGTATTTCATCAGTCTGCCTGTTCTGTTCCCCACTCTGTCTCTGGTGAATCCTTTTACCCTTCCACACATCCAGCTGGTACCCTGGTTCTTGTATAAATAAAATAATAAATCTCTTTTTAAAAAAAAAGTTGTTTAGGCTACTAGAAAAAATGAGTGTTTATCAAGTACCAAAGTATATGTATGTGTGAAAAATTTCAACAAAACTTTTTAACTAAAATTTGCCAGGCTCATACAGGAAAGTTAAATTGGTAGAATATGTACTCTTGATATGAAAACATTAAGTCCACTTGTCTCTGCTGTAACTCTATGACTTTCTTGACTATGTGTCTAACTGAGTCTGTGGGTATCCTCCATATATCTTTATGCCTAAATGTGTGTTTCACAACTCTGTTTCTATTTATCATAAAAATTTCACTGAAGATCATATTTATTGAGCTTCCTTTCTGTGCCTGAAACCTTTGGTTTACCATGCAATTATATATATATATATATATATATATATATATATATATATATATATAAATTCCTTAACTATTCCCAAGTGCTGTAAGTTAATTTGGTATATAATAAAAAAAAAGTTTGGGTATAATAAAAAAAAGGAAAAATGTGAATAATTTCAGGCAAAAGAAATAGCAGAAACTAATGTGTGGATAATGTGATAAATCAATGTGACTAAGAGGTAGTTCACCCAGTTTGAGTGAATAGAGATAAAACCATCATAAGATAATTCTTATCAGCCCTCACTATCTCTATATTACAATGTTATATGATAGCAATTCGATTTAGTGTGGAATGGTTAGACTGATTTACTGTTCTTTAATTTGTTTTGAGTCTGGAAATACAACATCAAGACAATATTTTCATAATTGGTTAATATGCCAACACATTGCTCTGTTTTTCTGTACTTACAAATGTCACCTTAATAATAGCTTGGTGCTTAGTAGTTCTACTTTCCAAGGAGGTATCTTGCCAGCTGTTATGTCCAAATTGCTTGATATGCTGTCAGTTGAGAATTCCAACGTGGTATAGTGACTGTTTGCTACCTGGGCATCCATGGACATCTTTAACAGTAAGAAAAAATTCTCTGGCCTCCCTGGTGGCACAAGTGGTTAAGTATCAGCACTATGAAGCTATCAGCAGCCAGTGCAGCAAGAGTTCCATCCCCAGCCAGGGAGGTGACCCACATGAGACCTTTCCTGTCTCACCCACTGCTGTTCTCAGAAGTGTATTTCAGTAGATCTGCCTGTTCTGCTCCCCACTCTGTCTCTGTCTCCTACACCTCTGACCTGCACCCCAGCTCTTGAATGCGTAAGTAAATTAAAAAAAAAAAGTCTTAAAGAAATAAATTAAAAATTCTCAAGAAGTTACGGATACAAGCCCATTCCTGTTGGAAACAAGAAAATTCTAAAGGATTCAGGAGTGATGAATCAGGAACAATTTGAGGAGTCAACTCACCAATCGAAATGGAGATAGTTACTTGTGAACAAAGAGGGAAGATTTTGTTTGTGCTACTGGTTAAAGCAGGGGAATTTAAAAGCTTCTAGAACATTGTTTTGAAATAAATTGATAAAAGGCCTTTGTCAAAAAGAAGTATTTTTTTTCTATCAATACCAATGTTTTTGGGGAATGTACTGCAAAAATATTGATAACATCTCATATCCTTAAATTATTAGCTTCATTAATCCCTTCTTTTGGTCAGTGTTGATACAGAACCAAATGGAAACTTTTCAGTATTCTGCACTATATTCCATACCAGTTTTGTACTTTTTCATATGGTTGGCAGATATATTGATTTCTAGGAACTGTCAGCACAAGCTACCCACAAAATGCAAGGATACATTCTTTTTTTGATAGTACCCAGAACCCAAGTCCAGTGAAGAATTCATAGAAGGTCTTTCATTGTCCACGGTTGACAATGCAAATTAGTTTAAGAGAATTCCCAATTCTGAGTGCATTACTTGGATGTGTATTATAAGAGTCAGCAAACTTTTCTGTAAAGGGCCAGATAGCAAATATGAAAATAGAAAATATGGTTTTGAGGACCTTCTGGCTCTGTCCCAACTATTCTCCTCTGCTGTAGTAATACAAAGACCATTGGTAAACAAATGAGCATGAACTTATTCCAAAAAAAAAAAAAAATCTTTATGGGCATTGAAATTTGAATTTCATATAATTCTAAAGTATGGTAAAATATTCTTCTTCTTTTGACATTATTCATAGTTTGTAAACTGTATGAAAACAGCCCCTTGCTTTGACTTTTGAGCCATAGTTTGCCAATTCCACATGTATTCTAATACATTGTATTAAAATCATCTTGCTGTAAACACAATGACAATTGTAAAAATAAGAGTCAATTTGGGTGCATTATATAATAAAACTGAAAAGATATGCCTGCACACAAAAGTAACTTTTGTGTATAGAAATGAAAGTAAAATTCAGAATCCTGACATTAGCAGGGGCCTACACTAGTTGCTACAATCAGCCTCCCATCTCTAGACCAATAGTTATTCAGGGATTACATACATTTCTTTCAAAGAGCATTGTTTTAATCACTCACCAGGGAAAGAAGAAAATATTCCTTAGGTCTTAGAAGAAGAAATATATGAAGAACAGCTCACAATGAAAAGAACAGCTTACTTGGATTTAATGTTTATTCAAAAAATAAGATACATTCTTTGATTTCTAGAGGGTTCTTGTTTCATGTCCCAACCCATAGCATGCTCTTCAGTATTTTGTAATGAATACTATGCTTAGTTTCCTTCTTATAAAATCTATTTTTATTAGAAAATACTCCTCAAGATGTCCTTTTGAATTACAAATATCATGTTATTTATGTTCTATACTATGTATTTGACAAACTGTCTGATATTGCTAATTGTAATGAGAGTAGAAGAAATTCTAGCACAACACAGAAACCTAACTCTGGATACTCAGCAAGTGCCCAGCATAAATCTCTCAAGTTCTATCCTGATGACATATGCCAAATATTTAGCAATGTATACTTTGTATGCCTTAATTAATTTTTAGTATTAATGACAATGTTATAAGGATTCCTTATTCTTTAACTTAAAAAGCTCAAATGTGTGCGTGTTTATTATCAGAGGAAAAAAGTGTCTAGTGAAACAGTGAACTTCCCTTTCCTTTTCCATTATTTTCCAGTGAGAACAATCCTTAAAATGGAACTTAATGTTGATGTTTTTCTAAGGCTCACTTTAAGCTTTTTTCTTTATTCTTCTAGTTCCAAACTCAGAGCCTGGATCAAATAACCTTAAAACAGGTTTTTTTTTTTTTTTTTTTTTTTTTTTTTTTCTAGTTTTTGACAATGTTACACCAGATTACCCATAAAGGAATTTGGAAAAAAAAAATGTAACAAAAATGGACTTCCATAATTATAGAGACTTTTTTTTTTAATTTGGGATTACTTCAGAGGGTTTCTGCCAGTGTTTCAGCATTTGTGGTTCTACTCTTTTATTCTACAAATAGGACAGAGATCAGAGGAGGTCATAGTCTTATTTTCTTCCTAAGTATTTTGCACAGTCTAAATATATTTCTAGATTATAGTGGGTCAAGAATCCCACACAATTTCTAGATTTGATAAACTAAGGTTCACAACAAGAAAGAAACCAATAACATCTGAGCATAAAGCTTTGGTTAGGCAAGCTATTTTTTATTACAAGGAGAAAATATGATTCTCTATTCTACATGTCTTTTCTGAGCTATGTAATTATCAGGTTCAAGCATAAGAGAAGAAGAGAGTAGAAGTTAATGGAGTCTTATTACAAGATAGTACAAATGGAAGGAAGTGTGTCTTTTTAAGTAGCCTATAAATGCAAATGTTGTGGAATCTGTAAGAGTTGGAGGAAACTGAAAAATGTATCCTTCCATCTTTTAGAGAATAAATGTAGGTAAATTAAGAAAACTAAGATATAAAAACAGCAGGTTTGATGGTTTCAGAGCAAGAGAGAGTTGATCAAAAGTTTCAGGAAGAGACAGAAAAATCTTAGCTTGCAGCAAAGAATAGCATATGAAGTTTGTTAGCTTTAGCAGAAATTAATAGGAGGTGAAAGAGTAAAAAAAAATGAAATGATCAGAGAAATTGAATGTGGACTTTCAGAGTGGAATATTGGCAACGTTTCCCCCCTAGTTAATGGAAAACCCCAAAGAGAAAGAGACAAAGAACAAAATATATAGTCAGGATAAATTTTTGGCAGATGCCTAAGTATCAAGTAGAAATTTGAAATAGAAATTTCCAAGTGTTACTACCTAATAGTTATGCTTTTTCCTCCCTCAAAACTAAGTCAGTTTTTGAATGAAAACACTTGAAGGATCAAAATATATTCTAAATCTTCTCCAGTAGAAATATATGCAAATTAATAACCCAGGCCACCTCTCTGAATTATAGGATGTGACTGATTGTACCAACAAAATCAATTCAATTTGAAAAATCTGTGCTAGAAATTATATTGGTATTTGCATAGTCTCTGTGGTAGGCTAAAGATCAGCATACACTATTTGATACCACTTTCTTTGAGATATTAGGATCAATGGGAATCTGTGGTCCCTACCCTTGATTCTAGGCATTCTCTGACTATATCTCCTAGAGAATATAACAGAAGAGAGGTGCTGATTTCTTGATCCTGTTCTTCAGTAACAGGTATATTCTACTTCCTGTTTCTCAGAACATGCCATTTTGGAGTCCTGAGACAAGAAGTAAGAAGAAGTAGAACTATTTACAATAGCTAAGCTATGGAAACAACCCAAATACCCAAAAATAGATGACTGGATCAAGAAGATGTGGTACATGTACACAATGGAATATTACTCAGCAATCAAAAGAGATAAATTCATGCAATTTGCAGCAACATGGGATGGAGCTGGAAGGGATCATGCTCAGCAAAATAAGCCAGAAAAAGAAAAAAAAAGAAAAAAAAATGGATGGTCTCACTCATAGCAGGGATTTAGAAAACCTAATTAAGGGACCAGAAAAAAGACTAATTATAATAAAGTAAAAATCAAAATCAATAAGCAATTATAAACCAGAGACACACTATGGGGGTGAGGGGTATGAGGGATTATGGTCAAAATAAGGGGGGTGGAGTGGGAATTGTATGGGGACTATAACCAAAATGAAAATGCATACATTGTGCAAAAAATGAAAAATGATGTAAAATATATAAAATAAAATAAAAATATATAAAAAAGTACAACTCCCCTACTTAAGAGACTATTTAGAGATGCTTTGAGGCCACATGGAGAGGGAGAAGCACAGAGGAGCCCATTCATCCAGCCATTTCTACTGGGCTATGCAAAATGTAAATTAGGCCATTAAGTACTCACCAGATTAGTCTGGTTATCAGCTCACTGTTTTCTGACCCTATGCAAGTGCTGAACTTAAATGAAATTTCTACTTTTTGAAGTCATTAAGTTTGGGGATTTTTTTTTCATACGTAACAATAAACAACTGAAATAGGATTGGTTCCTGTAAATGGAGTGAATGTATAACAAAATCCTAAAACATGTAGATTGAAGACTAAAGAAGTTCTCCTTTATGAATGCATAAAATATTTATCAACAATTGTTGCCTGTAGTAACATAGGAAACAAAAAGACTTAATGAACTCATGGATATCAATGGATAGATTTTAATGACAGAACATAGAAATTGACAACTGGCATTTTCTAGTTGTCTCTGATAATAAATGATGTGAGAATATCAAAAGAACTGTTAAGTTATTAAGATGAATTAAGAAAAAATGTAAAGGAACCAAGATTTTAGAGGTTTGACGTGTTTCTAAATTCTGATATGTACCAGTAAATAGATTCTCAAAGTAAGAAATGGCTTTTGGGCAAACAACAAATTCAATGGGCTACCAGAACAGTATGGTCTAATCCTAAATGTTTCCATGGCATGAATATAAGACTTTTTAAAAAATCTATGCCTCAGTAAGAATTAAGGGCAAGAATTAAGAGCTTCTGAAGCCCTAACATTTTTACAGATTGTACTTTATTGTTAAGTAAGAGGTCTTTAAGAAATTTAATGTGTTGTCCCATGTAGCTGTCCCATGTAGTCCCATGTTGTCCCATGTAGCCTCATTAGGGCCTAAAATAGAAAATAATTTGTCTTGAAGAGATTAGTATTGCATAGATTTTATCTGAAGAATTCACATATTTTTTCCCACAGAAAACTGCCAATTTTTAATAATCACATGCACACAAAAGTATAGGTATAACCCAAAATGAAAAAATAATTTTGGGACCCTAACTTACTACACCAAAAGAAGTTCAAGAAAACTGCTTAGCTGCAAAGATGGAATATTTCTGACAGAAACTAAAGGAGGATCACAGCAAAGAGTCAAAATCCAGGCTACCACATTTCCGGGGAGAACACTAAGCAATAATCAATAAACTGGCAGCATACATCTTGCTAGGTTTCTGAAATGCTATGATTCAATGTTCTAATTTTTCCCTTTCTCAATGGGAGTGTCTATTGTGGCTATCCCAGCTCTCATTATATGCTGTATATGTAGGGCCATAGGATTTGGAATATACCTGTTATGTTGCAAGAAATTTTTAGGTGTTCCATGGAAAATGTCATTTACAGAAGAACCCTCAGTTGACAATCAACATCAATTTTCCAGGCATGTGCATTAACCACTTGGAAATGGATAATTCAACCTCAGGCAAACTGCCCAACAGATGTCATGTGAAGTGAGATAAGCCATCCCCAACTGAACCCTGCCAACACTGAAGAGCATAAATAAATACAACCACCAAATTTACCATATAATCATGCAACAATAAGTAACCTGCTTAGTTTTTTGAGCAGGAGGACGCAGTGAATCTACTCTCTCCACAATTATAAGTAGATGGGGCAATAAAGAAGTCATAAAAATGGACAGGTCTCTTCAGAGACCATACAACCAAGCAATTCAGGAAGTAAAGGGAATCCAATGAGACAAGTGATACTGATACAGGCTACATGATAATTACGCACATCAGTATGAGATATAAGGTGATTCGGAAGTTTCATAAGAGTAAATATACATAAAAGACTTTAGTTGGCAAGGTTGACAGTATTAAATTGTTCTCCTGTGTCCCAGAAGATCTGAGCAAATCCAGATAACAGCATCTATCAATATTTGATACAGCTGAAGTAGGTAAGCTTCTGAGGTGATAATGCGTAGTCCTTCCTAAAATGAAGAGGGGGGAAATACCAATAAGGGGAGGTATCATTAACAAGCCTGTTGTCAAAAAGCCTTTAGTCGTGGGTGGTAGAGATGATATTTGTCTTCAAAAAAGTTTTCTTATATGATAAGAAATGATCTAGGAATAGAAATTCTATAAAAACTACTAGTAAACAACCTGAAGATTATGAAATTCATGAAAAATGACAACGGATTGGGTCTGTACCTGAGTAGCATTTAAAATATACTATCCCCTGGAGTTTGGTCTAATTGTACACAAAATGCACCTTCTGTCATTATTTTCTCTATGAGTATGTCTTGGAGGATTCAGAAGATAGAAGAAAACAAAGCAAACTATATATATAACTATAGTCATAAAACATGTTGAATCTTTGACACACACACACACAAAATTTCCATCGCTAATTATAACAGGAGAATGTCAAAGAAGAAAACATAATTCTTGATAGTCATATACTTTTTCAAGACAGGGGTGCTCTGTACTCTCCTTAGCATTAAAGATCATTCCATTTGTAGCAGGGTCATATTTTATGGAATAAACTGAAGTAAGTTTGAAAGGGGTATGGAAGAACATACTTCAGAAAAGACTATCATTTAAACAGAATCAAGTCCAGTTAGGAAAGTAAATATAAATACAGATGATAAATGTTGGCAAAAGGAATCTTTAAGCTCCTTAGGATAACATTCCATTCAAATATCCTCTCAACACAATCTTTGCCATATACATACATATATACACAGGCTACATACGCACATGTATATGCACATACACATATACGATCACATATATTTATGCATAAACATACTACACATACATACATACATTATGTTATTTTTAGAATACATTAAATGCAAAGGCACTGTGTTAATTTGTAGCATAAGATTCAATTACCAAAAACAAATTTTCTATTTATGAAACTCTTCAATGTCCTGAATTAACTAGAAAAATGTATATGCTCATGTTTATCAAAGATTTAAAAATTCTCATCCAAAAACATGTTAAAGGTAGGATAGTGATGGTGTATGAGTTGGAAGAAAAAGACTTATCTTTTAACTAGAATTAACTAGAAAAATGTATATGCTTATGTTTATCAAAGATTTAAAAATTCTCATCCAAAAACATGTTAAAGGTAGGATAGTGATGGTGTATGAGTTGGAAGAAAAAGACTTATCTTTTAGCTATTATATGTGTTTGCTGTGTTATTCAAATTGACTAGGTACTCTCAGTACACTCACATCCCTTCAGTAGCTGCGCTACACTGGAATTTCCACACCATGGGTCTTCATATGCCTAAGTTTTACCACAATCAAGACACTGTTAGTGTTAGTCACACACTGAGAAGCATGTTCTAGTCACTTGTTATTGTGGGATCTCTTCCAAGACCTTAGCCTACTTTTACCCATATCATGCATGTGTCATTACTATTTATTACATCTTTGTTTATTTGATGGTTTTGCATATGCAGTATCCTTCCAAATACATACCATTGACAAATAATTCTAACATGATTAGATGACCAACAAATAGAAATATAATAAATATACTTATTGAAAATCTATATACAATTATTAGGGAGAACTTGTGTTCTTGCTAGAATTCTCATGATTCTTTGCTAGTATAAAGAAATTTCTTTTTTTATAACCTAAGGGATATTTGAACACAGTAATTTTCTCTAAGGATCATCAGTTTGAAATGTACAAATAATATCTTACTGGTGTTTTACTTTTCCTTTCTTTGACAATTGAGTGATGAACATTTTTTGTTGCTTTTATCAATATTCTCCATTCTACTTCATAGATAGAGCAGGCAGCACATTTATGACTATAGTGGATAGGAAACATATCCTTCTCCTTTTCTTATTTCCTCCCATACACTAGGTGTTCACTAGAAAAGCTAAAATTCTCTACCTACTATAGGTGTTTACTAGAAAACCTAAAATTCTCTACCAGAAACATGCTCCCCTAAGACTCATTACTTCTATAAATTTCCCATGTCTTTCTAAAAACTCATCAGGTTTTGCTGTCCCTTGGATCTTTCATTTGACGTGTATGTTATGGATTTTACCAGCTCTAGAAGACTAGGGTTACCTCAAGATAAAGTCAAGTGAATGTGCAAACTTACATATAGGTGAATGATTAGTAGGTTAAAAAACAACCTCAGTATGGTGATAAATAGCAAAATCATGTTTGAAAGAGGAATAAACATCTACAAACAAGTTAAAATTTGAAGATTAGAAAGAAACTTACAACCTAAATTGAGCATTGATGAATTTTGATTCTAGGCTTCCTCTTAATAGCCACATTAGTGCCTTGTCAAGTTTCTCACAGGATATATTGCAAGAATCCAGTGAGAAAACATATGAAAATAAAGATGCAGAGTCCCAGAATTTATTTTTTTGTGGGAACCTCGCCGGCGGCCGGGGAAAGAACCAGCAGCCTCGCAGCCCAGCACTCAACCGTTGCACCACCAGGGGAGGCAGGGAGTCCCAGAATTTAAAAGCATATTAAAGATGATAAACATTTTTGTGCTGAATGATTCAAGCAAACCTATGGAAGTGTAAGTTGCAAGAGAAAAAAATGATACAGTTGCCTTAGTTTTCTACCAGATTTAAATTAATAAACAACTAAATAGTTTGAAAAGTTAGCTCAAGCTGTCATGTTTATTCTTGGCTGTTTTATGAAATACAGTCTTCTTTCATATCTCTCAATGGGAGATCAGTGAGTTTCAAGGAATATGTAATACCTTTCTATGAAAGTTATAGCTATTATAATTTTTATATCTATTATACGTTATATTTATTATAATTTTTAGCATCCTACACCCAGGTTGTTAGTTTTATTTCAGACTCATAAAAGAGGACGTGGTGTATTGTGTTCTTGGCAGAGTTGTGTCATGACTCATCACTAGTTGCTGTTCTCTGGAAAGCACACCTGAAGGGCTTCAATGAAGTAGAATTATCTCTGCAAAACCTGTTGCCATTTAATCTTTGGGGATGAGGATGAGGTGCACCATTGCTCTGTTCCCCTCTCTAGAGTCTGAATAAACATTATCTTTTGGGGAATAAAATTTGCAAATTAGTACTCAGTATAAAATTCTATTTTCATAAAGCCAATTTTCAATAGCTCATGAGTCGGCAAATGGAGGGGAGGTGGAATTGTCCCACTTGGGGAGGAAAGGAAATCAAAAGTTGTATCACAATTTTTCTGGCTACTCTCTGGATACATGCTTTATTAATAATTTCTGCCCTGGAAATAAAGGAAAACTAATCTTACTGGGGGGTTTCCAAAAGGGTCAATATTTTTAGCTACTTAGGGTATTGGTATCTGTTGTACATCCCCCTGGGAAAAATCACATGATTCATACAGAGAGCAGAAATGATGGTGCCTGCGAAAGAAGGTGCTAAGCAGACCATGCCCAGCATAGGAACAACCTTAATAATTGTTTTTGAATATGTTCAAACAGGAATGAGGTCTAGAATTTCAGCATTTATAGTAAATAGAGATCATGATAAAGATCAGAAATGCTAACAGAAGGCAGTATTACATATATTCTAGATCAGAACTGGGGTCTGTAAAGGTAACTCTCTCCTTCACCTTGGGAGACAGGTTTATTTGTGTCCAGGATTAATGGGTAGAAAACAGAATATACCAGATGAGAGAGAACATCTTAGAACTGAGGCTAATCACATAAAGATTGTCCATCTTTCTAGGTTCTCTCTCTTCAGTGTTTCAGAGTGAAAACTGAGCTATCAAACAGAATTATATTCTTTCTAAACCACACAATGCCAATATTGAACTTGGGTCCTTTGTTGCCCTGGAAAGAGATTTCTCATTAGGACAGATTGTTCTAAGTAGGAGTGGTAGATACACAGTGGTCAAAACAACAAAAACAAAATCAGAATTTTGGTCCATTGGGGGCTCAGCAGGACATCAGGCTCTAAGAATTTCAGCAAACTTTAGCTTGGTTTAATTTACTTTTGAATGAAATTTAAAAAAGAATTACCTTTCAAATTCCTTAGAAATTGGTAACTGTAATATTGAGTTGTTTATTTTTCTCAATAGCTTCTACCATTTTTTTTTTTCAGTATTCACTCACAAAAATCTAAAGGTTTATTTCAGGAATAGTCAAGATAAGAAAGAAATTTTAAATGTTCTGAATTTTTCATTAACTCTTAGAAGAAAGTATTTTATATGAATATGGCATAGGCAAGGTAGAGCCAACACTTACCAGCTGGTAAGAAGTGATTGTACACTGTTCTTCCAACTCTGCAATGTGATGTCATGTTGTTAGCTTGAAATCAGTCACAATGAGAGTGTTTACACCAAAGAAATTGGGAAATGCTACAAATTAGTATTTATATCCCAAGAGATAGAAAGCCTGTTATTAAATGTTTGCCAGCATACAATTATGATGGGTGATGGCATATATATCAATCATTAAACCCTGGAATAAAATTAAGGTTGTTAATGAAAAACAGCTTAGGCTAGTAAGTGAAAGGACAAATGTTTAATATAAGAGACTTTGTCAAATATACACACACACACACACATACATATATGTATGCATATATATTAAAACAAAATAGTGAGTAATTATATACTTCCAAGAAAAGGAAAATATATATATGTGATTACATTGCACTAAATATCCTTGCAGGACATATATCCAAATTACTGCCATGGTAGAACTTTATATATTGAGCATTATTGTCTTCCACCTTTTACAGATGAGAAAACTAAGGCTCAGTGAAGTCAAATGTTGATGAAGGTCAAACAGCTGATAAAAAGAAGAGAAATAGGAAAAAAAAAAAGTGTAGCATTTTTTTCAGTCGATTTTCATACAGTTTGAGGCCCGAGAAAGATGTGTGTATTATGACTCAAATATGTTCCTAGAAGGGAAATGATATTATTTAATCTTATTCTTGGTTCATTTTATTTTCTTAAGTGTGTGTGAGATGATGAGCCCCAAGCTCATTCCTTTTCTATTGCACACGCTTTGCTTCATTGAGGTTCCGCACTGGTTGTCCACCAGATGTTCAATGTTATCTCCCTACTGAAGGTTGTGACAAAACTCCAGAGAGTAAAACGATGGCAATCTGTCAACCAGTCATCATTATATATATATATTTTTTTCATTTTCCATTATTCTCCACCTTATGTCGCTGTTTTTGGTGTGTAAATTGCTCATTGTTTATTTCTGCTCACTTCTTTCATTGCTATTTTTAATTCTAATGTCATTCAGCTGCTGAGAATATTCTTCAGAGCAAAGCTACATTTTTCTTCAGTAAAAAGAAATACAACAAGGGCATATTAGTTACCCTGAGAAATCTAGAGGTACAGGGTGTTTTTGCTATGAACAGCAGGAAGGGTAACGGATGCTCAGATTTACATTTTAATCCCATCAGATTGTTGCTGAAAATTATGATGGAGTGGTTATTTACTCACAAAAATTCCTACAATTGAAAAAGGTTGAATTTGAATCATCCTGCAAGCAACCAGAATTTTAGTTGAGTGCTTAGAAGTATGAAATGTTAAACTATTGCCTCATTTTTCATTCTCTTTTGTTTCCTCTGTCAAAATTTAATCCCATAAATCAACACTTTATTAGTTAAAATTATGTAGCAGGTACTATGTTAAATACAGGCCAGATAAACATGAGCATATCAGTAAGGTCCTACCTTAAAGGAAGTTATATCTCAAGAAAATTATAAATAGAACTTTTATATTCATAACAAGATGTCAAAACAAATGCATTAAAGATAGATACTAAATGACTATGGTTTCACAAAAGAAGAAATGATCAATTTTCAGCAGGAACTTAGAAAGTCCTCACAGAACTAATGATATTTTATCTGGACTTTGGATTATGAAAGCAATTTTTCTATACACATAAATTAAGAAGGGTGTTCTGTGTACCAAGTAAAATATGGTTGAAAGTCACAGAGGGAGTGACCCTTGGTCTGATAAAGTAGTATGCGATGGACTTGGTACAATGGTAGGAGATAAGGATCAGAAATTTAATAAGTGATAAATTGTGATAAGTTTTGAATATAGGTTAACTTTTCAGAAAGTTATCTATTAGGTGTTTCTGGCTCCATTGGAAGTTTTTAATCATTCCCCTTGTTTATGTATGAGACCCACTAAAAATTGGACTTTAATCTCCTTCTGATTCATACTCTGAATGTTAAGTAAAAACAGAATGTATCCTTGGTTGAATAACCCTTGAATAAAAATTCTCTGTTCAAGAAATTTATACTACATATATTTTTCAGCAATTCATCAGTACTTCAGATGCTTCTGGGTAATGAACTATCATAGGGAACAGTACAGACAAGGGAACAGTAAAATGACATGAAAGGATTTTTCCTCAAAACATTTAATAAAACTTTTATGAGTATTCATCTTACTGTGCAGAATGATTTTGATTGAAATAGTCAGTGTGTAGGAAACTTTGTTGGATTCTGGAAATAATAATCTTTATAATTTTCCACATTACTTGGCATTTGGAAACCAGCTTCCTGTTGCGAGTATGATTAAACTTCAAAATCCATTATTCAGTAGAGGTATTGACTGTTCCTAATGTATTAGCACATATAACTGACTACCATTTATTGAATGATTATTAGAAACTAGACCTTGTATTTGTTAATAATTTAGTTGATACAGCCTTGTTCTAGGTGGTTATTTTTACCTCTACTTTGTATATATGATATTTGAGGGTCTGAGTGATTAGATAAATTGACCTTTTCGTATTGGTCATTTCTATAGTTAAAACCCTCAAATTTCTCTGGATGCTAGAACCAAAACCTAACATTTTTGTGCATGTACTTATTTGTATTTGTTTATTTCTTCATATATTACATAGGGAACTGAATAAGGCATTCATATGGGATGGGAATAGATCTTTCCATTTATGTCTATGTAAGTGCCAGTAATTAAATAATTATTGAATCTAATTAAACACCCACTAATCCATCTAAAAATATAGAGATTAGATTGAATCTAAATGATGTGATATTTATTGTTTCTCTGGGAAATGACAGATAATATTTATGAAACTAATCAAATCTGTTACATTAAGCTGAGTCTCTGTCTTCCTTTTAATAAGAAAACTGTCTCAAAAGATTTGTAAAATCTTACCCATTTGATGAAATCTAAGTAATTCTTATCTGATTAATGTTCAAAAATTAAACTTATTCCTGCCAATTAAGTGCAACATTTTGTTAATGAATGATATTTATGTTAAGAGCAAAAATATTGATTTTTATTGCACTAAAAAAGATATACACCTAATTGAAGAATTATAAAAACGCATGTATCTTCTTAGTAAAAATGAAAAATGCATGCAACCCTGTATGTCTGTTTGATTCTAGAAAGTAGATTTCACATAAATATCTAGTTTTCTTTTTCATTTAAAAAAAAGTCAGAATATATAAATATTGACAGATGGATAGATAGATATTTGAAAGTTGAAAACCTAACAAGGTATCCAGGGATGGTTGTAACATTTTACTATCAACAGTTACTTTTCTAATTATCTTCATTGTGATACAAGTATTGGACTTTTCATACCGTATTTATTAGCTGAAACTTTATTCACAATTGTCTGTCTTAGTTCCTTAAGGCTCTTTAAACATCAGAGTGATTCTTGCTACTAAGGATAGGAATGTGAAAATGGCATTTTGAATGTAAATGCAAATTGAGTTTGCCAAGGAAATTCTGCTTACCCATTCACTGCAGGCAAGGTTTATCTTCTTGTGTGGGCATTGCAGCGTTAAAAATGGGAAGTGCAAATTTAGACCTGCTGTATTATGATCTGTGATCGTTATAAATAGGAACATGAGAAACCCTGGAAATCAAAATCAAAATGTCTCCACTGGATCTATTAAACTAGCTCCTTTTGTTGACTTCTTGAATTTTCTATTATTTGCTCATCTGTGAGATTCCATAACATAGCTCTTCGCAACCAGCAGCTGGACTCTTAAGAGGTGATAAAATAAGCTGCCAAAACAAACAAAATATATTGATTTTTAATAGAGACCAGGGTTCTGTCTTTAAGAGGTATTAAAATAAGAGAAATATAGGAAATCAGATGATTATAGCACAATCAATGGAGACCTGATGATGGATCCCCATTAGTTGCTGGTAGGTTTTCAGTGAAAGTTTCTTTATCTGTATCCCCAGAAATCTCCCTTAACCATGAAAATCAGGTTGCTTTAACTCCATTTTCCATTCCATGATCATCCCAGGAAAGAACATGGTGTGCTATTCTTATTGCTGGACTTCTCAGATTCAGTCGCATGCATTAACCTTCATGGTATTTGTTGAGTTATTCAACTCTTTGTATATCATGAATAATTTCATTAAACATTAAGAATTTACCCACACTGTATCTTTGTGTATTTTTAAATATTTACAATTTGTAATACTGAATAAATATGTAATAGTTGGGGCAGGGTTTCTAGGTTTTAATGTTGCTTAAACCTGTCATGTACTATATAACCTTTGGGGGCTTATATAATATTCAGCTTCTTAATTCAGCGTCAGAGCTGTTATCATATGTTGATGGGAAAATAACAGCCATGTTGGAGCTCTCCAGTCACTAATAATTCCTATTTTGATTTGATTAGCATATAAATGTTCCTAGATTTATGCAGTGTCAGGGGAAAATGTATTAAAAATACTCCTCAGGGTTCTCTCTTTCCCTCATTTTAATCAGGCATGAGAGAAAGAATCTTGTCATGCATGAAGCCTAACTTGCCTTTCTTCAAATCCTTGACTTATGGAAGTTTCCAGAAAAAAATTGGTAAAAGATGACATCAAAGGAGACTTTATTTCACAGTTTGTGAGCAAAAACCATTGATGAAATAGATTTTTCTTCATTTTGTCTTTCTCAGCATGCCTATAATATGGTGGAAGAGTGGTTACAGATTCTGTTCATAGAGATATCTCAACTAATCTCTGGCCAGATCCCCTCACAGATGACAAAGTGTTTCCTTGGAGTAATCCTAGCTAATAAAAGCATGGTCAGCCAAATTTACAGAATGATCTTTGCATATTTCTCCTTCTTTAACATGTTGAAATGTCATTGAATCTATTTCGTCTCTGGTGCTACTTTAAGCCTCATCCTCAATGTGTGACCAAAAAGAATTTTGTGATAACACAAAAAAATTATTACAATCATAATGACACATAATGCCCCTTAAAAGACTCAACATTCTTTGTATTGGAGGGGGACATGGAAACAGAGAGACAGTGTTACAAAGAACCAGAGATGGACATTAAAATTTTCTGAAATTAAAATGATCAAGCTCCTCAGTTCTGTAAGAGGGCACACTCACTCTCAGCAGTGAAACTTCCCATGAAAGGAATTTTCAAGAGGAACTTAACCAACAAACATGAATTGTTAAGAAGCAAATATAGACTAATATCTTCCTAGAAAAATGGGCCATCAAAAGATACACTGGGGGAAAAAATTCTACTTCAAATAAAATATAAAAAAGCTAAAAGAGTTTGAGAGATTAAAGAGATATGCCTTAAAATTATTTATTAGATATGCTTAGAAATAAACCAAGAAATTGTTTATTTTGCCCATATGCAATTGAATTTATACCTCTTTCTAATACATTTTATACATTTATATGTCTTTATTTGATGATCATTTTTTAAATGTCCTTGTTCTGCACATATTTCTAAGATCAAATTTTGAGGATCCAAAATTTTCTTAGCAAATTTTACCTCATTTTGAGATTAAACATTAAACCATCCAGTGTACATTTCAGATATTACCAGATATATATCAATACATAACAGACAGATATCTGCTACTCTCTTAGAAAATGATCTTGCTTTTTTTTCTGTTCATGTGGAGTACATGTTTTGTTTAGTTTTGTTTTAATGTCTTAGCTCTTTTCACTAGCAGAACTTCTTTATACTCATACTCTATTCCCAATTCATTCTTCTTACCGGTATGAAGTAGGGTCTTTGGAGTTATTTAGTTGAATAATTATAAATCTGAGAATCATGAGAACTTTGCTAGTCTTTTGAATTTTTGAAATTAAAGACATGTAAAACTACCTACAATTTATTTGAACTATCTGCAATTTGCCTTTGTAATTCTAAAGTTAAATCTGTAGTTCCCCCTGCCTATGAGGCTCTAAAAGATGTCATGATAGATTTCTCCCAAGGTTCCTATCATATTCACTTCACCAACTTATTTCTTCATATTATGCATAATTAGGGCTAAAGTCATAGTTCACTTATCATTTACTTCTCTGGAAAACAAGATTGTCTACTAGTACATTGAAAACTTGTCAGATTAATTGGGGTACAGCTCCTATATTGAATACCAGGCAGAAACATTTTATAAATTTTTACCACATAAAATACAAATATGCTAAAGACACACTTTATAATAACACAAGTGCAAGGTTTTATGTCAGTATCATTAGAACTCTGGGGGAATGAATAAAGCTATAAATAGGAAAACTAGTCTAGATCCATGAGTCCAATTGCAAGATAGCATGCTAAATATATGCTCTAGACTCTCTTTATGTGCTGGAGAAGGCAAAAGGCCTTCTTTTGACAGAGAAAGACAATGAGTGCAATCAGGGAAAATGGAATGTATCAGAGAGACGGAAAGTTAATAGATCAGATTTGGTTAAAGGAACAGACTAGACACTTCACACATTTCATGAAAGTAAGAATAATGAATATACAGCTGACAGGTTTCATGGCTATAGATAGTAGAGGTTATGAGAATGAGGAGTATGATGGTCAGTTGTCAAAGGTAGGGGTCCTATAAGGTTGCACTCAGATTGCCCAGACCCAAAGCATAGATGACCCAAGAGAAAATGTTTGAGAGAAACTTCACGATGCCTGGCATGAACTAGATTGGGACCATACCCTAGGTGATAGATTCTTAGAATGAATAATTATTTGACATTAAAAGATCACTAATGGAGGTATCCAAATGATAAAATAGTCAACAATTCCTCAATATTCTGGAACTCAATTCGTACCACTTGTGCAGTTAGACTTCAGAGGAAGCTGATATTCTTAAAGGACAGCTAAAATGCATATATGAGTTCAAGTAAAAGAACCAAAAGATTTCTAACAACAGCCAATGCATAGGAAGAGAGTATGAAGAGAAAGAACTATGTATTTATAAGTGATCTAAATGAACAACAATGCAAGGGTTTAAAATTAGTAAAAGCGGCCTCCTCCCCCCCCCCCCCCCCCCCCCGGTGGTGCAGCGGTTGAGTGCTGGGCTGTGAAGCTGCCTGCAGCCTCTGCAATGCCTGTTTTATCCTTGGCCGCTGGTGAGGGTTCCACATGGCACGACAGACCTCTCCTGCCTCACCCACTGCTCCCCTCAGCAGTGTCTTTGTTCTGTCTGCCTGTTTTGCTTCCCGCTCTGTCTCTGGTGAATTCTCTGACTGTAACCATGACTGTGCTCTGTACCTGTACCGTGCCTCCGACTGTACCCCAGTTCTTGTATAAATAAATCTTTTAAAAATATGCAAATTAAAACTATAATGAGATAGTACCACATAACTGAATCACTAATATCAAAAAGACTGTCAATACCAAATTGTGGCAAGTATGGGAATAACAAAAACTTTCATTCATTGCCAATGAAAAGGTAAAAATGGTAGTTACCACCAAAACTCCATTTGGCAATTGATTTCTTATAATATCATTTATTATAATATTTCTTATAATATTAAACATATGGGCACCATATAACTGCCCTCACTCTCTTCTAGATACTTCCCATGGAAAAACTAAACTTAAGTTCAAACATATTTTGAAATGTTTATTCATAATTACCCAAATGGGAAATATTCTTGAATAGATTAATAAGTATGCAAGTGTGCTAAAACCATATAATGGAATGCTGCTCAGCAGTGAAACAGAATAAACTATTGTTCACAGAGTAACACAGATAAATCATAAATGGACTTTTCTAAATGAATGAAGGAAAATTCAAAAGGCTACCTATTTCATGATAACACATATGTGAATTTCTGAAATTGGCAAAACCTTAGGGGTGGAGAACAGATATGTATTTGTTAGGTTTTGATGAAAGTAGGGGCTGAGGACAAAGGATCCACACAGGGGGGTTAGGGTGATGAAAATATTTTGTTTCACACTGTGATAGTGGGATGCATGACTCTGCATTAATCCAGACTTTAAGAATTGTATACTACGAAGAGTGAAATTTGCTGCATGTAAATAAAATTCAAATCACCAGATTATTGGGAATCCTAGATTAAAGTTCAGTGACAAATGAATCTAATTTTATTACAAATATGAGACATTATTCTAGGGATGGGGAAAGGTATTGAACTGAATAACCTTGGGTAAATAACGTTTGACCAGATACTGTAAGACTAAATGAAAAACAACCGTATATGTGCATTGCATTATAGTTGGTAAATTTGTTTTCCACAGAGGAATAGATTAGTGATTCTGATATTACTTTACCTATATACCAGGAATGAGCAAATAAATGAAGAATTTGTTGATAACAGGAGCCAGTTTTCTCACTGTCAGTAAAAAAGTTATAAATAAACATGGAGAGAAGACTATAATTAACCTGTATCACTGCATTCATGTGCAAGCATGTGGATCACTTGCTGCATGCATGTGCCCTATCTTTGTACACAGAGAGACTAGAGGTGGTGACACACAGGGTGCAAAAATACGTTGAGTGCTCGGATCTTGGTTTCCAAATCCAGTTCTTCCGATCAAGGAACCAGAAATGGCTAAATTCTAAAGCTGAGGCAAAGAAAATATGCCATGATTATGGAGAAATTCCAGAAGTTAAGGAAGTACAAAGGAAAAAAGAAATGATAAATACAGAGGTACAGATACAGAGGTCAATCTGAAAAAGATACAGAGGTCAATCTGAAAAAACTTCCAAAGCCTAAAGCAATAATTAGGCAACAAAGTAAGTCCAGAAGATATTGCATTATAATGGAATGAATTTAAAGGTATACATGAACATATACCATATAAATTGATTGGATAATAATTAAATAGTAATTAATTATGTGATAATCTTCCCCCTAGAAGTATCTTGATAAATAAATGTAGAAGGAATGAGAGAAATAGAAAATATCATTAGTACTCTACAGTAATAATTACTTCAGGCAAGCTCCATTAATGAAAGCTAAAATTAGTGAGTGAAACTTGAAGGAGAAATAGGAAATTTGCATATCCTTAAAGTGATTATCCATAATATGTATTAATAACTGAGGTGGTATTAACATATATTCACAAATTCTTTGATATTTCTCTCTCTAGAAGGTGGCACTTAATTTCTCTGCCTTTAACTCTGAGCTTAGTATCTTACTTGCAAAGCATAGAGTATGTAAAGAGAAAAACAGTTGTTACAATGGAGAAAATCTGGCAACATCACCATAATCATGTGATTAAGATTAATATCACTGGTATTAAATCATTTTTATATTATGTACTCCTTGATATGATGTAATTAGAAGAATAATTCACCCTTCTGTATATTTCACAAAAGTCCATATCTTTATTATAATCAAGAGAAAACATCCAAGTCAAACTGAAGGACATTCTACAAAACACCCTAACAGTACCTTCTAAAGTTTCAAGTTCATTATCAAAGAGGAAATACAGAGAAATGATCATAGATTCAAGGAGACTAAGGAGAAAGAGACATGACAATTAAATTCTATGCAGTGCTCTAAACAGGATTCCTGCAACAATAAAATAACATCATTGGTAAAGTAATGAAATATACATATACATGTACATATACACATATACATATACATATAAACACACACACATATAATATGTAAAAAGCTGCTAGTTGTCTAAACTCTCCATTTGTTCCTAAGAAAATCATCAAGTTGATCTGTTTACATTCAAACTACATGAAGGTTATACTCCCTAACATCCTTGCCACTTTTCTTGACCATGTAACTCTGTGCATTTCAATGAGGTCTAAATAGATGTGATGTCCATGACATTAGGGAGTTTCCCTCCAATTAAAGAGGCACCCCCTTCCCTCTCACCACCTACTACCTGGAGCAGAACCCATCCTGGGCTATGAAATTGGAAGTCACATCAATGGAATGGCTGGGCAGACAAGGGAGGCTTCTGGCCTTCCACTGCTTGGAATTCAAAATCCCCAGACTGCTTTCTTTCAAAACAAACAAACCAAAAAACTTTCTTGTTTAAGCCATTATTTTTGTGCCCTTTTTCTTGAATCCTAAATTAATTCTAAATGATAGATGTTAATTTTGTAAATGTTTTATGTGATCTTTTATTTTTTATTTTCCTTAACACGATTGTGAACTCCTGAAGTATCCTTTCAGATGGAGACAAATCTCAACACATAGTTCCGTAGTGATAATCAATAAAAACACATCAAATTGATAAATCACCATTCCACTCCCAAAATATCTAAGGACAAGTCTCCCAACTGTGGCAGAGTTGTGAAATAATTCAAGTGTGTGAAACAAATTTAGGGTTTACATTTATCTGTGAAGTTTCACTGCACTGCTTTTTAGTGCATGTGTGAAACTACCCCTCCCCCACTTCTCAAGGTATTTCAAATCCACATAGCAAATATTTAACTCTATAATGAGTTCACTGTTAAGAACTGAAATGGCTATTTGTGTCTCTGTTCATATATTGATATGGCAGTATTTATTGATTTGTATGCTCTGCTTATCACTATGACATTAATCCTTATTAACACTAATGCAGCTTACCATAAGTCTAATTAAGATTCACCAGGATAAAAATGAGATTGGGACAATTCTTATTTTTGCTTAAACCAGCTTGTCCATTCCCATTTGTCGGACTTTCCCTACTCATCTGTTGGAACTGTTGCTTTTCATTAACTCTGCAAAGTAATGTGTCGTTTTGATAGAATAGTGCTGAGAAAATCAGATGTTATTTTTAACATTCATTTATGAAAATAGAGAAAAATGAGCATATGAAGGGAATCAAATATATTAATAGTATTGTTATTAATAACAATAACTGCCTTTGAGAATTTTTCTTCATATCTGGAAATTACATTAGCCCTAAATCTAACTACTTGGATGCTAAATGGTGACAGCCATAGCCTTTACATCTTAGGCATGGTGGGGAGAGGGGGACTTAACTGCAATAGTGTCTTGTTGATTTACACTATATGATTCTGAAAACAGAAATAAATTAAAGTCCACATTTGCATCCATCAACTCACCAGATGGGTGTTCCTACCTATTACCAAGTGGTAATGGAGTCTTGAAATAATTTTTCACTGAGCTTAAATTGTAAATATCAGATATATGCTACAAAATATTACATAAGAGGATTTGTGGAAATCATTGAGTCTTTTCTTTGCTTTTCTATAATGTTCTATTTAAACCGTTATTTTCTTATAAACTGTGTATAGAAAATCTCAGAAAGGTTGCACTGTTCCCAAACTACACTATTTCTTCTGAGCAGGAGTGTATAACCATCTATGTTTTTGATCCTCAACAATAATGAGAAAATCATTTCCCAGAAAGGTGTTAACAGGTTTTGAATTCTCAAGGTAATTTTATTTCAAGAGATGTTCAATCACATGTATGAAGCTATGCACAGGTCTTCTAAAAGTATCTGTAATAACCACCCAAATTTCTTCTTTACTTATTTTTTTTGGTTTATTTTTAAAAATATTTATTTATTTATTTTAAAGATTTATTTATACAAGAACTGGGGTACAGGCCAGAGGTGCTGGAAGGTGAGAGGATTCACCAGAGACAGAGTGGGGAACAGAACAGGCAGATTGACTGAAGTACACTGCTGAGGGGAGCAGTGGGCCAGACCAGAGATGTCTGCCACACCATGTGGGTTGCTCCGCGGCTGTCGGGGATCGAACCGACACTGCAGAGGCAGCGGACAGCTTCACAGTGCTGAGTTCAACTACCTGCACCACCAGGGAGGCCATCCTTATTTTTTTTTTATGCATTTAAGTGAATTCTTATCTGTTTTAAAATTAAATTAGTAGGGGGCCTCCCCAGTGGCGCAGCGATTGAGCGCTGGGTTGCGAAGCTGCCTGCGGCCTCTGCAGCGCCGTTTCGATCCCCGGCTGCTCCCTGGCAACCAGAGGAAGGTCCCACATGGCGCGCAGACCTCTCCTGCCGCCCGCTGCTCCCCTCAGCAGTGTACTTCGGTCCTTCTGCCTGCTCTGCTCCCGGCTCTGGCTCTGGTGAATTCTCTCACCCTCCTGCGCTTCTGACTGTACCCAGTGCTTGTATAAACAAAAACAAACAAACAAACAAATAAATAAATAAATAACATGTCTCTATAAAAAAAAATAAATTAGTATTTTAAACTTAATGAATAAATACAATATCAAATTCAAAAGATGAAAAATATAAAGAACATTGTTTCTTCCATCCATTTCCAGTGCAATCTAATACCACTTCTTGGAGTCAACCACTATTACCAGTTTTATATGTGTATTATCATGGACAACTTTATAAAAATAAATATAATGAACATTATTATACCAATGCATCAAATTATGTACTACTTGAAACTTTTATTTAACATTGAGCAATAGACTGTGTAACTCGATATAACTACTTGGGGAGATGCTTCATTCTTAATAATATATAGAATTCCATTAATAAGTATAATATTAATTTGATCCTAATTTTTTTGGTTAGAATCTGTAATGTGCAAAGGAAATTCTTGCATAAATTATATTTTATTCGTGTGTGAACATATCTGTACAGTGATTAGTAGAATTTTGTTAGCTATATCAAACAGCATAAATATTCTTTTTAAAATTTTCTTTGGATGTTAAATTGCACTCCACATAGACTGCACCAATTTATAATCTACCAGAATGCCCATTGTCTGGTAATCTCATCAACACTTCAGTAATAATTTGTTCTTCTCCAGTAGGATGGGTAGAAATAGTATCTTATCACTTTAATATGAGTAAGAACTATTTTCTTTGTGCATTTTTGTTCTTGTGTCTTTTATCTTTATCTATTGATTTCTAAGAAATTACTTTTTAGAATCTATATTTTAAGGAAATAATACCTCTAAAAATTACAAACAAATGTTTTATAGTTTAGATGATTTTTTACTTGACATGGTCTATTCAGAAAATTTAGACTTTTTATGTAACTTAATTTTATATATTTTCTTTTAATATTCCTTAAGTAGTAATACTTCCAAAGGCATTCCACATTCCAATAAATCTTTGTTTTTTCTTATATTACAATTTTGATTGATTTGTCCTTTATTTTGCTCTTAACTTGAATAGAGATTAAGCTTATTTCTTTTTCTATAATCTATTTTTTTTTTTTTTTGGTAATTTGGAACACTGTCTTTATCATACACCAAATACATAATGTAAAATCAGGTACCTAAGGACACTTATTATTTGTCAGATCTACCCTCAGGTTTTTTTTTTATATTATAGTTCATTTTATTCTCAAAATCATCCCACTCTAAATGCATAGGTATGATGTGATATGCTGCATCTGACTTGTATTGGTTCCCATGAGCAAATTGCTAAATTTCCCAGATTTATTAAGCTACTTCTTACATATCCATTAATAAGAAAAATATTTTATGACAGCAGCTAATTGCAAAATACTTAAAAGTAATAAATATTTAAAATGTATCTATTATTTTATAATTATGTATGCTTTTTAGTTCAATTATATTTATAGTTCTGTATGATGGAAATACTATATAGTGATGTGCTACTACATTTGCCTTTCTAATTCTGCATTTGGTGACATCATGTATACATTTTGTAATTAACCATTATGGGAATATTTATAACATTTATATTGGCAAATGCTAAAAATCAAGCTTTGCTCTGTCAATCTGTAGTTAAACATTCAGGAGGACACAATTGTAATTATGTGTGTTTTTTTTTGTCCTTCTGTCTATGGATATGCTGTCTATATGTATGTTTATATAAGTGTATGTGAATATGAATGAATATGTGTGTTTGGTTATTTATATATTCCCAGATGTTCCAATCTTTTTTTTTCTATTCTCTTAGTATCAATTTTAATCATTACATCCTCAGAAAAAATGTTTCCATATCACATGCTTCACAAATCTCTATTCTCTACATTCAGATTTTTTTCCTTGATGTTAATGCTTTATAAATTTTGCATTATTTTCCTCTAGTATTCTTTATCACAGCTTTGCTATTTTTAAAATTGGAATTAAGTTGAATTTATAGATTACTTTGGGAGATTGACATGTTTAGGATGTTAAATATATTTACCATGGTTACAGTATCTGTTTTTATTTTCTAATATCTTCTTTTGTTTTACTCTGAAGCTTCTCTAAGTCTTTGCTTTTCCTCTGGACCCTTTTAAATCATCTTGGTGTTATTTGTTCCTTATAGATTTAGTTAAATTCTTCCTTTGAACCTGAACCTATTTTTCTTGTTTGTTTTGTTTTCAAGTAGAGGAGTTAGTAATGGGGGTAGTAAATCATTTGGCTATTTTCTCTTTTACTTCTATGGCAATTGGTCTGTTTAGATTTTATTTTCTGGGTTCAGCTTTAATAATTTTATATTTGTCTTGAAAATCATCCATTTTATGCACATTCTCACAGGGATATGAGCAAAGCAGTCCACTGAGCAGCCACAGCCAGTGCCTGCCTGTGCCCTTCAGGGACATCTGCATCTTCAGTGGCACCTGCATCTTTTGCATGAATCTTTGTCTGAGCTGGGGGAGGCTGCCTGGAAATGCCTTAGAATTGATTAGTATTTTCTGGGAGCAACATTCCAATGATCATTTGCAGAAGTTGGTGTGTGTATATTCCAGTTCCTTCACCCCACGAGTGAGGTAAATCTGAGGCTTATGCTTTAAACTATTCCCCAGATAAGCTCTGGTTAACTCCCCATGGTAATAACTGTTTTGATATTCCTTTATGGACAGTTTTCTCTTTGCTTTTTCTTTGTCACCCAGCACCTTGAACCTTCTAAATAAATTACTTGTACTAGAATACTTGCCTGAAGATCTGCTCCTGGAAAAGCACAAACTAACATAGAGATTAAGTTCTTGATTTTTTATATCTCTGGTTATTTCACTAAACATACGGGCATTTTTTTCTAACTATATCAGCTTTTTCTCTCTATGGTCTTTATTATTTCATCAAAACATTTATCTTAATGAGTCTCGATTGAGGGAACACCTCTCAGAAATCACTGGAAATGTGTAGGATCCTTGATTATCACAGGGAGTGAGGTGGGGGCAGAATGATATTTACTTCTGAAGGCCACAAATGCTAAATGTTCTTTATTGAACATCACACACCCTCATAAAACAAATGACCTCCTGCCCAACACCAGCAAAAAACCCCGCTGACAAGTCTGTATTATTACGTCTTACAAAGAACCAAAGTGCTATTGATTTTCCGTTTTATAATTCATCAATTTGTGCTTTAAAATATGATTATTCCTTTCTTCTGTTTACATTAGATTTATTTTTTTCGATTTGTATCTCATATAATTGGATTCTGTTGGTTCACAAAAAGTTTGCTTGGTGAAATTTGAAACTGATCCCAGTCAAGGAGGGCAAGGAGAGACCAAAAAAAGAGGCAGACACTCTAGATTGGTATGTCATAGATTTGATGAGCAAGAGAACTTATGTTACATAAAGCATCTCCAAAAGGGGGAAGGAGCATCTCAGTGCAGTGAACAAGTGCTATTTTCTCCAAACCCACTTACATGCGGTTGCCTTGGAATACAATTCCTGGTTTACCATGATCTAGACTTCTTGAATGGTGCCGGCTGGAAAGGACCATGCTGGATATACAAATGGAAGCAGGACAAAGAATGAAGGCGGATACACATGAAGGAGAGGCATTAGAGAGATTTGAAAGAGGTACCTAGAAGAGATACATGAATGAAAAACATATGAGGTGACTAGTGCTGTTTTGTAAGGGAAAAAAATATTGCCATGATCTTGACCTCATGATTACATATTTTGCATTTTGGGTCTTTCATTCTGTCCCAGTTTTATGGGACCTTCATTTAGCATCACAAAACCCTCACACCCTATTATAATTCTAATATATTTTTCATACTCAGATTTCTTCAATTGTTAAAAAAATACCCTTTGTTTCTATAGAGTTATTTTTGATCCATAGTCCAGTCAAATTTTACTTACATGGATGCCAAGTTTCTTTATATTTCTTTCATCTTATCAGAATTGAAAACTTGTTTTTCATAACATTGCTATTTTTGAAAAATGTTGACCTCTTGGCTAATAATATGTCCTACATTCCTTTCTTATAATTATCAGCCACCACTCTCCCTTAAATTCTCCTGTCCCTTCCTCCCTCCTCTACCCTCTTAACTTCAGAGTCCTCATGGTGTTTGTTAATGCCTGCTGCTTTGTGTAAGAATTTTACTTTGTCTAATCATCTACCATGTAAATGCCCAGGATTCGTCTGTGACTTTATGATTTGCTTCACTATTCATAATTCCCTCAAACTCCCCCCATTTTTCTGTAATGACTATATTTCATCTTTCCATATGACTGAATAGTATTCTATAGTGTGGATATATACATCTCCTTGACCTAATTGTCTCTCGATAGGCATTTAGAATATTTCCATGTACTGCCTACTATAAATACTGCTGCAATAAGCATTGTAGAGCACATAGTTTTTTGTGTTGATGGTTTTATGTTGTTGGATTGATGCCCAAGAGTGGGATTGCTGTGTCGTATTTTATATCCATTTTTAGCTTTTAGTAGTAAATCTGGATTTCATTCTTTAATGACTGCAGCAGTTTTCATTCCCAACCTCAGTGTAATCGGATTCCACTTTTTTGGTATCCTCTCCAGCACTTGTTATGGAGTATTTTTTTTTAAGATTTATTTATTTATTTATACAAGCACTGGGTAAGTCAGAAGTGTGGGAGGGTGAGAGAATTCACCAGAGCCAGAGCGGACAGCAGAACAGGCAGACTGACGAAGTACACTGCTGAGGGGAGCAGTGAGTGCGGCAGGAGAGGGCTGCTCGCCATGTGGGACCCTCACCCGGCCAGGGATTGAACCAGCGCTGAAGAGGCTGCAGACAGCTTTGCAGCACAGCGCTCAACCACTGTGCCACGAGGGAGGTCCTGGAGTGTCTTTTTAATAAGTGCCATTTTCATGGGTGTGAGAATGAAAGTCTATTTAATAAATCATGTTATTCCTCTATCAGTCTATATTTCCATCTTTTAGTACTTTATTTTGAAACAAAGTTTTCCTCATATAGATTTTATTTAGTTAGTTGATACTATTCTTAAGAATTTTATTTACTGTTATCAGTGTAAATTGAATTTGCATTGTCATCATATATTTTTTGTACATTATTTTACTTACACATTAATTTTACTGATTTTGTAGGTTAATTTTGTATCTTGTTATTTCATATAATTCATATCACATGTGATACATATTTAATCATTTATGTTCTGAGATTTTTCAAGCTACATTGTCAAGCTACATTATTTGTAAACGGTGATAGTTTCACTCAATGGTGTCCTAATGAACCTTTAAAAACACATTTCTGATTTGTTGGGATTTGCCAAGTTACATAATGTATGTCTAATTATAGTTGATTCTATGGTATCAAACCAACTCATACAATTCTTGAAAATATAACCATTGGTTCTAGTCAACAGTGCTATCAGAAATCTATGGACTCTCAGACACAAATTTTCTATATTCCTTCCTTCACAGTTCACTAACTTACAGTTGTTTCATTTATTACATCTTTGACTAATCAATCTAACAAAAGTTTAAATAATAATAGATATTGTGGGAATGTTGCTTACATTAGCAGAGATATTTCTGGTGGGCCAGTTCCAAAACTTCCCTGTCTCCCAAGGGCAAGGAGAACCCACCTGTTCCCTTTCACGATCTGTGGCATATTTAGCGATACTCTATGTCTAACAACGCTCATCACCCTTCCCTCTGCACATGATGATTTTTGTTCAGTACTGGAAATTGAGAATAATCCAAATAAAGTCTCTAATTCCTCCAACCTGGCTGATGTCCTCTTTCCCGTTCTCTGCCACATAAATACATTTTAGGATTAGGATGCTGGCCATTTCTTTGAGTGCCCAGTGGTGTTCCCAGAAAAAGAACCTGCAAGAAAATGTGACTTTACTATTTTCTGTGCATCAGGGATTTCATACTTTCCTGCCAGCACACACTGTGCCTTCAAAAAATACAAAATGTAAAAATCGATTTTTTAACCGATGGTTACATATACACCACATGAGAAAGTCTCCGGTCTCATCAAGGAAGGATTTTTCCTTTTATTTTGAACTCAATTTATTGCTTCTCAATAGTTTTAGAAAATGAAAATGGTTTTCGAAATTAGTAGATCCATTTTTCTACTGGGGCAGGACTGACTCTCTACATTATGGGATGAAGTATAGAAATTCTAGTATCTTTTAATATTGTCTCTTGAATACTAAAAGAGAAGAAATTAAAAATAGAGAGGTTACTGATAATCTTAAATTCATCTTTTTATGCAATAAAGGAAATTAGGCAGATGATCAGTATACTTAGCTCTTTCTATGACTCAAAATACAGTGTCTAGACATTCTATTATAGCTACTATCATTTTTCTGTTATGTAAAAATAATTTAAAATAATACATAAGTTTTCCTCATTTTGGGATGGTGAGTTTATATCCCATGTATATTTGTGACTTGGGGCGACATTCATAAAGCAGAAATATATGTCACTAGATATTGTATACTGCCAGATGAGTCAGGCTTTATCCTTGTGATCTAGGGGAGGGAAATTTTGTGGAGTGCTGAAATGTCCATATTATTTATTGATATACATTCTTCTCTCTCATATGCACCAACTGGTCTAGATATTGGGTTTATTTTTATAAATGAACTTGATAAATAATTGAATATGGAACTACCTCTGCTGTTCTGTCCTTGGACTCCTGGGGCATTAAGAATTCATACCTCTCTTGACCTGCAAGCTTCTACTACTATTCCAGCAGCCCTGTGTGGCATCGGAGACATGTCGCTCAAGCTGAATTGTATAGTGTTTTTCTGATGTGCAAAATGTTGACCTGGGGGAAGCTTCTGGACTCATTTTCATTAGTGATAAACACATTTGGAGAATAAGGTAGGGGGTGGGCAAGCGATTATTTGCCTCTCAGCATGGCAAAGCTACCCTATTGTCACTGCCCAATGATTTAGAAGAAACCAGTCTCCTAGTCTGATTGTCACTTGTTCTGCATTTTCATGGGCTCATTTGTGCTGTTCTCAGGTTGTTGGCAATTGTGAGCGAGGGCCAGGGCTCCACCAATTAATCAGGCAAGACAGAGCCCCAAGGAAGAGAGTCGGTTCTTTGCGTTCATTGTGAGTTTTCATTTGTACCTGTCTTGAGTTATGTGCAGAGGAAGAATGTCAGCTAGCTTTTAATAACATTGGATGCAACCTTGTGTTGAGTAAGTTATTAGATTATTCGCTACTTTATTATTTGGTATCTATGAACCAGCTATTAATATATTAGAAAAATAAACTTGTTATCTCCCCTTGTTAGTATTTAGAAATTATTATACTTCATCTTAGAGGTAGGTTTTAGAACTCAGTTTGACTATAATATCATAACATATGCATTGCATTGTAATAGCTTACTGTGGTTTAAAGGAAAGCCATGAAGTTATGTATGTATAGTGACCTATTGCTGAAAATGAATATTTGTGGAAGTGGTAATCTTAGCAAGGATGATATTCAAAAATGGCAAATGTTGCCCTGGACATTATAAAGGCCAGAGAAACAAAGCAGTGTCATTTCAGAGAGAATGGTTTGTGTAGTTTCACATAAATATTTGCAAAGGAGGAAAAAAGAAACAAAAACTTCCTTCTCTCATATTAAAAAAAAAAAATAACAACTTGGTTTTACGTTTGCAATAGTTGATATCATTTGTCCCAGGCTTTCATCCATAATGCATTTTCCCACTAAATATTAAAAGAAAAAAAAAACATAATGGAACAAAATTATTTAAAATCCATTGGAATGCCAATCATATTACTTTCTGAGTTGCTCCTGGGATGGTTGGAGTCAAACTCCAGTCTTCAGCAGGGATGTCTAGCCAGCCAAGCAACAATCATTCAATTTGTCTCTCAGACCCTGTGTAGATGATCACTGGTCATGGGTCTCATGCTGACCTCTGCTGCCCTCAGCTGGAGCACCTCCCAGTCACCATAATTCTCTCTCTCTAACTTATTTCTTGATCAAGAGAAACACACTTGAATTTATTCCAGTTTTCATGGTGTTTGATGCACTGGGGGTTTCCATTGCTGGAGGAGGGCAAATTTCTCAGATCCAGTGCATGAAGATATTGATACAAAGGTGAAGGTAGTCAGTGATTCTCCATTTTCCATCAGTATTCTAACTGACTAGGCTAATGTCATTGAGTACACGCTTGGAACAACACTGCTGTAAAGGAAGGAATCATATTATTTCTCACTGCTTAATTTTGTCAGCATGGTAGAAGATGATTTTATTAACTATCCTATCTAACACTCAGAAAACCCTCATGAGTTAAATGTTATTATTAATTGCATTTATCAGGTGAATAAAAGTAAGGTTAAGGAACTTTAAGTACTTGACCAAGGTTACACATTGCACAACAGAGCTGGGATGAAAACCCATGTTTGTCTGATTCCACGTCATGCTGCCTCCCAGGTAAGATGTTGCCAAGATGCTTGCCAATGATCCTGGCAATCTTTCACTCTGGCATCCTCCCTCTCTCCTCTCTATATCCTTCTGTGCCTCCATAATGACTAAATACCCATATATTTTTGGGTTTTATCCCAAATAGTGTAGGTGAGGCCAAAGAAAATTGAAAATACATTATCTGCTCTCTAGGATTATGGATTTTATTGGCAAAGACAGATGTCAAACATAACAATATATGCAAAGGATAAATGACAATAAATGTATTCATAATGGGATTGACTTGGGTTTAAGAGAAATCATATCTTGTATTTTTTATTGAAAATTGATGTTGATATTATATGGTTTACTACTTAGCAGTGTATCAAGGTCAAGCATACAAGTTTCTAATTCTTGTTTTACTAGTAAAACCTCCAACTTTATGGGACCCTTACTTTCAAGAAAATCCTTGGAAAGAAAGGAAATTTGAACATTTCACAATAAAAATCATATCAGTTAAATATCATTATATATTAAAAAAGCACTGATCACCTTCATAAACTGAACTGATTAAAATAGGCATCTCTCTGACTGAAAATACATGTGACTCGCAGGCAACAAATTTGGCCACAAGAAGAGTCAAGGACAAGGAGTTCACACAACAAGCTAGAATTTTAGAATCCTAGGAATACAAAGTAATAAAAGGATCTGAAAGACACTATAAAGTAACTATACATAAAAGGCAAATTTAGAGTAGAACTCTAAAGATGAAGATATCTACAGCAAGGTACTAAAATTCAAGAGAGAAATCAAGTTAAAACCTTTAAGAAGAAAACAGATACTCCTAAGATTTACAATAAACTACAGAAGTTGAAAACTACAGGGTTGGATTCTGACATTAGAGAACAGAGCCAGGTTTAGGAGCTTCATCCTAAACAGGGTGTTTACATTATAGCTGAATCTCTGGCATATATGTCAAGACTCCAAATTCTCTCCATCATTTTGGGAAAATATTTTGTGGGCACTGCATTGGGCTACTCTAGATATTTCTAGAAATAAAAGATTTATTTCTCCAGCTACCTTAGTCACTCCTAAATGTCAGTCCCCTCCTTCTGGGGAGGGCCTCAGATCTAGAGTCATTTTGCTCAAACACATGGCCAAGTCTAGTGACTGGTCATAGCAGTGCATGCCTTGGCTTCTCAATCCAACTCAGAACAAATCTTATGGGCCATCTCACCTCCAGAACTCCTTGACGATAGTCAAGGAATATTGCCATTGTCTCTTTTAATTCTGACACAGACCTAACTACAAATAATTTTTTGCTGTTTTGCATCCATATATTAGACCTATATCTAGACATCCTCTCAACTCCCATAGACATCCTTTTTCTTTGAGATATATCATTATGGATTTTATTGGTCTTTGGATTTTATTTTAATTAATATTCTCTCTACTGAAATAGTCTGAATAAAATTGTCTTGATAATTTGTTGTATTTTTTTTCTTTCACTGATTTGGTGCAGCACCACAGGTATGTTTGTTCTTTAGCTTCAGCCCAGGTAATTAGGTAAGGTGGAGTCCTGTTCTCTGTTCTGGCTATTGATCCCAGAGTCCACTGTGAATCCAGTTTTTTTTTTTTTTTTTTAATCATGAGTTCCTGAGTATTCATCTACTGAATTATAGGCAGTGTATTTTGATTCCTTCTGATTACTCAACTTGATTTCTGGTACCAGCATCTTCTGACTTCATTGTCTAATATTTTAGTGATCACTGTAAATATATTGATGGTTTAAAGAGACCTTAAATCTATTTGGTGAAAGACAGGGAATCTGATTTGTTAGTCTTCTCCATTTCTATATGTTGAACTCAAATAAATTAAGAATTTCATGCCCAATAAGAAGTGTATATCTCTATTTATAGAAGATTGTTTGCCAATCTTGTAATTTGAGTCTATGTTCATCTTTGGAACTCAAATGAGTCTCCTGGATAAAGCAGAAAGTTGGATTTTGTTTTCTGATCCAACTGGCCACTGTGAGTTCATTGTGGCTTTTCGTAGTTTCTTTCTATGCTCTCTAGGCCCAGGCTGTAGATCTGCACAGAAAGAAAAGGTAGGTGTGTATTGTACCCAAGATTTCTGAAATCCATGGTATCTCAATCCCATGCCCAAATGGATAGGTAGGGTATGCCCTGAGGTGCTGCTTTCTCCCCATTTGCAGCAGAGCAGGTGTCTGAATTTGTGCCAGTTCCAGGCCCACGTTTTGGCTGGCTTCCTGAGGGGAATGCCCCAGGTAGGCTCAAAAATAGCCTGGCTGGGCAGACTGAGCTCACTGTGGCTATTTGCAGTTTCTTTTTATGCATTGTAGGTACAGACCTGATGTCACACAAGGGATAAGGATAGGTGGTCTCTCAGCTCTCAGGGCAGACACTAATAATCCTGGGAGCATAGTGATGGCACCAGGGTACAAATGAGTGATTCTCCCCAAGGCTGAAAGCAGTCACTGGCCACCTTGGGACCCTTTGCTGAACAATCAAACAGTCTGTGTTCTTGCTGAGAAGTATGCACTTGTTCCTAGCCAGGATAGTCCAGGGAACTGGCGGAGAAAGGGCTGTTATCTCTCATGTGAACTGGCACCATTTCTGACATACTGTTTCCCATTCTGTCCTACCCTTTCCTATGGTTTCTGGCTTTCCTCTTTGCTAAGTCACTAGTCCTTATGTCAACAGCTCTATTCTAGATATAATTGATCCCTCCAGATACCTATTCTTTGTGTCCCCAAATGAAATGATAACTCAAGGATCCTATCTGTCTGCCATCTTCCCCTTATTATTTTTTCAAACGTTGAAATAGTGATGGTCATTTTAACTTAACTACTTATTTATAGGAAGTATTGTCAAGTATAGTCATAGTCTGAGGTTAGGACTTCAACATATGAAAGGAGGGGATGTCAGAAAGCTGTAACAGTCCAGCCCATAACACTTCTCTTTCCAACCTCATTTCTCTTTCCTGACTCATGTTTCTGCAGGATCATTCTCCAATGAACCAGCTGAAATTACCCTTTGTCTCCAACTCTGCTCTGTAGTCTCAAATTAAAGCAAGTTATTAAAAAGGGAAAAAAAGGAAGATGTTGAAAACATGTTCTCAAAAACTCATAGAAGAAGTAACTTGAAGGAATGAGGGAGAGGTGATTACAACAGGTTTAAACTTCTAAAATTAAAGATCCACATAGGTTTTCTGATTTAGGATTACAGTGAGTTCTGAGTAGGATAAAAACAACTCCTCTGCATGTCCATTTTATTTGTTTGGGTAGATTAAATTGCTTTATAAATAGATCCTAAAATATAATGGCTTAAACTCTTTTGAGGCTTATTTCTTTCTCCCTTACAAAATTATTCAGGGCAGACACCCAAGATTTTTGAGTGGCTCTCTTCCATGGAATGATTTATTGATCCCTAATCCTGCCATTTTGTAGCTCTACCTTATATTGACTTTTCATCCATAATGAGTCAGTGGAATGGAAATGTCTTGAAGAAGATATACCGACTTTCTTAAAAACTGTTATATCATAGAGAAATTATGGAAATCCATGTGCCTGACCATTATGTTATTGCAATAAAAGCAAGACAGATTAGATTTTGGTGGATATCAAGTGTTTCATATCATTGTGGTATTACAAAATAAAAATTGCAAGCCCCTCCCCCAAAAAGAATTTCTGGATATTTATCAAGTATCACAGACAGAGATTATTTAAAAAGGGAGAACATGTAAAGGAAAAGAACATTTGCATGAGGAGTAACTTTCAAAAATTTGAGTAACACTTTCACTTATGAATTCTTAAGTAATTAATATTCAAAAGTGAGAGTATAGTATGGCATAGGCTTATAGATTTCAGCACCAAAGCACTTCAGTATTTAGAAAAAAAATTAAGAAGAAATGTTCAAAACTTTAAAACACTGCCAAAAATAACAAAACTGTAATTGGAAAACTGGAAAGAAAGCTTATCTTTGTCTATTATGACTAAAATTAAAGGTCAATTATTTTTGAGTTTAGCTTGACCTCTATGAAAATGCCAACTTTTGTTTTGCAGTTAGAGAAGCTAATTATAAAGGTTTATGTAGATATAAAACTTAGACTAGTCAGAAAATCCCTTAAATACAGAGTACCATGTTCAGGTAGAAATTAAAGTACATTATAGAGTCTATAAAATAAAAAAAATGTAATATTTGTGCATTTATTAACAGGCTGTCAAGAAAATGGAGTAAGTTGAGACATAGAAATAGATTTGAGTGCATTTAATAAATTGATATATGATTAAGTGAAAAACAGTGTAGCCATTTTGGAAGACAATTTGGGACTTTCTCAAAAAGTTAAACATAAATTAACTATTTAACTATCAATTCCAATAATTCAAGGAAATGAAAACATGTTTACAAAAGACATATTCATATGGTAGCATTATTTGTAATAACCAAGAACTGGAAAGAATTTCATCAATTTGTGAGTGGAGAAAGGAAATGTGATATATGAATATAATGGAATGTTCCTCATCACCAAAAAGAAGAAGTACTAAAACATGCCACAGTGGGATGAAACACAAAAACCTACTAAGTCTGGGTTAAGCAGACTTTTCTCTAAAGGATCATATAAAGTCATTAATATTATACAAGAACTGGGGTACAGGCTAGAGGCACGGGGGGTGAGAAGATTCACCAGAGACAGAGTGGGGAGCAGAACAGGCAGACTGACTGAAATACAGTGCTGAGAGGCACAGTGGGCACGACAGGAGAGGTCTGCTGCATCATGTGGGAGTCTCCCTGGGTGGCCGGGAATCGAGCCCACTCTGCAGAGGCTTCACAGTGCTGTGCTCAACCTGCTGCACCACCAGGGAGGCCCCATTTTTAGTCTTTGATAGTCCTCTATTAATGTTCTTTGTTAAGCTAGTAAAACTTGGAAGGCTTTTCTCTTAGAACAAAAGTACATTGATCTTAAATTGCTGCTTATTTGTATTCCTGGATATTTTTTTTTGGTACCTTCCTTTAAACACTTAATCACAGCATAGCTACTAATTTAGTGAATCAGCTTCAGAAGGGGTTAATATATTTTATTAAACATATGCAATCTTTAAATATATAGAAATTCTTTCGGGAAAATTTGTCAACTTGCCGTAATATTTACTGCTTTTTGTATGTGAGGTGTATGTGCATGTATTGCGATTCTTTCATCTTTTAAATAATTGTGGGCCCCAAAAGGAGTACTTTAATTCATTCCTGCTCACAACTTCTAAAAATTTTTAAATGATTTAAATTTTAAAATATGTCAAAACACAAAAACAAAATTTTGATGAAAATTTGGTACCCATGGTATTTATTATTATTCATATTGATTGCATTCTATTTATATGTTTGACTTTGATATTTCTATAAATTGGGGTAAGTCATTAGTGTGATTTCTCTGTGTTGATTTCTATGACTTGTTTCCTGGCTTTGTTCTAGGATATTGACGTCATTTTTCATGAAGGATAGTACAGACCATTAAGTTTAGCAACATGTATCCCAAAAATTTTGTACCCAAAACATTTTTATTTTTTATTTTGTAAGAATTTTTTTGGTAATATTTTTATGTATCAGTCCTCAAAAAGGAAGGAGAACAAATTAGCAAGCACATGAATCAATTTCTGAATTGCTCAGCAATTGTTTCTCCTACTGAGCATACTCATAGCTATGCAAACAGAATGAGATTTGGGGCATATTGAGAGCAATTTCCCATGCCATGCTTTTCATTCCTCTGTATTAAAAAGTAAAAATATAAAACAAAATGAAACAAAACAAAACATTAAGATCAAATAAATGCAAATCATGGGGATGTGTGCAGGTGGCCAAGAGGAAGTATTTAAAATTTTATAGAAGAGACCCAAGCTTATTTAGTTCCAAGCTGAGTTAATTGGGAAAAAAATGCTATTACTCATGCTATTCTATTAGGTTGGATTTGAAATGATTACTGCAGGAGATTAGGTCAAAATATAGTAGAAAAGCAGCCAACTTTCATCTAAGTTGTTTATTTTTACTTTTCTCTTTAAAATGTGTATGTACACTTGTGTAAAAGGGCTGGTGGCATGTGAAATTGCACATTGGTCTTAAATTGTTCTTATTTGCTAAGGATACTTAACAGCCTCGATAGCCCCAATTTTGTAATTTAAACTTCTGTCCTAGCAATGCTTTATGAAAAAGAGAAGACGTTCTTTTGATTCCTCTACATAAAAAGGTCCCTGTGATTTAGACTCTTTACAAAGTAAACAATCTTTGAATTATTAAGTCATTTTAACTGGCAGTGAATTTTATTTTTTTTAAGATTTATTTATTTATTTATTTATACAAGAACAGGGGTTCAGGCCAGATGCGCGGGAGGTTGAGAGGATTCACCAGAGACAGAACGGGTAACAGAACAGGCAGACTGACAAAATACACTGCTGAGGGGAGCAGCGGGCGAGACAGGAGAGGTCTGCTTGGCCATGTGGGTTCTCGCTGGCCGGCTGGCATCAAACTGGCACTGCAGAGGCTGCAGACAGCTTCACAGTGCATCGCTCAACCACCTGCACCACCAGAGGAGGCCCCATGGCAGTGAATTTTAAAGAAAAGCAAAGAATCATAAAACATTTATTTTCTGCTGAATTTGAAGATTATCAGTTAAGTATCTGTGGGAAATAGAAAAGTATCATGGATTTTGGACACCCACCAAACTGTTTGTAAATGAATATGAAGTGGGTATTGAGTGTAAAGTTACAAATTTGGGAGATACTTTCCCCAAACTAGAAAAATTTTTCAACATATGAGGTGATGTACAAGTCTGAATGGAGAAGAAGCTCTGCATAAAAGTGATGGGGAAGGTGGTAAAGTATGTTCCTTGGGCCCTCCCTGGTGGTGCAGCGGTTGAGCACTGGATTGCAAAGCTGCCTGCAGCCTCTGCAGCGCCGTTCTATCCCCAGCCACCGGCGAGGGTCCCACATGTGCACAGACCTCTCCTGCCACCCTCTGCTCCCCTCAGTAGTGTACCTCGTCAGTCTGCCTATTCTGTTCCCCGCTCTGGCTCTGGTGAATCCTCTCACCCTCCTGCACTTCTGACTGTACCCAGTGCTTGCATAAATAAATAAATAAATCTTAAAAAAAAAAAAGAATGTTTCTTGTCACATACATGTCAACAATAAGTATCTCCTTAATCATTTTTCACCAAAAAAGTACTACTGTTCAACTTAATGACCTATATCACTTTCAACAGTCTCAATTTTTGTATGAACTAACTTCTACAGTTTTTTGTTTATTTTATTTTTTTAAAAGATTTATTTTTTATTATTTTTTATTTATTTGTACAAGCACTAGGTACAGTCAGAAGTGCGGGAGGGTGAGAGAATTCACCAGAGCCAGAGCAGGGAGCAGAGCAGGCAGAAGGACCGAAGTACACTGCTGAGGGGAGCAGTGGGCAGCAGGAGAGGTCTGCACGCCTTGTGGGACCCTCCTCCGGTGGCTGGGGAGCAGCTGGGGATCGAACCGGCGCTGCAGAGGCTGTGGGCAGCTTCGCAACCCAGCGCTCAACCGCTGCGCCACCAGGGAGGCCCCTTTTGTTTATTTTTTTTTACTATAATACTAGCACCTTTAAGTATATTTATTCATTTATAATTTTATTTATAATTATATATATAATTATAGGAGATACATACTATTTTTTTATTTAAATTTTATTTTTATATTCCCCATACTATTACAACCCCCTTATTTTGACCCCAATTCTTCCTTTCTCCACCCCCAACCCCCATAGAGTGTCTCTGGTTCACAGTTGTTTGTTGATTTTGGTATTTTCTTTCTTATAGTTATTCTTTTTCCTGGTCCCTTATTTAAGTTTTCTAGATTCCTGCTATGAGTAAGACCATCCGGTATTTTTCTTTTTTTTTTTTTTCTGGCTTATTTCGCTGAACATGATCCCATCCAGCTCCATCCATGTTGCTGCAAATTGCCTGTGTTTATCTTTTTTGAATGCTCAGTAATATTCCATGGTGTATATGTAGCATAGCTTCTTGATCCAGTCATCTATTTTTGGGCATTTGGGTTGTTTCCAAAGCTTAGCTATTGTAAACAGTGCTGCTATAAACATAGGGGTGCAGGTGCTCTTTGGAATTGATGTTTCTGTGTCCTTTGGGTAAATACCTAGGAGTGGAATTGCTGGATCATATGGAAGCTCTATGGTTGGTAGATCAAGAAATCGCCACACAGCTCCCATAGTGGTTGGACCAGTTTGCACTCCCACCAACAGTGCAGGAGAGTTCCTTTTTCTCCACAACCTCACCAACATTTGTTGCTAGTTTTTTTAATATGTGCCATTCTCACTGGTGTAAGATGGTATCTGGTATCTCATTGTAGTTTTGATTTGCATTTCCCTGGTTACAATGATGTTGAACATTTTTTCATATGCCTGTTGGCCATTTGCATTTCCTCTTCAGAGAAGTTTCTTTTTAGCTCTTCTGCCCATTTTTTGACTGGATTATTTTCTTTGCTTTTGTTGAATCTCATCCGCTCTTTGTAGATTTTTTTGATCAGTTCTTTATCATTAGTGTTGTGTGCAAAAATGTTCTCCCAGTCGGTGAGGTTTCTCTTTGTTTCTGTTATTGTCTCTTTTGCTGTGCAGAAGCTCTTTAATCTCATGTAGTCCCAGCTGTTTATCTTTGCCTTCACTATCACTGCTTTGGGTGATGTGTCTGTAAAGATGTCTGATGTGCATATCACGGAGTGTTTCACCTATATTTCCTTCTATGTATTTTATGGTTTCAGGTCTTATGTCTAGTTCTTTAATCCATTTTGAGTTGGTTTTTGTACATGGTGTTAGGTAGTAGTCGAGCTTCATTCTTTTGCATGTAGTGACCCAGTTTTCCCAGCACCATTTATTGAAAAAACTTTCTTTGCTCCAATGCATATTCTTTGCTCCTTTGTCAAAGATTAGTTGACCATAAATCGGTGGGTTTATTTCTGGGTTTTCTATTCAATTCCATTGCTCTGTGTGTTTCTTGTCACATACATTCTTGTTCCAATACCATGCAGTTTTGATGATTATGGCTTTGTAGTATAATTTGAAATCTGGGAGTGTGATACCTCCATTCCCTTTTTTTTTTTTTTTTTCAGGAGAGCTTTGGCTATTCGGGGTTTTTGGTAATTCCATATGAATTTCATCAATAATTGTTCTATTTCTTTGAAAAATGATATTGAAATTTTTATTGGCATAGCATCGAATCTGTATATCACTTTCGGTAGGATAGCCATTTTAATAATGTTTATTCTTCCAATCCATGAGCAGGGGATATCTTTCCATTTCTTTGTGTCTTCTTCTATTTCTTTTAACAGTGTTTTATAGTTTTCTTTGTATAGGTCCTTTACCTCTTTTGTTAGATTCATTCCCAAGTATTTGATTTTTTTTGTTTTGATAATAAAAGGGATTTTTTTTTTATTTCTTCTTCTTCAGATTTATTGTTTGTGTATAGAAAGGCTACTGACTTTTGCTTGCTGATTTTGTATCCTGCCACTTTACTGAAATGATTGATGAGTTGAATATGTTTCTCTGTGGAGTTTTTGGGGTTCTCTATGTATATTATTATATCATCTGCAAATAGTGATAGTTTGACTTCTTCTTTTCCTATTTGGATTCCTTGTATGTCTTTCTCTTGTCTTATTTCTCTGGCTAGGACTTCCAGTTTTATATTGAAAAGCAGTGGTGAGAGTGGACATCCTTGTCTTGTTCCAGATCTTAATGGAAATGCTTTTAGCTTTTCACAATTGAGAATGATACTGGCTGTTGGCTTGTCATATTGGGCCTTTATGATGTTGAGGTATGTTCCTTGTATCCCAGGAATTTCAAGGCTTTTATCACAAACGCATGTTGTACTTTGTCGAAAGCTTTCTCGGCATCTATTGATATTATCATATGTTTTTTATGTTTCTTTTTGTTGATGTGTTGGATAACGTTGATTGATTTTCGGATGTTGAACCATCCTTGTGTCCCTGGAATGAATCCTACTTGGTCGTGGTGAATTATCTTATGGATACATTGTTGGAATCTGATAGCTAAAATTTTATTGAGGATTTTTGCATCAGTGTTCATTAGGGAGATTGGCCTGTAGTTTTTTTGTGTTGTCCTTGTTCGGTTTTGGTATTAGTGTAATGTTGGCTTCATAGAACGTGTTTGGTATTATCCTTTCCTTCTCAATTTTTTGGAAGAGTTTGTGAAAGATAGGCACTAATTCATTTCTGAATGTTTGGTAGACTTCATTTGTAAATCCATCAGGTCCTGGGCTTTTGTTTTTGCGAAGGTTTTTGATTACCAATTCAATTTTGCTGCTTGTAATTGGTCTGTTTAGGTGTTCTATTTCTTCTTTATCTAGCTTTGGGTGATTGTAGAGAGGTAGGAATTTGTCCATCTCCTCTATATTGTTAAACTTGTTTCCATATAACTGTTCATAGTAGTTTCTGATTATTCTTTTGATTTCTGCTGTGTCCGTTCTGATTTCTCCTCTTTCGTTTGTGATCCTGTTTATTTGTGCTTTCTCCCTTTTTTCCTTTGTGAGCCTGGCTAGGGGTTTGTCTATTTATTTATTTATTTGTTTGTTTGTTTATTTATTTATTTATTTTTTAAAGAACCAGCTCTTGGTTTCATTGATCTTTTGGATTGTTTTTTTTAGTTTTGATTTCATTTATTTCTGCTTTGGTTTTAATTATTTTTTTCTTCTACTGGTTTTAGGGTTTTTTTTTGTTTTTGTTCTTTTTCTAGTTTTTTGAGCTTCGAGGTTAGGTTGTTTCTTTGAGTTCTTTCTTGATGTGAGCCTCTATTGCTATATATTTTCCTCTTATTACTGCTTTTGCTGCATCCCATACATTTATGAAATTGGTTTCCTCCTTGTCATTCCACTCAAATAATTTTTTAATTTGTTCTTTGATCTCTTCATTAGTCCAGTGGTCTTCCAGTAATGTGCGCTTCAATCTCCATGAGGTAGGAGAGTTCCTTGCCTTCTTTTTATGGTTTATTTCTAGTTTGATTCCTTCATGGTCAGAAAAGATGCTTGGTAGGATTTCAATCTGGATGTATCTGTTGATGTTTGTGTTCAGTCACAGTACGTGATCGATCCTGGACAATGATCCATGTGTGCTTGAGAAAAATATGTACTCAGATTTTTTTGGGTTTAGTGTTCTATAGATGTCTGTTAAGCCCAAGTGCTCTAGATCCTTATTTAGAGCTTTAGCGTCTTTACTTATTTTTTTGTCTCATTGATCTATCCATTGTTGATAGTGGTGTGTTGAAGTCTCCTACTATGTGTGTTTTCTCTGATGTCTGTTTTCTAAGATGACAATAGTTGTCTGATATATTTTGGTGCGCCTTCGTTTGGTGAATATATGTTAATGAGTGTTATTTCTACTTGAAGTATTGTCCCCTTGATCATAATGTAGTGACCGTCGGGGTCTCTTTTTACCTTTTTGAGTTTGAAATCTGTTTTATCTGATGTAAGTATAGCTGTTCCTGCTTTCTTTTTTGGTCCATTTGCTTGTAGGATTGCTTTCCATCCTTTAACTTTGAGTCTATTTTTATCTTTTGTAGCTAAATGTGTTTCCTGGAGACAGCAAAAGGTTGGGTTTTGTTTCTTAATCCAGCCTTCGACTCTGTGTCTTTTTATTGAAGAGTTTACTCCATTTACATTTAGAGTTAATATTGATGTTAGCATCTCTATTTGCCATTGTGTTTGTCTTTCATTTTATTTTATTTATTTATTCTTTTAATAACTTTTTTTTTTTTTTTTGGTCTTCTTTCGTTGTTATCCGTCCCTCTGAGGTTCTGGCTTTAGGACACCTTGTAGTATTTTTTGGAGTGGGGGTTTAGTCATAATGAAATTCCAGAGTTTCTGTTTGTCTGGGAAGGTCCTTGTTCTTTCTTCATAGAGGAAGGAAAGCTTTGCAGGATAGAGTCTTCTTGGTTGCCATCTGTTGTCTTGAAGTCTGTTGACTATGTCCCTCCACTCTCCTTGTCTGTAGTGTTTCTTTGGAGAAGTCTAATGTCAGTCTGATTGGTTTTCCTTTGTATGTTATCTGTTTCTTCCCTCTTGTCAGCTTCATTATTTTTTCCTTGTCTTGGATTCTTGGGAGATTTACTATCATGTGTCTTGCTGTTTTTTTCCTTTCATCATGGAAGGTTGGTGTTCTTGCTTCTTGTATATCAATTTTCAGCTCCTTCTTCATGTTTAGGAAGTTCCCTTCAATTATTTCTTTGAATATTTTCTCTGTCCCTAGGTCTCTCTCCTCTCCTTCTGGGATTCCTATAACTCTTATATTTCTTTTCCTCATGGAGTCAGATAGTTCCCAAAGTCTTTCTTCAGTCTTTTTCATTTGTACTTCTCTTTCCTTTTCTGTTTTGGTTCTTTTTATTTCTGTGTCTTCGAGAGTGCTTATTCGTTCTTCCATTTCCTCTATTCTGTTATCACTGCTTTTTCCCAGCATTCTTTAGCTCTTCTGTTAATCCTTTGATTTCCTGCATTTCCTCCATTTCCCTCTTTAGGGACTCAATTTCATTCTTCTGAGTGTTGTTTTCCTTAATGACTTCCATCAGTTTTTTTTTTTTGTTGTTGTTGTTGTTTTTTTTTTGTTTGTTTTTATCATGGAAATTTTAAATTCTTTTTCTGGAAGGCTCAGAAGTTCTTCCAAGTCACTGTAGTTTCAAGCTGGTGGGTGGTTTTTTTTGTTTTCTTTTTCTTTCTTTTTTTTTTTTTTTGTGGCATGTCTTTTTTCTGAGGCATTGCTACTATGCTTGTAGTTTTTCTTTTCCCTGCTTCCTGTCTTCTAATTTGCCTTATGTGTTGGGACACTGTGCCGCTGGTACTGGCTGGCATCTTTTTGGTGTGTTCTTTCAGGAGTTTCAGAAACTGGCAATCCAAATGAGTCAAAAACTGTTATGACAGAAGTCTAGTGAGGCAGTGGTACTTTGAGTATGTTAATAGTCACTGTCACAGAATCTCTCCTCCTTCTGTCTTTAGTTACAAAGGTGCGTCTTGAAGTCCCACAGACTTCCCTGGAGGTGAGGCAGCTGGATTGCACTCTGGGTTCCAAATCTCTGGGTCCTCCTCTAGGCTTCGACTTCCTGCCAGGTGGGACTGGGCTTGTGGAGGCTTTCAGCTCACCTCTGACTGCAGAGGGAACCTTCTCCCTCTGGCTCCCTGGGGAGCCTTCTGCCAGATTCAAGCAGTCTTTTTTGAGGAAAGGTCCCTGTTCTAAAATGGCGCTTTGGAGACAGGCACATTCTTCTGCATGCCCTGTCTTCCCCGGCCGTGGGTGCCCGCTCCCCCTCTGGGTTTGGACTCCTGACCTGAAGGGGCCTGGTGTGGGTGAACTTCCCAGCTCACCTCTGACCCCTCTGGGAGTCTTCTGCTGGTTTCAAGCAGTCTTACTGAAGAAAGGTCCCTATTCTATGGGGTGTTGGTGATTTTTTTTCTGGTCACTAGGTGGTGCCAGAGATCTCTCCTAGTGTCCTTGGAGAGCTATTTTTTTTTTTACCCCGTGGGACAGGGGAACAGAGTGGGAGGGGTGGGGAAAGCCTCAACGGCTTTGGGGTGCTGTGTCTCCCTTGTGCCCCACCGTCATGGGGATCCCACTCCCCGAATTTCATGCCCTGGTTCTCAGTTCTAAAGCCCTCAGGTCCAGGACACGGGCTGTAGCCCAGTTCAGTGTCCACAGAAATGGAGCCTTTTGCACCCTGCTCCCGTGTCCGGGCTCCTGGTTTCTGATTACTCAGTGAGGGACATTCACCTTAGTGAGGGCCCCCGCATGTCTCCCCGCAAACCTATGTCACAGGCACAGGGACCTGGGCAGCCGCGATCCGCATATCCTTTTCAAGTGCGCTGCTTTTCTACACAATCTTACCAGCTGGCCTGGGGCTGTTTGTAGGTCTCCAGGAGTCCATACTATGTTATTCTAAATTCAAAGATGGAGAAATTGAGACACAGAGAAGTAACTTGCCAGGGATCATCTCAATTTCAATGGACATAGAGAGGATGGACCTAGGACTTTTCATTGAATTTTACCTTTATAAAAGTTGAATCTTTGTTATGATAAAGAATATTTAAAGAAATACATTCCAGCTCTGAAGGCAATGCCAAAGGGGCATTCCAACTTTTTGAAATGTAGGCTATTTAGGTGTAGGACATTTGGAAGTAGTATATGTCCTCTAAGTTTCCCTCCTGTGGATGCATAAAACCTCATATGCTTTTCAAAATATAATTTGCAACACCTTAGTCATTCCTGATATTTGTAAAAGTGAATCTTGCTAAGGGAAAATATTTCACTGTAATCTTCCTTTGTTTTCCAACCTCTCCCATATACACCCCCCTACCTCCAATCCATCTCTTAGTCTCAAAGTGTATGAGTGGTTGTGTCAGATTCTCAATGAAATCTCTTGTTCTGGAAGACTTTTGTAAAGATTCCCACCTCACTCCAACTAGCAAATCTTTTCCACGATTTATCATTTAAGTTAGAGCCTACAAGGACTGAGAGACCTTCTCTAACTTTGGCTTTCAGGCTGCCCTGCCCTAACCACTTGTGCCAGTAGGCCAAATAGTCAGTATGTACAAGTCTAGATTCTTTGACCTCTAGTGAATGGGAGTCATAATGGAAGTCTGAATAACGAGAGCAGATTAATGCAGATCTGGAGATAAGTCCTATGGACAATGAACTTCCCAGGCTGGTCAACAAAGCAATAAAGCACTTTCATGGGTCAGTACTTACTGTTGATCTTGGTAGCACTCAACTTCCAACTCCAATCCATCACATTACATATACACATTATTCATTATGAAATTGCCTGGCCCTTGCAGAGCAAAGCTGTACAGTGTTTGACTCTGTGACCTATTCTGAAAGTGACTCTTAGGGGTTGACTGCAAGCTGTGTGAAGAGAACAATGTTTTCCCTTTATTTGTTAAACTCATTTCAGTCATTAACCTTTGGCTGTAACTCTTTGATCTCCCACTTCCGCTGGTTATAGCATTTGAAAGAAAAATAATTGACCTGTTATCTGGAAGCATTCTAATAGGAAACCCCACAGTGATGCCCCCTCAGAAGTGATTTCCCTGGTTGGGTATAAGCATTCTTGACTAAACCTTGCCTCAGTGTCTTTAGCAGAGGACAATTAAAATGTCCCAAACAGTCCAGCTACTTGGCAAGTTTTCCTACAGTTTTCTTCAGGGCAGGGAATGATCACACCTCTGGGGTCTGGGTCACTAAGTCACTGTTTTTAACCAATTGAAATAAAAGTTTCTGTAATAAAATACTGTTTTCAATGGGAAAGTTAAAGTCTCTTTTGTCAACCAAATTCCACTGGGGGTGGGGGGGATTGTATTAAACCAAAGAAGGTAGATAGATATTCCTTATAGTCAACTGAATATGGATCGTGTCACTGGGGTCAGACACTGGGTTCCATATCTTCCATTTTAACCTGAAAGTCATGCAGAAGTCCTCTGAATATGTCCATACAGGGAATTTGGGCAAAAGCAAAATACCCCTCTCAAATATCAAATTTTTTGACTGCTACTGTGCCATATTTGTAAGTAGAAAGGGTGGGAACCGTATTCCCTGACACTGTTAAGTACTAGCTAAATAATTACAGGATAAAGATTTTTGTCCTGCAAATATTTGTATCTTTCCAGAAACATTGAATATTTCTTGGCTGACTTCATTTTTTCAAATTAGGAAGATATTCTAGGACTAGTGGTTCTCAAAGTCTGGAACAAAGAGCAGTAGCATCAGAATAGCCTGGAAACCAGTTAAAAATGCCCATTCTTAGGTGACAATTCAAGACCTATTAAAGTAGAAACTTCAGGAATGCTTATTTTTTATCATATTTTAGAAACCGTTTTTCTTCTGAAAATTCAGTGGCTCTCATCTCCCTAGATCAGGTCGCTGGGTCTATAGCTCAATTACCTTTAAAGTAATTCCCTACTGATATGTAGTTGACAGAGCTTTCAAATGGAAGCTCCAGATTCCAAAGATATTCAGAGCATTCATGTTATGATAATAAAGGTTGTCTGGTGTGAATATCTGTGGGTGCGTCAGTGTGTCTATGGTAGTGGTAAAACTGAATAATTTATTATGCATACTGTATTACACAGAATAAATAATTGCTTACTCTGTTTTCTTATACATCTAGCCATCAACTAATTTGGGTTTTAAAAAATTATCCTTCTTCCTATACATATTTTTTGTGTTAGCCTTGATAATTACCAGGTATTAAGCTCTGAGGCTCACAGATACTCCATGCTTTCTCATGGGTTCTATAAAACATCTGTCCTCATTGAACTAGGAAGCCAGGTTCTCACAACTATCTTTAAGGGCACTTTGGGGTAGATGATGCAGTTGAGATATTTGTAGGCCATGAAATGGCCCCATCTTTCTTGGCTTGGGACGGGTTTATGACCCTGTTTCCATTTAGATTGTTAGTTGATAATGCCATTAAAGAACATAGGAAATTGGGGTTTGGAGAAGCCTTGAAAACAACTTGGCTATTTTTACAATATTTCAGAGCTCAGAGACTGTAAATTTTGGCTTTGTAGAAGAACTGACTATCCTGTTAACATGTAATGTTGAGTATACATTGAATTAATTCTAACAAAAAAGAACTCTTCAATTAAAAAATAGTGCTTATTATTCTCTCAGATACTATTTCTACCATCCTTTCACTTTCTCATCCCCACTTATATATCAGACATTTCTTCTGAATGCTACAAATCCTCTATGTGATTATAGTCACTAAGTGACTACACTGTATGACCAGGTTCTTTCCACACCCAACTCCTCTGGCAAATTCAGTGTAGTAGATTTTTCTTCCTCCAGTTTATGCTCTATCAGAAGGATGTTATGCCTCCATCCTTCAGTGCCAGTTTCGTTAAACTATAATAATTTCCCTAACATTATTAATTTTTTCATTCAAACTGGACCTGTTGAATCCCACTTTGTGTGGAGCATTTTTTTTTTTTTATCAGATTGAGAAATACTCAAAGAGTCCACATATTATAAGAGTGATTACAGGAAGAAATTTCTGTCTGGTGAATGGTCAGGATGGGCCTCTTCTATAGGGGTGGCGTTTGACATGAAACCTGAATGTTGAAAAGGAGTCAGCTCAATAGAGACCAGGAGGAGCGAAACTAGGGAAAAGGAGAAAAACTATTGATACTACAATGAGGTCAAACTGCTAAGGCACAAGCAAGTTTCTCTTGTTAAAGAAAAAGCCAGAATGCCTACTAAGGGCTACAGAATAGTGGATAGAGGTGGAGGTGGTAAACATTAAGTTTCAGGGCTGCAACTAAGTTAGTTGCATTTTATTTAAGTACTTGGGGTAAGTGTTGGAGAGTTTGTAGCAGGCAGCATGATTTGACTTAAAGGATCATTCTGGTTACTTGTAGAAGAGTGGGAGAGGGGAACCTAAGGAAAATGTGAGACCACTTAGGAAAAATATGTACAAATAAGGCAAGGCATGATGATGGTTTAGATTGAGGTAGAAATGCAAGTAGTCAGATTAAGCATCTGTTTTGGTGCCAGGCTTTCTAGACTCTGCTGCTCTATAACAAAACAAGGGAGTTTCCTCCCAGTGGAATTAGCCATTTAAAGGCAGTCTTTTTAAAGCTGAAGTGCTTTAACTCAGATGAATGCATTGCTAATGGTGTATTTCTATTTCGGGGCATATTAGGGCAGGTGCCTTTTATAATCCTTCAAATAACACCCATAGGTGGATTGAGTGCCCTATTTAATGCTCAGTAACTCACTTAACCAAATCCAGCCTTTTCCTCATCTGCATGGAAAACAAAGGCTAATTATGCTTGCTAAATGACTGCAATTTACTGAGAAATAAATAACAAAAAGTCAAGTTACAAAAAAAAAAAAAACACACACACACACACACAAAGATGGTAGAGAGAAAGAAGAACAAAACAACAGTACACCAGGTTGATGCATCCTGCCTTAGGCCTTAGGGGTGTCATGTTCCTTGACCACCATGGTTTGCCCCCAAGCCATGGCCTAGAGGCAGATTACCCAGGAATGAAACAAACCCTGTTAACTTCCATTGACCTTCCTATAGCTTTGAAAACAACCAGGATAACAACAGCAGTGGCAGTAGCAGCAGCCATAAAATTCCCTGGCCTGACGCCCCCTTTTATTTTCCTCCCCTCCTATGGCAGTGAACACAAAGGACAAATCTGTCATTAACTATTTGCAAATGATCAGTTTTCCACTGCAGCTGTTTGTTCACCAGATCTTCACGCCAAGCACAGCTGCTCCGAGATGCCAGCCCAGTTTGGCTGGGCCACTCACCACCTACCCCTGACTGCCCCCAAACTGCCTCAGGAAGAATCCGGATAGACCAAGCCCCAAACTGGCAGGATGTGCTGTGACTGTCTTCTCCCATAGGGTTTCAACATTCCCTCCTTGACCTACATGGTGAGATTTGCTGAGAGGCATTTGACCAGTGGTCTCATCTCCCCTGGATGCTGCTGGTCTGAAGACTGAGAGGTGCTAAGTCTTCTGTGCTTACTGGCCAGCTCCTAGGAAGGGCAGTCTAACTGCTGTCTGGCTCCTCTGGCTGCATTTTTTAAAAACAAGCAGCTTTGTGCTTTCACTTACTAATTTTCGCCAGCTTCTAAAGGTCAACGACCTGGCAAGCAGAGATTCACAAATAACAGGTGCAGAGACTCCTCCGCCTGCCTCTATGGGACATCGCTCTGTCACTTTTATTTACTGAATCAATCCACCAGTGTCCAGCAGGAGAACAACAGCTAAATGGCCATTAATTGTGGGCTGATGTGCAGATGAAACAAATCTCCAAAGGGACTGTAAACCTTTGTTCCTTAACCTCCTCCTGCTCTTGCTATGGGATTAGCAGTAAATCATTCAGCAGCCTCATCTCCTTATTATAAATTTACTATTAGGGAGTCCCAGGTGAGCTAGTGCTAACCTCTCTCTCTGTCTTCTCTTTCCCCAACCTTCCCTCCCACCACCTTTTTCTTCCTTCCCTCTCCTCTTTTCTTTCTTTGTCTTAATCTTTTTCATCTCACCTTTCACACTTTTCTGTCTCTATTTTTCTTTCTCTCTCTCACACATATGCTCATTCCAGAACATAATAGCCTTTCATTAAAGTTATCTCGTTGCTCCAGGGAGTGCCATTCTGCTCATGACAACGGCTGCCTTTGCCCTTTACTGTGTGTGTCCATATAGACACAGAATTCCTATGGAAGGGGAAAAAAAAAGGCAGAAAAAGTTCCCTTCAAAAGGAGTTCTTCCTCTTTTCCTCCTTTCTGCCATTATTCTTCAGAAAATCTCTTTAACTCCTCAGAGTCCAGAAGGAGCTTAATTAAAGTGTAAAAGGGAAATTGAAAGTAAACACTAGACAAAGAAGGGATGCAATTGGTCTGAGCTCTGTCAAAGTGTCTGGGGAATACACTGTGAGATTTTCTACTGTCCTGGTGGCCAACTTTGGTGCAGTTTGATCTGAGACACATGAGGAAGGCCACCTTGAACCCCAAGATGAATCCAAAAGTCGGTCTCTACAATGAACACAAATCCATAATTGATTTCACTTTTTTTTTACATCTTTGTATTAAACACCATCTTTTTTCTTGTCTCCTTTAAAAGTAATATATATTTTACATTAGTCATCTATACTTTTACATTAAAAACTTTTTTCTTCTGCAGTCAGATTAGGATTCAGGGGGGGCCTCCCTGGTGGCGCAAGAGGTTAAGACAGAACCTACAAAGCTGTCCACAGCTACTGCAGCACGAGTTCGATCCCCTGGCCTGCCAGCGAGCAACCCACATGGCACAGCAGACCTCTCCTGACTCGCCCGCTGCTCCCCTCAGCAGTGTATTTCAGTAGATCTTCCTGTTCTGTTCCCCACTCTGTCTCTGGTGAGCCCTCTCACCCTCAGCACCTCTGGCCTGTACCCAGCTCTTGTATGCATAAATAAATAAATCTTTAAAAAAAAAAAAAGGATTCAGGGAGATTGAGAGTGCTGATAAAATCAAAAAATCAATGGGAGTAAAATGGTTTAGAGTCTAGAGAAGACATGTCTCACCAGAGAAATAGTGCAGAGAAGAAGAGAGATGGCAAAATAGGTAAATTCTCTATACTTCATGCCAGGGCAAAAAAAAGGGTTTGGGGAATAACTTCATTATCAGTGGAACTTCCAAATCATTCTCCAGTGTTGGGAAACAAGGTGTAAATCATCCTTGCTTAGTGATTGTTGGTATTACTAAAGTCTAATTGCACATGGACAGAAGCCTGATTCTGGTAAGTTATAAATGGAACACAATTTTATAGATGCATGACATAGCACATTGCCCGGGACAAAGAAATTGCCTGCCACAAATGTGTATTGATGCCTAGAAATGTTCATAGATGATGTTTCCTGGTTAGCCAGAATTCCAAGATTACTGGGGAATAACCAGGTTTTAAAATATATATATATATATTAAAACTGTGAATTTAAATAGTATCCCTAATAATGTTCATAAAGTGTTTTTGAGAGGCCACAGTATAGTTTTAAGCATATCATCAAGGTAACCTGAGTTTGTATCCAACATCTTCCAAACTTTTTTTTTTTTGTGCAACCCTGGGTATTTTGAGCTTTCATTAATTTATTTAACAAATACTGAGAGTGTGTGATTTCTAGAATTAAAACAGTGAACAGAAATTGGCAATGGTCCTGCTTCTATGACACTGACCAAGCACCCAAGTAGAATCTGGACATTATGCAAATGCTAAGAGGTGCAAGACACCTTGAGACAATACTTCCCATCTCTTGGCTGTGGGATATCACGGGGTTACAGCAATGCCCACAAATTGGTCTTCTTGATTATTTCACTCTCAGGTAACTGCGTAGCTTTAGTCTGCACAGAGGACAGAGATAAGTGACCATCATTATACACTGGCATTTTTAAATTTATTTGTTCTTGTAATGTTTTTAGGTATACCATGGTTGTGACAAAGTTTGGAAACAACAGAGTGAAGGAAATTTCACTGAGATATTGGCTCCTGTGAAAATATAAGTGATGAAACCATGATGACTACCCCAGGAGAAGCAATGAAGGTGGGTTCTAATGAGAAATTGTTTCCTGGTCTGGGAGTCACATGGCAGGTCAGCAGGACAAAAGAGCAAAGTAAAGGATAATGAAAGTGGAAGGAGGTTGGGAGGAAATAGAAGCCTGAGGACACAGAACCTTGTGGCTACCACAGGTAAAAGGCTGGCTTCAGTGTGAAGGTCAGTATTTTAAACAAGGGCATCTTGAGTTTTTCAGTCTCATAATCATTGGACATATGGGGCATTACCTCAGTTCCAAAGCGGCTCTGCTGTAAGGTAACTCTGTGAACTTCAAGAGACTTGATAAATCTTTGTTCCTCAGTTTTCTCATTTCTAAATCTGATATTAAAAAAAAATAATAACTATTTTAGTGCTAGTATTCTGATTATCAAGTTTATTGATGAGATTTGAAAGGTACTGTGGATTCATCTGGCAGATAATCGCAGAATCACTAGATTTAGATTTTTTTTTCTTTCTTTCTAAGCACCTACTGTCACTAATAATTGTGCCATTTGACTCAGGAGAATAACCGTAAACTAGAATCTTGTGATAGTCATAAAGTATTATCATTTGTGAGAACGGAGGAATACCCAGATTTCAGTACAGGCTTTACCCCTGGATGAGCAAATCTATATAACTTCTCAAACATCTTACAGTTCAGAAATAGAGAAAATCCAAAAATGAAATATCCCAATTAAAGTATTGTTGTTAATTCTCAATTAAGGCAAGCAAAGAATTGTGGGCAAAGATGTTGGTACCATTCAGTATTCTGAAGGAAAAATTCTAGCCTGACTTCCACGATAGGAACCAATGCTTTGAGATTTGCATGTGTGCATAGAGTTGGTTTCTTTTTTTTTTAAGATTTATTTATTCATGCATACAAGAAACGGGGTACAGGCCAGATGTGCGGGAGGGCGAGAGGATTCACCAGAGACAGAGCAGGGAGCAGAACAGGCAGATTTACTGAAATATACTGCTGAGGGGAGCAGCAGGTGAGACAGGAGAAGTCTGCCATGCCATGTGGGATTCTCGACACCGGCCAGATTGAACCTACACTTCAGAGGCTGCAGACAGCTTCAAAGCGCTGTGCTCAAACTCCTGTGCCACCAGGGGAGACCCAGAGTTGGTTTCTGATCAGTGATGATTTGTGTCTGACCCCTAATTGGACATCTAAAAAGTTGAAGACATTTCAAGCATACATGATTATAAGAAACCCTTGGCTAGAACAAACCTTTGAAAATGTAAAGAAATTAGATGTACGGTAGAGAACACAAAGGAAAGTCTTATCTAAGTCATGTGGTCCTTCTGAAATTAGGTTATCTCAAACACTGCATAGTTATGTTTACAGTCTTCCTCCATAGACATTTTGGGTGGTAAGGTCATTTTATTTTCAAGTTACAGAAGAGGAAAACAGTCATGTTAACATTCTTATTAGGAAAGAAAAAAAAAATTATTGTCTCCCGTTTTCCTCCATGCTAGAAATAGCAATGCTTTACTAGAAAAAAAATATAGTTAGGTCACTGGTGAAACACTAATTTATTTAATATTTTATTTGCCAAAATAATTTAAGTGCTTATCATATGCCACATGTTTGAGATGGACAGATAAAATAGACAGTTTCTGCCCTCATGAAGTTTATAATCTGTCCAAGTCCCAGACATGGAGACTATGCATGTGAGAGCATGTGAAAGGGAACCATATGTGTTCTTAGAGGCCAGAAAAATCCTGAGAAGAAATGTTTTAGAAGTGATCTATAGTAAAAGTCTATGAAGAATGCCTGAGAACTTAGGAAAAATTTCAACTTCCTGCCTATTGGTAAGCCAATCATTCCTGAACTTTTGTCTTCATTTCAAGAACACCATCTATGATTCAAGGTTTTGACAGTGAGAACTTTACTAGCAGCACTTTTAAAAAATCTCTTGGGTATCTCCGCGTACATTTCAGTCTCTGCACCATTAAGGGATTAGACATGAATATTCTTTAAACCTTTGATCATTTCAAGAGGGTAGGATGGAATAGGAGGAGTCTTTCATGCTGGAAATTCTTATGCCATTGTCCAATGTAATACATAACACACCTGTCATCTTTACAGGAAAAAAAACGAGTTGCCTTTTAAAAATTCAGCCCTAAGGGTCTCTCCTGTGATATGTGACCTAGAAGACAGATAACTAGGGGGATTCTTTGAGTGAAGAAATCCTGGGTTTTTTGCTTTTGGATGTAACCACCTCCAGAGCTGGGAAGAACTTGCTATTTAATTAGAGAGATTAAACCAGGAATGTGCTTTACTCCTAACAAAAGAAAAAATCTGGTGCTCAAGGGAGATCTGGGGGTCTATACTTTGCCCAGAAGACAGGATTTGCTTTTTCTGAAATGGTTGATCCATATGTCTAGATCTGGGCTCTCTATTGTCACCTTGTTTTATTTCTACTTGTGAATAACTGTCCAGTGTCTGGGAAAATGTGAATACACTTATTTTTCTGTCTTTGTTGATGTGGTTGAGCTTACAATAAAGTGAATCTAGAATGCTTACTAGAATAGTCATGATAGAAGCACCTGTATATAAACCAGGATAGAAAAAAAAATGATTCTTATTTTGTGGAATTTGTGGGTTTACAAAAAGATTTCAATTTGAGAAATATGTTTCCCCTTAATATTTGTTTTTCCATGTTTAGAAGAATTAATGCACAGATTTAATATCTATGTGGTTTATAGGTAAAAATGAGATAAAAAAGATTGGGATAGACACAGGCATTTTTTAACAAGTTTGCAGTATGTTTAGAGTCTCATTCATGGTTTTGAACCTGCAATTGTCTTACTTCAACTTTGTTTTCATAATATAGTATAATAAGATTTGAGGCAAAATCCAATATAATGGATTTGAATACAGTTCCATATTGTTAGTATATGAATGAGATCCTTATGCTGATTGGAATTTCAGAGGAGCCCAGATGGTCTGGAGGAAACTCAACTGACAACAAATATAGTTGTAATGGCTACCATCTTGCTGCATTAGACAGATTTAATCGCTATTGACTGTGACCAGAACAATTTATAATCATGTGCAAACCACTCAACACTGCATTTCAACTACAAATCCAATTTCCATGTTATTCAAGACCTCTCACCAAGGTAACCATACCCTAACCCTCTAGTTCAGCTACTGTTCCTGCCCTTCCCCTGTTTTATCTGATAGTCTAGTCCTGATGAAATCTGTGCTATGATTTTAAATTATGTGCATTCTCAAATGTCTATCCTTTGCACACAATATTCACATTGCTCAGAATTTCTTCTTTAATATTCTTCCCTTTTATTACCAGATTCCAACATAAATTTATGAATCAGCCAAACACTATTTCCATAAAAAAAAAACACTTCTAGATCTTTCAATTAGGCTCTATGATCTGATTCCATGAGACCACGTTTGTTCCCCATTGTAGCACTTAATTTAGCAATTATATTTGAGCAGTTATGTTCCTGATATATACTATAGTATAGTATAATATACTCTACCATTACCATTCACAATACCAAAGTGAATATTCTAATGATATTTCTTTCTTTTTTTTTCTTTTTTTTGGTACAAGACTTCTCAACTAGACTTACATATGTTGATGATGGACCCTATTCTAACCATGTATATTTCCCAAGGACCTAGCATGGTTCCTGTTATTTAATGAATTGCTTACTAGATACCTGTTTTGTGAATTGAAGAAGTCTGTTTTATGAGCTCTTGATTCTAAACACATTAGTACATTCATTCCTTGGTATCAAATGATTGTTCTTTTACATACTTTATATTTTAGGGAGTTTGTAAAATCATTTATTCATTTATCAAATAAGCTGTGAGCACATAATTCAGGTCTTTTTATTCTTTTTTTTTCTTTTCTTCATAAAATCTTGTTTCTTCTGCATCCTCTACGCCATTTCCATAGTATCAGCCATTGGGAACCATTCTTTTCCAAGTAGATGAAGTGTCAATAAGGGGTTAAAATAAGTCATGTGAAGAATACATATTTTCATTGTACTATGGTGAATCATATCCCAGAACACTCATCTTTCAGGCAGCACTAGTTGTAGTTTCTAGAATTTGGATTATAGATTTGAGGAGATTTTTCAGGTTGCTTGATCCTACATCATATCACAGGCTTCTGTCTCATCCCTAATAAGATTCCTAGCCTCTATTTTAATGATTTCAATGAGGAAAGCCATATTGTGTCATATGAAATTTAAAACCATTTTAATTTTTCAGTAGTCTTATTTATCCTTACATTCATACAAAGTTTGTATTCTGATAATTTCTTGGAACTGAAAACTCATTAGAATAACTAAGAGTTAATGTGTAATAGAATGCAAAATAGGAAAAATCAAACTTCTCACTTCTGTCTGAGGTTATTGAGATTATCTTTATAGTCAGAGTGCAATGTCTGGACTGAGCTCTTCTTTTTGTATATATGTGACCCAAGATAAGGGACTAAGCTAATAATACTTAAAGCAATTAGGGACTCTCTTGGCAAGTTTCTGCTCTGTTGCATCACTAGAAGCTTTAACTCAACCCCTCTGGGTAATTAACTTGCCTATTGGATTTTGGCCATTGACACATTTTACTCTTCTAGTTTGTGTCAGTTAATCAACACTTACAGAGAGAGTGCCTGCTGTGAGAGAACACTGTTCTAGGCACAGTGGACATATTGGCCAACAGTGACCTGGGTAGTCACTGCTTCCCACCTGCACCACCTCTAGGTGCTTGTATTAAAGGGAAAAAAGCAGACTATGGGAAACAACACCCACCTTCTCATTCTTAATCTTCTTTCTGTGGACTTTGTGAAGCATCCTCCTGAGGTCAATGTATATATTTCTATAAGAAATTTCTATAAGAAATTATATACATCTTACATTACAGATGCTTTAATTAAAAATTATTTCAAAAACCCCACTATTCTTTCCCATTGTACACAGGCATATAGAACTGAGTGGTCTAATTCTAGAGAGAAAAAGCTAGGAGTCTGAGCATATTGGCCTCAGACCCTGAATTTTTCACTCAACAGGTATCATAATCAATTATACCAGAAGCTGAATGCCAAAGATTATAGATCTTTATTGTCTACAATTAAGCTTCATGCTTTAAACCACCCAAAAATGACATGCAAATTAATGTATATAATACATTTTCAAGAAAGAAGAGGTTCATGGCTTTCATCAGAAAATATGTAGTAAGTATAGCAAATTTTGCAGCACCCTGGCAAATAGGAGGTGACCAGGAGCAGGACCTTCTCTTTGACCAATTCTTGTTTTTTCAAGTGACTTGTTCTTTCCTTCATGTGACTTTATCTTTTTGCTTTGTATCTAAAATGCAAAACAAAAATCATAACAACAACAAACTTTTGGTAGAACTGTCTATTTACAGCTTCATGGGAATACTGGGGAAAATATTTAAAAATCCAATCAACTGCATACTCAGTTGAGGTTAAGTTTGGGGTCATGATAGATTCAGCATTGATCAGGTAGTGTGCTATCATTATTGATCTGTTGAATATCTACATGTAGATCTTTAAATGGAGCAAAAAAAATAGAGAAAAAATGTGAAATAATGGTTAAAGATAGTGACCAAATAGGTCAGCTTTCAAAGCTTTACTTGATAGATTTTTTTTTTCCTGTGTTTCATTATTTCTGGGGACTGTCAGTTGCTCTGGGGAGAGAAACCTTGTGCTGTTATGAGTTTTCCCAAGGAGGGGAAAAAAGGCAGTTAAAAGGCTTTTGAGTTCAACAAATGTGTCCTGAGAGCCAAATGGAACAGGGGTGAAATCCTAGCTAAAACCCTTGGGGAATAATTTGTTGTTAGTAGCATCTGGGAACGAAATGTGGCAAGGACTTCAGAATTTTGTTTAGAGTACAAATGGAAGAAAAAAAGGCTTTAAGAAGGTAGGTTTGAAGGCAGGAGGGGGAGGGAGAAAGTGATGAGGCCTCGAATGGGTTTGGGGACTTAGGAAGGAGACTTAATATACTGAATAGCAGGTCACCACTGAAGAAGTGAAAACCTGTAAAAGAGGCATCAGTAAGAACACACGTTGTTAGTGCACGGACTGCAAACCTAAGAGCAAACTCAAATAGTTTATTATTCCTCCCGCAGCTCCTGCCACTAATCATGTGGTTTCCCTTAAGAACTGAGTATTTTGAAAATCCATATTAATCATAAGACTAGTGTTTGCACTTCTCTGTGGGCGGTCTATTGTCAAATCATTTTAATTCTTGTGTAGCTCAGGCTTCCCGGGAGGCATACAAGGACTGCCGTGGCCCAGGGTGGACTCAGCCTGAGTGGAGCTGACCCAGACCCAAAAGGGACTTCTGGGCTCATCATGGGACAGAGACCACAACTCTAGTGTCCTGTCCATTCAGCTGGCTGGGAACAACATTTTAGTTATAGGGAAAAGGGAATAAAAATGTCATACAAATTGAGACAGAATCGTCTATTCTATTTTTTTTAAGATTTATTTATTTATTTATACAAGCACTGGGTACAGTCAGAAGCATGGGAGGGTGAGAGAATTCACCAGAGCCAGAGCAGAGAACAGAACAGGCAGACTGACAAAATACACTGCTAAGGGGAGCAGCGGGTGTGGCTGGAGAGGTCTGCGTGACATGTGGGATCCTCACTGGAGGCCGGGATTGAACCAGCTCTGCAGAGGCTTCAGGCAGCTTCGCAGCCCTGAGCTCATCTCTGCGCCACTGGGGAGGCCCAGAATTATCTATTCTAAATGGTGTATGGCCACTCTCCTAGACTTGCATTGTCTTCCTGCATCCTAGCACCTCCCATCCACAAGTGTTATGAGACTGGAAAATTTAAGAACCTGTGGTCAGGTTGTGGTCTTTCTGCTCCCTTGGCCACATAGTAGGGGCAGTGTCAAGGCCATGAGCTTCCTAGTCTTCCCAGATTTTAGCACTTGGTTTCTCAGGCCAGTTCTTTCAGAACAAATAAGAATTACTTTATTCCAACCTGGGGTCCTCTCCCTCTCAAATGTATAGGTCAAATAGTGCTAAAGAATGTGGAAAATTAGGACAAGTCAGTCACTTTTGGGTCCTTGTATCTCACATTACATTTCCCCTAACTCTGGAGCATCTGGGCAGCTTTCTCTAATGAGTGTATCTTCTGCTTCCTGCTAAGGATGTTTCATTTGAATAGGACGTGGTCTTGTTATGGATACTTGAATATTGCAGGAGGCTCAACCCATTGAAAGCTATTCTTTTATTTTGAAAATAACATAGTATAGTGTTCACTGAGTCTGAGATCTGATTTTGCTTGTGGATTTCCCACTTACTGTCTAGGACTCCAGGCAAATCACTAAATCTCCCTACCCCTTAGTTTCCTTATCTGTAAAATGAGTTGTTGCATGGAATAAGTTAATATATGTACAGAGTTTCCATTAGAGCCAGAATCTTAAATCTCACTACATAGATGTTACATATTATTATTTATCACAGTGTTGTTATTGTTCTTATATATTTCAGATTTTGCATAAAGTATTCACATATTACAAATTTTATCTGAACAATGTGGGATCTATTTCTGTCTGTCTATCTATCTATCTATCTATCTATCTATCTATCTATCTATCTATCTATCCATCCATCCATTATCAATCTATCATTACTTCTGATCCAGTTTACACATTTGTAAGAGGAAGAGCCAGTAGTTAAATTTAGGTCTATCTCTTTCCACATCCTATGTTTTCCTTTTTATGCAAGTATTTTGATTACAAAAAAGTTACAATATCTGATAAGATTTTAGATAACTAGTAATATATTTTGACTTTATTTTAATAATTGACACTAGTATCAGGCACTATATGAAATCACCAATGTTTCATTCTGTTATTAAAAAGTATCCTACAAGATATATTTGATTACTATTCCCTTTTGACAGATAAAATGTCTGAGATTTAATGAGATTTATTTTTTAACCTTGGCATAGTTGTAGAGCCAGTATGTGATAATGAATTTGCACAGCTATTCAGAGCCCCCATTCTGACCAAAATATTGTCTGTAGAAAATGACGATTTCTGTGTAGTTGTGAGACTATAGTTGAACAGAATGAAATATTAAGTGTTAGCTGGAATTGTTGATGATTACAGAATCCCAGAATTTTGTGGGCAATGACTTTCAATGAGATTATTTAATGAGACTCTGGTCTGAATAAAAAGGCTAGAGTTAGAGGTTAAGATCCATGTCTTTTCCCTAATTTTCTAGAGTTCAATTATCATCATTAAAGACATCATCATCTTAACAATGACCTTAACAATGTAGTTTCCCTTAATAACTGAGTACTGTCTTTTATAGCCTGCCTATCATATTTTTAAATGGTCTCATGTACAGTATCTAATTTCTCCTTCACTACATATCTTTGAGACACAGTGTTATCCCTATTTGAATCTTAAGGAAACTGAGACACAGAAAGAATGAATGACTTGCAAAAACTAATGAAGATATGGTTGTAATCTCTTGATGATTTACTCCATCCTATTAACATTTACTCTAGTTCATTTTTAAGGAATATACAAAATAAATGATCATTTCTCTCTCCTATCTCTGTACCAATAACTCCCAATTAGTGGCTGAGATTTAAAATATGTCTATATGGGTGTGAGAGTTAAACCATGTGGCAGAATGATGCATTAGTAAACATCTTTCTTAATTGTTCTTATTTGTAATTTTAATGTTTTCATTTAATAAGCATGATTTGGGAAATTGCTCTTTACTAGGGAGATTAGCTGCAGAAATGAATAAATATGCTGGTCTTGACCTCTGATCTCAAGGATTTAAAAGTTCATGAGTAAAAACAGGTACAAATCACAAAGACATTAGTATTATAGTGGAGATATCAAGCAGGGCTATGAATCTGCAAGAGATGAACAATAGATTCTGTCTCAACTCTTGGGAAGCTTCAAAGAGGAGAGATTACTCCATCTAGGACGTACAGGATTACTGGGAATTACAAGCAGGAAGGGCATATAGGAAATGTAAATTTCTTCATAGCGTGTGCAAAGAAAGGCACATGGCTGTTACCCAGATCTCTCCTAATTAGAAAGAGTTCAGTGATATTGGTGTCTGGAATCACATGACCATAGTCTATCCTATTTGCCTTCTTCACTTATAAAATCACTAGAGAAGAGCATAGCCTTCCTATCAAGAGAAAATCCAGTTTTATATCCCTATCTGGTCACTAATTGGTTCTGTGGCCTTAAGGGAGTTGCTTTACAGTTTATGACTGCTGTTTCCTCATCTGTAAAATAAGAGAGTTGGTGTTCTATAAAATCTTTTAGTATCTGTGCAAAATCCCGCAAACCACAACAGAAGTATTTTCCCCCCACTGTATTCCGTGGGTGAGCAGATGATCATTGGACCCAGGTGTTTCTGTAATTGTGATAAATTGAACAAACACTCGATAGGCAGTGGCCTTCAGATCTCATCCTGCCACCTGTGTGGGCAGGCTACCCTTCTAATAGCTGTGGAGGAAACTACCCACCCACTTCAACTGCCTTAGTTATTTCAGACATGGAATTTTGTGAAACTTTAATAAGTCATCACTTTTCCAGAATAAAAAGGATATTTATTATACAGTTATTTAATTATTCCATCAGTGAGTTAAACATCATGATGTCCTATGGAAACAGAAATTGCTTTAGGGTAAGGAGGATAAAATTATGACACAGAAATAACTTGAGATTTGCAAAATCCCAGAGGTAAGAGAGTCACCTATTGCAAAAGGAAGCAGACAAAAATCCTTTGATTATCAGGGAGTAGGTGAAACCAAGTGAAAGGGTGCTAGAAAGATCAATAGTTGAAAATGTGGCTACCCTGACTTATTCCAACAAGATCACATCTCCAATAAAGAGACCACAAATAGTTGATGTTTATTGGGATAAACAGCTGATTATGTTTATGGTAATCCACTGTCATTCTCTGGGTCCTATTTGTTTTGCCCTAGCCACAGTGGACAAATAAAAGGGGAAATTAATTTATTTATTTGGCAATTACTTGTTGAACATTTAATCTACCCCAGTTATGTCTCTTCCCATTGAAGTATGCTTGTCATTTGAGTTTGACATGAAAAAACAACAGAGATTCAGAGATGAATGCTGATGATATTAATTACTTTAGGTTGATACTGCATTTGTAGAAGCCAGAAAGAAAAAACAAATTTACTTCAAACCAACTAATCTGACTTATGTCCCTATTTTTTCTTCTCATTTTTCTCCATGATGTTGCCACCACTCACAACACCATTATCACCCTTTCTTGGCTAGAACATTGAGGAAGTATTGATTTCCACTGCATACTCAAGAGTACACACCCTTTTAGGCTAGGAGAAGGACCTAGGTTATTCTAGGTTAGAATAAAGCCTAGATTTAAGCAAGTTTACAGTGTCTAATTAATAATTACAACCCAAACTTAGACCTGCATTTGAAATTATATCCCTGAAATTGAAGAAAGTTAAATGCAGTGGATTTTCATGGGAGAAAAAAAAATAGGGGAAACCAACAAACAAAAAACCAAAAGTAATTATTACGGTGGTTACATTAAAATGACCTCGGCTACCCAACAGGCTCTTTGGAAAAAAGGTTCATCATTTTCTGATTTGTAGGTAAGGTTTAGTATCAAGTCAGTTAGCTCTTGAGCAGGACCTTGAAGAAATGAATGAGAACTGAACATGCAGAGAAAAAAGAATATAAAATTTCAACTAAGTGAACATCAAGAGAAAGGCACAGTGTGATTACAACCCTGGAGAACTTATAGAACTTAGAAAATTATTTAGTTTGGCTAGAGGAAATGTCCATGAAGGGTAAAGAGGAACAAAGGTAATAGGAACCTATGACATTTTCTGAGCCAGAAGGAACAGCAAAGTTAAAATTCCTTCTCAGAAAGATTATTATGGAAGCAAAGCTTAAGATGTGTAGAACAGGGTGGTGATTGGAAGTAGGGACATGGGTTATGAAACCACTAAAAGGAGACAGGTAAAAAGAGGCAATGGATGCTACTCAGGCAGTAAAAATGAAAAGTAGATACTGGGCCTCCCTGGTGGCACAAGGGGTTAAGCACCAGACTATGAAGCAATCTGCAGCCTCTGCAGCATGAGTTCGATCCCTGGCCGGCCAGGGAGCAACACACATGGTGCAGCAGACCTCTCCTGACTCGCCCGCTGCTCCCCTCAGCAGTGTGTTTCAGTCAGTCGGCCTGTTCTGTTCCCCACTCTGTCACTGGTGAATCCTCTCACCCCCCCACATCTTTAACCTGTACCCTAGCTTTTGTATGCATAAATAAATCAATCTGTATTCTTTTTTTTAAAGATTTATTTATTTATTTATACAAGCACTGGGTACAGTCAGAAGCTCAAGAGGGTGAGAAAATTCACCAGAGCCAGAGCGGGGAACAGATCAGGCAGAACGACGAAATACACTGCTGAGGGGAGCAGCGGGTGCAGCAGGAGATACCTGCAGCCATGTGGGACCCTTGCCGTGGGCTAGGGATTGAACTGGCGCTGCAGAGGCTGCGGGCAGCTTCACAGCCCAGTGCTCAACTGCTGCGCCACCAGGGGAGGCCCAAATAAATAAATCTTTAAAAAAAAAAAGAAAAGAAAGGTAGATACTAAATGGGTGATATTTAAGCAAGGCCAGAACTAGTGTTATGGACAAGGATATGGCAAAAAAAAACAAAAAAATACAATGAGACCCTGGGAGGGGAGTCTGTTATGTAGGAAGGGAATGCACAAGCAACAAAGTGTTTGCAGGAAAAATTACATATTTCCTCTGAAGTGTATTGATTGAAAAAAGTCTGTAAAACACCACCAATAAGAGTTCTTTCAGAATGTTAAAAATATAGAAATATAGTTCGCTTAGAGTTGAAGCATTTTCATAGAGGTTATGTATAAAAGAGTGGAAAAATTTTTTTCATATAGTCAGTATAGAAGGACAAAAATGAAGGGACAATTCTTTAGAAAATATATATATTGAGCACAGGATGAAGCATAAGAAGGAGTTAGGACCAAGAAAGTCTAATGTCAGAGAAGAAACTCTAAATGAAAGTTGTTAGGTGTTGAAGGACACAGAAAAATTGTGAATAATGGGAATTTAGAGAAAATAAATTTTAACTCTAAGAGTATTGTAGCCTTCAGAAAAAGCAATGAGGGAGAATAGTGAGGAAAAAGCAGCCAGAATGTGACATTAAGAAATCTGCGGTCAATAACCAATGTAATGTGTGGCTTTATCAATCATACATCTGTAATGGGGCGAAAGTCTAGAGATGAGGAATCTCCTAGACCTAGTACTAGCACTGTTAGATTTTCTTCACTTTTGGCATCTCATTTGAATTGAGTTCAGGTCAGACTCTTCTAACGTAATGGAAAATAGTAACACAAAACTGATTTCTAAAATACTTAAAATCATTCTGAAAATGCCATGTCCTTTACAATAAAATGTGCCAAAAGTCTCATAGGGTACCAATATAGAGGTCAATTAATCCTATTAGAGCTGTGGGTTCAGCACTAGATTTGTTAAATATTGATTTTAACCATACTTCAACAACATTTTTTAAGTGTTTTTGAAATAAAGCACCAAGTTAATCAAAGCCTGTTTTTCCATTGAAAAAAATGTTTTTTTTTTCTTTTTTTTTGGTGTAACTTATTTCACCAGCTGGTTCTAACCAAATTTTAGTGTCAGTAGGATACTGATTGCAGATCAAGGGTGATGAAAACAGCGATGGTAATTATTGCTACAATTTCAAGGGCACCCACCATGTTTCAGGTGGCTAATGGATGATTTGTGCATGTTATTCTCATCTCCTAAGTGGGGAGGTGGAAGAATGCTATGCTTTGCCCAGATAACTTGTAGTTGGTGGGACCATCTCCCACTGAGCTTATTAGCCTTGAACAAACATGACATTATAGTAATACTATTTAGCACTTCCCATCTTCAAAGTACTTGGCAAATATTAGCTAATTAGTTCTTCAAACACTCATGGGAATTTTCTAACTATGTATTATTGTTCTTATTACCTTGATACAAATGGAGGACAGTCATCTATATAACTCTTCCAAGGAAGTTGAGGGCTTTGTTGGAAAAGCCAAGATTCCAACTCAGATCAATCTAAATGTTAATGCTACATTCTGACCCCAAGATCTTGTGTCTCACTTTCTGCGGCAAATATTTACTAATACAATATATGTCTAGTTGTGTGGACTGAAAAAAGTATATCTGACATATAACAACATAACTTTAGTTAATTTCATAGCACTTCAAAGAACCCCTATGTCTGTATCCATCCAACACACAGTGAAAATTATCTTTCCATGTTATTTGATGACTATTTATAACTCTTACAAATGTCCTGAGCATTACCAAGGCTTTATAAAGAAAAATGTTCTCATCAGGAGTCAAGGGGTTTCTTGTTGTAATGCCCTCTCCTAACTGACTAGGTCTTGTTTTTGCCACTCTTTACCTAAGTTTTGATTCAGTAAAGGATTCCATGAAGAAAAATTTATGTAATGAAGGGGAAGGGTGAGGCAGTGCTCAATCACTAATAGGCCTTATTCACTTTGACTCAAACACTACTTGCAAAAGATGTTATATGATTTTACATAACTTTGAAGCTGTATACCCAGTTTCCTTGTTTCATATACACGATCAAAATTAACTTTCAAAAATAGCTTCAATATGCTCTCCCATGTTTATTTCTTAAGTTTCTTTCCCACTTTTATTTCTTGTCTCTCAACTTGACATTATCCTCAGTTGGTCCAAAGTAAAACTGTTAGTAATCTTAACATGTCAGCTCTTCTCAATTGACCTGTCAGTGGTGCTATCTTTCTCCATATTGGCTGAGCCCCAATCATTAGATTTTATATTTTCTGAATATTTCTTTAAACTCCCTTCAAAAAAAGAAATATTATATCAAATTTTCTCACTATGTTTTGGTGATATGCACCATCTCTTCCTTCTTTGTTTAGTCCCAGGTTAGCCACTCAATATACCTATCAAAATAGGTTGCTGATTTGCTTTCAAAGTCCCTTACTGGGCCCAGTGGCGCAGCGGTTGAATGCTGGGTTTTGAAGCTGCCCGCAGCCTCTGAAGCGCCGGTTCAATCCCCGGCCGCCAGCGAGGGTCCCACATGGCGCGCAGACCTTTCCTGCTGCCCCCTGCTCTCCTCAGCAGTGTGTTTGGTCAGTCTGCCTGCTCTGTTCCCGCTCTGGCTCCGGTGAATTCTCTCACCCTCCCTCACTTCTGATTGTACCCAGTGCTTGTATAAATAAGTAAATAAATCTTAAAAAAGTTAATTAAAAAAAAGTAATAAGTCAAGAGAAGGTAGGAAATCATTACCTTTCTGTACAAGCTAATAAAAACTCCATGAATTTTATCCACTGGCATCTGATAGCTCCTTATCTTCCAAAATATCTGCCATTCTGGAGGATATGCCCTTTAGTACCCTCTGATATCCTGGTGAGTCAATCTTCAATCCAGCAACTGAGAACCCTAACAGCCAAGTAGAAATAAAGTCAAAACTTAAAACACAAACAAACAAAATATAGATCAAATAAGCTACCATCATGGAACCAATAATACAGAAACTGCTGTTCTGGAGTATTCTTTTTTTAATATTTAAAATATATATATTGGCAGGACTCAGTGCCTGTGAAAAGGGAGTCTCTAGAATTAAGGAGACAAGTGAGAGAGACATCCCATTCTTGTCTATGTTAGTGGGTTTCTGTTTTCTAGTATCATTTCCACCATATTTATTATTTTTGGTGTTTTACTTGCTGACTGACCTTATTTTAATCTGTTTTATATTTGTATTACTTGTCTGTTTAAACTGGGTTTCAACTATCATTTTTTATTTTTTCCCTAAATAATCTGATTCTATTGAGAGGCCTTGGTAGAACAGTCTGCCTAAGGTAACCAAATCTTAGTTGATTGAAGAGCCAATTGGAATTGATGGTTAGTGCTTGTTACATCAATTCATATTGCTGCAGAAATAAGATGCCCAAGATTAGGCCAACTCTGTGCTCTTACAAGAACTTTTTATTTATTTATTTATGTATTTATTTATTTATGTCTCTTTTTCAGTTTCTTGTTTACTGACATTTTGTGGAGAAACACCAAGCAGAAAATGGCATTTGGGCAATCTGATGACATTGGTTTTCGTGTTAACGGGGTGACTGTGTATATATTCTTAAGTAGTCAATGCATTGCCTGGTTTTTCACAGCTTAGTTCTACTTTATTATTCCACTGTCAGCCTTTGGAGTGTCTGTTCTTCAGGGAATGACAAGTTAGTGCAGAATTTAGCATAACATTTGCACTAAATGGATCTGGATTACATTATAGATTAATAATAAATTCTTATGAAATGAATATTTGTTATTGTAGAGAAATGTATATTGTAAGCCTAAATGCTTTGCCTACCTTTGTCCCCTGGAATCATAATAAAATAATATGTAGAACACGTTCTTGTTTTCAGGGCATGTTTTGGGAGAGCAAGAATATGTATATAAACTAGAAAATATAAATAACATCAAGAAAATATCCCAATTGTGTAACTATGTGAATAGTTAATGCACATAAAATACAGGAAAAATTTCTATGACTATTTTAAAGAAAAAAATATGAGATGAGAACAAAAATTTATATAGGAAATTTAAATAAAAGGTTATTCCACCTTACCTCATCCTCTGTCTTATTTCATCTCTCATGATATCCTGTATTTATTGATATTGATCAATTCAGTATCTTCATAGGTAGCCTATTGTATTGCTATTATATGTAGATGTGTGTGTTTCTAAATAGGTTGTAAATTATATTCATTCCTTTAATACTAACCTAGAAGCAAAAGAACTGCTATTATTGTAGGTTATTATTTCTGCCAAAGAGATGACAGGAAAGGCAGAAACTATTTGGAGCTCCGTCTAAATTGCAGTTTTAAGCACATCTGATGTAGTACATGTCTGGAGGTGGCATTTCTAACCTTTTTATCAACTGGGTTCCATGGATCAGAATAAATGATAACAATAGCTCACCGCCTTCTGCTGGACAGATTTGCTACTTGAAAAACGATCAGGGCCCTATTAAGAAAAGCCACCCGCCCTAATGGGGAGCAGATCACAGACCAGGTCTCTCTGGGCTGCATCTCTCTGTGTGAGGGGACATGACCTTGCCTGTCTTTTTCCCTGGGATCAGTTGAATGATAGACTTCTTTTCTTTCCTCGAATTGTTATAGCAAGAGGAGAGGAAGGATTGCAGATTTTTTTCTTCTACTTCAGAAGAGACATGGCCCATTTTAACATCCCCATTATCTATGTCTGTCTACAAAAGCTCTATTTGAAAAGGCCCTATGGTTTCACAGTGATGACAAGCCCTGTCCAACGTTACTCTCACCGTCCACAGCCCAGTGTACCTGGGGCTGCGTTTTCAGACCTAGAATGGTGATGCATTTACTAGCTGCCCCCAGACCTGCCTTACACTGACCCACCCCTTAGATTTCGCTCTGGTCTCCCCTTTCATGAATCCCCCTTGTTTCTCCTTTGATGTCCCTAGATTATGGTTCTCCTTTAAGATGTAATTCAAATTCTGCATTCTCTCTGAAGCAATCCTTATCCATTCTGACTCAATGCTACCTCCTTCTTTGAACTACTATATATTATTCTCAAGACCCAGTGCAGACATTAGAAGTTATTACACCATATTCATTTACTTATGGTGCAAGAGTGAAAGAACTGGTCTTATTATATTTTATTTCATTTTCTCTCCTTCATTCTGTATCCCCTCTTTCACCCATCCAATTACTACCCAATTTTAATGTTTCATTTATAATTTTAAAAATATATTATCCATTAAAATTTTAGTATTCAATGGGTGTATATATATATATTTAAATCTATATGAGTAGCATTATATACTATTTTTATTTTCTTTCATATATATTACTGTACATTAAATCAGAAAAATAGCTAGATGACTATAGATAGATGGATAGAAAGAGGGAGAGAGATGAAGAGGTAGTAGCAGACAGACAGTAGGTAGACAGATCAAAGAAAACCTGACACATTTATTTCAAAGTTCTAGTAGAACCAAGTAGGAGGAGAATCAAAGCCCAACTGTCTCATCCACTATCTAGTTTTCATTTTAAACTTCAGTCACACAAACAAAGGAACAAATAAATGGAGAGTCTTTGATCAGACATAATCAAGTAATTCTAGAATAGTTACATGGCTTAAAAAGAATGAATTATGCTTCGGTGCTCCTCTGACATCTCAGAGCTGACTGCCTTATCTGCGTTTTGGTGGGTGTGTCTGCCTCACTCCAGGAATGAATGTGCAAAGTCCACATCTGACCCTTCTCCAACCCAGGCTGGTAAAAAAGGCACATGTTCTGAAAGATTCAGAAATAAAACTGATTCAAATATAAATAACTTTAATGGAGAGCGAGGATAGTGTTGCATTTTCAATTCTATGCTCCCTAAGCTCTTTTGCCTTTGTGGGTGTCTTCTTCCATTTTGTAAAAAGCAATAATCAATGATATGCATTATTTTTGGGCCTCCCCTGGTGGCGCAGCAGTTGAGTGCTGGTTGCGAGGCTGCCCGCAGCCTCTGCAGCACCAGTTCGATCCCCGGCCACTGGTGAGGATCCCACAAAAAAAAAAAAAAAAAAAAAAAAGCATTATTTTTAATGACTGTGCCATAAGATAAATAAAATAATTCTGGATGAATCCGTTCTGTTACTTTATATTCATTTTTCTTTTGATTTGAATATAAATTAAAAAAAAAACATTTTCTTGGCCTATAAAATTCTCATGGACCTTTGGAATTTGAGCTTCCTGTGTCCAACTCTGACTGAGGAGAAAGGGATAAATTATCTATCATCCAACTGCATTAACAATTCACAGTAACACTTCACAATTTGTAAAATATTTATGTCTTATCTTATTTTGCACTTACAAAAACTCCGTGTAATAGGTAGTAATAGCACCAGTTGTAGAAATGCTGATACTAAATTTCTGCCAGTTGCAGTGCTATCACAATTAGTGAAACAATTAATGTTACAAAACTCTTGCTTAGGTCTTCAAAGGCCAGTGTAGTTCCTTATATTTTCCTCATGGTAGAGTCAATGTTTGATTCAGAATTGCTTCTCTTTTATGCTTGGCCATCTTATCTTGTCACATCACAGACCAACTGATTCTCCCTTTTGATATGAAGCACAGGCTGCTGCTTCCCTCTCATGTATGTTTCATTAAACTGAGCCTCCCTGGTGGTGCAAGGGGTTAAGATGCAGCACTATGAAGATATCAGCAGCCTCTGCAGCACAAGTTCAATCCCCAGCCAGGTGCCCCACATGGCACAACAGACGTCTCCTGACTCGCCCGCTGCTCCCCTCAGCAGTGTATTTCAGTAGATCTGCCAGTTTTGTTCCCCATTCTGTCTCTGGTGAATCCTCTCACCCTCCTCACCTCTGCCCTATACCCCAGTCCTTGTATGCCTAGATAAATAATTCTTTAAAAAGAATGTTTCATTAAATGTATCTTATTAAATATATGGAGACAAGCAATAAGAACACCCTTTTCCCTCATTTTTTTAATTGAGTTATTATTGGTTTTCAAAACTGTGTATGATTTAGGGATATAGGCTCACACCTCTTCAGACGTATGTGATCCCACCACACCCATCCACAGAGCACCTTTAATTCTCTACTACGGTCCTTTGGACACTCTCTCTTTGTTCTCTACTCCCCTCAGAAAGCCTCAGTTCTTCACAGATTTCAAGGGTTTGTTTTGCTTTATTTTTGTTTTGTCTTTTGTTTCTTTATATGCCACATGAGTGTAATCATCTGGTATTTGTCTTTCTCCTTCTGACTTACTTACCTAGCATAATGTCCTCCAGTACAATCCATATTGTCACTAATGGCAAAATTTCATCTTTTTTTTAATAGCTGAGTAGTATTCCATTATGTGTACATACCACATCTGCTTTATCCACTTATCTGTTGTTGTAGGGAGTTTAGATTATTGCTGTAACTAGGCTATTGTAAATAGTGCTTCTGTGAACACAAATGTGCATCTATCCTTTTGAATTAGTGTTTTCACATTTTTCACAACTGGCATCTCTACCCTATAATCCCTCCTCCCCAAATACAAAATAAAGTGAACATGCTAACTTTCCTTAGGGGCATTTATTTTTGAAAATTTTCAAGTAGCTCCAAGCTCCTAATAGTTATGGAATTTCCCTGCTAAAAGACTGTGTGTTTGGGGAAACACATTTTTGTAAAATATCTCAGGTTTATAAGCTTTGTTCCAAAGTGAAATGTAAGTAACACAACTTTGAATATTTTTAGGAGTGTATATTAAAGTAGAACTCTTCTGATTGTCTAAGAGAAGTTTTCTTGTTTGTTTGTTGTTGTTGTTGTTGTTGTTTTTCTGGAGGAAACTATATGTAGTAGAGTCTCTGGCCTTTGTAAAGCACACCGTTCATCTGTCAGCCTCTTTCATTTGGAAATAATGAGCAGCCAAGAGTTTGAAAAACTAAATCTATTACGAATATTTATGCAGGAAAACTATCACTAAACACCTCCATTCACTCATGTAATGAGATTGGCATCACGATAAAATTCTTGTCTTGTAAGATAATGATCTTATAGCTTTTTCTGGCTCTTAAACCAAAGATAATTGGGTTAATCTCTGCGGGAAGTCCATCTGTTTCCAGTAAACCATTTTAATTGTGGATGACTTTATTTCAGAAATGTGGAAAAGGTCTTGCCACTCACTTCCTGATCTTGGGAAATACAAGGAGGGATATCAAAATTCAAAATTTAGATGTGTGGAAAATTGGACAGTCACAATGGATTTACCAGTCTGCAAATACTGTGATACTGGCAATATTTCTATAGTCGTTGAATGCTTTTCACTAAGGATTTAAATATTTAGTTTTTGGCATTAAAATTTGTGCAGTGTTCCTGAGACAAGGAAAAAGAAATCTATTAATGTTGCACAGGTAACATGAAATTAAACATAGGCAAAGTTATAAAGCTAAAACCTTAGATTATAGTTGCACATCTAACATAAATGCTGTTATGAATGCATCAACTGATCATATGTTATAGTACAGTGTATATGTCCTAATTGTATTAAGTGTGAGAATTTAATTTGTTCAAATCCATTTTTCAAGGTCTTTGAAGGTAAAGTGTATATGTATATGCCTTATACATAGCCCACCTCTTAGGCATGTATTAGTTGCTTCATACATTTTTAAATACATTTATTTTCTGAACAACAGATTGATTCATGGTTGAGTTAGACAAACAATCTTTTTTTTTAATGCAATGGAGTTACATAGTAAGCTTGAAAATATTCTCAACCACGTTCACTTCATTTTATGTTTTATTTTCATAAATGCTGTAACATTACTAAATAGAAATATATACGTAGATAAATACATTCTCCTTCCCAGACTATGGAGCTAAGCTTTTGGATTTAAATTCCAGCTTTGTTACTTACTAGCAATGACAAGTTACAACACTTTTATGATGACCATGTGTTCCTTGCATGCAATAAACACTATATATGCTTATACTTACATTAGCTATTGTTATCATATTACAATTATGACTTTTCAGAATATCATGCCTTTCAGAATATCAAGAATATCCACTTCTTCTCTTAGTCTGAACCTACATAAAAGGAAGCTAGATCAATTAGCCACCTAGTCTCCAATACACAGTTTTTTACTGTACTTTTAGAATTATAAGAAATTCTTTGTCCTATGTTCCTCTTTTACATTTTGGAAAGTAAGGCCTAGTGAAGGGGATTTTCTTGCTATCCTACAAATAAGAGCCAGGACAGGGAGCAGGAAATGAAATATTTGACTTCTATCATTTAATGCATATTTGTTGAGTGTCTACCCTATAGCTGACACTATACTGAAAGCAAAAAAGAGAGAATATTCAGGGAAAGTTTCATGGAGGAGGCACACCTGGACTGATACTGCTCAAGAGGCAGATTTGGTTACATGGCAAAAAAGGAAGAACTTATCCCAGGAGTGGCTGAGTCAGTGTTAAGAAAATGTCAAATTAGTTCAAGGCCACAGTAAAAATTCAGAAATGGTTAAGAACTTTGTCAAGGAAAGAAAAGCAATGTTTCCACATAAATTTTGCTGATAATAAATAATGCAAGAGCAGAAAATCAATTTAGTGAAAGACAATCCTTCTTTCAACTTATCCCCAGTACATCCTAAAATGGTTGAGTTAGACACTCTTTGCCCTGAAATGACTCCATAGGGATCAGTGAAAATCTTTTAATTTGGAGCAGCATCCTCAGCTCAAAGTGAAAACCAGTTCCCATTTTCTAACTAAGTTTAATAATGTACTTGAAAGTCTAGAACAAATAGCCAGAAAATAAATGTTTTCTGTAACATGCTGGAAAACTCAGATCTGACTGTCAAGGAGCTGAATCTACTTCACACTGCTGGGAAAATTACATTAGTATCTGGAGCAGCTAATATCAGTAGGTGAAGGAGATAAGTAATGAGGCAGAAAAAGAACAAGAAGAAGACTGGATGTACAAAGCAATCCATGGTGAGGCAAGATATTGATTTGAAATTACAGTTGATTACACTGGTAGGGGGCAAAGAAGGCAGTATTTTCTCAGATGTGAACAAGTGACATTTCAAAGCACTTTTCATGTGTTTGAACTCAGACCTCTCATTGGGCCACATGTTGGCACAGAGAGAGAGGAGAATGGTAATTGCATGAGGTCAGCTTCCTTTGTTTAGAAAAAGGCATTTGCTGGTCAGAATCTCCATTTGGAGTTTCACAGATGAAAATATATTATCATAAAGCTGTAGCATTTTCCTTCAGCTTTAACTGAAAGTTTTCCCATAACTTTGACTTCAGTTCTATATAGGTTTTACCAATTAACTAGTTAGAAATTACTTCCTCTGCATATGTCAGATTTCTAAAGTGACTTCCCCAGAATTCAGTGCAGAATGTAGTCTCATATGTCAAATTTCTAAGACTAGCTCCCCAGAATTGAGTATAGAATACATTATCATAAGTCCTAAGATTGATGAGAAAATATGTGTTCTGTTACTTAAAAAGTCACTGTAGACAGATGGAATCATGGTGTTATGGACCAGGTGGACTGTGAGCAGAGCCTTGAACATTGAAAAACATTGTCTGCGCCCCAAGGGAATTTGTGCTTCAAGGGGCGGCAAGTGTGAGGGCAAGAAAGGAAAGAGAGTGAGAATGAGAGTCAAGTGTCACCACACTTCTTTCAAGGAGATCCTGGTTGGAAATGAAAAATGAGGCTCCATGAAAATTGACTCAGACTCCAAAGAAAGTGGCACTTTATCATAGATGGATATGCGGAGTCAGTGATTTTTGAGATTGCTAGCAATGAAATAAAAGGTGTTTTTTTTTTCAATAAATTTGACTAATGGAAAAGGTGTAGGTTGGAAGAAAAAATGAAGTCAAAGGGGCAAAGTTAGATGCTGTAGCAATGGTTCAGGGGAAGCAGTCACCACCTGGTGATGGAAGGTCAAGCAGAGTGAGAGCAGGAGCTGAGAGCGGTAAGTCATCAGAACCAGACCAGCCTCTCCACCCTGGCAGACACAGGTTCTGACCTCAGATAAGGGGTTTTCAGAGCCGTGAAGAGTTCAGAATTACAAGTGAGATCTTTCAAGAACTGGTGTAGGGGGTAGAAATGCCCACTGCTGACACAGAAACTGCCCACAGAAAATGCCCACTGCTGACACAGAGACAGTTTGGAATGGCAGCTCTGGAGTCTTGAAAACAAGCAGCCCCAGAGACAGAGCTACTGAGTGTGGAGGTCAGGTGTGCGGAGTTCAGGTGTGCAGTAGCAGTCCTCAAATCCCACATTGGTGGCAGCAGAAGACAGAGATCTTGTCAGAGCAAGGACAACAGTCACACTTCCCCAGAGCTCCAGGATTTCATTTGTGTCAGTGGAAGCTGGGTGCTAAAAGCTGTTTTCTCATAGAGGAAACTTACTCTTCAGCAACCCTTCTTGTCGTTCTTTATTTAAACACCTATTCAATTAAGGGTGTTGATCCTATAAAGATAGATATTGCTGGGTTTTAGGTAATATTTTTTTCTTTTTCCTGAGAGATAGTGCAGGCTGTCAGAGGGACTGGACACTCAGGGAGAACTCAAATTATTCTCAGCACTAACAGCCACTTAGGGTACTTTTTAACAGATAAGAAATGGACCAACCTCTCCTCTTCCCCCAACCCCCACCCCAACAGCCGGGATAATTAAATTAGAATCTTTGGAGTGGGTAGAGCACTTATTATTTTTTTATATGTCCAGTTGATTCCAAGACACAAAGAATCTAGATTGATGTTAATTTCAGCATAAATACCTCATCAGACTCATCTTGGGCACATTCCCTTGTGGCCCTTGACAGTCAGCTCAGGAATCTGAATTTCTGAGCACTACTACATTTTGAGAACTGGTAGTTCAGATGGAAGCAGATGCTTTTGACCCCAGTTGATGGATTCTAAATATGGTCTGGAAGAGAAGTCCGTAAAACAGTTGTTGCTCTGAGTATTTACTTTGGGATTCTGAAACGGCAAAGGCAGCTTTATAACAATTCTCTTAAAAAGCACGCTGATATCACTGGGTCTAGAGGTTACATCCTGAGTATAGGTTGGTTCCTTTAGCTGCAGAAGTTTTCCCTAAAGTTGCTACATCTTTTAAATAAATGATAACTGAAGTTCTTGCTGTCCCAAATAAATAAGTAAACTTAATCCTAAAGAGTTGTATCTGGCAGTGTCATCAGAGACACACTTACTGAGCACCCCCATCTGTCCAGCATGGAGAAGTGTGCTGGGGACACTGGTGTGAAACCCAACTATGTGCTAGGGGATATTACAGTCACATGAGGAAGGAAAGTTTAATACAGAAAATGTAAAATGTATTTGTTTTGACTTTATGTTTCAATGTTTCAAAGTTGGAAATTGAGATCAAGATTTGGCTTATGTAGTTGTTTTTTTCTGTTGTTTATCAGTCACATTTGACAAATCACTTATTTTAATATCCCTGCTAATAATATCTAATAACAGTTCTATGACTAAAGCAACACAATATATGCACTGATTAAATAATCATAGTTTTAAGATGTGTAATTTTCATTCTGAAAAGAGATCGTAATCTAACGGTTATGGCTAGTAGATTCAACAGTCTTTAGGTGCATCTGCCTTGATTAGTCAAAATATTGACCAAATAAAAGGTCTTTAATTCATTTCTTGCATCATTTTGAAATGTTTTGGTTTTATCATATTTACATGATGCACATACCTTTCTAAGGTTTCAAGTTTTCCTATCCTTCCTCCTTCGACCTCCCTCCCTGCCTCCCTCCCTTTTTATTTCTTTTGTTATCTACTGTTCATATTCCAAGAATAAAACTCATTGCTTTATCATTTTCTGTTCTCATTTTCTGAGCTTGTACTTTTTAGCATGCTTCAATCGACTTCTCCTCCCCACACAGTTAGTAAACAATTTCCTACATTCATGAAGCCACTTAACGATCAAATATTTTATATTTACTGCCCATTGGAATCTAAATCATTATCATTATCATTAACCAACTGCTCCAAAGCATGAACCAGTCCAGCACATACATTGAGCAGAAAAAGCAGTTCCCAGCCATGGGCAGTGGATGGTGGACAGATGAGTTCAGTGTGAAAGAGGACAAGGTGATTGGACATCAGACTAACAACCAAGAGAGAATTGGTATTTGTCATTTTATTTGTGCCCCTAAGGAGCTGATAAAAATCTAAGGATAATGTGCAACCAGACTTGATTTAACTGATTACCAGAAAACATCACCCAGTCATTTCCAGTTGATTTATCTAAACTAGGATGATTGCATAAGTTTGTCAACATATATACTAATCAGGTAAATTCTTTCAGGGAAGTGTAAGCTTACAGGGATGTAAGCTTACATTGCTCTTTGTGAAATCTATTTTAACTTATTAAGTGATTTGTATCAGCACTACCTATCTATGTGTTTTGTTTAATTTTCACATTTGGTTTATGATTAGCTCAATTATTAATTTGAATCGCTAGATAACAGAGAGGAAAATTTTTGCATAAATATCAGACAAAACTATTATACTACAAACCTGCTCTCCCATTTTATCTCTTCTCCTCTTTCACTTTTCATTTCCCTTTTATTTCAATTTGATAGATTCCTGAAGAAGAAATATATGTATTTGTATGTTTTTGAATATATACTATATACACATGCATGTATGTATGTACACATACACATATATATTTAATTTTTTATAGAAGGGGGATTTCTTTTTTTTTTAAGATTTATTTATTTTTATACAAGAACCGGGGTACAGGCCAGATGCACAGGGTGGTGAGAGGATTCACCAGAGACAGAGCAGGGAACAGACAGGCAGACTGAAGAAATACACTGCTGAGGGGAGCAGCAGGCAAGACAGGAGAGGTCTGCTTCACCATGTGAGATTCTCGCTGGCCGGCCGGGATCGAACCCTTGCTGCAAAGGCTGCGGACTGCTTCATAGTGTGGCACTCAACCACCTGCGCCACCAGGGAGGCCCTAGAAGGAAAATTTCTTTAATGTAAATCTCCATAGATATACACTGGCCTCTGAAACTTCCCATCAGCACTCACAGAAAGTACTAGCAATCAATAAAAGAGTTTAAGTGTCAGTAGTGGTTTTTGTTTGTATGTTGTTGTTTTTCACAACAGAAGCCTATGGAGTCTCATGTTAAGCACTTGGTCGGCTGATGAGAGTATTAAATCCGGATGAACATCATGTGAACAGAACATAGGTATCTTTATGATTTACCTCTGCACATCACTCATATATAATCTCATCTCGTGGATATTACTTACATCTCAAGCACATCTTATTTCTTACTTTTCATATAGGCTCTAACACTAAGAAAGATTTTTTGTGTAATAGAAAGATACTTGACTAGGGAATCAAAGACCAGAAAGTTACTTGTTTGATCTTGGGCAAGTCATGATTTGTGTATTTCTCATCAGCCATGTATGTTATGTTCACTTGCCTTACCTAAATGATAGCATTGTGCGTGAAAATAGAAGGATAAAAAAAAAAACAGGGAAACCATATTACTCTCAAAAATGTTCACATAAATACACAATATATTTAATATATTTGAAATGATAAAAAAAGTATAAAGGATGACTGTTGATTGGATGCATTTTTGCAATGAGCAAATGACCAATCTCAACTTCCATTCCAAACATTTTCATCCTTATACATTGTTTTATTATACTTTGAAATTGAGACTATGCCCAGGATGGCAAATCTATTTTCTATCTCATCTCTTCTTTTGATTGCTAGTAGCTCCTGTGAGTGTTGATGGAAAGCTTCAGAGGCCAAGTGTAAGCTCAACGGGGAGTGTCCTATGAAGTGAGTGAGGAGTATCAGGAGTTATTAACCATGTGCCTGAGGATCCTGGTCTCAGGCATGGACACTATCATCAGTACAGAGTAAAAAGCTCATGCTTGGAGTTTTTCCCTAGTTTTTCTCTTCCATTACTTAATTTATTTTCAAGGAGAATACTAACAGACTATTTTGATTATCCAATTAGCAGTCGGGTAGCTGAAAGAGTGGAGGGAATAAGTGGTGAACCCTCCACCCCCACCCCCAACCAAATTTGAGTTTCAGCTTACTAAGAAAACTGACGGGGTGAAAGTAATTCAGTTGGGAATTAAACAATGTGAATAATGTGTATAAATCTCATACTAGATACCAGTGAAGGTATTGTAATCATTGGCATAGGAAGAATAAACTAAACCTAAAATTCATCTCAGTTGTCAACACTGATGACTTCAAACATATACTAAATGATAATGAAAGGTTTATTGCTTACATAATGAGGCTTCCTGAGGAGAGCAGAGCAGGCCTCCTAAGCTGGCATGAAAATGGCTTGAGAGAGCAAGGAAATAAGAGTGGTTCGGCATTTTGTTATGGTTAAATGGTAGGGCTAGTGTGGAGATTTCTCACTCTGGATGGAAGTTTGTATGATTTGAGTTTGCATGATTTAAAGTTAGCATGAATCTCCTGTTGGCATAAGAGGAGAGAATGCCTAGACTTTCTTTTCAGTTTGTCCAGATATAGGGGGTAAGAAGAAGGGGTATGGTAGAAAAGCTTCCAGTTATCAAAGATCAAAAATACAAGTTAAACTCTTTAAGTCATGTTTAAATCATATGGTCAGGAAGCATTAAAATGTAATTGTCACTGTAAATCACATTCAAATATTTTAAATGTCAAAGATAAAAAATATAGTTAATGTCAACTGGACTGTGTTGGTTAATTGTCAAAATATGTTTCAGCTAATAGGCAATATACAAACCTTGATGATGGGTTAAATTGTAAACTACGGTAGTCAGAAATTGTTCTAGAAAGTAAGTAGATTAGACAGGATTTGCAACATGGCTAGAATTTGTCTAAGTCAAGAAGATAGGAGAAGATTGTTCGGGCAAAATGTCCTTCTTGGCCTCTACTGAAACACATATTTTGTCCACGTCTATTTATTTTTAAGATGTAACTATATACACATACACATTAACAAAATCATCTTTGAAAAAAGTTTGACAGAATAAACCACTGTGCTTGGAATGTTCACAGAGACAAAGGAAAACATATTTTAACTTTTGAATTGGGGATTTTTTATTTTTATGATCGCTTCCCTTTCTTCTTTTTTCATTTCCCTTTGCATGTTTGTTTGGAGATTCTTGCAAATAGGTGGGAAGGTGGGTAGGCATAGATGTCCAAAACATAAAGCAGCTTTCCCTAGGGTCAAAGCAAATCACTGCATAAATCAACATACATGAGAATTTCACAGTCTCTCAGCCTCAGGAGGACTTTTGAAAGCTGACATGCTGGAGCTTTTCAAGTTGCCTTTGTATAATTTGCAGGGTATTCTCAGCATTACTCCCTCACTACTTCCTACAGAAATGTTAGAAAACTTCAGATGGCAGCTTTTGCCTTTGAAACTTTTGGATATTTTTCCACCCACAGCTTTGTTTTTGAAACTTGGCTGCTACGAGCAGTCTTATAAACTGGATTTCCAGAGCCCAGGGATGGCACACCCCCAGTCGGCCAAATTTGAAGGAGATTTTGCTGAAGGTGTCTCCTGGTAGGAGCTCCCTACCCTAAAATGAGGATTTGGAAAGGACTCAAAAGTCATTCTTTTCTCAAAACTGGGCCCACAGGGCCTTGAACAATTTGTAAAACACAACAAAAGGAATCAAGATAAAAAGTCTTTTTACCCTACGGCAGGGTTTTATGCATTCATACACGATTTCAGTGGGCATTCTGTAGTTCTATGAGGGGAACTGAGCTGGAAGGAGAGACTTTCCTTGTTACTTTGCTTTATTTATTATTTTATTTTTAATGTACTTACTTTTGAAAGATAAACAATTGCATTATTTAGGTGTTGAATTAAAATATATATTAAAATGCTAGTTTAGTTTATTTTGCTTATATGATTTGTGGGGTAGTGAAAGTAGTAAGGGGACTCAAGGAGATAATGGGGTTCAAGAGATAATCAAGTTAGGACCATGGGAAAATGGTTCATAGTCCAAGTGAGACCCTGCTTTTTGGTTCTCATAATACTCTTGGTCTTTCCCCTTTATCTGGAATTTTACTACAGACCTGCCCAAGGTCATTCAGCAGAAAGTTATTGGCCCATTTGCTATTGAATTTTCTAAGAATAAGTATAGAACATGTTTCTTATTTTTTGTTTGTTTGTTTTCAGGAAGCCCCCGATCTGGTAGGAAAATAGGTATATGAACAGAAAATTGTAAATAATTTGAAGACTACACTGAGAAATCAAAACTTCTGTGTATGTGTGAGATATGGGAGTCTTTGAGGGGCAAAAAAAAAAAAAAAAAAAACCCCACAAATAATGTGTCATTCACATCAGGCAGAGAAATTAATGCTGAAGAACTCACAACCATGGTATCGCTTCACCTATCATATTTGCAAGGTGAATGTGCACAAACATACAAGCATGCTAGTTTGAAACAATTGACAAATGACTGTGAAGGTAGTCATGTTAGAAAATAATTATGTAAGTCTAAAGTATTTTACTATCTTAGAGGTCCTCTGAGAGACCTAATGTGACATTGTAGTTATTGATATTCTTGTTTGACAAGAAAATAAATGAACTGGGCACAATTACAAAATATTTAAGGAAAGTACATTTTGGGTTCCAGTGTTTTGACTTATTGAAGTTTCTCAACTTATTTTTTGTTTGTTTGTTTGCTTTTTTCTGTTTTTTTTTTTTTTTTTGATAATGGGTTGTTCTCAAAGGGGTGAGTTTAAATCTCCTGAAGGTTTTGATTTCATTTACCCTGATAATAACTAATGATAAGCATATTTTTGTGTCCCTGTTTGCCCATTTGTATGTATTCTTTGAAGATGTGTCTATTTAGCTCTTCCGTCCATTTTGTCATTGGGTTATTTGTCTCTTTGCAAATTTGTCTCTAACATTTCTAGATTTTGGCTATCAGCCATGTTGGAAGTAATGATATGCAAATATTTTTTCTCATTCAATCTTTTCATTTTAATGATATTACTTTCACTGAGTGGAAGCTTTTTAATTTGATGTAGTTAGATTTGTTTATTTTTACTTTTCTTACCTTTGCTGTTGTAGTCACATCCACAAAGATATGATTGAAGCCAATGTAGCAGAAAGTTTTGCCTATTTTTCTTTCATATATTTTATGGTTTCAGGTCTTACAACTAGATATTTAATACATTTTGAATTATTGTGTTTCATTGGAGATAGTCTAACTTCTATTCTTCTTTTTAGGGAGGAAGTTTCAGAACACAAGCTCTTCAGTGCTATTCCTCACAAGAAATTCATATCTGGATACCCACAAAGAATTTGAATTAGGAAATGTTACCTGTACATATATTAATAAATTTGAAAAGCCAGTATTTGTTTTCTATAAAACATATAAATAATTGTATTAAAAGATATCAAGGGCCTAAATAAACTTCAAAAAGCTGTAGAACAAGTTTATTAAATATTTAATATTAACACTTATTATTAAATATTTAATAATGATTAAATCCCAATTCTTTTTTCTTGGTGCTGAAAGCTGAGATTGAGTAAATCCCAATTTGAATGTAAATAAAATGCTAGTTGAATTATTAATCTTTAAATTAATAAGAAAGCATCAAACTCAGAAAGATTTAGAATGAGTTTTAATTTTCTATGTGATTTTTAAATCACTCAAATTATTCCAGGACATAGAACAGATTACAAATATTTTATCAATTAATCTCATAGTTTAAAATTAATTAAGAAATATAAACTATTTAGTATATATATATGCATACATAATGAGTATATTATATTTATAAGTGTATGTATACAAATACATATATTCTGCACCAAAATATACTGAGAATATTCCATTCTCACTATGAACCAATAGGCAAAATAATTTTAAAAATGTGTAACGACATTTGTTTTCTATATTATGTTGCAAATAATTTCACAAGTATTAAAATGATTCTTCAATTATGCTTATTATTATAATTATAGCTATCATCGTTGTCATTTTATAGGTTGGACACTAATTTAGAAAGATTGAAACTTTGTATCACTTTCAGTAGTAAAACACAGAGCTGGAACATCAGGGGTGTGATTCAGGATCTGCTTTGGTCTCCTTAAAAGTTCAATCTTGTCTCAGGTATGGGGTGAAACAGAAATTTGGTCTCTGAAGCATTCAGTCCAGTGGTGGGCATGGGGTGAAGGCAACAGATATCGCCCTTCCATGGCTGCCATGGCTGACTCTTCTCGATGTCTTCTCACCCTGATGATGTCAGTCAAATTGTTATCCATGAGACATAATCACAGTTATGCTGACATTGGCTAGTTTCCTCTGACACATGGTAACCTGAAGCAGAATTAGAAGCAAATCAAAAAAGTGGAGATGCAAAGTGAACAGATCAGTTAGAAAGAAGACAACTGAATTTGGTCATTTCAATATACTGTGGCCTAATGGGTCTGTGACATTTTCATAGATGGTGATGGAGAGGGGACAGAATTAGGATGTAAGTACAATACGTTATTCTTTCTTTTTTTTTTTTAAGATTTATTTATTTATTTATTTATTTATTTATTTATTTATTTATTTATACATACAAGCACTGGGTACAGTCAGAGGCACGGGAGGGTGAGAGAATTCACCAGAGCCAGAGCGGGGAGCAGAGCAGGCAGAAGGACCGAAGTACACTGCTGAGGGGAGCAGCAGGCTGCAGGAGAGGTCTGCGCGCCATGTGGGACCCTCCTCTGGTGGCCGGGGAACAGCCGGGGATCGAACCGGCGCCACAGATGCTGCAGGCAGCTTCGCAACCCAGCGCCCAACCACTGTGCCACCGGGGAGGCCCACAATACGTTATTCTTTAAGTGAGAGTATAGTGGAGTGCCAAAATAAACATTTACATCAACAGTTACACACTATTAGTGGTTGTTTCAGAATAAGCACCCAACATACACGTCATACTTTCCTATTAATTGATGAAATATATAGGTTTCTTGCTCTTGTGGACTTTAAAACAGACAAGAAAAATAGAGTGTAAGCAAACAATATTTTGTAAAACCTAGTGAAATTTTGTTCAAGTTTTGGCTGCTGTGCTAAAGGTCAGCAAATACTTGGGCACACTTTCAGTCAAAAGATTCCTGAGTGGTTGTTTAAACTTTCCAACCTTGTATTTTCTCTTGCAGAATAGAAAGATACTATTATGAACTCTATTTTATAGTCATGAACTCTATTTTAGTCCTGTTAAAATAGTATGTGTGAAAATATAGTTAAAGCAAGTAGCTCCTTTGTTAGTAAATGTGATTATTATTAGTGGTATTATTTTCAAGATATTCAAAAGTAAATATTCCTGAAGATAAATATGCCTTTGTTATTTCAAAGCCATGTGTTGATAATATTAACTTTTATTTAGGGAATAAATATATTAATGTTAACATAAAATCACTATGGAGTCATAAGAACATAATTATAAAGATGAAATCACTGTTGAGCAAGCCATATATTCTTAGCAAATATTAAATAAAAAAAACATTGTGGGGCCTCCCCGGTGGCGCAGCGGTTGAGCGCTGGGTTGTGAAGCTGCCTGCAGCCTCTGTGGCGCTGGTTCGATCCCCGGCTGCTCCCCGGCCACCAGCGGAGGGTCCCACATGGCACGCAGACCTCTCCTGCCCCCCGCTGCTCCCCTCACCAGTGTACTTCGGTCCTTCTGCCTGCTCTGCTCCCTGCTCTGGCTGGGGTGAATTCTCTCACCCTCCCGCACTTCTGACTGTACCCAGTGTATGTACAAACAAACAAACAAACAAATAAATAAATAAAAACATGCCTCTAAAAAAAAAGAAAACATTGTGGTCAATTAGTACTTTTTATAATTACCATTTTTATTTATTTTGCTTTTAATTTTGTCCATATAATAGGTAATTATTACATGAAGATTGGATGAGAAAAGGACTGGAAGATGAGGGTAGAATTCAGACTGTTCACTAATATGATCATTTATTTCAAAAAGAATTGAAAACAGTTTAAGAAACCCTCATTCTTGTTATCTGGCAGTAATTGGCAATAAATCAATCCACATATAGAAATGAAATTAGAAGCCCAGGGGAAAAAAATTCAAAGCTGAAATGAAAGCAAACTGTATAGCCAACATTATTTATATTAGCATATCAAATAAAGATAAACAGTAGAAGAAATTAAGTCATGAACAAAAAGAAGAAATGTCATTTTTTTTTAAAGATGTATTTATTTATTAATACAAGCACTGGGTACAGTCAGAAGCACAGGAGGGTGAGAGAATTCGCCAGAGCCATGGTGGGGAACAGAACAGGCAGACTGACGAAATACACTGCTGAGGGGAGCAGTGGGCAGGGCAGGAGAAGTCTGCGCCCCATGTGGGACCCTTGCTGGTGGCCGGGGATCAAACCAGTGCTGCAGAGGCTGCAAGCAGCTTCGCAGCCCAGCACTCAACTGCTGCGCCACCAGGGGAGGCCCAGAAGAAATGTAATTTCTATTTGTATGTCCAAACTCCTTAAACTTAAATGCAAATCTGTAAACGTAACATTTGACTCTTCTAAATTTGCTCATTTCCCCTTTTCTGTTAATTTAATTGATAAAATATATAGACATATATATATATATAAGCATAAAAGCAAAAATTATTTTTGCATTAGTTTGATTAAAATAATTGTCTCATTGTATAATTTTGTGACTATTTTAGTAGCATTCTCAGATGAGAAATAGGATATTATAAAGAGTCGGCAAGGCAGAAAAAGGGAATGCGTTCGTTTTTGTATTAGGTGTATTTAGGATAGATATTTGGGCAAAATTTAAGCCAACATATACTACAATTTGGAGAAACTGTTTTTTTCTGGTCTCTATACACCATAATAAAGCTTACCTGATGGCAAGGGGGTGGAGAGTGAACACTTACATTACCTTCTCACTTCAGGATAAAAAAATATATCCCTATAGTTGTTATTGTACAAATAAATAAAATAGTACTGGAAAACCTACCATGCACTTTTTCTAATTTTCAAATATGTTTTTAAACCTGAAGTGAATCTATGGAATACACAAATTTAAAGTTAGCATCCTCAAACAATATCAGAAAAATATCACAAATATTGCATGTATTGCTTTTCTTATACAAGAAGCAGTGTCAAAAATTGATTTACCTTTCCATTAATTTTCTTCTCATTCTTTCATAATCTTTACTTTTTCCAGAAAATATTTGTTATTAGTGACAGTTAATTAAAATGTGTTTTAATCATGAGTATTTACCATTTTTATTTTAAAAATTTAATTTTCTTACAAATGACTACATGCAAATGATTAAAATCTTAGAAATGTGTAAAAAAATATAATGAAGAAAAAATTCCCTGACACAATCTTACCACTGGGGAGAAATACATTTAATATAATGGTCCACTTAGTACTGGAATTTTTTCTGCATATGTTTGAGATCTGCACTGGTATATGTAAAGTTGGCCATATAGAGTTCATAAAAAAACTTTTTTTTTTCTTGTAAAAGTTATCTAATACTCTTTTTATGTTTATGGATTTATATGAGAAAATATAGGATAGGCTGAAAAGAAGCTTCTGAACATTTTTTTTTCCAAAAAGATATTTTTATACTTAATAATATTATCCAACAAAGCAAAATCTAAAGGAATATCTGACTTAGATGTCTGATATAGGACATAGAAGAGATTATTCTTTTTTTGCTTATATTATGAATTTCTTTATTTTTGAGTCTATGATATTGATTCTCCAGTCTTTGTTTAAAACCCCAATAACAAAACCGTTCTACAGGATTTAGAGTATCACAGAGATAACTCAAGATATTCTGAATTTTTGTAGGAAACACATTTATGTCTATTAAACGAGTATGAATTCAGTTCAAGCTAGTTCAGGATTTCAACATTAGATCACATATACCTTTGTGAAAACTACTTTTTTAATGAAGATTTTATAATTAAAAAAGTAAATTTTGCATTTTAATTATGTTATCACAGGAAAGAGAGCTATAGTATATCCAATCCAAGTCCAATGTTTGAGTTTTACAATGTTCAACTGGTATAAGCATCCCATTAATAAGAAATGGTGGTTATTTACTAGTAAACTAAGAATATCATTTCCATTAATATTGGAGTATTAGTTTTTCATATAGTTCTAAGTTTTAAAACATAAATACTTAAGCTATCTGACTATTGCTTTTGTAAACAGAGCTGTTAGGTGCTTAAGTTGGTTGGGGGACTGTAAAAAAAATTCTGAGACATTAGGGTGTCATTGGGAAAAAGTGGGAAACTATGTCTTAAAGTGCGTCATCAAGTAATATTTATCAAAATTATCGAGTCAACTTTTAAAAAACTTTAAACATTCATTATGTATTTCTAATGTGTTTATTTTTGCAAGATAATTCAGCTGGGTATAAAGTTTTGATTGTAAACTTCCACTCTCAAAACTGTATAGATTCATTCTCCCTGTTTTAAAATACTCAATGAAGAGGTACATTCATAACTCAAAATTATCATTAAATTGGAAAAATAATTGACTCTCAATATAAATTTTTTGACAGAACAGAGACAATAAACTATCTCAATTAATTCCAGTGTGAATAAAGATTTTCCTATGAGATCAGCATTACTAATATTAAATCTGTTAATTTATGGAAATACTGTGTATTTTTGTGTATATATAGTATATATTTTTTTTAAAAAAAGCAACAGGTTTCATTAATTTTCTAGGAGTTCTCTTGTCCATCCTGCCCTCTACCACTAATTTCTTTTTCACCAAGTTTTATAATTTTACAGCTTACAAAGCAACAATATTCACTTTAATTTTCAGAAGCATATTTTTAGTAAACTTTTTTTTCTGCATTTCCTTTATGGTAAACATGTCTTATATAAATAAATTGAATAAAAGGCATGTGGATATTTTTTTTTCAATCCTCAATTTTCTTGCTGTGTGAGAGTAAATGTAGAAAGAGAAACTCACAATATCATTTTTCTGGTAAATTTAAACATTGTTTCTCTTCCTATGTGGCTAGGTAAGCAGCAGTAGCAATACTAGAAAATGAATGTGTTAAACTATTCAGTAGATAGAACACAAATGAGAAGTTTAAAATGAAGTCACAGAGAGAAAGTATTGTGTAGACACAGCTTGTTATAGGAAAAGCAATTAGCTGTTCTCCACCTTGATCTTTAAAGCCAATTGCCATCTTGCATAAGTTCTGGAAACTTTGTGGTTCTGGCAATGCCCATGCTGCTAAAATTCAACATACTGGATTCATTGATATTCATTTAAATTACTCATTTGGGCTCCCAAGGGCCTCCACTTGAGTTTCATTTTGACTTTCAGGCACCACTGAACCAAAAATAAAAAGCAAAGTACAGCCAAAACCATAGCATCTCATTTCATTTTGAGATTGAATTTGGGAATTTACAAGAGAAATGATCTTGACACAGAGGAATGCCCAGCATTATTGGGAATTCTTATGAAAGCAAAGAACCTTTTCAGGAACTGAGCCTGATGATTTGGTTGATAACATAGTAAAGAAACCAGGTAAATATCAGGTGATTATCACCTGATTTGGGGTTTTGCTGCAAACATTTTGCAGAGCTCTAACTGTGATGTGCATTAGTCACGCTACTGGAGCAGAAAATCAATAAAACGAGGTTCCAAAAATAAAATATTCTTTTGGAATGTTTCTCTGAACTAATTAGCAATGAGTCATTTAAAAGGACTTACCTGTCATTAGGGGAAAAAAAGGTATTTACCAAAACCAGTTTCCTGACAAAACATTTTTTTGAGATTGAGGGGGGAAAAAGATTAAAAACTTTGATTCACAAAGTGACTTTTATTTGGACAATAAATAACACAGAAGTCACATTGTGAAATGAGAAACTTAATCATTTTCCTGTCATGCTATTTGTCAAAATAGAGAGAGGAAAAAGTGATAACTCATAAATAAAAGGTAACTTTCTTTTTTGCTATTTGGAAGTTATAAGGAATAAAAAAAGCTTCATTTGTTGATGACTTGGGATCACATAAAGAGGATAAAAACAGATCACAGTTGCTTGCTTTTGCACTTTGTTTGAAGTTACACTTTTTAATTTACTGAGCTCTCCAAGTAGATGAAAGTCATGTTTAATGAAATAATTCTTATATACTCCACCTTAAGAGTAAAATTTAACATTATAAATATATGTGCTCTACATAAGTAAGATTTCTCTCTCCAAATATATATTCTTATAAAGTTAATGGATTTAGCATTAAAAAGATTTGAAAATAAATTTTAAATCAGTTAGACTTGCCTCAACTGATTTTTTTTTTTACATTTGAGGAGATTATGAATTTCTATAAGTCTTAGAACCTGTTGAAAGGAATGCAATGTATTTACCTCTAAACATTCCTACCTATAAAAGGCATGGGGACACAGATGAAGAAAATTTCAGATTTTGTTTTGAAAATTAGATTGGAAATGAAAGTTACTTGTATAATATTAATATTTGCATTAATATTATAATAAAATAATATTAATATTTGTATTAAATAATAATAGAGATTCTAATATTCTGAGAATTTGCAACTTCTCAAAAAATGACAGCAATCAGCAAGCAAACATTAAAACTGCAATTACTCAAGAGAGGTAAATGTCTACCCGTTATTTCTTTCTAATCATTTGTTCAAGACTATTGCCCAATATATCACCTCTCAAACAAATGGAAAAAATTAAAAGCTTAACTTAAATCTTTCTTTCCATCTCCTATTCTGGGCACCCTCTCCTTCCCCCTCCTTCCCTCCCTGTCTTTCCCCGTCTCTCATTTCCTCCTCTAGTTTGGATCATACCTTCTTATATCCCTGTATTTCTCCAGAGATTTCTTTCTGATTACCGATGCTTGCAGCTTGATTTTGTTGACCCCAGCACCACCCAAACTCCACAATCACAAATATTTACTGACACACATGCACACCCTGCAAGCATATATGCACATCTGCTGGGCACACCCATGTTCTAAATCACTCCTCCCCTTGCTGACATTACAAGAGACAAAAAAAGGAACAAAGCAAGTCTAGGAGAGTCTTGGGTCCAAAGACCTGGGAAAAGGGGACTTTAGGCCATGAAACTTAAAGGGAAAATGGACAAAGGAGACTAGTTGGGGACTGGTAGGCAATAGAGCACTGTGAAGGGAGAGACAGTAGAGAAAACCCCTAAAATCTGGAGACATTTTTGACAAAACCTACTGTGGTTTCAAACTTAAACACCTGGTATGGGCATTTATCAGGCCTGCACATCAGAATAAGCATCTTTTATTTTCCTGGTCAGAATCATTTAATTCATAAAGAAAGTGGGACAGTAGACCTTGTTATAGACATGCACTTGACAGTTTACAGGGTTTTTTTGTTTGTTTTTTAATGGTGCTATTAAAGACTTACAGGCCTGTGGAAGAATACTAAGCTTTGGAATTTTTAAAAATATATTTTTGTGTATTGAAATACTACAATAAGAAGTGCTACCAACCAACCTGGTTAGATACATATGGAATTGAATTTATGAATCAGTTTATATTAGAATTAAAGAGAATTTATAAGATATTTTGAATAAATCCTAAGACTGAAAATTGACAAATTAAGAATTTACTATCCCATTTTAATTTAACAAAATTGCAGACAAGAATAAGAGGGTTTGGAGTTATAATCAAAGAATCCCAATGTTATTATGAGCAAGGGGAAGAAGAATATATGAAGCATAATGTGTATCAGATGAAGTGTCATAAAATGAACTTACAAAAAAGGAGAAACTATATGAAATGTATTTGATCTTTAATTCATCGTTTGATATAGGATTTTATAAAAGTTTGCTTGAAAATTAGTTTAAATCTACTCAGGATTAAAAAAAAGGCACTTCAACCAAGAATTTACTGAGAATGAAAAGACAGACTAATGACAGATGGTAATATATGCATTTGGGAAAGGTGCCAATGTTAAATCCTGCCTTATTTAATATTTTAATGAATTAGAAATACATGAGATTGTGGATCGTATTAAATTGAGGTGATTCTAATCCCACAGAGACTAGATAAATCTTCTCTGTTCACAAGTCTGAGCTTTCCTTTCAGCCTTCTTTGTTAATGTGATTTCACTCTAACTGGCAATGCCTTGAATAGAGGAAGGAGGCACAGCTTTCAAAGGAAGGGATGCAGGAAACTATGACCAGGATACATGAACCTGCTTTTGGGACTCATCCCTTTATTAGTTGGTGATCTAACAAATTACTTAGATTTCACTTTCAGTATTGGATAAAATGGGATGAACAATGTCTTTCTTAATAAAGATTGTTTTAGGGGTAAGATTACTAAATTAATATCCATGTTCATTTCTTAAAATTGTATCAAGTGGAGAGTAAGAAGTGATGCTCAATAATTAGTAGTTTCTTGCCCCCTTTACAGTCTATGTGGTCCAGCATGATGGTTTGACAGGCTGGGAAACCAGGCTCTGAAGAAATGAAAACTATTGTTCAAATAAACTTGCATAAGTTAAAGATCAAATCTATAGGATATTAAATATGCTAATCCCTATGCCAGGGATGTTTCCACCTTACATTTTAATCTTTTGTTTTTGCTTTTGTACTCTCCCCACAAATTTTATTCAGGAAAAAAAAAAACAAAAAACCTCAGTGGTGAAAGCATTGTTGTTGTTGTTGTTTTTATTTTAGTCTTTTTTAAGATGCATAGGAAAAAGTTTTTAAACTCAGTTTTCTACATCTGCCTAAAATGAATCTGCAATCTCTTTAAATGAAAATCATTTCTAGAAAGTAACAAATATTTTTCTTAAAATTTTTGCTTTCCAAAATTTTATATTATTGTGAATATTATTTTTATTTCACAAAGACACATAAATTCTTAAAGTAACTGTGAAACCCCTCTTATTATTTATAAACATATTTTATGACACATGTCACATTCTATTTTTTATATTTTTTCCCATTTATTATTATACCATAGTTCCATAACCACCACTGAATTCTAACCTTGTCTCATAGTTACTGATGTAGTGGAAATATTTTGATACATTTGATACATTTTAATGGGTAAGTTTTTCAATGTCAATAATTTCTTTTCATATACAATTTTCCTTCCTAATACCACCATCTTTTAAAACTAATGTTATTATTCGTTTCTGTAGGAAAGACAGGTCACTACAGAACATCACAAAAATAAATGACCAAGAGAGTTAATTTACGTCTATTGAGCTTTAAATCCTGAATTCTGAGTATAAATAATAGATTTTAAAGAATATTTGCTAAACACGTTTGCTAAACACATTTTGCTTCTACCTGTGAGGAAATGCACTTACTTTTCTGGAATAGATAAGAAATGATTCAAATACAAGGGAAATAGTGGCCTGCTGTCAGTGTAAAACCTTGTCAGCTCTTCACAGACCACAGATAACAACTATGAACTCTGAACAACATACAAAAAGAATTACCTTAATGTTCTACAGAATTAATAAAAGCAAACGGTTTTTGGTGATAATCTAAACTTGGAGAAGAGAACAGCAGATGTAAGTTTCCCATTATTATAGAATTCATGTGTGGGAAGATCTCACATACGGTGGTGTGGCTCAGAGAGTCTCAAACTCTCATAGAAAACATGTTGTCTTTATGATCTGAAGAAACAGAAGCCAAGAACAGGATCAACACAATTACTTTGGATGTTAGGTTTAGAAAAACATCTTAAAGGACCAAAAAAGAAGGAAAAAACATTCTCATAAAAACTGTGCAGATAGCTGCCTAATCTCTATATCATAAATAATCAAGGCAAATTAAAAGCAACCTGCAGTTAACAGAATTTAACTGATAACTTGAGTTGCCCACTCTAGATGAGGCAGATATATTGTTATTTTAGCTAGGCAAATGAAACAAGAAATAAAAATCAAGAAAGAGAAAACAAAAAACAGACTTAAACCCAGCCATATTAATAATCACATTAAGTATTATGAACTAAGCACTCCAGCTAAGAGGCAACATTTATCTATATGTAAAATTAAAAGAAAACACCAAGTTGTAAAATTTCCATTAGAAGAAATGAAATATGGTAGGGGAAATCGTTGCATAGAGAATGGACAGTCTGTCCTAAAGACAGCCTGACTACTAAAGGTCATTCAACCCACTGGCTAACTTTGAACTCATTAGATTCCTCTATCACAATTTGAAATAAATATAAAGAAATATAAAGTCTGATGTGTCAGTGGTTGAGAGAAATGGTTACAAAAGCAGAATAGAATAGTAGCTGAGAATTACAATTTTGGAGTTTGGTATTTTAGACTTCACAAATGTTACCTTTCTCCTCTATAAAATGGTAAAAATTACCATATATATTTCAGAGGACTATTAAAAAAATAAGTAAATAGAATGCTTGTAAATGATTTAATAGAGCCAGATGTTTATCACCACCATCATCTTCATATTCATCATCAGTACCATCACCAACATCATCATTCTCTTTGAGACCATAATTGATGTCACATGGAAGAGTTTCTGTCTACTTTCAGTTTGTCAGTATGAGTTTGGCTTCTTGGTTTCTGTAGAATACCCTCTTCTCTTTCAAGAAAATCCCACTTTTTTTTAGACACCTTTGAATATATTTTGGTTTGTTGTGAACATAGGAAACCTATATAAAAATTCCATTTGTGTTTCAATTTGTATCCTTAAGTAAATTGAGTTGATATGTTGGTTTTGTTTCTTGCTCATGTCAGATAGATTCTGCTGATTTTCTGTGCTGACTCCCTCCTTTATCAGTTCAAATTTATCCTTGCTTGCTTGAAAGATTGTGGGAAATGAGTTCTTATTCATTAATCCACATCTAATCCTCTGTATTCTCATGACTCATCCTACCTTCTAAAATATTTTTGCCACTAAATATACCTGGACCACAATCTAGCCAATGTACATGTACTTTCTTTTAGTTGTTCTTTAGTTGACACCTCTGGAAGGTCTTGATTCTGTATGAAATGCACTATTCAACCAGATAGAGAAATACAAGAAAAAGAATGTAGTAAGGATGTACAAACTTTAGTGGGAATGACTATTCTATGAATCTATTCCCTTGCTTTTGCAAAGATAATTGTTTAAATGTCTCCAAAAATTGATTAAAATAAGGGCCTTTCCCGCAGGTATCTGTATCTATCCTTACTTATTTTTTTTTTAATAGAGAAAATGTAAGATGTTTTGTTTGAGAAAAATCCTTGGGATTTGTTTGCTTGTTTATTAATTTGAAGGAATAAATTTAAAAGATCACTTTTGTAGAACTCAAGGGACCTGAATTATATATAACATTACTTAGCCACTGAATTATATAAACTTATACAAGTCAATTAACTTCAGCTGCACTTTCCACATCTGGTAAGAAAATAATAAAAAAAAAAGGTTATAAAGTTCACCTGGACACATATTGTGGCTTTCTAATACATGTTCCATGCTCTGGAAAATGTAGTTAGATTCTAAGATTTTTTTTCAGCTCCACCATCATATACAAAGATCCAACATTTTCTATGATAAAAGAAGCATGATCATTCAGCTATCAAATATTTTAAATTGAACTCAGTGTCTTAATTAGAAGGCTTTTTTTTAATATCAAGAAAGCTAAAATTCAGTTCACTTAAAAATATAAATAACTTACGCTTCCACTTACTTGACACTTTCTGAGACGTTCATGCTATTCTGTGAGCTAATTAAGGAAAATAAATCAAATGGCACTTATTTAAAACAAGGTAATGAAAAATAAGAGGTAGATTCCAGAATTGACAAATTATACTCTTCACTCTGCCATTAAAAGCCATTGACTTTTAAAACTCTACCTTTCTGTACATTTATTGCCTTACTATCAATGAAATCCAAGGAGTTCCCTTTCAGAGAGTTTCCTGGAATAAGCTTGCCCCAAATTTATCCTTGCCTTTTCATTGTGGACAAATTTTTATTAAAAAAAAAAGTATTATATAACTGATAAATGTGAGACCTGTATACTAAAGGTCAAGTTTATAAGGAAGTAAGTGACCCATTTACATTTTTAAACTAGTGAACTTAGCCTTAGAGTATGGTGTTAGTCTATTTAATATGTTACAAGGGCTGCAAAATTTATATATGCATTATGTGATATAAATAGACCTATGTTTCTCTATTTATGTGGGAATGCTCAACAACCCTCTCCATATATATTTGAAATGATTTTTGAAAATGCCAGCCTGAAAAATCACAAAATATAAACTATGTGACATGAACATGAATCCATTAAAAAATGACAGTCATCCTATATTAAGAAATGTTTTATTAATTTTATAGGTTTTATTAATACCTTTATAAAAGGTATTAATAAAACCTTATATAAAAGGTATTATGTAAAAGGTATTATATAAAACCTTTATAAAGGTTTTATTATTTTGTCAGTTTTATTTTAAATAAATTGACTGTGTTTTACTACATTTACCCACCATATCTGGCATAATCCAACATATCTAAACTCATACAATGTGTGAGTCATTCAATATACTTTAAACTAGAAAATACTTCAAACTCGAGACCGATGGTTATTACACAACAAGATTTGATTCTTTAAAATTATTTTTACCCCCTGCTATTATAATTAAGATTGTCTACTCATTGGTTTTGCATCATAGCCATTCCTTACACTATAGTTTGTCATTGATTCAAACCTCTTTTGAATTGATTTCTCTTAAGTGTGCAGGCCAAAAGACTTAGGGCCAGTCTCAACTCCTCTTTCTTTTGAGGATCACATCTACACACCTGCGAATGCCTTCAGTCACATCTTAAAGATGTGAACTCCAGGGGTCCTCCTCGGTTGTGCAAGGGATTAAGTCTCAGCACTGCAACCTATCTGCAGCCACGGCAGCATGAATTTGATTACTGCCAGAGAGCTAACCAACATGGCCAGGCCACTCCTGTTTTGCCCTCTGCACCCCTCAACAGTGTATTTTGGTCCATCCACCAGGTCTTCTCCCCCTCTGTCTCTGGTGACCCTCTCACCCCCCACACCACACCTCTGGCCTGTACCCCAACTCTTCTATGCATAAATAAATAAATCTTAAAAAAAAATAAAAAGATGTGAACTCTGTCCACATCTGTTTACCTCTACCTCTACTCTCCGTAGTTTAAAATTTCAATGTTTCTTGGAATTGGACATCAGCCAAACCGTTGGTTTCCTTGCTTGTAATTAGTCTCCTCTTTCACAGTTGAAGTTTTGTGTTGTTTTGTTTTGTGTTTGATGACTTAGAGCAATCCTTTAAAATAAATGGAAAGCATGTTATTTCTCTTGCTATTAAAATTTCAAATTCTAAAGATTTGAAAGATTACCATCATGATTAGAATAAACTCCAAAATCTTCCCTGAGGTTACCATGGCCTAGACTATGGCTACTGTTTTCTACCATTCTTCTCTTTTTTCATTCTCTTCAGCCATAATTTATGTGCCTTTTCTAGAACAAGCATTTTTCATAACTCTAGATCTTTGTTCTCTCTCTCTCTCTTTCTCTAATTCTTTCTCACCCTCTTCCTCTCCCTACTCCCACCTCCCATTACTATATTTCATTCAGGCCTTTGTTCAACTATGACTTTCACTCAGAGGCCTTTCACTCAGAGGCCTTATGTTACATCATATTTAAACAGTTTCACAAGTATAATTTTGGAAGGGCTATTGGGCTATTTGACTAATTTCAACATTGTGTGCTGCTCTGGCCACAGAAAAAAAAAGCACTTATTTGTGTCCTTTTGAATACTGGCAAAGCAACCAATTGCATCACAGACAAGTGATGCAAGAACAGAGATAAGGGCATATTAAAGAGATAAAATGTTTTATTCCAAATGCTATTTAGCTAATAACATAATAAAAAATACATAAATGTTTATCATGACCACCAGTGACTGGCAGAATAAAACCCATAGGGGGCCTCCCCTGGTGGCACAGGCAGTTAAGCACAGCGCTGTGAAGCTGTCCGCAGCCTCTGCAGAACCAGTTTGATCCCGGCCGGCCAGCAAGGGTCCCACATGGCGCAGCAGACCTCTCCCCACTGCTCCCCTCAGCAGTGTATTTTGTCAGTCTGCCTGTTCTGTTCCCCACTCTGTCTCTGGTGAATCCTCTTACCCTCCCACACATCTGAACTGTACCCCGGTTTTTGTATAAATAAATAAATCTTAAAAAAAAAGAATAAAATCCATAGGACTATCAACTCAAAAGGCTGAAACCAGTATTAAAATTGTTTTTTTGATGATGGGTGCATAATGTGGCAATACCTGTGGGAGGACACTGTACTTCGAAACACCACAAATAATATTAAAGAATTAATTAAAAAAGTTTTTAAAATTGCCAAAGGCTGGATGAAGCTTTTAGCCCTATGTGACCTCTGAATCATCTACAGAGGGTCCTACAGTTAATGGTGAGATTTGTTGTGAGAATGTTTTGGAGGCAACAAAGATAGAGTAGAGGAAAAAAGAGGAAAAAAAAATTGGTGTTTTTTTTTTTGTGTCCTTATATATATATTTTAAAGATTTGTTTTTATTTATGCATACAAGAACTGGGGTACAGGCCAGAGGTTTGGTGAGAGCTTACAGGTGAGAGCTTCCACCAGAGACAGAGTGGGGAACAGAAGAGGCAGATTGACAGAAATACAATGCTGAGGGGGGCAGCTGGTGAGACAGGAGAGGTCTACTGCGCCATATGGGTCACCTTCCTTGCTGAGTATTGTCCTTGTGTGGCAGTGGCTGCTGATAGCTTCATAGTGCTGAGAAGTAACCCCTTGCACCACCAGGGAGGCCCCTTTTGTCCTTACATTAACAGTCCTAGAATGAGATTTCTTTGATCCAAAATTTATAAGTGAAGTTGGTGTGAATATGAGGGAAGACTGTCCAGGCCTGCTGAGCTGCAGAATTGAAGCAATTGTTCCCATTAGACCCTATCCAGATTAAGACATTGGGAAGGATGTTAAGGAATTATCATCAGCCCTAAAAACCATTTAGTGCATACCATCAGTGAATACCATCACATAGTATCGCCTTCCGAGTATACGAATAAAAACTTTATTCTTAAGTAATTTAAAATATAATTTATTTGTTGAAATTATGAGAAATATATGAAGTGATATGTTGGCAAATTTGGGTAAATAGCCATAGCTAGTAATGGACAAAGTAGACTGGAATTTAAGTGTTTTTATTTTTATTCTGGTCTTTTCTGAAAACTGTTATCGCATCTCAAATGAAATCAGAACATATAAAAACACTAATGAAAAACACACATGTAGGATTTTAATTTGTGTTAAATTTGAAGAAAACATTTTTTATCAATTTTGGTGTCCTCTTAGATCCTATTCATTTATTCTTAGACTAGATGAATATTTTTCTCCAACCAATGGCTATCTAGTTGCTAATTAGAAATTGGTACAAAGTTACCAACAGTAGTTCTCAACCATGACACTTTGATTATTCGTTTAGGAGACAACAATTTATGTAGAGTCATTATTCACCTGACCACAACTGAGATGAAATTCACTACTATTTTGTGCAGAAGTCAATAACTCATTTAAGAGAGATTATCTTAAAATATATAAAAGTTAATAATGAAGATTTTGACAAATCTTAACTACTGGTCAGACACTACCAATCTATAAGATTAAGAAAGTTCAAAGGGTAGAATTTGGTGAGGGGAGAAAAAGAAAGGAGAGAAAAGTGGGAGAGAGAATTTCTACAACACCCCTCCCCCATACTTATTTTCTGAGGACATAAGTTAGAAGAGAGAAAACTTTTCAGACTATATTCAATATCAACAATCAAGATTCACAAAGCAAAGAGATTATTGGTGGTGGCAGAAATGTTCTTTTATATTGTATTCTGTAATGGGCTCTAACTTTGTTCTCATCACTTTATTTTGAGATTCAGCATGTAGTTTCTCTGTGGTGCTACATTGGGTTGTTACACTTGACCCAGGGCACCCAGAGAAGGCTAAGCTCTGTCACCAGAGTCCCAGAATTTGTGAGCCTTGCTGTGACTCCTTTCTGTGACTCATTTAACATTTCTGTCCCTTTCTTTACTTTTCTTAACACGAACCCAATTAGGAGAACGTTTTTCCTTAATACAAAAGAATTGGGTTTGTTCTGCAGTGCAGATTCTAAGTGCTGTTGGCATTTCTTTAGGATGTCGAACTAGTACAAAAAATAGAATTTTCTCCTCACCTAGGTGTTAGGAGAATTAATTAATGTTTTGAAGCACCTCAGATTCTTGGATGAAAGGACCCTGAAGAATTCTCATTTGAATGTGGTATTATTGCATCATCTGATCCTGTGGTGAAGCAGAAAGATAAAAATAGTCCTTTCAAGTACAGTAACTAGCTTTAACTCTGTGAGGGTGGTGTACTCTGTGTCTGGGAAAAGGCAACTATTAAGTATTTTCAGGGAAAAATTGATTCCATACAAATCTTTGGATTATACAATTTTCTTTCAAAAAAGAAGTTTTTAATTCATGGCCTTTCTTTCACCAATGGAGATTCTTTTTCTTCTTTAAATATGAACACCAAGGACATACCTTTTCCACATCTTCTCCTTAAAAATTTGATAGCAAATAAGATTAGTAGTTCATATGCTAGTATAAATAATTGATGAATTTTAAAATGACACTCTTCGAGTAAGTACTTATTCATATCGCAAACTCCATAGCCTAAAGAATTAGCCAGATAAATGGAGAAATTCTCCAATAAGGAGATTATAGATTATTTTAACGGTTACAGTGGTCTTGCTGTTCTCCTTAAGTTAATAGTACATTGTCTCATTTTATATACTAAAACAGAATATTTTGAGTTAGTAGCAAAAATAATTAAATAGAACTTAAAATTTTTCTCTTTTAGACCAATGTTTTCACCATTCTAAGCTTTTCTTTGTTTCAAATCATAGTAGAAATGTACTTTAGATTGGGGAACTTTATGCCCAATACTTTTGTGAAGGTAAAATAATATATAGATGATATATGATATCAATAATTACAAGTATTAAAATAATACTTAGAAGCTGTTATATACCAGGGACTGTGCTACTCCCTTCATTTTTACTAACGCATTTAATTCTCATGCTAGTCAGAGGTTGGTGCTATTATTATTATTATTATTATTACTATTTTACAGATGAAGAAATTAAGGCAGAAAAGAGTAGAGTGACCTGCCACTGTCAACAGACTAGAAAGTGATGGAGCTGGGGTCTGAACTCAAGACATTTGACTGCAGGGAACCCACAGGTTCAGAGTCTCACTCTGAGCATCTTGACAGTTCATCTGATAATTAAGCTCTGAGTGTGAGGAATTATACACACTTGCAAAGAGGTGACTCTTGAGAAGTACATATTGAAACAAAATTTAGAAGAAAGGAATTGCATTATTTTCTTCCCTTTAGTCAGTAGTGTACCACTCTGCATTTGAAAAATATTTGTCCCCGTAAGGTAGGAACAGGGCTTTCTGCCAAATGAGAGCTTTAGAGCTAACAGCAGGGTAGACTGTGAGCATGCAGACAAAAGAGGACTATTCATGCTTGTTCTCTATTTGCTCCTGTTCCATCCTAGCCAGACACAATTGTGTCCTTGGGTCTCTATTTGAAGAACTCACAGTTGGCATTCTGTTATAGAGTGTCTGGAGAAGTTTGGTTATCTCTCCCCAAGGAATCTGAGGGCTGGACTCATGACCTTGTCACAAAGACTAAGTCTTGTGCTTCCCCTGAAAGAAAATAAACAGATGTGTCTCCCCTGGTTAAATGGGGTGTAAAACAGCACTTAGGCTTGTCACTGTTCCTCCCAGTATTCATCAGCATCTCACTACAAATAGTGTGCTCCCAACTCAAGCAGCTGCCATCAAGGTAGGAGGTGACAGGCTCTTGGATGGCAAGATGTGTTTTTGGATGTGGAGTAGTCATAGCGCCGACATGAGTAACCTGTAGGGGAATTTAGCCATGGCACTTTTATTTTCAGGATAATGAGTCAAAAAGAAGGGACCACCTACGTTGACTGGCATCTAAGAAATAGAGACTGGCCATGAGATTATACCAAAATAATTATTTTTCTGAGGATATATGGGCAGCTTGCTTGTCTTCCACGCATATCTACTTATCAGATGATGATGAATCAGCACTCATGAATGCAAATTTGGAGATCACTGAATATGTAGATAATAGCTCCATCAAAATGATTATCAGCAGACTGGGGTATTTGAGCCCATGTGGTCTTATTCCTTAGTTTTCTTCCCACAAGTTTCATAGTTTGGGGAGGGTAATTCACTAACCTTCCTTTGGCCAAAAGACTCACAGTGCCTAGGAGGAACTGCCTCATGCCTGAGAGGTACTAAGAGACTCAGAGAAGAGAGGCAATGTTTTCATTTCATCTTTAAGGGTTTAGAATTAAATATTTTGAATTTTGGTTTAGATTGTCTGTGCCAAAAATATTAGATGTCTATTGGCAAACGTGCTGCTTAGTGTTGTAAGAAAATGCTAATTAATGATAACATGTATTGAGTCATTAGAATGTCAAGGTTGAAATGGGTATTTTACCTATGTTCAAATTTACTAATAATAGATCAATTCATCAAAATCTCTACTGTCAGTCATAGTAGATATATAGATGAAAACATATACAAACTGAATGCGGAAATAAAGGTGTTTACAATGTAGATGGGGAGAAATTATGCAATATTAAAAAAGAAGAAGGAAAAGAAAAGAAAGTGAAGCAATATAATTAATATTGATTCTAGGTCAAAAAGTGTAGCAGTTTAGAGTTGGACTCTAAGGTTGTATTAACAACATATGAAAGCTTGCCACTTGCTAGCCATGTATCCTTATATAAATTACTTTAAGCCTTGGATTTTTCACCTTGTCTGTAGAGTGAGCATAATAGCATCTACCTCATGGGGTTCTTGTGAGGATTAAAGAAAACAGTGTAGGAAGTATTTAGACAAACACCTGGCACATCATACATATTCAACATGTGTTAGATTGTATTGGCATTAGTATTACTATTATTATTTCATCTTAAATTTTAGATATTGGAGTCCCAAGATACTAAGGCCAAAATAATACTTGGAAAGACATCTGAATTTATCCATGTTGTTTAAGCCTAAGATTAAGACAATAACTTGCCATTTTTGATTATTCTCTTTACATCAATGTGCATACTTAGTTTTGAATCATGTGATTGCCTACTCATATATATTTCTATTTTAGACATAGATACTAAAATAGATACACATAGACACACCAAGTGATTACCACTGAGTAGTGGAATATAAAAGTTTTCTCTGGTTTTAGCCTCTGTTTATTATCTATGTTTCTTTCAGTCATCATGTATTAACATGCTTTGTTTAAACATTGGGGAAAACAGGGGTGGATGTTCTTGAATTGCTTTCCTTCTTCCCAATCTTACTGCTAATGCCTTAGTTCGTGTTGTTTTCTTTCTATCTATCTTTCTTTCTTTCCTTCCTTCCTTCTCTCTCTCTCTCTCTTTTTCTTTCTTTCTTTACCATATTGGTGAAGTAGCTTCTTCAGTGATACTCTTCTATTTAATGACTTCTATGAGAATGTTGCACAATTGAACTACTGCATAACTTTATGGCCTTGGAGGACATAGGCCATGGGTTACTCATTTTGTGTGATCTTGCACACAGCTCTAGCTCAGGCTATCAAATCTGTCTCTGTCTCTGTCCTCTTCTCTCTCTGAATGGAATAAATGAAAGTGAAATGCATTTCCAAGCAATATTTTCTCCAAAGACTATAGATAACTGGGCATATGTCAATGCACAGACTTTTGCTTAAACTGAACTTTATTTTTGAAGTTTGCATTTTTAGGTTGAAATTTTCTACTTGATAGAAGTTGGATAGCAATAATTTCCTTTTCCTAACTATGCTTAAATTCATTTAAAAATAAAAGGAAATGAAAGAATTCAAAAGAATTGATATCCCCTTAACTTTGAAAAGGGAAATAATCAAGATTTTATTATTATTATTTTTTTCTTCTGTAAACTGCTTGTTACACTGCAGAATGTCAGTGCCTGGCATGCCTTTCTGCCAAAATGCAGAACAGATGTAGGAGGGCACCTTGGGAACCATACATTATAAAGTGTGGCTGAAGAACTATTTTCACACCTTTCCCAGCCCTGTCTTCACCTGTTTATGCAGGAAACAGACCTGTGGATTTTAGTTCATCTGGTTCCATGCCAGTGGATTCCCAGTGGCTCCAGACAACTGCTTTCTCATTTGAAGTTCTGTTCTTTTCCTCCCAATTTTTGGCTGACAGTTGCTCAGTTTGCTTTGCTGGCAGGATGTCAGAGGCCTCTTTGCTACAGGTTGCCTCAGTTTAAGGAGAAGCTGGATATAGAACAGATTTCTAGGAATGGGAATCAAAAATAAGGGTGACATTATTTTAAAGAACTGAAACATTTTTATGTAGGTACCTCAGAAAGATAAGCAAAACAGACTTTGATTCTCTTCAGTCCCCACCACTAGCATGAGTCTATGTATATAGGACAGGAAACTTAAACTTATAAACTCTAGGCTTGTGCCCATACTTATCAATTAACAAAACCACATGATATAACAACATCTAATGTCCTGTAACTAATGATTTTCCTGTGATGTACTCAGCCAAGTAATCAAATGTCCCAACAACCTCAGGTCATAGGTGTTAAGTTATATCATTAGTTGTGTTGAAGTCTAATAATTAAATGAGAAATAGTCATGAACTCCTATGAAGCAGAAAACTCAAACTTTGAAGTTTTACAGATTAGAATGCATAGAGCTAACGGTCAGCTACACAAAAATGCCGCTAAATTCCAGATGATGATCCCCACATTTCTCTTGGCATCAGGAACATTGCAGTTGCTATCCCTGGGGTGCAGTAATTAGGGCCTTGGGGCATGATTCTCTCACTTATGGAAATTTTTTTTTTCCCATAGAGGTTCACACAGGTGATGAGCTTGGTTGGAAAATGTCCCCCTTTACTTTGAGACTCTCTTTGAATGAAAGAGATCTGAATGGTGTGACATTTGTCTTTCCTCTTTTTCTTTCCATTTCAGGGGAGTTGGGATATCCCAGAGAAACAATTAAAAAATGCTTCCAGATATTTAGAAATAATTCTCTGGGTCTAGCCCTGGACTTTATTTCCTATCTGTACATATTATTAGTTTTAAGGAGCAAGTCATAGGCCAAGCCTTTATTTGAGAAAGAATAAGATTAAGAATGTTGCTATATTCCCTAAACAGTGGAAGGCACCCCTCAACATAATAAATAGTTAACATTCTGTGGTCACAGATGCGTCTTAAGTTGTGATAGAACTTGGTTACCCTTAAAAGTCCTCAGAGCATGTTGAGTGCCTAGGAGGAGAGCATTATACCACTAACCAAATAAATACCACAGTCTAGACTAGACAAGAAATTAGATAACATTTCTCTGTGAAGGTCTAAAGGAAGTAAATAGCTTAGACTTTGTGAGTCATACAGTGTCTGGGTTACCTCTTCATTTCTGCAGTTGTAGCACAAAAACAACAATCACTAATATATAGTGGATGGCTATGGTGAATTCCATTAGGACTGTATTTGGCATGTGGTTTGCAGATTGTTGATCCCTTGACTCATGCACATGGTAAGTCCACAGTTCAGTGGTGTAGAGATGGAGGTATACATGTAAAAAGACCACTAAAGGCAATAACATCAGAAAAACTGAAGTCAGTGTAGAGATAATAAATAGGCAAAATATTCAGAGAAGCAAGTGATCCTTGTGTAAGATTAATTATATTTTACCTGAGTTCTGGATAGGTTTAGTGGTGTTCATTTAAGTTCTGTAACCCTAAAATGTACTGTCATTATAAGTTCTTCCAAAATAAGTAGATTCCCTTTCCCTCATTATCAGAGGAGGGTAAAATTTTATTTGAAGGAGATAGGAGGAAAAAGTCTAAAATAGAGAGATGGAAAGTAAAGGATGTCTGAAATGTAAGGTGGTGATTAAAGGGACTTAAAAGTACAACAATAATAAGTTTGTGTCATCTCTGTCTTCCCTACTCCGTCTTCCTTCCCCAATCAGGGCCTGCATGGCAAATCTAGGAAACACATTGACTTTCTGTTTTCATCATTGGCTAGTATGGAGCTCCTTTCAGGCTAAAAGTCAAACATGGAACTCCAAGCAAATAATATGGTCAGGCAGATTTATTTTTGATAAAAATGAATGTCAATTTAATTGCAAATGAGGCACTCTCCTTAGACTCATGGCAAATTACAATCCTGGCCCTCAGTTCTGAAAGTTTGGGCTTTTCATGCTGGATTTTCCTGACCTGGTTTAGAAAATAATGTTCTGAGTTTCACCCAGCAATATTTAAAAAGGCATCCCATGCAGATGGTTTTATGGAGATGTGAATGGAAATGAGTTGAAGACGTCTCAGAGCAGCTGTAGTCTCTCATTCAGAGCAACCAAAGACATCAGAGACACTGCGTGAAAACAGAGGACTTGGCTATCTTTCTTATCAGGGAGCTAAGTTACCTACCAATGAAAAAGATTCTTTTAATGTGATCAAGATGGTCCCCTTGGGTCAAAGTTGAAGTATGTTAGCAGAGAGATTAAAACTTACCTTCTGCTCATCTATATTTAACCTGACCACAAAAGATTAAGAAGATTTTAGACTCTGGTGAGCTGACTCATTCTTATTCTCTCTCTCTTTCTCTCTGTGAACACTGAATTTATCATTTAAATGTTAAAAAGGGAAACCAGATGCTATAGTTATTAACTTTTGGAATCAACGATAATCTTCCTATTAAATTCTTCCATCCAGGTATGGGCAATTATTTGCTTGATCTAAAGGTGCAGAAAATGCAGGCACACAGGGTTTCAGAAAGTCCAGTTTAATAAGACAGGTGGGTAACTAATAATGTGGAAAATTACCTGCAGATTGAGGATATTGGGAATGACTAATGGCCAAAACTAAGCGAGTAAATTAGTTGCAAAATGATACCATTTGCAGTAGTTGTGTGAACGGGGGACGGGAAAGCACAGTGGCATGTGGCAGTGAGCAGAGCTGAGCAGAGTTTGAATGTGGCCCAGACTCAGAAAGCATGCCCCCACCCCGCTTAGCCCAGCGGCTGCCTCAGGCCTTCATTTATTTATTTATTTTTGTTCATCTGTGCTGTGAGAGTAGAGTTTAACAGCACCAGCTCTGGAGTCTAGTTAGCTTTGTGAAGTCTAACTCAAAGTCATTGCCAAGGTCAAAACCATCAGTTAAAAATCTTTAATTGGCTTTACAAGCCCAGTAGATTTTAGACAATCAAATATGGTCAATATTGGTAGAAAAGCCCATAAAGTGGGCTTTGGAAAAATCAAAACTCAAGTTTAATTGTTACTAATGGGTAATATATTGGTATTATCTTCCTAGACAAGGTTGTTGAGCATCTTTTGTTTAAATAAATTTGTAATGACAGTCTGAGTACATGGATTTTTTAAAGTTTGTAAATTGGTTTTATGTACTTGTATTTCTCTTTCTTGCAAACTAATGATTTGATGCTCTTTCTTAAATTCTATGATGCCTTAAGATAAACCAGATATGTAATTGATACAATACTTATTATAGAATAGACTTTCAGGACTCCTTACTTTTTCTTCTTTCAAAAGCTCTTTGAGGGCCTCCCCTGGTGGCGCAGGCGGTTAAGCACAACCCTGTGAAGCTGTCCGCAGACTCTGCAGTGTGGGTTCGATCCTGGCCGGCCTGCGAGGGACCCACATGGCTTGGCAGACCTCTCCTGCTGTGCCCACTACTCCCCTCAGCAGTGTATTTTATTAGTCTGCCTGTTTTGTTCCCCCCTCTGTCTCTGGTGAATCCTCTCTGTCTCTGGTGAATCCTCTCACCCTCCTGCACGTATGGCCTGTACCCTGGTTCTTGTATAAATAAATAAATCTTAAAAAAAAAAAAAACTCTTTGAAATGCCATCTAATACTAGCATTTCAAAGCTGATAAAACAAAATATCTCAGTCCATTGTTTAAATTAGGCTCAATGACAGAGAATGACAGTTGAGGCAGCTTTAATCAATTCAATTTTATTGTTTTCTGTTCTATAAAATATAAATACAAGTTCTTCTCAATTTAGTGTTCTTGCTGCTGAAGTGATAATAATATGAACCCAAAGCTAATTGACCACTTAATGCATCTTCTCTAGCAAACATTTAATGAAAGCTTACTATATCCTGCCCCATGGTAGGAGGGCAAAGATCCTGTGAATGTTTAGATGAATCAAAAAGCAAGTTATCTGTCTTCCTAGTACTCACAACAAAAGATGCTTAATTGTACATGATATGTGTCACTAAATGCTGTATTGTGTAAAATATTATCTTAAGTTACCTGCTAGGAGATTTAAACTCTCCATAGCTAAAGCAAAAACATGAAACACATAATTACCTTCTTTATACTCTCACAATTGAAGAACTTGTTTTTAGTACTTTATGTAAACAAGAAAGAAATTGCCTCATATCCAGGTCACAGAATATATGTACATATATTTTTGGCTATCTAACTAATTGGTTTAAACTTCTTTGTTGATTTTACTACTAGACATTGTCCGCTTTTTTTTTTTTTTTCTGTCCCATTGCTCTATATACCCAATAAAAGGGTCACATAAGTCCCTCAATATTTTGGTGATGAAATCATTCATTGAGATTTATAAAGTGGCTTGAAAGACTTCACAACCCGACTCTAAAAATAATGACTGTATCTTTTTCAATTTCCCTTCTACAAAGATTGGTGATGCAGATGGGCCTAAGAACTGCTTTTGCCTAAATTCATTCTTTTTTTTTTTTAAGATTTATTTATTTATACAAGAACCGGGGTATAGGCCAGATTCATGGGAGGGTGAGAGGATTCACCAGAGATAGAGCGGGGCAGAACAGGCAGACTGACTGAAATACACTGTTGAGAGGAGCAGCGGGAGAGACAGGAGAGATCTGCCGAGCCATGTGGGACCCTTGCCAGCCGGCTGGGATGGAACCGGTGCTGCAGAGGCTGCGGACAGCTTCACAGCGCTGTGCCAACCGCCTGTTCCACCAGGGGAGGACCCTAAATTCATTCTTGGAACAGAACCTGAAAAGATACAAATGTTGAAATTGTGTTTGGACAACTCAGTATGATAGACTATTTCAACCATTGCAATAAGCAGTAACACCTATGTGGTGGGGTTTATATATAATTCCCAAAGAACTAGTGGTTGCCACTAAAAATGGCCTCTTTCTCTATCTGACATTGATCTGAACAGATATGTGAATCATTTCTTCCATTCCTAGTAAACAAAACAGGGTCAGGGCATGACAGTGTCTTGAACTGGCTGCTGCTCTTGCAACTGTGGTTGGCTACATAAGCCAAATGGAACAAAGGGAAATATAATCAGATGTAGTGATGCATACACTGCAAGTGGGGCATAGAACAGTACTCTGCCTCTGTCCCAGGTTTTACCTTCGTGTCTACACTCTTTGAGAGGAGAGGATATTTTGTGCAGTAAACCAGTGGGTTATATTATGAAAAGCAATTATTTTTAGCTTGAAAAAGAAATTTTGTTTGCATGGAAGAATATGAGATTTCAGAATTTAATGAGACATATTGGTTGAACTACAAGGGAGCTGATATGACTAAGTCCTCAAAATCCAGAATTTGCTCTTAGAAAGGAATTAACTTGTTTTATTTCAGGTGAATCTAAAAAAAAAAAAATCAGAGAATCTAATTCTCAGCGTATCTTTAAAAGTTAGGGACTAGTATGTTAGCTGATGTAGTATACTATGCAACTATACCCAGTTAAGTTTGGCTTTATTATATAGCATTAATTGGGAATTTCAAGATTTCTACTAGTTCAGGAGGAATAGATATTTGTCACCCTTGAGCATTTTATCTTCTGAGTTGTACAATATAATTAGCTGCTTTATCGGCCCACATTTTTTTGCCCAGATTTAGGATTAAAATTGAAGACACATCTGGGTTTCCTGAGGAAATCAGAATTTGGGGTTCAGTATTTTTAGTCCTTAGCAGACTGATTTTCCCTCCAAATCATATTTTTTATATATGGATATTCTCTAAATCCTTCTGACATGAACCAAGAAATGAAAATAAAAGCTTCTCATTCAATAAGCAGACACATGGACAAGAAATGCTGCCGTGAACATGCATTTCTTGAAACACTTGCTGTAATTCCCTGAAGTCCTATAACCTTCCCTGACATCAGTGAAAATTATTAGTTTTGTTCTCTGCTGTCGTGTATCATGGTTACCTCTAATTGAAATGGAGGTGTTCCGAATAGCACAATCAGTTAAGAATCTTGCCAAGTGCCTCATTTGGATAATTTATAGTAGGATTCGAGGCTGATGAGTTCAGAGCCCATACGTCCCCAGAGTCCTTAATCTTTGATCATATTTTGTGGTGGGACAATGCTTGATGAGAGTGGAGTTTGAAGATAACTGCTTCCTGCAAATGTATTTATCAAATACCAATGTTCCCAGCAAAGTGATTTGAGATGGGGATTACCTATCACTGGAAATGAACCACAAGGAGTATCTTAATTTGAAGAAAGTACAGGCTTGATACTTTTTAATAAATTCCTGATATTGAATAAAACGTACCACAGCTCTCAAGTTTAAATGACTTTTTTCATCAGAGACAGGTTGAAAGTGGGAAAATGACTAAGAAAGAAATGAAGGAATTAACATCTTTGGAAAAGATTCTGCTGAGAATGGCAATGGAAATTGTTAAAAAAAAAAAAAGTTATTCTGGATTCTGGACCATGTCAGGGACACATTCCTGTCCATCGTTCCAGGTGACATGGCAAGAGTCTTAAATGTGGGGTATGCTGAGCCCAGAACATTTGCAACAGAATCCATTAGGACATGAAAATAAATTATTAAAACACTAGCTATTTTTTAATCTAACTTTATCTTATGGAATCTATTTTATAACATATATCATGTCACTTTAGGCTGTATACACATATATGTGTGTCTATCTACATATGTGTGTATATATAGAGAATATTGCAATTTTTAAAAATGAGATAACAATGTAATAAAGTTTTGGTGAATACTGTATGACTATGTCAGTATGATACATTGGAAAGTGGAGGAAAAATATATAAATGAAATGAGGAAGCAGTAGTCAGGAAGGTTACTGAAAATCAGAAAGTATTATAAACGGAGGGCATTAAGGGGAAAGTTTATTTTAAAGGAATGCATGGTAATGGTCAACTGACTGAATCCTGCTCAGAAGTCTAGAAAGATGGCAAGTAGACCTGAATATAGTATCATAGATATTTTCGTAAAGCTTTCAGTCTCAGTAATGTGGTAAGTGATGTAAACATCATCTCAGTCACCAATAGGTGTCCAATATATATTCTGAAACCTTTTGTTTACCTGTAAAATAAACTGACAGTGGAGAAAACAAAGATTACATGCTTTTTAATATATGTATATATATTCATATTAATTCATATATATATGAGTTCAGAAGGAAGATGATAGGTAGGTAGGTAGATAGATAGATAGATAGATAGATAGATAGATAGATAGATAGATAGATTAGAATTGACTAGGTATGAATTAGATTAGATTATCCAGGGAAAGAATTTAGAGTGAAAGGAAGAGAGTAAAAAACACTGAGGGACATACTATACAAACAATAAGCGGATGAATAAAGAAAATGAAAGAAACAGAAATAGAACCCAGAGAGATAAAGGGGGGGGGAGAATAAGAATAGTTTGGAGACAGATACCCAAGGAGAAAAATCTTTCAAAAAAATGGAGCTGCCAATAATGTCAAATATTATAAAGAGGCCAATAAAGCAAAATCTATTGGATTTACTAAATATGAACACACTGACAGATTTTGTGAAAGCAGTTTGGGGTAGTCATGTTGTTAAATGCCATGTTGTTTTGTTTTGAGCTGTGAGTGGATTATGAGGCAAAGAGGAAGGCCAGCTGTATAAAGAAACTTGTCTGTGTTGTTTTTGTCATTTCAGTGCTAACAGTAGGAGCTTATGGACAAGAAGTTAAAGAATGAGGATGATGAAAGGAGGAATTATCAGAAAGAGTTAACTTCTTTAGAAAAAGATGAAAATATGGATACATTATATCCTAGTAACTATCTTAAATATTAAAGATATATTATTACATGCTTGGTTTGGTTAGAAAGTAACCATTTCTTTAAACTGCCTCAGGAACTCATTTCCATAGGAGACTCAGCTTGAAGAATAAAAGTACATCAGGAAGAAATTGTAAAGGTCAACAGGAAGGTAAAGGCACACACACACACACACACATACACATATACACACACACAAACACACACACACCAAACTATTGCTTACAGAAACAAATATACACTTGACCCATAATCTTACACATTTCTCTGCAGAGGGATATGTGATAAACAGATGAACAGGTGATCAGACATCCAAAAGTTTTTTTTCTGCTGCTCCTAACGTCAAGATAGCCAATCTATTCAGTGTAAAGAATCCATTTACCTGGGTGTCTGGCTACATATAGTCAAAGCAGTCTAAGAAACTTTGACTTTTCTTTGTGCAGTTGATGGGGTAGGTGTCCTGTGGCCTCAAAGATTCATTTTATTAAACCAAGATATCTTCCCAACACCTGTCACACAAAATCCTCAAATTTGTATTTTTCTCATGTTAAAAATGTTATAAAGGACCAATTTATCAGCTCCCAAGTAAGGGTGTTGGAAGCCATAGGGAAAGAGAATGTCTTTTGTTTCTTGGCATAAGTACCCTTTTGAATTCACAACAGTATGTGAGCATGCTTACAGCATTTTCAATATAACATTAGAGTGTGAAAAAGAAAAGGCAGCAATCACCCTGAGAAAAACGCTATTGAGAATAACTGGAAAAAAGTCATCTTCTTCATGGTAAGATTCACAAAGTAATTCCATGGCAGAAAAGTCAAGGTAAATGTTTACTCCAAGTTTCTTAGAACCTGCAGGAGGCTAAAACCTTTACTGTTTCCATTTTAATATTTATCTCATGCTTTTGTAAATTAGTTTCATGACCATCATTTCCCAAAGGGTAACTATTTGAGGAAATTGCTGCATTGGGACCATGCTCCGATGCTGATATAAAATAAAACTTTTTTTTTCTTTCAATAAGAAGAAAAATCTCTTCATCAGCCCCTTAGTGGGGAAGAAAAGCAACTTTTCTGTGTATGTCCTGGTTCCCTCACCCAGAGGTTCCATATACTAGGCCCCATGGGAAAATATACATTGTTTTAGCAATTTAATTTGCAAAAAAAAAAAAAAATAGAAGGCAAGCCCTCTGAAGAAAGTTTCAGAGTGAAGGGGAAGTGGCAAAACCACTGATAAAATGAACTTGAATATATGGAAGTATTGTGATTTTTCAGAATCCAATGGCACAGAAATTCTGTGAGCATTTCTGAAACTATGCAATCTGAAAAAAATAGTTTTTGCTTTCTATCCCCTCTGCCACCATGCTCACACCCATGAAATTTACCTATATGTATGATAATAGAAGCTGCACATAAGTATTTAGATATTTATTTTGAATTTTGTCAAGGGAACAAAATTGTCAATCATAAATCAATTTAGAATTCAAACAATGAGTTTATTTTATATTGGGTCAAATTTATCTGGGGTGTGAATGTGGGTGTGTTTGTGTGTAGAAGTCACTTTTCCCCTTTATTAAATTCTTGAATTAAGACAATTAGATTTTAGTTATATTCCGGAGAGGAGCAAGTATACAGGAAAGGGGAGTCAAGTTGGTTGAAGCCTTTTTTTTTTTTTTTTTGCTAGAAATCAGAGGTTTTGGAGAAAAACATCCAGTGAAATATCTTCAAGGCAGCAGCAAAAAGACTTCAGAGAAAATTTTGATATATTTTTAAAATCTGTACTACATTTAGTTTTGAGGTAAAAGTTTAAGATTACAAGTTAGGTAAACAGTATTTGAATTGTGCCTTTACCACTTAATACTATTGTAATGATGAGCATGATACTTTATCTCAATGCACCACAGTTTCATTATCAATAAAATTGAGATAATATCAATTTTATTGAGTTGTCAAGGTCAAAATAAAATTTGAGAAACTCATTTATAAATTATAATAAGTTACACAAATATTAGGAATATTACCAGTGAAAATTTTCAAAATATGGTCTTGAAGATTTTTTCCTACATTTTATTTATAAAAGAGATATTTAGATGGTTCTGTAGCCCAACCACCTTATTGGCAAGAAGTCCAATGTTTCCCTCTTAAATTTTGACAACCCACAGAGGGAAACAGTACAAAAGGGGGCTGTGTTCTGTTTCTCCTTTATAACTGTAGAAGAGCTTGATGGAGTCTGATCAGACTATTACTGCCAGAATTTCTTGCTGTGACATGGTATTGCTATTAAAAATTGATATCAAACAGTCCCCAGGCTTATTCTGGACCACTGCTGGTATCCCATTTAGGTAGCCATGGCTTTAAGGGAGGACAGTCTTACTACCTCATGCTAAACTCAACCAAGTGCTCTCCACTGGCTGCAGTTCTTAGAAAGTCATTATATTTCCTTTACATAGTTTCCATGTCCAGTTTCATATCTTCTAGGGTACAACCAGACCTTAGAGACTCCATTCACTTCAAAGTTCACTCTCAAGAACAAATCAATCCAATAATGATTCCATACCTATTTTCAGGAAGAGCCAAATTCAGCCACCTCCAAAAGATTTTTTTGTGTGTCATCTCTATCATTCAGAAAGAGAGAGAGAGAGAGAGAGAGAGAGAGAGAGAGAGAGGAAGAAGAAAAAAAGGCAAATAAAACTAAACTCTTAAATTTAATCTCTCCTCGCTAGTAGGATGCACAGTTGACTCAATTTGTTGTGAATCAGTATTTTATTTTATTTTTTATTATTTTTTAAAGATTTATTTATTTATACAAGCACTGGGTACAGTCAGAAGTGCGGGAGGGTGAGAGAATTCACCAGAGCCAGAGCGGGGAGCAGAGCAGGCAAAAGGGCCGAAGTACACTGCTGAGGGGAGCAGCGGGCGGCAGGAGAGGTCTGCGTGCCATGTGGGACCCTCCTTTGGTGGCCGGGGAGCAGCTGGGGATCGAACCGCGCTGCAGAGGCTGCGGGCAGCTTCGCAACCCAGAGCTCAACCGCTGCGCCACCGGGGAGGCCCGTGAATCAGTATTTTAATTGGATGATGCAAGAGGCTGTAACAGGCATCCCTGGAATCTCAGGTACTCACCACAACAGATTTTTCTTTCATTTTTGTGAAACCCAGTGTTATTCCATTATCCAATGGCCCTGTGTTTTCTACCAATGTGTTAGGACAGAGAAAAAATATTGTCCTTTTAACTTGTCTTCAAATTTACGTCATCTGTGAGTGCATGTTATTGATGAAAACCATGCGAGTCCTTCTTGATTTTGGTAGACATCAAAGAATATTGCCACCGCATATTTATGCTTCCATCCTCCAAGCTCTGAAAAGATTTTTTCTGCAGTAAAAACCTATTACCTACCCTTGCAACTTGTCTACTCTCCCTTTGTGCTATACCAACAGAAGAGTGAAATCCTTGATTCCAGATCGGCCTATTGAAGTTAAAGGCAAGTAATGTGACAAGAAGGAGGTCCAGATTCATGAAAAATCCTCAAAGGCTGGGCCTCCCCTGGTGATGCAGCCTCTACAGTGCCGGTTCAATCCCCGGCTGCCAGCAAGGGTCCCACATGGCGCACAGACCTCTCCTGCTGCACCCACTGTTCCCCTCAGCAGTGTATTTCGTCATTCTGCCTGTTCTGTTCCTCTCTCTGGCTCTGGTGAATTCTCTTACCTGCACTTCTGACTACCCAGTGCTTGTATAAATAAATAAATAAATAAATAAATAAATAAATAAATAAATAAATAAATCTTTAAAAATAATAATAATTAAAAATCCTCAAAGGCACTGCTAATATTTCCAGTGAATCTATTTAAATTAGCACATGTTTAATAAAGGGAAATAGAGTTTAAGAGTGTGTGGATAGTAGGTGATCATTTTATTCACCATGAATAAACCTGTGTACATGATTTCAAATCCACTATCAATTTTGCTCCCTGACTCATTTTGTGATAAACAAACAAGCAGTATGTAGACACTAACAGACTTCAACAAAAGAAAGCAAATAATAAGCAAAAGACATTTTTGCCTACTGATGCTTGCATTGCAATTTTTATTTTGTAAATAACAGAGATGCAAACCTTCCAATTCATCTGATACCATCTGCCCCTTTTCTCTTTACATATTCCAGTGTTTTCAGGCTCTCAGATGCCATGCTAGCTGTTCCCTTATTCCCTCAGCTGGAGCTTCCCTTTTCCTCCATCTTGAATAATTGACTCTTCTCAACCTTCAAGAGCCTTGAATTTTATCTCCCTAATTCTATTATCTAAAGTTAATTTTGCCCAGACCCACCATTTCTCTAGATTCTTTCCATCAGTGTCATCCTATTTGTTTTCTTTTTGCACTTACATAGAAATCTGAAAGTATTTATGAAATTACAATTTTTGGTTATTTATTAACATTTCCATTGTTCTAGAAGTGTATGTTTCTGTTTTTATTTTATTCCCATTAACACTCAACTGAATTCTTGTTAATAAAGCTCTACATCACATTTCACTAGTGACAAAAAATTTACCCATCATATTTAGGGACACCCCTGGCTCTTTTTCCTTGTCTTAAGACTGCAAATTGCAATAAAATTTTAAAAGCTCACTGACTGCCTCTGGACAGATGATAGAATATGGACTGTGGGAAGAAAATCTTATTTGGGCTTTTTTATGAAACCAAATGAAGCTTGAGCTTTATGACCCCTTCCATCACCCCCACCAGCTTATATTTTCTTTATTAACAGAAAACCTTGCTACATTTATGTAAGCTTCAGGTGTCACAAAACCTGTGTCTGCTCCTGATAGTATTCTAAGAAAGACCACAGAACTAAACACTGTGTTTTTTACTAGCAAAGCCATCCTTCTAAGTCTCATTTTCACTTGGGAAGCTTCAAATTAAAAGGAATTGTGACATATTGCTTGCTCTGCTGTCTCTGTCATTGGAGGGATGTTTGGCACTTCCACTGGGATGTTTATCCTAAAGAAAAGAAGACTATGTGGCCACAATGTCTGCATGTAAAAAACTGATGGACGGCCATGCAAAAGTGGGTGCAATATATTTTGGTAAATCTGAAAGAAGGAGTTAGACAGAGAAGGGAACAACGAAGGAAACAGGGTTACTGGGAATTGATTATGTACACTTTACATTTCCTCATTACTTCTTACAGAGAAATACAAGGCAGATATTGCATCTCTTTATTCAGAAAGATTGACTCTTCTTCTCAAGGTCACTTACCTACTAAGTGGTCCAACAGAGACACTCAGTTCTTTATGACTCCAATTTTCACAGGCACAAATAAATTCCCTATGGAATGTGTTCTGTTAATATTACTCACTTAAGAAAACAATGCTGTTCTGTAGTATCAGCTTTACATTTATGTTTTAATAATGAAATGATATGCCTTAAATTTTGTGAATTATTATTCTAGACATATTATGGAAATGTCCTGTATATTTTGATTACATCAAATAGATACACTACCAAATAGGCAAATGAAAGAGAAACACACACACACAGGCAGATGTGGGCACATAAATTACCTTTCTGTGCAAGGCATGGGGAAAGAATTCTGTGTACACTGCAATGCCACCTGTGGCCTTGAGAGAACCATTGTGAAGAAAGATAGTGGAAATAAGCCTGGATTGTAGAATTTGGATGGAGATGGCAGGGTTGGGAATCTTATGGTTAGAGGAGAGAAAGCTGCTTTGGAAAGAGGAATAGAGGGAGCAATATAAAAAAACAAACTCACAATGAAAGGAATCAAAATAAAATAAAATGAAGCTCTTCCATTATTTTAAGTCCCAGAAGGAGCATACGAAACAACAACTTGCTGTCAGAATGAAACTCTGAGTGTTCCCATCAGAACTAAGTTACATTAAACAGGAGCAGCTCTCGTGGTATTATGCTGCTGTCATTTCATGGTAAATCCGTGTCATTAGCATTGATTTCTCGAGGAGAGATTAAAAGAGGTTTAGTTAGGAGAGTAAGGCAGGAGTGGATATTATCCAAGCCAATGCAGCTCTGGGTCTCAAAGATGACATTTTCCTCTCTGCTTCATTAACTTGCAGAGCTTGTTGAGCTTTGGCTGTTCTAATTAATTCTTTTACTGGCTTTTTTGAATGTGTATCATCGCTGGCAAACCATATAAAATGAAGAAATCTCTCTAAGGTTTTACCCTTTTAATTATTATTTTTATTGCTTAAATGAAGCTCCAGAATTGCAAATGTTGACATTTTGGTTTATTCTAGTCATTAGCGTTTTCAAGGGGTGGGGGGGAGAAAAAAGAAAGGAGGAGGAAAGGGTATGGACAAGTAGTGTGGAACCCAGGAATGAGGTGAAGATGGGTCTCAATATTGGAGACAAACACTAGAAGAGGAAAACAAACAGGTCAAAAGTGAACTCAATGATAGTTTTGCTCTTTTAAGAAAGAGCAGGAAATGAAACATCATTATAAGTAATTCCTAGTGATCTCTTACAAAAGCCAGTACTCAGAAACACAGGACTCACTGCTGCCTGTGCCATTTGTTTTTATTTCAGCAAATAGTTCCTAGAAAATATGGTACACAGTTTTTTTTTTTTTATTTGTTTGAATTTTGATGGTAGAAATAAGGAGAATAACTTTACGAATAGAAAGCTTCCATCAAAACAAATTATGTAAATTTGTTTTGGGATTCCTAGGGCAACTTCTCAGAAAAGCCAACTCTGACAGGCCACGTAAGTCATTTTTAGCCAATATTAATTAGTCAGCTATGTAAAAAATACAGTGTTGGACATGTGTATTAATGTTGGAGGATATCTTTAGGTGTTGCTAAAAAGGAGTTCCAGAATAATCTACTTTTTATTTTACTTTGTTTGTAATAAAAAACATTCAAATAAAATATAACACATACTATTACCAATAGTTTCCCTCCTACATATCGAAAGGAAATCCATATTTTTGGAGCTAGGAGGAATTTTTCCTGTACAAATGTGTTTTGTACATGGTGTTTTAGTTCCCAAGTCACTCACAAAAGCCTATTTAAGTCATAATGTGGTTGAACTACTGTCTCGTCCTAATAATACTATGGAAACTAAATAAAAAAGATAGCAATGTTTCTATGGGATAATGCATTCTGAATTTAAATTTGCATCTCTAGGAATGAGTGTGAGGGGAATTATCTTAACTCCAAGTCTATAGTGCCCCTTTCATTTGCTCTAGGAGCTTTAGCATGGCAGGTCTGTGGACATGTGAAAGCAGGTACAGTGGTGCAGTGGAAAGATGTGAGAACAAGATGGGGAGTCTTGAGAAATTGATGCCTCTGTGCAGTTTTAATCACTGGGGCATGGCTCAGCCTGGCCAACCTTTGTTATCAAATTTGTTTTCTTTCTTTTTTGTTTTTTTAATTGAGATAACATTTGTTTACAACACTATATATATATGGTTCAGAGTTACAGGATCTTCAGATATGTTACCATACTACACCACCACCAAGCACCCATTGTCCTCCACAATAGTTCATTGGGCACCCTTCCCACTTTTCTTTTTGCCCTTACCCTCTACCTCAGGTATCATTAATTCTACAGTCAGACTTCTGACAATTTGGTTCTGCCTGGCACTTGGTTTTGTTCCTCTATATTCCGCATATAAATATAACCATACAGTATTTGTCTTTTACCTTCTTACTTATTTCACTTAGACTTACCCAGTTCAATTCATGTTGTCACAAACAGCAATAGTTCATCTTTTTCATAACTGTATACTATACCATTGTGTATATTTGCTGTATCTTTCTAATTCAATGATTTGTTCTAGTGCAATTAAGTTGTTTCTATAATGTGGCTATTGTAAATAGTGCTGCAATGAACATAGGAGTGCACATATCTCTTCAAATTAGTTTTGTATTTTTCATTCTTTTAGGCAGATACCTAGTAATGGAATTACCAGATCACATGGAAATCTATTTTTAATATTTTCAGAAACATGCTTACTATTTTCCATAAGGGCTAGACCATTCCACATTCCCACCATTGTGGGGTGTAAGAGGGTTCCTTATTTTCCACATAATTACCAACACTTGTTGTTTCTGGTCTTTTTGAGAATGGCCATTTGCACAGGCATGAGGTGGTAGATGTCTTATTGTAGTTTTGTCTTGTATTTTCATGATGATAAATAATGATGAGCATTTTTTTCATGTCTTTTGGCCATCTGTGTGTTTTGTTGTTGTTGTTAAACATTTTTGTTGAGTTCTTTATAGATCTTGGATATCAGCCCCGTGTGAGATTTATAATGTGCAATATTTTCTCCCCTTCGGTAAGGTGACTTTTTGTTTTAATGATAGTTTCATTGTGCACTTAGTTTGGAGGCCTCCCCGGTGGTGCAGTGGTTGAGCACTGGGTTGCAAAGTTGCCTGCAGCATCTGCAGCATCGGTTCTATCCCCTGCTGCTCCCCGGCCACCGGAGGAGGGTCCCACATGGCGCGCAGACCTCTCCTGCCACCCACTGCTCCCCTCAGCAGTGTACTTCGGTCCTTCTGTCTGCTCTGCTCCCCGCTCTGGCTCTGGTGAATTCTCTCATCCTCCCGCGCATCTGACTGTACCCAGTGCTTGTATAAATAAATAAATAAATCTTAAAAAAAAAAAACAGTTTTGTATAGTACCATTTGTTTATATTCTCTTTTGTTTCACTTGCCATTGGAGACAAATCTATAAAGTCATCATTGATGTCAATGTCTTGGAGTGTTTTGTCTATTTTTTCCTCTATGCTTTTTTTATGGTTTCAGGTCTTACATTCAAGTCATCAATCAATTTAGAGTTAATTTTTGTATGTGGTGTGAGGTAGTAGTCTAATTCCTTCTTTTTCCTGTGACTGTCCACTTTTCCTAATGTCATTTATTAAAGAGACTTACCTTTCTCTAGTGTGTACTCTTGACTTCTTTGCCATAGATTAACTATCGATATGAATGTGTGTTTAATCCTGAGCTCTTAACTCTGTTCCATTGGTGTCCTTTTATGTTATGCCTTCTGTTTTGATATGTGTACCCCCAAGATGAAAATAATATTTCTTATTGCTACCTCCCAGCAATATTTCTCTTATTTGATCACATCCCTGAAGTGACAGCACATTTATTTTAAGAATTTTTTTAAGATTTCTTTTTTTTGCTATTTTAAAATAGTTTAGTAAATGCAAGGAAGATGTACATAAGACTTCCTACTTCCATACCAACCTTCTCTCCCCTCAGTACCATTTTTACACTGCTTCTTAGAATCTAGAGAAAAAGTCAAAATCCATGTAGAATAATTAGCATTTCAAAGAATAAACAGAGCTGATCATACCATTTCTATCCAGAAAAGGAGAAAAATAAGAGGATAATATAGTAATATAATAAAAAATGACATTTATTGATTGAATATTCTTTGTCAAGTGGTTTTCTAGGTAATTCCCATGTGCTAACTCATTTACTCTTCACAGAGATTGTAAAATAACAATTATTATCCTTTATGTACAAGTAAGAAAACAAAAACACTGTCTAAGATCACAGAGCTCATCACTTATGTGATGAGTTGATGACAATTTCTTCAAAAGGGATGGAGCCCAAGAATGGTGCTGACGAGACTAGGATGCCCCGGAGTTACAGCCCCCAAAATAGTCTTGTTAATGATTTGTCATTTCCCTTTTATCTCTCTTTTGTTCTAATCATTCACCATTGTTAGTAATTTGAACTAACTCTAGAATCTATCAAGGTCAGTTAGATGAATTTCAGAGTGCTTCCGCAGGTGTGTAAGAAATAACATTTTCTTATTTTTCTCTGATTCAACTTTATTTCTACATATGCTCTCCCATTCCACTAGGTTTTGGGAAAAATTGCTTAGTTTTGCTTGGAATTTTCTCAATGTGTTATGGGACATGGGTGGTGGTTTCTGGGGAAATGCTGATGTACCATTTTCTGTTCATACAGCAGATCACCTTAGAGAAATCCATTATCCCTGGGTACATAATCTCATCAGCTTCCCAGGTTTCTATGCTGTCTCTGATCCTTGCTTGTGACTTGGGATCCCATTCTGAATAAGCATAAAAATCCTGTGTCCAGAGCCCACACACCCTGTTGCATCCCAGCTAATGAATGTTAATCAATTAGTTGTATCCAGGAACTAATATGTGTAATTACTCTGGAACTTCTGAGAACTTTTCTTCCTACTTACAACCCAGTTTGGGAAAGCTTCCTCTAATGGAAAGGAACACAGGTGGATTCGTTTTTCACATTTCTTCTTACTGCTTCTTTCATACCACACACTTAACCATTTGATCTTTGAAAACATCACACCTGCTCTGAAGAATTTAATATTTTGAGAAAGCAATAACAAAAATAGAACAAATGAACAAGAACCCAGAAATACTGGTAGGCTATTCCAGCCTTCCTCTCTGAGAATGATAGGTTCAGAGAACTGAATAAAGGGAAGGGGAAAGGAGCCAATAAAAAGGCAAATAATAGATACTTTTTCATATTTTTAAAGTTTTTCAACAACAGCATGAATAGGAGGGATTCCCAGGCAGAGGGATAAGTTAGGGCAAAGAAAGAGAGAAAGGAAGTCAATTCCTTACGGTAGCAACAGTAAGTAATATGATTTCAACAAGCATCATATCTACAAGGAAGGCATGGGTAATCCCTAGCCATGAGGTGAGGAATGGCTGGAATGGAGAGGCTGAGTGGTGGAATTATTAAGGAAGGACACAAGACTTTCTCTGTGTTTTTAAAAGATAAGTAGGATTTAGAAAAGCAATAACAAGAAAATGGAAAAGTTAGATAGCAGACTCTATCCAGCTAAGTATAAACACTTGCAGTTACAAGCATTTAATTTGGCTGGGGTCAAGTACAGCCCACCAGGGGGGATAACAGAGTCAAACTAGCGCTGGATGAGCACGGGCTCCAGACTTATGTTCCTGAGATTGCTATGCCAAAAACTGATTATGAGAATTTATGCATGTAGGTCAGGTTTCTCCTGTAGAGTATTGAAGTTTTACTGCTGGATCCATTTGCTTCTATCTACTTCTGAAATTCTATGTGTGATACTGAAAAATTTGATCCACAGTTCAGATATTGGACATGGAGGTTGTCAGTCTGTTCAACTGGGGATTATAAAATGAATGTATTATATGCTCCATTCACTCAGGGAGCATTACCATTAACAAGTAAACTTTCAAAGAAGCAAAATATTGTTCTCTTTTCTTTTCTTTTTTTAATGTAATTTTATTTATTTATTTTTTAAGATTTATTCATGCATACAAGAACTGGGGTACAGGCTAGATGCGCGGGAGGGTGAGAGGATTCACCAGAGACAGAGTGGAGAACAGAACAGGCAGACTGACAAAATCCACTGCCGAGGGGAGCAGCGGGCCAGACAGGAAAGGTCTGCCGCACCATGTGGGCATCTCCCTGGCTGGCTGGGATCAAACCAGCACTGCAGTGACTGTGGACAGCTTCACAGCCCTGCACTCAGCTGCCTGCGCCACCAGGGGAGGCCCCCTCTTTGCTTTTCTGGCCTGATTTCCAATGTCACCTTTTTCTTCTATTACTCTAGGCATAAGTCATAAAATGTATTTTTCAGACAACACCTCTCTCGCTGTTCTTCTTTCCCAACTCTGCGAAATTAGTCCCGGTGAGACAGCAACCATGAGTGCAGTGCCTGGATGACCCAGTGAGGGCCTGGTAGCTCTTGTTGCTGTTGTAATGAACCAGTTCCTTAAGTGCAGAAGTGTTGCATAGAGTGTTTTTTTATTTCCACACAGAACAAATTAATTTTCCAGGGCTATCGATTGTTCCAATTCTAAAATGTTTACTTCTACTTTTCTTAGATGTCGGGCTACATTGCTTAGCCTGCTCTTAATAAAACCCAAGAGTTCCAAACTTGAAATTTCATCTGCACTTTTCTTTGAAATTTCGTACTGTTTCTTTCAAGTATTGACAACTTACAAAGAGCCCTCTCCTCTCTAATTTTTTTTTCAAAGAAACAAATAAAATGACATGTGGGGCTTGGCAAGAGAGGAGATATATTCAACTTTAGTCAAAAATATGTTTTACAAAGAGATTCAGAAATTTGGATTACTTATTTCCCATCAGTGTATTTTCATTTTTCTTTATTTAGTGTGTGCCTCCACTAGGGGCACAAGAGAGAATTAGAAAGGAGGATGAGTCTGATTTGCACTTGGATTTGTCCTTACATAACCATCAGGTGTTCTGGCAAAGGATGATTCTGAGTTTGAAGGAATGCTGGAAAGCAGTCATCTGGAAGAAAATAAATTGGAAATTAAAAAAAGTCTGGGCTTTTGCCATAGTGCTTTTTGAGTCAAATGTCTTTGACTTTCATGAAGATCATGTTGAATAAATACAAAAATGATCCAGTGTTTATGAGTGTTTGGGTTTTGGAGGGGAGAGGGAGAATGGTGACAGAGTGGGTGGAATTTGCTGGGAATAAAACTTCTTCCAGGCAGGTGGCTAAATCTTGACTAACTGCCAAATCACTTAACAGCAGCCACCGCGGCTCAAGGCACTCTTCCATGCTTTTAATTTTTTCCAGACTGAAATACCTTGAGCGAAAGACGCTGCCAGCAACTGCCATAGAGGGAGGGTTGCATAAATGACAGAAAGAGAGGCTGGAGAAGTGTCTGAGCCAGGTGAAGCCATAGGTGGGCCTTCTGATTAGGGAGATGCATCAAGGAACAAGGTGAATGGGGGTAGCTACAAGAATATGTGCATCTCGGAAAATTATGGTATCTGTTATTCAATCTTCACAAAGGTTACTGAGAATAAAATCCTAGTAATCTTTGGAACAGGATCATGCCCATTGTCCCACAGGTATCACCCCACTTTCTGGTATATATTTATAGATACTGAACATTTATTGAAATGATGAAATAGGATCCAACTAGAGTCAGGGTTGACTAGATGGCATCAGTAAGCAGAATTAAACCGGGTGAGATGTGTTAGTACCAGTTTGTCTTGGAAGCAGTAATGCTGACTTGGGATCTCTGACTTCCAGTTCCACTGCTACTCTATCTGGACTGGGAATTTCTACAGACCAGGTAGCTTCTCTGCACTTGGTATCTTCATCTGCTGAACAAACAAAAATAATAACAAGGGGACCTCTCTGGTGGTGCAAGGGGTTAAAACACAACCTTTGAAGCTGTCCACAGCTACTGCAGCAAGAGTTCAATCTCTGGCCAGGGAGCTGACCCACATGACACAACAGACCTCTCCTGTCTCTCCTGCTGCTCTTCTCAGAAGTATATTTCAATCAGTCTTCCTGTTCTGCTCCCCACTCTGTCTCTGGTGATCCTCTCACCCCCTGCCTCTCTGGCCTGTACCCCAGTTCTTTATGCCATGACAAAATGAGTCTCAAGGAGGAACAGCTTTGAGGGGGTGTGATTATTTAGGGTGAGTTACCAGGACTTATAGCTCTATTTGTTCTTTACCTGGACAAGCACTTGTCAGGAATGAAACCCCCTTGGGTTTTCCTCATTCTTACTTTATCTGCTCAAATAGGAGGCTTATATGGATCAGATTTATATCCACATAGACTGATTAAGGGAAAATCTTAGTTCATAACTTGGAACAGATATTCATTCAACATGAAATAGACAATATTTTATTTTGGAAAACTAAGAAAATATAATGAAGACTAAATATATGTCCATTAAGGTGTTGTAACTGTGGGTTTTCCAGGGAAATGTTCAGACTTAGAATGTTCTTTGCTTAGCTTTTCAAAGAAACTGCTTTATCATTGGGCAAATAGTTTCTTCCCAAACATCACAGTCCAACAACTCACATACATACTGGAGTGTAAATAAAGGATAACCAAATATTCTTTAAAGTCTATTTGGAAAGGTGATGGTGAAACAGAAGATGCTGCCATGAAAGTAGTTATGTTAGACATTACAACTTCATTACCATAATTTTGTCATATCAATATAGTCATGTTTTAGACTCCTACTCCCTTGAGACTTAAAACACCCATTGTCATTTTGACACTTTTACTATATTACTTCTAAGTCATATCAGAGCTTTATTAAAAAGAATCTAAGATGATGTAAACCTTCAAGAAATTCAGTTAATTTGGGAATAATTTATGATTAGAAATTATAAATAAGGCTCACAAAAACAAAACAAAACATTTTTGGTAGGTAAAAAGGATCAAATGTTATGCACTGAAGAATCAGGGCAACCTCTGTAATTTTTTGATCAAAAGAACTTGGTGGAAGTGCCACTGAGTTAGTTTATGAGCACTGATTTTAAGAGACTGGAAGCTTACATAGCCTGTCTATTTAAATACTTGAGTTTGAGGGCCTCCTCTGGTGGCGCAGGTGGTTGAGCGTGGTGCAGGCAGTTGAGCACAGCGCTGTGAAACTGCCCACAGTCTCTGCAGCACTAGTTTGATCCCGGCCAGCAGGCTAGGGTCCCACATGGTGTAGCAGACCTCTCCTGTTTCTCCCCCTGCTCCCCTCAGAAATGTATTTCATCAGTCTACCCGTTCTGTTCCCCGCTCTGTCTCTTGTGAATCCTCTCACCCTCCCACGCATCTGGCCTGTACCCTGGTTCTTGTATAAATAAATAAATAAATCTTAAAAAAACTTAAAAAAATAAATACTTAAATCTTAAAAAAAACTTAAAAAAATAAATAAATACTAGAGTTTGAATCTAGAGGATGTCCAACTGACACCACTAATTGGCTCATGTAGAAGGAAATAAGATTCCCAAATGAAAGGTACAACTGACAGCCATGGCACAATGAGTGCCATGTGAGTGAACCATCTTGGAAATGATTTTCCAGCCTGAGTCAAGATGCTTGAAATTACATTGGTGGAGCACAGACAAATTACTGTAAACGCATTTTTAAAGTCAGTATTTCTAAGTCATCACATTGAAACTTTTTTCTTTTCCATTTATAAATTGTTTAGGGAAGGTCTCTTCCAGTCCTGTGACTTCAGTTACATGATCATGTTGATGTGATTGATATCTATATTTTCTTCTAATACTTGTACCATTGGCTATACAGAAAGATTCCTTCTGATTATGTCTCCTTGTGTACCTCAAAAACATGTTTAAATCCATTCTCAGCAAATGCCAGCCCTACCAAATATGTTTCTCATCCAGTATCCCTTGTCTGATAGATGACTTTATCATTCAACCTGACATATATTTTAGGAAAATAGAAATTAACCTGAACATCTACAACATATATAATGGATGTCAAGTTCTTTTGGCATTTCTTGCTGATTATATCATTCACACCTGTACCAAGTTTTCTGTTCCCATAATCAGTGAAAATATTTCAAAACTTTGTATTTTTAGTGTGAATTATTAACCTATCAAGTTAACAAATATCCCTATCTTTTTTTTCCAAGCCAGTTTCTATTTCCTTGCTAGAAAAATTGTACTAAATGATGCCTTATAAAATCACTTCCATACATAAATATGCCCCATAGCACCCATGCTAAACTCTAAAATCATTGCATAAGATCCCAAAACTTTAGGACCTAGATATATTCCAACCTCAACCAGTTATTGAATGCTGTGTTATAAACCACCCCAAAACTTATTACTGAAAACAATAAAGTTCTTTATTTTGCTTATAAAATACCTCTTTTGTAGAGTACAACAGAGATAGATTATCACTGTCAGTTAAGGCAGCTAAAATATTGATGATTGGATTCATCTGAGGGCAGCCCACTACCACATTCAGTTGGTCAGTGATGGCTGTTGACTGGATAGACTCATATATTACTGGCAGTCAGCAATAGCTACTCACAATCTTTCCAACTTTCTATTTGACTTTCTAATATTATGGCAGAAGATTTCAAGGGAAAAGAGAGAGCAAACTGGGATTGTGACTTTATTTGCAAACTAGCCTTAAAAGTCACATATGGTTCCTCAATCTATACTCTACTGGTTTGAGTAGCCACAAACACTCCCAAGTTCAAGATGTGGGAAATAGGTTCTCTTAGTGAGATAATGACAAGTTTCTGGAAAATGAGGTGGGACCAGAAATAAAGCTGTTACTGCTTTTGGAAAATCTAATCTGACACATCGTTTGACACACTATGTAATATATTCTACTTTACTCACCTTCCAAACTAATTATAATTTCCAAAATAGTTAATATGTTTGTTATATTTTCCTCTGTGCATGTTCATATATTGGAGTGGAAAATATATCAGTTACCCTTTTCTTATCTCCAATTCATTGTTCAAGATTGAGTTTGGCTGACATTTCATCTTAAACACTCTATCTAAAGTCCTAGCCTCTATCCGGCTCCTTCCTCTGGGCTTTAAACATAGTTTAAAATAAAATATTCTATCTGTTTCCTCAAACATATATTGTACTTACTTGAGTGCTCATCTATCTTCTCTGCTAGATGCTGAGAACTTGAAGCAACTGGTAAGGATCTAATAACTAACAGTTCATTACTTAATTACTAAGGCCAAAAAGATGCGTTGGGGCCCCACTCCCAAAGATTTTGAATGTCAGACGACCTCAGAATGTGTCTAAAGTCAGTCTAATAAACCCTTGTCTTCACCAGATTATAAGGGTATTTATTTTGATAGCATTAATCAAAGAATGGATATACAACTAACTTGACAGAATAATATGAAACTAGTGAAGGGTGGAAGGTATAATGTCCCCTGTTGATCCATAAAAGTACAATAACTCTTAGAAAGAATTTTAGGCAGGTAGAGAAAAAGACTTGAGCATGGGCTCTACTGTAATCTTATGGCACCACTAAGCATTTTGTCTAAAGGACTATTGTTACATTGCAGAGATTTAATTTCTAAACCGAGCGATTCCTGACCTGATTTTCTGGAAGTTGATGAGTCACACATGCATAGACTTAGAGGCTTTACTAGTGTGGGTCATTTGTAATGCACAATGCTTGCAGTTTAAATTAGCATGACTTTTACAGATCCCTTAATATGCATAATCTGACCCAATATTGAGATGGTCTTTAGAAAGATAGAGAGTTAAGGGGAAAAATATATATGAAGTGATTTTAGAGATTTCCCAAGTGCTAGCAGACTAATTTGAAAGGCCTTAACTGAATTCTGATCAGAACCTCTCCAAATCTCATTGTCACACCTGGATTTGGCCATCTGGCTACTCTATTTTAATATTTCCCAACCATGATTCAACAATGAGGATGTCAGATTTGGGCTCAAAATGATTTTACCCTTTAAAAAAGATGTGAACTGTCAGATAAGGCCTGAGAAAAAAATGGAGCAAGCTTGATATGTGTCTGGCTTCATTAACATTTTCTATCAGAGAATTAGTGAAAATTTCAAATGGATGTCTTTATGTGTGTGAAAAAATAATACTTTGATTCCAAATTATTTACTGTTTGTATGCAATAATGTAGGGTAAGGAAAAATGTCAGCCTTTTCTGCCCTCCTGCCATCAGGATAGATGATGGATCCTTGCAGTACTAAATGCATGCCTGATGGCGGGCACCTGGAATAGGGTGTGGGTCTTTGTAGATGGGATTCACCTGGGCTGAGTCTAGGCTTTTAAGGGCGGCATCACGGGGACGCCGGTAGAAGCCAAGAATGAACAGAAGCTGAAAAGAGAAGCCGAGAAAGAAGCAGCAGAAGCTGAGAGAGAAGCGGAGAACGCCGGAGAGCCCAGATAGAATGAAGACTTGCTGGGGGCTGGGAGGCCTGCCAGCCTCCCGGCCTCTGGGCACCCCTGCCTGCTGTGTACCGGGTAAATCCCAATAAAAGACCTGCAAAAACCACTGAGGACTCTGACTCCTTTACCCGGTCTGCATGGGATCAGAGAACCTGCACCGTGTCCATTCCTGCCTTTACAAATAATAATAAGCTAGTGTTTAATTGGAAACCATTATGAGTCATATAATATAGACATATGAATCAAGAGACTCAGTTATTATTCTTAAGGCAATAAATATGATTTGAAATATAAGATACATGAGAAATAAAAATCCAAAGTGGTGCAGATAATGTGTGTAACAGTATAAAACAAAAGTTGGATATATATTTTTTAAAGATTTATTTATTTATGCATACAAAAACTGGGGTACAAGTCAGAGGTGTGGGGGGTTGAGAGGATTCACCAGAGACAGATTGGGAAGCAGAACAGGCAGACTGACTGAAAAACACTGCTGAGGGGAACAGTGGGTGAGACAGGAGAGGTCTGTTGTACCATGTGGATCAGCTCCCTGCTGGAGACCAAACTGGTGCTGCAGTAGCTAGAGATACCTTGTTAGTGCCAACTTTAACCCCTGCACCACCAGGGAGGCCCCTAAAATACATTTTAATTCCAGTGAGGAATAATACAAATCTTCAATACATTCCTTCATTATTTTACTTAATTTTCAATTTTATGCTGAGATATCCATATACTATACTTTCATATTTCATTCTCAAAATGTTTCCTATGTAGCTATTGAAATGAAAAACATATATTTATGACTTGATTTTATTATATATTGAATTCCAGATCTAGATCTTCCCAGTACTCCTATTAGTTAGACAAGGTTTGTATCTGCCCCCCCAATGACCACAATGCCCACTAATAAAGTTCTCCCCAGCAAGTAATTGAGGTTGGCTACCAGATTATTGCAAAGCTATATGGATTCAGAAAGAAAAACATGTAAATAATTATATTAAAGGAGATAGATCTTTATGTGAATAAGAGCAAGCCATTTGTATTTTAAAATAATTTTTAGCAGTGTTTAATCCAGTTATTCAAAAAAAAGAGGAGAAAAATGAAAATAAAGAGTGAAAGTCTAAATTCTAATAGAGAAAGGGGATAATTTAAAAATGTGGGGGAAAATGGTTGTAGGAAGAATAGCAAGAGACCAACTTCAGCATGTCAGTCCATTGTTTGCCATCCTTACCACTTCATCACTTTCCAGATTGGAAAGATGAATATCATTTTTCATCAGTCAAGGCTCAATCTGTAAACAATCTTCAGGTAATGATCATATCCCTGCTTTGGTTTACTTCAGGGAAATTGTGGAGCCAAATATTAAACAGGCACTTATGAAATTGTGCTCAACCACCTGCTCTCTTGACCACTGGCTGACCCATGTAACAAGGACCAGTATACTTCAATTAGTGCATGTGATACCAGATATAACCAACCCTTAATTAACACTCAATCTTGAAATTTGATTTTCTTATATTAATCTTTAGTATATTTTATATCTCAACAAAAGATCCCAAAGGATCTCTAACTCGGTTCTGAAAAACATATGTGTAATATTGAACTCAACAACAGACTATAATCTTTACCCACTTGACTTGCATATTCACTTAAGCAAAAATACATTTGCTTATATTCATGATAAGGCTTAAATGATTTGTAGTTTTGTTAAATATTTTCCTCATGTGAAAATATAGCAAACATTGGTGTTTGTATGAACCTCTGGGGCATCAATTAAAAAAAAAAAAAAAGAATTCCAGATCCCAGCTCTCACTTCAAAACTATTGCATGAGAATCAAAGACACAGCTGAGATGTTTTTAGTGTTAACAAGTTTGCCAGGTGATTCAGGTATGTGCCAACCCCTGAAGGCCACGAGGGTGCCCTTATATTTAGAGGACGCCAACTCTGATCGCGCTTTGTATGTTTCTGTTGTGGAGTGACGGTACTATCTCCTAACTAAACAGAATCCCATCAAAAGTAAGTAAAAAGTGTCCCAGGTAAATAGCCAAAGGAATGAATAGTTTTTATTTGCTCTCTAAGTTCATCTCAAATTAGTCCCATTCTTTCATTCTGAAGAATATATGAAGCATCTATCATTTTCCAGGACTATATATTTGCTGGGAGCAAGATAAATATCATCTCTACTTCATGGACTCAGAGGCTGGAGCCCTCAGGGGTGTAAGTTCAGGAGCCTGACATCTGCCTATGAAACCCGACTCTGCTCCATAACAACTTGGGTAAGTTTTTATCTATTTTAAACTATTTACTGTATTTATAGCTGGGGAATTGGATTAATGACATATATTTAATAAGGCCATAAAGATCAAATGCTTGTTTCATGGGTTTGCTCCTTATCTGATAATTTACTGATGAGATGGCATTATTCTCTCACGAAACTATATTGTTTATGCCATACATGTTTGAGATTTAACATTTGTAAGTCTAGCATTTTGCTTTTTCATACTTTGTATAGTATTCATGTAAGTAAAAAATTATATTTCTTATAAAAGAGTATTTTCTCTTTAAGGGTAGATAATATTTCTTAAAATCTTTGTCATAACTAGTGAAGAATCAAATACTTCATGCTATATGTACTCATTACATACTGAGCTGAATTATGTAACATATCAAAAATTATATATAGAATATGTGTATGTATACCATTTACCTCAAAATTTAGCAGCTTAACAGCACATGTATTATTTTGCCATTTCTGATTATTAGGACTCTTGAAACACATTGGAAGGATCCTTGCTTTCCCTTCAGATATAGGCCTGCAAAGCCATGGGAAACAAACTTAGGAGAGACTCACTTCATGTAGGTGGTTTTTGGCAGAATTCAATTCCTCCTGGTCTATTGAACCCAGGTTTCTTGCTGGTACTTTTCCTGAGGCTGCACTCAGTTCTACAGCACGTGTGATTCATCAGTTGCTTTATCAGAACAAACAATTGAGAAAGGCCAGGGAGTGAGTACTTATTAGATGAAGGTTAGTCTTGTGTCCTAATAATGACCATACTCATTATTTAAGCAAGTCACTCAGTCCAGCTGATATGCAAAGGTAAGGGAATTCCAAAATGATGTGAATGGTAGGAACTGACCATCCCTGGTAGCCATGTCAGAAGTTGCCAACCACTATGTATCTTGGTGAGGCATGTGACACCTTCAGTAACTGTTAGGTGCTGAAATAGATCCATTCTTCTAAAGCTTTCTGACTCAAGCCTGCAGTTAGAATCAGGCATCATCTCCAGAGTTTCTGATTCAGTAGGTCTATTATGGAACTTTATAATAAGTCCATGTCAGCAGTTCGAAAAATAAAAACTAAAACCAATGAATCACTAGAGTAGTAATTAGTAAGTTTATTGTACACACACTGAAAAGACACTTGTCAAATACTGGATGATTCCAGTATTCCTAGATCTCTAACTAGGGACAATCCAACAAAATATGCAATGAATTTCCAGGGCATATTATTATAAAGCTACTAATAGTGAGGAGTTAGTGACTTTACTTTTCAGTGATTGTTACATGTATTTTTAAATTTTCGGAAATTGGTTACTGGTTACCTCATGGCAAATTTGGGGAACAGTTTAAATTTGACTTTCAGAGGCATTATCAAGAAGTGACCCAGTTGAACTTAGTAATACTTTGTTTCGTGAAATAAGCTAAATGAAGCTTTGTTTGAATGGCAAACAGGGTGTTTTTTTTTTTTTCCTTTTTTTTTTTTTCTTTTGGGGGAATTCTCAAGGCTGGTCTCTATTTGTGGTTGAATTGAGTATCTACAGGTGTTGTAGTTGATGCTGGTTTGGAAACCCTGTGTTAGAACATATAACGTGTCTTAATTGTTGTGGGTAAGCTCATATGTCAATCAACCTGGCAGTCTTCCTTTCTCCTGCTGGGAGAAAAGCTGATATCATTTACCATCTGTAACCATCTCTGAAAGAGGCACTAAGGTTCCTCTGCTGAAAGGTGTGGTTTTAGTTGTTGTTGATTTCTAACTTCTTTATGAATGGGTAGATAAATGGGAATCCAGGGATTACCCAAAATGTTGAAAAATCATAAGCAACCCTTGTCTAGTTTTCTTAGAAAAGTTGACACTTAGGATGGACAGAAAAACAGGAGAATTTTGAGAGACAGAAAAGGAGAATCAGTGAGTGACCTAATAAAATCCTTCTTGTCCACTGCAGAACATTTTTCACCTCCACATAAAAAAAGAAAAAAAAAAAAGAAAAACTGAAAAGACCAATTAACACCCTGGAAAGCACTTTGGAATTGCTTTCTAAACTTGGTGTAATGAAAACAAATGGACATTTTGATTAAATAGATATCATTAGGATGACATGTTATGATCTCAACCCCTGGTTTAATGATCTAATTAAGACCAAGAAAAATTCATTATGGACTTTCAGATCAAATAATTCATTTTACAGAGCCAAGGAAAAAGGCTATCTGTTTGTTCAGAATAGGAAGAGCGTTCCAGATGAATGAAGAAAAGAAATTCAACCCTGAGAAGTTCATAGCTGTCATTATTTCAAAGAGGGAAAAGTTTAAGTCAAAGAAACCAGCAATGGGAAGTGCTAACTACTGGGAAGAAAAGGGCCTAGGTCGTGGAGGGACTTTTGCCTCCAACTATCCCTTGCTGCATTTTATCACAATAAGAGAAAGAGTTGGATGATAGGGTGGATAAACTAAGCATAACCTTGCAGCTTTTGGGGAATGTGAGAGTTCTGTCAAGGGGTTAAGGCAGTGCAGGAAGAAACCAGGCAAAGAAGTAAAAGAAACTACAAATTATTTGTAGGAGGTCAGGTAAAGCAGTTGTAAAGAACTGGGAGATAATCATGTGGGAATGGTGGAATTTTACTTTGTGTCAACTTAACCAAATTGATGCCCAGAAAGGTGGAATATGCCATTTGTAAATGAGTCTGTAAGGTCTTATTTAAAAATAAGATAAGCATTTGAGTCAGATTGAGTTAAAGATCTGCCCTTCCCGATATGGGTAGGCATCAGTTAATCAGTGGAGGAACCAAGTGGACAAAACGGTGGGAAAAGAAACTTACTATTTTTTTGAGGTGTTTGGTTCCATTTCTGCTTTGACATCAAGAGTTCTGGTTCTCAGATCTTTGGACTCTAGGATTTAGATTCTCAACTCTTCAGTTTCAGGAGTTACATTATACTGTCCCTGGATCTGAGGCATTTGTTCTTAGGGCTGAATTATGCCAACAGCTTCCTGGTTCTTCAGCTTGCAGAAGACATATCATGAGACTTTCAGCTTCCATAATTGAAGGAGATGATTCTAATAAGTTTCTTATCTAAACATACATACACATCTAGATCTAAATCAAAAGAAAAGGCAAAAGGGTAGTTCTCCTCCCAAGACTGCCCATCTTTGTCTATACAGATGTTTCTCTCCTTTTCCTAATAAACCTGTCCTTTTTTAAACGTGAAAAAGTACAGAAATGGGAAAATGGAATAGTCTATAATTAAAGAATGGAGCAACCACAAGATTCTTATGAAATGCCATGGGTAGTTTTCTTGGACATTTTGTTTCACTCCAAAACTCTGAATATCATTGAAATCTGTGCTCTAAGGACTCATAGTCACAATATTATTGCATGTTTCTGGACTGAAGTCTTCATCTAAGTATCTGAATGGGGGAGAACTCTTAGTCTCCTAGGTTATTGTGCAATTACCACTTGAAAACATTTAAAAATCTATTCACCTAAAACCATAAAAACAAAAATTTAAAAACATTGCCGGTAGCTTTGCCACAGGCAACCCATCAGCTGTGCTATGTCAGAAGATGCTAGGCGTGGGGGAGGGGAGCAGCTACTGCTGTTCATCATCTTTCCTGTCCCTCTGTTATGCAATTTACTTCTTCCAGTCACCTAGATGTAACATTGTTAACCACTTCCTTCACAGACAGGATGGAGAGGGAATCTTCAGTCTTAAAGACTGAGCTTCAAAACAATATTCCTATGAGGATTTGTGGTTGCGTGGATAAAACACAACTTTAGGAGTCACAGAGAAATTGAGTTCAAATGTGTAAATGTTCTTTGTGTCTTGTATAAAAACTGAGGTTTAGTTCCTTATCTGTGAACCAATACAGGATTACCTACGTCATGATGCTACTGGCATGATTAAATGTTGCACGCACAAAAATTAAAAGCCTAGCTTGCTATCTGGCAATTGACAATTGTGATTTTCATCTATCCCCTCCATATCTCTTTACCTTTCTCTTTCATGACAATGCACTCTAATTGTGTATGTACTCATCTTTGTGGCCCTCCATAACATCATCAAGCGTAAAACATGCCTTTAAGTTTATTTTATTCCAGGCCGGTCAACTGGAGCATGGGTTTAAAAAAAAAAAAAAATCCTTGTTCCTTGTTTAAGCAAGGGTGTCATTAACAACCCAGACTGTTTAATGTCTAAAACTAATCAGCTGTTGCACACAAATTGACTTTAAAAATCAGACTGACAAATATAAACAGCTTTGAAAATTTGTAAACACCTTAAAAAATCTTGTTTAAATCTTTGCAGGAGTAAGTAACAAACTGTCATTTTTTTTTTCTTTTTTTTTTTTTTTTGGTGGGACCCTCGCCGGTGGCCAGGGAACAAACCTGCTCTACAGAGGCTGCAGGCAGCCTCTCAGCCCAGCACTCAACTGCTGCGCCACCAGGGGAGGCCCTGTCATTTTCACATTTTTTTAGAGTTAATACAAATTGGAATTCTGTAATCCTGGAGTCTCATTAACTGATGTCAATATAATATGCCTATCATTTCCTTTGCCATAAAGTATTTTGTCATTGGCTTCATATCTTTTATACATTTATTTATTTTACTAGGATTTTTACCTTATAATTGTTACAAAGAAGTTAAAATATCTTAAAAATTATTATATCAATGAATATGGTCTGATGACTCATAGTCAAATAATATAATGGATCACAACTTTTCTTTTAGCATACTGTTGTTCTCTTGTCCAAAATATTAATTTTACTGGTGGATCTATATTACAGGAATAGCTCAGATCTGAAAGGGGGAAAATTTAAACATTTAGAACTAAGTAAAAACATGGAGATATTTAAGGGGTAATCAGAGTTAGGCTAATTCATTTCAATCAAAATATATAATGAAAGTGTCAGAATCTATTTTTATAGGAGAGCTAAAGTAGTTTCCTTGCAGAGATAGCCCTATTCAATTCTGATAAGAATATTAGTGAGAAAATGGTAAAGATTCTAAGTCATCAGTAGAGGGGAGATTTGATAAGAATCATAGTGTCAGATAGTGGTGAGCCATTTGGACATGTAATGAGGAAGGCTATTGGTCTCCACACACCAAAGAAACTAGCTTCACATAGTGAAGGACCTTCAGAATAAAATGAATAAGAACTGTTTGAGCAGGAATATCACCAAGTTGGATGAATAAGTCAGTTCACAACACAGGTCTTGAGTCTTTTCAGACTGGTATTCTATTATTATTATCATTTTTTTTCTATTGACAGATCAGTGGGGTTTCTCTGGAGTTTTGAATTGGGTCAGGGAATCCTGAGAATTCTTTCAGATTGGGTCAATATTGGCCTTTTCAGCTGAAGTGAGGCTCTAAAATTGCCAGGGTATAAGATGGGCTATATGAAAGTTAAGGTGTAAGGCTATAGAGGTGATTTAGTATCTCCCTTTTTGAGAACTTTTAGGAGAAAACTTTCAGAATTCCTGATTTGTTGGCATAAAAGCCAGGGATGGACAGTGTCAAATTATATAGGCCCTCATAGTGTATAGTGACATCTTGAGAAGGAAGGGATTTATTATACGTATCTTCCTACAGTGGGTTGGGCGGTAAAAAAGAAAAAGTGGCTTATTCTACTAAAATATTTGGGTAATTACTGGTGATAAAATGCAATTTTTCCAAGGCAACATCATTGAAGAATTAAACTAATGCATTGTACTCAAGACATTTTAAATTTTCTAGTAGCCACATCAAACTTAAATATTTTTAATTAAGCAATTAGGAAATTGTTTAGGAATAGGAAATTCACAGAGTGGTATGAAATAAACACTGTACACTTTATTCAGTTGACCCCACAGAGAGTATAATATCACAACAAAATTTTTAATATAATTCTTATATCCCCAGTTTTACTTGTATTCACTTGTGTGTGTGTGTGTGTGTATGTGTCCTGAGTGCCTTGGAAATATAGCATGTGTTCAAGTGTTCACTAATATAGTCTAGACATGAGTTTGATCAACACTAGGACCTCCGTTGTGCCCTGCTCTTTTTGAAACAGAACCATTTTCCCTTATCTTTTGTGTCCCATACTCAAAATTCCTGGCAACCAGTAATCCATCTTCCATTTCTATAATTTATCCTGGTAAAATTAGTAACATACTTAATTGATAAATCCAAGTTATTACCATTTCAACATATAAAATATGAATGAGATATCTAATACTCCTCTTATAGTGTGAATTCTTTGAAATCTCAGGTGCATTTTATGCTGTCAGTACATATCAGCATAGACTAGAGATATGTTACTGTTTGATAGCATATATATCTCATGATCACTGTATTAGACAATGCAGGTGAGGGGTGAAGTTTTGTTCTTGGGTCTTCTTTGTGTCATCTAGATTAGAAGTTTCAGATTCAGGTAAATATAAAAAGCCAGGTATGTTGAACTCTTGGAAACAAATGGAGTATTTAGCACTAGAGGAGTGGTGTTAATAACAGGTTGTATAATAAAGGGGATTTATAGAAATGAAAATTATTTACAAAAGGACAAAAAATTCTGAGGGATCGTAACCAATTATTCCACTTTTCCTGGACATTTAATGGGAAACTTAAATTGCCAACGAGATAATAAACAGATTCATGAGTTTATGGGAACTGATAACATTATTTTTTAATTGAGGTCTAACTGACATAAGAAATAGTGTATTAGTTTCAGGTCTACAGCACAATGGTTGAGATAAATATGTATATATATATATATATATATATACACACACACATATATATACACACACACACACATATATATATATATAGAGAGAGAGAGAGAGAGAATGGCAGGATACAAAATCAATACACAAAAGTCAGTAGCCTTCCTGTAAGCAAACGGCCTGAAAAGGAAGAAATTGAGGAAACTATCCCATTTACAATTGTACCAAAAAATGTAAATACCTGGGAATTAATCTAACAAAGGAGGTAAAAATATATATATAGCAAAATGATCAAAATAAGTCTAACACCTATCACCATAATAGTTAAATTATTTTCCTTATGAGAACTTTTAACATCAATTATCTAGTAACTATTAAGTATAGAATAACTTATTAAGAAGTATTAAGAATAATGCTGTACATTACATCTGCATGTCTTCCAACTGGAAGTTTCTATCTTTTGGCCACCTTCACTCATTTCATCCTCCCGCCAAACCCCACACCCTCACCTCTGGCAGCATCCAGTCTGTTCAGTATATATAACTCTTACTATAATGTCCTTAAGGTGCATTCATGTTGTCACAAATGTTCTTTTCATGGCTAAATAGTATATACATTTTCTTTATCCATCGGTGACCAATTGATTGCTTCTTTGTTTGGAAGTAACCTGTAGTGATTGTAAATAATGTTGCAGTGAACAAGAAGATGGATATAGCTTTGTAAGTTACTGTTTTCTTTCTCTCTGATAAATGTCCAGAAGTGTACTTACTGGATCATATGGTAATTCTATTTTTTTCTAGTGCTGTAGTGAACAACAGGATGGATATACCTTTGTAAGTTACTTTTTCTTTTTTTCCTGATAAGTGTCAGGAAGTATAATTGCTGGATCATATGGTAATTCTGTTTTTAATTTTTTTAGGAAACTCCGTACTTTTCCATAGTGGCTCTGGCAATTTACACTCCTACCACCAGAATATATGTTGATTCTTTAATCCATGAGCAGGGGATATCTTTACATTTCTTTAGGTCTATTTTTTCAAACAATGTTTTATAATTTTGCTTGTAAAATTCTTTCACCTCCTTTGATTGATTTCCAGGTATTTAAAAATTTTGGTACAATTGTAAAAGGCGAAAGATTTATACGATCTGAAGAGAAACCAGAGTATGGTACAATTGTAAATGGGATGGTTTCCTCAATTTCTTCCTTTACAGGATGTTTGCTTATAGGAAGGGTACTGACTTTTGTGGTTTTTTTCAAAAACATTTATTTATTTATTTATACAAGCACTGGGTACAGTCGGAATCGCGGGAGGGTGAGAGGATTCACCAGAGCCAGAGCGGGGAGCAGAGTAGTCAGAAGGACCGAAGTACACTGCTGAGGGGAGCAGCAGGCAGCAGGAGAGGTCTGCGCGCCATGTGGGACCCTCCTCTGGTGGCCGGGGAGCAGCCGGGGATCGAACTGGCGCTGCAGAGGCTGCGGGCAGCTTCGCAACCCAGCGCTCAACCGCTGCGCCACGGGGGAGGCCCGGCTACTGACTTTTGTGTATTGATTTTGTATCCTGCCATTTTATTGAATTGGTTCATTTTAATTTTTCCATGAATTTTAGGGCTTATTATATATATCATATCATCTGAAAATAATGATGTCTTTTTTCTTTCCCAATTTAGATTCCTTGTATATCTTTCTCTTGTCTAATTGCTCTAGCTCAAACGTCTATGTTAAATAGTAGTCATCCAAGTGGTCACTTTTGTCTTGTATTGGATTTTTTTTTTTAATTTTATTTTTAATTTTATTTTTATATTCCCCATACAATTGCAACCCCTTTATTTTGACCCCAATCCCTCCTTTCTCCGCCCCCCCACCCCCCATAGAGTGTCTCTGGTTCATAGTTGTTTGTTGATTTTGATTTTTACTTTTTTAGAGTTATTCTTTTTCCTGGACTCTTATTTAAGTTTTCTGGATTCCTGCTATGAGTGAGACCATCCGGTATTTTTCTTTTTCTTTCTGGCTTATTTCGCTGAGCATGATCCCTTCCAGCGCCATCCATGTTGCTGCAAATTGAGAATGATGCTAAGTATGTGTTTGTCATTTATGTCTTTTATCATGTTGAGATTTTTTTAGCCCATGTTTTTGAACAGCATTCATCATAAACACATGTTGAACTTTATTAAATGATTTCCTGTGTCTATTGATATAATCACATGGTTTTTATCTTTCTTTTTGTTGATGTGATGAGTTACATTGACTGACTTTCACATGTTGAACCATCCTGTGGCCCTGGAATAAATCCCACTTAATCATGGTGCATAATCCTTTTGATGCATTGTTGATTCAGTTTGCTAAGATTTTATTGAGAACTTTAGCATCTGTGTTCATTAAGGAGATTGTCCAGTAGTGTGTGTGTGTGTGTGTTTTGTCTTTGCCTGGTTTCCATATTAGTGTGATGTTGACCTCAATAAAATATATTGAGTTCTATCAAATTTTCAAAGATGAACTAATACCTATTCTTCTCAAAACCTTTCAAAAAACTGAAAAAGAAGGAATACTTCCAAATAATAAATAAAAAATAATTAGCAGGCAACAATAAATCAGACATTCTGCAAGGAATGGGGAGGCAGAGATCAAAACGGGAAGGAAGGGTGCAGGGCACTATGGTGATGGTTTACAAGTGAACTGTTGGTGGGAATTTTATGGGTACTACACCTGAGGGGATAAAGCATACAAGCATACATTCTACAAAAATGAACAAAGATGTAAAAGTGTGTGTGTGTGTGTGTGTGTGTGTGTGTCCTGGGCTTTTGTTTTTTGAAATAGATTTGATTGCTGTTTCAACTGTGTTGCTTGTAATTGTTTTGTTCAAGTTTTCTATTTGTTCTTTATTCAGACTTGGTTATTGTATAATTCGAAGAATTTGTCCATCTAGATTGTTAAACTAGTTCACATTTAAATAGCAACCCTTATCCTCTAGATTTCTGCTGTGTCTATTACATCTTCTGTTGATTTAATGACCCTATTTGAGTTTTTCCCTCTTTTATTTTGTGACACTAGCTAGGGGTTTGTCCATTGTGTTTGTTTTCAGAGAACTAGCTTTTGGCTTCATTGATCTTTTGGACTTATTTTTTGTTTGTTTTTGGCTTCTATTTCATTTATTTCTGCTTTCATTTTAATTATCCCCCAAAATGTTTTGAGTTTTTTGTTATTGTTGTTTTTCTAGTTCCTCAAGATGTAAGCTTAGGTTGTTTCTTTGGGTTTGTTCTTAATTCTTGATATGGGCCTGTATTGCTATATACTTTCTTCTTAATACTGCCTTTGCTGTGTCCCATACATTCCTCATTAAACCAGTGTTCTTTCAGAAGTGTGTTTGATCTCCATGTATTGGAGCATTTTCTTGCCACCTTTTTGTAGTGATTTCTAATTCGATACCTTTATGGTCAGAGACGATACTTGGTATGATTTCAATCTTCATGTACTTGTTAATATTTGTCTTATAATCCAGTATGTGGTCAATCCTGGAGAATGATTCATGTGCAATTGAGAAGATGTATTCAGTTTGTTGGGGGTGTAGTGCCCTATAAATCTGTTAAGCCTTAAATCTGTGATTAGGGCAATTGTTTCCTTATTTATTTTGTGTCTCTTTGATCTGTCCATTGTTGAGAGTGAAGAGTTGAAGTTTCCTATCGCCATGGGTGCTTTCTCCAATGTCTGCATTCAGATATGAAAGTAATTGTCTAATGTTCCATTTTCATGACTTTTTTGAAAATTGTTTACCTCCTTCCTTTATCTTTTTATATCCTGCAGTTTTGTTACTGTCTTCTTTAAAAGTCAATCTCAATCTTCTATTATTTGTTTCTCATAACTTTCTTTACCTTTTGAGTTTTCTTGTATAACTCCGATCTATTTTTTTCTAAGTTTCCTTTGTATTGTCCTAAGTCTTTGATTTTCTTTCTTTTTTTTTAAGATTTATTTATGTGGGTCTCCCCGGTGGCACAGCGGTTGAGCGATGGGCTGCGAAGCTGCCCTCAGCCTCTGCAGCGCCGATTAGATCCCCGTCAGCGAGCGTCCCATATGGCAGGACAGAACTCTCCTGCCACGCCCTCTGCTCCCCTCAGCAGTGTACTTCGTCAGTCTGCTTGTTCTGCTGGTGCCCCTCTGGCTCTGGTGAATTCTCTCACCCTCCCGCGCTTCTGACTGTACCCAGTGCTTGTACAAATACATAATAAATCTGTAAAAAAAAAATACAGTCAGAAGCGCGGGAAGGTGAGAGAATTCACCAGAGCCAGAGTGGGGAACAGAACAGGCAGACTGATGAAATACACTGCTGAGGGGAGCAATGGGTGCGGCAGGAAAGGTCTGCGCGCCCTGTGGCCATGTGGGACCCTCTCTGGCAGCTGAGGATTGAACCAGTGCTGCAGAGGCTGGAGAGCTCTGTGCGCCGTGTGGGACCCTCGCCTGTGTCCGGGGATCAAACCGGCGTTGCAGAGGCTGCTTTTAGCTTCTCAGCCAGAGCTCAACCGCTGAGCCACCAGGGGAGGCCCTTCTTTGATTTTCTTGATTATGGAAATACTGAATTCTTTATCGGATGAAGAAAAGCTCCTCCATATCTGTTGTTGGTTCTGGAAATTGGGTTTTTTTTGTATGGTGAGCTGGTCCCCTGAGGTCTTGCTAGACATTTTTTTTTTTTCTTTCTCCCCATTGTTTCCTTTTATGTTTTCTCTGATGTAGATGCTAGTTCTATTGGACATGGGTCTTCCTCTCCTACTGTTCTGGGCATTTACCAGGTTGTGGGTACAGTAGCTTGTATCTTCCTCTAAGCAGATCTGGATGTGCAGCACAGTGGGTCTAGGCTGGGGTGACTGGGGACAGAGGGCAGTACTTTTAGCAGGGCTCCCCCTCTCCCTTCCCCCTCGAGATCTGGGCATGTAGCATGGTGGCCATCCAGGCTATCTGGGTGAGCAGCTGGTGGGGGCTCATGCGAGATCATGAGGACTCTCTCCAGTTTGACTTACTCCCTGATGTGATTCTGGGGTCTCACTAGACAGTGTGGATGCAGGGAAAAATATATGTATTTACAAGTATTTGATAAATTTACCATGTAAACTATCTGGTCTTGTGCTTTTGTTGGGAAACCTTTTATTACTGATTCAATAACATTATTTATTATTGCTCAAATTAGATTTTTCTATTTCCATTTGATTCAGTCTTAGGGTATATGTTTATAGCAATTTATCAATTTCTTCCAGCTTGTGCAATACCTTGGTGTATGCTAGTTCATAATAGTTTATTATGATTTTGTGTATTTCTGTGGTATCAGTTGTAATCCTTTTACACTTCTGATTTTCTTTAGTTCCACTTTCATTCTTATATTAAAAAAGTCACTGGTTATAAAATTACTACTTTGGTACATCTTATTTAAAACCTTTATATTATGTAAACATTAAGCAATAAAAAAAATGTGATTCTGGTGAAGGAATAAAGAGAAGAATCCTATCTTTCATCAAGTCCATTTCAAAAGACTAATTCTTCCAGTATACCACTATTTAGTCATCATAATGAATGTTTATACCTAAAGGAGACTTATGATATCCTTGAAAATCACAATAAAGGCTTCACTAATAATGTAGGCAAGGTAATCTTTGTGGTTTCTATGAAGTAATTCTACTCAGTTGACCTCTTTGAAAAGGCAAAAATATACATACAAATAGAAACTAGAGATTATTAAAAGGGCTCTAAAATCTGAGATGCAGGGCCTCCCCTGGTGGCACAGGCAGTTGAGCGCCACAATGTGAAGCTGTCCGCAGCCTCTGCAGTGCCTGATCTATCCCGGCCTGCCGGGGAGGGTCCCACATGGCACAGCAGACCTCTCCTGCCACGCCCACTGCTCCCCTCAGCAGTGTTTTTCGTAGGTCTGCCAGTTCTGTTCCCCGCTCTGTCTCTGGTGAATGCTCTCACCCTCCCACGCATCTGGCCTGTACCCTGGTTCTTGTGTAAATGAATAAATAAATCTTTAAAAAATAAAATAAAATCTGAGATTCAGAGGTGGATGAAGGTTAGAGCTATGAGCAGTGTCCCATATCTGTAATGAGCTTGCTATGGGGGCTAATGAAAAACTGACTTCTTTCCAAAGTTGGAAATGTAGAGTCAGGACCAGGTTGAGTAAAATCACATCACTCTTTGAGTATTTTGAAAATAATCTGTTTTGGTAATAAAGGTAGACAGTGGTATTTACTCTCAGGTTCATTTAAAACACTGTTCATTTCTCAAAACAGAAACATTCTTTTTATTACCCATTAAACTTTTCAAGGAGAATCATGCTAATGAAGTAGGTTCCTTTCATCATCATTTCCTCCTTAGAGCAAAAGTAGCTCCACTGAGAGGAGTATCTGGCCATTTTATCTTATTTTATTTTTTATACTTTGGCTATATTGAACACTGTAACACATTAGAATATAGTTTTCAATATTACAGGAACCAATGACTTTTTTGACATTGTAAATTATAAGTCACAGCAGATAAAAAGACCAAGTCATAATTTATAGGAAAAGAATATTCAAACACATTTAAAAAAGTCAATTAAATCTACCCAGTGAAACCCAGATCACAAGTTGCCATTTGGAGAAAACAGGTCAAGTTTAGAAATTTATACAACAGTAACACAAAGAATATAACTAAAATTTTAGTGTATTTATATACATTGAATTTCTAAATGAAAATTTAAGTCAAAAATACATAATTATCCATTTGTTTGGATGATTTTCAACAATACAGATTCAAAAACTGTAAATGAAAGAGTAGCATGAATTCTCTTATGAATAAAAATAAACTTCAAAATTGATATTTAAAAATATATTTATCAACCATTTCTCAGAACTTCAAGTGCATAAAGTAAATAATTAAACCCTATAGGCAGAGATTGTTTGTTAACTTAGTGGCATGAAGGATGGAATTGAAGATGCATATAATTTTAATCTATATAAATGTAACAATTTTGTTCTTAATATGAAAAATAAGCAGTTGATTTTGAGTTTTATTTTATGACCCTGTTACTCACTGACTTACCTGGAGAAATAAGTAGCTGACAAGTAAACCACTAGGATGCTGCCCATCATCCCAGGATTTTTTTTTTTTTTTTGTAAACTACTCATTCCCACCCAATGAAATAGACTTCCACACTGTATTTACAGAATAAGACTATCATTTTGTGGCTGCCTCTAATTGGACTAGAGCAGGATACCTGACATACAGGAAAAGCAGATCCATTAGATGGACTGAATCAGTCGGATTCTCTCTTCTGGGTTTTGTTGAACCCCAAAATAGCTTAGTTATGTTTGGCAATGTCATTTTAAAAATATATTTTGAGAAAGGAGTGGTTGTGTTTGGATTATGGTGAAGTTTAAGAAAAATAGTATACAGAAAGAGACAACACTAAAACAGATTAAGACTAGGATGCAGTTTTCTACAAAATATTTCTGTTAGTTGAAATAGCCCTTGGTCACTAAATCACTTATCAATTCAAACATACTATGAAAAAAATGAGTCTCAGTCTAGAGGAAAAAAATATGAGGCTAGACATTGTTATTATAGTGTTGTTATTAACTGTAGACATTAAACATTATTAATAAGCTTAAGTGGGCTGTAGAAATAATGGACGTCAGGATTTTTTCATTTTGATGAAGAATTTCCCACAATGCGACTTCAGGACTGATCTGTTCACAATGCAATTATGCATAGGTTACAAAGTCATACTTATCAAGCAATTAAGGCAGATATCAAGTATTTACAAATGTGTCAAATAGGTTTTGTACTGTTAAAGTAGGACAAGGTAAAAACAAGAAAAAATCTCATAAGTAAATTTTATCTCTACAAATAGAATACTTCTAGAGTGAAAAACATAGGTCTTGACTTTTCTATAGAAGAAAGTTGCTCTTAAATGTTGGGGCTCAAATATCCAGGTGCACTGGGTTTCCTTCCAACCTATATGGTAATATCTATTCCAGGACCAAAGAAACCCATATCAAAAAATTTATTTTCCATTATGGATGAATGAGGGGTGGCTTAAAAATATGCTAGGTAATGTGATGACAGGTGGGTAGTGATTCTGCTTTTCTCTCTGCCTCTATGTAAGAGGTTGAGCTTGATGAGCTTGCCAAAGAATAGAGATAATTCTCCTCCTCTAAACATCTGTGGGTGATCCATTCCCCCAAAATGACAGTATCTGTCTTCCTACTAGCTGGTTGGAAAGACAGTGTGCCAGACTCTCACAGCTGTGGGGGCACAGCTAACTATCCATCTTCAAAATGTACCACATGCCAGTTGTTTGGATGGAGATATTTTGGAAAAGCCACTTCTTAGAAATAAAACTTTATCTGAGAGCTGATCTTTCAGTGAGGAGTATATTTCCACTTCTCCCTTAACTTCTGCACATTAAGGGGGCAGCTAGATGAGAAGCACCCTCCATTAGAGAATGACCTTGCCTTAGGGGACTCTTCCCCTCAGCTTTTAACAGCATGACTGAGTCACCTGGGCTGAGATCATTGATGAGCATTCACTACCCTGAATAAAGGTCATCTTCATTTTCCAAAGCATGTTGGCAGTTAGACATTTTCAAAATTACAGTTCTCTCATAAAAAATTCCCACATTTTTGCTCACAGAAAGAACATGAATTAGTAGAAATTCACTGTCAGTGAATAGATCCTAGGTACCCATTTATTTAACTTGTTACTCTTTATTTCTGTTACATTTTGAGGAAAACTCCATATACTTCCATACCATTTTAAATATTAATGTATATGTGATCTAAATTCACTTTTGAAAATGTGTCCTAAGGCATCCAACCATGTAGCAGGAGAGATGTATTAGTTTATCTATAGATCTTATTAAAATTTAAAATGTAATATTTACATTAATGAGATAATATATTTTATACATATACATACATACACCCTACTTATGTAAAACATATAATGCATAAATACAGTAATATTTTTGTATGTGGCTACAAGTATATAAAGCCACATATGTACTGAGAAACTATGTATAAAAATAACATTCAGTATCATAACACTGACTGTTCCAACTATGATTCAACTATGACCTTTATATAGACTTCCATGGTAATATATATTTACCTCTCTTTACTATGGATAATGGATGTACAGGACCAAATAGCAAGATTCTGATGCGATTCTAATGCCTTTAAGTATGGCTGAATTCATAAGATTGACAATTATATTGATTGACATTTTCCCCAATTAACCATTTCTTTGAGAGAATTGATGTATTACACTCAAAAAGGACAATTCTCTACCAAACAGATAACCCTCCTTAGAGTCAAGAGTACTTTTTGATTTACCTTTCTACCAACTAATGAATCTGGTTTTTCTGGTTCATATCTCGTATTATCTGCAAACAGGTCACTGATGTCTAGTGCACATTTATTAATATAATTTAAAAATGTAATAAGACTTTTAATAAAGTAGTATTTTATATTCTCAAGATTTTTTTTTCATTAAAGGTGGCAATACATGCAAAATTTTTAACATAGTTCTGGTATGTAATAAGTTCAGTGAATGTTATGATTTTCTTAATATTATGAGACACCACGATAGCTATATCAGAGTGCTAAAGCTAAATATTTTGCTTTTTCTGTCATAGAGAAAAGACAGGCAAAGGTGCTGAGTGACAACTCAGCATACTCCATAGAAATACTTATCACATGATTCTGGAAGCTTCCAAATAATTCATGTTGGAGTGTAAATGAAGAAAAAGGCCAGATTTTAGAGTGCAGAGAAATGTGTGACTGAGTCACTTCTTTTTAGTAAATATGTCTGGAAATTTTTGGTTCAAGAGATAGTATAAGACAGAGGTCATTTGGGGCCTCCCCAGTGGCTCAGTGGTTGAGCGCTGGGTTATGAAGCTGCCTGCAGCCTCTGCAGCACTGGTCCGATCTCTGGCTGCTCCCTAGCCACTGGAAGAGGGTCCCGCATGGCTCCAGACCTCTCCTGCCACCCACTGCTCCCCTCAGAAGTGTACTTCATCGGTCTGCTTGTTCTACTCTCTGCTCTGGCTCTGGTGAATTCTCTCGCCCTCCTGCGCTTCTGACTGTACCCAGTGCTTGTATAAATAAATAAATAAATCTTAAAAAAAGAAATTAAGCATCAGAAAATATTTAAAAAAAGAGGTCATTTATAATAACTGGTTTTTCAATGCCTTGGGTATTGTCCTCATCTAAAGTATATCATTGATGCAGTGGTGAAATCTTTACAAAATCTTTACATGTTTTAAGATACTAAAACTACTTTTGCTAAAGAAACTACAAATTCATTGCTTTATTTTGTGTTTTGCAGTTTTGAATAAGATATTTCTTAATCGCATTTTAAAAAATACTTGAAATGCACTTGTAACATAATTACTGGAATAGAAGTAGGGGCACACAGGATGTGACCTCAGACTGAGGTAAGGCAAAGGTCCAGTTCATAGCATAGTTTCCATAAGAAGTTAGAGACCATCTACTTCTGTTTGTACATATGTTAATCGTGAATTGATATTTCAACAAATATTCACATATACATACATTTGATTGATAATTATTTTGATTAAAGAAACATTTGGAAGTGAGAGGATACCACTTATACTTTGGGAACTAGGTGTAATTGATATCTTAAGGAGAATAATTCCTTGATTCATAATATTTCAAACCCAATTTCCCATACTTTGGCTCTTCAAAAGAGCCTTAAAATATGTAAAATCTTTAAAACTAAATCAAGCATAGATGAGTAAGTGCAACTATAGAAAATGCACATGGTTCACCAGATTTCACAGAGGTGGTTGCTCCCCAAAGACCTGTAGAGCATTCCTCACTACCTAGAAAGGGAGCTGTCTCCCCAGGGTCATCTGCCCATCAGAAGTAGAAGTTCTGCTTTGCCCCAAGCACATTGGCAATGCCTGATTAATGTCCTCCAGACACTTTTCCAGATAGCATCTGTCAAAAGCAGCATTGAACAAAACTCTGAAGGAAACATGTATATGCAAATCCTTTTCTTTGAAGGAGAGAGAGAGAGAGAAAAAAAGAGAGGGAAGGAGGGAGGGGAGGGAGGAGATATATACGACCTGGGTGTCTGCTTTCTCAAAATGATAACTCTATCTTGGTTTTGAGCTCTCCTCCGAACAGCGTGGAATATGATTAAAAGAAAGCTTCTCCCTCTTCGGCTGACCTACAAAAACAGTCACTACAACAAACTCCCATGGAAGAAAAGTGTCCTTTTCCTTTGACTGATAAGAGTTCATAATATTTTCAGAATAAGCAGTGACTCTTTATTGTCTTTGTTAAGTGTGTGGCAATTGTGTAGGGGGTAACGAGGACAGGAATAAACAGAAGAGATAGGACCAAAGGGACATGCTTTGGGAAGTGGGAGATAAAGTGACAAAGGTTGTTCTCTTCAGAAAATAATCCTTCTATGGTATGTTGATAAAATTTGCTATAAGAAGAGTGACTTTGCCTCTTTAGCAGTTTATTTCCTATAATCATCTTTGATGGGACAGCTGATCCACATAGTATACCTCAGGTATTATCTAAGTGGAGATTGAATTACTTTTATACTACCACCAAATGTAAGAAAATAAAATAAAAAATTCAAGACTTTATTTCCCACATCATTTTATTTCCTTATGCCTGTTTGGAATAGTAACTACTACTTATTTTAATCTGTTTAAACTGCCTTTCCACAAATATACTAAATATAGGATTTAAATACTTAGAAAGAATGAGAAGATGCCATTGCACAAAGCTGCACTCATTAGCTAACCAAAAGAAAAACCTTTGGAAGAAAAAATTCACAAATGGCAAGACTTTGAAAAATCTACTTGTTATCTTTTCCACTCCAGTGATTTTAGACTTCCCCACCAAATTGAAACACCATTTTCTGAACAATAATGTAATACATTTTTGACATCACAAAGGAATGCTTTTAAGGCATAAAATGCATTTCCCTTATGTAATCAAAAACAAAACCCTATAAATTATAATGCAATGAACAGTCCAATTTCTCTATTGAATGTATTTTAATGATATGTGCTGATCAAGCTCTTAGTCACTTGTGCTAACTGTCTAGTGAAAGCTTTCTGAATCTGGCTTAACTCATATTAAATGCCCTGGTGGTGGCCCTGAAATAAAAAGAGAAGGGGAAAATTAATCCTAGCCTTTGTTTCCTTACATATTTTAATAAATGTTGCTGCACACTTCTAATACATCTATGTCTCACACAGAATGCCAAATGGTTTGATTCTTTCAATGAAAAGACCCAAGAACAAATTTACACATTAAAATGTAAAGCAATTCAACAGTGTAGGCAGTGTTTTCCAGAAGATGATGTGTTTTCTGCTTCTTAATAACTTTTCATAGTCATTTCAGCTTTATATATAAATAGACTTTGCTGAAAGATTTCAGAGTATCTCTTTTTTCACCTTTGCTACCTATGGATTGCAGAGAATGTCTTAGGACTATCTTGTATGTTCATATGTAACAGATTTCACTTCTTTAACACAATGAGTTGCAAGTTGATGGGGATATTAGCTATAATTTCCCATGAAACATTTGTACACATACAGAGAAAAATAAATAGAAAATAAAAAACAGGACTGCACCATTTTTTAGCCGAGATGTGCTTAAATACCAGAATACTAGAAGACATTGCAGCAGTCCATGAGATGACGGTTTCTGGGACTTCTTTAAAATGGGATAAAATAAAGGGGACTACCTACAAAAATATTAGTAAAGGGGACTCCCTATGGATGATAGCATTCAGCTTTCTAGCTGTCAGTATTCTTGTTTAAAGAAAAGGAATAGAGAAGCAGCTATAATGTAGACTCAGTACTGATACTTAAAATATAGTTGTCTTTGAGAAACAAAAATGCAACCATCTCATTGATAATAGTTTAATAAGTCTTCGGAATGGAAAATGAAGCAGGAAACTTCTTTTGGTGATAGATATCTGCTGTCTAGTGAAGTGGTAAAAGTAGAAACAGAGCACCATAAAACTATTGTGTATAAGGAAAGCAGACAGTGATGATTAGGACCACGTCTTTGGGCTCTGTGACTTGGGACAGATGACTTGACCATTATAAACCTCATATTTGATCTTCATGATAATATAATACTATAAAAAGGACTTTTCTAGTATTAGATTATCTGTGTGAAGAAACTCACTGAATGTTTTGCTGGCGTGTCAAGCAAGACCCATCACTGATAGGAGTTGGAACTTGGGTTGGGAGAACCATAGTTACCCTGCATTGAATGATGATATTCTCAAGATTGATGACACAGTGCTTCTTTCTCAATCCTAGAAATGCTTTTCCCATCTAAAGATTTTGAGTATAGGGGAACACCTTCAAATTTAGATTGGATTATTGAATAAAAAGTGTATACCTATTTCAACAATTTAGATGACTCTGCAGCAAGTAAATTTTTCTTACTGACCCTGTGTACTCATTCTTCAGTGCTAATAATGTGTCCTCTGCATTGTTTCTTTCACCAGCTTCCCAATTAATTTCAGTTTTGATATCTGAGCTTATAATTTATATGTGGTATAGGTATAAATTCCAATTTTTGACATGAAAAACTAAGACATAAATTATGCAAGGTTAGATGAATGGTAAACCTCAGAAATACAAATTCTTCTTTGTCTTGTTCCCCTTTGAGTTCTCTCTCCTTAGTCTGCTCATAATATCGCCCCTTTACCAGTGGTTCTTCACTTAGGATTATGGACCACATCAGTTAACCTGTCTGATTTTTACTACCATGTTTCTTAACATCTGCCATATGTAGTTTTGATGACCCTCAATTGAATGTCACTTCTTAACTTTTTTTTTGGAAAAATTGAGGTAGCTCTTTTTTTCCTCAAATTTTTTTGATTTGCCAGTCCTTTACATAATGATACAATTTTGGGAGTACAGCTCACACTTGCGTATGTGCACACGCTTCACTCGCCCTCCAACAAAGCTCCAGTGCCAGGGCCCTGTCACATTCCCTCTCTTTCCTCCTAGTCCCTCCCCCCTCACTATAGTTTTCAGAGACTAAGAATTATTATTTTTTACAGGTCTATTTTCTTTATGTTCCACAAATAAGTGAAACCATTGCAAAACTGTTTGATTTCTGCCTCAGTTCACTTACCTCAAGATCATTTATTTTTACCTAAAAGGCACTATTCCATCTGTTTAATAGCTGAGTGATATTTCATTAAGTATATAGTCCACAATTGAACTTCTCACCAGACCATGGGCATTTAGGTTGATTCCATGTTTTGACAATTGCGAATAATCCTACGAATGATTAGACGTGCATAAATCATTTATTAGTGTTTTCATATTTTTTGGCTAAAAGTGGTATTGCTGAACTATATGGCATTTCCACTTAGATTTTTTTTTTTTAAGATTTGTTTTTATTTATTTATTTATACAAGCACTGGGTACAGTCAGAAACGCGGGAGGGTGAGAGAATTCACCAGAGCCAGAGTGGGGAGCAAAGCAGGCAGAAGGACTGAAGTACACTCCTGAGGGGAGCAGCGGGCGGCAGGAGAGGTCTGCGCACCTCCTCCAGTGGCCAGGGAGCAGCCGGGGATTGAACCAGTGCTGCAGAGGCTGCAGGCAGCTTCACAACCCAGCACTCAACCGCTGCGCCACCAGGGAGGCCCTCCACTTCTTAGATTTTTAAGGAATTGCAGTGCAGTGTTCCAAAGACTGCATCAAATTACATTCCCACCAACAATGGATGGGTAGTCCTTTCTTTCCACATCCTCACTGGCATTTGCTGTTTCTAGTCTTTTTGATATAGGCCATTCTCACAGGGATGAGGTGATTTAATTGTGATCTTGATTTGCATTTCCCTTACTATAAATTATGTTGAATGTTTATTCATTTGCCTGCAGGTCATCTACCTGTCTTCTTTGGACATTGTTTATTTAGATCTTTTGCTCACTTCTTGACTGGATAAATTGTATGTTGAGTTGTAAGAATTTTTAATGTGTTTTGGAGAGTAAACTCTTGTCAGATGTTTGATAGCCATATATCTTTCAGGTGTTCTTTTTGTTTGTTTTGTTTTTCTTGTTTTTTTAGTACATAGTTACATTTGTTTACTTTTGTTTTTATTTACATTTGGATTTGAATTTCCACATCTTAAGGGTTGATGTCCAGGAGGATACCACTTTTCTTTTATGCATTTTTGGCTTCTGGTCTAAGTCTTTTCAATTGTGTCATTTTTGTTTGTTGTAATCCAGTATTATCTTCGTTTTAGAGGTGTGACTTTACACCTTTTCAGATATATGGTATCACACTATGGCCACCAGCAAAACACCCATATTTTTCCATGATAGTCCACTGGGTCCCTCCATATATTGCTCACCACTGCTCATTTTCCACTCTGCAAACATCAAAATTAAAGTCAGATTTTAAGGGCTTATTTTGACTTAGTTTTGTTTGTTCCTTTTTGATTGTTTCTTTGTCTTCCAAGTATAATTGAAATCATCCAGCATTTTTCCTTATGACTTATTTTTCTCAGCATAATGCCTTCCACTTCTAACAATGTGCTCAAAAATGGCAGAAGTATATCCCTTCATAGTGTTCTGTTGTATAAATATACCACATCTTAATCCACTCATCTGTCCTTGAGCAGTTAGGTTGTTTCCATAACTTGGCTATTGTAAATAGCGCTTCAGTGAACATAGGAGTGCATATATCCCCTCAAATGAGTGTTTTTGTATTCTTCAATTACATAGAGAAGGGGAATTGCTAGGTCATATGGAAGATCTACTTTTAAAATCTTGAGAACCCTGACACTATGTTCCATAGGGGTTGGATCCATCTATATTTCTAAGAACAGTGTAGAAGTGTTCCTATTTCTCTACATCCTTGCCAATACTTACCATTTTGGGTCTTTTTGATATGGGCCATTCTCAGGGGAGTGAGGTAGCAAATCTTTCTGGTTTTGATTTTCATTTCCCTAACTAGTGATGAAGAAAATCTTCTAATGTCCATTAGCGATCTGTATGTCTTCTTTGGAGAAGTGCCTATTTAGATCTTCTGCTCTATGATTTGGGTTGTTCTTTTTGTTGTGTGAGTTCTTTGGAGACCTAGGATATTAGTTCATTTTTGATTTTATACCATACAAATATATTCTCCCCCTAGTAGGATATTATTTGTTTTCATGGTATTTTCTTTTTTTTTTCTTTTATATATTTTTACATAATTTTTCATTTTTGTGCAATGTATGTGTTTTCATCTTGGTTATATTCTCCATACAAGTCCCACCCCCCCCTCTTATTTTGACTGTAATCCCCCCTACCCCATACCCCCATAGTGTGTCTCTGGTTTATAGTTGCTTGTTGACTTTGATTTTTACTTTATTATAATTAGTCTTTTTCCTGGTCCCTTATTTAAGTTTTCTAAATTCCTGCTATGAGTGAGGCCATCCATTATTTTTTTTTTCTTTTTCTTTCTGGCTTATTTCACTGAACATGATCCCTTCCAGCTCCATCCACGTTGCTGCAAATTGCATGAGTTTATCTTTTTTAATTGCTGAGTAACATTCCATTGTGTATATGTACCACATCATCTTGATCCAGTCATCTATTTTTGGGCATTTGGGTTGTTTCCATAGCATAGCTATTGTAAATAGTGCTGCAATAAACATAGGGGTGCAGGTTCCCTTTTGAATTAATGTTTCTGTGTCCTTTGGGTAAATACGTAGGAGTGGAATTGCTGGATCATATGGAAGCTCTATCTTTAGTAGGTTGAGGAATCTCCAGACAGCTTTCCATAGCAGTTGGACCTGTTTGCACTCCCACCAGCAGTGCAGGAGAGTTCCTTTTCCTCTGCATCCTCACTAACAATTGTTGTTGCTAGTTTTTTTTTTTTTTTAATAGAGGCATGTTTTATTTATTTATTTGTTTGTTTGTTTTCGTTTTATACATGCACTGGGTACAGTCAGAAGCGCGGGAGGGCGAGAGAATTCACCAGAGCCAGAACGGGGAGCAGAGCAGGCAGAAGGACCGAAGTACACTGCTGAGGGGAGCAGCGGGCGGCAGGAGAGGTCTGCGCACCATGTGGGACCCTCCTCTGGTGGCTGGGGAGCAGCAGGGGATCGAACCAGCGCCTCAGAGGCCGTGGGCAGTTTCGCAACCCAGCGCTCAACCGCTGCGCCACCGGGGAGGCCCTGTTGCTAGTTTTTTTTAATATGTGCCATTCTCACTGATGTGAGATGGTATCTCATTGTAGTTTTGATTTGCATTTCCCTGATTACAAGTGATGTGAACATTTTTTCATGTGCCCACTGTCTGCCCCCGCAATGGCTGGATCCCCCTCTTTCATGGTATTTTCTTTAGCTGTATAGAGCTTTCTAGTTTGATGTAGTGCCATTTGTTTATTTTTGCTTTTGTGTCCCTTGCTGTTGGCATTGAGTCTCTGAAGACATTCCTGGAGCCACTGTCATATAGTGTTTTGTCTAAGTTTTCTTATTTTTTTTTTTAAGGTTTCAGTTCTTACATCCAAGTTTTTGATCCATTTTGAATAAATTTTTGAACATGGTGAACAATAGTGGTCCAGTTTTTTTTTTTTTCTTTACATATGGTATACAGTTTCCCCAACATTATTGTTGAAGAGAATTTCATTTCTTTATTGTATAGTCATGGCTCCTTTGTTGTAGATTAACTGTCCATTTATGAGTGGATTTATTTATGAGATCTCTCTTATTCCATTGGCCTATTTTTCTATTTCACTTCCAACACCATATTATTTTGAGTATTATCATGGTGCAGTATAGCTTGAAGTCAATGAGTATAATAACTCCATTTTTCATTTTTCTCTAAGGGACTGCTTTGGCTATTTGGGAGTCCTTTGTGGTTCCACACATATTTTGTGGTTTTTTATTGTTCCTTAAAAAATTTCATGGGGATTCTGTTAGATATTACTTGTTCTTGATCTTTAAATTACTTTACCTAATATGGCCATTTTAACAATGTGTATTCCTCCAATCCATGAACACCATATATCTTTCCATTTCATTGTGTCTTTTATTTTCTGTGACATTGTATTAAAGCTTTCACCTCCTTTACATTTACTCACAGGTATTTCATCCTTTTTTGGTGCAATTATAAGTGAATTACTTTCTTAATTTCTCTTTCCTCTAATTGTTTGCATATAGAAATAGAACAGATTTTTGTGTATTGATTGTGTAGCCTGCTAATTTACTGTGTTCACGTATTTTTTTTTTTTTTGTCATTTGGATTTTCTATGTATGTTATGTGGTCTGAATACTGACAGTTTTTCACTTATTTTCCAATTAGCATTAATTTTACATATTTTTCCATAGTTGCTCTAACCAGGATTTTGAATACTCTGTTAAACAGAAGTTCTTAAAATGTATATTCTCTTGTTCCTGATCTTAGAATAAATGTTTTCAGTTTTTGCCATCAAGTAAGATATTGACTATGACTTTGTGTCATATATGCCCTTTTATATGTTGAGATATGTTCCTTTTATTCCCAACTTATGAAGAGTTTATCACAAAGTATGTTGAAACTTGTCAAATTCTTTTCAATGTCTATTGAAGACATCATGTGATTTTTAATGTTCTTTTTGTTGATGTGGTAAATAACATTGATTGCTTTACATATGTTGAACTAAAACTTGCATTTCTGGAATGAATCTTACTTGATGAATGATTCTCTAAATATATTGCTGGAATCTATTTGTCAAAATTTCGTGAAGAAATTTTGCATCTACGTTCATTAGGGAAATTGGTCTGGAGTTTTCCTTTTTGTGATGTCCTTGTCAGCTTTTGGTAATAGAGTGATGTTTTCCTCCTAAAATGTGATCTGGAGTAAGCCCCATGTTTGAATTTTTGGAAAAATTGGAGAAACATAGGTTGTAGGTCTTTTTGGAAAATTATGTATAATTCATCAGTGAAGTCATCTGGTCTTGGCCTTTTGTTTATAGGGAGATTTTGATTTTCAATTTCAACATTATTATTTGATTTTTTTTTCTTTATTTCATCCTACTTCAGTCTTGGAAGGTTAATTGTTGCTAAAAGTTTGCCCATTTTTTCTACTTGTCTAATTTGTATGTAGATATTCACAATAACATTTCATGATCTTATATACTTTTATAATTAACTTCACCTCTTTCTGATTTCTCCTTATTTCCTTAGCCTAATTAAAGTTATATCAATTTAGTTTTCTTTATTTATAATTAGGGGAAAAGTTAATCAAAACCTCCCTCTTCTGCCATGCCATTGGTAGAGTCTCTAGGTAACTCCTTTTAACTCAGAAACTTTACTACAAGTTGCCACTATATATAAACAAATTCATAACAGATTGTTTCTTTCCAAAGTACCTACTACTGTTTTCATTGATCTCCTAAACTTTTTAATTTCTAATTCATTATTTAAGCTCTAATTTTTATTATTTCTTTCCTCCTATTGATCTTTTTTAAAAAAAGATTTATTTATGCATACAAGAACTGGGGTATAGGCCAGAGGTGTGGAAGTGAGAGGATTCACCAGAGATATAGTGGGGAACAGAACAGGCAGATTGACTGAAGTACACTGCTGAGGGGACCAGTGGGCAAGACAAGAGAGGTCTGCTGTGCCGTGTGGGTAGCTCTCTGGCTGGGGATGGAGCTCATGCTGCAGTGGCGGCAGAGAGCATTATAGGTTGTGTCTTAACCCCTGCACTACCAGGGAAGCCCTGATCTTTTTTTTTTTTTCCTTCTTTCAGATGAGATTCTTGTATGCGTAACATAGATTGGTCATATTTTTTAATCCAATCTGTCATTCTGTCTTTTGATTGGTGAGTTTTGTCCATTCATGTTTATGTGCTTATTGCTATACACACAGTCAACACTCTCCAAGTTCTAATGGTAGTTTTTAAGTATGTGTAATAGGCTAGATTGTAGAAATTGGGGGGTGAATATTTGTTCCTAACAGATAATCTATTTCATTCCTGAAAATATTTGACATTCTTGAATATATGTTAGATGTGTTGGGGTTATATAAAGCAACTGCTACAGTCCCTAAACACATAGAAAACTTTCAAATTAGTTTACTTAAACTCATTTTGTTCAATATTTGAATAAAAATAGACAGTCATAATTCCTCTGTTCTAAATTCCATGATTTGTCTACTGGGGGTTAGGTGACAAACACTGATTTGACCACCTTTTCCCATGCTTCTGGCTTGAAATATGTGGGAAGCTGTGGCATTTCTGAAGCGCTGATCACTTACACGTCTTCCATGTCCAAATATCCACTGTGTTGTAGTTAATAATGCACAATTCTCTCATTTACAACATAGAATGTGTCATCTACAATGGTGAGAGTTTTGCTTCATCTCCAACTTAATGTTCTTTATTCTTTCTTGCATAAATCCTCTGATGTCATCTTCCAGTACTTTGCTGAATAAAAGTGCTGGGAGTAAGAAACCTTTGCTAAAGTGTTAGCCTTATGCTATTGAGTATGAGCATAACTATAGGCTGGTCCTATTCTTTATTATGTTGATGTATGTTTCTTTCAATACCTACTTTTTAGGCATTTTGTTATAAATGGTTACTGTATGTTGACAAATGCTTTTTCTCCAAATTATGAAGTGATCATATGATTTTATATTTCATTCTATTATTGTGATATATCACATTGATTTTGTGAATACTGATCATCCTCCCATTACTGGAATGAAAATTACTTGTTCATGTTATAGGATCCTTTTAATGTATTATTGAATTTGGTTTGCTAATTTATTGAATAATTTTACATTTATATTCATAATACATATGGGCTTTAGCTTTTTTTAATGGTCTCTTTATCTTATTCTGCTATCAAGGCAATGCTGGTCTCATAAAATAAGTTTAGAAAGTTTCCCTCCTATTTTTGAAAAAGTTTGAGAAGGATTAATAATAATTTTTCTTTAAATATAGTTCAAATGTACCAGCAAAGCTTTATTTGTGTTTCTCTTTGTGTTTCTTGTTTCATTTGTGACTCCAGATTCTGTGTGTGTGTGTGTGTGTGTGTGTGTGTGTGTGTGTATATATATATATATATGTATAAGTATATGTATAAGAAGATTTGAGTTTTAGGAGCCTCTTATATCATTCTTTTACTGGAGTTCCCCAAATCCATCTTAATATGATTTATGAACAAGTTTTCTCATCTATATTCTAAATATTGTCAGCAAAATTAACATCTTTAATTACATAATTTTAATGATTTTACTGCATTATAGAATATATATTGAGTGAATTCCCTATTAGGGGTAAGTCATTCCTAAATTTAGAAAACTCTAAAGCATATATTTATAAATTTTTGCCCACAATTTTTCTTCAATATCCATAATGTCATAAGGACAAGTTCCTAAAGATATGATTATAGATCTAAAGCATGCCAAATCTTAAACCATTAATTATTGCCAAATGTCCCCCTGAAAATACGTAACAATTTAGCCTCTCACCAGCAAGGCATGAGTATTTTCTCTTTGGCCTTCTAGTTAAATCATTGCTAAAATATATTTGTCTGGGAGGAAATAAATTACATCTTATTTTAATGCAGCTTTTTAGATATTTTAGCTTTGGAAATTGTGACTACTTTTTAAGCTTATTTTTACTATACCAAAGATATGCAGATATATATTAAAAATCAATTTTATAGTATTTTTCTTCAAATTTGTGATTTGAGGAGTAATGGTAAATTGGAATGTGCAGTTACTTTCTTTAAATCACAATTCTTTTAGTATAGAGGTGAAATAACATAGCTTCAATTTATTCTCATTGGAGAATTCAAAACATTGGGTCTCAAATCATTTTCTTATCCCTCAATAAAATGTCATGCAACTTATTGCCTCTTGGAACAAAGAAAATTTCATGTCAAATTACAATTAGGAAAAATGATTTTTTTAAATGCCAATTATCTCAATAACAACTATCTAAATAGATTGAGTGACTTATTGAAAAGACATTCAGATCTTTTTCTTAGAACCATTAACAGAATATCTTTCAAACCTTCCCAAAGTTTTGAGATATCTGAATTTCACTTTGAAGATTTCCACCCAACAGCTCTAATTTTCTTAAACAGAATGTTAAAGATGTTCCTTCTCACTTGTTCACCAGCTCCAGGGAAACTGTGTCCCCTGTCACTGATACATTCAACAGTGAGTTTAAGTCCTAAAGCAAAACAGCATTTAGTCTTGACTTTAAAATCTGGAAAGGTTTACTAGCATGAGCTTCAATCATTTGAAATCCTATTTACCTTGTTAGCTCATCCTAGCATCCTTCACTGTTCATCTAATTGGATCTGATCCTTCAAATCTCCACTCACTTTCACCTCATCTCAGAGGACTTTCCTATTGCCCTATAGAAAGTGGGTCCCTTGTTACTGTGAGTCAGATCTGTTCTTTTCCTTCCTGGTACTCATACCCACTCACTCTCTAAGCATACTTGTTGTTTTCTCCCTAGGGTTAAAACTTCTGGAGGGCAGTCTTATAGCTCTCTTTATACTGAACCTAGTTGTTGTATAAATGGAATCAATGCAACTTTAATGTCCTGAGCAAAAACATGAAGACTTAAAGGATTGATTCATCATAAAATAAAAGATTAAGAAAAAGATTGTGATTTTTTTTTTAAGATTTATTTATTTATTTATACAAGCACTGGGTACAGTCAGAAGCGCGAGGGGAGCAGTGGACGAGGCAGGAGAGGTCTGTCGCGCCATATGGGGCCCTCGCTGGAGGCTGTGGATTGAACCGGTGCTGCAGAGGTTGCTGGGCAGCTTCGCAGCCCAGCACTCAAATGCTGCGCCACCAGGGGAGTCCCAAGACTGTGATTCTTGCATGAGTTTTCTACAAATTAAATATTTTTCTTATTTCTTGAAATTCTGTTCATAAAGTGTGAGTAGAATATAAGTGCATTTGATAAATTCATGGGGAAAAATATAAGAAATTCGGACACTTTGATGATCTGTAACATTTGAGATTGTATCCTGTAGACAGCCATTCTCCCTCTGATCTAATTTGGAAGATAAGAACAGGATGGAACAAGGGGCATCACTTTGTAATTGATGTGAATGCAAGAGTCACTATGTTACATCAAATAGGAAGAGGAATAAAATAATAGAAAAAAAAATCAATATGACATGACACAACTTTTCTAATTTTTAGAGTTCTAGGACTTGAACTTGGTACTCTTTAACCAAGTTAGGATCATAGAATAAAGCCTAGGAATGACTTGTTAAAAAACAAGCAAAAAAGTACACATGATTCTGGATTTCAATTATTTGCTCCAAAAGGTCTAGTATCATCAAAACAAATGTACTTACTATGATAAAATGTGTATATTGTTGGTAATGTGATGTGTAAAGGTGAATATGTTTTTTTTTTTATGTGGAAGTTTCTCTTCTATCTTATTAACATCAGATAAATTGCTTAGCTTTTTCATAATGGTATTAGAATGTAAAGGATTGGGAGTTTTAAAAATAGATAATGTGTGAGTGCAGGTGTATGTGGCTTTATTCTAACTGAATATAGAATTCACTTTTCAGCAATTGGAATATGTCTTTAAGTATTTTAAATGTGTCATCCTACTGCATTCTGACCTCCATGGTTTCTGATGAGCAAACAGCTAGTAATCTCATTGAGAATCTCTGGCATGTGATAATTCACTTTTGTATTGCTGCTTTCAAGAATCTTTATCTTTGACTTTGACATTTTTTTTTTTCTTTTAACACTTGTTATATGTGACTAGGTATGGAATTTGTGATGGTTAAATTTTTGTGTCACCTTGATTGGGCTGGGGTGCACAGGCATTTGACCAAACATTATTCCGAGTGTATATATAGAGGCATTTTTTATGAGATTAACATTTGAATTAATAGATTAAGTAAAGCAGGTTGTATTCTCTAATATGGATGGTCCTCATCCAATTAATTGCAGACCTGAAGAGAATAAAAGGACTTGAGTAAAGGGGACTGTTCTGCCTGGCTCTTTGAGCCAGAACATCACTCTTCTGCACTTGAATTAGAAATATACCAATGATTCTCCCAGTCTCTAACTTTCTGCTTGCAGAAATTAAGACTCCTCCTCCACTATAACCATGTGAGCCAATTCCTTGTAATAATTCCACATAATGCATGTGCATTTATGTACTTTTATATAATATATTCACTGAAATATTAGCCCATGATGTGATGATAATAAACTGATGGAATTAGGAGGCAGGACTTTTGGGATTTGACATGATTAGATCCTGATAATCAGCTCATGAATGGAATTTGTGCCCTTACAAAAGATGGTCCAGAGAGATCCCTCATCCTCTTTAAGTATGTAATGACAAAGGGGAAAGGTGCTTCCTGGTGTAGGTCCTCACTAGCCACCATGCCAAAGTTCCTGGCACCATGATCTTGGAATTCCCAGCTTCCGGAATTGTGACAAATATACTTATTGTTTATAATCCACCCAATCTATGCAGTTTGTTATTGACACTAATTGTCAAGACTGACAATTAGTACCAAGTTGTGGTGGTTCTGCTGTGAAAGTGGCTTTGGAACTTGGTAACAAGGAGAGGCTGGAATTAGTGTGAGGGGCATATTAGAAAAAGCTAATTTGCTGCGAATGGATATGTAAAGGTAATTCTGGTGAGGGTGCCAGGAGAGGAAGGGAGTCTTGCTTTTCCTAGAGGATGCCTGTGTGGGCATGGACAGGATGATAGGAGAAAGATGGACAGTAAAGGCTAGTCTGATGGCTCAGATAGAAATGAGGAACATGCTTAAGACTGGAGGAAAGACTACCATGGGTATAAAGTAACAAAGCACTTCAATGAATTATGTTTGTATCCATGCTATGCAGAGGGTAGCACTTGGAAGCAATAAAACTGGATATATGATAAAAGAAGTAAGTGTTGAAGGTATTGCTCGGTTTCTTTTGAATGCTTACAGAAAAATTAAAGGAAAATAACTTAAAGATATAATTGTTAAAAGGGAAATACCTTAAAAATATGGAAAATGTTCCATCTGTCCACATTAAAAGAAAAGAGATAAACTCTTTAGGAGAGAACACAAAGTTTGGTCAGGGCATACTGATTTCCAAGGAGGAACCAAAACTGCCTGGCTCATGTTGAAAACACTGCTCCCTGAATTTAGTACCGCATACCCCAGGTGTTTCAGGGGCAACTTCAGTGCTCTGTTGTAGCAGCATGAGCTTCTCCAGGCCAAATATGGGTGGCATGGCTCACTTTATCTATTTTCGGAGGGTAAAGTCTCCCTGAGTGAAGGGTGAACATTCCAGTAGACACCTGCTGCAGACATGGGTCCATCATGCAGAGATTGCCAAGTGGGACAATATTCAGTGGATTTTTCAGGTAGGTTGCTCTCAATGATCCTGGCTGGCATGCAGTTCTGACCAGGTCAAGCTATAGGCATATGACTCAAAACCATAGTGTTGTGCCTGGCCTATGCTTAGCAGTAACATAGGTACGGGTAGAGTCAATGCCTTGGGGACCATACCACTATCTCAATGTAACAGGAGGGCAGGACCCCCATCCAAGTAGATCAAAATGTTTTGGAATTATTGGAATGTATAACCCCTATATCCTTCCCTAATTCTGTTTCAGAATGAGAATAGATAACCTCTGTTGGTCCTACCAATGTATTTTGGTTTGCTTGATTTTACAGTTGAGGAGCAATTTTCCTCAGAATGAAGCTTGACAACTCTATCTTACTTGGAAATATTATTTTTTAAAAGATTTATTTTTATTGATGCATACAAGAACTGAAGTGTAGGCCAGAAAAGGGGGGTGGGAATGGTGAGGAGTCACTGGAGACATATTAGGGAGCAGAATGGATGGATTTACTGAAATACACTGCTGAGGTGAGCAGTGGGTGAGACAGGAGAAGTTGGCTCTCTTCCTGGGTAGGATAAAACATGTGTCCCAGTAGCTGGTGACAGCTTGATAGCACTGAGACTTTAACCCCTGCACCAACAGGGAGGCCCTTTACTTAGAAATATTTTTACTAAGATTTTAAAGTTGGTGCTGAAACAAGTTCAGACTCTTGGGGCTACTGAGATGAAGTGAAAGTATTTTGCAAGCAAGAAGGGTGTGCATTTTGGGTTATGTAGAGCAAAATGCTATGGGCTGAATGCTTTACTCCCCTCAAAATTCGTATGTCGAACCCCCAATGTAATGGCATTAGCTGTTGGGCTTTTGGGACGTTATTAGGTCATAAGGGTGCAGTCTTCATAAATGGAACTCGAATTCATGCTTTTGTTAAGATCTACAGAAACCCCCTCACACACTTTCACCATATGAGAATATAGTGAGAAGCTATAGTCTCTGGGCCAGGAAGTGGGTCCTTCCTGTCCACTGTGTCAAACCTATGTGTTCTCAGCCACCACACTGTGTAAAATACACTTATTGTTTAAAATCCACTCAGTTTGTGGTATTTTTTTAAACAACTCAGATGACTAAGACATAAATATAGACACACTCAAACATATACACTCACATCCCTTTGGGTGGTTCTCTGGAAAATTCTAATTCTTTTGAGTTTATCCTATTTAGGGTTTATTAAATATGTTGGATATGTATACCAGTGTTTTTATCAAAATTGGGACACTTTATGCACATGATGGTGTGTTTGATGGGATTCCATAAATTTTATTTATGTATGTCCTTTTCTGTTCATCAGACTGGATGATCTTCACAGACTTACTTTCCATTTTTCTGGTTCTTCTCACACCTCATATCCAAATTTTTTTTAAAGATTTATTTATACAGACAAGAGCTGCGGTACAGGCCAGAGATGCAGGAGGTGAGAGGATTCACCAGAGACAGAGTGGGGAACAGAACAGGCAGACTGACTGAAATATACTGCTGAGGGGAGCAGCGGGCAAGTCACGAGAGGTCTGATGGGCCATGTGGGTTGTTCCCAGGCTGGCTGGGGGATCAAACTTGTGTTGCAGAGGGTGCACTCAGCTTCATGGTGTGGTGCTTAACCCCTTGCAGCACCAGGGAGGTCCTCATATCTGAATTTAAGTGAATTTTTCAGTTATGAATTTTACTCTAGACTTTCCATTTGATTTTTGAAAAGTAACTTCTCTTTATTATGATCTGTACTTGACAAGACAGCCTTCTTATACGTTCCTTGGGTTCTTTGTCTAGTAACACCTATGGCTGGGATTTCTCAGGAAAGTTCCTTTTGATCTTTTTTGTTTGTGTACAGAGCACACTTATTTCCTTACATATCTCATTTTGCTGTTGACAAGATATTTTAAACACCATAATGTGGAAAAAAAATGTGGAAATCAGACCTTTCTCCCTCCAGAGTTTATCACTTTTGTGTCATTGCTTGTTTGTTGAGTGACTTTTCTGAACCAACTCTGAAAAATCTATCCTTTGTAATGTGTGGCTATGAGATCTCTACTTGGTCCACTTAGTAGTCAGTTAACCTTGCACAGACTTCCTCGAACACAGGCAACAATGATTCTCCAGTTTTTTGCTAAGGGACTCTGTGTGGGGAGAGGGGAAATGCTTTAGTACTCAGAGTTGACAATACTGCCTTTGCATTTATTTCCCACTTGTGCAGAGAGCTTTAATACAGCCAGAGGTCAGCATCTAGGGCATTCTCAGTTCTTTTCCAAATATGTGTATAGTTCTGGGCATGTATACAGAAGACATGATGTGCATGGCCTTCTGGATAACCACAAATGTATGTTAGACCTTTCTAGAGTGAATCAGTTGCCTCTAAGTGTTTTTGATGAATGCATGAAAAACAGGCTTTGGACACAGGGAGAGCTCCACTCAGGTTAAGTAAAGACATTCTTGCAAGTGGGTCTTTTGGAAAACCACCAGGCAGGTCAAATAATGTTAATTTTCCAGGAATGAATCTTTGAAGGGACTCCATTGCCATTCAGCCTCCCCAGTTGCTGCCAGGCTGCTGCTTTTCACCATTATTTTAGGTTACTGATATTCAAAACTACAGGGAGCTTGATGAGTGGTCGAAGGATGTTAGAAAAAGAACAGGTTGCACAGCACAAAGCTTTCACTTAGCAAGAATCAGTAGGGTATTTTTTTTTTAAACTTTTGTTTCAAAGATTTCTGTAAACTCTTAGTTGACTGCAAAATTCTGGAAAATGTTAATTCTGACATTTCTGGCCAGTTTTCTAATTTTTATAGGGAGTTATGGAGGTTCCTAATTGACCATTTACACTGACTACATGCTGTTTCTTAAATAAGATTTCACCTTAAATGTAATATTAACAGACAGCTTTAGAGTGTCAAAATTAATGTGTTTTTGAAAAGAAAAAATATTCAGAACTTATCAGGGATTTTATTTTTACATATTAAAAAAGAATATTTCCAAATACAATTTTTAATGTATGGTGCCCCTTATGGATTATATGGCCTTAGCTGTGAATACTCATTCTATAGGAAATACCCTCATATTGATAGTCTCATGGGCCCTTACAGAACCAAAAAGGGGTCCTCCTCCTCAAGCTGTAAAGGATCGATGAGCCACAGGATTCAGCAAAAGATGGGGCAAAGTTTGCAAGAACCAAATAAAGATGAGTAAGCAAGAAGCCAGAAAACAGGCTGCATCACAGACAGAATCTCATAGTTCCTCAGAAGTAGAAAATAGCCAGACTCCAAGATGAAACCCAACAAACACATAGGATTTTAGGAGTTTTATTGTTTTCCTTTTTTTAATAAATAAAGAAAATGCAATAACAGTGTTTATTGGTGGAAGCTTTATAGCTCTACTGTGGTTAGGGGGTACTTCCTTCCCCCCTTTTGTTCAAAAAATATGAACTTAGAAAAAGCCAATTTCATGTGCTGTTAATTTAATTCTCAACAATAAAACCTTACTTCTACTGATGGAAAATGAAATTACCCTTTCTATACCCTTTTTATCTGTCAATTTAATGCTGCTTCTTCCACCCCAAAATAAACCGTGCCCATTATTTGGCATATATCCTCATCTCTTGGCAAAATTAAAAAATAGATGGGAAGTAATACTAGAAAATTCTGTCACTTAAAGTTGTTGACACAATGACCCTGAGAGCAATGCTATCAAAGTTCACACCTCCAATGAAATGATAATTATTATGGATATGTGTGCTATTGCTTCTGCATTTAAGGGGATATGTGGACGCTTGATATTCACGACAATCAAGTACAGCAACAACACCTATAATATTTTAACCCAGCTTTAGGTGAGTCTATGTATCTTATGCCCTATGTTCTTTAGCTTTCTTGGCAGAAAAGAATCAAGTTGTTAGTAAAAGATAAAAATTTGGGAGATAGGAGATGATACTATATAGAAATTGTTCTCCCATTGGCTGAAATGCTGGTCAAATGATTTCAAGGTCTTGGAGTCAAAGATAAACATTGGCTCCTTGCACATTAAATATTCATACAATGCAATCTTTAAATGATTCAGACTTCTTGTTCTCCTTATAGATTCCGTATTTAGGCAGTTACAGAAATCCATTATTCAAGACATAGATTAGAGTACAGGAACTGATTTTTAGGTATTATTAAACACTATTTTAAAACATAAATTTATACACACACACACACGTGTGTGTGAGTGTGCATACATTTAAAATAAATATAGGTCTTTGAAAAAAGCAGTTTGATAAATAACTCTTCTCTAGCATACTTTGGGGGGGGGGAAACAGAAAAAGGTCAGACATAGAGTAGTTAGAAAAATAAGAAAAGATAAAACCAAAGTAATGGAATAGTATACATGCAATTCATAGTAATACAATTAAAAACCTGGAAATGGTCAACGATTTCCTAGACATGCACAATTAGCAAAATTCAGGGAAAAAAAGTAACTCTAGTTATCAGTTGCCTCAGAAGAAACTAGAATAGTAAGTTCTGCCATTAAAAAGCTAAAGTCCAGGTAGTTTCACTGTGAACTCCACCTGAGTTTTAGTGAGTATACAATTTCAATAATATTTAAAATATTATAGGTGTTATAAAAAGATGTATAATTTGCCAAATGACTTTACTAAAACAAATGAAGAACAAAAAACAATCTTGAAACAAAATCTTAGAGAAATTCGTATAGTTGAAATTAGTCTTCATAAGTTGTTAACAAATATAATGCAATGGTATGTAAAAAACTTATTTTTTGATGTTATTTATTCCAAAAATCAAGGAAGATTCAATATTAGAAAACCAGTAAGTACATGTAAAACATGTAAATTCAAGGGAAAAAAGCATGAATAATAAATGCTGTAAAGTTATTCTCTGAAATCAGTCATTTTCATTCAAAACAAATAATTTAGAAGAATCTAAGCAAAGAAAAACAGAAAATGTATTTTAATTGTTCTAATTTTATTGACTTTCCAATAATTTACATAACTGATTTTCAGATTACAAATTCACACCTTCCTGTGCACATGATACAGTCATCCTCCACCAAAACTCCAGTGCCAGTTCTCAGTCTCCTAAACTCTCCTCTCTACTCCTATACCCTCTGGTATCCTTTATGTTTTTCAGATTCTATGAGTTATTTTTGTTATTTTCTAGTTTGTTAGGTGATTTAGTTCAGTAAATTAGTGAAACCATTTAGTAACTATCTTTCACTTTCTGCCATATTTTACTTAGTGATCATCTCAAAACCTGTCCATGCTGTCCAAAAAGACACTATTCCAGCTTTTTAAATAGCTAAATCATATTCATTACATATGCATTCCATAATTTTGTTATCCACTTATCTATTAAAGAACTTTTAGGTTGATTCCATGCCTTGGGTATGTATAGAACATAGAAGTGCATAAATCTATTTGTTTTAGTGTTTTCATACTGGCTGGGGAGTAACCTAGCAGTGGTTTTGCTGAATCCTATGGTATTTTCTAATTTTAGTTTTTTAAGGAATCGCCATACCATTTTACACAGAGGCTGCACCCAGTTGCATTCCCACGAGTGTTTCTCCTCTGCATACTGGCCAACATTTGCTACTTTCAGTCTTTTATATATAGACCAATCTCATAAGGCTCGGCAATGCGTTTTTTAATTGCATTTCCATTAGAAGTTATATTAAACATTTTTAAATGTGCCTTTAATTCCTCTGTATGTCTTCTTTGAAGAAATGTCCATTTTAGGTCTTTTGCCCATTTTTTTTTAAGATTTATTTATTTATACAAGTACTGGGTACAGTCAGAAGCGCAGGAGGGTGAGAGAATTCACCAGAGACAGAGCAGGGATCAGAACAGGCAGACTGATGAAATACACTGCTGAGGGGAGCAGTGGACGCGGCAGGAGAGGTCTGTCGCGCCATGTGGGACCCTCGCCCAGTGACCGGGGATCAAACTGGCACTGCAGAGGCTGCGGGCAGCTTTGCAACCCAGACCTCAAACGCTGTGCCACCAGCAGAGGCCCTCCTTTGCCCATTTTTTATGAGATTTTTTTGTTGTTGAGTCATCAGTTCCTTGTATTATGGAAATGAACCCCTTGTTGGAGGTACAATGTACAAAAATCTTCTCTATATCTATAGGTTGACTTTTTGTTTTTGTGGTAGGTTTTTTGGTACAAAAAAAATTTTATATTGATTTAGTCCTACTTGTTTATCTTGGTTTTGTCTCTCTGTCAGGATTGCATCCCCAAATACATCTCTATGGTTGATGGCAAGTATGCATCACTATGTTTTTATGTTTTCTTTTATGTAGTATACGGTTTCAGGATTTTATAGTCACGTCTTGCTCCATTTTCAAATAAGTTTTATGTATGAAGTTAGGTAAAAATCTAGATACTTTTTTTTTTTAAACACACTCAGCTGTCCAGGTTTCCCAGGCCACTTGTTACAGAAGCATTCCTTTTTCCATTGCATCACATGGCTCCTTTGCCAAAGTTCATTTGTCCATATTTATGTGATTTATTTCTGGGCTCTCTGGTCTATTCCACTGGTCTTTGTGTTCTTGTCTCACTATCATAGATTTCTGAATAGTATTGCTTTGTAAGAGAGTTGGATGACAAGTAGTATGACACCTATATTTTTCATCTTAGGACTGTTTTACTTATTTGGGGTTTTCTGTAGTATCATAAAAAAATTATTCTTTGTTCTTGTTCCTTGAAAAATGTCATTATGATTTTGATGGGAATTGCATGAATCCTGGAAATTGCTTTAGTATATAGCCATTTTAACAAAGCTTATTCATCCAGTTCATGAGCACAGGATATGCTTCTTTGTGTCTTCTTTTATTTCCTATGATACTTGTCTTATAGTTTTCAAAGTATGGTCCTTTCCCCCCTTTAAATTTACTTCCAGGTATTTAATCCGTTTTGTGTGATGTAAATGGGTTTGTTTCCTTAACATCTCTTTTCTCTAATTCATTGGTTGCTTGTGGAAATGCAACAGATTTTCATTGATTTTGTATCTTAACACTTTACTGCATTCATATATTATTTCCAGCAGTTGTTTTCTGTCTTACTTGTTTTTGTACAGTCTATAGATTTCTTATGTATAATATGTTCTATGTAAAGAGTGACAATTTTTTTTTTCCTCCCTAAGATTGATTTATTCATACAAGAACTGGGATACAGGCCAGAAGTGCCAGGGTGGGGGGTGGGGGTGAGGGTTTGGGATGAGTCACCAGAGAGTGTGGGGAGCAGAACAGGTAGATGGACTGAAATACACTGCTAAGGGCAGCGGAAGGGCAGCACAAAAAGTCTGCTGTGCCATGTGGGTTAGCTGCCTGGCCAACAGGGATCAAATTCTTGCTGTAGTGGCTGTGGTTAACTTCATAATGCTTCTACTTAACCCCTTGTGGCACCAGGGAGGTCCCAAGAATGAATGATAGTTTTGCTTGTTTTCCAATTAAGAGTCATTTTATGCCTTTTTCTTGCCTAATTGCTCTGACTAGGATATTGGATACAATGCTGAATAGTCCTGAAACTGGACTTTGTCTTGTCTCTGATTTTAGGATAAATGCTTTTAGTTTTCCACCACTGAATATGATGTTGGTTGTGGATTTTTATATTTTTTATATGTTGAAATATATTCCTTTTATTTCCAATTTATTGAGTCCTTATCATAAATGTGTGTTGACTCTTGCCAAATGTCTTTTCACTATTGAAATGATCATGTAATTTTTATCTGTTTGTTGCTGACATAATTTACATTGATTTGCATATACTGAATGGAACTTGCATTTTTGAAATGAATCCGACTTGGGCATAATAAGTGAGTCTCTTAATAAATTGCTGTATTCTATTTCCCAAGATTTTGTGAAGGATTTTTGTATCTGGTTCATCAAGTATACCAGCCTAGAATTTTCTTTTATTTATGCTGTCCTTTTTTTTGGTATCAATCAAGGTAATGACATCAAAAATATGTTTGGAAGCTTTCCTTACTCTTCAATATTTTTGAAGAGTTTGGAAAAGATAAATATTAGATCCTCCAAGAAGGTTTGGTGGAATTCATTAAAGGAGACAACTGATTCAGGACCTTTTTTTAAGTGAGATTTTTGATTATTCTTTAGATTTCTGAGCTTATGATTTGTCTCTTCAAGCTATCTATTTCATCCTTGTTTATGATTGAAAGGTTGTCTGATTCCATAAATTGTGCATTTCTTCTCAAATATCCAATTTATTTGCCGAAGATGTTCATAGTTATCTATTATGATCCCATGTGTTTCTGTGTTTTATAATTTAAACCGAGGAAAATTTATAACATTCTCTTTCATTTCTGATTCTTTTATTTGGGATTTCTCACTTTTCTTAGTAAACATAGCCTAAGTACATCAAATTTGTTTATTGATTCAAGGAAAGAGCTCTTGGTTTCACTGTTCTTTTGAACCATCTTTTGGGTATCTACTTCATCTATTTAACCAATTTTATTACTTCCATTTATTTCATATGCCCTTCTTTTCCTAGTTCTTTTGTATGTGAGGTTAGATTGTTCGAGTTTTTTTGTTTTTTGAGGTGAGCCTGTGTTACTATATATTTCCCTCTTAATACCAATTTTGTTTCTCCTGTAGCATCTGATACCTTGTCTCCTCATTTCTTTGGTCTGCAGATATTTTTTAATGTCTTCTTTGATTTATTCATCGGCCAGGTGTCAGTCAAAAGCATTTTGTTTAGTCTTCTCACATTTGTAATTTTTTCAGGTTCTCTCTGAGGTTGATTCTAATTTTACATCATTATGGTCAGAAAAATTGTGCTTGATATAATTCTTATCTTCATATATATCTGAGACTTGTGGCCCAGCATATGATATATCATTGAAGATGTTTTCATGTGCACATGTGAAGATGTGTACTAATTTCCTCTGGGATGGAAAACTCCATAAAAATCTATTAAGTCTCCATGGTCCATAATCTTATTTAAGGTCATTATTTTCTATTTGCTTTCTGTGTGGATGATTTATCCTTTGATACAATCCCTCTATGATTTTTTTTTCTTTTTTCCATTTATTTTTCTTTTTTCAACTTTTTCATTGGCATGTCTTTCCCTGATGGTTTTCTCAGTTTCATTTCTTCTAATTAAGATTTTTGCTTTGTTGTTAACACAAGAGTTGTACCAAACTTTATATATCTAAAATAGTCTTTTTTGTGTGTTGGCATCTACTACTTATTATCACTTGACTAAACAGTCTGTCCTTTTCAGTGTTGTTACACTATTTTTTATGACGAGTCATAAAATTGATAATTTAACAATGATGTGTCTTGGTGAAGGTCATTTTGCATTTAGAAATGCAGGTGCTCTTTCTGCTTCTTGGACATTCATATTTAATTCTTCCCTTAGGTGTGAGAAGTTCTGTTATGTCTTTGAATAGATTCTCAGCTCCGTTGTCACTGTCTTCTGGCATAGCCATTTATTCTTATGTTTCACCTTTTCATGGAGTCTAATATTTCATAGTTTGTTCATTTGTCCTACATCCTCATTCTCTCTCTTCTCCCAGTTGATAATTTATACATTTGTATCATCATTTTCTGAAATCCACTATCAGCTTAAGTTTACTTAATGTGCTTTCCATAGTTCTCATGGCTTTTAGCATTATTTGTGTATTTTCTAAAATATCTTCAATCTCTTTGTTTTTTTGTATCTAGAGTTCTGAGATCCTATATTACGAGTTTGAATTGCCAAGATACTATTTGTCTTATTGGGCCTCTATTTCTCTTCCCTTTCTCTTCTGTTTTTCTCTTTCAATTTTTCCGTTGTGTTCAAATGTCCCTTGCTTGCTAGGCATGTGTGTTTGTGTGCTTCCTCCCCCACCACCCCAAATAGGGTAGTGGTTTAGCTTTGTTGAGTTTTCTCCTCTGTTTAATTGGGCAGCAGGTGAGAGAGGGAAAGGAGGCTAGAATGTAAATTCTTCTTCTCTGTCTTGCGGGAGAGGGAGGACTATCCAGGCAGAGATTTATACTGCCTCTTCTCCTTTCTCCAGAATCAGCTCTGCTCCCTGCTTCAGAGAGCCAAATTTCTAGGGCCCTTCCTCCTTGCTAATTCTTTCCAAGACACAGCAGGTCTCTCTCACTCTCTCTCAACTCTCCCCTCTCCTCTCTCCTCTCTCTTCCCTCAGCAGATAAAGGGAAAGGGTCTCTGCCAACCAGGCTGTTGGCAGCCAATTACTCTGTGGCTGAAGCAACAGTTCCAGTACCTGTGTGTATATACTTGTCTGTATCACTCCTGCTGTGAGAAGTCCTAATGAAAGATTCCCCATGCCTGGTGTGTGCACTGTGCTGGACTTTTACGCCCACAGCCAGTTTGGCTAATGAAATGGCTGCTCCTGGTCAAATTCCCCTGACCTCTTCCTGCTCTGCCCCCACAGTGGGTATAATACCAACTTAAGTGCAAAATTTCCATGGCACAGTCCTTTGTCCCCAACAATGAATGGGTGAAATTTCCTGCGAGCAAATTTCAGTTTTTCTTAGTTGTGCTTAAAGATGTTTCTCAAACTTCCCTATTCCATAATGTTGTAGGTGGAGTTTAAATTTATTATCATGATTTAAATGCCCCTTTAATGTGAGGAATTTGACATTTCCTTTAAATCAAGAGTAAAAAAAAAAACTTGTAGAAATTCTATAATTTATTGAACAAAAAATTACACATTTATATAATTGCAGTGAAGAGACAGCAAGAAAAAAAAGGGGCACAACTTTAGTTTTCCCAGAACTATTTCTTCTAGTGTGAGAAACAGAAAACAAGCACAGGACAGGAGATATGAGATAGGTGCAATGGAGAAAACTAAGGCGGGAAAAGACAATTTTCCAATGTTTCTTAATAGCATACAGATCTTCTTCAACCTAGATACCCACTGCTGGAAACCTATTGCCTAAAATAAAAACATCCATCAATGATAGAATATTGTAACAAAATGAATTTCTATTTTAAAAAGTGAACAAAATCAACATCCTCCCCCGAGTGTATTATTCAATCATTTAAATGAAAGAATTACAATCCAACTTGTTGACTTGAGAAAATTACATATTTTTAGTAAAGGAAAGATGCAGGTAGAAGTTTCCATTTTGCTAGAAGAAACCATGACATGGAAAATTCTATATATGTCCATGTAAACTAATAGATATTTTCATACATTAATGCACATAAACAAACTACATGGTAAAGAGGAGGCATATGAAAAGATAGTAAGCAAGAGTGACCTGACAGATGGAGATATTTTGTTTATGAGGATGTGTGAAATGATGATAAGATTTTAGGTGGTTTTTACTCACATCCTACTGACTATGTAACCACTATAATCCCAGGCTATCAACTGTTACTAAGAGAAATCCTGGTCTCTGTCTTTACTGTGAAGGATGAGTAAGATAAAAAGTCTACACCACTAGGCGTTTTCTCCAAAACACTAACATGTTTTTTTCACATATCATGTACATACAATGAGAATCAAATCTGGAACATCAACTAGAGAGATGGATGTATTTTATTCACATCTTATATCCTACCATTTTTTCCTCTCTTATGAAGAACAAATTAACCAGAATATCTCTTTAAGATGAAAAATCAACTTGCCTTTGCATCCCTTTAAGGCATTCCAAGCATGAATTTCAGTTACAGGATTTGTTACTCCAGAAATGGCCAAAGTAAATCATGCTGTTTAAGATGAAAAATGTAGCATGCACACCACCATTGCTCTCCTTACTTCACCCTTAGTTGAGTTTTTTTCCCTCATCAAAATGCAAAATACAGTTTGAAAAATTAAGCTAGGCCCTGAGTGTTTATCATGAAGTTTATTTGTATTGTCAGCCCTCAGATGCATTAGGCAGTTGGCCTAGTCGAAGCAGACTCCTCCGTGTTTATAGATTACCTACCACCTGGAGAATGGATGGGAATGTGCCCACTTCTCCCTGTAGGGGAAGCTCTGTGAACACCTATTGTAGATGATTGCAAATTTTAAGTATACTAATCAAGACACATTAAATGTTTATACATCAGATTGGTTGGGGGTTCTTTCAAACCTCCAGTTCACTTACCATGTTCAAGGAGGAGGGATCATGAATATGCCCATCAGTTTCAGCCTCAAGGAATGCTTTCATGTGTACCTTCAAATAAGAATCCTGAATGAGAAAACCCAATTGGATAGAGTACAATGCAATATGACACATTATAGTACAGTGCATTGCAATCACACGCTACAATACATTTTCCTAGGTTTTAAAAAGGAAAATTTAGCAAGAAAACTGTTCTTTAATCTCACTTTTCTGCAATATGATTATTTGTTGGGGCCAGTGAACTGTGAGGAAAGCATCTTTAAATGTACCTAGGGAAAATAACTGAATAATGATATGCCTCAGAGAATAATTAAAATCAAACTAACTTTCTTAGAGTGGATTTCATAAGCACAGGGTGGACCCCACACACAACTCTGAAGCAGGCTACATTTGTTTCTAGCTCAGTTTCATGTGATGTTACTCAGTTCAAATTTTTAGTGTCTCATCAGGATAATAGAGTGCAAGTCTTTGTTTATCAGTTAATCACAAAAGATAGAAACAAATCTATTTTAAAGCATTTGGGAATGTTTTTACAACTGTTTTTGTTTGTTTCAAAAAACTAAATCAAGTTTAGAGATTAAAGGTGCCTATTAGGGTTTTCAAACACATATTAAATAAATTTAAATTAATGAACTGATGATGGCATAAACATTTTAGACAAACACAAAAAAGTCATGGTGAGCATAAAACTCACCTGGTGGATTCAGGCAGGCAGGCAGTGTTAGACATTCACTGGCCACAGAGATTCTGCAGGTGACCACATTAGTATACAAATTTGGTGGAGATAGGAGTTCAGATAGGATAGGAGTTCACGCATATATTTTATTTTTCTTAAGTATACATAAAATGCTAAAAATCAAGAAGTTCCATTTTGTGTTGCATCCACAAAGAGGAAATGGATTTCCAGTAAAAGCAGGTACAATTTTGACAGGAGACAGAGAAAAGATTCCACATCAGAATATAGGTTATCCTTGCAGTGCCTGCCAAATGAATTTCTTGTCTTGGATGACACAAACCTTGTCACCAAAAGAACATCTATTGCTGGTGCAAATAATGTCATGATATAAAGAATTAAAATCAAGTTAAGAAAAATCAAACACTTTAGTAATTTTCTCTACAGGGGAGAGCAACCTGCTTTATTTTTTACCATTTACTTTCAGCAGAGCAACTCCACTGTTTATTTTCTTTTTTGGATATAAATATTCTTCTAACTACCTTAAAAATAAACAACTGTTTATAAAAAGTGAACATTGTTGTCCTGACTTCCCACCTAAGCATCATTTAGAAAGCTTGTTAAAAGTGCAAAGATCATACTTTTGGAGATTATAGTTCCTATTTCTGAGGCAAGGTCTGAGAATCTTGTTTTGCCCTTTTGTTTAATCTCTTGTGTTCACAGTGGAAAAGTCCCAGATCACACTTTGAGATATATTTCTAAGGAGGAACTTTTTTTGATAGTTCTAATATTTACCTTCCGACATTTCAAATGTGCTGTGTCTTGGGCTTCCCTGTTATCTGATGCAGCTCTCATTGTTTTCTCCAGACATATAAGGACTTCCCTTTAGTAACTAACATTTTAACTCCCCCACCCCCCGCCTTCATTTTCTTCTTTTTTCTTTTTATTTTTGCATAGAACTGGAGTGTAAGCTAGTGGTGTGTGGGGTAAGGAGAGGGAAGTGGATTCACCAGAGACAGAGTGGAGAGCAAAACCTACTGAAATACACTGCTAAGGGGAGAAGTGGACAAGAAATGCTGTGCCATGTGGGTTAGCTCTCTGGCCTGGGATCAAACTTAAGCCATTGCGGTGATAGTGCTGAGACTTAACACCCCTAGGCCACCAGGGAGTCCCTTTTAAACTCCAACTTCTGCCTTTTTGCCAATATGAGAAATCCATCTCCTTGAAATTTGCAAATTCTTCATCTATTATAATGTAAAAGAAACTTTGCTTATTAATGTTTTAGAAATCCAGTTTGTCTTGAGATTGAATGTATAACATTTCATTTGTTCACATATGGTATGACTTTCAACACATCAACTTTTTCCAGTTATTTGTCCCAGATAAGTCAGTGATTTTAAGACTGTTGAGCAGCATAATTTAAACATACCATTTTAAATAAGAACCTCAAAATTCGAAGTTAGATAAAAATTCCCCCAGAGACTTGATTATTAGTTGTTGGAAAGAAAACAACTTTTGGGAATACACTCCAGAACCTGTTTTTGAGCACTGTGTTTCTCAGTAGAAAAGACTGGAAACCACAAAATTAAAGACTGGAAACCAGTTTAATTTTATAGCTTCTGTGTTTCTATCTGAAAAATGGACTTTCCCTGCCTATTTCTTTTATATAAGTTTTCCAAGGACATTCAATTGAGCTGTGTGTACATGCCAAGAATTCTAGTGAGCCTGGAAGAGTAACAAATGTGCATTTCTCTTTTAGTTGGTGTAAATCATGAGCTTAAATTCTCTCTGCTTACTTGGCCCACCCTCTTTTGCTTTATTATGTCCACATGTGTGAGTTGGGAGAAATACATTAAGTGGACTGTTCATTAAGAAAAGAAAACCACAGCCCTTAAATCATGAATTTATGCAATTTTTAACTGTTTTTAACAAGCACAAAATGGTTCACGGGAATTATGCAAGTATAGATCATTTTAATTTGAATCATTGTGGAATCATAAAAGACTCAGTTCTTTAATTTTGTGCCTTCAAGTCAGCTACTTTGATTAAAAAATAATAAAGCATGAGAGCCGTAGGGTCCTCACAGGTTCTCGGCGCTATCGTGGCTCCCTGATCTTCCGTGCTAATTCTCCTCATTAATATTAATAAAAGGCTGATAGGCCATTGCAAAGCATGATACGAAAAGCAGGCAATTAATTGCTTGTAGTATTTTTATGCTTATTTTGCACAATGAAAATAATGCCTGGGGACTCACTATCAGCTAATCAATAATATCAACTGTGTTGAAAATGAGCACCTTCAGTTCTTTTTCATAAATCTCCCTTAAGTCTGAGAAACATGAAACCCACTGAATGTTCTTGAAAATTAACAGAATGGAAAAGAAAGTGTGTCATTTTAGTACTCTTCTTTTTGGGGACAACAATGCCATATATAATGTACATGCACATTTCAGGTTGTCCAATCATTTTTAAACAGTATGTTGCAGGTAATGTCACCTTTTAGTGCATGAAGTTGAAAATTGAAGAACTAAGAGTATAGTGTACTTAGGTATCTCATTTGGGGAATTCCAAGTTAACCCTTTGGATTGATATAAAACAGTTTAATTGCATTTAAAAAAAACTTTATTAATCTGTCACCTAATATTTTAAGACCAAATCTACTAGTTCTGATTTGAATTTCAAAAGGTCTATTCAGATAAAAAAAAAACAAAAAAAAAATAGGTTTAGAAAATTCCCTTCTCACCAGAGATAAGAAAAATATACTTCTGATTTTGTTGTTCTTAATTGTGGATATGCTATAAGCTTTATGTTAATTTCATCATTAGAGAAATGATGTTAAATAGATACAGTGATACATTTAGTCTAAACTTACCCTGTTATTTTCCTCTTAGACTTCCTTTAGTGTAAGACATTGGTTCTTGTGCCATATCTAATAATGCAATTACTATGTATTTGAAAAATTGAGGTTTCTGTATATGTGCATACACATCATTTAGATGAAAGTGCATTGAGTAAATTATTTTCATATTTTCTAAGAAAACAATCTTTAAAATTTATGTATCTTTACAAAAAACATTCATGATAAAAATAACATGAATGATAAAATAACTTGTATGAGTACCACAGCATTTAAAATAATGAGCCAAAATTCAGAAAGAATTTCATGGGTAATAAAATAAAAGTACTATTCCAGAAAAAGTCTAGAGGTATAATTTTTGAGTCAGTCATATGACAATTAATGTATCTATTTCCAAGGCAAAAAAAAGTTGCTAGTGTCCTCCTCGTGGCCTATGGTTTAAGTCTCAGATCTATCACTGTAAGTCCATCCCAGGCCAGGGAGCTGACCCACACATGGTGCAACAGATCTCTCCTGTCTTGCCTACTGCTCCCCTTAGCAGTATTCTGCTCCCCACTCTGTTTCTGGTGAATCCTCTCACCCCCTGCATCCCTGGTCTACACCCCAGTTCTTCTACACACACATACAAAAAAGTTGATAAATGAGTAGAATCTCTGTGGGTTGCAAGCCAAATTGTAAAACAAAACAAAACAAAAGACACAAGTGGGCCTCCCTGGTGGCACAAGGGAGGGAAGGGAATTTGAGACACAACTTACAAGGCTGTCCTCAGCCACTGCAGCGTGAGTTTGATCCCCGGCCAGAGAGCGGCCCACATGGAGCGGCAGACCTCTCCTGTCTTGCCCATTGCTCCCCTCAGCAGTGTATTTCACTCATTCTGCCTGCTCTGCTCCCCACTCTGTCTCTGGTGGTTTCTCTCCCCACACCCCAATACCTCTGGCCTGTGCCCCAGTTCTTGTATGAATAAATAAATCTTTAAAAACAAACAAACCAAAAAAAAAGACACAAGTCCAGTATAAGATTTGATCAAGACTGACAGTCCTTTTTTGCATGTTACCTTCAATTTTTAATCAAATAACCAAGTAGAGCTTTAGAATCAGGAGAAATGTAGTATATCAAGAAGCATTGTTTGATAGGGCCTGAAGCTATGGCAAATATCAAAATTTCCCATGGTTGAAATGACTTAGTTACAAAGTGCTCATCTTTAGATCTCTAGATCTTTATCTTTTACTTTGAAACTCTAAGAAGTTACTATCAGGTGATTTATGGCATTGTGAGTTAAAGCCTTACTCATAGGCTTGGAATAAATGATTTTGAATCAAACAGTGGATTTTAGATCTTTTATAAAAAACATCCTTTGTTAGAACATTACCATTTCTTCCATTATGACCAAATGTCTAAAGTTTAGAAACGTTTTTGAAGTGATAAGATCATCTTTCTACTCTTTTTGCTAGAACCAGTTATTTTAACATTTCATTATAGTAATGTTTAGGCATTTCTCCATAAACATTGGAAGCTTCATTATTGTTATGAAATTTCTATCTAATCTGGTTTTTAAAAAGCAAAGTAAAAAAACATGATGTATAATTTTCATTTTCTTATAAAGTACAATTTGGAAATTAGTTCCCAGAAATACATTTTTCTCTCAGTTACTGAACTCAACTAATTGACTAATGTTAGATAGTACGGTCTCTCAGAATGACTCTTAGATTCTGTAGAATGCATCTTATCTTTGCTATAAATTCAAATACTCTTAGTGAAGGTGATTTTAGAGGCCACCTTTATAAACCTGATAATTTATGAACAGTTGAACTGAGTATCCCTTATCAGTTTGTCATAAATTTCCTATATGTCTTCTAAACAGGCTCAATTCAGTTTCCCACAGAAGCCACTTTCTTTCATTTGAAATTTTGCCTCCATCTGTCTCTTAATTGCAGTAAAGTACACTGACTAGACATCTACTAGACACCTGCTAGACAGCCCACCTGCTCCAGATTCATAATTTTCCATGTTACCATGGTCTTATTTGAAATCTTATCAACCCTATGCACAGATCTTTTATGAAAAGATTCTTTGCAAAAGTTGAATATTAGCATATGTCTTAGAAGTATTAGAACTCCAAATGAAATTTATTTGTCCTATGTCTCCACTTCACTTTAATGAGAAAACCCAGTTTGGGAACTCAACTAAATTATTATTTTTTTTTTATAAATTAAATTTTCTTTAAGATTTATTTATTTATTTATACAAGCACTGGGTATAGTCAGAATCGCGGGAGGGTGAGAGAATTCACCAGAGCCAGAGTGGGAGCAGAGCAGGCAGAAGGACCGAAGTACACTGCTGAGGGGAGCAGCGGGCAGCAGGAGAGGTCTGCGCACCTTGTGGGACCCTTCTCCGGTGGCCAGGAACAGCCGGGGATCGAACAGGTGCTGCAGAGGTTGTGGGCATCTTCACAACCCAGCACTCAACTGCTGCACCACCGGGGAGGCCCAAACTCAACTAAATTAAACAAAATATTTGATATAATTATTATGTTTTAGGTTACCCACAGTAGAGAATGAAAAACAAAACCAGGATGACTGATGTCATCAAATAGAGAATAACTACAACAGATTTTTATATATGCTATAAGAAAGGAAGTTAGTAAATATGTAAACACACAGGTCTGGGGCTACTATTGCTGGAGGAAAATGTAATGATTTCAGGTGGGTTATTTCTTCACATTACTACTTAGTGATTGAATTGACATTTACCCTAAGATTAAGTTGGAGTATCATTTGTGACATTAAACATAAATGTCTCTTTCCTATGTCATACTTGGATCAACACCTGGAAATAATGTCAGGCTTTTTGTTTTCTAATATTCCCTTTCAGTTTTCCATTTCCATGTTGTCTTATAAAGATGGTAGATATCCCATGTGAAGAGCAAATCTTCCATTTGAACGGACTAAACTCGTAGAATTAAAGGCCAAGGTAGGATCAGGGTTGCCTCCTCTCTGTGGACCAGATTATATCTACCTTTTACTTAAATAGTTAAATGGAAATTTCAGGGCATTCCAAGAATATTGATTGGTATAAATGGCGCATCCATCTTTATTCTTTGTGAAATGTGGCGCCAAATGAAAGTTAGTTTACAACGTTGTTGTGTTGGTCTTTGCCATGATGATGGTAGTATGCTTTCGTTGGCCTAACAGACTCAGTTCCAAATGTCCTAAGATTAATGCTAGTCACATAATTGGGCATATGACTTAGCAGCTGTCTTGATGGAACTTAGGCCCTGCCAGAGACATCAGAGGGACCACAGAGTGCTGGGAGGAGATGGAGATTGCAAAAGAGTTCTTGAATCATTTCTTATTCTCAATGGAAATATCTAATGAAATATTTTTTGTTGGTCCGTTTTAACATTTTTCTAGTATTGGAAACGTTTCTTCCGAATATGTATTAAAAGGTTAGACAAAAACAAATATTCAAACAAATAAACTTAGGGCTGCTGATTTGCAAATACACGTCAGCCCCTTCATAGATAAAGGCCTTCAACACAGTTCATTAGTGAGACTCCCTGAGGAGCAACTGACAGTGGTCAATGTTAGTCAATTCTACCTCCCTCCCAAAAGAAAACCATGGAAGACAACAATTCTGGGGTGTTAGATACTTTAAAAAAAAATGTTTCCTGGAAGTTTAGTTTCTTAAAACTTTCTCTGAAAGTATGTGTGTGTGTTTACTTCTCAAAACAGATAATTAAAAATTCCACTATACAGATCTATTCAGTTTAACTCCTCATACCAGACATTTCAATACACCACAGTGGGTGGTTGGAGTGGGCATTTTTCAGGTATTTTTTTGTTTTTCTAAGGCTTTCTTAATGAAAGTCTTCATAAAGACATCAGGAAAGTCTAAATGGATCAATGAAAGGATGGAAAGGACACAAAGAGGCAAAACTTCATTATATGTACAGTTCCCTCACCCTACCATATCGTAGTCCTACCTGCCTTATGAAATGCTGTGTATTTAAAGCAAAAAGGATTCTGTTCACTTAGGAATTTTGAGGAATCATTTTTTTGAGAATTTTGCTGCTGGGTATGGTGATATGACATGTTTACAAGAAGAGAGGGGAGATATAAATTCCAAACAATGGCACAAATGCTTATCTTTTAAGAAAATATGCCATTGCTTTAACTCTGCTCCATTTGGTGACATCTGCTTGGCAAGGTCTTTGTAAATATTACTTACTTTGAGTTTCCAGTATTGGGTTTTACTTCATAGCTAGCCTTTCTAAGATAGCCATCTCTTCAAGATGACCTTGACATTATTCAGATGGTAGCACTACACCCTTGACATCCATAAAAGAGCAGCTATATGTGACTACATAGTTAACTCATATTCAAGTTTGGCAGTGTCAAGTCTTAAAATGCTAGTGAACAATATTCCTGATCTTCTTTTCCACTTCAAGTATGAGAAATAATTATTTGAAATAATAAAATAGAAAAAAGTCTAAATATTGAAAATTTTTGAAATTTAGTCACAAGGCATAGAATTAGTTTTTAATGAGCCTTAACTTTTAAAAATTAGTAAAATTTATTATTCAGTGGACTTTCTACTTTTAAAATAATAAAATACTGATGTTATATTTTCAATTTGCCATCAATGGATGCAAGATACTGTAACAAAATCACCCATCACTAAGACACAGTAAGTGTCTTTATGACTTAAAGTCCTAAAGCTATAATACTTTAAAAAGTTCTTAACCCAAGAAAGCTAAACAGTTGATTAATGTCAGCACTTTGCCAATAAAATATACTATGTTTTAGGGAAAGTAGTAGTTCCCTTCTACCTTAGTTATCTAATTCACAGGATACTTCATATAATGAGCCAGACTAGTGGGGGGAGCAGGATTTGTAAGAAACAAACCAAGGGGGCAGTCAACCAACTCTCAGGGCAAGACTGGTTTCCCAAACTTTAGAATGGGAAATGCCAGAGTGAATTAGATAACTAAAGTAGTAGGGAAATAAAATATACTATGTTTTAATGGGAAAGAAAAGCACAAAGGGCCAAAGTCATCTGATTAACTCCTTACCCTTGGGACAGCTTGACAGAGGCCTACAATTGCTTTGAAAAAGTCTTAATTGGGCCCAGCATATCCACATGGGAAAAGGAAGGGCCTTAATCAGCATATGCATAACACATCTTCTCAGTGAAATATGCAAATGTGTAAAAATTACAGATTAAAAATTACAATAATAATTTCCAAAAGACAATCACTCATGGTTTATATTTCAAGGCAAGGTAATATTTAATAAATGACATAAGAATGGATGAGTTATTTCAACTGGGATGACTCAAGAATGCCTAATGGAAGGACAACTTTGATCTGTTTTAGGAAACAATATGAATTTGTGAAACTGCCTACATTTATATGGGAGATAGAGGAAATACATTCTAAGTAGCTGTTCTTAAGTGGGGGTAGGAGTGCTGGTGTCTTCTGTGGTTCTGTAAACAGTCTCAGCAAATTTATGCAAAGGATTCATTTTGGTGAGAAGAGAGGCCTAAGAGGTTGTTCTGGAATAATGATGGAGGGCCAATCACTGGGGAGCATTCATATTTTTTACTAAAAAAACAGCTCAGTGTTTCATGAATATTAATGGATAAACTGGCTAAAAAAGAGAATGCAGGGCACTACTTCAGTCTTCTATGAATGAGACCATTTGATTGGTGACAGAAATTGAAAATAAAATAGTGAAATTTCAGATTGGAAGGGATAAGCAGAGATAAGATTGTACATGAAGAAACTATCAACATGTTATAAGGATTGTGTGGATAAACTTAATTTTTATGGAGAACAGTTGAATTGTGACTTAGAGAAGAATAAAGATGATATACACACTGTCTTGAAAGTTAAAATTTGAGGTGTATTATAAATTCTTTTTGTCTTTGACATGCCTATATTCAAACACTGATGGAAATGTTCTCTGCACAGAAGAGAAAAAAAAATATCCTTTGAAAGTTCTTTTTTTGTTAGTTTATCATGAAATTTTTCCTCGATTCAGCATTTCATTATGTTCCTGCAGTTTAAGAAAGCATATCAATAGTATCAAAAACCTCCCTGTAATAGTAAGATCTGGGCAGTTTATAGAGTCCTAATTAAAGCAATTAGGAGATCAGAAAGAGAAGCTGGCTAAGTATTTGAAAGAGCAAGGAATGACGATATTTACAATAAACATTTCATATTTGTAATGCTAAGTTGAGAATGTGCTTTAATATATTAGATATAGTTTTCAATTCTATTGCATTTCACATTTCTTCATAATTATCTTGCCTATTTTTGCTTATATCTAATTCTGTTGTATTTTTAAATTTTTATTAATACTAACTGTAAATTCTAAAGTTTCTATAAGGGGAATAGATTACTGCTAAAGGTCCCCTTTGATATTTCCCATTCTAAAGTTTGGTCCAGTCTTGCCCTGAGAGTTGGTTGACTGCCCTCTTGATTTGTTTCTTCCAAATCCTGCTCCCTGCCCCCACCCAGTCTGACTCATTATATGACATATTCTGTGATTTAGATAACTAAAGTAGAAGTGTTCTCCCAGAAGGTCCTGGTATAAAAAAAAAAAAAATTGCATGGAAAAGATATGAGCTTGTTTCTTTGGGTGATTTCCACATAACCAGAAAATAAATTCCACGAGGGTAGACAATGCTTTGTTCACTATCGGATTCCCAGGATTAGGAGAGCTCACCACACAGTACATGGTCAGAATATGTACAAGGAATGAATTTGAGTACCTGTGTATTTGAGGCTTTTGCTTTGCTGAAAGCAGTCAGTTTCAGATGAATTTCCTTCTTTCCCTAACTTTTTATCTCTACTTCTGCCTTCCTCCTCCTCACCATCCTGGTTCCATCAGATACTCTATTTCCTGTACCTTTCACCTTTCCATTTTACTGAAATTCTTACCGTAAACATTTCAGTCTCATGTTTCACATCTTTATAGTACAGAAAAACAGTCCCTTTCTTGATTTTCCTGAATTAAAATCCTGTAATACCTCAGCAAGAAGTTTAAACTAACCATGGTACACAAACTTATTCTCCTGTGGTCCTTCCTTTCTTTCCTCCCCAACCTCATTTCTTTTTTTTAGCCACTTTCATTGTTATTTTCTTCTTTCAATTTTTATCTTTTAATTTTGGAACTAATGTTTGTCCTTCCACGTGTGCACATATTCCACTCACCCTCCACCAAACCACCTGTGCCAAAACCCTCTGTTTCTTCCCCCTCCTTGCATCACCTTCATTTCAGGTCCCTTTGAACCAGAGGAGCTAACCATTTTGACATTTTATATAGCACATATCTTATCTCTTCAATTCTGTACACTTTCACACAATTGTCATTTACTGGGTCCCTACCAAATTTTCCCTTTCTGTTTGCCTGGAAACTTCCTTTTCATACTTTATACATTAGCTTCAATTTCCTCTGGAAAGACTGGTGGATATCCTCACATACATACATGCATGATCCCTATGTGCCCTGGTAAAACTACCCCCCCTTGACCAGGAAAATGAATAACTATAAGAAAGTGAAAATCAAAATCAACAAAAAACTATGAACCAGAGACACTTTTAGGGGGGCAGGGGCGGGAGGGGAGGGATTGGGGTCAGAATGGGGGGGGCTGCAATTGTATGGGGAATATAAAAATAAAATTTATTATTAAAAAAAAAACTACCCCCCCTTCTCTGTACTCCTATCTTGAACACATCACCCCCATAATAATTGTCTGTCTTCAAAAATCCACTAACAGAGTCCAGGCTCAATTTGAGCAACATGTACTCTATTTTTTTTTTCTCTCTGCACCTAGCACCTCTACATTGACAGAATATAGAGTATTCACTTATATATCACTGAACGATTGAGTAAAGGGAATCATTTTTATTGTTGCTATTGTTGAATATATAATACTTAATGGAAACTTGATTATCTTCCAATCTTCATTCTGACTCATTGAGTGACTTGAAGAAAGTTTACTGCTTAAGAAATAAATCATGTTTATGATGCCCTTCCCCACCAAAGTCATTCTTAATTCTGCTGGGCATTATGTTATTACAAAGAAATGCATTTAGGGACTCCCCTGGTGGCACAGTGGTTGAGCACTGGACTGCGAAGCTGCCCACAGCCTCTGCAGCGAGGGTTCAATCCCCGGCCACCAGTGAGGGTCACACATGGCGCGGCAGACCTCTCCTGCCATGCCCGCTGCTCCCCTCAGCAGTGTATTTTGTCAGTCTGCCTGCTCTGTTTCCCTCTCTGGTTCTGGTGAATTCTCTCACCCTCCTGCATTTCTGACTCTACCCAGTGCTTGTATAAATAAATGAATCTTAAAAAAAAAGTATTTAATCAAATATATTCTGCACATGGGACACAGCTAATCAATATGTGGTAAACAAGTATGTTTCAATAAAATGTGGGGACACTGTGTTTCAGAGAAATGCATTGATCTCAAATGGCAGCATTAGTCTTTTGTGGGAAATGCCTTTTAAATAAAGCTACTTGAGCATTTGAAGGTGTCAACACTTTGATGTTTCAAAGCCTCAATTATTCAGGTACCACAGAGCTGAATATTGTACGTCTGCCAATGTCACATTTAAAAAGCTCAGATGACTAAGATGCCATGTACTGTTCAAGTCATCTGATATTTGAAATTAAGAGAAGAGCCCTTTTCATTTCAGCAACTCCTAAGGCTCTCCCTATCTTCATGCTGTTGCTCTGAAACTCAGCATTCATTAAATAATTGCTTCCTATTTGAATACATTGTTAGTGGAGTGGACAGCTTCTGAGATTGAAAGTTCAAATCTTACTCTAGGGCAGGGGAAAACTTTTGATATCTCTGATTGATATTGGTCATTGAATCAAGGGTATGGTTTGGAACCGGAGAGGCATTAGTCAAGCTATGTGAGAGGAGTGAATAAAACACTTCTACCTTGTGTAGCATCTGTCCAAGATATAAGCAAATTTCAGCATATTTCATTCAAAGAATTTTACTCTTCTTCCAGATGGGTTTAAGAAACGTTTCTCAAGAAATCAAGGGCAAGCAGTGTGATTTTCTACCAACATTATAAAATATTACTTTTATAGCCTTGCCTGTGATGCAAAGCTTTAGGTCCACTGACTCCTCTGAAGTCCCAGCCATATAGCCCAGGGTTTAAGCACCTTTTGTTTGTCAAATACTTGCTAGTAGTAGTGCAACTCCAAAATTGTAGATTCCCCCCAACTTCAAAGAATCTGCCGCTTAACATTGGTCTTACATTGTTTGGCTTTTACTTTGCATTGAACAATCCTTGTGGTAGTAAATTTTTTAAATATTTAGGATAAATAATGCACAAAGAACATAAGTGGTATCATCAATAATACCAGCAAATGAAGTTATAACTTCCACTTTTTCCATTCAGTCCTGCACAATATCCTGCTTTTTATAGGTACTCAATAGAGAAGTGTTCAGTCAGGAAACAAAGAATAATCCATTCTATTTATTACTCAAAGATGAGTCCCTGATATAAAGCATCATTTAAAAAGAAAACCTAAATAAAACAATGGACCTATTTCCATTTCCTTTCTGATTCCACTCTGCTCTTTTTCAACTCTCAAGGTATGCTCTATTTTTCAGATTTGTTCACTATGAGCCCCAGTCCCACCTCAGATTTTCCCTGTAGTAGATCTAATCTACCCTTTAAGGATCTGCTGCATAACTTTTCTTGAACTTTTTTTTTTATTACTATTATACCCCAGAACAATCTTTCCTGCCTCACATTTATATCACTTACCATCTGCCCCATTTATTTGGCATTAAGGCATCCATTGCCTTGTGACATCTGTTCTATTTTTGGCTGATATTGCTATTGACCTTTTTATGTACATATCTTGTCTCCTTAACTGGATGGAATGCTCCTTGAGGACAGGGTCATGAATTGAGTCATAGATTTTTACACCTAGAAGAAACTTTAGAGATCAAATAGTCTGACACTTCATTTTGTAATTGAGAAGAGACTGTTAAATAACTGATTTAAGGTCAAACAATAATTTAGTAAGAAAGCCCATAATAGTTTCTGCCTAGAAGTGCCCTGTTCTTTACAGTATGCTCCACTGTAACTTTCATAACATATTAGAGTTGAAATGGACATTAGTAATCCAATTCTCAATATATAGAGTGGGGAACTGAAGCCCAGACAAGCTTGAAATTGTTGTCAATGTCATATATAGACTTAATTCCTTCACTCCAAGGACTGCAACTCAGGTTAGCACAATGCTTTGCACACTGACCTAAACCCCCTTTATATGTCTGTATTTAGCAAAGGTCTGTGTGAGGATTAAATAGATATTAAGTATGTGTTAAACTTCATACAAAAAATCCTTAGGACATTCCGAATCCTAGAGTCTGACATTTTAATAGAAACTGAAAAATAAGCTTCAAAGTTTAACTTTGGCCCCTCTTCACTAGTCTTTCACTGCACACTATACTGTTTCATCTTTGGAGATACGAGTTGTATATAAAAATGCGTAGATTCAGAGATACCTCTTTTTGTACAAAAAAAAAAAAAAGAAAGAAAGAAAGAAAAAAATGCCTCCTGCCCTGTATGGTTTTCTGGAGTGATATCCTCACATTTTTGTTCACTTCAGATCTATTTTCTGCAAATCTCTCAATCTCGTTAGGATTAAGTTGGGGTTTCAGTTTCTTTTCAGCATGATTTCTCCTTAATTGTAAAGAATTCTTATTTTCCACATTTCATAAGCAGAGAAATTCTATATAAACAATCATTTGTCCAGTGACATTCATGGGCAGGTCGGAGTTTCTTCAGCCTGTCAGTGTACTTGACAGCTGGAAACATCTAAAACATTTCTGGGTTTTCTGTATTAACACCATAAACTGAAAACCGAATCTCTGTAATTCCCATTAACTTACTTACTTGGCACAACAATCCTGTGAGGTAAGCACTGTTATTATCCTCATTTACAAGTGAAGCACCGAAGAGCTGTGTCCCAGAGTGCACAGTGAGTTAGTCACAAGCTGTGCTTTGTGGGCAAATTCAGGTTCCCGAGCCTGTGCTCTCAACCATTGCTTTCTGCTGCCTCTCATATGGTCTCTAGGGAGCCCATGTGTTCATGGTAGATAAAAGGACATCAGAGAAATACACAAACTTTCACACCCACAGGAAAAAAAAAACTAATAAAAGAACATGTACAGATTGACAAATAGAACTAGAAAGTAGATCAATGTGGAAACTTGTGATGTAATGTTTAGTAAAAAAAAAAATCAACATAATTGCTGAATTATTTCCACATCAGGACTCTAGACTGAAACTTAATACTTATTTTTAATGAGCACCTTCATTCTCCTTATCCACTTTACAAATGATAACTCCTTTTCCAGCACGTTCTAGCACCATTTTCTCCTTTCCCTCACTGTCCTCTTCTATCTTCCTTTAAATCATTTACTGAAAAGATTGAAGAATTCCATCATTGGCCCATTACTATACTAAACAGCATCTATTATATAAATGCAAAGTAAATAGGGGACAAGTGCTTGGAAAATTCACATTTTTTAAATGATTTATTTGGAGAAAGAAAGCTTACGAATACTTGCAATGTAGCACAAAAACTTGAGTGTCAATTTACTGTTTACTAGAGGAAACGGGGGGAGGGAAGGGGATAGGGTATTGGCAGTGTTGGTTTGGTGGGCATTGAGTGGTGTATGTGCACATATGGAGGAATGAATATTACACCAAAATTATATTAACAAACTTGAGTGTGATCTTATATTGTACACTCTGTGATTGCAGCTGCAATCCAAATTATGCCTAGAACTATCTCTGATAATAATACATACCTCACTGGCTCAATTACTTTATTTGTAAAATAAGAGGGTTGTGCTGATTTGCCTCTAAGATCTCTTTCTGGTATATATATGTATGATTTCCAGTTCTGGTAACACCTTAGGAAGCCCCTACCTCCCTATCCTCCCACACCTGTTCCCTCCCATCATCTTTAATTATATTATTGATACTAGCATAGTTTACAGTCAGTCGTGGTTACATATTCCTAGAAAGGTATTTATATTCCTCAAAAGTAAATTAAATTGTCTAACTTTAAAAAAAAAAAACTGGAATTAATCTTTTCTAATCACTTACTTAGGTGAAAATGGGTCAGTTTTCTCCTTTACTCATCCAAGAGGTCTTGGCCTACTCAATAGAACCTGTAATTCTTGAGATAAATGAGTAAAAGTTGATAGTTTATCTTTCGTGAAGTCAATGACAGCATGATGGTGCTCCATTTAAAGTCTGTGCTGTACCTTACTCATTTTTTTGTCCCTATTATGTTCAAATGGCCCTTTCATTTAGCTTCCTATGTCTTATGCCTTAGTTTCTTTTTTTTTTTAAGATTTATTTATTTTATACAAGAACTGGGGTACAGGCTAGATGAGCGGGAGGGTGAGAGGATTCACCGGAGACAGAGCAGGGAACAGAACAGGCAGACTGACGAAATACACTGCTGAGGGGAGCAGCAGGTGAGACAGGAAAGGTCTGCCACACTCTGTGGGATTCTCAGCAGCCGGCCAGGATCAAACCTGTGCTGCAGAGGCTGCAGACAACTTCACAGTGCGGCGCTCAACTGCCTGTGCCACCAGGGAGGCCCTACCTTAGTTTCTCACTTCGATTTCTCTGCCTTTCTGTCTAAAGCCATGTTTTTCGGGGTCTCTGAGCATTCTTAAGCCTTAGATATGATTTGGCATTGCTCAAATCAAGAACTTGAACAGATATATAGTGTGGGTCTACTAGACTTAAGCAGCCTGTTCAGCCACCATTATAGTTACTTGCAGTTCTGCATTCCTATACCAAGGTCAGAACTGTCCAGTCACAGTCATATGAGCCAAACCTTACAAGGTGCCTTTCATATCAATGAAGAGCAGAAAGCTTGATCATGCTGGGAAGGGTATGCATCAAGAGGTATGACCGGGAATGCCCAGGGGGCTGAGGATGGATGCATAAACTTACTCCTGACTCATATATCTTGAGGCATTACTGGGAATGCCCATGGGGCCAAAGACCAATGTATGACAAGGGACCCCAGAAGCTGATCAGTGCAATGCCTTGTTGATAAGATTAGGACCATGGCCAGTGTTATGGGGTCCAGCTTCTATTACAACACTTGGTCATCAAGCTAATAACATGGTCAGCAGCCTCATGTCTCCCCAAGACATAGATGACATTCTTGAGTTTCATCCATCCTTTTCTCCTTGTCCTCCTAATGCACATAGCTGATGCTGTATGATTATTCTATCAATAAAAAATGGCCAATATCTTGCTTTCAGCAGCACCCTGCATTATGTAGCCTTCTTCACAACTCCCGTGTCTTTGCAGTGTGGTGTTGCTCAATGCAACAATATGGTCTTTCATAATTTAATTGCCATTGCTCAAAGGACATGCTTCCTTTTCTCCAAATATTTATTTTATATATATATGTGTATTACTTTTTAAGTGATCTTGGATTGCTAGCTTTGACATTATAGGTTTTAATTTTAAGGTTTGTGCCAAGTGCCTACCTTCTATTGCTTTAAATTTAGGCACATGCACATAAATATCGTTCACTATAACCATGCATATGTGTCGGATGTTAAAGAGCTGGTTCAAATAATTGGATTGAAACTCATAAAACAAATATCAGGTAATTACCATTATTAAGTATCAATATGTTTCCACATAATTGATTAATTTAACTGGATAGTGAAACCCACAAAGCCACTGAAAAATTCCTGAAGCCATCTGTGGCCAGTGATACAAATTCCCGGCTCACCATTAACCAAGATAATTTAACAATAAGGTTTGAATCCTTAACCATGGAAATACGGATTTAAAAGGAATTATAAATGCTTTTTGCCAACATTATTTCATTTCAGTTTATTGAACACATGCATCTGTACTATGATGTGATTAATCTAGACTAGGGATTCTTGACATATTTACCTTAAAAATAATTTTAGAGATAGAGATTTGTGATTTATTACATTCCCTTTAGAAAAAACATAATTGTAGTTAAGTTTAAAATCTCACTGTTTTAATTTTTAGTTGTAGCTTTAGTTTGTTAAGCTTAGGAGAAGTTGGAGATTAAATATAGCTAGCAAGCAATCTAGAGCCACTTAAATTCTCCTGTTTTATTAAAACCTATTCAAGTCTTTGATGGTCTATGAAATCATGGTGTTCTATCAATTATGATCTCAAAAGATTTCTGAAACACTTTTTAAGTGAGAAGTAAGTAAATTATGGGTTTGTCTTTTAAAATGTGTTTTATTATGTCATTACTTCAAATAATGTCAGTAACTCAGTACCAGTTTGAATGGTTATGGAACATTTGTAATTCAAGGGGGTGTGATTATCATTGTATATTCTGGTATAAAAAAAGACTTTAGCCAGATTACTTTTTATCGGCTCATGAATTTAGATGCAGTTCTTTTAGTTCCATAATGCAGCTGTCTAGGGGTAGATATATGCAACTCTCCAGATTGGCTGCCATTGAAAACTTGTAGTCTGAAACTTGATAGTTCAGAGTGGGGAGGGATTGCTGGCTCTCCTGGGGAAAGCATTTCGAAACAAATAGCTACAACAATGACACAATATGAGATCTGAGTTAGCTGTTTCCCAGGTGACAGTTTCATGTTCTGTCTCTCTCTCTGTCTCTCTCCTCCCCCCTACATTATATATATATATATATATATACACATACACACACACACAAACACACACATATATGTATATATATAATTGACAATTATCATATACAGACTGGCATCAGAAATGAACACAAAAAGAACTTTTCTCCGTGTTTGTGTGTGTGTGTGTGTATACATTATCCTTTTCACTATTATGTATATATATAGATACACACACATATACATACACACATGGAGAAAAGCTATTCTCTTTGTGTTCATTTCTGATGCCAGTCTGTATATGATAAATGTCAATTTCTCCAATCCAACAAAATAAGGCATCCCTGCCACTAAGAATCATTCACTTAACTGCCAAATTCATTCTTTCCATTTAATGTGGTTTTATTAACAACATTTGCTGTCAGCAATTTTCAGCCCATTGGCTGATGAAGAATGATACATTCTTTTTTCATTATTGCTCTCTTAAGAAAATAATGCCTACTCTTCAAAAACTGAACAGGCACACTGCGTACTCTTTAAAAAAAAGAAATATATATATATATATATATATATATATATATATATATGAGTAAGAAAAGACAAAGTCCTTTATGCATACTTGGTTCAAACCTCTGAATGAAGGTACTGGCAGGATGAGGGAGGACTTGGGTTCATATTTCCTACAACACACCTGTAACTGTTGATCACAGAAAGTTTTCATGCAGAATTTTGAATGAGTGATGGAAAGTGTGTCAGCTAGGAATCATAAATATGGGAAATGTAGATGCTGTTTACTCATGTAATAGAGAAACTGTAAGACTATAAATAGAATAGAAATATGACATTAGGTACATAATTTTAAGACCCTGTACTCATCTGAAACTTTGGCAGCCTTTCCCTACCCTTCCCTCTTGAAACTGGTAGTAACATTGTATAACTAGATGAAGACACTTAACTAAGTCCAAACTCATGAGAGAAGGATCCAAGATGAAGAAAGCATGGTATTTATCTCTGTGGACACAGGTTGAAAAGTGAAAATGCAGGCACTAAAGTTCAAGGAGAGAGAAACCTCACAACTTCTAAAGAGATGAGCAAAGCCAGGGGTAATAGGCAAGAGAAGCAAACTCAAACTGTTTAAACAGAGATTACAAGGGAAAATGTGTATTACATGTTCATAGAGAGCTTCAGATAAAAGAAATAAAAATCCAAAGAGGTGGATATACCCAGAGGCTTGAATGCCATTTAACCAAGTGGAAGAAAGGAAGTTTGTGTTCTGGGGCCAAGATAGGCAGAAAGTTGTGGGGAAGGTCACTAGAAAATGTATGGTAAATAAGAATTGTCAGTAAGTTTTGCATTACAGATTCAAGTTATTTCAAGTGGAAAGAAAAGTTTCCTGAAATAAGTCAGTAGGAAGACAAATACTAGATGATTTCACACAGAGGTGGAATATAAAGAAACAAAGTAAAGGAGTAAATTAAACCAAAAAAATTTCAAGAAATCTGACTGCAGAATGGAGGCTACCAGAAAAGGTGGGAGGCAAAGGAATGAGGGGACCCAATGTACTATGGTGGGGGACTATTGGTGCTCTGATGCTGGTCATGGTGTGGTCACGTACATGTGACAAGTTATGAACCTATACCGCTAAATCACAGTGTTGTAAACCAACATTACCTCAGCATAAAGTAATACAATTTAAAATAGTACCATTGGTCATTCTCGTTTTCCTGGTTCAAGACAGGATGACATTTGTATAAATGGAAACTGACTCTATAAAGGAGAAATTTGTACCTTGTTTTTTGTTTGTTTGGTTTAGCAATTTTGGAGGATAGAGAACCTTTCCTATGTCTGTTGTATCTCAATTGCCTTTAGCTAAAATAATCCTATGTCAGAGTCATAAATTTTAGGACAGCAGGTTCTGACCATCCTCAGGCTGAAGTATAAAATATTGATAAAATCAAGAAAACAATGCATATTGTATAAAATTGTGTAGGGTTATAGAAAAAAGCTATTTTGATTGTGTATTTTTTTGGTTCATTACCCTTTTTATTATTATGTATGGATACTGATCAGATGTATAAATATCCTGTCTCATGAGTTTTGATATAGAGGCTGTGGGATTTGTGATATTGGTCCTCTTTTTAAAAAAAAAAATGAAGAAATAATTCAAAGAGGAGAAGTAAAAAATCCTCAAGCCAGTCAGTGGTTTTCCAGATAACGAGGCCTGCTAGAAGGACAGTAGATAACGTAGTTAGGGAAAACTTCTTGAGGAGCTGAATTTTCATCTAAAACTGTGTTAAGTCTTACTGGATAAATGAGAAGCAGCAATAAAACCACTGACAAATTGCCTTTAACATAACTGTCTTAGGAACTGGAACAGAGCTGGTCTTTAGTTGGAGGAATTGATGAAAAGATATGAGAGTCAGTAATTATGGTGGCAAAGGTAACAAGATACGGGAAGAATTCATATATTAGACTATAGTTACAGAATGGACCATCTACGACAAAAAACAACTGTCCTGTTTTGCTCACACTGGTGATCTCCTATCACGCTTGCATTAATTGTAAGGCACTATGTTCATTTCCAGTCTCTATAATAACAGCAGCCATGTGTTACATTGTCAGGCATATATACTACTTGCTCATCTATGTCTCAGAGATTGAGATTAGACACAACATGGAGAACTGGACTTAGAACTACATTGACTTTTACCCTGTGATTTCAGTACCTATTACTGCAATTCTAGCACAGATTCCAATTTCTTCAATATACTAGGAACATATGTGCAGTCTCCCAAGACTGCTCTCTATTTCAAATGCCCCACATCATTGTCTGGACTTCTGACCAACTAGCTACACATTATTCCATATAATCCCCTCCTCAGACTTCATATGCCCCATGTTTGTTAAATCCAGATTTTTATCTGTGCTTCTTCTGACTGTCTAATTATAAGTCAGACTTTCCAGAACACTCACCTCAGGTTTGACTCATTTGCTAGGAAGGCACACATCACCAGTTTATTATGAAGGAAACTAAAGGATATGAACCAAAAATCAGATGGAATAAATGCATAGGGCAAGGTATGGGGAATAGGCACAGAGTTTCCTGGCTCCCACCAGGCATGCCATTGCTCCCAGATAATCACAAGCACCCTTCCAGGGGTTCTCTGATGTCCCTTCCTCTAGGGCTTTGGTGGAGGCTTCATTCCATAGGCACCAATGGCTATATTAGCAGTCTTTGACAATTTAACTCCATCTCTAAATTCTGTTCACTCCCAGGAAATCCAGGGAAGGAGACTCCAAGTCCCATCCTCTATTCTTTTAAATTTCCCTGGCACTCAGTCCCCACACTCAGGTGTTTTCTGAAAGTTGTCTTCATCAACAAAATAATAGATACCTTTTACACTTGCAGCACTTAATATTTTCCTAGGGTAGATATAAGGACCTGTGGATGAAGACCTAATATGTATGAGAAATATATATTTTGATTATCTGAATTATATAGTCATTTGTAAATCACATAAGACAATATAACCCACAAACCAAGGGAAGAGTAATAATTTTTTTAGTGTTTTTCTCTGTTCTGTTTCTATTTTTAAGGAAGACAGCAAGAAAAAGAATGATTAACAAAAAGATACAATAGGAAATTTATAGATGTTATGACATATTGCTGAAAAGACTCGTTCAAAATGCCCATGAAATGACCTCATAGTTACCTAGTTCTTCTTATTTTATATAAAATGGCCCTAATAGAAACTGAGGATGTATTATGAATAATGAGGCTGAATTTTAATAAAAACCATGTCTATACTAATCTAAATGTTCATTCAATCAAACAGAAAAGAATGTTAATCTAAGTGCTATTCTCCTGACACTTAGAAGCCTTGATTCATTCTATTAAGATTCCTCTCCACTCATTCTGTGCCCAAAGACAATAGAGATGCTATGTTTGTTTGGTTTTTTTTTTCCAAACAAATAGGGAATTTTCCTGGATGCACCCTTTATAGGAAATATTCCAATGTATTTATAAAACAGGCAAAAATTTTCAGTACAGTAGATCATCACGTAGTCTACAATTGTATAATTTAAGCTTTTTGACTAGTGAATTACTTTTCTCACTTCATTAAAAATAGGAATCAATTAAGAATTGTATGCATAATATTTTGCTAAGTTCTGAATAGTATAGTTTCTTTCTTCAAAGAGCATCAATTATACCTGAGGGAACTAGATATTATAATAGAATTGGTTATTCTATAAAACTGTATAAATAATTGTTATAGGTTATACACAGAAACAACTAACAATATTTTCAGGACTGAGGAAAACTGTATAAATGGAGATCCATGTTGTGTAACTATATACTTAAAAGATACAAGCATTCATAACAGACTAAGAGGCGGAGATTGAGTTTGGGATGCTGAGCCCCTCTTATACTGTCAAAGTAGCAGGCTCTGAAAGGGCTTACTACACTTGCTTTATTTGCAACATCCCATTTTTTTTGTTTTGTTTTTGTAGCCCTAGGTGTGCACTACACTTAAAGTGACACCTCTTATACAGTCATAGGCTCACTTCAGTCCCCATGTCCAGTTTCTAGTTTTACTGCCACAAACACTTACTCTTTGGTCAATCACATGCTAACAATGGGAACTTCATTCTAGGAAAAGGTTGTAGAACTTTCTGGCTGAATTAGGTGTTGATTCATGGCACAAAACATGAATATGATTTGAGATGTGAAATTTCAGAAAAAGTCCATTGCATGTGGGACAAAGGATGTGATCAAATCCTTGGAGGAAGAAATGAGATGTAGGAGTTTTTGTGCCTTTTTTTTTTTTTTTTTTTTTTTAGTGCAGATATGGACTTGATTTGAGGGAAATTCTATCGGTGCTTATGGCGGTCTCTCTAGGTTAAATCCCATTTATCATTAGGCTCCACCTTATTTAAAGAAAACCACCAACAGACTGAAATCCTGCCCATCACTCTGTTACAAACTTCACAGGGCATTTAGCCATGACAGCAAACATCAACAAACTCCATGAATTGATTGGCACTGCCTATCAATCATAGCCCAGCTGCAAAGTGAACAAAATGTTTTTTTTTTTTTTATAGTGGATATACTAGAGAGAAAACATGGTCATCTCTGTTGGGTTTGTCTGAAATATCATTCCTCAATACTGTGACCCCAAATGACTTCCAAACATTACTCACTTTTCTTCATTTTGAATGTTTGTTTGTTCCAATAGAGATAACCTAATATTAAGTGATATAACAAGGTTTGTGACCAGAATGCCTTGAGAATAAATGTGTTCAGTATGTCAGGATTTTACTTTTAGGATTAATTTGTTTCTGAACCGATAATGAAAATTAGTATAGACATGAAATGCAATAAGTAGCAATTTTTATTACCAATTATTTGTTTCCTTTGAGTTTTTTCAAACTGTTTTTTTAATAAGGACATTGTCTTTCATTGTCTCATATATATAATATGTATACAGTTGTGCATGTACGTACATACAGTGATTATATATATGATCTATAGGTATAGAATTGAGCTTTTCTATTAGAGGTTGAGATTTTGAAAAATAACTTAAATTTCCATAATCACAATTCTTTAGAATTTTTAAGAAATTAACTAGGAATATAGTCTGATAGGCAGTATAAACTGTGTCTCCATAGGACCAAAAGAAATTAAATGTTTACAGAATTAAAATTTGGATCTACATATTATCTATATTTGAAATTTGTGTTTTTCTTATTTTACTCAACCATTTTTCCAGAATTGTAGAAATACAATGCATGAGACATAGCAGAGAATATACATTTTTCTTTGATGAATTTAAGATTTATTTATTTATTTATACAAGCAGTGGGTACAGTCAGAAGTACGGAAGGGTGAGAGAATTCACCAGAGTCAGAGCAGAGAGCAGAACAGGCAGACTGACAAAGTACACTGCTGAGGGGAGCAGCGGGCGGCAGGAGAGGTCTGCGTGCCACATGGGACTGTCACCCAGTGGCCAGGGATCGAACAGAGGCTGCAGGCAGCTTCGCAACCCAGTGCTCAACCACTGCGCCACCAGGGAGGCCCTCTTTGACTAATTTTTAAAGCAAAGTTAAATGATTAAATTTCTGAGGTCATGTTGCTTGGTAAACTAAAGACGAAATCAGGGTTTGGATAAATTGACTTCAATTCTAGCAAGATTTGTACATATACTTGTATGAGTCTCAAGAAATAACTGCATTTTGGTTCCCTTTCACAAACACAACCTATGTTCCACACTTCGCCATGGAGCCTAGAAACGACAGGTCACACAGCAGATAGGCTGAGAATATGTAGGTAACATAGTCTGTCCTCACTTCTGTACAGAGCTCTCAAGCATCATACACACCTGTTACTGACTCACTTTCATGTCTATTTCCTAGTCAAAGAAAATAATACAGAAAGTCACCAGTGATGCTTTTACAGTTATTTGGTCAAATGTGCAGTATCTCATGATTCCCTATCTAACTGAAAAATCTTTTAGTGAAAACAATATTTTTGTTACTAAAAGCACTTTTGGCCTCTAGTGCCCTTTTGGCCTTCATTCAGAATTATGTGTGTGGCACGTGAGAGGAAATCTGAGAAATGTGAAAAGTGATCTGGTGATAACCGAAAACAATAGAGTATCTGGGATAAGAACGATGCCGAAGCAAAAGCAACTCTATTCTCCTTAGATAAACAGCCCCATCCCCTCAGTCTTGTCTTGCTCATTACTGTGACTGACAGGCATCATAGGATCTCAAAGAGGATAGAGATAAGCATCCAGGAAACAGGGAAAGCACATGTCTTGCAGAAGATTTTAGTACCTGGCTGTGATTTCTGACTTGCTCAAATGTGAACACAAGTAGAGTGGTAGGAAAAAGGGGATGAATTAAAGAACTAACAAATTTCAAGATAAGTCAGTATGAATTACCCAAGAAATATTTATTTGAAAATAGGTCCTATAAAACCCTTTTGCTTATCCTCTAAATTAATTTCAAAAAGTATTGTGGGATTTCAGTTTTATCTTGGGCATATAGTGTGTTGGGAAGAGCTTCACTCTTACCATTACAACCAGAAAAAAAGCAATGTGCAAACTGCAATTTTTTTTTCTTGCATCCATCCAAGACTTTGTGTGGCATGACAACTAACTAGCCCTAAATCTGAGAAGAGAGGGCAGGGGTCTCTAAGGAGAAACGAATCTTGAGCAGTTGCTTCCCTAACACAGATGTCAGAGGCTAAATTGATCAGAAAGAATTCAGCTAAAAACTTAAAATGAGTTGACAAAGATGCAATGTAGATGGACCAAGAGCATGAGGTGCTTGGACTACAAGTATAGGAGGGGTGTTTTTATCAACTTGAAGACATTTTCTTCTAAAAATTACACCAGGAAATCATAGAAAAGTTCATGAAGTAACACCAAGACAGCTTCCCTTATGATGTGTGGGGCTGGGCACTGTAGCCACTGCAGAAAAACTGTCTGGACCATTATTCCTATTTCTGCTATAGGACAAAAGATTTAGAGAACCAGTGGGAATTCCCAGCTTGTAGAAAAGGAAATGAGAAAACACTTTCCCTAGAGGTTAAGATGTAACTAGGTACTGGCCTTCCATGGAGGATGGAGAGGCAGGAAACCATGTGAGTGTTTTACCTTGAAACATGGGTATATACATGTCTGGAACTTAATGACAACATCAGTTTCTCTCACATTGTCTTCCAGACTGATACACATAGAATAAACACAGCCATAAAATACAGTTGAAAGAGATATGAGACAGACTGTCTCAGGGACCAAGCACACATGAGGAGACACAAAACCAAGAGTGGGGATCAGACATTGAGAAAATAACATTTGGAAATACAGTCACCACCCACAGCACCAGTAATTACCAGTGTCATATGAAATCTGTAATGCCCTAAGGGTAAGAGTATGGCCTGAAAAGTGGCAACACAGTCAGGCTTCTGACTCCATTAAAATTAGAAAAACAAACCATGAAAGTTGTAGTAATAGGAAAGTATTGCACATCTCCAAGCATTGCAAAAAAGATTTACCTGAGTTTCTATTTTACATAAGACAGTCATTCAATAAAAAAATATTATGAGCCATACAATGAAGCAGAAAATGAACGCAATCTCAAGAGACAAAACAATCACAAGAACTAAAATCAGATGTTACACATGGTGAATAATCAGGTGAGGAGTCAAAAATAGAATTATTAAGCCTTAGAGGCAGATAGCATACATTATTAGGTAGATACCTCAGCAGTATCATTGAAATATAACATCTCTAGTAGTAAATATTCTGACATTAGTTCAACTCATTATAAAGGTGTCTGTGATTATTGTAGGTTGTACAGTCTTCTGCCAATACTGTATATCTTTAGCACCAAAAGAGAGGTTACTTTGTTCAATTGGAGGGAAATTAAATGGATAGAGTAGGAAAAAAAAGTCAAAAATACATTGCCAATTTGAGGTCTTTACAATGTCCAAGAAATGAAATGACCCCAAATTTCCTTTTCTTTGTATGAGTAGATCTTAAGATTGATCAACCTGGTTTCTTAGTTTTGGTTGTCATAAGTTATTATTAACTGGATATCTTATACACAAAAAGAAATTTACTTCTCACAGGTCTGGAGCCTGAAAGTTAAATATCAGGGTGCCAGTCAGACTGGCATCTATTTTGAAAACTTTCCTGAATGCAGACTGCCAACCTCTTACTGATAACTTTCCAATGGCAGAAAGGAAGCAAACTAACTCATTGGCCCCATAGTAGCTTGCACTAATCCTGTTCAAGAAACCTCCACCCTCAATATCTAATTAGCTCCTGATGATTCCTTGTCCAAATACCATCAAATACGCATAGAATTTCAACACATTAATTTTGGTGGGAAATAAACGTGCAGTTCATTGCACCCAGGAATTTCATGAAAAACAATGTAAACAAAGTAACCATGCTTACATCCAGAGTGTAGTAATACTTGTTTTGAGCTTTTATCATTTGAACTTTTTTTTTTTTTTTTTGGTTGTGCTGTGATTCTGGTTGTGCACATGATTCTGGACCATCCAATAAAAATTTCCCTGGAAATATAATGTATCAAAATCAGAACACCTGCTTTGAGGTCTTACATGAGTTATTTCTTAGTGAAAATTTAAAAACCATAGATTCATTTTCTGACTCAACATGAATTTTGATCTTTATTGAAAGCATTTGAAAAAAATTTTTTCTGAAAATAGAAAATTCACACAAAGATAGGTAAGATTGATAATTTTGATAAAGCAGAAATAAAGATACTTGGGGGAAAGCAGTGATAGTGAAGGCAAAGATAAACAGCTGGGACTACATCAAATTAAAGAGCTTCTGCACAGCAAAAGAGACAATAACAAAAACAAAGAGAAACCCCACCAACTGGGAGAACATTTTTGCACCCAACACTAATGATAAAGGACTGATCACAAAAATCTGCAAAGAGCTGATGAGACTCAACAACAACAAAGAAAAGAATCCAGTCAAAAAATGGGCAGAAGAGCTTAAAAGAAACTTCTCTGAAGAGGAAATGCAAATGGCCAACAGGCATATGAAAAAATGTTCAACATCACTTGTCATCAGGGAAATGCAAATCAAAACTACCATGAGATACCATCTTACACCAGTGAGAATGGCACATATTAAAAAAACTAGCAACAACAAATGTTGGCGAGGGTGTGGAGAAAAAGGAACTCTTCTGCACTGTTGGTGGAAGTGCAAACTGGTCCAACCACTGTGGAGAGCTTCCATATGATCCAGCAATTCCACTCCTAGGTATTTACCCAAAGGACACAGAAACATCAATTCCAAAGAACACCTGCACCCCTATGTTTATAGCAGCACTGTTTACAATAGCTAAGCTTTGGAAACAACCCAAATGCCCAAAAATAGATGACTGGATCAAGAAGATATGGTACATATACACCATGGAATATTACTCAGCATTCAAAAAAGATAAGCACATGCAATTTGCAGCAACATGGATGGCACTGGAAGGGATCATGCTCAGTGAAATAAGCCAAAAAGAAAAAGAAAAATACCGGATGGTCTCACTCATAGCAGGAATCTAGAAAACTTAAATAAGGGACCAGGAAAATGAATAACTATAAGAAAGTGAAAATCAAAATCAACAAAAAACTATGAACCAGAGACACTTTTAGGGGGGCGGGGGCGGGAGGGGAGGGATTGGGGTCAGAATGGGGGGGCTGCAATTGTATGGGGAATATAAAAATAAAATTTATTATTTAAAAAAAAAGATACTTGGGGGTTGTGAATTAGAAACAAGTACTAGTCTTTGCATGTTTTAATGAACTCTTTAAAAAGGAAACAGTGGGGAATGAAAAGACAAAAGAAACTGCATTTCCATCAATTTTCTCATTGTCTCACTGGCAAAGAGACTAATGTTAGTGCCTTTGTGATTTTTGTAGTATTGTTAGTACACTATTTCCAATTTGTGAAAATAATTACTTCTTCCATTTCTCCTTGTTCTCTTTCTGAAAGAGTATCCTGTGGACTCAAGTATGGCAATGGGTTTACAAGTTTAAGATACCTCTATAATATAAATAATAGTGCTAGAGATCAGAATTACTGTTAAATTATTTTGTCTTATGCCAAGTTTGCATTTTGTGCCTTGTTTTATAGTTCAAAACTGTTATGTCTCTCTTCATAGAACCAGTACACATGCAATGAACAAGTAGGAAAATATAGACAGCTCTCCTAATATGCTAAGTAATCCTGTAAAACAAAGGGAGTAGACAAAACTTTCTATGAAATCCTAGGACATATTTGAAAACTATTTCAAAAAGTTCATGCTATTGATATTCCCAGTCCCAAAATTTGTGGGTCCAGTTTCTTTATCTTGGTGAATCAACAAACCTCCAAATTCATATGTAGTAAAATATCAACATGTGCCAATCTAGTAAAGGAATAACCTAGGAATTATAGACAAAGGTTACTACTCCTTTTTTTATAATAATATCCCAAGCTATAGAATATACACAGTTGGAATGTGAAAACAAGATAAAGGTGGCCTTTGTCATTATCTCTTTCACCTTCCTAACTGCTAAAGAATGACTGGGTTAACACACTTGGCTCTGTTACAGTAAAATTTGAGGTTATTCGGAAAAAGGTTAACTTTATATTAAGTTTCATCTTAACTGATCATAAGATGGATTTAGTGACTGATGACAAGTTACAGAGAATACATGTAGACTGAAGTAGATGACTGGAAATTGAAAATATTGATTAAATTTATTATGTGTTGATTCACAGATTTCTTGATATTGCTTGACACAAACAAATGGGAAAAGCAAAGACACTTGGCAAAGATAAGGAAGGAGGTACAGTAGTCTGAATAAAGAACTTCAGATTTGAACTCAGGTGTTATAATTACTAATCTGACTGTAGAATTGGGGTTGGAGAGGGGGAGAGAAAAGTGGGAAATAGCACAACGGATTATGATGAAGACTTTGAGTGCCTTGGGTGTGGTCCGGTAACATAGTTGAAGGGTGTAATCTTATACTGCTAAATCATACAATGTTGTAAAGCAATGTAGCCATAGTTAAAAATAATTTACCATTCCAGAAAATAAAGACAATGCAGTAAAAGTTCTGTAAACAAGAAGTATTGTAAGATAAATGAAAACATTAAATTTTCAAAAAGGATGACTTCAGAGTTAAAGAATTTTCTTAATAAGTCACTGTATTCTTTCATTCTTTTTTTCCATCTACAATTAAAGTAGAATATATTCAATATCTAATTTTTGACAAGATCTTGCTATGAAAGAATATCCTACCTAACCTGAACAAAGTCTTGGACTATGATGCTATATATTATTATAATTTGCACTTACTAAAATTCACTGTCAAGAAACCTTGTCCCAAGGCTGTTTATAGAAAGAGAAGAGGGTGGGACTCTTGCTTTTACCAAAACTCTTATATTTTAGTATCTGTAACTTGAATCCTAAGCTCTCAGCAAACAATTCTCACAACTTGCAGTAAATCAATTTCCTCCTTTTGGCTGCCACATACATTCTATCATTAACTAGAGTTTGTTGATTGTTTCTATGTACTGTTTTTAAAATTAATTTATTTTAACTGCTAATCCTTTAAATTAGATCATGATTATCATGGGAATCTACTGTGACACTGGCTTTATAATTAGACATTTGCTTATGTGTCAATAGCAGTTCCATCCTGTGCACTACAATCATAATAACATTCTAGTAAATCTGTGTACAACATAGCCTCTCATCATTCAGTAAAAGTTTGCAAAGTTCCATGTTTCATTTCTTTGTTCTTATTTCTTCTGTGAAAACACCCTTTTCTCTATTTCCACTCCTCAGCTTAGGTCCTCATCCTTGAAGATCTGAATGAAAATATCATGGATTTCATAGAAAACTCATTTCATTCCACAATGAAGTTCCTATATTTTGCTTCAAACATCTTAATAAAAACAAGTCTAGGAATCTGTGAGGTCAAAATGCCTGCCTTAATGTGCAGGAAGCAATTATAACCACAGATAGTGGATTTTTCACTTCAGGAAGAGTTCTACATTAAAGATCAGCATTTTGAAGCAATTAGTAAATGCAGGTATGTTAGAAATTACATCAAGCGATAGATCAAGTGGACATTAGAGGGTTGAGAAAATGTTAGAGCCTTATAATTGTGTATAACAATTATAAGTAGTCCAGAGTATGGAGTTGGTCATGCAAAACATCTAATTTCTTGTCTCTATTTTATTTACAAACTTTCTCACTTTTTATTGTTATCTGTATTGATCAATAGACAGAATCCACTGTATCTCGAATAATATGCATTTTCTTAGGATATTTCTTCCCTCAGGAATTCTTATTCAACTTCTCTGTGTCTACATTAACCAAGTCATATTTTTTTCTATAAATATTTTTTTAAGATTTATTTATTTTTACAAGCACTGGGTACAGTCAAAAGCACGGGAGGGTGGGAGAATTCACCAGAGCCAGAGCGGGGAGCAGAGCGCACCAGGAGAGGTCTGTGTGCCAAACCAACTCTTATTTTAAGGAATGGTTTAGATGTCACTTGTTTGGTGGGATCTTTCCTTACTTATAATTTCTTCAAAATGAAAATAGCAACTCAATTACCATATTATGTGATTGACCATTTAGTATTATATAATCAGATTTTTGATAAGACAATTGATTCAATTAATTGATTCAATAATAGGAAGTGGTGTAAGAACTAGCCCATGTTTAACCAGCTTTACAAAGTTTTTGACACAATTTTGTCAAACCTAAACCAGAGAGATTTCTTCTTCTTCCATTTCCTTTTCATGTCTATTAACCTTGCCACTTTTCATTACTAATTAATTCTGTTAAGTCCAGAGTTTTCTATATCAGGTTTAAGCATTGTAAATGCCCAGTTCATGTTTTGTACCAAGTTGTATTTGCCCAATAGTTAAAAGAGTAAGTAGTTGGCAGAGAAACTTCTACATAGTGTATGTTCATGCTCTGATTGGTAAATTGGTAAATTCTTAAGGATCAATATTAAATAGTAGCTTATAATATTGAAGATAAGTCACCCCCAATATCTTTTGTACCATTATTTCCTCATCTGCTAATTATTTGAAAAATTTGGATCCCTCCTACTTGTTTTCCTTTTAGCCTGCTTATTTTTATTGTAGTAATTACTGTTTGGGAAGCTTTTGAATTCCTAGCCAAAACCATTTCTGGAAGGTAACACATTTTTAGCTGAAAAGTAGAAAATAAATTATGAATCTCATTTCTTTGTCAGCACATAGCATTTTAAAACTAATCTATTTGGTTTCATTTTTCCCCATTTTGTCAAACATCAAGGTCACTGACTGAAAGTCCTTTCTTTCCATATTTATTAGATTCACAATTTGCTGAACAGAGAAAAATAATTGTTTTAACTCAGACTATTTCAATACCATGACAAACATATAGATGTATCACTTGAGGGGGTTTATGAAGTTATTTAGAGTGGATTAAATAGCTTGTATGAAATAGGTAAGCAAGGTATTGTTAGTTCTACTGGTGAGGAAACTGAGGCTAAATGAGATTCAGTAACTTGCTCAGAAATTCACAAGCTAATAAGCAGAACTGGATTAGAACCCAGTTCTCTTCCTATTACTTCATGGCCAGTCCCCAGTTGGCAAAGCAAATCCATTTTGGCTGTGAAATGGAAAAAGCCTATGATCACTGCCAAGGAGGCATATTGAGGGGGATGTACTGAATCTTTCGGTCGCATCAGGTTCTGCTGTGCATGTATGGATTTTGCCAGAATCAGCTTCTTTCATCAAGATGTTCATTTTCCAGAGATGAAATTTAATGGGATGAAATTTCATAAAGTCCATGGTAGGTGGATAGGAAATAAAATAAGAATATTTTGTGTTGGATAGCCTCCACAAAAAGAGATTGAGAAAATTCCTATGGTCAATACAGGAAAACTTCTATTTGGCAGAATGCAACTCTTATGAAATCTTGATTAATGGGAAAAAAATGAAGAGAATAGGAATGACAGGAGTACAAGTGAGCAGTGTGTAACTTGAATTCTAATCCTTTCTCTAATTATTTTCCTCTTTCACTAAACTTCCCCATTGATCCGTGGTATCTCATATCTTAGTGGATGAATTCAGTGTTAGGGAAACATTTAGGGAGGAATAGGATGTGCTTAATAATGACTTTTAAATTTTCTGGCTTGGATCTCTGTGAAGCACGGTGGAGGCATTCATTATTTTTTTTTAATTGGTACGACAGGTGTTCATAGTGCAATTTTACAGGAAATAGTGAAGGCAAGGCAGTTATAGGAACCATTATAAATGAGTGAATAGCTCAAATCACACATAGGACTGAAAATGAGAATTTCTGGGGTATCTTTACTGACCTATTCATTTTGCAAACTCAGGCACCCTCTGTCACAGACTAGGACAATGTGAGCTAGCAGTCTGTCATATTCCTTTTCCTAATTCTGATAAAATCTATCCTAGCTCCACATTTGCCTTTCTTCAGCTGTCCCAGCCTACTCCAGCAGACTTTATAACTTTCCCAGCTTCTGCATTTTAATTACGAGGTGTTTGGTGACTGCCATTCCTTCCAGAGACAAATGCTGCCGGATATCCAACTTCCGAATTAGAGCTCACATCATAGGCTGCTGACAGCAGCAAAACTTGGTAATACAAAGATTCTTAGATCCTCTGGTTTCCAACCTTATCAAAAGTCATGTTTGTGTAGCCTTGACTTCATTATTCCATGACAGAAGGAAGAGCAGTCAGAGATGAAAACTTGCAATTCTTTTTTCCCCTCCATGAAGTCTTGCCAGGTAGATCAAGGAGCTGCTGACAACTTGGTATCTAACTTTCCTCCTTCCTTTCCTCCAATTCTCCATTATAAAAATGTGCTTCCCCAAACAGGTCCTTAATATATAATCCTCATTTGTGTAATATATATCTCATTAAGTATACAGGTTTTATCTGCAACAAAAATGTAGTGCCAAACTGAAGCGCCTCACTTGATGTTTACCCAGCAATGCAAACTACTTTAGGAAAAAACAACTGCAAAATGGCCCTCTTTTAGATGCTGTGATTAAAAAATTTCTTGGGCATTGAAAACTTGAAAGTGATTTTCAACAGAATATGTCACTTTAGAGTACCAGAACCATCTGTTCTTCCTCAGAGAGCAAATATTAGGGACTATAGTGATTCTTTATGGTCTCAGCTACCCCAAATATTGCCTATATGCAAGAGCTGATTAATACTTGGATTTAGTATTCCCATTATTTCTTTACATGCTGTCACTATAAAATATGTGAATGCATCATAAAGTATGAGGTCACACCCATATCTGTGTCCAATAAATAGAAAGTGAAAACTTTAAAATCCTCTTAGCAACCAAATATGTAGTTATCATTAGTTTACAGGTTATCGTTCCAATTTAAATGAATAACCCCATTCCATTTTTTTTTGCTTTAATTTGTATAATAGTACCAGCAGTAGAGACAAGGGAAGAGAGAAAAGGAGTAGAAAGAACTAGGTGATCACTGTGGAAGGCTAGGTAGAAATGGGAGACTGTGGAGGATGGTGCTTGGTTTAGTTTGTACCATAAAACTATGTTTGGATTCAGTGTCATTTAGCCCCCAGAATCTCAATGGACTATATAGTTATCAAAATCTCTTCCAGCTGCAGTATGTCTATTTAAAACCATATATATGATCACTGTTGTTGCCTCTGTTATGAACAAATTAAAAATAAGTTTAAGAACTAGCAGCACAAGATGGCCTTTAAGACCTGAAGGATTTTCCTTGGTGAAGGTTTAGGGCTGATGGCTCCCAGTGGTTGGGCTGGCAGTTCATGTGGGATTTTTAAAAGGCAACTGACAATAATTCATTTGGATATAATCTTAATCAAATTAACTGCTAGGAACAAAGTTACATTCCTTAGAAATTTACTTAGAAGACAAAGAGGAGGACTCAGAAGAGAATTTCTCTTTTAAAATTGAAGATACTTTATAAAATTACTAGCCACAAGCAAAATGTAGGGAGCCTACCTTATTGCTTACAGGGTTTCCTGGGCCGTCAATGCTGAATTCATTATATTTAAAACTCTTTGAGGAATCTTCAGCATGAAACATGTTCCATAAAACCAAATTCTAATCTAGCTCATTCAACCTCAAAGGTCATGAATGAGCCTTTCTTTCCTGTAATCACTGTTTTCCAGAGTGACACACCTGCTCCGTGGTACAGCAAGGCACAGTCTGGATTGAAAAAACTGGATAACAATTCTGTGATTCATAAATGTATCCTCATGATGACACCCTGCCACCAGAGGCACAGACAGCAGAGATAACCCAGCTGGTATGACTTACTTTCCAAAGCCATAACCCTAATGCATCCCAGAGGGAAAATTGAAAAGAGATTTATTATTAGTTCTGAGCTAATGCTGATCAATGAGCAAAATACCACAAGGCTGTGGCCAAGGCCTTATATGCTGTCCAAGAAAAAATAAAAAAAAGGATGCATAAGGGGGAAATGTCTGTAATATGAAAGAGAATACAGGGGAGAATAAAACTTCTTTTGTTAGGAAATGATCCCTCATGACCAAAAGCAATGCTCCACCATCTGCTCTCTGTACTCTGGTCTCACAGTGTAAAAGCCTGTCATGTACAACAAGTAAACGAGGCATTAGTAAATTACATTTCCAAGGTAATTTTCCTAATATCAAGAAAGTTTATCAATAATCTGCAGGCCTCTGTTTACTGAATATCTGTAAGTCTTGGACCTATCAGGGCTAATTCCCAACAGAGCAGTATTTTATTGCTGAGAGTTGAGCGGATTGAGACTTTTGGCCCTGAGGGAAAGTGGCAAGACAACACAAGGTGACAAGAAGAGAGATGCAAAGAAAAATGGACATGGCCATTAGCAGCCCAGTGGAAATATATTTAACATAAAGCATTCCCATTCACCTTGCTATGAGGTTGGCTTTTTATCGTAATTACCAGCTGGCATTCCCAAAATGTCCTTCCACCCATGAGAGAACTGTTGAAGAATTTTAGCAGTCATAATGCTAATCACCAAAGTAAGTGTTTTGGGAGCAGGACATGTGACTGTCATATGCAAGTGTGTACAGCAGCAGGTTAAATAGACAAGAGAAATGTTAGAACAAGGCAAGAGGGGTCATGTTCCCAAATGCAAAGGTCAGGCCTAAAGGAATGCTGAATGTGAGAAGACACAGATGATTCTAGAATTGGCAAGTTGTCAGTTGCCAGTGGAAACCAAGGGTTTCAGGACAGACTCTAAGAAGCAAAATCCTGTAAATATACCAGAGGTGAAAAACAATAGAGGGTACCATAAAGATAGACAACTGTTAATTAAGATCCCAGTAGCTAAAGTGGGCCTGGCCACTGTCAACTCCCTTTATTTCCCTGCTATACTATTGAGGCTACCTGAGCAAGACAGGCCAGGAAGCTGGTAGCTGATGTCACCCTGGTAACAAAAAATGGGTACAGGGTCTAGAGAGAATAAATCTTAGGTGTTCACCAGCCAAGGCAGCCACACAGTACTGCATTTAATACATAAAAGCTACTGATTAATGCCAAATTGCCTACTGGTTAACTTTATCACTAAGAGATGGACATGAGTTTGAATTCTATTTCTGTCTCTAGGGAAGACTGTGACCTTGGGCAAGTAACTGAATCTGGAGTATAATAGTTCATAGAGATATTTTAAGAGTGAAATTAAATATTCTGCATAAAATTCTTAGTACAGTACCAATTTCATTTACTCAAATATCTATTATGTCCACTGAATGGCAAATAGTGTGCCAACCACTATTTGCAACTAGATGCACAAAAATCCCTGCCCTCAACGAACATACATTCTGTTGTTAACATGATTCTACCACTATTATTAGTTATTACCATCTAGTGCACCATTTAAATTAGCGTCATTGATATTATACAATTTTTTTTTTCTGTAGCTATGATGAAAACTGCCATGCCCCATTCTATCAAACAAAAAGATGATCCAATAGGCATAGAAATTTTTGGTAGGGTGCTAGCACATGGAGACTAGGTGGTAATGGTAGTAGTAACAGTGGATTTATTGCCATACTTTTTTTTTTTTTTTAAGATTTAGATTTATTTATTTATTTATTTATTTATTTATTTAGACAAGACTGGGTATAGTCAGAAGCACGGGAGGGTGAGAGAATTCACCAGAGTCAGAGCAGGATGTAGAACAGGCAGAAGGACCGAAGTACACTGCTGAGGGGAGCAGCGGGCGGCAGGAGAGGTCTGCGCGCCATGTGGGACCCGCCTCCAGTGGCCAGGGAGCAGCCGGGGATCGAACCGGCACTGCAGAGGCTGCGGGCAGCTTCGCAACCCAGCGCTCAACTGCTGCGCCACCGGGGAGGCCCGCCATACTATTTCTTAACTTTGGATAGACTGGTTGGCTTTTTCTCAGCTTTCTAATGGACTGAGATAAAATTTGCAGTAAGTCCTTGATTAATGAACAAATCAAATGAAATCATAGATATAATCATCAACATGGAAGAATATTTTGAAAACTTTTGCAGAACTTAGACAAAGCCACTTTATTCTGATCAGGTCACCAAGCCAACTGCTCTGTGGAACTGATTCCTCTCCATACACTGGATGAAATTTTGCATAGGCCCAACATTCTGATATGGCTATACGTTAACATTTGTGAAAACATTGAAACAAATGCTATGATTCCTTATAAACTTTCCATGTTCCTGAGTTTTTACCTGGGTATTTCAAACTTTTTACTATTCATTTAAATTCACCATTGGATTGCAAAGTACTTATTCTTTAGCATATTCAGTTGTCCATGTTTTGTGTTTTTATTATGGATGAGTGTATTTTTAGCCACATCTTTCTGGTATTGGCTGTTAGGCAGTTCTTTGCAAGAACATAATCTGGAGTAGTCCTGCTATAGATTATGTGAATGAAGAGTTATATCCTCTTCTAATTTTCTTTCTACCTCCGTAAAATGGGCATAAACTCTATTGGATATTTTTGAGGATTAACAGAATATAAAAAATTTAGCACAATCATTGTTATGCCCATGCTACTAAGTTGTTTTTTTTTTTTTGTTTGTTTGTTTAGAATGAATTATAACAGTTCTTATATTGGTGTCCTCATATAAACACTATGTGATTCATCAGAGCAATTTTTTGTATCATCTGGTTGCATTTTTTGTGTTTTGCTTTGTTTTACTTTTAACATCTGTTTTCCAAAATGAGATTGGTCCATTGTTTATGTTTTGGGATGAACTTTGTCAAGTTTTAGGATCTGCCTAGTTTGCTCCTGAGAATAAATTTAAACATTTCCATTATTTAATGTAATGAATAGTTTATATACCATATGTGCTACAAGCTCATTAGAAGTTTAACACAATTTGTCAGTAAAATCATTTGAACTTCAAAGTTTTGACTGGAATAGTGCTTTAAAATTTAATTTCTTCCTCAGTCATTTTAATTTAATAATGGGAAAATGTACTAATTAGCATATACTCACACAGTGTTTTTGGCTTTTCATAAATATTTTTTAATCTATTGTACTTATTTCTAATAGTATACATTTTAAAAGAGATTTAACTCAAGGATTTTAGTTGATTTTTTTTTTCACTTAAAACCTAACATTTCAACAAACTACATTGTTCTGAATTATTTTAATATTTTGAGTTATTGAAGAAAAGCCATTATAATAATTATTTGCAGCCAACATCATACTCAATAGTCAGTATTAGTATTTTTATTAAAGGACAGTATCTTACCAAATAGAAGTTTTTACATATTATTTGATAGTATATTGACCTTTTTTAAAAAAGTAATTTTGACCACTTCGTGTGGTGTTGGCTATGGGTTTGTCCACCCCTATGACCTGTATTATGTTAAGGTATGTTCATTCTATATACATATTGTTGTGGGGTTTTATTATAAAATGTATTACATCTTGTCAAATGCTTTTTTGTACATCTATTGAGAAGGTTGTATGGTTTTTGTCCTCCTTTTGTTGATGGTATTGTATGTTTCTGAGTGTCAGTTTCATCAAGATTCTCTAATTTGTTCCTATACAAATATTCATAATACTCACATAATTCTTTTTATTTCTATAGCATCTATTATAATTTCTCTTCTTTTGAGTCTGGCTCAAGGTTTATCTATTTTTTTAATCTTTTCAAAGAATGATCTCTTAGTTTAATTGATCCTTCGGATTGTCTTTTTATACTCCATTTCTGCTCTAATTTTCATTACTATTTTCTACTAACTTTTGCTTGTTCTAGTTCATTTTTGTGACCATTTAAATTTATTTAGAATTCTTACTTCTTTTGCAGGTTCATATGGCTGTAAACTTCCCTCTTGGCACGTCTTTTACCACATCTCCTAGATTCCAGTAAGCTTTTTTTCTCATTTCACCTTTTATTTCCATATGACTCAGTAAAGTTTTTCTTGATTTTTTCCACATATATGGTTTCCCCTCTTGTGTTAGTTGATTTCTAGCTTAATTCCTTAGTGATATGAAAGATGCTTTAGATGATTTCAATTTTCATAAATTGATTGAGACCTGTTTTTTGGTCTTAACATATGGTCTATCATTAAGAATGTTCCAGGAGCCCTTGGAAAGAATGTGTATCTTTTAGGGTAGAATGCTACATAAATATCTATAAATTCCACTTAATCCAATTTGTCATTTAAAACTCACATAAAGGGCCTCCCAGTTGGCGCAGCGGTTGAGCGCTGGGTTGCGAAGCTGCCCGCAGCCTCTGCAGCACCGGTTCGATCCCCGGCTGCTCCCTGGCCACTGGAGGCGGGTCCCACATGGCGCGCAGACCTCTCCTGCCGCCCGCTGCTCCCCTCAGCAGTGTACTTCGGTCCTTCTGCCTGCTCTGCTCCCGGCTCTGGTGAATTCTCTCACCCTCCCGCGCTTCTGACTGTACCCAGTGCTTGTATAAATAAATAAATAAATCTTTAAAAAAAATAAATAAAACTCACATAAAAAGTTTTGGGCCTCCCCAGTGGCGCAGCGGGTTGAGCACAGCACTGTGAATCTGTCTACAGCCTCTGCAGCACAGGTCCGATTCCTGGCCAGCCAGGGAAAGACCCACATGGCGGTGCAGACTTCTCCTGTGTGAGTGTATTTCAGTCAGTCTGCCTGTTCTGTTCCCTGCTCTGTCTCTGGTAAATTCTCATCCTCCACACCTCTGGACTGTACCCCAGTTCTTATATAATAAAATAAATCTTTCAAAAAAAGTTTTAAAAATAACGAATATTGTAAATGGGGCAGACCACAAAATTTATGTACAAAATACCATGTTTTTCTATATGCAAATGGCAAACTAACAGATAAATCAGGAAAACATGACATTTTCAATGATATAAAAATAGTGAAAGACTTGTATACTGAAAACCATAAGTCATAATTGAAAGAAACAGACACAAAGAGATGAAAAGATTCTATGTTCATATATTGTAAGAATTAACATCAGTTAAATGGCTGTTACTTAAAACATAATATTCAGATTTACTGTTATTTCTATCAAAATCCCAAAGGCATTCTTCACAGAAACAGAAAAAAATTATCATGACTCCTATTTGGACTACAAAGGGCCTGAAGTAAATCGAATAAAAATGGAGGTATCATGTTCCCCAACTCAAAATAGACTACAAAATGGTAGTAATAAAAACAAGCACATAGATCAATGCAACAGAATTGTGAGCACAGAAATAAAGCCACATGTAAATGGACAACCAATTTGCAACAAAGGAGCAAAGATAATATAACACAAAAAGGAAAATCTCTTCAGTAAATGATGCTTAGAAAACTATACAACTACACACAAAGGAATGAAAGTAGACCGCTAGTACCATATCAAAAGAAATTTTTAAAAGACTGAATACTTATATAAGGTTAGAAACAATAAAATGCATATTATAAAGCACAACTGATACATGCTTTGACACTGGCCTTATAGTTGTGTTCAGGACTGTATTCCCACAGGAAATAAAATAAAAACAAAAATAAATTAATGATATTTATGTCATCAAATTGAAGACATGCTACTGAAAAAGATAGGTATTTGCACACCATATGTCCAATAAGGGGTTAATACTAAAAATATACCAAAAATGACCTTCCATATGTAACATAATGGATGGACAGAGAAGACACTACACTTAGTGAAATAAGGTAGAGAAAAGGACCATATGATTTTACTTGTGGAATAGAGAAAAATGAACTAAATAAAACAAAAATGACATTTTAGATTATGTTAGACTATAAGACCAATTAGTAGTAACCAGAAGGGAATGGGGGAGGGTTGTGGGTAAATTAAGTAGAAAGGGGCAAATGTATGGTGAAGGACAGAACTGGAACATTAATGGTGAGTGTAGTGGTATGTACAGATGAATTTTAATGATGCATACCTGCAACTTACATAATGTCATAAATGAGAAAAATGTACTACTAATAAATGAATTTTGGAAGGCTGATGATATATAAAAATCTGTCCATAGTTATGGAAATTATATGCTTTATATATAATAGATACTATTACATAGAATGCACCTGTACATATGAACTTTTCCTATCATAATTTGAAAAAAATCCTTAACCTTAAGAATAAGCAAAGAGGAACTAAATGAATTTTTAGTGGGTATAAAATAAGAGCTAAATAAATGCAAATTTATGCCAAGTTCAATTTTCAGAAAGTAAATTCACCCCAAATTAACATTTTATTCTATTTGACAAAGGAAATGTTAACAAAATTACCCAGTTACCAAGTATAAAAAAGAAAACATGAAATAAAGAATATGTATATTGGTATGGTCTTATCTGATATCAGAACAAGTAAAAGGTCTGATCTAATCCATATGGTGTCATAGGAGGAGCAAAAGCTCAGAGGCTGGCAAATTAATACAATGCGTCAATTCCTGCTACCTATTTTCATGTGGGTTCCAAATTTTGAAATAATTGAGAAAAAATACTAAAAGAAGAGTAATATTCCATGACAAATGAAAATTATGTGAAATTTAAATTTTAGTATCCATTGGAACACTCAATGCTCATCTATTTGTATGCTATTTAAGGTTAAGTAGAGTTGATAGTTGGGAAGGAGATCATCTGGCATGCAAAGACGTATTTAGTAACCAGCACTTTACAGAAATATTTTGACCATTGGTCATATGAATAAGGTGGTATAAATTATGTTGGCAGAAATGACTGATTCTATCTATCTTGTATAGAAATCTAAATTCAATATGGATTAAATTGATAACAAATACACAGTAGTTTCAAGACTTAAAGAAACTATTAAAAAGGTGCAAATTATAAGCTTTTTAAAAGTGTACATAATACTTAGTCATAAAAAGGAAACATAAAATGTTTAAAATCCTCAATAGATTCATGACAAATTTAGGGGAGAAATTATAACACAGGGGTAAGACAAAAAGTTAAGATGTATAGTATATCTTAACTCTTAGCTACAGTCAAGAATATTAACAAGTAATGTGAAGATAAAATTAAGAAAGAAGCAAACCCAAATTGCAAAGCAAAAGAAAACAAAAACCCAAACTCAGTTTGAAATGCAAATAAAATTGTGTTACTACTTTACAACCATCAGACTGGGACAAATTTCAAAAGAGCATTAACACTTATTGCAGGTAGCGAAAATGGCTTATGGATATTCAAATTGAAATAGCCCTTTTGGAAAGCAGTCCAGAGCAGTACAGTGAAGATTGGGGATAAAAAAAAAATGTACTCATAAATCCCACTCAAGAATTTTAGGAATAATAAAAATAGGACATAGGATACATTTTAAGTTTTTATAGCAGAAAAAGTGTACATACAAACAAATAAATAAAAGGTACAACCATCAACAGATTAATGATTGGGTTAGGTTATAATATGTCTGTACTATGGAATATCATGCAGCTGTTATTTACTATGAAGTTTGTAGTGAGCCTGGAGAAACAGATGAAGTCATATAGAGCTAATATTGGTTATCTGAAGAATTAAATGGAAATATGTTGGAAAAGAAAAAAGGAAAGGTAAGAACATTTTTAAAAAAATTCAACAAAAAAATTATTTTAATTCTGTGTCGTCATTGCCTTGATGCTTTCATGAATATATATGTGTGAGGAAGGAAGAAAGTAAATAGTACAATTTGAAATAATTGTTTGTTTTGCTCTACATTTTTAAATAGCCACAGCTTTGTATATTTTTTATAAATGTTTTTATAGGTTAAATTTGTAACCATGTTAAATGATTTTATAATCTTTATGATGTTTATATTTTTATTCTTCCCTTTTAAAGATCACTTTTACAATACATCTGTTTAGTCATGCAACCACATTTTTTTCTGGCATGATTTATTTTTTGTTGTAATCAAATATCTAGCTGATGACTCATTAATTTTTTTCTTTACTTTTTCACCATAGTAATCATACTTGCCTTTATTTTGATCCTGGAGATGCTAATTCTTTAATCCTTTATGTATAGACCATTAATGGTCTATACATATTTATGGTCTATACATATTTCATTTTTATTAGTAATGGGGGAGGAGAAGGTGGCATGAACTAACATCTCTTCCCTTATTTCTTTTTCTGGGAACCAAAATTAACATGGATTAGCTTCCCATGATCTAATGATCCATATCCGACACATATTTTATCATCCTTTTTCTATTTTGTTGTTTATTTATTCTCCTTCCTGATTTTCTAAATAAAACTGATTTCAGTTTATGTAACAGTATGTTTTCCACTTAAATCCCCTACTGAGAATTACATTCAGATACTGTGTTATTTACTGTCCTAAATCACATCTTTTATTGACTTTCTCTCGATAGAAAGTCATGTCCTTCAGTGTAAAAAGGATATACATCAGATAATTTTAAATAATTTTTTTTCTTGAACATTTTCTTACTATAATTAAATTTCTAGTAGGCTGTATGCTCTTTTTTTTTTTTTTTCATTAACAAAAACATCTGAAGCCAGAGACATAAAAAAAGAACAGCCACAGACAGAGTTCTGAATCTGGGGCTAGAGAGACAGACCAAGCACAGTTTTTGGCACACTGAAGAGTTCTCCCTAAAGTAGTAGTAATATTTACTCTTAGGGACAAATTCCCTTTTCAATTTTCTGGCTCATCCTCATATGAGCCTTGAGAGGAAAAAAACATTATGAGCGAAATACAAGTTTTATTTGAAACTTAAATCTTCTCTCTCAACAAAAACAAACCTTACTGGAATGAAGCTTCTAGAATATGGTGGAAAAGATGTTTCATTCTTAAGTGAGTCATAATGATTGAGCAGTTGAAGGACCGCAGTAGTCACACTTATTTCCAGGGACGAAACTTTATGTTGTACTTAGAAAATGGAGGTGAAGGAATAATTATCCTAGATAATCTTATTATGAACTAATCCCATTGGTAAGAAAACTTTTCAAAAATCCTTAACAGATAATTAAAAAATACTACTATTTGGTATTTTTTACAGCAGATGCAGTTGTGGCATAAGATTTTTCCTATGGAACAGAAGTCGAGGTAGTTTCTAAAGTATATTTAACTCCATTATTTTATGATGTACCTTTCTTTAGTCTCCTCTCCTTTAATCTTTCTACATCCTCCTTTTCCTGTCCCTTTCAATTCTCTCCTTATTTGTTAAACTAAAACTTTTTCTTCATAAACAGTCACACGTTAGGATTAAATTAGTATGACAATCTGTTTGGAGCATTGCATTATATTTCTATAGCAGAATGAAAAAAATTCAGTATCCTAAAACCTAGATAAATGGAAATAGATGGTGGCAGTAAAAAATGGAATTCTAAGGGTGCATTTTTATGTATTCCTCTCTAAAAATTATCTTCCCTTTTTATTATAAAAATAATGAGTTATTTTACTCAATTTGGAATATACAGGAAAGCATATAGATAATGGAAAAAAATTCACTTGTAATCTCACCACTTTGAAATAACCATTGTGAAAATATAAGCATATTTCTATACTGTTTTTTTTTTTTTTAACTGTGTGACTTTAAAATGAGATTGGGGCCATCCCTGATATACTTATGAGTAACCTTCTTTTTTACACTTAACAATATATTGCAAACTTTTTCTATTTATTTTTTCACTCAGCAAAAATATTTTGAGTGCACTCATATGAATGTTAATTTAAAACCAATCCTTTCTTATCAAGCTCTTAGGTTCTTTCAATTTTTTTTACTATAATAAATAACTGTGATACAATTTTGTATATAAACATTTTGCATAGCATTGATTGAGTTAAATAATAGAATGTAGTCCTTTAATAGAAGCTGTCTTTCAAGAGTTTTGACTTTCCTTCAAAATAGGATATATGCTAATATTCATAAGGATCTTAATGGACCTAAAAGTAAGTTTCCCAAGTTTAGTAAAACACACAAAAGAATTAAATAAGGACAGTTTGATTTACATTTAAGAGAGCATAAATCTTAAGGAGCATAAATTTACCACCATAAAAGCCAGGAACTTCTAATTTCTAACTATTGTTTGCATAAAATATAAATCAGTAGTCCTATGTCTTCTCTGATCCTGCCAATAAGCCCTAGTATGATTCCAACCAGCTCGTATGTTTTCTATATAGGACCTTTTCCCTGACTTTGTTTATAGTTCTCATGATAGTCTACATATAATATGCCTTTGAATTGAAAAAAATGGAAGAAGGAGCAAAGAATAGTTTGTTGATTTGTGTTTGTTAGTACATAAAATGAGTGAATTGATAGTTCATTTCTTATGTTGTCTACTTTTCTATATGATTTCTCTTTTCCCACCTATCATGTAGTTCTGGGATAAAGCAGAAGAAAGTAATGCCTGCATACAAGGGAACTATTAAGATATTGACATTATTTTTCAAAATTACTGGCTCATAATATCCCCTGTCCCTCACCACATGACTTTTATATGCCACAGCTACCATAAATTTGATGTGTTTTTGTCCATATAATGACCCAAGTATTTGGAACCCACACTCACATAAAATAAACCCTACAATGATAGATTGCCTTGGGAAAATTTCTCAAGGCATTTCAATATCAATGATCAAACACTCAATAGAATTCACTGACAACGTAATATTCCATCACCCTTGAAATTCCCCATCAAGTTGTGTCACTTTGTGCCACATAATTTCCAATTTCTGTGCTTAAGAAAAGACTTAGCCTGTTGTGTTTTTATTTTGCTCAGCAACATAAACTATTCCTTGAAAAAAGGAAAGAGGAGAAAATTACATTTGTTTTCTTGATTTTTTTAAATGCTGTTATAATAATCTAAAATTGGTAGTTAAAATATTTTTTTTCTTTTTTTTTTATTTATAGAGGCATGTTTTATTTATTTGTTTGTTTGCTTGTTCGTTTATACATGCACTGGGTACAGTCAGAAGCGCGGGAGGGTGAGAGAATTCACCAGAGCCAGGGCGGGGAGCAGAGCAGGCAGAAGGACCGAAGTACACTGCTGAGGGGAGCAGCGGGCGGCAGGAGAGGTCTGCGCGCCATGTGGGACCCTCCTCTGGTGGCCGGGGAGCAGCTTTGAATCGAACGTCGCAGAGGCCACAGGCAGCTTCGCAACCCAGTGCTCAAGCGCTGCGCCACCGGGGAGGCCCCTAAAAATATTTTCTTAACAAATACTATATTTTGTGCATGACATAAAAAGTATAAATATTAATCTTTTCCTACATGGGTAAAAGCTTTCTACAAAAATTGAGTTACAATTTTCCTATAAAATTTGAATTTAAAGAAACACACAAAACTAGGGTATTTTGTTTGATGGTATGATTTTCTACAAACTTTTTACAGCTTACAATGAACTGTCAAATGAACTCAGAGAAACAGTGCATTCAATTTACTGCCTGTCATCACAAACTTTAGTAAAGTCACATCAGAGGTTAGGTACATTTTTAGTCTCTGTTTTGACCTCACAGATCTCAAGGTCTTATCAGTGTGATGTGAACTTGACTATTTTTTATAAGATGACAGACAGGACTGGCAATATTTAAATCCCCAGACCTACCTGACCAAGAACTTGACAACATTCTCAGCTAAGAGTTAGGGTGTGAATTAAAAAAATAACTGGATAATTTATTTGATTGATATAGATGATAAAAAAAAAAGCAACATCTGTTGTTACCTTCCTTGGGACTATGTAGACCTGGGAGAACAGATTTCATATCCAGAAGCACAACCTAATTGATACGATTGTTAAATGTGGGACTGAGGATAGATAAGAGATGATATAAAATGAATGAATTAACATTTTCTGTAAGTCTTGCTTTCACCATAATGATATGTATTCATGAATGTTCATATGGAGATAGAAATAGGAAAATTATTACATTGTATTTATTCATTCTCCTATAAACTCCAGATAGCTTTAGCTATTCTGTAGCTAAAATGTTTGGAATGGAATTTGGTTGATTAATTACAAAGTTGATCTTCATTAAATATGAAAATATACTTACTTATGAAAATTTCTTTTCTTTTGAGTTTGGATGGGGATCCACTAAATCTTATGACTTATTTTCATATAAAGTATATCCACATACTTCAATTTTGACTTTGAAAAGCACACTTGACATGAATAACATAATGGTAATCACTAATATGTCAATCTGTACCTACTGTATCTATTCCTATTAGTAAATAAGAATATAACTTAAATTTATTATCAGTATCTGAATATCTGTTTTAGAATACATTTCAATATTTTAGTGAAATGTCTTGTAAGCTTAATACATTAATTGAATTACATCTTTATTAACAGCAAGTAAATTAGCATCTACTATTTAGGGTGGTTTGCCTATATAATTTTAGAAAAAACATATCTTGTGATTCAAAATGACTGAATTAAATAATGATCTAAAGCAAACCATTTATAAGCAGATTTTATAATCATAATATATAGCTATATAAGTATTAAAAACTAAGTTTTATCTTCATTAGACGTAGGCCCTGAGTCTTTTAAAAAAGCTTAGAATTTCAGTATCACTGTCTCAAAATATCAACAATGAATCTTACTCCTCAGTAACCTCAGTGAATAGTTAGTTCTGCTGAAAAATTATCTTTCCATGAGACAAAAATTCAAACTGTGAAAATTTTTCAATTTAAGATTAATAAGAAAAGTGTAGTAGTGGTACCACTCATATCTAAGGATATTAATGTCTTTGATCAATGTCTTTGGTTTTAATAAAAATTAATAACAGTTCCTTTTTATCCAAAATGTGTAGTCCAATAAATACTTGTTAGATGAGTGAAGGAGAGATTGAACACTTGAATTAATCCAATTGTGGATAAGAAGACTCCCATGATATGAGATCTTATAGCAAGGATATTGATTGGTTTGTCCCAGGTTCAATAAATTTTCTATGTCTCCCTTCAGAAATGGCACTGGCATATTCTTCTGGTACCTGACAACCAAGTCACTGTACCTGAGCTGTCCCATATGTGGAAAGAAGAACCAGAAACACCAGGATATATTAAAAATCACTCACAGCAATATAAGACCACACCAGGATATATTAAAAATCACTCACAGCAATATAAGACCTGAACATTTCCTGGGAACATACTGGTTTGGAAAAAGTGAAGAGTGACCAAAAGAAAAGTAATCAAGTGCCTCCCCTGGTGGCGCAGCGGTTGAGTGCTGGGCTGCGAAGCTGCCCGCAGCCTCTGCAGCGCCAGTTTGATCCTCGGCCAACAGCGAGGGTCCCACATGGTGCGCAGACCTCTCCTGCCGCCCACTGCTCCCCTCAGCAGTGTATTTCGTCAATCTGTCTGCTCTGCTCTCCCCTCTGGCTCTGGTGAATTCTCTCACCCTCCCGTACTCTGACTGTACCCAGTGCTTGTATAAATAAATAAATCTTAAAAAAAAAAAAAAATCAAAACCTGGAGGGTTAGAAAGATTGGAAGATTCCCCAAATGGCTTTGAAATAATTTGAATGTAGTTTATTGTAATGGGTAATAAGTATGGTATTTTATAACCTAGAGATGTTTAATTTTCAACCCTACCATTTACTAGTTCTGTGACCTTAGGTAATTTTATTCAATCATCAACATATACAGAGTTTACTGAATTTTTTATAACAATTTGACACTTTCACCCTGAATTGATTTACTGAAAAGTATCCTAGATGCCAATGTTATAGGTATTTTCCTATTTCATATGCCTCCTTACTCATCTTGTTCTCACAGTTCTATATTCCATATTTTCCCATTCTCTCTACTTTTGGTCTCAATTATGTGATTTGAATGTGCTGTGTATCTCATTTTATTCATAAATCTTATCTAAATGACCTGCCTATTCTGAGTTCTAGATCTCAAGTAAATATCTAGTAGTTGGACTATTCCAGTAGTCAATAGACAATTGGTTTGCCAGTCCTAAGTTAACTTAGAATTGAAAAAAATGGAAATGTGGTTAAAACTTCTTTGTTGCAGAGTCTGTATGGATAGAAGATTAAATGAGTTTAAATAAAGGATTTTTATAAACCTAACAAATTAGTTGGGCAAGTTTGTGTGGAACACCTCAGTCAGCATGAGTTGGGTACACAGAGTTCACCATTGTAGACTGCCCATACTTGCATCCTGAAACCTCTGAAAGAAACTTCAGTGTCTCATCATTATCCTTCCAGGTCACTGAAAAGTTAATTTCCAGAAAAATATTAATTTTGCTGATCTCTTTTTTAATAACCATGATCTTCATCAATATCACTTTCTCATTACTGATTTTTTTTTGAGAACAGGAAATACCTTTCATATGTTAGAGACAGACATTAATGATTGAAACTATGTGGTCCACAAAGTAAAAATCACAAAAACGCAATCTTCTGCTATTAAGTAGTCACAGACAATAGGTAAATAAATAGGATATCTGTATTATATAGTGTCTATATTTGTGTGTATATAAGCTATAAACTATTTCTAAAACTTACAGTAAGCCAGATTTAGCATGGGTAATCGAAGTTGCTCACTACTGATATATGCCCTTAAAAATACATTTAAACTGATCATTGGAAGAGATACAACATCACTGTAATTTGTGTAGATAGTACACATGTTTATATGGTAACTGATGGAAGCCCCAAGGCTTCTCCTCATAGCAATTACCCTATTCATAAACTACTTATGAAACTATTTCTTATATCATATATACCTACTCTTAAATCCAACTGTACATATATGAAATATCAGAATTGATTGTTTTTAATTTCTAAAATTGCTTTCTTTTAGAAAAACTTTACATAGAAATTTAGAGCATAAAGTACATTTTATGTATCTCCAAATATATATAATATATAAATACAAATGAAACATTCATTAGCTGCTGCTTTGTTTTTGGTGAATCCACAATGTCTTTCTAAAAAACATGCTAAATTATCCTTCATTTTAATCCTTTATTTATTCTCTCCACCTTCAAATTGTTTTGCACTTCTACTGAATGGCTCTCTCTCATACATTGTTATCAATAAATTAGTCTCCAAATCATGTTTTATTATGCCATTTTCCACATTTCCCAACTCAGATAAAGTGCCAATGGCTTCTCACAACTTATAAAAATAGAGTACAAACCCCTTGGCAAAGAAATTAAAGTCCTCCATAATATATTATCTGTTTACATCCTTAAGATTATTTCTTATATTCATTTCTACAATTAAGTGAAATGATTGGATTTCCTGCTGGGCTCTGAATGCATCTGGGTGTTCCTAATTTCATGCATTAGCTCATGTAATCATTCCAGCCTTCAATATACGCCCTTTCTCTTTTTACCTAAATCTAGAATTCATAACCTCTGTATAAGTCTATATTTTTTCATAGAGAATAAAGGCAATATTATGTTATTTAAAAAAATAGGTAAGAGGATCATCACAGAACTGTTAGAAACCTATACCACATTGGGCAGCTAAATCTACCACATTGGGCAGCTCTGCTTCTTGTGGTGCTTTACTACCTGGTACAAAGAGAACTGCACAGTGAGCATCGTAGGACACTGAAAATGTGATCACAAATGCCCTGGAGGCCCCTGTTTTCAGAGAAATGCAGACCATGAAATAAAATAAAGTGAGTAAATATTTGACAAGGATTATAAAACTGCTTAATTTGGCTTAAATGAACAGCTACCTTAAAATGAGTAATGGTTTGAGGTATGATTTAACTAGAGGTAATATTTCCTCTGGAATACAACATCTTTCTAATCTTGTTTCTTGAAACAATATCTTTGTAATAGGAAGCTTGGTGTTGTCTCTAATTTAGCCATTCCCCCCCCCCACAAAGCTGATGTGCCCTGATCAGTAAATATAAAAAGCTCATCCATTAATTTTCTTCTCCACCTGCCCCCTGATCTGTGTCCACATTAGAATACCAGTCAAGTCTATTGGCTGTAGAGCTATAATTATTCTTCTGTACTTTTCCTTCTCTGATCTTAAATACACCTGCATTCATCATCTTAGGAATGTGCCCTGAGGATACACATCAGAAAGCATGAGGTGGGGTTGTAGCTCAGGGGCAAAACATTTCATTGCAGAATGGCAAGTGATTTGGACAAAAGACCACAAAGACTCAAGGTCTGGCTGGAATAATAAATATTTGGAAAGCATACAATGTATCCAAAAAACTTAAGGGCTGATATGCCAAGAGGCAGTCTAAGAAGGCCCATGTGATTCCAACATTAAAGTAAAATGAAAGAAACAAAAGGTATATTTGGGTTTACGTTATGGTTTTCATAACAACAAGTATTATACAACAATGAATTATGATACCTGTGAGGAAAGAAGCTCCCTGCCATGCAAAAAATTGAAGTTCAGTATGCCAGCAACATAGGGGTGATTACTATCTTTTGTGGTTGTTTTAGATTCCATTGAGTTATTCAATGACACCCCTCTGATTTAAATAAGCTGAACAAAACTGCAGTGCCATAGTATCTGCAGGATTTTCCTGACTGATATGTCTATTTTCCATCCCTCTCTTCCATTTATTTCTGATACAAAACACTGTTCCTGGTGATCAGTGTGGACAGATAACGCACACTGTGGCATTACTGTGGCAAATGTGGATAGGACCAACCAGATTCCTTGACAACATACAGACAGTGAGAAGAAAAATGTCCTCCCTTTCCAGTTTCGTTACCAGGTTAAGTTATCTGACTGATGACTACCTACCTACCAGTTGTTTTCTCTACTCAACTACAGGAAAAGCACTTATAAAAGGAAAATATGTGACTACACATGAAGGATAAACTGTAAATTAATAAAGGCAGAGTCCTATAGAAACGGTTAGGTTCCTCTGGATCTTGTTATTCCTATGGTAAATTAAATTTCTACGCTTCCAAATTACACCAATCAATTACTATCCCCCTGAAGAATCTACTCTAACATGAGGGCTAAATTTATCCTTCTCAGGCTATATGCACTAGACACACCAGATTATTAATACTTGGCCTTTACAATATACTTGATGAACTATGACATTTAGGGGGTAATGCAAGACAATTTCAAAGAAATTAAGCATGTTCCAAATGACATTTCTACTCACCCCTCTCACACAGTTTTAAGATACTGATAAGGGCATAACAAATACTTCTTTTGTGGGGATCAATTGTCTGATCTGAGTAGGACTCTATTCTTCATCTAACACATTTTTATTGATATTTCCCTAAAGGAACAGGGAGTTAACACAAACCTTTAGGAGTTGGGGATAGCCTTGCCACAAACACACATTTCATTATGTTTTCCTATTTTTTCTTAATAATCAAATTTTGCATTAAAATACAGGATAGATCAATTTTAACACAAGCATAATGCTTCAAATTTTAACCTATTTTCCAGAAATATTTCAGTAAAAAAATAATACACTAGAAAGAAATACCATATTTATACTGAGTTTCATCACCTTTAGACAGACATAGTCTCAACAGATGCATCCCTGTTTAAGAAAAGTTGATGGTAAAATTCTGTTGGCATAACTCAAAGAAAACATTGCTCTTTGAGAAGAGTTCTGGAATGGGAATGAATACTAAGGTATTCATTGAATATTCAGGTATTTATAATGAATACCTGTACTTAATTCATAATGAATTCAGGTATTCATAATGAATACATGTACTTAACCGAGTATAAATTAGTTTATTGGTTCTAAACCCAAAATATGATCACATCTATCAGAAAGTATCACATAAATTGCCTTACATGTTTTTACATGTAAAAGATATTTAAAATAGTCATTAAAGGAATCTGGCTAAGCATTTCTGATAACTTGCTCATGGACCTAAAGGTTATTTCTGCTTAGCAAAATAACTCAGATACAGAAAGACAAATACCATATGGTTTCACTAATATATAATATACCCAAAAAAAGCAAAAAAAAAGTACTTTTAGACTATAAAAGCCCATATTAGGATACCAGAAGGAAAAGAGGTGGGTGAATTGGGTGAAGGGATCAATTATATAGTAAAGGTTAGAAGTGGACAGTTACTGATAAATTTAATGTAGTATATACAGATGTTGATTTATAATGCCCCCCTGAAACTTATATAGTGCTACAATGCAATGTTACTTCAATAAAAATTATTAAATGAATATAGCATTAGCTATCCAAAAATTTGTAATTTTCAGCCCTTATAAGATTGCTTGATATACATATTTAAACAATAAGTTGGATTAAAAATGTAATTATCCCAAACCCAGAGACTGTAGCTTTGAAAATTTATTTTGGTGTCTGCTTGACCTGCTTTGTGAAGCCAAACTGTCATGGGAATTGGAAAGAACAAGCATGAAAAGTGGTTGCTTTTACCAAGTGGTACCATGGGAGGAATCAGATTGAAATTTAAAATGTGATATAAATTATTCACCACGATGTTAACATTTTAAACAGAGTCTTTTCACATCTTCTATTCCATTGGGATACACAGTGATCCTCTGAGGTAGATAAGACGAGTATCATTATCCCCACTCTACAGATGAGGATATTTATGTCCTTGAAAGTTAAATGAGTTGCCCAAGGTCAGGCAATATTTAAGCTAGAAATAGATCCTGAATTCTTGCTCTTTCTCAGTTTCATCTGTTCACTTTTTTTGTTGTCGCCTGCTATTTAGAAAAAAGAAACTGCTTACTAATACTCTGGAACTGAGAAGGAATTGTGCATTATAATTTCAAAGAGCAATTAAGCTAGTATTTCTATGGGCCTTAACACATATATTGATATTTTCTATTAAACACACACAAACCTATAAGGCATAAGTCATATTTTATGATAGGTACATAAGTATATTTCACCACACATTGCTCAAATATAGTGGAAGACCCAGTTCTCAGTCCAAAAGAAGATCTTAAGAGGGATCTTTTGTTACTATTTTCCCCATTTACCATTTTAACCATCACTAATACCTTCTGGTTTTACCATTAGCATATCCTGAATCTAAACCTTCTACTTAAAACACTTTTTTTAACATATTTATTTATTTAATTTATTTATTCATTTATTTATGCAAGAACTGGGGTACAGACTAGAGGTTCAGGAGAGTGAGAGAATTCACTAGAGACAGAGTGGGGAGCAGAATAGGCAGATCTACTGAAATACACTGCTGAGGGGAGCAGCGGTGAGATAGGTGAGGTCTGCCGCACCATGTGGGTATCTCCCTGGCCAACCAGGAATCAAACCCATGCTGCAGAGGCTATGGACAGCTTCACAGCACTGCATTCAACCTGCTGCGCCACCGGGGAGGCCTTCTACTTAAAACACGTTGACCCAAATCACTTTCATCTCATGTGGATCATTCCAATCATCTCCCCTTCCTTATTTCTCTCCATTCCATATGTCAGAGTCACATTGTATATTCCATATTTGCACAAAATTTAAACAGTTTTCTAAATAGCCTCATTCTATCTACTCAGTAACTTTCAGTGACTTCCCCTCAAGTATATAATTAAATCTATATTCTGGGCCTCCCCTGGTGGCACAGCAGTTGAGCGCTGGCCTGTGAAGTGGCCCGCAGCCTCTGTAGCGCCGGTTCGATCCCCGGCCACCAGCAAGGGTCCCACATGGCTCTCAGACCTCTCCTGCTGCCCACTGCTCCCCTCAGTAGTGTATTTCATCAATCTGCCTGTTCTGTTCCCTGCTCTGGTGAATTCTCTCACCCTTCCGCGCTTCTGACTGTACCCAGTGCTTCTATGAATAAATAAATCTTTAAAAAAAAACTGATTAAAAAAATAAAATCTATATTCTTTGTTGAGGCAAATATTAGTAATTGGCTTTCATTATTAACCCTTCTCCCTCATGCCTTCTTTTCATAATATGCTTATCTGGAAAGTTCGTTAGGCAGCAGCTATAGTCCCTAGTTTCCTTTATGGACTAGTTGGATACTAATGTGTACAATGTAGGGGCTGTAGCCTTAAACAATACCTGCATGCTTTTTTTTTTTTCCTTCTCACAGGCTAAAACCCAGACATAGTAGATTTGAGTATCACTCAATGTTAGTCAACAAATGATGAACAACAAAGAGTTATATGAACAGGGTCACTTAGGAGTCATTCAGTGTCTGAATCACTGTATTTTGTGGTTCCCTAACTATAGACTAACCTATCCTTGTTAATGTCCATACGAGGTTCAACAGACAATCCACACTCATACTCCTGCCTTTAGCTCCATATCCTTTGTTTCCTTAACCTTAAATTACACTGTTTGCTCTATACTTTTAGAAGCCCAGGTAAATTTCCATGTGTTCTATTTTCCACCTTCAATGTTTTTCCCCCATATCTTTACTGGCTTTATTCCTTATTGAGATATGTGTTTAAATATTCATAAATGGTCTTCCTCAATACTAGGTCAAAAATAGCCTATTTTCCACTAAGAATTATTCTTCAATTTATTTTTCTTCAAAAAAAAAAATTGCTATTTTGGGCCTCACTGGTGGCACAAAGGATTAAGACACAACTTATGAAGCTGTCTGCAGCCTCTATAGCACAAGTTCGATCCCCCACTCACAGGGAGCAAATCGCAAGGCACACCAGACCTCTCCTGACTTGCCCACTGCTCCCCTCAACAGTGTACTTCGGTCAGTCTGCCTGCTCAGTTCCCCACTCTGTCTCTGGTGAATCCTCTCACCGCCCCACACCTCTGGCCTGTACCCCAGCTCTTGTATGCATAAATAATATTTAAAAAATTGCTACCATTTTATATATTATTTATATACTGTTTTATCCATTAAAAATAAGCTTCATGTAAGCAAAGACTTTGTCCTGCTTGTATTGCCCAAGACCTAGAATGGTGTTTAATTCATGGAAGTTTCTTTCACATCTATCTTGTTCACTTTATGTTATTGAGCAGGACTACACCCAACCTGGTGTGGAAATAGAAGTGATTGGGGAGAGAAAATATCAAGAAAGCCTCGATTGGGAGTTGCACAGTTGTAGTTGTTATATCAACATATAAAACTCTTCACTGAGTTCTAATGAGATTGTGCTAAGTCCTCTACTAACTGTTTCTCACATGTGAGGGATATCCTATTTTTGTCCCCTTATTACCATTAAATTAACTGTGATTCTGTGATTTGGTGAGATTAATAATTGGTCAGAGTTACAAAGCTAATTGTAACTGGCATAGAAGGAATAAGACTATGTCTCTCAAGGTTTCAGATTCCTCTCTAATTAAGATATTTTTTTCAATGTCACATTTTATTAAACAGAATGAATGGTGATTATTCTTTTCTTAAATCAAGGAAGGTATATACTGAAATATCTAGAGTTTATGATCTGGTGTAATGCCCTTCACAATGTTCACAGCCCATTATCTGCTCCATTTCATAGTAAATCCACTGGTGCAGGGTGTGGGGTGAGGGTCTTGGAATCAACTTAAAGAGAGTACTTTGCATGAATGCATACTGAGGGTTGCTTACATATACTCCTCGAGTAATCAAAAATTTTATGAACTATGAGTCTAGGAGAAAACTAATTGTGAACACGAAATTCAGGGAAAGAGAATGAGGGAATTCTACAGGGAAGATTGACCTTTAGTTAACTGATGATTTCTGCTCGGACAGTTAGAAATGGGAGACTGATGGAGGATTGAGGGTATGTTTGAGAATCACAGCAGGGTCATTGTTACTAAGCAGAAGGGATGTCTTACCCAAGTGCTCTAGGAGAAATGCAGCTTCCCAGACAGAACCTACATTTAACCTAAATCACCATTTGGCTGAGTAATTTTTGGAAACAGAGAGCTAGAGTTTCATACCCTTCCTAAGGAAGTATGAGAATTAGTATTATATCACATGCCATGGTCCCTTGAATGCTACCTTATCTGATGCCAACATAAGCCAAAACATTTATGTATCATAGTAATTCTAAAGTGGTATTTAAGCAGCTACCTCTATTTCAGTCAGAAAATCTATTCTGGTGACCTACTCCCTTTCTTTGCAAGCCTCTCACATCAGAAATCATTGACCTTTTCTCCTCTCTTTATTGCTTGAGTCCCTTACAGATCCCCTATAATTTGCCTTCATGTCCCCCTCCACATGGATTATTGAGTTAGCAGGTATTAATCTAGGTCAGCATCAAGTAGACATGGACAGAATCTTATACATGAAATAATATAAAAGATCCCCATTTAGGCAGGAGCTGAGACACATCCAGTCATAAACCACGTGTGCAACAGGAAACAACATAAGAGGACAAAAACAAGTTAGCACCTCAACACAGAGGCCATTCTAGATATCCAAGAAAATGTCGCATGGAAAGTAAGTCTAATGTTATAAACTAAAACATGTCCTCCCTAAATGCATATGTTGCTATACTGACCCCTAGGGGTACTATGTTTGGTGATAGGGTCATTAAGGAAGTAATTAAGGTTAAATGAGGTCACTATGATGGGGTCCTAATCTTGTAGGACTGCTGCCCTTATAGGAAGAGGAAGGGACACCAGGGATTCTCACTTCTGCTGTCCAGAGTCCTCCAGGCGAGGACCTACAGTGTCCTTGCCAGAAACCACCAAGTTGGTACCTTGATCTTGTACTTATAGCCTCCAGAAATGGGAGAAAAATATGCATTTTTTTTCTTTAAGCCATTCAGTGTGTGGTATCATGTCAGGGCAGCTGGAGGAGACAAATATAGCCAGTAACATTTTGAGAGACGCCTCCTTCATGCCAAACATTTTAACTACATCATCTCAGTCTTCTAAACAATTCTGTGAATAGATGCTACTACTAGCATTCCAATTTAGGAGAATTGAATCCTAGAGATCTAGGTCATATATTTAAGGTAACTCAAGTAGGCACAGTTTGGACAAAAGCTCAAGGCCACATGAATTAAAATTCACATTTTCAGACACTGTGCAATTACATCACCCCCAGGCTCACACACCATTATGAAAAAATGCATGTTAATATTCAGAAATACCATAGTATTTTTACAAAAACTCATATCTTTGCAATCTAAAATAAATTTATAGAATTATTTTCTCTGAGGCCTTCCCGGTGGTGCAGCGGGTTGAGCACAGCACTGTGAAGCTGTCTGCAGCCTCTGCAGGGTGGTTTGATTCCTGGCCGGCCAGGGAGATGCCCACATGGTGCATCAGACCTCTCCTGTTGCACCTGCTGTTCCCCTCAGCAGTGTATTTCTGTCATCTGCCTCTTCTGCTCCCCACTCTGTCTCTGGTGAATCCTCTCACCCTCCCACATCTCTGGCCTGTACCCCAGCTCTTGTATAAAAATAAATAAATCTTAACAAAATAATTATTTTCTCTGTATGCATTTCATTGCAAATAAATAATGCACACACAACCTTTACTTAAGATTGTGTCTTTGCTCTTCCACAAGTTAGTATATATGAGGGTAAATACCACATACCTATTACCCTACCCAAACCCTCAAACAGAAAACTTTTTTTTTTGTGTGGGGATCATGTTTTCCTTTAACAGTTGTCAATATAGCAACTTAACCAAAGTTGAGAAAGTGAGAAATTTACCATTTTAACTTTCTCCCAAGCAAACTGCTATTTTATGCCTTTCTGATATATTAACAATTCACAATAAAGCCCTAGAATATAATAATTTGCAAACAGTTAATAGTATTTTTTATTAAACCAGTGAAGCAAGAAGTTGCATCAAATTGTGAGATAAAATTTGAGGACAAACAAACTTCAAACGATGGTTAAATGTTTAATCAAGGCATTTCAGTGTTGATATAAATGTCAAAACAAGAAACTTATGCACCCTAACATCAGGGTGTCTTATTATTTTTAATACTTTTCAAAAAAACATGTATTTTTTAATCAACGACTTCTATTACCTAACTTTATGCTTCATAAACTGTTATAGTTGTCAGAGGATCTACACATTTTTCTTTCCACCCAACTAATAAAAATAAATGAGAAAGATGAAAATATTTTTATTTTTGTGTGGGTTTATAATAGAAACTTTCTAAAAACTTTTTTCTTCTTCCTTTTATCTCCTGTCACAAATGCTATATACTTAATGTAACATGTGTGAGATGAATGTTCTAAGGCATAGCATATAAAGTAGACATGTACTCATTTATTTCAGATCAGAGCATTTTGCCTAATTTTTTGTATTTAAAATTTTCAAATTGTTCCATAGGTTTCTGTTTATTTACAAACATTATATTGTTTACCTTTCTACCAAAAGTTGCATTCTGAATGTTCTGTATCTTTTCAATTTTTATTCTCACAACATACTTCTATGGTAGATAGGGTTGACATTAATTTAGGTACAACCAAACTGATTTTCAGTTACTTGCTCTAATATACATTATCATGTGTTCTACTGCTTTCTCTATAATACCATACATGATTCAAAGAGAGAATCTTCACTTCATTGATAAACTATCTCCTTGTGTCTATATTTTATGAAAAAATAATTATATAAGGACCAGAAAGGACATGGCTTTACCCGATATTAATGAATACTCAATATTATCTCTCAGAATACTGAGATTTCAGAAATTCCTCAATTGTCTTTGTACCTCACTTGTTGAGCACCAATGTCTATTCTGAACAATGTACAGTTGAGATTTAAACACATACTTGTGATTTTAAAATTATTTGACTCAACAAATGCACATGAAGATACCAGTATTGCTATTATTTAAAGTTAAAAACATTAATAACAATTATCTAAGTGTATAAGGCAATGCAACATCTTTCAATAGGGAGTACATTACTGCCATATGTATGATGAAAACCATAATTGTTATAAAGTCAAAGAAATTATGGGCTGGACACAGGGAAAATACATAGATGAGGATAGTATGAGTTGATCCTTTCACTTGCTTTAGATTTTCCTACCAACCTATCTTTCAACCTATGAGTGACCCTGGCCACTCTACCTTACTTGATCATAAATATGTGTGTCTGACCCACTCAAGAAACTATCTTAGATATTTCAGGAGAGAAAAATAAAACCTTTTTTTTATCATGAAGACAAAATGATTAATTGAGCATTGTTTTAATGGTCTGCAACCTATCTGGAGAGTGCCCTAGGGAATCTAAATATTCCAAACTTATAAATACAGAATTTGAAAAAAGCTGAACTTTAAAATGACTTTTTCATTTATTGACCGATACTCATCTGCACTGTGGTAAAGATAGTTCTGTGTTTATCAATAGACATACTGTCTTCTTGGAGTTCAGGTTAGTATACAAAATCTACTGATACAATTTATTCTGTTATGTTGTACATTGTTATTGCCACCGTGGTCCTTTTAGCTTCTTTGAATCAAGTATTTATTTGCTTAATGAAATTTCTTATTCTGCTATAATTCCCTGGCTTTTAAGTACACTAGGACATTGTGCATAGAAGATGATCTACTGAGATAGAAATCTTTAATTGTCTGAGTTTAAGAAATCCTTCCTCTAAATAACAGTGTCAAAATAGACAACAAATAGGAGGGAATATCTTCTATTAAATTTTCAAACATAGTGTATGTGTGTGTGTGTGTGTGTGTGTATAATAGTTCACATGACTTAACTTCCAAATAAAAGTGGACAATTTAAAAATTTTTGACAGTTTCTAAGCCACTCTGACCTAACCCCTAATATATTCTGAATGATTTATATTTCACCAGACCAGATGATCGTCTACCCTGAGCACTTAATATGCATGCCACAGAATCAGATTATGATTATGTTCTCTCTCACTGGGCATTTTTGTTTTCTTGAACTCACACATGGTTCGAGTGTTTCATTTTCAATATCACACAAACCCTGAACTCTCATCAAAACTGTGAATATCCAACAGGTTTACTGGCATTTGCCTATAATCATCTTTCAAATGAACTGTCATCACAGTCTTAATCTGTCTTTGGCTGCCCTAATTGTTCCCACCTTACCTGTCAAGTCTTTTGCTACTTGAGAAGTTTTGCTAAGGTTTTAAATGTATTCATCAGTGGCTGTAAAATTGTGTGTGAGCATGTTAGTTAAACATGTGGAAGACTATCTGAGCACCTCCTCCTGGAAGTAAGCCATAAAACTTCAAACATTGGATCTGAGTCTATTGCCAAACATTCTACCTTTATCACATTTGGAAAAAGAAATATATCTAGTATCTATGCTATTACAGAAGCAATTACAGTGATAATCAATTATCCAGATGTTTTACTGATTTGCTGCCCAAAGTCCAGATGTTAGGAAATATCTATGATTGGCATGATGTAAACACATCCAAACACTATCATTCCAGTCTGCTGAAAGCGATAATGCTATTCTCAGATAATCTGTTTTGTTAATAATGCTTTTATACACTTATACTATGGTACACAGTCCAAAAAAATAAATAGAAATCAGAAACATACATCAGTTCTACAATAACCGCTAAAAAATTGTATTAGAGATGAAATTATGCTACTCTATTACTTTTGATCTATTGGCTACCCTCAAAGGCCTAGAAAATAAAAAAGGAGGTAAATAAAATATAACAATCACACTCATATCATTGAAAAAGACAAACTTAATGATTTAACTTATTTGTTTTTGTCTTCTGCCTTCAAATGACAGTTTTTGTTCCAAACACTCTATAATTGTAATCTATTCTTCTTTGAATTACATATTCTATGAAATTTTACATGCACAATGCAGGAAAAAGTTTATAAGTATCTCCTTGGCAGCTACAACTATTATTCCCATTGTGTCCTTGTTGAATGAAAAAATTAAAGTGCAGAATTGGCACTGAAAGACTGACTGGCTTCTAAATGAACTTTCTGATAGTAATGGAAAGCTAGAGGGAGCAGAGCATGGGTAATGAAGGGAAATACAAGGCTAAGTATTGGAAAGTAATTAGCGAACTCATCCCTGACAACCCTTTGATGGCCTGAATTGCTTCCAGAAAGATAAGAGTATATTGTTTAAAAAAACAATTAAATCCCACACGCACATTCATAGAATTATTTCATATTCATATGCAAATAGACATGGATTCTTTAAACATACTAATATTATCAACAGAAAGCACTGCTTTTGGCACTGGCATATTTGGGTAAAAGACACCCATAGTAAATATGTGCATTATAGAACTATGGATTTTTATAAATTCCCTAGGAATTATGGTAAAAAATTTGCAATTTGACAAAGGCCCATTGCAAAAAGTATATGCATAGATTCTACTATTTCTCAATTGGCATTAAGTCATTTGTACCGACATCAGAAACAAATGAAAAGATAAACCTCTTAGTATTCCTACCACCCCATTCAAATTAAAAGCAATCAAGGGTTAGTAGACTTATGTATATATTTAATAAGTTAAAACACAACATTGAAAGCAGAACGTAAAAACATTCACAGTCTGGTTTCTGTGCACATGAATCCAATACATAAAAGTGAAAGTTCTTTCCTTTTTTGAGTAGTAAATAAAACTTCCTATTCTGGCAATCACTTCCTTCAGAACCAACCATTATCTAATCATTCTGGTTCCAATTAAACCTTTTTCTTCAATAAATCAATATACATCAGTCCTCTAAACTCACATTTCTTCCATTTAGGCTATTCTTAGGTCTATGTGTTATTCTCCAGTATCTTGTGTGAGCTAGATTCTTACCATTTTTCAAGAACCATATCAAACTCAGCTGCTCAGTGACCCACTGTTCAAACACAACAGTCCTCATGAACTAGCTCCAAGCTCCTACTTTTCCACCTGATGGCTAATAGTTTCAATAGTTACAAATTTTGAATTTTAGTAATAATTATTTCAATTCCTATTCTTATTTACCTTGAGTTAAGTGAATGCACATATACAAGCATGTGTACATAGTGTGAACTTCATACAAACCAAACTATCCACTTAGATTATAAATGCTTGGCAATATAAGTATAATAGAATCTAACACCTGACATTTTTGGTCCTCATAATCAAGTGTCTTGTCCAAAGTTATCTGCTCAATAAATGTTTTGGTGTATTTTCATATATTCACAAATTGCTATATTTAAATATATAAACACTGACAAATGCCGTATTATTTTTATGAACATATTCCTCAGAGGATTAAAAATTCACCTTAATGTAAATTGAATGATTATTTTTGAATTATAATTACAGCCACAAAAATTAGTGAATATTATATGAAACTGATGATTGCACACACCTGCATACAACACACACGCAGAGGCCAGGAATATTTACAACAATCATCCTAATTTTCCAACTCTAGAAATAATTTAGCATCAGAAAGGAAGCTTAGTGACCTTCTATATCAGGAGAATGAATGGATCCAGAGACATGAATCTACCTGCCCACTGCCCTGCAGCTTGCTAGAAGCACTGGTATTAATACTAGAACTACAGTTTGCTCACTCAGTTCAAAATGCTGCCCCCAGGGGGTGTGTGTTTCTAATCTATCTGTACTGTGGACTCTTGGCTGGGTACTAGACACTCAGTGACTGGGACTATTTTGTCTGCCCTATTCAGTGAATAGAACTGCTCTCATTTTCTGTTTTTTAAACCTGAGGTCTAAACACCAATTTTTCAATTGTACAGCCTATAAAATTAGCCTTCTAACAACACCTCGTGTCACTGCTGGCATCACCGATTTTTTTTTTTCTTTCTTTCTTTCTTTCTTTCTTTCTTTCTTTCTTTCTTTCTTTCTTTCTTTCTTTCTTTCTTTCTTTCTTTCTTTCTTTCTTTCATTTATTTGTTTGTTTGTTTGTTTATACAATAACTGGGATACAGGCCAGATGTGCCAGAGGGTGAGAGGATCCAGCAGAGACAGAGTGGGGAACAGAACAGGCAGACTGACAAAATATACTGCTGAGGGGAGCAGTGGGTGAGACTGCAGAGGCTGTGGACAGCTTCACAGTTCCGCCGTCAACTGCCTGCGCCACCAGGGGAGGCCCTGGCATCACAGATTTCAACTGTGTAATACGGCTTTTCTTAAATCCTTTACCTTTTTTTTATTTTTGCTTTAATTCTAAAATGCTTTTATTACATAGCAATAAACAGAACAAGAACATGCATTACTTGAAAACATAATGCTGATGAAAAGAAGCCCATACCCAGTTCTGGAGATGGTTGTACAATAACATGAATGAACTTAATACCACTGAATTGTACATTTTAAGAAGATTAAAATGGTAAATTTTATGTTATGTATATTTCACTATAAATAAATATTTCCCAATTGCTGCCAAATGCTTTTCAAACAAACAAACAAAAAAATGCTTGTATTTATATTCTATGCCTTTATAACATGTCACATCAATTATGAAATATTTGGTACAGTAATGCATTAGTAGATACTTTGTTTAATAGATTACCAGTGGATAGCTAATTACTACTAATATCCCTAGCTCACTGCCCAAACAAGAACAATGTTCCTTGAAACAGATGCTTTTGGAGATGTGAATCATATTCACTCTAATTTTGGCTGAAGCCACGGTGATCTTCTCTTCTGTGCCGAGAACTTCATGAAATATTGTAAAGTAGCCCCAGGTGCGCAAATGACCCCTAGGAGAGTCTGGGCATCTGACAATTGTCATCAGAGCCTTGTGACAGCAGCTGTCACTCAGGAACTGAATACTGACATATGTACCATGCCACAAAGCTGAGCAGATCTCTCAGAAAATCTATGATGGAACTGTATTCAGAGCACACATGTTAGTTAGACAAATATGCAGTCTGAATCCTCTGCTGTGCTGCTTATTTCTCCCTCAACTCATACTTATCAGTCCTTGAAAGTTTTCCCAAAATCAGCTCAGAGAGAACAAAACCGAGGCCTGATTCAGGAATGGGTGAGTTATTCTTGTTGATACAAATTACACCACAGTCACATAAGACATTATCTCTACATGATAGTGATGAGGGAAATCCTTTCAGTGGACACAAATTAAAATTAAGCATTTAGGTTGGTTATGAAATCTGTATAAAGGGAGATATGAATTGGGAAGGATAAAAAACTCCTGGGCAGTGACATATAGTTTAGCCCATTAATCCAAGGCCAAAAACATGTAAAACTAAAAGATTAGAAACTATGAAACTTGGGGAAAGACATGAGACAAACTTAGGGAACTGGGCACTTTGTATGCCATTATTTCCTCTTCCTTCATTGCCCAGCAGAAAACATCAACCCTGGAGGAGACTTTAAACCTCAAGGAGAACCTAATAACCTGTCAACTGACTGTTGGTCAGTGCTGTTCTTGGTCTCAGCACTGCTTGTCCAATAGACTCTCAGGCAAGCAATGGCTTCAAAGATGGAGATTCTAAATGGGCCCACATCTGTACCCTATCATAGCTTACTGGTCTAGCTGGGATTGCTACTGAATATTCTGTTGATAGCAGCAGAGACATACTAAGACCTAGTCTTCCCTTGAAAAACTGCAAACTCCCTGGCAAGTGTGTTCCTACCTTCAAGGGGATACAAATTTGTTTTTACCATTAATTTTCTCTCAAGTTGATTAGCTCTCCTTTTTGGCAATGCCTGTGCTGGCACTACTACTGAGAGCTTCTAGAACAACTCATTTACCAGGAGTAGACCCTGAATAAAATTGTTTCTGAACAAAAGACCCATTTTACATTGGTGTCATGGGTCCCCCTGGCATGGTCATTATAAGGATGGGAGATAAATGTCCTCTAATACTTAGTGCTAGCTCATTAATATTTTCAGTTTGGGGGCCTCCCCTGGTGGTGCAAGGGGTTGAGATGCAACCTAGGAAGCTATCTGCAGCCACTGCAACACAAGTTCGATCCTTGACCAGAGAGGTGACCCACATGGCCCAGCAGATCTCTCCTGTAGCACCTGTTGCTCCCCGCAGCAGTGTATTTCAGTCTGGCTGCCTGTTTAGTTCCCCAGTCTGTCTCTAGTGAATCCTCTCAACCTCCATACCTCTGGCCTATATCTCAGTTCTTATATGCATACAAAAATAAATCTTTAAAAAATATTTTCCATTTTGGAAATAACTTTAATAACAGGAATTATTTGTGAAGATATGCATTAACTACTTTGGGGAATAATTTAAAAGTATAGAAGAGATATAATGGAAATTTAGTATATATCTCTAGACTAAACTCATGTAAATGTAAGTGCTGAATACAAATACAATATCTGATTTCAGAGCCCAATGTCTGCATATCATGCCTTATTACTTCTTCACTATATCACATCTGATCAGATGACACCTCACAGCCAGCTATATAACAATTACTTGAATATGAATATGCACTTGCTTGGAACACTGCTTAACTTAGAGGGTTTTAATGATGAATTAGCTAAAACAATAGAAATTATTGTCTATTGGAAAAGTTAATTTTTTTAAAAAATCTGAATTCTCTATAATCACTCTGTTCATTGTCTGACAGTTTCAACATCAATGTCATAGGTCAAATCATGTCTACTCAAAAGCTTCAATTAAATAAATTAGAGGGTTATGGTTATTAGAATATAAGGATATTACTTTAAAGTTAATTTAGAAAAAAGGATATTGATGTTAATTCCCAGGAACAAACTCTCAATAAACTCAGTCATCTAGAATGTGACCACATATCCAGAAGCCAGGGCTGATCTGGGTAAGCAGAGAGGTCACTTACAAATTTAAAAATCTTAATGATATATAAAAGATCTTCTCTCAAGTAGGCAATTAAATGTGAAATTAATCAATATATCGGGATGTGCAAAGAGACATTATGAATCCCGAGAATCCAGTGAAAGTGCTAGAAAGATAAAAACTGTTAGGACCCCTTTAGCATAAGGACAAATGCTTCAAAAAATACCCCTGTTACAAAGTTTACACACCAACCCCACCAACATATTGTTTAGAAATGTGTGTGATGTAACGATGTTTCATTTTAACGTGTGTTCTCCTTCTCTCTCTCCCCTGCCCCTCATTAAAGAGTACACTTCAGTTATATTGGATTTACAATTTTGGACGACCTCCATCATACTGAGAACATAAAGAAACCACCTTACCCCATAAATACCATGTGCAGTTCATTTGCCACCATATGGTTCCATAATTTGTCTTTCTTTTTCCCGCTATAGAGGAGGGGTATGATGGCTATTTAACACAGTGAGCAAGTCAAAAGATATGTGAACAAGTATAATAAATTCATGTGTAGGTCAAAGTCAATGTCAAATATAGAGTATCTAGGATTGAACCTTTTTTCTTAAAAACCTGAAGTCAAAGCTCAAGTAGCAAAAATGAAAATAAAATAGAGCTATAATGCCTAAGCTATGAGTTGATCCTCATTGACTAGATTAGCTCTGCTGGCCTCTTCACTTGTGTCACCTTCCTTTTATATTTCAGGGTACTCATCAATAGAGGTTTCCTCTCTTACCAAAATAAGCCTCACAAGGTGGAAAAAACCCCACTAAATTAATATTTATTTTGCAACATAAAAGAGCCAGTGCTATCTACAAACAGTATAATTAATTGGGATTAATTTCATGTGCAAATTTTGTCATTGCAGGTGTTGATGGAGTAATACATCAAAGGAACTTCACCTCTGTAAAAATCAATGCTAACATAACCTTGATTACTGCTCTTGTGGATGTCACATCTAACACTAATCAGTCATGGTTTGTAGCAAACATCTTAGAGAACAAATATAATTTGCTTTTTTATTGGCATTTTTCAAGATGAGAGATAATATGCATTCATGGGGCAAGCAATTGTCTAAAAGAATACAAGCTCCTTGGGGAAGTGGTGGAGACAGTGCTGGTATATGTGAGAATGGTTGAGAAGAAAATTATAAGAATGTGAGAAAAAAGTCTTCACATTGATATGGAAACTATTGATTCTGTTTTGGGAATATCAACTTCCCGGGACACTTATAGAAGTCCAGAGTGCTCAGTTGTATAAAGGAAGAACATTTTGTAGTACCGCAAAATAAAACATAACATACTTTATGTAATCCTTATTCCTACTTCTAAATATCCTAGACCTTCCACTGTATAAAATACGACCCAAATATAGGAAACAGAGAGTAAACTTAAAGTTGCTTTTATCTTGAGTTAATCTTGAACAATTCATTGTGTAGTAAAAATTATACCTACAAAGCCATTTTTCATATATGTACATTAGAAAACCTCTAATAGCCATCATTTCAGCTTTTCTACCATTATCAACATTAAGAGAATTCTTAGTGCTAGAACTATCATGCTAGACATCAATCAACATGTGCTAAAAATCTATTGCTACACTAATAATTTTCACAGGGAAAACTGGTATGTGGAGATGACATACACAAGGTGGTATTTGCCAGGTTCATTTCAAAGGAAAATCAAAGATTTAATTTTAAAGAAAATACAGCTAATATGTGACATCATAGATCTTAAGTAGTACTTAAAAGAGGGGCTTTTCATGAGCAGAGAAGAGTTGAGGCCAGAGGTGGGAGATGTATGTGCAGGCATTTCAGAAAGAGGATAAAGCAAAAACAATCTTAGAAATGAGAATGGAATTCTTAGCAGTTCTTATATGCTATTGAGAGAATTTAAATTTTACAACCATTTTGGAAAATTCTTTGGATTTATCTATAAGCTGAAGATACACATACAATAAGCACTAAACAGTAAATAGAATACCTAATTCCTAGGTATAGTCCCCAAAATATGTACAACTAGTGCCAGAAGTCAGGAGCAAAATGCTACAGTCTCATGGTGGCAATGCCTGTTGAGGGTGTTCAAACATTACCTCAATTAAAAATAAATATAATTTTTAAAATGCAATAGTCTCAAAAACCACCACCACTGGTCATGTTAGAAGAGTGACTGCATACAGTACGCCACAGTCATACAATGGGATGCTGTAAAATGAAAGTACTGCAGGGACATGTATCAAACAAGAGGAAACTGGAGAGTTTGGCATGAATGCTAAAGTGGTAGAACTTGAAAAAATAATAACAATTGTCACGAAGATTAAAATCATCCTTTCTTTTAAAGTGAGGAGGAGAGAGCCAGAGATTTGTTATTGTGAGGTCATGTGGGGGGGTTCTGGAGCACTGGCAACTATGGCATCTGTACATTTCTTGACTGGCTTAAACGGGTGTTTGCTTCATAATAATTTATCAAGTGGTATCTTTATGTTTCAAGCACTTTCATCATGTCTTATATTTCACAATAAAAACAGATATTTTTAAAATGCCTTAATCTCATATCCTAGCATAGATAACTATGCATATCTGGGAATAAATGGCTATCAGGGACACATTCAAATACTTTGTGAAAGATTTATACATTCATCAACCTGGTGACACTTGTATCACTGACTAATAGATATACTTGCTATTGAACAAGTTTAGTTAATTAGACTTTCGACTTCCTGCTTCCATGCTGTAACATGTCAGGATATCAATTATTTGTTCTGCAAAAGTCTTGGTAACAATGTTGGAAATGAATTTAACTGTTGTGTAAACAGAAATCTGACATCCAGAAATTACTATGTGGGATTCTGCAGCTAGAACACCAAGTAGCTATTCAGTCCCCATTTGCAAAAAAATGCTTGCTTTCAGACTTTTCAGACAACACAAAAAAGAAAACTACAGAGCAATACTCCTAATGAACATGGATGCTAAAATCTTCAATAAAATATTAGCAAACCAAATCCAACAATGCATCAAAAGAATTATACACCGTGATCAAGTGGGATTTATTCCAAGTACACAAGAATAGTACAACATCTGAAAATCAATTAATTTAATTCAACACATCAACAAAAGGAAAAATTAAAAAAAAATTCAATCATCAACAGATGCTGAGAAAGCATTTGATAAAGTTCAAAATCCATTTATAATGAAGGCCCTCAAAAAACTCTGGATAAAAGCAACATATCTTTACATAATAAAAGTCATATATGACAAACCAACAGCTAACATCATTCTTAATGGTGAAAACTGAAAGCCTTTCTATTAACATCTGGAAGAAGACAAGGATGTCCACTTTCACCATTGCTTTTCAGTATACCAGAAGTCCTAGCTAGAGCAATTAGGCAAAAGAAAGACATAAAAACCATCCAAATTGGGATAAAAGTGGTAAAACTATCATTATTTGCAGATGATATAATAATATAGAGAGAATCCTAAAAAAATCCACGGAAAACTTATTAAAACAATAAACCAGTTTTGTAAACCAGCAGGTTACAAAATTAATACACAAACCAGTAGTCTTTCTATATACAAAACAATCAGTCTGAAGAGGGAGAAATTAAGAAAATCATTCAATTCACAATTGTACCAAGAAAAAATTAAACACCTGGGAATAAACCTAACAAAGGAGGTAAAACTCTATACAAGGAAAATTATAAAACAATATTAAAAGAAATAGAAGACACAAAGAAATGAAAAGACATCTCCCCCCAAGGATTGGAATAATTAACGTTACCAAAATGATCATCCTACCAAAAGTAATTTACAGATTCAATGCAATTCCAATAAATATCTTAGTGGCGTTATTCAAAGTAATACAACAAATATTGCTGAAATTCATAGCAAATCACAAAAAAGAGAAAGAATTGCCACAGCTCTCCCAACTAAAAGGGGAAAGAATAAAGAGACAATACTCTCAGACTTCAAACTATACTACAAAGCCATAATAATAAAAACAGCATTGTACTGGAACACAGGAAACATGTATCTGTTTACCAATAGAATCAAAAGCCCAGAAATAAAACCAGAGATACATAATCAACTAATCTATGACAAAGAAGGAAAGAACATATACTGGAACAAGGAACTATGGCAATGGATAATATGTACTATGGTGGTGGGAGAACTATGAGGAGTACACCTGCAAGGAGAAATCAAATATTGTACAAAACTTAATATTATCATATCTAAGATGAGCATCACCACTGCATGAATTTTCTCAATGTACAGTGAATATATTTCACACAAGAAAAGACTCCTTTATTTCTACTAAAGCACCAACTTAATGCAAATTTGACAATAAAACAAACTGGTCAGATTTTAACTACCTAGTTGGATATTGTAGGATAAAGACAGTATAAATACCCTCAAACAGCTAGATATACTATGCATCAGAGTGTTTCTCCAATGGCCTAGAAATCTTTATTTAAATGATGGACACAAAGCAAAGGGAGACTGAAAAAATTAATTCACTTTTTCATTAATTTCCTGTACATGATGAGTCCATGCTCATCTCTTCACCTTTGTTTAGATTTAGTCACCAAAAGAAACTTCCCTAATGTTCACAACTTAGTCATATTTTCATTTGATGTTATCCCTCCAGGCCAGATATACTTTCTTTAAGACCATGCACGATAAAATCCAATCCATAACTCTCCCCCTGCTTTAAATTCCTATATCAATTGATTGATATTACACTTAACCATGTATTTCTATATATGGCCATTGTTGTTTTGATATTGTAGTTTAGTGTGAGAAATATAGTCTTTGCCCTTCAAATTATATTTTAAACTTTTTTTAGGTCAAAGGCATAGACTTTTTTTTTCTCAGTAAACAAATATTGTGCTATGCCTACTATATGTTGGAAGCATCTTTGTCTTTAAAAACTTACAAATATTTTCATTTTCATGCATCAAGCCCAGAAATTCTTAGCCAGCATGAAATCAATTACTTTATACTCTTGGTATCTGAACTAGTGCTAATTTTCAGAAGCTGTGGTAAAGTTGTTGAAAACTTAGGAGTGGGATTTCGCAAAACGAATGTTTGCATCACGTGTGTAACCAAAACAGATGATATGAATCAGCAGGGGATAAATGAGATTCCAAAATCAGCAGATAACTTCATTTTAGCATTCATTCTGCTTTTGCATTAGCAACATGAACAACATCCAATTTATTTTCTCAACATTGCACAACAGCCTCAAATACACATTCCGGCGTTCACTTTGTTTGTATCTGTGTTCACATCTGAACCTGGAACTATTCCATACCTTATTGCATTTCTTCTGAATACATTCAGCTTGGGGATTTCATGGTGAGCAAAGAGCTCTCAGAACATAAGTTGCAATATGTTGCTTTTAGCAATTCAACATATTCATTCCTTGGAACTCCCATCTTATTCCATTTATTTTCTCACTAACATGTGCATATACATCAACATATTTGCATAAAATATTCAAAGAACAAACATATAGGTTTGCTTTTTCTCCCCAAAACTTTGTAAAGTTGCCAATAGGGCATCTTTCCCAGTTGGTCAAATTTCCGTTTCAGTGTTATAAAGTGTGGGATGTTTTAGAGGTTCATGTACTTTGCTAGAAATGTGTCCTCTTCAGTCATATCCCTACTGTCAGGCTGAGGGGCAAATCAAATTGACCTGTCAAGAAACAGGAACCATTTGTGATTGAATTATTTCATTTCAAGCCAAAGTGTGTTTTTTTTTTTTCTTTTTAAGAGTTACTTGGTACTCACAGCTGAATTTGTTTTCCAGTGAAACTTATCTTCCTCATCATATGACTACAACAATGAAATAAAATAGATAACCCCCTTGCCAAAGGGTTCAAAAAATTTAACACCAAGTTTTTTGAAATTTATTTCTCTGATGGATGTGAACAGTGCCACATTTAAGTGTGTGAAGTACAGCATGGAAGCTAAAAGCTATCTATATATATTTTCTCTTTCCAAGCCACACAAATGCCTCACCTTCAGCTTCTCTTTCTGCTACAAGATCACCTCCAAAGTAAACTTTTTTCTTCTGCAGTTCTTACTTTGGAGCTCTGCTCTTTTCTTCCTGGTCCAAGGCCAAAGTCTTCTTGCCAGCCCTTTGTCAATTTTCAGTTTAGCCCCACTGATTTTCAGATTCTTATCTCTTATCTAAGTGTCCTGTTCAAGGTTACTGACAGCTTTGCAGAGTGTTTATAGATTTTTATTTACTCTTCAAGGATTTCTTCCTAACTAAGTTGCTGGGAGGGAAAATGAGGATTTCTCATAAAATTCAAATGTCTGATTTCCCTGAAAAGTTAGGAAATTTGATATCTCTTTAGATAGAATTCAACATTTATTGATACTTGAATGCAAAAATAACACCTGAAAAAAAATTCATCACTGATTTAATTAACATGGCTGGGCCTGAAGAATATTAAGTCTCAATTTTTATGGGGTTTTTTTGCAAAAAAAAATGTGATTTCAGTGAAGTAGATAGAACTATAAACACATCATAATTTAGTGTATTAAATCCATTGACAGACATACCTCTTGGAAAATGCAAATTTGAACAATTCACTGTACCTGGGATAGATGGGTAGAAATCACTACAATCATCTTACAAAATCTATATCTTAAAAAATGACCAGGATTTAAAGTATTCTAGAAGATAAAATTACTGTCAAAAGCAACATCAGGAATGTATGGTATTACCTAAGATTTCAATATAGTGGAATGAAAATAAAAACATGAATATTAGAAAATGATATTTATAGAATCAGTTTGTGTATTTTCACAACACAGTAATTTGGGATGGAAAAAAAAATCAGATTGTGTCTCGTAGACATTTGATAAAACACACCAACATCTATCAATCACACCATTTATACTGATGCCAGAACTTGTAGGCATTGCAAAACTTACAATAGTTTTATTGATTTTATTTGACTGTGGTTAAAGAACTTGTGATATTATAGGAATCTCATGAGCTCATGAACTGTAGGAATCTTTTGATAAATGGAATGCCTGAGGTGAATGAAAGGTCATTTATCAAGCCCTTGAAAGAAATATGTAAAATGTAGTTTGAGAAAATAAGGCCTTATCTACATTTTCTCTGAGATAAATGACCTACTACCTGTGAGATTTAATTTCGCAAATGAATATGACATGACTTTTGTTTTGTGACCATATTATTTTCTAATCAAGTGGTCTTGGAAGTGGGTTGTGCAATATAATTTATTAAGATATTACACAGAAATCTAATGCTTGTATCCATTTCTATCTTTTTAATTTGCTCATGGAGGAACGATCTTCAACTTGCTAAGTCACTATGTAAAACAAAATTTCTTATCATTAAGACAAGAAATAAGATAGCAATGTCCATTCTTATCACATGTACCCACATAGTCTTAGAGATTTAAAACAGATTAAGAATAGGAAAATAAGTCAAAGTCATTCATGTTGGAATGGAAATACAGTTTTCTTCAATATCAAATGGCATAATCATCTAGGTTAATGAAAATCAGCAAGTAGAGGCAAACTATTGTCCACAAATCAAAGGTGACCTTTCTCCTATTCATTGTGTGTTTGTTAAGCTAAAAATAAATATTTTTAAAAGTGATAAGACAGGAAAATGGAGAAGGAAGAAAATAGGAGGTGTGGAAAGGATGAAGGAGCAGAAACAGATCAGTGGCTGGTGACCGAGAATATCCAGATGTTAAAGGGTTGATTATAAATGAGCACCAGGAAAATTTGGGGAGTGATAGTTATGCTAATTATCTTGATTGTGGTGGTAATGTCATGGGTGCATATTATGTCAAAATTAATTAAATCATACACTTATATGTTTGCAGTTTATATAAATTATGTTTTAATAAAACTAACCCAAATGTGTGGTACGGATCTAAAGCAGTGCTTAGAGGGAAATTTATAGCCTTATATTTACTTGTTAGAAAAGACCATTTAAAGTTAATTTTCTTTTTTTTTTTTAATTTTCTAGAGGCATGTCTTATTTATTTATCTATTTGTTTGTTTGTTTGTTTGGTTTATACATGCACTGGGTACAGTCAGAAGCCGGGAGGGTGAGAGAATTCACCAGAGCCAGAGCAGGGAGCAGAACAGGCAGAAGGACCGAAGTACACTGCTGAGGGGAGCAGCGGGTGGCAGGAGAGGTCTGCGCACCATGTGGGACCCTCCTCCGGTGGCCGGGGAGCAGCCGGGGATCGAACCGGCGTCGCAGAGGCCGCGGGCAGCTTCGCAACCCAGCGCTCAACCGCTTCGCCACCTGGGAGGCCCTAAAGTTAATTTTCTAAGCATCCACCACAAGAAATTTTATTTATTTATTTATTTATTTAAAACATGGGTTTGGAATTGGCAGTATTATTGAGTATAAGTATTTACTCTTTTAATATTTATTTATGTATTTATTTATACAAGCACTGGGTACAGTCAGAAGCGCGTGAGGGTGAGAGAATTCACCAGAGACAGAGCAGGGGAGCAGAGCAGGCAGAAGGACTGAAGTACACTGCTGAGGGGAGCAGCGGGCAGCAGGAGAGGTCTGTGTGCCATACGGAACCCTCCTCCCTTGCCCGGGGAGCAGCTGGGGATCCAATTGGCGCCGCTTGGCAACCCAGCGCTCAACCGGTCGCCACTGGGGAGGAATCAAAAGTGGTAACTTATAAAGGTCAAGTTAATTCTTAAAAAGAATAATAAAATTGATAAAACTCCTAGCACTAAAAACTAAGAAAATGGAAATATATAGAAAGGATAAAATGTCAATAACAAACATGAACAAAGGAACACAGATATAAGTTCTATAGCTATTGAAATAAAACAAATATATGAACTCATTTATATAAATTTAATACCTTACATGAAATTGAAAATTCCTTAGGATATACAACTTTCTAAGTTCAACAGAAAAGATGAAAATCATATTTTTAGGAGAAACTAATAATTTAAAATCTTGGAAATGCCAACATATATCACCTTATTGGGTAATCCTACCAAGCATATAAGAAAGAGTATCAGTTGTTTTTTTTTTTTTCAAATTTTCTAAGAATCTAGAGGGAGAAATTATCCTGCCCAATTTATTTAATCAGTATAATCTTAATGTCAAAACATAATCTTAAGAAGATTGCACTACCTACCAATTCCCCTCATTTCTAGATCTTATTAAGATAAAATTATCTTCTTATAAAGTCAAAAAGGCATTATAATATATAAAACAGTGGTTGTATGCTTATATGTGTACATATGCACATACATGATAATACACACACATCTATACACATATTGTTCTTTTAGGAGATTAATTCTATTTGAATTAATTAAAGTTACCTGTAGTGATTTGTCTATTCTTAAAGCACAAGTGCTAGCAATTTATTTTTTTTGTTTGAGCTTTTTAATAATTTAAAATAAAATTGATCATATTCTTTGGCTTTTTTTTTGATTCATAAGCACAATATAAAAGTATTATAATATGAACTAATAGATGTACAAATTCATTCTAGAAATCTTTCTCAATAGCTCCAGGAAAAGGCATTTTTGTGCTTAAATGTCAAAATAATATTCTTTAGAAAATTAAAATGATAGTAGTTATCTGAGCTCAAAAAGATGGGGTACTGGGGAATTTGAAAATGACCACTTGGAGAAAGACCTACTTCATTATCATTTGACAACCATTAAGCATATTTTCCTCTTGTCCTTGGCAAGTAGAGGCCCAGTGAAAAACTAGTCTGAAATGAATATGGCATTTACACATGCTTATCTGGACAGATATAATTGCTCAAATGCCCCCACTAAATTTGGACATCTATTCAGAATCACAAAAAACAAAAATGGGAAATGCCATTTAATGTGAACCCTTCTGAAAATCTATAGTCCTATATAATATTTTACAGTTAGAATGAGCAGGGTCCTTTAAAATATCACTAAGTGAAACAGTCTGGGACTGATATTTTTATGAGGGAGACTTGGGGAAACAAAAATTGCATACATATCTGAAGCACATTTCTAAAATTCAACATAGTTTCAATATTGAATATAGAGAACTAACCTTGACATTCCACCTTAGTGAGCTTTCCTGTTTGGGTACTTTATGAACATCTGTCCTGCCTGCCTTTTTAGGAGACATTATCAGACATCCCTCCCCACAAAGTGATGACCTCTGTCAAATGGAAATTTGACAGTCTGAATATGACAGATCATATACAACATCAGAAGCATGCTGCCTTTAACATGCCTTGCCTCATTTTTTTCCCAAAAATAATCAAATCTGTTAATATTTGAAAGTGCTTCACATTTTAGGATTTACTTTTTAATATTCAAGAAAAGAGAAAATGAGTGATATAAAAATTTAACCTATAAGACATAATGGAAAGTTTGCTGGCAGATCTCAGAGACGTTTCCCTTAGTACAAAAAGAATGGATGAAGAAAAATATGTCTTCACTATGACACTGGACTTGCTATGTGAGAATGCGCTGTTCAGATTTTCCAACTGTCTTAGACTCAGGAGTGGTGGGCATAAGAGACAGCCTCCCAAGGGTAGGATGATGGAGCAGAGAGATGGAGGGAAAGATGGAAGGTCTGTAATGATATTGTTGAATTGTAATGATTTTGTAGCATTCCTATAAGGATTTCATCAATCCTGATAAACCCCAGCTCTGTCACAACTTATCAACTCTGTCCTCATAGTATGACAGCAACTATGAAAATTACATAAATGAGTTAGACTGTGTTCCGATCAACTTTTTCTTATAAATCTGATGACAGTCTAAACAATACCCTTCTATCTGTTCTATAGCATCTGCTTGGGTAGAGTAGTGGGGTCTTAGATTGTTTTATCCATAAGAATTATAATGACGGTTTTGGTGAATATGTCAGTGCTGCTCAGTATCAAATCTCAATGTAAGCCAACCATGATGGACAATGTGGAGTTGGAAAAGAGTGATTGTGCTGAGCACACAAGGACCAGTTCTGTGCTCTACCATGTAGAAGCAGGAATGTGTGCTTGTGGGGAGGGTGTTACTGTGCTAGAGGGTAAGAGTGAATTGTTTTTCATGGGAACATCATGAAGAATGACTATGGTAGGGTGTAGTGCCCCCAAATCACAAGGAACTTTACATTCTCCATTCAATTACCTTTATACATATTTTAATGGTGCAGCTTTATTTACTGCTTGCCTTACTTTTTGAGTATATTTCTCATCTTACCGCCATCTAATTAAAGGTTGTATTTAAGAAAAATTGGCAAAATAAAGGTGTGATACCTCAAAATACTCCTGTTAATTGTGCACTTGATTGCCTACTCTCAAACTCTTTGCCTCCATTCTGGCAGGACCCAAGAAAAGTAACATTCATTCAGAAAGAGCATCCACACTTCCAGCAACTTCTTATATGTTCCAGTCACAACTAAAAACAAAATGGCCTTTAAAATGGGCAGCGAAGAGTGTCATTCCATTCAATTATGAACATATTTATATTACACTAAAGATTTTCATCTTCAATTAAAATGACAACAGTTACTCATTCATGAAACAACAGCGTGTAAAACTGCTTGTAGGTATGCAACAGAACTTTGCTAGAAATACACAGAGCACGTGCCTATGGAGGTCTCATTCCTAAAGGAAACTGATAGAGAAAAAGGAAGAGAAGAAATGAAATAAAAACATAGGTTTTCCCAAACCTTAAGTACATGTAACTTAGTTCAACTTAAAGTTGAATTAGAGAAGGACCTCCCTTTTTTGAGTGTATGAGTTGGGTGAAACATGGTATTTATTATGCTTTATTATTTTGAAGCAAGGCATCTCTGCGGGCTGATGGATCAAAAATTGCTCACACAGCAGTTTCATTGTTTTGATCTTGGCAGTACTCTTGGCACCACTCTGCAGAATGGATACATTTAAATGGTTCCTGCTTAATCCCCTCTGAGAGGGTTGATTGTACATAAACTATAGTATTTTAGTTGAGCAGGCTTAAAACATTATGCCTTTTAAAGTCTAATCGTTGTTTCAGTGTAATCAATTCTAATATGTAACATTTGGGATGTATGTGGGAATCTCTCAGGCCCCGTTTTTGCAATAAGCAAGGTAAAGCAATGAGTCATGGCTGGTCTGTATAGAATCATGAAGAAAATGCTTAATAATGAACAAAAACAAGTTCTAGTTCATGACAGGAAGACTTCCAGTCACCCTTGCTTGGGGACAGAAAATGTAGTAGATTAACACAAAAATTAAGATTTGGCAGCAAGATTAGAGGGGTCAGTTCAGATAGTCTGGTACCTGTGGGTCCAAGCCATCTTGAAAGGAAAACACCCTCTGGAAACGTAACATCTTTGAGTGGAATGCCCATAGGTGCAAAGGCAGGGTCTGTTACCAAACAAATTCTACATGAACTTAAGATCTTAAAGTTCTGGTCATTGCTTTTCCCTTCTGAAAAACGCAAACTATGGTGCAGAAACACCTATGGGATTTGCTTCCTAAATTTCTGAAATTTTATTGCCACACAGAGTATTTGCAAGATCATTGTTATTTTTTCAGTTTTCTTTTTATTTCTGTAAATAATTTTGCAATAAATGTAGCATCATTTTCATGTGAACCTGTACCTCTAAAATATATAGAGTATTCTCAACTAATGGTATTTCTAAAAAACATAAGGAAAAATAATTAATACGGAGAATCTTATATCACCTTTACTGAGTTCCACCAATGGTGATACCCAGATAATCATAATACAACATCACAGCCAGAACATCAACATGAATCCATTCCTTCAACCTTGTTTAGATTTTACCACTTTTATTTGCAATTCGGTCTGTCTGTCTACATGTGTATACTTTGCACAATTCTTTGACATGTGCAAGTTTATGTACCAAAAATCAGAGTCAAAATACAGAATTTTTCTACTGTCACAAAGATGCCTTCTTTCTTCCTTAACCCCTGAAAACTGTTAACTCTTCCCTAATGTATAATTTGTCATTTAAAGAATATGAAGTAGGGCCTCCATGGTGGCACAAGGGTTTAGGTACAGCACTGTGAAGCTATCTGCAGCCTCTGCAGCACAAGTTTGATCCCCGGCCGCCAAGAAGCTACCCACATGGTGGAGCAGACCTCTCCTATCTCGCCTGCTGCTCCCCTCAGTATTTCAGACAGTCTGCCTGTTCTGTTCCCCACTCTGTCTCTGGAGAATTCTCTCACCTGCCCTCACCTCTGGCCTGTACCCCAGTTCTTACATGCATAAATAAATAAATCTTAAAAAATATGAAATAAATGGAATTATATGAAAAATGATTTTTCAGAATGAGCTTTTTTCACTCATCATAATCACTTTGATATTCATCAATGTTATATTTTTATATACACTTTCATATTTCTGTGCAATACACCATGGCGTGGATATATCAATGTTTATACATTTACCACACAATGAAGTATATTTATTTTCTAGTTTGGAGTTACTATGACTAAAGCTGCTATAAACATGTATCTTTTGGTATTTTTGTTTGCTTAAAAATGTAGTTTCATTTCTCTGGAATATATGGCTAAGTATGAGATTGTTGGATCATATGGTAAGTAAATATTTAGTTTTTTGTATGCTAAATAAATATTTAGTTTTTTTTTTTAATAAAATGTTCTTCACAGTGGATGGGTCATACACTTATCTACCAGCAATGTGATGATTGAGAATGTGTAATGATACAATTTTACTCTCATCCTCACATTTATGATCCAGGTTAATCACATTGTCACCTGCATTTGATATTGCCACTAATTTTTTTTAAACTTTCTTGTAGGCACACCACCCATTGTGATTTTAATTTGCATTTACCTAAAATGGACTTTAATCCTGCATCCATTCCTTGCTGTTGTCATTTGGGGCCAGCCCCTAAAGAACTCTAGCACTACATTTCTCAGTGTATGTTTCGAAGTGGAATAAGATTCCATAGATCAAGGATACAAATGTCTCCTCAGTTGAATTTTTTGCTTCTATCTCTAAACATAATTGTGAATGGAAAAATAAGTTGTAGGGTTTTGAAGAATATAGATTTTTGAATTCAGAGTTTCAAAAAATGTTCATGATGTATTTCCATGCTCTCTTTGTCATCTGTATATACTCTTCAGTAAAATGCTATATATTTTCCCACCCTCCAACTGGGTTTTTCCTCATAATGGTGCATGATTTTTATCTAGTCTAGACAGCAGTCTTTGGCTAGTCATGCAGTTTGCAAATATTTTATCTTATTCTGTTGCTTGTTTTATTCATTCTCTTTATAGGATCTTTCATAGAGCAAATCAGTTTTGATGAAGTCCAATTTATCAATCTTTCCATTTATAGATCCCACTTTTTCAGTGTTAATCTAGGAATTATTCTCTTTGCTCTGAATCCTCAAGAGATAAACATCCAAAATATAAAAACAACTTCCATAACTCAATAAAAAATCAAACAACCTGCTTTAAATAAAAACAGCAGAGGATCCAAATAGACATATCACTAAAGAAGACATGCCAAAAATATATTCATCATCCTTTATCTTCAGGGAACTGCATAAAAACCACTATATCACCTCATACTATTTAGAATGACTCAAAAACAGTGTTGGTGAAGATATGTAGAAAAGGGAACACATGTGTTCTTTATTGGGAATATAAATTACACAATCACTTTGAAAAACTACAGAGAGCTCTCAAAAAATTAAGAAAGGAAATACCACATGATGTCACTTCTGCATATTTATCAAAAAATATACAAACACTGATACTAAAAAAAAGATTATGAGCCCTATATTCTTTGCAGTATTATTCACAACAGGCAAGATATCAAACAACCTAAGTGATCATTGATAGATGAGTGGAAAATACAAATGAGTGGAAAAGGAAGATATAGATTGTGTACACAGTGAAATACTACTCATATATATGTCTGAAGATGAAATCTTGTCATTTGCCACAATATGGGTGGGCATTAAGTCATTAACTGAAATAAGTCAGATGGAGAAAGAAAAAATAAATATCATATGATTTCATCCACATGTGGGAGATACAGAAACAAAGCAAACAACACAAAACAAACCCTAAGATTTTGACAACAAATCAATGGTTATAGAAACAAAACAGGGGTAGAGGTAACAGATAAAACAGGTAAAGGTTATCAATTAAATGGTATTGGAGTAGAAACTAGACTTTTTTAGTGATGAATTTGAAATTGGCTTTTCATAGGAATTAAATTTAGGTCAAGGTCCTATTTTCTTATGTCTGTCTGTTTATCTATCATCATTCAAGAATCCCTCTGAATTCTGGAGCTAGAAAAAATATAAGGGCAAACAATTAAATTCATGTTGCTTTATACAAAAGAGCACACACATGGACACACATATCCTTTCTAGACAGAAAAAGTAGCTTCTCCAAGGTCACTTAGCTGAATGGAGGTGGAGCCAAAAAAAACTCAGGTATTCTGATTCCCAGCCACAAGCTGTTTCCTCTAAACAATTTTTCTCATTTATACTCTGCTCTTTCTGGCATCCTGTCTCAGATTGCTTCCTTACCCATATTTGCTATCTCCAAACTCATCATACTTTCCCTTCCAGCTCTGCGTCCATATGGCCGTGCTCATTTGAGAGGTGAATGTCTGAAATCGTCGCCATCATGTCATCCCCTTCCAACCAAGTGAGTAGGCCAGAAAATGACTTTTGGGCACTATTAACCCAAGCTGGCTAGGTTACAGGGATGCTGAGGTGAAACACCTTCCACTGAATTTGCAAGCCCTGGAGCCAGTCTCTGGCCTTACACAAACCAAGATGTCTCTGGGAACTTAGAATGCAATTTCTACATTTTATTTAAATGACATCACTGTAACCCAGAATGCAGGATTAAAAAAAAAAAAAAAAGATGGCTCCTAGTGTTGAGTTATATATGACAAAATTGGATGCCAACATATGTGGGAAACTTTGCAAGTGAGCGAGTGCATCATAAATCCTCAGGTCCACTGAAATAAGAGCACCACTCTCATAGAGAAGGGTGTTCTATTTGCCATTTACTTCTATTTATTATCTTTAGGGAAGAATCACCACCCACAGCAATAACTGGGGGACACTTTAGAAAATGTACGAATTGATATATGTTAGAAAAATTGTTAGAGAAAGTCTGTGTATGACGTTTTGTTTGGTTTTGTTGTAATTGCAATTTTGCAATCAAATTATCATCATCATAAAAGCACTATGATTTGCAGTCTTTAAAAGTGTTCTTTGTCAAAATATATTTATTTGTAACCATGCCCTGCCAACTACATTTCCACAAATATTTTTTCCAATTAAAAAAAAAAATCACAGACCTGGCTATCAGATTCTTACTGACAAATTCCATAGACAACAGCTCCAACCCAGTGTGGTTTTGATGGGGAGATGCTCGAAGGGCCTCATGGTCCCAATGCCACTTTGGGAGAACTGATCAAGGGGAGATTCTATTTTGAAATGATAGTGATGAGGGAGGTTGGTACCATGTCATTCCAGCATACCTGACTGACAGAGGGTAAGATGAAGGTAGAATAAAGGTTAAAAGGACATTAGAGGCATTCTTTAACATTTTGAAATTCTGCCTAAAATTTGCAGAAGAGACTCTCCTTCTGGCCATGGCACAGCTGGAACACAGCTGTTCACAGCATGCCTGGCATTCATCGGACCAGTCAAGGACCAAAGCCACCTAGACCAAAGTCTGCTAGAGGGCATAAAGAAATTTATTTCCCTGGAACACGAGTCAGAGGACTAGGACAGATAAGCAGGAAATGCAGGCTGACTCCTTTAGTCTCTCTGACCATTAGCTAATGCCTAGAGGAATGAAATTTGTTTGCCCTTTTAACATTTACCTGTCTATTTAACTACAAATAGTAATGTTAGCCCTAAAATGATCTTTCCTGCTTTAGAGATTCAGCCATTAATGTGTCCAATTGACCTTCTACAGAAGTGAATTGTCTCCATTAACCACATATACCATGTACAAATCTTTAGTTATAAATTTACTGATTCTGAAACTCAATAAACTGAATGTCTTTTGTGTCCTTAACAGGTATGAATAAATTAAATCTCCAAGCAAATGAAACTTTATAGAACTTTGTGTGGTTTCTTTTTGTACAAGATGGATTTTTTTGGACTTCCTTTTTCTGCTTTCCTGAGTCAGCAAAGGGTGGATCTCAGTGCTCATCAACATGCATGTGCATCCCTCATATAAGAAAAGGCTTGGTTTAGTCTTGCTTATTCATCACGAAGTCTATGTCTACATATGGCCAACAAATTGAGCATTTTGTGCATTATCCAGATCTGCAGCTGCCTTATGGCTCAGCTGATTGACTCATCAATGCTACAGACTAAATTGGACACTAAGATACCTTAAAGTCACACTCAAAAAGTTTATTCACTTATTTTTTTTTTCAGTCAGGCTTATACAGGTGGAATGCACACTGGTGTTATTTTATGGAGCACACATGAAGTGGTCACTCTGCAGAGAGAGCTTGGGTAAACCCTTCTTTCTATTATCTACATAATTAAGACAAAAGAAAGCCATTCTCCAATGTTTCCTTACTAATCAAAAGAGAATAAAATATGAGTGTTTAAAACTTTTGATTCCAGTCTTGCTACTAAAGGGGATGTTTTGTCCTACAGAATCATGCAGAATCTTGAATTTAGATGGACTACTTACTATTTCTTTAAAATACTTTGCATTTTACTTTGCAGTTTCACAAAAAATTTATTCTCTTCATGAATGACTCAACCTACCACCCACTCATAGATTTCTTATTTCCAAATATGTTCCTTGATTTGGTGACTCAGCAACCATTGTTGAGGGCTCTCTCTTATAAATGTTTGGAATGAGACAGTAAATATACCTGACCCTTCCCTCAAAGAAAATTTTATATCCTAGAAGATATAATGATAAATATATAGCTGGTAGTAAAAATGGAGATTTTAAAAACTACTGTTATAGAAAATATGCAATCAAAATGAGATAGGTGCAAAACAACTAAAAAATAGAAAATTCTCCAAACTTCACCCTCAAAAGATAAGAAAGACTGTAGAATAGAGACAACAGTTGGGCTTCAACTTGAAAACATTTATAAGTTAACTAAGACAGAAGGGTAATCCAAGTAGAGTGTGTGTGTGTGTATATATGTGTGTGTGTGTATATATGTGTGTGTATGTGTGTGTGTGTGTGTCATGAATAACAGCTCAGAATAGAGATGCATAGGTAAAGTTTCTGGGGATCAGTCAATGATAAAGACCAAACATATCATGTGTTAATAAAGTCGCTTTCTGAAAGTTAACTTTGCATATTATCTCATTTGTTATATACTTCCCTGAAGTTTGGCTCTTCCTGTTAATTCATGGAATGTGTATGGTCTGGTTTTTATGTGACTGTGCTGTCATAAAAACATGTGAGCAAAGCATATTATCAAACATGAGAGCAAGAATGTAAGAGATGAGGACAATGTTTCATGTCACAGATTAAATTACTCACATTTTCAAATTGGACTCTATTTCCAGAGTCCGGGGAGTTGCCTTGATTACTTTACATTGAATTGTTCATTGTAAGCCTCTCGGAGAAGGTGGTAGCTGAAAGTTAATTTAATGGAAAGATGAGATAAAGGTATAAAGACACTGAACAGTAGGACTTAAGTAAATTGCCAATGTATTGCACTATACAACAGAAAGAACTTAGGAATTTACTGGATTAGTTAACAAAAAACACAATTTTCATTTTCCTCTTCAGTATGAACTTCTTGTAAGAAAACACTATAATTTCTGATTTCAGACTCAATAAAACCCAAAGTACTTGGAAACTATCATTGATAGTGTCACCTAGGATTGCTTACTCTTCTTATCAAGGAACACTTAGACTGGATCAGTCTACAGCATTTTACATGTAGGTCTCCTTGACATTTCTTCTTCCCTGAAACTAACATCTAAGTCAATAAACAGCTTTCTCAGCCACTCTGGAAATCTACCCACGCTCATCACAACCTCTTCCATCCCCCTATAAGGAGTCATTATCTCCAGTTACAGAATCACAAATTTTCCCTTTATTTGAATCTCTTTAAATCTGAATGCCCCTTTGCTCCCCAACCCTTTTTGTTGTTGTTGTTGTTGTTGCAGAACCTGGTTTAGTTGAAGACATGAGCATTTTGTGATGTCTATTGTATGGTGTCTTATAAATGACTTACCATTTTATAGATGAGGTAATTAAGAAAAGACATTTATGTTCCTTGCTCTCTAGCTAGTATTTGGGAAAGGATGATGTGAAGAGATAGAGAAACATGAGTCACTCTCCAAGCCCAGCATTCTTTCTACATTCTGTTGATAGTTAAATGACTAATGACTTGGACGAAGTAACTAGGAGACAGAACTCAGCAATGCCACAGAGTACATGTACCTCCAACCTTGGGAAGAAGACATGAGGAGCCATAGTGAGGGTGTGTGATGTGCTTCTGTGCTCAGTGACTCCCAGTGAAGTGTCGTTGGGTGTGGCCATGAAGCTGCATGCAACAGAAACACTCATTGAGTCTACCCTTACAACTTATCCTACAGACAAATAGGATTTCAATAAGATGTGCTAGCAGAAATTTATAACAAAGAGAAAATCAACATCGACAAACAACTATGAACCAGAGACACACTATGGGGGGGGGGTTGGGGTCAAAATAAGGGGATTGCAATTGTATGGGAAATATAAAAATAAAATTAAAAAAAAAAAGGAATTTATTAGGTTTCTTGGGCAAACAGAGATAGCAGGATTTGAGAGGGCAAGTGATTAGGCTCAAGGTCACTCTAAGAAACTAGTGATGACAAAAAAAGAAACCCTGCTCTCCTTAGGATCTCATGGATATTACCTGAGGAATCTGAGGTTACAATAGACCAGAAACTTATAGGTCTAAGGTTCCTAATGCCTCCCCATCCCATCCAGTGTGTCTGTGCCCATTGTTACTGCTTGAACACAAGGTTCCTCATAACCCAGGGTGACAGGAATTTCCCCAAACCATATCACAAAAGCCTGCCATACCCATGCTAGTTTCCTTAGACGAAAAACAGGTCATGTGGCATGGGAAGAGCAAGGTAAACCACTGGAGTGACTTTAAGAGAAAAATCACTAACACTAATGGTTTGCAAACAAAATCAATTTTTTATAATAAATTTTGTAAAATGCATTGTCTTTGAGCTTTTGCATGGAAGAAAGGAGGAAGAAAAAAAAAAACAAAGAACACATCTACCCCTTAAAAGTATTGACCATGCCCCTTGTTTCAGTACTAATTTGCCCAAACTGATAAATTCCCAGCTGCTGCCATGACGACACCTCCCAAGAAGAGCCCTCCATATGCTGTTTCAAAGCTGATCACTCTACTGCTGGAGAAAGTCGAGAGCTGTGAAGCCGCAGCTCCAGGCTCTTGTTCTCCCCTGGAGTTCAAGATGGCCTCTGCACAGAAAGGTGATGTGGCAGAGAAGAGGAAGGGACCTATGCATGTGGCCAGGAGACAGAATGGGTGGCTGGTCCAGGGATGCTCAGTGGCATCAAACTGCCATTGGCCCTCCTTCTCAGGGAGCATTCCCACTATGAGGAGCTGGATACAAAGCTTCTTCTCTATAAATTGTATACTGTTTTTGTCTGAAAGAATAGCTCCTAGGATGAGCCTTATTCCTCTTAAAGAGAATAAATTTGTGACAGTAAGAAAGCAGAAGCTATTTCTTCCCTTGAGGACTTTTCCAGGGTTCACAGATGGCCATGCTGGACTTTCTCATGGTCCAGAACTCAATCAGCACACTTCTACTTCCAGGAACTCTGCCTGTGCTTTTCCCTCAGGGAGGATGCCATTCTTTACCCCTTAGCTTTAGTTTTCATAATCTTCTACCTTTCAAGACATGTTCAGATGGCAAATAATTATGATATCGCCCAGCATTATTTTAATGATCAATATTTTTTCCTACCAGGCTAGTTTATCAAAACACAAATATAAAAATAAATAATATCCCCAATCTCACACTGACAGCTCTTACCATTTAGTGGGTGTAAACAACCACACAATTTAGAAGGTGAAACAATGACAAGTTTAATCAGTGTTCACACAGAGTAAAGATGGCACAACTTGATACTGAAGTTAAGAGTAAGGGATCTGTGCTGGGTCACAGAGGTGCCTAGCAGAAATAGGTGAGACAAATGGGTAAGAGTTGGCTGGATTTATACTTTATCATTTGGGCAATTTTGGTAAGGAGTCTAATCATTCAGTTCAGCATGGGGTGTAAATATATTTATATTCTCACACCAACAAGCAATTCTTCTACAGCAACTGGGCTTCCTACAACTCAATTCAATTTGGAAACTACCTGCCTAGAAATAACATCAGATGCCACAGGGCTTAGTCCCACAAGACTATCCTCTGCTTCAGATGCCAATTACAAAACAAGATTGTCACCTATGCTTCTGACTAAACACCTGAAGACTAGAGTTTCTAACAGTCTCTCCCTTGTGTTTGAATGATTTGCTAGAAACACAAACAGAACCCGGAAAACCTGTTTAATTATTAGATTACTCTTTTTTTTTTTTTGTTAAAGACAAATACATTCAGATGGAAGAGATATATGGGTCAGGTATATGACAAGGGATCATTGCTTCTATGCTCTCTTTGAGTCTGCTGCTGTCCCAGAATCTCCACATTTTCTCCAAGATACTATCTGAACCCTGTTCTTTTGAGCTTTTATGGAAGTGTCATTACATATGTTTCATTGAATAAACCACTGGTCATTGATGATTGAACTCAACCTCTAGCACCTTTCAATCCCTGGACAACTGGGGTATGAAGGAAATTTCTAACCCTCTAATCACATGATTACTTCTCCTGGCAAACAGCCCTATCCTTAGCTGCTTTACCAAAGTCACCTCCTTAATATAAACCCAGATGTGGAAAGGGCTTGTCATGAATAAGAAGATACCTGTCTCACTTTTATAACTCAAGTGTTTTCAGGAACTAAGAACAGTAAACTAAAAATTATAGCAAAAGATGCTCCCATTGTTCTTATCACTCAGACATTTCTGAGGATTTTGGGACCCGTGAATGAAGAATCAGGGACAAAGACCAGATATATACATTTATTATTCTAAGTCAATATCACAGATGACTGACATGAAAAACTATGTCAGGATGATGGAAAAGCACATGTTAAGTCCCAGAGATTAGAGTCCATTATCCATGAGCAGAATGGACACTGTATGGCTGCTAAAGAAAGGGGAATTGACAAGAGAAAAATTGGGAATGCCAGAGAGCTGAGATAGGTTTGGATTCTAAGTGCTGCCAATGGGTCTGTTCTCACTTAATAAAAATGAGAATGCCTTGCAACAGTGGAGACAACTGTATTCAACCAAAAATCACCTTAGTTGCTATGTAGAGAATGATGTAATAGGACAAAGAAATCACATAGGAATCTATGTTAGAGATGGTTGGCTCTCAGTTAATATAAGTGAACAGAAAGAAAGGAAAAGAGAGATATTCAGGAGTTAATCTTCTTATGACTTGGTGGAGGATCATATAAAATGACTAAGAGCGAGGGAGATGATTGAATGTGAAGAAAACAAAGGCAAACTTTTTTTTGTAGGGAATAAAACATGTTGAAATGAGTGTAAACTTGAGTGGGAAAAAGGAAGATGTGATGAACTCAGTTCAGATCATATAGAATTGAAGTATTCCATTAGGCATTCAAAAATATGTATGTGGAGATAAATCATAGAGGTAGACACTGAATCAGTACCAACTGGAATCTTCATATGTTAATAGAAGCTTTGGGAAGAGAGAGGATCACTAAAAGAAAAGGTAGGGACTAAAGAATAAAGTCATTGAGGACAGAAGGTCTAGCTGTCCCACAGTTAAGGTGGCCAATGTGATCCTCACAGTGAAAATTTCTGTGTCTCCAAGGTCCATAGTAATTTGCCTCTATTTCTCTTATAAGATTTATTGTCTTAGCACTAAAAATTATTTTGTTGTAATTTTGTTTTATTTGCTATTCCCCACAGTAATAAAGTGCTTATCAAGAAAAAGACATTGTGTATGAGATCTTTTTATGCTCACCAGAGATTTGAAAGAAAAGTACCATGATTTTTCCTATCTGGCAAAAAGCAGCATATGTGTCCTTAAAATTCTGTTACCTACCCCCCCACCTCCTCTGCAGAAACACAAGACCTAATGTTCCAGCCAGCCTTATATTGGGAAAGAGCTGCCCATGCCACTGGACCAAATTTCAGGCAAAGAAAAGTGGGTGGATCTGATTTACACTACTTCTAGGACTGACCTCTAAGAAATCTCACTCATAAAAATCCAGGCTGTCTTTTCACCTGCAATTGCTGGCCATATAAAGAGGATTCAGTAAACGGATTCCAGGACCCTTGCGGGATTTGAGAACTTTGGTTCTTGAACAGATCTGGAGTAGATCTGCCCCCCAAAGTCATCTGACCAAGAACATACAATGAACAGTAATGTAAGTGTGTGATGCCTATTTTTCTATTATTTATTTTTTTAATAAATAAGTTTGGGTGTAATCATAGCAATTATTCTAGCTAATATATTTATTTAAAAAATGAAATTTTTGTAAAAAATTTTGTAAATTTGAAATTATTCACTACAAGTCACGCAACCATCTTTGCTGAAATATCAGCTTAAATACATCTAAACACATACACAAAGATATCTTATAAATGTCTATTCTAAAATTCCCTTTTCTCTCCAACTCACATAATCTTAGAGGTCAGGATAGTGTCTCACCCATGGGGCAGAGGCCACAACAATGTCTTTTAAAAGGAACAACAACAACAACAACAACAACAAAAAACAACTACAGTGATTATGCCATTGTCTGCCATTTGATGGGGCACTAAATCACTGGTAGAAAATGGTCCACAAAAGCACTACTTAGCAATTTGTCACTTAGAAATGGAATGTCTAAATGCAAGCATGGTAAATGACAACTTGGTTTCTGGTTCTTCCTCCAATTAATTTGCAATATCATCATGGGAAAAAATACACAAAAATAAAGACCCTCCAAGCCCCTACCCCCCTTTATCCATTAACTTCTGTGACTACAGAATCCTGGAATTCAAAAATTCCTTAAAAACACTGTGTTACTAATTCTTCTTTATAGTGGCTCCAAACAGCAGCATCCCTAATTGGAATTTTAAAAGAAGAAAAAAGAAAAAAAGAAATACTGAAAAGATGGAGAGAAGCATCTGGACAGCAGTGCACCAAGACAAAAAGTGAAATCCCTAACAGGTTGCTTTGCAGGTCTTGTAGCTGATCATAGTAATATCATCATTAAAATCCTATTAGTTGCTAAACATTTAGAAGTAAAGTAATTGAAAAGGACCTTTTATATGTGTACAATTCTTAGCAATTTGCTGTGAAATGTGGTGCTCACTGCTAGGAATTGGGCTGGCAATTTGAAATCTCACTACAAAAATATCTAAACAATGGTGCCCTCGGGTTCTCTACCACAATGGACATAATTCTGCTTGCTGGCTAGCTAAACAAAGTTGAGAAATATATTAGATAGGAAAAACAGAATGGAGATGAGCTCAGAATAAATCAATAAATCTCCATCTCTATATACAAACATAACAACAATTTCAGAAAGAGATTAGTTGGCAACCTAAAACTTGAAGGATACTTGGATTTGGATGCAGGATACATTTTACAATGAAAGTAAGAGAAATATTAATCATGCTCAAGCTAAATTAATCTGGATTCCCCTAGAGTATTTATTTATGTCAGAACAATGATCTCCTAAGTCCATGGTGATAAAATATACTTCTGAATTTGAGGGGAGGGAGGGAGAGGACTGGAAGGGAGTAGGGAGGCAGTGAAGAGGGAGGGTGGCAGAAGGAAGTGTGAGGATTATGGGGAGAGAGGGAGAAAGGGAGTTGGTGATGGTTGGAGGGAGGGAAAGTGAGACTAAATCAAAGAATCAAAGTTCACAGTTCCAGCAAATATTTGTGTTTTGTGGAAAAATAAGAGTGATGTAAGTAGAGCAAAAGGGATAGTTCTTAGCTAATGGATAATGTTCACGAAAAAATTGTGCATATATATATATATCTCACATACTCACATGCCTTTATATATAATATGTAATTTGATTTGATAGTTGTAATAACCAGGGTTTTTAAGACTTTGAGAAAAGAAAACATTTTTAAGCCCAAAACTCATTTATTTTAAATTTCCAATTACCAAAACCTCATTTTTAAAGCATAGCTTTTGTTACAAAGAATATACCAAAGAGGGGTCTTTTATATCAGGTTGAAATGGGTGGGCAACATATCCTGCCTCCCAGCTCAGAAAATCTGATGCCGAGAACTAGCACATAAAATTACGGCTGCTCCAAACTGCCTGTGAGATTTCTGCCTTCAAATATATTCATCCAATGATTCCCATTTTATCTTTTTTAAATAAAGGTTTTTGGGATCATAAAAAAATAAATACGCCATGAGTGTGTGGGTTGTTTTCTTCTTTTCCTTTTGCCTGGTTCACGCTGTGTTAGTAGGATAATTCGTTATCCAAAGCGCTGGCACTCTGGTGCCATCAAGCAGTGATGATTTTTGCCTTATTGCATTTAGCAGAGCTTCAGCATTATGGCTGCAAACTTCCTCAGGGAACAGGATGGGGCTGAAAAAAAATAGAAAGAAACAAAATAAAGACAGAAAGAAATAATCATCAGAGAACATCCTCAGGGAGTGCAGAAAAGCAAAAGCCAAAGAAAGTAACAGCTTACAGTGTTGTGAAAATTGTGTGAACCTGTTACAGAGGGAAATATGTGTTTGATAGAATTTAAATTATTTAAGACCCTAGAAAGAGATTTTACTCATCTTCTGCTTTTAGAGGAAAACCATCTGCAAATGATTTTATTTACCTTTTTCTCTTATATATTTTTTTCTACCTTTAAATCTTACCTTCAATCTCTACTGCTAGATTTAGGTAACTAAGATTATTCTGTATTATTGTATTTTTTTATTTATTTGTCTTGCTGCATTTCATCTAGTTATAAGTGTCAAGATGACATATTATGAGGAGCTATGACAAAGTCAGGCAAATTGTAGGCAATCATTATGTCTTAAATATACTTCATTTTTGCATGTCAAATATCACTGGGTTGTCAAGTCTTTTTTCTAGGTCATCATTAAAGAAAGATACTGTTTGTTTTATTTGTTTGTTTTGAGGGGGTGTTGAGCATGACTGAAAATGTTTTTAGGAAGAGTGAAAAAACAATTGTCTCAATTTTTCTCACTTCTGAAGTTTGATAGTTATCTAAAAAGAGAGTGACTAAAGGATATATTTTTTTAAAAGTATGGGAAAACACAAAGAGCACCACACACAAAATTAGAAAGCTGAGATGATTCTTTAAGTCTTAACACCAGTAAGAAAAAAGCATGTGTTTTAATGTCCTGAACAACTATTTGGCCTGTTTGTAACTCCTCAAGTTAAAAGTGGCCATTTGTCTAAAACAAGGAAGACATTGAAGCATCTAACTCTCAAGGAGCTGCATTAATTGTCATAAATCTACCAAGACAGACAGATATGGAAATCAGTAATTAATCTTCAAATCAGGTGTGATTTTTAGAGCTGTAGAATCACTATGTGAATAGCAAAGCACAAGTAAGTTTGTATGCCACCTCTCATTCTCCTAAAGCAGAAGGTACTTTCTTAAAGGCCAGAATCAAGTGTGACATTTCCTCAGCTATGTAATCATCTAGACAAAAATGAGCTGTGGTGAAGTCATTAATACAGGCTTCATGTCCCCAAAGAAAGTGTCTAAATTTTAGCTTGTTTGCTGTGGAATGTCTGATACTTCTTACTGTAAACAGTCTTAGCGGGTGCTGAGTGGTGTAGACCAAATGGATGGCCCATGCCTTCATGCTGACATAAAGACAATGACATTGGCTCTTCATTAATGGGTCGAGCTTCATGCAGTTCTCCCTTAATGATAAACAGGGACTTAGCTATGTGCATCTTATGCAGAAGAAACTCAGTGTGAGCTTTGGTGAATACTTAGTAAAAACCTAATGTTACTTTGCAGACATTGCATTAGCACCTAAAATCTAAACACAAAATTTTCTGGTTTTCAGGTAAAGGAAGTCGGAATGTTATTAATTTAGGGGTATTTATATCCTCAGGCGTGATATTCTTGCTTTGAGACAGGATGCCCAAAGAGGGTGAAGAATGTGGCACACTTAATAACAGAGATCTCAGGTTGACTATGAATTACAATAATAGCTATAATTTATTATTATAAATGTATGTTTTGTGTACTTTTGAAAAAGGTAGAGTGGGGGCCTCCCTGGTGGCACAAGGGTTAAAGACAACTCTATCAAGCTATTGCCAGCCACTGCAGAACGAGTTTGATTCCCTGGCCAGCCAGGGAGGTGACCCACGTGGTGCAGCAGACTTCTCCTGTCTTGTCCACTGCTCCCCTCAGCAGTGTATTTCAGTAGATCTGCTTATTCTGCTCCCCAATGTTTCTGGTGAATCCTCACACCCCCATACCTCTGGCCTACACCCCAACTCTTATATGTATAAATAAATCAATCTTTTAAAAAAAAGAAAAAGGTAGAGTGGAGAAGTCAGCATATGTGAGGTTCTTGTTATTGTGAAGAACTAAGAAAGGAAATGGTTTTAGTTTCCAGTTTGTAGAATCTCTCCAACAATTTAATATGGTCAACCAGGCAGAGATACACCTGTGATTCTATTTCCATGCATTGATTGACTACTTCAAAATGATCAAAAATACCTGTGTATAATGAGTAATGATATTGACAAAATTCTAAACATGTTACTTAAAAACCAGGAAGACTGGAAGATTTTAGAGGTAAACACTGGTGCATATTTTTGATGTGCATGGCACTACCCTGAAAGCTTTACCTCCTTTATATTATTTATCCCTTTACTCGATTTATATTATTTAGTCCATACACCATATACTCTGCAACTGAGGACTATTTTTCCCATTACATTAAATCTTTGCTGGTGAGTGATGGAGAAAGGACTTCAACATGGGCAACTTTGCTTCAGAGTCTTACCCATTCTCTAGTCTGTATCTACTTCCTAATTGCAAACAACAAAGAGGAGAAAAAAGATGTAATTCACAAGCAGCTATAGGGATTTACCTCTGTCTAGAAGAGTTAAGAACTACATCTATAACATGGCATATTTTAAATCATGTTAAAGTGATCACCAAAATGAGCATAATACTCTAATGCTGAAGTTTGAGACATTGTATTAGAAATATTCTTATAGAAAATATGCAATGCACTGTGGTGTGGGGGGGGGAAGAGAAATGAGAGCTTCATTTTAGCAAACATTCAGAAACCTAGAACCATAAACTCTTTATTTTTTTAAGATTTATTTATTTATTTATACAAGCACTGGGTACAGTCAGAAGCTCAGGAGGGTGAGAGAATTCACCAGAGCCAGAGCGGGGAGCAAAACAGGCAGAAAGACCAAAGGACACTGCTGAGGAGAGCGGTGGGCATGGCAGGAGAGGTCTACGCACCATGTGGGACACTCACCAGCAGCCAGGGATTGAGCTGGGGATTGAACCGGCACTGCACAGGCTGCGGGCAGCCTCGCAGCCCAGTGTTCAACCACTGCACCACCAGGGAGGCCCTAGGACCATAAACTCTTAAAAGCTCAGTGGAATACCAGAGAGCATGTTATCCTATCCTCCCAACTTCACGCACAAGGAACCACACAGAGAATAATATAACAGTAAATGCACCCATACCTTGTATTGTTAATTAACCTTTCTGTTTTACCATTCTTTGGATGATCAGGTTGTACAGTCATGGTTAAAAGGCAGGTAAGTATGACCCAGGGAATGTGACTGAGAACAGCTGGCACCCACAGTAGGCTCAAGTAAGCTACTTAGATCAAGAAGAGAGAATTCATGAATGAGTCACAGCCCTTTGTAACAGGTGGGGCCCCCATGGTGAGTCTATCCACCTCCCATTTAACAAAGGGGACTGAGCTGCATTCATCCCACATACTGATTCAGTAGAAGGATCTTGACCCCTCCCCTTGGGGTCTGAAAAACAGAAAGCTGGGAGCCTGCCTGAGGGTCATTTGACACATGTCCTTAGGAAGAACAAAGGAGTACACACATTAAGTCTGAAATGGGGAAAGACATCCCCACACAAGCAATAAGACCAGCACAGGTGGCAGGGACTGAAAAGATGGTATTCACAACATTGATTTTCCCATCACTTTCATATCTTTTTAACAGGTTTGGTCAAATGCCTTTAACATTTCTAAATAATGGTTATACACATCCAAGAATGTTTGAAGTAGAATGATACCCAGGGTTGGATATTTTCAAAATGTTTTATAGTTGACTAAGATAATTCATATTACTTACCACTTAAAATGGTTTTAAAAGGTAGATTGTGGCCTTTTCTTAGTAGTCTGTGTTACATTCTCATGACAGCTATTATGAATTGTCACAAACTTAATAATCAAGACATTGTAAGTTTATTATCTTACAGTTTTAGGGATCAAGGAAGTGTGAGATGGGTCTCACTGAATTAATAATAAGTTGTTATCCATTTCTTTCCCTTCTCCAGATTTTAGAGGCTGCTGTGCTCCTTAGCTAGAAGACTCCTTACCTCTTCAAAACCAGCTGTGACCAAATTAATCTTGCCAATATTTATCATGGTAACACTGACACTTCTGCCTCCCTCTTTCTTTTATAGGGACTCTGTGATAACACTAGGTCCACCTAGATAGCCTCAAATAATCTCCCAATTTCAAGGTTAGCTTAATAGTAAGCTTGATTCTACTTAAAACCCTAGTTTCCATTTGCCATGTAACATACCATATTCACAGCTTATGAGGCTTAGGATGTAATATTTTTGAGAACCATTATTCTACCTACCACATAACCCACAAGCAGAGAATACAAACAAAGAGACACTCTCCAGATTATTTTAACTAATAGCTCAATGCAGTTCCCGAAAGGAATATAAATAGTCTGATCTTCCCAACTGTATAAATGTACTTAATGTATATTTTTTTTTCATATTAATCTTTTATGATCCTTTATATGCCTGTGATATCTGCAGTAATTTTTCCTTTTTTATTATTTTTTTTTATAAATTTTATTGTTACATTCCCCATACAATTGCAGCCCCACCATTCTGACCCCAATCCCTCCCCTCCCACCCCCGCCCCCCTAAAAGTGTCTCTGGTTCATAGTTTTTTGTTGATTTTGATTTTCACTTTCTTATAGTTATTCATTTTCCTGGTCCCTTATTTAAGTTTTCTAGATTCCTGCTATGAGTGAGACCATCCGGTATTTTTCTTTTTCTTTTTGGCTTATTTCGCTGAGCATGATCCCTTCCAGCGCCATCCATGTTGCTGCAAATTGCATGTGTTTATCTTTTTTGAATGCTGAGTAATATTCCATGGTATATATGTACCACATCTTCTTGATCCAGTCATCTATTTTTGGGCATTTGGGTTGTTTCCAAAGCTTAGCTATTGTAAACAGTGCTGCTATAAACATAGGGGTGCAAGTGTTCTTTGGAATTCATGTTTCTGTGTCCTTTGGGGAAATACCTAGGAGTGGAATTGCTGGATCATATGGAAGCTCTATGTTTAGTAGGTCCAGAAATCTCCATACAGCTTTCCACAGTGGTTGGACCAGTTTGCACTCCCACCAACAGTGCAGAAGAGTTCCTTTTTCTCCACACCCTCGCCAACATTTGTTGTTGCTAGCTTTTTTAATGTGTGCCATTCTCACTGGTGTAAGATGGTATCTCATGGTAGTTTTGATTTGCATTTCCCTGATGACAAGTGATGTTGAACATTTTTTCATATGCCTGTTGGCCATTTGTATTTCCTCTTCAGAGAAGTTTCTTTTAAGCTCTTCTGCCCATTTTTTGACTGGATTCTTTTCTTTGTTGTTGTTGAGTCTCATCAGCTCTTTGCAGATTTTTGTGATCAGTCCTTTATCATTAGTGTTGGGTGCAAAAATGTTCTCCCAGTTGGTGGGGTTTCTCTTTGTTTTTGTTATTGTCTCTTTTGCTGTGCAAAAGCTCTTTAATTTGATGTAGTCCCAGCTGTTTATCTTTGCCTTCACTATCACTGCTTTGGGTGATGTGTCTGTAAAGATGTCTTTGATGTGCAAATCACGTAGTGTTTCGCCTATATTTCCTTCTATATATTTTATGGTTTCAGGTCTTATGTCTAGTTCTTTAATCCATTTTGAGTTGATTTTTGTGTATGGTGTGAGGTGGTGGTCAAGCTTCATTCTTTTGCATGTAGCGACCCAGTTTTCCCAGCACCATTTATTGAACAAACTTTCTTTGCTCCAATGCATATTCTTTGCTCCTTTGTCAAAGATTAGTTGACCATAAATCTGTGGGTTTATTTCTGGATTTTCTATTCGATTCCATTGGTCTGTATGTCTGTTCTTGTTCCAATACCATGCAGTTTTGATGATTATGGCTTTGTAGTATAGTTTGAAGTCTGGGAGTGTGATGCCTCCATTCCCTTCTTTTTTTTTCAGGAGAGCTTTGGCTATTCGGGGTTTTTTGTGATTCCATATGAATTTCATCAATAATTGTTCTATTTCTTTGAAGAATGACATTGAAATTTTGATTGGAATAGCATTGAATCTGTATATTGCTTTTGGAAGGATGGCCATTTTAATAATGTTTATTCTTCCAATCCATGAGCAGGGGATGTCTCTCCATTTCTTTGTGTCTTCTTCTATTTCTTTTAACAGTGTTTTATAGTTTTCTTTGTATAGGTCCTTTACCTCTTTTTTTAGATTTATTCCCAAATATTTGATTTTTTTTTGTTTCAATAACAAAAGGGATGGTCTTTTTGATTTCTTCTTCTTCAGATTTATTGTTTGTGTATAGGAAGGCTACTGACTTTTGCGTGTTGATTTTGTATCCTGCCACTTTACTGAACTGATTGATGAGTTGAATTAGCTTTTCTGTGGAGTTTTTGGGGTTCTCTATGTATAATATCATATCGTCTGCAAATAGTGATAGTTTGACTTCTTCTTTTCCTATTTGGATTCCTTGGATGTCTTTCTCCTGTCTTATTGCCCTGGCTAGGACTTCCAGTATTATATTGAAAAGCAGTGGTGAGAGTGGACATCCTTGTCTTGTTCCAGATCTTAATGGAATTGCTTTCAGCTTTTCACCATTGAGAATGATACTGGCTGTTGGCTTGTCATAGATGGCCTTTATGATGTTGAGGTATGTTCCTTGTATCCCAAGAATTTCAAGGGCTTTTATCATGAATGGGTGTTGTACTTTGTCGAAAGCTTTCTCAGCATCTATTGATATTATCATATGGTTTTTATATTTCTTTTTGTTGATGTGTTGGATAACGTTGATTGATTTTCGGATGTTAAACCATCCTTGTGCCCCTGGAATGAATCCAACTTGGTCGTGGTGAATTATCTTATGGATACATTGTTGGATTCTGATAGCTAAAATTTTATTGAGGATTTTTGCATCAGTGTTCATTAGGGAGATTGGCCTGTAGTTTTCCTTTTTTGTGTTGTCCTTGTTCGGTTTTGGTATTAGTGTAATGTTGGCTTCATAAAACGTGTTTGGTATTGTCCCTTCCTTCTCAATTTTTTGGAAGAGTTTGTGAAGGATAGGCACTAATTCGTCTCTGAATGTTTGGTAGAATTCATTTGTAAATCCATCAGGTCCTGGGCTTTTGTTTTTGGGGAGGTTTTTGATTACCATTTCAATTTCGCTAATTGTAATTGGTCTGTTTAGGTGTTCTATTTCTTCTTTATCTAGCTTTGGGTGATTGTAGAGTTGTAGGAATTTGTCCATCTCCTCTAGATTGTTAAACTTGTTTCCATATAACTGTTCATAGTAGTTACTGATCATTCTTTTGATTTCTGCTGTGTCCGTTGTGATTTCTCCTCTTTCATTGATGATCCTGTTTATTTGTGCTTTCTCCCTTTTTTCCTTTGTGAGCCTGGCTAGGGGTTTGTCTATTTTATTGATTTTTTCAAAGAACCAGCTCTTGGTTTCATTGATCTTTTGGATTGTTTTTTTAGTTTCAATTTCATTTATTTCTGCTTTGGTTTTTATTATTTCTTTTCTTCTACTGGTTTTGGGGTTTTTTTGTTGTTCTTTTTCTAGATCTTTGAGCTTCGAGATTAGGTTGTTTCTTTGCGTTCTTTCTTGTTTCTTGATGTGAGCTTCTATTGCTATATATTTTCCTCTTATTACTGCTTTTGCTGCATCCCATACATTTAGGATATTGGTGTCCTCCTTGTCGTTCAATTCAAAAAATTTTTTAATTTCTTCTTTGATCTCCTCATTAGTCCAATGGTCTTCCAGTAGTGTGGTTTTTAATCTCCATGAGATAGGAAAGTTCCTTGCCTTCTTTTTATGGTTTATTTCTAGTTTGATGCCTTCATGGTCAGAAAAGATGGTTGATATGATTTCAATCTTGGTGTATCTGTTGATGTTTGTCTTGTGCCCCAGTATGTGATTGATCCTGGAGAATGATTCGTGTGCGCTTGAGAAAAATGTGTACTCCGTATTTTTGGGGTTTAGTGTTCTATAGATGTCTGTTAAGCCTAATTGCTCTAGGTCCTTATTTAGAGCTTTGGTTTCTTTACTTATTTTTTGTCTTGTTGATCTATCCATTGTTGATAGTGGTGTGTTGAAGTCTCCCACTACGTATGTGTTTTCTCTGATGTCTGTTTTCAGAGAGGACAACAGTTGTCTGATATATTTTGGTGCTCCTTCGTTTGGTGAGTATATGTTAATGAGTGTTATTTCTTCTTGAAGTATTGTCCCCTTGATCATAATGTAGTGACCATTGGGGTCTCTTTTTATCTTTTTGAGTTTGAAATCTGTTTTATCTGATATAAGTATAGCTGTTCCTGCTTTCTTTTTTGGTCCATTTGCTTGTAGGATTGTTTTCCATCCTTTAACTTTGAGCCTATTTTTATCTTTTGTAGCTAAATGTGTTTCCTGGAGACAGCAAAAGGTTGGGTTTTGTTTCTTAATCCAGGCTGCAACTCTGTGTCTTTTTATTGAAGAGTTTAGTCCATTTACATTTAGAGTTAATATTGATATGTTAACATCTGTATTTGCCATTGTGTTTGTCTTTCCTTTGATTTTATTTATTTATTCTTTTAATAACTTTTTTTTTTTTTGGCCTTCTTTCATTGTTATTCGTCCCTCTGAGGTTCTAGCTTTAGGACTCCTTGTAGTATTTTTTGGAGTGGGGGTTTAGTTGCAATGAAATTCCGGAGTTTCTGTTTGTCTGGGAAGGTCCATATTCTTTCTTCAAAGAGGAAGGAGAGCTTTGCGGGATAGAGTATTCTTGGTTGGCATCTGTTTTCTTGGAGTCTGTTGACTATGTCCCTCCACTCTCTCCTTGCCCGTAGTGTTTCTTCGGAGAAGTCTGATGTCAGCCTGATTGGTTTTCCTTTGAATGTTATCTGTTTCTTCCCTCTTGCCAGCTTCATTATTTTTTCCTTGTCCTGGATTCTTGGGAGCTTTACTATTATGTGTCTTGCTGTATTTTTCCTTTCGTCATGGAAGTTTGGTGTTCTTCTTGCTTCTTGTATATCAATTTTCAGCTCCTTCTTCACATTTGGGAAGTTCTCTTCAATTATCTCTTTGAATATTTTCTCTGTTCCTACATCTCTCTCCTCTCCTTCTGGTATTCCTATAACTCTTATATTTCCTTTCCTCATGGAGTCAGATAGTTCCCGAAGTCTTTCTTCGTTCTTTTTCCTTCGTACTTTTCTTTCCTTTTCTGTTTTGGTTCTTTTTATTTCTGTGTCTTCAAGATTACTTATTCGTTCTTCCATTTCATCTATTCTGCTTTCATTGCTTTTCCCAGAATTCTTTAGTTCTTCCATTAATTCTTTGATCTCCTGCATTTCTTTTACTTCCCTCTTTAGGGACTCAATTTCTTTCTTCTGACCATTGTTTTCCCTCTCTAGGGACTCAATTGCATTCTTCTGATCGTTGATTATTTTTCCCTTATCATTGTTTTCCTTTATGACTTCTGTCAGTTTTTTAATCACGGCAATTTTAAATTCTCTTTCTGGAAGGCTCAGAAATTCTTCCAAGTTATTGTCTTTGCAGTCTGGGGGCTGGCTTTCTTTTTGTGGTGTGCTTTTTCTCTGGAGAGTTGCTAGGTTGCGTGTGGTTCTTCTCCTCCCTACTGTCTGTTTTCTAATTTGCCGTATGCATTGGGACACTGTGTTGTTGGGACTGGCCGTCATCTTGGGTGGGCTTCTCTGTTCCCCTCTGGTTCTTCCAGGAGTCATCTGTCAGTTTCAAGCAGCCTTTACTGGAGAAGGGTCCCTGTTCTAAAATGCCGATGTGGGGACACACTCCCCTGTGCGCCTGGTCTGCCCCGGCGGTGGGTTCCTGCTCCCCTCTGGGCTTGGACTGCAGGCCAGAGGGGGTCTGGCGTGGGCGAACTTCCCCCGCTCACCTCTGGCTCCTGAGGTAGCCTTCTGCAGGTAGTCTTTACTGAAGAAATGTCCCTGTTATAAAATGGTGATGTGGGACACACTCCCTGCGCGTCTGGTCTCAGGCACACTCTTTCGCGCGCCTGGTCTGCCCCGGCTGTGGGTGCTCGCTCTCCCTGTGGGCTCAGACTACTTGTTCGGAAGGGGCCCGGTGTGGGCTAACTCCCCAGCTGGCCACTAGCTCCTTCAGTAGCCTGTGCTGGGGTCAAGTCGCTAGGTGGCGCCAGAGATCTCTCCTAGAGCCCTTGGGGAGCTGATTTTCCACCCCGTGGGACAGGGAGCAGAGCGGGGATGGTAGGGTACACCTCAACAGCTTTGGGGTGCTGTGTCTGCCTTGTGCCCCACCGTCGTGGGGAACCCACGCCCCTAATTTCGTGCCCCGGGTCTCAGTTCCAAAGCCCTCAGTTCCAGGACGTGGGCTGTAGCCCAGATCAGTGGCGCGGGAATGGCGCCTTTTGAATCCCGCTCCCCTGCCTGGGCGCCTTGTTCCTGCTCACTCAGGGAGGGCCTCCGCTGTCTCCCCGCAAGCCTAGGTCGCAGGCGCGGGGACCTGGGCAGCTGCGATCCGGTCCGGATCCGCGCCACTTTCCGCGCAAGCTTACCGGGCGGCCGGGGCTGTGTGCTGGTGCTGGTCTCCTCCTGGGGGGCGGGGCTCTCTTTAATGGCGCCTGGAGCTCACCTCCGAGGTGGATCCTACAGGGTTCGCCTCAGCTCCCGTTCACGAGGTGTGGTGGCTGAAATAGTTCCTTTCCACTCACAGTCCCACTTGCTGCGTCCGTTTTTCTTGTTGGCCGTTTTGGTTTGTTGTTTCCCTCGTCTCTGCCGGTCGGAGAGTGCCGCCTCTGTGGGCGGGGGAGGGGAGCAGGGTTCTGCACTTCCCTCCCTTCTGGTCCTCTTTTATGGCCACTTTCTTCTTCGGGCAGTTTGCTGGAGTCGTCCGTTTATCTTCCGTGTCCCAGTTCTCACTGGGACCTGCCGCTTTTCCTCCCTATTAACTTTTTTTAATGGGAGATCTTACTCGCAGCGTCTCCTCGCCGCCATGTTGCTCCGCCCCTCCTAATTGTACTTAATGTATATTGAGGCACATATAATTATATAACAGTAAATGCTTCTATCTCTTGCATTTTGTATCTCAACTCAGATAACTCAAAGAAAATAGAAAGTTATTCCAAATGAATTTAGCGGAATTATCAGTCATGGCTAGGGTGTCACAGGTACATGCATATGACTGTGGAATGATCTCCTTATATTCAATAATGTTGAGGTTCTAGAGAAGCACTTCTAATCATTGTAAATGAGGAGGACTCAGAGGAATAATGAACAATAGATTCTCACTTTGTTCTTGAAAAATCGGAATTTCTGACTCTTGACCCCATTCATTCAATACAAAATACACACTAATCAATCAAATCTGTATAATAGATGTGGAGGTAAAAACCTTATATCTCAAATATAAAACAGAAAAGTAAGTTTGGACTGACCTGATCCAGGTGACTTGGGGTAGAACGTAGGCAGTGATGCTAATAACAGTATCTGTGAAAATAATAAGGAAGCAGTGAATGTATGTCAGTGAGTAAGATATATTATCCTGATATAAGAATAACATTACTAATACAACAACATTTGCAATCCACATACAGGAAAACCATAAGTTTTAGTATGGTTATATTTAGAAATCTGGCATGCCAAGATCAAAGATGCTTAAAACAGATTAATCATCCAAGACTAACTCAGATTTTAGAGGCTGCTGTGCTCATGAAACAAAGATAAACTTCAAACCCATTAAAATGTAAGCCTTGTCCTAATCATATAATCAAAGGCCCTGTGGTAGGCTAAATAATGGCTCCCACAGATGTCTATGTTTTAATTCCTGCAACCTATGAACACATTACAGTAGAAAAGAGACTTTGCAGATAAAATAAATGTTACATATTTTAAGAAGAGATCATTTTTAATACTCTTTTTTGCATAGAACTGGGGTATAGACTAGAGGTGGGGGTTGAGAGGATTATACAGAGTGGGTGAGGCAGGACAGGTCTGGTGTGCCATATGCAGACTAGCTCCCTGGCCTGGCCTAACTCAGGCCATAGCTTTGATAGCATGATAGCTCTGAGATTTAACTTCTAGGCCATCAAGGAGTCCCAAGAAGAGTTTATTCAGTAGACTTAATCCAATCACACAAGCTTTTAAAAGCAGAGAACTTTTCTGCTGAAATTAGGGAGATGTGATGGGGAAAGAGGCAAGAGAGATTCCAAGGATGGAAGACATGATGGACCATCATTGGCACTGAAGACAGATGAAGGGGGTCAAACGTCAGGGGTCTCTTCAAGTTGTAAATGTCATTAAACTGGCAGCTAACAAGGACCTCTGTCCTAAAATTACAACTATCTGATTTACTTATTCCAACAACCTAAAAGCACTGGAAATAGATTTACCCCTCTAGACTTCAGAAAGGAGCATAACAGACTACAGAAAAGAATTCCATCACCTTCATTTTAGCCTGGGGAGACCTATACCAGACTTTTTACCTACAGATTACAATGTAATAAATATGCATTTTTCAGAATTCTAAATGTCTGCTAACTTGTTATATTGGCAGTAGATAATAAATTCTGTCCTCTCATAGAGTGGGGTGTTGTACTTATCTTTGTGTTTGCAGGAGCAACTGGACTGCTTAATTAAATGGACAATTCGTATTTATTAACTTATGTTTGTTAACTCTACTAACTCTAAGATTTTGTGTAGCTCCATGTGCTAAACATCCCATGAATACTGGCCTTCTCAGTCACATGTGATTCAAAGAGTTTTCAGAACAGGAAGGATTGACTCTGAAAAATTCATGTTATCATCACCATTTTATTCAGAAAAAAAAATCAGATGATAAATACAGGCATAAAGTTGAAAATATTTCATAAATGGGTTGTTTGCTCTATATGGTATGTGAAGGTAGGTACATCCCCCTATTTTAACTGAGCTTGCAGAGAGTTATTGAGCTTTGTCGCCATATCCCCACCTCCCTCCTTGAGTCTCTGACCCACAGTTACCAGTTCAGGGACTCCTACAGTAGAAGCCTGGAATTAATTGCAACAATTTTCTGGATCTAAGTGATGTCTATCTTGGTGACCCAGGTTGTAAATTCAATAGTTGCCTGCCACTATGAGAGAGGTGTTCTGCGGATTCATCTTGGAGGACATTGCATTACAAAGAAATCAAGCAGAAGAAATGTCTACTTAAAATGAGGTTGTGTTTTAATCAAGATATTTTATCATGCTTTTATTCCAATCAAACCTTCTGTATTATGAAGTAGGAGACAAAGAATTAGATCACAGCTAAGCTACTTACAGCACATCTACCTTAGTCCAACAAAGATATTGGATATCCTGCTATTAAGGATCTTTAATAACTGACTCCAAGCACATTACTTACACTACAGTGTTCTGGTTTGCAGATGATGCTGAATTGGGAGGAAAGGTCATCCCTGAAAAACAATTCTCAGGTAGGGAAGGAATTAGCTCACTTAAATACCTGAGCTAAAAGATAGAAAATTCAATGCAGATAAATGCAGAATAATGAGTCTTGTAGAATGTAATAAAAGGACATAATATCTCCTTAATGGGAAGCTACTACAGCATATTGACCTGGAAAGAGATATGAGTTATTTTAATAAAAAACTATATTAAAGATTATTCAGCTCCATTATTATTGAAAAAAATATGCACTGTGTTTTTTTAGACCTCACCTAGAGAAGCACATTCAATCTAATCACTGTACATACTCCAAGAAGCATATGTAGAATGAGCCTTAAAGGGGTGATTTGTAGAACAAGCTAAATGAAAGTACTTATCAGAGACATAAGTTTGAAAGCAATTATAGGGAAAACTGACCACTTTCTCTTTGGTAAGTTAGACATGTTAGAAAAGGTTGGAACAAAGGGGTGTCAGACTCAGATTGCAAGCATATTGCATTGTGAGGACAGAGGTGAAATGCTCATTAAATCTACCTCTTGTTCTTCAGGATCCACTTTTATCAATGGTCTGACAATTCCATTAACTTCTTCAGCAATTACAAACCCTGGATAACAAATACAACACAGACACTTCTCTCTGACAGCTCTGCTTGTTTGGGGTTACTGAGTCTCTGGAGTCCCAAATTCCTATGATTCAACAAATCCCAAAGGGGACTTTTGGGTGGTAAGTCTACTTCTTGCAGAGCTTTTTTCTTATTAGTAAAAACCTGCCTGGATTCATCTGTGGATTTCTGGGAACTTACATCATTAGAGTATACAGATAGACAAGTATCAATCAATATGTAAGGTAGGGAACAGATAAAGACTGAAAGGAGAGGGATATGGAGTGACTTGTTAGCAACCTTCAATGATACACATATGTTTGCCTAGAAACAAAAATGAACTTTGATAATCAGAGAATAAGAAATTGCTAATTACAAGACTGCCACTATAAATAGGCAAAGCCCTCGACTGCTTCTAAGGATAAAATGAAATATACTCTCAAATACATGTCATATAACTAGCACATAACTAGTCTCCATTTCTGTATGTCATGGTGACTTTCAGTTTTCAGGAGGTCCCTGGAGGAATAGTGATTAAACTATTATTACTGATAAACAAATTAATGTAATGAAAAATTCTCTGGAATTAAATATACCTGGAGTATATGAACTCTATGACAGAAATGATCAGTCTCCGTACTATTGATATTTTGGGCTGATTGATGCTTTATGGGACTGTCTGTGTATTGTAAGATGTTTATTAGCAAAGTGACTTCTATTCACTAGATGCTGGTATAATCCTCTCTTCCTTATACCTAGTTATGACAACCAAAAATATCTCCAGATACGGCCCAGTATCCCGAAGACAAAATTCAAGGCATATACATGCAGAAAAAGACTTTCGTAGAATGTGCCTAAGATGCACATAGAAGGCCACCCATTGAGACAATATTGTTCTATGACTATGTCACATACCCTCATTGAATTTCAATGACCTCATCTAGATTTTATCTACCTCTGGGTCATAGTCATGTGTCCAGGGTCTCAGAACTAGAAAGCATCATGAGGCTCTCCATGTGAAGAAAGAGCAACTCAGTGTGGGTAGCTAACTTGCCCATGGATGTGCCAGTCTTCAGTGTAGTAGAGTTTTAACTAGATTAAAAGATGTTGTGGGCACAAGTGGATTTATGGGGCACAAAGATATAACCAATCTGATTTCAAGTCTCAGTACTCCATGTGTGTCTTACACAAACTTAACCCTGCGTTGCATTGAAGGAATAACTGTGGATTGTTCATTCCAATTATTCCCTTTTCTTCAAAAGCATGTTTATTTGTTTAGTCTTGGCTGTGTATTACTTCCATAAATAGAGGGCAGATTTGAGTGGAGTTAAAAGAAGCCCTGAACCAATACTACATGGAAGAAAATATTTGTGTTGCATGTTGTGCACACTCTGCAAACAGTTAAACTAAACCAAAGACACAGGAAAAGACTGACAATTTTGTTTTCCATGAGCTTGCAAAATTGTATAATTTCTTCTCTTTTTGAATTTTTTTTCTTTTTGGAAAAACTTGTCATTCACCCTGAGAGTATATATTCTACTAGGAGGTTTCTCTAATTTAAACATCCTATCTTTCACCAAACATTAAGCAAGCCATAAAACAGGAACTTTGGAACTTCAAATGAAGCTGTCACAGATTCTTCCTGACATCAGATGATTTGCAGCTGTGTGACTCATTTGTATCTTTATAAGAATTCAGGGGGAAAAAAAGATTATTAGCATTTCAATTCCTGTCAACTGCTGAAACTAACTAGGTCTGAAGATGTGCCTGGCTTCCCTGTGCTAATGCTGCAGTAAATGCAGATTACAGGCTGTGATGATGGAGGGACATGTGAGAGGAAAGTGGAGAGAAAGAAAGCATCATTGGTACTGAATGTCTGATGATAAAGAATTACCAAATATGTATATAAATCGTCATGCTCACCTTTGTTCCACACAGCATGGGGACGGGTAGGTTATTGGCAGATAACACTTTCTCCTTCCCATAGAAAATGAATTCCTAGAAGATACAACATGACATTTTAACATAGTGTGGGTGTGTACTCATCATGTCCCAACATAACGCTCCAACCTACTGCTCTACCCTCGTCTTACTCAAGTCCTACCAACATGCTGGTAGCTGGTTGAATTCCATTTATACTAAATACCATTTCCCAAGTGATTTTTCTCTGCGTAGAATGTTTTTGCCCCATCGCCTCCTGCTGTCTCCATAAGAAAAACATACATCCCCATTGAGGACAAGACCCTGGTTCTTACCAACAGGGAAGTTATTATTTCCTGTGGGCAAGAAACTATAATTGAGAAACACTGATGAAGAAAATAGTCACTTCCGTGAAATAGATGCTTAGTCAATGTTTGTTGTTTTACTAATAGAAAAAGGAATAAAGAGTTGTATAGAGGTGGGTCTTTTATTTTCTGTACCAAAAAGTAACACCTCTACATGACTTCCTGATAATTTCTCTGTAGCTGCCATTATCGCTGGTGAACACATGCTTCCTGTGCCTCATAACCTGAGCCCAATCATGTCAGTCCATTATATGGGAAATGATATACTTTGCGTAATGAAGGAGTATTCATTTTAGATACTTTAAACACCAGAAGAAAAATGAAACACATAGATTCAAAAGTTTTATTCTTAAAATACTTATAAATATTTATATATAATACAAAAATTTCAGTTATTGTTTTGAGGAACATGTAAGAATAGTTACCATGCAAACCAGATCATAGGGAATATATTTTTCCTAAAAACATAAAAACTATTCACATTAGAATTTAATTCCTTACTAAGTTGCATGAATGGGTAAGAATAGAACTGATCAGATATAACCCTACCTTTGTTTCTAAATATGCAAAAATTTTAAACAAGATAATATCTTACAAATTTGAGTTATTGGCGAATAATTTTCATCTATAAGAGACCTTTGATTTTAGGAGACTTCTGTGTTTCTGATTCATTGGTTTAAGGATAATTTCAACCACATGACTGAGATTCATATTCATTTTCTAGTTGACTTCATAAAATTCAAAAATTCAAAAGGAATTTAAATGTTACCTTTATTCATAAATGCATTTGCAGACAGGGATTCTGTGTTTTTTATAATTTGAATGATTCACTTGAGCTTACCTAGCTAAATAAGGGCAGAGACCAGGACAATTCTAGACTCTGTTCGCAAAGTCTCAAAATCCTCATATTCTCTAAACAGATGGTGCATTTGCTTATGCATTTCCATTACTCCATGTCGTACAGTCCTTCTCAGTGGACCTTGCTCTGAGAAAGGTTACTCTCTGGCATAAAGGACATACTTGCTTTATGCCTAAACATAATAACTGTATGTAACTAGAATAAATGTAGGCAAGAATTGTAGACGTAGATCCACATTTTCCTAAGAACACATTTTCTTTTATCTGAGAAAGAGATTTTGGCAAGGGTGACCCTGTTGTCTATGTTCTCTGGATTTTGTTCAAGCATATGAAACTGCTTTTTTTACATCCGTATCAAATATCAGACTGTTTAGTTTGGAGTCTTGAGGAATACTTTTCTTATCAAGGTCAGTTTGAGGTAGAATCAGAATTATAGCTAAATCATTGGAAGTCCTCTGTCCTCTCTTTCAAAACCACTCTCTTATAACTATGAAGATTCCACTCATCTTCTAGGTCACTCTAGTGATATAATTTTGGATTAGCATACTACCTTTTATTTAAATGATAAATCATTAGAAAAAATAAGACGTTGTGTGCATTGACTTTCAGTCATTCAACATAGTCTCAACTAGTTTTGAACCTGCTATTTTGGTGGATGGCAGGTACCATCTATACTCTGGAAGTACAAAGAGGAAACATATAGAGTTTGGTGTTAAGAACCTGTCCTTCAATAGGCCTCCCTGGTGGCTCAAGGGGTTAAGACACAACCTGTGAAGCAATTTGTAGCCTCTGCAGCACGATTTTGATCCCCCACCAGCCAGGGACAACCCACATGGCAAGGCAGACCTCTCCTGTCCCGCCTGCTGCTCCCCTCAGCAGTGTATTTCAGTCCATCTGCCTGTTCTATTCCCCACTCTGTCTCTCGTGAATCTCCTCACCCCCCTGCATCTCTTGCCTGTACCCCAACCCTTGTATGAATAAATAAATAAATCTTTAAAAAATATCACCAACTCTACTCCTGATTGGAAATATTTGTTTTTATAGCCTCAGGCCTAAAGTCCACAATACTGTATTATCAAAGTTGGGACTTGATGACTTTATTTTTAAAAGGTTTTCTCTAGTTGGTGAGATTGTTCTACATATTGTTTTGAGGTTTATTACATTGGTATGCACATACATCAAGAGTCATTGCATTCCTTATCTAACATTTGCACATTTTACTAGTCATAAATTATATCTCAACCACTTCAGGGAAAAAAAAGTACTTCAAAACTATGGTTATTATGAGGGTCAAATCTTTATAAACTTTTTCAAGAGGCATTGTTGAGTATGTCATGAAAACTAGAATGAACCATTTGCATATACCTATAAATATAGCTTTTAAATATTTAAGAAAGTTTTTAGTTTTCTTAAAGTATGTGTCTGTTCCCTACAATAAGATATCCAAGCAAAACATTTAAAACAATGTGAATGACCATCAATAGTTGACTGATGAAATAAAGTACAGCACAACCCTACAATGAAATAGCATGGAATTTAAAAAAAAAATGAGGTTGTAGTGGGGAAATATATCAAATATACATTTATTTAAAATAGAAAGTGCTGAGCAATGTTTAAGATGTTATTTGTATAAAAACAAAAAAATATATACTATAAATGTATATATAAACATACAAATATATTATGTTTATAAAGGTGTTTTATACGCATGTTATATGCCTATGTTTTTGCACAATTATAGTATTTGTATAAGGATTCTCTAGTCACCCAAATTAATATTAGTCTTTTAATATTTGTGAGTATGAAAGTGGCAGGGAAGATGGACAACTAGAGTGGGAAAAATAAAAGTTCCCTATATACTGTTTTCAATATACTTTTGTGATTAATATGCACTAATTATTCGAAGAATTATATCCAAATGATTTCACACACAAAATGTTTACCTAAAAGAGCACTGTAGAATATTATTGGAAGAAAAATATTTACAATTTTGAGTTTCATTTTCCTCAATTTAGAGAGGACTGGAATGTAAAATATACATGAGATTAAAAATAAAAAGTATCAATTAGAAAAGTGTAGCAGTAATGCGGATGAGATATGTTGAGAACCACAGAACCAAGAGCTATCCAGAAGCAGAATCACTACTGTCAGTGGGTGATTGAGTCAAGGATGTTGTGGGAATATGAGGAGGGAACAGAAAATTGGAGAAACTGATGGGTAGCCTTGGGGGAAAAGGTGTGTTTGGGACACATTGAGTTTGAGGCACATTTAGAATAACAAGAAGAAATTTCCAGAAAGTAAATGATATATAAGGGGTTGCAGTCAGCAATGAGTTGAGAGCCTATCCTTGATTTTACAATGTCTTCTGAGTTACAAAGCAACAATTAGGCACGAGGTACTGTGCAAAGAAAGCACTTGCATGCAATACTCTCAACGTGCAGCAATCATTAAGATAAAATATCACTATCTTCACATTAAATATGAGAAAACTCACATGTAATTTTGTATAAAGTGATCAGTTCTACTGCTCGTGGCCAACCACAGGAATTTTGATGTTTCAAAATGATCTTAGAGCCATATTCTTTGAATGGTAAAACAATGTGTGAGCATGGAGGTAAATTTCCACAGGAAGCATTAATCGTAGAAGATGACTATTCACATATTCTAAAGGAATTTTTGCTCTTCATTTGACTGCCAAAATCACCGTTAGCTGGGCATCAGACCATGGCTATGGTGTATGCTCAGGAACCCACATACTGCAATGACAAATTAGCTGTGCCACCTCCTTTTAAAAATAACTTTATAGAAATATAATTCAAATGTCTATTTAATTATTAAATATACAAATCACACATTTAAAATGCTGAGCTCACTGGTTTTAAGTACATTCACAGAGCTGTAGAACCATCAACACAATCTAATTCCAGAATATTTTTATCACTCCAAAAAGACAGTCTACATCCAATCTCTTCGTATCATTTCCATCTCTCTCTACCCTAGCAACCACTAATATACCTCATTCTATTTTGGACCTTTTATATAAATCTTATTATCTTATATTTTGCATAAGTGGAAAACATATTGTACTTTTCATTTACTTTTTCACTAAGCATGTTTTCAGGGTTAGTCTACATTGTAGTATGTATTGGTACTTTACCCCATTTTATTGGTAAATAATATTCCCTTGTATTGGTATATCACATTTTATTTTTCCATTTACCATTTCACGGATATTTAGGTTGCCTCTGCTGTGGGGCTATTATGAGTAAAACTTCTATAAGCATCTGCATACTAGATTTTGTGTGGACATATACTTTCAGTAGTCTAAGCAATATTTAAGTAGAAAAAAGGAATTTGTTGGTCACATGGTAATTCTATGTTTAATGGTTTGAGTAAGTGCTAAACTGTTTGCTAAAATGAATGCAATACTTTATAATTCCATCAGCAACACATGAGTTTCCAACATCTCTGCATTCTCACAGTTGTTATTGTCCATTTAAAAAAAATTATAGCCATTCTAATAAGTGTGAAGTTATATCCCACTATAGTTTTAATTTGCATTTTCTTAATGATTAATAATGTTGAGAATCATTTTTTATGTGTTTTAGGGGCATTTGTATATCATCTTTGGACAGTTGCCTATCCAAGATCCTCAGCCCATTTTAATTGGATTTTTAATCTTTGCATTATTGAGTTGCAAGTTTCGTTAAAATTATTCTTGATACAAGTCCCTTATCAAATATATTTGCAAATATCTTCTCTAATGCTGTATGTTGTTTCTTTTTTTGCCTTATTTGTGGTATATTTGTAGCATAAAGGATTGCATTTTCTACTGTTGTTCTACTTCTGGTATCATATTTAAGAAGACATTATTTAACTCATGAAAATTGACCCCTATGTTTTCATGTAATACCTTTATAGATTAGTCTTTGAACTTTAGTGTTATGATCCAATTTGTGAGTATGTGTGGTCTAAGTAAGGAGTTCCATATTGTATATGGACATCCAGTTGTTTTAATAGCAATTGGTGAAAAATCTATTCTTTATCCCATTGAGAATTTTTTTGGTACCTTTAAAAAAATCAATTCACCATTTGCCCACTTCTCACTGTGAAAAAAATTCTAATTTGGTATTTATGGAATATTGTTCTATTTCCTTTACTTTTATGAACTGTAGGGTATATCATTTCAATTGTATAATATTCAGTTTATAATTTCTTACTCATAATTAAATACCAGTATCTTTCATCAGATATGGTAAGCAGAATAATGAATCTCTAAGATATCCACATCTTAATCCTCAGAATTTGTGACTATTGTACAAGGCAAAAGGGAATTAAAGTAGTAGATACAATTAAAGTTGCTAATTAGCTGACCTTGAAATGGGGAGATTATCCTTGATTAACATATGGACTCAACCTAATCACATAAGTCCTTAAAGTAAAAGATGAGGCAGAAAAGATGATCAGAGAAATGCAATGTGAAAAGGACTCATACCACCATTACCAACTTTGAAGGTGGAGGGACCAGGCCACAAGCCAAAGAAAGCAGATGGTTCTAGAATTTGGAAAAAGCAAGGAATATGATTTTTTCTTAGAGTCTCAAGAATGGACCACAGCTCTGTTGACACTTTGATTTTAGCCCAAGGATATCCGTATGGAAACTCTCGCAAAACTGTAAGATAATAATTTTGCATTGTTTTTTTAAGATATGAAGTTGTGGTAGTTTGATATAAAGGAATAATAAACTAATGTAGCAGTATTACAGGCTGAGCAATGGTCTTGTCTGTGTAATTACCATTATGGCCCAAAGCCCTTTTTTTCATCTAAAGTCTGGCTAATTTCTTACTAATTAGGAAAGACTGTATTGCCCTCCCCATTTTCCAAATGATATTTTCTTCATTACAGCCAAGAGAAAGTCTCAGTGTCTGAGGCCATATTCAGGAAGCTGAACTGTCTGCCTCGCTGGGTAGACAACAGCTCTGGTATCCTCAGCTGCTAATATTCTGCCACTAAATCTACTTTAAAAAACATAAAAAGAAAAATAGCAGCACACTAAGGAAAATAAATGTTTAGATGAATTCATGTGCTTTCCACTAGAGAGGATAATAATAAATCTGCTGGGTAGTACAAATTGCCCTCCAAGTTTAAAGTCACCTCGTCATTCCCAGGGAGATCAACTGAATTAATGGTCAAACATGTTAATAGAATAATGGAGCGTCCTTAACCATTTCTAGAGGAGGAAAGGGAGGGGTGTACTGGATGCTTATTTTATGGCAATTTATGTCAGTGTAAAAGTTATAAAGATTGCCAGAAAGTAAAGGAGCATGATGTAGAATCACTGGAGAAACTGTAAAATCAATATCTCTAGGGTTTTCAACACTGTACTTGGCAGGTCCTTTCAAATCCATTGCCTGCATGATATTTTATGTATGTAACTGGCAACGGTGTTGGTGGATGATGTTCAACTCATGGAGTTGGCACCAAATCAATCATCAAAAACGAAAATGCATATGTCTCTCTCCATTTTCTATCTGCTTTCTCAGATGCTGTCTGAGATTAGATCCTAAACCCAAGAGAAAGTTATCCACAGCAAAGGTTTAGATGAAGGATTCTGAAAGTGTCTAACTAGATAGAAAAATGTAACTAGCACCATAGATTTTTCTTGGTTAGAAAATAGGAATTTATTCAAATAGCTGGAAAGTAAGTTTTAATACAGATATTTTATTTTACCCTTATGATATTGGTACATAATTATTGGAACATTACACATTGGAAAATAACTCATGAAGTAACAATTCATAATGTTCAACATAATTTGAGCATAATCTGATCCACTATATGTAAATAAGGAAGGGTTTCTTGGCATTTTATATGTAGCTATGACTTCGCAGTAAACCCTTGGAGACCCTCAAAATTCGATGTTTAAAATTTGCATTATTGGTGACAATTTCTCTGCCATTCAATCCTCTAACTCATACAAATTTAGTGTAAACCTCCAATTATCTTCATCAAAAAAGCATTGAAACAGGGCCTCCCCTGGTAACGCAGCGGTTGAGTGCTGGCCTCTGCAGCGCCAGTTCTTCCCTGGCCGCCAGTGAAGGTCCCACAAAAAAGAAAAAAAAAAAAAAAGCATTGAAACAGCAGAATGACCTCTGAATGACAGAGTGTGCCTTATAAGGACCTTTTACAGAAAACAGAATCCTTAAAGATGAAAACAGAATAGGGGATTTGATTAAATTAGAACTGAAATCAAAAATGCCTATTTGCCTGTATAAAATGTGACCCTGATGATCAATTGACAACAATGATGAGTCAATTTCTATTATTCCAATTATTTGTAGAAGGAAAGCCATTAGGAATAAGATACCTGTAAAAGGCAAGACATTATAGACAACATTGTTGTTGGAATAGAAGAATTTAGTGGAAATATGACCACATATGAGTACAAGAACTATAGAGCAAATTGCATTGGAAAATTTACAGAAATAATGTGGGAATGTAAATGATCAATCCAAGGGCTAGTCAGAGGGTAGAAAGGGTCTTTCTTTGATTGGAAAGGATCTCTTATTTTCTTAAAGATTCAAGGCTAATATTTTTGAACATGGCACTCAAAGCTTTGTCTTAGTGATGACTTGGTTATAGCACATATTGAAGTCAAAGCTATACCATAGCTTTTAATTCAAAAGAACAACATAATAAAGAACAGTGGGACCCTAAAAATTGGAATGGGGATGTTGGGATAGATTCCACATAGTTTTAGTACTTACAAACTCCAAATCATGTAGGGCTGAATATTTTACCAACAAAGCAGTTCTTCCTTCCCTATCAAAGGTGGTTCTTACCCTGTGCATGAAGACACTTGCACTCCCAGGTCAAGGAAATTAACTTGTATTAAGTCCATTTTTTTCAAGACACACCATCTCTTATTGCTATCACACTCAATTCTTAACAGAACCTTTCAGACATGCCTGTGGCTTCCCAATAAACTCTTGTAGGTACTATTGTAATGCTGGAAACTAGTATAATTTGCAACAGCAACCCTAATGTTCAAGCCCCTAATTCTTCTGTAATTGTATTAACCTTTAATTCTTATATGAAAGTACAAAATCTGACCCTGAAAGATGCACTGGAGAGAATCAATGTTTATGTATACTTATAGCAGAATCATATATATATATATATATAATATTATATATATATCATATAATCATACACACACACATATAGGGATCAGTGATAAAGATGTAAAAGCAATGATGGTGAAACTCTAAAAAGATCTGGTCAAAGTATCAATGCTGACAAGGGTTTCTGTATTCAGCCACATGGCATAAGTAATGTGAAATTTTCAAATATTTCGCTTAGATGGTTTACTGAAACATAGAATCAATCTCTATATTAGGTACATTTGAAATGCCAGAACTTCCTTTCCATGCTATAGTGGAATGAACTCAAACACTCAGGGAGTGGGGTATTGGATCAGATTTATAACATGTGACTTTCTTAACTATCACTTGAATATGTACCTGGAAAAAACCCAGAGCATACACATTTCACCACAACATTGAGAAACATATTGGTGAGAACGGTGAAAATCTTGTAAATACCTTTGCAGAGATGGGCTCTGAAAGTTAGGTTTATTAGTAAGAGATATTACCATTGAAGCAGATTTCCAAAACTCAGAAATTTGGAGTTCAAAGGCAGTAATGAACTTCGGAGAGAAGGTGGGCTTGGCTATTGTAATGTACAGTATGAGTGGAGCACAATTCAAAATGGCTTAATCACAGGGGTCATTTGATGGGACTATTTGATTATGATGTTTTTAGCACTAGAATAGATGGACAGCCATTTGAATTCATACTTGATGTGCAAAAATAAGCCACCTAGACACCTGTGCCATCATAACTCTTTACAAGTAAAAGGAAACTCCCACAGTTTTCATGGATTACCAGGCACCGATTTTGAATTGAAGCTAATTTCTAAGGACATCAAATCCACTGGTATTGCAGCTAGAACATCATGGAAGAAAAACAAAATTACTGTGACTTGACCAAAGAGAAGATTTTATTTCACTTCCACAACCAGAACCCAGTAGGTGGGCAGGTCAAGGTGGATAGAGTTGCCTGCATAGATCATCAAGAAAACAGGTATTTTGAGTTACCTGCAGTGGGTAGCTTTTGTCTGAGTAGTCTACTCTTAATCACAAATTTTTTCTCCACCTCTACACCAGAAACATATGTCAGGTAAGAATAAGAGAGCCATATAAAAACAATTAGAATTTATACCAGGAAAGACAAAAACATTTCCAGAAATAGCCATTAGCCTTTCCATTTTCAAATATTTGATCACAATTATGACACAAGCTCTCCTTTCCCATCATAAGGAATAAGGAAGATGAAACTATGGTCTATTTTTCAGAGAATAATGCTGAATGTCAGTCTATGTTCTTTTTTTTTAAGATTTATTTATTTATTTATACAAGCACTGGGTATTTATTCAGAAGCGGGGGAGGGTGAGAGAATTCATCAGAGCCAGAGCGGGCAGAAGAACAGGCAGAACAACGAAATACACCGCTGAGGGGAGCAGCGGGCATGGCAGGGGAGGTCTGTGCCCCATGTAGGACCCTCGCCAGCGGCTGGGATCGAACCAGTGCTGCAGAGGCTGTGGGTAGCCTCACAGCCCAGCGCTCAATCGCTCAGTCACCAGGGGAGGCCCTATGTTCTGTTTTGAATGAAGGAGAAAATAAGCTACCTAACAGATCTTTATATGTATTGTCTCTTCACCTGAACTCTCAAACTTTGAAGTTCAGCCCTGGGATCATCTTAAAAATAAAGCCTACCCAGGGGGCCTCCCCGGTGGCGCAGCGGTTGAGCGCTGGGTTGCGGGGCTGCCCGCGGCCTCTGCGGTGACGGTTCGATCCCCGGCTGGATCCCCGGCTGCTCCCCGGCCACCGGAGGAGGGTCCCACACGGCGCGCAGACCTCTCCTGCCGCCCGCTGCTCCCCTCAGCAGTGTACTTCCGTCCTTCTGCCTGCTCTGCTACCCGCTCTGGCTCTGGTGAGTTCTCTCGCCCTCCCGCGCTTCTGGCTGTATCCAGTGCATGTGTAAACAAGACAAACAAATAAACAGATAAATAAATAAAACATGCCTCTATTTAAAAAAATAAATAAATAAATAAATAAAGCCTACCCAATATATTGTTCTTCCATTGCTCATACTTTTTTGAAGTCCTAGAAAAAATTTTTTTGAGGTTTACATTTTCTGAATTAATTGGATACAGCAAGACATTATTACTTGAATTTATTTATTCTTTATTTCTGGATTGTTAACTCCTAAAGAAGAGATGCCACATCTTTTGTTTTTACTTCCCTATGTGGATAGTTCTAGGCACAGGGAAGTTAACATTATTATATATGTCTAATGAAGGATAAGTAGTTGGAAACTTTTCAAATGATAAAAGCCAAGTGTTTTGGATGCTTAATTTGGAGTCTATAAATACTATTTCCAATTTGTGTACATTATTAAAATATATTGGTTTGTTCTGTAAGTCATTCTGTTTTGACCTACACTGATGGCCTCCAAGGACTATAATTATAAGTGTAAGTAGCAAAAATGGGGAAAAAATAAGAGTTTAATTTCATGTGCCTGGTTGCTTATACATGGAACAAGAGGGTACACTGGATTCAATGTGTAAAGACAAAAACTATGTTCACAAGAGTGCAGAACATGTAGTTATCGAAAGTACACTGAAACAAAACATAGTGTGTGAGTATGGAAAATCATACAAACAGAAGTATAGAGAAGACACTCATTCTCCCCTAAGAACATTTATATTTAGACTACAGAAAATAATATAAGCTCATCCCTTGCTCTTCAGCACATTACAATATGGTCTTGATTTTCACCTGGGAGACTGAGACATGAAATTTAATAGGTCTTCTCTTCTCAGCTTTAAGTTTTCAGGAAAAAAAAAAATGCAGGCTACTCCTGAGTTCATAAAGAAAATATGGCCTATGTGGAAGTAATGGGGGCACAAAATACAATCTCTTCTTTTTGACATTATTTAGAAGACTTGTTTACACAATTAAAGATTAGGAACCTATTCTTCATATATCACTTGGCATTTCTGTCCCATATTCCTTTTTTATTTAAACAACATTTTTGGAGATGGTGGCTTAGTGACTATGGGGTAAGAAAGGAGGTGGATGACATTCTCTACCTTTCCCAATCTCTCACTTTACATTCCAGAAAAAAAAAAATTAAAAATAAATATTCAGGTCTAAGGTGACAGCAAACTTAGGGTATGAAAATAAGACATGGAGTTTAAATACATGGAGGTGAATATACTGATGTCAAAAAATATCTGTTTTGCTGATTGTTTATTAAAGTCTTGGTTTGCAAGAAACTCAAGGATAGATATTTGTTAGTTGTATAAATGTTAGCTATCCAAATAATCATGCTCCATTGAAAGCATTGGTTATCAAACACTTTCACTCTAATTATGGAAAATTAGGAAACCATAAATTGAAAGTCCCTAAGTAGCAAAAACAGATCACTTTTGGAAACAGAGCAGGCAGATACACAATCCTCCCTGTTGTCAGCTCTTCACATAGAGACAGTCTCCTTATTCTGGCAGACAATGAGCAGAGTGACTTTCCTACTTTCCAGTGCATTTCTGGACTTGAAGCTGTGACCTAGAGGGTGCCCAGCTGTTGGTGGGTATATATGTTGGTTCAGCCTCTTCAGAAAATGGTGTGGAGATCCCTTGAACAACTAATATGAAAATACCATATGATCCAGCAATACCAATCCTAGGCATTTATCCAAAAAATATGAAAATATTAATACAAAAAATATTTATGTAGTCCTATGTTCACAGTAGTATTATTTACAGGTAAAAACATGGACACAATAGATAAGTGGTTAAAGAAATTGGGGTATATATATCCAATGGAATGCTACTCAGTTATTAAAAAAGATGAAATAAATGCTTTTTGGGAAAATAAGAATGGATATTAATGTTATGATAAGTGAAGTAAATCAGAAAGCTAAAGATAGCTACCATATAATTTCTCTCATTTGTGGACTATATACATCCAAAGAAACAAGCTGGCAAAATGCAGTAAAAATAAATCTTATCCTCTGTGGAAAGTATGGTGGTTACCAGTGAGGGTGGTAGTTTGGGAGGAAAGAGGATTGAGAGTGGCTTAAGTGAAGTGTACTGACACTGGAGCTTTGGTGAGGGGCAGTGGAACACATGTACACATTGAGGTGTGGAGTTGTAATTTCTAGCAAAAAGGCCGAGAGACCCAATGGTCAAGGACTATGGTTGTGTTAATGGTTGGTGTAGTATGGTGTCATATATGTGAGGAAATATGAATCTATACATTTAAATCACATACAGTGTGGCAATCCATATTACCTCAATTTAAAATATTAAAAGCAAGAAAGTTTACATATATTTGTAAACAAATGGCAAATCAATAAAATTTTGGAGGAATGAATAAGTAAATAAATAAATAAATGCAGGCCTCATCTCACTCTTGAAAGTTACCCAGTTTGGGCAATAAATCATATAACATCTTACCTTTAGGTATCTTAGAGAACTTTGGCATTTAAACACCCATCTGGAAACCACTGAGCTAAGGCATTCAAATAACTATGATTTGTATAAAGAAATAATATTGTCATTATTTATTATAGCATTGTGCATACTTATGACAGAGAGATTGGAGAGATAATTCATAATGGTATGGTATGGCTGTGCTATGGCTGCTTTAGACATGTGAATGCAATGGCTTGGGCTGCTGAGTGAGTCATAGAGTGGGGTCAGCACTTCTGGTACTACTGCTGCCTCTTCTGCTAATTACATCTCTGAAATTGAGGAGTACATTGCATATCAGCACGTATGTTTCCTCTGCTCTAAAATGACAGAATGTTACTTGAAACTCCCTTCATCCCTAATCTTTCATTCTGTGAAACTGGATGTACCTTGGCTTAGGAAATCCACTCTGTTCCATTTGTTGGCACAATGATAATAATAATTTTCTGGCCGTTTACAAGGACTTGAGGAGCAGTTTATACCACTTTGCAACTCTAATTATAGTAAGTTATTCCCTGAAATAAGGTACAAAGAATTGGTAAGACAAATAATACCCCACAAAAATTTCTCCAATAATAACTAAGTGTTGAATGCTATCAAGGAGAGTCATTTGAGAACAGTGTGTTTTTTGCCACATGCTTACTTACTTTTTTGCCACATGCTTAGTTGGACTCTGAAAAACTATGTGCTATTGACTATAGTTACAATATCTCTATTTTTCTGAAACATGCAGGTGATATGCCCCCATGAGAGTAGATTACTTTGGAAAATACTACTTCAAGCAACCACTTTTCTCAGGCAATAGCGTGATATGAGCACATTAAAAGAATACATAGAAGGATTTTACACAAACTATCTCACTACCAGTAGGAAGGGTCTTTACTTTACAACTGTAGTGCCTCTTCGGAGGAAGTACCAACCTATGAGATTAAAAGTGGGTGACAGATCTACACAGCCCTTTAGTTCTAAACTCTAAAATGTACATAAAATGAAGACCCCATTGTTCTAATCACAAGTTGAGGAAAGAACTGAAGCCCCAAGTCGTTGAAGCTTATCAAGTGATTAATATTTTTAAGTATTTTATTAAAAAGATATGAAGAGTTGTGGAAGAATATTTCTTATAACTCAGTGCCTGTTACAGAAACCATTTTAGTTGCTGAGACTATTTACTTCTAGAGTCATTTGAAGACCTGAAATTATATAGATGAATATAGGAATAATTTTTTAACTGTAGAAAAATGTAAGTTTGCAAAAATCTGTATAGATATTCAGGTTTTCAAGATCATGACAAAAAAATGAGAAAAATTTGGAGGGAGTACTAGGTAAAAGATAATTTCTTCTAAAGATGTTTTTATATTCTATTTTTATTTACATCTTTGTTTATTCTTTTGTAGCCACCTACTTTAAGCATAGAACTGGTTTGTAGGGACTATACATATGCAAGAATAAAGACAGATTCTCTACTAGTTAGAACAGAGTGGATTTTGCTGAAGTGATTGAAATTCTCATAACATAAAGGCTAAAAAGAACACATGGTTATTCTTGCTTGTCTACAGGTCTATTAGGGATGACTAAGATTTGTTCACCTCCTGATTTTGGTACCACATCTACAAAACAGCCAACACTTCTAAAGATGTCCAAGGTAAAGAGTTTTGGTGTTTGAAATGGTCAATTAAATGTCCCAGCTCAAAAACAGCAAGCATCAGAGCTGCTGAAAGCTCACTGGCTAGTCACATCACCTTACCCAACTCCATAGATTGGGGAAATATAATAAAAACATATGATCAGATAGGAGAGCTGAAAATACTACCTGAAGAACAGTAGTAATGATAATCAGAGTTTTTCTTTTTGTTTACATATTCAGATCATTCTTCCACCTCAGACAGATTATATTTGCTATCCCCCCAAGGGAGACAGCCCAAAATTTCATTCCAGAATTTTAAGTGGCATTAATAGTACATCAGGAGGCTACCTGTGAGTCTTTAATTAGGTCCACCTGAAGCCATTCTTGATTAGGAAGTCTATGTATGCAAAAGATGTATAACTGCTTCTAGATGTATTAATCACTTCTCTTGTCTTACAATCCTTAATGAAAGAGGGATAAGGTAATCACAGAACAACCTACTCAAAAGGAGAAGACAAAAATTGGCTCTGGTCTGCAATAATTCTGCCAATGGGATTTGGCAGATGTAGCAAGGACTCTATCCTGTGAGTGGGAAATATTTGTTGAGTAGATCCTGAGTCGTTTTCTCAGAAAAGCATCCTGACCACTATTTTCCATGGTCCTTAGTTCACTCAGGGAGGTCATTCCTTCCCCTAATTGACACACACTGCACCTCAAGTGGGCCTATGAATTTATACCTTACTTGGAGACTGGGCAACATTTTCAGTCTGCTTCTTGACTGTAAGTGATAGAAAGCCAGAGAGTTATCTCACATCTCAGAGTTGGTGTTTCAGTCTTTTAAAAGATTTATTTATTTATGCATACAAGAACTGGGGTGTAAGCCAGAGTTGTGGGGGTTAAAAGGATTCACCAGAGAGAGTTGGGAGCATAACAGGCAAACTGATTGAAATACACTGCTGAGGGGAACAGCAGGCCAGACAGGAGAGGTTTGCTGTGCCACGTGGGTCAGCTCCCTGGCCGGCTGGGGATCGAACTCATGCTGCAGTGGTTGGTGCTAGCTTGATAGCACTGTCTTTAACCCCTGCGCCACCAGGGAAGCCCCGGGTATTTCAATCTTAATGAATTTTCTTTTGAAGCAAAGCTCTAGGAAAATTTTTTTCTCATCTAAGTGCATTAAATTTCATGCAAAAAAAAATCACATCCATAGTCCCCCACCACCACCACCTTTTGGCAGACATGCTTTTTTTTTTTTTTTAAAAGATTTGTTTATGCACTCAAGAGCTGGGGTGAAGGCCAGAGGTGCCAGGATCAAGAGGATTCACCAGAGAGAGAGTAGGGAGCAGAACAAGCAGATCAATTGAAATACACTGCTGAGGGTACTGCAGAAGAGACAGGAAAGGTCTGCTGTACCATGTGGGTAAGCTCCCTTGCCAGGGATCAAACTCTTTTTTTTTTTAATAGATTTTTTTTTTTAAGATTTATTTATTTATACAAGCACTGGGTACAGTCAGAAGCACGGGAGGGTGAGAGAATTCACCAGAGCCAGAGCAGAGAGAACAGGCAGACTGACGAAATACACTGCTGAGGGGAGTAGCAGGCGGCAGGAGAGGTCTGCGCGCCATGTGGGACCCTCCTCCAGTGGCCAAGGAGCAGCCGGGGATCAAACCGGTGTCGCAGAGGCCATGGGCAGCTTTGCAACCCAACGCTCAACCGCTGCACCACCAGGGAGGCCCCAGGGATCGAACTCTTGCTGCAGTGGCTGTGGATAGCTGCAAAGTGCTGAGACATAACCTCTTGCACCACCAGGGAGGTCCCCTGGTAGATATGTCTTTAATATGGTTTCCTTCTTAACAGCTATTGAGTGTTTTCTCTTAACTTTACTGTGGGTAACTATGAGTCTGTCTGGCTTCTGTGGGAAAAACAACCTGGATAGCTTTCTCTTTACAATGGTGTTCACTTAGTGCACAGGTAACTGCTTTAGCATAAGAAAGACATCTGCTCAGAATTCATTAGTAGAACTTGTCCCATGACCTGTCCAACCCCATTGGGGACAGAAAGTACAATTTCTCTGTGTGCCTGAAAAATAGAGCCAAAATATTTGGTGAACAGATTTCCTTCCTTAACTCTTTAGCAGGAGACGATGTAAAAATATCCAGAGGAACAGAAATTATAGACTATCATGGGAGAGAGTGAGAAGACTACTCTCACCTACTAATCACAGAATATTCTCTGCGTGCCTCGGCAGTTCCTTATTTTGCCTGTGATGGCAATGAGTAAATCAAGTCATTGTTCCAAAATTTCATTTTCTTACCAAGGTAAAAGTTTAATTGTAGGACAACAAGAAACATGTTGATTTTAAAAGTCTCTGCTTATAGCAATACAGATTCAGCAAAGGCATCTAGGAAGAGAATCTAGGCAGAAGGCATTTAAGAGAGAATCTTTGATGGTTTCTTGAAATCTGTTGAGGTAAGTAGCATTCTCTTGCTCTAACTTCCATTCCTAACTCTCTCTGGGGCTTCCCATATTATTCTCCCCATCCCAGCCCTTTTCTTTTTGTTGGAGTGTCTATAGAGATAGGAAGCAGTCATGTTCTGGTCCCTGGAGGTGACCTCCATTCTACTGAAGAGGAAATGCTTTTGTTAATAGGGCAGGCCTGGACCCCAGTGTCTCTTGTGCACAGATATTAAGAGGAGCATCTCTGCCAATGTACTTAGGCAGAACAATAAAGCATCTTTACAGCCCAGACTCACCACAGCCACTATTGATTCACTGGCATGTGCTCTCTCAATAGTAAAAGGCTGCCAGGATTTACTCGCTCAGCTTTTTCCCTTCCTAGACCATCATTATTCAGTATAAAACTCCTTTAACCTGGTGGAGTTGTTGCTCTTGCTAATACTGTGTTAGCAAATTATTGATCCCAATGATGAGAACAGGAATCGTTTCTCCTGTAGCAGGATGTGCAATTGGATCTACATTCTGCCCTGGTAATTTTCTCTATAGATCTTCCAGGGGGGACTAGACAAATGGACCATTAAAAAGGGTTAGGGGCGGGAGGAAGCTCACTGAGGTTGATGGTACATTTGAGCTAAATCCACATTTTATTGGTGTTTTTCAGCTTCTATTTGAAAACTTATAAACATTGCTCTTTGGCACTTTATGGTTTTGTTTTGTTTTTAGTAGTTTTATTTGGCTTGTTTTTAACTTTCTCTGTGGTCAAGGAGAAATTTTAGCTTGTGAGTCTTGCCTTTTGAATTCAAAATCAAACCAACCAACAATTTTGGGAGGGCATGACAAAGGCAAAACAAGGTCTTTGACCTCTTCAGCGAAAAAGGAAAGAAGGACACATTGGTAAGTGAGAGCTGCAAAATTTCAACCAAGCAGGCCTTGGTAGTTGGAATTTAGTGACATTAGCTCTTCATTGCTTACCTCTCTGCCTTTACCTCCCTATTTTCATTTCAAGTGAAATGAAACTTAACTACCAGAGGATCATTAATCCGATTACATTCAACTGGAATGTAACTAGTGGCTTCTGTGTGCCTAGCACTGTAGCTCTTTCTTGAAAGATCCAAATAAAATAGAAAATTGAGATCAGTGATTAATCCTAAGTCTTTGAGGACATGTTTGTTTATTTGTTATGAAACTAAGATAAATTTTAAAAGACAAACACATTTGCAAAGTATTTTAAGCAATGGATATAGTGGCCTCCCTGGTGGCCTAGTGGTTAAGTTTCAGCACTATCACCTCTAAGGCCTGAGTTCGATCCCCAGCCAGGGAGCTAACCCACATGGTGCAGCAGACCTCTCCTGTCTTGCCTGCTGCTCCCCTCAGCAGTGTATTTCAGTAGATCTGTGTGTTCTGCTCCCCACTCTGTCTCTGGTGAATCCTTTCCTCCCCCAACACCTCTGACCTACAACCCAGTTCTTCCACACAAAAATAAATAAAGTCTTAAAAAAATAAATAAATAAAGCAACTGGGGCCTCCCCTGGTGGCACAGCAGTTGAGTGCTGGGCTGCGAAGCTGCCCATAACTTCTGCAGCACCAATTCAATCCCCGGCTGCCAGTGAGGGTCCCTCATGGCACGCAGACCTCTCCTGCCGCACCTCTCCTGCCGGGCCCGCTACTCCCCTCAGCAATGTACTTTGTCAGTCTACCTGTTCTGCTTCCCACTCTGTTTCTGGTTAATTCTCTCACCCTCCCACTCTTCTGACTGTACCCAATGCTTGTATAAATAAATAAATCTTTTTAAAAAATAAATAAAGCAACTGATTTACTTTCTTCTTAGTATAAAAATCTAGGTGTGAAAACAGACTACTTTATTTATTATATTAGAGTGAAAACCTGAGCTTTGAGTGCAAAACACTGTGTGATTGACTTGATACTTCAAAGAGCACCGTAAATTAGCTGGTGAGAAACCTGCTCTGTCCAAAAGGACGAGGACAACATTGTCATGTGAGTTGGCACTTTAATTTCTATTTTCTTTCTGAGATGCAACAAAGTATAGCAAAATCCTCAAGGCTAATTCTCTATTTGTTTAATATGGATTACTGACTCAAATATGATTTTTAGTGCAAGAAAGTAAATTTCTATCTTCAAAGTCCAGCTTGAATTTCATATCAGGAAGAAGTGCTTAGTGAACTGTTGATCTCATACTGCTCATAAGGATAGGAAAATGATTAAGACAAAAAACTTTCACTTTATTTTATATAACTTTTGACAGATATATAGGATAGTTTGAGTAAGCATTCATCTATCCTGCATTATAAATTCCAAAGAGACAGGCACTCTTCCCAAATAAAATTTAAGGTTTCCATTATTAGGCAATAGCTTACCAAACTCAATATCTTAATTTTAGGATATTAGAGATAGAATGATTAATGTCCATCTCCTGGTGAGATGATAAATCCATGAAATAAGGAACCTTGACTCATTTCTGTACTCCACCATAGCAGCAATTACTGTGACTTTTTGAGCATTTGTTTTTGTTTGAGGTGGAATTTTCCAGTGATAGTCATTAAAATTTTGTTTCTACGCAATACTCAATTGACATCAGTGGATCATCTAACATTACTGGTTCATCATTTTTACCCTGGAAATTGAATGAAAAACTGAGAAGAAAAATGGTAAGACTGAAGGAAAAGCAAAAAAAAAAAAAAAAAGGGAGAGAATTAACTTACAGTCTATGTATTTCTTATGATATAATATCCAATTAATGTTTGCATTATTAATTTATTATTAACTGGGATTTTCAGTATCTGCTTTGGGCACAGTACTACAGTAGATTCTGAAGATATTAACAAAAAAGAAAATTGAGTTCAAATATCTGCTATGAGGAATTAATTATGGTTATTAAGTTGAGCTATAACTATAGAAAGGAAGGTTTTATGTGTATCTTGGTTGAAAAGTTATACAGTTATCATTTATAATATATATATATAAAATATATCCACACACACCGATATATACATATACACATAATTTACACACATACACACACACACACACACGCACAATTGGCATCGTCCTTGTGAAATGCTTTAATAAAATGCCCCAAAGCATTTTGACATACATCACCAAATTTCATTTTGGCAGTAGTATATTCCTATCCTTTCTAACATTTCACATTTAAATATTCTAATCAGAGAAGTGATATTGATTTTTCCCTCTATTTTTAGTAAAGTTATATTTGTATCCCTTTGGCTTGATACTGCAGTTTGTTTATTTTTTTCAGTTAAAATTCTAAAATATCCTAAAATAATTTCTCACATTTCATGACATGGAGATGTCTGTAACGATATAGAAAGTAGTTTGGATGTGATATCTTTGCTGCTGAGAAGACCATTAATGTATAAAATCAAAGTAATATATACTTTATGAATAATAAATATGCAATCATGGGACACTCAATTTGATCCTAAAAATAAAGCCATGGATGCAAATACCATAATTGAAATTCTTACAATCTATTTACGCACATTCATGAAAAGGAATGAATACTCCTTTACATCCTTATAAGTAAAGGCAATGAATATATCAATTGTGAAACTTAACAACTGGGGTTTAGTAAAACATGCTTGATTAATTTTTACTGAGATTTCCAAAATAAAATGAGAGAGAAATCACCCCATTCATTATAACAGAGAAAGGAAAGGGATCTTGATGATATTTGACTGCATCCAACTGATCAAATGATACTCTAGCCAACTCCAGAAATGGGTTCTTTGCATGAAATAAATTTCCTTCCTGAAGATGAGGAGCATTCAAGCATCTCAGAAATTGCAGAGGCCCAACCTATTTATGCTCCTTGCAAATATATAGATGATGAACACAACAGCAATAGTCAAAATAGCAACAAAACAAAACAATCTGTTTGGGGATGACAAAGAACAGATCCACATTTTGAAAAAACAAAAACTGCCCTAAAAAGCCCACAAGAATTATGACTTTTGAAGTTATTTTAATTTCAAGTAGATATAATAGTCATTTCTTCATGAATGAATGAGATATTTGCATAATTCACATTAATTTTGTTTCAAAATTAATTTAATGTCTACTATACTGTATTGCAAATTCTCTATCACACTCTACAATGACTGTTTCAACTGATTTTCTATTGATTAATTTTATATAAAAAAATTAAAACCCTTGGGGCCTCCCCTGGTGGCACAGTGGTTGAGCACTGGGCTGGGAAGGTGCCTGCAATCTCTGCAGCACCGGTTCGATCCCCGGTCGCCAGCAAGGGTCCCACATGGCACGCAGACCTCTCCTGCCATGCCCACTGCTCCCCTCAGCAGTGTATTTCATCAGTCTGCCTGTTCTGTTCCCCGCTCTGGCTCTGGTGAATTCTCTCACCCTCCTGCGCTTCTGACTGTACCCATTGCTTGTATAAATAAATAAATCAAAAAAAAAAAATTAAAACCCTCATAACTTGTAATAGCAAAACTATATTCTGAAAATAAATTCAACCAAATTATAAGGTAGGAATATAAGGAAGGGATATTGTTTTAAGCTTCAATAGACTTAGTATTTTCAATTTTCCAAGTAATTTTCAAAGCTTCTAAAAAGGAATGCATTGAATTCATTGCTCTCCTTTCAAAACTCTCAAGTATTGAGACATTTCCACATATGCTGTACTCATTGAAATGCTGAGAATGGAGGGAAGCATAGAGGCATATGAAGATTGAAAATGTAATGCCTCCTCACAGTATTGCAGGAAATCTAAGTTGGAACATAGGTACGGGCATATACAATAAAAACACACTATATAATAGAATACAGCAGAAAAGGTTCATTGCAGATCATAGAGATATTTTATAATTTTCAAGATAGTTGAAACTACCATGAAATAGAAAATATTTGAATTCAACAATAGAGATTGAGGAAAGAACATTATTTTGCAAAGTCAGCTTAGTATTTCACTAATCCCTTAAAAGGGAAAACTGAGGTACATTCTTTCTGATTTAATACTATTTGATTGAGATTAATAGAGAATGAGAAGAAACACAATTCTAGCCTTTTTACAGTATCTTTTCATATTTCAAGTGTCACTTTTTTAATTTTTTCTTCATTCTTCTAGTCTATCATCAGGCTACTATTAGGCTCACACATACACATACTATACCATATCATTGCTAGCTATCATGGCCTTAAATTATTTTCCTTTCATCAAGAAATATAATTTGAGATAGAAACTTATATCCAGAATTTTCTTTGGGCAGTAGTTTATGATGACTTCTCTTTTATATAATGAGGGAAGTGGGGCCAATCAGAGGGAGATATTAAACTATGATGACATCACAACAAAGCCTTCAGCCAATTCCCTGGCAGCTCTGGAGATAGTTGGCCCCTCAGAATTGTCCCAACTTGGGGAAAGATCTCCAGGTGTCTGAATCCACATTCGTTGGATAGAGTTTGTTGTCCCAGGGAAGGAAGGAATGGAATATTGAAAGGAACTCCCTCTAATGGAGGAAAATTTCTGGAAAGAATCCAAATTTAAATAATTAGCAGCTAATATTTATGGCAAACTGGGGAGTAAGGGTGACAGTGTTGAAAGGGAGATCTGGATAAAATATGGACAGAGTGCTGAAATCTGCATTAAGGACATTGAACCATATGTAAATAGTGCAAATGACATTCCTAATTGGCAGCTGTTTCATAGATGAAAGACTGTGTGTCTTGTTCATCATTTTGCTAGGACTTCGAGCTCTAACTTGTACACAGTGGATGTACACTAAAAATTACAAGAGAACACTCCTAATTAGAATGATGTGTTAGTTTTGTTTTGGGGGGCATGGGGAGTTCTGGGAACACTATTACTACTAATTTATGGAGAAAAAAAAGTGTTCCTAGACTTAAAGAACAACCCACCAAATCATACCAAATAGTAATGTTCCACTATTGAACAGCAGGGGTAACCTACATTGAAATAAATGACTAAATGAATTAAAAACTAACAATTAATGAATATTTATGGTCTGCAAGCTTCAAAGGTGGAAAAGGATCCATAAAACCAAATTCACAAACAAATCAAAATAAAGCATTAAATTTTGTATAATAACTAATAGATAATCATTAATCAAATGCCTTTGTTGCATTTCTTTTCTATGTTCCCCCCACTGAGTAAATTAAAAATGTGCAAGACATGATCAAGCAGCAGATGCTAAGAGCTAAATCTAAGATGCTTTTTTTATCATTAAAAAAGCAGAGATGTCTTTTTTTTTTTTTACTTAAAAGAGAGTAAACTGTTCTCAATATTGTTTTTTTTTTTTTTCTCTGTACTAAGTCTTTTGCATCAATTTAATTTCTGGCATATTTAAATGTCAAATGATAGTAAATTGATGAAGCCATGAAAAATGACAAAAGTTACACACATCCATGTGTTAATTTGAAAATGAGATAGGCAATATTTTAAATGGAGATTTATTGTGAGTTAGCACATAAACCGACATACTAATGCCTCCAGCCCAAATAAATAGCTGAGAAGGAGCTATACATTAATTGAAATGGAGGCTGTCAATTTTGACCCAAAATACAGACGTTGCCAGCCTGCTATAATGGTCTATACCTTCACCAACAACAAAAAGAACTAAACAAAGAGAAACACAATCCTGGATAGAGACAATAGATCTGTGAAAACAGCCAGCCAGTAATTCCAGTTACTAGCTCAAACAAGAAGATAAATGGAGGTTGTAGCTTTTACCATTAAGGAACCAGTTAGAGTTTCATTTTGTGCCAGAACCACTCTGCCAAAAAGGACTTTCAGTTCCAGCTTGCTCTGTCAGTCCTCTGCATAAAAACATTTTTGGCTTTTACATGCAAACAAAGTGACAATGAAAGTTACATTCCAATGACCTTGTCTTTGAGATGGTAGTGACACATCATAGAAGAATTAGAAAGTTACATTGAGGTCTGTAATGCTATTATAACCCGTTGGGAGCCAATCCAATCTGGGTGAGATATTTCCTACTCTGTGCTCTCAGAGTGATGCATACAGCTAATTGTAAATATCTCATATAGAACTGCCACCTGCTTCCCTGAGTTACATCATTCACAGTTAATTTATATTCAGGTGGCACACACATCATTTTCTCTTAATTTCTGCATAACAGTTCATTTTCTTTGGTTAGAATCAGCATTTCTCTCAGAGCATTGTGTAAAATTATGTCTTTACCATCTATAACCTATACAAAAGCCCAAGAATCCATGACAGATCTATTAAAAGGAATATAAATAATAACAGAAGAAAAACTTCCCAATGAAGAATGTTTAAAAAAATCTAGATTCCTGGTTTGAACACAAGTCTGTCCCTTTAAAACAGAAATGCTACCAGAGCATTATGTATTCTCTCCATGTCTTAGCTGTGAGGAGGGTATTGAGGGGGGAACACAACCTTAAATTCTTCAGAGCTGTCCTGGTTGGTTTATCTACTGTGATTTACTGTTGTGATTGTTGAGTAGCTGACCACTGATTTTAACACTAGGGTATAGAGGAGACAGATTGACATGGGTTTCATTAAAATTCAAGAAACTCAACTCCATAGAGAGCATGACTAACTTCCTTATACATGACAGGAATCCCCACAGATGGTACTTCACCCTTGCTAAAGGAATTAAGTCTACCAAAAGAATCCCTGTCTATAAGCAGCCAATTCCCCAAATCTACAGGCTCATCTGCACAGATATTCTTTATACTGTCATTCTTAAGTACCTTAGGGTAGCTCTGAAAGACAGGGGGCCGAGAGGGAGCAGCCGCTGCTGCCTTCACTACCCCTCAAGCATGCTGGTGGCGTGGGGATGATGGGATTATAAAGTAAACATAATAAAACACAGGGCCAGGGCATCCGGTGGACACAGTCTATTTGCTGACTCCTCTTTGCCTGGAAAGAGCTGAAGATGAAATTCTTATTACAATTACACAGAATTCCTGCACCAAATTGGCGGTTATTAAACTATTAGGAAAATGCAAAATGAGTATTGCATTTGGTTCCTGGTCCAATTAATTTCCCTTCTTTTTCTTCCTTTCTCTCTGTTCTCTGGCATTATGTTCTTAAATTCCACATTTCATCTTCAAATATTTAAGTTGTCAAGGAAAAAATAAACTAGCCATCAGACATTCATTATATTGTGTCAAATAGGACATGAAGGAGACAGCTTTCTTTTTTTCCTGTCCTCTGCTCTTGTCAATCAAAAGCACAGTAATTAAATGGGGATGGGAATGCTTTCAAATTAAGAACAAAGGAGGAGACATTTAATAGGAGGAATGGAAAAGTAATTAAAATAAATAAATAAAGGCTCAGGCTGTGTCTATTGTCCTCCCAGGAGCTGTCCTGCACTGAGCTGGGTTCCCCAGCTCACCCCCACCTCAAGTTTCTACTGAGAAAACAATGTAGACTGTATGTGTTGTAAATACAATGTATAGGGTGTGCAAGTAATCAGTATAATCTTACATACTTCAACACAGTAATGTGCACTAAATATTGCTCATTTTCCAAATTAAATGTTATCAGGGCATGCTGAATGACAGATATATTTGGCATCCATAAGCCATCAACAGAAAGCCATAATTACCCTGCATGTTTTTTGGGGAATTAAGGTTTTTTTGGGGGGAGGGAATCAAGAATATTCTCCTATTTCTATATAATGTAAAACACAATTTTTCATCCCTCCAGCTTCTACTGAATCCTGCTTCTTTCATTATGAATCAAGTTATAATGGCAAATACGAAAAACATAACATCTCTGCCAAAATTTGAATTTTCATCAGCATCTCCATAGGCCAACAAATCTTTTATTGATAGGTATGGCTCATGAAGTTTCTTGAAGAGGAAAAAAAAAAAGTCAGAACATTCTCTCTAGATGGTGGTGCCTGGAAAACAGACTATATCCTTTTGTCATAGAGAAAGTAGATGTGAGGGTAATTCACTAAGGAAAACTTCAGTTTATGGAATTATAGAGAGTCTCCACTCTTTGTGTTCACTTCCAAAATACCTGAGTCCTCTCTGACCTAACTTCAGCATTACTTTTCAGTTTTGTGTCATCTGTACAAATATATCTTCATATGTCCATGAAGATGTAAATTAAATATGTACATTTTGATAAAATAATTGGTATGCTAAGCATTTAAATAATGACACACACTCACATATTTTTCAGAATGAGAACCCAGACATGCTTAGATCTTGAGATATGGTCTCAAATAAGAAATCCTGGCAAAGGGTAAACTTACATTTTGAAATATTCTAAAACATGTCTTGCTTAAAAAAAGATTTGCCTATAGAAAATAAATACTAAAAAGCACTTAGAATTAAACAACTGAATTTCTTGCCATTTTTGCCTAGGTAGTTCAAATTCACTCCAGAATCAATGCAAACATATTTTTATACTGTAGCAACAGACAGCACAATTGCTAAGCAATAATGCAGAGAGAGCAATATCTTAGCAGCAAAGTGGACTAAACCTAAAACTATGCAAACAGAACTTTCATTCCTATGACACTATAATAAGGCCAATTAGGAGATTGGGGATGGGGCCCAATTTCAAATTGGCTTTCTCTGCTGTAGTTATGGTACTTTCATGCCTATTTATCTGGGTAGTTATTTCCCCTGACAACCGTAAAATGAGTTTTTTACATAATTTTATGAGAACCATGTTATAACAATGAATTAGTAACTCCAAGATTCCAAGTGGATATTTTGCAGCTTCATTACAAGGCTTTGTGTCAGAATTTTGGCTAGGCCAGGCCTCTGGAAGGAATGGTAATTACATAGATGGATTTATAAACCTGTCTTTATTGAGCTCAAACCTAACACCAAATTTCTCTCTCTCCTGAAAACAGACCAAATTTAAAGTCAGCAAAAATTATGGTAAAGTGTTGAGTCTTTCCATACAATTTCCAGGAGAAGGCGGAAGGGATAATTTGAGGATATTGTCATCACAGTGTTTAGCCCCCTAGCTAAGGGTATGTTTAGAAAAAAACAAGAAGGTGATATTGAGATTTTCTTGACTCTGGCCTAAAGGAAACCCCCCCCCAAAAAAAAATCTTGAGTTTTCAACTTGGCTTCACTCCTTAAGTATAAAGTTTGTCTCTAGACCTGGAAGGCCAGGGAGCTGTCCCTGCATTGGCCTAACATGTCAGGCGCCTGTAGCAAATTTTCACCTGTACAAAATACAAATTCATTTTTCACCAAGAAGTGTGTGGCTGCAAACAAGTCATAATCAAGGGGCTTGGTTATACTTATGAGTGAATTATTTAGAGTGTGATCAAGTTCTGCTGTTCTACTGGTAGGAAAACTCTACTGATTCATTGTACCACAGGCATGTTCATTCTCCCTCTGGGCACACAAAGGCTGACTACAGAAGCTAAACAACAAATTATATTTGATTCTCATTATTTGTGGCACTTATAGAATATGATGTGACCACCAACACAGAATTAGCAAATCCTGAACCACACAAGGTGTAGGTTCCTATAAGACTCTGGATAACAACATTTTCATCAACCAATCAGTGCACAATTTCATTTTGAGTGTGTTTCTGTATAAAGACAGCTTATTTTCTTACCTACCTACCTACCAGCCTATCCACCTTCCTATCATTTCATTAGTATACAATTCACAGCTGACATCAATATAATTCATGTTTGAATAAAAATTATCTGATGTATATTTTCTCCATAAGGTACAAAACAGCCTTCTTAAACTAAGGAACACTAAACAGTACTTCAATTTTACACTTAGAATCCATCTTCAACAGAAATCACCTAAAATAGAAACAAAAATGCAAAAAAAAAATAAATAAATAAAGTGGCACTAAGTGGACCATGGAAAGGACATCAGTTTCTGAAACAAGAAAGCGCAGCCTTGTCTTATTCCAGTTCACCAAGAAAATGTGCTGATAGATTACCCAAAGTTCTCACCTCTCTGTACAAGTCTACAAATGACACAAAGGTATAGCAAGTTTTGATTTTAAGTTTACATATATATTTCTGTGTATAAACAAATTCAAATATAGAATCCACAAATAACAGAACTCACTAATAATGAGGGTTGACTATATAGTCCACCACTCTTTCTTTGCCCGAGTCTCCATATTGATTTCATCGTAATTGCGTATGTTGTGTAAGCATGTTATCCTATGATCAGCAAAAATAATTAAACCACTTTCTCAATCTCTGTCTCAATCATGCAGGTTCTATACAGACATATTTTCCGCTTTCATTTATTTGTATCTATACTCCGGAAACAAGTAATGTTTTTGTGACCTCTCATTAGGCACTACCACTGCATAATTTTTATATTAACAGCTTCATTCCTTCCCTGTGTCAATAAAGGAAGATAAATTAACTGGAATCCTTAAGCCCGCTAGCAAATTATTTCTCAGAATGAGGTCCTGCAAAATTATTGAGGAATTAAGGTAAAGGGAACATACAAGTGTTGCCATTTATTTCTTCCTGAGCTCAGATAAAATGCAAGTGCATTAAACCAAAATGGATTATCAATGATAGATCACTTGTATGCACAAGGAATTCAGGGTCTTGTTAGACCCTAGTCCCATATTCTGCATAACATGATTTCATTCTAATATGGGGAGTATAAATAGACTCAGTATGGAGGAGTTGAAGAAAACTAAGACAGGAGAAATGAAGAAGACTCTAACTTTTAGATCTCATTATTCTATCTGATATAAAATTAAGTGAATATGATTAATGATGTATTTCTTATAGTTTCATATTTCCTATGGGTACTTTTCAAATCCTAATTCATCCATGAAATCAAATGCATATTAGGGAACTTATATGATCTTGTAGAGTTAAGCCAGATTGGGAAATTTCCAGATTCACAAAAGGCCCCAAAGAATTACATGATTTTATATGTATAAGAGTCCAAGTCTTTTACAGAAGTGCTTTGTGGATGATCACTTATTATATATAGTATAAGAAACCAAATTCTTCTAATTTTAATGTCCTTTTAAGAGAAAATTAGGATGTTTATCATCAACCTCTCCCCCACCAGAGGCTATTCATATGTATTTCAGATATTTGCAAGGAACTTTCCAAAAGGTTTCTATCATCTATAGTTTAGCAACTATCATATTCTAAAGAAAGAAGGATCTATCTTGATTACTTGATATAATTAGGTAAGAAGGTGCTACTTAATAATGTAAGAGAAAACAAAGAATCGTCATGGTCCCTAAAGTCTGTTAACCTTGTGGACACTGTTGTTGCCTGGAGAAAATATGTCATACAAGAATTTCTCACTGATAGTTACAGGATAAATATAAAGCTCACATCTAGACGGGGGCATCTGAAATACTCTAAAGATTTCTAATTTATGGGACCATTCTAGGTAAATAGGCATTATTTGACTAATTCTTGTAAAAATATTTGTACCTAGAATACAGCATCCATACTTTTGAGCATAAAAACATTTCTCCAAGGTTTGTTGATAAATCTAATCAGTGACTACTATATTTCCATTTCTCTTTCATTCCTGATAATTTGCCTTGAAAGATAAAGCAAGTATCAAGAAGAAACTATTCAGTCAACATTTAAAAAAAAATAGATTGGCCTCTTTTGGACTTTCTCCAAAATAAAAAGCATTGATTTTCTTTATCAACTTGTCCTTAAAAATGTGCAATAAATTACTTTTTTGTAGAATGTCGTCTGCCTGTTTTTAGATGACAAAATTGTAGGATGGGATCACAGGAACTTAGACTTTCTTCCCCTTTGTAATACTTTTAAGAAGAGGCTAGTGTTTAAAGGAAGAAGTGACACAAATGTGGGAAAATGAAATAAAGAGCTATTAGACGTGAATTAGAATAGAATAGAACTGGTTCTATTAGACGTGAATTATGGTTGAAGTAAGTGACAAATATGAGTAGATGAAAGGATAGAGAGACCATAAGTGTTGGTACATTTCAGGGCATCATAGTTTACTAAAGTAGCACAGATCAAGAGTACAGTTGAAACATTCTTGCTAGGTATGAATCTTTATATAAGTTAGATACAAGAAATATCCAGTAAAACTAAATATGAATTAAATAGGGAATATATATAATTGGAGAAGTTCTGAGCTTTCTTTTAGCAAACTGGTTTGAGTGTGCTTTTTTTGTTTGTTTGATTTGTATCTTATCTACTTTTGTTTCATTTACTTGTATTTTATGGCTATTCTATTCCTAACTACCACTTCCCTTTAAATTGACTGACTACCTTATTTGTCTGAAAACTTGAAGCATTTTTTTTGGAAACTATAAAGTATCACTATCAGGCAAATGGATACAAAGTCAAAACTAATCTTTACAAAATTGTATATTAAAGCAGAATAGATTTTCCTCTCAGGTGTCCACTTTCTGCAATTATGCTAAAAATTCTAGGAGAGATTCTGATAAATATTAATCAAACTATTAGCAAAGGTCAAAGAAGTGATACTGTACAACTAACATTATCCACAGTCATGATTTTTGATGAGTTGGATGCACTGGTGCAGAAGAAAAGCAGAAGGAAAAAACCTCACAGTATTCAATTTTAAGACCAAAGTTTAATTAAGAAAGAGAAGCACATCATGTAGAGAAACTTAAGAACAAAAGAGTTCCTAAGCACTGCAGTGACTTTTTGGGTTTGCTTTTCGGTTGCTTTGCAATGCTTGCTGTTTTATTTTCAGTAGTTTTTGAGTTGGGGGCATATTATAGTATTTTGGATGGATGAGTTTTGTAAAGTGCCAGGCAATAAAACATCTGTTATAAAACATGTTCTGTAGCTCTGGGGTATGGACTGAAACCAGTCAGTACTATTTTGAAGTGAGAGAATGAATGGCCAAATAAATGAACACAACCTGTTTTTTATTATTATTATTATTTTAAAGGTCTATTTAATCTAAATCATTTATTTTTCTTGTAAATTGCACATTTTACAAATATATTACTATTGTCGCTGCTTAACATTTTTATAATATTCTCTGGGAAAGAAAATAATGCTTTATAGTATAATTCTTGTAGTATTTCACTGGTTGGCATATTCTTGGAAATAGTCTAAAGAAGATACTAAATTCATTCTTTTAATTTAAAATATTTTATTTCACAAATAATTTTTACAAATAGAATCTAGATACCAAATTGATCTGGATGATTTGGTAAAATAAAAGGAATTTAAAACAGCATCAAAAACTTCAAGAATTTTGCAAAGTTTGTGGTAGGAAAAGATGTTTTACTGTTTAATATGAAGTTTAAAAAATAGATTCAAAAATCCTAGAAATCAAGGATAATTTTTCTAATTACAGAGGAACAAGTATAGCATATAAGGAAATAGTAAAGAATAATAATAATAAAGAAATAATTCTTTAGGGGGTAGAAACTAGCATATCATGAACATAAAGCATAGAAAAATATACTTTCAATTGGACTAAACTGTGAGATCGACATGAGATGGATAGATAGATGATATATAGATGATAGATGCCACATTTTACTTTTTTCTGTCAATGTTCACTGAGTGATTATGCAATTCTCTAAGACAGATGCCCTTTTTAATGATGAGGTTACATCCTAAATTGCTTCACTCGTGTGTCTTATTTCAGTTAACACGTAATTTTAGATTAGAGAAGAAAACAGATTATGAGAAGAAAATTTAGACTAAGGGAAGAAAAATGATCTTACCCAGAAATGACATGCTACTTAAGCACATATTACTTGTCAAAAGCAAGTCATTTAGTTATTAGTAAAGTCAAGAAATGATATACCTGGGTCAACAAGAGAGCTAGGGTTTTGTTACTCACTAGCTGTGTTTACCACACTGCTGGACTGTGGATTGGTAAATTTTATTCCCACATCAATCAATGCATACATTTAGTCATTGTGAATAATATAACTATCAATTACATAATGTTGAAATAAGCATTTTATACACATCATTTGATTTTACCCTCCAAAATAGACTTTTGGTGTTAATAATGTGGTGAAATTGATATGCAAGAAAACTTTCTAAACAAAACCAAACAATTCTGCCAAAACTACTTTAGGAACTATGTTTTTAACTGTGAGCTCTATGAAAATTAAGAAAATCCTTAGAGACAAAAACAGAAACTAGTTACCATTGAAGAGAGTAGTACCTGCTGGTAAATTCATTGCAGGACTTTTGTAAAGCATGACAAAATCATATATATTCAAAGATATGCAAAATAATAACTATAAACTAAGATGATAGCCATTACCAAATAAAAAATTTACATGTATGATTGATGTATATGAGTACATAAAAAATGGTAAGATGGATTTGACACAGAATCAATTTCAATTTCTAACTGAAATGTATTGCTCAAATTAGAAAAATGATTAATACATTAGATATAGTTGAAGAACTAATTGAGAAACTGGATTATATATCTGAAGAAGTCTTCTAGAATGGAATAAATGATGCAGTGGAAACACTTCCCTTCTAAGAAGTAACGCTTGATTTGTCAATGCTAACTAAATGTTCTTATAGCCACTTTGAAGTCAACGATGGTTTAAAAACTTGGCTCACAAAGTTTAGGAATATTGAACTGTGGGCTCATGAAAGCTCATATAAGTCAGTTCTAGTACATCACTAAATACAGTGAATCAACAAGAGGGGATTGGATAACAGAAAAAGATAATGGTAGTGGAGAACAAAGCGAAAAGTATGGAGTATAGCTAATAGGAGTTATAGATGGAGAGAATAGGGAGAAAAGCGGAGAGGCACTTTTAATAAAGGGATGGACAACATTCTTCATAATTAATAAGTGTCACTTTACATTTATTCAGAAAAGTACTTAACCCCAATTACAACAGATTAAAAAGTTAGAGTGAATCTGCTAAAAGACAAAAATAGTCTAGACCATACAGAAATAGTAGGTCACCTACGAAATAATTTTAATTATACTGATAACTGATTTCTCAAGAACACCAAAAGAACCAGACAATTGTTGACTAATATATTCACAAGTGCTTAAAAAATAATGACCACATATGACACTCTCCTTCCTTTCAAGCAAAGCAGAGATAACATTGTGGAGTCCTCCTACTTATCTCTGTCCTCTGTGATAAATAGAACAGTGGAGTGGAGATTTCTTTCTCCTGGAAAGAGTGAGAGCAAATAATAGAGAGAGGGGATCTGAAGAAAGGGATCCTTGATATATATGCATTAATTCCTAGGTAAACTCTTGAATAATCTATGTGTAACACTGATTAGAATCAAAGCATCACATGCTTTAGAATCAATGCTTTGAGAACTGAAACACAACAGAACACCTCCAAGGATTCAGATGGTCATTGTGCAGGATACAAGGAAGGCAGACTAGGATAACATTGCAAAAACTTGGAAAATTACATTAACAACTGAACCACAGCTCACACAATGTGTAAGGTAGGGGCCTCCCTGGTGGCGCAGCAGGTTGAGCGCAGCACTATGAAGCTGTTCTCAGCCTCTGCAGTGCAGGTTCGATTCCCAGCTGGCCAGGGAGATTCCCACAAGGTGCAGCAGATCTCTCCTGTCTCGCCCGCTGCTCCCCTCAGCAGTGTATTTTGTCAGTCTGCCTGTTCTATTCCCCACTCTGTCACTGGTGAATCCTCTCACCCTCCCACACATCTGGCCTGTACCCCTGTTCTTGTATAAATAAATAAATCTTAAAAAAAGGATTAAAAAAATCAGCAAAATATTTGACCAGATTTTTTTTTCAACAAAAGGATATAACAATAGTAAATAAGCACATAAAAAGGTGTTGAACATCAGTAGACATCAGTCTATTATCAAAAGTGAAAGCCAAGATGAGGTACTACTATATATATATATATATATATATATATATATATATATATATGAGAATAACTAATTCTTCCATACAGAAACAGAAGTAGAAGTAGAGCAGGTACAAATAAGCAGACCTATAAGTACAGTCATTGATTGGATTTTATCATCTACATATGAAATATCTTCTTAAGAGAAATGGGTGGGTAATACAAACATTCAGTTTTCATGATTTTAAATCCAATTTTTATTTATTTATTTTAAAGATTTATATATTTATTTATACAAGAGCAGGGGTACATGCCAGATGTGCAAGAGGGTGAGAGGATTCACCAGAGACAGAGCGGGGAGCAGAACAGGCAGACTGATGAAATACACTGCTGAGGGAAGCAGTGGACGAGACAGGAGAGGTCTGCTTCACCATGGGACCCTCGCCAGTGGCCAGGATCAAACTGGCGCTGCAGAGGCTGCAGGCAGCTTCACAGCATGGCGCTCAACTGCCTGCGCCACCGGGGGGGGGGCCCAAATCCAATTTTTAAAAAGTGATTTCCAAAATGCAAATTTAACTATGTTTAGAATAAAATCAACTACCTCACTATTGTCTTTAAGGATCCCTACAGTTAAAATACCTATTACTACTATATTCATATATATGTCATATATTCATGTTTATATATGTGAATGATGCAAAATAGCTATTCATTGAATGTATTGCTAATACAAGTATAAATAGGTATAGCTACTGTAAATCTGGCATTTTTTTATACTGATAAACATGGATGTGTATAATTCAGTGTCACATTTCTGTATACTTGTTAGAGGAAATGTTTTATGTTCAAATGAAAATCAGAAACAAAATAAGCCATGGACTGAATGGAAACATTTGCAAATACCAAGAACTTCAATATAGATTCTAGTATCAAGAACTTATAGGGAGGGCCTCCCCGGTGGTGCAGCGGTTAAGCGCTGGGTTGCAAAGCTGCCTGCAGCCTCTGCAGTGCCAGTTTGATCCCGGGCCACCGGGTGAGGGTCCCACATGGTGTGCAGACCTCTCCTGCCGCCCGCTGCTCCCCTCAGCAGTGTACTTCGGTCCTTCTGCCTGCTCTGCTCCCAGCTCTGGCTCTGGTGAATTCTCTCACCCTCCCATGCTTCTGACTGTACCCAGTGCTTGAATAAATAAATAAATCTTAAAAAAAAAAAAAAGAACCTATAGGGCTTCCCTGGTGTTGCAGGCAGTTGAGTGTCACACTGTGAAGCTGTCCACAGCCTGTGCAGTGTGGGCAGCCTCTGCAGTGTGGGTTTGATCTCCTGCCAGCCTGGGAGCTACCCACATGGTGAGGCAGACCTCCCCTGTCTCACCTGCTGCTCCCCTCAGCAGTGTATTTCATCACTCTGCCTGTTCTGTTCCCCGTGCTATCTCTGGTGCATCCTTTCACCCTCCCACGCCTCTGGCCTCTACCCCAGTTCTTGTATAAATCTTAATAAAAAACCTATAAAGAACTTTTTAAATACAAACAGTAAGATAAATTATCTCATTACAGAATACAATGTCTACATTTTAAACAAATATTCATAGTAACCCTATTTGCAATTGCAAAAATCTGGAAATAATTCAAATGCCCTTTAATGGGTGAATACAAATACATAATGGTCTATCCGTATTCATGGAATATTACTGAGTATTGAAAAGGAACAGATGCGACATGCAAAATATTGTGTGGAGTCAAGGACACTGCGCTGAGTGAAAAAAAAAAAACACGTTAATTCTACAATGTCACATTCTATCTGATCCCATTTGTGTAATATTCTCAGAATGATGAAATTATAGTGAAGCAGAAGATATCAAAGGTTTCCACAGTTTAAAGAGAAGAGTAGGAGTCTATGGCTATTAGTACCATGAAAGAGATATTTGGGGAGAGACAATGTTTTTGGTTTTGATGGTCCTTATAGGTATAACATTTCGTGGATGTATATTCACCACTATGTGGTAGCATGTAATAAGTGCCAGAATTGAAACAATCTATGGTTTAGTTAATGGCATTATGTAATTTTCAACTCCTGGTTTTAATTATTTTATTTTTGTTATGGACAACATTAAAATTAAAGGAAATTGAGTGAAGTATTCATAGAAATTCCATGTGCTATTTTTGGCAATTCTATGTTAATCTATGGGTATTTCTCTTTTTTTTAAAGATTTATTTATTTATGCATATAAGATCTGGAGCACAGGCCTGAGGTGTGGGGGGTGAGAAGATACACCAGAGACAGAGTGGGGAACAGAACAGGCAGACGGACTAAAATGCACTGCTGAGGGGAGCAGCAGGCTAGACAGGAGAGGTCTGCTGCGCCATGCAGGTTGCTCCCTGCCTGGCCAGGGATCGAACTCATGTTGCAATGGCTGTGGACAGATTCATAGGTTGTATCTTAACCCCTTGAGCCACCAACGAGGCCCCTCTATAGGTATTTCTAAATAAGAAGTAGAAAAATCAACCTAAATTTATATAACTTGGAAAATATATTTCAAGAAGCAGTCATTATGTAAATGAATTTTTAAATAAAGAAATGCTCAGATATTAGGGAAAAAATACTACTAATCCTTAAAATTTTTAAAAGGATTAATCAGACTGATCTCAGAAAGAAGGACTGAGTTATAAAATGGATTTGAATGGTGGGTGCTTGGGGCGTGGGGGTGATAGTTGAAAAGAGAAAAAATGAGAGAGAACAGGGACCCACAGTAATATATTAGTAATAGAGATGCACATAAAATGTAACTAAAAATAATTCAGCTGCATAAAGGAACATACTAAAAGCATAAGAATTCAGGGAAAGGAAAAAAGAGAGGAAAGAATATAAATTTTACACTACTATGCACGACAGAATAGAATTTAAAGCAAACAGTACTACTAGAAATAGATGAACTCCAAGAAAAAAAAATAATTTTCTAGGGTTACATGCAATCCTAAACTTCTGAGAATAAAAATACTTCAAAATCTATAAAGCAAATATCAGAGAAAGCAAGGAAGAAGAAACAGGCATTAATATTCCTTTTAAATTAATATATCAATCTGGGGAAAATCTAAGAATGAAGAAAATTTAAATAACGCAATTCAAAAGCTAGACTATGCACAGGATATCCAGAATAATTCATCTAAAAATTGAAAAACAATCTTTAAAAAAATCCTAAAGCCATAAAAATTCCAAGAAAAAGAATGCCAATCAAATGTGATAAGAAAATTATTATAAAAATAATGTATTGTGTAATTGAAATTTGCTAAGAGAGTACCAAGTTTGTGTTCTTGTCCATCCCTGAAAAGTAAATATGTAAGGTGATTGATGCTTTGATTAAGTTGCTTGAGGTAATTATTTTACAATGCATATGTATTAAAGCATCACAATGCTTATGAATTAAAAAAAAAAACACTTTTCACAGTCTTAAAGGTCCTAACATATGATCATTACACTTGTGCATGCTCTTCTTTATGTCTTCATTGGAGGTGAAACCAAGTCACAATCCTGTCCATAAGACTAACTGTGACAACAGTCTGGGATACTTTTTTTAAATGTCTTCCTGTAGTTACTGGTTATATTCATTAATTAAGCTTAGTTCTTCCATTCTGCAATTCTGCAAATCTTATTTACATCCCAAGACTCCACCCTAATCCCAGTAAGTATGTTTTTTAAGGTAAGGGACAATTTGTAGTACATCTCTTGAATCTAGTATCAGGCTTATGCTGAGATAAGTACTGTGTTAAAGGAAAAAATGAGGCGATGAGGGATGGTGAGCAGTAAGGAAAGAGGGAAGAAGGGGTAGGGGAATAACCTGAGAAGCACAGAGGAATTTGCATCCAAGTTATTTAACTTGGTCAAAGTATTCCTTGTAAATTTACAAGTCTAACTTTGTAACTTCCCTTTACGAACACTTTTTTTTAAAGATTTATTTATTTATGCATACAAGAACTGGGGTATAGGCCAGAGGTGTGGGGAGTGAGAGGATTCACCAAAGTGTGGAGCACAACAGGCAAATCTACTGAAATACACTGTTGAGGGGAGCAGCAGATGAGACAGGAGAGGTCTGCTGCACCATGTGGGTCACCTCCCTGGCTGGGGATCAAACTCATGTTTCAGTGGCTGGATTGATAGAGCTGTATTTTTAATTCCTATGCCACCAAGGAGGCCCCTATGAACACACTCTTTCTCCTTATTCTTACTATGGCAGATCCCTCATTATTTTTAGGAAGGAGAGGAATGGTGGTTTGTAAGTCTTTGTTACTTTTTTACACTAGAGATATTATAAAGGTATAATAATAGAGAAAATGAGTTTGGACTGGATTGTTCTCTTCTCTTAAGACTGCCAGCAGTGGGGAAGGAAAAAAAAAAACAGTATTATAAATGTGGTTCTATTATCCTGTTACTATTAGGTAGGTTGCACATTTGGTTCCAACACTTCCCCAGATTGTTAGTAAATGAAAATGAGAATCATTCAAGGTTGGGAGGAAATCCAATCAGCCCTGTCATTATAAAAATGCATTACCTGTGTGCTACAGTTCCATCAAGTCCAAACATTGATTTAGCTAGAACATAGTTAAATCTGGATTTAAATAAACAAATGCAAAATGAGGCTTGCCTTTTCATAGTTTTGGAATGTAGACATTCTGAAAAATATGGATATTTTTTAAATATAAATTGAATGTGTAGCCTTCCTTCATGATGCCACACACCTTCTATTTCCATAGAACAGGAAGAAGAACTCAGAAGGGACAGGGAGTCATTGAGTTGAACAAGGAGTTGAAAGATCAACATTTTCCTTCAAAAAATAAATAAATAAAATTTTCCTTCAACAATCTCAAAACCTATGTATGCAATGACATTCCCCATGAGACATGTCTTTCAAAACTTTCACTTTCCAATCATGTCCCTACTGCCAGTAATCCTTTATAAGAATCATTACTTCCATATTTCTTAACAGAATACTCTGTCATTATCTCACTGAAGTTTATGTTAGGTGTTTTATAGAAAGGACTGTATGGCTTCTATTTTGCTTATACACTTGTTCAGAAGAACATGTTTCTTGAAGCCACATTTCTCAATGAGTGTTAAGCATATAGCAGTTGCTCAGTAATTAATCCTGAGGCTCAGATTTATGATTCACAGAGAGGGTGGTCACAAATTATTAGAGGTTGGAGTATAGAAAATTTGGGCTCTGTGTTCTGTTATCATACCAGTTATCTCATCTATTAAGTTCAATAAGATATGGTTCTAGTATTTCACAGGGCTTTAGTTATTGAGAATTAAAAGCAATTACTATCATTAAAATTTCCATAAAGAAGAAGAATATAAAAATAGAAGGAATAGAGACACCGTGGGTACTAGTTACAAGGAGAAATACTATTGAAGAGAAATAAGAAAAGAAAGACTTGAAAAGACACATCAATATGAACAGTGAAAAAATCCAGGAACTATCAAAAGTGACTATTTCATTTAAAGCCCAATAGATTTTTGAATATTTGAAACTGAACACCATAAAATTTTAAAGAATTAAATATAAATTCCATTTGTCATTTCTATAAGAAGCCACATTATACTAAGCCACTTTCGAATCATAATACACTGTATAATGCCTGGAAGAAAGCAGACTCTGTATTTCAGTAAGTGATCAGAAAATTAGTAGATGTCCATTATATATATAGACTTAAATCTGCTTCAATGTCCTAAAAGATCCTGAAAATCAAGTAGATATATATGAGCATAGGTAAATATATTTCTGTATTGTTCATGGAAATGAAACTACAAATCCAGTCAAAAAAATGTACTGATCTTGCCTTAAAAAATAAGTTTCTAAAATTCACAGGTCAAATTATTTAATGAAGTTTCCTATGTTCTGAAATAATAGAACAAAAATTTCTGCTACGATTTCATTAAAGAGAACGATTATTTCTATGTCTACCTGGTTAAAAGCAGAGACTACAAAACATAGCACTCTTGTTTTTATATAGTTTGCACATAATGGCTAAAAGAATGTTACAAAGTAAACATCTCAAGTAGCCTTAGTAAGATGTAAAAGTTTGATAGACTGGCAACAGAAAGAAATGGTAAGTCCTTTCTGCCAGACTCATATTGTTTTCCCCTCTTCCTAGCAATAAGTAGTAGTATTTACAACAAGAGTTTTCAATTTCCATCATTGATAGACCCATAGATCAAGGAGATCTTTTCAATATTTGATGATAATATCAAATATATCTAGAGATCCAACTCCTTCAAATTATAAGAGTGACTAGATCCCTTTTGTATTATATTGGTACAGTGATATCTAGTACTTCTGGGGAAAAAAAAAAAAACACAACTGATAGAGATCCAAAGTTTGGTTTTTCAGTAATCACAGAGACCTGAGAATCTGAACAGGCATCTCAATAAAACAAATTGGTAGAGCCCATTAACTCATAAAGGAAATGAAGAATATTTTGAGTCAACCAGGATTATTTCACTCAGTTTAAAATTCATGTATTAATACCTTTTTTAATAATCCCAACTAATACTGAATCTCTAAATATATGCATCAAAGATATGAAAATACATCTTTGAAATATTTATTCCCTGTTGTGCTTATATTAATATTAGTTTGCCTTCTAAAAAAAAAACTTAAAAAATACCTACACATTCTCATCTTTACTGTTATTTTTGGTTAAATTTGCACTGGCCACCTAAAGTCCACTTTTAGCCTGAAAGATTGACTATCCACATTGCAAGCTATTTTGAAAGAATATACCAAGCTACTCCCTGCTTCATATCCCAATGTACTGGATTTCCAATTGGCATTCCAAATATATTTCCTAGTGAAAATATATTTCCTATATATTTCCTAGTGAAAATATTTGACACAACCTACAATTACCTGCTCAGTCTAACCCTGTTTGCCTCACCAACCTCATCTGGCACCACTTTGTGCTATACCTATATTTCTTTTTTCTGTGTCTTCAAATACTGTTGTTTGGAATCTTTGTTCACTCTATCCTGTCTGGGTTGATCCTCCATACTATCTCTTCATTTACTTAGTTTATGCAAGTCATGTTTTATGGTTTATAAAAGTTGAGGTTTCCTTGAGGAAACCTCTAGAAAAACAGCAGTTTCTTTCATGTTTTAGTTCATTCAGGTTATAATCCCTTCACTGCAGAGGCTGGGTGGATTCAAAAGAAACAGTAATTTCTCAAAATTCTGAAGCCCAGGAGTTAGAGATTAGAGTAACATTATAGTTGGGTTCTGGATAAAGCTTAAAAAATGCCATCTTCTTTCTACGCCCTCACACTTCATGGAAGGGCAAAATTGCAACAAAGCCTCTTTTACAAAGACACAAATCCCATTTATGGTAACTATCTTTATGACCTAATATCTACCAAAGTCTCCAGCTTGTAATTTAATTTGAGCATTAGAATTCCAACATACAACTTTTGAGGGGGGCACAAATATTCATACCCTATCACTTAGTTTTTGTCCACATTACACTCTCTACTTGACTCTTTTGTATACTTATTACAATTACACTAAAGTGATTGTGCTATTAACATTTTTGTGTGCTGAAATATAAGGTACAAGGGAGCATTTCTGACTAGTTTAATAATTTATTCTCAGTACTTCTCCAACTCAAAACTTAGCAAATAAGATCAACAAGTACTGGTTGACTTATTGATTGAAGAAATAAGAAAAAAATGTATTTTAGAACATTTATATAAAATGTCTATTATTGTTTAAGATACATTAAATCATCATCAACATGTAGAATAAAAAAGTGATGTTACAATTAAATCTTCTGAGAAATCTCTAAAGAATTTAAAGTTTCCTACTTTCATATATATATATTTTTTCCTTTCCATGAAAATCTTAGCAATCATCTTACTTTCTAGGTTAGGTCAAGGAACTTATATTTATAAGGTCTAATTTCAGGCAATTACAAAATTGAGGTATATAGTACAGTATTTCATTTATACATTAAAATAGGCAGTGCCACTCCAAGTTGTGAAATATTTTCAGTACTGTTTAGGGCAACAACATAGAGTCTATGAAATATATGAAATAGTATCCAGTGCAACAGTAACCAAAGTCAATGAATATCACCCCAAAACTTTTATTAACTTGGGTATATTTTTCAGAAAGCCTCCAGGAACAGGCAGATGGCATTCTCCTATTTGCACTATTCCACTGCAGAGAACTAAAGTTTAAACTATCAGCTACCTGCCATTTCTGGAATTGCTGCAGATAAAAACTCTTTGATGATTTCAGTTTTCTGCTGCTTGCTTGCAGGCTTACAGAGAATAATTGCTACCATAAGAAACACTACTGAAATTGACAATAAACTGAATTTGGCTGGAAGTACATAGTAATTCTGTTCTATATTGGTGAGCTGCACTGCTGGGACAAGTGTTTGTTTAAAACCAAAACACCAAACAAAGCCCTGGCTTTGATGAAAATGTAGAGAGAATATCTCTGAGATATTTATGGCTACTCTGACTGAAATTGTTTATTAGAAAGATAACATTAACTGCTTCTTAGAGTGGATTATTTGAAGAGTATAAACTGCTCCCAATATACTTGGACATGTTTATAATGGTACACAAAAGACAAGAAACAAGTGTGAATACAACATTTTGTGGAAAAGAAATGATATAGATATGGGTGTGGGGGTGGGGGAGTAAGAATAAGGGTGTAAGGGAAAAAGCATGATAAGGAAAGTAGATAAGAAAAATAAGAGAAAATAGATTGAGAAAAGAAAAGTTATAAAAACAGGATAAATAGAAAAAAGAATAAAAGATCAGAATAAAGGGTAGAGCATGATATGTATGCATGACTAAATAGCAGAGCTCAATTTTCACTGTTTTTCTTTCATACATAAATATATAATTCTTCTGGGAAGAACACACACCACACACACACACAGAGAGAGAGAGAGAGAGAGAGGCATAAACACCAAGATAACCTATTTCCCATTATAAATCATTACTAATGGTTACTGAATTACACAAATTGCAATTTAAAGGAAGACAGAGACAGTATTTTAGAGAATTTCAGAATAATTTGTTGATTCCACAAGGTCAGTTAAAATTGTGGAATTTTACCAGATAGCAGTAAGTCTTAGCTATAACTAACATACCTTATAAACATTTTATATGAAGATTTAGTTCTTCTTTGCCAGTTAATTTCTTACGTGTTCACCACTATTCCAATACACATTCCAAACAACTCATTCTATAGTTAGCAACCAAATTTTATGGAGAAGAGGCAAAAAAAAAAAAGTTGAAGATGGCAAATCTGATTTTATGTAGTTTCCAGGATCTTTATTCTTAGTGATATTAGATATTCATGATACACAAAACCTACCCATTAGCAATAACATTTCTTTCTTTTAAATAAATGAATCTGCACTGTCATGGCAAATAGGTACCAAGGGTACTTCTACAGGCTTCCCCTAAGTCCTCAAATTTTCAGTTATATAACAAAATTATCCCTATACTTATTAAGTAAGGGATAGCTGAAAGTAACATGTTCTACAACACAAAGAAAGGCACTGTGTCACAATGTAGCCCCAAGGAAATATAAGATAAGAGGATACAAAAGTATCTATTCAAGAGAACAAAGATGTATTACCAGATATATGATTGGAGTTTTTAACTCTTTTACTTTAACTAGAGTCCATAGAGTGCCCTAAATTATACTTAAATGCTACAAATCCTTTCCTAGACAAACAGCCGCTATAATCAGGCAATAAAATGCAACCAGATCAGAAAAAAAAAAATAAGACTGTTTTTCTTCATGGATGACATAAACTAGAACCTTAAGAGATCATCCTTGCCCTTCAAAGGAAAAAAATGAATGAATAAATTCAGTCAAGATGCAGAATACAAACAAGATCAATATAAAAATCAATTACACCTCAATACACTAGCATAAACAATTTTAAAAATGAAAAAATGTTTTATTAAAATAACACCAAAAATTAAATACTAATGATTAAATTTATAAACATTCAAGGCTTATACAAGGTAAACTATAAAATATTGCTGAAATTAAAGATATTCCAAAAAAGTAGAACAACATTTTAAGTTTATGGATTGGAAAACCCAATACTAAGATGAAAACTGATCAACAATTACAAACAATTCTTTCAAAATCCCATAAGTATTTTTTTTTCCTGCAGAAATTAACCACCAAATGCAAGGGACCCAGAATAGCTACAACAACTTTAAAAAGAAATTGGGATAACTAATACTTTCTGCTTTTTAAATATATTACAAAGATACAGTTATCAAGACAATGAGGTTTGGCATAAGAGATATAGATCAGTTGAAAAAAATTGTGATTCTGTATATAACTCATTATATAATTCACATGCTGCATTAATTTCTGATGAAGATATCAAAGTAATTCCATGAGAAAAATAGAATATTTTCAGCATATTGTGCTGAGGCAATTTGATATACTCTTATAAAAACAAAGAACTCTACTCCTCGCTTTACACAATATAGAGACATTAACTCAAAATATATTACAAAAATAAATTGATCAGGGACCTAAAATTACAAAATTTGTAGGAGACAACATGGAAGAAAATACTTATATCTTGAATTAGGTAAAAAGAAACCAAACTAAAGGTCAGATAGAGTTATTTTAAAAAATAACCCTTGAAATCTGACCATAAAACTGAGGCAATCCAGAGGGGAGGGGAAAGGAAGAGGTGAGAGCAAAGGTGGGCTATGAGAGAGGGGTGGGCAAAGAGAGAATGGGCAAAGAAAGAATGGTGGGCAATGGGGACAATGAGTGCACTATGACAACAGAACTTGATGGAGGACATCCTATTCCTCCAATATACTAACAACAGTATATCTCCATAGTACTTCAATTAAAAAAACTGTTTTTAAGAATGGCAATGAAAATAGGTTCATAAAGAAAAAAATAGTAAATTGGGCAACATAAAAACTAAACACTTTGCTCTTCAAAAGTCAACACTAAAAAAATGAAAAGATAAGCAACACTATACATTGAGAGAAAATATTTATAAATCATATATCTGATAAGAGTTGTAAACAGAATTTGCAAAGAAACTTTGTAGCTCAGTAATAAATACACAAATTACCTAATTTAAAAAATAAAATGTGATTTGAATAGAGTTTTCCTATAGGACATATATGAATAATGAATAAAAATGTTAAAAGAGAGCCAGCATCATTAGAGCTTAGGGAAATGAAAATTAAAACAACAGTGGAATACTTCACATCCATTGAATGGCTATCACACAGATGATTACAAATATTGGGGAGGTTGTAGAGGGACTGGAACACTCCTACACTGTTCATGGGAACATTATATGATGCAGTCATATTGGAAATGTTTGGAAGCTTTTTTTTAAATGTTAAACAATAGTTTATTATACAACTCTTCAATTCCTCTTCTAGGACTCTGCCCAGGAAAAAAGGAAAACATATGTCCATATAAAAACTTGGACATGATCATCCATAGCAGCATTATTCACAAAGCCAAAAAGTGGCAACAATCCAGATGTCCATCAGCTGGTGAATGATAAAACAAAATTTTATATATTCTTACAATGGGATTTGATTCAGAAAGAAAAAGAAACAAACTACTGATTCATGCCACAACATGGAAACAACTCAAACGTGTTATGGAAAGTGAAAGAAGCTGGATGCAAAAGAACATAAATCCTATGGATCCATTTATATAAAATATCCAGCATACAGAAATCCCTAGAGACAAAAGGTAGATTACAGATTGCTGACAACAGGAACAAGATCTGACTTCAAAAAAGCATAAAAGATTTCTTTTTGGAAATTGGATTCTGATGAAGTTTGAATATCTTTATATATTTATTAAAAATCATTGTATATATTCTGAGTAAACTTTATGGAAAGTATATCTTAACAAAGTTTTTTTTTTTTTTCAAAATAATAGGTTCAATTTATTAGCTACTTCATTGTTTCAACAGTGTGCTTTAAACATATCTTAATGCTCAAATATTCAGAAATATGTGTTTTTGAAAGGAGGTAATTAAAACTCATTGAAGTTAAATACCATAATCTAGTTTTCCCAACTAGTAAATAAAGGGGTTGGAATTTGAACCTACTTGTGAATTAAAACTTCCTAAATCTAATCCCAATGTCATACTACCTAAAGTCTCACAGTCATTCCTCAGTTATGCCAACTAACAGGTCTAGGTAATGTAATGCACATGATACTCTTTTGTTATAGGCTGAGTATGTTCCCCTGAAATTTATATATTGAAACACTTACCCCCAGTATCTCAAAATACCTCCTTATTTGGATAGGGTCTTTATAGAAGTGATTAAGGTAAAATGGAGTTCTTAGAGCAGCCCCTAATCCAACATGACTGAGGACCTTCTAGGAAAAGGATATTAAAGAGATATAGGGAGATGCCAAAGAGATATAGGAAGATGCCAGTGAAACAGTCAAACAGAAATGAGCATGGGTGGAGGCAGCAAGAGGGTGGCCATCTGCAGATCAAGGAGAGAGTCCTCAGTTTGCTAAGAACAAAGGGCAGTTTTGAACTTCTAGACAAAATTGTGAGAAAAAAATTCTTATTCCTTAGACCCCACCCCTACTCCTCATTACTTGTTATTTGATTATGGAAGTCCTAGAAAATAATACATCTTCTAAAGCCATAATATAGTGAGTTCCACAAGACAAAATAAATATTGAAAATTATTGAGTTAAAGATAATTTAGGGAATAATTTCCTTATTTTGTAACTTTCCTTAAATATCATTTTTCAACTACATTGATAGCATTTGATTATTACCATTCATATTAATTTCTGAGCAACAGAATATTTTCTGAAGTCTAATTAGTGGGTGTGTGCATAAATATTCAGAACACCTCATTTCCAATATTTCATTTCATTGCAAAAACAGCTTTTCTAAATTTTTACATTTGTTATTGCTATATCCCCTATTTTCTTTTTTCTTTTATTAAGCACTGTGTTAACTGTTGGCTGTTGGTCTCAGCAACAACCAAGAGTTTTAACTAAGCACCTAGCACACCTCCATCTAATCAGAGTAGAACTTAACACTTGGCAAAGTATATTAAAAACCAGTAGGTAATCACATTCCCACACACTTATAACTTAGTCCTTTGCTGAGTCTGTATCGATTTCTCCTATAGACCTCATTTTATAATGTGCCCTGAAAATTAAATCATCTATTTAGTTCCAATATGACCTAAGAATTTAATTGGATTTGTACGCAGTAATTTATGTAATATTAATGGATACTTTTCAAAAGTAGCTAATTAACAACTGACCTTTAATTTTCCTTTTAAAGAAAAAGAACTAAGAATAATAAAAAAAATTTGAAATGGAGGGGGGGGAATCCTCAAACCCTTTTCTCCTCTCCTAACAGTGGTATAGATTTAATTAGCTGAAAGACAGCATCATTCAGGAATGTTTGGGGAACTGTGTGATACATTATGTATCTGATTACTTTATGCCTATAAAAATGGCTACATAATTCAAATGCAGTTCAATAAAAATGTATTTTCAATGGGAAACTTAGGAGTTGGGTGATAGATTAAAACTTTCCTATAGCACAGATTTTGTAAGGTATTCTATACCTTTTCAGAGTAAAAGATTACATTTGGCTTCCTGTTTTACACTTCTTCATTTTGTGTTGTTCTCATAACAGCCCTGAATAAACATCTACTACATTACTTGGATGTAATGTGAAAGAGAGTGTACAAATCCAGTGTTATTATTACAGTTCAAACCACATAGGCAGGTTTGCCCTCTTTGCCTTACTGCCTTTCAAAAGTTTATTCTACCTTGCTATAGATCCTGCCCACATGGCCCATTTTCTCTAATCCACAAAAGATGGAATGGCTTTGTTTTCTTGCAGTCCACAATCAGAATTTTTAGCCCTTCCCAGAACTGATTTTTCATGTTATGCAAAGTATGTCGGTGGGTTTATATAATTCCCTCGTGAGAAGGGATTTGTCACTGAAAAAAATACAGAAACTATCTTCACTAATTGGGCCCTTTGTTGGCAGGCAAAGCAGAGAGGCCAAGGACTAAATGGGCCATGAAAATTTAGCTGCAACCTTCATCTAAAAGCTGTCCCTTTAGGTCAGCAATGAGGCTAGCTGATCTGGCCATGCGGGGGAACCTAATCTCTACTCTAAGAGAATCTATGGGTAAGTGAAACACTATCTTACCTGGAGCATAATAATGCACACACCTCACTTGCTATATTTCACCTAAATAATAAGCCTCAACTAATTCAATATCTATTTAGATCAGTTTTATACAAAAGGAGATTCCCTACATCACTTTCTCATTATCAAATTTAACATGCAGATTTCTGGATCCTGCCCCCAATCAGATTCTGCTTTTTAATAAGCTCCTCAAGTAAGCCTGCAGCACACTGAAGCTTGGGAGCCACAACTTTGAAGAAGGTGATATTTAAGCTGTATGGGGCCTTCAAAAGCTCTTCCTTTCAGAGAGTAGCTGTATCTGGTGCTATTTAAGTATCTAAATCTTATAACCAAATGTCACTAAGAAAAAGGTTGAGAATTGAAAATCAATATCACAAGGAGTTTTCCCTGGGACATCTTAATGGTCAACCTGTTTGATTTCAGCCTGAGACCGTCACAGAGGTTCTTGAAGGGAATTCTATGATTGTTTTCACTTTGCTAATGGTCCATTAACACCAGCTTATTGATTTAAGGAAGATTTAATTCCTTGAGAAAAAAAATCACTTGCAGCCAAAAGAGATGGAGTCTACTCCTGGGTTTACTGTGGCTAGCCCTGGAGACATCTGGGAAGAAGTTACTCTCTGTGTGCCTCAGTTTACGTACCTATAAATATAACCTTGATAATAAATATAACCTTAATATATAAATATAACCTTGATAAATATAACCTAATTTATGTTATACAGCCTGTGGATGGGTTTATTTAATGTCTGAATATTCCTAAGACGATTTACTGAGAATACCATAAAAAATAATTGTGCAAATCAATAAAAATTTTGGATAGAATTTTTTTTCCATCTCCACTGTTTTATATACACTGGCAGACCTATCCCTAAATTTCAAATATTAAGTAAATTTGCTGCATTAGTTTTCCCATTTGTTATTTTAAGTTATTTCATTTTGTCCTTAGAAGTAAAGGAGATGCTATTCTCTGGAGTTATTTTCCTGTTTGACAAAATAACGTTGAATTACTGAGAAATTCAGGATTGAGAAGAAGAAATTGAATTACCACAATATGTTCATATTTACCTTCAAACCAATCTTGTAATATTTTCCAGTAGAATGGGTACAAATCTTCCTTTCTTAAAAGTTGAAATTTTCCTGGGTATTACTGTCATTTAGCTAAAGATGCAAATTAGCCAGAGTTGACAAATATTAGTCCACAGGAAAATTCAGCTAGCAGAAAAATGTTAGTAGGCATTCGCTTGTTAGAAAACAAATCTTTTTCATGAATCACAAAATAATCTATAATTGCGTCAAATTTCTCGTGACATTTTAAATGTAAAATCTCCAGAGGGGGAAGGTGAGGGTGTGGTATAAAGGGGAGCAGAGGCCCAAAGATCTTTGGTGGGGGGTTATGGGTGCTTTGGGGAGAGATGTACTATTGTGACAAAAATACACTAAAGGTATGAACCTATACTCCAAAACCATATATAGAATTTGAAACCATTATATTTCAATAAAAAATTACACTTAAAAACAAAATAAAGTCTCCCAGGACAATTACTGTATCTTGTGTGGACTGTGTATAACATCATACCTTGTTAGATAAGTGTCTTTGACATTGGTTATAAAATGCATACTAGAGAAAACTTACCATACTTTAGTCTAATCACTTCTTTGGTTCATGTCATTTTTCATGAATTTACCCAAAGATGTTACATTAACAAATAAAAAGAAAAATGTTAACTTAATTGCATTATAGTACTTATTTCTCCATTTTAAATTCAAAGCCCAGTAGATGAGGGATTCATGAAATTAGATAGTTATTCAGTCAAGCTAACGGACCAATACCCTACAAATAAATACACTCAATGTTCAATTGATTCCATGAGAAAGATTTATGATGTATCTACTGATCTACCTCTGAAAATGTAAGGCAAACAGCTCAGTCATAGGTCCTGGCTTGTCTTCTCCACATACATATGGCCTCATAATTTAATCAATAAAAATTAATTTTACACTTTCAAGTCAGATAGAGAAACAGTGTCATTAATACTTTTCAAGAGTATTTAGCCTTGGATTTATGAAAGAAAATGGGACTAGCCCCTTCCTTCCCATATAGCACCATGAGACATTATATGCTCATTGAAATGAAAGAAATATTAGAATATTGTTCAATAAAGAGGAAAAGACACTAGAGGAGTCTCACTGCTAGTATTTTAACCAGGGAACTAACTGCTCAAAATGATATTGACTCAAAGGGGTATTGATTGAAGCAGTGTAAAATCTACCATATTTGAATTCACTTTTATGCTTCCAAGTTGCATCAAATTTTTATGAGTTAATTAGTGTTTAAAAAAATTAATGGCAACATTAGATTTAGAAAATTACTATAGGATATTTGAGTAAATGTGACTTTTCTTTTTATATCTTTGTTAAAAGAAAAATTTTCATTTCCTTAATATTCTTTTATCCACTGCATAAGTACAGACTTTACTATCAGAACCATAGAACTCAATGTGCTCCTCTAATGCATTAAACCCAAATAAGTGTAGCATCATTTCAGAGATCAAAACCGGCGATAAATGTGACAGTAATATGGTTCAGGCAGGCTGTTTTTTGTAATGTGGCAACAAGCTAAGTTTCAAATGTCCAAATTTTCAATAGCTTTCTTAGTACAAAAGTGGCTATCAGAAGTGGAGAGCCATAAACAATTTGTTCCCAAGCCAAAAGAAGAATTTGGCAACCGACTGCTGTCATCATTGTGACCGCAATTGACTTTACAACTGCTTGCCAAAATTACCAAAATGACCATCATCTCTGGATAGTGTTTTGTTGTTGTTGTTGTTTTGAACTGTAACTCACTAATCCTTGTTACCTTGCTAAATCATTTTCTATTCCTGTGCCAGCAGTGTTATTTTGGAATTGGATAAAACATAATACAGTGTATATAGCTATAAATATAGTGACTTTATAATTGTAAAGTTCTGAAGGGAAGAACAAACTTAGATTAACTATATAACCTACTCTGAAGAGTTTCTAATTACCAACCCCAGTGGAAAGTGAGGGGCAAAATTTTAAATCAAAAAATGCACCAATTTGAAATGGACAAAACTTTGGGTATTAAGTAGAAAATATCCACCTTGGAACAGATGAGCTGTATGATGGTATTGCCATCTGCAGTCATTAGAATATGGATTAGCTCTCCTGCTCTCTTTCTGTCAGCCTGAGTGATCACAGAGATATTTGCTTCTCAGATAAGTAAACTAGCTAATTATCATACTAAAAGTCTGATTCTCTAAAAGAGGCAATTGAAAAATCCATTCTGGAATTAAAGAGATAGATTTGTAAGGCAATATTGTTTTCAATTCCTTCAGGATAGGTGGGGGAGTTATAATCTTTGGCAGATTCTCCAAGTATTCATCAAACTTCCATCCACACATGCAGATACTCCAAATGCTCCCAACATACAATCATGAGGAAATGAATATAAGACAAATGATTCTTTTCTTTTGACCTATGTCTTCATGAGATTTCTTACTTAAACAAGTATCTCTTAGAAATCTACTCCTATAGTCATTACTTTGCACATTTTTCATTGATTTCTCTGCACAGATTTAGAGAACTATCTGAATTAATATTAGTCAAATCCCATCTACTTTAGTGGGGGAAAACATCACAAATTGTTTACGGAAAGGGGAAATTATTGTTTTCCTCCTGCAAAAAATTTCCAGCAAATATTTTTAAGAAATATATACAGATTATCCTGTTGATCTTGACTGTTGGCAAAAACAAAACAAAACAAAACAAAACAAAACAAAAAAACAAGCACTTGGTAGTTCTTTATGGTTCATTAAGATTAGCACAGATGCCATGGAACAGCAAGCATCCACCTTTCTCATTGTTCATTCTCCAACAAAGGGAGGGTACCTGCAAGGTCTGCATGAGATGATGCAACAACCTTCACTAGCCAAAGAAAGGTAACACTTTAGTCTAATTCTCCTAGGTGTCTTACCTCTGCTTGAATGAAATTGAGTCCCATTTAGCTGCCTGTTATACTGCTGTTCAGAAATTGCTATTCTTTCTCCACCTCCTCCTTAATTTCCTCCTGTGTGTTCAGCTAATTGCTCAGGAATGCCATTATTAAAACCCAAATTAGAACTTGCCCACTAACCGAACACCCTTTCAATTCTCCAAACACCTGGGCTAAATGTTGCTTTCCCTACATTTTACTTCGGAGATTAATTCTCAGGTTAGCTTGCAAGCAACACTGACACTGAAAAACTGGGCTGGGAAGGTAGCAGAGATCAAAATAAGCATCATTTAGTTGAGTATAAAGTTGAATTTTCTTTGTGGAATAAACATTTGCTTGATTGAAATAGATTGACCAACCTGCCTTCTGAAGTTTGAATTGTTTGTCTTAGATTGTAAAAGATGCCAAAGAAAAAAGTTCTTGTCAAAAGAATAAAATCTTACAGGACAGGTAATCACACATTCAAAATGTGAACCATTAAAAAAGAAAAGAGGTATTTTTCATAGATTGGATTGTATCAATTTATATTTGACTGATGGGGAAAAAATAGGTAAGAAAAACCTGGACAGGTTGAAATTTCCAATAAGCAATCAACAAATTCTGGGACCTTCACCATATACTTCCTCATTATCAAATTCTAGAATATGAACTAGTTGAACAGTGAGATACTATTTACATCTATTTCCCTTACTTTATTATTTGAATTGAATAACTTCAGTAAGTGTAAGGTCAGTATAATTCAGAACAGATTTTGAAAATGACAGAACTAAGCCTCTTAGGACATTACTAGCCCAATTTTAAACACAGCACGTTATTCTATAACATCGCAAAGAGCTTCTTGGAAACTGTGACTTGAAGTAAAGAGAGACAATGAAACCAACTTTACCATAGGCTAATGGATATAACAAGTTAAGAAACCTCAGCATATTTCTGGTCACAAAAAAATCAACAAAATGCTAAATAAAGAAGCAAAACACTTCTAATATTTGACAATCATTCATGAATTTTATAATCTGCTAATTCCAGTTTAGGGATGAGAGTAGCTGCAACCTATCCCTGCAGCTCAGAGGACATCATCGGACCCCACCCTGAGTGGATGTCCTTCCATGGCAGAGGGCACCCACACCCACGCTTAGAATAGAACAAATGAGCCATGGCCATCACCTCGCTTGCATCTTTGGGATATGTGAGGAAACCAGAATAACCTGCAAAAACCCCACATAAAAATTGGGGAGAACATGTAAACTCCACATAGACCATGGATCTGGTCAGGAGTAGAGTTTATTTTTCTTTCTCATCAATATTAAAGTAATGTTATGGGAGAAACTGCTGTACTAAACTCTGGGTTTCATAGAGATAGCTGGGACAACACTACCCTTTGGATGATATGGAACTCATCTCTCAATGCTCTATGATACTTTGAAAGCATTATTTATATCTATTCGAATCACTAAATAAGTTACAGATACTGATTTTCTACCTTATATACAGCAAAACAGCTCCCTGGCTACGCTCTACTGAGTTGAGCCTCCATATCATTTAAGTGCTGTTTGAAAGAGTGTGATCACAGAATATTACATGGACCTTCCAGTGTTTGGGAACTCAGATGGGGAGATTTCATGTTACTTGGGATTGTCATATAGTAGAACTAATTTTTAGGATTAATGCTATCCAATGCTATCCCTAAGTTTTTATGCAGCTTCATCCAAATGTAAGCAGAATACAGTATTAGAGTTTTGGACCTTAGGCTCCACTTCTATAAAATAACTAGCTGAGTGACATTACCTAAATTCTTTATCTTTGGATTCTGATCTACAAAGATGAAGGATTTGGACTAAGATTATCAGTTTGCAGAGCCTAAGATTCCAATTAAAGTTCATTATTTTGCTACATTACCATTCTGATTTTTCATCTATCTAATCATGAATCACTCTCTTCTTTTTTAAAAAATGGGTTTCATTGTGGTCCTTTTGTAAAAGTGCTTTGAAAAATATCAAAACTTGGGCCTCTATGGTGGCACAGAGTTTAAGTCTCAGCACTATTAAGCTATCGCCAGCCACTACTGCATTAGTTCAATCCCTGGCCAGGGAGCTAACCCACATGGAGAAGCAGACCTCTCCTGTCTTGCCCACTGCTCTCCTCAGCAGTGTATTTAAGTAGATCCACCTGTTCTGCTCCCCACTCTTTCTCTGGTGAATCCTCCCACCCCCTGTACCTCTGGCCTACACCCCAGTTCTATTTTTTTTATTTTTTATTTTTTTTGGTGGCCATTGATAGATTAATATGATTCTTCTGGATAACATTTTTTTATAATAAATTTTATTTTTATATTCCCCATACAATTGCAACCCCCCCATTCTGACCCCAATCCCTCCCATCCCGCCCCCCACCCCCCAAAAAGTGTCTCTGGTTCATAGTTTTTTGTTGATTTTGATTTTCACTTTCTTATAGTTATTCATTTTCCTGGTCCCTTATTCAAGTTGTCTAGATTCCTGCTATGAGTGAGACCATCCGGTATTTTTCTTTTTCTTTTTGGCTTATTTCACTGAGCATGATCCCTTCCAGTGCCATCCATGTTGCTGCAAATTGCATGTGTTTATCTTTTTTGAATGCTGAGTAATATTCCATGGTATATATGTACCACATCTTCTTGATCCAGTCATCTATTTTTGGGCATTTGGGCTGTTTCCAAAGCTTAGCTATTGTAAACAGTGCTGCTATAAACATAGGTGTGCAGGTGCTCTTTGGAATTGAAGTTTCTGTGTCCTTTGGGTAAATACCTAGGAGTGGAATTGCTGGATCATATGGAAGCTCTATGTTTAGTAGGTCCAGAAATCTCCACACAGCTCTCCACAGTGGTTGGACCAGTTTGCACTCCCACCAACAGTGCAGGAGAGTTCCTTTTTCTCCACAACCTCGCCAACATTTGTTGTTGCTAGTTTTTTTAATATGTGCCATTCTCACTGGTGTAAGATGGTATCTCATGGTAGTTTTGATTTGCATTTCCCTGATTACAAGTGATGTTGAACATTTTTTCATATGCCTGTTGGCCATTTGCATTTCCTCTTCAGAGAAGTTTCTTTTAGCTCTTCTGCCCATTTTTTGACTGGGTTATTTTCTTTGTTGTTGTTGAGTCTCATCATCTCTTTGCAGATTTTTGTGATCAGTCCTTTATCATTAGTGTTGGGTGCAAAAATGTTCTCCCAGTCAGTTACACCCCAGTTCTTATATGCACAAATGAATTAAAATAAATCTTAAAAAAAAAGAATAATGTCAAAACCTGGAACAATTAAATGTTAATGAAAAATGTCACCAAGAGGATCTCCCAACAGAATTTAATTAACTGAAAGTGAATTTCATAAAATCTTTACTTTCTCATAACTTTTATGCAATTTTTTACTTAATTTTCTGAATTTAAATAAGTCTATATCATAACAATCCCCACTATTGCATGGGGAGAACATTTTTTTTAACACCCCACCCCCACTGGCTTATTTGGTCATGATTCAGTGATCTGAAAGAAAGAGTTGTCTTTTCTACCTGCCTGGGTCTATGCAACCTGATTACTATACAGAAATACTCTGGTTGAGGCCATTCTGAATCACCTTACATGATAAAAGTGCCTGTTTCTAGGCCTACCACCTCATACACTTGTCACAATAAAGCCTCAGCTTTGAACTTCATGAATCCTTGAGTTCAAATAGGACTTTAAGTGCTAAGTGAATAAACCTTATAATGGGTAGCAGAAAGGAGGAGGGTCTCCTAATCAAGGAATAATCAATGCTTACTTTGAATCACAGAAATCTGAATCTACAGTTTTATGATATTCTTTTCTATCAACTTTATTTCTAAGATGAGGGAACTGAAATTTAAAGAACTATTTGTGGCCTTTGTCTTTTACTTTGTCTTTTACTCAGTGTCCTCTCAGAGGTACAAAGCACACCATTTCTCAGAAAAGTGAGTGTGTTAGTTGATAGGTCTATAAAACACTTCTATACTTTATACCATATTGTTTCTTAAAGATTTTTTATTAACCCCAAGGAGGCAGATGCCTATAACAAGTGTTCGAGCTGTAGTTTTCAACTGTGAGTGTGTTATGGGATCATTTACAGAGTTTTAAAAATTCCAATGCTTATCCCTGATCCCAGCCCAAGATGGGTGGTTGGTCTCAGGCAGCAGAATTTTATGAAACTCCTCAGATGGTTGCAAACTGCAGATTTGACAGCCATTGCATTGGTGTCAAAACTATTAAGAAGAGGAGATAATTCTTCCATGCTTTCAGTAACAGCACAGGGTGTTAGACTACCATGTATCCCATAGATACTGGAAAAGCTTCTCCGTAAAATAATCTAAGCTAATAAACTGAGAAAAGGCTGAATGTTTATCTTCTTGTAGAATCCCTAAATATTTTAATGACAGCTACTTTCAAAATCGCAAAATAGGTTTTACTCAAGTTATCTGAACCTTGTCTGGACACAAAGATATTCAGACAAGGGAATTTGATTTCACTAAGAAATGATAATATTCAAGTTTTCCTCTAGATTCCACATTTTCCCATATTAATTTACCTCCTATCAGTATAACTTTGGGCCATTTTGACTCCCAAAGAAACCCCTCAGAATTTTAATTGGTCCATTTGTAACCTACACATCATCTGGGAACAGAGTTTGTTCTTGTTTATCAATATGCCCAAGCCAAATGGTACACTTTTGTTTGTGTTTAGTTCAGACCCTGCTGTTTCAGCATATGTTTCATAATCAAATAGTGCCCCCACACAGTCTCATAGGTAAACAGAAAACCTTGGGTGTCAGCTGCACATGAAACCATTCACTAGAAGGCATTCAGTTCCTGATCCATGAATCCCAAACAATGAACAGGTTTGAGTTTATCAGCAGGCAGCCTTGCCAAAGGGTCTGCAAGAATAACCAAATGGAAACCAGCAGACGATTCAGGAACACCTGCCTGATGCTTCTGTTGCTGGTTGCTTGCCCGAGTCAACCATTTCAATGAGAGCATGAGCTACAATTAGATCTCAAGATTTGACATGGTTGTTGAATTGTAATGGAAAGCCATATGCCTACTCAATTTGGGGAGAAAAATCATGTTGTGCTGAATTACATAGTGCTGGTTATGGCCTGATTTCCACAGAACTAACAAACTAAGTTCATTTACACGTTTTTCAGTTTGAGGACAATTGGAAGGCTTTTATGACCTACCCCTTATCAGACACCAGCCACCCTGTTAAAGCAAAATCCATAATATATTATTAAAAACAGTTATTTAAACTAAATTATTCTGATAATCTTAAATTTGAGAAATGTCTCATGAGGCAGTTGGGCCAAGTGCTTAATAGAGGTTTGAAATTCCAAGCAGGTACAATATCAAAGTGGTATGCTTTTATTTTTTCTACCTAGATATTTTTGCTCCACTCCTAACCTTATATTCAATGGATGGTTTATCTCTATGGAAGAGTTACAATCTAATTATAATTGTGTTCTTATATCTGAACAGATAGATTTCGTAGCAAACTTTCAACCACGACTTCCTTAAACAAATTAAGTTGTAAACACATTCTTAGTGATCTCTCTGTGGAAGACACAGTACTTACCAAACATTCCATATCCTTCACTGCATTTTCCAGACTGCCTTGTCTTTAGTTAGAGATCATGTGACTATTTTTAGAAAAATAAGTGAGAAAAATTGGTGCAAATCACTATTGAACAAGATGATTAAGAACAAGTGTGTGGCATTCACCACTTTCTTCCCTGGCACTATAATTTAAGAAGACATATACTTGGGATGGCATAGTTACAGGTTTGAGGAGAAGTATCCCACCAACAACAGATTAATGAGAAAAAGTAAAACTTATTGTGTTGTGGCAATATAAGTTTTGTGAGTTATGGCAAATAATATCAATTATTAGAACTAGTGTAGCTTTCCTGTCTCAAGAAGTAACATCAGCTTTATAGTTTATTGCTTTTAAAATTTTACTGGCATTTTTTTAATCCTCTATAAAATAAAAATTGTAGCCTCATACCAGGACTTGCCTTTTCACTCCCTTTAAGTATATAAAGCAGGTGGCAAATTCAATATTTCTGAAGGGCCTAATTGAATTCCTGGGGATATCTATCACATGTTCTTTGAATTCCCAAGATAGTATCAGACACATAGTAGATGTTCAATAAATGTCTGAGGGTATGATGGATGGATGGCAAAATTGAAGAGCATTCATGTATCAGTAAAAAATTCTAGTGAAAGCAGAACAATAATTCATTGTTTTAAAAATAAGAAACCCCAGGCTCTAAGTGCTGAGAGGGGCTTTGTCTTTCAAACATCTACTCATGTGTTAATTTTGAAATAAATTCTAACAGGCAGGATTAACTCAAAAGGCAATTTTAGATACAATGAAAGCTTAAGGCATTTAAAATCTAGTGTGATTCATTCAGAATTCCCTGAACTTCCTACTATAAATATTCAGATTAAATACAGAAATAAAGGAAAGAATTTACGTAAGAGGGACAGAAAGTAGCAATAGAACAAGAAAACAAAGAATATTGGGTTTAAATCCTGTTGTTTAATACTTATTTCCTGTTTGAATTCAGCAAGTTAAATTCTCTATATATAGTTTTCTTCTTTATAAAAACATAGGTGAAAAGTTATTTGGAGGTATGTAGAAATAAAATATTATGAGGAAAATACCTAGTCCTTAGTAGGAAAACTTTCTACACAGTAAAAGTCATCATTTACCTTTCACATTAGTGAAAATGGGAGTGGATAGAAGAACATAAAGTATAATAATATTCAATGTTGTTTTTTCCCCCTGTTACCGGTCATAAATACTCTCCCTCATACTGACTACCTATTTCATTGAGAAATAAGTCATAATCTTCTCACAATAACTCATCCCCAAGTTGTGATTATAATTTTCCCTGTTAGCTTCACTCTAGAGATGGCATAGTAAATTAAGGGATTAGCTCTTTTCTAGGACCATGTCTTGAAATGCAATCATTTGTCATTTCTTAGTCGGAATTGTATCTAACATACAACTAAAACTCAGAATTACTCAGACAAGATTTCCTGTGTCTGCTTAGTAAGAGTATATTACAGGTATACCCAAATTAAAATGAATTTGAGCACCCCCTCCACTATCACAGGAAGTTAACATATATGAGACTATATAAAACATCTGGTTTGTGTTCAAAAGTCAACCAATTTTTTTTTCCAAATCAATGTATGACTAATTTTTTTTTCTTTTCTTTTATTTTTATATTCCGCACACATTTTTAAATGCAACTTCCACATTATATTGCATTTTCCAGTGACTGATAGTCCCTTTATGATACAAAGCTAATTGTGATTTGTGAAAGAACATACATTTAGTCATAGTGAAATCTTGAGCTATTAATAAATTCACATAGCCTGTAAGTGCCAGAAGATTTGATTCTATAAAAGGCAGAAAAGTTCGTGCCATCTCTGTAGCAAAACTTATCTCTTAATCTAGAACACCATTTTTTTGTGACAGAATCTGCGAGTCCATCAGTAACATAATTAAAAGCTTTTAACCTTTTCTTTTTAACTATAGGGAGTGAAGGTGGTAAGATAGAGATCAGATGTGATGTCATACTTCCTATCACTTTCTTTCTCTAATTCTTATCAAGAGAATTTATTTTTCTAAGTTACAGAAATGATATAGCTTTCTATATTAGTAGGAAAGGTAGATACTAGCTTCTTGGAGTGACTCTAAATACAAGCCACTGTACCAGACCAATATCTGACTGGATCTCACAATTCAAGATATACAGTGATTCTAATACATAGAAGAAAGGGCACTAATTAGTGTCACATGCCCAAGAAATATTGGAAATAAATGATGTTCTTCTCAAACATCATGAGAGCGTTGATCTTTTCATGTTTTCTCCAAATAGGCTCCCTTTTTTGGTGAAAGGGCTAAAAGACCACAGTAGAGGATGGCTTATCCTCTCCAGTGGGAGAGGAATGGTAATAAATGGACATATAAGTATGTCCAGTTCTAAATGATGATTCAAAAATAACAGGGTTTAGGAAATGTCTCAATAATAGGAAACAGAAGATAATAAATAAGTTCACATAAGCAAATATATTGATTTGTCTCAAGACTAGAAAAGACCATCAGGCTGAGCTGACACATAGTGTGCTATGTCAACTACTTTCAGTTGCCTGTCCACATTTATCTTCTACCATTCTTCACCCTGGTCTTTGCCTCTTGAGGATAACCCTTTGGAGGGTATTAACCAGACTCTTTTGCCCCTTAGCTTCTATTTGTGTCCTTCAGTGGGAGAAAGGTAGGAAATATGCTAGAGAGAAGAGACAAAACTCTGGGTGTTTACTAACCTAATCCCTTTCTGCGGAGCAGTGGACAATTCATGTTGAGTTTTTCTATAGGGTCTCAGCTCCTGTAGGGTTGTGATCATCAGGTACAACTACAGTGACATCTATTGCTACAGCTTTCTCTGGATTTTGATAATGGTTCCTGCCTATTGTGCCTTTGAGATAGCCACTAAGTGCTTTCCATTGCCAATTGATTTTTCACTACCCTACATATACCTTTATGAATAATCCATTAACTTTTCCACTTTGTTCCCTTTGTCCTGTCCTATCTAACACATATGTCATGTCTGTCCTTTGGAGATCACTATGTCACACCGGACCCCATACTTGGTTTTTGCAATCAACTGAGGTGTGACAAATAACAGTTGAAATCCAGCTCCTGCCCCAGTGGTGAACCTGTGGGTACATCTACTCCATCTAAAGGGGTGAGTTTCAGTCACTTCCAAAAAAATCCCCTGGAACCGGTAATCTTCCTCTTCAAGTAGAAACACTCTACTTTAGGTGCCATGAATCAGGTCTAGTAATGTTGACTGAAGAAAGTGAAGTGTTACTAAGTGAGGGTTTTCACTAACAGTAAAAGGACCCCAAATCTTCAGGAAGCAGAGGGAGAAACTGTTTATTGCTATTTTTGATGCCTCCATTTAAAAAATAAGTCAATCATTCCTATATACCTCATTCTCTTAAAATTAAATGCCACATGGTCTGAAGTAATTCATAAATAAATTGTCTACTAGGCTCCCAAATTTTTCTCTAGTCTTCAATGATGTAGAACAGATATCTTGGTAATTTTCAACCACTATGTCAAAAATTTCTACTAAATCTCCCAGTTTTTTCCATATAAAATTTATTTCTTACACTATCCCAGAAACACATATTATGCAGTCAAATGCTTTATTTCTTATTGAAGAAGTTTATAAAATGTATTGATATAAAAATATAGATGATTTTGCATTCCTTATGCCCTCTAAATATTGAAGAGTTCTCATATCATGTAATTTTAGGGAAAATTCCTTGGTTAGTCTATGTTTTTTTTACATTTATTCCACAGAGCACTAGTGACCATTTTGACATTTCAAGTCTAAAATTTAAAACATTGCATCTTCTGATCTTTACCTAACCTATCTTTATCTTAAAATAATATACCCTCCACTTGCCATTCTATTTGCCAAAGTGGATCAGTTGCTTTCATCCTTCAATAATTTTAGACATTCCTTACTTTTAAAATAAATTGCTAAAGTTTTCAGAATTTTAAATTATAGTTTTGAAAGTTTTGATGCAATACATGTTATGTTTTAAATCCTCGATGCAATCTTACTTTAGATAAAGATTTATAAAAATGGTGCTTCCCTGATATATCCCATATTTTCTTCCCAATGCCTTATCAGAAATCTAATAGTCCCACAAGATTCAAAAATGACTTTTAAAAACATGATCAGAACAGAGCAACATCTATAATCTTGTCCATATTTATACTTTAGTGAACATATTGCTTATTTTTTTTCTGTTCTTCACTTTATAAAAAATAATAATTCTATAAGAAATGAGCAGAAAACTAAGAGTCATTTCTGATTCAATTTACTTGCAGGAAATATTTAGCTATAATGTCCTAGGAAATCAAACACAAAACATTATCATAGCAAAAAGAAAAAAAAAAACTAACTTGTAAATCATTTCCCCCCTAAACATCTATCATCTTGCCCTGGCATTCTAATCTTTCTTCCATATCTTAAAATATTTAATGAATAATCATATATGCAGATATTGTTTGGTACTAAGTCTCCCTCCCTTGCCTCTCTGAATACCATTACCTAGGTAAAAGACCATGAATCTTATTTCTAAACACCAAACTTCACAATTCTTAGTTCAGATTGTGCACCAAGACCTCATCAGAACTTATAGTGTAAGTGAACAGACAGCAATACTTTTCTACTCTTTAGATTTGTAAGAAGGAAACCCAGGACCTCCCTGGTGGTGCAGCGGGTTTTGAGCACAGTGTTGTGAAGCTGTCCACAGCCTCAGTAGGGCTGGTTCGATTCCCAGCCAGCCAGGGAGCTACCCACATGGTGTGGTAGATCTCTCTTGTCTTGCCTGCTGCTCCCCTCAGCAGTGTCTTCAGTCAGTCTGCCTGTACTGCTCCCTGCTGTGTCTCTGGTGGATTATCTCACCCTCCGGTGCCTCTGGCCTGTACCCCAGTGCTTGTATAAATAAATAAATCTTAAAAAAAGGAAGTCCAGTAGTAGACAAGTTTCAAAATAAAGAATATCCTGAGGATATTTTCTGATTCAATTTACAGTTGCAACATATTCAGACAAGTTAGAGGTTATACTAACATGTGGATACTTCACTGAACTGAACCTCAAAAACTTTAGAGCTTTGCCCATCAATAAGGTAGTCTCCCTAGGAAATTTTATTTTTAACTGTTTTCTCTTTGAAGTTGCATACTTGATTTTTCCAAAGTTGTAGAAACATCATAAAATTGAGTTGTTTGCAACTTATTTCCCCAGTGAAAATTCAATTACTAATGTTGTAGCTCTTGAAGAATGTGTTTGATGTTTAAAAAAAAAAATTAAGGAAATGAGAAAACAGACAAACAATTTCAAAGTTTCCCGTTAAGTTGAGATGGAAGGTCTCATAATTAACAGATCAAGCCCGTTTTCTCCCCTATAATGACTTGAATTTTATCTACATGAGTTTTAGTGTTACATATTCAAGTATGTTTATAATCAAAAAGTACTTCTACTAAAATAGAATAGATTACAGTTGTGTGATACAGTATCTGGTGGTATCTAGATAGTCCAATTGCAGATTTTATCAAATACCCAAGTTTTCATGAAAAAGCTAGCTTGTAAGTTAAGAAAGATATTCTTATAGTTACTATCAAAAGTAAAACGGGGTATACCCAAATGAAATTTTCATAAATGTCCAAAATCTCTTAAGATTATCTTTACAGGGCCTCCCCGGTGGCGCAGCAGTTGAGCGCTGGGTTGCAAAGCTGCCTACAGCCTCTGCAGTGCCGGTTCGATCCCCGGCTGCCAGGCGAGGGTCTCACATGGCACGCAGACCTCTCCTGCCACCCGCTGCTCCCCTCTGCAGTGTACTTTGTCATTCTGCCTTCTCTGCTCTCCCCTCTGGCTCTGGTGAATTCTCTCACCCTCCCATGCTTCTGACTGTACCCAGTGCTTGTATAAATAAATAAATAAATCTTTAAAAAAAAAAAAAAAGAAAACACAGGAAGATTGAACTTATGAAAAAAAGATTATCTTTACAAAAACAAACAAAAAAACCCCTAAAATCCCATAAACCCTGGGAGCCAAAAACAACAAAATGAATAATATTAAAGATACTGAGCAGACAATATACCAAGTTCTCTGCACACTAAAAGAGCTAGGATATTCATTTAAGGGAATGATAAACCTCCCTTGGCACTGCTATCAGTGTGTCCCAGGTTTTATTTGACATCTGAGCAGTTGAATATATATACTGAAGCCTTGCTTGCCTGTATCAAAAAGTTTAGTCTCAAATAGCATCAAGTTGGGTTCTAGGCATAGAAATAGAAACCTCTGTGAAAAGTCAATTCATAGAAAGTATTCACAAGTAATGGCAAATCCAAGAAGTCAAGTGGAAATGGTAAAGAAACCCAGAGATTAGTTACATCAGGAAGAAGCCATCACCCACAAGCTAAAGAGCGAAAGTAGTATCACTGAAACACAGAAATTGCACAGTGGGAAATGAATGCAGGAGGCGATGCATGCAATTTCTTGGCCACCATTTAATGCAACAGTAAAGGAGAAAGGAGGAATCAGACTCTCTTCTGCTGCACTCAAGATTTCACATTTTGTTCTCACTAGCCAAACCCAGGTGGGAATCTGTTACAGTCATGAGAACTTGTGAAGCCAAGCCTGCTGGATTCTCCACTTCTAGTAACCAGAGATATGGGGCCACAGAGGTCTTTCTTAGAATTAGTTGGCCACAAGTGGCACAACTGTATGACTCAGTGGTTACTCTAGGTTCCAGAGTGTGTGGGCTTTAGGCAGCCCCAGTTCCATTGTGAGACTGTATTACTCGAGTTTTTTTTTTTTTTCCCCCCTAGTGGTAACACTCACTAGCCATAATCTCAATTCTGCTGCTCCTAAAGCACACCAGATGAGCATTATTTCCCAGTAAAAGCAGTTGTTCCATATGTCTCTCTTCTCAAGTAAATTGTCACCTGTCCTGGCCTCTTGTGAGGTCTTCTAGGAATTTCCCTGAAGTGTTCCCTGGGTCAGCAGCTGCCATGCCATGCAATCTCAATCAGCTTCTTCTTCACTCATACTTCCACACAGAACTGCTATTTCTTTTAGTACAATCAAGTTCCCTTTAATGTTTGTCAATTCATCATGTCTGAGTATATCTAAACTCCATTTATGGATAGAAATCAAATTCTTTCCTACCAAAAGGCTGTGCCACTTATCACTCAAGAAATATCCCTATGTACCACTCAAGAATATCCCTCTAACAGTTTCTACATTTCGAGAACACAGTAGGTCATTTAGGTTCCTAGTAATGGAGAAGAGTGTTATTACCTTTTTAGTTTACAGTGGCCCTTTCAGAATAATTGTCTGAGTTTGAGCCACTGTAGCAAATTTACCAGAGACTGGATGCTTATATGCAACATAAATTTATTTCTCATAGTTCTGGAGGCTGGGAATTTCAAGCTCAAGGTATTGATTCATTCTGTGTATGCGGTGAGTCCTCTTCCTAATTCATAGGTGACTGCTATTCACTGTGTCACCTCATGGTAGAGGGAAGAAGGGAGTTCTTCAGAGTTTCTTTTAATAACAGCAATGATTCCCTTCCTGACAGTCTACCCTTGTGACCTGATTACTTTCCTGAGGCCCCACATTCAACTATCATATGGGGGTTTGGATTTTAACTTATGAATTTTGTAGGAACATAACCATTCAGTCCATTGAGTAGCCTATCATGGAAGTTTGAAATATAAAATCTCTGGGGCAGAATCAGGCCTCCCCAGATCAAACTGACATAGAGGACCGTGAAGTTTTCACACTATACAACTCTAAGGTGCCAATGCTGCCCCAGGAATCATGCATCAAGTTGACCCTACCTATGCACACATGTGTTAAATAAATACTTATTATAAATGAGTCAATAAGGCTATCAAATCCTTATAATATAGAGCACTGCAAATATCATTACATGGAAATAGGTTTTATGGAAAAGTGGATATTGGTAAATTATCCTAAGAATTTTGCTGGTTAAAAAATTGCAGATTGCTTGAATAATAATAGGAAATGAAATTGCCAGAGGAATGCTATTAATGAATTAGGATCCACATACTCTACTCAATTAAATTATATAAAAAGGCATGTTGAACATAATGAAGCATCATCTAATTAGAAGGTTCAAAAGGACTTTGAAAATCAGCGATATCATGGAACCTTTTGCCTTAGGACACTGTCATCACAAGTGTCCTTCCTGCCCAAAATGATCATTAGTTTTTGCCCTAAATTGAAGTGATATGGGTATGTTAGATATTTCCTCCCCTCCCTCTCAAGAAGCAGAAGAATTTTTCACCTTCTTTATTCTCTGCTGGCACACTATGAATGGCCTTCAGTCCTATATAAACTTGTCACATGCATCTAATCTTGTTTTTCTTTCTGAGCTTTTATTTCTTACACATGATACTTATCTTTTGAGATTTTAGTCTCAGCTGAGTCTATTTTTGTCTAGGAGCTCCCCCCTATTTGCTCTTCTATCATCATAGTCCCTAAATACAGGCTGAACATGGTAACACTGAACATACCTGTGTACACTTGCAGATGGAGAGATGTGGGAAGTTTGCAGTGTTACTACAGAATTGCCAATTTTCCACTGGCCAAGAGAAGTCATATATGTTGTCTAATTTTAGAACAGACATAAATAACTAATAAAATCAACATTGTGTAGTCATGGCCCTTAGCCTCTAAAGGGATGAAACTTTTCACCACATCCCAGAACTGAACAGACACAACTATACGTATTCACAGTCTTTAATCCTTGTCAACACAATAATTGATGCTAAAATATTTGCCCAACAGCCTGGAGGAGTAAGTGCTCTGACCACCTCCATCTCTGGCCAGTTTTGGGATTGTGCATTATGAGGTTTTTGATTTTTTTCCCCACAATTTAGAATTTGGAGGCCAGTTTTACTACCCCTAATGTTAAAGTTTTGGGGACTTCAGCCATTGCTAAGTGATTTACTAATTTTTGCTTAAGAACTAAAAGGAACATAAGACATCTTAATAAATTCAGCATTAAAAATAACTAAAACACATTTGAATTAATATTTCTAAATTACCAACAAAACACTTATTTACATATACAAGTCCAATAGCACAATAGAAGAAACTCCTAAATTAAATCTGATTAATTTTGCTATTGCTTTGCAATTCTCTTGATATCTAAATATACTTTTTTTTAACCTCTCACTCATGATTTAGTTCCCCCTCTGAGAAAATTAAAATTTCCTTTAATTTTAATCATGCCTCTGTGGTGTGGTACAGAGAAAAAGTTTTCTTTCTTTGAGCAGAGGCTTTCCTGGCTGACCATTTTCAAGCTCCTGGCTCCCTCTTTTAATGTTTTTTCTTTGACAACATTTCAGCTGTGAAGTGTTGCAGAATCTAAGTCTCCTATCTTCCTGAGTCCCTTCTTCCATGTGGAACCAATCATACCTCTTGGGCCAAAAGAACTCCTTTTATCCATTCTATCCTAGATATTCAAAATTCTATTAGACACCAGAATAGGATTTAAAAACGTGTGTATGAAAAAATGATCCTGATGTCATAATATATTTCTAAGGGGCAAGAGACAGACAGACAGACACAGAGAGACACACACACAGAGAGAGAAGCTTTATCAAGTAATTGACTTTGGGATTATGGGTTATGTTTTATATCTTCTATGTTTTTCTGAGTTTTTCAGATAATACACCATTATATATACTTAGATTCTTATCAGAAGAAATCGGCATTCATGTGTTTTTTTCCCTTTACAGTATGTGATTATGTGAATGGGCACACATTTATATGGCAAGAAGTTGAGTAAAAGAAGAGGTGGAGGGGATGAGAAGGGAATATCTCTCTCCATTACTTCAAGTCAATATGTTTCAATTGTTAAAAAGCAGAGACTTTCATGAAGTGTTGAGAAGGGGATCTGAAGAAGAAAGATAAAGCAACATATCTTCTTGAAGAATATTGGGGACCAAAGATTTTTAAAAGCTAAACAGCTTTATGTTGAAGTGTCTATTCTTCTCTTAAACCATCAGACTTTTATTAAAGATTTATTTATTTATGCATACAAGAGCTGGGGTACCGGCCAGAGATGCAGGGGGGTGAGAGGATTCGCCAGAGACAGAGTGGGGAACAGAACAGTCAGATTGACTGAAATACACTGCTGAGGGGAGCAGCGGGTGAGACAGATGTCTGCTGCACCATGTGCATAGCTCCCTGACTGGCCGGGGATTGAACTCATGCTCCACAGGTTGTGGATTGCTTCATAATGTGGTGCTTAACCCCTTCCGTCACCAGGGAAGCCCCCTGGCAGTCTTTCTTTTCCCCCTCTGGACATCCAGCACATTTTCCCAAACATAAAAAAGAATACTAATTTACATTTATAATATAAGTCACATTTCTAGTATCATTAGCTTTATAAGACTGAATTTCTTTTCAGTGTATGCTTTTAAGGGATTTTCCGTATTCTTCAGTATGAGCATATCATAGAATTAAGTTGTATTTCACTTACTTCTCAAAACATGAATGCTTAATTTTATAATAGAAATCAATAGAAAACTAAAATTTACTACACACACAGTTTAAAGTATAGATACATCAATGGTCAATATGCATGTGCTTGATATGCATATTATTTCATTTCTATGCAGGTAAAGCATAGCTGTATTTAATTTCTTAAGAAATATAAGTACATAAAAGTACAGTGATTACATTCTCCAAATAAAACTTAAGGATGCACAGTCTGGCAAAAATCGAGGCCAAAGGACACACTTCATGGAATTGTACCTGCCTTGGGAAAATGAAGAAATATGTACCAATAGGTGTCCTGTGAGTGGTATGTCCATGGAATGACCTTTCTCCACATAGCTGTAATTCTTCAGTGAAATAAATTTTGCTTTTCCACTCCAAATTAAGAAAGTTTAAAAAAAGATACAACAATACAACTTCTGGTTTTTATCGCAGTGGTTTTCATTATTTTCAAGGCGAAAGTTTTCCAAGTTGTAGCTGCTAAATTGTTTGTTTTTGAAACTGTTTGATCAATACTTTTGCTGGATTATATTATCCCTGGTGGAAGGTATGATGTATACAACTCTACTGCACCCCAGTGCACGGGGGTCCTAGCACTAGCATATAATCTGAACGGGTTTGATTGCATAAAAAAGAGGAACATGACATAATAAATATCCCCAATGTGAAGATTATGGTTTTAGATTTTTGGATTTAAATTCTTGCTCCATTAGCTATATCATCCTGGTTATATTATTTAAATATTCTAAGCCTTAGTTTACTTTCCTATTAAGAGAAAATCATAGCCCTAATTTTATATGGTCAATGTAAGGAATAGAAGGCATAATTTATTTAAGATATAAAACAAAGGACCTAGAATAGACAAGCATCCAAACATGTTTATAGTTATTTCTGTGGTGATGTAGGCTGTGCTTAGGGTAGTCAACTTACATCAAATTGAGAAATGATATTGAGTGAATATTCAAGAGTTTAGAACTCTAAATGATTCCATTAATCAGTCATAAATTTAAATCAGTAATAAATTTAAAACTATGTTGTCATATTCTTTAAAAACTGAGTTTGTAAAATTTGAATATATACTGAACCCACTGAATATATATTTATATATATTATATATAAATCTGATTGATAATTGAGCAAGAAAACTCCCCCCGATAACAGAACCTTCAGTTTGTCTTTATGTGCCCTGCATAGCGTAATAAACATTATATTGGGAGATGGATTTAGCTTAAATTTGAACATTTTCCACATGTTTCTAAGCACACTCAGCTCAGTGGTATTTTTATTTGCCAGTGTACTGCCCTAACTGTAGCCAGAATTCATAGAAACTGTACTGAAGCATCGTTCCTGCCGTCATTAACATTTATTGAGTCCATCTTTTGTAGAGAGCTGGATACAGCGCTGCATTTTTCTCTTTACCCTTTATGAAAATTCACTGCTGGTGCTACAGTCACTTTGCCTGGGAGCACATGTATACTGTGACTGTGTTGTATTTCCTCTCCTCCAGACTCCTCCCAATCAACTGATCTTGACAGTGAAATTCCTACCTGGGAGTTGAGGTGTTCATCTGGATTGAAGTTTGATGTTCACCCATCACTCCCCTGTAGGCACTGACAGTCTCAGACTTTCATCTGCCAGTTCTCCCTTCCTCCTAGCAGACACAAGCAGATCAACATATTCCCAAGAGACTGATGTCTTTAGTTGCTGAAACAACTCGGTGCTTATTACCTGACAGTATTCTATAGTGAAACTTATTTATTTTCAAGTGCTACCTGCTGGATATCTTCATGAGATACATGTGTCATTTTTGAGGGGGCCCCCAAGGGGACAACAGCTCCAGGTTTCTCAGGTAGCCTGAAGCTGTCAAGACTTACCAAGAGAAATTTGGTGCTGGCCTGTCTCCCTTTTTAGACTCCAAATTCAGAACCAGTTTCCTCTGTAAAGAGTATTGCAAACTATGAGGAGTGATATGGCATAGTTGGGGACCATCTCTGGGGAGCACTAACAATGAAAAATTTTTGGTCCTGAATGATGTAAGGTAGCTGTCTACACAGACTTAAATCTCAGGATAATTGTCCTTCTTCATTTCTTTGTGACAGAGTCTTGGCCTCAGCAGCAGAGCGTGTCACTCTAGCAACTTCTGCCACTTTGTTGTGGTGATTGTGAATTGATGCTTGACACTGATAAGGTCTAATTTCCCAGTGGACTTTGGAGAAGGGTCTGACAGTGGTGTGGATCGTTCTTGTATGCAGGAGCTATTTATATAATTTTCCTTTCTGTTCAAGGAGAACACTATAGGCAGTTGTTCTTGGTGTGTGTGTGTGTATGTGTGTGTAAATGTGGATGTGTTTTTATTAATCACTTTAATTTTTCTCCAGAAACACATGTCATGTTAATGTCAGGCAACAGTGTATAGAATGGGGCAAGAAGACTGGGCTGGAAAGGGAAAATAGGTCAGCAAGTGAAAATCCTGTCTGTAGCTTATGGACCTTCAGATTACAAAGGATTCTCATTTGACTTGAGTAATACCTCTTTGAGGTATATAAGAAATATAATGTTGTCAAATCAGTTCTATGTTCATATGTGGGAAGTGAAAATTAGAGATTTGGTCACATACTGTCAAGATCTGATGAAACTTGGATACAAAGCCAGCTCACTCTGATTCCTACATTTATGGTCCAAACCACACTACCCTCAGAGATCTTATAATTTGTTTGGCAAGGGGGTGGGGGGGAAATGTACAGAATATACAGAAATAACAATCTAAGGTATTACAAATATTGGAGAAGAAATATGTAGAAGGTATAATGGGGCAACAAAAGACAATAATTCAATTAGATGTGGGGCAGGTGGGATCAAGGAAGATTCAAATAATCAAACACTCATTTGAAAGTTCCTTGATCTAAAAGAGAATTTTGGCATTTGTCAAGGTTCATAAAACTATGATCCAGCATAAAAAATTGCTTTGGTTAAAGACTAATGAAGAATCTGCATTCAACATTATTGTAATAAACTTTGTGAAATCTTTTCTATAATGGTTGAATGTAATTGTTGCAATGGGTTGTGAGGCATTATGATGGATTCTAACAAAAATGAGAATTTGCACATCCATTATGACTTTCAAGAATGATGAATTTTAAACTACATAGAAATGGGACAGTCAATTGAAAGAAGATTGCCAGACAACATTAGAGATATTCATGGTCTTTGTTACAAGCAATGAAGAAGCAGGTTCCAGTTGGGCAGTGTGTGTAGGCTGACCTGGTAGCTATAGTCCCTATTTCTAATTGTGAAGCATCCCCCTCCAGAGAGAAAATCCATAGATTTTTAGCATTTCAATGGTCTGTTGAGTCTGATCAGTTTGTAACAGGGGGTTAAGAAGCATATTCAATCAAGCATAGCTGATATATTGTTCTCTAGATACCCCTATAGATTTTGAAGGGTGCTATTAATTGCAAAATGTCTGTTTATATCAGTAGGTTCTCATTTTAGTTGGTAGAGAAACCATCAAACTGAAACTGAGGGTCTATACAAATACTGAGCAGAAGAGCTTAGGAACTTGTGATGTAGTATCTAAGAATCAAAGTAGAGTCTGGAATTTTTTTTTTTAAGATTTATTTTTATTTATTTATATAAGCACTGGATACAGTCAGAAGTGTGGGAGGGTGAGAGAATTCACCAGAGCCAGAGAATTCACCAGAGCAGAGCAGGCAGAAGGACAGAAGTACACTGCTGAGGGGAGCAGTGGGCAGCAGGAGAGGTCTGCGTCCCATGTGGGACCCTCCTCCGGTGGCCAGGAGCAGCCGGGGATCAAACTGGCGCTGCAGAGGCTGCTGGCAGCTTTGCAACCCAGCGCTCAACCGCTGCGCCACCAGGGAGGCCCGAGTCTGGAAATTTTTTAATGTATGTGTATCCTTATAGTCAATGGAATTTAAATTAAATTGCTTTAAATTGGAGGACTTATTGAAAAAGATTGCAAAATATCTGAGAGCCAATCACATGATCCATGGGGTTAAAAATCTCATATGTATATAATTCCTTCTGTTACAGTGATGTCCCTCCAAACTAATTTGTGATCTTCTCTCTCAAACAAGGATGGGTCTGTCTCCCTGAACTATCCTACTTACCTGCTTTTAGCTTCCTGTCCTTCAGACTCAAATGCTTAAATGTATCAACATTTGTTTATCCTGCCTTTGAGAGTTGCAAGTCCATTCAATGTCCCTAACATTTGATACATCCCATAGGCTTCTCACTTCAAGTCTCAGTCCCTTTATTTGTGAGGTTATAATCATCTTGTCTATGACTCATTGCCTTCACACTCACCATCTGTGGCCTGAGCCAATGTACATTAACCTGCCTAATAAGAAAACACTGATTGCTTAAAAACAACCCCAAAACCCAAACAAACAACAATTTCAAAAAGCTAATATTTCCTTATGATAGATGTGTGAAGTTCAATCTCATAGAGTTCAGAAACCTCTCAAAAGTAAACCAAAATTCCCCTTCCAATTTCATTTTTTTAAAAGATTTCTTTATTTATATAAGAACTGGGGTACAGGCCAGATTCTCAGGAGGGTGAGAGGATTCACCAGAGACACAGTGGGGAACAGAACAGGCAGACTACAGAAATACACTGTTGAGGAGAGCAACGGGCGAGACAGGAGAGGTCTGCAGCACCATGTGGGACCCTCGCCAGCCGCCCGGGATCGAACCAGTGCTGCAGAGGCTGCAGACAGCTTCACAGCGCTGCGCTCAACCACCTGCGTCACTAGGGGAGGGCCTCTAGTTTCATTTTTTTACTATATTTTTGCCATATGCCTTAGACAATACCCACAGCAAAACTCTTCTCTGACTTGTACCTGGACCTCATTCTTAGATTGTCTCCTCACTATATTATCCTTAGTTAGAACATTTTATGAACCTATAAAACATTAATTAATGGTCAAATAAAGTGCTACCTACTAAAAGTGGCATCAGAACATAGCAGTTACTTTTGAGATAGAATATATCCTAATGAGGAGTTCAGTTTCTGTATCTGTTATTTCCTAGCTATATGACCTTGAACAAATTAGTTTACTTTTCTGAATCTATTCATATTACTAATCTATAAATTGGAAATAATGACAGTAGGATTGTTGTGAGAACAAAGCTACTTGTTTTATGGAAACTGTTTCATACAATGCACACAATAAACACAGAGTAAGCACTATGTTAACATAACTATTACTGTAAAATTAGAACACTTCCAAATTTTCCTTTTGGGAATCTCATGGACAACCACTTACTCCTTTTTTTTGACACCATGATCTTCACAGATTAAAGTGAAAGCATGAAAACTAGAATTTTACACACACACACATACACACACACACACACACACACACTGCTATTTTCATGGAATTTTACCGTATCTTTTGAAATTCATTCATGAAATCCAGTTCTCTCAGCTCCTTTTCATAATTGGGAATATGAGTGATAGGATTTGACTTATTAAAGTTGGTTTATCCATTCATTAAATTATTTACTAAACATGATGGAATAATATATTAGTTCCCTATTGCTGCTGAAGCATGTTGCCACAAATTTAGAACAATACAAATTCATAATCTTACAGTTCTGGAAACCATAAGTCTGAAATGGGTCTCATAAAGCTAAAATTAAGTTGTCATAACGGCCACATTACTTCTTGGAGACTTCAGGGAATAATCCATTTTCTTGCCTTTCCTTGCTTCTAGAGATAGCTCACAATTCTTGGTTCATGGAAAATGAAGCCAAAAATGTCCTCTCTAATCTTTCTTACATCATAGAATTCTAACATTGATTCTTCTATATTTAAATAGATTTTTATTAGATTGAACCTATTCAAATATACCCAGTATATTCCCCATATATTAATATCAGCTGATTAGCAAGCCTAGCTGCATTTGCAACTTTAATTTACTATTTCCATGTAACAACATTTTCAAAGGTTATAAGGGTCAGAATGTGGACATCTTTGGGTAGTTATTATGAGATAGCATCTTCTTTTTAATAATTTAAAAACCAGAAGAAAAACAATACCACTATGCAATTAAGTACTAAATTAGAAGATATCTGGGAAAATTTTCAACATTTGTAGGACATCTCTTTCCTATTAAAAAGTATGTTATTCAGATTAATTTCTTTGCTGGATATCATAGTCTTTTATTATATACCTAAAATTATATACACTCACCAGATAAATATAATTGTACAGAGTATGTAATGCATTTAATAATACTATTAAATGTTGGCATATGTAAAGAGAAGACAAATATTAATGTATGAGGAAGAAAAGGACAACATCAGAATCAGAGAAGTGCTATGAACTAAATGGTTAAGGACTAAATCTGATATTAATCAAAGGCACAATATGATATATACAAACGTTTTTATCTGTTAATTTTCTTCTTTTCAAAAAGTGAATTCTAGTAATAAGAATGTGTAAGGGATTTTGTGCCCCTTTATGTCTTCTTTTCTTTTTCTTCCTAGGTATTACTGAATGCTTCATTTTCCACAGCATACCTTATTAAAAATTTCTTTGTAAAAGTGCAGTGTACTCAGAAACCTTCAGACACATTTGCTGCCTATGAAATGAGGATGCGAATATTTGTATCTATCCTCTTTGAGGCATGAGGATGGATGGCAAAAATCACTTGTAAAATACTTTAGATATCTTGGAAAAGGAGTCTATCAAAATGGAAATTATTATCATAGGAAGTCATAACAGTCTTCCAACTGTCATTGTTAAAGTGGAAAATGGTGATTCATTCTACTTTCCTTCTCCTTTGTCCCAATGGATGGAAATCAGCTTATTAGTTCCTTAGTGTAACTGACAGTCTCTCCTTTATAAAACCCATTCCCAATTCACATTTCCACTGAAATTTTAATCCAGTGAATTATACTTTCTCCCTTCTATTGCCAATTCAAAAATCATTCTTTGGTGACTGTTCTGTCTCCTAGTTCTCCTTCAGCAATTAGAATTACTTGGAGAAAAAAAAAACTTGTAGAGTCCTCAATGGACATTTCAGCCTGGGAGAAGAGTGAAGAGTGCAGAGGGGCCCCAAAGGATTATGTTGGAGGCTATGTGTGCCTTGGTGGTGGGTGTGGCGTGGTAACATACACCTAAAGGGTATGTTCCTGTATCTCTAAATCATATGAAACATTTTAAACCAATGTAACCTTAATAAAAATAAAAAAAGAGGTAGGAGGGGCTTGATCTACAGATCTACAGCAATATGATCCCAGAGAATGACCCTTCATTTCCATGCTAGCCAGAAAGAAGGATGATCTTTCTATTTGGGCTAAAGTCCGTTTCACAATCACCAAGTCCTCATTTACATAGATCCTAAATGTTACAGACATCATGTGGGTATTTAATCTCTTATTTGATTTAGAAATTCTCACTAAAGAAAGTCACTTGTCTGCTCTTTGATTTAGAGGTGAACTCCTTTCAGTATTTCTTGTATAAGAGGTCTGGTTGGTATAGTCCCTCAGCTTCTGTTTCTCTAAGAAAACTTATTTCTCCCTTTTATCTGATGAAAAGTTGTGCAGGATATAGTACTCTTGGCTGACAATTTTTATCATCATTTTGACTATATCATTTCATAGGGTTTCCTACAATTTTTAAAGAATATTGCTCTATTTAAATGTTGGGTTCATTTTTCTTGAGAAAATTATTCAATTTTATATTTTTCACAAAACGATCAATACCTTACAGATTTGTATATTATTATATAAATGGTTTTAATATTGTTAACCCTTCAATCATTTTTCATTGATTGAATCACTTGCTCTCTTCAAAACAGTTTCTCAGATTTTAACATAGATATTCCTCCTTTTCTTTCCTTAAATCCTTTATATATAAGAAGTTGTATCATATGCTATATTTCTTTTTGTTTGTTTGTTTTAGAGATTTATTTTATTTATACAAGAACCAGGGTACAAGCCAGATGTGTGGGAGGGTGAGAGGATTCACCATGAACAGAGTGGGGAACAAAACAGGAAGACTGATGAAATATACTGCCGAGGGGAGCAGCGGGTGATACAGAAAGAAAGAAAGGGGGTTGCTCTGAGGCCAGCAGGGATCGAACTGGAACTGCAGAGGCTGTGGACAGCTGCACAGCACTGCTCTCAACCACCTGCACCACCAGGGAGGCCCATATGCTATCATTTCATGTGCTAATTATGACTTTTTAAAATATATTCATTATGGAAGCTTGCATCCACCATAGATCTCAGGAAAACCATGCCATTTTCTACTACTACTTTGAATTCATTATTTTAAAGATCTCTATATAGATGACACACCTTAATTATTAACACATACATACATCAGAATTTCTACATGCACTTTCCTCTTACAGTTTCCTCATCTCTTCGCCCTTGGTTTGATTTCCCCCCCTCCTGTTTGAAAACCTTCTAGCAGAATCTATTCATATTGCCCACATAACCTTCCAATCTCACAATTTCTGTGGACCTGGAAATGTCCAAACTGCTTCTGCATGTGTGCAAACCTATTTTCTGGAGCTCTGGAAGGCAATTTGTGTCTGGCCAGAAGTGCCCAGTAATTAGCAACCTCACCAGCAACCTTCAACCAAGGACTCTGTTTAATTGGTCTATAATTAACCTAGCTCTCTTGCCTTTTGGATGGGATAATTCTGAAGTATGTTTCCCAATTTTCCTTAGAATTAAGGTGTAGTCACTCACTGGGCTTCTCTTTCTTGCATCATTCTTTACTCTTGACCTCTTCCAAAAATAACTTTGTTCTAGGAATCCTTGTCCAAGTGTTCATTTCTTAAGGATTTGAAACTACAACAAAGATCAGTCTCCTATTTCTGATCATCCAAATCTAGCATAGTCTTTATAGCTAAAATTAAATCACCTTTTTTTTTCCTTCAAGTCTTTCTATGGTCATCTAAACCGTTCTATATTTCCTTTCTGATTCCCTAAAATATCAATTGTTTTTACTGCATAATTCATTCAATCATAATGCTATAGGTTAGTCAGAGTGCTTGGAACTACAGAATCTGTTGATACTTTTGGCTTATTATGTCTTTTCATGTGGATATAGTCTATTTTCCCACTGATATTTTAAGGCTCTTTATAGAACACTTGTACACTTGCACTTCACTTGATGACTGGTCACTAAACATGTTAATTTTATGAATTGTATAAAATTGAACTATATTAAATGTGCACCAAAAATTAAAGAAAGGGATTTTAGTACAAAATTCTTATTAAAAAGACAGATAGCATAACCCGTCCACTCCAAGGCATATTTTGTTCCAAATACTATGTTTCTATTTGTCAGCATTTATTGCATTTCAAATTTTGCAAATATTTTATTGAAAAAATAGCAATATTAAAAATAGGCGTTTTCCATATGTATCTATTTTGAGCACTAAACTAGTAATTTACCTCTTTATATATAAATATATAAATATATATATACACACACATATCACATCATTGTTCATTTATGTACAATGTATACTTTCTCCTCTCAGTTGTAGCCCTATAAAATTCCCACCACCAATTCATTTGTAAACCATCACCATAGTCCCTTGTGTTCTTCCCTCCCCTATTTTGATCCCTCTGCCTCCCCTCTCCTGTAGAATGTCTCTAATTTATAGTTTCCTGCTATTTATTATTATTATTATTTTTTTTCCTGATCCCTTATGTGGCTCCGCTGTGTAAAATAGTGATTTACCTCTTTGACTCATTGGACATTCTGATTAAGTTTATAAAACCCCCCTTCCAAACAAAACTTCATTCTTTCAACCATCTAAATAGTAAGCAGTGCGTGCTATAGGTGGCAAATAGGGAATCTTACACTTCAAAGTATAACTTGACAAAATAAAGCATAAGGCAAGTACTGGAAGGAGCATAGCATTTGTAGTATGGCAAAGAACTGAGTTTTCAGATGATCAGGGTGGGAAAGAACACCTGGTATATTTTATGTCTACTGCCTTTCTTAGCCCAGATTAAAAAACAACAACAACAAAAGAAATTAGTATATCCATTTCAGCACAACATATGCATTTGGAGTTAATTGTGGATAGAATTAGTAGAAGGAAGTAAGAACCAAAGTATATGTTATGAAATCATCTTAGCACTGATTAAACATTTTAACTACACATGCTTTTTTTTTTTTTTTAGGAAGAAGAAAAATGGTGTACAATTAGTAAAATGTGTTATTTTTGCAGGAAGAAATGTTAAAATCATTAAGTCTGGATGAGAACTACACCTCTCTGCAAATTGATCTTCTCCATCAAATAGACATGATGCGCAGTGTTACAAGATTGTGATTCATGTGTGAGGGCAGTATTGATGCTACTAAAATACCATTCAACCTGGGGTAATATAGCAACACATTGGATATTAAAGACCTAGAAGAGATCCTGAATCGAATTTCCAATAAACAGTCCCCTAAGACATCCAATTCTGCCATTGAGCAAGTTTAAAAAAATGTGAAGGATGTCAACAGTAGTAATATTGAGATGCATTAACTGTAAAATTGTACTGGTGCACATAATGCCATAGGACTAATCACGCTTTGCAATTAAATAGCACTTATCTTCCTAGGAGTTCAAAGTGCTTCCCAATACAATATTGAACAACCTTCTGATGCAAAGAGGGGAATAAAGCTTCCATAAAGCCATGGAGAAAAGAAGGTATTTTTTCCTCATACCACTGCTTCTCATAAGGACATTGCTTCTCATCAAAAATGACAAGGGCAGGCCTCCCGGTGGCGCAGCGATTGAGCACTGGGTTGCAAAGCTGCCCGCAGCCTCTGCAGCGCCAGTTCTATCCTCAGCTGCTGGGTGAGGGTCCCACATGGCGCTCAGACCTCTCCTGCCACGCCCGCTGCTCCCCTCAGCAGTGTACTTCGGTCCTTCTCCCTGCTCTGCTCCCCGCTCTGGCTCTGGTGAATTCTCTCACCCTCCTGCGCTTCTGACTGTACCCAGTGCTTAAATGAATGAATGAATGAATAAATGAATGAATAAATAAATAAATAAATAAATAAATATTTTTAAAAATGAAAAGGGCCACATTTATCAAAATTATGACCCACCTGGCAAAGATTTTGTCTCTGATAGAGACAATTTGGAATGCAATGAAAAGAAGCATGGGGTAACTTTAAAGTCTCAAGCAACATATTGTTGGTCTACACTAACTGTGTGAATAACAAAGTCTGCTTTTCTAACTGCCTTTTGTCCACTCATCTTTTCACTGAAGACATCACATATGACATATGTGTGCAAGTACTACTATTCAATTGAAGATCCATTTATTCTTGTTTTGAACTGGATTATTATTACTATTTAGGATATGGATGTACATAGTTTATGTTATTCAAAGACTTTCAACTTTACAAAGAAAAAAATGTTATTGAACTAGTATTCCCGCTAAACACTATACTGTTGCCTTATCAATCTCACTAGGGTGTTTCATCAAATATCATTTATAATTGAAAGCACTCAAAAAGAACAGAGCATTAGATAACTGAGTTATTGTTATTAACCTAATTTCCCTTTATTACCCATTATGGATCCATCATCCATGAATGGATTGCATAGACAAAATAATAAACTGGGGGTTGGTTACACTAGAAAAGGAAATGATTTTCAAAAATGAGAGCTTGCTATGAATTGTCCCCACCCCAAAATATATTTATTTAACTTGAATATAACTTGCTGACCTCCTCCAGAAAAATAGAAGTTGCGTTATAAAAGGTTATTATAATAAATGTGAAAATAGCTTATTGAATATAAATTATAGCCATTGGATAAATTTCCTTTTTATTGTCTTATGTTTTGCTAGCCAACATCTATGTTGATTTGTTGTATTTAACATTGAGTTCATTTAATTATATCTGAGCCCAACACAGTCACCGAGTAAAAAAATTAAAAAGCACCCTTAGGAGGCATTTTAGAATGCTATATAGCATGTTAAGTTACCATTATCCTGGTTGTCTGTCTCAATCTATACAAAGCAATTATTTCCCAGCTATAGAGAATATATATATATAAATATAATATATAATAATGCATAATATATATGGGAAGATTTCCATAAATGTTTTGTAATCCATAAGAAACTGTTCTAAGCAACTTATTCTTTTCATGTTTTTAAAGCAGCATAAAACATTGACTAACAGTCCATATGTGTCTTCACACTTGGAAAATGACCATTGGAAAATCTAGCCTCCTCGTTTATTTCATTGGCACTGCTAGACTACTGAGTTTATGAGCTTGAGCACTTTAGACTCATTCTCTGTGTGTACAAACAGAGCCTGTTCATGATCAGTGATAAACTATTTGATGTTCTCTTCCACTAATTTTGTTCTTCAGAAATATTGAGACAGAATGCTCTAGAGGAAGAGAATAATGTGGTTATCTCTTTTTCGCTATATCTTGGATAATGAAGGGTTAAAAAATTATAATATTAACTTGCAACAACTCAACAAGGTAACTCTGGGCTTTCCTTTAGTAGAGAGTTTAAAAGCTTTGAAAATGCTCTTAAAGTTATATGGATTTTTTTTTCTATTTTATAGTCAGTCAAAAATTATATTTTAAAACTCTACAGTTCAAGGGGAAAAGCAATTATCAAAATGCAATAAACTTCTAAGTAAAGTACAAATTGCTTCCGTGGCCTCAACGTTTAAAATAGAGAGCTTCTGGTAATGTGTTTCATGAGTCAATCAGCAGGATTCTTCTCCCACATTCTGACATCCAGGGGAGAGAGAGAGGTCAACATAGAACTTTAAGAAGATTCTCATGGAAGAGTTAGACTTGAGCAAACGTGAGAAGTTAACACTTTTTTTTTTTTCTGGCCTAGTCCTTTCATGGAGGATCTTTTCTCTCTTGGTTGCTTCTTTCCTGATACCAAGCCCATTTTTCACTCTAAGAATGAATGGGAATAAGCAGTAAAAAACAGCTACCTTCACAATAGGAGCTGAGAAGTCTTGTGCCTTGCACACTACAGAAAAGTAATAAATATCTGTTGTTTGATCGCTTCCCTTAACTTATTTCATTTATATTCTACACCACACTACAAAGCATTTAGGACCCTAGAGGCACAGAATTGGGGATTTAGAAGGGATTTTAGCTGACACCTAATCCAACTTCAGACAGAAGTAGGAGTCCATCCTGCAATATCCCAGACTGATTGTCATCCATCTTCCTTTGAATCCTTTCAGTGTGGCAGTGGAAACCACTTCTGAGGTGACCTATTCCACTGTTAGTTGGCCTTATGTTTAAAAAAGTTTTAATAAAATCTTCCTCTTTCTAAATTCAGCCTAGGTTTCTATCGACCTTCTAGTGCAAAACAGACTAAAGATATCAATGAGTTGAGGTGGAATGAAAAATTGCTCTTCAAAATTCTACTGTCATGAGATGGGTCTGGGCTCCCCACTTATCTGCTATGGGATGTTGCACAGAAAATTTCTTACTCCTCACTTCAATTTGCTATTCATTTACTGGTTTTCACATATAAATTGGTGTTAAAATACCAAGCTCACAGCTTGTTGAGAAGTATATCTGTGATACATTTTGCAAAATGCCTCAGAGGGGGATTCTCTTCCTCTTCCAAATATTCAAGTTTGGCTGTTAAAATAGTTCATTCATCGTATTAATTTTATCAGATATCCTTGTATTGTTTTTTCTCAGACCAAACTTTCAATCCGTCTTACCTGCCAAAGTTCCTATGTCACACCTTGGTTTCCTTATGCTGTAAATATCTGTTAGCTTCCGAATTTCCTAATAAGGAAATGACCTCAGAGGAGTAGAGCAAAAACATTATCAACAGTGAAAAAAATGATGAGTTAAATCTATGGGAAATCAAGTCCAAAAATCCCAGAATATTTAATAGATATTTGTCCTGAGAATGTCAGGAAAGGACAGAAGTTGACCTACAAGTGATGATGAATAGATGTTTATAAGAAGTGTTAGCAAGCATCCAAGATAATTTTCAATTCCTTCAATTTTGCAAAGACCTTGTACTAAGTTATCAATCCTTATGAATATTTCCAAGTTCTTAGGGCATATTTCCATAGGCTTAAGTCACCAATATATGCCTATTAAACACAAATAGATACATCATAAGTCATTAATACCCTTTTTTTTTTGTGGGACCCTCGCTGGTGGCCGGGGATTGAACTGGCGCTGCAGAGGCTGCGGGCAGCCTCGCAACCCAGCGCTCAACCGCTGCACCACCAGGGGAGGTCCCATTAATACACTTCTAATAAAGGTTATATTGAAGCTGTAACCTGTGAATTACTAAACCTAGACATTAACCATGCTCTTTTTCAACATCACTTACTCTGCCAGTTGGATTGTATTTTCTCTCTCTCTGTAGCCTAACTTTCGTGAACTTTCCTGTAAATTTCCTAAGTATATATTTCTTTCCTACTACCCACCTTCCAGGCTTCACTCCTGACTCTTATTTCATGTCCCTATTGCTCAATTTTGTGGAGCCCCTCTTCTTTGGCTCATGACTATTATACTTCCAAAATCAGTATTTCCTTGATCGTGCATAACAGTTTAGCTCCCTACCTTCAAATAAATTGGCATATCCACTTTTTTATAGCCAAAGATTAATTTGCATGCTAGGTGAAATAAAGGAGTCAATCTACACTAAATCTCAGCTCAGGTTAATACACATGCAGGGAAAAGCTTTTGACATTTCACTTTCTCCCTTCTCCTTCCTCTATAAAAGCAACTTATCATTTAGACCAACCCAACAGTACAGGGCCAAGAAATGCAATTCCATTCTTTGTTTGGGAGGAAAACAACACCAATAATTACCACCCTTAGTGGAGATTATAAAACTGAGTGATGACTCACTGTATGGACTGCAATCACTCTTTTCACCCTTTCTCTCCATATGAGAAAGAACCATTAGTTCAACCTCTAGTTTTCTAACCTGCTATAATAAATGAGGGTAAATCCTAGAGCAGAAATGCCCAACCTAATTCTGCATAGGACTCATCTGAGCAGCTTTCACAAGTACTATTCCCAGGTCACCTACAACAACAGTATTATTCAGTAGGGAAAAGTGGGGTTTTGTTGAGAAGCTATCTTGATATATACAAGTTATCTTTTGAAAACCCCAATTTGGGCCTTCCTGGTAGCGCAAGGGGTTAAGCACCACACTATGAAGCAATCACAGCCTCTGCAGCATGAGTTCGATCCCCGGCCAGCCAGAGAGCAAACCACATGACGAGGCAGACCTCTCCTGTCTCACCTGCTGTTCCCCTCAGCAGTGTGTTTCAGTCAGTCTGCCTGTTCTGTTCCCCACTCTGTCTCTCCTGAGTCCGCTCACCTCCCCCCCCCCACATCTCTGGCCTGTACCCCAGCTCTTGTATACATGAATAAATCTTTACCAAAAAAAGAAAACCCCAATTTAATCCTGTACACTTTTCCCCCTCACTTGTAAAAATTAGATCAGAATTACAGAATCCAGGATGATGAAATTTTGTGTTCCTACGCAAAAAGTAGTTTATCAGGGTCTCCCCGGTGGCGCAGCAGTTGAGCGCTGGGCTGTGAAGCTGCCTGCAGCCTCTGCAGTGCCGGTTCGATCCCTGCCCACTGGCGAGGGTCCCACATGGTGCACAGACCTCTCCTGCCACCCGCTGCACCCCTTAGCAGTGTATTTCGTCAGTCTACCTGTTCTGCTCCCCGCTCTGGCTCTGGTGAATTCTCTCACCCTCCCATACTTCTGACTGTACCCAGTGCTTGTATAAATAAATAAATCTTTAAAAAAAAAAATTGCTCTTTAAAAAAAAAAAAAAGGTAGTTTATCAGAGCCTTTCCCCATAAAATCAGATTCAGTAAGTCCTCCAGCTTTGGTTCACAAAGTGTAGTGAAATGAACCACCAGCTTCACCTAAGCATTAAAAGTGGGGAGAAATCTGCAGTTGGAAAGGTTCGGGAAACTATTTTGAAAAGGCACACCAAGGAACTCTTACCATTAGAAGTTTGAGAACTTCAACTTTATACTTTAAATTAACTAGTTTTAGGGCCTCTCTAGTGGTGCAAGGGGTTAAGACACAACCTATGAAGCTTGTCACAGCCACTGCAGCACAAGTTCGATCCCAGGCCAGGGAGATACCCACATGGTGCAGCAGACCTTTCCTGACTCACCTGCAGCTCTCCTTAGCAGTGTATTTCAGTCAGTCTGCCTGTCCTGTTCCCCACTCTGTCTCTGGTGAATCCTCTTACCACCCACAACTCTGGCCTGTACCCCAGTTCTTGTATGTATGAATAAATCTTTAAAAATAAATAAATAATAATAAATTAACTAGTTTTTAGTTCCTCCATTACAGTCAGCTGTTTTTCTCTCTGACTAAAGTGCAAGTTACTTTAAAATCCTTAAAGACTGGGATTTTATCTAGTATTTCTTTCCATTTTACAAGTTTATAAAAACTTGCATATTGTAAATGATCAATCTTGAGTAAATGCTAACTGAATGGAAATGGTAAATAGAGAAAAGAATGTTTGGATTTTACTACCATAGAATTTTTAAACTTAAGTACTATTCATGAGGCTGATAAGGAAAGGCAAGATGGCTGACTATTCTGTCCCAAGAGACTGAACCACAAAGAAAACTTGTTCTTGTATTTCCTTTTGTTTCTCCCCATAGTGCCACACAAAATGGTATATTTACAGTGACTATTAAATAAATATTTGCTAAATTGATTATGACAGAGATAAGGCAAAGAAAGAATCCATCATTCTATAGGCATTTTGCTCATTGAATATATTTTCAATATTCTGGATATTTTTCCAAAGATAAATCAACAGTCAGTCTCAAATTTTTGTCAGAAAGTGAAGGAGATGTGAAAAACTAAACTTTTGTTTATATCAGAAGATTAAATAGGAACAGTGTTAGAATATTCAATAGCGGGATCATAATAGAGAAGTTGTCAAGAACTTCAGAAACCATACAATGATTTTTTTAAAGAAAGATAAATATACAGTCTTCTGATGTGAACACTTGCAACTTCACTTTTAAATACATGTGACTAAATCCTTACTTCTTTCTCCTAGTCTTCAAACCATAGGAGAGGGGAAAATCCTTTACAGAGGGTGAATAACTGAGAAGACAGAGAACGAAAATAAATTCTGAAATCACAAGCATATGGTATATGTGAGTGTGTGGGGGGTGTGATGATAAATGGTGATTAAGGAGCCTCTTTTTCATGGGAAGATTTCTAGAGTCCTATGTAATCCAGTGTGTAGAATTCAGTGTCAAAACTTCAAGTAGTCAAATAAAGACCAAAACTGAATTATGTATATTTCTAGCATCCAAGTACTGAGAATTGTATAGAAGATGAAAACAAGAAGTTTGAAGGATTTTCAATCTGTTTGGATGTTTGACCTGAGTTGGACAATTAAAGAACAACTAAAGATTAAAGAGTTAAAAATATCTCAACACATGTCCATCCAGTGTCATTATATTCAGGGCCAATTTTTACCTTTCTGAAGTGAGCAATTTCAGGAGCAGTTTAAGTACAAAAATGATATTTTTCCCCTTCACAAAGTCTCTAAGCTGCAAAATTGAACATTTCTATGAAAATCACATTTTTTCAGCATAGTGATGCAGTTGTGAAGGACAGGGCAATTGAGTGCACTGGGGAGAGTTAATGGGTTCTACTGACATGGCACTTAGAGGCCAAGCAAATCAAACTCTTTTACCCCAAAAGTTAGCACCTTCTTTCTATAGACCTAGGGAAATATTCTACCAGGAGGAGCTTTTAGAAGGCACAAGAGATTATGCATAACCTAAAATGCATCAGTGTGCATTCTGGTGAAGAATGTCTTCTCCCTCTCTCCACCTGTTATTCTAGATCAAAGGCCTCTACAAAGAAAAGTCAGTAGCTACAGACACTTGGGCAGAACTGAAAATCTAACTATGAAACAAATGCTATAAAACATGTTTATAGCATGTTATTAAAGATATGTTAGTTTGACCTAATAGTCTGTTTTCTTTAATCTCTCATTTGATGCTCAACTTCTTTCCTCACTGACTCTGTTGCCTTTCTTTCATCTCCATTCAAAGGAGGGTCAAACCTTTTAATGTCCCAATTTAACAGAAATTATGAATACATTTACTAAGTATGAATTGTATAACTACAGATCACAAAGCAAAATGTGGAGAAACAGAACATAGATTTTGTTTGTTAGGCCTCCCTCTTTCTATAAATAACTAAAAGCATTCATTGTGGCATAACACATTTCCCACAAATACATCTACATTTTCATCTTAACATTATAATGAAAATGGATTCTGTTTTTCATGAAGACAAGTATAATGTGCTTATTTTTGGTTTTATCATAGGTCTGGCACATAATGCAGAGTTTTATTTATTTTTTTTTTTAGTTTTCATTGCATTCTGTTAAATTACCATACTATGTTTTTAAATGCTATAAAAAATCTATGTTAGACATTTGGATAAAGAAAACTAAACTGGAACCCTTTATATAGTGTTAGAATAAATTTTAATGCATAACAAATTCCATTTGGAGCTAATTTATTTATTCTTTGTTATATCAGATATCCTCAGGTAAAATGGGGTTTATAAAATTGTGTGCAGATTGTCACAGGTTAACTTTTCACCATGGAGAGATGGACACATGTAAAATATAATCTCAGAGATATCAAAGTAAAAGGAGATATTCAATTTGAATAGATATATATATACATATTAACATAAATGGGTAGGTCTTTTGGTTTTTGTTGTTTTTGTTTTTTTTAAGCAAAGGATGCACTTTTTTTTATTTTTTTTAAAAAGAAACTTTTAAATTTTATTTAAGTCCTAGAACAAAGGTGGACTCAGAGAAGTTTCCTCAATTTGCTCCCTAAAAGGAACATCTAGGTTAACCAGTAGAACACTGCACCAGAGAGCCCCTGTGGCTTGGAAGCAAACTAAACACCTCCTGGACATCAGATACCAGCACAGAGTATAACAGAGGGAGCATGGAGGAGATTCATGCATCACTGAACAAGATGTGGGTGGAGAGAGAGTCTTGGGGCTGTGGTCTGGGGTGGGAGGCTACTGTACTAATTGAGGCACTGCTGCTTGGCCAGTGACCCTAGAGTAGGGGAAGCTAAACATATGGAGGAGACACCCTTGATCAAAGGAAAACACATACAGAGGGGGCTGATGCACTCCCCATAGCCATGTCCCCAGTGAAAAGATCAAGGACAACTGTTTGACTGTACTCCCTCACAAATGCAGACACAGGTACAGATTTCATGAAGTATCCTCCTAGGTATCTAATTCAAAGGGATATATGTACTCTCTAGTTCATTGCAGCACTATTTACAGTAGCTGAAATATGGAAATAACATAGTTGCCAAAGGAGAGATGAGTGAACAAAAAGATGCATGTGTACACACACACACACACAAAAAAAAAAAAAACCACAATGGAGTACTACTCAACTATAAAAAGTTATGAAATCATGCCATTTATGACAGTCTAGATGGAATGGATTATACTAAAGCAGAATTAAGTTAAGAGAAAGATAAATAGCAGATGTGAAATATTTCACTGATATGTGAAATATTGAGAAAACAAATGAGTAGACAAAAACAAACCCTAGAAATATGAGTATATAACTGAAGCTACGGGAGGGAGCCTAATGAACTTGGTGAGGACTGTATGTCCATTGGTTGTGAACGTGGTGTGTTGCAGTAACTTATACTTGAAGATGTGTGAAAGTACAACTGAATCATATCTGGTGTTCTATACCAATGTTTCCTCAATAGGAATGATACAGTTGAAAATAGATGTTTAAAAGAGGAAATGTCTAATAAATAATCAGATATGGTGAATTGGAGAAATAGACAATGACTGATATAAATCTTGCTTTTGAGGGCATGCATCTGGAAAGAGACAAATAGAGAATATGTCCACAACTCCACCTTAAAGCAACTTAGATTTCCAGAAAAACCTCTGGCATCAACTCAGAGAGGTTTTGAATGAAAAAGTATTTACTCCTTAATAAACTGAGCTTTTTTTTGTACCTGCAATTAAAGGATGCCAAATGTCTTGGTAAATCCTAGCTCTTAGATAACTCCAGCATAAAAAGAGTGAATGGAGGGTGGCTAGTTGTAATATCCATTCTCCAATTAATTTTTAAGAACAGAATTTTAGTCAAGCCCTGTCCATCTCACTAAATTCTACAGCCTCCTTTGCTCTTTGCTGCCAATTGTGGTCTTGTAACCATGTTCTGGCCAGTAAGATGAGGAGAACCAATGTGTTTCAGTGCCAGGTATTGTCCTGAAAGAGAACTGTGTGCTCTCCTGGTTTCTTTATCCTACCAGCTCCTCATAATTGGGCAGACCAGAGAACTCCACATGTAGAATACACTTGTTTAGAATGGTAGTAATTCCACCAGTCCTGGACTTTTCAAATATAACTTGATAGAGAAATAAACTTCTCTTTCAGTGGATGGGTAAATGTTTTCATGGTGGATCCATGAGTAAAAGTAGTTTGACATAAATAATGGGATTGTGCTAAACAAATAAAAAAAAAATGACATGACATTGATTCTCCAGAGGAGTCTGAAGAAAAGTATAAACACAGGACTAAGTGAGAAAGAAGTCATTTTTGTTTCTGGTTTGGGGAGACAGATGGTAGATGGTATAAGAAACACCCATTTTGATAAAATTATATCAATTTATAACCTTCAAATTCTCAAATATTGTTTGTCATCCCATATGTAAACCTATTACATGCAAAGAATATGTCCTAAAATTTCTCATATATTTAAGGTAAATCCTTTTTTTTTCAGTAATAAAACTAGATAACTGAAGTCTGATGCAGAGAACTTCACAGTAACTATACTAGAACTGTTAAATAAACAGTGGTGCAAAGGTTTCATGTCAAGAAAAAACAAGAACACTTCAATTTGGAGATAATACAGGAAAGGATGAGTTAATCTTGTTCTAAGTTGAGAATATTCCCTGAAATTTTTTTTCTTTAGGATGTGATTAGAGGAAAATTTAGGGAAGCAAAGAGATAAAAAACATTCAGGAATGATACATGAAATCCTTGAGAAAGGAGAGAAAGGAACATATAATTTGTAAGGGAAGTTCTATGTGGGTAGCAGGAGACAAAGTACAGCAGAAAATGAATATAGCATCATAAGCAGAGGCCACAGTTTGCAAGATTAACAAACTATGATCTACAGCAAAAATTGTGCTTTACATTGGACACCCACACCCATGCATACGCATATACATGCATACTTATGTGCACACATACACAGAATTCCCAAATTAAGAATTACCCTAAATATTGATGGTGTTCTTTGGCATTTTCTGTTCTTCTTTCATTTTTTTCTAAACCCATAGAATTGTTAGCATGTTTCACTCTCCAAATATTTAAAATACTGCTTTAGCAACTCTAGAACCAACACCACCTGCATGTGACTATGCAGGTGTTTCTTTCACAAACTGTCTCTTTCTTACCACTTAATACACAAATTGTGTGGAGGTTTTTTGTTTCTACCAATAATTTTATATTTGCTTTCTTGAATGCATGTAGATACTCAAACAAACAAAAAAATATTTAACCTAAGTGAGTTTTGTTACTCAACTATTACAAAATGCATATAATCACATATATTTATTATGTGTCATATATGCACATATGGTAAACACCTGTATGTATTGTGCTACATATATAATATGTAAATCTCCTGTATCAAAGAAATGGATAGATAGAAAAGTGTGGTGTATTTTTACAAACAAACAAAATGTGGCTAAAATGTAAGACCCTTTCACAATCTCACAAACAATTTTAGCACTAGGTCTAAACCCCTAAATTCTTATCTTTCCAAGAGTGCCCAGGACACTTCAAATGTTCTGAGCACAGGATAAACTCTAAATACATAAGTATTGGTTTGAATTTAGTAACTCAAATGAAAACTAATTTGCTTATTTGTTTTTCTCATGGCTTCAGTATGGCTTAGACATTTTGGCATAAAAACATGGAATGAAAGCTGATTTGGGATGTGCACAGTAACTGTTGAGAAGAATTTTCCCTGAACCTCTGCCTGCCTATGCCATTTCCAGATAGTTGTCATGTTTGAGACTTGAGCCCCTTCTGTGCTTTTTGTTAACCTGTCTTTGAGTGTCTCTGTTCTGACTCTCAGAAGAGAGCCTCACTTCTTTCATTTTGTGGCTCTATGGATTAATTCATTTCCTTAAACTTAACTCTGCTCCTTTTATTATTTATTAATACATTATTAATTAATATCATTGTTACAAATAATGTTATTATTTGACTTGCTCTCAGGGAGATTTCAAGTTCTGGAGTCATTGCACAAGAGATTCTGTCTGCATATCCACTTGCCAGAATAATCCATATGCCTCTTTTGCTGAAAATTCCCACTAGGAATGTTGGAAACCTTACAAACTTTGATTGAGCTGCCCCAGGTCAAATTGAACATCTGGGAAAGCACTTCTGCATCGGCGGCAGTTGTGCATCCTTAAATACCCTGGTGACCAAGTTCTAAGAGGAGGATTGGTTTGGGGTTTCATTTTGCGCAAAATGTATGGATATATTTAAACATTTCATTATGTTGTTCAATGAGACTGTTCAATGAGACGGGCACATGATAAAGTAAAAATTTGGCAATTATTTGGTTCATTTCATCAAGGCAACAGCCAAATGCATCTATCTAGTTTGGCAAAAAAAAAATTGAAAGGGAAAATAAGGGGACAGTTAAAACGATATGAATTCAGTAATATGCCCCTTTTATGTATACAAAGGGATTCTGAAATCATTTCACTTTTTGAAAGAGTCTTAATGATCTTTAATACAATGTTTTATATTTCAAATAAGCAAAAAGGCATATTATAAATTCTACTCTTAGATTAGGTGAACAAAATCACAAGGATAAGAGTTTCCCAGTGTTCTGTTCTGCCCAACATCCTGCTTATTCTTGTCCAAAGTACACTACATCCCAAGCTGGCAGGTCACTGTTAATATTCTTATATCTTGTTTAAACCACTTGGCTCACCAGACGAACTGAAGGCATTACACTTAGACAAAAGGTGCTATATATCCTGACAAGTGCTTGTTTCCAACTTCCCAGAGGGGGATGGCCAATGGTCTCACACAGTTAGTAAAAGCCCTTAGCAGGAACAACCAGGATCTCATTAGCATGCTAGCTCCACCCCTGGGTGGAGACTTAAAATGCTAATAAGATATGTAATGTATGAAGAAGCATATAATGCTCTGCACATGTTCCAGGATAACCCGGCCCAGAGCATGTTATCATATTGCTCCTCTCTCCCATGTCCTAATATACCAACCCTTTACAAACCTCTTCCTAACTCCCTCTGCCAGCCAGTCTATAAATTTTCCCTTTTGGTCCTGCCTCCCCTGTGAGCATACTTAATAAAACTTCCCTGAATGCCTCTGTCTTACCTTCTTGTTAAATTATTTTACATGGGTTAGAAACTCTGAAAATAAACCCTAGTTTGGTAAATTATTATTTCAGGTCCTCTTCCATTATTCTGAGCCTATATATCCAGTACAAGAGGGAAAAAAAAAGTCCTCTGAAGTCTAAATTCAATCTTGTCCAAATCTTATATAAAAGGATGTTTTAAAACCTCCTGTCCTACCCCCTCTTCTAAATGTCTCTGTCTAATTTGTCAATCATATCAGACAGAGAGAGTAAAAAGTAGCTAAGAAGCAACTGCATGTAGGGGTTGGCAGGGAGGGAGGGAGGGAGGGAGGAAATGGATTATGGTAAATTGAGATCTACATGCTATCCTTCTAAGCACTTTGAAAGACATCTGCAAAAAGTACCCATTCAGTCATTCTTTTATCTAACCTCCTCCTACCATTACCTGTCTAGTCTATTAAGTCCTAGTAAGTTTTCCTTTGTTTCCAGAAAAATTTGTCTCTAGGATTAGAATTCCCTACACACACAAAGAAATGTTGCTGAAAACCATGAAATAAGTAATACTGTAGAAAGCAAGAGGATTGAACTAATTATTCATCCCATTTTTTTAAAGATTTATTTATTTATCCATACAAGAGCTGAGGTACAGGCCAAAGATGTGGGCAGTGGGGGGGGGGGCGTGTGAGAGGATTCACTAGAGACAAGAGAGGGGAACAGAACAGGTGGATTGACAAATACACTGCTGAGGGGAGCAGCAGGCAAGACAGGAGAGGTCTGCTTCGCCATGTGGGTAGCTCGCTGGCCGGCCAGGGATCGAACTCGTGCTGCAGAGGCTGCAGACATGTGCGTCTTAACCCCTTGTGCCACCAGGGAGGCCCTACTTATCCCATTTTAAGGGTTTCCTATGAAGTCTCTGATGTTCATAGAGAGGAAGTTCCAATATAGATATACAGAATCGATGACTTTGTATTTGAATATGACACGCTAGCTCTTCCTGCCTATCCATTTAGATTTTTTTTTAAGTAACACATATGTGGAAATATACTGATCTTGCCCTAAATTAACAATGCAATTGTAAATCTGTCTGCTGCAAAAGCATCACTTATGTGTCAGGAAGGATTGATTTACGGAGAACCAAGCAAAATGCAATCTTCACAGCTCAAGGGAAGCAGGATATGATTATCATTTTCAAACATTTGAAAGGATTAAAGACTGATGATGGGTGAATCTCAGAAGGCCAGAGTTGGATGCTTACCCAGAAAACTTTGGAATCACTTCTCAGAGTCTGCAGATACTGGTGGAAATCTGTTGAGGATGTGCTTATGACATTTTCTCTAACTGGTTGCTTCCAGCCAGCCTGGAAGCCCCTGCCTTAAGGTCTTGGCACCTAAGCATTACTACAGTTCCTCCCAGGGAGTAGAAGGGGGTATGATAATTACAAGCGGAGGTGGCCTGCAGCAAAATTGCAGAAAGGGTGAAGTTTCCTTTGGCAATTTTCCACCTACACTCCTCAGTTATTCTGAAATTCACCAAGTTCTTAGCTTGTAAAGAGGCTTTGATTAATACACCTTCCAACTACATTTGCATTTTAATGGGAGACTCTGGGAGATAACAGGTAACAAAAGACTGAAAGAAATAAAGTTCAAATAGTATATACTATTAGGTAGCAATAAGTATTTGATTTGCATCCCCCCCCTGTCCCCAGCCTAGACTTTTCTTATGCTTGCCTTTACTCCTCTAAACCCTATTTTGCTTTGCAGGTTAATCTGGATAGTAATTCCTCTACATTTCACATTACGGCCATACTGAGTACTCTTCATTTTCCAAAATTGGCATGATCTTGTCACTAACCTTTTCTCATGTGCAATCCTCCCACTACTGTTACTCTTGTGCCTCTCTGCCTGAGTTGATCAGGTGACAAGGCACTTCCACTTGAAAGGTATCCTGGACGCTTCCAAGCATGGGGAAGTGTACTTGCAGTAGATATGTCTCTCCCACCTGTCTCCCACACAGGTATTGTAGAAGAGGCAAGGAAGAAAAATGTCATCTCCCCATTTTTACTATGATCTTCCAAGGGCCTCACACATTATTAAATATAACAGTTTTTGTTTAACATATAAAAAATATCTGACTATCATTACCTCATTCAATACTTCTCAAGCGTACCTTTCCTTTTAAGTCCTAAAGAAGTGTACATTATTTGAGGGAAAGCTATGTTTTCACTAAATATCCTCTTTGTCCCTCCTACTCAGTCATTTTCAAGGCAATTAAGACAGGGAGAACAAATTTCAATGAGGTCAGATAAAAGTGTGGAGAGAAAGAAATGGTAATTTTGGATAATTTGCAATAACCAAAAAGTCATCCTCATGTAAGTCTCTAAGGCTATGAAATGATATTTTCACTGAAGTGGCGGGCACATCAATTCTTTGGACAGTTATAAATTTGATTGACCAAGGCACTGAGGAGAATTATGGAAAGAATAGTGTTGCAATGGGACACAGAGAGCCTAATACTTAACCCTGAAAATTGGGAATTAGGTGAAATGAATCCCCTTCTTTGAGAATGGTCATTTTATCTCATCTTTGCTTTCTTTAATGAAAGTTTAGACAGGTACAAGTATCTCAAATTCCATGCCATGAACCATAAAATTCTACTGTAACACTGAATCCCCCAACATTTCTTGAAGTTTTAATCACACACACACACATACACACACACACCCAAAGAGAAAATGCATTACAAAAATCAGACAATAAACCCATGGCTTACTTTTTAAAAGGGATATTGTGACTTGTGATCTAAAATACCCTATCTAAAAGCTTATACCCCAATATGAATTCTCAAAAGTTCCTCTTTCACTATTCTATTTATTAGAGCTGAGACAATTTCCTCATACACAAAATCAGATTGTCGTTGCCTACTTCTCAGTATTATTGCCAAAGTTAATGATAATTTGCATTATCCTTGGTTTTTCTATATACATTTTAGTGTTTTTGTGCTACTATCATGAAAAAAAATATAAAAAAATGTCATACACTTTATTATACTAAAAAAAGGGCTTCTCCCCGTTATTCTGAAGACTGCATTTATGCAAATTGGATATATTTGGAGGAATTTAAGGGGCACAAAAACACCCATTTCACACACACACACACAATGTATGAAATACCTACATTGGTTGAGCTATTATTACATAGCACCAGATAGAAATATCTATCTTTCAGGAATATGAGTACTCTTGAGAAAAAGACAAACATTTGCCACAGGTAAGAAAGGTGGTAATAAGTAAAGTACCAGTACCATAGAGGGTCATGGGGCAGTCACTGGGCATGGAACTTCTGTGACTGTCAGTAGATTTGGAGAAGAAATGAGGTCATTCCTCCCACAGTATGTTTCTATACAGGCAAAGTAATAATAATTCACATGAGGTATGGCATGTGAGGAAGAATGAGAACAAACACAAGAGAAGAAACTTCTTATATTCCATAGGAAAAATGGATCACTGACAGTAGTGCTTCTCTCCATGGAAGAGACATGATGGCTCCCCAGGGAAGATGGCTCTTCGTTTAGCTAAATCCCATGACTGAATGATTTGATTACAAAAGGGAAAAATCCCAGAGAACAACCTGGTGTTTCAGAATGTAGATTTCTACCAAATGATGTAAATTATTTTTGTGGTGCACCATGATTTAATCACTTCATTACAATCTCTGCAAATTTTAATAAAATCTGCGACACACAATCATATATCAGCGATGATTTGAGAAATAGTTGTATCTAGTGTGGTGGTGTGGGAGAGTAAGAGGGAACGCAGATAAGAGAAGTAAGACAGAGCACGAAGACTGAGATAACAACAGAAAACAACAAAGCCGCAAAATAAATAGGAACATGGTAGAATCAGATTTGAGCTTGGGGAAGAAAATGGCAAAGTGCTTTCTACAGGTGGGAAGCAATCAGACCAAGTTGCAAGTGCCCTGGTGATAAGTGCTGACTAAAACAGTAATTAAAGAGATAAATAAATGAGCACAGTGATGCAAGGAAGGAAGCAATAAGTCATAGTGTCAAATGTAACTCTGAAGTCTACAAGTTGAAAGATGACATGAGTGGATTTCATGACCAAGGAAATGAATTTGAGGAATATCCAGGAGAAGAATGTATTAATTTGAAAGATAAAGTTAAGGAAACCACAATGAGCGCTGATCATAAATTTATGTTTGATTGCTTCTTTTAATGTTGATCTTTCAAAGGAGTGTAATTCTGATTCTCTGCTCAGAGGCAAGACATTATCAGTAGTACATATTCTGCTACCTACTACCTGTGAACTACTCTATAATAGGGTTGATTTGATTTGTAAAATAAGATGCCTCCTCCAATCTTCCACTAAAAATTTCCATAGGTCAGTATTCAAAGATGTTCTTTTCACCTACCTTATCTAAATTCTTTATGATTCTAGCTACACTAATATCCTTTAATCTGTTCTACAAAGCTACTCTGGGTTCCTCACCTAGGTTAATGTCTATCGCTACTCAAAATCACTAGAAAGGATCAAAATAACAATAGTACCAGTAATAATTCTACTTCTATTATCACTAATACTATTGCTGTTGCTGCTATCACAACCACTCCTATTTGATCTGTGATAGAAGAAATTGAAGAAAAGTTATAATCCAAGACACAATGACAGGGCAAGTTCTAGGATCAAAGTGAAAATTTATTTCCCTAAGTTGAACTATAATATGATTAACTAAGTAATAGGGATCCTTCCAATCCTGAACATTCAATTTTAAGTAAGACAACTTAAATACTAAGATTTTAGTACTGGATGGTAAGGGGTAGAGAATCTCTATGAATTCCCTTTATCTAGAAGAAAGTATAAAAAGAGAAAAACAAGAACTATGTGCTGCATTCAGAGACAGAATCATGAGTGTTAAGTGCTAAGAAAGAGGTGATTAGACAAGAGGGCATAGTTATCCTAAAAGTAGATGCCAATAACACCACTAAGCTCTAATTTCCATACTGAGCCTTTGTTGACCAGTGAAGTATGGCAATTGAGCCCAGAAAATGATTTTGAGCTAAGGTCCTCAGGTCAGGGTCTAAATGAATGCCATTAGCATTTTCTGCCACACAGAAGAAACATCTGCAAATCCAATGTAGAGAAAAGCATCTCTGAAGTATTCATGCAGAGCATCCATGGCTTACTATCATCCAATCAATCCACAATCAAATATCAACAAACAAAAGAATAGAGAAGCCACATGCATAAGTGGCAGAAGAAATAAAACCTACCATGGTCATAAATGAATTTAGGTAGAAATGTGTGTCTTTGTGTGTGTACATTCATCAACAGTTTGTCATAGTTGGTAGAGAATGATCATAAATAAATTTCAGTAAGTTTCTTATATTTTTTGGAAGGATGAAAATACTTTACCTTCTTTAGACTTTACTCATGATAAAGACAAATGAATAGGGCCTCCCCGGTGGCACAACGGTTGAGCGTTGGGTTGCGAAGCTGCCTGCGGCCTCTGAGGCGCCACTTCCATCCCCAGCTGCTCCCCGGCCACCTGAGGAGGGTCCCACATGGCGCGCAGACCTCTCCTGCCGCCCGCTGCTCCCCTCAGCAGTGTACTTTGGCCTTCTGCCTGCTCTGCTCCCCGCTCTGGCTCTGGTGAATTCTCTCACCCTCCCGCGCTTCTGACTGTACCCAGTGCATGTATAAACAAAACAAACAAACAAATAAAATAAATTGAAAAAAAAATCAATTTCTTGTGCCCTTTAAATAAAGCCACAGATTTTTTCACTGACAACTAATAATAATAGTCCTCACTATTAGACACCTGGGAATAAACTTACACTAAAAACTATGAGACACTGTCAAGTGAAACAAAAGATGACACAAAGAAGTGTAAAGATATCCCATGTTTGTTGCTTTGAAGAATAAAGAATAAATATTGTTAAAACCACCATCTCACCTGTCAAAATCCCAATAACATATTTCAAGGAAATAGAACAATTATACAATTTGTATAAAACCACAAAAGACACTAGATAGACAAAGCAATCCTGAGCAAAAGAAAAATAGAGGTATCATGCTCCCTGAATTCAAACTATACTACACAATGATAATAATCAAAACAGGATGTTATTAGAACAGAAACAAAACAAAGACCAATAAAATAGAACAGAAAACCCCAAAATAAGCCCACACAAGTATGAACAGCTAATCTTTGACAAAGGATTCCTGACTATACAATGGAGAAGGAAAGCTTCTTTAAAAAATGGTGTTGGGGCATCAACTAAAAACATTTGCATGTTAAAAAGAACTACCATAGGGGCCTCCCCGGTGGCAAGTACTGTGAAGCTGTCTATAGGCTCTGCAGCCCAGGTTCGATCCTGGCCGGCTGGCAGGGGAGATTCCCACATGGTGCAGCAGGCCTCTCCTGCCTCGCCTGCTGCTCCCCTTAGCAGTGTATTTCAGTCAGTCTGCCTGTTCTGCTCCCCACTCTGTCTCTGGTGAATCCTCTCACCCCCCCGCACCTCTGGTTTGTACCCCAGTTCTTGTATGTATAAATAAATGAATGTGAAAATAAAAAATTAAAAATAAAGAAGTACCATAAAAAACAAAAGAGGCAAACTGTGTACTTGGAGAAGATATTTGCATAGCACATATATACAAGGAATTAATTTCCAAAATAAAGAGCTCATACAACAATAATAAACAATTCAATCAAAAAAAAGGAAATAAAACCTAAATACTCTTCGTTCAAAGGAGATTTTCAAATGACCCACAGGCCCATGAAAAAATGCTCACCATCACTTATTATGAGAAATACAGATAAAAGCACAATGAGCTATCATATCACTCCCACGAGACTGGCCTATATCAAAAATACTGGAAAACAATAAATGTTGACAAAGACATGGCAAGAAGAGAACACTTATGTACTGTGGGTGGGAATGCAATTTGGTACAATTTTTAAGGAAAATATTATGGAGATTTCTCAAAAAATAAAATTGTAAATACCCTAAGATTCAGTAATAACACTGCTAGGCATTTACCCAAGAATATGAGAACTCTATGTGGAAATATTTATTAATATTATAGCAACATTATCCACAGTAGCCAAGTCTGGAAGCAACCTAAATGCTCCACTAATAGATTGCTACATAGAGAAATTTAGAAAATATGCAATGGAATACTACTTTGCTATTTAAACTTTTTTTAAATATTTATTTATTTATGTATACAAGAGCTGGGGTAAAGACCAGAGATGCTGGGGCTGAGAGGATTCCCCAGAGACTGTGGGGAACAGAACAGGCAGACTGACCAAAACACACTGCTGAGAGGAGCAGTGGGAGAGACAGGAGAGGTTTGCTTCGCCATGTGGGTTGCTCCCTGGCTGGCTGGGGATCGAACTCATGCTGCAGAGGCTGCGGATTGCTTCATAGTGTGGTGCTTAATCCCTTGCACCACCAGGGAGGCCCAATACTTTGCTATTTAAATAGATGATATAGTGCTTTTTGGAATAAAGTGGATAGATCTAAGTGATATAAACCAGAAAGTGAAAGTCAATTATAGGATAGTTTTACTCATTTGTGAAATATAAATAACCAAAGAAAACAAACTGGCAAATCACAACAAAAATTCTCAGACTCTGAATAATTATATCAGTTACCAGAGTAGGCAGAGAGGAGAAACAGAAGGGATAACAGAATGAAGGAGATAGGGCATTGGTACTGGAGCTCTGGTGGTGGTTGAGTGAATCATATATAAGGAGAGGTAAAGATATACTCCCCAGAAAGTAGTTATGTAAATGATTGCACACTCAACAAAATTTAAATTTTTAATTTAAAAATTAAAAATAGCTTGCTATTTACATGTTTATATATATCAATAATACTGCTAATAATAGCAATAAAATAACACTTTTCCCTTGGGCTATTTTTATTCACTTTTACCATTTATGAATTTGATATTTTCTCTTGTTTATAAATTGCACATGCATTTTACATGCATACACATACCTCTAATGCTAGTGTAGCAGATTTGTACCAATTCAACATAGTTTACGTAATCCAGATTTCCCTGACCTAAATACTTTTAAAATTGTACAGACTTGAAATGACTTTGAGATTCTGAAATGAATACTAAGCTTAAATGTTAAGTCTGAAAGGTCATTGCAGAAGTATTAGGAATTGCTGCAACCCATGCATATACTCTCACTTATTTTTTTTTTACTTTAAATACAGATTTCTTTTTATTTATTTATTTATTTATTTTTTAATTAATAAATTTTATTTTTATGTTCCCCATACAATTGCAATCCCCCCATTTGATGCTCGGCTCTTCTTGCTCTGGGTGGGCCAGTCATTGGATCTGCAGCTACATTTACTTCCACTGTTTCCTCTTTAGCTTTCCCAACTTCTGGACAAGGTCTGTATGTTTTGCAACATGATAAAGGGTACGAGATTATCCATACATTTGTATGCATCATTGATGTTTGATGCTTAGAGTAGTGAGGGAGTAGGTTCCAAACTAATCTGTCAGTAGTAGTTCACCCTCAAGGTTTCTCCTTCCCTTTCCCTACCTTCAGTAACTATCATGTTTTTTCTGACTGTCTGCCCTGATTATTTCAGGCTCAAATATAAAGAAAACAGTCTTGCTCAGTGATCAAAACTAAATATGGTCAAGTTCCAATTAACAATTAACTCTCTGTATATAATTTTTAGTGTATATTTTTTTTTTATCAAGCAAGCCCTGACTCATGCATTAGTTGGGGTATATTTTGCATGCTAATAAATCCATAAATATTATGAATGCTGCCTAAAGTCTTATTCCCCAATTCTAGTAAATATCCTGTTTCAAGACTCCTCTGATTCTAAGCCCCCTATTTTAAATATCATCTCCATTTTTTAATATTTCTCTTTGCCCCCAAATTAGGCATTTATTCATCCCCCCTTTGTTTGTATCACTCTGCATGATTGATACATATCCCAGTAAGATTAAATTTGTTCAGATAGAAAATAAGGATGATAATGCATGGTTCACTTCAAAAGGCTATTTTGAGGGCAATACATACTGCTTATTCACAAAGTAAATTTCTAATGTGAAATAATATATAAATATAAAAATGTATACATTTTATTGTTTGTTAGGTTAAGAGTTTCCTAACTTTTTAATCACTAAACATCTCACTGACTTATCATCATTCCCCCCGCCCCAAATTCTGAGATGTTGAATTTGGGAAGAAAAGAAAAACTTCAGCTGTCTACTTATTGCTAATTGATTTACTTAGTCACATTTGGAAGTAAAATCTAGTTGATTTGAAATTGGCTTCAAATTTGGATGTTGGTCTTGGTGAAGCTAAAAAATACAAGAAAATATTTCCAAGCATTAAGAAAATGGAACCAAATTAGAAGTATTTGAGATTTGAACCAATGATATGTTGCCTGTTTCCAGGTGGTCTGAATACTACTTCCACTCAGTTGATTATAATTGCACCTAAAAGCTCCTTGATGCAAGGAGAAGAAAACCTGAAAGGCTATTGGGATAGTTTTCATCAAATCACATCCTTTGATCTGCTTTGTTTTAGAGTTTCTCTCTCCAAATTGTTTTCACCTTGGCTTATGTGTATAAAACTAGTCTGTTAATAATTTAATATGTGCATCTATTTCATTTTATATAGAGGGATCATGAAACAACAGCTCTAAAAGTGCAGCTACAAAACAGTTCATCTTCTTTATTGGTTTTAGGCACATTCCAAAGTGATTAAGATATGAGATGAATGTCCTCAGCCTATTCTTTAATTTGGGAATTATGTATCACTGATAAGATTTCCTTTGCAATTTCTACTTTGACTGTTTGCTTATGTTATACTTTTAAAAGTGATTTCCGAAGGGTTCTTTCCAGAAATGAGAACGCATAGTAAATTCCCTAATAAAAACATTATTCTAACTTAGATGTTACAAGAAATGCTGGGAATTAAATACATAGACTATGCTAATATTATTTTAACCCACTTCATTTTTCTATTACTTGAAACATATTTCACTGATCTCTTGCAATGTACCCAACAGTATGATTGTGTTCTGGATAAACAGGATAAAATCATTTCCCTAAGGTTCTCACATTCAGTGAGGAGACAATTGCAAGCACTATTATAATAGTGGTAACACATTTATTGCTGTGTTATGCTGAAATAGAGTGCTACATTTAGGGCACTACCAAAGTACAATGGAATATATGTCACCTCTTTCTGGGTGTGTCTGAGTGATTCCCAAGAGGCTGCAACTCTAGTTGGAGTAGTGAAGAATACGCAGAATTTGCTGTTCCCCAAAATTAGACCTTACAAAGTTCCTTTCCTAACCCTGTACTAGAGAGATTATGTAGAAAGACAGGGCAGCTACGCAATGGTGTCAGACATTTTCTCCAGGTTATATGTTTCTTCTTCTTTGTCTTTGCCAAGAAACATGGAACAATGAGTCTTCCAACTGGAGGGAGGTGACAGTCAGCCCTGGAGAAATATAACTGAAGATAAAGACTAGGAGAAAAGGAGACTGAGGAATAGGTATTTAGGGCTACTGAAAACAGGCTGTTTCAACTTTACAATTATAACTAGAATTGGTGTTATCTAAGTCAAGATACACAAGGCCTAGAATTCATTCTTCATTAAATATGCTTTTCAGTCTTGATAACTTTAATATAATAGTATGACATAGGCAATTGTCAAAAAGGAACAACATGGATTATGATCCGTAGATCCAACTTTACAACCTAAGCCTAGAAATTTTAGTTTCCTAATTTCTAAAAGGAAAATAATTCCTAGTCATTTTGTTATAGAGCAAAAGACGTGAAACAAAGAGTTTCACTGCGAGTCCTGCAGACCTAATGCGCTTTTATGGTGACCAACGCAAGAAAAATTACTTTGGGCTGGTCAACCACGGGTGAAACTTACAAAGCACGTTGGGCACCAAGCTGTTATAGAGCAACCCCGATATTAAACGGGTTCCTGGCTGTGGGTCCTCACCCCTGTGCTTTAAAGGGACTTATGAATACTCTACTACAGACACACACACAAAAGGTTAATAAAAGGTTTATTTAGGGCCTCCCTGGTGGCGCAGTGGTTGAGCGCTGGGTTGCGAAGCTGCCCGCCGCCTCTGCAGCGCCGGTTCGATTCCCGGCTGCTCCCGGCCACCAGAGGAGGGTCCCACATGGCGCGCAGACCTCTCCTGCCGCCCGCTGCTCCCCTCAGCAGTGTACTTCGGTCCTTCTGCCTGCTCTGCTCCCTGCTCTGGCTCTGGTGAATTCTCTCACCCTCCCGCGCTTCTGACTGTACCCAGTGCATGTATAAACAAAACAAACGAACAAACAAACAAACAAATAAATAAAAAAAAAAAGGTTTATTTACAAGAGAAAAGGAAATAAGGAAAATGTACAACTCAGGGAGAAAATAGGAAAATAAAGTCTTTAATGTGTCCTACCCAATCCAACGACCTGGAAACCCAAAGTCACTCTCAGAGCTGGCCAGACGCTGAGAGCTGGCGGAGAACCAAAATGGGGGACCCCCAAAGCCCACGTGTCTGCCTTTTATATCCACCTGGCTGCTTAACCCCACCCTCAGGTCCCAGCCACCTTCCCTTTGGTGGTGATGGGATTTGGAGTTCCCAGTGTCTTTGGCTTTGACCTGGGGTGGGGGTGGAGTCCACAAAGCCTAAATGGAATTAGCTTTTGGGACATCATTTTCCCCCTAACAATTTCACAGAATTTCTATAAGAATCACATGATATATGCATTTTTATAAATTATAAATAAAAAGAATTCTTGCATTATTTCTTTATTACAGTATTACTAAATTTCTTAAAATGAGTAGACTTCATTTTAATCTGCAAGAATTACTCAATCTGCCTAGTCACTTTCCAGATCAGGCACCTTCATTTAAAACCCAATTATTTGCTAGAGGGCCAGAATAAAGCTTCTTTTAATTAACAATTAATGATTTCTATAGGAGCAGCTTCTGGCTTTAAGAAGTACCTTAAAATAGCATACTGAGCCCAAAACTACAAAAACAAAGCAAAAACTTTCAGTCAAATGATAAAGAGAATTATAAGAGGACCAGAATCCATTTTAATAATCATAGTAATTCCTGTTAATATATTTTGGTGTTTTGTAAATGTAGCCTTATTTTTAATGTACTATTTTTTTTCTTATACATGATAATATATCTCTCAAGTAAAATGTTGCATCTATGGTTTATATTCCTGAATCTTCATCATAGGTTCTTACTCATAGTAAGTGCCCAATAAAATTGTGTAACTGCTACTGATGATCGTCAGGAATCCATGAAAATTAGCAATCACTGGCAAAAGCAATACTGTCTAAGGAAGGACATAATTTGAATGTATATTGCTTAGAGGAAGTGTTGTTTTACTTATGAAAGAAATTATAAAAACTTTCTGCCATTCTGATGATAGACTTATGAAAACAAGTTGAAAACAGCAGATCAGTGGCATCTGTTAACTAGCATTGACACTTTGATGTGTAGGGCAGCTGTCAGGCAATTCTACTCTTTTCTACATCTTTCAGATTTAATTAGCACTGTAAAGGCACTCAAATACTCACTCACTTGGCAAGAAGATTTTGAAAAGTCAGTTCCTCTGAGAATAGCATGGAGGAATCCACCTTTTTTACAACTGAGTTTACTCAAGCCCTATTCTTTTGGCCCCACTGGCTCTGCTACCATCAGCTCCCTTGAGTTTGGAATGAAGAGAAAGTTTTGAGATCAAGTGAAAAATGAGATGTGCAAAGGCTTCATAAAGACTGGGTTCCTTAGTGATAATAATTGTACCTGGCCTTCCAAAGCATGGAACAAAGGCTAAATCTTGTAATTTCATAAAACTCTATGTCCCTGGCTGTAAGCAGGAATACTACATGTTTGATCATTTTTGTAGCCAAAAAAAAAAAAAAAAAAAACTTAGATTCATCTTTTTTTAATTGAAGTAGCATTGGTTTATCACATCATATGGGTTTTAGCTGTATAGTCTTCTAAATCAACATCCGTATTTACTCCATTTACATTCACCACTAAAAATCTAGTTTCTATCCATCTTAAATGATAGATTTGAGAAAAGAACATTTTATAAATTTAAAGATATTATTTCTGTACAGAGAAAAGGATAAATTGAATATAAGCAAATGCTACTTCCTTGTATATGTGTGTAGCTGCGTGTGTACACTTTTGTATAGAAAAATATGTATCTAAAATAAAGGAGAAGATGTTTGCCAGAGTAAGTTATGATAAAATTGCAGAAAGTATGAATAATATGATAAACAACTTGAAGCTCTCTCTGACAAATACTGTCTTAATGTTCCCCTCAGCTTGACAGGTTTCTTCCTCACTAAAATGTCCTCCTTTTCTTAGAGCACTTAAGAACAGCTACAGTTGTAATTTTTTTTTCTATCCCTACAACCTAGAAATGTCTTTGTCAAGGATCTGGGTGTAGTCCCTTTGAAATGCAATCATAGAAGGAGATAGAATTCCCTAGGCCCCAGGAACTGTGGCAGTATGGGAGCTTAACATTTTTTTAAGCTTAACTCTTTCTTAACTCTTTCTTAAGCTTAACTTAGCTTAAGAAACTGCAAACTCAGATGACCTAGACAGACCAACCAGTTTCCAGGGACCTTAGGACCTCTAGTACTTTCCATAGCTGATTGTCATAGTTACAAATTTCCCTTTTCTTCAGTGGCGTTGAGTTCACTCTCTCTCCCCTGTTGTAGTAGTCATAAATAAAGTCTATTTAACTCCCTCTAGTACATTTTATCTTCTACATGCTGCACGGTAGTGAGGAAAATGATAATATAAATATAGTTGGTTGAAAAGTACGCCAATAATTTTCACTAAATAAACAACACTCAGAATTCTAAAGTCATAAAGTTTGAGATTCCTGGTCCCTGGATGTATCTAGTCAATAATTGTCCATTCCTCGCATGACCTAATTATACAAGGGTATGGTTTTTGTATATCACAGTGTCAGTGTCAGCTTCTGGAAAATTGGTAAATGCTGGAAATATATTCTTTGATGCTGCTTCATTTCCTTTTTTAATCTACTGATTCTTGAATTGCCCTATCTGTAATTTGCAACTCTCTTCCATCCCCAAATTTTCATAGGCTTCTTTAAGGTACCACTTTCTATCTTCTTAATCAATAATTCTTTTATATATTCTGTTTTCTTGGATTAATTATAGCTTTGTGTCAATGTTATAAGCCTTCCTAAAATTTAAATGACTATAAATGACTTAATGTTCCATTACTTCTAGGTAAAGTGTTTGCATTTTAACAGAGACATTTTAGAAGTAACACTAAAAGGAATGATTCTCTAATATCAGAATGGTAGTTCAGGGGATATGCATACATTGGGGAAGTGAGATTACCTGTCACCCCTCAGTCATACCAACAGACAAGTGCTTGGTTACTCAGCCTTTGCCTATGGCTAATCATACAGAGGATTTAAGTCCCATTCAAAAACCGACTCAATCAGTATTAAATCTGTCTTTACCATATGCTTCTTTGCCTCTCTAATGGGTTAAGTAAATGTTCCTTTTTTTTTTTTTCTAAATGTAGTTACCTATACAGGAAGAAGGAGGCTTTGCTTTGCTATACTGACCATCAAAATATCCATACTTTACATCAGAAAACTAAAGAGAGAGTAAGTATAAACTGGAAGTACTTTTAATTTGTTGGGCTGAAGTGATATTAGTTCAACCTGTATAGCCCAGGTAGAGAATTTATATATCAGATCACACAGGGCCATACATTAAAAGATATCCTGACTGGATTAGCTGTACTGAAACAAAGGATGGTCCTCCACTCAACCCACATGCCAGGAGACCGATGTGCTGTATATGACAGGCAAGTGATCAGACATGGTAAAACTATCTGGAATTATACACAACACTGAACAGAAAACTATGATCAGAAGTGACCATAAAGATTTGTAAATATTTAAAAAGGAATTTCAGGTAGAGAGTCTGTGTTATTCATTCCAAAATATTCACTGGAGACAGGCAGGCAAGTTTCAAAAGTGTATTTTCTTGGAGACTTCTCAAGGACTTAGATCCATAATCTGTGAGAAATATAAACAACCACTGCTTGTCCTTGGCACTACACTGGATGTGGGATGAGTTCACCTTCAAAAGAGATTTGTGTTTAAACTTGATGGGAATCAAGGGTCAGAGTCAGAGGTGGAGGATTATTGATTACTGGGTAGCAAAATGTCATTCACATTTCCTTGTGTCCCAGCCTTCTTTGGGTCAGGGTGAGTCTGAAGAAGAGGCTGTAACAAAGGGGAAATCAGGTGAAAATCTATATTACTGAAGTTTATATGTGAAAAATGAGGACACGTGTCAGTTCTGCTCTGTAGCATAAGGCACTCTTGGTGGGAGAAGGGCATTCTCTTCAATAACCCTTACAAAAATCTGTTGGACTATAAAGGAACACATCACAGCAATTTTTAGTGGAAAATAAGATGGATTGGACAAGAGCCAGGTTCCTTGGTAGAGAAACCTCAAGCAGTAGCAGAAAAAAATTGTCAGGTGGTAGCCTCTAGTCTACATGACGTCATCACTGGAAAAACAGCTGTGCATTAAAGAAAAAAAAAAAAAGATTTAGATACTCCTGATGGTTATCCTACAGGTCTAAGCTGTTTGCATTAGAAGAATGGAGATGATGGACTCTCCTATGCAACCCACACAACTATTTTCCTGGAAAATAATAGGTAGGGGAACAGACGAAGCCACTAAATTACTGTGTTCCTACTACAGAGAAACTTTTATTCTCTCTGTTCTGATTTGGCCTGAAGTGACTCTTTGGTGTAATACAGCTGAGGGAACTGAGTGTGCATTAGCTGGAAAACAGAAGACTATTAAGAGCCATAATAATTATCCTTGAATGGTTTTAAGGGATGTTTGATGAAAAAAGATAGACTTATCCTGTTATTCCAGAGAGTAAAATTATTACGATGCAAATTTACAGATACATAAAACTGGCAGATCTAAACTTCTGATCTCTAAAAGTTGTGGAAGTCCAAATGAGAGAATAGCTGAATATATTTTGAAATACATGTTTTTCAAGAATAAAACCAAAAGAATGGCTATCATTTATATTTAATCCCTCTTCTCTGTAAATGCCTTCATCTAAACCATGGACAACAGATAAATGATTAATCTATTCTAAAGGAGAATGAAATATATTTTTAAAAGAAATATATTCAGAACTTAAATTTAAAAATTAGCAGTTTATATTTATCTTGCTTCCTCCTCCACCGTGTTTTTTTCTGCTCCTTGTTCTTATCTAATACTAGTGTATGTGGAGACTTTATAGGGTAGTTTTACTGTTCATAATTATATAATCATAATAGACATGAAATAAGACTATATTTGATAGTTAAATGTATATCAATTATTTATAAGCTGTTAAAATGTATCCTAAATCCATGTGAACATTCAGGATTCTGCAATCTTACTCTCTAACTCTATAATCTTAAGGTATTTAATTACTTTTTCCAAATGTATGATTAAGAGTAAACATAGAAAATCATAAAGGAAAAGTTAACATTGATATGTATACACCTATTTACCTGTGTGACCAATTTTGATCACTGATTTTGCTTTTATTTTCTGTTTAAAATATTTTCACCAAATAATTCTAGAAAGGGAGGAATTCCAATCTCTACTTTAATCTAAAGGTTTATTTTTTTTTCTCTTGGTAACCTTACAACTTATCAAATGTCAACCTATATATGCACTTTGATTGCACAACCTATATGTCATGCATGATAAATATTACTATAGATTTCAACTGGCTCCTAGCAAAATGAATGTTTTAGTAGCTCAAATAAAAGAATTCAAGATATGTATTCTTATGGCCTTAAAACTTCTTTAAATATTGTATTAAAAAAGATGGCATTTGAAAACATACAAATAATACATTTAGAATTGGAAAGTCATGGCCACACGAGTAAGATATTTTATTAATATTCATGGAGGAAAATATAGCTAACACTTTGACTAAATTAACTAGAAATTAACTGGGATTGGTTAGTCTCATATGGGACTCATATGAAACATTGTTTTTACTCATAATTAACAGCAAAAGAAGTATTGTTACACCAAGCTGTTGAAACAGAAGTCCATAGTTTTTACTGAGGCAATGTTTGGCCTATAACACTATGTTTTAGAGTTATCGGTTCACACCTCTCCAAATATGTTACCACATTACACCCACCAACCAAGCACTTGTAGCCCTCCACCATCATCTACTGATACAAATGATAATCATTTTCAAAGAATTACTTATAATTCAGCTTCATAGCATTTCCATTACTGTGGAGCATTGTTAAAATATGCAAGATATTTTCTCTTTTAATTAACTAGATTCTTTAGGAAGCACTTAAACTCCAGAAAATGCCATTACTTTTGCAGGCAGAAGTCACTTTTGAGAAAATGTGGGTAAAAAAGTATGTGGGGCAACCAAAAGAAAATTATCTCCTGATCTTGAGATATAGTTAGCAGGCACACAGCTTGATAGAAGCAGGTTGTCTCTTACTTTTAGAAGTGTCTTAAGATGTGACCATGCATATGGGTTTCAGCATAGAGCAACCACCAAGCATCCCTTAATAAAGAGACTGCACAAGTCCTGATAAACTTTATCTCCAAGGGCTAATGATGTACTTTCTATATTCTTCAACTTCAGCCCTACTACTTTAAAATGTAGTCCTCAACACAATCATGTCAGAAAAGGGAAAACACACAATCAACTACCCGTGACCCTCAGGATTTGAAAATGTCACAATTGCTGAGTTGCTAGTTTTAACTGCCCTTCACTTGTTCACTGTCTCTCCCACCCATCCCCTTCCCCCTAAATGTGTGGGTACTTGGTGTTACTTAGCTTCTGATTTTTTTTTTTTTGCCTCTCCTCAATTTCTAAGCCTAATGAGGCTGAGCTGAGTTAATAATGGATGTAATAAGTAATGACTCATTGTTTGGGGGCCCACACGTCTGTGTGTGCTGCGGAACAGGAGCCAGGACTCTGATGCTATTTGTTCTGCTATGTCACTTGCCACCAAGCAATGCCACTCATCAATAAAAGGCAAGATGACGGATGAGTTCATTTAATGGAATTCCTCTGAGTGAGCTACAGCCCAAGTCTTCAATAGGTCTGCTACCACACTCTCTCCCTCCCTCTCTCACTCTTGCGACTCTTTTTTACTTTCTCCCACATCCAGGACAGTTGGAAAGCATGCTTGGCCGAGAGGGCCACCATTTGTGCCAGCAGCTCCTTCTGCTCTTAACAACTGCTATCCTAAATCAAATCAGCAGCTCTGTGCCTGTAGATTAAATCTGTGCCACCTGATAGCAGTGACACCCTGTGGCACTCGGCCATGTGTACACCCTGTCTGGGCTCATCCCTTCCCTTCCTCAGAGGATGGGTTGTGTGGGAGGCTCATGACCTTAGGGAGTCAAGGTTTAACTGTTCCACTTTGGTCCTCTGCAGTCTAGGTAGGTATATCAGGCTATTCTCAGTGAAAGTTTGTGGAGTAGTCTTTCTAAACCTGATGTCCACCCTCCGTTTATTTGCTCCCACTAACGAAAGTATGCTGCTCCAATCTGTGATCTGAATTTCATCCACAGTAAGATCACCACTGATGACATATATCCAATAAGACAGACTTTTGTAATCTGCAAGAATGGAGATGTCAACTGGGAACCCGGATCTCCTAAAACTGCAAATGTGAAAAAAATCAGACATCAAAACAAACCACAACAGGTGTTGATGTCAATGCACAGTTTAAATTGTCAATTCAAGGAAGGGGAGGAGAGAAAGCACAATGAACTATGGTGCAGGACTGTGGGTGTTTTGGTGATGGGTACTCCACCATAACTACACCTGAAGGAGGCCCTGTACTTCCAAAATACTAACAACAATGTAAACCAATGTCATTTCAATAGAAAATAAAATGCCGATATTTTAAATGAGGAGTAAAACTCAAACCTACATCAAATCATACATAATCGCCTTTTAAAATTAAGGAAATATAATTGAAACAGAAAAAGGAGTAGTTAACATATAAATTAAGTTGAGATGGTAAAACTTAACCTCAAATGTTTCCACTATGCAGAAATCACAGAAGGTAGTGCAATAGTGCAAAATGGAAAATAGAATTAAGGATGCTACAGATAAGAAGGTAGAAAGATGAATTAAAAAAAACTATTAAAGGAAATACATCCAAAATTCTCTTGTTTCTAAAACTGAAATGGAGAAATTCCACTTATCAGCTATTTGGAATTTGGAACATCACTGAAAAATAGTTAACAGAGTCATTCCAGGTCTACTCTCTCATCATCTACTTAGATATTTCTGATAAACTTTGTATGTATATATTTTGTAGACAGAGAAATGCATATACTCACACATATATATTCATTTTTAAATCTATGACATGGATGTTTAAGGACACACATTATTTTTCTACCCTAGGAATTCAGGGACTCTGTGCATGGCTTTGACAATGAACCCTTCCTGAGCCCCTGCTGGGGATAGTTCTAATATGCACTATCCATAGCTAACATTCTTGATTTTATATGGAGCGAGAAGCGTTGATTCTCTTGATGCTGACATTATATTTCATATTCAGGCCCTTGCAGAGTTGAATCTATTCACAATTAAAGTCGGTGTCAAAATAAGAAAAGTGATGAGAAAGGAGGAAATATAGTATAAGGAACTAAATGAGGAACAAAAGTGTATTTTAAAAACCTACAGAGTAAGGACAGCCAAGAAATAGATTAACAGAGCATTACATTTTATTGTTGAGCACAAATGTTCCATTCCTTTCTCTGAGCTCCTAATCAGCATTTTTCATTATTTTCCTTCCACTGTATCTGGCTCCTATGCATCAGTGCCCATAGCACCACCTCTAGTGGTACTAAAAACTTCCTCTTATACCAGAGTTACCCACAAACAGAGCCTTGCCAGGGCTGGCATTCCCTCCAGTTAGATTTCTACCCCACTTTGGGTCAGGGATTAGAATAAGAATTCTGTCCTTGGATGCAAACCGTTTTAGGAAGGATTGCTCCATTTGCATGCAGGAAGGCATGATTTCCACCCTATGTATGTCAGCATGATGTTTCTGGGTTATTATTAGGTAGCTGCCATCTAATAAGATTGCTTTCTTTAAAATGGTGCTCATGTCATGTGACACCACAGAATGCCTTTGGGGGAACCCTCCATTTGACCCACAGACTTCACAACTCCCAGGTTTCCACACTGAACACAGTTCTATGATGGTGTAAGTTTTAATGGTGACAATACTCTATCACTTTAAGACAGCTTCTCTGACACTTTGTCTTAAATGTGTTAACGATGAACCCAAAGATTCTGATGTCCTCATATAGCTCTTTCATAAGATCACTATAATAGTAGTTTCTGGGATCACAAGGATGAAGGGAAGATAATAGACATCTTAATATTTAAGGTCAGAACTGTGCTTATATATCTTCACATCATCACAGCTCCTAACACAAAACCTCCACAGACTAGACACCCAACAATATCTGTAGAATTAAAATGGGTTGAATATAATCTGGTCTTTGATCCTCTGGGCTTACTTTCTCATCTCCTGTTCCAATTTTTCTGCAAATCTGTTTTTCCCTTGCTTTAAAAAATTTGGCAGGTGGCACTTTAATCTTTTCTTAAATAGTCTAATGTCAACATAAATTAAGGCCATATGTATACCATCGTAGGCTGAGACTTGCAGACATGAATGCAATTTGATTTTATAAATGTGTATTGATCACCTACTATTTGTTTAGCCTTCTACACAACACAGTCTTGATCAAAATACTACCTGTATACAGAAGACAAATAACAAATTCAGATCCCTATGAGTCAGGAAGTTAAAACTGTGATGTTTAAATGCCGACTTAAGCAAATGTCAAGAATTTGAGCTACAAGAGAAATGATTTGTTCTATGAAATCTCAAGTTAGAAGAAATCTAAGAAATGTGGCATATAGTTCTAACTCAAACCCTATCCCATGCATGTACTCCATACATCCATGCAACTCCTTGAAAAGCATCCTTTATAAATGTGTTCTTTTTCTGCTTGAACCCACCAGGGTTAGGATCTTGACTAACCTCCAGGATATACTGGTCAATATTTTCAATATTTTCCATCCCCAGGCTGTGTCCATATGTCCTGCTAACCTCTGTTTTACAAGAGAAGCAGGATTGCCCTTTTCTTCTCTTTGCCACTCCTCTAGAAGGAAACCATGAATCAGGCCCCAATATGGGAACCAGAAAAATTATGATTTTAGAAAAAAATAGTCCACAAGAGAGGTAAATGCTATTACTCTGTAACCAAATAGACAGAGTATTTCACAGGTACCACAAATGGAACTTACATCATGGCAAAGACATCCCTTCTGCCACCCTTTTAAGATAATTGTATACCATTTATCAGGAAACTGCAATTTACTGATTGAAAATCAGCACAAAAAAAGGGTATGAACCTGGAGGTGAGACCCAAAGGGAATGAAAGCATCTCCCATGATTGATCATGGACTGATCTATGTCATGCATGTGTTCTCTTTGCTCTCCAGTGATACATTGTTGTTTCTGATTGGGAGGATTTATTTGCCAATATATAAAAATAGATACTTCAAAACTTTTAAAATACAGATGACCTTGCCACAGTGGACTAGCATTTCCAGTGGCACAAGTCAGCTGCTGTTGAGGTCATGTAGTCCATGAGATAGGGCATGGATTCAACCTTCCTGTATTCTGCTTTCATTCACTTTTACGGCCTGACCCTCATAGACACTCAGGTTCTGTCTCTGTGCCATAATATGACTGAAAAGCTGTGGGAACAGAAAAGAGGATATAAGAGGCTCATGTGGAAAGAGATTTCTCAGTCAATGGTTGAATGGGATGGGGATGGGCACACCGTGTCCCTTTATGAACGCTTTTGCTTCTCTGAAAATCCCTCAGTCCCTACATCAGGAGGAATTAAGGCTGATTTATACCAGAGTTTATTATTACAATTTTTATTTTCTGTCCCCTTGTATATTGAATATTGTTTATATATACAACAACAAAAAATGCAAACAAGGTAGTTTGTTGGTACTGTGCCAGGCTCTGGATAGACACTCGAATAAAATAGATCTGTCTGCTCCACACTGTGCTAACTCAGCCTAGTCTTGCCTGAACTTGGTGACATCCTGGCACAAGTGGCAAATGTACTCAGAAATGGCAATATCTTTGTTTAGAGGAAAAACAGAGCCACTAAAACATATATAATTATCACATAGGCAATTTGGACGCACAAAACAGGTATCAAAGGAAACCATGAGACAGAGGAGTAGTTCCAATTCACCTTTATCATTGGTAATCCTGACTCTGATCCTTCCACTCAAGCTCATGTGTTAAAAGTCCTTTAATTGTATCTTCACAGATATTCATAATCCTCAATTTAAGCTTTATAATTAATAATTAAATTCTAGTTTGGCCATGAATTTAAATTCACATTTATATCCTCATCTTTTAATAGATCATGTTTAATTTCTGTTATCAAAGAGTACTACATATATTCTGGGTGTAAAACACAGAACAATAAATTTTGTGAGCAAATTTGGAGGTCTATGCCATCTTAAACACTGGATTAAAAGTAAACACTAAGCTATTTTCCAATTTTGTTTTACCTTGCAGAAATTAACTTGCTTTCTTTTTATTAATCATATAATTTCATATATAAGCATGATATACAGATATGTATAGAACTATAGATATAAATATATACACACACAATGCCATGATAAAAGATGTCATTTAAATTAAATGTATAGCATTTCCCCAACAACTTTGCATATTAAAGTATCTACGAAACTGACTTAAAAGTACTTTTAAAATAGTTAGTAAGGGCCCAGTTAGAAATTTCATCTACAGCAGGTATATCTGCTATATTGCATTATAATGTATAATCTGCAGTAAAGAAAAAAAAGGCAGTTCATTTGCTTCTTTTCCTTCATGTCAAATCCTGTGCATATGAAGCAGTCTATTCATTTCCTTGACACTCTCTAGGTTAAGTAGTGTAAGAGGATAGAGAATTAAAACTAGTACATATTGCCTAGCCTGAGTGCATGTAATAAAATGCATTTGTATTTCTCAAAATCATGATAATTTCAATAGAAAATGAATATCAAAGGTTGTACTTTCTATTTATATTTACCACAAATGATTTTGAAATATTTAATAATTAGATACAAGTCTTATAGAATTATCATGATTCTTTGTAACTTAAATAAGTTAGTCCTTTCCCTTAAATTTGCAGCTGAAGTTTTAGAGAAAAAATGAGAAGCTGCTAGTCATAATCTTCAGAAAAGAGCTTTATCATAAGTTTCATTTTATTAAAACATAATTCTGAGTGAGGGAGTATATAAATCATGTAATTAAAATAGAATGTCAGAATTGTCAAACATCATAATTGAGAAGGATGAAGGATCACATGCTTCATATGTAAACCAATCTCACTGCCTAGCCTCTCCACCTATCACCAGCCATCATACTCAGCATATTCAATATCTATACATATCCAAAACCTAGATCTCGCTCTGATCACTTCTACCATTTAAATTTTCTCAGTTCTTATTTATTTACTTATTTATTTATTTACTTATTTATTTATTTACCTCCCATGACCTCAGGACAACTTATTAGCAGCAGGAACTGGATCTCACACTCTTCTGCATCTACCTTCTGTCCTTCCAACTCACATGGTCAAGGTTCTGTTAAGGAATTTTTCTGTCACTTATTAAGACCTCCATTTCACTCCCTTCTATACACAGATTACCTCTCCACTGCCCTGATATTCTCCTTTGGCTATTGTCCCCATCTCCATACTTTATAAAATCAAATTCAGTGTCTCTCTTGTCCATGTCCTAGGAGGTAATCCCAAGCCTTATATGAAACCAGTCATCTATATTTTTGTCCCCTGCACACATATATATGCATGTGAAATTATGGTTAATTCAGGAAAATGGGTATAAATCAGCAATAACACTTTGAGCCAATTTCAATGGACATATAACTGTACCCAGCAACACTATATGTATTTTGATTTATTCTTTTTATCAGTAATGTTTTTGTATTTTGCTAATTTCTCCCATCTTAAATAAGCTGAATAACTTATAGGAAGGACATTACTGAAAAAAAAAGGAGCTATGATGTTCCTACTGTCACCACTTCCTCCTCTTCTATAACAGAGAAGTAAGTTTCTCCAAATGTGGACCTTGCTTTCTCAACATAGTTTGTCCCTTCATTTATTCCCACTACAGCTTTGTCCTTCTCTGTCAACCAATAATTTCCACTGACAAAGAAGCTGTAATACCTCATGTCTTAAAAATAATAGTTTCTGAAATTGCTGTCTATACCAATATCTCTAATCATTTACTTCCTATCATCATCATAAACCCCCTTCCATCTGCCACTGCACCCAACATTCCACTCAAAACTCTTGCCATGCTCCAAAAGGCTTATTTCACTATTATCTTTATAGACCTTTCATCACCATTCAGCAATGTTAACTGTTCTTTCAATCTTGATACGGTTTTATGTATATATAGTTTCTAGATTGTTCTTTCTTAATACCATCTTTTAACATTCTTTCTTGGTCACTATTTGTCCACAAGAACTCAAAAAATGTAGCCCTCTTCCTGTACCTCCTCAGAAAAAATTTAAGCAATACAACTACCCTGAATCTCTTTTTCTCTCTTAAAAAATCTAATCAACTTCCAAATATTTAAGGGTTATAGGTATACTGATGTCTCTAACTTAAAATTTCTTTCCTCAGAATTAAACATCCAAATACCCTCTTGTCAACACTATGAGATTATCTCAAGGAAATCATAAATTTAATATATCCTATGTAATAATATTTTTATATTCTTGCCAACACCCATCCGAAAACTTTTGACCCTCCTCCATTTCAAAAAATGGTATCACTCTTCATTAAATATAAAGAATTAAGAGCCACTGCTGGGGAATTTATTGTCTTCATTCCTCATGCCAAATTCACACTAAATTCTATAAGATCTATTCCTAAATATGTTATTTTTCTACTGTCTCTTTTTCTATTTCTTTCTAAATCCCAATCATCTGTCACATAGACCTTTATGATGGTCTAAAACATGTGCCCTTTCTTGTCAACTCCAATCTGATCTGATCCATTCCCCATTATTGCATTTATCTATTTGAATTATTGTTAAGTCATTGCTATCTTGCTCATTGTTTTCTATTATATAAAGAATAAAACCAATGTTTATCCTAACATATAAGAAATTGATGATCTCACTTTGCCCTGGACCTCCACTATTGCTTACCTTTACCTACAATTCCTAAACTCCTAAACCTGTCTATATTTTAAATTTCTCCAACACATGAAATTCCTATTTCTGTTTTCCACCCATGAATACTCAATGTCAATACACAGTGTAGATATAGTGCACATTAATGAATTGAATGAGCAATATTTCTGTGTCAAATTGTATCAAATGCTTAATCCCCCTCTCTACAAAATTTCCAATGAGTCCTATCCTGGAATTCATCTATGAGAAAGACTATACAACAACATTTTATAAAATTTTCTGAATCTTTAAAGAAATGCTGGGGGAAATTTTAGATTTGTAACTTCAAGAGAAAATAAAAGGTATGCAACAGTAAATATATTGAAAGGCAGATTACACGAATTTCTAATATAATCAAGCTAAACTATGATGATTATAGATAAAAAGGTCTAATATTATAGTACAAAATGAATAAATTAGATGAGAGATGTCAACTAAATTTTGGAAAATGGAAAGGCATGAGTCATTCTGATATTTTTCAGGACATAATAGTGGTAAAGCCTATAGATGCAAAAGTATTTCCAAAATAAGGTCACACAGCAATAAATCAGGAGAGGGAAGTCCCAATCATTTAATGAGAGATACAGAACTAAAAGCAGAAGAATTAAAAATATGTTACACAAGATATTACACTCCTCCATCTTTCCAAGTAGTTAAGCAGTTGCCATTTTAAAACCTCATAGTAGATAAGAAGTCTGTGTTCTAGAAAAGTCACACAGATTGCCTTCATCTTCTTGAGTACCCAAAGCAAATGAAGGTTGGGAAGTGTCTATACTGAAACAGAATTATAATAGGAAAATACAGAATGATCAGTGAGAGTCTCAGTTTTCTTGCCCTGTTTAGCAGCAGTGATTTTTTCTGCTAGGCTGAATGTTGGAGGGCTCTTCATTAGAGAAATGGAAAGTCCATAGGAAAACAGCCTTCAGGAATTAATAATCAGAGTTCTCCAGTTGTATATTTGGGTCTCTTTGTGATTTTTACAGTGATAAAGCCCATCTGTCAACAAGACCTGATCACACAAAACAATATCCAACCAGTAATTTATTATCACTTCAAAGAGCAACTGGCACCCTACAGTCATCTAATATATTTTTTTTTAAATCCTCAAATGCATCCCCAAACTGAAGTATTCCCATTTTCCTGTATGGACACAAGATAACGTAATTTCCAGTGACATCTGATGGAACAAAACTGAAGCAACTGCCTTAAAAGAGAACTGTAAATTCAAGAGGCACAAGCTTACAGTGAACTTCTTGACTATAAAATGGTGATACAACTACCTATGTTTTTAGATTACTATTCATACTGAATAGCATATAAAAGCACACAGTAGCAAAAAACATTCTTAATATTTAATATGTGCCTTACTAAATTCTCAATGAATCAATGAAAACATTTCTAAGATTTGTGTGCAGGTCCAGATGAAATGAAACAGGCCATGCTTTGATTTTTTTATGAAGCTGTATTATAGGTAAATAAATATATACTGCATCATGATCTCTACTTTGGCATATATGTATAAAGTTTTCTCTCAAAATATTTTTGATACATGATGCATGATATTTACAGTATTTAAAAGTTTAAGATAAGCATTTGATCTCCATGTTTTTTTCCCAGTAGAATCATAGTAATATCAGAATAACAGGATAATGCTTATCCATTCCTTTTTTGGTAGTCAGTAATACAATTAATCCATTAGTTTCCCATTCATCACTTTCTACTTATCTGGATTGTTTATTCTACCCTTTTTGGAACTGTTTCCTTAACTGAGTATTAAGATGAAATCCATATCTTATATATCGAGAGTGTTTACATTAATTTCTTCTCTACTAGGTTGCAAGCAAATCTCATACAGAGACAATCTTCATCTTTGTTTCACCCAAGAACTAGTACTAATCATGTATCAAATCAATATATTTTCATTGAAAGACCAGGATTCATAGTTCTATCTCACACTATTAACTGAATTTTTCTTTTTTTAAAGATTTATTTATTTATGCATACAAAAACAATTATGCATACAGGATAGGGGTGGAGGGGGGCAGTGAGAGGATTCACCAGAGACAGAGCCAGGAAAAAAACAGGCAGACTGACTGAAAGACACTGCTGAGGGGAGCAGAAGGTAGTCAGGAGAGGTCTGCTGTGCCATGTGGGCAGCTACCTGGCAGGGGATCGAACTCATGCTGCAGTGGCTGCAGACAGCATCATAGGTTGTGTATCAACCCCTTGCACCACTAGGGAGGGCCTGATTTAATTTTCTTAAGAATCAGGAACAGATAAAATATAGCCAACAAACACCTAATTTGTCAGATTTGCCAATTTGCTAGATTAAATTAAACTAAGATTCTAATCTAGTTTCATAGGTGTATTACTAAATATGCTGGCTACTAAAATTTCATTTTCCTACTGAATGCAAGAAAATGGATTGTTGGTCATTTCAGCTAGTTTTCTCAATAAGAATAATCTGGAAAACCATTGTGAGTGACAAAACAGCAGTATTTTTTTCATAAGGGATAGTATTTGAGATAGGCAACTTTTTTCCAGTATAGTGTTTTCCTGTTGGTCTAAACCATTCTTTTCTCCCCTTTATTTTCTTTATTGAAGTTGAACATATTTCTTATGAACTAAAGTCAACATTAGAGTGTTGATCCAAAATGATCCCCACATCTTAATTCCACAAACTAGTCTGTTTTCCTGAATCATTTTTATAATTTCTTACTGATTTTAAATTTAGAAGAAAAATGAAGAAATAACCTTATATACTAAAATTTAAAATTAAATCTAAAACTGGATTTACCTCTTTTGCCCCTTGAACATGTATCCTCCTGGTGGCACAACATGTGATGTGATTTACTTCTTTATGATTTACATATTTTTTTATTTCCAAATAATTACTTGTGATCCAGTTGCCTTTTTTAAAAAAAATTCTAGGGCAAAAATATAGTTGCTCAGGAAGAAAATCACATTAATATCATTTTTCACTTTAAGAATCTAATTTGCAGAGAGTATTTGAGAGTAATTTTATAAATTGCCACAGAAAAAAAGTGCCTATAACTCAATACTGAGTTTTCTTCTAAAATAGATGATTCAGGAAGCCAGAGAAAAATGATGTCTATTTTTACTCACTAGTGTATCCACCTCCATGAAAGGTATACAGTAGTGATCCTATAAATACTTCAATGAATGTAAAGATGAGTAAATTATTAGCTTGCCTTTACCACAATCTCCATTGAGACTAACAACAAGAAATTCAGACAGAAAATTCTACTTTGTGCTCTGTTGGCCTACATGAAGTATAGTAATTGAATAGTAATTAAATAGTTTCCATATATTCACTCTATTCAAGCATTTAAAGCCACAATTAATAACCACAATCATTTGCCATTAATTTTCCGTGTTTGCAGTCCTTGAACAATTTCTTAGATTCATTAATCAAATAGACTCTGGGATGACCACAAATCTCAAATGAACATTCAATACTGTCAAGACAATACTAATAAATTTCCCAATAACATACACTTGCCCACATTCCAAGGTGACTATTTCATTCTATTTTCTTTCTCTTCAAACCCTTCATCTTCCTCAAGCTATCTGTTTACTTCATATCGTATCACATTCAGGAAATAGATGCAATTAAGAAATAACTCATTTTATTCACTAGCAAATACATCCCCTATCTAAATCTAGATCCTCATAATCGTTTTCTTCTGTAATGGAGGATTTATTTCTTCTAAGGACAACTACATAGGTACACTCTGTAGTCTACTTCCTCTCAAGTTCCAGAATGCATTTCTGATATCAGCATTTTATTTGCTCTATTAAATGATTATTATCAGTATATAAACATTCTTTAACTTTACTAAAATAAAATTCATATCTGGCCTACTCCTCTGACTACATCCCCTCTTATTACACAATCAACTTAATATGGTTTCTTTATTCTCAGATTCTAATTTCTCATCTCTACTTCCCTTCTTAATTATTTGTAATCAGGGTTTAGTCCCCACAACCCTTGGGAAGAGTTCTTGAGAATTCTAAAAGACCATTTTCTAATCTATTAGTATCATTAAACAGAGTTGACCATCATTTCTTTCTAGAAACATATTCTTCCCTAGATTTTATGGCATCACACACTATTGATTTCATTTACTGACCATCGTTGCCTTTAATTTTTTTTCTTCCCTCTTTTTTGAGTCTAAATGTACTTGGCCCAAAACTTCTTTCTCCTCCACTTTCTTGTTCTTCTTTAACTCCCTCAATAAAATTATAATGACCAGTAAAACAAAGAAAAAATTAGAAAAAAGCATTACACATGAATATTATGCACATGAATGACTATGAAACCACAATCCAGGAGAGGAAATGGAATGCAACTGGCACTGGAAAGTGCCCAGAAAACCTCCCCTTATTTATCCCCTCTATTTGTATGGCTTTTAACTTTATAGTCAATTGTCACCATCTAAATTTTTTTTTTACTATATGCATAGTGTCATTAATGCATATATATAGTTTTGTATCTGGTTCTTTGCTTAGTACGTTCATGAGAATCATCTAGGTTTGGAGTGTATGTGTGTATACAGGCAGTGCTAAGTTGTTTATTCTCCCAACTTTACATTATTTTTATGACTAACAAAGCTATTCAACTATTGATAGACAATCATTAAATACAGTTAAGGATGTTGTAAATATCAGCTATGAACATTTTTATATATGTACATTCATATACTTACATATAGGAGTACTGGATCACTACATAATGTTTAACATAATTCTAAATCTAATACTCAGATCTTTGGAGAAACTGAAAAAGATTTAACAGTCATGTTAGAGTCACAAAAGTAAAGCCAAAAGTGTGCTAAAATTATATTTGGTGAAATAATGACTAAAATTTCCTAAATTGGTGGAATATATAAATCTATAGATTCAAGGAGTTGAGTGTGTATCAGACAAGATACTCAAAAATCTAAAATTAAACTTAGCATGGATAAGCTTCTAAAAAAAAAAAAAAGAGACAAAAAATTCTTGAAAACAACCAGAGAGAAATAACAATACCTATATAGGACAATGTTTCTCAAAGCCAAAATTATTGATAAATTAGGCTAGATAATTTTTGTGGGAGGCTGTATTTTAGGATATTTATGAGCATACATAGCCTCTACTCAGGCCAAGATTCATTGTCAGTTGTGACAATGAAAAATGGGGACAGACATCAAATGAATCCTTGAGTGTACATTGGTCCCAACTAAGAACTACAGCTTTAAAGAACACTTCAAATGATAGCAGATTTCTTATTAGAAATAAGTGCCAGGAAAAAAGTTGTGCAACTTTTTAAAGTCCTGAGGGAAGGTGGGGAGAAACTACCAACTTAAATTTTATTCATTTGACTTCTACAACCAGCTAAAACATTCTTTAAAAATAAGATGAAAGGGCCTCCCCGGTGGGCAGCGGTTGAGCCCTGGGTTGTGAAGCTGCCCGCAGCCTCTGCAGCACCAGTTCAAACCTGGCTGCTCCCCGGCCACCGGAGGAGGGTCCCTCATGGCCCGCAGACCTCTCCTGCTGCCCGCTGCCGCCCTCAGCAGTGTATTTCGGTCCTTCTGCCTGCTCTGCTCTCCGCTCTGGCTCTGGTGAATTCTCTCACCCTCCCGCACTTCTGACTGTACCCAGTGTTTGTATAAATAAATAAATAAATAAATAAATAAATCTTTAAAAAAAGAAAAAAAAAACTTAAAAAATAAAGATGAAATAGGGCCTCCCCTGGTGGTGCAGATGGTTGAGCACCAGGCTGTGAAGCTGTCCACAGCCTCTGCAGCGCCGGTTCGATCCCGGCGGGTGGCGAGGGTCCCACATGGCGTGGCAGACCTCTTCTGCCCACTGCTCCCCTCAGCAGTGTATTTCAGTCTGTCTGCCTGTTCTGTTCCCCGCTCTGTCTCTGGTGAATCCTCTCATCCTCCCGTGCATCTGGCCTGTACCCTGGTTCTTGCATAAGAAAAATAAATCTTTAGGGCCTCCCGGGTAGCGCAGCAGTTGAGCCCTGGGCTGCAAATCTTCCCACAGCCTCTACAGTACCGGTTCGATCCCCGGCCTCTGGCGAGGGTCCAACATGGCCCAACAGACCTCTCCTGCCTCACCCGCTGCTCCCCTCAGCAGTGTACTTCATCAGTCTGCCTGTTCTGCTCCTGCTCTGGCTCTGGTGAATTCTCTCACCCTCCCATGCTTCTGACTGTACCCAGTTCTTGTATAAATAAATAAATCTTTAAAAATACATATTTAAATAATAAAATAAAATAAAAATGAAATAAAAACATTGTCAGAGGAAGGAAAACTATTCCAGCAATCCTGGTCCAAAAGAATTACCAAATAAAATCTTTCAAGTAGAAAACAAATGATAACAGAGAATGAAGAACATCATAATGGTAAATAATTTGGGGAAAATAATAAACTTATTTTCCTCTTCATTTCTTTGCATTATGTGACCATGGACAGCAAATTAGATAGATAGATAGATAGATAGATAGATAGATAGATAGATAGATAGATAGAATGACCCAGTACTTCTGTGTGTGAGTGTGTGTGTGTGTGTGTGTTTGTGTAAAGAGAGAGAGATTAGAAAAACATCAGCTAACACTCTATGAAAAGGTAACATTTAAGACAATTATATCATAAAGAGAGAATAAGAAAAAGAACATAAGTGATAAGTTGCATAAGACATTGTTATGTCTAAAGCAAGCTATATGGGAAAAAAAAAAACTCAGATATACTCAAAAACACTATTTTCAAATCAAGACAGAACATAAAACATGCTCAGTTAACAGTGAAGCAGAGGAACAGAAATGTAGGGAACAGAACATAATGAAACTGTGGGCTCTGTCCTTATAGAGCAACAATTTCATTTAATGTAAATTGTCTAAACACACCATTTACAAAAGAAATTTATGTGGTACATATACACAATGGAATACTACTCAGCAATTCAAAAAAAGATAAGCATATACCATTTATAGCAACATGGATGGAGCTTGAAGTGGTAATGCTAGGTGTAATAAGTCAGAAGGAATAAAATACACTGGATGGTCTCAGTAATATGTACAATATAAAATAATTAAACTAAGAGTAAGATAAAGACAAGTTTCAAAACTTACCCTTGATAACTGACTATAGAACTGAAGCACCAAGGTGGGGAGGAGGAAGTGAAGGGGTAATAACAAAGATGGAAGGAAGCACAATGGTCAAGGGTGGTGGAATATGGTACAATAAAGTAGAAATTTCAAAATTTTAAAAATAAATCAGAAATTGACAGGATGGATTTAAAGGCTACTCATATCAATGTTGTGTATAAGAATCTTATGTCAAAAAAATCTTATGTCGAACAAATTATTATAAGCAGGTAAATGTTAAAGGAATGGGAAGCTACAGCAGACTAATCAAAGATATTTGGAGTGGCTATATTACCAGATAAGGTAAACTGCAAAGCTAAGAAAATAGGAATGTGTCAAATAGCAAATGGAAATATTAACCCAATGATAAAAAAAAAAAATCAATTCATCAAGGTGACAAAATTTTTAAATGCTCAATATGTGCCTGGAAGCACAGTGAAAATTTCAGGTTTGAGGTGCCCTGTTTCCACATATGTCAATTAGATATATATGTTATGTTAGGTTTGTTTTCTTAGTTCTCACTGATAAGTTTCTGCTTGTTTTCTGTATTCTATTTACTGTCATAAAATCTTCCAGCGCTGCATTTGTCCTTTCCCATTATAAATGTATAGTTTCACATATATTACAGGATTAATGACTTCCAAAGTTTTACCTTCCTGCTAAATTTAGTCTTTTACATCAAAATCTGATTAGCTTAATTAGATCAGTTAACTTTTTGCTAATGTTATTGTGACATAACCTTCTCATGTTCACTATCTACTTTTCTATATGTTTATATTTCAGATTTCTTTTCAAATGAACAATAGATGTTTTACCCTATTGACAACATCATTTAATTGAAGTATTTAATTTTTGTTTAAAATGCTTACTGAGGTCCTCCCCGGTGGCGCAGCGGTTGAGCGCTGGGTTGCGAAGCTGCCCGCAGCCTCTGCAGCGCCGGTTCGATCCCTGGCTGCTTCCCGGCCACCGGAGGAGGGTCCCACATGGTGCGCAGACCTCTCCTGCCACCCACTGCTCCCCTCAGCAGTGTACTTCGATCCTTCTGCCTGCTCTGCTCCCCGCTCTGGCTCTGGTGAATTCTCTCATCCTCCCGCACTTCTGACTGTACCCAGTGCTTGTATAAATAAATAAATAAATCTTAAAAAAATAAAAAATAAAATAAAATGCTTACTGATGCATGATTAAAATTTACCATTTGGTTGATGGTCTTCTCTAGTCTTATTCAAAAGCACAAATTGGAATGAGGATTATCTAACAATAGCATAAGTCTAATGGGGAATAATATAATACAGTCAGAGAAGGCCAACTTGTGCTTCTAAACATGTCATTAATTCCATATTTTAATATTTTCTCTCAACTCCTAATTGTGACTCCACAGTTCAACTTGGATATCAAACATTTATCATAGCCTAGTATGTCTGAATCAAACACTTGAATCGTCATTCAACCTGCTGCATCCTCTCTAAACATCCCCTCATTTCTATCCTTCATAAATAAGATCATCTGCTAGCTGATGGTTCATATGTTGAACCTGAGAGTACACACCCATAAAATGAATGCCAAGTGTAAAGCCCTGTTTGCTCTAATACATCTGCTACTTAGTACTGACTCTCTCAAGTCCTACCGCTAGACTCTTGTCTTTTATTGTTGAAGTCCTATTTTCTCTGTTCTTATAACCATGAATTCACCATGTAATAAATGGACCCCTCAAAATATATATCAGATCTTATTTCTACATGAAAACTGTACAGATACAATGAAAGCAAAGTATTTTTATTTGTCTACAAAATCTTATGTCATCTCATTCTTAATCTGAGATTTCTTCCTCACTGTTCTCCATGACTAATGTGCTATTTTGGTAGAATTTCTGTATAGTTTACTCTTAATCATTTCATTTTCAGCTGTTTTCAACACTGCAGTTATTTCTTAACCAAAATAGTGAAGGTATTCCCTTTCCTCATGATGCTATTGTTTATTGCACTATGTTTTTTTCCTTATGGTATTTACCAGAATCAGATACATTATTTTTCACATGTTTACTGGCCTATATTCCTTAACAAATATGAAAAAATATGATCAAGGACTCTGTGTTCTTATCTCTTTTGAAATTTTAGCACTAACTTTTGTAGTTATTAATGTTAATCTGTATTTCCAGTTCTCTTCTTCCCTGGTCTATATTAGTGTTACATCAATCCCCCCACCCCCACCATCCTTCTACCACCACTACCACCAAACCAAAAGTGAGACATGGCCACATGGTTAGAATTAAATGACCACTTTGAGGAAACAGTCTTTATAAATCTGCATGTAATTTGCCTTATTTCCTTTTCCTGTCAAGAAACTCAATGACCTTCCAGATTGTAGAGTCTCTGGTAATGTTATTTCCGGAACAAGGGCAATTTGAACAAAATACTGGACTTAGATGGATATGTAACTTGACAAAAATGTAAATATATATGGTATATCAAGGCACTGTGGTTTCTTTATTTGTTACTATAGCATAACTTTACCTGTCCTGACCTTACTATAATACTTAAGTAATTACAGAATGAATAAATTCAACTTCATTTTAATACCTAAGACAATGCCTCAGTCAAGAAGCAAATGTAATCCATCAGATTATTTGCATTTATTATGGACTATAGAAGCAGTGATCTCTGAAATAATTTTTGGTATGCTAAAGATCCATTGTCATATTTTATCTCTTTATTACTATTGCACTTAACATTGCTAGACTGAGAAAATAATCCAAGCCAATGATCAGTACAGCTTTGTGAACCTATCTAATGAAATAATCCAAAAGTTTTTATTTCCCTTTTTCACTCTGTTGAAGGGTTTTGATGTTCAAAATAAATATGGAAATGGAGAGCTATCCAAAGTTCAAAGAAGAACCATCAGACAATTCAAAAAACACATTAGCATATTAATCGGTTGTCCAACCTTACATAAAATACCCTTCAAAGGAGATCTTCATTTCTCTTTCAATCATTTTAAACAATTCTTGAAACATCTAAAATATGCATGCTCCAGATATCAGACAGTAAATTTTGGTTCAACTAGTCCTCTCTTCCGTAGACAAATAGTACAGTAAGTAATTCAAAACTATATCCTTCTATGTCCAGAAACTTGTTCCTATCTACTGTACCATGCAGACTTTTTTATTCCACATTTGTGATTTCCTTGTACTATTCTCTCCTCTGAAATGGCCTTCCCCTGTGTTTCCACATTCCAATGGCCATCCATTTCACAAGAAACACTTCATGTTTCTACTTTATGGTGGATCCCATGACAATTCTAGTTCCCATTGATCTTTTCCCATGAGATGCACTAGCACTCAAAATTCACAGGCTATTGTGTGCACTTTGGCAGATTTATGTTCTGTCTGGTAATGGTCTGTAATTGCCTCATATATGCTAACCTTGCCTCCAAACCTAGTTTTTGAAGATAAATGGGACAGGAGCTTGCTTTTTCCTTTCTGTGTTAACAACCCTAGCAGCAGGAAAATAACGGACACACAGTAGGCACTCAAAGAAACTGTGCTCATTTAAATCAAATTAATTTGAATTTAACAAGATTGAAATGCAATTATCCTGTGAGAAGTGGGAACATATACCTACCCAAAACATTATAGAAGATCATGCTTTCTTGGCTAACTTTTATGTCCAATTTGTTCTAGTCCCAAACCCCTCAACAAAAACAAAATCTTTTAATCTGTTTGCAAAATATTCTCTCCTTCCTCCCATCTTGCCACTGCAACTCTGTGATATACTGCCCATGCCTATTACCCCTTTATAGCTGTTTTGTTAAAGTTCATACCGCAAAGACCTGTAAAAGAAATTTATGGCTCTAGGGATCACAGCAAATTCTAAATAACCATAACAAGAACATGAAGCATTAATTAAAGACACTAGAGTCTAAGTTATAACAGGAAACCTGACATTTAAGGCCCTGGTACCATGTAAATTTAAAACGGTATGACAAACAAAGAGTAATTTGATGGTCAGGAGGTTATAACAGATACCTTAATACCTTTGTCAAGAAAAAGTGTCTGTCCTTGCTCTAACCCCTACCCAGGGGCTTCAGAGGCCTCTTTCATAACGCATGGCGGTACCTAAATACTTTTGCAATAACTCATATATGAGCTCGTCTTTCTGTTAAGTACACCAGAGATTAAATGCTAGCCCCTACATTCACCCACTGATTTTCAAGTAAAACACTTTAATATTTAACAATAATTGTTGTAAATTGTTCATTTCTTAGTTACCTGTTATATTTAATGTCAGGAAACCAAGGAACAGACCAGGATACACAGGGTGACTTTTCCCCAGGGAATAAGCAGATATTTGACTAAAGGCAGAAGCTGGTATCTCATTCTGTCTAATGAAGCAATGGTAACGCTTTACCTAATTTCAAATAATAAAAATGGAATAGTAGAGATTTAACTTGTTTTGTCTGTCTAATGCCTCGTGCCCTTTCTTGAATATTACAAGCATCTATTATAAATGTTTAAGTTTATGTTCAAAAAAAAAACATAAATTAATCCTTGAAGCTAAAATGTGCAGTAAGTTATCAATTTGTGTTCCTTCCCTGTTGCACCTACATTAATTCTTCTCTATAAGGGTAGACTCCTCTCTATCTGAAGTTCATGGCATATGTAGTACCATTCATTTGTGATGTGTCAAATTTTGTTTTGTATTGCTGGATTCTGTGTATAGTCCTATTCCTCATGTAAATTGCAAGATAAGGACTATAATTTATAATTGCTATATTCTCTACAACACTTGGCACTCACTTTGAATATATTAGGGTCTTAATAAATATTTGTGGGTTGATTAATCAATTTACCACACCTGCTAATAGCAAAGTGACATCATTTGTCATTAACAGTCACATAAATTGATTACTAAAATTTCTGTGAATCTGAATATAATCAGATTAAGTCCAAAATTAGCATCAGAGAAGCCAACCACTCTCTCCTTTAGGCCAGCCTCTTACTTTATATCTACTTATTCCTCACTTACAATTCAGCTACTTGCTTGCCTCCTTTTCCTTTCCAGCTTTCTGCTGTTATTTAATATCTCACCAGTTGTGTAATTTCAGCTCCCAAATTGAATAAGACGTTCCCTCCAGTGGAATCCTCACCTTGACAAATAGCCAAATAGTAATTATTATTCCTTTCAGGGGTTGAGCTATGGAATCATGCCTGCAATATCCCAAGCTTGAGTGCCTAGAAATTTATGCTATACTTCCCCGTGTCGGAGTTTCCATCTGAGATCGTATTTCAAGCCCTCGCTCTTTTTTTTTTTTCTCAATATGATTAAGATAATTCCTTTATGAAGTTGGAGGCTCAGAGAGACATTCGGAAAGAAACTTGATGTTTCATATATTTTTGCAAACTTGCTCTCCCCATTTCCTTTCCCATCATTTTAGCCACACCAAGAGGGGGAATTAATTTTGCAATGGTCTCTAATTTTTTTCTAAATGTGTGACCTCCATATTAATAGGAGCCAGAGGACTCATTCATCATATCTGGTCACTGTGAAACTGACATTTACAGGGTGGAATGTTTCTCGCTCAGGACAAATGGGTATCATTTGTAAAACATGCCGCACCCAATCGTAGGCTCCCATGGCTCTCAAACTACATTTTTAAGCAACAATATAAACCATTCCCCAAACTGAAAGGTCTTTTCAAATATTTACTGCCTACCTATGGAATTTTTATTCTGCTGGCTGCTGCCATCAATAATCCTGGGAGCTCCAAGCTAAGTGTTGTGTGTGACCTCCAAGGAAATTCTTAGTGCTGCAAAATCAAAGAGGAGGTTTTGGTAGCCTACATTCTTCCTTCTGTTACTTCCTAAAGCCACTACAGAGAAAACAAAAATTTTAGAAAGGATAATATTACATTTTTAAATGAATTTTTTATATGAGCCTCAATAACTTCAATTAGAAGTTGCAAATTCTACCTCTTTCTTTCCATCTTCACCTCAATTTCTCTCTCTCATCTCTTGTCTTCATGCTTTTCTCTACCTTCTCAAAAACAAACATATAATTTTCTTGCCTGCTGTAGAATATCTGTAATCGCTTTCTCAGCATCTGGACATATGCTCAACTCACAAGTTCTACAACAACTTAGAGGCTCTAATTAGAATTTCATTCCAACGAAAAATCTGTGTTCCTCCTTGGAGGAATTTATGAGATAGCAAGAGAGTAAAACTGCATTCATCTTATGCCATTCCTGAAGAATCCTTCTTCCTTCAATTAAAGTATAATTGCTCTGTCTTGAAAAAACAAATGGTGAGCCTGGGCAGATAGTTTATGGTGACCTATGTCTGTCATTGGTTATAAGGTTACCCTGAGGTGAGAATTTAAACATGTTCATCCAGGTACTCAACTTAATAGAAAACAAGATAGATCTCAGCCCTCACAGAATTTATGTTAGAAATAAATGGATCATAATTGTAGGGAAATTCTGTAATACTAGTAACTGTCAGAAAGGCTAAATGTGAGGGTTAAAAGAGTTAATACATGTGAAGTTCTTCGGCCATTGTCTGGCAGTCCCAGTCAGTAACCATTTGCTACAATATCCCTATATAGTTACCCATCTTGAAACCTCTTAACAACAGTGCAAATAGATGTTATGACCATTTGACCATTTCACATAAGACACTTGAGCATTAGGGGTGATGAAGTCCTTGTATAAAGACACACAGGCAAAATTAGAGGAGTTGGAATTGCAACATGGTTCTCTCCGGTTTTTGGCTTTTTGTACATGAATTTTATAATCTATACTTACATATACATGCAGAAAATGTATATCATATAGAAATGCACATTTCCCTTATATATGGAAACTTTCATGGAACATTAAGGTAGAGTTTGATATTTTGAAAAAGTTATTCCCTGATAATCATCACCCTGGACAATAATAGACTAATCTCTATAACCAAGAAGTCTCCCCTTTACAGATACATCTCCATCCATTAGTCACTATTATTATTTCAAAATCCCTAAATTTACTTATACTTTTTTCCAGGTAATTATGCACTCATAAATAATATAAATTTTTCTTTTTTAAGGATATAGAACAGGAATTGGAGCCAAAGTTCTTTGTCATAAGTCAAACGTCATGTGGACAATGTATGTGTCACCCCAGGCTTCCTATTTTGTTCTATTGGTCTGTTTAGTTACTTTTGAGCAAATCTACGGCTATGGATTTATAAGATTTGTGTTTTGAGGGCTCTTCTGGTGGCACAAAGGGTTAAGACTCAGCACTGTGAGGCTACCTGCAGCCACTCTGGCACAAGTTTGATTCCTGGCCAGGGAGGTGACCCACAGGCACAGCAGACCTCTCCTGTCTTGCCTGCTGCTCCCCTCGGCAGTATATTTCAGTCAGTCTGCCTGTTCTGTTCCCCACTCTGTCTCTGGTGAATCCTCTCAGCCCCCAACAACTCTAGCCTGTACCCTAGTTCTTGTATGCATCGATAAATAAATCTTTAAAGAAAAGATTTATTTTTTGACAGTGTAAATCCAACTACCTTGTTTTGTCAAGAATGCATTGGCTGTTCTTCACACTTCACATATGCATTTATACATTAAAAAAAATGCTGTTATTAAATGCCACCTGACAACACTAGTGAAAGATTGGAATTTTCTTTAATGTTTATAAATTAAGGGTAATTGACATCTGTAAAATGAGAGATTTTTCCAGTCCAAAAATAGAATATTATTCAGTGACTATCCAGATTAACTTGCACATCTCCCAATATTTTTTGCTTGTCTTTATAGAGGTCTAACACGATTTGTTATATTTATTTCTAAGAATTTCATGTTTATACAGTTTTAAATAATGCCATTTTAGAAGTTCCATTTCTATTGTTTGTTAATTATTGAAAATACAATTTTTGAATATTAAACTTGTTAAACTCTTATGTGTAATAGTCTAGAGAGATTTTTGGAATTTTTATATAAAGAAGCATATCATCTACAAATAAGTGTTTCTTCTTTTTACTTTAGACATCATTTCTAATTCATTTGTGTGTATAGATTCACATACACATAATACAGAGTTCATAATTTTTATTTTATTATGATGTTCTGAAATCTTATCTTTTCCTTCTAGGGCAAGATCTGCCCCTCCCAAGCTAATCATCTTCTAGACTAGGCAAAGGGCTTAGCTAGGAGCATGATTTTGATATGCAGACTAACCCATCCCTTCAGTCCGGTGGCCATATACCCTAAAAGACAAAATGCTTCTGCCTTAACAGGTTTGGTTACTAGGCTACCAAGGACCAGCCTTACAGAGCCTGCTGCAAGAATTCAAAGAAACCAAACAAAGCTGTTTACTTTCCCATAGAAATTCAAATATAGGTGATGGCTCAGGTCTTCACCAGCTCTTGCCCCTTCTGCCTGCTGACTAATGTTAGTGCTTTTCCATATGGACCTGCTTGGCATGCCAAGTCTCCTGTTTCTAAGATCTATGATTGGTACATACAGTGTTTTATTTAGTCTCTCCTATGTTTCTTCTGTGACCACACCTGACTCACCATAACATAAAGGAACAGAGACATGTGTGCTTATGTATTTTGTTTTACTATTGTAGACTTTCAATACCCTATTGAATAGATGTGATGGCAGCTATTATCTATTTTTCACTTTCACAGAAAATGCTGTCTCCCCAAATTTTCATTGGTGTTGGTTTGTTAGTATTTTACAGAGATTTTTTAACAGATAAAGACAGTTTGATTCATATTATTTCTCTTTTAATCATAAGATGTTATCATGAGTAGATGCTGAATTTATCAATTTTCTTATATCAGCATGATCATCCTATTCTCTTCACTTCCACATATGAAAATCGTATTGATTTTAAAATGTAAAATTCACTTTACATTATTGAAATTAACACATTTTGGCAATAATCCTTTATTTTATAAATTATTTGATGTAGTTTTCTAAATTTTTTAATGATTTGTCTTCATTTGTATTCATGAGAAATATTGACCTAACTTCCCTTTTTTATAAATTCTTATAAAATTTTGGTATCAAGCTTAATTTGTTTTCCTGAAGTTTATGTATTTTATTAGTCTATTTACAGAACTGCTTTAGATTATCTTAAGACTCCAAAGTGTAATGAATATTTTCTATTTTATTAGTTATGCTCTTATTTTTACTATTTATTTCCTATTTTGTGTCTTTTTTCTTATGTAAATTTCTTAAAGTTGAAGCTTACTTTATTCATTTTCAATTTTTCTTCTCTAACATGTGCACTGAAAATAAATTATACTTCATTTCTATGAAGTAAAAATCTTATCAAATGTAAAATATCTAATTTAGAAAAAGACAAATTGGAAGTTATCAACTTATACAGTTTGTTATCCAAATGATACTGAGAAGAGGGTAAAGCTAAGTCACATTGAAGTTTCCTGCAAAATATATATCACATTAAGGACTTGTATTCAGGCTATGTGATTTATTCTTATAATTCAAGAATAAGTGGACAGAATGGCTTTTTGAGGAGAGATTGAGCAAATATTTCAATAAACATCTCTACAAAGAAAAGATGTGACTGGTGATGTCAGATTTGTTAAATGGAATACTTAGTAATCATAAGGATTAAACTGGTATGTGATACTATTAATATGACTAAAATCTTTTAAACAATATGTTAAATAAACATGAAAAACACAAAGATGGAATACTTCCTTCCACTTAACATGAAATTCACAAAAGATAAAACTATAAAGACTGAAAACTGGCCAGTAATTATCAGAGGTTAATTAGGAGAAAAAGAAGGACTTAAAAACAAGGGTAGCAGGAAATTGAGTGAATTCTAGACTACATGCACACACACATACACATCATTAAATGAGAATATAAAGCTATTTGTATAAAAGTATTAGATCACATATCAAAATGGGTGTACATAGGTTTAAAAAGTGAATACAGGGCCTCCCTGGTGGCGCAGTGGTTGAGTGCCGGGTTGCGAAGCTGCCCGCAGCCTCTGCAGCGCCAGTTCGCTCCCCAGCTGCTCCCTGGCCACTGGAGGAGGGTCCCGCATGGCCAGATCTCTCCTGCCACGCCCGCTGCTCTCCTCAGCAGTGTACTTCGGTCCTTCTGCCTGTTCTGCTCCCAGCTCTGGCTCTGGTGAATTCTCTCACCCTCCCGCGCTTCTGACTGTACCCAGTGCTTGTATAAATAAATAAATAAATAGATAAATAAATAAATAAATCTTAAAAAAAAGTGAATACATTGGAAAAATGAATATTTTTTCCATTAATATACAGAAAAAGATTGTGTTTTATATTGGTTTAATCAAAGTTAGAACTGATAGCTTATCAACAAAAATTCCTCTTACACAAGTAGTTCCTAAATTATTTTGTTAATGTTGGCGAAGAAGTATTTAACCCAGGGTTTTGTATGTATGTGCATGTGTTTGTTTTTTGTTTTTGTTTTGTTTCAAAATACTGTGTGGTTTTAAAGGGGAATTCTTTTTTGGGTGAAGCAAACATATGGAAAAAATGTTTAGTAGATGATTTCTTGATATCATCTTGGGAAAAAGGATTCCATCCCTTCTCCCTCACAATGTTATACATTTGCTCACACTGCCACACCCTTGACCTTCCATCCTTTCATACTACCCTACCCTGGCATTTATTAACACATTAGAGAATCTATTAGAAGAAAACAAAGCAAAATTAATGTATTTGCAACATTCCACCCTTGCATATTATTCAACCTGAAGTTTACATCCATTTAAAGAAATAAAAATACAAAAGTTCTCAGTCCATTTGATGTCCTTACTAGTTTCATCCCATTTTGTGTCTGCAGTTGTGATTCTAAAACCAGGTTTTCTAAACCATGCTGATTATCAGGTACACCAGCAGAATTTGAAAATGTACCAGTTTTTGAACCATAATCTCATCCATACTGAATTAAAAGTTTTGTAAGTAAGGTCATGACACCCATTTTTTTTTTAGCACCATTAACAAAACAAAGAATCTTTGTTACAAATAGTGCAAATTATCTGTCCAACATCAGCAACCATCACTGAAAGGCCTGACAATAAAATTCAAGGATCTGGACTCCGTGTTCAATGTTCATTTCCAATATACTTCTCAATTCATTCAGAACCCACAAGGAATCCACTCGCTTTATTCAGAGCAGACCTTTTAATGTAATTCCAAATAATTCTGACATCCCATGTTTGATTAAACATCATTAATTTGACAGGAACCATGAGAATTCCAGAATGTTACCCAGAAGTAATCTGCTTTCCATGTACACTGACTTTGCAATTTTCAATCATTACTAAGGTTCTATACCTAAATCTATTTTAAAGAAATTTACCATGATCTGCAAAATTTAATAGACCTAGGATATAACATTCTATATTTATCATTTATATGACATCTTTTAAATAGAAAAGACAAAATATTATAATTTGGGTTACTATGGACCATTGTCAATATTGTCAGTATCTGACAGAGCACTGCTCTCTCTCTTTTTCACTCTCCCTGTCCTTCAAGTAAAATTGCCCTTTTATTCATTTTTGCTCTACCCAAGACTGGCAGCTGATTTTGAAGTGTCAGACCATTATTTGTTTTTTTGGATGTTACCATTTATTGCAAGGAGGATAAAATCAATGTGACATTTCCAGAACAATGATAGATGACAATAGTGAGTGGTCTTTAAATGCGAAAGACTAATTTTTAAAAATGTCACCAGTGTACTATTTCAGACTTTGTCAAAGATAAAGCAGTAAAACTTATAGACATAAAAGCTAATAATATTTCACCATGTTACTTGCAGATAAAGATGCTATATTTACATTGTTATAGGTTTATCTAAATACTACCTTCGTACTAGCTAAAGTAATTATAGTTATAATATTGGAGTCCATTGATTTGGGTCATTTAACAACAAAACTATAGATACTTTGAGTGAATATATTGTATGTGTTTGTATATGCATGTATCCATGCTGTCTCTGATATGGAAAGGGGAACTTTACATATGTATATACTCTAAATATATACATATGTATATACTCTAAACCTCATTCTTATCTACCTTGTCTATGAAATTTGCAAGCAACACACCAGCTCTGTATTTCACTAACTTCATCTTTCATGCAAATAATATAACTAGAAGTTAACTCAGGTTAAATGGGAAAAAGACAAAAATCATACAAGAGTTTCACACTTAATAAATGTTAATAAATGTTAGCACTTAATAAGTATTAGCTATTATTACTGCACTATCAATTTCTTACTGCACTATCAATATCTTACAACAAATCAATGCTTAATTATTCATGCTGGCAGAGAGTCTTACATTACCATGTTATAGTATTGTTGTTCATGCTTTCTAATTGATTTTTAAATTCACTTAATGTAGGGCCTGGTTTCAATTCACATTGTGTTCCAGTGAATCTAAAGTAGTAGAATTCTTATGAACTTCAGGACTGCTGGTTAAGAAGCTATTGAACAAGAGAGCAGGGAGGAATTACAGAATATCTACTGGTTGATCCACTTTAGCAATCTGAATTGTAGCTTGGAGAAAGTAAGCCCCACACTATAGGATTTGGTCTCTAAAGATCCACTGTTCTTTGGATGGGCAAAGAATTTGGCAGAGTTTTAGAATATACATCGGAGGGAAACATTCTTTGCCAGATTCAACTCTGGAAAAGAAAAAAGCAGAATAGAAGAGCAAGTAGGGAATCCCTCTAGCTTTCTATATTAACAGGTAGTAGATACCCTTTTGACACTCACTTAACATTGCATCAAAATTAATCCATCTATAGGAATCTGGGGGATTCCCCAAAGATTCCTTAATTATTGTGAGGTAAGTAAAGTATCAGGCTCTTCTGCCCTCCTGCCATTAGGATTGATGATGGAACCCTATGGTCCTGAATGCATGATGGCGCACACCTGGAGTAGGGTATGGGCATACGTAAGTGGGTACACCTAGGCTGAGAGACTGGGCTTATAAGGGCAGTGTCATGGGGATACCAGCAGAACAAAAGAGCCAAAGGAGCAGAGAAACAAAGGCTACAAAAGAACATACTCTGCCCAGAAAGAGTGAAGACTTGCTTCACCCCAGCACCCTTGCCTGCCATGCACCTGGTAAATTCCAATAAAAGCCTGCAAAAGCCATTTAGGGCTCCAGGACTCTCTCTTTACCCCATCTGCTCAGGTCATAGAGATCCTGCACTATGTCCCCTCCTGCCGCTACTGTGTAGAAGCCATCTTGTTTTCTGGAATTTTAATTTATGGAAAGGAGTTTTAAGTTGTGAACTATAAATTGTAAATAACATTCAAAAACCCATGAATGTTATCTTTGTGAAAGAAAGGGGGGTGCAAAGTTCAACCTTAAAACTTATGTATTGCGACTTGAGCTTGTTATTTTTTCCCCTATTCAGTGGAGATAATAGCACTTAATGATGCTCATTTCTTGAGAAATCTTGAGGATTATATTGTCTTACAGACTCACACATGCACTTGCTTGAGATAAATTCCAGGAACCACAATGTTCTTAAATTATCTTTGTTCTCTTTTGAGCCTAAATTTTTTTTTAGCTTACAAATCTGCCTGATACGTCATCAATGTTAATATTATTAATGGTGAGTAGAAATTGAGAACCAACACAGAAAAAGTGTCCTAGATTCTAGCAGCCTTTTTTGGTGCCACTACCATCGCTTCACACGCATCTGTGCCCAGTCTCATCACAGGAGGAGCGATAGCTTCAGAATTAAGGTCAGAAGAAGAAAAAAAAAATTTCCTAATCAGGACCTTTATCCCAGGTCCAAATGAAACCTCCTCAGCTGCACCTTATTAAGGAATCCTTTGCTCACAAAACAACCACAACCAAGAACAAAAATAAACCTACAAGCATGGATTCTCTGACCACTTGATCCTAAGAATTTCTGCCCACTGTGTTTTCTACTCTAGTTACTAGGAAGAATCTGTCAGTTACAAACAGAAGCTAAAGGTAAGCAACACAAGAGAAGGTAGGCTTGTTTTAACACCTATAAATGGCAAGGAAGCATAGACAGCATTTTACCCACTTAATCCCACGCAAAGACCCAAATAATCCTAATAGGACCCCAAAATATCTTAGTTTCACCTCTGACACTTTAACAAAATCATCCTTGATCATGACTTTGTGTAGGGAGACAGAAGCTGAGAATGGGATTAGATACTTAAAAGTTGAGAAAAACAGAGACCTTTGAGCTCCTTCTGGAGAACCAAGAACATTTTCATCACATTTCAGACATGATATCCCCCAACTCTGTCTTACCTTCACAGTCCCGATGTCCTCCGCCCCTAGGTCAGCCGACAAACAGGCAAGTGAATGTCCTGTCTCTTTGCTCTTGAAAGTGTGATCTTTATGTGTGATCTTTAATTCAAAACTGGCCCCATACACAGAGAGAGTAGGGGGAAACCTAAGAAAAATGATGGGCCACTTCAGATTGGCAGGTATGTGGCAGTTTTAACCAGCAAAAAACATATGTCTAGGACTTGTCTCGGGTAGTAGTGAAACAAGCAGCTCCCCACACCAGCCCGCCAAATGCTCACGCATTTTTATAGAGGCCCTAGTTAGGTTCAGCTGTGTATTCAACCCAGCTGGTCTACATAAGGCATTGCTCTCAGGCCATGTCCTTAAAGCTGCTTCAGATGCAGGAATCGTGGTGTGTTCATCCTGTGTTCCAAAGAACTCAGGAGAGGAGTCTCTAATTGCCCAGGGCAGCTGTCAGGTCAAACAGAGGTCAACACAGGCCCACCTTAGACCTATTTTTTTAGTAAAGTTTAATCCAGTAAAAACAACTGCATAGACCCAACCAGGATATCTTGCAGAAGCTAAAAACAGCCATAAGCCTATAGTAGCTGTTCTCAAAGTATGACTCATGGACCAGCAGCATGAACATGACTTATAAACATGTTAAAAATGTCAATTCTTTGCACACTTTAAAAATGTTGAACAGAAATGCAAGGGGTAGATTATAGCAATGTGGGTTTAACAAACTGGTCAAAGAAATGAATGCTGAAGTCTGAGAACCACACATTAAGAACTAAAGACTAGCCAGGAGACCACTTGTAGACTTGTAATAAAATTACCATGCTAATAGCAAAATAGAAAGAAAAATAAACAAAAAAAAAACAGGTTACAAAGGTCACTGCAATGCCTTAGAAGAGACAACCGAAAATGCCTGTGCTTGGAATTGAGCAGCAGATCCCCCTCCTTTCTTATTTTTGAGGGGAAAAAAAAAAAATATATATATATATATATATCTCCCAAAAAGAAGCCATATCCAGAAAAGTTCAAAGCTTAGTTCATTCTATTCTCCTACTGTAAAGGCATGTATTCTCCTGCCCCTAAGGAAGAGTGGAGCTGGGCAGGGAGGGGCAGCTCAGAAAGAGACTGGGAAAAAGGACTGAAAAGGAGCAATAGGAGAAGCCAGGAGAGATGAATAAAGAAAACTGGAGGAGCCACATGGAGCAGAGAGATTTGCAAAGAAGAAGCCATGCTTACTTCTTGGCCTTGGACTTGGAGTTGGGGAATATGGAAGGAGACACTTGAAACAGACATGGGTGAGACACCCGTGGGAGGCTGATAATGGAAGCCTTTATCTTGATTTTAATTTTGTCTTTTCTTTCCAGACTTGCTTGGCACATTCTGCCCTTTTCCTATGGTTCCCCACCAGAAGGTGCCTTAGACTTAAGGAAAGCTTTTGGGTCTCAGTGGCCCTGCTTTGGGCAACCCTGTTTAGCTGGGCTTTTACCCACAAGGGGACAGGTAACTTTGGGTGATTGATTTGGAAACAATGTTCTTTCTCTTTATTGTACACTAATTATTGCACACTTATTTTATGAAACTTCTTTTCTATTGAAGGTATTGTGCATTAGAGTATGTTTGTCTCTATGCAGTGGATGACAGAACCCATTGAGAGCAGACAGTTTGGGGATCCTGGGATGCTCCTCATTCTGCCCTCAAACTCTACCTCTGCCTAAACTGTAGGCTTCTATTAATGTCTTTACTACTAAACTATCCTCAGTTTTCCTGTATGATTGTTCTGGAGTGAATGAACAGGCAGGGTAAAAGAGAGAGTTATTAAGAGGGATCTTCTAAGCCATTTCATAGCCACAATTATAGAAGCTGCTGGACTTCTCCCCCACCCAACTCCCATATTTCTGTGATTCTATTGCCCCACCTCATCTCCAGATGTGGCCCACCTACTCATAGCTATGAGAAGCAGCTGTCTTTTCTGCCTGTAGTAGGTCAAATAGTGGCACCCCCAAAGATAACTTCAAGTCCTAATTCCTGGAAACTGAGAATGTTTCCTTATTTGGGGAGAGAGGGTAAAGATCTTTTCAGATGCAATTAATTTAAAGATCTTAAGTTGCGATTATTCAGGCAGGCCCTAAATGCCAAGACAAGTATCATTGTAGGAGAAAGACAGAAAGGGATTAGAGACAGTGATGAGAAGATAGAAATAAGAAGGCAATGTGACCAAGGAGACAGGGATTAGAATGACGTTTTTGCCACAAATTGCAATGAATGCAGTTTTTAACCTATTTTCAATTTTGACATTTCAAAATATAACATATTTTTCTTTTTAGTATATCCAATGAAATCTAAATATCATTGCTAAAGCCACTGCTGTTTATATAAAAATACCTAAAACTCTCTTCAAGAGTTGGGAATTTTACATCTCTTTTTTCTATTTCCATGATGCTACATTCAATGCTTATTTTTATATCTAAATATATATTTTATATGTGCCAAATATATATGTAATTTATGCTGAAACACCTACTATTGATCACCCTGTCATTTTCCTGTACAAATTATGAACAAAATTTAAATGAAATTTAATTTTAAAGTTTCTGTAACTGTAAGAGTCTAAGTGCTCTGAAATCTATGTCAACTGAGTCATTTCAATATTAACACATAATTTTAACATGTGGATATATACTAAAGTTTTCAATAAATATTAAACTTTAAAAGTTAAAGTTATTTAAATGTATATGTTAATGAGATAGTTGAGGCTGCCTCTCATGACTATAATTTATTCAACATCAATTCTATTCTGTCTGGAGCCGCGTGGAGCATGTGCCGTGTTGCGCAACACACGTGCCATTAATTAGTTTTCGCTTTACCGTTTTGCCTGCTGAGAAACCACAGGTGTTTCCTATTAATCAAATGAGACTGGGAGGTACGATGGGAGGAGCTGCCAGGATATAAGAAGAGAACCACGAGAAGGTCGAGAGGTCATTGCGAGAGAGGTTATTGCAAGAGAGGTTATTGCGGGAGGAGCAGAGAGAAGGTCAGGGAAGGTAGAAAGACAGGGAAAAGTAAAAGAAAGGTAAAGGAAAAATAAAGAAGTAAACGCTAGCGTCAAGTTGTCTCAAGCCCCTCATTTCAATCCTCAGCCCTTCTCTTTTCGTGCCTACGAATCCCGCGGGTCGGGAAATGCAACTGTGTTGAACTGTTCAGCGGAGCCCTGCGCCCTCTCTGCCTGCTGGACCCGGAGTGCAGAGAGAGCAGTGATCGTTCGTCTGCCTTCTACTTTAGTCATACCCGTGGATGTTTCTGCACATCTTTCTCCTGTTCTACCTAGGAGGAGACGTGATTTTGGCATCACTGCAGCTGTTGTCGCTGTTTCAATAGTGGTGGCCGTGGCTGCAGCCACCGTCTGTCACTCAAACTGCTGCAAATGCTGACACTATAAACAATTTAGTTGCCAATGTTGTTTTTGTGTTATCAACATAGCAAGATATGAATGAACATTTATGAAATGGACTTTTGATGCTTAATTAGCAGATAGCTCTGATGTAAAAAGAGATACACACTTTTGTTAACTGCTCACATGCATTGTAACTTTTTGTACAGTTTTATTTGTGTAATTCCTGTTATGGAGAAAAATATGTTTATGGAAGAAAATAGGTTAAATAGTGTAATCAGAGGACCTTAGAACCACCAGCTCCTGAACCTGACCTCTCAATTGGCGAGACAGCTCATAACTGTTAACAACACACGGGTTACCCTGTTTCGAGTAAGGGTCTCATTGCCTGGTTTAGAGGACTCCTCCCAGAGTTGCAGTTTGTGCATTCGGCATATGGTTTCTCCATAGGCTTCGGAAGCGAAACAAAAAACGTGCCATTGCGGTCAGGCAAGTACGTGGCGCCATGGTACTTGACCAGGACTCCCCAGTGGCATCCGGATGGGTCAACTTAGCCCTAGAGAACCTGAGAGCCAAAGACGGGTAAGGGCGTAGCCCGTCCAGACCAACCTAAGACAGCGGTCCGGACCAAGTGCGCCGGATTAGCGATGACGGGTAAGGCTGGTCACGGAATATGCCAACCTAAGACAGGCCAGGTGTCTCATTTAAAAGAAAAAAGGGGGAGATGTCCGGAGCCGCGTGGAGCATGTGCCGTGTTGCGCAACACACGTGCCATTAATTAGTTTCGCTTTACCGTTTTGCCTGCTGAGAAACCACAGGTGTTTCCTATTAATCAAATGAGACTGGGAGGTACGATGGGAGGAGCTGCCAGGATATAAGAAGAGAACCACGAGAAGGTCGAGAGGTCATTGCGAGAGAGGTTATTGCAAGAGAGGTTATTGCGGGAGGAGCAGAGAGGAGGTCAGGGAAGGTAGAAAGACAGGGAAAAGTAAAAGAAAGGTAAAGGAAAAATAAAGAAGTAAACGCTAGCGTCAAGTTGTCTCAAGCCCCTCATTTCAATCCTCAGCCCTTCTCTTTTCGTGCCTATGAATCCCACGGGTTGGGACATATTCTCCCTTTTTTGTATATTGAGTTTTATACAGGTAATACACAGAAACGCAGTATCAGTCAGAAAGGACCTATGCAGAGGTAATTAGCAACCTTACAACTTCAGTAATTAAAGCAAGCAAGCAAACAAACCAAATTGTCTATTTCTTGTACCCTCTGTGTATACAGTACAAGTCAGTAGTGGACTCTAGTGTGTGTCTTCTGACTCTAGTATTCTGGTAGTTAGAGTAGCTTTGATCTTGAAAGTTACTGGGGGAAAAGATATTACCAGCAATTAAATGTTCTGTTCCATAAATGACTTTTGCCACTCTGACTCCAAGATCATTGGTAAGACATGCAGTCCCACGATGAAAGGATTGAAAGTTAAGACTAGAAATTCTTGATAAGTTGTTGTACAGGTTACCATGATTCATTCTTTTGGCCACTAAATATTTGAGTCCCTCCTTGTTTCACAAGCATAATACTGGCATACCTTTCCTAAAGCAGATAATTTTGATTATTGGTTGCACAAGAAGTTTTTCTTTTAGAAACTGGAAAAGATTTGATTGTGAAAGAACATGTGAAAAACAAAACTTAATGAGTCAATTGCACAAATTCAGCTGTAAGAAGGAGAAAGTTTGAATTCTGAGGATCTGGAAGTTAATTCCCTTAAAATTCCCCAGGTCTATGTACCCTTCAGGTAATCTTTACAGAACCATAGTGTATACATGACAAATATGATGAACACGGGTTCCAGTCCAAAAGAGGAAAGAGTAATATGCTAGCTTAGTGAGACTGGATAATCTTATTTGCTTTTAACATTGAAGTAAACACATTTTAGAAGAATTAATATATTTTACCAAAGACTCATAGTAGCCTACCAAAATGGCATATTAGAAAAATGAAATTAACATGATTGTTTTGTACACATGTGTGTGAGAGACAAGAGACAGCAAAAGAGAGAGAAAAGCAGAGATTGAGAAACATATATCTTTTATATAATACATATATTTTAATATAAAATCACACATATATAAAATTTTTATTATTCAAACAATACTCCCAGATCTTTAACTTAGTAAAATGACTTTCACAACTGCATTATGCAAGACACACACACAAAAAAAAACCCAGTAATCATAGGTGAATAATTTTATAAGGTGGTACAACTCTATTGTCATAATACAAGCCAAACTTCCTCCCCAGATCTATTCTGATAGTAAGAGGGTTAAGAAAGATAGCCTTTTAAAACTTTTCTTGAATTATTTTTGCCCTTATTAGTATGGAATATGGGTAAGCAAGTACATGGCTCTGTCAGTTTCTCCATTTTCTCCTTGCATTATTCGGAAAACAACATGTGCCTACGGACCAAACTTTAGGGCAATGACTTACTGCCATGATATAAAGCATTCATAATTGTTTCCTTGAGAGTTTCAAGACCCTAGCTCCCAAGGTCATCTATTATCTGCACTTTGCCATCTGACCATTTATCTACTGCATTGGGATTGTCACTTCAAAGAACTGACCTTGCATTCTAATGATACAACTGCATATGAAATTTTTTTAAGGATTAGTAAATCGCAGTATGAATGTAGGAAAACAGTAATAGTAGTTTCTAAAGAAGTGATTGTTTATTTACCTCTTAGTTGCTATAGATCAACTTTTAGAATAAATTCACAAGGTTTGACAGATGCAAAACTGCTGGATACTTTTATTACTCAGCAAGATGAATCATTTTTCTTTTTGTTCCAGGGAAATACTCTCCTCATAGGGGGAAAAATGAGCTCATTTCAACCTAAAAAAAATCAATGGGCTGAAAAAAAAAAGCAAGAAAAATTCAATGGGCCATATTTCATATAGGAAAATGATAGCACTGATATATTGTCAATAAGACAGGCTCTTTGAACTTCTTTCTATGGGAGAAAAACTTTTCATTAAATTTCCCATAGTTACTCAGTTAGTTTCTTTCTTTCTTTTTGAGTGAAGACAATCTTGAGCTGTCAACAATCTTTTCTCGATGTAAAGCTAAGTCATTAATACTACCTTACATGGACATGAAGTCTAGTGAATTCATTATACACTGATATCTCATTTAATGCTTATTGTTAATTAACTTTTGTTTATTAATTGATAGTAAGTTCTCTGAAAGAATATGAGGAAATAATCTCAATTTTCTTAATTTTCCATGCATATCAGAGCTGCCAATGGACGCCAAAATGAAAAGAGCCCAGAAAACACCAAAGAAGCAGCTTGCTTTAATTCTCTCTGGTTTCCCCAGTCCTCAAAGGGTCTCATACTGATTCAGTTTGAAGTGAACACAGGTTTGAACAGGAAACACTCTTTTCTCCTGAGAGCTAAAGGCATGGAAAGCCACTTGAAAATGGATGAATGATTGTTTTCCATAGAAAACAATTCTGTGTCTCATTTGGCCAAATTAGGATTTTGCTACATTTTCTGCAAAGGAGTAGGAAACTTTACAGAGAAAACCTTACAATGAAGAAATATTTCAGAATCTTGCTCCTTCCAACTTCACCCCTTGTATGAATTCTGTAGCACCCCACGTGTAGATGCTCCTATTTACTCATTGTTTCCTTCATTTCAAATGCTGAAGTAACACATTCTTTAGTAATTATATTGTTGACTAAGATTCTTAAGAATAGGGGCCAGGCTAGTTATATTGGCAAGTGCACATACACTTTTAATTTAATACCTGATGCCTCTTAGTATTGCAATGAAAATGTGATGGATAATATAACTGAGTACTCACCAAATACATTAGAAATTTTGTCTTTCTGAGAGCTTTCTAGAATTTCTGGTGAAGCTATAATTTGTTTCCTTATTATATCCTTTCACTTACCTCCAGTGATTAACTGGTTATGTCCTATGGCTTGTTGGTATTCTTTCTGTTTCTTTCTGAGAAAGAACAAGACAGGTGTGAGATAAAAACTTATGAAGGTCTAAGCAAGAATTGACTGTACTATTGTTTTTGTTTGCCAAACTGGAAGTGGCAAGAACAGTAATTCAAGAGTCATAATTGTTTCAATGTTGCTAACAGAAATCCCTGAAATGTCTTAGGATTTTTATAAAATGTTTGATAACTGTGGTCCTTTTATTGAAGGGTTGGTATATCATAATAACTTGGAAAGATATCCACTACATAAATATCTACCTCCAATCCAAATATGAGATTCAAATTTCCAGTACTGAAATTTGATCCTGCATATTTTGAAAAAAGAAAAAACAATTGAAATGATTTTGTTAAGAACTCCCAGATAGATAGCAAAAATGATGAGATACCATAATCTATACCCTTTTTTCAAATTACAGTCTATTTTATTAATATTTAAAAATATATATATACATAACATTTTGCACTAAGACCATTAAGTGTATTTTTAAACTGGGGGGGGGTCTCTGTTTTTATGTCAACTGCTATTGGGAATTTCTTTATTTCAATAATGTGTGCTATTATTTACATTGATTTTCCCCTTTCCATTATTTAGCTTTATTTTGTTGCTCTTTTTCAAATGAATGAATAAGTAAAGTATCTCAATTTTTCATCTCTCACACATGCATTCTTTTCTTAAAAATAACTTCATCTGTCTTTCTGATTATCACTTTTTTGAAAAAAACAAGAATTGAATGCATATTTTTATTCTGTTCCAAATAATGTTATTTTCACTGTTTAATTTTCATTCCCAGATATTTTACTTTTTAATAAATTTCTAATTTTGTTATACCAAACAAAAATATCCGTCCTCAACAAATAATTCATTTTTGTTGAGATTTCTTCTTGGCCTAACTCAATCCATTTTTATTTAAATTATACATTTGTGGAAAACAATGGACTTATTCTATTTGCTTTTTTAAACTTAAAGATATCTTTACTTACTTGAGATCTACTTATGAATTTGTTTTATTCTGCAGATGTTTTTTCAATTTCTCTTGAAAATTTAGGTGTTAGCTTTTAATAGATTTTTCTTAAAATTATTTTGTTAGATACCTGAAAATTCTTAACTTTGATGTTATTTGTGGATTCTAGTTTAATAATTATAAATTATTTCTACTATTTTAGTGCTTTATATAAATAAATTATACTTTGACAATATTAATACTACTGCTGCCCTGACTTTTTTTTTTCAGTAATAGTCTATATAATTTGTTTTCCTCTGCTCTTATCCTTCACCCTGACTATCTCATCTTGCTTCAACTAGAGGCAAACTCTATGTGTTTACTGATTTGCCCTTGAATTTGTTTTCTAATGCTGTTATAACAAATTGCCAGAAAGTTAGTGGCTTCATATAATGCAACATTAGTATCTCACAGTTTTCTATATCAGAAGTCTAGGGTACTCTCACTAGAGACTCAGAAGTCAAAGCAAAGCACTCTACTTCCAGGAGGTTCTGAGGAAATACCGATTTCTGGGCTCATTCAAGTTGTCAGAATTCACATCCATTTGGTGGTAGGAATATGGATCCATTTCACTGAAGCTATCAAGCTGAGATCATCTCAGCTTCTAGAGCCTACCCTCGGCTTCTATTCTGCTCAGGACCTCCTTCCTTATCTAAGTCACAAATGGTGATTGGAAATCATTTCACACTTGAAATCTTGCTGCCCTTCACTTCTGCCTTAACTCTCCTATTACCAGCAGGGGAAAGTTCTATGCTTTCAAGGGATCCTGTGATCAGTTTAGACAATTAAGTATATTACAAAATCCCTTTTGTCTTGTAACTGCCTATATTCAAAGGTTCCTGTGAGTAGGTTGTAAACATCTATGGGATATTCTGTTTACCATATCCTTAACATGAAACCACACAAAAATGCACCACAAATTTTACAATAGCAATGCTCTAGCAACAATTGCCTCATGTGCCCTATAATTCTGATGTTTCTATGGGTTAATTTATGACAAACACCCACAAAATCTAGAAGCCAGAATCAATGGTGACTATGCCAATAAGTTATTACCAAGTTCCTTGAACAATATCATTCTTGAAATGAAATCATTGTTCATGTAACACAAGACATCAAAAAATAAATCAACATTGCTGTTATTAGCCACCCAATAGAAAATCAGTATTGCTTTCTGGAAAGTGCAGGAAAAATAAAAGAGAGAAAAATGGAATGAGAATGACTTCTTATTTTCAGCTTTCCATTCCTTGTGAAAGTTTATATAAACTTAAAAATAAATAGGGCCAAACTCTCATCTGTTATATTTGCTATTTTGGTTTTGATTTAGGGCATTTTTCATGGAATTGTCTAACAAGTTGTTATATAGAAATATTGCATTTACCTCATGAAGAAACTATATTTTCTTTGTTTAAATGAAGGCCTATATTTTCTTGAGATTTCTAAGTATAACATTAGATACCCTGAAAATAACATTTTGCATCAACTTCACTATATTCGTATATAGTTGTAAACATTCAAAATGTTATCTAAAATAAACATTTATTTTCTTATTCTTCTTTATATGGTAAAGGCAGAAGCATGTCTTCATTAACTATAATGAGTTGGCCAAATATATTAATTCCTGGAGTTTCTATTGGCAATATATGTGCATTATATCAAATGCTTTTTGGAATCTCTTGAGAAGATCATTTTTTTTCATCTAAGGCAAATTAAAATGATAAATTATATTAATATAGTTCCCTTTTACTAATTGGGATTAAAGTCTCCTTGGTCATGGTATATTACCTACAGTGATTAATTTATTTGACAATATTTTATTTAGAATTCTTATGTGTATGCTGCAGGCTTTTTTTTTAAACTTCTATCTTAGCAGAATTTGCCATAACTTTGTCCAACACATTTATTCTCTAAATGTTGCTTACATTAAAATGATGGGAATATATTCTACTTTTTGTAAGCTCTGGAACATTTTGGAAAATGTGAAAATTCTATACTATTTTAAAAGTAGTGATAATTTAAAGCATGGACTTCCAAATCCCCCTTCCTTTGTTCAATGGTAACTAAATTCTTAAAATGTATTTTTTTTTAATATTACTGAACCTGAATTACCATCTATGGAGGGAGACTCCTCATTCCTTTAGTGACTTCTAAGAAAAAAAAATGACTGCCAATAAATTGATACCACACTTTTAAAATTTCTCAACATTCTATTATCTACTTAGTTGAAGAAAATTGTTGATGCTTATTTAGATGTAGAAGTTTATGATAGATTTTCTGTAAATATACAAATATACACATAATATTTTCCCCTTCCATGTCATTACACTAACTTCCCACTTGGTGTCTTTGGGTGAGTTGTTCAGTCCTTCTATGACAGATGATTCTCAGGTAAATTTTGATAATAATTCTCTAATGCTGAATAAGATAATGGATGTGAAACCTGCAATATATTGCCTGATGTATAGGAATTACTCAACAGATGATATTAACTATTGTTTCTTGGTTTTAATTATGGTATGATATTCATCTGTTTTCTAGCTCTGGTTCAGTATTTTTATTTCAATTTTTACCTTTTAATCATTTGAATGTGGATTAAAGAATGAGAAAATATAATTTATAGTTTAGTTAGTCATTTAAAAGAAATTTTGAGGGCCTCCCCTGGTGGCGCAGAGGTTGAGCGCTGGGCTGCGAAGGTGCCCGCAGTCTTTGCAGCGCCAGTTCCATCCCTGGCCGCCGTTGAGGGTCCCACATGGCATGCAGACCTCTCCTGCTGCCCACTGCTCCCCTCAGCAGTGTACTTCGTCATTCTGCCTATTCTGTTCCCGGCTCTGGCTCAGGTGAATTCTCTCACTCTCCCCCATTTCTGGCTGTAGCCAGTGCTTGTATAAATAAATCTTTAAAAAAAATTTTTTTTGATTATAAAATTTTCAGCACCTAAATCTATAGTTTAGTGATCACTGTTTTTAGTCATATGCCTTTGGTTTTTCTCAAACTGCATCTAATGTTAAAAATCAAGAACTCCATATTCTCATTGCATATTATTCTCCACTGTACTTGGCATAGAGTTTAGGATGCAGCAGGTACTCAAAGTACATACGTAATGTATGGTGAATTAAACCACAACCAGAGCAGTTAAAACATTCATTTTCTTCCTAAGCATTTGTAATCCATTTCAGGCTCAAACTAAATGACTAGTACAATGGAATCATTACCTTCCCAGGCCTGTTTCCAGAAGGCATCTGAAGCATATCAGAGTTTCAACTCTGTTCCCAATAGACAAGTGTACAGATCACAAAACACATTCATTTGCCCTTCCAGTTGTCAACCTATGCAGAGGATCTAAGGATGGAATAGGCCCCAAAGGCAAAACTATCTTCTCATTTGCAGTGGCAACTAGGGCCAAGGTTGAGCAGATTAACAATAACGTAAGTAGTATAGGGCTAGTGCAATTGTCCTCTGGAGAAAAAGAAATTCATTTTCAAGACTTGTCAATCACACTCATGAAAGTTGTATCTGCTCCTCTTGAAAATATAGAATAAGTCTATAAAGCGTTCTGATATGTGGCTTGCGAATGACCAATTTTCTCTTAGTTTTAATGTATGTATTTCAAGCTAACAAAGGAACAATAGCCTTAGGATAAGGCTTTATTGTAGGTACAACATTTTATTTTGATATTACTTCATACTTAAAGAAAACTTTCCAGAATAATATAGGAAGTGGGCTTATGCTCTTTTTTTCTAGAATGATCTGTTATTTTCCATTTGCTCCTTTTATTTATTCCTCTCTCTCTGTATGTATGTTTGTTCAGAAGTAAGAGTGTGTGTGCATGTATTTTCAAAACTGTTTGAGCAAAATTTTGATATCACAATCTTTTACCGGTAAATATTTTATTTATTTTTTGTTAAAAGATACTCTCTTACATTACCAATATAAACTTATCAAAATTATAAAATAGTAACATAAATTAATACTTTCATCTATTTTTAATATTTTTTTCATTATTTGTAAAATGTCCAAAATGTGCTCTAATATTGTTCTTGGATAGAGGGACAGACATTAGATTTCATTGTCAGGTTTTCTTAGTTTTCTTTAATCTCAACATTTCTTTTTCTTTCTTAAACTTGATATTTGTAAAGGGTGTGGGTTAACTATCTGATAAAATATCCCTGAATAATGATGTATCTGTTTCTTCATAAATGGATTTAGGCTATGCATTTGAGATGGAATTCCACAAAAAATTAGTTGTTTCCTTTTCCATGAAACATATCAGGAGATACATCATATTATGATGTCACTTTAATGACTTTTTAAGGTGGAATACACCTGTTTTCTCCACAATGAAGATTTCTCCCTTATAAGTAATGTGTGTGCAAATACTTTAACACTATTGCAAACGTCTTTCTAATCAAACTTTCACTTACTAATTTCAGCAACCCATGATTATTTAACTCTACCATTGCTTACTTATTAGTTGGTATTCTATTGTAAAAAGATCTTTCCCTTTTCCCATATTAATTCTTTAATTTGTTTATTTCCATCAGTATGAACTAATGGAGATCTATTTTTATTCAATGGATTACATTTTATTTTCATTTTTATTTCTTTTGATGATCAAATTACCCTAGGTTTGACTAGTGCAAGCCCTTTTAACTTGTTTTCTTCTTTCTTTGCATTTTCTAAAATTGAGCTTTTTCTTACATGTCCCACTTTTCCTCATTTGACAGTCCTTCTTCTATGGTGCCAAATACAGCCTCTGCTAAACTTACTGTCTTCATGTGTTTTCTTAGGACCAGAATACTAATATACTTTCTGAGTTGCTAACCCCAACTATCATTCTACTGAAAAATACAAACCTACAAATAAGTCCAGTAATTAGAATATTAAAATGAAAAATGTCACTACTTTTGTAAAATTCATATATAGAGTGAAATGCATAATTCTCAAATGGACAATTCAGTTGGTTTTAGCAAATTTATAAACATGTGACATATACATCAATCTAAAGAACATTATTCTTATCATTAAATTACTTCACATTATTTCCCATTCACTACCCAACTCACTGAAGAACAGCCATCGATGATCTCATTATAGAAGTATTTTGCCAGTTTTACATTCTCATATAAATTAAGTATAATATTAATGGTGAGTAATATAATAATTCCAGAAGGCATTTTCATAGCAATGGACAAGTGGATTACATATATATTTAACAGAATTTGCAGATATATAATAATATATTACACATTGGTGACATACATATCTGTGCATACATATTCACACATACATGTTTCTAAGATATGTACAATTTACTTCCATTGCTGTAACTGGTGGGATTATCTTTTAGATTACATTATGTCTATAAGTCAATTTGAAAGAATTAAAGCTACTGAATTTGCCAAACATTATTCCTCCACTCATTTAGGTCTCCATTAATTTCTCAGTATGTTTTAAAGAAATAAGTGTACATGTTTTGGCCATGTTTTGTTAATTTGTCCTTAAGTATTTTATGGTTTTTGATGTTATGGTACATTAAATAGATTTTTATTTCATTTTCAAATTGTCTATTGCTAGTACATATAAATAAAATTGATTTTTGTATATTGACCCACTATTCTGTGACCTTACTAGATTCACTTATTTGTTCTACAGTAATTGCCTTATAGATTCTTTAGGGTTTTTTTTTTTTTATGCAGACAATCATGTCATCTGAAAATAAAACATTTTATTTCTTCCTTTCTGAGCCTCAATGTCTTTTATTTGTTGGGTTCTCTATTGAATTTTTTTAGGTGCTTCAAGTTTATAGTAAATAGAAATTTCAAGACTAGATAACATTATTTTCTCTCATCTTGGAAAAGAAGTGTTGCAGTTACTGTTGCTGCTTTACTCCAAAATGTAATGGAATAAAACAAATGTTTTATTATTATCACAGATTTCATTGATCAGAATATTAAATAGAATATGATGACTATGGCTTTTCTCAGTTCTTCAATTCCAGGGGTTTTTGCATGACTGAGGAAAACTCAATAGTGGCTGCAATTATCTATATGTGTTTTCACACATATGTCTGATGGTTAATTTTGGTTGTTAGCTGGGTCCTCTGCTAAACTGTTGACTGGACCAGCTACAGTGAGAGCTCTACTGGTATCCTGAAATTACTAACATTATAATAGCTTCAGGGACATCAGATTTAACTGTGCTCTTCACACTATTAAAAAGTACAGATTCCATTTAACAAAAACAATAAGGCTTTACGGTTTAGTTTTGGAAGCAAATAGTAGAACTTCTTTACTATATTATGCCATGCAAGAGAGAAGGTCACATTTTAGAAATAAGTAGGGTGGGAAATGTTTTCAAAGAAAGTGTTTACATACTTGTTTGTTGATTTCGATATTTTCTTTCTTATAGGTATTCTTTTTCCTGGTCCCTTATTTAAGTTTTCTAGATTCCTGCTATGAGTGAGACCATCCGGTATTTTTCTTTTTCTTTCTAGCTTATTTCACTGAGCATGATCCCTTCCAGTGCCATCCATGTTGCTGCAAATTGCATGTGTTTATCTTTTTTGAATGCTGAGACACTCTATGGGAGGGTGGGGGGCGGGGAAAGGAGGGATTGGGGTCAAAATAAGGGGGTTGTAATTATATGGGGAATATAAAAATAAAATTTAAATTAAAAAATTATCAAATAGGGAATTTCAAATAACTATGATTAATATGGCAAGGACTCCAGTGGATAAAGAGGCAACATGCAAGAAAATAATGGTTGATGTGTGTGGAGAGATAGAAACCCTAAGAAAATAAAAAGGAATTCTGGATCAAAAAGAAGAGAAAGAAGCAGAAATACTTGTAGAAATGATGGTGGAGGGGCCTCCTTGATGACACAAGAGGTTAAGCGCAGCGCTGTGAATCTGTCCGCAGCCTCTGCTGTGCAGGTTTGATTCCCAGCCAGCTAGGGAGATACCCACATCACACTACAGACCTCTCCCGTCTTGCCCACTGCTCCCCACAGCAGTGTCTTTGGTCGTCTGCCTGTTCTGCTCCCTGCCCTGTCTCTGGTGAATCCTCTCACACTCCTGCACTCCTGGCCTGTACCCCGTTCTTGTAAAAATAAATAAATCTTAAAAAAAAAAGTGTTTAAACTTAATGAATACATTAAGTGTAATCATTGATTGATTTTTAATAAATCTCTTGTTAAGAAATATTCTATTATAATCTAATTCTTAATTAGAATAAATTGATTAAAATATTTAATATATAAACATTACTTTAAGCCCCATTTGACTGTATCCCACAAATTATATATTCTGTTTTATCACCTGTTTAATTTTCTTATTTCTTGTGTCATTTCTTATCTACTTGCAGGAAATCTGAAAGTATGCCATTTAATTAGAAAATACTTTCCAAAGTGTATATTAATAGTTTGTCATTTTATTTCATTGTTGTCAGAAAATATGCTCTATAGAATTTCAAATATTTCAAATATATTGAGCCTTCTCTTATGTGATAGCATATGGTGCAACTTGGTGAAAATACTATTTGCATTTAAAATCAGTGTATATTGTAGTTATTCACTTTAAGTATCAAATAAGCCAGTATCTTATTGTTAATCAAATCTTCAATTATTACTGATTTTTATATATGTCTGTGTTTATATATTACTGAGATATATTAAAATATTTCATTGTAATTTTGTGTATATTTCTCTTTTCAATTTTATGAGGTTTATATTATTTACTTTGAAGCTCTATAATTAGACATATACATATTTATGGTTGTTATACATTTCTTCATAAGGTAAACTTTATTATTGTAAAGTATTTTTCATTGTCTCTTGTAAGTTTTCATCTAGTAGTTTAGTCATATTAAATATTCAGCTGTCATAGGCATAATAATGATCCCCCAAAGATGTCCACATACTAATGTCCAGAAACTAAAAATGTTTTGGGAAGGAGGAAATAAGGTTGTAAATGGAATTAAGGCCGTTAATCAGCTAGGCTTGTGATGGAAAGATTATACTGAATTAACTAGTATGGCTTGTATAATCACAATATTATTATACATGAAAGGAGGCAAGTAGGTCAAACTCAAAGAAGGAAAAGTGTACAAGCAAAGCAAAGGTCATTATGATTTTCACTGCTGGCTTTGAAGTTGAGAAAGAGCATGAAAAAGGAATGGGAAATCTTATAGAAACAGGAAAAGCAAAGAAATGGATTTGTCCCCTAAACATCTAGAAACAGTAGAACCCATCCTATAACTTAAGTTAAGCTCAGTGAGACCCATTTTGGAATTTGACATCCAAATCTATAATACATTTGTATTATTTTTAGCAAATCATTTTTTGATAATTTATTACAGCTTTATTAAGAAACTAATAGATCATTCTTATGATTTTTTGGTAATACGTCCTTTCAAATTATTTTATTTTCATCCTGTGTCATATTTTAGAATACATACAGATGAATCTTGACTTCTCTCTAGTTTGGCAATGTCTATTTTATAACTGGAGTTTTGAGTTCAATTACATACATTGTAATTATTGATAGAATTATATTTAATTATATTTTGTTATTTTCTCCCATTATTTTCTTCTATTTATACTTGAAAGTTTATTTTGGGTTAAACAGATATCGTTTCTCATATTCTATTTTAATTGTCATATGATTTTAAAAATTCATGGCATTTTTTTAATTGCTTAGAAATTCTGCAGTGTATCCTCAACACTGTTAGACTTAATATAGAGTTAATACAGAAATTTATGTATTATAAGAAATGTTTTGCCACATTTTGATGACTCCTTCCACTTTTTGGAATTGCATCAACCAGTTAGAAAATTTATCACTCCACAAGAGTAAAATAAACCTTTCTCTTCAAAAAGTAATGCTTTTAAAATCTTTTTTAGGCTGAAAAGACTTATCAAATGAAGACTTAAGTCTATAGAAATACATAAAAATCAATAGCTGTGGTAAAAATACACGCAAATATGAAACAATATAAAAACAGAACATGTAAGGAAAAAGATGTCTTTGGTATTCACCTCCACAGAACTCACTTAGTATCTTTTTTTCTGTATTATGAATACGCAAACCCTTCCTGGGAATTTTTCCCCAGACATAGTTCTTTTCAGTTCTGGAACTGCTGTTGTGTTCTTTCTGATTTTCTTTGAAATCCACCATCTGATCATTCATCATAACTATACATTCAAGTTATTGAGCACATTCGTAATAGAATTTTAACATAAATTTCAATGTCTGAATCATTTGATGAATTTTAGTAATTGCCTTTTCTCTTGAAAACTGATCAGATTTCATCATGTCTTCATATATTTAGAAGTTTTCATACAAAATTGGAAATTTTAGATGTTTTAGAAATTCTGATTTTTTTAGATGTTTTAGAAATATCTTCTAAATGTTGATTTTTATTTAGCAGATGGTTAACATGACTATATCTGAACTCAAGTCATACTAATAGTAGGCAGTGAAGGTCCCTTCTTGTCTATAATTTTCTGTGAGACCACTAGGTTCTCTGTGGATCTGTAATTGTAAATTAGGTAGAGAAACTTTGGAAAACACCTTTCTGTTGCTTTATCCATTCTGGGATATCTCCCTTAATTTTCATACTCTGTGGCAATTAAATTTTATCTGCTAACTCCTCATTCCATTATGGCTTTCTGTGTGAGTACCAACTCCCCAGAAGGATGTGGAATGTTATTCTCAAACACTTAAGTGAAGTGTAAATTAATGATTAGATAGTCCTGACTGAGGAAATAAAGAGGTTAGAGGAGCAGATGAAACCATACTTTTACAGATTTTGGAGATTAATACGGCCGTTTCAACAAGATTAAATATTTTAAAAAGCAGTCTCCTTGACTCACTTTATTATGTGCAAAAATGCATAAAAAATGAAATTTTGAGACTTATCAGGAAGTAAAAATCAATTTGTACATCTTTATAAAATTGTATTTGTTAGTTTGGAGAAGAGGATGAAGTATAGGAAAAGCTGTGTCAATTAAAAAAACATAGGATTAAGGGGCAATATCTCTTAAGAAATCATATTACTTGCTTTAAAAATCTGTAATATGCTGTCATTCTTGAGAACAAATTCCTAGATTACTTTGCTCCACAGAATGACAATAACTAGTTTACTGTATGGATATACTGTAATTGTCAATTAATTAGAATAATTAAATTTCTGGGGCAGAAAATGCACTTGTGTTAGGTAATGTTTTCACTCAATAGTGCAATTTGATTTTCAACAGTTGAAAACTTAATATTACATGATTTTTTATCACCTCTATGTAGACTCTGTGATTGCTGAATTGATGTTTATTTGAAAACTCTACAAACATGCCTACTTCTAGAGCATCTTCTCTCTGTAACAACATTGGTTATTACTGGTAAATAAACAAAAGTCACAGATTTATACTACAAATTTGCCTACCTATTTTCAAAGTTTCTTTTAAGTTCTGCTTAAATATTTCTCAATCCCAAATTATTATCTTTCTTCCTCAATGTCTTTCCTGAATTCTGATCCTTAATATCCCAATATTTTTTCAAGGTCCTCCCATCAATCTATCATACTCATATCAACATGTTTAAAGTTCTGTTTTCTTAAAATACCACAATATGTCTTGAGTCTTTTCTATAATAACAAATATATCTTTAGCCGAGATGCTTAGACAAAAGTCCTACAGGTTATTATAGATTTGTCTGTTACTTATTATTCTACAATAGTCCACATCAAATATATATGATATCTATTGATTATATGTTCAAATATGTTCCAAACCTGGGGAAGTTTTGCTACCTTCACTATTGCTTTCTTAGTTTAATACATTGTTATGTTCATTACTGATTATTGCAATGTCTTTTTTAGATGACTTAGGATTAGTGAGAAACATTGATAATCCATGTGTTATTCACAGTGCCTATGCACTGTGGACCATTGCATTTAATTCACACAAGACCTGCTCACCTGTTGTCTATCACTTTCTTGGGAATTTGCCAAAGTTAGAATATTAGAACAATGGATAATAGCTCCTTGTATTTTCTATGTATTGTTATAAATACCTATACATTATTTGTTACGAAAAGAAATGGAAAGTCTTCTTTCATAAGTCATAAGTTTCATAAGGAAAAAGTTTTCAAAACTGTTTACACATTCTTTTTCTTTATGAAGGTTTATTAAATTAACATAATAAAATGACTTTCTTATATGTCTTACACATGTTGAATATAAACCCAAAGACTTTATATGTCCCTTCCTAAACCTTATCAAAAAGATACAATATATTGAGTTTATTGCACAATGACCCAGAAATGTTTATTTTTTCAAAAGCTCTATTGGATTATACATAAGAGATCAGTTTTATGCTTTTCACAATATTTACCAGTAATGGCCTCTGTTTATCAATAAATCAATATTAGCCTAATTATACATGACTCAACATAATTATGAAGTAAATAAAGAAGCTGAATGACAAGAAAAGGATATAAAGAAACCCTATGTAGTTATTATATATTATATATAAGCTACATAGCTTATATATATTAGCTACATAGCTAATATATATTAGCTACATATATACACATATATATATGTATATGTACATATATATATATACATATATATTATACTATCTGGAGGATTAGGCTTTCAAGTGGTGTCTATATACAGTCTCTGAGGAAGTCAAGGTATTATTTTGAAATTGAAACAAAAAGTCATCTTTCTAGACATTTGAGAATTTGTTAGGTCTTTAAGTTTTGCCTCTTCAGGGAAGGTTTTGACAGATTGCATTTATAACATATTGCTGATGCTTGCAGTTGTCTCTGTATATGATGTCCATTTGCCTCATCTTCAAGGCAAGCTGCAGGCGTTCCTCATCAGGAATAAGCTTGGAAGATTTGGAGATGCCTTGTTATGTTCTTGTTAAGCTTCTATTTTCTTGTAAATATTACAAAATGATAGCTTGTTCCAATTATGTATGATGGCTCTCCAGTTAGCTGGTATTATCTAGAATTATGGAAAATTGTACTTTTCTGTCTTTAAGGCAAAGCCTATACAGGGCACATAAACCAATCCTTTCCAATAAATCTTCTGTTATATGATTGACTATTTCGGATATCTGGATATCTAAAATGGGCAAATACTGTTTTTGTAGTTAGATTTTTGACTTCACACACAAGCAATACAAAACTGAATATTTCCATCATATTTCAGTTAAATACCAAATGAATACAGTGAATCACAGTGGTAAAAGTGATTGATTAAATTGATTATTGCTTGACTGATTGATTGCCTTCTTTTTTGAAATTAAAAATAAACCAATTAAAAGCAGATTTTGTTGTTTCCTGCATATCAAATTAAATTGTGATGTGGAGCTGTTAGGTTGCACAATGACCCAGAAATGTTTATTTGAGTCAGGCAGACTGACTGAAATACACTGCTGAGGGGAACAGCGGTGAGTCAGGAGAGGTCTGCTTCACCATGTGGGCTGCTCCCTGGCCAGCCAGGGATGGAACTCGTATTGCAGAGGCTGTGATTGCTTCATGGTGCGGTGCTTAACCCCTTGCGCCACCAGGGAGGCCCTCCTATGTTACTTTATTTATAATAGTTAGCTACTTTTAAAAAAAGGCAATAGAAAAACATCAAGTTCATGTATAATTAAAATATTGCTTCAGTATTTTCTAAAACTACTTAAAAAATTACTAAGATGAGATAAAAAAAACAGTTTACGCTGGGTTGCGAAGCTGCCCGCGGCCTCTGCGGCGCCGGTTCGATCCCCGGCTGCTCCCCGGCCACCGGAGGAGGGTCCCACATGGCGCGCAGACCTCTCCTGCCGCCCACTGCTCCCCTCAGCAGTGTGCTTCGGTCCTTCTGCCTGCTCCGCTCCCCGCTCTGGTTCTGGTGAATTCTCTCACCCTCCCGCGCTTCTGACTGTACCCAGTGCATGTATAAACAAAACAAACAAACAAACCAGCAAACAAATAAATAAAGCATGCCTCTATTAAAAAAAAAAAAAAACAGTTTATATTGTGGCAAATGTCAATGTAATTGGTCTTTAAGTTTGAATGATTTCATTATTTTGTTTTGTTTCTAATTTATTAACACAAAATTGTTGTAACTAACAAAGCTGAAAAGTTAAAATAACTTCATAATTAGAGACACATAGGTAACAGTTATATCTAAGGAAAATTATCAGTTTGAAAAGTAATGAGTGCCAACAGGTGTATCCTGGTGCGGCTCAGCCCATAGTTTCTGCCATGGAAACTGCCCAGTTTCGACGCATGGAAAATGGATAAGTTTATCAGGTTTTACTGATACATTGTCTTCAAAAATAGTTTTATTTTAATGGCAGTGATAGAGTATGAACTCTGAATAGAAACTGAGGTGTTATAGGGGAAGCACAGAATTGGAGGAAAATGTCTTCAGCTTCACCATTTTCTTCTTCTCTCTTCCAGCATCTCCTTGGCCCATGACTGGATTTGCTGTTCATCACCGTAGTGAGCAGATCTGAACTAAAACCTTAACTTCATGCCATGCCCAGATCTCTCTGGAGCAGGATGAGTTTACCAGATATTTCAAACAAATTAAATGGTGAACACCTAGAATTATTATTCTAGATGCTAACTGACTCTTGATCATGGCTTAGCTATGAACTTTTAATTGTGCAGAGTGACTAAAGAGAGCCATAATTAAATATGTCCAGTGGGTTACATGTCTTCATTCCTAGCAGCACATGAATTGCACCTCAGACACACTATCATCCAGTGATGAAGGGTAAGGAGGAGATAAGTCATAATAATCCAATGTAAACAAGGTGAGATGTTCACCAAAGGACCTAAAGAAAGAATAAATGTTACTTTAGAGAAATGTCCTATCCGAGAGCAGATGACGGAAATTATAGGAGTGATGCTGGTCAATCTACCTGAGATTCAAACTTCTCTTTATAACTTGGGAGACTCCCCACATATGTTGCTATGTTAACTAAAAGCATGCTATTTCTACTTTGCATGTTTGGTTATAATTTTAAATCAGGAACAGTGTAATCTCTCTGACCAACCTCAGTATATGGCAGCCTGGAGCCAAAATGTTTTATTCATGAATGATGTCTTTTTTTAATAAACTATAAAAATGTAAAACAATAAAAGTGATATATACCTAATAATGAGTGAACCAATAAACCCACCAGGCAACTTTGTTCTGCAAGTGGAAAAAAATTGACTTTGTATAACAAATTACAGAATTATTAATCCTGTTTGAAACCCTTTTTATATCATACCATTTACTTTAATTCGTACTAGTTTGACCATTATCATACATAATGCATTTTTTTCTTTGTACTTTTCGGGAGGGGAAGGGGTGACTGAAGTATATGCTTGAACTTTCAAGGCCTCTGAGCACACTGAGGGGAAGGCCCTGACCAACTGGCAGAGGGAAAGGAGAGGGGCCTCCCAGCTTCAGAAAGTACTTTTGACACCTTGATTGACAGAAACCTCCAGTTTTCCTCTAGAAGGATGTTCTTTTTCAAGGCAGGGTAGAAAAGAAACAAACATTAGAAATAAGCAGGTGCTTGCCTCCAGTGGCTTCCAGAAGGTTTATCACCACACCTGCCAAAGGATATTCCTCTGTAATTAAATAAATATGTAAGGAAAATATCAAATCCCTGAGATTTTAGGAACTCTGAGAAAGAAAAAATCTTGTTGGCATTGGAACCTAGATTGAAAACTTAAATTTCTTGCAAACAATTGCCTATATCAGCAAGGAGAAAAAGAAACACTGAAAACCTACAATATCAACACTTTGAGGGGGTGCCATTAGCAATGCAAATATGAAACTACACTTGCTTTAATGAATTATAACCAGAGAAATACAACAGAATTGTTGACTTTACATTATGAGTTTTAAAAGTTTTGAGAAATGTAGGTCTCACCCACTTATTTTCAGCAGCATTCTCAGCTTAAGTCTATTACATGAACACCAGGTTTTATGTTTTTTGTTAGATGCATGCCACAGCAAGCAATTCTGAACTCACTCCTCCACAAGGAGGGCAAACAAGGAGATGATATTAGGAGGAGCAAACTGGGGGGGCAGAAAATAGTCACCTGTTTCTCAGATTATCAAACTAGTGGGATAAATGGGGTTTTACAGGAGAGTAAGAATAATTAGAAATGTATATTGCACTCACTTCCCTTTGGGGCATTGTTAGCATACAAAGCAGCATCACCGATGCCAGTAGCCCCAGGGGTTTAGGTATCTTACTGAAGCAGGGCACTGGAGAAGTGACAACAGCTCTGTGGGTTTCCCCAAGTTGAGGTCACTTGATGCATCTTCAGGATGCATCAAAAACATCCTGTAAGACAGGGCCTCCCTGGTGGCTCAGGCGGTTGAGCGCCACACTGTGAAGCTGTCCGCAGCCTCTGCAGCACCAGTTCAATCCCAGCCTGCTTGCAAGAATCCCACATGGTGCAGCAGACCTCTCCTGCCTCGCCCACTACTCCCCTCATCAGTGTATTTTGTCAGTCAACCTGTTCTGTTCCCCACTGTCTCTGGTGAATCCTGTCACCCTGCTTCGCATCTGGCCTGTACCCCAGTTCTTGTATAAAAATAAATAAATCTTTAAAAAACAAAAAACAAACAAACAAAAAACCAACAAGACATTTTAAGTTCTTCTGCCCATTTCTTGACTATATTGTTTAATTTGATTTTGTTGAGTTGTGTGAGTTTTTTATATATCTTTGTGATCAGTCCCTTATCAGTTGTATGGAGTACAAAAATTTTTTCCCAGTCAGTGGGGTGTCTCTCCATTTTGGTTAATGTCTCTTTTGCTGTACAGAAGCTTTTCAGTTTGATGCAATCCCAGGTGTTTATCTTTTCTTTGACTTTCTTTGTTTTGGGTGATGAGTCTTTAAAGATGATACTAAGATGTAAGTGTTGTATTGTTTTACCTATATTTTCTTTAATGTATTTTATAGTTTCAGGTCTATATCCAGTTCTTTTATCCATTTTGAGTTGATTTTTGTGCACGGTTAGAGGTAGTGAACTTAAAAGTCATTTCTCCAAAGAGGAAATGCAAATGGCCAACAGGCATATGAAAAAATGCTCAATGCCCCTTATAGTCAGGGAAATGCAAAACAAAACCACATTGAGATACCACTTTACACCAGCATGAATGGCACATGTCAAAAAAACTAGCAACAACAAATGTTGGCAAGGATGTGGTGAAAAAGAAACTCTCCTACATTGCTGGTGGGAGTGCAAACTGGTCCAACCACTATAGAACCCATTCCTCAGCCTACTAAAAAGGGAGCTACCATGTGACCTGGCAATTCCACTCTTAGGGTTCTACCCAAAGGACACAAAAACATTGATCCAAAAGACCCCCTGTACCCTTATTTTTACTGTAGCACTATTTACCATAGGTAAAACCTGGAAACAACCCAAATGCCCAAAAATGGATGCCTGGATCAGGAATATGTGGTATATGTACACACGATGGAACATTATTCAGCAATCAGAAAAGATAAACTCATGCCATTCGCAGCAATGTGGATGGAGCTAGAAGGAATTATGCTCAGTGAAATAAGCCAGAAGGAAAAAGAAAAATATCAGATGGTTTCACTTACAGCAGGAATACAGGGGAACCAAATAAGACATCATTGTAAAAAAATACAATAACAGTACAAAACACAACAAAGCAAAATGAGACAATTATATATCAGACATCCTGCAGGGGAGGAGGAGGGAGAGGGATCAGAGGGAGGGAGGGAGGAGCACAGGGGACTGAGGTGATGGTGCACGGGTGCATTGGTCAAGGAAACTCTAATGGGACTACACCTGAGGGGGTGTTGGGAAGCAAATATTGTTTAAAAATGAACAATGATGTAAAAAAATATGAGTTAAAAAAAAAAAAGACAACCACAGACTGGTCCTGTGAGGGCTTCTTCAGCAAAGCCTGGTGACTATAGGAATCTACACTTATTCCCATATCATTGTATCTCAAGAAACCTGTACTTATTATTGATGGGATAATGAGACTTGTTGGGATAAAGTAACTTCTAGAACAATCACCAACCTAGAAAGGGACAAGCCTGAACTATCTATCCGAATTATAAATTCAAACTATCTATCCGAATTATAAATTCAAATAAAGCCAGTCTATACAAACAATATTGGCCTAGCAATGCTCTAGACATTTCAGAAAGTAGAATCCTCTCTTTAATAAAGAGTCTCTCTCTCTTTCTCCCCACCCCTTCCTCCTTCCCTCCCTTTTCTCTTTTTGGAAGGTAGAGGCAGAATAATTGTGAGGAAAATGTTAAAAAAATGTGTTTCTAATCTGTACAAAATGCCCAATATACTCTTTATGAAAAGACATAGAACACAAAAGCTTTTCAGAGAAACATAGTTGGCACTGAAAAATAGAGAAAAATATTTCATGGACTTTCAAGCTACAGATCTGGGTTTATCATGGATAATTAGTCTGGCCAAAAACTGTTATGTGTGTGATTGCTTATGAGTTGTGACTTGACAGGCAATCAATACCATTTAATTCCCACTTTATCTCTGCTGCTTCCTCAAACATTTATAAACCTTCTCCCAATATGTTCAATGGTACTAAAGTAATAAAGCCAAGGCCCAAAGAGTTGTGGGTATTATACAACATTCTGTACATAATACTATATGTTGTACTTAGTATTTTTAATTATGAATTGTTCATTTTTGGTGAGTTCTGTAAGAGAGGAGAATTCAAGATTTGCAACCAAGTGTCCCTAGAGCTAAGCAGTGACTGGCATAGAATATGTGTTCAATGCACATTTTTTTTATATACTTGAATAAAGAGATTACAAATGGGAAACAAACTCTAATGAAGGCATGAGGAAGAGTAACATAGCATTACAATTACATCCCAATTGAAACATAATATCCCAATTGAAACATAAATCGATTATTTACTTTAAAATTCTTAAAACAGGGCCTCCCCGGTGGCGCAGTGGTTGAGTACTGGGCTGCAAACATGCCCGCAGCCTCTGCAGTGCTGGTTCGATCCCCGGCCACTGGGCAAGGGTCCCACATGGCGCGCAGACCTCTCCTGCCGCCCGCTGCTCCCCTCAGCAATGTATTTTGTCCGACTACCTGTTCTGCTCCCTGCTCTGGCTCTGGTGAATTCTCTCACTCTCCCGCACTTCTGACTGTACCCAGTGCTTGTATAAATAAATAAATAAATCTTTAAAAAAATAAAAGTAAAAAAAAAATTCTTAAAAATGGAATATCTCAAATAGTTAGAATTATCAAGTAGCATTTGACTATTTTATTGGCATTATTGAAGATTTGCTTATCAGCATGACCTATGATCGTCTTGAAATTTAGAGAAAAATGAAGTTTCAGCAGCCATAATGGGAGCCTGTAATCAATAATATGAATTTAGATGGCATAAATTTGATAAACATCTGTTGAAAATGCAAATGAGTACAGAACTATTTTAAATAATTTATATATAATAGTCAATCATTATTATAAATAAAAGTCTAAAAATTTGCACCAAATCTCTGGGATTTGTTCCTAATACAGGAGGATAATTTCACAGTAAACATAATACTGGCCTTAGAGATAAAATTCTTCTCTGAATGGACATTGGGTTTGAACCATTGTGTTATTTCTCCTGCTTTTATGTTGCACATGGTAGAAATTCACCCTGCTTTGCATTATCAATAATCAATATATTTTTCATGCATTTTGCTTGCTGAAATAGCCATTCCCTAGATCCCAGTTATGTTTCTTCATCCCCAATTGTATCTTTGAGTGAAAGGAGAGTAGATACTTTCCAACTTCAATTTTTTTTACATATCTTTTGTAATCTAATATTACTTTTGGGGCAAGGTTGGCTTGGCTTTTCAGAATAGAATTTCTAGAAAAGATGCTACAGCAAAAATAACTACATAGTACACCAGCCTAGACGGCACAGATTTACTGGTTTTATTTTAAAACATTCATTTCCAAACAGCTGGGGGAGAGAATCGCAAACACCTTCATTTTAATAACTGCCTTGAAAAGGTATTTATTTAACATTTTTAGAGACAGCGTGGAGGATGCCATTCATTTTCATGAACTACTAAATCTATCCCTCAGTAGGTTTTATTTTTGCATCTAACTGTCTTGTCTATCCCACTTTGGCCATAATTGGGATATCCTAAGGCAGGGACAGAGCTGAACAATTTAAATCAGTGACCTTGCCACTGGACAGACATGGTTCAGCACTTTATACCAGCAGCTAAAGTGATTTGCATGTATTTTTCTCTAGATGTAGTGGACAGCTGGCAAAATCTAATGCATATTAATCTTTCATGGCACACTCATCTTCTCATGTGCAAAAAAAAATATTTTTTCAAACCTTTGGTGCATTAAAGAATCGCCCTACTATATTCTTTAAGGACTGATGAAAAGTACTGGAGTGATGCACTAGATTTTGGAAGTTGTTGGGTGTGGGTAAGTGTTGAGGCGCTTGCCCTGCTGGAAGGAAGATGCTATAATGTTATTCTGTTGCAGCAAAAACAAAATGTTTTATAGTTCGCAACATTCCTAAGGGGATCACCATTAAACCCTGGAAATTATTTTTTATCTACATCCTGAGAGGGGAGTAAGGGCAGAATGGTGTTTAATGCTTTCCTTTTCAGGAAACTTTGCAGCATTTCAAAGCCTTTGGTGTCTCTAGCTTAAACTAAATCAGTACAGCCATAAAAGTGTACCTCCTCCCCCACAAACCTTCACACTGACTGTTTTAAAACCTACTGCAGTGTGTAACATGAGAATTTAAGGCATTTTATGTGTTTGGACAATGAGTTTGAATACAGAACTTTATAAGGCTAGAAAGGTACATGAATTAATAACCTTATAATTTTATCGACTTGATAAAGAAGGTGGACTACAGCAAGGAAATTCATGACTTTAAATCCTGGGTTTGGGGATGTCCCTTTTACATGAAAATAAATTACAGATATAACTTGTGGAGAAACGAGTATGTTTGGTGTTATTTGTGTATTAATTTCAAAACAAACTTCTTGAAATACTTTTTAAATTGCATTCCCCTCCCACCCAGTTACGCATGAAGATATGTTGTTTTTGTTGTTTTTATTTTAGTTAGGAAATATTTCCAACATTTCTGGAAAAAAAGAAAAAAAAGCATTCTGCTTGAGAGAGGTTCATCTGTTTTTTTTTTTTTTTTTTTTTTTTTTCCCTCTACCTTCTGACCATCTTCCCTCTTGTCCCAGTAAAATGTGTCTGGCATTTTCTTTACCTTCCCTCCTATGTTGACACTTATGAACACATACCACTCTGACTTCTTGCCTTATCTTCTCATTCTTTTCCTTATATTGGTTCCCTTCCATGAAGTTACCTTAAATTCAACTCACCCTTCACGTCTCGCTAAAGTTTTCTTAGACATAATCAAAGGCAAAAACATCCAATATCTGTGGACTTATTGACTATCTGCTATGTGTTTTTCACAGTGACTGCTATTGAAAAATAAAATCACGGGCCTCCCCGGTGGCGCAGCATGTTGAGCGCTGCCTTGTGAGACTGTCCGCAGCCTCCATAGTGTGTGTTTGATTCCTGGCCAGCCAGGAAGAAACCCACATGGCATGGCAGACCTCTCCTGCTTCGCCCACTGCTTCCCTCAGCAGTGTCTTTGGTCCATCTACCTGCTCTTCTCCCTGCTCTCTCTGGTGAATTCTCTCACCCTCCCATGCCTCTGACCTGTACCCCAGTTCTTATAAATAAATGAATCTTTAAAAAAAAAAACCAACACAACCTATATATGTATTATATACGCATCATCTATGTATCACATCTATTACACAAAAGAATATAGGTATATAAACACACACAAGGTGAGAGAAAGGGAAGAATGTGTCCTCTATATTCTTCATAGCACTAAGCCCAAGAAGTATAAAGTTATCATAAAATCAGTGGTCCTGTTTCTAAGTCATGAGTTTGTCTGAAGTAAGGAGCAGAGACATTCATGTATTTAGATGAACAAGAAAGTGAAACAAAATTTAGCAAGCAAACATACAAATACTTACACATGAAAAACACATCTTTATTTGATATTTTTTTTAAATGGGAAAATATTCAAGGTCAAACTATGCTCAAATCATATTATTAACATATATTTTTAAATATTAGAACGATACACCACTACATGTGCTGCCTATCTTCACTAAATCATAATGGCAGGACATTACTTGGAAGATGGAGGTTATTGTGGGTTTGAAATTTGGTTTATATCCAGCCCAACTGTCCATGAAGTAAGAATAGCACTTATTTGTAACATTTTTTGTGAATATTGCTTGAGAGATGATATTAAACAGAGTCTGGCCTCAGTGAGAGATAGGTAATAGTTGTCAGTATCTCCATTTGGTTTCCTCGAAGACAAACTAAGTCAGAGAAAAATTAATTAAGGATGGGAGGACTTCATAATTAGTCCTCAGGTACATAGGACAGTTGTTGACTACAAGACTACCATGAAACAGTGTGGAAACATGTCAAAGAGGAAGGATATTCACTATTAGAATGAGAGTTTTCTATTGCCAAACAGTTCCTGAAACAACTTGTGTTTAGATGGACTATTTTTGTGTGATCAAACTGTCATAATATTCATTATCAGTCTCCCTTTTTGGTCATTTTCTTCACTAGAATCAAATATTGACCTTGACTCAGGCTATGTGTCACTGGGTCTCCATCACTGAATCAGCTGGATATCTTCATAGGCAAATCTTTGACAATTTTATCCTCATGGTCTTTTTTGTTGTCTTCTAGAATGCTGGATGATCATATATCATATATTATATATACAACTGCATTAATCACTCTAGAAATGATGCTCTTGATTACTAATATGTTCATTTCCAATAAGGTTAAAGAGCAATTTTAGATGTATCCTGCAGTAAACAAAATCTCCTGCTTGAAGTTCATTAAGAAGTACTTCAGGAAAATGAGTAGAAGGGTAGTTATGACCTACCCTTAGTGATAACAATGATAACAATGGTATAGAACATGAGCCCCTTCAGCCCACCCCCCCACAAACAAACAAACAAAACACTTATTAGGACAACTAAGTTATAACAAAGTAGCCAAGAGATAGGAAAGTCTCCTCAACAAATGATGTTAGGAAAACTAGACAGCCATATGCAGAAGAATGAAATTAGACTACTATCTCATACCATGTGCAAAATTTCATTCAAAAAGTATTATTAAAGACTCAAAGTTTAGAACTGAATTACATAGAAGAAAACAGGAAAAACACACAACATTGGCTTCATGGAAGTGGGAACTGCACTCCAACAACAAGGTAAGCAAAAGCAAAAGTAAATAAATGGGACTACATCAGATTTAAGGCTTCTGTAGAGCTAAAGAAACTATCATTAAAATGAAAAGACACCCTATCAAATGAAAGAAAATATTTGCACATCATATATATGTAAGGGAGCTAATATCCATAATCTACAATGAACATATGCAAATGAACAAAAATAAAACAAACAACCCATCAAATAATGATGATCAGGTTAAAGAGGCATTTCTCAAAGAAGACATACAGATGGGCCATAGGCACATGAAAAAAATGCTAATTAACTGATCATCAAGGAAATGCAAATCAAAATCACAATAAGATACCATCCCGCACCTGTGAGAATGGCCCCTATAAATACACCAGAAACAACAAGTGTTGGTAAGGATATGGAGCAAAAGGAACACTTGTACACTATTTATGAGAGTGTGGCTTAGTCCAGTCCCCATGAAAAACAATATGGAGATTTGTCAAATATTGAAAATGATCCACAACTGCACTCCTAGGTATCTAACCAAGGAATGCCAAAACATAAATTTGAAGGAATATATGAACTACTATGTTCATTGCAGCTCTTTTTACAGTAACCAAGCTATGGAAGCAGCCTAAGTCCCCAACAACAGAGAGTGGATTAAGAATATATGTGATATATCAAAGGTGGATAGGGAGGGGAAAGAAGAAAGAAAGAGTGGGAATAAAATAGGGGTGGGGGCCCAACGGGTTATGATGGAGAACTGTGGAAACCTTGGTTCTGGATGTGGTATGGTGTATATATCTGAAGATGAGTGAACCTATAACTCTGAAGCATATATCATGTTGAAAACTAATGCACACTCAAGAAAAAATAATTTTAAAAACCACAAAACATGAGTCTCTTGCATTATTTTGCCATGTCTGCACATATCAGTACAGGATCTAATATGGGAGGTAACATATCTACATCTATCTCTTCCAATCACAAATTCACAAAGAGACAACTGACATAACCCTAAAGGGGTAGACTGGATGACCATACAAATTAGGGTCCATAATTTTGGCTAGAGCCATTCCAGAGTGTCTGATGGTTATGCTAGTCTCAGATTATGATGTGGTGCTTTGCTGGTAGGTATGGTGTGGAAACATACATCTGAAGAGGTGTGAATGTACACCCCCAAGTCATATGCAGTGTTGTAAGCCAACATTATTACCTCAAGAAAAAATGCAATCTATTAAAAATAATGCAATCTAAAAAGTTATTATTGATTCTTTTAAACTTTTTAGAAGGTTATCTGTGATAGGGTCAGTATAGTTTTAAGCAACAGGTAACACCTTACAGATTTTTTTCCTCATAACTTCTGAATAACATGTACCTCCATTAGTTCATAGGAGCATGTGTGTGCCCCAAGATGGAATCACAAAAATAAAGCAATGCTTTAGTAATGGTAAGAGCTTATCGTCAAGGAAATATATCAACTTATGCATAGTTTTGCACTTGGGGAACATACTGATATATATGGTTAAATTGATAAGGAACTGGTAAACCAGGGGCAAGGACCCTGAACTAGATCTTACATTTTCTACTTACCAATTATCAGTCTTTCTGAAGCTTACATAGGTTAACAATGACTCTGAATTTTTCCTAAGATCAAGCTTTAAACTTAATCACGGAGGATGTACTAAGTTCATGAGCTGAGTGGATCCATAAAGGGAGTTGGAGTTGGCTGATAAAACTTGGAAGTATATGAGGGAAGGTTTCAGGAGACACAGGAAAAAGAGGTGGGCCTGAAGGGTGAGTGACACAAGGTGGAGAAATGGTACAGGGTGTGGAGAGGAGGTGTGATTTTAATGGAGAAAGCCATCCCTTGTTTAGTATCATCAAAATCATTTCAATATTTGGCCAAATAATCTTGTAGAAAAGCTAGTCAGAATTTCACTTAAAAGCGTCAATGTACTAATTAAATAATTTTCCCATTGAGCCTAAGCAATTTTATTTCCTTTTTTCTAAGATATCTCTCAAATGAGTAATTTTTGCTAAATCAAATGCTCCTCAAAGTGGCATTGGGGACCCACTGGCATTCTCTAAATGGCATTGGTAAGATTCTGCTATTTAGAGAGGTAGGCACAAAAGTTAGCATTGTGATAGTACATATAGAAAGTCAGAATTTTCTCAGAGGTGAAGGAGGTTAAGAGTAAGAACACATGAGAGCTGGGCACAGTCCCTGGGGAGCAGGGGTGTGTGTGCGCGCATGTGTGTGTGTGTGTGTGTGTGTGTGTGTGTGTGAGAGAGAGAGAGAGAAAGAGAGAGAGAGAGAGAGAGACAGAGAGAGAGAGAAAGAAAGAGATTAGTGTCTCAAACCCCTGACTTAAAGGTCAGTCACCTCTAAACACTGATTTGACAATCTACCTCCCTCACTCCCAACCTTGCCCTCACCAGTGAACCATCAAACCAGATTTAGCAGATTATCTGGATGAATAGCTAGGGTGGAGTGGGCTCTCATCCAGCTTTTCTGAGAACCAACAACAAATTCTGGTGCCCTCAGAGGAGACAGGCCTGTAGAAAAATCCAAACTCCTCAGCTTAGAAAGCTGCTGGAACAACAGACTCATCCCTTGAAACTCGTCTTTATGACTAACCACCATTTAAAGGGACGACTACTAGAAACAAATCACCAAGAACATAAGCCAAAAAGGGAAACTTACCAAAAATGCAAATATCCAGGTATGAGCAAATGAGCAAAATGGCAGAGAATTTAGAGCCATTTTTAGACATAGTGTGATTTAGAGGCACTCCTAGACAAGGGTAACACACCAGAGAAGAAGACTTACTGCCTTGATCAACTGATCACACAAGGGGCAGCTCCTTGCACCACTCCTGCTCAAAAGTCAAAAATCGCAGCTACATGGGCAGAATTCAAGCGTGGTGTCAAGATACCTGTCAAACAGACAAAACTAACTCAGTGACAAATTTAGCAAGTTCTTTATTCATAACCTTGCTACCAGTGTACCCATCTTCCACCACCTTTTTTTTTTTTTCCAGAAGGGGGGGTCAAAGTTGTTGAAGGGAGAGTAGGTAGTAAGAAATAGGAAGAGGAAATACTAAGTAGGGTTTTTAGAAATTGGGAGATTTCATTGATCTTCAAAAACATTTGGCTGTTGTTTGTTGGCTGCAAGAGGGCAAGCGGGTTGGGGACATTTCAAAAGAGGAAAGATTGTTCAATATTAGCACAGAGGGCTTTCTTTGGCCAGTATCTAGAACAAGTGAGGATTCATGGTGCACTTGGTTGTTCTGTCATAATTGCTTTTATGAGGGTTTTCATGGTGTAATTTCTTTTTCTCAGACTCCTGTTACTACATTATTGTATAGAACTGTAGAGGACATGCAAACATTCAGATCCTCGTTTATTTTTTTTCGTTGAGCACAATTATGATATGCACATTTGCCCTGCTTTTTGCTATATCCTTTTCATCTGATGAACTTGTCATATCATCTTAAATGAAAGTCTTCCTTGGATTTGGATGATATATGACAGGAGGATGCTGATCAGTTTTTCAAGACATCTGATTAGACCTTGCCTATATCCTAGTAGTGTGAACAGTTTTCAAAGAGCAATATGGCTGAGTTCTGAGAAATCCAAAGGCCATAGCTACTTGCCTGGATGCCTTCCAGCCCACTTCCAATTAAAACCAAACTGATCATAAATAAGAGACTAAGCTCTGCTAATGTGCTCAGTAAATACTCCATCTTAAAATGATGTACTCTGGAGGCTGTATTTCTTGGACAGCATATGCCTTTCCTGAATGATGAAGCCCCCAAGTATAATGTCATGACATGATTTATTTATAACACTATTTTACATTTATTATCATTTCATAAATCTTGTTTTTGCTTTTTTCCTAAATAAACTGAGACTTGCTTAAACCATTTCCTCTCGCAATGCTCACAATGTTTAAGGTGATCCTGCCAATTCCTGACAAAGAACAAGTAGAGGGAGACAAAATATGATATTAAAAATATTTTTCTATTACTTTTTCTACCATATTAATTTGATGTGATAATTATTTTTTCCACTTATTTAACCTGATCAAAAAAGATGACTATCTTTAAGATTTATTTATTTAAAATGTTCAATTATATCAAGGTTTTAACATATCAAAGTCTAATTCTGTTTTTCATTTCTGGTTTTTCGGTTACTAGATTTCCACAACCAAGTTTAGAACAGAAACTTATATTGTGAAAGGATTTTATTGAAACTGGCAAGTGCTTATAGACATTATTTTTCCTCATAGAAGATCACAATTTTCTGCTCATTAATATTTTATCCTCTTAGCTATAGTTTTATTTCATTGAAAATATGAATGTTACTTGGTGAAATAATGCTTAAAGAGAAAGCATAACATTAGAGTTAAGATGCATGCAATGTAGCCACATGAACTGCAACATTCCCCCATCTTCTCTTTATGCTTGTAGAGTAACTCAGTCTCCTCTAGACTTAGTCATCTGCAAAGAGGTGATGCTCATTTGTCTCTATGTGTTAGAATGTTTGTGTTAATTAATGCATGCAAATAAAAATTCACATATATTTATTAAAATAATGGCTGGCATGCAATAACTGTTTATGACAGGCTTTATGCTATTCCAGCATTTCCAGTTTTCCCCCTTCCAGAATATAAAGTAGAACTGTACTTAGAATTACAGTACTTGACTTTAGGTACAGCTACAAAACTTTCTTTGGTTATTGAAATATAAGCTCTAGGGAAGTATATCTTTTACAAGCAAACACATCTTAGGGAAGATGTGAAAATCTCTCACTACATCTTCCTTGTTCTTTTAGTCCCACTGAATTCATATCTTTATATCAGGGTGGAGAAAATAAGGTACTACTCACAATACATAATGGTCCGTTTATAACAGTAGGACAAATCTCAAACTTTTTTACCTATTACTCAAGGTTTTTTCAAAATCAGACTCCCAATATGTTTTTCAAAGTCTATTTCCAATTCCACCCATTCCAGTTCTTCCCACTTGAACTTACAACACTAATCATAATAATTCTACCATAGATAGCTGATAGATTTAATTTTGCTATCTTTTTTTAAAAATCTTTTTTGCTATCTTTTGTCTAATGTCACATTTGTTTTACTACTTAAGTAAACTACATTAGCCTATCATTTTGCTATATTATGCCTAGCACAATCTCTTATATTTAATAGTTTTTTAATTACAAAAAAACAGGTATCATTTTACACATTAATTGAATTTATAAATGTGTACATTAATTAATAAGAGAATGAACAGATTAAAAGTTTTCCATAAAGTACCTTTAACCACAGTAAAAAGCAAACCTATCTCGCTTCTACCAAGTTTTCTCCCTGATTTGAAATTTATAACATTACATTAATTTTAATTTAGTTTAATTCAGTTGAATAAGTAAAAGTCATTGAATTTCAGATATTGAGCATAAGGAAAGATTCAGTTCCTTAAATTTTGACCCCTAAAGTCAGAATGATTCAAGTGAGTTATGTTAATTGACCCACTAGTCATATTCTTGACTACAGAGCAACTTATCAGATAGACTAATGGTCCAGACTCCAGGTCTATACTCCCAAAGAAATACAATATATTCTTCTGTAATTATTTTCCCTAAGTTTATGCTATAGGTTAAATTTGATAAAATCAACTAATTTATAATTTTAAAATAGCTAACTACTAATAGGGAAGAAATTTATTCCCATTTTACAGAACAGAAAATAGAAAGAATAAAGTCACTTGTCTGAATGTCCACAGGCAAGATCCACTGAATATCTTAATGGTTACAAGCATATTCCTGAAACAGAACCATTATTTAGTCTGTCCTCTTATTCTGCCTGGTTTTCATTTAATTTCGAAGCCAAGGGAAGACTCAGCTGACAGAAGAGAAAAACAGAACAAACTGGTCACAGTGACCATTACTCTACTATTTCAGAAGTTAATTAACAGAAAGGTCAAAATTTAACTTACTATATTGTATGTTTTTTCACTTTGAGTTTATGTGCAGGAACTGTTTCATTTCTAACTCTTCCCACTACGAGACCCACCATGACTGCCTCCCACCTCACGATGAACCAATGTAAACTCATTGAATAGTTGGAGCAAGACAGAATGGGGAAGGCAATTCTGCTGCAGCAAAGTGATATAATACAATCTGAAGACAATTGTGAATAATCTCTTTTTCTTTGAATCAATCATGCAACTGTTCCTCTCTATTAGCGCATGTAATTGAGAGTTGAATGTATATGCAGAGTGACTAGTTCAACACTGAAATTCAGATTTTTCAACTTACACTCCGGGGAATAGAGTAAAATAGCCACATATAGTCACCAACATATGCATATTAAAAAACAGCCAAATACATTAGATGTAATGACTTAACTTGGCCTTCGAGAAATTCAGTGCAAGGTATTTACTTACCTCATTGTTTCAAAAAGCATACTGTGAACTGGAGGTAATCTGTCCATAATGGCATTATAAATTAAGTGATGAAAACTTTTACTCTGAACTTGTTCTAAAAATATGAACTTTAGGCTATAGGCTTTTAAAAACTATGTCTGATTTTTTTTTTTAATTTTCTATCCCTCTATTTGTCCTCTTGCTTTAGGTTATAAAATTTCTGTTTCTTGTGCTGTACTTATCAATACTAGGATAACACTCTCCCCATCAAACACCTTATGGTTAATACACCAAAATCTCTCACAGCACATGAAAATGTTTAATTATAATTTAGTCAAGAGAATGATGCTTTAAACAAAGATTCTTCTATCCTTTTCAAATTCAGAGAGATTTATTTATGTTTTCTTGATTTAATTGGCAAGTTCCACAGTGCTTCAAAAGTTGAAAAATGAAAGGGGAAAAAAAAGAAGAAAATGCAACAGCTCAAGGATGATTTTTGCATAACTTCACACAACAAGCAGGTGTTTGTAAGATCAATTTACAACAGGGACCACGGCGCCCACCTAGCTGGATGACTTCCAACCCATTTCTAATTAAAACATACCTGATCATAAATAAGAGATAAAAGCTTACTAACCAGTACAGTAAATAATAGATCTTAAAATAATGAATTTAGAAGCTATGTTTAGAGACAGTAAATGAATTCCCTTTAGGTCAGAAAATGTTAGAAGGAGATTTGAAGACAGGAGTCCCAGGAAACCAATAGAATATTGTCTTTTTCAGCTTGATTCTGATATTTTATGGTGAGATCTGCTGAATCATTAAGAAGTTTACAATGTAGGATGTGTAATAAGGCAGCTATTTTTCAGTATCTATGAAAGGTTCAATAAGCATGGCTGCCTGGCAGTAAACAGGTCAAGTTGTTCAGAAGTACTGAACATGTTAATTGCTCTATTCCAGAGGTTCTTTGTATTTTTTGATCCCCCAATCAAAATAAGAGTTATTATAATTTTCACAGAGGAATTTCAGGGAGTGCTGATAATGATAAAGACCTAGAGAATGATCATATATAGAAAAGCTACATTCTTCCATATACCAGAAAATAGTTGGGAATCTGGAGTAACAGTGAGTTCTGGAAAGAAGCAATAGAAAGAGTGATTTTACAGCATCTACATCCTTCCTGCTATGGGTTGAATTTTCCCTGAGAAAATTCTTAAAATTGTTAAAATTCTCATCCCAATACCTGCACTTGGGTCTTTGTAAATAGGATCAAGATGGGTCTCAATCCAATATGGCTGTTGTACATTTACAAAGAGGGAAATATGGCCCAGACAGACACAGAGGGAAGACAGTTATGTGAAGATGGACAGAGACTGCCATATATAACTAAGAAGTGTGTGTGGCTTTCTGAAGTGGGAAGGGGTAAGGAAGGAGTTTTCTTTAGAACTTATAAGAGTGTGACCCTGTTACCACTTTGATTTCTGACTTCTAGCCTCCCATAAGGTAAGATAATAAGACTATGTTACTTTAAGCTGCCAGTTTTTGCTACATTATTGTGGCAGCCCCATGAAACTAAGGCAACTCCCTTTAACAGTCTCTGAATTTAGTAAGACTGGTGGCAAGGCCCAGTCTCCTTGCTTAGATCATTACAAACCATATAACTCCACATGACTTGGTTCACATGTTGCCACTACATTAGAAGTATTGGAACAACAGGTCACGTACAAACAACATTCCAGCACTAATGTCTTTATTGATAGAATCGTTGCTCTTTCATATTTTTCCAATAAGACTTGACAATTGAAGGCAAAGAACTCAATTCTCTGTGTATCAGCCTGGGTTCTATCTGGGAAACAAACTTCTATGGGCTTCAAGTCATGGGGATTTAATTTGAGAAACATGTTACACAGAGAAACAGGTTAGAAGAGCTAAGGTCCTAATCAAAGGACAGTGAGGCAATTTAGAGAGTAGTAACAGTAGAAAGCTGCTGTTACATCTAGGCCTGAAGGAACAATTGAAGAGATGGTATTGCTGAAGCGGGGGTGGGGGGTGGGGGGGGGTGGGGGGTAATCAGTTGGAGCCAGTACCACAGATATCCTGCCTAGTAGAAGCTGGAGCCAGAATGGAGGTACAAAAGAGGGAAATACCCTCAACTGCTTCCTTTCTCCAAACTATCCTTCTCTGGCCAGTGCTTCTCATTGATCAAACTTACCCAATAGAAGATAGAGTTTGTAAAATACAGTCTTCAGTGGCAGGTCCCATGATAAGGATATAACAGGGATGGCAGGGAATAGATCTGAAAGCACATGGGTAATGAAAGTCATGTAGGCACATTTCCTCTTTCACAGTGGCCTTGATGGCTACTTAATCTCCAAATAACTTAGTTAACAAATGTGTTTTGAGCACATGCACTATACCAGGAATTGACAATTTTGTAGCAATAAGGAGAGAGAGACAGACAGAGAGACACAGAGAGAGAGAGAAACTATCTTCCCTCATGGACTTTACTGTCTAGTGAAATGTATTATTCAATAAATAAACTCAAAAATAAATACCTAATTATAAGGTGAACAAGGTTTATGACAATTAAGTAAGAGGTATTCTGGGTAAACCCAGGAAACATCAATGTACTAGGGATACCCTCACTAAGGAAATGACCCTGGAAGATGAATGTAAGAGATTCCATAAGCTATATAGAAAAAAAAAATATTTGTTAGACATAAGCAAGACTTGAAGAATTATGACAGTTAAATTTTTGTAAAGTTTTCTGGGCCATGGGATGCTCCGATAATTGTCTAAAGATTATTCTGGGTATTTCTGTAAGGAGGTTTTTGTATTAGATTAACATTTAAATTGATAAAGTAAAATGCCTTGCCCTTTGTATTTGGGTGAGCCTCATCCACTTACTAACTGCAGATCTTGGAACTTCTCAGTCACAAAACCCAGTTCCATACTTAGTCTCTCATTTCCCATCAGCACTGTCTGTTTCCTTGCCTCATGACAGTCAGGATCTGCTAGCACAATTTCTGGCTCTTAGGTTAGCTTTTGCTACCCATTTGGGTAAGACATGTCTTGTGCCAGGTAGTACAGGGTGGGTTCACTATGGAGTCAGGCACATGGATAAAGTCCTGGAGCCCTCAGTGGATTTTTCAGGAACAACACTCTCTCAGGGAACCAGGTATCCAGGCACACCAGGCAGGGAGACTGGCAGGCAGGGAGACTGGCAGGCAGGGAGACTGGCAGGCAGGGAGACTGGCAGGCAAGGAGGCTGGCAGGGGTAGGGCAGCAACTGAACTTCCCAGCCCCCCACAAATCTTTACCCTCTTCCTCTGGGCTCTCTCTGGAGTCCTTTCTCGTGTCATCTGGTGGTCTCGCCTCTTCTGCAGAAGAGGCAGCTCATGCTCTTCACTGTTGCCACTGCCGCTGCCTTTATCACAGCCTCTAGGCTCACGTGTGCACACTTGCACATGCGCACACACCCATGCTCCAGGTGTCCACGAGCAGTCACCCGTGCCCCGCCCCACGCGCCTTCTGCATTAGCACAGGTGTTAGCCACAGAGGCTAGTGGTATAAAAAGCCTGATTAATTCATTTATCCTGTGATATGTAATTTAGACATTTAAACACCAGAAGAAATTGAAGCAGATATGAATACTTTTGTTTTGTTTTGTTTTTAAGATTTATTATTTATTTATTTATACAAGCACTGGGTACAGTCAGAAGCGCAGGAGGGTGAGAAAATTCACCAGAGCCAGAGGGGAGAGAAGAGCAGGCAGATTGACGAAGTACACTGCTGAGGGGAGCCGCGGGCAGCAGAAGAGGTCTGCGCACCATCTGGGACCCTCACCCAGTGGCCGGGGATCGAACCGGCATTGCAGAGGCTGCGGGCAGCCTCGCAACCCAGCGCTCAACCACTGTGCCACCGGGGAAGCCCCTGGATAAGTTCTTTATATATGAATAAGTTCTATAATTACCTTATTTATATGAGTGTGTTATCCTTACTGTATATAGGGATCAGGAAAGCTCATAATAATTACATGGGGATTTGAGTTTAGGGCCTCATGCTGTGAAATAGTTTTCTTTATCTTCCCTATTCTGTTTTCCTTAAGAGTGTGGACATTTTGGATATATCAGTATACTTCTGCTCTTCCAAGTAAATATAAAGTTTAAAAATGATTTGGTCTAGTAATTTAATTTGGATGGACCTTTATGGCTTATCCATTATTTACAATATTTGTCTTCCTTCTTTCATGAAAATTACTAATGAACAGGTAATTGAATGTCATCAAGAAAAACATATTGGAATTCTCAGCCTTAATGACAAGATTGATCAGGAATAGGATTGAAAATGAAGACTCACAACCTGAATTATGCAAACACACTCTGTCTCTCAAGGTGGAGATAGATGGATAGATAGATAGATAGACAGATATGAAAGAGGAAGTTTGTGTATTTTTTGACAGTTTAGAAAAAACATTATGTGCAACTGTAGGCAAGTAAAAAAACTCTCCAATTACCCATAGGCATCACAACTACCTATTGACTTTCAGCCAGCTATTTTGTGATTTTATTAATTTCTTGAACCTTATGTGCATTTGAGTTTGAGACTGCTGGTTTAATATATTCAAATGGGCAATTTCACTCTAATAACTAACAAAGATCAAGTTTCTATAAAATAAAATATATTATACAGTAGACTTTTAAATCAAAAGACAAATGTTGAAACAAGATAATAGATCAGAAATTCCTCCAAAAGTTGCATTTTCCAATATGTGTTGAAGATACTATTCTGAAAAAAAAGGGGGGAGTGGATTCCATGAGCAAATAAATATTGGAAATAGTATTTTAAACAAAGGAGAACTGACAAATTGATTTTTAAATTGTAGTACCCCCTATAATCTGAAATGGATTAATGTGTGGTTTGGAGCATCAAAGTATTGGTGGGATATACATGTCCAGTGCTTCATAAATGTGATGGATTGTAAGTATTTTGTGATGGAATCTTATAAGTATGTGTGTGCATGCACCATCTCCTAGAATAACTGTTTCTTGAACCATTCTTTAACTCCCCTGTGCTTTTCTCTGTATCAAAAAGTGACAGGATTCACATGAAAGACTCTGTAATCTTTCCAATTTTCAAAAAGAAAGATGAAACAATAGATATAATGGTATGTCTATAAAACATAAGAGACATAGGTAGAAACAGTGGCACAGTTTACCCCTGTAACTGACTTCTTAAAGTTTCACTAGATCTCATTGTCTGTCCTCTGGCACAGACACCTAAGATCTCCTGCCATATGTTCTGTATCAGTAGACTGAAAGATCTGATGGATTTTAGATATTAGTATACGTTGGTAGTATCTTCACTTGATCCTTTTGAACATATTTTGCTTAGCAAGATATTCAATGTCTCTGTGTTTTAAAAAATAACAAGAACAGATTCCTTCTTTAGATTTACCTGCAAATTATGTTCCATTGTCTTCTAGCATAGTGTTTCACTCCGGGACACTTTGTGCTATCCATATAATTCTGCATGCCACAGACAGAAATACAACTCCAAACCCTAGTACAATCATTAGTTTAAGTTGTTACAACTGCCCAAGACTTTTAACAAAAGTTGCTTTAGGGGCCTCCCTGGTGGCAAAAGGGGTTAAGCACAGCACTAAGAAGCTATCCACAGCCACTGCAGCATGAGTTCCATCTCTGGCTGGCCAGGGGGCTATCCACATGGTGCAGTTCTATTCCCCACTCTGTCTCTGGTGAATCCTCTCACCCCCTCACACCTCTAGCCTGTACTCCAGTTCTTGTATGCATAAATACATAAATCTTTAAAAAAAAAAAGTTGCTTTAGTTCTTGTGTGTGTGTGGGGGGGTAAATTCTTATTTGACTATCCAAATGAATTACCTATACCATTACATTAAGACATAGTGACCACAATGAGAAAAATTTTAGTAACTGAGAGAGAACTATTTCCTGTGTCAAAAATGGACAGACTTTTTGTCTGAAGCTTAAGCAAAAACTGCAAATATTTAACAAAACAATACCAGTTTCATTCAGTTTCCAGGTATTGTGTTACATTGCATAAATCTAATGAAATATAGCCTCCAGGTTAAACAGAGATGCTCCCTTCAAATATATGAATATTAACTGGCCCATGACATTCTCAGTTTCATTAACTAACCCTACTAGTTATTTCAGCTACTGCATGCATATATAGGCTTATTTTCCTCAGGGACCAACCCACCTGGGGTAATAAATTGAAAACTGATGTCAGGAGAATTGCAGATTGGTTTCAAAACAGAGGATTACAGTGGGGGAACATCAGTGCTGTTGACAAAGAAGCCTGGCTGGTGTTCTGCATTCTATCATCAACAATTCTCACATGGGGACAATAAAGAGAATGGTCCCATATGAGTTTCACTTTCTCGCCTTCCTTTTGTATTTGTGGCTTTCTTTGTCTTTTCTCCTTTTGTCTTTTCTCTTTTATTTTATAACAGAAAGGAGAAGTGAAACAGGCAAAATAACAAGGACCCATTAAAATACAAGCTTATGAAATAGAAGTTCTCCAGGTTATTCTCTCAGCTCTACTTTTTTGAGAACTATAGTTATTATGCTTCCTCAGTTTACCTGAATTGCTTTCCTGAAAATTGTCACCACATCCTGCTTATCCCATCTAATCATACCTGTCAGTTTCTATTGACTTAGAAATTTTCTTATATAAAGCATTTTCTTAGAGATTTCAAAAATGGTGTCAAATTCATTTTCAACATGACTTAATTCAACAGTATGGTTAACAGTAGCAGCTACATTACTGAAACCAATAGGAAATTCTATATTTTCATCTTATTTTACCTATTTGCAGCATCTAACATATTTCTTAATATGTTCTCTCTATTTGGCTTCCAAAATACTACATTCTTCTGTTTTTCTACCAATTTTCTGACTACCTCTTAGTCATTTTTTCTTCCTCTCCTTGAAATCTAAAACTTCATGTACTATGGCTTGGCTACTGAACTTCATCCTTTTTCTACCTACACTTACTCCCTTGGGAAATTTGATCTAGTTTCTTGACTTTAAATAACTGGTATACCCTGATCATTTTCCATTTTATTATGACAAAACACCATAAATTGGGAAACCTACAACATGAATTTACTCTCATGTAGTTTTAGAAAATAAAAGTTTGAAATCCAGGCATTGGCAGGCTTGTCTCTATCTGAAAGAAGGAGAAGCTACTCCTTGCCTTTCCCTTTTTCCCCAGTGTTGCTGGCAATCCTTGTTCCTTGGCTTAGAGACATATTGTTCAATCTCTGCCCCGTTGTAATAATGGCATTCCCCTCATGTGTTTGTTTTCTCATCTCTTAAGAGAACACACATTATAAGTTAAGAGTTTACCCCACTGCAGTATGACCTCATCTTACATCTCCAACAATACTATTTACAAATACGGTCATATTCTGAGAATCCAGAAAGAATTTTGGAAGACATTTTTCAACCTAGCACAATTTACAAAATATATTTCCAGCCTAATCTCTCCTATGAACACCAAAGACATATATCCAAATTCACTTTAAGAGATTGTTATTTAATAAGCATTTCAAAATAGTATGTGTAGATATCTGTTCTGCCATTAAGTCTTCCTTCAGTCTCTCCATCTCAATTCATAGTAACTCCATCCTTTTGGATATTTTGTGAAAAATCTTGAAGACATCCTCCTTTATTGCAAGCCCACATCTAAACACTCAAAAGATGCTGATTTAAAAATGTATCCAGTGTCCAAATTCTCTTTGCTACTTTCTCTCTTTCAAATTATATCAAACCAATCAAACTAGTTTCTTGTGATTATATCCTGACTGGATATCCTATTTCTTCCTCTTTGACCCTCTTGAGTTTCTCAAATCTATATACAGAATGTAGAATAATCACATTAAAACAAATTGGGACATGCTATTTTCTTTCAAACTGCTCCTGTAATATCTCATTCTGAATGCAGCAAAAACTCTTTTACAAAAATTCTATGAATATTCCCTCCCACTTAACTCTTTAACTAGACTCCCTCAACTATACACTAAACTTCTTGCTACTGCTGACATTTATCAGGAATTAGATATTTTCCTGTTTCAGAGTATCTTCATTTGCTTTCCCTCTGCTTAGATTCTCTTTCATAGTCATTCTCAAGTCCTATTCATTCACCTCCTCCAAGTCTTTATTTAAATGAAACTTTTTGCTCAGAGGTCTTTTGTGAATACTTTATTTAAAATTTCACTCTTAGTTCCCCTTCTCAATTTAACTAGACTTTTCTCCATATCACATACATACAGAGATTGGTAGTTATCAGTCTTCCCTTCCTGAAAGTGTAAGCACCAGGAGGATAGAGGTTCTGTGAACTTTGTTCAATAGCATATGCCGTCCATTTAAAAAAAAAAAAAAAGTCTTGTACAGTGACGTTTACCACTACTTGTTGAATGAACAGATGGTCTGTGCCTATTAGCAAGTAGGAAAATTTAAGGCCGTGTTTCAGAGTGGCAGGTTCTAAACACAGCTTCACTGCTTGTAAAATGTTTGCTTGTCTTTATCTCTTCATCTCACCAAAGCTTTATTTAGCAGATACTACTCCATCATGTGAACCCCATCTGGGAAGCATTTAGCCAGGCTGTAGAACCACACTCAGTTTGGCTATCTCAGAATTTTCTGTGCACTTAGAAGACTCATAAAAGGTCGATGTTATACCACAGATAACCAAATCTTCTATTTTCCATGGTTGAATGACTTTTTTTTTAAGATTTATTTATTTATATATGCAAGAACCGGGCTACAGGCCATTTGCGCGGGAGGGTGAGAGGATTCACCAGAGACAGCGTGGGCAACAGAACAGGCAGACTGATGAAATACACTGCTGAGGGGAGCAGAGGGCACGACAGAAGGTCTGCCGCACCATATGAGACCCTCAACGGCAGGCCGGGATCTAACCGGCGCTGCAGAGGCTGTGGAGGGTTTCACAGCCATGTGCGCAACCACCAGCACCACTAGGAGGGCCCTGAATGAATCTCTTTTTGAAACTGTGTTTTTTGAAAGCTTTAACCAGTGATGAAGCGTGCACAGTATGTCTCTTCACAGATGTGTTCAAGTGGTAGTGTTTGTAATACATATCAATCCATAGATACAGATTTAGTTTGGATCAGAAAGATGAAAGAGGAATGCAAATGGTAAACGAAAAAGTTTCTAACCTGTTCCTCTTTATCCTAAAGAGACTAATAACGGTATAAATCCCTTATCAAGCTCTTATATCACTCCTCCACCAGTTGTTACACAGAGATAACACTTAAAAACATGTTTTTCTTCTCTTTTTAATTACTTCCAGTATTTGAATTTATCTTTCTGATATGGAAAATGTTTTCTTACAGCAACTGCAATGTTTTGGAAAAGGGAAAATATGTCCCAAAGTATTATATTAATGAATGTTTATGAGTTTTAGTTCTGGCAATTCAAAGGGCTCCTGAGATACCTATTCAGAGAGCTCAATTCAACAAGACAGACATCTAGTTTTACAATAAACCAATTTATTTCATGCAAGATGTGGAACTTTCCTTCAAATATTAACTAATTCTCCCATTCTGAATACTGATCGCCACAGATTCATTTTATTTCCAGTTCATAGCAAAATATCAGTGAGTAACATACCTCCATAGATTGACAGTATAGAGGTTCTAATTCTTTCTATTTTAATTGAATTACAAAAATCCTAATTAATTATGTGTAGAATGAGGCTGATCTAAGCGAGAAAAAGGTAATTTCCATAGGGTCAGGTAAACATCCACTCATTGATGATAGAACTTTCTTCATACCTAAAATGGAGTCCGCTGATCAACCCTACAATGCACTGTGGCAAATGTGGTTTTGGGAACTACAGAAAATATTTTTCAGGGGAGAGAGTTAGCACAGTTCTTTCACCATACTATGAGGAGACAAGTTTTCTGATAAAATCAGATTTTAAGATATTAATCACTGTTGGTGTGATTTTTAAGAACATTTTCCACAATGCACTAAGTGGTTTTGGCACTGCAGAAAAGAAAGAAGAAAAATTAGGCCTTTGTGATCCATTATATTCTTGTCTCTAGAAGAAGAGTTAGAATCCTCCATGAATTCTTTGAAACGGTACAGATACTGCCTGAATAGGTGAATCAGGCCATACATATTCTGGTTTCTCGATAAGACAGATATATAGTTGAAAACAAATTCCATTATTTTTTAAACAAAAATATCTCTCAGTTATATAAATTGCTTGCATTGATTCTTGTCTCCAGTATTTTCTGTAACATTGAGGATTTGAGATTATATGGAAGGCAATGAAATTTTGAAAGCATGGGGTTTGACGTTATCCAAAGACTAGGAGAAGAAGCTTTTGTATGTCAGAGACAGTAAAGAGTGGGGACTACTAAGACAAGTATAACTTGATGCAGAATTGTTGAACAGTTGATTGCAACTGGCAAGACAGTAGGAGGTATCTAGAAGAACTCTGTTTCTGATTTATAAATGTAGATGCATAGATGATGAGCAGATAATGAATAGAAAAGGAGCCTATTGAGAAGGGAGACATAGTTTATATTTGTGTGTATAAAATTATTTGGACATACTGATTTGAAATTAGCTTCAAAAATTGAAGTGGATACTGACTAAATATTTGACCATACATGTCTACAGGTGGGAAGATATGGAACTGTAAGAAACATCACCTCAAATGTATGGTGTGAAAATCCTAAGACTGCTTGGCAATAAAGAGAAGAGACCTTGGCATGAACCCAGAGATTTCCAAATGTCAGACTCCTATATAGGTCACCCCATCCCATCTACTTTTATATTAACTTGTTTTGAGCTTGGCTATGACTACATCATACTTTTTTTTTAAAGATTTATTTATCTATGCGTACAAGATCTGGGGTGCAGGCCAGAGATGCCTGGGGTAAGAGAATTAATCAGAGAAGAGCGGGGAGCAGAACAGGCAGATCTACTGAAATACACAGCTGAGGAGAGCAGCAGGCAAGACAGGAGAGGTCTGCTACGCCATGTGAGTCACCTCCCTAGTAGGGGATCAAACTCGTGCTGCAGGAACTGCGGACAGCTTTACAGTGCTGTGCTTAACCCCTTGTGCTACCAGGGAGCCCCCTCATCACACTTTTGAACAATAACCTTTAGTGACATTAAATATCTACAAAAACAAAGGTAAAAATGTTCTGACTAGTATCCATGACCTTCCATGTCTAGACTGAGCATGTCATTATAACTTAATTTTCAAGACTTGCCATCAATTTCTTTGCTCCAAAATCTTTTACCTGCTCCTGTAAGATTTTATAATTCTGTTATTTTGCACATAAAACGTCATTTACTTGTCATGACCATGTCCACATCTGAGCATGCCTCACTTTTCTTCAAGATTCAACTTATTTTCCTCACAGTGAAGTTGGCAAGCAGTTCCTTGATGTCATCTCTTCATTTCAGTAAGGAACTTTCTGTTCCCATTATATCATGTACCCTCTAATTGTGAACCCCCTGTTTTGTGACATAATGCAAAGAGGTAATTTGGGTAAAGTGCTTACCCATCAATCCTATGTCAGCTACTGAAACATTCTCAGTTGTTTTCTCTTTTCTCTATCCCAGTAGTACATGTATCCTTGTATGTAGACTTTCCTATAAGCAACTCATTTTTGAATGAAAAAATCTTGAGTATATGAGATAATGTAATATAATATAAAGTAGATTAAATTCCCATTACCCAAATGATGTTTCTCTGAGTATGGATATAAAGGCATTTATAACCTTGTTCTATAAAGTTTCTCTTAGGAGTCCTTAAGAAAGAGAAAAAGGGAAAACTGACTGTGAGATCTATATTCATTCTGACCACAGACAAATCAGTTTACTTCCCTAACATAATTGTTTTCACTTCTAAATGAAGAGTAAAATACTCTCCATCGACATGATTGGAATATTGTATCTAGTTAAAATGAGATTTATGAAAAATTTTGATTTTTTTTTAAATTTCATACATATTTTAGATCATTTGGTCTCTTATGAGCTATGATGAAATGCAAGGGTTCCACTGATATCTTTGATTTTTTTAAATGACAGATACCTCTTTTATTAGGGTGAATGGACAATTTTTAGAGGTATATGAAGAATGCTATGGGATAAAATAAGATTATTGTCCTAATAAAGCAAAAAATAATCTAAATAGTTATGCCAGATATTTTTCTATTTTCCCTTGAAATCTCCTCTCTAGCCATCTCTCCTCTGCTCTCTTGCCTTCAAGTCTCTGGTTAAGTTTGGTAATGAGAAGCCAATAGCACATCATTAGAGAAAAAATCAGAGTGAGTTAAGTGGGGGCTTTTACATTTACAAAATGGGCACTTTATTCATGTCATGTAGAGAAATATGTTAAACACAAGTTCATAATCTGTTTGTGATTTACATCTGAGAGCTGTTTGCAAAGTAATCTTTAAACTGAAATCTGAGCAAAACGTAAACTATCTTCGCCCAGTCTTGAAGTAAGAATAATAGAACCTCAGTTTTGCTCCCAGCACACCAGATTATTCCAGTTAAGTTTCTCTATAAAATAGTCTTTATCAAATATCCTTACACAACTAATTTCTTTTCACTATTCCTTTTTATTTTTTCTTGAGGTAACATTGGTTTAGGACAGCTTCTCAATACTTCAGAGTAAGTTACTGCATCACACCAAGCACCGAAGTAAAAAACAAACTTCCATCACAGTCCACTGGAACCCTGACACTCTTTGCTCCCCAGTTATTTTTCAATAAAATTCACTTCCTTACACAAACATATATATTGCACAATATTTAAAAAGTAAAATGGTAATAAAGAAAATAATTAGATTCCAATAGCCCCACTATCAAGTGACAACCACTATTTACATGCCTTTCTTTTCCATAACCATTCTTTTGGATATGCAAATTTTAAACTCAAATTGTACCATTTCATGTCAATTCATGATCAGCTTGCTGAGTTAGAATTAGATACTCTTGTAATTATTTCAAGATGAACAAGTCACATAAAAAGTCCCATGACCTCAATTTACATTGAGAAAACTACTATCCAGAAAATGTACATAATTTGCCCAAAATTCTATAGCAAACTAGATCTTTGTTGTTTTCCCAGAGCTTCTTGTATTTCACTATATACATAAGCAGTTAGGGTTGGAGTCAAATGATGTGACTTTTGGAATGAATTTTTCTAAACATCTGTATCAAGATATATTGAAGACCATAAAATCTTTACCATATTCAAGAATAAAATTCCATAACATTTGGCAAATATGGAAGTAGTATGACCATAAATCACTTTTGGAATATTTTCATCAGCCTAATACAATTTCTCATGCTCATTTATAGGAAATTTCCCTTTCTATCCCTTTTGGGTTTATGCCATTTTGGTAAGACATTTAATTTCTTTGACTTCACTTTACTTAACACTAAAATAAGGGTTGTGCCATTAGACTGTGAAGAACAGAGTAAATAATGTTTGCTATAATGCAAATACAAAAAAAAATTAAAGTGGCCATAACACAATTATAAACCAGAGACATCCTGCAGGGGAAGGAGGAGGGAGAGGGATCGGAGGGAGGGAGGGAGGAGCAGAGGACTGAGGTGATGGTGCACAGGTGCATTGGTGAAGGAAACTCTATGGGAACTTCACCTGGGGGGGAAGGGGAAGAAAACATTGTTTAAAAATGAACAATGATGTAAAAGAGATATAAAATAAAATAAAATAAATGTAAAAAACATAAATAAAAGTGTTCATAACAGTAATATGTTAATTGGCAACATTCCAAACAGGAGACAAGGAAACTAGAAGAAACTGAGATCCCATGCTTATCTGACATTAGGATGAAGGAGTTTAAGTTCATAACAATCTGATCTGTTACTATATTTTACCAACTAAGGCTGCAAGACATTTTCATACATCCCAGCCTCTTCTTCATCCCCCTACTATGGTCCAAATGCTATTTTTCACACTCATGAAGTGATGAATCAGTTGAATCCTCATCTGTTGGCCTGAGAAGACCTGTTAATGGAACCAATTAAAGTAAAGGATGACAGGGATTTAGAGGAGATGCTGACACTGGCCCAGGAGGAACAGTGCTGAGACTGCCCATTGAAGTTCTAAATGAAACAGCAAATGGCTGTCTAAGGATTTTGAGGGTCTTTATCCAAGTCAAACTGTAGTGACAGAGATGTAGTCAATGCTATTGGACCCTATGGATGAAGAAATGTGCCTTCCTGCATATGGAGACAGCACAGGCATCCAGCTTCATAGCCATCCCGCTTCTATGGTAAAGTCTTATATCTGAACAAAATGTACAGAAGAACAGGGCCTCCCTGGTGGCACAGGGGTTAAAGACAGCACTATCAAGCTATCGCCAGCCACTGCAGCACAAGTTCGATCCTCCCACCAGACAGGAGCTACCTACATGGCGCAGCAGACCTCTCTTGTCTCACCAGCTTCTCCCCTCAGCAGTGTATTTCAGTAGATCCACCTGTTCTGCTTCCCACTCTGTCTCTGGTGATTCTTCTCACCCCCAACCCCACACCTCTGGTCTGCACCCCATTCCTTGTATGCATAAATAAGTCTTAAAAAAAATACAAAAAACATCTGGTCCTTACCCTGGAAGCACCTCTGTATTCTGTAGAGAGCCAGGCCAGAGGATGAGAAGAGTGCTTACTCCAGCCAGAATAACTAACAATATGTTTGAAACCTAGTAACCACTTCACTGCTTTGAAAGCAGGACTGGGGGCACCTTGAAATTTTTTCTGCATTGATTAATTGGAGCCAACTCAAGGTATGTACAAGTTTCCAAGTTTTCAACATTAATCACATAAATGAACTGAAAATAATTAGTTCATGGTGACTTTCTGACTTATAATAATAAGCCCCAACTTAAATATACTTAGTGCAGTCAGCTAAATATAACATGTGAAAAAAAGGTAACAAACAATCCAAAACCTGCAGGCAATCTTTTTTTTTTCTTGTGTAGCTCTTCTAATAATTAACACAGGGTTCAGTTTAATTGGTACACTTGATTAAGTGACAAAAGTGGAGTACCATCTAAAATGTTTTATTCAATAGTAATGTATGAAGAGAAATTTTGGAAGAGGAGTTGATCAGAAAAAAATCTTGAAAAATAATTGGCAAAACCATTGCTAATCCCTACACTATGTGATTATTCTCCCCACATTTAAATATTATCTCTTCCTTTTTTTGTTGATTTTGGTTATATTTCTCTATTTAAAATATTTATTGAGCTAGTTGAGTTTTACTCTACACAATAGCTTACTGCCTCCACCACTACCATACTATGTTCAATATATAACAATAACACTGTCATCACTTCTCATGGTTTATTATTCTGAATAGTTAATTAGACTACCAATACCAGTCTGAACTATTGATTTAAACATAAGAATTTTGGGGCCTCCCTGGTGATGCAGCGGGTTGAGTGTGGTGCTGTGAAGCTGTCCACAGCCTCTGCAGCCCCAGTTCGATTCCCAGCCAGCCAGGTCTCCCACATGACGTGGCAGACCTCTCCTGTCTTGCCCACTGGTCTCCTCAGCAGTACTTTCGGTCTGTCTGCCTGTTCTGCTGCCCGCTCTGTCTCTGGTGAATCCTCACCCTCCTGCACTTCTGCCCTGTACCCCAGCTCTTGTATAAATAAATAAAATCTTTTAAAAAATTATAAATAAATTAAAATAAAATCACAAAAGCCATGACCACATGATTAAAACAATAAAAATAAACTTAAGAATTTTGTATAGTAAATGCTACAATTAAAAGAAAAGGCTGGGCCTCCTCTGGTGGTGCAGCGGTTGAGCACTGGGCTGCGAAGCTGCCCACAGCCTCTGCAGCAGCGCTTCGATCCCCGTCAGCCGGTGAGGGTCCCACATGGCGCGCAGACCTTTCCTGCCGCCCGCTGCTCCCCTCAGCAGTGTACTTCGGTCCTTCTGCCTGCTCTGCTCCCCTCTCTGGCTCTGGTGAATTCTCTCACCCTGCCGCGCTTCTGACTGTACCCAGTGCTTGTATAAATAAATAAATAAATCTTAAAAAAAAGAAAGAAAGAAAAGGCTGACCTTATTTATTTGGACATGTTACAACATTATTTACTAAAAACAAAATAAAATGTCCTACTAGATTCACATATGCTTATGAAATATGAGGAGAGACCATATAAAAAACACGTAACACAGACAATTCTAGGTAAATGAAGACTATTGGGCCTCACCAAGGAATACAAAGAGAATGTGCAGTTTTCTCAGGGGTCTCCAACAATGTAAAATAACCAACTTTACTATTCTGAATTTGCCCAAGTGCAAGCAGGAAGACCAGCCTTTAACGAGCCATATAAATTTTTAGGTGTTGCATCTGCAGACACGTCTCTGCGCAAACACAACAAACAAAAAATCCACCAAGTCTTTCTTTACCCAGTTGAGAGGGTTTTCATCTTTCAGACCAAGGCATATCAATGTATGGTTCAGGGCCTCCCCGGTGGCGCAGTGGTAGAGCGCTGGGTTGCGAAGCTGCCCGCGGCCTCTGCGGCGCCGGTTCAATCCCCGGCTGCTCCCCGGCCACCGGAGGAGGGTCCCACATGGTGCGCAGACCTCTCCTGCCGCCCGCTGCTCCCCTCAGCAGTGTCCTTCGGTCCTTCTGCCTGCTCTGCTCCCCGCTCTGGCTCTGGTGAATTCTCTCACCCTCCCGCCCCTCTGACTGTACCCAGTGCATGTATAAACAAAACAAAAAAAACAAGCAAACAAATAAAGAAAAACATGCCTCTATTAAAAAAAAAAAAAATCTCAATGTATGGTTCATGGGCCTTAAGCATATTCCCAAATTCAGCACTTCTCCCTTTTCAAGAAGGCAACATCATTCTCATAGTCTTTATCTGCATCTGTGCTTCCCACACCCAGATTAGAGATCATATCAAGTTTAAGTCTCGGATCTCAAACTATCATGTACACATTTTTAATGTCAGGAACATCTCCTATAATGTCTGACATGAAGTTTACCACACTTCCTTTTAGGCGAGCTCTTTTCTCAAATAGGTGGGCTTTTCCCACACTCCTGGGAGTTCTGTACATCCATTGAATTCCTTTTTTTCCCCCTTGTCTCCACACTTATCTTCAATGTTCATCTGAGTTTCTTCAAATGGCCTCTTACAACTCTCATAGTCTCCAGGCCATTTTTCCTAAGTTTCCTTTAATATTCAATATCCATTTACTGCTTTTTTAAAATGAATTCATTCATTTATTCACTGCTTTCATCACTCATTGTTTGAACATCAATTGCGTGCCAGTTGAGAGAGTGATATATACTTAAAGATAGCATTTATTTAAAACTATTGCTCATCACCCTCATTACTCAACATTTATGCTGATATTTTCCTAAAATATCTCCTCTCTGTGGCATAATTGCATTCTAGTTCATATCAACTCCTCTATTTCAATTTTTGTTTGTATTATTTACAGAACAATGTGCTTTAAATATTTCTCAAATTCCCATTGGCCAAATCTTTTATTATCCCTGGAAAAAGTCTCGTCTACTCATCTTTCTGTAGCCACTCAAGAATCATTTATATTATTTCTCTAATCTCTGTGTAGTTCCTTTCATCTGTTTTCACCATCTAAGCTTGTATATCTATTCATTACTTGTGACATAAGTGGTATTTCAAAGTATAATTCCTTGGGAACCAGAGAATGTGTGCATCATGTGGATTTTTTTTTTCCACATTGTAAATATATCTTTTGCCTTACCCAGTATTAAATATAGGATAGGTGCTGCATAAATCCATTTATTTTATTCTTTTTTTTATTCTCCCTCTTGAATCCCCATCATTTTTATTAAACTGTCTCACCTATATTCCCTACCTTCGGTGTTTGTTCATATCATATATTTTTAATAATTATGACCAGGAAATTTTTAAATAATGTGAACTGGTCAAAATTGCTCGAGTCACTTGATAATTACATATATTTCCTCTATTCCTTTGCTTTTGTCTTCTTGACTTTTTCATTTTGTGTGATATGTAAGTCTCTTAAAGTATATGACCATTCTGTAAATGAGTATTACCTGTTTGTGCATATTATACTTAACAAGACATTTGGTGACAAGGACTAAGGATCACATTTGAGGAATTACACATATTGAATATGATAGTAAGAGTAAACAGTGAAGAAATTTACAGTCAGCATTGGACAGGGACAACAGCAATGGCCTTGAATTCAAGTCCTTTTCTATCCTGATATCCTCTAAGGCTTCTATTAGCTTCTGAATTCAGTAATCCACCTTGCCTTCTCTTTGTCATCTCTATTTCCTCACTAGAACATTGACTCACACTATCTGTCTTAATTGTTTTCTTTGTTTAATTCTATCTTCCCTTACAATTTGAGGGAAAAAAACAAAACAAAACAAAACTACCATGCAAATCCACATTGGAGACATAAAAGAGAAAATAACTTGAGGAATGAGGACAAGTAAAGAGAATTAAATCTGAAGAAGAGTAAAGTTAATTTTCATTCCCCTATCCTGAATCCCTGAAAGGGATTGTTTTACCTAGAGAATTGTTTTCTGATATCAGGCACTTACCTCAAGCCATTCACATCTCTATTACAATGTTCCCTGACTGGTTAATTGTTACTTGTCATTGAGCCAAAACAAGGAGAAGCAAACTAATCTGGGAAGAGGCAGACTAATGCTGCCAGTAGAGACTTTAAACAAAACAAAGAGAAAAATCCAAACATCTAGGCATTAAATCTAAAACAGCATTTTTCAAGATACACCAGAGCTGTGCCCAATTTTATCTATTTATCACTTAATATTCCCATTTGTGTATTTTGCCCTTTTTACCTGTTAGCTACATATATATTTTATTCCAAAAGAGTGTTCTGAATCTAAATTCTCCCACCCTCAGAAAGAAAATGATAATTGAAATAACATAATAAATGCATCATCTTTTCCATTTCTCCATCTTAAATTTTTTTCTCGCATTCCAGACATTATGGAACCAAATTACATTTTTGCATATTATATCAAAACAAGTGCAATCACAATAACCATTTATTTCTCAGCATTTTCATTTCTTTTTTAATGAACTTTCCCTGAGGACATTCTCACAATTGAGTATTTATTTATTATAAGCAACAAAAGAAATCTTGATTGTTCCAGCTGTGACAGAGAAACTTACTTTGATAAGCATACAGTAGATGAGGCAAGTAATAATAATAATGATAAACATTTTGATATTCTGGAATCTAAAGAAACACAAAGAAATGAAGAGACACTGGGTAAAGATGCTCTTTTCCATCTTTCTATAGAATGTCTTATTTTTCTTTTCTAAGATCAAATGAAGTTTCTCATTTAAAATGTCAAGACTCATTACAAATTCCTTTGAAAGAATGAAACCTTTATTTGCAAAAATATCATAACAAGAGATTGGAAAAACAAAGTTTACTGCCTGTTTAGTAGAAGTAACACTTGTAGCAAATGAATCATTTTTTTTCATAGACCCATTTAATTCATTAAACTCTTGATCCACTTTTGCATAGAAATTTAGCATTCTGCCTTTCATTCACTGACTTACTCATTATTATGAATTTCATGTTTTTAAGGGTCAAAGAATTGTCATTTAAGACTTTCAAAATGAATTCAATGATTTCACTTTATATTTACAATTCTGGTTAATGCTTTGGGATTCATTAGTACTAAATGGGAACTATTCATGTATTAATTTGACTGGTTTCCAAAAAGTTAAACAATGGCCAATGCATATGATAAATATTACTAACTATAAGAATGGAAGGAAAGTAATTCTTTTCAACTGCTTTTTCTACATCTGCCTTTTGCTATATCCTTTGAAATCTTGGAGATACATATAACATAAAAATGAACTATTCTTCCCTTTTGGTAATATGTACATGTGTGTGTGTGTAGATATATGTAGAAAAGTCAAGATGGCATCTGAAAGTCACTTATCTTTATGAAAATATATGATAAATTTTTGCATTGCCCTTAATGACTTTCCTCATTTCTAATTCTTCTTACTTAGTTGAAACCCCAATTTGCTTTTTTAACAAGAACAAGGCTCTATAAAAGCCTTCATAAATGTTCTTTAGATAAAAGAGTAATTAACCAACTGCCTAAATTACTAAGTATACAAAGTACAGAAAAGCATTCACAGTTCTGTTCTTCTTTGAAGGTAAGTAGAGTAACTAGATTACAGTAAATATAACAGAGGTACAATTCATATTTTAAAGCAAAGTTTCATTTTGTGGCATTTAATGTAATGGAGACTTTGTTGTATGAAATAATTTAAATTTGCAAGCATTCAAATCTCCCTTATTTTATAATATAAGAACCATTATTAAAGTTATTTACATGTCAATTAAAGAACTGATTGTGGAAGACAAAATCATGACATACTTCCTATACAAACTCAGGAGGGAAAAATATTTTTTAAACTTACCTGAAGAGGGACCATCAGGCCTCCCTGGTGGCATAGAGTTTACGTCTCAGCGCTATCATGATATCACCAATGGGGTCTGAGTTCGATCCCCGGCCAGGGAGCTAACCCATATAGCACAGCAGATCTCTCCTATCTCGCCTGCTGCTCCCCTCAGCAGTGTGTTTCAGTAGATCTGCCTGTTCTGCTCCCCACTATGTCTCTGGTGAATCCTCTCATTCCCCCACACCTCTGGTCTCCACCCAGTTCTTGTATGCATAAATAAATAAAAATAAATCTTAAAAAAAGAGGGAACATCAAAGAAAAAATGTGAAGCTACATCACAATAAACAATTTTCATATTAATCCACAAAGAAGGTATGCAAGCAAGTTTCCAACTAGGAAGAATATTTGCAACACTAAACTGACCACATATAACTATCAAATAAATGAAAAACAGTTAGAAGACACCACAAAATCAATAGACAGTGACAAGTTTTGAACAGGCACTCGACAGAAGCAACTTAAATGTCCAATAAACGTAAAAATATATTCTAACTAATTAATAAGGGAAAATGTCAATTTAAATCCACCAGAATGTCTGAAAGGAAGAAATCTGACCAAATCAAGTATTTGCAAGGATGTGAATTGATGGATTCACTCATGGACATCTAGATGTTTCTCTGGATATGGCCTTCACTATTATACCCCAAGAAAGGTGAAGGGATATTAGGGGTAAGAATATTTTTGGTAATGGCAAAGACTGAAAACAATCTTTGTGAAGATCAACTGCAGGATTAAACACTTTTAGAGTCATCAGCATAAGGTGAATTTAAAAAACACAATATTGGACAAAAAAGCATGTTCTGGGAGAATATCCATGGTGTAAATAAAATGATGTCAAGTTCAAAAGGAGGTCAAATGAAACATATATCATTTTGTGATACAAACAAAGACAAAACTACTAAAGAAAATGATATACTTATCAACCAAAAAAAAAAAATAATAAACCTAGAAGGCTCATTCTTGGGGAAGGAGTAAGGCATGATCATAGAAGGAATAGCAACTAAGTATTGATGATGCTCTATTTTTAATAGACAAACACATTGCCAGATTATTATCTTTTAAAAGATATACATATATATTTTACCCTTCTTTTTCTTAAAAAAAGATTTATTTATGCATACAAGAGCTGGGGTGTAGGCCAGAGGTACGGGCGGTGAGAGGATTCACCAGAGACAGAGTGGAAAGCCAAACAGGCAGATCTACTGAAACACACTACTGAGGGGAGCAGCAGATGAGACAATAGAGGTCTGCTGCACCATATGAGTTAGCTCCCTGGCCAGGGATCAAACTCATGCTTGCAGTGTCTGTCGATAGCTCCATAGTATTGAGACTTAACCTTTTGTGCCACCAGGAAAGTCCTTTTTACTCTTCTTTAAACATGATAATTAATGAAAACAAAAATAAAAGAGAAGTATTAGGTGAAATAAATAGGAAGCCACTACCTATGTTATTTTAGGACACACATCACAAAGACCATGATGTAATGATCCCTAATAGCCATGACTTGTCTTAGCAAGAAATGGTTAGGATATCCTCAAAAAATATAATCTAATACAGTATCCACTGTAGCCATTGTCATGCCACCCAGATCCCCTTTGAATTTCAGAATTATAGCTTAAAATTCCTTGTGAGACTGTGGATCTCTTTCTACCTTTCTTTGTTCATCTATAAATTGAGGGGGATTTATTAGATAATATTCTCCCTTGCAGCTCTCAAAACTCATAATTCTGTTCCCAGAGGTGTGGTATTTACTCAGATGCCTTCTGCAATGGGGAGCCATAGGTACCCATTTTGCTATTGCAATGCCTGAAAATAAGAAAAGAAACACCCGGACACCAGTATTATTTTTAATTCTACAATCTTGTTTCTGCTTTGTCCTCTGACTCTGGCAAAAGGAAAGCAGATATGACTAACTAGGACACAATAGCACTTTAATACAAACTGTGAATGAATGGTCAGTTATTGGTATGGCTGATATACACTCATTCTAGGTGGAGGGGGGATTGACTAAATGACCTTTTGAGGATGATTCCAAGTCTATGACTCAATAATAATACTTATCAACCTGTTCTAGTTGTCAGCTTCTAAAATGGGAGTGGGGGCGGGCAGTCTATTATTAGCCACAGGCTTCTGATTAATCTTTTAAGCTAAGGGAGCTTGTGTTTCAGCCAAGATGTGAAGCTGTCTCCTGAGGTGAAGCCATTAACATGCCAGGAATGAGAGAAGGTTATCATTAAGGAGGCATTAGACCCTTATGACCATAGTGAAGTCAAGAATGCCTGGCTGGCCAGGCAAAGCTGGTTAAGAGCTAACACAAGGTCACTGTAAGCATTGCCAAGCCATATGCTAGAATTGAAGAGAGTTACACAACAACTCTTTTTCACTCTCTAGGGAATGTTAGTTTGCAAAAGAATGAGAGGCTAGTTCTAGGACAAGCATATGAACTAAGTGCATTTCAAAATTGTGTGTGCACATATATGTAGCCACATGCTTGTGTACATGGGTGTGTTCTGGTCTGTATCTATAAAAACAAAAGACAAGCTTTGGTTTTAAAAAAATAAAAAAGGAAATCATACATTTGCTCAAAAAAATTTTGCCCCTTCTCAAATAACACTTTTGTGTATGCAAAGGGATTAGAGAGAACTTTATAAATGTGTACCTGGTTTGGGTATCTTAAACAGCCATCACAGGCTCATCCTTCATCAATCTTATGGAATAATTTATTATTTAGAGGTAAAGAATCCAATGTCAATTAATCATTCAAGGCAAACTAAAAAGGGAGTTTAGTGAATTAGTTTAGAAAGATCAATGGATCAATTAAATGCGGTTTACTTTAGCTCTCTTGCTTCTTTCCTCTTGATCAACCAAGAATGTTACATCTATTGATATAAGAAGGGTGAGTGGCCTGGTGATAATAATCAAGATAAACATTTGAAAATCTTGAGTACTAATGAGTTCCGTGACTTATTTACATGTGGCTTTGGTCAAGAGTCTATTTTAGTTTCCTTCCATGTAAAATGGGAATGGTAATAATCTCCTCTCTAAGTGCCATGAGGAGTGTGTGTGAAATCTAGAGTTTTAGAATCTAGAATGGAGTGTGTATGTCACTGTTGATGTTGTTCTGTTTGTGGTTAGTATTATTTTTGCTAACATGAGGCCAGATGCCACATTTAATTATTTGTTGTGTTATGTTTCACATCTTGTAAAATTTGATATATGGTGAACAAGTAACAAGTGCTGAATTTAACGAGTTAGTATATATTCACATATTTATATATTACACAACTATTAATATATTTTATTACACAAAATATTGTTGGAAATAAACATGCTCTACACACATGTGATTTTCAGATTTGCACCCATATAGCTTAAACATCTTTTTTTTTTTTTTTTTTTTGGTCTGGGTCATTTTTATTGTAACCTAACACACAACTTTTTTTTTTTAAATAATAAATTTTATTTTTATATTCTCCATACAATTGCAACCCCCCCATTCTGACCCCAATCCCTCACCTCCCGCCCCCCCCCACCCCACAGAAAGTGTCTCTGGTTCATAGTTTTTTGTTGATTTTGATTTTCACTTTCTTATAGTTATTCATTTTCCTGGTCCCTTATTTAAGTTTTCTAGATTCCTGCTATGAGTGAGACCATTCAGTATTTTTCTTTTTCTTTTTGGCTTATTTCACTGAGCATGATCCCTTCCAGCGCCATCCATGTTGCTGCAAATTGCCTGTGTTTCTCTTTTTTGAATGCTGAGTAATATTCCATGGTATATATGTACCACATCTTCTTGATCCAGTCATCTATTTTTGGGCATTTGGGCTGTTTCCAAAGCTTAGCTATTGTAAACAGTGCTGCTATAAACATAGGGGTGCAAGTGTTCTTTGGAATTGATGTTTCTGTGTCCTTTGGGTAAATACCTAGGAGTGGAATTGCTGGATCATATGGAAGCTCTATGTTTAGTAGGTCCAAAAATCTCCACACAGCTCTCCATAGTGGTTGGACCAGTTTGCACTCCCACCAACAGTGCAGAATAGTTCCTTTTTTCTCCACAACCTTGCCAACATTTGTTGTTGGTAGTTTTTTTAATATGTGCCATTCTCACTGGTGTAAGATGGTATCTCATGGTAGTTTTGATTTGCATTTCCCTGATTGCAAGTGATGTTGAACATTTTTTCATATGCCTGTTGGCCATATCTTTTTACTTATTTATCATATAATTATTATCTTTATTTCAGGCTCTAATCCATTCATCTTTCTATTCACTCACCCCACCAACCAAAAAAACAGATCTGGGAATGAATGAACTTGAGTTTACATTCTCACTCAAGCATGTACCCTCTCTAAATGTCTCTTTACTCATCTCTAACAAGAATAGTAGAAAATGACAGAGGCATGAGTGTTGGAAGTTTGAAATGACATCAACTACTTAACAGGGACAAAGATCCTGATTCATAATCGGTAATCAAAGTAATCTGGTCAGGATCCTTCAGCACAGCTTTTATTTGGTGCCAATGCCTGTTGAACTCTCTACCACTGACTTGTGATACAAAGAACAAGTCAGAGTCCCCAGATCCAGGAAACTATGCCTAGGAGCCTATGGTGGATTGCCATAAAACAATAAGTCCGAGGAAGCATCCAGTACTTCACCCTGGGAGAGAGATTGAACTGTTTTGTGAAACACTCCAACTGGAGTGTGTTCTTAATCACAGTAAGTTTAGCCATAAGATCTTACTTTACCAATTCTGTTTACCATGCAAGGGCAGAGAGTACCATTCCCCTGATACACCAGTACTTCAAGATGGCATCGCCAATCGCAGGTCATTCCTTCAGTGACGTGTTCCATAGGGATTACTTCTCCAAACATATACAACCCAGATGCATTTAAAGTCTATCCAACATCCACTCATCTCTTTGTCCCTCAAGAAAATTTAAATGACCTTGGTCTTTCTCTCTGCCCCACACTGGCAATAACTTCTTCTGACTCTTCATAAGACTTGGGTTCAGTTGGAGCACTGTTGAAAGGAAAATTGAAAAAAGGTAGAAAAGACACAGAAGTAGGACATTGGAGCTATCACCACCGGCTTGACTGCCCTCTGTTCCTTTTTCCATGAACCAAACTGTGAAACTATAGAGAGTTTCTCCAACAGTTTTAGTCTAGATTTATTGACCACTCCATCTTTGCCCCTCTGAAGAAAAAATCACCATTTCTGCAAGGACTTCGACAGAAAAACAAGATGGAATAGAAAGACAAAGAGTTTAAAAACTACTTTGACATGCAAGGTTGTTGCATTCAGAAAACAAACTTTGGCTAGTGTGTGGAAGAGTAGCATTTATCATTTTGCTCTTTTTATTTCTAATATTTACTCACGTTACCCTCAGTACAAACATATATTTAAAATTTACAAGTGTATGCACTAAAATTTATTAGTAGTATACATTAATAAATATTAAGAATGAAGATAAATTGCAAGCATTCTTATGCATTCTGATTCATGTACCTTAAAATATAAACATATATATGTATATATAAAAATGTTATAGCTTGCATGAATCAAGATGACCCAGTACTTGCCAATTCATCTTATTATTTAATATTCATTAATACATACTTCATTCCTATAAATGCTGGGAGCTAACTGATTGTTGTATCTTCAGAGGGCACTGAAGTTGTTCCATAACCAGAAAGCAAAGAGTGTGACATTTATTCATTGGACTCTGAAATGGATCTGTAGCATTAGGGAATGAAATAAGGCCATGGTGCCCAGAGGTATAAAAAAACAAAAACTTTGCAACAAACATAGTGGCTTGGGATGACTGTATTAACTTGGTTTTATCACCATTGTTCTGCCATCAAGGTTAGGTATACCCTACTTTAAACCCTTATCCCCATTCCAGTGTTGTCTTCTTATTCTGGGCAGAAACCACACAATCTTTTGCCTGTTTTCTCTAAAAAGATATCGATCTGATAAATGTATTCACCTTTATTGAATATGATCTTTGTTTCAGTATAATTTACATTCTATTAAAGACAGTGGGGAGAGGGCAACACTTAACACAGATAAATATAAGGTTAATCATGGGACTTCAAGCACAGAGGAGAGAAGATGTTTTCTGGCTGGAAAGCCAGGAAAACTATCTGCTCACACTAAATAGACAGAGGCCATCCTGGAGGAAGAGTCAACCTCAGTATCATTTCTGCTATTCTGGTTTGTATGCGGGTATGAGACTGATGCCATAACAAATAGCCATAAGAAAAATCTCTGCTGTCTCCAGTAGATGTAGAGATAAAGTTAGATGAGAACTGTTAAGATGCTCAGGATGGGAAAACCATCATTCTGCCTTTAGGCTGATAAATAGAGTAACACTCAGTGAAGGTGTCTGCATGTTGGGCAGAGTTAATAAATCAGATCAAGTTATAGCCCATGGACTTACTGAGAGGCCATATTACCTCACTCTTATTCTTATGTTTTTGTTCTCTGGCCCTGATTTATACATTTCTGAAGTTACACATTAAGATGGCATCACTATTTCACTTACTTTTAAATGTATACTTCAGATACAGAATAATAAGCATTTAAAAATAATATCTGATCTAACCCTTACACTTTAAAATATAGAAATCCTCAAGTAAAACAATAAATCTGGCGACAATGCTGCAGCTGATGGTAATAATGATGAAATATAATATGTATACAGCATTTACAATGAGTCAGGGAGTGTGATAAGAATTTGATGTTAATTATCTGTGTTAATCTATAAAGCCCCTCTATGGAGTCAGTAGTATGGATGTCCATTTTGCAATCTAGTTAATATCATGATTATGATAATGACCCCCATATTTTTATTTATAGGTGAACATTTCTGAACATGCTTCCATTATCATTATCTCTTTAGATTTTTACCATGTCATAAAACTGGCAAATTAGGTGAAAGAATGCCCCTTAGTTTCAGAAGCATAATCCCTCATTCATTTACTCAAGGACTCTAGATGATTGTCTCTATTCAATTTCCATTTCTCCAGCAAATTCCATACATTGTTAGCCCCACAAATGAGAAATAGCATGAGAGAATAGTAAGAAAATTTGCATTTGAACAGATTATATAATTTCAGCTCTGTATCTTATCAGTTCTGTGATTAATTCAGCATCTACATATACACAAAGATTCCTGCTTTTCCACATCTTGGAAGTATTGTCCATACTATGTAAAAGTATTTTGTAACTATAATGCATATGTATGTGTTGTGAGGTAAAGACGAGTCTAGGAATCTCCTTGTTCTGTAGGAGATGGGTAGTTGTACCTGGTCACAACATAGAGAGAAGGTAAACAGTACAAAAATGACAACTGCTTAGTAGTGGTGATGTTGTCATGCAAGAATTCCAAAACGTATGTCTCAGGAGACAGCCAGCTCTTACTTGTTTGATACTCTGAGTATCATCTGCACTATGCAACTAATACATGAAATCCCAATGCTGCTTCATTTTCCTGTAAAAGCAAATTATGTAAGTGATCTTAATCACGTGGAGTATGAGTGTGTATAGCTATTATATTTCCACCAATAAGTCAACAAGATTCCTGTGACTAAAAATATTAAAACTGGCATCTTCTATGACATGTAAGCATATGTTTTACCTACATACCTACCCAATATCACCTTATGTGTCTTCCCATTTCTTATTACTAAGTTCTTTTAAAGTATGATCCATCAAGGTAATAACTGAATTAAGTGCATTCTGTCTAGCCCAGCATAACACTCTATTACATTGTCCATAACTTACAGAGTAAAAAAGGAATTCTAATTGTAGTACTACAACAAAAATAGACATACAATCCTAAGAATTAACTGCAAGTCACTGACAAAATTGGAACTCAAATGCCTGATTTTCAAGAATAGAGGCGGCTTATAAAGTGTGCAGTTTTTAAGTTGGGATGTATAGAAGGAATCAAAAAGTAAGGACTATGTACTGTCCCCATCCTAATGTCCTATTGATTCAATTTTGATATAATATAAACTAATTTACAATCACATGTGTGAACTAGTAGAAAAAGCATGGTTAAAAGCTAAAGGACAATGAGCTTATTAGATGGTAGAAGAAAGCAATAACATTTGTAATATTCACCAACTAAAGAAAACACTTTACTCTCCTCCTTCTAGGTGAACATTTCTGATCATGCTTCCATTGTCAATATCTCTTTAGATCTTCACCACATAGCGAGGTCTCTATAAAACTGGCATTAGGAGCAAGAGAGGGATTTGTTCTTTGAGCTCCCAGAGACTCAAAAAGTGCTAGCAAAACTGAAGGGCAGGACTCAGGATGCAATTTAAAGTCTCCGTGATTAACAATTTCTACCTTTATTGACTTTTGGAAAAATAATCATGACTTTCTCTCCAAGGGAAGTTGTTTCTGTTTATGTACTACTTCTTTTTTTTTCTTTTTTTTTTTAAAGATTTATTTATTCATTTACACAAGAACCGGGTGCAGGCCAGATGCGTGGGAGGGTGAGAGGATTCACCAGAGACACAGCGGAGAACAGAACAGGCACACTGAGTGAAATACACTGCTGAGGGGAGCAGCAGGCGAGACAGGAGAGGTCTGCCGCACGATGTGGGACCCTCGCCAGCAAGCTGGGATCAAACCGGTGTTGCAGAGGCTGCGGACAGCTTCATAGTGCAGCTCTCAACCGCCTGTGCCACCAGGGGAGGCCCTGTTTATGTACTACTTCTGTCTCATTAGACTGAGACACTTCACACATGTTCCTGAATCTTATGCATAACTCAGGAATGTAAGAGGTTGGGGAGATTAAAACATGTGGCTTCACTCTTAACACATTTTTTTGGGTAGTGAAATCAGAACTATTATATTTCTTTATATCACAAAGCACACTAACATAAGAAAATGGGTTTAAATAGCTTTGTCTTAATGTTCAACAACTTTGCTCTATTTACTTGTATAGTATACATGTAAAGCCTTCCAACACTTTGCCTGTAAAGGCAGTTTTTAGTTGTATATTTCAAAACTCAAGCACTTCTCTTTCTCCCTTATCTTAACCTCTGCTAAAACAATAAACTAAACTCAGGAACCCGCCTTGGCACATAACGTTTTATTTGGTGTTCTTGAAGGTCACACACATTCTGTGCTCTCCTTAACCGATTAGACAGATCATATGCACAATTAATCTCCCCTAATCCCTCCCCTCAGTTAGACCATAGGAGAAAATGCACATCCAACAAGGATAATGCTTTTGTACATCCGAGGCTTCTTTCATCTGAGGATCTCAAAGTCCTTGTTACACATGTCAAAAGCTCCCTATCACTCTTTCGAAATGGGTATTACAAGATTAATTTGCAGAAGGGCAAAGACAGGCACAGAAATGTTAAGAGACTTTCCAAAGAGCATCTAGTAGCTTAGACAGAAATAACACTTCAAGTTTGGGGTTCCTGTGCCCAGGGGTATAAAGGACATTTCAATATACAGGATGCTTATCTTTTAGGAAATGAGGTCTCACCAAACAGAAAATGGATTTCTTTATGTTATCATAGGTCATGAGGTTGTATAAAAGACCTCAGACTTCATGCCTTGCTTTTCTTTTTCTTTTAGTCTCACGGGTTTAGGTGGGAAAGAGGCGAAACTGCTTTCCTTTCTCTAAGGTACGTGTATGTGAGTGAGATGAGTTACAAGCACATGTGCTCAGACTTTTGCTTTTATTCAGAGAACTGAAAGGTCTTATGGAGAAGCTGGGAAATCACAATGTGAGCAACAGAAGTTTTTCTTTGTTTTAGTTGTTTCATGAAAGACTATGAGGCCTACCAGATTAAGCCCAAATAGAATAAGAACCTAATCTCATTGAAAGCAGCACAGGTATCAACACAGATACTTTGTGACTTTTGAAGTCACAACTGGAATGCAGAATTCATTTCCATCAAAACCATGTGCAAAAGGAAGTTAGATTCTTAGACAAACTCTATAAACTTACTACATTAATAATGCAGTTCATCACTGATCCACATTTTTAAACTGTTTTAGTGATCACTGTTTGGTCGAATAGAACATTTTGATATTGAACTATTAAAAAGTGTTATCGTTTATCAAAGATCTACAGTCAAGGGGATTCTAATTCAAGAATAGGAATGAGCAGTCTCTTCTCTTCACATCCCACAGAGACTGCTTGTGGGAGGAGAGGAAACACCATACTCATTTCTGCACTAGTTATTGCAACACTGGTGCAGGAAGGTCAAGTTCTAGAGAGTATTTTCCTATGGGAATCCAGTGATATTGCTGAAAGGGAATATTCTCTAGATCTCAAAAGGTCAGGGTGTGGGACAAGTTGGCCTAGGCTATACTGGATCTTAGCACCTAAACTCAAGCCTTTATTTGGGCAGGAGGTAGTTTCATGTCCATACTTCTTTTCTCCATCCACACATGCATTAAAAAATAAATAATATTAGCATCTCGCCACCATGTTTCTCTGAACACTGCTTTTCTAGTGGGTAGTGCTCAGCAGCCACTTATATCTCCTGTTTTTACATTCTGCTCAATTTGTTTGGCAAAAGATAGCCTGCCCTCAACTCTAGTTGGAATATGGGGCCTCTGGTACCATTCTTAGTCTCTCCAACTGACTTCAGACTGTAATTGAATTCTCCATTTAAACTGCTAGATAGCCTCCACCAGACTGAACCATCTGGAATGAGCATAAGCTGAAGTACACCTTAGCAGGGTACACCTTTTGAGCACCAGGCCCTAGGCTGCCTAACTGCTCTCCAGAATAGCAGCTAGCTGAGCCAGTTCCTTCTCTCTTTGGCCTCATATTAGAAAACAAAACATCTCAGATGCTGGCCAGGGGATGTGCATTACATGTCTATGGCATTTGCTCTCCTGGGATTAGCCTATGACAGTTCCCTCCCACAGAAGTGTGGGGGAAGCAGGCCAAAATAATACACATAAGCAATCATATAAACTTGTAATAATTAATGATGTTCATAATAAAAAATGAGGAAAAATTAAGGATATTTGGAGAACATATCACTAAAAAACTGAGCTGAAATATCTTTTGAATTGAAGGCATAATAGAAATGTGTCAGCTGATAAACCAGGAGTTAATGTCTTCACCATTTTCATGTTTTTTCTGACATCATTGTTCTTTATAAAGACGATATATGGGTTATTCAATGTCAAATCCTAAAATTGTGCAAACACCCTTCTCCCCTACCCTTGATAAAGATTTGACCAGTCATATTTTGTTTGACAGGGAAGCACCCGAACTAGAACTGAAGATGACAATATAAGAATCAGAGCACTTGTTAAGAAAATGGAGTTTATTAATTCACTCTCCTTCATGGCAGTTTAAAAAAATATATTACTTTGATTGTTTTCAGATTATCATAACCTAATGCAAAACATATCACAATCATTACCTGAGTTTCAACTATATGTATATCATCCATCAGCTCATCCATCCCCTGTCTAAAAGTCTTATCACCATAAATTACATTTGAAAACCTAAAGTAGATGTTATTCATCCCTATTATTATTGAACAACAGGGGATGCACATGTTTTTTAAATCAAAATACTCACTCTGTATTCACTAATGCCTTTCAATATCTTATGGGATATTCAATTGGCAAATTAGTAATGAAGTTTTTCTGAAAGAAATGATGCCCTTAAAAAAATAATTTCAACACAAACCATTTTGCAGAGGATAAGCATCTCAATAATGGTATGATGATCCCTGCACAGCGGGGGGAGAAGCACTGCCTTTCAATCTATTCATTTTGACTCCTATGTGTGTTTGGAAATACAGCCTTATTATTCTACCCACTGAATGTTTCAAAATGCAGCTTTGCATATCTTTCAGGTTACTTGTAAGTCTTCTCCAAGGTCATTCCTCATCTCTTATCCTTTCTTACTTTTCTTACTCACTAGTAAGATCCATATGCTACTAAGGCCCAGCAACAACACTTCATCTGACATCATCACTGGCATTGTCACCATGAACAGAAGCAACGCCTATGCAATTCCGCTTCAGTACAGAACACGAAAATAAATGCTATAAGGGGCTTCGACTTTGTTAGGAAGTTTATAACACCTAAGTTCTCTTGAGGATTGAAGCTCTACTTATATACTTGGACAAACATTGACATATGACCTTCAAATTTGTTACTTCTATTAAACTTATCAAATTGTTTTTAAAGACTTTATTTCCTCTAGAAGTTTCCCTGTTTATCACACTGTTTACTATCAATGTTAACTCTGAAGTGTTTCAGCTAATTTTGGTATTTTTTAGGGCATTTCTTCAAATGTTAAATGTGCTTTCTATTTACAGTTTCTATGTGACCTGCTCCATTTGTGACATTAATACATATCTGATTGCATACCAAAAAGACAACAGAGTGTGCTCTGTGCTCTAGAGTAACTAGTGTCGCTATTCTGCTGAAGTATACGGTTTCCATCAACTCACCATGTACCAACTAAAATCTCCATAATGCCACTATGTAAAATTAAATGTGTGAAACCCGTAACATTTAATCTATGAAAGTTTGCATCATCTATTAATTAAATCATATTTTATAGAATATGTCTTGTGATGGAGAAAATATTTTTTTCCTCTCTAATTTCTCTAAATTCCTTGGCATGCAATAATCCAGAATACAGAACATTTATAATACACACAATCCTTAGGATAAGAATTACTGATTTTAGAAGAAATGTGATATTATAAACTGCTTTTTGAGTTGATTTTTAAAATGAATTTCATAGTTATTGCCATTTTAACTACTACATAGCTACACTATTAAATAATGCATAATCATTTCAGAAAGAAGTAAAACAAAACATAGATGAGGAAAATCATTTTAAATAAAAATTACATCAAATCCTACTGCCAAACCAATATTTCTTAAATAAAAATTGTGAAGAATAGAAAATGGCCTGTTATTTCCTAGTGTATACAGTGGTGGTGATAATGACAGTGATCCATTATTAATAGCTTATTGCAATGAGACCCTTTTATCAAAACTTCACAAGTAGTAATTCATTTCATTTTCATGATAATCACATGAGACAGATTCTGGAATTACCCAATAGCAGTAATGAAGAGCTTACCAGGGTGTTAAGAATGGATTCAGGCTTACAGAAGTGAGGAAATAGGAAAAAGCGAAATGGGATTAAACCAGGTTTTTAACCTATTTACCATATTAGCTTTTATGACTAAGTAAGCAATGTTAAACAAGCAGCTTCTTCTCCCAAGTACAGATTTCTGCCTTTGGTTAAAATTTATAATGTTATTCTATTCTTATATCAAATATGTTTTCAAATACATGCACATATATGATTTCATTTAATAGAATTTGTCTTTGAAATTTTTTTTCAATTTATTTTGCAAGGTCATATAGACATGTGGGAAGAATATTGATGACAACCATCCTCTTAAGATGTAACAAGTGTGAATTTCAGGGTTAATATTATAGTAGCAATTCAATTTCTCTTGCAAAATGTTTTTTTGTTTTGTTTTGTTTCGTTTTTTTGTTTTTTTTTTGCATTGGTTTTGCTCTCCATTTCCTTTATGACGGAGGAGGTCTTTGGGTCTTCACATGTGATCACCTCTTGATTGTATATGGAATGTGAGACTCTTGACTCTTTCATCCTTTAACATATGGTTTCTCCGGCCTCCCCAGTGGCACAGCAAGTTGAGTACAGCGCTGTGAAGCTGTCTGCAGCCTCTGCAGTGCCAGTTCGATTCCTGGCTGGCCAGGGCGATACCCACATGGTGGGGCAGACATCTCCTGTCCAACCTGCTGCTCCGCTCAGCAGTGTACTTTGGTCCATCTGCCTGTTCTTCTCCCTGCTCTGTCTCTGGCGAATCTTCTCACCCTCCTCTGCCTCTAACCTGTACTCCAGTTCTTATATAAAAATAGATAAATCTTAAAAAAAAAAAAAACATATGGTTTCTGGGGCCTCCCTGGTGATGCAGGGGTTAAAGACAGCACTATCAAGCTATCGCCAGCCACTGCAGCACAAGTTCGATCCCTGGAAGGCCAGGGAGCAACCCACATGGTGCTGCAGATCTCTCCTGCCTTGCCCACTCCCCTCAGTAGTATATTTCAGTAGATCTGCTTGTTCTGCTCCCCACTTTCTCTGGTGAATCCTCTTGACTCTCACACCTCTGGCTTACACCTCAGTTCTCATATGCATAAATAAGTAAATCTTAAAAAAAAAAAAAAAAGATATGATTTCTCAATATACAAAAGAGAAATCTGAAGCCAGACTCAGGACAAAGAGTTGATTTTATAAAAAAAACACCAGAATCTTGTAAAAAAGGTTTCTTGAAACCACCTCAATCAGTGCTAGTTTTGAAAGCTCATAAAATTGCCCCAGTGGAATCAGGAGACAAAAGATTATAACATATTTTTTCGTTATTCCTAGAGTCTACCTAATGGCAAATGTTGGGTTTAATTGTGAATCAGTCATTTGAAAATACTTAAAAAATGTTAGAGCATTTAGCCATATTGTTAAAAATATTTACCTTTAGAATTTTTGTAACCATCCTAATATTGAAATAAAGACCTATAGTTACACCAAAAATTCCTATTAATTATAACTAATCACATATCTAAAAGATCTGTAACTTGCCAAACTTACATGGAAGATGCTGGGCTTGATTAAACTTCAGACTGAATCATAGGCAAATGTTTATTTGTACGTTAAAAAACAAGTTAAACGCTGGCAGTTTTCTATGGTTTCACCTAATAGCTTAGATGATCCTAAATTAGTGATTTGATGAAGAGATCAACACCAAAGGCACATGCTAAAAGTTTGAGCAAAATTGTTTGATCATCTAAGACAGAGGAAAAAGTATAATTCTTCACTGTAAATCTTATATGAATTTAATTATGCCTGGAAGGTAAATTTTGTTATATTTTTATATTTTTGTTATATTTTCAGGGTGATTCATTTTTTTTTGAAAAAATGTTTTCATTAAGAAAATACAAAGACTGGTTTACAATCAGAGTCATCACAGATTCCCTTATAATCAGGCATATATGGTATTTTGTTCTGTGAAAATGCATGTAAAGTTCTATTTTTGTCATTTCGATCCACTATTTTGCTAGCATATATTCAGGTATTGTGACTTGATTTTATCTGGCGCATACTGAATTTTTTTCCATCTGTGGATGTAAGTTTTCTTCCAGTTAAATGTTTTAGTGTTTCTACTACCTTTGTGATTATTAATTTCTGTTTCTTTTGTCTTGTTCTCTTCCTTCGGAACACTAGTTTTCACAGAATTATCCTCACTGCCTTCATCTCTGTCATCTTTCTTTCACCTTTCTGCTCCTTTCTTCTGTAATTTAGTCTCCAGTCAGTTGTGATCCTGACTGTTCACAGTGTCTGCTTGGTGGTTCTCTGCTTGCCTGAGTTCTCTCAAGCAAGTCATTGCCTCTGTCATGAGCCTGTTCTTTTACAGACCAATTTTTTTCAACTCCTGTTTTGTTTTCCAAGGAACAAAGCCATTATTAGCTATAAATATATCTTCTTTCCTAATACAGTCATCATTCTCAGCCACTTAACTGCTCCACAATCTGCTTATTTTCAGATGTTATGTCATTTCCCCTCTAATCTGCATGAGAGAATGGAAAGCTCCAGTGAGGTTCTAGAATGTGCTATGGTGAGTGGTCAGGTTTGAAAATGTTTTTATTGCTATTGCATTTAAATTTTCTGTGTGTAGTCTCAGTGCCTCTGCTATCACTGGAATAGAGAGATCAATACATATGGGTGCTGTTGCAGGCCTTCTCTTAGCATACATTTCTCAAGGTTTCAGATGCTATTAATCAACATAAAACTTGGGAAATGAGAAAGAATACACAGGGAGGGGATTAGAAATCCCCCAACATGCAGACTATTTCCCTCCTTGTTCACCCAGATCATCAGCTCTTATTCTGTCAGCACTAAGACTTATGCAACAGCAACTCTTGTATCTTCCTTTGATTTGGTTCCATCAAATGACACCTGCCAGGATTCTGATGCACCATTGATATACCTTTCCCCAGTCCATCATCTTTTTTGGTGATTTTGGTAAGACTGAGCAAAGAGTTTGGAGTTTTGCTCTTCATATTGCTTTCTCAGAACATCCAGGTCTTTTTAACACAGATATCGAAGTAGATCACTTCAGGGATTATAATCTTTTTATTTTCTCACAATGTTGTAGATTGCTTATATTTGTAACTCCTCACACTAAGAAGGAGAAATTTTCTTAAATTGTGTCTACCTTACATACAAAAATTAAAGTTATCACCTTATGTGAAAGACAAATCCTTCTAGGGAGATTTTTTTACTTACTTGAATTTAGAAACATCATTTTCATGTTGCAGAGAAGTATTGGAGGGTAACTCGAAAACCAAGTCTTCTAGATCACAGCATATGTTACTGGAAGATAGACAGAATGATTAGGAGGGTGATGTCTGTCTTAGAAAGAAACCCTCCGCTTACCTGTGCTATATTTCTTTTTGTGTCAACTGGTTTTTAATTGATAGCAGTTTTCTTGTTACCCTATAGGACATAACTATGCACATTTTCTATCTGTCTTAAAAACACTGATTTGATCATTTTGTTAATTTAATCCTCACTTTCATGATGTCATATAATATGTCTGGTGGAATGTTCATGTTGCAAAATAGGCTTTCTTAGTTACTCTTAAGGTCTGGCACAAGTGGTCTCTATCAAAATCCTTGGAGTCAGAAAGGTTTGTATTTTCTAAGCATTGAAGAAGTAAGAACACCCTGAAATTGATACTTAGTAACCACAAAAAAACAACAACAGAAGATACAAATAAAACTAATGACTTGTATCTAACTTGTTATGAATCATATAGCTGGATTTAATTATATACATACTATATTTCTAAACTCTAGGGGATAAGGATGTGGTAGATGCAATGAAACAAGGAATTATAAAGGAAATTTTCTGCCTTCCAAAGCATAAGAAAAAGATAGTGAAATAAAATATTTGAGTTAAATAATAAAGATGGGAGTTCCTTTGAAGGGTACCTTGTACATAGTAAATATGTAATATGAATTTTTAAAATAAGATTTCCCAAGTTTTATAAGTGTCTACCACTGTGCTATATAGTTCAAAAAACTATCAGAATATTTAATTTTGTCATTATTATCAGCTTCATAACAGACTTCAAGGAAGAGAATTGCATAGATTGAAATATTCAGGAAAAGACATCATGGAGGAAAAAAATGAATTGAAATCTTGGAAACCAGGTAAAATAATGATATCAAAGACAAACTAAGTGTTAAAACAAACAGGATATATGCTATTAAAAGACTAGCTAGTGTGTTAATATTGATTAACTAGGTCTTTCGTGACATAATTTTCATATCTGTGAAAGTGACAATAATAACAATGCCTGGTTCATTGGGTTTTGTGAGATTTTTAGGAACATGTTTTCATAAAAATGTTTGAAAGACACAAAAATAATCAATATTTTGTTGATCTGACTTGTCAATCCACAAAGTAAATGTGCATGTGTGCCCCCATGCATGTTTGCATAAGCATGAGTTACAAGAAAAGAATAAACAGTCAAATTAATACATAAAGAAAAGAGTCACCATTCTGGATTCGGTAGCATGAATAACTCTGAAGCACATATCTAGTGACTGAAAAACATGGCAATGTTATGGGAGAAGGATTTGGCAGATGGGATTGTCCTTGATCTCTGTGGACACTTTCTATCTCATCATGGTAGTTCTTTCTCACCCCCTAATATCCCATAAAAATACTTTCACAGAGACCTGTCCTTCTTGATCTTTGTTTTTTCCCTTTGCCAAACCCTATTCTGGGCCAGCATGCTGCCGGGTATGTCTCTCAAAATACTGTTAGGATACGGAGCTCCCTCCCATGTTCCCTGTGTTGTCAGTCTTCTTTGAACTTGAATGATAAGCTTTCATCCATGGTACCAAAAGGTCAGGGATAGGGGTCAGCCTGAGTGTGTGTTGTAAAGGGATAGGAAGGATTTGGTGGTAAAATTTGGAGAGCAAATGAGTGTCTCTTTCTTATGTTTCTGACAGAAATACAGAACTGTTTTACTTTAACTAAACTAGCCATTCTTATCTTTAAGGAGGTAGAGAATCCTGCAGAGAAGAGAGAGGACTCGGTTTGTTGACATAAAAGACAAAGGGAAAAAAAAGTTAAAAGCAGCCCCTGCAGCCTCTGCAGGCCATGAAGACAAGGGCAAAGAGATGGAGGAGTTATCCAAAGTTTTTTTCATTGTTCTTGTTTTCTTCTATGCCTTGATAGGAACTGACTGAATCCATCGTTTACAATCCTTCCTGTCAAACACATTTCCATTTCTTCACTGCATTCTATTCTCTTTGTCCTAGGCTTCTAATCTCAAATCCACGTAAACCTTAAAAAAATAAGTTTGAGCTACTTGGATTTTCCTATACCTCTGGCATTTTTTATCTTTCTTTTGACACTGCGTTCTCTTAGAATATTCTATAAGAAAACCAACTGTGAACTTGTTTGTGCATTTTCTGTAATCTTCAATTAAGACTACCCAGGATTGAAATGCAATTACATGTGGTAGAATCCAGTGGTAAAGGGCAGATAGTCTTAGTCTCATATGAATGAATGGCTATCTAGGGTTTGAGTAGTGGGGTTCCTGCTGTCCTTTAAGACCTGGATAAAGATCAGATACAAGGGTTGGGGGCTGGCAAAAGCCAGGAACAGAGACCAGAGGCTTGCCTAGAGCTTCCTGCAATCACTTTTGTGATTGCGATCACTTCTGTGAATTTCCATAGCACTTATTTCTTACTTCTCTTGGTTTCTTATTCTCTTGTTATGGCAGTGGTGATGGACATTCTTCCCCATCTCAAACCCCACAAGGCAGATGCTTTCAGTGAAGACAGAGGAGTCAATGCCCATAGTTGTTACTCTTAGTGCACTTAGCACACTGTCTGTCACATGATAGGTTAAAACATTCTACTATAAGTGAATGCATGAATCACAGTAATTCACAGTACAAAGTTAGGAATCAATGCAAAGTGAGAAAGAAATGCTTGAGCTTCAAGGTAATACATACTACCTCCTCCCCCAGGATGCCTCCTTCTTTACTACTTGTAACTACAACATCAGCAGTTCATTTCTGTTCAGGAAACACTTATTATGAAAAGCTCTCTGGTAGGTTATGAGGAAACAAAAGAAAGTAAAATATGTTTTTGGTTTTTTTTCCCCCAGTAGGCAGTTAGAATCTACACCTGGAAACAGGAAAGGGAATATACAAAAACTGGTATATAATAATACATGCACTGTGAACTGTCCTGAGTAACACAGAGCAGACATGACTCATCTCTAGGTGAATGGTCAAGAAGAGGGACACCTAGAATCCAAATTTTAAAGTTGAATAAGATTTTCACAAGTCCCCAGATGGAAAGACTTGTTCTATACTTCCCAAAAGGAACTATGTGTGTGCCTGTGTATGCATGGGTTCATGTGCACTTGCATGAGATGTGGCTTCATGTATGCATGAGTTTATGTAAATATGTGCATATGTGTGCATGAGTGAGTCCTTGCATGTGAGTACATGTGCTCGCGTGCAGAAGTCGTTGATGGAGGAGATGATTACAGTGGCAGGGCTGTGATTGCACTAGGGAATGAGTAGACTATAGGGTTGGTAAGTTGGTCTTTCATCATTAGCTCCCACTTCAGAAATATTCTCATGAGGCTCATGGGAGAGGTGATGCTAAACTGGAAATCAGGAATGAGGCATTAGCTTCATTTCTCCAACATGAATTTGGTGTCCCTGGAGAAAGCCTTTAACCTCTCTGAGTCTTGTATTCCAGTCTGCTCCAGGAAGGTGTATACATAGACAATGACAAACTGATGGCTGAAGGCCTTTTGAAATGTAGATTTCTGTGATTTACCAACAAACTAAAACCCTCTAAGCAGCTTCTTTTCTTCTGACATGCCCAGTGCTCTTCTCAGCTTCTCTTTGCCACATGCTTAAAACCCATTAGAGAAATCCAAAATCAGAAGGCATTAAAGAATCCTCCTTTGTCTTAATTATTCATTGTCTCAAAATTCCTACCACAAGGCAGTGTAGCCCAAAAGGTTAGGAATGAAACTTCTTGCCCAGGTTTAATCTTGCCCTGTTTGTCTCTCTTATCAGCATGTGACCTTGTCCTATGTCCTCATCTGTAAAGTGAAGATAACAATCAGTGGTTAACCATGTAATGTATCTGAAACAATTGGAACTCTGCTGGGCATTTACTTAGCTCAGTAAAGCTTTTACAATTCTCAATCATATGATGATGATTCAGCCCCAATAAAACATTTTTCTAAAAAAAGCACAGTCTTCTACCAAAGATAAATCCTACATTCACCCTAGAATGTGGTCATGGTGCAGTTTTTCAAAAACAGTTCCCCTTTTGATTTTGGTATTCTATCCTCAATTCTCAAAACAATCATCATTGTTCTTTCTATGAAATTTTCAGTAGCTAGTCGATGTACATGTTGAAAACAGATTGTGAAGTTAAAAACCAAAGGAGGATGCTTTTGTTGTTTTTGTTTATATATTCCCTGCTCTGTAGTTTGAGTCCTGAAGCCCAGGACTAGAAGGAAGCTTCCCTCAGTGATCAGGGAGAAGGCTGGTATTGTGCAGACCTAAGTGACTTGACCTGGCTGATTCAAGCATGAGATCTGACATTGGCCATGGTGTAGCTGACATTCCACAATTCTATGTCATGCTAAGTCCCACATAAAAATGGCAAAGGTAGTTTGACTAAAAAGAAATCTGCAATTACTGAACCTTGCTGAAGGAATTTTAAAAGAAAAATGAAAGAGGAAAATAAACCAAAAACAGCTTTTATGAAAACAGAATTGACTATAAATTCTCCCAAGAGAGTGGATTATACTATCTCTCTCTCTTATTAATAATAAAACTGTTATCTTTGATGTGGATAGCAGAAATGAATAGTTAAAGAATATTGAGCATTAGTTAAAACTGGAATTTTGAGCATTCTAGAAGCCAATTCCTCAGATAAGTGCTTGAGGGAATTGTAAGGTGTTTACTTAGGAAAAGAGAAGTCTTGTGGGACTTACAGGGATTCATTTGTATAGTCTCTCCTGCCTGACTCCATGAGCCCATTTTCTGCTGTGACATGAATGTTGGCACAGCATAAACACGAGTGTAAACACGGTATCACTTTCGATGTATAGAGTCATCAAAGTCAATGGCATATAGAGACTCATGTTTCACTAAATAATCAGGAAAATAAAGTCTTTAGATTCCAACAAACTTGAGTTTAAATGTCTTTCTCTCATTTGATGACTTTTGAGGTCTTGAGAATATTTCTGCATCTGTTTGAAGTTCCTCAAAATAGGAATGATTATAATTCACTATTGAGAACACTAAACACAATGACCTAAGTAAGTTTCTGCTGAGTTTTACACAAGTAGGTACTTATGAAAGAGTAATTATTATGGGCATCAGCTTATTTGAGCTTCCCCCCTAATCCTTGCTTATATATATGATTGTGTCCCTTGTACTGATCAGAAAATTCAGGGACCTGGAGAATGAGTAAATTGCCTAAAATTGTACTAATAGTGATTGATGGGACAGAGACACACACCCTCACCTGTCTGATACTGGAACTCTGTCCTTTCCAGGACCCCATGCTTACTTTTAGCTAGGGAAACACTTTCATTAGCAAGCAAGTCCAAATGCTATGTCTTATTCTCCTGGCCAGACAGGACACACATGGTTTCCTTGTCAATCCACCCAGGCTGATGGAGAGGACAATGTCTTTGATGTGGAATCAGCACCACAAGCACCTGAGTCACTGTTAATGCTCAGTTTGTGTAGGTGCTAAACTTGAATTTGGTGATCATCCTTTTTTTTTTCTTTCATCCAATTGACAGCCCATGCTGAATATGAAGCTTTTCAGGGCTTAATTCAAACAGCATCTCAGGAACTTTTGACCACCCAGTGCATCGCCACCCTCCCTCTCACTACCCTACCTGAGACACACATGCATGTACACATGCACACACACATGCATACACACATATGCACACTCACAGTGTCTTCCTCAGCAACTCCTTTAACCTGCAGAAACCTTCTTCAAAAGGAGAAACTAAAGTGGCTTCTCCTGCGTGTGCCAGACACCTTTCCTACAAAATAGGATTTATGAAACTACAGGAGAGAAAGACCATTTAAGAGGGGAAAATAATAAAAGAAAATGGTTTATAAATGGTAATATTCTTTGCAATTTATTTACGGATTTCCGAATTTGACAGGAGTTCTTTCAAGCCACTCGGTGTTTTGACTGCTCTAAGTGCTTTCTCTTTTGTGTTTTCCTCACCTGCTTTCTGATCTTCCTCCTGGATCTTGTGTTCTTTCTTTCTCTCTCTCTCAGCCTGAAAATTCTGGTTAGCCTTGGTTTAGGGCACATATCGTGGTTGATTGCTGATAACCATACTCCCCATTCTGAGGTGCTGGAACACTTCCCTAAAACAGAGGATGCGTGGACTAACAATTATATTTCAAGCTGCATTTATTGTTGAAGGATGAGACAACAAATTGATCTTAGATTTCTTCAGTCAAGCATGACCTCACCTCTGACTTTGGCAGAAGCTGCCTTGGTGCCAGAGCAGTAGTGGCACCGAGCTGTAGTTGCAACACAAATTAAAGGAAAAAGAAAAAAGCAAAACCTCATCCTCTCTAAAACAAAGCAGAAGAGAAAAACTACCAACAATTTTTTCCCCTGCATTATTGATACCTGCTTCTGGAAAACAATAACTGAAACATCCCTGACAACCATCTATGTCAACCATCACTAGCACACACTCCTGCTCTCAGAAAAGATGGGAATTCATAGGTGGGATCCATTGACAGATAGAGAAGGTTGTATTTCAAATATTCAACACAGAAATATCTAGCAAGATGTCCATTGAATGTCTAAAAATAATAAGCTTATTTATTGAATCTCTATATAATAATATCTCTTGAACAAAAGACAAGAGAACACCTGGTTCTGGGAAGATCAAACATTTTACATTATTTCATTAATTCTCAGATGGTTTATTTGATGCAAGGAAGAAGTATTCTTGCTTCATTGCAGACGAAGATAAATAAAAATCCCAAGAACCCTGACAGGTACTGGAATTATATTATTTGCCATTGCTGGAATTCAGTGATAGTAGAAGAGATATGTTTGTTTGTTTGTTTGTTTGTTTTTAAAAAGGAGAAGAACAAGGAGAAGAAAGAAGGAAAAAACAGAGGCCATTTAGCATTTCCTCCTAAACTAGCAATAAACATTAATATAATTTAAAATATATGAAAATTAGGAAAAATATGTAAGTAGCAACAGACTAAGATGCTAAAGTTATACTTCAGATAACTTTGATTTAAAATAAATATGTCTCCAATTGTACAGTGTCTATTGTGAGATGTTTTCTAAGCACTGAAACACAATCTCAAATCCAGAATTAACAATGGCCATGCCACCTTTATATTTTCATGTTTAAAGTTAAATTAGAAAGTGGACTAAGTGAAAATCCTCTCTCTCTTCCCAGCGCCAAAATTTATGATCCAATTTTATTCTCAGTCAGAGAAGCAAGATCAGATCTTCCCCAAAAGTTCACAAATTTACGTGAATATCCCAGCCCCTGCAGCCTCAGTTCTCAAAACTGCCTGCTATTCCAGGATTAGCTGCTGTGTGGCGTTAGTCCCCTTCAAATGAATGTACTCTCGCTTCCTCCAGCTCCACTCTTCTGCCTTGTTGCTTGAAATGGTTCTCTTTGCTGTCACTGTAACAAACGGTTCTAATTGCTGGGTTGACTGTTATGGTGGAAATTGCAGCAGTCCGCAGTTGAAGGCTTTCGCTCCGCTTTGGTAATGACACAGAGAGCCAAACAGCTCCTTTCCTGAAGGAATACAGAAGATAATCTTGAAAAATAAATAAGAAATCATTTTAAAAGCAGCCGAAAACAAACAGACTTTCTGATGGTTATTGTTGGATCTAATTGCCATGCATTTTTCTCTCATGAAGGAATGAAAGTTCTTGGATATTTTTTCTTATATTCTTTGTGGTGATGGTGGTGGTGGTGGTGTTTGTTTTTGTCTGAGACAAAATACATGGTAGGCAATGATTTGGAATTGTAAACTTTCCAATTTATTTTCATGGCAATCTGTGAAATGTGTCCCTGGAGGTAGGCAAACAATTGCAGTTTTAGAGCTGAATTGGCCTCTCTCTCTCCTTTCTTACATTAGAAAGCATGCAATCTCATTTTGAGTAAGATTACAAAAATCCCAAATTATAATAAAGTGCCAGAAGAATATGCGGTGGTCTGAGACGGTCCATGTATTATTGAAGAAACATGCCATAATGAAAAAGGTGAAAATGAGAGAAGTTATTGTCAGATTTCACCACCAAGACAGAATTCAGGTTACAAAAGGCAATCCCTAATTTGGGAATTTAATCAGATAGCAAGCACCAAGGACAGCAGCTGCTGTTACATTAGCTTGGATAAAATTATAGGGCCTATCAATTCTTATGCTTCAGGGCATAAGCTGATCACCAGCTGAGGTCAGGAGGAAATTTCCCCAATGGCAGACTTGCACAGTTATATCCTTTATGAGAGATTTAACAACTACCCCTAAAACATCTGATGTGATTCATTACCAAATGAATACAAACATACAACATGAACTCACACTGATATACAAGCATGTGCACACAGCGACTAGGTGTGCACACAGGCGTGGAGGTGCGGGCTGTGAATGCTCAAGTTTAGTCAGTTGATAATGGTACTGCATTGCCTTTACTTGTCTTTTGTTAAAACTCTTGATCAAGTCTATGGATAGGTATTTTTCCAGTGTTTTCTCTACTCAGATGTCCACATTTGCTTTTGTGGTTTTTAGTCTTAAGACATCAGTGAGAGTAAAAGTGGCTGGTATTAGTTTTCTTTGGCCTTATAACAAATTACTAAAAAGTATAGCATCTTAAATTAACAATTTTATCATTTCACAGTCAAAGTCAAAGTCACAAGTCTGGACTAGTTGGATCCTCTGTTCAAGGTTTTACCATGTAGAAATCCTGGCATCAGTTGAAGTGAGGGTCTAATCTGAGGCCCCTGGTTCCTCTCCCAAACTCACTGACTATTGGCAAAATTCATTTCATTACAGTGGTATGATTGAGGCTGTTGGTTTTCTTGCTGTCCACCCATGGTTCTCTGTCGCATAGTCTTCAAAGGCTGTTTATTGCATGGATATTGGCTTTACTCAGGGCAGTAGGTTTGCTTCTTTACTTCTCCAACAATCAATCAGCAAAACATCTTAGAAAACATGACCTGATCAAGGGAGCAACTGTTTTGTCATAATCCCAGGTTCTTCCTCATTCAGTGTGTTCTGCAAAGGTGGCAATTTTAGGGCCACCGCAGAACTCTGCCTAAGGCCAGACTACAGTGAAAATAGGAAAGATCAATATTAATAGTGTGGGGTTACTTAATTTAGCTGATGCTATAAGGATTTTTTTAACTATTAGATAGGACTAGTCATTAATCTATTCTAACTATTAGCATTGTCCATGAGGATAGATCCTTAGAAAATTTGCAAGATAGCCACATAAATTTTAGAATAAAAATTAGAGTTCATCTACTTCAATCACTTTATATGGCAGATAAAGAAACTGGGATTGGACAAAATTTGCTAGTGTGACAAAATTGACTGTGTCATTTAAAGTCAAGATGAGAATACAGTTCTCTAGACTCCTAAATAAATTACATGTTTGCTTTAAACTCACCACCAGGGTCTTTGCCCACTTTAGAATATTTACTTTCACTCCTGTAAATACCCAAGTGCTCTGAGCTCTTTGTATATTTTTTTTCACCAACGAAACACTTCCTTTGGATGAATAGAAAGGCAAGTGACTGATTACATTTTCCTAAGTATAATAGTAGAAGAATTTTTACACAAATAAATATATTAAGCTAAAGATAAATAATAGTTTTGAGGTAGAATTTCATGGAAGAAAGAGCCAGAAAGAAAAAGATGAGGGAATGTGTGATTGTGTGTGTGTGTTTGTGTGTGTGGTGTGTGTGTGTAATGACTTATCCTGTTGTTCCAAACAGCAAAGCAGATGATTGAGATGATTATCTGTTTGGGGTCGGTTATCTAATAAGAGTGTGTCTGAAAATGGAAAAGTCAAGAAATTTTCCTTCTTCATTCATGCAATGTTTTTTTTTTTTTTTTCCATTTTCACAAGCTCTTATATAATCAGTTCTTCTTTAACCTCTCCTTGCTCAGTGAGTAACTACCAAACCAGGGGGCATTTTAAAAAGCTCTCTTCCCATGAACAGGGGGCAAGGCAGAGCCCCTCAAAGCAGAAAGTTGCTCTGGTCAAGGAATCTTGGTGTCTGCAAATAAAGTGCTGAGTTATAGCCCACTTTTAGTAGAGCTAATAAAATCCAGAACAGCCTTGCCAGTTTCAGTATCAAGGCACTCTTCTGTACAATGCTCTGGTTTTGGATGCCTCATGAATATGATTTTTTTTTTTTAATCAAGAAAGCACTTGCCAGTGACTGAGAATGGAAGCAGCAATGTTAGAGCAATGTTTGTGAAAGGCAACTGTGAAGATGGAACTTCCCAAGATCTGTTTTTATCCAAGCAGGTGGATATTTAGATCTGTTATTGCTACTATGACCACAATCCACATTTTGATCACCGTAACGGAATAGGATAATAAAGACATACGTATCTAAAATATTTATTAAGAAACTGCTATAGTGATGATACCTGCAAATTCTACTGTTAGTTTCTTAAATATATTTCCCTCTGCCTAAAACGTGTCCTAGTCTTAAGATAAGAATGTATCGAACGTTGCTCACGTGTTTAGCATCAATTTTTCATCTTCACATTATACAAAGAAAGGGTGACATCTTTATTTCATGTATGTAAGAAAATATTCTTGTATTTTTGGGGCCTCCCTGGTGGCTCAAGGGGTTAAGATTCAACCTATGAAGCTGTCCACAGCCTCTGCAGCATGAGTTCGATCCCCAGCCAGGGAGATATCCACATGGCACAGCAGACCTCTCCTGACTCGCCCACTGCTCCCCTCAGCAGTGTGCTTTGGTCAATCTGCCTGTTCTGTTCCCCACTCTGTTTCTGGTGAGTCCTCTCACCCTCAGCACCTCTGGACTGTACCCCAGCTCTTGTATGCATAAATAAATAAATCTTCAACAAAAAAGAAAAAGAAAATATTCTTGTACTTTCTAAGAAACCAGTATTTTTAATAAAATGTTATCTTAACATGAGGGTGAACTGTTTTCTCATCCAGCCCTACAGTGTTCTACACTTAAAAGCAACTGTCTTGACTGTGCTACTCTGAAAAATATTTCTTCAGAAACTCCACTGTGCTGACATGACTGTATGGGCAGCCAAATCTAACTAGCCCTTTCAACATACAGTCCAATACTTCGCCCTTCATACAAAAATGTTCCTATTAATCTCTCAGTGCTTCCTCCACTTTCTGAGTTCACAGGCTTCATTTCTGGGGGTACTTATTTTAACACTTAAGTGTCTTTTATCCTAGTTTCCTTCATGGTAATTCTTATTTCCAAATAGATTAGCAAATTCATTAAAAATCGGGGCTTGCATCCCAAGTTTCTAGTAACCACCTACAACAGTGCTGACAAGAATATTTGCAGGATTGTAAATTAAAATCAAATTGATACATATTAAGTGGCCATTGACCTTTTCATTATATGGACAGTAATTTTGTTTTCATTCTCTCATTGTTGTTGTTTCTATTGGACTTGTCCACTTGTTTGTTTTTTGCTTTGCTTGATGTACATGCCTGGATTTGCTAAGCATTGGCAACTTGAAACTAAATTTGATAATAATTAATTGTCATACTGTCTTGATAAAACAGATGATGCAATATTTAAAAACAAAATATGTGGTGGGATCGAGGCAGAAAATATACTAACCAGTATAAATTGGCTCTCAAATCAAACTCTTTATTCAAGGTTTGCATATTTACTCCTGTTTCCTGTAAATTGGCATGTGATCAACATGATCATATATGAAAACAAGATATACACTCTATAAAGGGATTCTATTGTCAGTCCTCTGTCTGAAGTGAATAATCATTTCCTAATATTTTTCTATCTAATATTTGTTATTTTGTTATGGAATTTCACATGCCAGGTTAATTAAGGCAAGGCACACCTGTAAAAAAAACAGCAGACTAGATGGGATTTCATTTACACAGCTTTCCAGCATGCCAGCAACCAATAGCTTGGACAGATCTCTAGTCACATCCACCTTAAGTTTTAATGGTTACCATGGCAATGAAAAAAGGCATTACAAAATGCACAAGCTGTTAACATGTTGCTGAAGCCAAAAGAAAGAGCTAAGAATAAACTTCTGCAAATTCCTGATCACACCATATTTAAGGAAAACTGCTGTTAAACCAACGTCATGTCCCAGTCAAATAGCTCATTAATCTGAAGCTGAGGCTTCATATTCTTCCCTGGGAGCTCTCCATCAGCTGGGACTGGGCCATCTCCCTGTGAGAACATTCGTGAGTGTGTCAGAGTGAGCAGGGGTGTGTGTGGAGCTGGCAGGGACAGAGAAACAGAGAAGGAATAAACAAGCTGCAAATTGAGTTTCAGCTCCTTCATCAACAAGAAAGAAAACCTTCATGTTTTCTAACAGAGATGACAGACAAGACAATTTGAATGAATCTAATTTAGATAAATCTAAATTTTATTGGGTGAGTAAATCATTATAACCATAGACAGATAGGAGGAGTGTTTCATTTGCTTTGGGTTTTTCAGCCAGAACCCAGATATTTGGGCTACAAAGAAACAAATTATATGCACCCATAGAGTCTGTCCCTTGGCAGGAAGGCAGTGTTGCTCACTGAGTGGAGAGCATCTTCTAACGAGGAAGCTTCCAGAAGGAAGAAAGAAGAAAAAGAGGGTCTTTGCGTTGAGGAATATAAAACCCCTCATGAAGACAAGGAAGGGGTAAGGTGCCAACTTTCATATTTAAAGGGACATTAGTTCTAGAATAAACAGACAACTGGATGGAGAGGTGGAACTGATATTCCCTGATTTTTGAACACGCACCCAAACAGGCAGTGAGAGGGTTAATAAGAGATAAAACATAAGAAATGATATAAAAGGGCAAGACTGATTTATATAGTTTAAATGTGGGGCTTTTTTACACACTGTGGTTTCTAAGAAAGAAGGCCACTCATGGGGGGAGACAACCTGCCATTCTGAATTTATCTGAAGAACGTATGAGCACCCCCAACCCTAGGAGATTTTTCTTCCATCTGTTTTGATAGAGGCAGAGCTCTTGTTTCCATGTGCTGCTCTGCTCACACTCTGGAATGTCTCTATGTGATGTTGCTTGCTGCCCTGCTTAATTCTCATTTGCATGAAAGGCTATTTCCTTTTTCCATTTCTGTTTCTGTGTGTGTGTGTGTGTGTGTGTGTGTGTGTGTTTGGTGGGTAGGGGGCAATTATGTCTCCAGTAAGGCCTATCTCTATACTCTGAATCAAATCCCACCTGCCTTTGCCTTCCAATCCCTAATACATATCCAATAGTGTCCATTTTTGACTTCATGATTGATTACATTTTATTTTCCCTCATCTCTTAGAAGACTTCACAGGTCCATCACAATTTTGCTATCAGAACTTCCTGAACAAACCTGAGGTCTCATAAGTTTTCATCTATTACTTTAACCACTGAGTAAAGTCAGTGCCCTACAACAGCTTTTCTCTTCTCTTTCTTGTTTCCAGTTTTACTTTTTCAGTTAGATTTTAGAGTCATTTAGAATTGAGATTTGATACTGTGTTCTGCAATGTTCACTATACCTAAAACACTATGGCGCTTCTAATAAGTACCCACTAAAAGCTCAATGAATTGTCCTATATTTTAATCCCTAAAGGCAATGTTCTCTAGCATCACAGCTTGTCTTGAACTTGTTTTTAAGACATGTTGTAAACTCAAAAACTCAAGTTATAAAGATACAGAAAATCAAAATAAAACTCACTCCATAAGATTACATAATTTTTGACAACAATTCATACTGTTGAGGTGGAAGGGACATGAAAAGTCAACTCTTCTAAACCTACCTCTCTTTTAAAGCAATATTCATATTGCACAGTAAGGTGTCCTGAGTTCCCATATGTTGTTAAAAAGTCCCTTGTGTCTCCCACGTAGATCTTCCACACTGCCCTACTGCTTGCCTTCATGGCATATTGTTTTCTATAGGTTGTCATATACCACAATTCACTATCACATTCAAGATACACAGTTGTGTCTGTTTCTTTCCCATGATATATTCCCTTATCTATCTGAAACTTTCCTCCCTAGGAAGTAGAAGTTATTTCTATATGAATTGTCTCCAACTAACAATGTAGCTAAAACCAGCTTACTCTTATATGATACTTATTGATCATTCAAAATGTATTTTTTTCAAGCAAACACTACGTTAAGTTTGTGGACTACTAAGTGAACTTATGCCCCATATCTTCCCTTAAGAAGCTTTGTGATCTAGTATTGGAATAGAGCAAGAAAAACATGAATCAGATACCTAGACTTCTATGAAGATTGTGGGTGGACCATTTAACTAGAAGAGGTGTCTCCTAGAACAATACTAAATACTAGAAAAATATGGGCACACAGAGACCAGAGGAAAGATATTCCTCAGAGTGGACTCAGTAAGTGCAAAGTGCCAGAGGTTTGAAAGAACAGTTAAAATACTTGAAACTAAATCTAGTTGAGTTCATGTAATAGACGGAGAGATAAGATGGAGTAAAGAAAAAGAGAACAGGCCTTGAGAAGATTTGTGGTCAATGTCATGGCTTCAATCTTAAAATTATTCACTATGTAAACAGAACAGTGACATATTTATATTCATATTAATAAAGACTTTTGATGGCAATGCAGAAGAAGGTACTGTTGAAAGAAAATTCAGAGTTTTAATGGATATGAATATTTTATTGCATGAGATATAAACTGTTCACAAACAGGGAGACTTCAAAATGAAAGTAGTTAGAAGCTCAGTGTTCAGCAGCTACAGCTCAGTTTATAAAGAATGAATGAGGAAGTACATTTTTTAAATTATGATTGATTATTAAAAACATACATTCTTTTCACTGCATAAGCCTACTTGTTTGTAGCTGGGTGGCTATGAAGATACAAGATCGCACTGATATGAACAAAGCTTAAGTTTTGTTTAAGGTCAGAGTTAGCATTTTGGAAAATCAGGATAGTCTTAAGTTTTGTTTACATTATGATTTCTTGGTCTAGGGGCATGTTCAATCTGTGCTTTCTATTTTGGTTACTCTTTAAGAGTAATATGGGCCAAGCAGAAGAAAAACACAAAACAAAAATTTGTAACATATTGCAGTCATACACATGAGATACCATGCATTGAATTTCTGAATCAATTAGAAGCAATAGAAATGGGTAAAAAGACAAATATTTATCAAAAACAAAGTTTTATCAAACATAAGTTTCTGAAAGAGTATCTCAAGTTGACACATGGCTTGTTATAATGAATAGAGGTTTCATTTCCTAAGATGGGGGAATAGATAGGGGGCTGAAATTGAGGATAGATATAACTAGTTCATTTTCAGACTTGTGGTTTTGATGTGCCCATGAAAGTCTTCCAGGAAGATTAGATACCTGAACCCAAAACTAGGGAAAACAGTCAGGGCTGGAAAAACAGATACCTGTGCCTTCTCCATGGAGATGATGACACTGTGAGTAACCATGATTACATGGCATTGCTCCTAAAATAATCAGAGATGATTGGTGTAGTCTCATCTCATGAGAGTGTTTATCCTGACCCTGGTCTCTTAGGGACCCTTCCCACCTATCTCTCATCCCCTTGCTCTTTCCTATACATCTTTTTCTGAACTAAAGTTATGAAAACCTTCATATATAACTCAACTCCCCACTATTCTCCCTTTGGGATGCTGGAAGATTGAAAGTCTTCCAAGAAGAGAAAGAGAGAATACAACTCTAATGATATAATTTTATAAAAGAAATGAGTTTCCTTGCAAGTTAATACAGAGAATAATAGCTACTATTTATAGGAAGCCTAGGATGGAATTTGGACAGGGTGATATGCCTATCATAATTCTACACAATGGCAGATTTCAATCCACATACATAAGGGGAATCGTTAGTACTTTATTTAAAGATTTATTTATTTATGCATACAAGAACTGGGTTATGGGATAGAGGTGAAGGGGTGAGAGGATTCACCAGAGACAGAGTGGGGAACAGAACAGGTGGATTGACTGAAATACACTGCTGAGGGGAGCAACTGATGAGTCAGGAGAGGTCTGCTGCACCTTGTGGATTACCTCCTGCCAGGGATCCAACCCTGCTGCAGTAACTGTGGACAGCTTCATAGTGCTGTATCTCAATCCCCTGTGTCACCAGGGAGGCCCCAGAATAGTTAGTACTTCTGCAACACGATACACTAGTCACCACATACTAGACACTATTCTAAGAACTGTGCATGATCATTTAATCATCTCAATAGCCCTTATGTACTATACTTTTCCAACTTACAGATGAGAATACTGATTTACAAAATCATTGAAAGATTTGGACAAAGTTTTCAAGTGCAGGAGGTGCAACTCACACGCAGAGATTCTAACTTCAGGCTCTGTGCTCTAATTGTTTATAGAATTAATAGATTAATTACTACATGAATGTTTGTTAGGTAAGTTATAGATTAAAGACAAGATAGAGAAGCTAACTCAATGCATTTTGTCTTGCAAATCATTTCCTAATTGTACTTTGAATTTGTGAATTAATGAAAGATATTTTCATATGTTTGGGGGCCAGAAGAAGGGATGTCATTATTTACTATAGTCAAATGACTCCAAACATAACATACTAAATAAAGGACATAAAGACTACATGAAACATTATTACATTGTTAATAGCAGAAGACAACAGAGAAGAAACAGCATAAAATTGGAACTCAACCACCTAAACTTCTATTTTTTGTTCTTATTTTTTTTTACTGAACATTAGTATAGAATAATAACTAAGGCAAATTATTTTAGATCTCAGAGCATCTTGATTTTGTAATCTGTAAAATGGGAACAATTTTGCCTAATTCACAAAGTGGTAGGTAAAGATTATGTAATATGATTTATCTAAAATCCAGTTGATAGCTTAATAAAAATAACTTATAAATACCTGCTGTAACTATTGTCCACATTAGCCTAATCAAAGACCTAAAATAGATAAAATTTAATTTGTGAGATTATAATCACATATACATATTTTATCATCAAAACATCCCAGGTGAAACATAGCATAGGAATATTATTTGACAAATGAGGCAATGGAGGTTCAGAGATATTAATATCTCAAAATCCCAAAGTTAAAATTTCTTTCTTTGGTCTCTGTGATATGAGTCAAAATAATAATTTCCCATATCATTTGCTGAACTTCAATAGTTCCTTCAAATTCAAGTCATTCAAGTCACCTCAGGGTTATTGGCACTGTAGGGCAGGATGTAACTGTCAACTTTCTGAAACATCTGTGCCAGTACTCACAATTCTGTGTCCTCCCACATCCTATGTGGCATGTTGGCTAATATATTTCCAAGTAATCGCATGATTTATTTCATTCTTAAAGTGGAATGGGGGGTCAAGCTTTCGGGCATGCAGCAAAAAGCTACCTACTGTCTTAGCAGTTTGCTTATAGCAGATGGCTTTGCCTTGAAGGTCTCCTTTATCAAGTACTGACTCATCCCAAGTCTGATTAGTTATAAAATCAGATAAGATCACATCCCAGAAAGATATGGCCCATATTCAACTTGGCAAGGAAGCCTAAATATTCTGTCCTCTAAGTGCAAACACCAGCACTGGCCTTGCAGCCCCCCAATAGCCAGACCCACATCACACTTCCATTGTCCAGATCTCAGCTTCAGGAAGGTTCCAATTAAAATCCCAAACCATTCTGCTCCATTTCCTCAGGCGGAGACAGCAAGCACTCTCAAGCTGCTTTCAGCCTCCCAAATAAGTGAAATGTTTGACACGGAAGCATATGTTTTTTGGCAACTTTGTTTAATCCACATTTTAAAGGGAAAATTGAAACTCCACAAGGTGCGAAAAAGATTAGTGGGATGTTTCAGTATCTGGTGAAAAGCAGACCGTGTTCCCTCCTCCTTCTGTTCTCTTTCCTCTTCCTTCATGCACAGATATTTGCTTTATAAAAGCTACCATAGACACGAATCTTTTAATTAAGAATCTGAGCCACCTAACTGCAGAACAGAGAGAAATATCAAACGGCACAGGATGTGGGCGCCATCTGTAAGACAGATATGGCACATGTATATTCTCCAATAGGGTCACCACTCTGAAGTTATGTGCAGGTCACAGAATCAAGGGTTTGGGGTTTAGAAACATTTTATTTTGAAAGAAGTTAAATTTCTTACTGCAAGATGAAAAAGTGAATCTCTCAGGAAGAAAGTTACTTTGCCAAGATTTGCTTATCATTTTAGAGGATGGAGCATCATATAGGCAATTGCTTTCAGGAACCAGTTTTCTAGAAGCTCTGGATGAACTCTTTTTAAATAGTATAAATGTGGACTCTAATTCATCTGAAAATTTACACAGACATCTTTTGTATGAGACAGGTTGGGAGGGGCCTACTGCTATCGACAGGGCACCAGGGCTACTATAAGAAAGTAAAAATCAAAATCAACAAACAACTATGAACCAGAGACACTCTATGGGGGGCGGGGAGCAGCGAGGGGAGGGAGGGTCAAAATAAGGGGGTCGCAATTATATTGGGAATATAAAAATAAAAATAAAAATTTAAAAAAATAAAATAAAACAGAAAAAAAAAAGGCATTTCCTTTCCTTCCCCAGGAACATTGGGTCTACACAGATATTGCCCCCCCAACCCTGTAAAGCCCTGGCCTACCAAGGCATAGAAAGCTAATGCTGAAGATCCATGACCAATTCTCCTAGAACATTGCTATTGAGACATAAAGCATAGAATGAGTCTCTTCTATGAGCTGCTAAAACTCTATTGGTTCTGAAAATAGAGGACAGTGTTTAGAATAAATCATGAAAAAGTTGTGATATTTGCACTTCTCTACAATTAGGTAATAATTTGAGAAGCCTCAGGGTAATTTGGGAATGAACGTAAGAACATAGATTTGGAGCCAGGTTTTGAGAATTCAAATGTGAGACACACCCCCACCCCCACCACCACCAGTCTCACCCTCTGACCTCAGGTAAGTTATTTAAAATGTTTCCACATTTTTAAAAATGGGTATAATAAAAAATTGTCCATATGCTGATATTGTGAAGATTAAAATAATTTATACAAGTGAAGTTGTCAGAATATACATGGCATAAATTAGATGCATAGTAAATCTTAACCAATACTGTCATTTCTTAAAGGTTTCAAGCTGTCTTTTTGCATTTTTATTGTGATGAAATATACATAGCATTTCCCTCTTTAACCATCTTTAAGTGTAAAATTCAATAGCAGTAAGTCCATTCACAGTGTTGTACATACATCACCATTATAAGGTCTAGAACTCTCTCCTCATCCCAACAGAAACGTTATATATATTAAACATTAACTTTCAATTCCCTCCTTCCACTAATAGCTAGTAACCTCTATTTTAATTTGTGTCCATATATTTGCTTATTTTAAAAACATCATATAAGTGGAATCATACAATATTTCTCTTTGTATCTGGCTTTCTTTGTTTTGCATATATTTTCAAGGTTCACCTGTGCTACAGCATAAATCAAAATTTGACTCCTTTATAAGATAGAAAAATATTCCTTTATATATAGACTACATTTTGTGTACCCACAACTTAGGTTGTTTCTACATTTTGGCCTTTATGTAAAATTGGTGTTCAAGTATCAACTTGACTCCCTCTTTCAGCTTTTTTTGTACGCTCCTAGAAGTGCAATTCTTGAACCATATAATAATTCTATGTTTAACTTTTTGAGGAACCACCAATTTTTAGCATATTTAACTGCAGTTACACCATTTTACATTCTCACCAGCAATATACAAGGGTTTCGATTTCTAAATATCCTCATTAACACTTATTCTCTTTTTTTAAAAAAAAAATAATAGCCATCTATCATGAAATAGTATCTCCTTGTGGCTTTGATTTGCATTTCCCTAATGGATTTGAAAGGTTGAGCATCTTTTCAGGGGCTGACTGGACATTTGCATATCTTCTTTGGACAGATGTTTATTCAAGCCCTTTTTTATATATATATAGATTTTATTTTTATATTCCCTATACAATTGCAACCCCCTTATTTTGACCCCAATCCCTCCCCTCCCTGCCCCCCACCTCCCATATCAAGCCCTTTTTTTCATTTTTGAAATTGTTTGGTTTTTGTTGGTGATGAGTTGTACACATTTTTTATCTATCTTATTATTGATGTCTCCTACTGCCATTAAATATTATCCCCAGGAGCTACAACTAGGCATTTCCCTGGCCTCTTCAACAACAGCAAAATCTCAATTATCATTTACAAAGATACAATGGTGTCTATGATTTTTTTCCAATTTCTATCATTTATATGCACATACCTACCATGATATCTTATGCCTGATATTTTCACTTATATATGTGAATGTTTTTTAATCTTGAGAAAAAAACAGAAGGTAAATCAAAGATTAGTCAAATTCTCAAATATGCTTTAAGAAAAGATCCTAAGATACATGACTATCCGATGTGGTTATCTGCTTATCAAATGTCAGTAGAAATGGGTCACTTCCCACTAGCAAAGACATCCCAGACCTTTTAGTATCCCATCAGAGAAGTTATTAGTTGTAAAGCAAACATTAAAATAAAAGGGTGATTCTACATTAAACCATTCCTTTTCTATGACACATAATAAGAAAATACAAATAATAAAGGATACAAAAAGAATTCTACTCTTCCCATACATAGCACCAAGGAAATATGTCTGTCTTCCCTGCAGAAGCACCCCTTCAATTTTTCCTCTTTTGACTCTAGCATTCAGGAAGAAGCACATTGTTGTTGACAATTGACAGTAATTACAAAATCTACAAACCACACATAGAAATAGGCATTTTGCTGTTATTCATTTTTCCCATATTGCAGAATATATGAAGTACTCAAAACATATTGAATCAAAATTCAAGATTACACAAATTAAATGATAATTGCATTATTTTCTTTTCAAGGTATATGCAATTGAAAGGCTTTAAGTGTATTCTTTATTTAGAAATACTATTTTAGACTACGAAGAGACCATTAGGACTTCACAGTGCAGTGGAAAGTCTAGAAAATATGAATCACTTTGAACCCGAAGGTTTCTGAACAACATGAATCTCCTTTATCAGAATTGTAAAATTGGCAAGGCTGCAGAAGCCATGGTTGATGGTATCACAGCAGTCAACTAATGTGATGTGTTTGAGCAGGAGTTTGGAGATAGTAAATATAGCTACTTGCTGGAGTTTGTGAAAAACAAAATGATAGAACATTAAAATTGGAAAGCAATTTAGAGCATATCAAAGATAGTTCTTTATTTTATAATTGAGAAAATTGAAGTTCTCCAAATTTAAGTGACTTATATAATATTTTGAATTTGGTAGCTATTGGAGCATGGGTATATGTTAGAATAAGATGTGAGCACTTTTTGCCATGTGGCCTCCCCAAAGCTAGCATGTGCTCCCCTTTTTATCATCAAAGCACATTTGATGATCTCCTACTAACACTCATCCTAATGTTAAATTCTGGGCTAAAGGAATATAATGTTTTTTGCCCTTAGTAAATTTAGAATCTAAATCAAGAACTAAACAAACTTATAGCAAAGACAATGTAAGGCACATGATGGAGAAGTGTGAGATAATAATTACTTGCCAAGAACATTTATTATTCTCATAACTAAGATTTCTCACTCCACCTTTCCCACCATCTCCAGAATTATTTTTTATGAAATTTGTATTTGATCAAGTTTTACCAATTAGAAACTATGTAATCTCCCCATTACCTATAAAACCCAAGTTTCTTAGTGTATTTTGGTACTTTTTCATACTCTGCCTGTTACTGCTCCTCCCACTCACCCTGTGCACCCCGCTGGTCCATTTCACATCACTCATTTTTCCTGCCTGGTCACACCATTTCCTTCCTCTGATTTGTCACATTGTAACAGGGTGGTCCCCAGGAAAGGGGGGAGGTTCCCTGCCCCACCCAAGGAAGGGTGGAGCTGAGCAGAAGAGGAGAAGCTGCAGAAGAGACTGAGGAAGGAAGCAGGATGGAGCCAGGAGACCTGGAGGAGGCGCGTGGAGCCTAGAGACACGTGAAGAAACTGCGCTTGTCTTTTGGTCGTGGACTGGGTGACACAGATGTGGGTGAGACCCGTGGGGAGGTGACAATGGCAGCTTTTATCTTGATGTTGATTTTGCTCTTTTCCTTCCGGGCTTGTCTGGTTGTTTCTGACCCTTTTCTGTGGGTCCCCACTGGAAGATGCTTTAGACTTGTGGCAGGCTTTGGGGCCTTGCTCTGGGCCAATCCCATTTGGATGGACGTTTACCCACGAGGGGACGGGTAACTTTGGGTGCTTCATTTAGAAACTAGACTCTGCCTTACCTGTATTGTTTCCTAATTAAAGTTCCTTCCCATTAAAGTCTCCTATGTTTTGTGTTGATGCGGCGGATGGCAGAACCCATTTAGAATAGGCAGGTTTGCGGGGCTTGGGCTGCCCCTCTCCCTGTCCTATAACAACATCAGTTACAGAACTTCAGACTAACAGATTATTAGAGTTGGAGAAATCCCCTTCCAGATTCTTGCTTTCAGCTCTTGAATCTGGAAGATGGTGCATCATGGGTCCTTCACACACAAACATTCCAGGGTCAAGATTGAAGTAGCCTGGGGCCTCCTGGTGGCACAAGGGTTAAGTGTCAGCTCTATGAAGCTATCAGCAGCCAATGCAGCATAAGTTCGATCCCCAGGCAGGGTGCTAACCCACATGGTGCAGCAGACCTCTCTTTGTCTTGCCCGCTGCTCCCCTCAGCAGTGTATTTCAGTCAGTCTGCCTGTTTTGCTCCCTACTCTGTCTCTGGTGAATTCTCATCCCCCACACCTCTGGCCTACACCCCAGTTCTTGTATGCATAAATAAATCTTTAAAAAATAAAAAGTTTGAGGTAGCCAAAAGGACTCAGAACACAAGATATTTGTATCCATTCGTACAGTTACTGAAGACTACATGGGAGATAAACATGGAGAAAGAAAGAGTAAATCAGATGAATCCTATAATAATTTTACTTTTAATAGTAGTTTCGTTATGGTATAGAAATGTTCTTCACAAATTCCAGAAGACTAAAACAGTAACACCACATCTTACAATCTTCCTCAGACTGTGAGCCTGCAATTGGCTGCCCTATACAATGTCTCCATTATAATATTTTCCAACATGTCAATAAGAACCCAGTATTTCCTCCAGAACACTGCAAAGGCCCATAGGTAGATAAGCTACTCAAACATGATTGGAAATACTATTAATGAGCTCACAATTATCACAGTCTCTTTTTATTTCAGGATTTATTTCTAAAATCCAGGCCCTGTAACGGGTCAAACTGCTTGTTTAAGCTAGCCATCCAAGGACATCTATTTTACTTTATTCCACTGGGAAATATGACAGTGTCTTCCAAAGGCCAGTAGTCCCCCAGTATTGACAAAATAACTTGAGGGCGTCCCCTGGTGGTGCAGCGGTTTAGCGCTGGGTTGCGAAGCTACCCACAGCCTCTGCAGCATCAGTTTGATCCCCGGCCACTGGTGAGGGTCCCACATGGTGCGCAGACCTCTCCTGCTGCTCCCCTCAGCAGTGTGCTTTGTCAGTCTGCCTGTTCTGTTCCCCACTTTGTCTCTGGTTAATCCTCTCACCCTCCCGCTCTTCTGACTGTACCCAGTGCTTGTATAAATAATTAAATAAATAAATATGTATAAAAAAAAAAAAGAAAAATAGCTTGATTTCAGAGACCCTGAAGAAAATTCCTTTCTCCTGTGATGTAGTCTTCCTAACATACAGCTAAGTTATATAGCTAGGGATACCACATTAGCTTTTCATAATGCATGTGCAGGTCCAATTCTTCTTTCTGAATAAAATCTTGCCCATAATTCCAGAATCCTACAGTAGATTGTGATGAGTTTCTTTACCATACAAAAAGCTGCTTAGTTATTAATTATTGATTTATGAATGTTGAAGTATGCTCTGGTCACTATGCACTAGGGTTTTATCATCTTCAGCAGAGTAACAATCTATTCTAGTGACACTATTTAAAATTCCACACCTTCCATCTATCTGATTACCCCATTAACTATTATGTCCCCCAGGTTGTAGAGATTTTAAGGTAATTAAATATCTCCCAACAGTCTAGAGCTTTGGCCATGGACTCATATTCATTTGTAGTGGTGAACTCTATGAGACTGTAATTGTCAAAGCTCCAGATCGCAGTGAGAGCAAATTCCCACCCCCTTCAAGATCACAACCCCTTAGGGAAGGGAGTGACACTCACAGTTAGAGGGGAATCCGTATGTTTGGCTACCCACATTCCCCACTGACCTAAATTTTTTCAAATAATTAATCTGTCTTCTCCCTTTGTGATATATTCTGTTTCTTGACAAAACATCCTTAGATTCAACTTCCCTTGAAAGTTAATAAACCTTAACTGTCTGTACATATCCTACATAGGTCCAAAGCTCACCCAATTAAAACCACATTATTTATCTTCCCTTCTCATATGCCTTTAGCCTCACTATTTACCAGACCTCAAAAAGCAAAGAATCATATTTCTGAAATTTTTCTCCAGCAAGCACAGAGCTCTCCTTACTCTATTTTTGTTTGCTGATATACTTGTGGTTATTAAGAATTGTGAATCTCGAGTCAAATGGCATGATTCTACTTTGGTCAATTCACTTAAGACTTTGGGGCTGCCAGCTTCCTTTTGTGTGAAACAAAATTAACAAGTATATTTGCCTGATAGTATTGTTTAGTATTTTAAGGTATTATTAGCATGTTTAGCAAGAAGGCTTTGACTATAGTGTGGCAATAAAAATCACCTGTGATGTTCACTCTCTAAAATGTTTCCTAAACACCATAACTTTAGTTTCTTCCTTGCAACCAATCAACTCTGTTCTCTACAATAAGGGTGGTGTTTCTAAAACAAGGATGCTATCAGCAAACCACCTCCTGCCACACATTGTTTCTCATCTATGATGGAATTTCTCAATGTGCAACCCAAAGTCTTCAACATCCTGGCTGGGATATTCACTCCATTATTGCCAGAACATAGCCTGCTCTTCCATCCTCTGCATATTGCTCATGATCATGCTTATGTCTAAAACACTCACATGTCTCTTCTTTACTTCTCAAAGCCCAACTTGTCTTTCAAGTCCAAATACAAGCATCACTTTTCTGAATCATGCCCTGATCCACCTCTTAGTGACAATTAATTTTTCCTGCATTTAAGTTTTCACTGCACTTTCAACTTTTTTTTAAGATTTATTTTATTTATACAAGAGCCGGTGTACAGGCCACATGTGAGGGAGGGTGAGAGAATTCACCAGAGACAGAGCGGGGAGCAGACGAAATATACTGCCAAGGGGAGCAGTGGGAGATACAGGAGAGGTCTGCTCGCCATGGGGGTTGCTCTGAGGCTGGAGGGGATCGTCTGCTTCAAAGCGCTGCGCCTAACCACCTGCACCACCAGAGAGGCCCCAGTATAAATTTTTATAGAACTTACCACAGTAGCCATTGTACCCGGTTATTTGCTTACCATTATCTCTCCCTTCCTTCTCTGACTTTTGGATCAGAACACCAGAGATGCCATCTCATCCAGGGGGAATATTCGCTCTCTGGGTCTGGAAGTCGTTATATATTTTGCTTAGGGAATTGTTTTCATTTTAAACTACCTTTCTCATTCACTATATAACTCACTGTAAAAAGCATCACATGTATGTTTTAGAGCTTCTTAAGCAATAATTAGATATTATGGAGCTGCTCCTAAGGACATAGGAGGAGTGTTTGCTGAAAGGTGGTAAGAGAAATTAGCAGGAAGGGGCAGTGATACTTCTAAAGACATAATCCCTGCTGCTTTCAATTCTTTCTAATCTACCCTTGAACTTAATTCTACAATAAGATAGTTTGTTAAATTATGAAGTACTTTGGAATCCTAAAACAACTTTGTGAGGTTGAGATGGCTGCTACCATTCTTATTTAGTGGGTAGAAAAACCAGGTTTCAGAGAGATCAAGTATACTGTATAAGTTAAACAAGCCAGAAATAGAAAGAGATTAGAATAGAATCAAACTTTCCTCATAAGCCAAATGCTACACAGGTTGGTGCTTCATGAGCCCAAATATACATAGAGGAAGGAAATGGAGACTTAGCATAAATGCTGTTCCTCCTTCCCTGCCCTTGAAGGTTGATTATCATGAGCATCTGTATGAAAACATTTAGATTCTCTTGAGTTGTGAGTTCACAAAGCATTAAAATAGTGTATCAAAAGTAAAAAGATCAGTTATCAAGTCTGCATTTATTATTTATTAAATTATTTTGACTGTCAACCGATTAAATGAAATATGAGTTCCTTTTATTCTAACAAATCATATTTATCTTGCAACTATCAACTTCAGTTCTATCTCAGTTACAAAAAGTCTTCTGACTGCTACAGCCAGCATTAACATTTGTTATTCATCATGTGAACCTGGGGACACAGCTGAATTTATCCAAACAAGGTAAATCTTGATTGATCTCTAGATAGTTTTAGGATGGGGACATGCTAGAAAAATCAACCATGTGATTAAAGAGTTGGGACTTTCAATCATGGGATTTCAATTCTACCTCCAATTTCCAGAAAGGTAAAAAGTGTTGAAAATCGAGTTCGGTGACCTGACTGATGATTAAAACAATTATAACTATGTAAGGAAGCACAAGTAAAAACTGTGGACACTAAGGCTCAAGAGAGTCTCCTGGTGTGCCCTGACTCCATGACCTGAGAACACGGAAGCTCCATATTCAGGGTCATCCTAGACCTCACCTTATTGGTCACTCTTTTCGGCTAGTTCTGATCTGGTTTTTATCCTTTATCAGAAGTGCAGCATTTTACAGAGTTGTCCAAGTCAACCAGTGAATTAACAACCAGAGATAGTAGTGGAGACTGCCAAATTTTTAGTCAGAAGTGTGAGTGATCTGGGGGCCCCATCATTTGGGAGCAGTATATGAAGAAAAGCCAGTCTTCTTTGGTGCCTGTGCACTTAACTTGTGAGGAATGCACTAAATCCAGATAGAGTCAAACTTGCATTGCAGAATTGCAGTGGGTCAGTGAACTGTGGAAATATCAGAATAAGCTTCTTTTTATAGATTCCATAACTGAGGTGAGTGTGGGTATTCACCCATAGTCAAATAGGAAATATGAGCAAATTGTTGCTTGGCCTTCATTCTGTTTTTCATATCACTACATTACGCCTTCGGTCAATAATGTATGCTAGTTTCACAGGGTAAGGGCAGGTATATACAATCTTCCTTTATTTGCATCTACCACAGTGACAATTACATGTTCCTATAGAAACAGTAGATAGTTAATATAAGCATCTTATTAAATTAATAGACTTCTAGTAAAATGAATTTAACTACATAATACCTGTCATAACTGGGATGGCTTTTAGACTAAATATAGGTAAGTTATAGTTGGAACAAAATGAAATGGATGTAAGTCATTGATAAATGTGGACGTTGTCCATTTATAGTCAAAATAGCTTTTTTAGTGAATTGAGAGACTTTTTGAAAACACTTTGTAAAGGTATTCCTGCACAACTAATCTTGGCTGTCTTCAGAAATAGTGAGACTACATTTGGCCTATTTTGTGGAATGGTGTGCTGGATCAATAATGTGGTGCTGTCTACTAGGAAAATAACACAACCATCCCAAACTCTGAGCATATATATCTTCATCTGGCCTGTGTATTGTGGGATTCATCCTCATCAATTAGATGACCCTGAAATGAAATCGCCTACCTGTTCTCCAACAAGAATTGAACCATCTTTGGGTAGAATTGATATCGGTCCCATAGCTACTTGGATTTGATTAGAACAGATCAGGCAAAAGTGAGAGGGGTCGCCATCCTATAAACAGTAACTGTCTCCTTGAGATGTCTGATCCTCACCAAATCTATTCCTATGATGCTCTGATAAGAATGTCATTTGAATTCACACAACCATTTTGCCCTTGGAGATGGAAAGAGCACCCCTGAGAAATTAACTTGCAAAGAAGTCTGTCTCAAGCAATTTCTTTTTTGCTTTTTTCTATAGACTTCCTTAGATGCATATTTTCCTCTATTAATCTCAAGCATGTACAAATTAGCAGTATAATGATGTACAAGCTGAACAATAGAAAAATTTCTTTTACTTCAGTCATGTGTTTTCCCTTTCATGGCCTAGTTGCCAAGGACCCATCATCTGCAATCCTGGCATTTCTTTGTAATTCTATGAGCCAAAATCCATCATTTATGAATATTTTCAAGACAGGGAATCTAAAAGGTTTATTCTGATCATTAATCAGCCCCCTCCAATTAAGCTCAATTATACCCTATAATCATTGCTATAATTATTGATTGATTAATCTTTCAACTATTAATTAAAAGTCTTAATTAAACTTTTTCTGATGTTATTTAAGCTAAAATATAATTATGCAATTTCCCTGGTATATGCAACATGTCCTACTAGCCTTATGGTACAGTCATAGTCCACTAGTTATGAATCACTCATTAGCAGAATCTGAAAGTAAGTGAAATAATTTCCTTTGAACCCACTTCCTACATACATATGCATGTGTGTGGACACACAGAACTCATGGGTACTAAGTTGGGAAGAACAGTCACTGCAGAAGAGTTTAATATAATAATAATTGTGGAAACATGAATGGAGGTAAACTTGTTCACAAATCCTGTAGTCTGAAATGAGAACAGAGACAGAACAAGAAAAATATAAAGTCAAGAGATATTTCAGGGCTTCCTTGGTGGCGCAAGGGGTTGAACACATCACTATGAAGCAATCAGCAGCCTCTGCAGCATGAGTTCAATCCTTGGCCAGCCAGGGAGCTACCCACATCGTGCAGCAGACTTCTCCTGACTCGCCTGCTGCTCCCCTCAGCAGTGTATTTCAGTCATTCTGCCTGTTCTGTTTCCTATTCTGTCTCTGGTGAATCCTCTCACCACCCCCACACACACACTCTGGCCTGTACCCCAGCTCTTGTATGCATAAATAAATAAATCTTTTAAAAAAAGATATTTTGATTTCACAGGTACCACACAGCTGCCCAGCTTTACCTAAATTGGTTTGCAACAGAAAGATAAGTTTCAGCAGTAAGAAACTGCCAATGTAGCCTTTGTAGGAAACTGGGTTTAATCGTTTGGTGGAAAACAATGATAGCAAATAGGGAAACGTCTAACATCCATTCAGTAAAAATCATATTCCAAGGATTTTGAATTCTTCATTCTATCTAATCCTCTCAAATCTCCTGAGGGGATAATTATGTCCATTTTATGGAAGAACTATAATCAGAGAAGGATTCAAGATTTGATCTCGTATACCAAAAATCAAATTTGTCATATTCTTGAACTCTTGTGAGATGTGATGGAAAAAACAAAAGCAAAATCACTTCAATAGAAAAGGACATTTTTAGAATGATATAAATGATGTTTGAAATTCCAGGGCTGTATTGATAGCTTGTATCTTAAACCAAGAGACAAACACTTGAAATTGAGGATTCCTCATCTGTCTATTGATAATAAAACATGTCTTGCAAGATTTTTGCAGGACTGACGGCAAGGTATGGTACCTAATGTGCTCTCAATGGCTAGTAGAAAAGTTTCTACATCAGTGCTACCTGCCATTTGCTACTTAATGCACCTTTTCTCTAAAGTAACTAGATCATTTTTAAATCCTGGTTTACTGACTATACTAACTGTCTGACCCTAAGAAAGATACTCCAAACCCACATACACCATCCTCCATCTGTGTCCTTTGGATTTCATAGAATGTTTATAGTTGCAGCAGTCTTAGAAATCCATAGACCAGCCCTTCCTGCCATGATGAGGACACCGAGTCTGGAGAGGGTTAAGGTCTTGTCTGTGGTTGCACTGCTAATTACTGACAGAATCAGGTCTCTAGGCTCACAGTTCAGAGAGCTCTTTCCACCATCCACATTGTCCCTCAAGCTAACATTTGCCCTACATTTTTTACAGGGTTGTCATGAGGATCAAATATGATTAAATATGGGAAAGTGCTTTAAAAAGTGCAAAATTATGCACAAGAGCAAAGCATTACTATTAATGGGCTTCTTCCTTGGTTTCTTTGGGTAGAAATGGAGTGTTATTTAAAGCAGCTTTAAAGATTTTTTTTTTAACTACCCAATGCTACAACATTTTGTTATTATGTTTTGCAGCTAGAAGGCTAGAACCTGGAAAATCCAGCAGTACACATTCCTCCTGTGTTATAGAAAATGTTATCAAGGACAGACTGCTCTTCTGACAATATGGTTGAAGTGCAAGTAGCTTATTTGGGAGGCCATCCCAGGAAACTTCATTGAGGGAATGTAGAAGTAAGACAGGAAAGGGGATGAAACCAATAAGTGATGTGTTACTAAGTATGTTTCTATTTAGAGTGGTTTGGGGAAACACTAAGCATCAGTTTAAAGAGTTGGTATCTGAGATACCACATTGAAGTTGATGAGCAAGGTATTTATGCATAAATTCCCATTAAATGCATCTCACAGAAGGTGAGATTAAGGACAACTCCCATTAGTCTTCTGGTAAGGGCATCTCAGGAGTGGCAGTAACTTCTCTGATCCAACTTGGTCACAGATGTGAGTGTGTACCCGGGCGCAAAGGAAACCCAAGGCGAGAGCTGAAGGGTCCTGGAGTTCAAATTTGGTCAGCTTGCTTGGAAAAGTAAGTGTTGAGATGATGAAAGTCTTCGGTAACAGCAACCTCTGTTTTTGTGATCTCTTAGGAGAAACTGAGCTCTCTGCTTTTAAGGTGTGAGCAAATTCATGCATACATACCTTGTTTCTATCTAGGTCAAATCAAGGAGGGCTATAGAGTTGGGTATTGCTTGGTGTGTGGAAGAAAATATTTGTAGATGGAAGGAAACTAAGGCTCATGAGCACTGCATACACATTAGTCTGACCCTCATATCTCATGTGTTCCTGAGTAAATACAGTATGTCCCTGGAAAAGTGAGCTGGTGAGGCTCAAACATAAGCGGGGAAGTAAGATATTGTTGCACTGCCACCAACAGATATTTAGGTGCCCTTTCCACTGGATAACCCAAATCCTCTTAATATCCCCAGTCCTTAGAAATACCTTGCTAGAGGGACCTCCCTGGTGGTGTAGGGGTTAAGTCTCAGTGCAATCCCTGAGAAGGCCCACAGTGGAGGACCTATAGATCCCCAGCCAGGGAGCTACACACATGGCACAGCAGACCTCTCCTGTCTCGCCTGCTGTTCCCCTCAGCAGTGTATTTCAGTAGAGACACCTGTTCTGCTCCCCACTCTGTCTGGTGAATCTTCTCCCAACTCCCACCTCTGGCCTACAACCTAGTTCTTCTATAAAATAAACAAATGGTTTTTTTTAAAAAAAATTAAAAAAAAGTAATACCTTGCTAGAACTCCCAGTGGTGTAGTATATGTCTTCTGTGATCTCATGTTATTTCTTTTAAATATTTTCATCTCTTATCCTTTAGCTTTCAGTTAGTTCTCAAATGACTAGTTGATAAATTTACACATGCAAAGCTGTGACTTCTAGGTAAGGATACAGGGTAATTCTCTTTCCAGATGACTGTATTTACAGTGGATTCCCAGAGATCTGAAAAATGTACTCAAAGCTAATGCTGAATGGTGGTCTTAGATGCTAAATAAGGTAATAAACAACTGTATCCAAGCTTAAATCACTATTGAGGAGTCACAAAGGAATGGTCTGGTGATCTTTTCCAAGAGAGTCACATAAGAAAATCACAAAGATCCATTCATCTGGAATCTCATTCCTTGATTGTGGAACTGATCCTTGAAGAGCCAGTTCAATGTTTCTTTCTACAGTTGGACTGGACACAATCACATTTATTTTTGTTAAATATCTACAGAATATATCACACATTGGCCCTTTTTCCCATGACTGAAGGAATAATCTTCTCCCCCCGGAAGAATAGGCCTCCCCAATATGTTCAGAATAGCCTTGCAGGGATGTTCAGAAATAGGCACCTCCATCCCCTTCAAAGATATTTTGATAGTCCTCCCCAGGATATTCAAAACAGACTTCTCCAAGATGTGTCACTTTAACATGAGGATTATTTTGAGCAGAGGTCACACACAAACACCCCAAAATTTACCACTCCCTTATTTTACCTAGAAAAAGAAAAATGGTAGTAATTATCCAGAATTAAGTTTTACCAGAAATAAGCTTTTTATCAAAGAAACATACCTATATGACAAGGCAACCATCTAATCACAGAGTGCATGGTCTTCATCATATGAATCGCCCTCTCCTCATGTGAGCCCCCTCTTATCTCCTCAAAGCCTGGGTGCCTACATCATTCCTTAGCTCTGTATATAACCCCCATTTGCCCCACAGGCTTTAGAAACCACAAATGTATGTCGACTCCATCTAACTAAATTTGATCACTTATGTCTTAATTATGTATCTGATGCTAATTTGAATACTGACCAATGTGACAAGAACCAAGAGAGCTATGGGCAAATTTTCCCTCCTCCCTTACACACCCATAACCAGATTGCAAGCTGAGTGTAAGAGTTGCATTTCATTTGTTCTAAAATAGTTAAGCCCTCACGATTTGCTAAATGAAGCTTGGGGGGGAACATTCATACACATTAATGTTTTTGTCTTTAGCAATAGATTTGTGAGGTAGCCATTATTAGACTAACTTGACTGGTTGAGAAATTAGGTTCAAGGAGTTGACAAGAAATTTACTATTTTTTTTATTTTTCTGTACTATGTGCTTTCATATGCAAATTGTGGAACAGAACATGGAATTTTCTATCCTCCTTCACAAAAAGTCACATGGCATGTCTTCTCTGCTACACATGCATCATGTGACTTCCTAGAGATATAACAGCAACTATGAGTAGATCCAAGCTTCAGAAATTGCATTGCCACTTGCCATCACTCTTCAAGTCTGACCCTCCATTTCATTGCCTGTAAAGTGAGCGGATGCTTGCTCTACCCCTCTCATAAAGTTTTATAGGCTCAAATAAAATAATGAATGTAGAAGCACTTACCATAGTTAAGCACTTATCACAGTTATTATGACCATGAACTTTGGTGTCAGACATGAGGTTAAATACTTGGCCAACTCTATCATTTGTATAAACTTGAGCACATTATTTATCTTCTCATTGCAGGAATTTTTTTTTCTTTAATAATACTTTTTTAAACAGTTATTTTGATGGTTAGTGGTATCATACTTGAAAAGGACTAGTGGCATGCTAAATATTGGTAAATGTTAGCTGGTTATTGTGCCATTGATATTATTGTTGTTATACATTTCTAAGCAAATATATGCAATGATTATAAAGATTATATAACTAATAGAAAAATTGGGATTTTGGAGACAGATGAATTGGCTTTTTATCCTGGTCCTTTTTATTTAATTTAAAACCAGTTAAATTAAGCTTCTTCAACTCAAAAAATTGAAATCATGTGCATATTCCAGCGTTCCTGAGATTGCTATTTAAGATAATGTATATAAACATACAGGAAAACAACTGATAATTGATTCAAATTCAAAAACTATATCAACTTTCGTCTGCATATTTTAGATATAGATGTTGATTTAAAATGCCTTGACAATTTTAAGTTTGCATTACTAAAATTTCTTTATGAATTTTACAATTTTTCTAGTGCATTTCCTCCACTAAGTAAATATGTAACCTAGCATCTCAAAAATCCGAAAATACTATTAGCTAGATACAGAAGCATTAAAGAAAATGGGCCTGGCAGTATGTTCTATTTTTCCAAAGGCAGGGGGAAGTGTAGCTTTATGTCAAATGGTGCTGGAATATATCAACGGCCATCAATTTCTTTTATAGCAAATAGACTGATGCACCTCTATGTATGATTTCTGCCTAGGTGGGGAGCAGCTGCTGTGGAAATGCTACAAAGTTCATGACAGATATTGGAGAATGTATGAAGTGTTAGTTAATGGATACAATATGTGGTCTACTTTATAAACTCACTTGTGTTGGATACTTACATTGTTCATAAGAGTGTCAGGGATGAATAATGAACAGAAAATTCCAACCATCAAATAAACAGTAAAACATCCAATAACCAAGACTTAAGTGAATCTCTGTTAAACAGCAATCTCTACAAAGGAGAGACTTCTAGCTTCAGCCATTCATCTGGAAACCAGAGAGACTATGGTTCCCATAATTCAAATGAATAGTAATTTATTTCATTTGAAGATTGAGTGCATGACTGGGTTCTAGAATCTCTTTGCACTAGCAGAATTCTCTGGTACCAGTTAAACATCTGTTTAAATATCTGCTTGTCATAACTCACCATACTTTCTAAATTATTTTCTCCATCTAGATGCTAAAATATTTGCCCACTGGTTGCATTCTGCCTCTCTGATGTTGACACCTACTTATTTGAGTTTCTTGTTGACATATTTTTTCTTGTCCGGGTTTATTTCCTGGCATATGTTTCAAGTCATTTTTATGGCCCAACTTGTCACCAACTAATCTCTAATACGTCTTTTCTCTTTCTTGTTTTCATCAATTCAATAATAAATCTTAAGTAGGTAGAATGATAAGAGATCAATAGTTTTTGATTTGATATATTCAAATGTCAGTGGTAAATTCCTGTTACATGAACTCTGTAACATAAGAGATCTTGCTGGTTTAAATTCTAGAGCATCTCATCATGTTCTTCCTCATTGGTTAGGATTCATCTCTCTATTGGTAGAGATGAAAACACCTCACCTCCCTATCCAGCCTACCCCCAGCCATGTTAAGCAAAGCATACATTTGTAATTCAAACTTTTGTTTCTTCATAAGATAACTTCCCTTATAGAGAACAACTTGGTAGAAAATACATGACCAATTTAGAAGATTCTAAAAAAACACCACACAATAGCCTAAAGCAGGCTTCCAAGTCTTGTAAAAGGGAACTATTTTGATTGTAATCTTCTCACACACAAAGACAGATTTTTCACTAAGAAATAAGTACCAAGTCTGTTCCAATTTCTTCCCTTCAAAAGCCGTGAGATAAATTTTAAGATCAAATATTTTCTACAGCTCTGTTTTACCCTCAGATAATATTTTTATGCAGCTAATAACTCACCTCCAATAGTTGCTTCTTTTTTCCCTAGAGGAAATGAGTAGTTGAAGCCCCTTCGCAGTTTCTCCAGGGCACGATAATGCCTCTAGTGGAAAAGAAACACTCTGGCCCAGGAGAGGAATTCTCCGCCTATCTACAATATAAATAAGTCCAAAATTTTCCTCTGTAGATTGTAACAGATCTTAGTCAATGTCTAGCCCAACTGCTATTTGATGTCATGCCACCAGGGGAGAAAAGTGATATAGGAAAAATCTTTTTCAATGCCCTCTTCTTCATTCACTTGAATTCTGAAACCATTAATAACTTGGTGCACTCTTAATCACCAATCACCCATCACCACTCTAACTATACTTATGAAAGAACAATCTTTCTTATCCAGGCATGTTTATGCATTGATTCACTTAATAAATATTAATGTCCAACTGCACTCTTTAGGTACTGTAAATTATAAGATAAATAAGATATGTTGTATACTCAAATCATTAATTGAGTCATCTATTGCATTTAGATGATTACTTCAATAAGGTATTATTTCAATTAAATAATAGAAAAAGTTAATAGATTAGTTAACCACTCATCTTAGCAAGGCGATGTCTATGTTAAAAAAAATTGATAACTGTAAAATAAAATTCTTACCCTGAAAGAATAAGAAATTATCAGATTTCCAGGAAACAAATACAGAATAAAGGAAGTAGAACCATGTACATCTTCAGGTAACACAGATTGTATCATATTGGCAGTCACTTGTAGGGCCAGCTTTTTACATTGTGTTAGTGGTTGGGCAGTTTTTCTTTAACAATGAGCCAAAAAAAAAAAATTAGTTCAAGTACATCAAAATGCATGTGCACAAGGAATCAACCTTACAGTAGATACTGTACCAGGCGTCCAGTGGCCAGAGAGGAGGGAGAGCTGAAAGGACCACCTTCAGTAACTGCACCATTAAGAATTGTGCTAATTTCTTCATGTCCATTACAATGCTTGATGTATAACATCAATGAAGTAATCCTCTTTTTTTTTTTTTTTGATAAATCTGCAACACTTTGGAGACACTGCCAAAGCTATTACATGAAAACCTTAGAATTTGAACCCATATATATCTGACTCTGCAGCTTTACAATTAACTACCACTCAGTATTTACCTCACTAGAATTAAAAGTGTTAGAAGTCAGATCATATATAAAGGAATAAGATACCCAACAATAAAAAAGTAGCTATAAAAAATGCATCATGATTGATATAGATAGGGCAGTTAAGTGGTATAAGCATCATCATTCATGAGTAATTATTTTTATTCTCCCTTATATTCCCATGGCACTTCTTAAAACATCACAGACTCCTAATAAATACTTGTGGACTCAGTTCATTATTTAATGTTGAACTTGAACAAAAAATGCTGGAGGAGAGCTTTTTTTCCCCTTGGTACAGAAAATGTCTCATGGGGGATGATTTGGGGGATATTCAGTATTCTGGAAATAGACAATTTCCATCAAGTTACAACACTCCTGAGAGACAACCCCCATCTCCAAGAATTTATGAAAAGAAGCATTGTCTTATGTGACAGGTGTGATTGCAATCTTTAACTTTTCTCAAAGACTAAACTCACCTTCATAAAAGAGGGCTTGTCACAACTTTGACTAGATTCCTATACAGGATACAGGGTTTAGTGCTAGTGTACTATATTGTTTATATGGGTATAATGGTCATTTTTTTAAAAGATTTATTTCTTTTTATACAAGAACTGGGGTACAGGCCAGACATGCAGGAGGGTGAGAGGATTCACCAGAGACAGAGTGGGGAACAGAACAAGCAGACTGACAAAATACCCAGCTGAGGGGAGCAGCGGGTAAGACAGGAGAGGTCTGCTTTGCCATGTGGGATTTTCACCGGCTGGCTGGGATCGAACCCACACTGCAGAGGCTGCGGACAGCTTTACAGTGCGGCGCTCAACCGCCTGCGCCCAGGGAGGCCCATCATGGTCATTTTTAAAAGAATGAAAAAGCTAGCTAGCTACCTCCATTTTTGGGGGGAGAGGCTAATATTTAATGTACTTCCATAAAGGGAGGCTATGATGCAATTTTAAAACCTCTCATAAAGAATGGCACATTTCTTTTCATTAGAACCTCTTTAATTCCAAAGTCATCTTTCCCACACTTCCCTTTCTATATTTATAATTCCTACTATACTTAGGATTCCTAAATCTACCCTTTCACTGAATTTATCTGTCAACTTTGTAAAATGACCAGGTCCATGTTTTTAAAACAAAAGGGATTATTACCCAAAATGTTATTATTCAAAAATGACTTGTTTGATACTGTTGATAAAGATAATGTAGTTTCTAGTCCCTGGTTTGTACTATTAAATCAGGAAGATGAATAACCAGTTTAGAATGATTTTTTAAAATCTGTGAGGTCATGGTAGGACTACAGAAGACCTTGGGGACTTACTGTTTCCAGTCAATAAACACCAGAAGAATTAGTCATAAATACTGAACATTTCAGTCATTGTGATGGGTAAGTACGATTTTATAAAAGGGGTTCTTCTTAACACTCTTCCTATCAAAAAATATCAGTTATTTCTTTCTCTGCTTATATACGAAACAGACCTGTCTTTTCATGATTTTTTTTTCTTTTTTAAAGCATACCTTGCTTTCCCATCTCCTGCACATCGGCACTCAGTGGAGGCTACATTTCCCCAAAGTTCAGAGCAGGTTTTCCACCCCCTCCTGCATTGCTACCTGCCACACGGGCCTCTGGCGGCTCAGGGAGAGACACAGCCTGAAATGCACTGCCGGGCTTTGAACGCTCTCTGAATAGCTCTTGTCAGTCAGAAGCCTGCATTTCATGTTTCAGATTTTTCCCAGGGGGCTTTGATGTTAATCCATTTCACACTTCTAACACATCTGTTCTTCTTCAGGCTTTCTTATCTTTTCTGAGCATTCAAATATATATGTGGGGGGAAAAAACTGGGCTGTCATTGTGCAGTTTCTGAAAGGAGACTTAATGATGAAGCACACTGAACCTCACCACATTGATACTCATTTCTAACCACACAAGACACTGCATGCAAGTCCACTGTTTCCAGCGTTTACTAGTCCCCCCCACCCCACCATCCCCAATTAAGTTCAGATGGCCTGGATGCTGTAAATATTTTTAAAAATCAGATCTAAGTATCTGGTAAGAGTGTGCAAATACAGCTTATGTTTCTGCCAATGACTAGCCCAATGCAAGGTGCCAAGGAAATGCCAGGCCTTGTAAGAGCAATTCCAGTACTGGTAACATAGAGTCCCAACTGTTAATGAAGGACAGCAAATAAAACCTTAAAAAACATGTACAACATTAAAAAGTAGTTCAATATGACAATGCCATTAATTGCATAATACAACAAATGAATAAATGCATCAAATAATAATTGGTAATCAGTTGGATCTCCGACAACTTTGAAACAAAAAGTAAATACTAACTGGGCTATAGTGAGTCCAGAAGGCTTTGGTGGTAAGGAGATGTGGCAGAAGGTAGAATGGGAATTGTATTTAGCTAGGTATTAGGGATATTCTGGAAAACTTTATTAATCAATAACTAATTTTATCTAACATTGATTGAATGTATCTTCTTTGTTGGCAGACACATTGTTGCTGCTAAGATAAGTGTGCAGGCTTGGTTTTAGCCCTTAGCAGGTTTTTAATTTCTAAGAGCAATAAAGGAAGAGGAAAAATAAGAATTTTGAACTAATAATATGCATGATAGTCTATATATTACCAGGGCGAGATATTATAAAAATTAATACTAAGGTGCTTGTTCTTTTTTAATAACTCTTTCAATCCTGTTCTTTTGTTAAAAAATAACTACTCCTATCCTGATAAAATAAAAAGAACAGTTCTGCAAAATGCTACAAAGTGCCATATTAGATCTATTACATGAATTTAAATGGAGGCTATTGTCAATGTTATCTCTCTTTCTTCTCCTTTCACTGAATGAAACATGGAAAAATTTAATCTATAAACTGCTTTTCAGAACATTCTGCAGTTACTACAGAATTTCATCACTACGCATACATGCTACAATTAGCAATGTGCCTTATAGAACCTCCTGTCTGGGATTAAAAGTAACTAAAGTGAAATATTGAGTATTTAGTCTTCATAGGAATTTTGAATCAGAAGCTGAACAGCATTTTTTTTTCATATTGGCATAAAAGGCTAGCCCTTGACCAATGTGGAGAGATTATAAAGAGATATATTTTGATTTAACTTGTGAAAATTCTAAGTGTAGCTCTCCAATAGCAGAAATCCATTACAGAAAGAGAATGAACATCCATCAACATGCTGCAGTGAGAATTCCTACATGGATGAAAGCCTGTTTTAGAAACTTCTTAGAATTTCTTTGAATGCTATAATTCAGAAATTCTATGGTATAACCATATCATTTTATGCAAGATAAGGAAAAGATGAGAAAAACAGTGTCTGTCCTGAAATGGAGTCAGAATTAAATGTTTTGGGTGCCGGTGGCTATGTGGTTTGTGACATACTGGGTTATCATTCAGAGCCCTTCGCATATTATGGATAGATAGGTATGTGTGTAGGTAAGAAGATAGGTAAACAATTGATCGATAGATAGAATCTGCATCATAAATATATATATGTTGTTTTTCTTCTAAGTACACATTTACTTAGTAGTTTTGCTATTGAAATTATGTGGAACTGCAGGTAATATGCTGTCCAAGTCAGCTAACAAGGAGGGATAGAAACTAGAGATCAGACCCCACATATTCATTTATTTCTCTTTCCCTTATTAACCTGGCCTACTCTTGATAGTTGAAACTGCCTTCATTATTTCCTTCATAATAAATGACTGAAAACAAACAAAATGCAGATAAATTTTGATATAATTATGTCAAACATCTGGATACAACAAAATGTGACATGCAATTAGTTGCATAATGCAAGCAAAAAAAAAATGCATCTGACATAATAAGATTCTGGTTTACAATATTCCAAATCCTCATATGGTCTAATGTTAAAAGCTATAAATTTATAACTTTAGCTTTAAAATACAGCTAGTACTCATTTGCTTTTTCAGTTATGGTATTGAAATACTAAGGTATTCTTTTTGTGGCATTACTTTTCCATGGAGTTCAAGAATTCACTCCTTAGAGTATTCACTGTAACTTATGATGGTAACCTGTGATCTCTGAGCCAGTGAGGCTACCGTGTAAGACAGCTAATTTCAGCCTAACCTCTGACAGCTAATTGGTAAACAAAACAATGAGAAGGTTTAAAATATTAAATTAGATCTTGAATTACCTTCAACCCCATTAGCACATTGTATTGTTGAGCAGTGATTTCAGTAAATGAGAATTCTAAATAGAATGAAACACAAAAGACCAAAATAAAAAAAATACTAATCATACAGATTATCCAACACAGGCACTTAAATTACCACTCCTGTTTTATAGTTATTATCATACCTCTATAATCCATGTCCCTTTACAAGGCTATTCAAGCTATAACACATGACAGGCAGTGCATTGCTCTGCTATTTATAAGGTGCCTTGGGTCATGTTATATGGCATAAGACTAAAGGCAGAATGACTTAAACCACCCAAGAAGTGCAATAATCCCTAACAAATGCACAGCCTGGAGTGTCTTATTGCTGTTATGAAATGAAATTCATACATTAAACTAAGAAAAATTGTCAGACCCAAAGCATTTATTGGGAATAATAAACATGTCTGTCTATCCATTGATGCATTTTTCCAGCCTATAGGAATAAGAAGTGATTGTTCCAGCCCCACATATTATCTACTGTGTCTGAGATGCAAACTGCATCAATCTTGTTGGTTTCAGACTTCCCCAACCATTGCAAAAAAGACCCATTATACCAGCACATTTTAAGTAGGTGGGTTTCTTTCCTTGACATTCTCCTGATTTCTACTAGGTTTGATTTTAGTAATGACTCATGTGGGCTGAAGAAAACCATCAGGCCCAGCATGCAATCAAAATGCATTTGCAGAATGCAGTAAAAATAGACAAAATATGTAGTTAAAATGCCTGGTTGAATCACGGTAAACTGAGGGCAATGCTGTATAGAAATATGTCCAGCTTGAGGGAGGTATGGGGGAGAGAGGGACAATGCCTGAAGTTAGAGAGCTAGTTTTATTTGATACCTTTATTAATGACCTGAAAGAAGGAGAGAACCACACACTAATGAAAGCATGAAGCAGCACTAAATTGGAAGGTGTTGCAAGTATTAATGAGGACAGAAAAATAATACAAATCCAATTAAAGAGGTTAGAAATGTCAGCAAAAAAATAACCAACTTAAATTCAACTTGATAATGTATAGACAGATTTATCAGGCAGACAAATAACATCTAAGCAATGTCTTTGCTAAAGAAAAAAGCTATTAGAAAAGTATCCAAATTCATATATTCTCCAAATTAAATTTCACTTGTCACACCAAACTCCTAGTTTTACTGACTGTTCTCCTTCCTTTGCACAAACTTAATGTGACCACTCAGGTACTGTGACCACTTTTGGTAATCAGTGATTTATTTGGAGCCTTTATAGCAGTAGCTTATATTGCTCAGCGTCCTCAATGCCAAGTCTTATTCTGATGGTTAAGTCTCAATGTCAGTACTATATTAAATATTTCATAAGCTCTCATTCCTGGGCCATAATGTGTATATAAAAGAAAATAGACAGTAAGAATCACACAATATCCATACAGCTCCAGAAAACCCCATATGAAAATACATATGCACAAATCAAATAAATCAAGTTGGCTTGGCAAACAAAAACTGTGTGGATGTGAGTATGTGGGTGTGGTGTATACAAAGTAATTCATTTCGGGGTCACTTAAAAAACATGTTCTCCAAGGTGTGTATGGTATTTTATGGGATGCCCCCTCACATACAAACCCATACACAGGGAACAAGAAATATGCTTTTGAGGCTGTTCAGAACAAGTATTTGTGTGCAGTGAGGATCACACTTCCTCTTTAATATAAATCTAAACCTTCTTGCCCCACATAGAAAAGAGTATGAATACTCACCCATAAAACTGTGCTTGTTTTATAATCACTTTTGTGGGTCAATAGAACTTTATGATACCACCCACCAAGAACACAACGTGGGATAATTGATGACTTATGGAAAAGAAGCACATATTACTGGTGTATTGAACTTGGAAGTCATTGCCACAAATCCTGCATTTTATATATGAAGAAAAGCAGATCCTGAGTAGATAGGACTGAGGCTAAACATCTGGAACTCTGAGCACTTACTTAGCTCCACCTTCAATTAGTAAGACACAGTCCCAACCCCACTCAGCTCATGGACACTATCCAGAGGAGTGGGGTAATAGAAGGGTCACTCTGAGGCCTGGCTAGTATTTTCTTTTCTTTTTTTTTTTTAAGATTTAATTTTTATTTATACCATAGCTGGGGTACAGGCCAGAGGCAAGGGAGGGTGAGAGGATTCACCAGAGACAGAGTGGGGAGCAGAACAGGCAGACAGACTGAAAGCACTGCTGAGTGAAGCAGTGGGCATGACAGGAGACGTCTGCCAGGCCATGTGGGACTCTCCCTGGCCGAGCTGGGAATCGAACCCATGCTTCAGAGGCTGTGGACAGCTTCACAGTGTTGCGCTCAACCCACTGTACCACCAGGGAGGGCCAGATATTTTCCTTTCTGTTTCACGTGTGTGATTATAAACATCCCCAAGCAAAGCCAAGACCATTATTTTATTTTGCTTCCCAGTGATGAAAGTGCCAAGGATATGATACCATTATTGAAATGGAAGCCTAAAACGTCTAGCGACTTTCCCAGGGTCACAAGTTACAAAAAAAAAGAAAAAAATCCAGGTAAGACATTCAGAGTTTTTCTCATTTTCAAAGCAGTTTCCCTGATATATTTGTTCCTTGAAAATTAGATGCAGACTACACAGACAACTGATCTACTCACTTAAATCAAATCAGCTACATGTCTCCTAATCAATTGTCTTCTGTAAACAAACAATCATCCATTTTTGGATGCCGAATTAGCATCCAAAAATATTAATTGATTGAGTGCCCTATTTCACCAAGCAAGCTTGGCAAGTTCATCTGAAGGGTCAGATGAACAGAGTATGAATTAATGGTTATTTACTGAAGAACAGTCTTATTTGCCACCCCATAGAATTATATATTTTTTAACTCTGCTTCAGGCTCAGAAACAAATTGTCGGACGTCCACAGAAATGTTGTTGCAAAATGAATGGATTTGTCACCGAACAAGAAACACATAATCAGGCTGGTTGAAAGCACCCTAATTAAATCTCAGCCTTGGGTTGACACTAACACATGTGTTGAGCCACGTTTTCGGGGAGCTGAAGTCTCATTATATGGGTGGTCGGGACTATTGCTATTCTGCTGTTATAATTTTACCACATTTTTTGAAGTGTACTTCATGTTTCTTTTCTTTAACTTCATTCTTAGTAAATGAGATGGAATTGTAAGTACCTCATAGAAAAATTTAACATTCAAAAACTTTGAAATGCATTCAGTGATGCAATGTGGTGACTCTATTTAAAACAAAACCACATAGGCCAACTAATAACAAGAACAATAAAATTGGAATTCTAAAATTAAAACACAGGTTCACATTAAATGGATTAGTTTGTTATCTGGCAAAGCAGATTATATTTTTCTTCTATTATTTTTAGTCTCCAAATAATTAAAGACAATTCTCAGTGGTATAGTAGGTGTCATGAAGTTCACTATAGTCACCAGGGATAGAGCAGAGGCTGTGTGGCTGCATTGATCCTGATTTTCAAGTTTAAACTTAAATCTCCAGAAAATGGGCAGGCAGAGATATAGGACAATATTAAGTTCTGTTAGGAGAAGACAAAGTTAAGGCCACAGTACATCTGGAAAACACAGCAAATAAAGTTGAGGGTACAGAGTGCAGTGCAGAAAGCTGGAGATCAAAAGGCATCAAGGAGCAAGGAAGAACACATGTACATGAAAGCTGTGTGTCCCAAATCAGTGGACCTTAGGCAACAAGTATGATTGAAACCTTAATTCACATACACATGAAAACCTGTATCAGAGGATCAATTCATCAGGCATTCACAAACTGTTAGGGATGGATGGTGTGTTGGACAGTTCAAATTCCCTCCTCACCCTGTTTCCAGTAAAGGAAAACTTAACCCTAGCAGGGACTCCAATTCATCTATATCACTCTAAATTTTGGGTTAGTCCATTGTTGTTACCCTGTGTTAATGATGACACATTATAATTAATAGGTCAAATTTGCCTTATAAATAAAACTAAAGTTTTAGTTCAGTTTAAAGATGGAACAGAGGTCAACATATATGCTCCAAGATATAAATTGGATTTTCATAGTTTCTCAGTGAAATTTAGTCAATGAATAGAGGTTACCGAAGGATATGTTTATATGGAGAAAAAAACTCAGCTTACAGAACAACTAGATCAACACAAGGAAATGTTAGCAAAAATATTATTTAAAAAGCATAGATTATATCTGAAGGCAAAATTTCATTTGGCTTTAGATTAGTCAATATCACAGATTGCATATTGTACTTAATGGATGTGGATCATCTTTCAAAAGATACATGTTTGCCCTCCAGGTACATTGCTTCACTCATATTACATTAACTTTTTTCCTTTGCAAGTTAGAAAAAAGGAGGAGATAGGTTGTAAAATATGTAGTAAAATCTAGATTATAGCATGTAGTTGGAGTTCTGAGTTACCTTCAAAATAGAATTTCCTAAGTTCTATATCCACCTGAGAAATGGCTTCATGGCATTACAAAAGATTGCTAAATTTCATATGCTAATTACTAGTTCACAGAAGGAAAAAAAATAAAACAACAGCTACCTGAGATTCACAATGCAAACCTCTTAAACCCACCAGATTTACAGATTGCAAAGAAAGCATCTAATGTGGGCAAACTACCTTCTAAAAGTAAGGCGACACTTTGGTAAATGAATAAATGAGCAAAAGAAAAACTACAGTCTTATTTTATATAATATTAATCATTCTACTGCAAATTATTTGGTTTAACTAAGGATTAATTAAAACAATAATAAGAACAAGAAGGGTTACATAGTTTCAATTTCTTCAGCTTCATTGCTAAGAGACAGGAAAATACTCCTTTAGAGTTCTATTTGGTTGAGAGTAGGCTGCTTCCCCTGAGAACAGTGATTCCCATTGGGAAGTTCTTCACATTGGGTTAACTGACTCTGGATGAACAATACAAAACAGAGAGCATTCAGTAAGCGAACAAGATTCAGATGGCCTCAGTTCATGGTAGTGTTTAACTTCCCCAGGTACGTGTGGCCAAAAACTAAGTATGAACTCTCTTATTTCCCAAACATCTTACGATTTCCAAAAATCTTAGCAGACACAAATATCTATCTTCAAAGTTCTGTTAAATATTAACTGTAGTACACATTTTCTCCTGATATAAACTCATATCCCTCCTTTTTCAGTGAGAGGGGTCCTTTAAATGAAGCTAAGGTAATTGTTCCGTGGCAACCAGCAATCAAACAACATAGTCAATTCAACTGGTACCTTTCCTGGGTTGACTGATTGGCCAGCCCTACACAAGATGTCAGCTCTGTGTCTTTGTGCAAGATATCTATACTCTTCTCAGAGTCTGTGCCTCATTTGTAAAATGAAATTACCCCTTAATAATATTCCAACTCTGTTCTTCAGAGTTTCAGGGATCTTCTGGAGAAATAGCTAAACGAGACAAACAGAAAAGGCTAGAATGGACAATTTGCCCAATTCAGATTTGCTCTAATGGTAATCCTCTATGTATGGACTGCAGTTAAAACACAGGGATCCAAACACTCAAATGGTCATTCATGTCCCTCTTGCCTGCCATTATCGAGGTCTAAGAACAGAGGATTTGTGCAATATGTTCTCTATCTAAGATAGCTCCTAGATGAAGTTGATTAAAATATCAAATACAACAAAAAAAGGTACCACAGGAAATAGCAGAATGTCTCCAATCTTTAAAGAACAAGATCTCAGTCTCCGAAGTCAGATGACAAAGATTTTAGCAGCTCAGAGTAAAGAAAGAAGTAAGGAGTAAACAAAGAATGCAAGAATGGACAGGAAGACCTAGTCCAGAAAGGAAAGAATTCAAGTTTGTGGATAGATGCAGGATAAAACTGAATAGAAAGTGTGGAATGTGAAAGACAGGAATGCAAATGACCAATATGGAAACCACACAGCCTGCCCAAAAGTACAAATAGGAAGAAATGTCATCCAAAAATTTTCCAGCCAAACACTAGGGGCATTTAAGACGTAAACCAAGGAACAAACCTCATGGTCTTAAGGAAAATCTTGAGGAAATGAGACTGACTGAGTTTATTAGACCAGGCAAAAAACAGACAGAGGAAATTCATTCAGGAGAGTATGTGACAATATGGAGCAAGTTCAGTGTGTAAAATCAGGGAAAACAAACCATTGTTTATATCATTAAGATGATGCCATTTTACCGAAATCCATAGCATAAGACACATTGAAGTTTCTTTGGTTTCTTATTTACTGTCAATAGGTTTTATTTGTTTGTTTGTTTTTTCCATTCCATCTTATTCACAGCATTGGTTTTTGTATTACAGACTCTAAATTCTTCGGAATCTGATGATCAGTGGGTAACATGTCTGGTTAATACCTAATGTTTCCATTTTGCTTTTGTTCTCATTTTGTTACCATTATAGGCAAGTCATGTATTAACTCGTTTTATTTCCTGATATGTAAATAACTAAATTATAAAATCTGACCCATGTGAGCAGATTATGCGACCAATCTAAGGGAAAAAAAAAATGTTTGTTAAGTGGGTGATTGATGTACTGCTCTCCCTAAATGGTAAACATGATTTAGCTAGAGAGTGATAATTACCCAGAAAATCACTGGGGAAAATAAATATTGAGCTTGTTTTGGTTTTTGTTTGCTTTTTACCTTGGATCAAAGAACAGTGTGTCAATTTCATAAAGCAGCAGAGTCTAGTAATGGAATCTTGTGGTGGTGGTGATGGTGTGGTGTTGAAGAGGTAAAGGAAAGGAACAGATAAAAGTTTAAATTTGTATTTATTATTTAAAGATTCATTTATTTATGCATACAAGAACTGGGGTGCAGGCCAGAGGTGTGGAGGGTGAGAGAATTCACCAAAGACAGTATGGGGAGCAGAACAGGCTGATCTACTGAAATACATTGCTGAGGGAAGCAGCAGGCAAGTCAAGAGAGGTCTGCTGCACCATGTGGGTATCTCCCTGACCAGGGATCGAATTTGTGCTGCAGTAGCTGCGGATAGCTTCATAGGTTATATTTTAACCTCTTGCACCACCAGGGAGGCAAAAGTTTAAATTTTTAAATGTGCTTATCTATGAATTACATTGATCCTAGTGACACATCATGCAGATAAATAAGGGAAATTTCTCAGATGAAGGAGCTTTGTTTTATAGTGGTAAAATAATATTAGAGTTGGAAATCAATTAAAAATAAGGAAAATTTTGAACCATGGGTTTTATCAGGACTCTGAAAGTAGAGATAATAGTATAAATATTTTAACAATATCAAAATACTAAGTAATAATGAAGACAACATTAAGTTACCAAGTATTGTGGAATGTTTAGCTTTAGTGACACAGATTAAGTTATTTTCTTCATGATTGATTGGAAGAATCAAATGTTCAAAGGAATTAATTTGCTCAGATTTTGTGTTCTTAGCCACTTCAAAACATATACATCTCTTTCTGAAATGCAGTGTCAGAAAGGAATTGGACAGATATGGTTGAATTCATAAAGTAGATCTCTCTCTCTCTCTCTTCTTCTCTCTCCCTATCCCCCTAACTCCCCTCCACCCTGGGTGAGTGGAGAATAAGTTACTGCTTAGTCTGACATGCTCTGACAATGTCAGACAGATAGGAATGATTGGAGAAGTCAGCAGACTTCAGCACTTGGGGAAAGGAGTTGATAAGAAAAGGCAGACTTCTTTTCAAAAGTCCCCTTGTTCTAGAGGGAAATGTAGGGGCAGAAAAGGAAACCAGAGAGAATCTAACCACAGAGTAAGGGATTTAGAAAAGATAGAAACTAAAATCCAAAGGCCACGTTGTTTGGTGATAGAAAGGAGGTCAGGTTGAAATGCTATGAGTCAGACCCCGGGGTCCCCATGTGACACTGGACACTGGGTCTTTTGGCTCAAAGCCTGCAGTGGCAGCTATTGATCTGTTGGTCTCATCAGTGTTCTGAGAATGACTGGTCTCCTGGTCCCAATTTTCTACTTTATCCCTGTAGTTACAACTTGCACAACCATGTTACATGACCCCACCTTTTGGTCATTGTTCAGTGTTCCATACGTGGACAGACAACTAGACTTCAACTAATCTTTATAACAGAAAAAGGTTAGCAAAAGGACAGGCAATAGGTACTCTAGAGACACGTATTCATATCTTGAGGATAACATGCCCTTTACGCAAACAGAATTTTTTCTGAACCTGTTTTACCCAGCTCATAGTTGAGATTCTCAAAGAAGATTTTCACCTCTCATCTCTATCCTAAGCCAGCTACTGAGCCAGCCCTGATGAGGTAGGACATTAAGTCAGTGTCAGATCTGTGCTTCCCCTGCCCTCCAAACTACTGGAACTTAGACCACAGTTGTTATCCATTTCGACCTAGCACTGAGGTTCCAGTCAAATGCAGATCACCATCTTTTTTTCTTCTCCAACACCAGCAATGGACCTCCATCCCATCAATCCACCTGCCTTTCCTAGTCCTGATCCCATAAGCTCCCTCTTGACTCAGCCTATAATTGTACTTCTGCTACTACAAAATTCTGAACAATTATTTTGTCAATTATTTTGTTTCCTAGCACTACGTTGAGCGAAGAATTAGGCATTGAAATCAAATTTTTTATTTAAGTGTCACCTTTGCTCTTCTTAGAAATTTCTCCTTCTTTGAATAGAGAATAGCCCTCTGGAAACAGGATCTTCCATCCAAGGAATAAGGTCCTGTTGATTACTAAACAACATCCTTCTTGTTTGAATCCTGCCCACCAACCTCAAGACCAGTCTCTGACTCTTATTTGAATCTTTTTTTTTTATTCAAAGATTTCTTTATTTATTTATACAAGCACTGGGTACAGTCAGAAGCGCGGGAGGGTGAGAGAATTCACCAGAGCCAGGGCAGGGAACAGAGCAGGCAGAAGGACCGAAGCACACTGCTGAGGGGAGCAGAGGGTGGCAGGAGAGGTCTGTCGCGCCATGTAGGACACTCTCTGGGGGCCTGGGATAGAACCGGAACTGCAGAGGCTGCGGGCAACTTTGTAGCCCAGCGTTCAACCGCTGCGCCACCAGGGGAGGCCCTCTTATTTGAATCTTTTTTTTTGTTTTGTGGGACCCTCACCAGGTCCAAGGACCAAAACAGGCGCTGCAGAGGCTGCAGGCAACCTCCCAGCCCAGCACTCAACTGCTGTGCCACCAGGGAAGGCCCTTATTTGAATTTTAACAAACCTTTTAAAGGAATTAATCCCCTTAAAGTGCCAGCACCCCATCTTCCTAATCCACTCATCTATCTTTGGGGATTCTATAACATGGCTATTGAAAACAGTGCATCAGTGAACATAGGAGAGCATGTTTTTCCCTTCAAATTAGTGATTTTGTATTTTTTGTGTAGATACCTAACAGTAGAATTACTAGATCAGTGGCAGATCCATTTTTAATATTTTGAAAAATCTCCATATGTTTTCCATAAGGGCTGGGCAAGTCTTTATTCCCAGCAACAGTGTTAGAGGGGTGGCCTTTCTCCACATCCTCACCAACACTTGTTGTTTCTGATCTTTTTGATATGGGCCATTCACACAATTGTGAGGTGTTGTCTCACTGTGGCTTTGATTTGCACTCCCCTAACAATAAGTGATGAGCATGTTTTCTTCTGCCTGTTGTCCATCTGTTCATCTTCTTTGGACAAGTGCCTGTTTATCTCTTTTGCCCATTTTTTATTGTTTATTTTTGGTTGAGCTCTATGAGATAACATGGATGGAACTGGAGGGGGTTATGCTAAATGAAATAAATCAAAAGGAGAAAGATAAACACAGAATGATGTCACTTATGGGAATATCAAGAAACAAAACAAAGGTTTAGATAAAGTGACAAACCCCAGAAATCTGACTGAGAACTGAGGCTACCAGAGGGGAAGGGGAGAGAAAAATTAGGGAGCACAAGGACCCTGGTGGTGAGGTACAGTGTTTTGATGGTGGATATATTGTGGTAACAACACCTGAAGAGAGATCCTGTACTTCTTCATATGCAACAGTACCTTTAATGCTCCCCTCTAATTACTGTGACTGTGGTTAAAGAACAAAAGATTCTGCCACTGAGAAAAGTGGAGGGCTATGAGATGTGCTGTTGTGAGAATCTTGCACAGTTACAATTTGTATGCACCTGCTTTTGGAGATCTAACGGTCTAATTTAGAGACAACCAAAACTGAAATGATAGGACTTCTTTCATTTAGAAACCTGCCAGTCCAGATCCCATTTCAAGTATGTGAGACTGGAAATACTTGAAGAGTTTGTAGAAATTGCATTAATGGTGAGGATTCCATTCTTAAAAGCCAGACTGAATGTTACTGCTATAAGAAAGAGATTCCTTTATAGATGAGAAACAGGGAGCTAAAGGATAACTATTTTCCCAGCATCACCAACCAGTGTGACTTGACAAAGCTTTGCATTTTCTGTAAATCCCCCCCTCCCACCCCACTGCCTCCCCATTCCCCTACCCCATGCTCTTTTGGAGAACAAAACAAAACATAAAACTTCAAGGCAGAAACTTGAAAAAGGATACAACTTGAATTGTTTGAGAGTATGAACAAAAGAATATTATTTGAGTCTATATGGCTTTGTCAATGTTAATCAATCAGTTGTGCCAGATAATTCTCATTCAAATAGAAGAGACCAGCATGTGACTTACTTAGCAGCCTGTCATTTCTACTAAACCCCCCAGACTGTAATGGTGAGTCCTACCTGATGGCGGCAGCAAGTATTTGGAAGCTCACGGGCCCTGGAGCTGGGTGAAATGTGGTGCTGGGTGATTGGGAACGGAGGCCAGATCCATTCGGCATGGAACCAATTAGTTCTTACCCTCACACTTTCTCATCTGCAAATGGCTTTTTTCCCTTTTCTCCAGCTGTTATCTGTTTTTCAGCTTGCAGTTTCTCTAATGAGGTATGTGGTACTTAATCTTTCAAAGTAATGAATGAGTCCATCTCTCTATAAAGGTGGTTCCTGTCCTGGGAGCACTGTGGCAGCTCGTCAGGATCCCAGGCTATTGTTCTTCAGGATTCTATGAGGCCGGCTTCCATGAATGTCTGACATTGAGATTACATTGTCTCACAGAGATGAGGCATCCTGGGAATGGCAAGACTGAAGACAAACACCTCACTCCAATGAGCATAATGGTTTAAATAATACTTTAGATTCTCAAGAGAAGTAAAATTCACAAGTAGGCCATTCTACAAATTAGATTTGTCACGAAGATAAAATAATTTTTTGAGTTCCTAAAAAATCTACCAGTAGAGGCAGGAAGCACAGAACAGGATCTCTATGATCCAAGCAGACGGTAAAGGAGAGGTCCTGGAGCCTCCGTGGCTTTCTCCAGTTTTTATTGAGCTTTTAGCAGGTACATGGCAGGCAAGGGTGTCCCCTTTGAATCTTTACTCTTTCTGGGCTCTCTGGCATTCTCTTGTGGTCTCTGCTTCCTTCTTCTCTTCTGCTGCTCTTATTCTTATCGCCCCCTTCTCTGCTGGCATCCCCATGACGCTGCCCTTAGAAGCCCAGTCTCAGCCCAGGTGTGCTCACCTACGCATGCCCACACCCCACTCCAGGCGCCCGCTCTCCAGCGTGCATGCAGGACCGCAGGGATCCATCATTAATGCTAAAGGCGGAAGGGTGGAAAAAGCTGATTTTTCAATTACCCTACACTACCTATGCAATGTATATATACTAACGTAACACAGCATACTATAACCACTTACTACAACGACAGTTTAACTATAAACAAAAATTTGATGAAATAATAATTTTGACTCCTCAGTTGCACCAGGCACATTTCATATACACAGGAACCATCCCTGGTTAATTTTCATTAGTGTAAGGCATCATGATATAAAACAATTTCCTTTATTTCTCAAAGTTCTACTGAACAATGCTGTTCTAGCTGAATACACAAGTGAAGTCAGTATTCTTAATGACTACCTTGGTAATTACATCAAGCAATATTAGATCAATAATAGGCAGTTGATGCATTCTGTTTAAACCAGAGGGAGAAATACAGCATTATTCACCAACCATGGACCATTCAAAAATCATACCCTTTTGTCCATGATATTCATCAGACTATATAAGTTACTATACAAGACAGGCATAAGAAATTGCCCGCTCCTCAGTTCCACTCACAGAGCAAGTGTTAGTAAATTTGTTCAAGTCATGTATCACATGATTCGATCTTCAAGTTTACCTGAATTACAATAACCTGACCAGAGTTTAATTATAAAATGAAAATGGAGTTTTGAAATTTGGCTCCAATAAATCTGTGTAAGGGCAGGATGGGCCAGAGCAGGATTTCTGTGATCCGAGCAGATGGGGTAAAGGAAGTGAGAGTCCTGAAGTCCTCAGTGGTTTTGCAAGCTTTTATTGGAATTTGCTGGGTACATGGCAGGTAGGGGTACTGGGGAGCTGGCAGGCCTGCCAGCCTCCCAGCCCCAGCAAGTCTTCACTTTTACTAGGCTTTCCGGCCTTCTGTAGCATTCTCTCTGCTTCTCTGCTCTTGTTTCTCCTCCCTTGTGGTTCTGCTCTCTACTCTTCTCATGGTTCTTCTATTGGTTCTGCTCTCTCATTCATTCTGCTTCTCTGTTTCTGCTGGCATCCCTGTGACGCTGTCCTTATAAGCACAGTCTTAGCCCAGGTGAATCCCATCTACATACGCCCACACCCTACTCCAGGTGCCCTCCATCAGGCATGCATGCAGGACCACAGGGTTCCGTCATCCGTCCTAATGGTGGGAGGGCAGAAAAGCCTGATACTTTTACCTTACCCTACAATCTGACTCCAATATCCCTCTAAGATATTCTTTTCCACCTTATGGTTTGAGAATACATGCTGTAGCGTCAAAGACAAATAACTTCTTGGTGTTTCTTACTCATTTCTCAGAGTCCTGGTTTGAATCTTGACTTAGCCACCTACACCTGTGTTATCCTGGGCTAGTCATTTTCCCAGAAACACCCAGGGGTTGTCTCCTCCCATACCATAAGCCAAGTTGCACTGTGCCATTTGCCTTTGAATGAATCCAGAGCAGATTTTGATTTTGATTTTTACTTTGTATTGATTAGTCTTTTTCCTGGTCTCTTATTTAGGTTTTCTAAATTCCTGCTATGAGTGAGACCATCCAGTATTTTTCTTTTTCTTTCTGACTTGTTTCACTCACATGATCCCTTCTAGCTCCATCCATGTTGCTGCAAACTGCATGTGTTTATCGTTTTTGATTGCTGAGTAATATTCCATTGTGTATTGTATGGGGAATATAACCAAAACAAAAACACATACATTGTGCAAAGATGAAAAAAGATGTAAGAATTATATAAAATATTTAAATAAAAAAAAAAAAGATTGCAACCAAGTCTCAATGTTATCACCACTACAGCCTGAGTTTTGTCCCCGGTCCAGGAGCTAACTCACATGGCACAGAAGAGCTCTCCTGTCTCGCCTGCTGCTCCCCTTAGCAGTATATTTCAGTGAATCTGCCTGTTCTGCTCCCCATTCTGTCTCTGGTGAATCCTCTCACCCCCCCCCAACCTCTGGCCTACACCCCAGTTCTTTCACGCAAAAATAAAAAAAAAGATTTCAATAAAAAAATAAAAGAGTAAATGGATTGATTGCTAGATTAATTAGCTTTTATCATTCCAGGCATAAAAAAAAAAAAAAAGGTGCCAGGGAGCACATGATCATCAGATATTCAACAAGATTTGAGATCTTTCCCAAGGGAGATAAATGGGACCCCTCTTAGGAGGGAACCAAAATTGTCTATCTCATACTCCTTTGATACTCACACATGGATCATCACTGCTACACCTATTATAGTAACCTATAGAAATGTTTAAAATACTCTAGTCGGCATAACTTGTTGATTAAGAATTTGTAACTAAAGGCAAGGCCTGCTTGATCGTGGTACTTTCCCCCTACAGTTACATATAGACACCTCCCATTGACATGTTTTCCCCTATATGCCCATTTTATACATCATTCCCTTTGTACTTTTATATTTTATTCCAGGAAATCCCTTCTATATATATTCTAACTGCATCCCCTATACCCCCTTGCTACCAGGCTCAAAAAATATACTTTGATTTTTTTTCCCCTCTCCTCTTTAGTAGAAAATATTTCAAGAATTTTCATTTATCTACTTGATCTTAATGATTAACCACATAAAATGACCATCCTATGCTGTATTTAGGAATATATGCATATGTATTTTTTACCAGCAAGATTGAAAAAAAGTCCAAGCCTTTCTTCATTATTCAGACTGTAGAAGGGATATTGTAAATAGGAGGAAATCTGACATATTTTCATCTTCAATGGTGAAACCATATTGCAGACTTTTGAAGATGGGGTAGGTGCACCAAACATGAACACACATCTTCACAAAAGGAAAGGAAGCCAATACCCTAGGAGTTAAACATCCCCAGCCCATTACAGGTTTTGCAACCGTCTGGCTGCATTTTGAAACCTTGTATTTATGAGCTTGCTCTCAGCTTTCCAGCTGTTCTAGGCAATGGCCTAAAAGGAAGCTGATAGCTTCAGGTGGGGAATGAGAAGCAGATGGGGATGGTCACTTAAGGCATGGGGTCCTGTTATCATTGCCATGCACTTGATTCCTTAATTATTAAGGAATGAGGGTAGAGAAATTAAGGGAATGTAATGAGTATTTTCAAATAGACTGTGTTTTTGTAAAGTGCCCATGAGGAAGCACCTGTTCTGGTTATACTTTTTACAGCAAGATTTCCTTGGTGTTTCTGTATGTTTACTTTTTCTTGTGTTAAATTATTTCTAGGAAACACTTTTATCTTTGATCATTTAATCCTGCTAACAAAGGTCATATTTATTTTCCAAGAGGCAAACTATCCAGCAGAAGCAGCACTTGATGACTATATAGCATTGTAGGTTAGTCAACAATAAGAGTGACATCTATGTCATTTGAGGAAAATTATCTGCAATTTCTTAGCTTTCTTTCTAATTGTAAGGTAGAGATAAATATCAAGGCAAGTTGCGTATCCAAACTCACACCCAAGAACAGAGTAGATTAGGTGAGATGATTGAAGCATTATTTAATGGAATAGAAATTATAGTTGGGTTCTCCTTGTGAGTCAGCTGATGAGAAAAGTTATAAACAGAACCATAGCAACAAAGACAAATATCTGGTCACTAAATTTAGACTTACATGCCCATCAGTCATCTCCTCCATGCTTGCTGTAAATGTGGTACAATTGGCAGAATGACTTCTCTGCAGAATCTGTCTTCCTGCAAGAGAAAAAAATATATTTTATAAAGCAAGTATAAAGAGCTCATTGTGAGAACGTATAAAGATGCCGGCTGCATCCTTTTTGAGATCATGGAAACATGAAAGTGGAACTAGGTTTGGACCCCACCTTTTCCCTCAGATAACTGTTCAACCCCCCAAAATTGTTCTAACTGCAAGCATGTTATTTTTAATGAGATTTTTACCAGCGTTTTCTTGTTACTTCTAATGGGTTTCTTTCCAAGGCCAGTTTAGTGGTAACAAAAGTTACCTGATTGAGCTTTTTTATCTTAAAAGCTCTTTGTCTCTTCTTCAAGCCTGAGTGATAACCTTGTCAGGTAGAGTACTCTTGGCTGGAAATCTTCCTTTTAACACTTTAAATATATCACACCATATTTTTATGACCTGCCAGGTTTATGCTGAGAAATCTGCTGATAGTTTTATTAGGTTTACCATGTATGTAGTTCATTTTTTCTAGGTGTTTTTAGAGACTCTCCTTAACTTGTGTGATTTTAATTGTAATGTATTTTGGTAGAGGTCTCTTATTTGGAACTTTTTGAGCTTCCTTCATCTAGATTTCTTCTTCCTTCCTCAGGTAAAGGAAATGCTAGCCATTATTTCTTCAAATAAGGTTTCTGCTGTTTCTCATTTCTTCTTCTGGAACTCCTATAATACAAATGTTATTCCTTTTGATGGTATTTCTTAAGTTTCTTCAGCTATCATTTTAATTTTTTTCCTTTCTGTTGTTCTGTTTAGATACTTTCCATGTTGCTTCATCTCATCTGCTGTTTAGTCCCTTTATTGTGTTTTTTTTTTTAGCTCAGTTATGATGTTCTTTAGCTTATGTTAATAATTTCTTTTTGGAAATTTTCTAATATTTACACTCTATTGTATTTCTCATTTTTGTTCATCCATTACCCTCCTACGTTCAGTAAATATCTTTCTGATTGTTGCTTTGAAATATCTTTCAGATAGTTTCCTTATTTCTGTTCATAGAATTCTTTCTTTTGTGTTTTCCCATCTGTAGGGTAAGGTAAAAGGGCTTTTCTGCCCTCCTGCCATTAGGATAGATGAGGGAACCCTGTGGTCCTGAATGCATGCCTGATGGCGGGCACCTGAAGTGGGTACACCTGGGCTGAGAGACTGAGTTTATAAGGGCGGCATGGGGATGCCAGTAGAAGCCAAGAACGAACAGAAGCCAAGAGAAGAAGAGAAGCAGGGAGAACACCAGAGAGAGTCCAGATAGAGTGAGGATTTGCTGGGGGCTGGAAGGACTGCCACCATCCTGGCCCCCCAGCACCCCTGCCTGCCATATGCCTGGTAAACCTAAATAAAAGACCTGCAAAAACCACTGAGGACTCTGACTCCTCCTTTACCAGGTCTGCCTGATCAGAAAACCTACTCTGTGGTCTTCCTGCCCCTACACCATCATTTGTAGAATAATCCAAATTTTGGTCAATACATTGAGTTTATATTTATGCATTAGGCTGCACATCTATCCCTCTCATTTTGATGTATAGAGTTTAGGTTAGGAAAGAAGGTTGCATGGTCTTGGTCTGTGCTGTCAGTGGTACCAGGATGAAAGAGACTGCAATGACTGAGGCATTGACAGCTGGAGTGACAGATGAGAGGTGGCAGCCTGAGAGGCCTACTAACAGGGTCAGAGTCAGGGCAGCAGAAAACCTGAGCATGAGCTGCTCTGTGAGTCACAGTTACAAGCTGACCTGAGAACTGAAACTGAGATCCACCTCAGCCCTGAGAGCTGCAGGTGCAAGCCAAGGGAGCATGTACAGATGTGAATTTCCCTGGAGTCCTGGGCAGAAGCTGCAAGTGGGATCCATGATGAGGGGTTTTTATACTAAATTTCAAAGTTACTATGAAAAATACTCAATCCATTAAACTCCTTTATTATAACAATTTTGAAAGTGGAGGCAATGAGTAAAAAGTAACTTACCTATGCCTAACATATATTGCATACCTGCCAATAACCTACAGGCTTTATAGAAAAGGATGTATAACTGTAGTACATAGATCACATCCACCTGTTTTGTGTTTTTGTAAATAAAGTTTTATTGAAACAGTTATATCCATCCATTATGTATTCTCTAAGGTGGACTTTACACTACAGGAACAGAACTGATTCAAGAATTAAGAACAAATGATCTGCAAAGCCTAAGATATGTACCATTTAGCTCTTTTTTTTTTTTTAAAGATTTATTTATTTATTTATACAAGCACTGGGTACAGTTAGAAGCGTGGGAGGGTGAGAGAATTCACCAGGGTCAGGGCGGGGAACAGAGGGACCGAGGTACACTGCTGAGGGGGGCAGGGGCACGGCAGGGGAGGTCTGCGCACCATGTGGGTCCCTCACTGGCAGCCTCGCAGCCCAGCGCTCAGCCGCTGCGCCACCGGGGAGGCCCCATTTAGCTCTTTTCAAACAAAGTTTTACTACACCTGATGTATTTGGCAGCATGTACCAGAAGTAGCAACTAACCATGGATTAGCCAATTTTAAGGTAGATAAATGCAGGAAGGAGTACTTTGTGATGTATGCTCTATCTTCTTTGTTTTAATCACTTTTTACTCAAAAACCATTAATCTTTCCTAGCAACTCTTATACATTAATATCAAAAAGGGCAAAAACAGCACAGGTGGAGAATATAAAACAGTTCTGATGATGACTTGTTCAAATAAGAAAATGTTTGGACACATTCCAGGTGTGAAGTGACTTACACTGATAAAAGTTTATCTTGTCAAATAATGCACACTTGATTATAAACTTCTAAATCTGGTTACATTTTTATGATGTTAAATGCCTTCTGTAATTTTGTTTTTCTCATGGTGACCACCAATGCAGTGTAACTGATAATTGTATGTGCCTTCTGTGGACAAGGTTCTATTTCTTGGGGTGAGACAATCTTTCAAAATGAGTTTCCAGCCAACCACCTCTTGTTTGGCACTCAGAAAAGTCTTAGGCTCTCCAGGGGGTAAATGAATATGTAATTGTATAATTAGGTTATTGCTGCTCCTGATTCTCCTGTAATATCGTCTGACTGTGCCACAGGACAAGGTCACTGAACAGTGATAGACTAAATATGGAAATAGGCTGATTGGAGAAGCTGACAAAAATGACCTGCTGTGGATTATTTTATGTGGGCATAAAGCCTCCCGAGATCACCTCCTAAATTAGATTCCCCTGTAGTTACACTCAACCTTTTCCTAATGTGGCTTTTCCTCCTCTTCCTCATTTTGAGAGAGCATGGGAAACCACCCAGGTAATTTTATTTGAAAGATATAAGAAAGCTTTCCAGCCCAGAAGAAAATATATCTTACAATCTACTCCAGAAACAAAACTCCACTATGAGTGCACAGTCCCTTAGCACTAAGGAGCCAGGTCAGGAGTAGAATTCAGTGAGAGGTGATCAGGCTTGGGACACACCTCACTACACCCTGTCTTCCCCTAAATTAGCTCTTTTTTGACTCATCGTTTCCCCACATGTAAAACTGAAATATGTATAATAATTATCTTGAAGACTCTTTTAAGGATCAAATTAGATAATGCATGTGAACGGTTCATTATAAATTATGAAGTTCTAATTAAGGCATTGTTTCTCTAACTGCCCCATTTCAAGTCCCAGCTGCCTCATGGAGGTGGGCATCATTCTCACTCTGGCTGTATAATTTTATTAGATCATTTTCCTTTTGACAGTGAAGGACAGGGCAGTGAGCAATGGCCCTCTAAAGGTAGGAAAGAAAACAAAGAGACAAAATTGAAAAAGGGAGAAGATTTGCAATGGAAAAATAAAAAAGTGATATTTTTCTATCTTGAGATAAAATATAAAGACAGGTCTGGGCAGTAGGAAGAGAAGGTAGTCATAGACTAGTGTGTTCACAGATATTGTCTACAAACTTTAACTAGTTCAACATTTCACCATCAGGAAGTCCTGATCCTATTTTGTTGTAGACAAGCAAAGAAGATTGAATTTAATTTGTTGCAATATTTTTAACCAAATGGGAAGATTTCAGTTTAAAAAATAATCATTTCCTAGGGACTGAATGAGCCCCAGGAATATAACTCTGCCCTTGCATAAATCAAAAAGTGAAAAGAATAGAAGGGCAGTCTTGCCAAATGCTTATAAATCAAATGTGCCCCCAAATAAGCTTCACTCCCAATAAAGGCATGCAAATAGCTCAGGAAAGAGGCATGCAAATCATTCTGCATGTAAATCACAGTAAGTGGGTGCTAATAAATTTCAGCTTGACTGAAATGGCAAAATTTCAGAGGAATTAGTGGAAGGTGGGAATATTTAGAAAGCAGATGGAATACCGTTAATCATTTGATCAAGTACAACTGGACCATATAAATTATGTTAACACATTTTCTGTCATTTCTAGTATTATCAGGAAATCATTCCCATACTAGGTCCATTTTCTAGATCTAAATTAAACTTTATTTTACATGAATTCTTTGCATATTAGGAAACTTCCCTCTCTTCCTACAGAATCTCTAATTTGGAATTAAGTCAGTTCTGCAGGTTTCTGTAGCTAGTATTGTCTTCCTGGTTCTTCTTTCTGAACTTATTAATTCTTTTCTTTTCTTTTTTTAAGATTTATTTATTTATACAACAACTGGGGCACAGGCCAGAGGCACAGGAGAGTGAGAGAATTCACCAGAGACAGAGCAGGGAGCAGAAGAGGCAGACGGACAGGTGCTGAAGGGAGCAGCAGGAAAGACAGGAGAGATCTGCCACACCATGTGGGTATCTCCCTTGCCAGCTGGGAATCGAACCAGTGCTACAGAGGCTGCACGGACAGCTTCACAGCGCTATGCTCAACCCGCTGTGCCACCGGGGAGGCCTTTATTAAGGCTTAATGCTGCCATTCTCAGAAAATGAAAAAAAGTCCATCCTGCCCCAACTCCCTCAACATTTAATCTTCTACATTCCTTTCGTAACTGACCAGAAAGCCAAACTCTGGACAAACTTCCGTGAAAGACATAAGAAGTGTCTTTGCAGGGCCTCCCCTGGTGGCACAGGTGCTTGAGCGCAGCACTGTGAAGCTGTCCACAGCCTCTGCAGCACCGGTTTGATCCCGGCCCGCCGGAGAGGGTCCCATATGGCACAGCAGACCTCTCCTGTCTCATCCACTGCTCCCCTCAACAGTGTACTTCGTCAGTCTGCCTGTTCTGTTCCCCGCTCTGTCTCTGGTGAATCCTCTCACCCTCCCGCATCTGGCCTGTTTACCAGTTCTTGTATAAATAAATAAATAAATCTTAAAAAAAAAAAGAAGTGTCTTTGCAATGAGGAGTTTATTCAAGATGGTCTTCAAGGGGTTGGATAGGTGCCCCCTGAATGGTGGGGTGCCTGTAAGGGGAAAAAAGAATGTGAAGGAAGTTTGGAGAATCATATTTCCAGATCCAAGGAGGAGCCAGGCAGTCTGGGTGACATGCATCAAGGTATCTGACTTTCCCAGGAGGGTATTTTTTCAGTAACCAGCAGATGTTTCTGATGCCACTATCAATCTCAGAGGGGCACAGAGAATTATTAAGGATATAACACAACGAATTTTCCAAGTTTTCTATGAGCAAATTAACCATTAATCACAAGGAGGGTTAGAGGAAAGAGAGAACAGAAGGTGGTTAGAGCTTAATTCAGCTTACTTTTAATTTTTAGTCTGAAGGAGGTTTTATTGCAAAATGGAGGGAAACAGCTACACATTCAAAGTTAAAATACAATTACGATTTAACTGAGTAGTTATATGATGCATTTTTAGATACATTTAAGGGTGCCTTAAAGACAAAACTGCCTTTTGGTTAGGTTTTGTTTTCACTTTAGTAGCATTTCTGTGCCTGTCCCTATCTAAACGGCTGCTGATATCTTCATTCTTTTAATATTCTAGGGAATAATAACATACGACATGCTCATTGGTATTTGACATGAAGAGCTGTGGAAAAGAGAACTGTATTCCAAAAGGTTTTAATGGTGATTGATTTATATTAGCTTTGAATCACACTTGAGTTTATCTTTTAAACATGCTGCTTGTAGTTAGAACACATTTCTGGGGGTTGAATGGTTACCTGAGGGAAAAGGTGGCTTTGCAACCATCTTTGATCACCAGAGCCATCCACTAAATACTACAAATGAGCTTTATTGGCTCAGATCCAGGCAGACTGAACTGCTTAATCTGCTATTAAACTGAAGCTGGAAGCAGTGATTTGAAAAATAAGAAACTTTCTTTGTCACTGGATTAAAAAAGTTGGAGGCTCGTATACAAACAATCACCACCTCCTTGCGGGAATGCACAAGGTCCATAATATCCCTCCAAAGGAAAATGGCTGCGGAAATGCTTGTCAGATTGCATTTTGCATAGCTATTAAACTGCCCAAAGATATGCAACTCACTTTATTCTGCAGGACCTAGCAGAAGAGAGAACATCTGGATATGTTCTACTCCTACTGTGGAAAAGTCTTTATTTGAGGACAATGAAATTTCAGAAGGTTTGATGTGGAACCTCCTCTGAAGCCTCCACTACCTCCTGCCTGGACCTATGAAAATACAATAGATGCCCCACTGAGGCTCCCTCCAGCATCTGAGACTGAGGGTATGAGAACAAATTGAATCCATTTCCTATGACAGAACGTCTGTCCTTTTCAAACAGCACACACTAAGATAAACAATGGCTCTTCTGATGTTCTGCCATCACACACAAATATGTACATGCATGCAACCAAATCAATCATATGTGCTGAATGTCTGTGACTCTATAACAGAAGGTGTGGAAGAGTAAAGAATCCAAAATATCTGGAAAATCTCTGGACTTTGGGTCTAGAGATTTGGTTTTGGAAGATTAAAGAGGACAAGAAACAATCATGTGTTCAAGGCTGGAACATTTGAGCAAAATGTTAGGACCAGGAAAGTACAAAGTGAGTGAGTAATATAAAGGATGAAATTAACAGCTTGGGAAACTGAGCGGTGGTAAGGGAAAAGACACGGAGGAGTCTCATTAAAGAGGTTCCCTCCCTGGTGGCGCAGCAGGTTGTGCACAGCGCTGTGAAGCTGTCTGCAGCCTCTGCTGTGCAGGTTCCATCCTGGCCGGCTGGCAAGAATCCCACAAGGCACGCGGATCTCTCCTGTGGTGCCTGCTACTCCCCTCAGCAGTGTACTTCTATCTTCTGCCTGTTCTGCTCCACACTCTGTCTCTGGTGAATTCTCTCACCCTCCCATACCTCTGGCCTGTACCCCAGCTCTTGTATAAAAATAAATAGATCTTTAAAAAAAAAAAAAGTGGTTCCAAATGACCATTCCTTCATAAGCAATTGGAAGTCACAGTCATTTTTAGATAGAGTAAGACTATGTTATACTCTTTCTGTGGTCAGGTGGTAGTAGAACATGGACAAATCTAAAAATTTGGTGAGATGAAAAATAAACATACTCTCCTTAGACTGGATAGCACATCTACTGGTGCCGAGGGCTTAGGACTCTAATTGAGTCATAGTCCTCCTGATGTGGCTTAAGACAATTCCCTATCAGTTTGAAAATTCTATCCTTATTGACTTTTATTTTCTAAACGAGGGTTATACTAGTATGTTATACCACATTTCTTTTGAGTTTCTCATTTATAATGTATGTGAGAAAATTAATTGATTTTCTATTTGACACCACGAAGATGAAGTACTAGAGAGGTTTTAATGAGTAGAGTTAGCTATGAAATATGAAATACAGGGCATCCCCTAGTGGCACAGGCAGTTGAGCGCAGCTCTGTGAAGCTGTCCACAGCCTCTGCAGCGCCGGTTCGATCCCGGCCGGCCAGCAAGGATCCCACATGGTGCGGTAGACCTCTCCTGTCGTGCTTACTGCTCCCCTCAGCAGTGTATTTCATCGTTCTGCCTGTTCTGTTCCTTGCTCTGTCTCTGGTGTATCCTCTCACCCTCCACGAATCTGGCCTGTACCCCAGTTCTTGTATAAATAAATAAATAAATCTTTAAAAAAAAAGAAATATGAAATACATTATAGATCATTAAAAAACATTAAATAGGTTGTGTAAATAAAATATTCTTTAAGAGTTAAGGAATGTGTGACATGACTTGACAAGCTTTAAGTTAGTAGGGAGAATGGAAGCCACTCTGGTCAGAGAGAGCAGGTCCAAGATGACAGATTAGCCAGCAGATAACTTTACATGAAGGCCAATTTATAGTAGGCACAGAAGAGGAGGGGAGAAAATCAGCTTTGTCTCCCAGGACCATATCTGCCCAGGTTGATAAATCTCCTTTGTATTCAAACCTACCTGTTTTAATCATCCAGATTCACCTCCACCTTGAAGACTGTAACTCCATCTGAAGATTGTTTCTCTTTTCCCTGAACAACTCTAGAACTCTTTGGCAAAAAATGATGTAATGAGCATCCTGGTGTCTATATATATTATTTAAATTTGTATTCTTAAATTTAATGCTCAATTACCATCTGTCTCTTAAACTAGACTGCAAGCTACTTGAGGGTAAAGACAAAAACTCATGTTACTAGATTCCCTGATGCCCCAAGTGATACCACCACACAGGATTGTCACTTACAGGGGCCTGATAATTCAATTTGCTGATCTCTCAGCATGAAGGAGAGTATGAAGCTATTCTTTGCCATGAAGGTCCAGAGCTACAGTATTTAATCTATATCCTGGCTGATATAACTCTGTTCTTGTTGGCTGACCTTCTAGTCCTAGGAAAAAGTGTATTTTTTCAGCTTGAGCAGCTCTGGTGGCCATGAGTGGAGGTGCCGGACCATCAACCGTGCATTGGACAGAAACAACACTGAATCATTTCACTTCGTCTGAGCTGGAGACATAGCTGAGAAATCCACAGTCCCTTGGGGGAGCCAGTCATCCATGGCCGATCTCCTTGAAAAGACTAATATTCTTCTGAAATAATTGAGAATTCTAAAGGGATATGTTCTATATGTTGGCAAAGGAAACTTTAGTTTCTTGAAAGAAGACACTTAAACAAAATTGCTTTGGTTTCTGCCTTAAATCAGCTCATATCAGCAATTATTTACTGACTACTTTTTATATATCAGTGTTGAGTGACAGAAAGTGTTAATACTTTCCTTAAGAATTACTTGGGAGGATTTAACATATATCATATTTAAAAGTGCACCCTCATTGCGCTATGGGCTACTTTTATGATACAGATATTATCATTAAAGGAATTTTGGAATTGAAAGAATAACTGTAGTAGTGTTCCTAATATAATTACCCCTGATGATTATCAAAATACATATCTATGAGCTACACCTCTATTGTAGTGGAATAGATTGTCTGAACCAGTTGCCCAACTATCTGCTCTTTATATACACCTAAGTTTTGGAATCATTGTCCTCTCAATTAGGGTGGTGAAGGAAAAGATCAGGGAAGAGGCAGGATGATTTTTCTGAAAATAGAAGTCTGGCTTTCCCTTTAAAGAACTTTTCCATCTCTTTTATGGAATACAATCACAAGCAATAGTTGGTGCAGGACTAAGGGGAGATGATCCCAGTAATTTTCTCAGAATTTTTTAAATTTAATACATTAATTTTCCTCTAATATTAGTTGCATCATCCTACAGACATGTATTTTACCGGATCAAATGCATACCTATTCATGGTTTTCAAACATCTGATTTCATATTTCTAGACCTAAATGTGTGAAGAGATTATCTAATAACATAGGGAGCAACACACACACACACACACACACACACACTCATACTGGCCGTCCACACTAGCGTTGGTGCCAACTCTTGGTGCCAAGTTAGGAAAATGTCTTTTCCATAGGTATGTTGCATGCGTGAGCAGGCACTCAGACACATGCTTTGGTTTCCTTTTAATGGTCACAAACTTTAGTCTAATTTCTTAGGTGAGTGAGATGCTAATCAAGCAGTTGAAGACAGAGAGCCTAGCGAAAATAATCAAATGTGAATTTGTCCAGGGGGACTCTCGACTTTGAAGAGGGAAAGAAGAAATTGTCACGTTGATTCCACTGGAGACAGCCTTCCTGTTACTAAGCGGCCCCTGGGGATTCACTACCTGATTTGCTCTTCGTCAGGTTGGCATCTCAGTGACAAGGCAATTGTAATTAGAATGAATAAAATGAGAGATGTGCCAACTCTCTGCTTATAATTCAGACTGTGACATTAAAGAAACATTGCAGTTTTATTATTTTTTTTTAATTTTTTAAGGAGTTACAAACAGCTAGTTGGTCTTTGCCTACTGGGATGCCTTCCATAAAACTCAGAACTGTCTTGCTAAAGAAAGAAAATATGATGTGCTTGTTGTACTCCAGATGGTTATATCTTACCTTTTGGGATTTTCGACTGTCTTTGGAAATTGTCTTATTTTTTCATGCTTGTTCTTGCAATACACAGGCAATAAAGATTAGGGGTAAAGAGGAAACATAAAAGAAAATTCCTGCTTTCCTATTGCCTGTAAACTCATGGCTGCTGGAAGAGTCAGATGAAGGTGATTTGGATTGCAGTGATAAAACTCTTGAATACGATGAAGTATACCCCAAGGCAGGGAGAGGGGATTGTGGCCAAGCCTTATTAATTTTTGAACTGGGTCTTGACTTAGCATAACACTAGAACAAAATCCAAGAATAAATTCAAATGGCACATTTCGAGTTCTCTTTCTACTGAAGACTGAGGGCATTTCTTGGAAGTCTGAGGGGAATCCAGAAGGTGATTTATCTGTTAGAATCTTGTGGACACTTGCAATCTTAGCATTTTAAAAGTCATTATACAGAAATGTTGAGCTCTTCTGTTCTTGTGTTTCATATGAACTGTTCATAGACAGTGAAGAATTTCTCATTCTTTTTCCTTTCTCATATTTGTAGATAACATGTTATTATTTTGTCCTCTACAAAATAAAATTCCAATTTATCATAATTGTACTATGGCTTTCCTTTTTTCTCTAGTCAGTCTCTGCCATGGTCTTGTACAATTCTGAGTATGTGTGCACATGTGTGTGCATGTGTGAGTGTGTGTTTCTCCTTTCTTCCACATTGCGAAATTCTGACTATCCTTAAAGATTCACTCATATCCCATCCACTCCAGTTTTAAACAAGCATCTAGTATAGCCGCAGAAGAAATGATAATTAAGTGATTTGAAGCATAAGCTTAGAATTCAGAGGAAAAGTCTGAACTGGAAAAAAAAGTTGTCAGCACATGAGTGGTATCTTAAATAATGAGACTGGATAAGATACCCAAATGAAATAGCCTCTTGCTTAAATCCTAGCATGCCTGTTGTTCTATTTTTTGTCTGGACTAAGGCATCTCAATAATTTTAGATTCATCTCCAATTTTGAAGGGCACACAACCTAAGACCAAAATAGTTGCTCGGTTTAAATGGTGCCAGTTAATTTGCTTTTTCCTCTAATGGAGTCAAAATCAATATTATGACTAAACACACAGGTGACTGGGTAGTAATATGGACCAGAGAGTATGGTGGCAGTTTTTGGTCACCATTTTCCTGTTTGAGAGAACACACTAGTCACACCCACTTTTCTTATTAGTCCTCAGCATGGACTGCTACTTGTAGACCTACTCAATCACTCTATTGATAGGTGCTTCATGCTGCAACATTTTATTTCAGGTGGAAATCAATCACCTGCCACACAAACTCAGTCATTTGCTTGTCCAGCTATAATAACACAGGTTCCATCAATGTTATTATATTTTTTTCAGACATTTGATGCTACCTCTGTACATAGTACCAAAAACAATAATATTGACATTAAAATTGGGGAGGATTTAACTGACACAAATAAAAGTCTTTCCACTTGTCAAAGACCCAGATACAAAAAAAAAAAAAAAGTACATACTGAAATTAGTTTCCATTTTATAGATTAAAAAAAGGACTTCCAAATATCCTTATTTTCATGGAAAGCAAACTTTTACTTTTGTATAAAAAGGTTTATATTTGGGTCAAACATTCTCAGCAACATTATATACGGTATTTCAATGTTTATGTGGTATGAGTTTTATCTCCTCCTCCCTAAAGATTGTTTCACCAAAATACATGTCTTGTTTATCTATTAAGTGGATAGTAATATCTAAAATACATTCTTCAGTGAAAGTAGCTATCTCAAACCAAATAGATTCTACTCTAACAGCCAGATGTATAGCTTAGGACACATAATTTATATCTTTAAGCCTCATTTGCTTAACCTCAGACATAAGGAGGCAGAGATAAAACCTTATAGCGTTGACCATCCATACGCTGCCGTTGATGAAGTGCAAGGTTCCCAGCAGACCCACTGAAGTCCATAATGTTATATAGTTGGACACCTTCATTTATGATAAAACAATTTGGATCACAGATTGTGGGTGGAGCATACACGGCTCCTTTCAAGTTAGACAAAAGAAGGACAGTTGATCACCCTGGGACAATAGATATACATCCCAAGATATAACTGATGTACTTTGCACCCCAGGGATTGATCAGTGGAATGCCTTGCTAATAAGATTGGAGCCATGGGTGGGAGTCGGGTGTATATCATTTGGATTCACTGTCCCTAAAGCCCAGAATCCAGTGCTCAGCTTAACCTATCCTTTTCTGTCAATAAAAAGTCCAGGATCTTGCTCTTGGGGGACAGCATTGAGCATCCTGCACTGAGCATCCTGCAGCCTACAGCCTGCTCCATGATTCCCATTTCTTTTCTTTATCACTGCAGTGTCGTGACCCCCCCAATTGTTTTTTTAGTTTTCTTAAAAATAGGTTGCTATATAGATTGTTTTTAATTCTGATATTCTTGAAGATATACTAATGTTCTCTTCAAGGATGCAACTGAAGCTCAGAAAATGCCTGTAATTTATCCAAAACACACAAATCTTAAATTAAAGATTTATAATTCAAGTTCAATGCTTTATACACCATTTAGAGTGGAGTAGGATTTACCTACTACCATGGGCAGAGTTTTTTTACACATATTGCCTGATGATCTAAATTTTCAGAGCTACAGAGAGGAGAAATATGCTAGGATTATGAACAAGAGAGAGGGAAACTTTATCTCTTCCCCTTTCTGAGGAGAGGGGTTTCAAAATGCATACCTTGGTTTTCAGGTACCAGGAAAATTTAGAGTTTCTAATATTTAGTTCCTGGCCAAAGGAATCTGTCATATTTCTTCAACCATTAAGCAAAAAGGTAGAAATACCTGCTTCCTAGATCAATTGTGTCTTCTTCTACCCCAACATACCATCTAACAGAATTAGAAGAGAAGGGGGCCTACCTGGTGATGCTAGGGTTAAAGTCTCAGCACTATCAAGCTATTGCCAGCCAATGTGGCATGAGTTCGATCCCCAGAGAGGGAGCTGACCCACCTATGGTGCAGCAGACCTCTCCTTGCCTGCTGCTCCCCTCAGCAGTGTATTTCAATAGATCTTCCTGTTCTGCTCCCCACTCTGTCTCTGGTGAATCCTCTCACCCCCCACACCTCTGGCCTATACCCCAGTTCTTTTATGCATGAATAAATAAAATAAATCTTTAAAAAAATAATTAGAAGAGTGGAGATATGAACAAATAGAGATTATTACATAAAAAAAAAAGTTAACCATCATTTCAGCAATGTGCATTTCCAAATATAAGCACAAAGCATGACACTGAACCATCATGTCACTCTCTATCACAGTAACATGGAAGATGCTTGTCTGGATTTGGGGCCCCTATTTTTATGTATTTCATAAAATGCATTAAGAGAGGGCAGAGGTAAAACACACAGGCCATGAAGTGGAAAGGAAGCCAAACCCTATTTACAATAAAATAAACATCATTTACAAATATGTTTCACATTTAACTGAGAAAATGGGAAATGTAGAAGGCAGTGTCAGATCACATTCTGAAAGATACGGGTGATAGGACAATGCAATGTGTTTCAATAGAGACTCTAGGTGCAGTGGTTTTGAAAATTGCAGAGCAAAATGTGCGACTGAATTGGAAGGGTTTCATCCTTCCTGATGTATTTTTATTGAACCCCAGTCACAGGCATCAGACTTTAATATTCTTGCCGTCGGTCTGCTGTCACTACTTGGTGGGTGTAGTTGCCAACCCCATTCAGAGGAAGGAAAATAAGCGGAAGTAATCACAAAGCAAGTTCTGAATCAGAAACTATCATCAGGTCCTGGATCTCTCCCTTCCCCAATGATTCTAAATGCCAGATCACAAGAAAAATAAGGAAATAAGCAAAACAGAGAAGAATACCTCCAACTATTTATATTCTACTTAAATCTTGCATTCCTTAATTATGAACTTTCTCATCAGTATTTCTGAATAATGGTAATTGTTTCCCCCCTAAGCTATCAACATGTAAACTTACAGATGGTACTAACCTCTCCAGCGCCTTTTTCATTGCTCTAAACTTCTGGTGCCTCTGGAGGAGTCTGGCTTATGGCTTTGTTTTGCCACTAATGAGTCTCCTTTTCTTTCTTCTCTGCAGTAAAAGTTGTTTCTTCCCTCACCCCTTTAATCTTCTTCCCCACCATGGTGTGTTAATTTTGAATAGTAGGTACTATGCCCTATGATTCCTACCCTTCTCCCCAGCGTGATCTTCATTTGCTAATTCCAGATGATGTTCTAGAGGTGTCAGTCACCTGGGGAAAAACACCTCCACATGCACCTTGCATATGCCTATCACTGATTTCTCATCACAGTTGAAATGCTGAACAAGTTGGAACATTAGTTACTCAAATATTTAGCACCTAGTGCATACTTATCTTGCCGTGTATCACAGGATATAAAACTGTTAAAGAAAGTCACCATATATAAGGAATTGATTTATAGAGAAAATAAGACCATCACCCATGACATATTTACATACTTACCTATGAGTTGAACTGCAGTGACAGTGACACAAATAATAAAGCTAGTTTCCAGTTAAGTTACCAGCTTTTGAAGTGTAAGTTCAGAGAAAGGAGAATTCACGTTTAACTGAAGAAGGTAGGAACAATTTAAAGATGAATTCATTTGGAGGTTGACATTATGTTTGAAATTTCACATTAATTAATTCATCTGAGGTTTCAACAAGCTGTCCTCAAGTCACTTTTAGTCCTTTGTGACTTCTGTTGTACTTACAGTTACTGTCATTGGTTCTCACACTTCCTTTTCCATGGGTAGCTTTCACTTTGCTGTAATTAAAAACAGCAACATTTGAAGCACAAAGGATTCATAAAACAAGTGTTTTATCATTTTATAGACCCAATGCTTCAAAAACACGGAATTTCTCTGTTGGCATTCTCTAAATTTTAAAATATTGTTACTTCTTCCAACTCTTCAAAGGAAAGATGTAAATTCTTGGCATGAGTGTATACAGGTCAGGTATCTCCAGGTACAAAAGCATCTCAATCCTAAGTCAATAAAATCACTTACAGGACCACAGTACCTAATGCAAACTTACCCTCTATCTTTCAAAGCATTTTAAGCTAGTCTTGTGCATGGATTTATTCTCGTAATTTCATACCAAGTACATTCAAAATTAACGAAAGCAGGATTTTTTTATAGTAGTCAAATTATCTGTAATGATGTCATCTGTTAAAGAAAGTCTGACCTGCTATTTTCCTTTTTCTATATAAATCAACTAGGCCCAATTTATCTTTTTTTTTTTTTAGAGGCATGTTTTATTTATTTATTTATTTATTTACTTGTTCATTTGTTTTGTTTATACATGCACTGGGTACAGTCAGAAGCGCAGGAGGGTGAGAGAATTCACCAGAGCCAGAGCGGGGAGCAGAGCAGGCAGAAGGACCGAAGTACACTGCTGAGGGGAGCAGCGGGCGGCAGGAGAGGTCTGCGCGCCATGTGGGACCCTCCTTCGGTGGCCTGGGAGCAGCTGGGGATCGAACTGGCGCCACAGAGGTCGCGGGCAGCTTCGCAACCCAGCGCTCAACCACTGCGCCACCAGGGAGGCCCGGCCCAATTTATCTTACGCGACATCAGTATTTAGTTGAATTTCTGTTTCATTTCAGAAATTCTGAATTATAGCTCTGAAGTCTCTTACACTTTCTTCGATCAGAACAAATTCCAGTATAAAACTAGTTCCTTTTCAGTTCCCTGCCCATCCTTACCAGAGTAGTTGTGGATGGAAACCAAGAAGAAAATAAAACCTTCATTCTCTGTGTGCCCAGCATGCCATAAGGGTCTAAGGGCTTATTAGTGATTCCATCACTTCCATCCATCATCCCCTGTGTGCCATGGCATGCATACCCACCAAGAGGAGTTAAAAGTAAGAAATAAAACCCAATGAACTCACATTCAATTAATATTAGTCATATTATTAATCCTTGCTGGTGCAGGGCTTATCAGGAGATAATTGACCTTGTCAGTGTTTCAAATCTGCTGCATTGCTGTAGGATCTCTCATTCCCATCATAGTTAATTAGAATGCAATAAAACAAAAAAAAGGTTGGTTTCTTTTTCCTGCTTAACCACAGAATGTCCATTTCCCTCCTCCATCCTCTCTCCAACAAAGGGAACCAGAAAACATGGATATCATGGCTATATAATCTTCTCAATTAATAATTGCACCTGTCTGCAGAACCAGACAAATGATGTCCCTTACGTGCCCAGATGCTTCTTGCTCTTTCTCTGTGTTTAAAGAAAATGTGATTTTAATTGGACAGTGAAAGAGGTGCAGGAGGAGAGGGTCTTGTCATTTTACTTTCATGTAAAAGGTGATGTTTCCTGACACTACACCTTGGTATCAGGCATGGTATCTCTCTTTTTCAAATTTTATAAAACTGACTGGCTTTCATTCTTCCTGGGTTCAGGTTTTCCTTTGGTTTTTCTACTATCTCAGATTTTATATGCAAACACTGAATTTCTACTTTTAAAATTTTCCCATCCCACAATGTGTTAGACGACAGCCTTTTCAGTGTGGGGTAAATGAATGTCATGTGTTAAGACCAAGGATTGGGAACATGATCCTTAAGGATATTTCCAAATAAGGAAGTCTGTGATTAATTTTGAGAATGACAAAGACAAATCTTCTGGAGTAGATGATATCTCTGCTCAAAGTTGGGATCCCAGACAAAGGTCTTCATACAATAGACTGACAATCCAGAGATGCTTGTTGTACCTGTTTAAATACCCATTTATAGGCGCTAGAAGGTATTTCAACCCAAACAGCTTATATTCTGAAAGAAACATGAAATCACATATGCACACATGCACACAGGCATATATGCACAATATTATAATATATGAACAAATGTTTAAGAGTGTGTGAACACGCTATCTGTGGACTATGATTTCAATAATAGAAAAGAAAACCTCCTTAATTTTTATTTGAGCATGTATCTTATTAATTAATTCCCTAGTCACATGGAGACTTTCAGCAAAATTTAAAAAGAGTTGATGGGAGAAGTTAGAATAGCATTATTTCTTCAACGCATGTGTATCTCATATTTACTATCTCTAGCTATACAACTAAAAGCTCAGTGAAAATGTATAATCATCTTTCTCTGTATATTGACTGGAAACAGATTTTTGAATAATAGCAATTATAATATTTTATTTTGTTTTATACACATGATTTTTTTGTTCCTATTATGGTTGGTCACAAATAGAGTAAGTCACCTACTGTGTTATGTGTTTATAGTGCATATCCCCTTTGTGACCAATCCTATGCTGCTTTTTTTTTTTTTTTTTGGCTTGGTCAATTGTGTTTCCTTTGGATTATGTAAGCCTAAAGTTTTTGTGTTGGATCACAAAGCATGACGAAAGACCGAAAGACGGACAAGGAAGAATTGTTGATCTGTCACAAGTGTCAGGAAGTAGTCAGGTCAGTGTCAGGGATTGGGAAAATGAATTACTTTAGTAGTTCTCTGATACATGCAAGGGAAAGATGGATAGAAATGTCTCCGAAGTTTTCTTTCATTTATTAGAAAATATTTATTGAATGCTCTTTATATTGCAGGCATTTTTTTCACTGACTGCAGTTATATTACTAATAAGATAAACTGCAAGTTTTCATTCTAGTAAAGAAAAAAATAGTAAAAGACATAAATAATTACAGATCAAATCCACAGAACCCTCTTCTATCCAACTTTTGCTTGCTATGAGTCGAATAGGGCTTTGTTAAAAAGAGCACTAATTTTCTAATATCACTTCTTGGTGAGATTTTTAAAAAATGATTACATAATTTAAAAATTCACAGGGAGAGAGGACATAAAAGAAAGATGCACAAATACATTTGAGGTATAAAATAAAAGTCAAATATCTGAATATACCAATAAAGTGGTAAGTGATAACAACAGTATAAGAAGGTAAAGAGAGGTAGGAGTGGAATTATTCATATGGACTCTTTGGGGAAGATATGACTTAAAATGAAACAAGTCAAACTGGGCTTGCCTATATACCATAGTCAACTTCATGACATTTTCAGATTTTTTTTAAACCCTGTTATCATGATAGTATGGATGTAATTCAGATTTTATTGGAGTCAGCTTAATTCTTTCAGCTCTCCTTATACTATTTAATCAGCTCCTATTCCTGGAGTTGCAAACTTACAGGATTGCAAGGCCAGATGTGTGCACACTTGAGATGGGCTCGGCTTCACAGCTTGTTCTGGAAGACCTGTCATACCAAATGCTGTGGTCTGCTTTTTTGCTAGCATCTTGCTTTCTCTACCAGACACTCATTAAGGGCTCCTGCATCAGTGCTACTGAGTTATTTTTTATTGCCTATTATTATTGATTATTATGACTTAAAATTTATTGAGTGCAAACAATATGCTACCTACTATTAGAGGCAGCATGAAATGACCATGGATTTAACAGTACTTCATGAATAGGATCTAGGCCATGAAAACTTGGTGCCATCAACATACTCTCTGGGCAGCAAATCTGCAAGACCATTCCGAATGGGTAAGGTCATTCTCAATATTTATCCAAGTGTTTACAGCAAGAATGTCACAGATTCTTGAGAGACCTGGGAAAAGTCGGCATAGGCCCTCATCTGGTACAGAAAAGAGAAAATGGAGAAATTATTCATGGAACTTCATATAAGTGTTGAATATATTTTGTTTCCAAATACCTTATTTTTCTGAACATAAAATTAATGATTGTTGACAAAATTTGGAAATAGATATGATATGAAATTATGCTATGCAAAATGTTTTTAATACTCACATGTGCTTACCTTTAAAAAATATAAGTACATATGCACATATACATATAAATGTAAATCAAGACCAGGTAGTCCCATATTTATAATTTTATATCTTATTTTATTTTTGCACTATGTATCATGAGCTATTTCAATATCATTAAATACTCTTTGAAAACATATGAATAAGAGCATGATTATGTATCAAAAATTGATTGTGTAGATAATCAATCCCTTTCTACTACATTTAGAAGTTGTTTCCAAATTGTATGCTATTTTATATAAGTCTCAGTTAAGCTTTTTTTTAATTATTTGAAGTAAAGTAATACATTGAAAAGATAAATACCAGATGGTCTCACTCATACATAGAATATAGAGAAACCAAACAAAAGGTCAAGAAGAAGTCAAAAGACCATAGAACTGAAGCTTATAGCAAAGGCGAGGAGTGGGTGGGGGGAGGTAAGATAGAGGAGAGATGAACCCAAAGGAATGGTGATGGTTCATGGGTGATACGGCTGCGGAACTATGGGTACTACAACCGCGTAAGAAGAAAAAAAATAATTAATTTTTAAAAATACACTGGAAAGTTTCTGCTAAAGGCAATCTATGTTTAGATTCTCCAATGAGATACAAAAGCATCGGCATCCCCATAATCTCAGTTGGATTAAGTCATACAGTTTAAAATCTAGGAAGGACTTTAGAATTCCAATGCCACACCTTTCATTTTTAGACTTGACAAATGAGAGTTAGGAGACTTATCGAGGTTAAACAAATTCAAGGCCCATACAGTCACTTACTCTATCTTGTTATTAAGAGCTCTTCCTCTTGCCTGGGTTTAAAGTCTGTTTCCAACAATTACTGGGAAAATGACTTTACTTATTTGTGTCTTAATTTTCTTATTATTAATTTTGAGGTTGTTTTGATAACCATAGCAGCTAAAAGTCATGAGCATGTAAGTGTTCTAAGCCTCAGTGAGTGAACTGGTAACTATCGGTTATCATTTAGAAAGTGAGACAGAAAGAGTGTCTTTCTATCATGATAACAGGAAAGCCAGGCTAAATCACAAAATTATCTACATTTAGACATGCTTTCACTTTTGCACATAATCCTTTAGATGATGCTGTAATTTATTCTCTGCCCTGGTCTTTTCAAGAAGTCTGAAATGTTTCACCAGTATAAAATGATTAGAAGGTCTCACACCATGGTTCAAAATATTTATCTATTATTAAACTATTATTAGCTATTATTAAAACTAAGATTTCTGACATGTTCCACTTGTAAGAAGAACCACAGGAAGTAGGATTTATTTATTTATTTATTTTTATTTTTTACATCATTGTTTATTTTTAAACAATATTTGCTTCTCCCCACATCCCCAGGTGTAGTCCCCACAGAGTTTCCTTCACCAATGCACCCGTGCATCATCACCTCAGTCCCCTGTGCTCCTCTCTCCCTCCCTCTGATCCCTCTTCCTCCTCCTCCCCTGCAGTATGTCTCTGATTTATAATTGTCCATTTTTGCTTTGTTGTGTTTTGTACCGTTATTATTTTTTTTTACACTGACGTCTTATTTGTTTCCCCTATATTCCTGCTATAAGTGAAACCATCAGATATTTTTCTTTTTCCTTCTGGCTTATTTCACTGAGCATAATTCCTTCTAGTTCCATCCACATTGGTGTGAGTGGCACAAGTTTATCTTTTTTTGATTGCTGAGTAATATTCCATTGTGTATATATACCACATCTTCTTGATCCAGTCATCTATTTTTGGGCAATTGGGTTGTTTCCAGGTTTTACCTATCATAAATAGTGCTGCAATAAACATAGGGGTACAGGTGTTCTTTTGAGTTAATGTTTTGTGTCCTTTGGGTAGATCCCTAGTAGTGGAATTGCCAGGTCATATGGTAGCTCCATTTTTAGTAGACTGAGGAAACTCCAGACAGCTTTCCATAGTGGTTGGACCAGTTTGCATTCCCACCAGCAGTGCAGGAGAGTTCCTTTTCCACCACATCCTCACCAACATTTGTTGTTGCTCATTTTTTTGATATGTGCCATTCTTACTGGTGTAAGGTGGTATCTCAATGTGGTTTTAATTTGCATTTCCCTGATTATAAGGGATGTTGAATATTTTTTCATATGCCTGTTGGTCATTTGCATCTCCTCTTTGGAGAAGTCAGATTTAATGTTCAGATTGGACAGTTCTCTGAGGATGAACATGGGAAGGACAAGAATGAGGCAGCCTAGGACAACTTCCATGGCCAATTCAGTTGTTCTCCTCTTTGCTTTTTCATGTTTTACTGTCATTTCTTTAACTTAGAGTGGCCTCATATTGTGCATGGGCTGTTGCACAAACCTTATTGTTGTCGCCATTGTTGCTTTGTTTTAATTTGCCTTTTTGGCATCTCTCAAATATACAAAAATATCCCCTATGTTGTTAGGTCAAATTTGGACATTTTACATATCCAGAAGAAGTGATGAATTCTGGGTGTAATTTTTCCTCAAATTTAAATGATCGAAGGCAAATCCACACAAATTCTCCAGATATGATGCTTCCCAACTGCCCAGGACACACACATTGCAGGTCAGGTCCTTGGCTCAGTTAGCATAAATGGCTACCCAGGTGTCAGTAGCTGACACTGATCTGAAAGTCTCAGCACCCCAGAGTGTTATCTACCTTCTCAGAATCGCTTCCCAGAATCAGCAAAGAATCAGGCCTTTCGTGATCTTTCACCCCACAAATATTATTACCCAAGCTCTATCTCCTATTGTCTTGCAGTCCTTCCTTTTGTTAAGAAAAATTGATTAATTAGTAATGAGATATTAATGTCTAATGATATATTTGCATTTTAGTAAGAAACATCAATGTCTTAACTAAAAGGAATATCTAATGATGGACATGTTATAATTTTGGCATACTGGTAGGAGAGCTATATTTGAGTAGAGGGCTATGATGACATTCAAATGATGACTCTACCTGAGTAAGTGTGTGTAGCAGTCATAAAAAAAGTCAAATCTCTTAGACATCTCTGGCTCTAGGCAATGTTCCACTTAAAAAGTGAGAGCTTTCTGTTCTACCTTTTCTGATCACATATATAGCAGGCAGAGATACCGGTTTTCCATATAAGTCATTTCTGTGGCAAAGGTATATGACCTTCCTGCCATCTCAAAATTTTGAAAATCAGATTATTGGAAATTAAGTTGAAAATACTACCTATATGTGATTCAAATTATTTCAGCCTTATTGTGGACAATCTAGATACTTAGAGCATTTTCTTTTATTATGAAAACTGCCAAGAGCTTTAATACTTGGATGAAAGTATTTTTTTAAAATATAGCCAACTTTTGAGTATAGCAAAAAAACGCTTTCCTTATCTTTCACTTTCTCTACTACTACCACTGAGATCTAAGTGTTTTTGAATACATAGAAGGATTCACAGTCTTAAAAAATAAAATTACATTTCAGTGTAGCTCGATGAAGTGAAATTGTCTGGATTCTCTTCATATTTCCCTGGTTTTATTTTGCTTGCTCCATCCTAAGATAGAAATATAATAAGATGGTAATTATGTACTGAATGGTGAATGGTAGATAACTAGATATAGGAAAAAGCAACAAAGCAGGTAACAGATCTGTATAGCAATGTGCAATCTCACACCAAACATGGGAATTGTATCGTGCTGTCAAAATGCATTCAGCTCAAAGACCATCCTTAGGAACTATACAACTGTAAATAAAAGAAAATTGAAATAATTTAATCATCTTAAAGCTTATTTTCACAGATTTCTTTCTTTGTGGCATTTAGACAGATAAAGGATTTATCAAAACTCGCCAGGAGTCATCCCTGAACATGGATGCTCATGTTGATCTCCATCTACTCTGACACCCTGGAGTATTCTGCTCTTGCATTACTTAGCTGTCTGTCCTATGGAGAAATAAGTGATGGCACAGTATTTGCATTTATACAGGTCCTAGAACAATTCTTCACTTACATGTTGGCCTTCTGATACCATCAACTACAGATAGTTTTTTTCTTGGGGTTTTCAAAAACTCAATGGGATAGGGCCAGTGGGAAGTTAGAGTTTGGCCCTGAGAAACAGTGTACAATACAGACAGTTTGTTTTCTGTTGTTTTTTGATAGTTTATTTTTTTATCACTCATGTTAGAGAGCAAAAAATTTCTTCTACCCTTCTAGATCTTTTTGACTGGAAAATAATTAAATTGATACAAGACAAATTAGCAGGAGAAAAAGACCAATTCAATTTTGTGCTCACAGAGGCTTCATTTCAATAAAGAACACATGTATTAATAATGCAACATGCTTTTATATTTTATATCTAAGTGAATACATTTGTGAGGAATTGACAGCATATAGAAACTTTTAGAGGAATTTTGCAGTTTATGTACACAGGTCAAACAAGCATTGTAAAGTTTGTCGTGACAAAGAAGATTCCCCACCTTCAAGTAAAGAGAGATAACCTACACTTGGAAGATATATTTCCTGTCTTTAGGGAAACAGGTTACAAATATTATTCCTCAGCTGTTGTTTCTCAACCAACATTAATTCAAAATAGTCAGCATATAACTTTGGCATATCTTGGGCTGGCTTCCCTGAATCCCAATACTGGCTAATTCCTTTTGGCCGAGAGAACATAATCTCCATTTTCCTTCCTCTCAAAAGGCAGGAGTTGCAATTATTGGCTCCTAAGCAAGGTGAATTGGGAAAGCATATAGTTCAACTAGGCAAAGATACAGGTGCCCTAGACCATGTGCTTAGAAGGATGCTATAATAAGCCTCACTCCCAAATAATGCTGGATCCACACAAATGATAAAATTATGTTAAAAAATCTCCTCCTTTCTATTAGTTTTGATTTTAAAGTATCCTATTACGATATGTGTTATCAGAAAGGGTATAGATAATTGAGAAATATGCTAATAATAATTCATTCATCATATCTTTAAATCAGACTAAAACTTTTGTGGATAAAAGGCAAATTACGTTTTAGAAGAAGTCAGATCTGGCAAGAAAGCCTTAAAGAAATATACAAGGCTAGGGAGAATAGGTAATCTACATGTTATTCATCTTGACAGTATCATTGTTGAATACTCTCTCACAGATATTGTTAGAGAAGGTGGCACTGGCCATCTCAACCAGTAAGTGGAGTAACAAGCTCCACCCACATTTCCCTGCCTCCAACTTCTGACTCCAAGCCTGGACTGGATTTCCTATATGGGCCTGCTGCTGGGAAGGAGAAAGGGGTGAGGCAGTCATTAGCGTGGAAAAGCAGGAGAGGAATACAAGACACAACACGTGGGCAGGCTTCTCCTGGTCTTTATTTTTTGTGCCTTTGGTGCTTTGGAGCCAACTCTCTTCGGAAACAGTAGATCTGTCATCTTGTCCCTTTGTGGATTCAGCTGGCAGAGTGGGTTTGGAACTGTTTCCATCCTCTCTCAGCTCCTTGGACTCTGCCTGGCCTACCTGCTACTATGTACTTGGAACTCTTTCTCCTGGCCGCTTTGCCTTTGGACATGGCTGCTAGGCTCCGGACCCTGCCTATTTGGCAGGGCTTTTGCCCACGCGGGGATGGGTGATTTCAGAATTTGATAGGGAGTCTATTTTGAAATAGTCCCTCTTCTCTTTATATGCCCTTTGAACTTTTCACCAATTTAAAGATCTTTGATTAATTTCTCTTTATGCATGTGGATGGCACAAACCACTAGAACAAACTTTTGCCCTTAGCAATTTAAGTCCCTGGGCATGCCTCACTTTTGCCTCATATCAGTATCAAATACTACCTCACAACAAGTATCAAATAAATATTTGTTGAATGAATAAACAAATTACTCATATAAAATGATCACAGTGCTAGGTAACCAGGGACTGGCTCATTCAACAAGGAAAACAACCTATTGAGGAAGGAATGGAGAATGCCTCCCCCCTCACTCCTAAATTTTAAAAACTATAATTTTACCTGGTAATAGAACTTATTTCAAGTAATGCTTAAAACAAAGATATTCTTGTATTATCTGTGAATTTAATTTGTCCATATTCATGTTTTGTACCATTCCCATGGGTCAATGTAAAGTAACTCTACGTAGAGTTTCTAATATTAAATTTTATAATAAGTATTTCCAAATTCATTTATTTGTATTGGTTTGCTAAATAGTCAATTGCATATTTTATTTTCCTATGGCTGTAGTCAGTTTCCCTATATTCCAGAGAATATATATAACTCACAAAAATGGAAAACATTTGGCTCTGAAAGTGTAAAAAAAAAATAAACAAATTTGCTAGAGAATGTGGAATGATTTTTTAATAATGGAATTTTAAGTATGTAACTCAAATAGAAACATTTCTGTGTTCTTTTCCTTTGATGTGTAAATGTATTTAATGCAGCAGAAATCAATATGTGTGTTTTCTTTGTTCCTTTTAAATCAAGTCTAGTTCTGATAACAGGATGTGAACTGACACTCCTGGGTGTGCCTGTGTGCTGATCTGTGGAGCAAACCTGAGGTGCTGAACTGCAGGACACAGCCCTCTAAGCAGCTCTGGCAGGCTGGTGCCAGCTGTTCTGTGGAGATCCTCCCTTCTGAATCTATCAGTGATGACACACCTGAAGAAACATTTCACTCTGTGATGTTGGATTTTTTATAATTATTTGAAATTTTATAAAGGTGTGCTACTATTAAACTAATATGGGGATTGAGTTCTAGATTTCACTAGATAAAATTAATGGCGTGCTTGTCTTCTAGAAAACATTAGTTTATTTGTTTGATTTTGTTCTAACTTCTCTTCTGAATCTCTTCTAAATTAATTCCCATAATACTTAATTTCACTAATGGCTCCTAAACTGGGTGATTTTCCCCCTATACCCTTAAGGAACTTAAGATATTTGGTGCTATCTGAACGCATTTTTGATTCCCACGATTTGGGGATGGATCAAATTGTCATCTAGTAGGTAGAGACCATGATGCTTGAATTCAGTATTACACAATGTAAATGAATAAATTGCTCCACCCCAGCCAATAGTTATCCAGTCTAAAATGTCAATTGTACCAGGGTTTAGAGATCTTAGTTTAACCTGTTTGCCCAGGTAATTCTGGCTTCAGGAGACATAGTTTTTAATCTATTCACTCTATTCTTTATTCATCGTTTCAATCAATCATGAAACATTGTTTGAATAATTTCAGGAACTAAGTACTGGACAAGGGGATAAGAATATATTTGTGTGGGTTTTTGCATGCTTGTGTGTGTGTGTGTGTGTAAGTGTGTGTGTGTGTGAGAGAGAGAGAGCGCACTGCTAACTCTGCGTTCTAGTCCATAAGTTGCCTAATACTCTTCCCATCCTCTACTGCCACAAATACCTTGTTCCCATGTGACATTTCATCTCCTACCTGATACTCCCATGGATATAATCCTTTTGAATATAAACCTACTATATCCTTGATTGATACTTTGAACTAATTTAGCATTTATGATTTCTAGTATGCATCCCTTACTTCTCTGCAATTGTTTTATATGTGTAAATTTTATATCACATTTAGATTGGAAGGTTCTGAAAATGTTGCCAAGACTTATGACATTTTTTTTTAATCTTTAAATTAATTGCATTTGTTTGGAATAAGTGAGAAGGTTTATTAATTTCATAAAATAATTATAGCTATGATTTATTGAGAACTTACTGTCTAAACTGTTAAAATTTTATATATACTATCCTATTTAATCATTTTGACAATATTGTGAGATACTACTCATGCATAGCCCATTTAACAGATGGGGAAATTGAAACACAGAGAGGTACATAATTCCTTCGATATGACTTAGATATTACAGTAATGTGAACTCAGTTCTGTCTAATCAGAAAATCAAAGTTATAAATATGATGCTACATTTAATAATAGAAACAGCAATGATAGCTGCTATGGTAGGCTGATAATTGCTTCCAAAGATGTCAGGACCTAATCTCTGCAACCTGTAAATGTTACCTTATTTGGAGAAAGGATCTTTGCATGTGTGATCAAGTGGAAGAACCTGAAATCAAGAGATCAGGCTGGATTATCATGTTGTGCTGTAAATGTAGTCACAAATTTTCATATAAGAGAGAGGCACAGAGACATTTCACATACAGAAGAGAAGGCAAGTGAGTCCATGGGCAACATTTGGAATCCCATGAATACCACCAACCACCAAAAGCTGGGAGAAGCAAGAAAAGGACTGTCTCCCAAGAAGTTTGGAGGAAGTATGGTCCTGCTGACATCTTAAATTTGTACCAGTGATACCGATGTCAGACTTTTGGCCTTTTGAAGAGTGCGAGAAAAAATAGATGTTTTGAGCTAGCAACTTGTGGGTGATTTGTTATAGCAGCCACAGGAAACAAATACATCTGCCATCTGTTAAGTCTAATCTGTGTCAGTCTAACAAGATCCTAAGAATATGAAGGATCAATGTCCCCCAAGAGGGTTCAGATAAGCTTTTCCCAAGATGTCCAGAACAGGCATTTTCTAATATATGTCACCTTGGCATGTGAATTTAAGATCAATGGAGGCCCTTCAAGCTTCAAAAGAAACAGCTACCATCACCTTAATGAATGAAGATTACACAGATTTAGGGTCATCTCCAGAAATAAGTTATTTATTAAAGAAAGCTACATTGTGACAAGGCAAAAACTAGGTCATATGTTAAGGAAGTACCATGTTCCCCACCCCCACTTACATTTAGCCACTTTTGACTAGCTACTGGGAATGAGGGGTGGAGCTGAGAAGCCAGGTGAAACTATATAATGTGGAAGTAATAAGGAGCTCTTAAAAAAGGGGTGCACTTGCCTCACCATCAATTTTTTGTACCTTTGGACTTGGGGGTGGGGCTACACACTTGAAAGAGACACATGGAGGGGGCTGGTAATGGCAGCCATTATTTTGATGTGAATTTTCACATCTATGGCCACTGTTATCCCCTTCTTGCTGTTCACCCACCAGAAAGTAGCTTAGATTTGTGGCATGCTTTCAAGCCTTAGAGGGCCTGATTTGAGTTGACCCTGTTTGTCTGGGCATTTGCCATGAGGGGATTGGTAATTTTTGGTGTTTTATTGGAAAATGTTTTATTAGGAATAGTACTTGCTATTACATTCCTTTAACTTCAGTAATCAATGTTTCTCTGTCTTCAACGTCCCAATATATTCACTGTCTACAGTTTTATTATGTCTACATTTGACTCTTAAGTCGGACTTCTTTTACTGTGTCTTCATTTTTGAAGATTTTATAATATAATTCTTAATTCTTTATACCCGATATAAGATTCACATATTTTAAATTTCATTAACTTATCAAAAATTAGCATATGTATTGTACAGAAAAGGAGAACCAAAGTATTGTTTAACCTCTCTTTAAAAGCCAAACACACATGGATTTTTGCCCCTGAGAATCTTATAATTTGTTTGGGGACTTACTGGATAAGCATATAACGAAATTTATCAAATGGAGTAACATTCCAAGGAAGATCACTGAAGTGCACTGCAGGTCTTTTTTTGTTTTAAGATTTATTTATTTATACAAGAACTGGGGTACAGGACAGAAGCGCGGGAGGGTGAGAGAATTCACCAGAGACAGAGCGGGGAGCAGAACAGGCAGATGGACCAAAGACACTGCTGAGGGGAGCAGCGGGTGAGGCAGGAGAGGTCTGCCACGCCATGTGGCTTTCTCCCTGGCCAGCCAGGAATCGAACCTGCGCTGCAGAGGCTGAGGACAGGTTCACAAAGCTGTGCTCAACCCACTGCCCCACCAGGAAGGCCCACACTGTAGCTTTTATGAAAGTTTTCTCAACTGGAATTCTCAATGATGTGTTTTCAAACAGTATTACTTTTGGATAGCTGGATTATTATGAACCAGTAATCACTTTAATGTATGTTTATGTGTATGAAATCTTAAAAATGCTTGGATTCTACAAATATTTAACTCTGAAGACAATTGGCTAAGCAAAGAGTAAGAATATTTTACTTACTGCTCTTTTAAGTTCTTGACTGAGATAGCTAGCCCCTATAATAAAATATAGGAGAAAAGCAAAATAAAGTTTCATAACATATGTACCTCCAGTTTACATGGAAACAACCCAGGAAAACTGAGTAACTCCTCGAAATGGCTCAAACCATCACTTGAAATGCCTTCATCAATTAAAGATAATTAAAAACCTTGGGGACTGGGATCTGTGACTTAAAAGGAGAAAAATATGATTTACAGGAAGATGGAAAAGCAAATGCTTATTAGTAAATTGTTGGTCCATGCAGGAACAATGGGACATAGAGAGGATTTCTAATAAACTTTGCTAGGTTTCCCTAGGTTACCACATTGAGTACATATTCTTTGCAAATAGCACTGATAATATCTCTCTCTTTCTACAACATGTAGGGAGATACCCCTGTAAATTGAAATATTTCCTTATACATGCAACTGTCTCTTACAAAATGTAACTTCTGCTCAGTTTTCAGAGCTTTTCCTGTGTCTACTGGTTCTTAAAAATAACTAGCCCAAAATAATCCTTTGCCAAAAAGAAACATTTTTGGGGAGCCAAATTGTTAATTCAGGATTCTGGACAATTTTTTTTTTCATCTCCCATTTACTCAGTATGTATAGTCATATACCTTAAAGAAGATTCTCAAAAAATGAAAATTTATTGTAATTAAATGATGGCAACACATCTCGCCAGTAATAGCACAGAAAAAATTGGTGACCCATTTGTGTTCCATATAGAATTAAAGGTAGCAAATCCTCCTCACAAGAGATGAGTCTTGCTGATAAAGGAGGGTTCATTAAGAATTATTTAACCACAATCATAATGGAAGCCATGCAGTGGTACAGCTTAAGAGAAGAAGGTTTTAAGAGACCAACTAGCATCTTAATGAGGGGGAAAAAAAAAAACAATAACAAAACCTTCTCTCTGTACCAAAAAGAATGAAGATGGAGCTAAGGAGCTACACTTCTGTGAAAACTTCAGGTAACTGGCTAAAATTCCAATAGCATTTTTCTGAATATGTATCAGTAGTTTCTCACACTTGTGTTTACCCCTTCCTTTAGACATGAAAGCTACCTTTCTGTGGTAGCCATGTGAAGGAAAAATACAGATGCCAGAAGCCACACAGAACACAAAGGAGCAACAGGAAACCCCTGAACTAAATGTTATAGGGCAGCCCCAATATTGTTGGAAACCAGGTTGGGCGCGAGCTGTTATAGGGCAGCCCAGATATTGAAGGGGTTGTCTGGCTGTGGGTCCTCACCCACGCGCTTACAAGGGACTTATTAATACTCCACTACAGGCACACACAAAAGGTTAATAAAAGGTTTATTTACAAGGGAAAAGGAAATAAGGAAAATGTACAACTCAGGGAGAAAATAGGGAAATAAAGTCTTTAATACGTCCTACCCGGTCCGCCGACCTGGAAACCCAAAAAGCACTCTCCGAGCTGGCCGGATGCTGCGAGCTGGCGGAGAGTCAAAATGGGGGACCCCTCCAAAGCCCATGTGTCTGGCTTTATACCAACCTGGCTGCTTAACCCCACCCTCAGGTCCCAGCCACCTTCCCTTTGGTGGTGGTGATGGGATTTGGAGTTCCCAGTGTCTTTGGCTTTGGCCTGGGGTGGGGGAGGAGTCCACAAAGCCTGTATGGAATTAGCTTTAGGACATCCTTTTCCCCCTAACATAAAGAATAAAAACTCTCAATTGACTGGCTAAAGTACAGAAAAAAGTCTGGCTAGTGGAAAGGGCAGAAGATTATGGCTATGTGGTGAACTAGTCATCCACCTCAGATATGTCTTGCTCCTTCATCTGTCTTGGATTTTTTCCCCTAATTATAACATGTACAGTTTTCCAGCCTGAGGCTGTTGATTCAGCAAATTCTTGCCTGTTTGAACTCTTGATAGTGATGGAGGATAAGAATAGAAAAATTGGGAAGGAGGTGCCACAGGACCAAAAACCTGGCTCACACAATGCCAAGAGCTGGAGGTGGGGGTAGAAGGCATTAACATAGCCATTAACCCAAGTACAGGAACTAAAATCCTTAGGTGCCATGCCTATCTCTCAAGCACAAGACCCAAGCAGGACTCAGACTGCAGTAGGGGTGTCAGGAATGCATACCAAAAGATGAAGATATGGAGATTGAAGGCCATTGTAGAAATCTGGCCTCTTTCAAATTCTAAGTAGTTAATTCAAAGTTAACAACAAACAAACCACTCCCTGAGGAGTGAGCCCCTCCCAAAGAGAAGAAGGCATTATCAGTACAATCTCTTCACTGATGAGGGACAGAACTCCATCTGACTACTTGTGACTATGCAGGTGCTTCTTTTCACCAACTCCCTCCCTCTGCAGAGAGCAGCCTTCCTGCCTGCCTGGGACCTGTACCTGTCCAGGCTTCTCTTCACTGACCTCCCTCAGCGGAAGCAGCTCTCCTCAAAGCTACCTGCCTCCAACCATGCAGGCCTCTGTGGCAAACCTGTCCTAACTTTAGGAGCAGCCCTTTCTGCCCATCTGTATCTATGCAAGTGTCCTTTATTCTTCTGTCTTCTTCCCTAACAATCCTGCTCTTTTAAATGTAACTGAGGTCTCTGTCTCCTGGAGAAACGCCTGGGAAATCTGCCTTGTGCTGCTGAGAGGGGAGATCTGGTCAAACTTTTCCCAGAGTGAATCCATGGATTCCATTCTCTAAATCTGGATTCCATTCTCCAAGCCCATCAACTCAAAAAACAAGTAATCAGGGCCTCCTCGGTGGCTCAGTGGTTGAGTGCTGGGTTGCAAAGCTGCCCACAGCCTCTGTGGCTTCGGTTAGATCCCTGGCTGCTCCCTGGCCACAGGAAGAGGGTCCCGCAGGGTGCACAGATCCCTCCTGCAGAGCCTGCTGCTCCCCTCAGCGGTGTACTTTGGTCCTTCTGCCTGCTCTGCTCCCTGCTCTGGCTCTGGGGAATTCTCTCACCCTTCCACGCTTCTGACTGTACCCAGTGCTTATATAAATAAACAAATAAACAAACAAACATAAATAATTCTTTAAAAAAATATTTTTTTTAAAAAAAACGAGATCAATAGGATATGAGTTTTTACAAGTCTTAAGTTTAGACAGATAGTTGTCTTCTCTCCAATACTGAATCTTTGAATCCTTAAGACTAGACATTCATTTAAAATTATGTATTGAAGGATGACCATTTCAGAGATCAGTCAACTTTTATTACAAATAAAGTTGCTGTGAACATCCCTGTATAAGACTGTATATGTATATGTCCTGTGTGGACATATACTATTTTTCCTCTTTGTAGGGATATAAATATCTAGGAATGAATACAATTTTTACAGAATATGGTGGGTGTATGTTTAGGTTTTAAGAAATTGACAAAATATTTCCAGTGATTATTCCTTTTCTCTATCCTTACTGATGGAGGACAAGAATAGAAAAACTGAAAAGGAGGCCTCACAATACTAAAACCGGACTCACACAAGGAGGTGGGGGTCAAGGGGAATAACATGACCATTAACCCAGCTGTAGAGGTCATGACCCTTAGGCACCAGTGCCTTATCACAAGGCCTGAGACCCAAGCAGGATGAGACTGCTCTAGGGAGTGGAGCACAGCCCTGAGGGGAAAGATGCGGAGATTGGGCCCACCTTGGGAATCTCTGATCCCTTTCTAGTTTTGCCTGTTACCCAATGTCAGCAGCAAGCAGCCACTCCACGGAGGAATGACCCCTCCCAAAGAGAAAAGGACTATATCAATGCAGTCTCTGCACAGGCTCAGGGCAGCACTCCCACTGCCCACCTGTGACTATGCAGATGTTTCCTTTTACCAACTTTCTCCCTCTGCAGGGCAGCAGCTTCCTGCCTGCCTGCCTGTGATCCGTACCATGCCAGGACTTCTCTTCACTGACCTCCCTCAGCGGAGGCAGCTCTCCTCAAGGCTGCCTGCCTGCCACCATTCAGGCCTCTTAGCAAAACCTATCCCTTTCCCTTTCTCTAATAAACCTGCTCTTTAAATATAACTAACGTCTCTGTCTCATGGAGAAACTCGCCTGGGAAACTCACCATGAGCCTCCGAAACGGGAGCTCTGGTGAAACTGTTCCAGGGCAGCCCTGACACAAAACGGGGTGCCTGACTGTGGGTCCTCACCGGCGCTTAAAAGGACATCAATACTCTACTGCAGGCACACATGAAAGGCTAATAAAATGTTTATTTACAAGGGAAGGGCAAATGAGGAAATGTACAGCTCAGGGAGAAAAGTGGGAGACAAAGTTTTAAATGCGTCCTACCTGATCCGCTGATCAGGAATCCCAAATGGCGCTCTGAGAGCTGGCCGGGAGCCAGGAGCCATGAAGCCAGGAGGCAAGTGACAGAGCAAGCCCCCCAAGGCCTGTGCGTCTGGTTTTTATACCAACCCTGGCTGCTTAACTCCACCCTCAGGTCCCAGCCACCTTCCCTTTGGTGGTGACGGGATTTGTCTTTCCCAATGTCTTGATGGCTTTGGCCTGGGGTGAGGGTGGAGTCCACAAAGCCTGCATGGGATTAGCTCAGGACATCCTTTCCCCCTAACAAAACCTTTCCCAGAGTGAACCCAAGGACCCCACAACTCCACAAAACAACATCACTTACCAACATTTGACATTGTTGTTTTTTTCTTAATTTTAGACATTTAATAAGTGTGTAGTGGCATCTTATTGTAATGTTAACTTATATTTCCCTAATGGCTAATGATATTTAGCTTATTTTAATATTTTTATTTGTCTTCTGTATATTTTCTTTTATAAAGTACCTGTCCAGATATTTTGATCATTTTTAAAAGAAATTGTTTTGTTTTCTTGCTTATGAGTTTTGAGAGTTCTTTAGATTTAGAAATGAGTATTTACACGTTTCCTTAGGTGCATACTTATTTACATATATGTGAGTTCATTATTAGATAGACAGATGTTTTGCAAATTTTTTTTCCTTTTTTATCAACCATATCTTTTGAAGAAAAGGAGATTTTAATTTTGAAAAAGTATAATTTTCAATATATTTAATATATAAATATTTCACATATGGGAGAAACTTTTGTCTAAGCAAGGTTGTAAGGATTTTCTCCAAGTTTCTTAAAAAATATGTTTATGATACATTTTGAGTTAATTTTAACATATGGAATTCTTTTTTTGTTTTTACACCTAAAGGATATGATCTTGTATCTCTAAATCATTCACATTTTTGTAAACTAATTTAAACAGTTAAATTTTAAAATATAATAAATTTATTTGGTTGTGCTTCCATTCACATTGTCTGTGTCCCTACATGTTGATTTATATAAAAATTTCCACCATCATTTGCCGAAAAACATTTTTCTCCATTAAATTTACTTAACTTTATCAAAATTCAGTAGTCCATACCACTGAACTATATACCTAAAAGTAGCTAAAATGATAAGTTTGTTACTGTATTTTATCATGATAAAAAACAGTAATTTATTATAGTGCATAGAATAATAGTCTATCTGTTCATACCCTTTTAATGAAGGCCTTTTTTGAAAAACATTCTTATGGTGATTGTTGGTATGTTGTTGAAAAATTTTTCAACATTTATATATAAAAATCTCTGCTTAATCTTCATTTTTTTAAACACATTCTTTTTTCCTGTGGCTACTGATATTTTTCTGCTTTATCACTGATTTTGATCAATTTGATTATGATGTGCCTTAGTTTGATTTATTTCAGGTTTCTTTTTCTTCGGGCTCACTGAGATCTTAGATTGGCAGATTTATAGTTTACATCAAATTTGGAAAACTAACGGCCATTATTTCTTGAGTATTTCTTTCTGTCAACTCATCTCTTTCTTGGCTGGGGTTACTCTAATTACAGGTGTACAAAGTCTAATTATATTGTCTAACATCTCTCTCTGGATATATACATTTATGTTTCCTTTTACTCTCTTTCTAAATTTATTGCTATTTCTTCAAATTCACTACTTTTTTTTCTGTCTCATTTGCCTTCAATTACATCAAGGGTATTTCTTATTTCAAAAAATGTAGCTATTGTTGGTTGAAGTATATTTGGGTCACTTTCATGCATCTGTCTTAACATCTGAAGACATGGAATAGAATTATAAGAATCATTTAAAAAATTTTGTCTGATAATCCTAAATCTCAGTCAGTTCATGATCAATTTAGATTGATTGATTATTCTCCACATCATGAATAATATTTTCCTGCCTCTACTCACGCCTAGTATTCTTGAATTGGATGTCAGAAATTGTAAAATTTACCAGATAGAGTGTTGGGTATTTTTATTCTTCTTTGAAATATTCTTGGAATATTTCATCTCAAGTGATTAAGTCCACCAGAACCCTACTTACATGACATATGCCCAGAAAGTCTTATGCTAGTAGGGTAGGAAATAGAGTCATTTTCTTTCCTATTTTGCAGAGATCACACTCTTCTCATACTTGATATTCTTTGTCTTGAAAACTGTTATTTAAATATGTTTTTTTTTTTCATCCTTTTATTTGTAGTTTCTGGGAAAAGTACAAATCTGTCTCTTATTTCAGCTTGGGTAGAAACAGAAGTCCAAAACTATTAGCACTAATATTGATTTAATCCAGAAAAGTGTTTGGATTAGGAAGGATGAACTAAATTTTTTTGCTTGTTTGTTTGTTTGTTTGTTTAATGAATTCTCTGCACACATAAAAACTGACAGGTTCCAAGATAAGAATGTTTGATGGGAATATATATGGCATCACCTACTGCTTGTCATATGAGAACTAAATTTTTTTATCTCATATGAATTTCCTCCTAAGTTTTATACCCTGACATTACATCGAAGAGTCAGGACATGCACAATAAGACTGAACTAATGCTGATAAATGAATAAAATGCCTGTTTTGTCAAGTTTGCCAAGCAACAAATGGTAGCATTGCTAATGAAGCTTACAAACTATTTATTTATTTTATATTTGAAGTATTTTACTGGGTATTTCCACCTCTGTACTATTTTCTATTGTGACCTTATTTTCTGCTTTCACTTTGCTGAATCTTAGGGTGAGTTAACCTCTATTGAATGGATTAACTACGATGTCTTAGCTCTGGTTTCTGGACTATTTTGGGTAATGGAGTAGACCAGGAATACCACCATGAAGGAGAAAAGATGAGTTGCAGTATTTATTCCCCAACTTGTTTTGATAGGGTGACAAGTATACAATAGCTGAATTTCCTTTTCTGAAAGTTATATAGCTTCTTCAGTTAAACCACTGCTATGAGTAGTAGTTTTCTCTGGGTTATTATAATTGCTACCTACCTCCATTTGCACCTTAAACTTAGGATTATTAATGTCTACTATTGCTACCTGCAGATACCTTTAAAAACTTGTCTTTAAAATATCTGCAATTACCCCTCTGTGTGTGCAATATGTTCTTTGAAAAGGCTCTGACTAAAGGCAGTTTATAACTTTTTAAGTTGGATCCCACTCTTTACCTCATCAAGTGGTAAGAAAGTAATAAAATAAATTTATATAAATCATCTTGTTATGATAACATCAAAAATTCACATAATTTAAAAGCAAAATAAGCAAATCTGCAGTCTCTGGTTAGTGTGATAAGCCCAGAAAGACAGTCCTAAAAGTAAATGAAAATCTTTTCTCATAACTAAGTTGATTGTATTTTAATTACAGAGTGTGACTATAAACAGTCACTTCTGTCTTTATTACATTCATAGATGACTTGCATTCCCATTTGTTCAAATCCCCTGGCCCCCCACTCTCTCATGTATACATTAGACCTATATATGTATCTGACCATACATCATGCCATTCTTCAAGAATCAAGTTAATGGCCACCTTCATTAAGGTTTCTGGACAAGAACATCACACATTTACTATTTCAATGGATTCAGTTTAGGTTAGACACATACACAGTCAAAAAGAATCATCTGCTTTACTGGTGTGTTTTGTAGACAGTATAAGGCTATTGAGGAAAAAATATTATGGCTTTTACTTCTTTTGTAGAACAGCTCTGGGCTTCTGCTGAAGTGAATTCAATTCAATTTCTGAATGGAATATATGCCTGTGCAGAGTTATAAACCCGGGTTCTTATTTCTATTCTTCTACTAAATAACTGTGTGATCTTGGGCAACTCATTTTCAGACCTTTCTGCAAAATAGCTCATTAGCTCGGATTATCTCCAAGGTCTCTTTTAGCTCTGCAATGGTACAATTTTCCCTGTAAACATTAGGTAGTAACAGAGAAGCAGAATCATATGGCACCCTCGCATATTGAACTCCTTTCATTCCCTGAAATCCTCAAAGAATATTCATCAAGCTACTCTAAGCTGAAAACCCATGGTTTTGATCTTGAATATTTAGAAGTTTATTATGGAAAAATAGCCCCAAACTAGTAAGCTTATTTGAAACTCTGGAAACTACTAGTAGCTAAACCTCTCGGGTTTGCAAAATTGGGCAGTAAATTGTATGACAAGGGGTTTTCTCCTGAGATTTCCTGTGTTTGCTGCTTCTGGCAGGTTGGAATTAGAGTGAGAAAAGCCAGTTTTGTGATACCTTGTTACTGCTGCTCCCAGGTGGAGTTCAGAAGTGTAGACACAATGACAAAGGTGATGAAAACATAATAACAACAAAAGAAGAATTTAATCAAATTTTATCGACTCTCTAAAAGCTTGCAGGTCTAACTCCACTGGTGCCTTTATTTATTTGTATATTGCATTTGTAAAATGGACTCTCTCCCTGGGGAGGAGGAGGAAGTTATGTAATTACCAGTAAAAAATGACTAGATTTTTGTACCAGTAAAGCAAAATAAGATCTTGGATTGTAAGTGCAGGCAAAAGATAATATTAAGAGGGTATACTGTCACTCTCTTTTAGTTAAAACTGTAAATATTGAATATCTTAAGTATCCATAATATTTTTTTTATATTTCTGCCACGCTCATTAGTTTCAAATTTGACTAGATTACCCTGAATCCTTTCCTGCTTTCCTTAGCTATATGCCCCCATGTATCTCCATTCAAGGTTTCATCCTTGTTCTATAACCAAATAAAACCAAAGCACTTCCTTTCCCAGAGCTGTGATCTTGTGTCCCAGTGGTTTCACACAGACCTTCTCTCAAATACTCATCCCTTTGATGGTGCTGTATTTATGTCTTATCCTTACCAAGGTCAAAGATAAGGATTTTGTTCTGGTTCACATTCTTATGTCCTGAAACACTGTTGTCCTTCTGGAATTGAAATTGAGATCTGGTTCTCAAACCTATTGCCAAATATTTTGGCCTTGGGAAGTTGGGAAGTTCATCCCAAATTACCTGTTTTCACTTTGCTGCTCTTGAGATCACTAGCACTAGCTCCCTGGATGTGTGTTCTGTGTACCTGGGAAAGCTTCCAGGACACTCACATCTCTGTCTCACCTGAAGCAGAGTTTAATTGCCAAAGTCAACCTCCATTCCTTTTCTCCCTGGGTGATAGATAAGTTTTGTTCCAGGACCTAATCAACACTTCTTTTATTCACTTTCTTTACCATGTTTGTTCTTGTGTCCCATTGTGCTTTGGACCCAAGAAAGTAATTATAATAATTAGCATATCCATCTAATGTGCCCCTATTATGCTTCAGTCCACTGGAAAACCTTTCCCTATAGTTTTATTCATCTCAGTCATTGTATTTATGTGTGTCAATGTCTAATTTAGCATTTTTTAGGACATCATTTGTCCTTTGTTTCATGTATGTATGCCTTCTAATCAAAATCACAAACTGGATGACTGGGGGTTTGTTTTTCAACTTTTAAATCATCTTTTATATCCAAACTGCCATTAGTGCGTACTAAAATGCTCCAATGTGACTTCTAGATATGAAATATTTGAATGATTTAATCTAAGTTCAAGATTTCTTTTAGAATAGAGTGTTATTCATTTAAGTTTAGTTCAAAAAATAGTTGTTGAACAACAACAGTTTCTCTTAGACATAATAAGTCTTTAATAAATATTTAGGTACAGAAAAATATCCCCAATATTAGTGGTTTATCTGCAGAGTGAATAGAACTCTATTAGTCAAAGAAGGATAAATAACTTAAGTGTTTTCTGGCTTATTAATAACAGTTCTCTACATTTGGGGTTAAGAGTATATAACATAAAAATGAGGCAGGGTCCTACTGAAGAAAATGGAAGATTCCACTGTCAAAGTTGGCACTCCATTGAAAGTCAGATTGTCAGAGAAATTACGAAGTAGGGAATGAGCTCTTTGAGACTCACAAAGGTATTTTTTTTCATCTCCCTATGCCAATTTATGGGACATTTCTTAATGGGTCCTCAATAACAATTTTAATAGATGCACAGTCAGAAAAGTGATAGAGTGGTAAAAAAAAAGGCTATAATGATCATTTCATCATGTTAACATCATGTGGAATTGCATACATTAAAAAAACCAAGCTGAAAAGTCTAAGCAGCAGCCCTTAAAAGATACCAGTGGTAAATAAATTCATGAAAAGATGCTTAACATCATTAGCCAGAGGAAATTTTCAAATCCACAGTAAGATGCCACTACACAAAATTATTTTGAAAAACAAAACTGATACACTCAGCATCATGGAGGGAACTAAAGACACTGTTCTAAGTAAAAGAAGCCAGACACCAAAGGCTAAACACTATAAGATTTCATGCATATAACATTCGGAAAAAGTCAAAATTACTGAAACAGGAAAGAATCTAGTGATAAAGATAAGCTTAAAACCTAAGCCTTGAAAATTAATAAAAGAACTGACGTGTCCAGAGTTGGAGGGCAACTGTAAGTACAAAATGGGAGGGAGCACAGTGGACTGTGGTGGAGGGACTTGTGGGTGCTTTGGTGGTAAATGTGCTATAGTAACCTCTACCTGAAGGGTTACCAACAAATATAATATTCACCAATGTTAGCTCATTTAATTAGTTAATTAAATTAGAATAATTAGTGAGCAGTTTAGGGAGAGAGCTTGACTACAAAGATTCAACATGAGGAAACCTTTCAGGCTAAAGGAACTATTCAATATACTAATTTTATTTATGTTTAATTGTTGTGTATATTTAGGAAAACTCAGAAATATATACTACAAAAAATTAATTTTATAGATATGAGGTGGTCATTTGGAGTAAAATTGTGCAACAATGTCTGTGGAAATTATGTGACTTGCTTTGAAATTTGCAACCTGAAAAAGGTAAGGGCAAATTCAAGTACAACCTCTGAAAGTTAGTTTAAAAATATTATTCTATCAACCTAAAGGAGAAAGAGCTGGTGTCCAGTAAAAATCTCTCTGTTTTGTGGGTCAAGACAAATAAGCACTCAGAGATTAGAAAAAAAAATCAGATATTAGTTTCTTCTTAAACCAAGTATGGAATACAAGTATTTTTCATTCTCTTTCCTCTTAGGAACTTGGAACTGAATTTATTTGTAATGTTACCTCTTTCCTGGATACATAAGAGATTCTTCATCCCATTTTGAAACATACTTACTGGATAGTTTGTTCTGCTGCTGTGAGCTGTGATAATACTGTCAGGTTGGTATCTCCACTTTGTAGATGATGAAGCTGGATCCCAGGTGAGCTTATTGATTTATCCAAGGATCTCCACTCTTAGATGTCATAGACTTATGGAAAATGGAACTAAAAGAAAAAAGTTAATAATGTCCTCATTTTAAACAATCTTATTCATTGATTTACTATATACTATTGAGTATTAAACATAGTATTTCTACTTTTTACAATAACAATGAAGAGAATGATAAATTTAAATGATCTTAATCACAGCAATACAATATTTAGTATCATTTTCAGTCTTAGTATACTTTGACTCCTTGTTCTCATAATCATTGTATTAACAAATATTACAATATTATAAATATTCTTTTGTATTTTGTTTTCATTGCTTACCAAGCAACGATAGCCATTTTTTTCTATGTGAATTTATTGATAATCCTCTATAGTCTAAGCTCCAAGTAAACAGAGATAAAAAGCATAGTTCTTATCCATGAAGGCTTTGTGATCTAGTAGAAAATATGGTGAAATCATATGCATAATATAGTAGAAAGTTTGTGATGATGGAAAAATTCTCAATAGTGCTACATGACCTAGAATAGTGCATAAATAAATTTAGAGAATGCTTATATTTGGTCTACACAAAAAAGAAACAGTTCAAAGGGAAGATTGAGAAGGTTGAACATAGAAATAAAAATACTAGAATGAATTTTACATCTTTTAATGTTTCATATAATTGAATCAATTTGAAGTAGTATAATGCCCTTGGTTTTTTTTTTATGGGACATTTACTTAAAACTTATTTAACTTGTATAAATAATATTACAATGAGTGCTTTTGTGCATATAAGATTTATCTAAGAATCTATTCCCATGTAGCTAATTACTAGGAAATAAATAAGTAATTATACAGTACAATTACTCAGAAAGGTGTGTATGTGTGTGTTAACAATCTCAAGTTGCTTTTGGAAAGACTTACACAGATTTAGAGTGCATTAGTAATACATGAGTGTACCAGATTTACCAATACTCTACCTCTGTATACTCATCTATACCCTTAAATTTTGTTAATCCAATAGTTACAGTGAATTGGAATTAGTTTCTGGGAAGATGAAATATTTGACCAAAAAACATATGAGGAAAGGAACACAACACTTTTGGGGCATAGTCATGAGTATGTTACAGTGAAAGCATTCAAAATGAAGCAATTTAATCATACAAATCATAAAATTTTAAAGCATAATTTCATAATTTGAAACAAGGAGTAAGCTATGCTGAGACACAATACTTGAAACAAGAAGCAAACCCAATATCCTTTAATAGGGTTTCAGATTTATGCATTGGATCTTGACAAGATCCAGCCTTCAGGAAAAATTCACCACTGATGTATTTTATTTCCAGAGATATTTATGAACATTATACAGCAACCTACTACTGACCTGGCCCCTGCTTTTATGCATTCATTTATCTCTTGTAACATGGGAAGTGCATTCAGATGAGCTTTGGACGTAATGGGAGAACTTGGAATGAGATTTTTTCCTAAAGTGAGTCCTACCAAGTCCTTAGTCACTAAGAAGTGTCAGACAGAAGGGACTCTGACAGGCAGCTCTGTCAATGTGAACAGAGAGTTTTAGATCAAGCCCAAGAACATTACTGTCAAAAATTACAACCTCAGTGTTGACATAAATGTTGACAGCACCATTTTCACTGATAGTGGTATCAGAGCAGATTATGATTCACAAAGGACTGTCCAACAAGTAATGATTTAGATGAAATGCTCCCAAATAAGTAAAGAGAGAGGTAAGGGAGAAGAAAAACATGAAGGCTGCAGGTTACACAATTCTATTAAGACAGCATCACACAATGGCAGCAAACATCTCTCCTTCCTCATAATGAGGGCTTGTCTGCAAGATCATGTAAAGAGAAACATGATAATGGAAAGTCAAACTTGCCTCTGAATCTGAACAACCTCCTTGTTCAGCACTATGATATAAACAGTTCAGGGAGGCATTTTTAAAGAATGATTGTGATATATAATTATAGGGCTGAACCAACCTTTCCTGGGTACCAGCAAAGTTTTTCAGAAATCAAGATTATGTAGGAAAGCAAAATGTCACGGTGGTAAAGAAAGGCATATTGAAATAGGGACATCTTTTTCCACATATAGAAATACTATTATTTTACCAGTGCTACTCTCAAATTTCCCCAGCAATGCTGCTTAACCACAGTAACTAATTTCTCTAGTACTGTGGCATTCAGAGAAAAACCATTGAACAGCATTGTACAATCCTTTCTATAGTTTTAAAAATGCTTTATATAACATTTTTACCCTTTTTAAATTTTAAATGTTTTTCTACTATTTTTTTCTCTCACAGCACAGAGCAGAGGATTGGACACTTAAGTGGTAAAGATATACTGAAATATTTTAATTAAGGTGAGTTGAGTTATCTTGCAGAGACCAACTTCATTCTTGTGCAAATATGTCTACTATCTCCTCTCAGGAAAAAAAAAAAGACTTCATATAAATACTTCATAAAAAATAAATTATTTGAGAAACTATTAAGTAATTAATAAATTATATTCCTAAGCCCACTGGGCAAATTGTCTAAAGTGCAAAGTGAAATGAAGTGAATACAAATCGAAAGATATTGTTTAAATCTCAATGGCTTATTCTTGTTTCTAAATGTCATGATAAATATTTTGAATGGCTGTCTGGAGTCCATCATGTTTTTACCTCATAGAAGTACCTTAATATGCTGTTACAGTGCCCTGCATATTTGTCTTTATCGTTCATTTGATACTAATTTTTGGTTGTAGCCAATGTATTTTGCACATCATTATTGTCTTCAACATCAGAGTATGGTAGCTGGAATATGAGAACTGCATAATGCAAAATTTGGTTATTCCTACATAAATAGATCAATAAGTCAGTGTTGCTTCCTTGTGTCCTTTTGGAAGCAGGCAATCAAAATAAAATCAATCAGGTAGAAAGTTGGGACTCAGGAACTGGAAACTGATAGATACTGACATAATACAATCATTATTTACAGAAAATAAAATAAAATTTTCTGACCTGTAATCACCACAAAATCAACTGTCAATTGAGTATGATTAATTCTATTTTTTATAATTTACATAGAGAAGCCATTATGCTCTCCTATCAAATGTCAAGTTGGGAATGTTATTGAAAATTTCCTTTTAGTTTATTCCTCAAACTTTTACTTAATAAATACCCTCTAAATAAATAGTTTTTAACTGACTTTCTTTTACAATTGGATGTCAGTTCTGCCTTGAAGGCTGGGTTTTTCAACTATATTATCCCCATCAAAAACATCTTTGAACTTGAAATTTGTCTTAGAAAAATTATTACTCTTGCCAAAAAATCAGAAGGGTTATTTTATAAATTTCGTGTCATTTATTAATGCATTTTCTTTTAGAAAAAAATACTATCTTTCTTGATTTCCTACAAAATAAGCTGTAACTTCTGGAAAAATTATAAAGTACCAGTATATAGTTAAATAAATTAAAAGCCACCAAAATCCTACTAACCAAGAATATAACAATCAACATTTTGCCACATTCACAATTTCCTTTTTGTAAAATACCCTTTTGAAAAAAAATCAGTAGTTGCAAGTATTCTATAGAAAATATAATATTTTACCTGAGATTATTTAATATATTGTTTAACCCTCCAAACTTGATACAACCATCACAATTTAAAATGTACTTCACAGCTGTCTCTACCAAGTATGTCCAACACAATTATGCTCCAATGACCTGATTATGTGATTCTGAAGAGGGGCAAACCTATGACACTCGGATGATCCTATCGGTGAGTCCTCACCCTTGCACATAAGAATGCAGGACACATAGAAAACTAAAATAAAATGATTTATTTACTTAAGGAGTGAGAAAAGGGAGACCCAAAAGAGGAGAAGAAATTTATTTGTTGTCACATCACTTGATTTAATCTATCCTACCCACAGATGGCTTCGCCAGAGACCACACTGCATGGAAACAAGCAAACCAAGACCACATGCCCTATTCCAAGGTCAATATGGAAGCTCAGTTCTGCCCCATATTCTAGTAGCCCTCAATCAAGGAGTAGTTGAATCTGGAAACTCCAGCTTGACTATGAGCATCACCCACTGCTTGGAGGTTGCTCCTCACTTTTCCTTTTAAAATTTCACTTTGGGAGCATCAGGGGAAGAAAAAATGTTTTAGGAAATGCAGGATGGAGAGCTGGGTTAATAAATTATCTGAAATAAAACAATGGTGTAATGGCAATAATAACAAAAATATTAACTACTAAATCTATATTTCTCAGAATTTCCTCTGAGTCATTTACATTGATCTAGTATTTCCAAATCTGCATTGTCATTGAAAAAGTGAAGCAGAAGAATTAAGGAATATTAGCTCAGATTCAGAGTAATTAAAATGACCCTAGGAGTCAGGTAGTATAAACAAATACTTTCTCCAGAAACAAATACTGTTAATGATAGCATGATTCAAATATTTTTGATGATTATTGCAACCTATTTTGCCTCAATTCAGTAAAGTAGAAAAAATTATAATGAAAAAGTTAAAGGACTAGAGTTATCATATAAAGCAATGAATTGGTGTGCATCAATGCAAATTTGATATGGCAAATCAAATTTTGAAATTCTGATAATTGAAAAATAATTTCAGGTTGTATTCTTTGATTAGAGGTGATAAGTTACACAGATCTCCATGTCCACTGACCATAACTAACCACTATTATGAATTAACTTTCAAAGGAGAAAGTGGAGAAGTACTTATTTTTCATGAGACTTTAGACATGATTATGTTGACATTACTGGGAGATCTTCATTTTCTTTATAATAGAAACCACAGAGTTAATCTGATAATGAAAACAGACTAGGCTAGGCTATGATCTGAAATGGCTGACATGATCTGACATAATGACTGCCAATCCTAGACATTAAAAATATACAATTTGAATTGTAAGCATTTCTCCAATAGGAACACTCAATACTGCATCCTAGTCCTGCAAGACATAAGAAACTATTGCATACCTGTTCTGTAAACATCCCAGGCTAGATACCTCATCATTGGTTCAGGCAGCTTAAAAGAGAATCTTGGAGTCCTTGGCATCACAGGTTAGGGGAAAACAAGCCATCAGAGAAACAGCAACTTGGACCCCCTGAGAATCTCTGTATGCTCTCTCCTCTTGTAGCCATTCTCCACCCCACCGCCCTCTGTGATGCTGCCCTTATATGCTCATTCTCCCAGCTCAGGTGTGCCCACTTACACATGCCCACACCATATTCAGGTGTCCATAATCAGGCAGGCATACCCCCAAGCCCACACTCTCAAGTGCCTCCTACATTCAAGGCCGCAGGTGATAGCCACAGAGGCCAACTGTTCAAAAGCCTGAACAATCTTCATTTACCTTACAACACCCCTCACCTTTGTTTTCTTTTACTCAGGTCCTGTTTCCAAAAACACATACTTCCCCATTTTATCAGTCAGTCACTGATCATTTGGAAGAAGAAGGAAATTCTTCCACCCAGGCTACATGTTACAAGACCACAATGGATGTCCTGGTAGCCTCAAGAATAAGGAAGACAAATGCGTTTCTGCAAAATGTCACTTTTGTCTTAACAATTCAGACTCCTAGGGGCAGTTGCCATGTTGTGCTGATTCTCTGGTCACAGAAGTTCTGCTGGGTTGTGGGGAGTGTAAAAGGTGGCGACTGAGGAATGGAAGTTTGACCGCTGCAGGTGAAAGCCTTAATTGGAGGATCAGGTGCTCGTAACCAGAGTGCACAAAGGCTATAAGAGTGAACTGGCTCAGAGAATAGAGCTGTGGGAAGGCCACACTTAGGAACCCAAATAAAAACCCCTTAAACTCTCCTCAGAAGCTTTGCTCCTTCTCAGCTGTATTTAACAAGGTTATAAATAATTCTGTTATGGGAATTCCAGAGCAGTAAAACAGCATCATTTCAAATTGTTTTCTTTTATATGTTTTATTTCTATTAATACCCTTGATTGTATCCCTAATATGGCATTATTATTATTATTATTACTATTATCACCATCATCGTCGTCATTATTGATAGTTTCTAAGAATCTCAGTATAATAAATCACAAAGGAGAGAAATATACCATAATTGAGATACACCATAGCTGAGGAAATAGTTTTCAACTTCTTTATGAAAGTGAAAATTCTAAGGAGAGAACAAAAATGTGGGAGAGGAGAGAAAAAGGAGTGCAAAGACCTTGTAATAGTGTATGTGTCAATTGATTGGATTTAGATCCAGTTCTTTTAAATGAAAGAACATTCTCTTTTTGTAAGATTGACTTCTTTTGACGCAATTTTTTAAGAGGACAACCATTACCTAAATAATTTTTGATTCCCTATTAATATGTTCTCTGCTAACCTCACATGTTACCCATGAGCTTATAGGACACTTTTGATAATATAACTTTACCACTATTATAAAATTTAAAAAGAAAGGCTCTAAAGAAAATAACCTGAACTATAAATATGTTGAGCCATTTAAAAATTGCATCTATTCTTCTTTCTTCATAACCTTTTTTCCCCTCTATCATTCTTAAATAACATCACATCTCTAAGGCTATCTTAAAATAAAATTGGAAAGGTAAATGTTTGAGACATTGTTTTATTTTCCTAAATATTCTTTCATTTATCTTTTATTAGAAATAAGCTTAGCATTCGTGATAACAACAGAGATGTCTTTGTTGAACTCAGATTTAAATAAAGGAATGGAGTGTCACAAGTGCATTCATACCTACTGTTAAATAGTTGGTGGAGTACAGATTTTGTAGCCAGAGTAGAACCTACTATCTACTGGAAGGCAAGATGTAATAATGTGTAATGATGACACTATTAAGAAGATCACAAAAGAAGCCCCAGGTTGCTAAAATACTTGCTACCTGAGAAAGAAAGGGCGATTCAATGGAAAGGGTGCAAGTGGTATTCTCACTTGAAGGTATCAAGTTTCCAAAACAGGAAATTGAAAGAAAAGCAGGTAGGTTTACAGATTTACTGGCATGAAAGTTACAAAATGAGTAAGTTTTGGAAGGAGAGACATGTTGAGGAATGTCTGCAACGTTAGATAAGATTTTGGGGATGTGACCTGGAGATATGGATTTCACTGACAAGTAGGATGATGCTAATGGACTGACTGATACTGGGCTGATGACTCTCATGTCTATTACCAATATAATTCTCATGATCTTGTGGTGATGATGTAAAATGTTATGTTATTGCCACCATTTTCCAACTTAATAAACCAAAGCAGATAAAAGTGCCAGGCCCAAGCTCACATAATGAAGGGTGCAATAAGTAGGACAAAGATTGTCATTCCACTCCACTTGGCTAACTTATATAGATAGAAAGTAGCACACTGAAAGGAACATGCTCATTGAAGTTTAAAACTCAGTTGCTTTTAATTTTCATGATGTGGAAAAGAATGCAATCTCCTTTCATTAGTGTTTTCCTTTCTTTGAAATGATCATGGTGATAGCTTCTGATAGATATCATCAAGGTTATTTGGACCATTAAATAAAATTCCAAGTGTATGCATGTAGAAAACTATCAGGCAGAAGTTTGAGGTTTTATAACTAATTTATACGAATTACCAACTTAAGAATATATGTATTCGTATTTCAATAATACTGAGTCTGTGGGCTCACTTCAGTCAACACACACACATCATTTTCCTGGGATAACCAAGAATCATGGGATAACCATGATTCAGATTTTGAATTGGCTTATTGGAACCCAGTTCTCCAATGGACTCTCATGTTTCTGCACATTTTATGAGCAAAGGTCTTGACTGCCATTTTTCAAGGCTATTTACATATCAACAGCCTTGGAAGATAGAGTATTTCCCACCAGACAAAGGACAGGTTTGTAAGACAAAGGGTTTCTCTCCACAGCCAAACTGGCCAGTACAACAAATACAATGTGTCCCTTTGAGACAAAAGATGGGCATTCATGGCCAGTGGTAAAAGACTTGGATTCATGAAGCTCAGAGTTTCTCTATTGGAAACAACTCAGCACACACATGTGTCACCTGGCCCTATTTGCCATGCCCTGTGTGACCTAGAACTCAGGAAACTGATATAAGAAAATACCCACATTCTGCCTACTGCTATTGCCATGAGTAAACATGTCTCTCAGCTTTGAACTGCAGGCTTTTGTCTCCTACAAAGGTGCATATGATGGCAGCAGGATAAATTGTTAGTTTAAAAGTAGGGGAAGTCTTAGACTCTTCATAATTCTTGACATGGCTTAACCCGGGATAACCACATTCAAATAACTGCTATGGACATATACGACCTCCCAGACGTGAGAAAAAGTCACCCAGTTGAACGCAAAAACATGGTTAAGAAAAAAAATGCCTTGATAAAAATGAGAATAGGGCCTCCCTGGTGGTGCAAGGGGTTAAGCACTACAGTATAAAGCAATCTGCAGACTCTGATCCCCAGGCGGCCAGAGAGAAACCTATATGACGAAGCAGACCTCTCCTTTCTTGCCTGCTGCTCCCCTCAGCAGCGTATTTCAGTCAGTCTCGTTCTATTCCCCACTCTGTCTCTGGTGGTTCCTCTAAACCCCCGCATCTCTGGCCTGTACCCCAGCTCCTGTATGCATAAATAAATAAATCTTTAAAAAAATGAGAATAAAACTGTGAAGAACAGTTTGCCTAGGAGATCATTTTTTAATAGCACAACTCCTTCTACTCCGGCTGCTTGCTTATTATTGTCACTTTATTATTCCAATACTCCAAGACCAGAGTGCCCTCTTTCTCCCTCTCTCCCTGTTGTGGGGAGGGGTGCAGTCACAATCCTAGCTGGGACACAGAATTTCCAGATTGTTCTAACTATTTATAACTCCTTGCTGTCAAGCTAATGGTCACTTTTCATTCCTCCACCCTCTTTCCTGTTTGGGAGCATATTATTTGCATGCCAACTCCATTCTTCTCATTTGCCTTTTTCCATTCCCCTCCCCCTACTCTAGGCTTTCCCTCTGATGACTTCTTTCTCTGCATCAATACCACCTCCATTTACATAATAACGCATTTATTTCTGAATCTTAAATGTTGGCAATTTAGAGGATTCTGCCATTGAGCTCCTCATTTCTTACTCTACTCCTCTCATCTAGTCCAAGATAGATAATATCAACAATTCTATCTAGGCCTACATATCTTTATATCTTTACCTGTTCCTTTATCCTTACGACTAACTTCATAATCAACTCTCTAAGCAAAAATGTGTACACACTCTGAAATCAAAAAACCTTGCCATTCACTCAGTCTGTCTTGTGCAAATAACTTCATCTAATTGAATCTCATTGTCATTACTGTGTAAAGGATATAGTTGCACTAATATTTTACATAGTTAGAAAACAAATATTTAAAGTCTTTTTAAAAGTAACTAGCCAGTATTAAGTGGTCAGTAAAGCATAATGATGAGCTTAACTTTCCTACACATACTTTCTTCTGAATGGAGGACTTTTTTTTTCTTTTCCTCTATATTTCCTACCATGATGAAGTCACTTCAAACAAAAGATGGGCATTCTACCAAATATCTTAGGCTAGAACCATGAGACCCACCATTGCCTTCTTTTTCTTCATTCCCTATTATCTAATGGTTATCAAATTTTACTGATGCTACCTCAAAAATATATCTGACTTCAAGAACTAGTGTCCATTTGCCCTTTTTACTGTTTTAATGTCAGCATTACCTCCAAACCTTCAAGAATTTCTATATAAAGTTCAAAACCACTGTCTAAAATACATTGTTCATAAATCAAGACTTTAGACCAAAATTATGACCCCTGCTTTTAAGATATTCCAAAGGTAGAGCAAAATGTACAAATTGTTAAGGGAGGTACCATGTTCCCTACTCTCACTTACTGGCTTGGACTAGCTACTGGGAATGAGGGGTGCAGCTGAGCAGCCAAGTTAAGATATATAACACAGGAGGCAGGTGGGCTCTAAGGGGTGGGAGGAGGGAGGGTTTCTTGCTTCTCCTGCTTTGACTTGCACCAGGAGACCCTGGGAGAAGAGACACTGGGAGAAGAAACACTTGAAGAGACATGGATGGAGCTAGAAGGGATTATGCTCAGCGACATAAGTCAGAAGGGAAAGGAAAAATATTGGATGGTTTCACTTATGGGAGGAATATAGGGGAACCAAATGAGACACCACGAGAAAAATAATAACAATACACAAAACAACAAAACAAAACAAAAACAAACACACAATTATAAACCAGAGACATCCTGCAGGAAGGAGAAGGATTGGAGGGAAGGAGGGAGGAAGGAGTAGAAGGGACTGTGGTGATGGAGCTCTGGGGTGTTCCTTTAATATCAAAACCCCTAGTGGCACAGGGGTTAAAGTCTCGGTGCTACAAGCTATTCCCAGCCACTGCACCATGAGTTCGGTCCCCAGCCAGGGATCTGACCCACATGGTGCAGCAAACGTCTCCTGTGTCTCACCAGCGACCCCCCTCAGCAGTGTATTTCAGTAGATCTGCCTGTTCTGCTCCCCACTCAGTCTCCGGTGAATCCTTTCATCCCCCCGCACGACTGGCCTGCACCCCAGCTCTTGTATGCATAAATAAAAATAAATCTTTTTTTTAAAAAAAGGTCTCTCATGCACTGGTATCAACTGTGCCTGGATCCTACATTTGTCAGGAAAGCTGACAAGCACTTCCCAAGCAAAAACTCACATCTCAACATTCAAATCTCAATTTAAATAGTTGCCATCATTTTACAGCAGTTTTTGTTTTCTGCTGCCCTAGATTTAGGCTCTTCCTTTTCCTGATACCCAGAGCCTCTTGCTCTGAGACTTTCTTAATCCTTCTTGTACTTCCTTACTAACCCTGGAAACTCAAACATACAGTATAAAATATTGTAGGTACTTAACAAATGTGCCTGAATGACTATATATATGAAAAATTATCCAAGAAGGGGAGTATAAAAAATATGTAATAATAATCTTACCAATAAGAACAAAATTTATTGAATAATTCCTGTGTCCCAGGCTCTATGTTGAATGACTATTTTGAACATTTTATCTCATTTATAGCTTAGACCTCAAAGTAACCTATAGTATAGTTAACTATTATCATTCACATTTTGAAAATGAGAAAATTGAGCCTCAGGAAGCTTAAGTACCTTTCACAGCGACACTGCTAGTAAGTAGATTATCTATTGCTGCAGTTATGTAATGCTACATCATTAATCACCTAAAATTTAGTATCTGAATCCACCAACATTTTCTTCTATCTCACAATTCAGTGTGTTTACTGAGGCCAGGTGGGAGGTTTCTCTGCTCCTTTTTCTTATGGTCTCTCACAAACTTTCAGCAAATGGCAGATGTGTCAGATGAGTAGACATCTGTGTCTCAGTGTTCCTTTGGGTGATGTAGGGTAGCAAAAAAATCTGCCAACCCAAAAATGTCTTTTGGGCAAGAGGTTTATCTCATGGTGAGTCATAGAAAAAGTGGATAGCTTCTAGGGTCAGAATAAGCCTCGGAGGTAAGGGAAGCTCTAGAAATTGGAGCAGCAAATTCCAAAGAGGACTTGCCAGACACTCCCTGAACTGAGGACTGTGAAGGACTGACTGATGGGACATTTCTGGGCAAGAATGACAAATAAAAGGACTCTATGATAAGGGCTGAGATGCAAGATGTAATTCTGGGCACAGAGACATTAAGACAGAGTGAGACCACCAAGAACTAAGCAATCACAAAGGGACTGATGGGGCTTTAGAATAATTAGGGAAAGAAGGTGTATATTCCCTGAGGCACGACTCCACAGCTGCTTCCTCGACTCTCCCTGGCCTGGTTCTACCAGCCTGGGAGTCCCACTTTATTGCTATTCCTTTTCTTCTTTATAAACTTTTCCTTATATCTATTTTTCTAAACAAATTTGCCTCTTTCCGCTTGCTTGTCTGATAGTCAGAGAAGCTCCTACTGCGGCTTCATGAGACACAAACCCATGGTGGTCTAGTGGCTGGGACTCAGTGCTGCCCCTGCAGCCTGGGGTTAATTCCTGACTGGGAAACTAGACCTGAAAACCTGAAATAATGGTAAGAATAGGAGGAGACTCGGAAGGCTGGGTGGAGCTTGCACTTCTGTGACAAGAGAAATTCTCTACATTAAGGTCTTACTCACTGAACTGGGAAAACCTAATATCCTTAACTCTTACAAAGGAGAAGATAGGACTTAAATACACAAGACACTCATACCTTTGTTTACCATGTTTCCCTTGGTGACTTCCCTGACTGCTCCTCTTTTTTCCAGCAAACTTTTTCTTAGTTGAGTTATTTAAAACAATATCTTGGGCCATGTGGGTTATTCAGTAATAGTGGGTCTCTCCCTTGAATGCAAAAGGTATTTGTGTTATTATTATATTTTCTTTTAACCATTTTTCTTATTGACCTGCTTGATATTTAATAATTTGCCAAACTACAACACAGGATGATTTCCTTTGCAACCCAAAAGAGGTTTCTTTCTTTACTGCATGTTTTACTTTCCAAGTTCTATGTGCTTGGTCTATCCCCCCAGAAGGATATCAGCAATCTCCCCAGTAGTAGAAGACCTTCTTGTTTTATACCATGCTAGAAATTCCAGAAGGTTGTTTTCTCCACATTCAATCAATCAGAGCAAGCATGTATGGAATCCCCAACCTTCCTTATACTAAGGGATATTGACTTTGTTCCCAGAGTTCCTGCTTGTCAGCTAGGTGTATGGTCATGCAGGGGTCTCTCACCAAGGACAAAAGTTCCTTGCATGAAGAACATACTGGAAAACCAATATCTGCTGAAAACAGCAGGCAGATATTAGAATAACCACAATTTGCTTTGACTAGCAAGAACAATGGAGCCCCATCGGTAATAGCCCTGGTAACTCCATGATAGTTTACATCCCCAATCCCATCATCCACACATGAACATTGCCTATGTAATTCCCCACCTTGTACTCAATATTAACAAATAAAAGAAAGCCGTTGGATCGGGGTTTCACATCACTTCCAGTGTAGCCCCTCTAGACTTCTCATTGGTCCACATGAACTTTGAGAAATCCTTGGCAGCTTCCAACACTGCTCCCAGTGAGAAGACAGGCATGTCTGTCCAGGCAGGATAGAGAATTAGACCATTTTTGGGGTTCTGCTTTCCACTACAAGGCTAGGACTTATCGAGTCTTCTTCATTTGTAACAGGGAAATGGAGGAAGTGTGATTATAGTGAAATTACTTGGAATTCTTTAAGTGGTGAATGCAGGATTAAGATTTCCTTCCTCCTAACCTAATTTTGCTTATAGGAAGACATTTAATAGATATGAAAAATACCTTTTTACAAGTAAATTGATGAAAATTGTATTTATAGGTTTTCAAGGTGTTAAGACAGTGGAGAAGAAATAAATAAGACTAAAACAGGATTTGTATATAGTACTGAAGCCAAAGAAGAAAAGCTGCCTGACAGGAGCTGTGCCATAAGGGAAGGCATCCCATGCAACATCCACCATGATTTAAAGAAATGAGGGGAAAATATACTACCTTCACTGTCCTACCATCTAATCTGCTAGAAACTTCCATCCATGTCAAGAAAAACAGTGACAGGAGATATACTTAACTGGGTCAATCTCCCAGGACAAAGAACAGGATAGAAAATGGAGGTAGAATAGAAGGACAGTAAAGGATTACCAGCATATTGGAGCTACTGCTGCTACTTTATTAATGACATTATTATTTTTATCTCTACTTAGACTCTCTGCTGACCAGCAATTGGAGTTAATAAAGCAGCTGTTTCAGTATATTTGAGTTTCTAGATAATTGAACTCTGGTTAATTGAGATTGCATTTATTTGCACTGAGTACAAATCTTTTCATATGCACTGAAAAAGCAATTAATAGCACCCCCCCCCCTTAGTTTCTCATTCCTCTGTCCTGTTCCCACCTTCTTCTGTTTTATGATTTACTCCTCAGAGGATTTTGTGATTGAGAACCTATTCAAAAGGATAGCCTCAAAATTAAAAAAAAAAAAAATCACTTGAATATCCACACCTGCCTCCTAGGTAGAACAATGGACAAAAAGTCCTTTTAGCTTTTTATGTACACGAATTTGAGCAATATCCTAAAAGTGGCTTTCTGGTGCTCATCTAATCAAAGCATGTCCTGGAAAGGAAAATGATATAAAGCTTCTTTTTCTCCCACAGTGATTTTTATTCTAGGTCACCATATTTCTCTTATACACCATACTTTAAACATTACCGTCAAATTAACTTCTGAAATTAGAACAGACAATGTCCTGGAACAAACTACAGAGGTACAATTTTTCACAGGTTGGTGTCTTTAATTTCAATTTCTAATTAATGAAATTCATCATGGTGATTCATGTTCCTTTACTGTTTTGGCCCATCTTATGCTCTTTTCTTGTTTTCAGTGCTCTGTAACATTCATTAAGGAAGACATAAACAAAATTGGAGATGGGTGGGGGGTAATGAGTGGGATGAAATTGTATTGCCATGGAGAGTCCACAAACCATTCTGCTGTCTTACAATGAACGTGAATGTAATGATGATGTCCACATTGGAGTCGCCAGACTCATCTTTCAATCGAAATATCTCAGAAAATGTCCCACTTCTGCATTTTTTTGCTTACCTTAGGTCTCCACACATGCTGTTTCACCCTAGAATATGCATTGCTGCTGTATCTAAGTTTTCTCTAAACTCCCATATAGAATTAATTTTGTGAAACTATATAAATGTTCCACGTCTCTATAGGGAAAAATGATGCCCAAGAAGAAGCAATCAACATATTAAAATAGATCATCTTAGAGACACAAAGAGTTCCTGCATAAGTCAGCATAGCCTTCCATAAAATTCAAGACTGACTCAGCACATGTGGGCAGCCATTTGTTCTCCAAAGTGTCTTTCTATTTCCTTTATGACTTAGCAGTCAGCTTTTAGGAAGTCCATAATCAGAGGAATCAAACTGGCTTCTTAATTACTGAGATCACAAAAGGCATTGATGGCCCCATTAGGAATAAATGAAGCCTTGACATATAAACTCATATAATTGGACTACTTGATTCTCAGACTTTCTTTTCTGAGTTTGGTGCCTGAAAAAAAAAGGTGATATTATTGTGATTTTCATGCAATTCTACCCATTTTTTAAGAACAAAAAAGGATCATATATGATGTAAGAAGCAAATATGGACAATTAAAACATTGCTTTGAATGCATTCTCAAAAGTCAAATTAAATTAATGAAATCTAATATAGGTATGATAAATTATCCTATTGAAAGTATGATCTTCATTTAGCAAATGTCACACTATATATTTATATAAAAGGAAAGAAGTTTATAATTATAAAGCAAGGTAATTTAATGTGTGAATATATCAACATTTATCTTCTTACTCCCTTTTCATCCTGTGATCCAGGAATAATCCAGACTTTTTCTTCTTTATAAAACTTCATAATCTTTCAAAAACTTCAGAATATTTAAATTTGTGTAACCAATCCCTGACTTGACTACTTATCTTAGAAATGAAATATGACACAACCTTGTTCTGATTTCTCTTTCTGTTACAAATTTTATTTCCTCTGTTATACTCTACATTTGCAAAGGCCAGAGGCTATTGGAAGGATTCCTCATGTATGCTCAATGGCACTGTGAGGCCAGACAATATAAATATTTTTAAAATATTTCTTTCACCTAAAAATTGAAAAAAAGAAGAATAAAAACAATTAATTATGTTCACAAATCCAGTAACTACCTAATTAAGCTTTCATAGAATAACTACTATAATATCATATTGATAAATGATATATTGAAATTTGTGAGGTATAAAAACCTGGATTTGAAGATTAGATTTTATTATTGTTGTTGTTATACTTACTTCTTTATATTTATTGTTAAAAGAATATTTCACTTGGAGATTTAAAGTATTGGTATTTTTAAGTTATTTTGTATCAGCCATTCTAAGATGTTGTTATCTACTACTTCTATCTTCTAGAATTCAAAATTATGGAACATTTTCAGTTTTATTCTTAAAAAACTGACTCTTTATTCAAATGAATTTGTCCATATATCAATGATGCAAAACAGAGGAAAATAAAGGTCTTCTTCTTGAATAAAGAGTTGAGCTCAAGAATTCCATTGGGCTTTCCAAAGTCCTTTAAGACCTGTGACATAATGTCACCACAATTTAAATATCATTGTCTTGTGTCTTGAAAGGATAGTCATATTAGTTTGTGAAAATTACCCATTGAAACAAGGGGGCTTCTGACCTGGACTTTTATATTAACCATATAATCTGTTTGGTTTTTTTGCACAGATTAGACACTGAATGGTCTTTAAACAAAAAAAAAAAAAAGATTTATTTTAATTTATTTATACAAGAACGGGGGTATAGGCCAGATTTGCGGGAGGGTGAGAGGATTCACCAGAGACAGAGTGGGGCACAGAACAGGCAGACTGATGAAATACACTGCTGAGGGGAGCAGTGGGCGCAACAGGAGAGGTCTGCTGTGCCTGAATGGTCTTTTGATCAGCTTGATTTAGCTCTTTCTCTACTACCCTCTCTCTCCACACCCATGTCTTCTCCTCTTTTATCCCTGAACTGTCCTTCTTTAAGCCCCACCAAACACACACACATATACATACACACACTCATGCACACAGTGGATAGGAATTCATTATAACTGCCAAGCAATCAGCTAGTCACTGTACCTATGACAAAAATTAGTTGTTTATAAAGGAAGTCAAAAGTATTTATGCATATCACTTTGCAATCTGGTAATTTCAGTTATGCAACTACAGAACTACATCACCATCTGGAAACCCACTGCTACATCCTTTTGTCTATAATGGTAAATCTTGAATTCCACATCAAAATCAAAGGCTGAAATGACCATGATCACAGCACACTGGAAAGTGACAGAGCAGTGAATATTCATGTTAATGAAACTAAAGGCATTTCATACTAAAAGAACAAGGACAAAGAAAAAAAAATCTATGAAAACTGGAATGTTCTTTCTGTTCACATTTAAAAAAAAAGGATTTATTATTTATGCATACAAAAACTAGGAAACAGGATACTAGCCAGCGGTACGGGGGTGAGAGGATTCACCAGAGACAGAGTGGGAAATAGAACAGGTAGATTGACTGAAATACACTGCTGAGGGGAGCAGCGGGTGAGACAGAAGAGGTCTGCTGCACCATGTGAGTCAGCTCTCCAGCTGGGGATTGAACTTGTATTGCAGTGGCTGTGGATAGCATCATAGAGCTGACACTTAACCCCTTGCGATACCAGGGAGGCCCCTATTCCTGTTCACAATTCTGACTTGTTCACTGAATTGGTGGTTGCAGTATTATATTGACAAAATCTGGGAAATAACATCTCATTTGTGTGGATTGCAAATAAATGGTTCGTTAGGTATGACTGAATTTTTCATCACTGAAACATTTAGGTTGTTATATTATTAAGGTTACTACCTACATTGGTTAAGATATTATATCTGATATATTTAAACTTACTTTTTTTAAGATTCAAAGTCATCATCATGAACCATATCAAACAAACCGATTATCTTTATTGGACTAAGTGTTGAAGGATAGTTCTCCCCAAGATGTTCAGATAATCCTCCTCTAAATGTTCAGAAAGGCCAATACACAATACATAATGTTAGCATGTAGTTAATTTTAAGTGAGGTCAATTAAGGCCCTACAAGCTCCTGAGAAAATTTTACTACTATGTTACCTACCTAGAAGAGTGACGGGGCTACTACACAGAATTACCAGAATTAAGGACTTTTACCAGAAATAAGGATTCTATCAGAGTAACCTACCTATGTGGTGGGTCAATCATCTAATTAAGAGCATTTGGTCTTTATCACATTGTTGTAGAGCAACCCCGATACAAAACAGGGTGCCTGACTATGGGTCCTCACCCGCACGCTTAAAAGGACTTATTAATGTTTTATTGTAGGCATACGTGAAAGGTTAATAAAGGTTTATTTATAAAGGAAGGGGAAATGAGGAAATGTACAGCTCAGGGAGAAAAGTGGGAGACAAAGTTTTAAATGAGTCCTACCCGATCCGCCAATCAGGAATCTCAAAATGGTACTCTGAGAGGTGGCCGCGAGCCAGGAGCTGTGTAGCCAGGAGGCGAGCGACAGAGAGCCACCCCAAGGCCCACGTGTTTGGTTTTTATATCCAACCTGGCTGCCCAACTCTACCCTCAGGTCCCAGCCACCCTCCCTTTGGTGGTGACGGGATTTGTCTTTCCCAATGTCCTGATGGCTTTAGTCTGGAGTGGGGGTGGGGTCCACAAAGCCTGTATGGGATTAGCTCAGGACATCATTTCCCCCTAACAACATGACTCACCCTTACCTGATGTGAGTGTGCCTCCTGTCCTTGAAGTCTCAGGCCCCATCTACTCCTTAGTTCAGAATACATAAATTTCTTCATTTTGTTCCATTTGCTTTATAATCTATATCCATGCTAATATTCCACATGTATGTAAATTTTTGTTTTCCTTCTACTAACCCATCTGTTGTTAGATTGTTCAACCAGTGCAGAGGAGCCCAGAGGGACAGGAAATCATTTCTTCTCTACCCCTACAAGTATTCTTTTTTTAAATATTTATTTAATTATGCATACAAGAACTGGGGTACAGGCCAGAGTTGTGGAGGGTGAGAGACAGAGTGGAGAACAGAACAGGCAGATTGACTGAAATATACCACTGAGGTGAGCAGCAGTCTAGCCAGGAGTGGTCTGCTGTGCCATGTGGGTTTCTCCCTGGCCGGGGATTGAACTTGTGCTGCAGCGTCTTCTCATAGCTTCATAGGTTGCATCCTAACCCCTTGAGCCCTACCCCTACAAGTATTCTATCAACATTTTCCCTAATCTTCCAAACCCAAAATAAGTAATGTTGCATCAGGCAACACCACACTGATAAAGAAACAGGAGTTAAGGAGCGCCTACATAATGCAGGATGTGGCTGAAGAGCAAGATCCCAGCCTTTTTATTGATATACAGCATAAGAGGCAGGAGAAAAAGGAAAGGAGAAGAAGACCAAAGAAAGGGGAAGAATGTGTAGATCAGGGATTGTGAGTCTGCCCTCCAGGCACTTTTTATCTGCTTAATAACTTGGTATTGTTATTAAGATCAAGCCCTAATCCCCCAGACATGGTTTTAATCTTATCAACAAGACATTTCACTGATCAGCTTCTGGGGTCCTTTGTTTTATATTGGTCCTCAGTCCCCAGGTCGTTCCGGATCATACCTGGGGATGTATGAGTTGGGAGTACATGTTATGCATTGGTCATTAGCCCCCTGGGTGTTCCTGATCATAACTCATGATGCACAGCCTTCCCAGTGTGATCCAGCTTTGTGCTTTTTGATTTGAAAGGCACCTTGCAGGGTTGGGCTCCTGTACCTAACTGACTGGGCCATTCTGACCTTGTTTAGGATTTAACAAAATGGTGACCGAACATTCCGCTTAGGAGTAGCAGACCCACAAGTTAACACCTCATACTGTATATTGAAGATCTGTACAAAAGCTACATAGCACTTAACATTTGATCATGGACAATTTTTAATAAAAATGCTGTATAGACAGTACCAATTCAGGGTATCAGACTGGTTTTCTTTGTATGTTGGACATACATGATTAAATAAAGAATCTAGTATCACTATATGACATCAAGGAAAAAGGTAATAACAAAAAAGGACTTAAATATTCAAATAAGCATGGTCAAATAATAATTTGAGGTGATGGTGGCAGTGACAAATATGAGGATGAATCACAAATTTCTTCTTGGCAGCAAAGATACACATATATGTGTAAATAATGTGTGTGTATATATATATATTAAAGTAATTAAGAGATATTTTATAGCAAAATTCAGTCTGTTCAAACTGTCACAGCTTAAACATAGGAGGCATTCTAGTTTCTCTGATGCAAAAGGCAAAGAACTAACTGCTCTTTCAGCTACAGTAAATTACTTCATTAATGCCACACATCAGACCATAGAAAGTCATTTCCTATTTAATCTTTTTGGCTTTCCCTTATAATTCCTCCCCACATTTCCCATTTGAGCTGATATTTCATATTGCTTCAACTCAACACAAAAAGTGAACTTGGGTATAGAATATGTTTATTTTTTTTAAGTGAAAGTGTTTTGCTTAGAAGGATAATTTCAAAAGGGCTCAGATGGATTCAGTGAGAGTATATGCTTTGATATGTTGAAAGAAATCTGCTTCACAAATGAGATGTTTTTGAAAAAAATTCAAATGATCTCATACTGATATATGTTGTAGTGACTATACATTCAGATGCTTTTTCAAAGAATTTCGGTATGGAAAAAAAAAAGAATTTCAGCACAGAATGAGAGATCTAGATGGTAGTAGAAAAGTCAAGGAATCACACAAATACAATTCTAATAATCCTTGCTCTGAAAAATGTGGGAATCATGCTTCAAAAAGGGTGTCATTTTAAAAGTAAAAACCATTTCCTTCAAGTTCTTCATGTTGCATAAGGGAAAAAGATGACAAAAGTCAAAACATTTTCTGACACTCATCATTCCTGTAAACATAGATAAAATACCAAAACTTTCTTAGTGCTCATTTGAAGCTAATGCTTTTCTCTATCTCTAGCTCTATCTCTAGATAACCACCCATCTGCTTTATCTATGTATACACTTGCTTTTTTAAGTCCATTGCATAAAGTGAAAGGATCTGTGCCTCCTCATTTTAACAATGGTTTCTTTCCATGTACAGAAGCTTTTTTGTTTAATGTAGTTCCCTATGGTTAGTTTTGGGTTTGCTTCCCTTGCCATTGGAGTCCAAAGTCCAAAGACCTCCTTTAGGCTGATACCAACAAGTTGTCTATGTTTTCTTGTATCATATAGCTTCAGGTCTTGCATTCAAGTCTTAATCCATTTTGAATTAATTTTTATGCATGATATATGACAATGATCTATTATCACCTTTTTGCATGTGGCTATTCAGGTTTTCCCTATACCATTTATTAAAGAGATATTCCTTTTTCTAGTATATGTTTTTGGCTCTTTTGTTGTAAATTAACCATTTGCATATGTGGAAATGACCTAACTCTGCAAATACAAGTGAATGGAGAAGATGTGGTATATATGCACAATAGAATATTAACCAGCAATAAAAAAGATAAACTATTGACATATGTCACAACATAGATGGATGTTGAGGGGAATATACTACATAAAATAAACCAAAACAAGAAAGACAAAGTTATATGACTTCACTGGTTTATAGAATATGAAAATAAAGAAAAAAAGCAAATGAAATAAAACAAAGACAAGCCCTTAAATTTTAACAATACTATAATGTTTCCAAGAAAAGGGAACAAAAGTTAGGTTTAATGGGTCAAGAAGGCCAATCGGATAATTCTGAGGGATTTTAGCTTTTGGTGGTGGGTGTGGTGAGTTATATAAATTGGTCAAGGTGTAAAGTTGTAAGCCTGAAACTTGGTGCTATAAATGAATATTACCTCAATTAAAGACAAAAGACATAATAAGTAGTCTTCTAGCTCTGGCTACTTTGAGATTTATTCTTGCTGTAGTATATGTCAGTATTTGTTTTTTATTGTAGCATTTTCAATTATAATAATATAGAACATTTTGTTTATATAATCATCATTTAATGGACATTTGGATAGGTTCTAAATTTGAACTATTATGAATAATACTTCTAAAAATAACCTTGTTTGGGCATCTATTTTATTACTTTTAGGTAGATTCTGAGTGTGAAATTACTGAGTCATATGCTTGTATTTACTTTTTGTAAGGTTGCCTGATTTCAAAGTGTCTCTCCCATTTAACATTCCTATTTAACCATTTAATCATCATTATATGAGGGTTGTAATTCTCTACATTGTCCCTAATTCTTGTTATAAATCATTTTGTATATAGCTATTCTAGTCGAGTCTGTGGTGGTATCTCATTGTGGTTTTCATTTCAATTTCCGTAATTACTAATGATGTTGTATATGTTTTAATGTGTTCAATAACCATCTCGATAGCTGCTTTGTTCAAGTGACTATACAAATCTATTATCATCTTCTAATTTGTATTTTTTTTCACTTCTTATTATTGTCTTTGAAAAAAAATTTTATGTGGTCATGATTCAAGTCTTTTATCAAAAAATAAGTTTTTAAAAATAATATATTCCACTGTGTGCCATACATCTCTTATCTTAAAGGTATCATTTGATAATATCTTTTTTAAATGCATTATTTTACATAAATTTCTTCTGTCATTACACCTAAATAATCTATCATATTCAAGTTTCTGAAGATTTTCTCCTTTGTAGTCTTTTAAACACTGAAATTTCAGTGTTTCATTTAGATCAATGATCCATTTTGAATTAATGTTTAAATACAGTGTGACATAAGGGTTTAAATTCATCTTTTGCATTAACAATTGGCTAAGTATTTTTTTGTTGTAAAGGCTTGTTTCCCATTGAAGTATTTTGATGCCTTAGTCAAAAATCAACTGACCCCATATGTGATGTTTGACTTCTGGTCTCACAATTCTTTTTCACTGATTTATATATCTTCCTTTATGCCGATACTATACTACCTTGACTATTGCATCTTCACAGTGTCAAATATACAGAAGTAGTAAAAATTAAAACTATATTAGGAAATAGTATTTATTAAGAGTCTCTTATATACTAAAGAACAGATTGTGAACTGGGAATTGTCAAATGCCAAACTGATATAAATTTCAGAAGCATAACATTATAAGATGTCTAATAAAGTGAAATTAAGATAGTTTTTTAACCTTTGTAATGATTTGTTACTGTGATGGGGTTTTCTAAATGGCAGAGGGTTTGTTAAAAATTATTATACCATTTTAGCCAGATGAGTTTTAGTCTAAGGCAGCTGCATGGAAGCAGCAATAGAGAAATTGGGTGCCCTTTCTGGGCCACTGTAAAGCAATGTTCCTCCCCCTTTCATGGAGATACTGTAAGAGGGTCACTTTCTTTTCTTTTTTTAAAATTTATTTATTTATGAATCCAAGAGCTGGGGTGTAGGCCAGAGGTGCAGGAGGGTGAGAGGCTTCACCAGACATAGAGTGGGGAGCAGAACATGTAGATCTACTGAAATACTGCTGAGGGGAGTAGTGGGAAAGACAGGAGAGGTCTGCTGTGCCATATGGGTTGCTCCTTGGCTGGAGGTAGAATTCATGCTGCAGTAGCTGGTGACTGCTTGATAGTGCTAAGATCTAACCCCTTGCACCACAAAGGAGGCCCACGTGACAGGGTCACTGTTATAAATGGTGCTGGGAAAATTCAAGCAAGTGCTTGATAGGATGCAAAAAAAAGAGGAAATGCATTACATTGCTGTCAGGAATGTAAATTGGGTGAACCATTTTGGAGATTGATCTGTGAAATGGGGGCAATGTGAAATGTAGCAGACCACACAAGGCCTAAGCTTGAGTTAGTGTAGGAAGACAAGTTAGGGCTGTGGGAAAATTCCAGGCCAAAACAATAGAGGCTGGGTTCCCATCAAAAATAAGATGTATGAGAGTTGCAGCCTGGATTAAGAAACAAAACCCAACCTTTTGCTGTCTCCAGGAAACACATTTAGCTACAAAAGATAAAAATAGGCTCAAAGTTAAAGGATGGAAAACAATCCTACAAGCAAATGGACCAAAAAAGAAAGCAGGAACAGCTATACTTATATCAGATAAAACAGATTTCAAACTCAAAAAGATAAAAAGAGACCCCAATGGTCACTACATTATGATCAAGGGGACAATACTTCAAGAAGAAATAACACTCATTAACATATACTCACCAAACGAAGGAGCACCAAAATATATCAGACAACTGTTGTCCTCTCTGAAAACAGACATCAGAGAAAACACATACGTAGTGGGAGACTTCAACACACCACTATCAACAATGGATAGATCAACAAGACAAAAAATAAGTAAAGAAACCAAAGCTCTAAATAAAGACCTAGAGCAATTGGGCTTAACAGACATCTATAGAACACTAAACCCCAAAAAAACGGAGTACACATTTTTCTCAAGCGCACACGGATCATTCTCCAGGATCGATCACATACTGGGGCACAAGACAAACATCAACAGATACACCAAGATTGAAATCATATCAACCATCTTTTCTGACCATGAAGGCATCAAACTAGAAATAAACCATAAAAAGAAGGCAAGGAACTTTCCTACCTCATGGAGATTAAAAACCACACTACTGGAAGACCATTGGACTAATGAGGAGATCAAAGAAGAAATTAAAAAATTTTTTGAATTGAACGACAAGGAGGACACCAATATCCTAAATGTATGGGATGCAGCAAAAGCAGTAATAAGAGGAAAATATATAGCAATAGAAGCTCACATCAAGAAACAAGAAAGAACGCAAAGAAACAACCTAATCTCGAAGCTCAAAGATCTAGAAAAAGAACAACAAAAAAACCCCAAAACCAGTAGAAGAAAAGAAATAATAAAAACCAAAGCAGAAATAAATGAAATTGAAACTAAAAAAACAATCCAAAAGATCAATGAAACCAAGAGCTGGTTCTTTGAAAAAATCAATAAAATAGACAAACCCCTAGCCAGGCTCACAAAGGAAAAAAGGGAGAAAGCACAAATAAACAGGATCATCAATGAAAGAGGAGAAATCACAACGGACACAGCAGAAATCAAAAGAATAATCAGTAACTACTATGAACAGTTATATGGAAACAAGTTTAACAATCTAGAGGAGATGGACAAATTCCTACAACTCTACAATCACCCAAAGCTAGATAAAGAAGAAATAGAACACCTAAACAGACCAATTACAATTAGCGAAATTGAAATGGTAATCAAAAACCTCCCCAAAAACAAAAGCCCAGGACCTGATGGATTTACAAATGAATTCTACCAAACATTCAGAGACGAATTAGTGCCTATCCTTCACAAACTCTTCCAAAAAATTGAGAAGGAAGGGACAATACCAAACACGTTCTATGAAGCCAACATTACACTAATACCAAAACCGAACAAGGACAACACAAAAAAGGAAAACTACAGGCCAATCTCCCTAATGAACACTGATGCAAAAATCCTCAATAAAATTTTAGCTATCAGAACCCAACAATGTATCCATAAGATAATTCACCACGACCAAGTTGGATTCATTCCAGGGGCACAAGGATGGTTTAACATCCGAAAATCAATCAACGTTATCCAACACATCAACAAAAAGAAATATAAAAACCATATGATAATATCAATAGATGCTGAGAAAGCTTTCGACAAAGTGCAACACCCATTCATGATAAAAGCCCTTGAAATTCTTGGGATACAAGGAACATACCTCAACATCATAAAGGCCATCTATGACAAGCCAACAGCCAGTATCATTCTCAATGGTGAAAAGCTGAAAGCAATTCCATTAAGATCTGGAACAAGACAAGGATGTCCACTCTCACCATTGCTTTTCAATATAATACTGGAAGTCCTAGCCAGGGCAATAAGACAAGAGAAAGACATCCAAGGAATCCAAATAGGAAAAGAAGAAGTCAAACTATCACTATTTGCAGACGATATGATATTATACATAGAGAACCCCAAAAACTCCACAGAAAAGCTAATTCAACTCATCAATCAGTTCAGTAAAGTGGCAGGATACAAAATCAACACGCAAAAGTCAGTAGCCTTCCTATACACAAACAATAAATCTGAAGAAGAAGAAATCAAAAAGACCATCCCTTTTGTTATTGAAACAAAAAAAATCAAATATTTGGGAATAAATCTAACAAAAGAGGTAAAGGACCTATACAAAGAAAACTATAAAACACTGTTAAAAGAAATAGAAGAAGACACAAAGAAATGGAGAGACATCCCCTGCTCATGGATTGGAAGAATAAACATTATTAAAATGGCCATCCTTCCAAAAGCAATATACAGATTCAATGCTATTCCAATCAAAATTTCAATGTTATTCTTCAAAGAAATAGAACAATTATTGATGAAATTCATATGGAATCACAAAAAACCCCGAATAGCCAAAGCTCTCCTGAAAAAAAAAGAAGGGAATGGAGGCATCAGACTCCCAGACTTCAAACTATACTACAAAGCCATAATCATCAAAACTGCATGGTATTGGAACAAGAACAGACATACAGACCAATGGAATCGAATAGAAAATCCAGAAATAAACCCACAGATTTATGGTCATCTAATCTTTGACAAAGGAGCAAAGACTATGCATTGGAGCAAAGAAAGTTTGTTCAATAAATGGTGCTGGGAAAACTGGGTCGCTACATGCAAAAGAATGAAGCTTGACCACCACCTCACACCATACACAAAAATCAACTCAAAATGGATTAAAGAACTAGACATAAGACCTGAAACCATAAAATATATAGAAGGAAATATAGGCGAAACACTACGTGATTTGCACATCAAAGACATCTTTACAGACACATCACCCAAAGCAGTGATAGTGAAGGCAAAGATAAAGAGCTGGGACTATATCAAATTAAAGAGCTTTTGCACAGCAAAAGAGACAATAACAAAAACAAAGAGAAACCCCACCAACTGGGAGAACATTTTTGCACCCAACACTAATGATAAAGGACTGATCACAAAAATCTGCAAAGAGCTGATGAGACTCAACAACAACAAAGAAAATAATCCAGTCAAAAAATGGGCAGAAGAGCTTAAAAGAAACTTCTCTGAAGAGGAAATGCAAATGGCCAACAGGCATATGAAAAAATGTTCAACATCACTTGTCATCAGGGAAATGCAAATCAAAACTACCATGAGATACCATCTTACACCAGTGAGAATGGCACATATTAAAAAAACTAGCAACAACAAATGTTGGCGAGGGTGTGGAGAAAAAGGAACTCTTCTGCACTGTTGGTGGGAGTGCAAACTGGTCCAACCACTGTGGAAAGCTGTGTGGAGATTTCTGGACCTACTAAACATAGAGCTTCCATATGACCCAGCAATTCCACTCCTAGGTATTTACCCAAAGGACACAGAAACATCAATTCCAAAGAACACCTGCACCCCTATGTTTATAGCAGCACTGTTTACAATAGCTAAGCTTTGGAAACAACCCAAATGCCCAAAAATAGATGACTGGATCAAGAAGATGTGGTACATATATACCATGGAATATTACTCAGCATTCAAAAAAGATAAACACATGCAATTTGCTGCAACATGGATGGCGCTGGAAGGGATCATGCTCAGCGAAATAAGCCAAAAAGAAAAAGAAAAATACCGGATGGTCTCACTCATAGCAGGAATCTAGAAAACTTAAATAAGGGACCAGGAAAATGAATAACTATAAGAAAGTGAAAATCAAAATCAACAAAAAACTATGAACCAGAGACACTTTTAGGGGGGCGGGGGCGGGAGGGGAGGGATTGGGGTCAGAATGGGGGGCTGCAATTGTATGGGGAATATAACAATAAAATTTATTTAAAAAAATAAATAAATAAATAAATAAAACAAACAAAAAAAAAAACAAAAACAAAACAAAAAAAAAAATAAGATGTATGTACCCTTTGTACCTGAAACATGGAATGTGGTGAAACGCTCCACTGCTTGTAACAGCACAGTTTGGCTTTTGTACCCCCATTTGCTATGGCAACTGCAAACTCCCCAGGTGCAGTTTTTGGCTTTAAAAACCCTTATCACCTCCTGCTCAGGACTGCTCCCTACGAGAGGGACAGTCGTCACTGGCTAATAAAGACTTTTTCTAAATTTGATTTAGACTCAGGACTGTGTCTCGTGGGAGACTCTACAACAGATCTGTATTTATCTTGTAAAAACTAAAAATTGTACTGCTATATAACCCAACAAACTCATCCCTGGGCATCACATCTATCTAAAGAATATGAAAACACAATGTAAAAAAAAAAATGAAAAACAAAAACAAAAAACAAAAACCAACTCCATGCTCTACAATGTTTATTGCAGCCTACTTTACAATAGTTACGGCATGGAAATGTTACATAAAAAGGAGATTCCATGATCCCTGCCCCACCTAATGTAGGGTGGAGCTGAGTCATGAGGAGAAGCTTAAGAAGCTGAGAGAAGAGACTTGGAAGAGACACAAAGAATAGAGAAATGTGTGAAGAAGCCTCACTTGCTTCTCAGCTTTCAACTTTCAACAAGAACTTGGGAGACTTGGAAAGATACAATGGAATTGAGACATCTAGAGACACCTGAAAGAGACATGGGTGAGAGAGATTGGGAAGGCAAAAAATAGCAGTCCTTAATTTGGTTTGCATGTTGACTTTGGTCTCATAGTTACAGACATGCCTGGCTCCTTCTGCTTCCTTCCTATGGTTTCCTGACAGAAAGCGCCTCAGACTTGTAGCAAGATTTTGGACCTCAGTGGCCCCACTTTGGATTAACCATGTTTGACTGGACATTTATGCATGAGGGGATGGGTAACTTTGGGTGTTTTATTGAAACATTATTACCCTTTCTTCTCTTTTCCCTCTATGTACACTACCCTATTAAAGTTCTTTCACATTAAGAGTAGGCTTTGTCCTCATGAGGCCAATGGCAGAACCTATTTAGAGCATGCAAGTTTGGGGGTTACTGGGTGCCCCTCAGTTTACATGAAGCAGTAGTAATCTAAATTCCCATTAATAGAAGATTAGAAGATGATATGGTCTATTCCCATTATGGGATGCTATTAGTCATTAGGAAGGGTGAAATGTTCCCATTTATAGCAAAATTGAAGGAATTTCAAGAAATGATAAGTAGTAAAGTGAGGAGGAATAATAAATACTAGAATTTACATAGTGGATGATTTGAAAAAGTTAAGTACTTACCAAAATGAATGGAAATTAATAAAAGAAGTGGGGGTGCTGAGGCTAAGAGAGAGGAGAGAGAAAGGGACAATGTAGCAGTGGGGGGGCAAGAAACCTCATTCTCTATACATGTATATACAATATAATTTCCTGAATGTTTTCCTTTTTTCTCTTTTTTCTTTTTTGAATAAATTCAAAATAAAGTATAGACATATGATACATTTTACCATAATACTTCTAAAAATAAAGATACTGTTCTACAAAATGCAATTTAACATTGATGCAAGAATGCTAATGCATGAGGGGGAACAAGTCTTGCCCTGAATTGTGCATCTATTATACAGCTGCATAAACATACACAAGGAACAACAACAGCAAAAAAGAATGCAATTTGTTGATTGATAGAAAATCTAAGATACAATTTACATGAAAACAAATCACCTTTCTGATGGATAAGTAGGTCATATCACAAAGTCAATTAATATATGGAGAAAATGTTACAATGAGAATTCAAAATATTCCTAGATTTTGAAATTATTATATTTTCATCATCTGTTGGAATAAATATTACGTTCTTTTCTCCTTTTCTTGTTTTCCTTCCTCTTTCCCTTCAACCATCATTTCTTCCATCTTCCCTCTCTCTCTTCTGTTTTTCTTATCTCTATCTCTCCCTCTTTTTCTTCCTTCCTTCCTCCCTTTCTTTCTAATTTTCTTTAAAAATGCTTACTGAAAAAGCATTGATACCAGGATTTCTTCCTTTATTCTTAAGTTGATTCAAACAATATTCAATGAAAATGAGGCCTTTCAATATAAAGTTCATGTCTTCAGGGAAAATCTTTTATTCTTACATGAACTAGGTTGTGTCTCCAATGATATGATTTCTTAAGGCTCAATGATTGTCTGCTTAAGTCCTTACCATAATTGAATGGCTATACTTGGGAGGAAAATACATGAAATATATGCTTTCTGCAATAGGATATTTACTCTCTCCTTTTTACTCTTTGTTTGTTTTATCATTTATATATTTTCTGGATCCAGCACAGGAACTTAAATATCAGGAAGATAATGGAATACTATAATGGCCTTATTTTCCTAAGGCTACCATAATAGAGTACCTAATGGAGTAACTAATTACATCTCCAACAATCTTATTACCAAATAAACTCATGTTAACAGGTACTAGTAGTTAGGATTTTAAAATACCGTTTGGGGGACACAATTCAACTCATAACAAGATTATTTCTGAACCATCAGTGCTCATTTTTTATCATGGAAAATCTACTTTCTTACCAAGAAAGACCTCTATGTTAATTCCCATCATCCTCAATTAAGTAAAAGTCTAACCTATTATGCTTCTCAATAGGAGATACCACCACAGTAGGGGAAAATCATTGGGATTAAATTTTTAATGCATTTGATTATTTGTATTTTCTCCATGACTGCATGATTTATCTACCTTTTGTAAGAACAATTTCTCAGGACTCAGGATAGAGCCTATAACTATACCAGACTGAATTATCGTGTGGTCAATAAACAATTCTTTTTTTAGAGATGAATCCTATTTGACTTCACCTGAGTCAACTCCAAATGGTTTTCTAAAATCTAAACTATACTCCTTCTAGCTGAGGGGCTATAAGCCCATTTTCACTTGCTATCCATCAAAGGCCAAACCCTGCTGAGGGCGATGTGAGTATCAGCTGTTATATTTAATGACAGCCTTCAACAATAGCTAAGAGCAGATTGAAACCCAGAGCTCTTTGAATGCATGAAAGGTGAAGGAGAAAGTGTCAACTGATATTAGAAATTACAATCGTCACCACTCACCAGCTTTAAAACTATGTCCAAAAGCATTATAGCTTCAAATGTTAGCATAGTTTTAGTGTTTTTCCCAATTCTTTGATATCAGTGATGATGATAAGAGGGAAAAGGGAAAACCACAGAGAAGAAAAGGAAGAACAAAAAGAATGTACTCTGTAGTTTGTTCATCACCCATACCACCTATATGTTCCTACTGAATGATTTTTTTCCATAATGTAATGAATACTATCTTTGTCATACTGTCTCCTGGGAAACCAATTCTGTCAGTGAGTTAACATATTGCTTCCATACTTTAACTACATTAGCATTAGAGCAAAAGACTACTGTATAATTCTCTCTCTTTCAAGAAAAACTCCATCCTGGATATACAATGAATTGTTTTACCTATATAATATGCAATCTTTCCATTTAGCAAAACCATTCTATAAATTTAAGCAGAGAGACTAAGTTAGCTTGAAAAATAGTAGTATCATATACATATTCCATCACATATTTTTTCCCAGGAAATTGGGTATATTTATTTCATTTCCCTAGCTAGTACTCTTGAATGTTAACTAACATAGATGAAATTTTCTCATTACTCATACAAGTTACTTTTCTATCTATTCAGAGTCATACTGGTTTAAATAAAAGTTGATGGACATAAAATATACTTGAAGTGAAACTGACCTGTGGAAGAATGGTAATAAAGTTTTTCTTATATACATTCTTTGGTCTTAAAAATAGAATCAGGACTATTATATAGATAATCCGGTAATTAACTTCATGACATTGAGTTGAGATAAATAGACTTTATAATATTTTTTTAATTTGAAATTAGAGATTTTATTGATTTGGTGTTTTTCATTGAATTAAAAACGTGTACTGGTATGACCACATGATATTTACCTTTGTTGATGTGATGAGTTACAATGATTGTGTTGTGGATATTGAACCATCTTTGTAAGTCTGGATTAAATCCAAGTGAGTCTAGATAGAAGTTTTTTTTTTTTTTTTTTTTTTTGGAGGAGCAAGTTTTTGTTTCATTGATCTTTTGGAATATCTTTTTTAATTTCTATTTTCTTTATCTCCACTCTAATTTCAGTAATTTTCTGTCTCCTACTGGCTTTTGGTCTTTTTTTTTTTTCTAGCTCCTTCAGTTATAAGATCAAATCATTTATTTGATATTTTTTCTCATTTCTTGATACGTACCTGTATTGCTATACTCCTTAAAAAAAAAAAAGATTTTATTTATTTATCTATACAAGCACTGGGTACATTCAGAAGCAAGGGAGGGTGAGAGAATTCACCAGAGCCAGAGCAGGGAGCAGAGCAGGCAGAAGGACCAAAGTACACTGCTGAGGGGAGCAGCGGAGGGGCTGGAGAGGTCTGCGCACCATTTGGGACCCCCTCCGGTGGCCGGGGAGCAGCAGGGGATCGAACCGGCGCTGCAGAGGCAGTGGGCAGCTTCGCAACCCAGCGCTCAACCACTGCGCCACTGGGGAGGCCTCTATACTCTTAATAATACATTTTGCATCCTCCCTTAGGTTGGGATTTGTTTTCTGTGTCAGCCAGCTACTCTTAGCCGTTTTATTGTTGAGTTTAGTCTATTAACATTTAGGATGATTATTTGTGCATATGTATTTGCTACTGTCATTTTGTCTTTAGTTTTGTTTTTATCTATTCCCTTGTTCATTTTTTTTGTGAATTTTCTTCTCCTTGATTTAAGGAAAGCTCCTTCCGTCATCATTTCTAAGGGAAGTCTAGTGTTTGCAAATCCCTTCACCTCTGTTTGTCTTGGAAAACATGCATCTCTCCCTCTTAGTTGAGTCTTGTAGGATATAGGATGCAAGACCTGAAACCATAAAAAACATAGAAGGAGATATAGGCTAATATTCCATGGCATTGATTCCAGGGAGGGCTTTAGGGATTTGTTTCCAATGGCAAATGAAACAAAAGTGAAAATAAACATATAGGACTAAATCTAACTAAAAAAATTCTATACAGTAGAAGAAATTATCTTTAAATTAAAAAGATACCCTAATGAATGAAAGAAAATATTTGCATATCATACATCTGACAAGGGGCTAACATGCAAGATCTGCAAAGAACTCATACAACTAAACAAAAAGAAAACAATCCAATCCAAAAACAAAAAAAAAGAATTAGACACTTCTCTAATGAAGACATAATGATGCTAACACACAGCAAAAAAAATGTTTATTATCACAAATCAGGGAAATGCAAATCAAAACCATATGATACCACTTTACATACACACATAAGAATAACCCATATCAAAAAGACCAGAAACAAACAAAAATTGAGGATAATATGGAGAAAAAGGAATATTATACACTTTTGATGTGAAAGTAGACTGGTTCAGCTCCGGTGGATAACAGTGTAGAAGTTTCTCAAAATATTGAAATATATTTGGAAAATAATAAAGCATTTCTACCCTTACATCTCTTCAAAGAGCACAAAAACATTAATCCAAAGGGATATATGCACTCCTATGATCCTTGCAGCACTATTATAAAGTCAAGTTAAAAAAAAAACAACGTATGTGCTCAATGACAGATGAGTGGATTAATAAGCTGTGGTATATGCACAATGTAGTACTACTTGGGTATATAGAACAAATAGGAACTCTTTGTTTTGAGAATAGAAAATACATGTCACTGAGAAAAGTCACTTGACTATTTAGATCAAGGATTTGTACCCATGAACTGATTAACCAGATTATTTTTGACTCATAAAAGTGACTATGTAATTGGGAAGATTGCTTACATGCTCATTACTCTCATATTAAGGGACAGTATATATTAAACCAGTACATGCTACCATCACATGATGCAAAATACCAAAGATATCTGTAATGTTTCTGCAGTAGTCACCGTGTTCATGTCAGTTTTATGTGTCTGACATATGCACACAGATTTATGTGTGTTTGATTCTATTTTCTAATTAGATTCTTTGTCCATTGTGTCGGTAAGACTTTTTTGATATTTATCCTTCCCACATGAGTAAATGTAAAAGATGTTCCTTTGATATAATATATATGAAGAAATAGGATATTTATAAAATTCTCATTTGGAGCTGTCTGTACTGTTCTTGGGATGGCCATAGGTTACACTGGCAATTTCATGCAGATATGCCCAAAGGAAAGAAACATCGAGGGCATTCAGATATCTTTGCTCCTCGAGTTCTTTTACGTGCCCTCATCTCTGGCCTCAATGAAAGTGAGAAATGGCTTTTTTATTCCACCAAGCAGGTTGCCTTGATATCGATGAGAAATCAACTTATAGAACTTGGAAAAGACTTTGTTGTGTCCTACATGAATGAACTAAAATCTACTTTTGGAATCATTTTCCCTATGACACTGTTTCTGACTTCAGTGGCCTAAAAATAAAGCCTTTCTTTTGAATATGACACATTTGGAGTCAATGTTCTAAAGACATATGAATGTGAATGTCATTGAATAATTTAATGGGACGGTTGAAAGCAAATAGAGCAGTCCCAATCCTTGAGAGTGGAGTAGAGAAAAACTGAACACAGGAAGCTTAATCTACACAAGTAAACTGCCCTACTCAAACACGTATAGAAAGAATCAGACGATTAGCCAGCAGTTGTGTTTTATATATAGCAAACAAACCCGATTACATGGGGAGGAATATTCAAGCACGGCATAAAAAGTTATCAGAGGGCCTGCAGAGATTCCCCCTGGAGCTTCCAAGCACAGATTCAGTAGCCAGTAATTTCTACTTTCTTAGATAATGTGCAAGGACCATGGTGCTGATTAGCCCTTAAATCACACTCTCCCAGGAAAAGTAAAGCCTTTTAATTTTGTTAATGGGCAGAGACGTGTCCCTGGTTTCCTCTTTTTCACCTTCAACACTTCTGCAGCAGTTGTAAGAAACTGTGTGAGGCTGGGTGTTTGTGTGTCTGTCTGTGTAAGAAGCAAGGTTGAAAAGCTTGCTCTCTGAAGTCTACAGTAAAAGTCTTGATTAAATTAGTCGGAAATAGTTCTTTATTAATTGCAATTTGGAATCAGCATTTGAATTTGAGTGATGGGAAGAACAGTATTTCTTCCTATAATCACCCATAACTGAACTGTCAAATCTTGCAGATATTTAAATTAGCTGTGGTCTAGCTGATAGAGAGGATAAAGTGGAGAGAGGAATTTTTAGTTTTGGCATGTGCATTTTAGTCGTATTTACTCAGGGCCTCTTGATAGAAGGTCCTTGCCTTGGTTGTCTATCTATAACCAAAGACTACAGGGACTCTCAATGGCTAGTAGGTACTTGGTCAAATATATTTTTACCCTTCTCAGTCAGGAAGAAGACAAGTGTTCAAACCATAAAACTGAAAGGATAAATCAACTAGTGAAAAATTAACAGCATTTGTATATGGGTTTTGTAAACAAAATCAAAGAGAAAGTTAATTTGGAAGAAATAATTAGCTCAAAAAGGACAAACCTTGAACATCTTAAATACAGAATAGCTTCATACAATTCATGACCATTTCAGTGATATGAACAAACAATTCAAGGGGAGAGAAAATAAACAAAAAAATGTTCAACCTCACCATCAAAAGTGTCATTTTCACTGTTCTAGGTAGTATTACCAGCAACGGAGGTATAGCAAATTGACATTCCAACAACTGACACAGTACCAATTAATACATTGGCAAATATAAGGAAAAATGTGACATTTATTTATAATTAGCATAGAAATGACTATAGGTATTAGCTTTGCTATATAACCACTAAGCAATGTCAACTATCATATATTACTACAATAGATGTTTTCATAATTCTGTTTCAATAACTCATAGCCTCAGTTCTTTCCAACCTGCCTGTAAATTAATAAACTAACAGACATCTGTTTTCCTGGGAATAAAAGGTTGTTGGTTTTTTTTTTTTTTTCCCAATTAAAGCTGATTATATTAAAATCCAAAGTTCCTTTTACTGAAAAAAAAAATACACAAAATTTGTATGAAGTTCTAGAGCCTCACTATCTCAATTGCCTTCCTTCACTCCTCAGAGGGTAACCACAATTCTAATATGCATGTCTTAAATTTAAGATTTTTTTCCATTTATACACTTAAGTATGCATTTAAATATAATAAATGTCATTGTTTCATGGATAAAACTTTTCATAATTAGTACTACACTGCACATATTTTTGAGTAATCAGTTTGTTTGTTTTGTTTTTTTCCCCCTCATCTTATATTCTTTTTTTTTAAGATTTTTATTTATTTATTTATTTGTTTGTTTGTTTATTTATTTATTTATACAAGCACTGGGTACAGTCAGAAGTGCGGGAGGGTGAGAGAACTCACCAGAGCCAGAGTGGGGAGCAGAGCAGGCAGAAGGACCGAAGTACACTGCTGAGGGGAGCTGCGGGCGACAGGAGAGGTCTGCACACCATGTGGGACCCTCCTCCGGTGGCCGGGGATCGAACCGGCTGTGGGCAGCTTCGCAAACCAGCGCTCAACTGCAGCGCCACCAGGGAGGCCCTTCATCTTATATTCTTAACCTCTCCCCCTACCTATACCTCTAGCTCCTTGGTTTTAACTGCTATACTGATTCTCATTTCAGGAATAACCATATATTTTTCCTTTTTCCATGATGAACATTTGGATTGCTCCCAGATTTTTATTGCCAGAAGGAATAGAGAAATGAATATTCTTTTGCATGTCTTCTCTGCATGGATGTGATTTTTTTCCCCAGGATATAGTTGGAAGAGCAATAGCTCTGTTTCAGGCCATTCAACATACCTGAACATACAACTTTACAATGAGTTTCAGCAATTTATATTCTCATCATCAGCACAGGTATTTTTCCCTCGCAAAAATATCAACATTTGGAATATACGAAAGTTTTTCTATTTTTTAAAATTTAATTATTAGTAAATTTGGACATATATTCATATGTGATTTCTGGCATTATGTTTATAGTTTGTGTTTTTCTACTAATATTTTTAGATTTTTTTTAAAGATTTATTTATTCATTTATATAAGCACTGGATACAGTCAGAAGTGCGGGAGGGTGAGAGAATTCACCAGAGCCAGAGTGGGGAACAGAACAGGCAGACTGATGAAGTACACTGCTGAGGGGAGCAACAGGCGGCAGGAGAGGTCTACGCGCCATGTGGGACCCTCACTGGCGGCCGGGGATCGAACAGGCACTGCAGAGGCTGCTGGCAGCCTCAAGTTGAGCCCAGCGCTCAACTGATGCGCCACCAGGGGAGGCCCTATTTTTAGATTTTTTTAATTGAATTATAATTGACATACAATATTATTTCCAAATCAAGTGTAAAGCATATTGACTCAACATTTATAATCCTGCTCACGTTAATTTCTTCAGTTTGGTCACTGTATTCTTCAATCCCATGATTCTGTTTGGTAAGTTACTGTATTATCTATCTTCTTGCTGAAGTTCTCACTTTGTCTGTTTATTTGTTGACTACAGTGAGCATCTTCATGGCCATTATTTTGATTTTTTTGTCTTGTAGATTGCTTATCTGTATTTCATTAAGTTAATGTTCATTGTCTTTTGTATCTTGTTCTTTTCTTTGAACATATTCTTCTGTGTCATCTTTTTTTTCCCCTTTAACTTTGTTTCTACATATTAAGCAAAGCAGCTGCCTATTGCACTTTTGAAAGAGTGGTCTTGTGTTACTTTTAAACATTAAAAATCAGTTTTTCATTTATTCTGGTTGTCTATGAAGCTTTGTGGTTTTCTAGGCAGCCTGGTTAATCCTTAATAGGTTCTTGTTCTTGAGCCTGTACCAAGACATGTCAGTGTCCCAAAGAGAGAGGTTTCTTTTAATACATAGTTTCAGGCTACCTTAAGGCCAGATCCTTAGTTATCAGATTTTAAAGTGCCAATGTGTATGGTCTTGTAGCACCACATTCATAAACCAGCTGGTCTAAAGACCCTGTGATATGGACATGTCCCCTTGGGGATATCTGCAAGAATCAGGGTTCTACATACCACATGAATAATCTCTCTCTCTGGAGATCTACAGCAAGGTCAGTTTCAAGTGCAATAATAGCACTCCCATTTTACCTTTCCTGAGAGCTGGGAGTGTGGTCACCTGAGTGATACCACATTGAATGGTGCTGCGATGGACAGGTGAGGAGGTTGTGTCAAGTTCTGCCCAATACAGAGGTGCTAGTGCAAGAGGTAATAGTTAGCATGGTCTCTATTTTGCATTGCCAGGTAGGAGATGTGTGTGTGCAAGATTGAGCACGACAGGGACTGCTAAAACAGTACCCACTAGATCCAGCTTCAATAAAATAAGTTGAAAGTATAAAAATCATGCCCATGAGTATCTCCACACTCAGAGAAAGTGCCAACAGGTCTTTTTCCACAGATACTTTAAGATTAGCTAATATTTATCCTTCATGTATGATTTAGGTAACTTTCAAATTATTATTCTTGTGCTGAGTCCCTAGATGGAGTAAATCTGAGTTTGTCCTGTTATCCTCTACCTTTAGGTAGAGGTAATCCTGATTACATGCTCCATTGGTTTGCAAAGCTAGATCTTTTGGGAGGTGGGGGGAGTCTGTGTGTCTAATGAAGATTCTAAAGGATTGAGGTGCCTGATATGGGGAAGTGTGCCATAAGAGGCACAATTATGCCTCACTGCTCCAGGAGATCTCCATAACTGTGAGATCCCTCTTAGTTTTGGGATGCAGTATTGAGGATGGGTGAGAATTTTTCTTCTTCTTGGACCTATTTTGCTTATTCTCAGAGCTTCCTCATGGGAGTTTTTTCTATATATTCTTGTATATTTGTGGTGTCCTTGGGAGGAGGTAAGCCCAGGAACTTCCTATGCTACCATCTTGAACTGCCTCCAATAAGTCTTAAAATTCTCATGGAGAGATTTCTCATTATCTCTGTCTCTATCTCTCTGTTTCTGTCTCTGTCGCCATATATGTGTATGTATATGTATGCATGTGTGTGTATGTATGTGTGTGGGTATATATAAATATATATATATTTATATAAAACAACTTCACAGACACATCTGCCATTCTCACCTCACAATGAGCATGGTCCAGTTACCTGCATCTATACAGAGTATTACTGAAAACTAAGCTCAGGGTAAATAATAGAGTAAAAACATGTATCAAACCAGCCCTCTGGAGTTTTCATGGTCTATTTCTTTGCTGGAAGCAAAGATGGATAAAAGTATTTACCTCTTAAATGTTTACCTAATACTGTATGAAGCAGTGACCTTAAGTGGTCTTTACAGCTCATAGACCACACACACAAAATTATGAATGAGCAATTTTTATTCCCCTGAAACTAATGGTTCTGGCACACTCTCCTCCTCTTCTAGACGATTGCAAGTAATATTCTCTGGTGAAATTACTATAACTCATAGATGGCAGTGACCAGGTTTCTGAATTTAGGCTAGGTTGGGAGATGTAGAGGAGTAAATAGCAAAGAAAAACTGTCATGGCTTTATTAGAAAAGGTTGATTCAGTTGACTTGGGACTCTAAACTTGACCTTGAGTAATCAATCAACTAGCAAAAATTAAAATGTTCATCCAGAGCCGCCTATGTGTCAAGGTATAAACTCAAACTCTAGAGTGTCAGATAGTCAATGAGTCAGTGTTTGGTATCTGTGTTGAATTATTAGTACATATTCATCTACAGACAGTAGCAGTCCCTCAACTATTTTCTTCCCTCTCTTGCAGGACACTGCAAGAGACAGTGACACTATAACTTTTGATATTTGAGAGAAGTCAGAAATTGAAACCCATGTCTAAAATGCCCATTATTTCTTTTTTGTTTGGAAGTGAACACATTATTTTCATTTGTAATAGACTGCAAGCTAAATAAAACTTTTGTTTTGGTGGAATTCAGTCCTTAGAGTTTTAGTTTCAAATTTTGTTAAGGCATCATGCTAGACTTTCTGGGAAGACACAATGAAGTGTTAGATTTAATTGTTGTTCTCAAAATGCTCTCAATAGAGATTATAAATAAGAACATACATAAAAATGTCATAAAATTAGAAATCCTTTTCTTCCTTCCTTCCTTCCTTCCTTCCTTTCCCACTTCCTTCTTCTTCCTTTTCATCTGACATGTACAGAGGTAGCACCAGGCATTAAAACAAAGAGGTAATATTTGGTTAGGCCTAAAAATGGGGCTCGGGGCTGATCATTAAGGCAAATGGCACTTAGTCCACATCAAAGTCCAGATAATATCCAACATGCTTTTAAGAACAATTTAGAAATGATCTTCTTCCTGTCTGTTTGAATGACTTTTATGCATCTTTAGAGTCAGAGAGTTCCCCAAATTCCATAGTAAAAATGAAAAACTTTGTAAGTTGAGCAACCAGAAAGCACACATGAAATGACAGAATTTTGATCTTTCCATATATTGTTTCCTCAATCTTAATCTTAGTCTTAATCTTAGTCTATTCCATATCGCTCTGTATGTAGGGGTTCATGCACCCTTTACTTAGAACATTCCTTCCTTGCCACTGTCATGATTTTTAATGTATTCAGAGAGTAAACTTAGCACAATTTCCCAACACTATTTGTTGAAAAACTACTCTTTTCTCATATTTTGACAATGTCAAAAAAATCAACAAATGTCTTATGAGTTTATTTCTTGCCTCCTAATTCTATTGAATGATCAACATGTGTATCCTGATATAAATATAAACCTTTCTTAATGCCCTACTCTATATAGTTTCAAAATCAGGAAATATGAGTAGTCCTGGAGTTTTTGTTCCTTAGTTATTGCTTAAATAATATTGATTTAGTTGTTCTTAATCCATTATATTTCCACCTGAATTTTAGGGTCACTTTGCCAAATTCAGAAAAAAAAAACTGTAAGTTGGGATTTTGTGCTGAATCTGTAGACAAATTTGGAGAATACTATCATATTAGTGATGTTTAGTCTTCAATCCATCAAAATGAAATGTCTTACCCTTTTTATTAGGTCTTTAATTAATTTCAATCTTACAGTTTGTAGTGTATGAGTTTTACATTTCTTTTTAAAAATATCACTACATATTTTATTATTTTTGATGTTACTGTGAACATAATTACTTTTTAAATTTACTTTTCAATTGTTCATTGCTTGTGCATAGAAATGTGATTCACTTATTGTACATTCATCTTGTATCCTGCCTATATGCTGAACTCATTTTTCAGTTCAAATAATTTACTTTTTGAGTTCATTAGGTTTTTCTATAAAGAACATCTTGTCATCTGAGAAGAAATAGTTTTATTTCTTTACAATCTGAACAGCTTTATTAGTTTTTTTTTTTTTTCCTCATCTAATTGTCATGGCTAGAACTTCCAGTACAATGCTGAATAGAAATAGCAAGAGTGCATATTATTACTATTCAGTCATTAACTATTAAGTATGATTTTGGTTGTTGGAGTTCTGAAGATGTCCTATATCAAAGAGCTTCCTTCTCATCCAGTTTATTGTGTTTTACAAAAACATAGTGTTAAATTTTGTCAACTGTTTCAACTGTGACTATTAAGATGATAGTTTGGTTATTGTTCTCTATTCTATTATGCAATATTACATTGATTGTTCAAATACTAAGCCATATTATATTACTAGAATAAATCAGCTTTGCTGAGGTATATAATCCTTTTTTTTTTTGTTTGTTTGTTTGTTTTTGTTTTAATAGAGGCATGTTTTACTTATTTATTTGTTTGTTTGTTTGTTTTGTTTATACATGCACTGGGTACAGTCAGAAGCGCGGGAGGGTGAGAGAATTCACCAGAGTCAGAGTGGGGAGCAGAGCAGGCAGAAGGACCGAAGTACACTGCTGAGGGGAGCAGCGGGTGGCAGGAGAGGTCTGCGCGCCATGTGGGACCCTCCTCTGGTGGCCGGGGAGCAGCCGGGGATCAAACCGGCGCCAAAAATGGCCTCCGCAACCCAGCGCTCAACCACTGCGCCACCAGGGAGGCCCTATAATCCTTTTTTTATAAGTTGATGGATTATATTTGCTAGTATTTTGTTGAGGAATTTTACATCTTTATTCACAAATATTCTGTTCAGGTGATGAGTTTGCCATTTTTTGTTTTGTAATATTGGCCTGATGGCATGGATTGTGAAGTGTTCCCTCCTCTTTCAATTTTTTTGGAAGAGTTTGTGTATGGTTATTGTTAAATCATCCTTAAGTACTTGGTATTTTCAATGGTAAGGTCATCTGATCCTGAAGTTTTGTTTGTGGGTAGTTCTTTGTTTACAGTTTAATTTTTTTACTTGTTATTTTTCTGTTAAGATTGCTTATTTCTTTTTTGTATTAGTTTAAGCAGTTTGTGTTCTTATATGAATCTGTTCATTTCATCTAGAATATCTAGTCAGTGGCATAAAATGCCTCATAATACTCTGACATAATCTTTTCTGTAATTGGCAATGATGGTCTTGCTTTCATTCCTCATATTCTTAATTTGAATATGTTTTTCTTCCTAATCAGTCTTTTAAGAGTGTGTCAATTTGGTTGATTTCTTTATAGAACCAAATCTTTATTTTATTAAATTTTTTCTATTTCATTTATTTCTGCTCTAATTTTTAGTATATCTTTTATTCTGATTGTTTTTTATTTCTTTCTTCTTTTTTTCTAGTTTCTTAATATGGAAGCAAGCTTATTGTTTTGAGATATTTTTCTTCATTCTTAATAGATATTACATCTGCAGTACCCCCCCAGCACTGCTTCAATTTCATCCCATAATTATAAATATCCTCTATTTTCCCTTTAAGTCAATTCAAATTATTTTCTAATTTCTGAAGTGGTTTCTGCTTTGTTTCTCTATAAATGTGTTGTATAGTTTTCACATATTTATTAATTTCTCAAAGTTCATTCTGTTGTTGCTTTCTAATTTTTCTATTTATTTTTATAATATTAACAATATTAAATTTATTAAAGCTCATTTTAAGATCTATTAACTGTCTAATCTAGATAATAATTATAGGCATGATCTTGAGAATGAAGTGTACTTGAGTAAGATATTTATAGATATCTGCTAGTTCTAGTTAGTTCATTGTATTGTTAAAATCTTATTTTTCCATATTGTTCTTCTGTCTGGTTGTTCCATTCAATGGATATTGTAGACTCCAACTTGACAGTCCTGTGTAAGATTGTACTTCTTTCAAAAATGGCCTCCTATTTCTAGTCTCTGCATGTTAATTTCTATCAACTATTCAGGAAAATTTATCTTCTACAAAAAATGACATTCTTGCTCCTTGATTCTTCCCTTCATAGACCAGTAAATTTCTTAAATTCTAAATTATCTAAGGATGTGAAGAAAGATTTCAGGAGAATAATTAGAGTTAGATGTTAACAAGTAATATTCTTCATAATATTTTGGGTTTGGAGGTCATTCTGTGATCTTGTAAGATGATATAGGATAGTCATGAGCAAATTCTCCAATTAGATCCCTATGGAGTGATATATTTAGAAATGCTGGCTATAATTTTTTCAGATATTTCATGACTGAGTTTTGGATATTTGGCATAAAAGACAAATATAAATAATCAAAGTCATCATAATCAAAAAACCCCACAAGAAAATTATTTTTTTCTTACAGACTCATCATCTGGCAGTCTTCTCCATGGAGTCCTATACTTATGCAAAGCATATTTATTTCACACACTTTATTTCCCTTTATTTGGCATACATCCCTTTAAGTCCATCAGATAGGAAAAGGGGTTTTCATTACTGAGTTATATATCTACTAAAGTCCATTGCCTTAGATTATATTCATAGTCAAATGCCTTTGTTTAATTTTTCCATTTAGATATAATCTTCTAGTTATACTTGTATTTTCTGCTAACCCTAGTGTGGATTGGGACACATAGTAACTGATCAGTAATTATGCACTGACTTAAAGAGATATCAAAAGAATGAGATTGTCCTCATTTGTTTAAATATCATCCTTCTGAGTTTCCTTCAGTTTTTATTAGTAAAAAACCCAATCTTAGGTAGTCTGGTAAAAAAAAAAAAATCTCCTTTGTTCTTGTTATGCGTTGTGCAGGTTACCTTCATTTTCCTGTAGCATTTTTTCTCCTTATTTATATTCCACCTAGTTTAGGTGATTCCTTCCCATTGTAGTGCTAAAGAAATTATCATGTAACAGTTTTAGTGTGGACCATTTTGAACCATTTGTTCTACTACTTAAAATTATTTTATCATTATTACTTTTACTATATTATTACTAATTATGTCTGGAGAATAAGCTACACAGAAAGAATTTCCCCAAAACAATTGTGAGGAAAGCTGATTCCTCAGGATATGATTTTGGAGACTTTCAGATATAATCAAATGGCAATTATTAGATTGTCACTAGATCCATTTCACCTTGGGTCATGGCCTGTTCCAGTCAAAAGTCTAAAATTTATTGATCTTGGCATTTTTTGGCAAGGAGTTCCTTGGAGAACAGCATACCAGGTACAGGTTCAGAGCAAATTCATCTACAAGTCACACATATAACCCCTCTGCCTCTTTATTTGAGGACTGTGACAAGAATCCTTTAATGGAAGAAAATTTACTATGTATCATAAAAGCCACTTTTCCTTTCTGCCTCTTTCTGCTTTCCTTTGATCTTTGCTTCTCATGTTTCCACATTTTTTTTCCTTCAACCTATAGGAACAGTAATGAATACTTATGAGAGGGAGCTTAGGCTAGCTCAGACCTTCCTTTTCAGTAAATTAGTTAAGAGGACACAAGTTTAGTGAGCTCTTGGATGAACACTGGGTTGGTTTTATGTAAAATTATTAAATTATGATCATAGAATAGATCTGAATGTCAATCACCTAGAAATGAGAGGGGAAAGAATAGTAGTGTGACTTGCTATGATTTGGTTAAGTTAGCTAACCTCTTTGCTTCTCTAGTAATCACCAATAAGTCAAAAGACAATGATCTTCTGATCACTGGTAATCTTTTTTAAATGAGTAAGTATATTTAATAATTTAATAGTTAGGACATAGTAAGTTGTATAGAAGATAAACAAGTAGAGTGATAAATTAATGCACATGAGTAAAAATGGTGGTATGTTAAATAATTTAAAAAATTTGGAGTCCTATAAATCATATTTAACATACTAGTTTTGTTATATTTTTTATAAGAGCAACTCATATTTATTGAAAAATTAAATCTGTGACCCGTACTGTTATAATTAATTTACATGTAAATTTCTTTCTTCATCCTTGAATTAAGTACCATTATTTTCACAAATTTGATCAATTGTACACAGTTAGGACTCCAAAGAGATAGAATTTGAAGCAATTCTACTTGTGTTTGAAGGATAGGAAGGATTCTAATCAAGTATGATTAAGTGACACAGATACAGAAATGATTGTCATGTATTAGGAAGTTTACTTTTAGTTGACTATCAATAAGAGACATGAATAAGAGACTATCAAGAATTCCATGCAGGAGGGCAACCGGGAAAAGCCCTAGAATCAGTAAGTAGACAGAGAGAACAAGGGGAAAATATGAACAACAACCATTACTGTGGGTTTTGTGTTTGTTTACTGTGGGTTTTGTGTTTGTTTACATTTTTTTTTAATTTATTTTTGCATACAAGAACTGGGGTACAGGCCAGAGGAGTTGGGAGGGGTGAGAGGATTCACCAGAGTGGGGAACAGAACAGGCAGAATGACCAAAATACACTGCTGAGGGGAGCCGTGGGTGACTCAGGAGAGGTCTGCTGCACCATGTGGGTAGCTCCCTGGCCCGGGAGCGAATTCATGCTGCGGTGGCTGCAGATAGCTTCATAGATTGTGTCTTAACCTCTTGTGCCACCAGGGAGGCCCTCGAAGTTCTTTTTATCAAAGGTAGTGTACACTAAGAATATGTTTTGTCTTTATGCAGCAGATGGCAGAACTCAGAGTGTGAATGTTTGGAAATTCTGGGGTACTCCTCATTCTGCCCACTACGTCTTCCAGAATTACATCTCTATAGTAGACACTCTGTCTCTGGTAAATCCTCTCACCCCTGCACCCCTAGCTGTACCCCAGTTTTTATCGGCATAAATAAATATTTAAAAAGAATTTTCAGAAACATTTTCTTAAAATATCTTACTCAGTAGTTATAATACAAAACAAGTAAAGGCAAAATTATTCACCAGTTTTTGAAAATAAATGGGTAATCTAGTCTGCTAGCTCCCCTTTTTTTCTGTTGTTGTTGTTTGTTTGCTCCTCAGGAGTGGGGCAGGAGATATATTGCAAGAAATACACTATATTTTGAAATACAAGTTGGAAAACTCTGGAATAGCTCTCCAATATCTCAATCAACTCTAAATTCCGTGATCCCTATAATGTTAACTTCTTGGTATCAATGAAGTCTGGTCACTATGATATGTCAGGAGGGCATAATAGAGGAAATAGATGTAGAGTTAAAAAAGTTTTGGAAAATGTAGAGCTAGAGGTCATTTAGAATAGTGCTTTTAATCAGTGTTGACCTCAACACTACCTTAGCTTTGTCTTATCAGATCAGCCAATCTTCCCAATTTATATCTTGATGCCTTAGATCTTGCACAAAGTTCAAATTAATTATAATTAGCCCCTTGGTCTATGATACCTAGAGAGATATAATCAAATTTCAGCTTATCTTTAATTTCCCTCAGTGTTTGAAAAGGCAATGGGTAAATGTTATACAAATACTTTAAAATTATAGATATAACCAAAATGTTTGACATAAATATGCCAATTGTGAAATTTGCATGTGGGTAATGTACAGTGTGCTAAGGTACTACCCCACCCTGGAAGAACCTTTCTGGACAGCACTTTGTGAGTTTGTATTACTATTGCCAAATAAGGTATACTGAATGCATGCATTTCTATGGAATCTGTGTTGTTCTTTCTGTCAGGATTTTACTAAGACACCATCAGCTTTGATATTAATGACTTCTAACTATAGAGTAAAATGGTCATGAACCTTCCACACATTTAGCTTAAGCAAAAATATAAAGAACCTTATGGGACTGAGAGAATTTTAAAATATAACGTAGATCATTACTAGCCAAAATCATGAAAATATCTAGTCAAATAGACCTAATCCAGTAGATTTTCTCCTTTTATCATCCTGGTTGGATATCAATGGGATATTTATGTTGTCTTGGACTGGAAGGTCACTTAGTATGACAATTGTAGAGAATTTTTGGCCAATTCTGTTTACAATTCTGAGTCCATTTTTTACTTAGTACAATTCCACCTTATATTTCTCTAGCTCTACTAATCCACACTCATCTATAAAATGTTGGAGTTTAGAGTTGACCCTTTATTAATATTGCAATTGCAAAAATAATTTTTTCTTTAAATAGATTTCTGTTCTGCATACTTTGACATGCAATTCTGGAACTTTCTCTACAATTCTTGATCTTACTTTATCTCCCTATTTAGTTATGCCACCCTTCACTAACAATTGATAATGATAGATAACATATAGATAGGTGATACAGAGAGAGAGAAATGGTAGCTTTTATTGATTCTCTTTCTCTTCTTACTCCTCTCCATCAATGCTCTGTGGAACATTACTTAATTTTAGAACAGCGTATAAAAATTCCTTCCTTTTTTGGGGGAGGAAAATAATATCCATGTTGAAAAAAAGCATGCTCTTTTTAACAAGTTTTTAATTATATCATATCTTTCATATTATGCTCAATACCCACCTCTTCCCAGTATAGTCTGGACTTTTCAATGCTCCCTAACAAATAAGCTACCTGTTTCCATTTTCTTTCTGGAGAAAATTAGCTTTCTGGAATTTTCTCTTTTCAAACAGAGGCCTGAAAAAAACTTCCTTTTTCAAATCTATATCTTGGTCACTATTAAGTTCACCAACTTTTTAGGATCACAATAAAATACACAAATATTTACACTGGCGGTTGAATTGGTACCCACCCCCACAATTGCCATTAGTTTTTCAAGAAAGAAAAATGCTGATTTAGATAATCTTGGGAAGAAAATGATGTGTATGCCAGGTATAATATAAAACCACAAAAATGAAAGTGTTCAAATTAAGAAGGAAAAGGAGGTAGACTGGATGAACAGAGAAGAGGGTTCCATTGGTTAATCCTGGTGAGATACAGAGTGGAAGCACCTGATGCTGAGGCTGCCTTTGAAGGAGGGGGCATGTTTGAACATGTTCTGTTCTGCTGTCTTGTGGCAGAGCTCTCACAACAACAATAAAGCTACTGTATTTACTTGATTGTGAAGCGACTCTCTGTATGTAGGTGATACAAGAAGGAGCATTTTGGCAAGGACACAATCAAGGGCATGAAAAGATAATATAATAGCAGAATTATGAGGACCTGAATTACAGAATTTGATATAGATATAAATGATACGTATTTCAGTTCAAATATTACTCTTTATAAAAAGCATACAAATGGAAATGAACCCATTCCAAGAGACTGAGTAAGTCCCCTCTGTCTTCATTCTTGATCCGCCAATGGCCTGCTTTTTTTATTGCCGATTTTAATGGTGCCACTCCAGTTTATCAGGGAGCACTACACTTCATGTGTGTGAAGTCATTTAAGTGATTCTTCCCTAAACACAATGTATTTTATATCCTTTCTAACCAAAGAGGTTACTGCCTAGCAGCATTTCTTTTTCAAGAGTCATTTAAAATGTCTTAGATATTATTTTATGACAACTTTACAAGACTTTCCTAGTGACCATAGTTATCCCCTGAAGATATAACTAATTATTTTACTTGCTAATCCTCAAATTCTGTGGATTCACATTATAATAAAACTCAAAATATTTGTAATGAAAGTAACCCAAGTGCTCAATAAAAAAATAATCCAAATGTCAAGATAGAGTTGGTGGGACACTATGATACAACAGCTAAAATTTCTCAGATAATCATGTAAACTTCCAGTTGCAGAAAATTTATAAAACCATGAATTATCATTAGGTGGGCAAGGTAAAGATAAATGAACAGATCTATGGCTAACTTGCTAGAGGTGAACAGTGGGTTGAATCTCAGTCATTGTGTGTTGAAAGCAAGTAGAGACACCGTGAAACATGAATTCTTAATGAGATATCATGAAACTCTCCAATCACTAATCAAAATTCTGTGTGACAGATATGTAATAGCATACAGTTTACTGAACACTTTGATGAATGCAAAACAGTTTGCAGTTAGGAATAGACATCTACATACAGGATTCTGACTTATTCATGGTTAAGAACAATGAAAGAAAATATGTTACATGATGTCAAATTGAATATGATTAACAGGGAAGGCATAAGGACTAAACAAAGTAAACATGAATTCTGGTGGCAGATGAGTGATTCCTATCAAAATGGCCATGTTACATCTCACAGAAATAGAAAAATAAATTCTAAATTGTGTAAAGATCCTAAATAGTAACAATCATTACATTTTCTGATTTTAAAATGTGATACAGAATTATAGTAACAAAAATGATATGGTATTGGCATTAAAATAAAGACATAGAGAAATGGAACAGAATTAAAAGTCCAGAAATTAACCTAAACATTTGCAGTCAACTAATATTTGACAAAGTAGCCAAGAATAGTGTCTTCAACAAATGGTGTTGGGTTAATCTAGATATTCACATGCAAAAGATGGGAAATTGATCCCTATATCACACTAGTCACAAAAATCACCTCAAAATGCATTAAAAATTGAAATATAAAATCTGAATCTATAAAATACTGAGGAGCAAGGGAAGAAACTCCTTACCATTGGTCTTAGCAATAATTCCTTTTATGTGAGACCAAAATCGCAAGAAAAGAAAACAAAACAAAAATCAAAAAGCTGAACTATTCAACACATCAAATTAAAAAGTATTTGCACAGTAAAAGAAACAAAAGGGAAAAGACAACCTATGGAATGAGAGAACATATTTGTTAACCATATGTCTGATAAGGATTTAATACCCAAAATATTATTAGTATAAGGAATTAAAATAACTTACAGCAAAAAAAAAAAAAGTGATCTGATTTAAAAATAAGCAGAGAGCCTGAAGGGAGGTTTTTCCAAAGGAGAAACACAAACGGCCACAGACACCTGAAAAGATCCTCAATATTATAAACCATAAAGAAAATGATGATCAAAACTACAATGAAATATCTCCGCATAGCTAATACAATATCCATTATCAAAAAGATAAGTGATAAGACATGCTGAGAAGGATCTGGAGAAAAGGGAAGCTTTGTACACAGTTGGTGGGAATATGAATTGTCACATCTACTATGGAAAGCTATATGGAAGCTCCTTAAAAAATTAAAAATAGAACCATAACATAATCCAGCAATCTGCTATCTGGGTATACATCAGATGAAATGAAATCACTATGTCAAAGAGATATCTGAAACCCTTGTTTATTGCAACATTATTTATAGTAGATAAGAAGATGGAAACAACTAAAGTATCCATCATCAATGGATGAATAAAGAAAATACAGAGAGGGAGAGGAGAGAAGATAGTGGAGGAGAAAGGAGAGGGGAGAAAAAAATGAAATATTATTTGCCCATAAAAAATGAATGAAATTCTATCATTTCTGACAACATGGATGGATCTTGAGGGCATTTTGTTAAGTGAATTAAATCAGAGAAAGACAATTACTGTATAATCTCACTTACATGTGGATTATAAAAAAGCTGAACTCATAGAACTGGAAGGTAGAATAGTAATTATTAGGGAATGAGATTCAAGATTGGGGAAATGTTGGCCAAAGGGTATAAGCTTCCACTTATAAGATGAATAACTTCTGGGTATATAATGTACAGCAGGGGAACTGTAATTAACAAAGCTATATTATATACTTTAAAGCATAGATATTAAATGTTCTGACCATACAAGAAAGATAATTACATTAGTGACTGAGATGTTAATTATTGTGGAAATTATTTCATGATATATATGTGTATACATGTGTGTATGTATCTAAAACATTTTATATGTAAAATTAACACAATGCCATATGCCAATTTTGTCTCATTAAAGCTGAAAATAAACAAAAGTAAACTTTTTTGGGAACTTACCTATTCGTATAGAATCTACCTTTCTTAAAAGTCTAGATCGTAATACAGCGAATTTAGTTACTATCACTTGGGAATGTCATCAGTGTGACAGAAAAGGTAGTATGCTTATCCACTGAAAGCAAAACTTGTGTCTGTATATTGGATACCATGTAATACACTCCTCAACCCACAGCAATTTTAAGCCAGTATTTTGCCCATTAGAGTGATCCTAAGTACACAAAAGAAAGAAAAACATTGGTTTAAACAAAAATCAATTATTGTCCATATAAATAGGTAGCATTAATTACAGTGGTAACTATTTTCATGCAAAAGAAAACTGCACAATAGATATCATGCCAGCAATTCAATGAAAACATTCTATTCATGTCATTGTATTTTGGGTGTGTGTGTGTGTGTGTGTTTCTGTAAAATTCTAGGTAAAAGAAAATGGGAAATACTGAAATGTTCTATTGAATTCCAAAGATACTCTTCTTTTGCTGGCCTCAAGTGATTTCATTCTGGTAGTTACCCAGCAACTTACTAAATCTGTTGCCCTGTTGATTAAAATATTATAACCTTTAGCATCAGACTCACAGAAGAGTAAATTATGGATCAGTGGCATGGCGGAGTTTGGGACTTAGGGTCTCATAGTGCAGCTATGTGACTTAAATTAGACTTTCCTTTGGATATCATCTTTATATAATTATCTTAAATGCTAAGGGCATGAAGAATCTGAAAATTTTAATTTTATGGGTTGCTTAAAATAGTTATTTGTAGATTATCACTTTTATATGATCCTTAAATAATTGTGTACATACACAAATTACCACTACAAATATTTAGCCTACTTAGCCTGGAATAACTATGTATAATATTTCTTCATTAATGTATACAAATTAGAGATGATCACATCATACACTGTCTCAATTTTCTGTTATTTCAATTTAGTGGATGAATTTAATGTGTACAGGAATTTTTCATCTGTTATACTTGCTAAATACAGACATAATTTTTGAATGTAAATCCTAGGTAAATCAGAAATATGTCTTGTGAGATAAAAAACTTCCTCCCAGTACATCACAATCAGTAAATAAACATTATTTGATTTTATTCCAGAATCCTATTGAATCATATTGGAATTGCACCACAGGGAGGCTGAGCCAAGTTGGACATGTTCAAAAGAAATACATCTTGTTTCAAATCCTTGGGTTTGTTGTTTGGGTGAAGCCTGTTGGGAATAGGTAGATGTAATTGGAAAAAGAGAGACTGGGCTGTAGTTTATCCCCTAAGCTCTTTTGCCAGGGAGAAGGAATTAGACCAGTATCTTTGGAAATGGAATTACCTATTGGTCAGGGGCCAAACCCAAGAATGTTGCTTGTAGAAAGAGACTTACACTTATTAATTATCTCCAGGAGAGTTAACAAAGCAGGCAGACATGAATTCATGGTTTTGATGGATGCTTAACATGAACAATGGCATCTTCTCAGTGTGTGTGTGTGTGTGTGTGTGCGCTTGCCTGCATTAGCAACTCTCTTTTAGACATCTATACATTCTGATCCCTTACTCCAGGCTATTATTTCTCTTTCTGAAATAGATATTATCCTATCATTATTTCTATGCTAGTTTTCAATGTGTTACAATTTTATTATTGTCTTTGTTCAAATTAAAATGTCACAGTGCAGGAGAACAGATGGGTCAAACTTGGAGCATCCTTCAAACATAACAATATAGGGGGTCATACTGGGCCATATGACTCCATGGAGGACAATACAGCCTCAATTAGGGGAAAAAAAAAAACAAGCTTAGTAACCTTGATGTTGAGCTCTACACCTTAGCGTCCCTCCAAATATATATAACCTCTCAGCTTGCTCATTGTGACTTTATCAATATGAGAAATTAAAATTATTTTAAATCATTTCATTTTCAACTTAAAAATGCACTGGAGAGAGTGAATTCTCCCTACTGTCTCTATCATCACTCATCCAATTTGAGAAATTACTCCGACAGTTAATTGAACTCATATCCAGTATATATCACATTCTGATGAACCCTGCCAAAACTGAATAATTTTGATTTTTTTATATGTGCATGCAACTATCACATTTCTTGATCAGCATATGTCCTGAACTAGTGGGAGAGAAGGCAGAGAAAAATAGATTGTTCACAAAGTGTTGCTATTAAAGATTGCATATAATTAAGTATACTGCTAAATCTTCAATCAGAAAAAAATAAATGGCTTTAAACTACTTTATCACTAAAAGAATTAATGAAAATAAATTGATTGAGCCTTAAACTCAGAGATAAGAAACAGAACAAAAGAGAATAAATATAAGGAAAGGAAAAATGGAAATAAAAAGTACAAATGTACTAGAGAACAGAAAATTGTGTTAATAGTAAAGTGACTAGTTTTGTAAATCAATTCATAAAATATAAATTAATGTTTAATAAAACAGGGGAAAGTAAATATATATTATAAAATATGCTGATAATAACTGCAGAAATACTATGTAATATATATTTACTCTGGATAATATTTTTTTCATTTGGTTAATCTTAATATTATTACTTTTAATTATTTTTTAATTGAGAAAAATTGACTCACATTATTATTGACTCACATTATTGCATTTTGGTAGTATAGTATCCACCCCTTAGGTATTGTCACCCCTTAGGTATTGTGTACCCAACACCAAATTACTTAGTCATCACCAAAATCCACTGTGGTCCCTTTTCTCTTTGGTCTCACCCTTTCCTCTCTAGATACTTCAGTTTTATTTTATTTTTTTAAAAGATTTATTTATTATGCATACAAAAGCTGGGGTACAGGCCAGAGGTGTGTGTAGGAGAGTGAAAGGGTTCACCAGAGACAGAGTGGGGAGCAGAACAGGTGGATTAACTGAAATACACTGCTTAGGGGAGCAGCGGGCGAGACAGGAGAGGTCTGCTGCGCCATGTGGGTAGCTCCCTGTCTGTGAACAGCTTCACACGCTGCGTGTTAACATTGCACCGCCAGGGAGGCCCAAAACTTCAGTTTTATAACCAGATTTCAAGGGTTAGTTTTTAAGCTTGTCTTTATCTAACCCTCAGTTTAGTTTCTCTATATTTCACATATAAGTGATTCATCCACTATCTATCTTTTTTCCTTTTGATTATTTCACTTAGCATTATCCCTTCTGGTTTCATCCACGTTGCCACAAATGGCATGAATTTATCTTTTTGGTCATTGAGTAATATTCCACTGTAATATAACACATCTTGATCCATCATCTTTTTCTGGGCAGCAGCATACTACTTAAGGGGCTGGACCTGTTTGTGTTTAGACTAACAGTTTAGGAGAGTTTCCTTTTCTCTGTATCTTCACCAGCACTTGCTTCAGGTCTTTTTGATATGGGCTATTCTCAAAGGCATGAGATGATAGGAACCTCACTATGGTCTTGATTTGCTTTCCTTGATAAGTGATAATGAATATTTTTACATGTGCGTATTTGCCATCTGTATGTCATTTTTGAAGATGTTCCTGTTTAGCTACTCTCCCCATTTTCAAAATGGGGTTGTCTCTTTTCTTTTTGTTGAATTTGAGTTCCCTGTAGATCTTCAATATGAGTTCCTTGTCATATGCATAGTGTGTGAATATTTTCTCCCATTCAGTAGAGTGCCTTCTCATTTTTGTTAGTTTATTCAGCTGTGCAGAAGCTTTTTAGTTCAATTTAGTCTCAGTGTTTTTATTCTTTTTTGTTTTTCTTGTTGCTGGGGACAAATTACTGAAGCTTATGTCATGCAATCTTTTCCTACGTATTTTATGGTTTCAGAGTTACATGCAAGTCTTTTATTCATTTTGAATTGATTCTTGTATATGGTATGAGATAGTGATTTCATTCTTTTGCATGTGATTGTCCAGTTTTCCCGACAAAATTTGTTGAAGAGGCTTTCCTTAGTTCAGTGAGGCCAACATTACTCTAATACCAAAACCAAACAAAGACAGCACAAAAAAGAAAGCTACAGACCAATTTCTCTAAGGTACACAGATACTAAAATCTTAGTTTATTATTTGTAAATAGGAAGCACATATTGTTGTATATAGATATTATACCCTGCACATTGCCAAACTGATTGTTTCAATTAGTCTTGAGAGTTCACTCTACATATTATCATGTTGTCTACAAATAATAACAGTTTTACTTCTTTTCCAGTTTGGATTCCATCTATATCTTTCTCTTGTCTAATTACTTTAGCTAAGACTTCCAATACTGTGTTGAAGAACAGAAGCAAGATTGGACAACATTGTGCTGTAACCAGATCTTAGTGGAAAAGCTTTCAGCTTTTCACCATTGAGATTGACGCCAGCTATGGGTTTGTTGTTTATAGCTTGTCTTATATTAAGGTATGTTTGATTTATCCACAGTTTTTTTGAGGATTTTCATCATAAATGGATTTTGAAGCTTATCAAATGCTTTCTTGATAACTATTGATACAATAATGTAGCTTTTATCTTTCTTTTTTGTTGATGTGGTAGATTGCACTGATTTTTAGATTAAATCACCACCCTGTGTCCTGGTTTGAGTCCACTGGTTCATGATGTATGATACCTTTAATGCATTGTTGAATTTGGTTTGCTAAGATTTTAGCATCTATGTTCATTAGAGAAATTGGTCTGTAGTTTTCATTTTTTGTGTGTTCTCTTTGCTTGGCTTTGGTATTAGAGAATATTGGCTTCATCAAATGTGTTTGGAAGTCATCCTTCTTTTTTGATTTTTGGAAGAGTTTGAGCAGGCTGGATATTAGTTCATCATGAAGGTTTGGTAGAACTCACTTGTGAAGCCATCTGGTCCTGGACTCTTGTTTATTGGGGAGAGTTTTGATTACTGTTTTAATTTCCTTGCTGGAGAATATTTTAATCAATTCTGTGGACAATTTAAAAATATACAATGAAAATGAATGATTTTGTAATAACAAATAAATGATCAGAATTAATGAAAGAAGAAATAAAATCTCAATAATCTATCACCATATATATTTATTTATTTTGGGGCCTCCCTGGTGGTGCAAGGGGTTAAGTGTCAGCACTATGAAGAAATCCTCAGCTACTGCAGCACGAGTTCAATCCCCAGCCAGGGAGCTAACCCACATGCACAGCAGACCTCACCTGTCTCACTTGCTGCTCCCCTCAGCAGTGTATTTCAGTAGATCTGCCTGTTCTGCTTCCCATTCTGTCTCAGGTGAATCCTCTTACCCCTCACACCTCTGGTCTGTACCCCATTTCTTGAATGGATAAATAAATCTTAAAAAAAAATAAACAATTTGCTTTTAGGGATTAGCCAAAGGAATTTAATGTTTGGCCCAAATATATAGTTTATATAATTAGGAAAATAATGGAAAGAGTAAGAAAATGAACAGGTGAGTCAGTTAAGTGCACCAGGTATCACATATTTCATAGCCACAGTCATAACACTCTGATTCAATATCTGAATGGATCAGAATAGAGAGAAAGGGCTTTCACCAGTGTTTTTATAATCAATTGAATGAACATGTAAATCTTACAAAAAATGTTGTGTAGACATGAGTCAGAATTAGGTTTTGAATTTCCTTAGTTTGTTCAGGGTAAAGCAAATTTGAAAACATGTCTAGTACCTCAAAAATGTTCTATAACCAAAAGATATTTTCAGGGTACATTTGTGCTCACTGAAAAACTGAAAACCAAATCTATGTAGATCAGGGACTGTGTACAACAGTCAAGTAGCATTTTTTAAAAATTCTAGCTGTGAGATGGGCCAATACCAAATTGATGCAATTCTTACTTTTTTATCCTTTATGGAAACAATTTCTTCAGTCTAAATATTGTAAAGCAATAAATATTTCAAAGAACTTGTAGAATTCAGATACCTGCTTTCCTGAAGGAAGGCATGGTGACTTTTGAATTAGATATATAACCTCTTTTAACATTGAAAATAGTATATAGAATTTGAAGAGGTCAAAAACATTGCAAACCATGCAAACTTTAAGAATATTCTACTATATAAAATTTTGGAGTGTCACAAGTTGAAGAGAGATGGATGTTTAAAAAATATTGAGGGACTCCCTGGTGGCACAAGGGGTTGAACACAGCACTGGCAAGCTGTCCACAGCCTCAGCAGCATGAGTTCCACGCCCAGCCAGTCATGGAGCTACCCATATGGCACAGTAGACCTCTCCTGCCTCTTCACTGCTACCCTCAGCAGTATATTTCAGTCAGTCTCCCTGTTCTGTTCCTCATTCTGTCTTTGGTGAATCTTCTCCCCTGCAACCCCCATGTCTCTAGCCTGTACCCCAGTTCTTATATGCGTAAATAAATAAATCTTTAAAAAAAATTGCTCTTTAAGAGGAAGGGTACTATACTAAATTGTGCTACTATACTATACTATACTATACATTTTCTTAATTGACTTTTATTTTAACTTATAAAGGCTACTATACAATACTAAATACTAAAAGTTCTACCTACTCTTCTTATGGGAAACTAGACTGTATTCATGTAGTCTTGGTAATTGTGCTACAAATGGGAACTTAGTACCTGCCCCAGGGTATCTCAAGATCATGGGGCGGGGAGGGGGGGCATTAATAAAATATGTTTATTAAAGACTCGGAAAAAAAAACAGTAAAGAGAAACGAGGGGACTGTCAAAGCAACAGATAAAGAGATACTTGACCCCAGAGTCGCTGCAAACATCTGAGGTCTTCATTCTGGCACTGTTCTTAGAGTATACCAGGCAAACTCAAGCCCTGAGGTCTTTGCATCTGCTGATCTTACTTCCTGGAAAACTCTCTTCAAAGATTTATTTTATAATTTTCTTCCCACCTTCACTGGAACATCATCCTATTTAGAAAGGCCTCCCATGGCCTTATGTAAAACTATGCCCTGCCTACCACCACCATGGTTTATCTCCTCAGTACACACACATACACACACACACTTCCTATTGTCCATTCCTGAACACTTAACTTCTGGATAATTATTTAGACAGTGGTGCTAGGTAGAAAGATAACTATATATGTATTTTTTCTTTCATAGGCTGTCTGTCTCTTCAAAATAGCCTCATGATGACAGAGTTTTGTTTGAGTGCTGGCTCAATCCCCAACACCACTAATGATTCATGGGGCATATTGGTGTTTAGTAAATATCAGATTAAGCATATGAATGAATTACCAATTGACTGAAGACTGAAAATGATGGACAAAGCTTGATATTTAAAATTGTTATGTGAGATGGGAAGAAAATACAAATGACAGCATCAAGGACTGCTCTACCCTCAGGACATCTGTCCAACATTTTTCAAGTAGTAAATGTAGGGTTAATAAAGCAATTTTGTTATATATTGGAACCAGGTCAACATGAAAGTACCTTAAAATTTTAGGTGAATCAATGAGGTCAATGCATAATGAGCTTTGTTAGAAATTGGTATTTTTCATAAATAAAGCTAATCTCTGAATTGTCACCATGATAAATATTCCTGCAATTCTAAAACAACATCTGATGCTGCTGATGGAAGTCAATTCTCAGGCTAAATGAAGCATGATGCCCTACTGTGACTAATCCAATTAATCTATTTATTCAAACCAAATATATTGAATACTTTTAATAAACAGCACACATAAGTAACAAGAATTATTATTTTGGAATTCTTTGGCAAGTGGTGTTTTTGAAGTGACCTACATATTCTGAATTCTATAATTTAACTTTAGCTCTTAGGTTTGTGCCCTTCAGAGTAAATATCTAGCCTGTTGATCTCCTAAGTGTCTGTGAAAACGAAAACAATACAAATAGTAATTTAATTGAAATTGACTTAACAGATCCATAATCGCAAGTAAGATAACACAAATGGACCCTATCTCTGCTCTTCACCTTGGGACTGCACTATTCTCTCTTTTAAATATGACAACCAAAATGTTAAGGGAAGACCCCTGAAACCAGAATAATTCTGAAAATGGACTCAATAAGGCTAATGGACCAAAACGGAAAGGAATCAGGTGGCCATGCCGGGATATAGAGCTGAGCACATACCCTGCATCCTCAGAAAGACCATAACTGCCAAACCACCTACAAATGCCTACTCAAAAACAGGAAAGTCCCTGGCTGCCAAGCATGGGGGTGGGGGTGGGTAATAAACACCAAGTTGTGGTTCAGAGTCAATTATCAACTGATTTAAGACTGAATTTCCATGGTGTGGCTTTCATTATTTATTTTGTTTTTACCTTCATGAGGTAGGGGGTAGACATTGGATTTGTATCCACAAGCAGCATTCCTAGTTTGCAAGAGATCTGACATACAGGCTCATGATTCTTCCAAAACTTCCTCTCTGTATGATTTTTGGTTAACATTCTGGTTCCCCCACATTTCCCAGTGGTTTGAATTTGAAATGTAACTGTCTTGCAACTTTTATCCTGTTTGCTTGGAAGTTTCTAGCAGTGTGCAATTGTCCAAATCTTGCAATGAAACAAAATTTTCTTCATCTGTGGCATCCTTTGAATACTAGCCTAGCAGGCCTCCCTGGTGGCACAAGGGGTTAAGATGCAACCTATGAAGCTATTCATAGCCACAGCAGCACAAGTTCAATCTCCAGCCAGGAAGATACCCACATGGCACAGCAGACCTCTCCTGCCTCGCCCGCTGCTCCCCTCAGCAGTGTATTTCAGTCAATCTACCTGTTCTGTTCCCCATTCTGTCTCTGATGAATCCTCTCACCTCCCACACCTCTGGCCTGTATCCCAGTTCTTGTATGCATAAATAAATAAATTTTTAAAAAATAAAAAAAATAAATACTAGCCTAGTTATAATTTCATACTATATAAATCTTCGCAATTAAAAAGAGAAAAAAAAAGTAGGTCTTCTCTCCTATAATGAAGAATGTCTGCAATACATAGAAATAACCTAGAAAAGGATTTTATTTTTAAAAATTTAAGAGATTATAGAAAATACCTATTTAAGTAGAAAGTTATTTTTTGTTTCAGGTTAATTGCTCTTTAAAAAAAGTCCCTTGCATACCACGGGGCACTCATTTCATCTGCAACACCCCTACATTTCAACTATTGCTTGCACATGACATATAAAGTAGACATCAGTGCTAGAAGCTAAAAATATAGGATGAATGATACATTGTTTTATCTAGTTGAATACTGTGGATTTTGTATAAGCTAGAAACTATCTAGAATTGAGACTATCAAAAGGGACTGTAGGAGAATTTATTTGTAAGGAAATATTTCAAATACAGAATAAAGGACTTTTTCTTCATCTGTTACCAACAAAACCCCTCCCCTTGAAAGAGAAACTGACTCTGGTTAACTAAAACAATATAGATGGAAAAAAACTATATAATTATAGAGAATAATATAAGAAACACACATAGCATGCATAACCTTCTGCAGCATGAACATTTTGATTCTCCACTTTGAGACCTCTTTTTAGAAAAGTAGCATACTATTTCACTGGAGTAAATTCTTGCTTGTTTACTACACACTTATGTATACTTAGCAATGTATTGATTTCCTACGTTAGAAATATATGCAATTGACATCACACTGTGCATCTCCTGCTACAACTTTTTTTAAATATTATGCTTTTGAAAATTCTCAATTCATTTGTGTAGCTCTAGTATTTATATGTATATCAATCAAATATTCCACTGCAAGAATATGTCACAATTTATGTGTTCTTTCTCCTGTTTATAGACATTTAGGTTGTTTCAATTTTTCTCTGTGCGGCAATGATCACTCACAAACATTCTTCCCCAAGTCATGAGATAGGGTTTCTCTGGAGTGTATGCTTATGAATGGGATTACTTAGTCTTAGAGAATGATTCCTTTACATTTATCATAAATTAAAGTGTGCTATAGGTTGCTTGGATTAATAGCACAATGCATAAAAAAGTCCCCTTGGCCATAGTCAGTGCTTCTCACAAAGGTGGACACCACATTCTGAAAGACACTGGATTTGTGGGCAAGTTTTGGGTTGTCAGAGTGATTGGAAAGTGCTGCCAGGGCCTCACTGTGATTAAGTGATTAGGCATAGATCAGTGAAGCTATCCACAGCCTCTGCAGCATGAGTTTGATCCCTGGCCAGGGAGACACCCACATGGCGGTGCAGACCTCTCCTGTCTTGCCCGCTGCTTCCCTCAGCTATGCATTTCAGTCAGTCTGCCTGTTCTGTTCCCCACTCTGTCTCTGGTGAATCCTCGCACATCTGGCCTGTACCCTGGTTCTTGTATGCATAAATAAATAAATCTTTAAAAAAGAAAAAGAAAAAAGAAAGAAACTACTACAAGCGTTACTTTGGGTGGGAGAAGGATGGTGTCAGGGACCTGAAATGACTAACAAAGCATGTGACAGATACCATAAGAAGAATTGTTGTGTTTCTCAAAGAACTTTGAAAATATAAATGGACATCCATTTTGAATAAAACAAACCAAACATGTGCAATGAGCAGAGCTAAAAAAAAAAAATAGATTCCATATAAATCCAAATAACTTTTTGCTTAGTTTCAACCAACATTTTTAGAGTAGGAACCACTATATAAGTTGTAGAAAAATAGGCATTATTTTTTTGGGAAAGCACAGATATGAACAAAAATCAGTCACTTAAAATAGCATACCACCAAAACACAATATCCATGGTCATTAAATCCTTTACTAAAAATGCCAGGGATTGTCTGTACTCATTGTTGTCCTTTACACGGTGATAAAGATGAAAATGCCTGACATTATGCTCTCATTCCTAAGCATTTATATTTTAATCTATATAATCATATTGTACATTACTTGCTTTTATTTCACCTTTCATATTTTAATTATGACATTATGTATTATGGTACTATGATATTATATTATCAGGTTTTTAAAAGTATATATATATATAGGCAGATAATATTCCTTGTGAATTTTATATTGGGTTATTAAAGGAAACATTATGTCCAGTGCATGGTATTAGCAGCATTTAAAATATTTTCAGCTAAGTTGAATATCATCTCATGTCTTTTGAATATCATCTCATGTTTTTTGTCTTTTATGTGTCATGTTCATAATACTTGAGTTGTCTTTTCCTTACTGATTGGCTAAATCCTTAATATATACCAGAGAATAATCCCTTGCCACTTGGTTGCATTATAAATATTTTCCTGCCATTTGTTTTCATCTAACTTTGTTTAGACTGTCTTTTGTCTTGAGAAGTGTAGCTTTTATAGCATTATAATTTATTGTACTAATTAATAATGTGGTACCTTTTTAAAAATAATTTTATTGCATGTTTAAACTATCCTAAGACTTACACAAAATTGATGTTTACTGGGACAAATTCTTTTTTTCCAAGAAGTTATATATATTAGATATCTTAACCATATACAAAGATAATAGCTATACATACATAACTTTGATCTTTCATTCATTTGTGCACTTTTGGAAAAGTGTTGATCTGGAATCGGTGTGTGTGCATGTTTATCAGTTCTTTTTCTCTCTCTAACCTCATCCTATCTTGTCTCCTGACTTTAGCTTTGCCCACCTTTCCCACTGGGTCACTGCATTATGGTTGTGGTTCTCTTTCCTGATAAGCTGTCAGGAATTTCACACTTCCTGTCATCCAGTCAGCTGTAATTTGTTCCATTTTCTGATCATACAGCTTTGACCTTGTCTACATGCTTCCTTAGATTCTTAACGTTCTGATTTTACATGTCCATTTCAGATTAGAATATTCTATCACTTGTCCTCTGTGTTGTTTGTTAACTGTCTAATGACGAGCAGGGGGGACACCACAGCTGCGCTCACTGTTCTCTGCCTCTGTTACCCCGCTTGTGCACTCACTCAAAGTGCTTCTATGGTTGCCATTGCTGTTGTTTATGCTCATATTTTCTTTGTCATTGCTGTGTATGTGAAGCATGGGCCTTGCCTCAAGTTGCAAACAAACTACATTCTTTAATGGAATTTGGAAACACATTTTGAGAAAAAAGAAATAGGTTGTGCATTTTTTAAACACACGTTAAAACATATATCCATTGCACCTATGAAGGGAGAATGCTATCCTCATGAAGAGGATGATATGTCCCAGCCTTATGAACAAACATAACTCTACTCCCTTCCTGAGGCAAGACTGTAATTTCTTAATAACAACCCAAGGTTTCAAGTTATGGAGCTGCCACAGAGGCAGTGAGTATAACAGAGACCCCCTAAGTGTTTATGTGTTCTTGTCTTACCTATTTATTTTCATTTGTGAGTCTAGGTTGAAAGTGATAATTGTTTAATTGTGCATATTGCCTTTTTCATTTTTTAAATTTGATGGTTCACAATGTTTTTAATCTAAAAGAATACCTCATACTGTGATAATCAACATGATAAAATGTAAAAATAAATAAATAGCCCACATTTAAAAGATTCCTCTTATCTACTAAGAAGCTCTATCTGCTGAATGTAAACTTAATTGCAATATATTTCCTTAATGGTATCCCTTAATTGGTTACCCTGCTATGGTATCTTTGGAAAGTTGAAGTTCTGTAACAAAGCATAAGCTGTTAGTTCTTTCAAAGAAGCTCAGAACACAAAGAAATAAAAAAATGCTCAAAACACAAAGAAATGGTTTTTTTTACTATTTAACCATTAGATGAAAATGAATATACTTTGATTTTCTTTGTGTTCAATTTCTTTTTACCATATTAAAATATACTGCAATGAAAGTATGGTTGACAGAGACTAGAGCTATTCATAAAATGTCATAGAACACAGGCAGTCTTACCTAGAGCTTCAGTCTCCTTCAAGAATTTCTCTTGATTAGGTGGGGCTTTGAAATTGCAAAACTTTGAAAACAGAAATGTCCATCCTCCCTAATATTCTACTCACAGAGCTCAATAAACACCCACAGAAATAAAAGAGCAAATTAATACAACATTTTGTTCTGTTCCATCTGAGGCTGAATTATATTGTGTCACTTGCTTTGTCCTTTCAGCTTTTTAAATCACATAATGTTCCAAAAATAAAATGATTTAATGGACCCCCCAGAAATTACCACACATTAAAAAAGAATGACAATTTGAACATTTAAATCATACGTACTTCCTACAAGTCAATTTTTACCAAAATCACTTTGGCATAAATTTGTCTGTATATTTTACACTCTGATCTCAGGGATCTACTGTTTTAATGTGTTCATAAGCTATGGATGGTTTGCTTTAAGCTTCACATACCTGTTTTCATTCAGTTCTTACTATTTTTTGACTTTCTTTTTACATTCAACTAAAATTTCCCAAGCAAATCTATATAGACGGTAGTTTTTTACTCATTTATCAACATTATAAATTCTTCTCCCAATGAATATTTCCAAGTTTTGGACATTTAATTTTTCTTAGTCATGGAAACTGGAAAAACCACACCATGACTATATTATAATTCCTAATTTCATATCTTTTCTTGTTCTATAGGTTAACTTACATCTATACAAAAAGCCAAGTCTCTTTCAGTTTGTGATTGATAGCTTGTTTTAACTTTTTTTCATTTACTTCCTTTTTAAAGTGCTAACCATATGTTTTATTTATTTAATATATATTCTGTATACCTAAAAATTCTGATGCAATTATAAAGACAAGTTACATTCATTCTGCGATAAAAGTTACAACTTAGTAAACCCAAAATGTATACCAAGAAGGGGTAAAATTGGGGGCTTTATGGGAAGAAAAGAAAAAGATGAAGTAAGTAGTTAAAAAAAGAGTTAATTTGGCCTCCTGTTTGCTCAGGGGTTAAAGTCTCAGCTATCAAGCTATTGCCAGCCACTGTAGCATGAGTTTGCTCCCTGGCCAGGGAGTTAACCCACATGGCTCAGCAAACTTCTCCTGTCTCACCTCTGCTCCCTTTAGCAGTGTATTTCAGTCAATATACCTGTTCTGCTCCCCACTCTGTCTCTGGTGAATCCTTTCAGCCACGCACCCCCAACACACACACTTCAGGCCTAGACCCCAATTCTTCTATGCAAAAATCAATTTAAAAAATTTTAAAAATAAAGGTATACACACACACACACACACACACACACTATGTATTATCAGACAAAAACTGCAGTGATGGCATCAACGCATGTCCATGCAGCTTCATGATAACTTATTCAGGACCTCAAGATCTAGCCAATAGGTAGCTGCTTTCTGTTAGTTGCCAAACTGGACAGACTTCATCTTTTAACCAAAGTAGATTTCATCAATAGTATTTCAAAGCAGTCGCCAATTAAGTAAAACAACTACTGAAAAATATAATCAAGTCTTTTGCTAGACTAAATTTAATGGTCAGCTCAATCAAAATATCCTTTTATTCTCTGTGCCATGACAGAGGTATTTATTGAAAATTAAACTGTGCTAAAATCTCACTCAGAAATGAGCAAAACAGGTGAACTCCTCCATACAAAGAGTTTTTGTTCTAGTAACTGAATGGAGACTGTGAGGTATTACCTGGTGGAATTTGAAAGTAAAGGATTTTTAAGGTTTTCTTTACAAAAGGTAATTTTTAGGTTAAAAAGAGTAACATATAACATACTTACATCACCTTTAAATATGTTGTCTTGTTAGTCTCAGCTTACATTTGCAGCAACACTTTAATACAGTAGGCCCTGAAATGGAGTGCTTAGACAGCAACAGCAGCATCTTAAGGAAGCTAGCTGGAATAACAAATACTTGAACCTCACCCAAAATCCACTGCATCTGAAATTCCAGTTATAGAGTATGCTAAAGTTTGAGGAACTATTAGTCTACATCAAAATCACCTGTAGGACTCACAGCGTTATGGACCACCGGGCCTTATGCCCAGAATCTCAGATTCAGTAGATCTGGAAGGGAGCTGGACAATTTATATTTTTTAACAAGTTTCCAGGCAGTGCTGATGTCTGAGTCTAAAGGCCACACTTGAAGAACCACTGGCTTATTAGATAACCATCCTGGATTAACATTACTTGAAAATCATTGGAAAGATTCTAAAAACACCAATGGGATTCCATGCCAGAACAATTAAAGTTAGAATCTCTGCAGGTGAGGTCTAGATTTTGCCATTAGAAAACAAATTCCATTCTGATGTGTATCCAGGGTTATGGAAGCATGATTTAAGAAAATCATTCCATCTCCCTGTGCTACCCTTCAGCATGCAAGTAGAATGCTATTCTTCTTACTAAAAACCTTCGGGAATTTGAAGCAAAACTCATTTTAAGCTTTTTCTACATAATGCTCCCCCCAAAGCAATAGTAAAATGAAAAAAAAAAATCAATGAAACATATTATCTAGTATTATCTAGGTCAAAATAATATATTGAAACCCTAGGTATTCTGTAGAATTCAACTTAATAAGCAACTCTCAACTATATTGAAACTTTTTCCAACTGGGATACGTGTGTAAATAGAACTCAAACAGTTTTCATATTTTTAGGAAATACAAATATGAGTCATGGCATGCAGCTAAACCACAACCTTACATCTTGGATTGTAGTAGAATAGAAATGCAAAAATATTTTCTTTATCTACTAAAATAAATGATAAGCCCTTGCCTGGCACTGAGGGCAATGCTGCCACAAGACAAGATGAAGTTTGTAACCTGTTCTTGGAGTGAAAGCAAATGGCGATTTATCTGTGAGAGCTAATTCTTGCCATGTCTGAGAGGCTAAGGCCTCTCTTATCAGAGCCCTCCATTCTGCAGCGAGCCACGGAGCTTAGGGGGTCTCTTTGTTTTGATCTTAGTCTTTTTTCCATTATAATAAGCACCAGGCTTGTAAGTTGTTCTGTTCCCCAAACTAGTCTCCTGTGGCTTTTAAAGCTCTCCAAATGCCACAAGTTTTCAATACCCCACCTCCCAACTCCCCTGCAGAATTTGTTTAAGTGACAAGAAGCTGGAAAAATACAGATGGCATAATTATATATTTTGCAGTTGATTAATCACCACAAAACATTAATCACATTTTGTATAACAATACATAATCAAATTCTTTATAGTAGAAATTAAGTTTCTTTTTGATAGGGAATGGATTCCTTTAGGATATTGACAGGGTTTTTCAGCATCTGTTTGGCTCCCATTCCACATCTGCATTTGATTTTGTCTGCTTTAGGGCTTAGTAAAATGTGGCTTAAAGGTTGTTTTATGACTATAAATGTATGTGCTAATAGAAGACTTTGTTGAGAGGGAAATATTTGCATAAATTAGATACAATAAATATATATTTTTCACGCCATAGAATATTTTAGTTGAAAACCATTGGATTTTGTTTTCCTAAAGAGTAAATCCACTGAAATCAAACATAAATTATACATGTTTCTTTTTCCTAATAGCTATTGAGATAAATTCTTAATCTTGCAATTATCATTATATTGTTTCAAGATACAATCTATGCATAACATATGTATGTTATTATATAATGTTTTTATTGCATAAGTACCTAAATTTTTAATTATTATAAAGTGACTATGGGCTGTATGTATCAATTTGTATATATAGATATTTATAATCATTTGCCAAATAACTATAATATATAAACATTATGTATATTATATTCAAGCATCTACAAAAAAAGCTCCACAATTTGGAGCTTACAAACTAAAATTATCATACCTAAGTAGTTCTAGTGATTTGAAAATTATAATAAACTGCCTGCTTTATAAATATATTTATATATATTTTGCTTTATTATGCACCTAGGAACAATTGAAGAATATAAATATACATCCTTTGCTTTCAGTAGAAAGGACATAAGAATATGAAACAAGGCAATTTCCCAAAGCAACATATAAACAGTAGTATAATAATTTAATAAACACATGATGTGTGTGTTGTTTTATGTATATATTACACAATGATTACATAGCTGGCCTATAGAACTCAAATAGAAATACATATGATCACATTCCTCTGGCCTAATATGAGATTCATGTACATATGTACTAGAGCATGGACACATACAAAATTAATGTATCTCTGGTATACTGTTTAAAAAATGTAAAGGGACATATATTTTGTTTGTATTCTTCATATTAGAAAGAGGAGTAAGGCCAGTGTAAATCTGATCACTGGAATGAGAAGGAAAGTGTGTCAGTAATAACATAGGAAGGCAGTCAGGTAAACAGGGTAGAATAGGAAAGAAAATGAAGTGCCTGTTGAGAAAATGAAAAAATAAATCTGAGCAGCACAGAAGAGACATATTAAAGAATGGTTTAAAAGTGGGATTATTCATTTTGCTAATAAAGGAGTGACATTTGTGTTCAGTTGTGTTTAAAGTTATCTTAACCACGGAGACTTCTTTACCAAGTATACCCTAGAATGGGTCATATTGCTTGTCAATTTTCCACCCAAGGACTCGAGCCTTTTGGCAATGTGTCACCTATGAAAGAGAGTTGGAGAAGCCAGCGAGACCCCTTACCTGCAGGGACAAATGGCCTCTCAAGCCCCTAGGAGCCAGCAGCCCACAGTTCTCATAGCCCACTGCAGAGAATTCCTCAGTGGTTCTACTTTTCTAATGACAGGGGACCAGATTCTACCATTATTTCACATTTAGCCAATACAGTTCTGTACCCAGAAAGGTAAGCAGTGCAAGTTTGATAAGCTTGCCTTTTGAACAAATAATTTGTCAGTCTATGTTGGGACCTGGGATGTTACTCGTTCTGCGAAGCACTTTTAGTACTGTGCAAAGTGGTATACAAATAAAATGACTGATGTCCTATCAATAGGAACTTCAGGAAGAAGCTCAAACAGAACAGTTTCTTTTGAAGTGGGCTGGAGGTTGGGGAAAAGTGTTAGATTTTACTTTTCTATCTATCATAAATCCCAAAACATTGTTCCAGAAAGAAAAGAACCAAGTATCTGAACAAGATAAGACACAATTTTTAGTAGCAGACACAGTCCAGTGGAAAAATCTGGATTTGTAAAAATCCATTCATGAGGATTTTACTATAATTTTTTCCATCACTGGAATGAGGTAGGCTTGAGTATTTACCTATCTTCAGTCTTACGTTTATCTTTGCCTCCATTGATCATAGGCTTTTAATCTTTTCCTTTTTTTCAAATGTTCAGATTACCATTCCTAAGGACATTTGGTCTGAAAAATATTAATGAGATAATTTAGCAAATTGATGACCATAAAATTAGTATATGAAATAAATCGCATATCTGTAAAATAGGTATAATGCAAAAAATATACTTAATAATCACCAAAACTTGAGGATAATTAAGTAAAATCTTTTAAATATGCAGAATTTGCACATACCTTATGAAAAAAATATACAGCCTTGTTAGAAGTAGAAGACACTAGAACTTATTTAAATAAGTAGAGTCCTATAGAATGCTTGTCAAGTGATAAGCAGTGTGAAAAGATCTATTTCCCACCTAAATAGGCTATAGATTCAATAAAATTCCAGTAAAAATCTCAATGGACTGTTCCTTAATGATAAGTTAACTCTAAAATGCGTATGGAAGAGCAAAGCATAGGAATAAACAATAAATTCAGATGTCAAGAATAGCCAAAATGTTACCAAGCATCAAGAGTTATTATGAGGTTATAGTAATTTTTTTAATTATGAGTCTGTTTGAAAATTCTACTTGCTGTGCTAAAAAGTAAAGATTGGTAAAATTGAATATGAATTAAAAGAATGGACAGATATCAATATATTCTAAAGCATGAAAAAGGGAGTAAAAAGAATTGCCAATGTTTTTGTTACTGGTGATAAAATATACCTTAAGACTATACATCTATCTATATAACTTTAATATTCCTAGTAAAATTGTTACAGATTCATTTTTAATGTTAGAATTCGGTGAATTGGACATTTAGAAAATGAATCATTTAGTAAATCAACTTTCGACCAATGCTTTTTAGTGTATTGACTCATTGAAAAATAAAAGCCTAAACAAAGTTTATAAAATAAGAAACTCATGGAAAGGAACATAGATTTGTAAGACAGAAATGTCAACAAAGAGATGGTAATTAGTGGCTATTAAAGGATTTGTGAAAGTCTTCCAGCTAGTTGGTGTCTATGCCAGAGTTAGAATCAGGTGGACAGATTTCTCTTCTGGTATCCTTTCAGCTCTGTGTTCCATGTTACAGGAAACAGAAAGAAGTGTACAATAAACACAATGTTCATTTTGCTGAAATGTACCATATAATGACTCCAAATAACAACAGGGGCCTCCTTGGTGGCCTAGGGGTTAAGTCTCAGCACTATAACTGCCGTGGCCTGAGTTTGATCCCAGGTCAGGGAGACACCCACATGGCGAGGCAGACCTCTCCTGTCTTGCCCACTGCTCCCCTCAGCAGTGTATTTCAGTAGATCCACCTGTTCTGCTCCCCACACTGTCTCTGGTGAATCCTTTCACTCCCTGCACCTCTAGCCTAGACCACAGTTCTTGTATGCATAAATAAATAAATCTTAAAAAAAAACAAAAACAATGGTTATATCTGATACAGGAGAATAGATTGGTTTTTATTTTCCACTCTGTACTGTTTTGTATTACAGAATTATTTTCAATTTACATGCATTATTTTACATTAAGAAATATCAGTATAGTTTATTACTTTTAAAATACAAAAGTACCAGTAATAATACCATGTAGCAACATATAGTTACTTTGATGATTTATAGAAATCCACATTATAGGAATTAACTTACCTGCCTTATGGGAATGTACTTATTTTTTGTTCATTTGTTCACTATGGTACCAAAGAAATTTTAAATAGCAAAGTGTTATTATTTTATTATATTTAATTATCTCTCAAATAAGATATATTAGTGAGCTAAGTCAAGCTTATACTGATGTCACAAATAAACCCAAATATTCATAGGTTTATTCAAATATCCATATTTCTTTGTCACATATATTGTGTATGTGTGGTTGTGAGTTTGTGTGTGTGTGTGTGTGTGTGTGCATGTTTCTCAGAATAAGGATGGCTCTGCTCCACATTACCCACTGACAGAGACGAGGGGAACTAGAGAAACAAATAGGATATTTTTGGACAGGAAGTGAGATCACTTTTGTTCACTTGTCATAAGCCAGAACAGTCCACAAGACTCACTACAGGACACAAAAGAGAGAGGAGAAAAGTGTAACCTTTTCAGGTTGGAAAAAGAAAGACTAGGTGACTGATGAACAATAGTGGTGTAAATCAAATAAGGTATTTTCTTTTCCCCTGAGTTATAAGGAAATTTCAATGCTGTATGCCATCTTGGAAGACAATCTTCCACACTTTTAATCTAGTAACCCTTGGTTGCCTGTCAAATTGAAAAAGAAGGGGAGGGGAGGACATTCCTTTGACACCTATCAAACATCAAACACTGAGGATTACAGGAGGACAAATGAGATAATGTATGTAAAGCACTTTGACTAACTCAGCAGGAAGGAGCCATCTACATTCAAGGAACTTTTTAAAAATATGCTGATAAAACAAGTCCTAGAAATATAAAGCAAAAGAGATACACCACAAAAGAGAAAGGGAATGGCTATCTCCTCTCCACCTCCCAAGTCTATTTACCAAGGACCAAAAAGAACAGACTTTCAATGTTGTTATCTCATGATAATCCATTTCCTGAAGTTAAATTCTAGAGCTTTAGTACCATTGACCAATCCACTAGGACAATAGTGTCACAGTAGCAAACTGTACCCCAAACATCCTTAGGATATTTACAAAGATACTCTCTACCTCAGTATCTTTAAAAGTTGTCATGATTAACAACTACTGTATCAAATCAGTGTCCATTCTACTGTTGGACTAGATTTGCATATGAATGCATCATACAAATAGATAAATCCTTTTCATATATGTATGGAAAATTTGCTGTTGGAGAATAAAAAACGAATTCCTTTTCTGAACAGGTAAGATTGTGTATAAGGCTTTACAGGCTTTGTGGACTCCATCCCCACTTCAGACCAAAGCCAAAAGACATTGGGAGAGACAAATCCCATCACCACCAAAGGGAAGGTGGCTGGGACCTGATGGTGGAGTTAAGCAGCCAGGTTTGGTATAAAACCAGACACGTGGGCTTTGGGGGGGGGGGGTTCCCTTTTTGGCTCTCCGCCAGCTTGCAGCGCTCAGCCAGCTTTTGGAGTGCCTTTGGGTTTCCAGGTTGGCAGATCAGGTAGGACTCATTAAAGACTTTATTTCCCTATTTTCTCCCTGAGTTGTACATTTCCTCATTTCCCTTTTCCTTGTAAATAAACCTTCTATTAATCTTTTGTGTGTGCCTGTAGTGGAGTATTAATAAGTCCCTTTTAAGCGCGCGGGTGAGGACCCACAGCCAGGCAACCCGTTTTATATCAGGGCTGCTCCATAACAATACAAGTACAGTAGTTTTGACAAGACAAGAAATCTCTTTACAGGGCCTCCCCTGGTGGTGCAGGTGGTTGAGCCCTGCACTGTGAAGCTGTCTATAGCCTCTGCAGTGCCGGTTTGATCCCTGCTGGCCGGCGAGGGTCCCACATGGTGCCGCAGACCAATCCTGTCGCACCGCTGCTCCCCTCAGCAGTGTATTTCAGTCAGTCTGCCTTTTCTGTTCCCCGCTCTGTCTCTGGTTAATCCTCTCACTCTTCCACACATCTGGCCTGTACACTGATTCTTGTATAAAAATAAATAAATCTTTAAAAAAAAAAGAAATCTCTTTACAGAGATTTTTTATAAGACAGGGTTGAGACAACCTTAACTAGATAGATCGATGATATTTACACTCATTCACAATTTTTATCTTTTACTAAATTATAATTAACATTTATTTTCACTTACTTTCTAAAGAGGGAGGAACAAGGTGTTGTACCATAACTAGCTAACACTTTAGCAGTTAATTATTTAACTTATACCTGAGAATAAAGTTTCTATTATTTTCCAAAGCCTGATATCTGCAGGAAAGTGGATCCCAGTGCATCCAAGTGAGGTACTAACCTGTGACCAAACGATTTTGCTCATATTATCTTTTCTCCTGCCTCACACCCCACAAGAAAGCACAGGACTATAACTACTTAACTCAAAATGTCTGGGAAGAAGGGAATACATGATGAGAAAATCAAAATATTAAATGTCAAACACGACATAGCCTTTGGGAGAAAACTAAACTGCAAGCTTTAAAATCAGTAGATACCCATCTTACTTGGAGATAAAGTAGTTCATTTAGTTTACAGTCCCATTATTTCTAATAGTTTTTGAAAATATTTTTCCTGTTTCTTCTCTCTTAATTTTATATATTTTTAACTTTTCAATTGTGTAGATTGAAGATCATTTTACTTTAAAATTTTTTTTTTCTATTTAGAAAATCTAGACCTCCCTAGGATATGATTGAGGGCTGTGGCCTGAACAGATCACCACTCTTGATAGATCAACAGAAAGATATTTTATTTTTTTACATACATATCAAACAAGAATTATCTCTGTCCAAGTTTTTATTTCTTTTACTTGGTTACTATAATGCATTTTCCATATTCAGCTCATTTAAGCCACAGGAAACTCTGGCTTCCTCACTTGACATATCGCTCCATTGGCATTTTGCTTTTGTATTTTCATAATTAAGCAGCAATGTTTTCTCATCCACACATGCCCTAAAATCTTCCCCAAAGGACAGAAAATACATCGGTTGGAGAGTCATGAAAGCGTTGTCTTCCTCAGGCACAAGTATGCAAAATGAAATTGAAAGAGCGAACACTCCGTGACCTGGTGCATGCCCCTGGCAGTGGGAGCAGATCCTTCTCCTTTTGATCTGTTTATCAGGGAAGTGAGAGATGGATACACTCTTTACCCAATTTTCCTTCCTCTTCTGTGTGAGGTTTCTGTAGAGCTAACTAGTCCCACTTTGTACAGGTTAGGCAGCCACTTAGAAATTCTTTGATGTGCAATTGGGAACAATTAACTTTCTTTTCTCTGAAATTGCCTCCTTAAATATTCCTTTAGTTTTATCTCTTTTCTTTCCATGTTATTTTTTAAAAAAAAATACAGATGGTAGTAGAATGATTTTTAGGATAGGTGAGAAAAAAAATGTTTCATGAAGCCACTGGAAATTCAAGAAATTCAGGACCTGACAGAATTTAAAACATGAGCTACCTTGTAGATTTAGGAGTGGACTTTGCAAGGTACTGAGGAAGCACAGCTTGGAGAGGGAAGGTATAGTCTACCATACCACAGCTATCCTGAAAGATAGCACCCCCCACCCCAGAAGATGATCAGAAAACTCTTACCAAGATGTGTCACTGAGGCATGTGAATGAACTGAAACTCAGGTCAATAGTGGCCCTACAGGCTCACAAGAAACTGGACCACTCCTTTAATGACCTAGAAGAATAAAAATTGGGGTATTACCCAGATTTATGATATTTATTCAAAAAACTTTCTATCAGAGAACACTACACTTCAGTGTATAAACTGATTATAGGACACCTTGCTTTTTTTTCATTTAAGTCATCCCACCCTCCCCTTGACATGTGAGTCCCCCTCTGCTTCCCTTGATGTTCCAACCCCTTCTATTACTTAGCTCGAGGGTGTAGCTGATCTATATCCTCATTTTGACCCAATTGCCTTATAATCTGCATCCATCTAGACTCTATAAATATGTAATTAAATTTGTTTTTTCCTCCTACTAATCTGTCTGATATGAATATGAATTTGATTGCTCCACCAGTCCAAGAAGAACCTCAAGGGCTGGGGGGACATTCCCTGTCTGCCCCAGCATGCCTCATCTCTGCCTCCACTAGCACGGCTTTGTTTCTTTCTGCTTAATACTTGAGTGCCTGTGAAAGAAAAGTGTTTTGAAAAGGATAAGCAGTGTATGTGTGTCTGTGTGTGTGTGCTTTCAAAGCACTGATTTAACCAATCTGTCCCCTTAAAACTTGAAGAAACAAAGTCCCAAAGTTGTCCAAATAAACATGTAAGAGCCAAGAGTAGAAATATCTCCTCCTGGTTCCCAACTCTGCTTTCTGTTTTTGCATATGACACAGCCTTTGTCTCCTGGCACCAAGCCAGAAAAGTGGTGGGGTGGGGGGTGGCAGGGACAAGTGATTATAATAAGGGGGAAATGGTGAGGAAATGGGAGGGATGAAAATCTTAATACCTTTAGCACACAAAAGACTGCAAAGTGTGACAGTGTGGCCATTTGACAGATCAGATTTCTGTTTCACCCATGTAAGAAATGAATATTTCTTCTGGAGGTAAGAAACACAGCTCTTATTTTCCTCTCAGTCAGTGCTGTTTGTTGAAGACAGTGGTAATGAATAGTGGACAGAAAGTAGTAAGACTTTGGGGAATTGATGGGTTAATGTGGGAATCCTTAACTGTGGTCCAGCATCTCTAACTTTGTCAGGAACTTTTACTTATTCTCTGTCTTAACCAACACCTTCCACTTGCATCAGGTGTTATAGATCCCAAGTTTTGACCTTTATATCCCTGTTAGTTCAAATCCATCCACTTGACCTATTTCCTGAAGCAGAGGTGATTGTCGTCTCGTGTCTTTTAGGACACTTTTCACAGCTCTTGTCAGTTCTCAGTAGCTCAAAAAATGCATGAGGATATTTTACAGAATTGATTTCACTGTCCATAAAATTAAGGGTGAATCATTTAAACAAACATTTGTATGTTCCAGTTGTCAAAAGAGTTGTGCAGAATTCTTGTGGACAGATTGGCTTCATGGCCTTTTTGACAAAGCCAGTTAGATCTCAAAGGAAGTGGAGTTCAGCCGTCTTCACAGCTCAGGGAAGGGAGCCATGTCCCTCATTTTCAGAGCAGGGACTGGTGAACACTTGCTCTCCCTGCTCTAGTGAACGCTTAGGTTTGCAGCAGGCCCTATAACATTACCATGCATAACAATCTGTCACTATTATTCATGGCTTTTCTCCAGTCTCCATACTTTTGACATTGCCATTAAAGAGATTCAGTGTGCTTAGTAGCTCTTTAAAAAATAAATAATTGAAAGCTAAATTATATTAAACCGGGCCAATGCTGACCCCTTCACCTCAGTCCATTGCTATCTCCTTAAATGTATTCCTTCTTAAATCATATTGTAATTTGAAGATGCTGAAGTCTAAGTTTTTTGACTCAAATGCAGTTTCTTCTGATGCATAATTCATTTTCACTTTGTTACTGGTGCTGCACACGCAATCGCTTTTTTGGCAGCTAAATGCAGGATGAAATCAACAACTCTGTAAAGGGTGAGGAATCGGAGTGGACATCTTGGCGGAAGAAATATTAAGCATGTCACAATGTTTTGTACTCTGTCTGGTGAAATGGAGACAAAAACCTCCAACAACCCTCAAGTTAATGTGAGAGAATGGCATTTTACGGCTGAAAATTATCTACCACTGATGTCATGCTGATGTTGCATTTAATTATTCTACCCATCACAGAGGACGATGACTTTTGAATGTTTTCAAGCCTCACAATTATTGGATGAGCATCTTCTTGGCTTTCTGCTGTTGTTAAGGAAGAGAATGCCTTCTGGTTTGTCTGTCACTCTCTTATTCCTTAAGGGTTTAGAATTCCCAGTGAAAACATGTGACCTTAAAATAAAAAGAGACTAGACAGAAATGTCTCTAAGTGACAAGGTTGTCAACATAGACGAGGATTTGGATGTTTAGAAAACTAGATAAATTTAGACTTGCAACAAAGACAACTAAAATTAAGTTGGTTTAAAAATATGGAAGTTACCTAATATCATAAACTCCAAGAGGGCTCTTAAAAAATATATATATATTGTACTATTCCCTCAACACAGTTGTGAAATTAGAAAGCATTCTACAGGGCCTCCCCGGTGGCGCAGCCATTGAGCGCTGGGTTGCAAAGCTGCCCGCAGCCTCTGCAGCACCTGTTTGATATCCTGCTGATCCCCGGCCACCAGAGGAGGGTCCCACATGGCGCACAGACCTCTCCTGCCGCCCGCTGCTCCCCTCAGCACTGTACTTCGGTCCTTCTGCCTACTCTGCTCCCTGCTCTGGCTCTGGTGAATTCTCTCACCCTCCCACGCTTCTGACTGTGCCCAGTGCTTGTATAAATAAATAAATAAATCTTTAAAAAAAAAAAAAAAAGAAAGCATTCTACAGGTGCCTTCACACTTTTCTTCATTAAAATATTAACCAATAACGTGCAAAATTAGTAATGTGTGCTAAATGAACATCAGAAAACATTTTAAATGTCTAATGCCTTAAAAAGTATATTGCAGGGCCTCCCCTGGTAGCTCAGGTGGTTGAGCGCAGCACTGTGAAGCTGTCCACAGACTCTGCAGCACCGGTTCAATTCCCAGCTGGTCAGGGAGATTCCCACATGGCACAGCAGACCTCTCCTGACTCGCCTACTGCTCCCCTCAGCAGTGTATTTCAGCCAGTCTGCCTGTTCTGTTCCCCACTCTGTCTCTGGTGAATCCTCTCACCCCCTGCAACTCTGGTCTGTATCCCAGCTCTGGTACGCATAAATAAATAAATCTTTAAAAAAAAAAAGAAGGGGCGGTTAGATAGCTTTTGTAACATTACTACTAATTATCATCCTTGGTATCTATTTACTAGATTACCCCACTGTATTGTATCAGTTCTTTCTGAGCACCTTAAAAGAAGACAGCTGAAGACAATTTTGAGAAATAAGGTGAAAACAACCCTTAAGGTTAACTGATTAGAGGAGTTGTTTGATCAGGACTGATTAAAAGAAATAAATCTCTGTAACTTGATGCAAGGACAATGAGTGACTAAGGCAGGGCACAGAGGAATACATAGTCTTTTCACTTTCTCATGTATTCAGAGTGACAAATTTGAGATGGAAGAGATTTATGAAGTTCTACGGTAGCTTGGGGATAAAATTTAATCAGTTGGTCAATATATCTTTATTGAATCTTTACAATGGGCAAGCCCTGTATTAGGCACCAAAGGAATACCACAAAACTGAAAGACAGCCAAGAGACCTATTTGAATTTTGGGGGAAGATAACAAATAACTAAAAGTTCAGAAAGAGACACTGGATATATAGAAGCAGAAATCTCAAATGAACTCTTTTCAAATTACCTCTGAGTCAAAATCTTTTTTGAGTCACAGGTGACCTCATACCCTTTGGGGTTCAATAGTATTAATGTAAAATTTTCTGTTTGCACATGTTATTAGGCCAAGAGAGTTTTGGTTGTATGGATGTGTTTTCTGGCTTGTTCATTGGAAAAAATAGTAAGAAAGCTTTTTCTTAGCAGGTCATTTTTTCCCCCTGATTTTGATGAAGGGCAGCAGAGGTCTCCCAGGTAGTAGAGTGTGGAAAATCATTGACCCACCCATTCCAACAACTGTGCAGGCAAGAAAGTGTCATTTGAATACCATAATTCCTTCTGGGTATTAGCATAGACTTATGACACTTAGTAGGTAGTGATGCAGTTACTCAGAACTGGAGGTTTTGGAAAGAAGCTCATTCAAGCAACATGAGGTTTGTTTTTTGATCTTTTCTCAATCATCTCTTCTGGCATTCTTGTCCCATTTCTTCACTTTCCACTTTGCAACATCATGTCTTCTCTTGCAACTGGTCCAAAAGATCTATCTATATGACAAAGCCAAGTGGCAAAGCCATGGAGTATGGTGTTAATATTGTCTATTAAATATGAATTTGGAAAGACAGATCAAAACCATCAGGATCCAAAATAGTAAGTTGAGAACAGTGCAGATTAGCAAACAAGGAGTGGGTGGGGTCCACAACAAGAAATGGAAGGGCAGATTTGCAAACAAGGAGAGGGTTGGCTCAGAAAAAGAAAAAAAAAAATCACTCCCAAATGTGTATGCTCATTCAGAATGTTCCCTCTCTGTGACCTGCCAGCATCAGTTGTAACACTTCTAAAATTGAAATTATCACCTTGCTCAAAAATTTTGTTCTCCTCTAGACCTTTAGAAACAAAACTGGTTTTGTCTACCACTACTTAAAGATGTTAATGGTGCGTGAGTACTACCTTAAGAGTTATCTTGGCCCTGACTTTATTCCAGTACATCAGAGTAGTGCACAAACTGTTCAGTCCTGCCTCAAATAATTTTTGGATTAAAGTGGTTTGTGGGCCTCCCGGTGGCGCAGCAGTTGAGCGCTGGGTTGCGAAGCTGCCCACAGCTTCTACAGTGCCGGTTCGATCCCTGGCCACCGGGTGAGGGTCCCACATAGCGCGCAGACCTCTCCTGCCGCCCGCTGCTCCCCTCAGCAGTGTATTTCCTCAGTAGGTCTGTTCTGCTCCCTGCTCTGGCTCTGGTGAATTCTCTCACCCTCCTGTGCCTCTGACTGTACCCAGTGCTTGTATAAGTAAATAAATAAATCTTTAAAAAAATAAAATAAAATAAAGTGGCTTGTGCCTATCTGTAGCATCGGGAGGGAAAGAAAATTGATCTAGTGTGATCCACAAGTTCCTCCTCCCCCACTGCATCCCCACATACACACCAAAATGAACCTGCACGCAACCAAATCAAGGAATATCATAAAGAGAAAAGGGAATATATATGTGTGTATATATGAAAACATATACATACACATATATGAAAGCATATATATATGAAATCAAATCCACATTTGTAGACTTGACAGCTCTAATATTATAGAACAAATTAATGTTCCCTAAGCACATGGCAGGTTCCAGTGCCATCTCTCATTGTCAGTTGAGCAAATGCCCAGATAAGGAACCATACTTGAAGGAGGCATTTGGATGGACGGATGATGGTTGCATGGATTATCATGAGCACCCAGACCCAAAGGGAAGTGAGCCATATGAAAGGAGTAAGAGCACATCATGTCTGTCCACCAAAAAAAGCAATGTAAGGTACCACCAAAATGGCATCACACACTCGAGTAAGAGTTTCTCTTTACAAGACACCCTATGTGTAATTTTATACACGAATCAATAGACTGACATCGAACAAACCTAATTATATCAGCTAGGATTGAGAATAGGTCATAACCTTTTTTTACTCATATATTATTACTCAACTTAGTCATTTACCTTCATCACTTGGCTTACGGTGCTTTTGCTCAAAGACAGCAATAACCAAAATCCAGTAGCTGATCCTGGGACCTTGTAGAGGAAGCAGGAAGCAGGCAGAGCAGGCAGATGGATATAGGAGAATCCCAAAGCCCTCAATGGCTTTTTCAGGCTTTTAACGATCTTTCTGCATCATTTGTAGTGAGGCAACCAGGTAAAGGGAGGGGAGCGGTGCTGGGGGGCCAGAAGGCTGGGAGGTCTCCAGCCTGTAGCAAATCTTTACTCTCTCTGGGCTTTCTCTGGCATGGCCTGTGGTCTCTCTGTCCCATCGTCCCTTGCTGCCCGCCGCCCTCTGCGATGCCGCCCTTATATGCTCCGCCTCCAGGCTCAGGTGTGCCCACTTATACACGCCCACACCATACTCCAGGTGTCCAGCATCAGGTATGCGTGCCCGGAGCCCATGCTCCCAAGCACCTCCTGCATTCAAGGAGGTGACAGCCACAGAGGCCAGTGGCGAAAACATCAGAGCAATCTTTATTTACCCTCCGGACCTTACATTCAAAGCTTCCACCTTCCTCCTATTATGCCTTAATTGCAAAAAAATCCCACATACCAGCACAACCTATTAGAGACAATTCAATGCAGAATCTGGTATTTCTGTTTTCAGAATGATGGGTTCCTGTGTGTAGGCACAAGAAGGCATTTAAGGTGCACATGCTGCACTCGTTTCTCACAGGACATAGTCTGCAAAATTCTTTTTGGGAATCTGTCCCCCCTTTTGTGCCTTAGAACTTCCAGCGCTATTATTTAAAGTTCAAATAACACTGGTCAAGTTTTCAGGCATAAGGTACTACATGCTTTAGGAAAAATGATTTTACTAGATCACTAGCTCATATTAATGGAAAAAAATCATGCTGCTCGTGATTACTGTTTATCTGAAAGTGGGACAAAATGGGTGCTGGAAAGGGGCTGAAAGGGGTGCCAATTGTGAAAAGACGAGGAAAAATACAGACAACTTCAGTGATGTCATGAGTTTGGAAGTGTTCATTCTGACCTCTCCATTTTTGGTAGTTCTCTGCTCACCTCCTGGAGGTTAGGACTAGATGATTTTCTTTTCTTTGTAAAATGATATTCAGCAAACACCACATATGTGTGGGTTATGAAAGGAGGAGAATGCTACAAGCTCTCAAAGGGGTGTTGGAAATTATAGGTAGCGAAAATGTAATTATCCAACTTGGAGTTTTTCCAGGCCGGATCCACCTGATCAGAGACATTAGAGCAAATGCATTACACTTTTAAAAAGTCTCCTGCCGGGCTCACTGAATGAGAGTAATATCATATTGCCTATGGTTCTGGTAAATAAAAAGCATCATTAACAATAACACAATGTGAAGAGCCTGCTGAAATGATATACTGTATTTAGCCATGATGGTGCATCAAAATCATGAGCCTGGCTTTGGAAATGGGCGGACGCACTGGAGGGGCAAACAGTGATGATTAAAAAATGCAGTCAGAACAGGAGCAAACTCTTTCCAGCTTATTCTTATAGAAACTTTCCTCTTCAAAAGCAATCATACTCTGAAATTTATTCCACTTCAGAATAGGAGAGCCTTTTGTACTGAACATGTGAATAAAACATTCTAGTCTGGCACAGTGGCACAATCACCAAACCGATGGTGAATGTGTTTGCAGGGATGAGTCCCTGGCTTCAAGCAGAGGCAGCACAGGTGGGGATGAAAAGATTGCTCAGTGATGGTTGAGGAGCAGTGTCTTGGCAGCCCCCAAGACAACAAAATGTTGTAAGTATCTTTAATATAGAGATATTGTCAATGATAATATGAGTTATGCAAGAAGTGTGATATACATCCTGTTCTAAAAATGATTGCAATGTACTTGGATCATGGTATATGGGAATTATAATATGGGAAAAAGTTTAAATAAAAAGTACTCAATTATCAAAATAAAATAGACATGTTATGGGTATCCCATAATGGAGAATTATGAACAGTGGATGGTTAAATAAAAATATAGTATAGACAGTGAATTTAGATAAATATGGAGCTGATAGTTGCTGGTAGGCACCAATATGTCTCCCCAGTTGTTTATTGCTATATTCCTTCAAATTGGACAGCATTGTGACTTGGTCTATAACTTAAATTTGACCAAAAAAAAAAAAAATGGAAGCAAAGGGCCTCCCCGGTGGCGCAGCGGTTGAGCGCTGGGTTGCGAAGCTGCCCGCGGCCTCTGCGGCGCCGGTTCAATCCCCGGCTGCTCCCCGGCCATCGGAGGAGGGTCCCGCATGGCGCGCAGACCTCTCCTGCCGCCCGCTGCTCCCCTCAGCAGTGTACTTCGGTCCTTCTGCCTGCTCTGCTCCCCGCTCTGGCTCTGGTGAATTCTCTCACCCTCCCACGCTTCTGACTGTACCCAGTGCTTGTATAAACAAAACAAACAAACAAATAAATAAAACATGCCTCTATAAAAAAAAAAAAAATTAAAAAAAAAAATGGAAGCAAAGAAAGCACACTTTGTTATCATGTTAAATATGTACTGTATATAGATATGTTATATAAATGATCATAAAAAGTTTATAATGGGGCCTCCCCTGTGGCGCAGAGGTTGAGCGCTGGGTTGCGAAGCTGCCCGCAGCCTCTGCAGTGCCGGTTCGATCCCCGGCTGCTCCCTGGCCACCGGAGGAGGGTCCCACATGGCGCGCAGACCTCTCCTGCCACCCACTGCTCCCCTCAGCAGTGTACTTTGGTCCTTCTGCCTGCCCTGCTCCCCGCTCTGGCTCTGGTGAATTCTCTCACCCTCCAGTGCTTCTGACTGTACCCAGTGCTTGTATAAATAAATAAATAAATCTTTAAAAAAAAAAGTTTATAATGATGTTTCAATATCATATTGATGCAACTGTATTATCTATTATACAACTAAACTGTCTATCAAGTTAGCTAATTTATGGAGTATCCACTATCATTTTCATGTCATCTCTAATATTCACAATACTGATTATTCTCATTCCCAGATGAGGAAAGAGTAACAGTGGTCAGAGATATCCAGGAAGGAAGGGAATATGGAGAACTTGATATCACTTCTACTGGGCTCAAAACCAGAATTTTTTCTACCACCCTGCTACCATATAGACCTGCCAAGTAGAAATTGGTCTGTACAAAAATAATGAGAGAGATGTATGAATGACACCCAGTTTATTTTATTTTTTTTTTTTAATTTATTTATTTGTTTGTTTTGTTTGTTCGTTTTTACACATGCACTGGGTACAGTCAGAAGCGCGGGAGGGTGAGAGAATTCACCAGAGCCAGAGCGGGGAGCAGAGCAGGCAGAAGGACCGAAGCACACTGCTGAGGGGAGCAGCGGGCGGCAGGAGAGGTCTGCGCGCCATGCGGGACCCTCCTCCGGTGGCCGGGGAGCAGCCGGGGATCGAACCGGCGCCGCAGAGGCTGCGGGCAGCTTCGCAACCCAGCGCTCAACCGCTGGGCCACCGGGGAGGCCCCCAGTTTATTTTTTTTAAAGATTTATTTATTTATACATACAAGAACTGAGGTATAGTCCAGAGGTATGGGGGTGAGAGGATTCACCAGAGACAGTGGGGAACAGAACAGGCAGATCTACTGAAATACACTGCTGAGGGGAGCAGCAGGCACATCGGGAGAGGTCTGCTGTGCCATGTGGGTAGCTTCCTGGCCAAGGATCGAACTCATGCTTCAGTGACTGCAGATAGTTTCATAAATTGCGTCTTAACTTCTTGTGCCAGAGGGAAGCCCCTGACACCCAGTTCATTATTTGTGTGCCTGCATGAGAATAGGCTAGAACTTCGTATTGTAAAAAGTAAAAGATGAAGAACAGTATCTCCCTGGTGTGTTTCCATCCTGCATGACTGTTCTTCAGGGCAGTAGTAGCTAATTTCTCTCCACCTTCTCTCCCACCTAAGTATGAGCCAGCACCTGAATGAAGATTTGATGAACATGGACAGCCTGAGGCCCCAGAATTATCTTTTCAATTGTGAACTAAATGGCAACAAAGATGATCATGTTACAGTGGATGATGTTGAAAATGGACACCAGTTCTTACACCAGTGAGAATGGCACATATTAAAAAAACTAGCAACAACAAATATTGGCGAGGGTGTGGAGAAAAAGGAACTCTTCTGCACTGCTGGTGGGAGTGCAAACTGGTCCAACCACTATGGAGAGCTGTGTGGAGATTTCTGGACCTACTAAACATAGAGCTTCCATATGATCCAGCAATTCCACTCCTAGGTATTTACCCAAAGGACACAGAAACATCCATTCCAAAGAACACCTGCACCCCTATGTTTATAGCAGCACTATTTACAATAGCTAAGCTTTGGAAACAGCCCAAATGCCCAAAAATAGATGACTCGATCAAGAAGATGTGGTACATATATACCATGGAATATCACTCAGCATTCAAAAAAGATAAACACATGCAATTTGCAGCAACATGGATGGCGCTGGAAGGAATCATGCTCAGCGAAATAAGCCAAAAAGAAAAAGAAAAATACCGGATGGTCTCACTCATAGCAGGAATCTAGAAAACTTAAATAAGGGACCAGGAAAATGAATAACTATAAGAAAGTGAAAATCAAAATCAACAAAAACTATGAACCAGAGACACTTTTTGGGGGGTAGGGGGCGGGAGGGGAGGGATTGGGGTCAGAATGGGGGGCTGCAATTGTATGGGGAATATAAAAATAAAATTTATTATAAGAAAAAAAAAAGAAAAGAAAAAGAAAATGGACACCAGTTATCTTGAAGAATCATCATTTTGAGGCTGGTGCAAAGGATGAACTGCATATTGTGGAAAAAGTAAGCCAACTCCACCCTTTACTTGTTTTTAAGTATGGAATGTTTTGATAGAACATAGCGAAGTGGTGGTGCTCAGACAAATAGAAATGTGGGAGATAAAAATACGCAAGTGAAATAAATTCAGTAAATACCTAGATATTGTCATTTGAGAGAACCAAGTCAGGCATCTCGTCATTAGATATTTCTCTCCTGTGTCACTGAATGCTAGAATAACAGTCATGCATTTTCTTTTTCAAGTCTCTATATATTTTTTTCTCTCTAGAAAAAGTTATCTCAAACATAAATGCACCTTTACAGGAATGCATTTTTCAAATTACCTTTTTTCCTGACCAGCATGACTTCAGAAAGCATGAAAGTCCTGACGTTCCTGAATGGAGATGACTTTTTAATGGAAAACTGAAGAGTACACAAAAGAAAAGAAAAGAGAAGATAGATATTCTTTCCTTCAAAGTGGGTCTGTGACCCATTCTGGTGACAATTGATCAACTTTTTCTGATAACTCCATGTTCTTTTGAAGTGCAGAAATCCTAATCAATTCCAAGTACCCTGAGAGATTCACCAATCTGCAAACAAGTCAGGAACACCTCTGCATCGCTAATCAAACCTTGAAATTTTCTTTCTTAAGTATATTTCTTCCCTCCCTTTTATCTTCTAAGTCAACTTTTCTTTTAAAGTTCCATTTAAAACCCTCCAGTATTGTAGAATTCTGTAAGATCCAGCAAGATTTCTAGTACATCGAGTAACCTCTCCCTTATTACAATGTCTCAGGCTCATTCTCTATCAAATTTTCATTTAGTGCACTTGCCAATTAACAAACGTGCTGTGATTATGGTGATGGAGAGAAGACTAAACACAGTATTTGGATTTATATATATAAAGAACCAGAAATCATTTCAATACATTTGATCAGATAATTCAGTGTATTCCACTGTATTTGAGGACTAAGTGTAATGTCACTCACATGTGTATGTGTGGGTGTGATATGATGCCCTCCCATCTTTTGATACTTATGATCCAGTGTAAGAAGACTGAAATATACTCTGATAGAGAATGTAAAGACATCATCCTGGGCATTATTCTATAACTTTCCCATTAAAAATAACTATATAAAAATTAAAATGTGAAATTTTGAATCCATCATGGAATGGACAAGAAAATTAGTGTTCTTTGGGGTTTGATAAAAGAATGGGAAACCAGGGGGAGAAGGGAGAAGAACAGCATGTTATCACCGACAGAGTATTCTCTATACGCAAGGACTAACTTTGATAATGTGTTATTCCACTCCCAGGCACATTTGTTAAATTAACAAGGTCTATGTGGAAATGGATAGGTGCTAAGAAAGACAACAGAAGGACCAGCAGTAATCGGGATGTGATGTCAAGTGATGTCAAAGAAGTGATATCAAGGTGACCTAAGAGAGTAAATAAGGCAGCCATGTACAACCTTACAGAGGCTAGCTCCTGATGTGGAGACATCTGCAGAGGCCTATGGCTGGAGAATTTATTCTTTGGAGGACCTGAATATAGGCCTGTGTCAACACCACCTCTGGAGTGAAAGAAAGTGGTAGTATCAGATGGGTCATGAGGACACTATTTAGTTGGTGCAGTTTCTAACAATTTTTAGAAATTGTATGTGCAGCGTAGCCATTGGTGACACTTCAGTAGAGAGGTTACATAATTGATTTTTTTTGTTTGTTTATAGGACTTAGGGGGCCTCCCCGTTCATGCAGCGGGTTGAGCACAGCGCTGTGAAGCTGTACACAGCCTCTGCAGTGTGGGTTCGATTCCTGGCTGGCCAGGGAGATTCCTACATGGTATGGCAGCTGCTGTCCTCTCCTGTTGTGCCCACTGCTCCCCTCAGCAGTGCTTTTGGCCCTTCTGCCTGTTCTGCTCCCCACTCTGTCTCTGGTGAATCCTCTCACCCTCCCGCACCTCTGGCCTGTACCCCAGCTATTGTATAAATAAAAAAATAAATCTTAAAAAAAATTTAAGAGTTAGGGCCTTCCTGGTGGTACAGGGGTTAAGTCTCAGTGCCACTGCTATGGCCTGTGTTCTATCCCTGGCCAGGGGGCCAAGGAGCTAACCCACATGGCACAGCAGACCTCTCCTGTCTTGCCTGCTGCTCTCCTCAGCAGTGTATTTCAGTAGAACCATCTGTTCTGCTCCCCACTCTGTCTCTGGTGAATCATCTCACCCCTCACACCTCTGGTATATACCCCAGTTCTTGTATGCATAAATAAAATGAATAAATAAGTAACTTAAAATTAGGACTTAGTACCCAATTTTTTCCTGTAGTTCTTATGAATTGTTATTTAACTCAGTAGAAATTAAGGTTAAAAATTAAATTTTTGCACATCAATTTAGTAGCCAAGAATATAAAATGACTGGATTGTCATTTGTTTCTACCTTCAATTTGTGGCAACATCAGAAATCAGTGCTCCTCTGGAAAATTCTATTGTACACTTGCAAGAGAGTGAGAGTGAAAAAGAAATATGTTTTAGGTAGCTTTTTTTTTCAATGACAATATTTTTGATCCTGCTAACCATCTAAAAGAGACTTTGGGGCTCTCAGGACCACACACCGAGGACCTTAATCTAGAGGAAACACTCACATGTGTGATTGGAATGTAAAGTCCTCCACAATCTGTAAGCTTCCAAAAGGATCTCCTGCTAGTCACAATCTCTAAGACAAACAGATCCCAAGGCTATTGTACCTTGGGGGGATATAGGACTTAAAACATAAATTATTCTCAGGCTGCAGAACTTAGAGTTGAAGAAATCTGAGTTAGAGTGTCCAAGGGTAAGACAAAATTCAGCAGACCATGATCCTATAAGAGGTCTGGGTCTGCACAGGAAGCAGGTGGCAAACAATAAATAAGATGCCAGGAGCCTGGGTTTCAGAGTGATGAGCCGGTGATTAGTCTGATCCTGAAATTTTTTGGAGGGCTAGAAAATCTTCTTGAGTTGGTAAAGTAGAGCTGAGGAGAATTTTGTAAATATTTGCAACACAATTGTGATTGACAGGAAATATACTTTAAGAAGAACTGCATGTCATAGTATATATTCTTAAAAATTCTATAGGAAAAATACTAACAGTCAAACAAGCAAAACACAAAGACATGAGAGAGTAAGTAATATAAATGTGAAATTGTTTTACAATATCATTAATAAATTATGCACACTATGCAAATAATTTGTAATTATGCAAATTATGAAATAATATGTCAGTTTCCAGTTTTCACCCATCTCATTGAGAAACCTTGAACATAAGAAAACACAAGTCCCAAAACCAATAGAAGAAAAGAAATAATAAAAACCAAAGCAGAAATAAATGAAATTGAAACTAAAGAAACAATCCAAAAGATCAATGAAACCAAGAGCTGGTTCTTTGAAAAAATCAATAAAATAGACAAACCCCTAGCCAGGGTCACAAAGGAAAAAAGGGAGAAAGCACAAATAAATAGGATCATAAATGAAAGAGGAGAAATCACAACGGACACAGCAGAAATCAAAAGAATAATCAGTAACTACTATGAACAGTTATATGGAAACAAGTTTAACAATCTAGAGGAGATGGACAAATTCCTACAACTCTACAATCACCCAAAGCTAGATAAAGAAGAAATAGAACACCTAAACAGACCAATTAGCAAAATTGAATGGTAATCAAAAACCTCCCCAAAAACAAAAGCCCAGGACCTGATGGATTTACAAATGAATTCTACCAAACATTCAGAGACGAATTAGTGCCTATCCTTCACAAACTCTTCCAAAAAATTGAGAAGGAAGGGACAATACCAAACACGTTCTATGAAGCCAACATTACACTAATACCAAAACCGAACAAGGACAACACAAAAAAGGAAAACTACAGGCCAATCTCCCTAATGAACACTGATGCAAAAATCCTCAATAAAATTTTAGCTATCAGAATCCAACAATGTATCCATAAGATAATCCACCACAACCAAGTATGATTCATTCCAGGGACACAAGGACGGTTTAACATCCGAAAATCAATCAACATTATCCAACACATCAACAAAAAGAAATATAAAAACCATATGATAATATCAATAGATGCTGAGAAAGCTTTCGACAAAGTGCAACACCCATTCATGATAAAAGCCCTTGAAATTCTTGGGATACAAGGAACATACCTCAACATCATAAAGGCCATCTATGACAAGCCAACAGCCAGTATCATTCTCAATGGTGAAAAGCTGAAAGCAATTCCATTAAGATCTGGAACAAGACAAGTATGTCCACTCTCAACACTGCTTTTCAATATAATACTGGAAGTCCTAGCCAGAGCAATAAGACAAGAGAAAGACATACAAGGAATCCAAATAGGAAAAGAAGAAGTCAAACTATCACTATTTGCAGATGATATGATAATATACATAGAGAAACCCAAAAACTCCACAGAAAAACTAATTCAACTCATCAATCAATTCAGTAAAGTGGCAGGATACAAAATCAACATGCAAAAGTCAGTAGCCTTCCTATACACAAACAATAAATCTGAAGAAGAAGAAATAAAAAAAAATCCCTTTTATTATCGAAACAAAAAAAAAATCAAATATTTGGGAATAAATCTAACAAAAGAGGTAAAGGACCTATACAAAGAAAACTATAAAACACTGTTAAAAGAAATAGAAGAAGACACAAAGAAATGGAGAGACATCCCCTGCTCATGGATTGGAAGAATAAACATTATTAAAATGGCCATCCTACCTAAAGCAATATACAGATTCAATGCTATTCCAATCAAAATTTCAATGTCATTCTTCAAAGAAATAGAACAATTATTGATGAAATTCATATGGAATCACAAAAACCCCGAATAGCCAAAGCTCTCCTGAAAAAAAAAGAAGGAAATGGAGGCATCACACTCCCAGACTTCAAACTATACTACAAAGCCATAATCATCAAAACTGCATGGTATTGGAACAAGAACAGACATACAGACCAATGGAATCGAATAAAAAATCCAGAAATAAACCCACAGATTTATGGTCAACTAATCTTTGACAAAGGAGCAAAGACTATGCATTGGAGCAAAGAAAGTTTGTTCAATAAATGGTGCTGGGAAAACTGGGTCGCTACATGCAAAAGAATGAAGCTTGACCACTACCTCACACCATACACAAAAATCAACTCAAAATGGATTAAAGAACTAGACATAAGACCTGAAACCATAAAATACATAGAAGGAAATATATGCGAAACACTACGTGATTTGCATATCAAAGACATCTTTACAGACACATCACTCAAAGCAGTGAGAGTGAAGGCAAAGATAAACAGCTGGGAATACATCAAATTAAAGAGCTTCTGCACAGCAAAAGAGACAATAACAAAAATAAAGAGATACCCCACCAACTGGGAGAACATTTTTGCACCCAACACTAATGATAAAGGACTGATCACAAAAATCTGCAAAGAGCTGATGAGACTCAGCAACAATAAAGAAAATAATCCAGTCAAAAAATGGGCAGAAGAGCTAAAAAGAAACTTCTCTGAAGAGGAAATGCAAATGGCCAACAGGCATATGAAAAAATGTTCAACATTACTTGTAATCAGGGAAATGCAAATCAAAACTACCATGAGATACCATCTCACACCAGTGAGAATGGCACATATTAAACAAACTAGCAACAGCAAATGTTGGCGAGGGTGTGGAGGAAAAGGAACTCTTCTACACTGTTGGTGGGAATGCAAACTGGTCCAACCACTATGGAGAGCTGTGTGGAGATTTCTGGACCTACTAAACATAGAGCTTCCATATGATCCAGCAATTCCACTCCTAGGTATTTACCCAAAGGACACAGAAACATCAATTCCAAAGAACACCTGCACCCCTATGTTTATAGCAGCACTATTTACAATAGCTAAGCTTTGGAAACAGCCCAAATGCCCAAAAATAGATGACTGGATCAAGAAGATGTGGTACATATACACCATGGAATATTACTCAGCATTCAAAAAAAGATAAACACATGCAATTTGCAGCAACATGGATGGCGCTGGAAGGGATCACGCTCAGCGAAATAAGCCAAAAATAAAAAGAAAAATACCAGATGGTCTCACTCATAGCAGGAACCTAGAAAACTTAAATAAGGGACCAGGAAAATGAATAACTATAAGAAAGTGAAAATCAAAATCAACAAAAAACTATGAACCAGAGACACTTTTTGGGGGGTAGGGGTTGGGAGGGGAGGGATTGGGGTCAGAATGGGGGGTTTGCAATTGTATGGGGGAATATAAAAATAAAATTTGTTATTTAAAAAAAAAAAAAAGAAAACACAAGTGGATAGGTAAGATTTTTAGTGCAATCATGATAGGCCTTCCAAATCTTGCTTTTCTCAAGAAGGAACTTGACTCATGCACCTCAAAAAACTCTACTTCCAAGGTCATGATTACTAAATACAACGCCAATCTGAATTGGATCCTGAAAATGTTAAAGGTAATAATTAGGGCTAGTGGTAAAATATAAAATGGGCTATAGAATGGATAATATTATTTTATCAATATTAAAATTCCTAAATTCATTAACTGTACTGAGGGAAATGTTCCTTCCCATATAATGGACTTCATTTTTTAAACAACAGTATGTATGTTTTCAAACAACAGGATATCAAATTGCATAAATTGTGACTCCAACCTTATAAAGCAACAACAGTAATATGTTTCCTTCTTATAAGAAAAATAGGCAGATAGGTTTACACCAAATAGTAACTTTGGGTTTTTTAGGTAGTAAAATTAAAGGGTTTTTTTTTTTGTGTGTGTGTGTACTTAATCACATTTTCCAATTTTTTTATGGTAAGTAAAAATTAGTATTAGTCATCTATGAGGAAAATGGGAGGAGGGAAAATTTAAAGCCATCTAAGACATAACTATACATACATATCAGCAGATAAATTTAGTTGTTGCAGAAATTCGAGACTTCAACCCAAATAAAAAAAATACAGCTAGTTTGCTTAATCCATCAAAGACATTATTATTATTGATAATCAAATTCTTTCATCTTTGACCAAAGGGAGTCTTTCCAAATTGACTTCTGAATCCTTTTAATACAATTTAGTAGTCTTGGATAATTTGTTTACTTTCTGGTATAAGATATTCTAAACAATTTTATATATTTCTTTGCAGATCTGTAATTATAGTCATTCTTATATAGAAGCCTTTTTAATATATTCCTTTGTTGATGAATGGTATTTAGAGCCCATAATTGTGTGATATTTGCGTTGTGCCCACGTCGACCAGTGCAGCCCCCAAGGACACAGACAACTGATGCAAGGGCACAAAGGAGTTTATTATGGGCTCGAGAACGGGCACTCGACACGCACCGATGCAAGGGCAGAAGTCGAGAGCCTCGAACAGAGGAAGCTGGGGTATCTTATAGGGTCACTAGTGGCGCAAATTTTGAAAGAAGCTGGCAATTACTCATTGGCTACTACAAAGGCATTTTGGCGCGCGCGGTTACAGTTTCAAACTGAGTGGACTGTTAGAGATGCTGTCCCATTTATGGACAGGACTGCCCTCATTGGTGGCTGGGGTGGTCTGCTTTTTCGTCACCAAGTGGAGTGCGGGTTGTGACTGCTGAAACTATCTCCGGAATGTGGCTGGACAAGGACTAACATACCAAGGTGGAGGATATACAAAATGGCGAAACCTCAGCTAAGCTTGGTTCCACAATTTGTATTCATTGTCACTATGTTGTTATTAATTTGTATGTTTTTTTTTAATGTGATTATGACTCCAGTGTGATAGTGTTATAGGGCAGGGAGAGGGGCAACCCAAACCCCACAAACCTAGGGACCACTACAATAGAAGTTCTGTTCTACTTGTTTTGGATCTGGAAGGGGACTATTGTATTATATTTAATTTTATTTTACAAATACATAAAATATTTATATGGTTTCTAAATAAAATCTATGGAATCAAAAAAAAAAAAAAAGAAAATATAGCTAGCTATTCTAAAAGTGTGTATCCAAAGGGTTAATGACCTAGGTTTAAGGAAAATACTGGGAGAGGCAGGAGGGCAGTGGAATGCAATGGGCGGCATCAAATAAGATAAAATGGACTTCAATTTCACAAAATCTCATCCTGTGATTACTTTGTGGAGTGCATGGTGGAGGAGGGTAGAGGGGCTTCTGCTTTGGAGAACTCCATTCAGCATTTATATCTTTTTTTTTTAATCCACATCTGTTCTGTTAGCAAAATCAGCAATATAATTTTGAAAATCCCATTTGAATCCCCCTATCTCAAAGCTCAAGGCAGAACATTCCCTACAGTGAATTCCTTGTTATTTGTTTACACTGATTTTAAATAACAATGCTAACAATAATCCTCCCCTGGGATCCCACAGCCTCCAGCCCCCCACCAAGGACAAATCCAAGGATTATTATGGAGAACATTTAAGCACTTGTGGAGCAGTGCTCACAATCCCTCAAGGGATACCCTCCCACCAAACTCTGGAAGTTTTAATGTGAACATTAACTCTTCAAACTCTAAATCATTTGAATAGAGCTTTCCAGGTCTTAATTTCACATCCTCAAACTCCTGCAGGCAATGTACAAGGACTGAAACTCAAAACATACACTCTTACAGAAATAAAGTAACCTTCATAATGCCATGTCCTAAATTTTAACCCTTCTGAATAAATTTCACTCCATAATACTGACATTGTTTTATTTTATAACCATTCTTTTCAATACTTTTACTTTAATGCACTCTGATTCTTAAACATGAGAACTGTAGAAATTAATTTTCTTAGCTTAAGTATTTTTTAAGCTATAATAAAATATGCACAATAAAGAAAAATGGAATAAAATTATTTTGGTTATTTTAATCACTTTTTTTATTATGAAACTAGTATAGTTATACTTTCTAGGAAAAAATTAAAATAAAAAAAAAAACACATGTACAATTTCTCCTGAACACAAGCCCATAGTATTAGAAATTTAATTTTCTTGCCTGTCATTTCTTTGATTTTAACATTGAAAATCTTAAAATACTAAGAGATAAGATTGAAAAAATGGATGCCAAAAATTCAAAAGTGTGCAAAATGATAAAAAAAGATTTCTGGTTTAGCCTGTCAGACCAAATGTTTATAACTGTTTCCTTCTAAAACCACACCACAATAAAATAAATGTATAATCTGTGAGGACAAGATAGGAAATGACTCTAGACAAATGATGCCATCTCAAGGTTGGAAAGTGAGAAAGAGATAGACAAGTGTAACTGATTAAATATAACAAAGAAATACACCCCCCACCTCCATTCTTCTGAGGAAATAATTTAAGAAAAAGCAAATATGTTCATACCTAACAAATCTGGATAAATGCAGGGCTGGAGGTAAGAAATAGTTGTAAAAGCTGGGGTGAGGCTGGAATAATCCCTCCTCCCAGCATGGTGAGGAGACAAACTTTACTATTCTCCAGCAGGAGACAAAAGTCAGCCTCCAGAGAAACTACTCTGAGAATTAGTGTCAGGACATCTTTGGAACTATCTTAATATGTCATAAACCATGGCATCTTTGAAATGATTTTGAATATATCATGAAATAAAGATTAAAAGATACTGCAAGCTTAATTGACCAAAAATGTAAAATACAGTTATAATAAAATGATTTGGATTCTTTTTAGAAAAAAAAAATGGAGACAAAGCAACATCATAATTCATAATAGGAAGAAAAAGTTAATATTTTGGTTGAGCAAAGTACAATAAATGAGTTGAAATATGGCTTGATGGAGATGCTAGGCTCACTTGTTATTGGATTTGAACTCTGAGATGATAACATCCATAGATCAAGGAAAGAGGAATTGGAGAAAGCATTCCTACTTAATAACTGTTCATCTCTTGTGGTTATAGACTAGTAATTCAGGAAGAAACATTCATCTGAAGTCAAATGTGCAGAAAATATTTCTATTACATAGACTCTTAGATTTATATTTAGAAAATTAGAAGGAGGGGCTTTAGATCTCACTTAAACCCAAACCCTTTGTAACTGAGAAGCCCTTTCTAAAATATTCTGAGTGCATTGGTTTTTCATACCTGCCATATTAAGCATCAGCCCTCTCATTTTATGTAGTTGGTAACTACGTACACTTTTCCTTATTAGCATCTACATTGCTTTCATTGTAATTTCCATCATTCAATCCTAGTTTTGTGCTCTGGCCCTATTTAAACAATTACATTGTAATAGACTGTGTGCCTCCTTTGCAGGTTCTGACTCCTTGTAAAAGAATTTAACAAGGCAAGATAGACCACATCCAGACAAGGTTTTATCACACTTGTGCACAAGGGAAACAACCCTGGAAAGCAGAGTTTCTGGGCTGGCTCCCTGAGGAAGCAGAGAGAAGGGTTTTAAAGAATTAGTCTACTGGGTAGGGCTAGAGAGGAGCAAATCATAGCATGTTCTGGGCCATCTTATAGGCAGAAAAGTTACATGCTTCTTCATGCCTCACATATCTCATTAGCATCAAAAGTCTTCACCCATGGATGTCCACAGAACCATGTTAATCAGACTCTGGTCACTGTTGCTCAGGAGTTTCACTAACTATGCATTCAGGAACTTCAGCCATCTCGCTCTCCAGGCATTTGTGATGCAATCATTAATCAGGCTATAGCACATTTTGTCTAAGATGGCGCCTTTGGTCAGTCTGGTGATGCAGTTTGTTTAAACAAGGTGTTAGGTGGGAGCTCTCTGTTCAAACAGTGTGGCCGTGATCCTACTGGCTTGCACTTTCATTCACATAGGTTGTCTCAGTATCAGGCTCTTTGTGCACTTGTGACACTCTCATTTTCTTTACCAAAGTGTTCCCAATTATTAGTTTCTCATATAAGAGGATTTTCAAACATTTTTTTTGTCATGCTTTATGTCCCCTAAATTAATTCTAACTTAACAAGTTTTCTTTGAAACTGAGATGCCCCAAACAAAGCAAAACTTCCAAATCAACCTAACCAATACAGTTAATTTCCCCTTTTTTGGACACTAACCTTTACATTTATTTATACAATTTTGGATTAGCTATTTTGAAAGTTAGATCACCTTCTAATCTTAGAGTCGCTCAAAACTTAAAGCCTGTAAGAAATATCCACTGAGGGGTCTCCCTGGTGGTGTAGTGGGTTGAGTGCTATGCTGTCTGCAGCCCCCACAGTGCAAGTTGGATTCCCGGCCGGCCAGGGAGATACCCACATGGCGCAGCAGACCTCCCCCGCCTCGCCTGCTGCTCCCCTCAGTAGTATCTTTGGTCCGTCTGCCTGTTCTGCTCCCTGCTTTCTCTCTGGCGAGTGCTCTTACCCTCCCGCACCTCTGGCCTGTACCCCCATGCTTGTATAGATAAATCTAAGAAAGAAAGAAGGAAGGAAGGAAGGAAGGAAGGAAGGAAGGAAGATCCACTGAGTTCTGTTTTAGACAGATTTTAAAATTTGCACTTATCTCAATTAACTATTTTGCTTTCAGGTGTGAGACATCATTCTAACCTAACCCTTTAAATCTGAAATCTCTGACGTGAGGATTTGGTATTTCTTCTGACTATAAAGTCTAAGGATTTAATAATAAACTTCTATTTCTCTACACACTTTTTTAATGAAAAAAAATCATCTCCATGAAGGTGAGAGAGGGTTTGTCTTTGTTAATCTTGATCTTGTTCACTGCTTCTTCCTCAAATTCTAGCACACTGTAAGCATCGCCATCTAAGTCATAGAAATAACATTTTCCTTGGATTGACATTCATCATTTAAAAAGCAAGGCTCAGGGGCCTCCCTGGTGGCGCAGTGGTTGAGCGCTGGGTTGCGAAGCTGCCCGCAGCCTCTGCAGCGCCGGTTCGATCCCCGGCCACTGGGTGAGGGTCCCACATGGCGCGCAGACCTCTCCTGCTGCCCGCTGCTCCCCTCAGCAGTGTACTTCGTCTGTCTGCCTGTTCTGATCTCCGCTCTGGCTCTGGTGAATTCTCTCACCCTCCTGCACTTCTGACTGTACCCAGTGCTTGTATAAATAAATAAATAAATCTTAAAAAAAAAAAAAGCAAGGTTCAACTTGCACTGACTTAATTTAAATGTTCAACACATTTTCCTGCATCTTTTAGAAAATATTTCATAAGACTTTTTGAAATCTAGCAGTGTTGCTATTGACCTTTTTTTTTTAATTTCCCAGTCTAGCGACAGTATCAAAATAATAATAATAATAATACCAGTTGACCATGAGTTATATTTTGGTGAAAATGGATATTTTTCAAAATCAGTTTTTCACTTTTTTGAATATAGACAAATCAATTATTTAATAATTAATTGAACAATTTTACCAGCTATCAATGGTAAGTCCTTTGAGCTATAATTTTCACAATTCACCTCCTTTTTGAAAATTGATGAAATTTTTTATGTGTGTTTCCCAGTCTTCCTGTTCCTGTTTTCCATTCCTCTTGATTATAACAGTTGAATGATGCTGAAATTATACAAGTTTTTCCTAATTAAAATAAACAGATTTTTATAATCTCTTGGTCTTTAATAGGTAGCTATGCTATTGTTGTTTTCCTCAGCCTGCTTATTTTGCTCTTTATAATTTGAATCTCTTTTCTTCTATAATAATGAAGATGGAAAGATGTGCATTTCTGGCTCATTTTCAGATTGTGGGGATTTTCAGATCATGGAGTGTTTCATTAAGGATGGTTACCTAATGTCACTTTTATTTTATGGTACATCTGTACATCACGTGCATGTTAAATGGTTCTGAGATGTAACTCACATTCTGCCTATGAGCAGACACAGAGTCTGATGACCCACTGGCATTCTTGAAAGTGCCTGTCAACCCTACACTCAGATCTCTTCACTTTCTGGGTCACATGTTTGTCCCCAAAGCAAACTTCCTTCTAAACTTAGTGAAATCACCAAGGCATGAGCTGCTGTGAAAATATCTTCAGCATAACACCACAATCTTTTCCCTTGATTCATCATTCCCCTTTTGGTTTCCCAGGGTATTTACTTTCTGGGGCTCAGAAAGGTTTGATAAGACAACAGTTTTCCTACCGTTCCTTTGACTGAAATATTTGTGGATCTTACTTCTGACATCTCTGTGTTGCTGTGTTACCTGATTACCTGGACAAATTGTGTCCCATTCCCAGTGCCCCCACAGCTTTCACAGGCAGGGAAGTTTGATCTATTCCTGATTCTCAGTTATATTAGATGAGATGTCCCTGTAAGCTAATTACTTTGGCCACCAAGGGAGCACCAATGATTCTGTCAGGCATTCACGAGGGCACCTTAATAGTGTTTTAAACAATGTATACAGAAGGGGTTAAAAGCTACACAGAGAGGAGGAGAGCCTGAGGAGATAGGCACTGCAGGTGTGTGGTTAACAAGGTACTAATTGGGTAACCAGGCAGGAGGAGAGGCAAGCACAAAGCTGGTCAATGTGCCTGTATAGCATTCCAGCAGTTAGCTGGTGCTGAGCCCTTGAGGAGTTGAAATAAAGACAAGTTGGATCTGGAGTCTATTTTTTGCTGTGATCTTTACCAGAAACCGCAAATTGGGACTTGACAGCTTTCCTCACCGCCTGTTGCTTTATTTCAGGTGGTATTGTTTTGAATGAGCTTAGAGCTGACATTCTGGATACCTAGCCTGGGTGTCTTGCATCCAGATGAGATGTGTGTCAACTCTTCAAGGTGCGTTCCTCTTTCTTCTGTTCCTAATGATCTCTCAGTATCATGAGTGAGAGAGGTCCTGCTAGTCTAGTACTCAGGAGACTAAAGTTTAACCCCAAGTGTGTACTCCATAGAGTCAGATCAAACCAGTTTTCATGACTTTCTAATCTATAAAAAGAATGGGATTGTACATTTCTCTCTTCAGGACTTCTTGTAACCCTTAGACTTTTTAAATTTAAAAAATTGTAATTTTTCTCTATTTGCGCTTCGACCGACTACCTGAAAACAGACAAGTCAACATAAAACATAAAATAGACTAGCCAACATGTTTTCTCTCCACATAGCAAGAAGAACAAAAAACCCACAGGAGTTCTACATGCTGCAGGTGATGTGAAGGCCTTTCTGGGAAAGAGAGCTTGGTCTGCAGTTGTCCAGAAATGAGCTCAGAATTCACAAGGAATGGGTGATGGGATGAGCCTTTCGATGAAGTAGATTTCAAGGTGACAGCCACAGCAGTTCTCTAAGCTGGAGTAATGCTGTAGAATATAGTTCACGATTGATAATAAACCAATAAAGAGATAGATTATTCTGGAACAATGATTAGTTAATAGGAAGATAGGAAGTAATAAGAATCTTTTTTTTTTTTTTTTTTTAGATAGAGTCATGTTAAGGATAGCCTTGGGGGGTGGGGGATAAAAAGCAGAGAAGCCGCAGTGGAGAAATAGAAAATATTCTAGATTTGGTATATTTAGAAAAAGAATAGTAAAAAAAAAAAATGCCACTGAGTGATGAATATCACTAACTCAACCTCAGTTATCATTTACCTTTAAATAATATTAAGGTGTATAATCAAAAGAAAAAAATCTTATTAGACAAAATCATTTCCCAAATAAGAGAAAGAGGTCTGTTTACTAAGTTCCTTATTTTAATCCAAAATATAGAGCTATATTTTCTCTGAGGCAAATGACTTGACATAAAGGAAATATAAACAAACAATTTGACAATGGTTTAATGCACAACATCTTCTGATTGATTTTCAGCATAAATGACAAAGGAGCTAAAATAGATAGTCAATATGGTAGATCATGAATAAAATTGGGTACCCAATTCCTTACACATGTAATGTGTTTGCTCACTGGTTAATTCATAGATATGGGCATGCATGTTCTATTGACTCAAACACTCCCTATTGGCTCAGAACCTATCCACAGGAGTCATTATTGATTTCTTTGTGGCCCAGAGGTCACTTCTGGATTTAACTCCTGATTAGAAATGGAGCTGTCACTACAGGAGCTAGGTCCTTGCAGCTCATGTAGACCTTCTGGTCTCTAGACATGTCACATTTGGAAAATGAGGGTGTTTGACTAGAGTAACTCTAATTTCCCTTCTAATTCTAAAGTTCTGCAATACTTAGCAAGAAATAACATTTTTTTCTAACATGATAGTGTGATATGACAGTTTGGAAAGAGGGGAGAAAGGAAACTTTTAAAGACCAGATTAATGGAATGCAAATTGCAGCCATATAACTTTTATTTTAAAGAAATTACCTCATTTGTGCTGATTTTTCTGAAGAACCAAATCACAATTCTTAAAGGAATTTGCAAAATCAGAATCTTAATTCCTGGCATGTCTTCCTCCACCCACCTCCATTCAAGTTTCAACTTAGAGGGAAGAAAGAACATTTTAAAGGATCTTAGAATTAGGCTCAAACAGCAAGTTCTGTAGTTTGAAGACATTTTACCCATTTTAACAATAGCTGTACTAACTCTTTAGCAATTCACTGAGATCAGTAATTCCTTTAAATTAGCTACAGAAAAGTTCAACTTCTGAATAAAACTGGGTGGTTGAAGTTTTCATATAAAAATAGAGCTATTCCACTGAGTTTATAATGTATTATTTCAAATTTCCAATTTCTATTTCTTAATGGGCTGTGCCATCAAGCAAAACTGACATTTATATAAGTTGAATACATATGCATTTTATTTCTATAACTTACTATTGATTAATTGTTTTCATGTCTTAAATATGAGTTAAAGCTATGGCATCAAGCTTTCATATGCCACCAAAGACCCATTTTTCTCCTCTTTTTTTTTGTATAGCCAAATTTTTCAAGTTAGGTTATTCATTTCTCAAAATTGAATCTCTAAAGACTACTTGAATAACAAGCATTCAGTTCTCTTATTAAAAATCCTCTCTCATCTGACCTTCATTATTTCTTTGAGTGTTTTGTTAATGGATAGACAAGAAGGAATACGGATATGAAGGGCTGACAATCATAATATGAGAGGTTTCTATAGTGAAATAGTAGATTTGTGGTTTCATAAATGTAAAAGCTATTTCCACAATAAAATAACAACAAAATTATCTTGATGTTGTAGATTCATATGGTTATCTCTCTGCCCAGAATTTTTCCACTTCTTTGAATACACCAACAATAAATGCAAATGGATTATCTCCCCTCCCCCAACACACACATTTCCTACAGTTAAGAGAAACTTTAAAATATGATGACACCTAATTATTTACTTATTTATAGTTATTTAAACAATAACAATAAAACTTGAGTTATATAACAAAATGAAACTCTAGGAGCAAACAACATGTACTCGTTTAGCTCCTATTTATTGAATACTTTTCTTATGCTAGACTCTGTGCACACCGTGAGCCAGTGGTCTATGAGATTGTCTACCATTTTGGAGCTAATAAGCAGAGGAGTCTTACATCACCCAAAGCAGTGATATTGAAGGCAAAGATAAACAGCTGGGACTACATCAAATTAAAGAGCTTCTGCACAGCAAAAGAGACAAAAACAGAAACAAAGAGAAACCCCACTGACTGGGAGAACATTTTTGCACACAACACTAATGATAAAGGACTGATCACAAAAATCTACAAAGAGCTGATGAGATTCAACAAAAACAAAGAAAATAATCCAGTCAGAAAATGGGCAGAAGAGCTAAAAAGAAACTTCTCTGAAGAGGAAATGCAAATGGCCAACAGGCATATGAAAAAATGCTCAACATCACTTGTAATCAGGGAAATAAAAATCAAAACTACAATGAGATACCATCTTACACCAGTGAGAATGGCAAATATTAAAAAAACCTAGCAACAACAAATGTTGGTGAGGTTGTGGAGAAAAAGGAACTCTCCTGCACTGCTGGTGGGAGTGCAAACTGGTCCAACCACTATAGAGAGCTGTGTGGAGATTTTTTGACCTACTAAACATAGAGCTTCCATATGATCCAGCAAGTCCACTCCTAGGTATTTACCCAAATGACACAGAAACAGTAATTCCAAAGGGTACCTGCACCCCTATGTTTATAGCAGCACTATTTACAATAGCTAAGATATGGAAACAACCCAAATGCCAAAAAATAGATGACTGGATCAAGAAGATGTGATACATATACACAATGGAATATTACTCAGCAATCAAAAAAGATGAAAACATGCAGTTTGCAGCAACATGGATAGAGCTAGAAGGGATCATGCTCTGCTAAATAAGTCAGAAAGAAAAAGAAAAATACCGGATGGTCTCACTCATAGCAGGTATTTAGAAAACCTAAATAAGAGACCAGGAAAAAGACTAATCAATGCAAAGTAATAATCAAAATCAACAAGCAACTATAAACCAGAGACACACTGGTGGGGGTGGGGGGGAATTTAGGGAGGGGCAGGGAAAGGAAGAACTAGAGTCAAAATAAGGGGTGGTGCAATTGTATGGGGAATATAGCCAAAATGAAAATGCATACATTGTACAAAGGTGAAAAATGATGTAAGAATTATATACAATAAAATATTTTTTTTAAAAAAGCAGAGGAGTCTTACAATGAACAAACAATAAAATAAAATGAAGTAATTTGTGAGAATTGCTATAAAGACAAAAATATCTCTAAGATAGAAATAGTGTTGCAGTAGTGGAGTTATCTTGGACTGGATGGTCATCAGAGGTGGGTCTCTCTGAGGAGACACCTCTGAGGCAGCATACAAGTCTCAAGGTTGAAAAGGAGCCAGTCATGCAACCATATAGGTCAGACAAAGCAGCATATGTAGAAACCTAGGGCAGGAAAGAGCTTGGTAATTGTGAGAAGAGGCAAAGGAATAACAGATTTCCGGGCAAATTAAAGCAGAATGTGTAGGGCAGGAAGTGGTATGAGATAAGAGTAGGCTGAGAATGGATGGTATCATAGCAGAAAGGGCAATAATATAAGTCAGTTTTATGAATTTGCACTTAATTTTGAGTTCAGTTCAAAGATTTTTTGGCATAAGATTACTAGCCAAAACAATTATTAAAATTTTTTGCTGGTTATAAGGAATGGACTGGAGGGGAACAAGATTTAAAGCAGAAAGTCCAGTTAGGGAATGATTTTGTAATGTAATTTTGGAAGCTTGGACAAAACTGATTCCACTAGAAATAGAAATGCATGTTCAGGTTGTAAAAAATCATTTTGGAGGAAGAAAAATCGGAATTTTTTATAGATATATAATCAGAACTGTTTACAGATAAATTGTTTATAGAATGGTGTAAAGGAAGGCTCTTGGGTTTCTGACTACAGAAATAAAACTCTCTGAGAAGTGAATGATTCAGAATAACAGGAAGACAGGGACTGCAGGACGAACATACAGCATGGAGTAGGGTTGTTGTGTGTATTGAGGAAAAAAAGACAGGAGTTGAAGAATCAGAGTATGAAAGTTACTGCTTTATAGGTGAGGAGAGGAGGAAGAGGACAGGGCAACAGAATTGCTCTGTTCCTACAACGCCAAGACTTTTAAATATGGGTCACTCCAAATCAATTCATACCACACTCCCCCGAAATAAGGAAAACGTGAAAACAGCTCTTAATGTAATTTCTTCTTTCCAATTTTTTGGCAGTTTTCTAAATGTTTATGTAGTTTTCTGTAATTTTTTTAATTGGGTATCCCTCTCACTTTCTACTTTATCTCTTTCTGATGAAACCTTTCAGATCACAAAGATAACATTTTCTCAGCAAGATGAGAATATGGGTCTCAACACTGCTTCTTGCTCAGCATCTCTTCATTGTATTTGTTTCCTTTCTACATTTTAGTGTTACCTCCTGATTCCATAAATAGTACAGAATTTTGGCTATAATTTCTAATGTACAAATAATGTTAGCTGTGGAGGATACTGTGGCATTTTTGTTACCAGTTCACTGAGTAGGGAAAGACGAGATGAAAAGAAACATCAAATAGGAAGAGGATTTCAAATTAAGCACTTTAAGATCATGTTGGTTTATGCTTTTCTTCTCCCTTCTCTACACTCTGTAAATTTGCTGTCACATGTTAGGCTTGTTTCCGAAGATGAACCATTACTCAAACTAGTTTTCTCTTGTTTTTCACCCTTGTGAATGAGACGACTTACCACTAAAGCAACATTCATTTTTTTCTCCAAGAGGAAGCTGCCAAGTTTTCCAAACGTTTTTCATTTACTGACCTCCCTTTTTTCCAGGAATCCGAAAACAGGGCAGAGGAAGCTGTGAGGCTCATCGATGCTCCAGTCAGATAATCCTCAGTTTGAATTTTGACTCTACTGCTCAATTATCTCATGTAGATAAACACTAGCATAATGTCAGATTCTGCATCTGTAAAGTCAGTAGTTTCTCAAAGTGACATTACAAGGAGTAAATAACATGTTTTTGCAAATTAATTTGCATATTGCCTCACTTTTAGCCAGTGTAAGTAAATTATCACCGCCCCATTAGTTGTTGTAAAGAGAGCAATAGCAAGAAATAGAAGAGGATTGAAACATCAGTGGCATAATTTTTAACTAAGGATCTTGAATCTCACAATATTAATATTACAACAAAGATTGCAATGGAGCTGAAAATACAATTAACACATTCGAATGATTAATTCCATAATCTTATCCCTATTCAACTGATAAGATTCAGGGTCACGCAGTAGATGGAGCACAAGTTTTGTAGTCAGAAATTTGTGGAGTTACATCCTACCTCCAAAATATCCAAATGATATGACCATGCCTAATTTATTTTACATCACTAGTCTATTTGTTACTATTACCTATTTTCTAGGACTTGTTTGGGTTACACACAGTCTATTTCATATAACACAAGTGTCCAATTGGAACACATGAATGGGGCCACTCAAAGTTAGTGAGGATGAAGGAGAGGAGATTTAGAGAAGGCTATGGTGGGTGTGAATTAAATGCCTGTGTATTTCCCTGCTTGTCCCATGTTGGAAGCTCAATACTGGTTTCAGCTGGGCATAACATAGTTAGGATAGCAGGATGAGGAAATTGTGAAGAATGTTATAGAACAATAGTAAAGAGTTATTCAGAATTTTATTTTATTTTCCTCTCTCTAAATATGCATACATTTATATTTAGAAGTGACATAATAATGACATTTATAACGAAGATTTTAAATAGAATTATTAAAAATACCCCTAAAACATACTTTCAATTCTGGAACAAAACAATAGGCATCCACTGCATGTGGGGTCTGTGTATGTGTCTCTATGTGTGTGTCTCTGAAACAATTCCACTTTCTATGTGTCTTTTGTGTGCTGACAGTGTTGGTCTAAAAATAAGACACAAAGTTTCAAACTCTTTGATATTATTTTCTGTTTTCCACCAAGATGGACACTGCTGTTTTTATTTTTTTATTGGCATGCAATGCACTAGATGAAGTGTTTTGATTTTTAACCACTTAAAGCTCTGTTTTTCTTTTTTTCTTTTTTATGTTAAAGTGTTTTTCTTGGAGAGACATCCCCTGCTCATGGATTGGAAGAATAAACATTATTAAAATGGCCATCCTTCCAAAAGCAATATACAGATTCAATGCTATTCCAATCAAAATTTCAATGTCATTCTTCAAAGAAATAGAACAATTATTGATGAAATTCATATGGAATCACAAAAAACCCCGAATAGCCAAAGCTCTCCTGAAAAAAAAAGAAGGGAATGGAGGCATCAGACTCCCAGACTTCAAACTATACTACAAAGCCATAATCATCAAAACTGCATGGTATTGGAACAAGAACAGACATACAGACCAATGGAATCGAATAGAAAATCCAGAAATAAACCCACAGATTTATGGTCAACTAATCTTTGACAAAGGAGCAAAGAATATGCATTGGAGCAAAGAAAGTTTGTTCAATAAATGGTGCTGGAAAAACTGGGTCGCTACATGCAAAAGAATGAAGCTTGACCACCACCTCACACCATACACAAAAATCAACTCAAAATGGATTAAAGAACTAGACATAAGACCTGAAACCATAAAATATATAGAAGGAAATATAGGCGAAACACTACGTGATTTGCACATCAAAGATATCTTTACAGACACATCACCCAAAGCAGTGATAGTGAAGGCAAAGATAAACAGCTGGGACTATATCAAATTAAAGAGCTTTTGCACAGCAAAAGAGACAATAACAAAAACAAAGAGAAACCCCACCAACTGGGAGAACATTTTTGCACCCAACACTAATGATAAAGGACTGATCACAAAAATCTGCAAAGAGCTGATGAGACTCAACAACAACAAAGAAATAATCCAGTCAAAAAATGGGCAGAAGAGCTTAAAAGAAACTTCTCTGAAGAGGAAATGCAAATGGCCAACAGGCATATGAAAAAATGTTCAACATCACTTGTCATCAGGGAAATGCAAATCAAAACTACCATGAGATACCATCTTACACCAGTGAGAATGGCACATATTAAAAAAACTAGCAACAACAAATGTTGGCGAGGGTGTGGAGAAAAAGGAACTCTTCTGCACTGTTGGTGGGAGTGCAAACTGGTCCAACCACTGTGGAAATCTGTGTGGAGATTTCTGGACCTACTAAACATAGAGCTTCCATATGACCCAGCAATTCCACTCCTAGGTATTTACCCAAAGGACACAGAAACATCAATTCCAAAGAACACCTGCACCCCTATGTTTATAGCAGCACTATTTACAATAGCTAAGCTTTGGAAACAACCCAAATGCCCAAAAATAGATGACTGGATCAAGAAGATGTGGTACATATATACCATGGAATATTACTCAGCATTCAAAAAAGATAAACACATGCAATTTGCTGCAACATGGATGGCGCTGGAAGGGATCATGCTCAGCGAAATAAGCCAAAAAGAAAAAGAAAAATACCGGATGGTCTCACTCATAGCAGGAATCTAGAAAACTTAAATAAGGGACCAGGAAAATGAATAACTATAAGAAAGTGAAAATCAAAATCAACAAAAAACTATGAACCAGAGACACTTTTAGGGGGGCGGGGGCGGGAGGGGAGGGATTGGGGTCAGAATGGGGGGCTGCAATTGTATGGGGAATATAACAATAAAATTTATAAAAAAAAAAAAAATAAAGTGTTTTTCTTTTTTTATAAACCAAACATTGTTGACTATTAATTCCTCCCTGAAAGACATTTTAAGATGGTTCCTCAAATTAATGTTGTAAGAAAAGTTTACAAACTGTCAGGCTATGAAGTGAAAATTAGTGTGTCATTCTTTCTGAAAAGAGCAGAACACAACTTACTGCTACATTAAGAGAGTCTCTCAAGGCAAAATATATTTTTTAGATGAGAAAACAAAAATTAAACAAATATTTTGTTCCTCACCTCATTTCCTAAATTCCATCAATACACTTAGACTCAGAAATACCTACACTGAACTGGGACAGTTTTCCAGCAGAAATTCTTTATTATTCTTAGAAATAAAGTCATGAGAACGATTTGGTGATAAATCTTAAAATTTACTTTAAAAAAATAATGTGCTCATCAGTATACAGGAGGGGAAGAGGTAGAAAATCTGAAGGCACAATCTGTGATAATTTTTTACTGCTTAAAGTAAAAAGAAACAAAAATTATTTTACTCAAAATGTGATGGTCAAGTTGAGTAAGAAGTTCAACAAAGATGAACTAACATTTTGAAATAGAGCTTAATTATTAGGTTAAAATTCCAATGTCATTAAGATCTCTGCCCCAGCTTCTACCCTAGGCTTGTAGGATGTTAAAATTATAGATTTTTCAAAAAATTACAAAGTAGAAATTAAAGTGGCAGTGAACTTTGCGTGCATATTGTTACAGTTAGGCAAATTTGTGTTCATTCCACACTTACCACACTTTTTTTTTTTTTAACAAAATCATGGACAACTTTCAAAATCTCCCTGAGCCTCAATTTTTTAGAATTGCAAATTATAAATAATAATCCCAATTCAAAGATCTGTTGGAACAATTGGAATAATTAAATGACACAATAAATTTGAAGCATGTGGCATATTGTTGGTATTGATAATGAGAGATGCTTCTATGCTGAGATAAGGAATCAAAGACATCCACTACACAATCTATTTTTAAGAATCTACTCTTTAGAGTGAGGTGGGGGCTCTTCTGGAGCAGTCTTTTGTAGTGGAGAATGCTTTCATAAGAATACAGTCTTTCCTAGAGATAACTGGGCATCAATAATTTCAGGGAATCCATTCCCAATCTTTTTTTTTTTTTTAAGATTTATTTATGCATACAAGAATAGGAATATAGGCCAGAGGTGCAGGGGGTTGAGGATTCACCAGGGACAGAGTGGGGAGCCGAACAGGTAGATCTTTTGAAATACACTGCTGAGGGGAGCAGCAGGCAAGACAGGAGAGGTCTGCTGTGCCATGTGGGTCAGCCCCCTGTCCTGGTGGAACTCATGCTGCAATAGCTGGTGATTGCTTAATAGTGCTGAGAATTAACCCCTTGTGCCACCATTCCCAGATCTTTAACTCAATATATGTGCTCCTGACTACAAAATTGATCTTCTCAAGGGGGTATCTGAGGTCAGTTTTCCATTTCTAATTTCTTTATGCAACTGTTTTTCTCCCAGCAGAAAATCATACATCTTCATGGTTTATCACACAAAGTATAAAACAGTCTAGAGATAATTTCTGATATTGTCATCCAATAAAATAGACTTTTCTTATTTATCTGTCTTGTTCATATTTCTGTTATAAGGACAGAGTATGGAATCAGAAATAGTGATATTCTGTTTTGTTTTGTTTTGCTTTTTTAAAAGCTATTTTTTAAAATGTTTTATTTCTTTTTTTTTTTTAAGATTTATTTACTTATTTATACAAGTACTGGGTACTGTCAGAAGCTTGGGAGGGTGAGAGAATTCACCAGAGCCAGAGTGGAGAACAGAACAGGCAGAATGACGAAGTACACTGCTGAGGGGAGCAGCGGGCAGCAGGAGAGGCCTGCCCGCCATGTGGGACCCTCACCAGTGGCGGGGGATCAAACCAGCGCTGCAGAGACTGCAGGCAGCTTCGCAGCCCAGCGCTCAACCACTGCGCCTCCAGGGGAGGCCCAGAAATGGTGATATTTTGGCTATAGTTGAGAAGTTATAAATTCTTATATTTTATAGAATATAGTAGGAGTGTATGATAATTTTCTTTTAATGACCTTGACTCTTCTATCCCAAGCTACTCTAAAAGAGCACATTATTGCTTAAAAGCTTACCTTAAGTCTTGTGAATGCATCTTCTATCCTTCTAAATATTTATCTTCCTATCGTCCATTAATGTAGCTATACAAAGGAAATTCAGAGTGAAAGTCTGTGAGGCTGAGATATGTTTACACAGTTATACTTAAATTCTGAAATAAATTTAAACTTTATTGACCCTTGAATTTCCATATATCATGCATTGCCTATTAGGTTAGTTGTTACTCAACACCTTTTAAAAGAGATAATGTTGATAGATAATGTTGAAAGAGATGTTATTTATCAATGCTTGTGATCTATTTATATTATTTTGATCAGTTGTATATTAATGATAATGATAACTCCTCCAAGAAGAGATTTTTCAATGTTTAAAGTTTCATATTCAGAAAAACAAAATATTAAATTAAATTTTAGGTGTATAATTTTGCTGCAAAGAAAGATAATCAATAAAATTCTCTCAAGCATAAAAATGTTTTAAAGGATAAAATTCTGTGGGAGATATAGAATGGAAAATAAATTCATATAGAAAAAACAAAAAATAAATATTTCAAAGGAAATTCATGTCATGCACTTGTTTTTATAATGATAGCAACTTTCAACTCATAGTATTTAAATCCCACTTGATACTTAATAGAATGATTAAATAATTTTGTATTTAGATGCCAACAATTATAATGCAATTTATTTTGTACCCTATATCATAAATATAAGTTTATGATGAAAATTTTAATGTCAATTTAAAGGTATGTGAGTTGTCTGCACAAAATAAATCATCCCATACCCCTCTGGGTTCTTTTCAATATGGACAAGTTATCAAGACATCATCAGACAGGTTAGTAAAGGAAAAACAATGAATTCAATAACATGTGTATGGAGAATTTACATGTTCGTAAGTTCTAAAGAATAATGGAGCAGACCATGAAAATTTATCCTGTGATTAAGCGCATGGGGCATCAAGGACTGATGGGGGAGACGTCATATGACAGACAAGGAAAGGGTGACCTCATCCTTACTCTGAAAGAGAGAGAAAGAGCGAGAAAGAGAGAGAGCGAGAGAGCGAGAGAGCGCCCATGCATTCTTACTGATAAACCCAGAAATAGGTGAGGCCCCCAAACTACATTCTTCTAGATCATAAAGGGAAGAGCAATGATTGCATCTTGATTAGGAAAAGGACAGTACTTAGAACATGACAATCGGTTCCTCTTTTAGGGAAGGGTAAGGATTTGGGAATGTATGGCTGTTTCTCTTAGTGTTCAGGGACCCTCACTGTTATTAACACAAAACAATTTCCATTTTTTTAAGTAACAGTAGTGAGCCTCCTGATACTCGCAGTCTTGGTTGACTTCTAGTTCTGAACCCAAAGTGAGAAAAGGTCTACTTTGGGTCTATTAAGAAAAGTCTATTTGACTCTTTCAGTGCAGGTGGGATTTACTGACCCTTCATAAGTGAGTAGTTTTTTGAAACTTTTGATGGAAAATGAACAAAAATGCTTAAAGACATTGAATGAAACTCCTAAAGGAGAATAGAAAATTTTTGAGAAACTACTTTCTTTTTCTTCTGTAAAACCAAATATGGTTTATGTACATTTGCATTAAAAAATAAGATTTGGATAGAAACCTTCATTTTGTTTCCAGTTCTACATGCTTGAAAATAATATCAATTATGTTTTCATAAGAAAAAAACATTGGTAAAATTGAATACATAATGGAATGATTATAGTGTAACTCTAAAAATAACTTGAAAAATAATCTGAAGTTATTTGGAAGGGAGAGTCAAGTGTTTATTTATTTTATTTTTTTTAAAGATTTTTTTTTTTTATTTATACAAGAGCTGGGGTACAGACCAGATGCGCGGGAGGATGAGAAGATTCACCAGAGACAGAGTGGGGACCAGAACAGGCAGACTGACAAAATACATTGCTGAGGGGAGCAGGGGGTGAGACAGGAGGTCTGCTCGCAATGTGGGTTGCTCTGAGGCCAGAATGGATGGAACTGACACTGGCAAGTCTGAGGACAGCTTCACAGCGAGAGCCATGCTCAACCACCTGCGCCACCAGGGAGGCCCAAGAGTTTTTTATTTTTTTCTTTAATACCTCTATCATTGTCATGGTAAGGAACCCAAATTTGCAAATAAAAGGAAGCATTACCTATATCATGCCAAAGAGTAAATCTGTAGTAATTCTTTAGAAAAAGAAATACTACTGGTTTGGGTGTCTCCATAAAGCCTTTGTTTGGTGAACTGTCAATTTACTACATTTTGATACCAATTTTCATCAATTCTTCTAAAATATTTGAAAACATTTAAAGTCCCCAAGTGAGTCTGGGGCCTGTTCTTCACTTACCCATCATCATTGACCACATGTTCAATAGCCTTTCATGAAATCTAGTACAGGTTATGCTGTTTCCCTCCTGCCTGCATTGAACAATCTCCTCTTTTATATTCCTTTTGATCCTAACAGTCATTATAATATTTTTGTCAGACCCCAATTGTTCCCACAAGACTGCTTCATTTATGTCATTATTTGAAATTCTATTGTAATTCTCTATAGAACCATACTATCTGTCACTTCATTAGCTCATATTTCTGTAAAGGGTTATATTCTACTCTCCCAGTAATGAGGAGACCAGAAAAGAAAGAAAACATTGCAAATATTTTGAATATTATTTAATTATTTTATAATATTTAAGACAGTAGGAATTAAAAAAATTCCTAATAATGATAACTCAATTAAGAATGATGGATTACTTGAGCCCATTTGCCATATTTCTTCACTGAACCTTTCCTAAGTAATTATATCACCTCCTGTTTACCTGCTATCAGAAACATATAAAAATGAATCATTGAAAATGAAATGACTCTTGATAATAATTTATATCTATTGTCCATTAAGAGTCTGGTTTCCAAAAAGATGCTTTAAGTCCAAATAATGTAATTAGAGTTGCTTCAAATTGGAAGTGGTATTATACAAAATCAAATCTAACTTCTTCATTTAACGGTGAATTGGAGGCCTATGATTCAAAGTCCCAAGGTCACATAGTTGACTAGGTCTAGAAATCAGACCGCTGACTTTTTATCAAATGTCCTTGCTATAATAATATACTGTCTTTCAGACTATAAACAAGAGCTTCTTTTATTGATGAGCATATTCTCAAAATATGTCTTTGCATTATAAGTGACAAGGCATAGTTTATAGATTGGGATATGAAAACTCCAATGCATCAGTTATTGATAACACACATATAGAGCAATGTCACTTCTTAGGCATCATGTGACTTCTTTCTATTTACTTCCTTTCCAGTTTCCTTTTGCTTATGGAAGATCTCCAAACATAAATTTAGACACTATCCTTACATGATAGGTCTTTATTATGAAAGATATAACCATAACCATCTTTATTAAAGAAAACTTCAATTTTAGACCAAGAGACCACCTTCCAAACACAGTAACAAATCTCCTATTGTAATAGTTATAGGAGTAGGACTATTTGACAGTTGAAGTAATAGAACTGGATTTTATTGTTGATGATAATATGCAGAGTAAGAAGAAAAGAAGAATCATCATTTAAAGAAATGCTAATGTAAGAAGATTGGAAGAGAATTGTAGTTGAAATGAGAATATAACATTTCAGATTAATTTTGAAGAATGTGGAACAGTTAAGCATATACTTAGCATGCAAGGACAGTATAAGAAGTGGGGGGAAACCTGATAGCACCCACAAGATGAGGGGTAGGGGTGTATTGGATGGTGGCAGATTCATAGAATGTGGTGGGAAACTGACTCTTTCAAACTCAGAGTAATTCTGCCAAATGCATGCTGATTTTTAAGACCGACTTTTATTCCCTTCACCTACATGGGGAACACATAGTCTTTCCCTTACACTCATTCCCATTCAGATAAGTTCAGGGAGAAACACAGTCATTCTAATCTGTGTGCTGCTCAGAAAGGAATGGAGGAAATTAGAGGTATTGCCCACCCTTGGTATGTCTTTTCCCAGACGGATGCCTTCTTCAAAGAATATTAGGGTCCTATGTTAGCACAATATTTATTTGTATATGAAAATACCTTAACAGAAGAAAATAAAAGCAAGAATATAAGACATGACAGGAAAGTAATCAAAATGCAGCACCCTTTTTTTTTAATCTTCTTGTTCCCCATCAGCTGATGACACAGGTTTCACACCTAGTCTCGCCTGCCACCCCATAAATGTTAGAACTTAGCTAAGCTTCTGAGATGGGATAAGAGGACAGCTAAACTCTCTTCCAATTCAATGACTCCAATAGCAGTTTTGTTTTTTTTTTTAACTTGTTCATGTTATCACCTGCCCAGATAGCTGGCCTTCCCCAGAGAAAGTGGAGAGGCTGTTTTATTAGCAGTTACAAGTCTTATTAGAGAAAATGAGTTGAAATTCTTAAAAAAAAAAGATAGAAAAATATGGGAATAATTACTCAAACTTGGACTCAAGCAAATAAAAAGCTTTAATCTAATAAGGAGAAAGAATATTTTCTCAGAATGGCTAAAATAGTGGTTTAATGTCACACAAAAAAAAAGAAAGAAAACACATTGGTGGCGTTTTCTTAAAGGCAACTTTTCACTTATTTTATTTTTTCATTTTTCCCAAGGGCTCTCACTGCTCATCTTTAGTGTCAACAATTTTGACTGTCAAAAAAAAACAAAAAACAAAAAACCAACCCCCAAAAAACAAAGCTCAAAGTATACCATGCTACCATGCTACAGTTTGGGACACGTTTTTTTCTTTTGAGAAAACTGGGACTTAAAATGGAGAGGATAAAATCTGAACAAAGGTACAAAGGCAAAGGTTTACAAAGAAAAGACACATTTTGTACGCAAGGAGCTAATTTAATAAACAGCCTCTCCCTGTTAGCTTGCGATTAAACTAAATTGCCAGCCTAAACTTTTCTGTGCAGAATTTCAAATGTCAACACATTATATTGCGATTCCTCTTAATTTCTCACAAAGAAAATGCAAAATGAATTCATTATGCTGGAGTAAGTGGAAAAAATGATGAGTTTCTCCAGAAGAGTATGCAATGGGGAGAGATTGGGCAAGACGATTATATTGAGATATTTGAATAGCTGGCCATTAGCAAGAGCATCCCCATTACTCTGCTGATAATTATATCTCTTCTGCTATGACTTCCCAGTGGAATAATAGAATGTTCCCAGTGCAGGAGATAATGAAAAATACTATTCAGGTGGTACATATATGCTAGGAATAGAATGCAGTATTTCTCTCCTTCCTGGTTTTGCTCCACCTTAACCCCCATCAGCTCCAACTCTCTATACCTGTCACCCTAATGGCACACACCTACACAATATATGTTAATATATGTTTGGTTGTTCTATGCTATGTACAGGGAGAATAAATGTATCTTGAAAATGGAGATGGCAATGGAATATCATTCTTCTAACATAATTATCTCCTGTGTTTAGAAAGCCCAGTGTTTTGCTGAGTATATTTTTGTTAGCTATTATGTAAATGACTTTCAAAAGCCACTATGGTGCAGAATGAAGGCTTTGGATAAAATCTTATAAGGATAAAACTCTTTTTTGTGAGAAAAAAAGGCTTGCATATTCTTCTAATTAATCCATCATTTTGCAGACACTTTTCACTTTAGCAATAAAGTGAAATTAAGCAAACAGAAAGGGGTAAAAATGGACCTCAAGCAATAACATCCACTCATTTTGAACAACATTTTTCCTCCCTTTATCCTGTTATTTTCACTCTCCTTTTTTCTCTCATTTGAACGATTCATAAAACCTCTCATGTGTTATTGCCACCTTATCATTTGGTGGCATTTTTATTGCTGTGTATTTTCAGTTTGGGGAAAATCTTGTCGGGTATTGTATGTCTTCATAAATTCATTAATTTTACAGAAAGCTCAATTCTCATCTCCCACTACCCTCTTTTTTTGCGCCATTGTTATTTTAAATTCTACATCCTTGCTTGGGAATCTCATTTTAAAATTATATACAATGGGAAATTCTACTCTCACAACTTATATTTGCATCCTGTAGAGGGCAGTGAAATGTTACAATGGTTTTACCCTCAACAAGGGTTAAATTCAGAACTGCATATTTTTCTGAGTCTTGTCAATCATTGGAGATCAGGACAAAGGAGCAGCTAAATTATGGAAGGATACCATATTTTTCTTATTAAAACTGCATTTATGTTTAAAGTCAGAGAGGTATACTTAATTACATGAAAGTTTTCTAGATAAAATATTTACCTGAGAATTTATTTAGAGTGCATAAAGTAGTAATGTATATGGACAAACTGCTGACTCAAACCACATGGGAATGAAATATGTGTGTTCATGGCCTCAGTGTTAGGATTCAAACTCAGTATTCAGTTCATATTTAACCATAGTCAATGAGTATATTCATATAGTCAATGCTTAATGCTTAATGGTGACTTAAGAAAATAGGACGAGTTCTAGTATTGAAGGTTTAACTTATAAATTCCAGTTATGCATAAAAAATTATATCACAAAACTTAAATTGTATAATGTGCATGTTTTATTGTGAACATTGAATGTTATTTAGCAGTTCAATATACCATTTTTTGTCTTGAATATTATCTTTTCAATATGATTAAATTATTTGTACATATTTTAGGAAATGTCTAGTTTCATTGAAAATGTGAGATATTTTAACTTGTCCTCTCATTTAAATTTATATACAAAATTTAAATTTGGTATAATACATAGAACATGGCAGGGTACATCGTGTGTGTATGTGTATATATGTGTGTGTGTGCATGCATGTATGCACAATTGACTCTTCACATCCACAGGTCTTGCATCCAGAGATCCAAGAAACCACAGATCAAAAAAACATGCTATATATTGTTAGACCCACTGTAGTGGCATGTGTGTGACCTTTTTCCCTGTCATTATCCCCTGAAAAATATAACAACTATTTATGTAATGTTTATATTGCATTAGGTATTGCAAATAATAGATTTTTTTAAGACTAGGGGAGGATGGACATGGGTTATGTGCAAATATTGTCATTTTATATAAAGGACTTGAATATCCACAGATTTTCTCATAAAGTTTATATATATTTTTTTAAAAAATACATTGTTCTCTTTAGAAGGTAACTGTGTTTTCTCTATCTTTAATTTTTAAATATATTTTATCAACTTTATTTGTGGTATAAATTATAAATAAAAGATGTATAGATTTTTTTATTCTTAAATAAATTGAAATCAGAGACAGGAGGAAGGGTAATATGATTTAATAAATATCAGTGTGGGATGGGGGGATACTTGCTAACTTACTGGTTAGAATAAAGTTAAGAAGCAGCCAGAATGACTATAAAAAAATCATTGGTAATTTATAAAAACAATTTCCTAGTTTATTCATCTGTAAAATTAAAGATATGTTTTGGAAGAGAGTTTTTGATTAAAATAAAACAACCAGGATTCATTATAGGTTGCTTATCTTTGGCACTGGGAATTTTCATAGTACATAAAATTAACTAAAAGGTGCAAGCTATGATGATGGAACGAACAAAATCAATAGCAAGATGACATACATAATAAAGGTATATCAATAATGAGAGTAAAAGTAATTAAAGTAAAAATCAAAATGAAGGGAAGAAACTTGCAGACGAGATAAAAAAATAAGGCTGAAATGTATCACTTTCAGAAAATATATTTTAAATTTAAAAGCACAGTTAGCTAGAAAACACAAACATTAAGATATACCAAGAAATCATAGACATAAAAAAGCTAAAGTAGTTCCACTAATACACATCTAAGTATTATTCAAGATCAAAGAAGATACACACCCCAAAATCATTAAGAAAGTGCACATACCAAGTGTCTATGCATCTCAATGTAATCTCAAATTAAATTAATAAAAACAGCTGGAAAGAGTAATATAAAAATGCATAATTACACCTGAATATTTTACACTCTCCTTTTAGTAATTTTGATATATAGACAAAATCAATATGAATACTGAACACTTGGCAAAACTAAGGTGTTGCTAACACTAACTGTAGGTCTAACTAAAGTGTGAGAACTAAAAGGTCATTTATAGAAACTACAGAAAATAAATAAGGCAAAAAATTTTAAGTATACATTGAGTATTCTGTGAGATAGACAATATACTTGGTCAAAAGAATAAATATAACTAAAAAATATAAGTAAATAAATATAACTAAAAAACAAAGCTGCATTTTCAGCAAAGCACATTAATGTTAGAATTTTTAAATGCTTAGAGAATCCATAATGTTAGAAAATTTTGAAAAGTGTTGCATTAAAAAAGAAACATAAAAAATAAAAATACTTTATAATAATAATAATGGTATGAAAACAAAATAGCAAAATTTAGATGAGGCAATTAAAACAGTTTTTAGAGAGCAATATTTATATTTCAAAATACATTAAAAAAAGAGGAATGAAGGACTCCCCGGTGGCGCAGCGGTTAAGCATTGGGTTGCAAAGCTGCCCGCAGCCTCTGCGGTGCCGGTTCGAGCCCCAGCTGCTCCCCGGCCACCGGAGGAGGAGGGTCCCACATGGCGCACAGATCTCTCCTGCCGCCCGCTGCTCCCCTCAGCAGTGTACTTCGGTCCTTCTATCTGCTCTGCTCCCCGCTCTGACTCTGGTGAATTCTCTCACCCTCCCGCGCTTCTGACTGTACCCAGTGCCTGTATAAATCAATCAATCAATCTATCTTTAAAAAAATAAAAATAAATAAATAAATAAATAAAAAAGGGAATGAAGTATATAATCTTCTACATTAGGGAGCTAGGAATAGGAGAGCAAATTAAATCCTGAAGAAGAGGAAGATTAAAAACGAACTTGAAAAAAGTGGAAATTAATGACATGAAAAATAAATTAATAAAATATCATAAAGAAATGAATAAAATTACACTGGCTATCAAGATTGGTTGAAAATGAAGAGAGGAAAAAATAAATGTAATATTAAGGATATAAAGAGCAGGTATTACTATAGATTGTATGACAGTAAATGTTTAATAAGGAATTTATAGTTATGAGAATAAATTCTATAACTTAGAGAAATAATTTTTGGAAAGATACAAAATACTAAGATACTCAAGTAGAAATAATAGATTTAAATAGCTCCTTGTATGTTAAAAAATGAATTTATCATCAAAAACATTTTTATAAAGAAAAAATATGTAGTTGATGGCTTGTCTATTAAAATTTACCATATACTGAAGGGGGAAATGATATTTTACACAAAGTGTTACAGAAAAAACGATGAAAATACTCTTATTCTTTTTTCTGAACTTTGTAATAATAAATGGATAAAAACATTGCAAATAATACAAAGATAATCCCTTAATATATCTATTTGACCTTATAGTGGAATTCTAATCAGTAAATAAGGAGAGAAAGAAAATTATAGAAAGTAAAATTATCTTTAAACAGAGGAGTTATCATAAATATTCTACCAATCTAGTAGTGTTTCAGGAAGAAAGACAAATATTCAAAACTCAATTCTATATCTTTATATTGGCAACAAAAACAGGAATGTGACTTTATAACAATCTATAAGAACTTGAAAAACTTAGGACTTTTAAAGCAAAATATGTATATAAACTTTGTAAGTAAAACTATAGATTATTGCTGAAAGTAAATATTATCTAAAGTGCAGAGTTATATCCTATAATTATTTTGGCATTCAGTATTTTTACCACATTGATTCAGACCAAACTGATAAAGTCAAACAAAATTTCAGCACCTTTTTTGGTAGAAATTATGAAACATATTCTAAATCATATATGAAAATGCAAAGAAATAACAAGAGTGAAAACACTTTAAAAAGAGAACTGATATGGAGGATTTATATTTCCTGATATAAGGACTTACACAAGCAACAGCAATCAAGACAATGTTGTTTTGGTTTGATACTCTAATAAATGAATGGAATAAAATAAAAAGAACAGAAATTGACCCATTTTCGTCAACCAAATGACTTCCGGTAAGACTATAAATTACATTCAAATCAAAAGATGGAAACGCGCTGTTCTGTAGTAATTAAATAGTTGAAATGGAGGAATAATGAATGGTCAATAAGTACATGAAGAGATTCTCAACGCCATTAGTCATACAGGAAATAAAAATTAAGTCACACATACTACTTGTACCCACCACAAGGGCTAAAATTAGGATGACTCAGTACTAGTTTGTGAGGAGGTGAAACAGCAGGAATTTTCACATCTGAATGCTGGGAATGTAAAATGGCACAATTTTTTTTTACGTTCTCCAATATGAAGAAACAAAAACTGGTGTGTGCAACAAAATGGATAACTTCACGTTATGTTGAAGCAGGGAGAGGGAAAGGATAGTTTTAAAATGGGAAAACATAGCAAACATCATCTGAAACAGGTGTTGAAGGTCGTTAAATATTATGTCATTTGATAATTTGTACTCTTGATATTATAATAGGAAAAATATAATTTAACTCCCCTCAACTCATACTGCTAGTCTAAGCATGAGAAAAATATCAAACTAATTCCAATCAAGGAATATTCTACCAAGGACCTACCACAATCTTCAAAACTCTCAAGGTTATCAAAGTCTGAAAAACGATCCAAACCAAGAAACCTAAGGATACATGATGGCTTAATTTAATGTGACATCCTGTATGGGATCCTAATCAGCAGAAGGACATTAGGTAAAAACTAAGGAAATTTGAATAAGGAATAAACTTTACTTAATCCTAATGTACCGACATCAATTCTTTAATTGTAACAAATGTACCCACTTAATGTGAGGTGTTAAAAATAGGGGAATGTGGGAGGGGAAAAACAAGGGCTTCTTTGGATTATCCTAACAGTATTTTAAAATTAAAATTAGGGTCTCCCCTAGTGGCACAGGCAGTTGAATGCAGTGCTGTGAAGCTGTCCAAAGCCTCTGCAGTGCCAGTTCGATCCTGCCTGGACAGCGAGAAACCCACATGGCATGGCAGACCTCTCCTGTCTCACCAGCTTCTCCCAGCAGCAGTATATTTCAATCTGCCTGTTCTGTTCCCCTCTCTGTCTCTGGTAAATCCTCTCACCCTCCCACACATCTGACCTGTACCAGGGTTCTTGTATGTATGAATAAATTAATCTTTAAAAATAATCAAATTAAAATAAAATCAGTAGTGTTCTAAATATACATATTATTAAAAAAAATGTGATGAATGAAAATCCCAGAAACATATATATCCATGCTGTATGATTTAATTTATACTAAGTTCTAGAACAAACTTTACTAATGTATTGTGATAGGAAGAAAGAATAGTAGTAAGAAGGGCATAGATTGACTTTCCTTTCAAGAGACATTTTTGGGCTAAGAAAGTTGTTCTATATGTTGATAGGAGTCAGTATTATAGGATTATGATCATTATTCAAAACTCATTGAATTATGCACTTCAATCTATGCATTTAATAACGTTTTAAAATATACCTCTTTTTATGTAAAAGAGGTTACTGGGACGCAATAATGAAATATTCAGAACCTACTTCTATTTTGTCCTCTTTTTTCTGATTTAGTTGTCACCCATCTGAAATGAGAATGGGTTTTCTTTGCAGCATTTCACCGTGTGAGATCTTAGTACAAAAGCCACTTGGTGAAGCACAAAGGCTCCCTGTGTCAATGCAGGATGACTCAACACCAAATGAACTTTTAAGTAGGGAACTTTACTCCAAAATCTTACCTCCCTTTGTTTCTTGGTTTGAATACACATAGACAATGTTCCCATTGCTACACTTCTTTTAAATTTGCATAAAGAAGTAAACTCTTTTTGGAGTCATGATAAAATTTTCTCCTTGCTATCATTTCAAAAATCATACTGTTTACCCAATTTTACTTATGTTTTCTTGTCACTTATTGTTATGCAAGTATCATTGTAGATGCTCCCATTTTTTTTTTTTTTGGTATGAAACAACTTGTGTTGAACACCAAAGCTCTTATCTTTACAAAAATGCTAGTGTTGCATTGTCTCCTCATTGATTTTTTTCACTGTCTTCGGTATTTTAAGCCTCTAAAATGTAAAAATAAATAATGAGAGAGAGAATAGAGGAAACCAATGAAGAGGATATGTGAGCAATGGTGACAGGAGACTAAAAGGTAAAGAGGAAGGGAACTCAGCAAGATCACCTAACCCCATCAGTAGTCACTAACAGGGGATGTGCATCATGGTAGAAAACACTATGTCTGCTCTTTTCCTTTAAGAATTTGCCCTTGGTATGTATTTACCCAAAAGACACAGAAACATCAATTCCAAAGAGCTCCTGCACCCCTATGTTTACAGCAGCACTATTTATAATAGCTAAGCTTTGGAAACAACCCAAATACCCAAAAATAGATGACTGGATCAAGAAGATGCGGTACATATATACCATGGAATATTACTCAGCATTCAAAAAAGATAAACACATGCAATTTGCAGCAACATGGATGGCACTGGAAGGGATCATGCTCAGCGAAATAAGCCAGAAAGAAAAAGAAAAATACCGGATGGTCTCACTCATAGCAGGAACCTAGAAAACTTATATAAGGGACCAGGAACATGAAAAACTATAAGAAAGTGAAAATCAAAATCAACAAAAAACTATGAACCAGAGACACTCTATGGGGGGTGGGGAGTGGGAGGGGAGGGATTGGGGTCAAAATAAGGGGGTTGCAATTGTATGGGGAATATAAAAATAAAATTTATTATAAAAAATAAAAATAAAAAAATAAAGTGACATAGTAGCATAATAAAAAAAAAAAAAGAAAAAAAAAAGTATTTTCCCCTTGGAAGGGAGCAGGATCAAAACAGGGGAGGGAAGAGCACAAGGGATCATGGTGATAGTTCATGGTGAATGGGTGGTGGGAATTTCATGGGGATTGTAACCAAGATGAAAATGCATACATTGTACAAAAATGAAAAATGATGTAAAAAAATATAAATAAAATAATTATTAAAAAAAAATTTCCCCCTGAATTGGATACTATGTGGAAACATTAAGGACATGTTAATATGCCCATGGTAAAGGAAAATAAGGTATAAAATTTAAAAATGACATCTTTTTAGAATTTTGAAGGTCTTTTCACTTTTCCTCATTATCATCTATATCTATCTTATTTAATAAATGTGTGCTTTAATGTAATATAAAATCTTCTGAGACAACATCAAAGGTAAACTATAAATATATGCCACATGGCTCTGAACAGAGCTTGTGTGTATAGGATTTAGTTTATATAACAATTTAGTTTTTACAGTATTCACATTAAGATGTTCATCATACAATAAATACTCAGAATAGTAATTCACTGAGAATTAGTATACAGCAACTATAATTAAAATTATTCTGAAAATGATTGCTTCTCTTTGCAGATTCCAAATGCATATATTGCTATTTCAGTGACAAACATATCACTAAGAACTTTAAATATAATTTTCTGAGGAGTGCAAAGAGCCATTTAATAAACAGTTTCTGTTAATAGAATGTCCAACAACTGAGAGTTTGCTCCATTTGTTTTCTCACCAAGGACATAATGAGTGTTTTAAGATATGCATGAAACTGGGTTAAATAAGTCATCTCTAGGAGAGAGACAAAGCTCCCAGCTGTGTGAAGGAGGCTAACAAAAGACACAGAGTCAAAGTGTTGAAAGAATTTGAGTAAAATGGAGCAATTATCAGAAGTTAGTGAATATTGATTAAGTACAACAAATAAGCTTAGAAAGCAAAGTGTTCAGTCGAGAAAACAAGATAGAGCATCCAGGTATGGGAATGTTGTGAAGGCAAAGGGAGTAATGCATGCTCATCTTCGACACAAGGTGAAGGAAGTGAAATGTGGTTTGGTCTCATGATGAACTGACAAGATAGATTTCGGTCAGTAGTCTGTATTGAGGCTTTAAAATGAAGATAAGGATACCATTGTACCAATTATGGATGTCAAATTATTGGAGGGGCAACAGAAAAGTCCCAAGTACTAAGGAGCCCATAGCTTTCCCTTTGCAACAGAAGAAAATTTGAATAAGAAATCCCTAAGATGCTTGCCCTCAGACCATTTCTAATATTATTACCATAAAAAGATAGGGCTTCTGATGTTTCTGCCAAATGGTTTTTCATGGTTACAAGCAACACCACTACATCCTGAATACGTTTTTTTAAAGATAGTCTTGAATATTTTAATGCAGCAGTCTTTGGTTCGCTTACACATAAAAAGAATAATTCAATCTGAACTCTTTCAAGAGAGTTGGTTTAATTATAGAACAAAGAAGGAAAGGATATCTCCCAACTGACCTATTTCATTTAACAAAGGCCACTGAAGTGAATGTATTACTTTTAGAACCATTGTTCTAGAAGCTTACCACTTACCCTTAGTGCTCATTCAGTAAGGTACCAAATTAAACTTTTCCTTAGACTGCATCTAAATAATCCCAGATGCATATGTAGTTTATTTTTAAAGGTCTTAAGTAAAATATATTTACAATTTCCATTTTGTTGTTAATGTAAATGGGAAGTTAGACTGTCCTTACAAATAAGAAGTTCACATTACAATGCAACTGCATATTCCCTTACTCAGATAATCATAGCATTTTTAAATAAAACTTTCATTCATTTACCATTGGTTTACAATGCAAGTTTCAGAAATACAGCTTCATACCTCGATATGTGTATATGTCACACCACTCTCACCACCATAGTTGTACGCCATTCGTGACTATGAGTTGATCTCTGTAATTTTCTCCCAAGCACCTCCCCATTCGCCTCTGATAATCCCCATATTTTGCTGAGTCTAAGGTAATTTTGCTCAGAGGTTAAGTGCTTTATCAATTTGTTTATATTCCACATATGAATGAAACCATCTAGTATGTGTGTTTCACTTTCTGACTTGCCTTGCTTCACATAACTATCTCAAGTTCCACTCATGCTGTTACAAAAGGCAAATTTCAAATGTTTTAACAGCTCAGTAGTATTCCATTAAGTACACATGCCACAACTTTAACCAGTGAATAATGGTTAAATCATTATTATCAAATAATAAATAAACCATTATTGATAATAATGGTTTAACCATTATTCATTTAACCAGTGAATAATGTGCTATGAACAGAGGGATGCTTATATCTTTTTGAATTAGTGTTTTCATATTATTTAGATAAATACCTAGGTGAAAAATTCTGAGGACTAAACTGGATCTTTTACTCCAGCCCAGAAAGCCAAGCTCCAAACAATGAGGTCTTTGCAGAGTTTATTAGAGGAGGAAGCACCAGGGGAGTCAGTGAAGCAATTAGAACCCTAATGAAGTTGACTCTCCAAATAGCAAGGATGCTGTGATTATACAGGTGAAGAAGGAATGTGAGGGGGTACGAGACATAAAGGGCTCTCATTCCTAGATCCAGGAAGGTGTCAGGTGATGTAGGCATGGGGAGTTACTATGTTTATCTTTTTTTCAAAAGAGTGTTCCTCTGGAGCTCACAGCCCTTGGCACCCCGCAGAGGCTCATCATGATGTTTTCATTATCTCTGAAGGGGCACAGAGAATTTTGTTGAAGCCATGAAATTCATCCTCAAGGTATCTAGGAATGCAGCTGAGGAGGAAAATCACACAGGAGAGAAGGAAAAGTGAGGGAGAAGGAAAACAAATAATGTCTGTTTCAATATTTGATTTTATTTAATTTAAACCTTTCTATTAAGCTAAAAAAATGAAGGGGATCTGGTTACAGAATTGGTGGATTATGTGGTAATTCTGTTTTAGGAGTTTTAAGAAATCTCAGTACTGTTTTTTTTTTTTTTTTTTTTTTTTATAGAGGTCACACCAATTTACTTTCCCACCAACAGTGTATCAGAGTTCCTTTTTCTTCACATCCTTGTTGCCAGTCTTTTTGATACAGGCCATTTTCACAGGTGTAGTTTTTGTATTTCTCTAATAAGCATTGGGTTTTTTCCTTCTTTTATTTTTTTCTCTCATCTGCCTGTTTGGCATCTGTATGTCCTCTTGGGAGAAGAGTCTATTCAGATGGTCTATCTTTTGAGGGGTTGTTCGTTTTTTGTTATCTTTTTGTGTGAGTTATTTATACTTTTATACAAATAAAATTATATAAAATGTTAGATTATAATAAAATTGTATAAAATATTATATAAAATATTTATAAAATATAAAATATTAAAATTTGTTCATACAAATTTTAGAATTATGCTGTTTTCTTCAAAAATGATATTGAACATCCTGAAATGCTTGAATATTTGGATTACCATGGGAAACTTCCTCAGAAGGTTTTATCAACACACAGACTTAACATTGTTTGGTGCTGAAGAAGAGGTAGAATAAATATCAGGTTCCTTACTCTAAGGGAATTATTAGATATTCATCACAGTACTTGAAAATCATATATGCTATTTGGCTGAAAGTTTTCACAGTTGCTAAGGATACCTTTAGAAAAGAACAATCAAGATGTAGGTGAAGAGTGGGGAAAAATTAATTAATAGTCTTCATTTGAGGGCCTCCCTGGTGGCACAGCAGTTGAGCGCTGGGTTGCGAAGCTGCCCGCAGCCTCTGCAGCGCCGGTTCGATCCCCGGCCACCGGGCGAGGGTCCCACATGATGCACAGACCTCTCCTGCCGCCCGCTGCTCCCCTCAGCAGTGTACTTCATCAGTCTGCCTGTTCTGCTCTCCACTATGGCTCTGGTGAATTCTCTCACCCTCCCATGCTTCTGACTGTACCCAGTGCTTGTATAAATAAATAAATAAACAAACAAACAAATAAATAAATAAATCTTAAAAAAAAAGTCTTCATTTGAAAGCATATAAATAAGGATGAGGAGGGGTAAGCAGTAGATATTCCTGCTCAGAGAAACAGCATAAACAGAGGTTTATACTTCAAGATGAGGATTCTTGAGACATCTGAGAGAAGACCTCACTATCTGCAGTAAAAGGTTCTGTTGGGGAACAGAGAAAGAAAATAATATGATCCAAATACTATTCTAAGTCCATTTTATAGATGAATAAGCTAAGATACAGTTTAAATAACTTGCCCGGAATCAGGTACCTTATAAAAGTGGAGCTTGGCATTTATCTCATATTAGCTCCAAAGTTCATCTCCTACACAATGTGTAATGCTGAATCTGACATTGAATAAGTCAAGTTTCAAGTTCACAGTTCAACTTTAACAGATTTTCCAGAATAATGTGAATATAGTAGAAATTATTTGTGACCAAATGAATGACTACTCTTTCCGTGAAATAAGAATCATCGAAAGCAAATCCACTGAAAGGTGAAAAAGGTAAACTCAGCTTATCCTATGGCCCCGGGGTCAGCCATCCACCCTAACAGAGGGCGTGAACCTTGACCAAATATTCACCAAAAAAGTGATAATGTCTCTTAAGTTTTTACCAAGTTACAGTCATAGGATGGGAAGGCCCCATTAGGAACTTTTCTTCAAATAATCTCAACTTATATTTTTAGAAGGGAAATTTTAAATGAACAAGGATATAAACAAAATTCTATTATTACTGTCACATTGTTTTAGTTCCAAAAGCTATGGCATTAACACTCATAAAAGCATCTAATACAGCCCTCAAATTAGATCAGGGGATTTGTCATGCAGGGAAATCACGTGCAAAGAAGAGGTGGCAAATTGACTCAAGCTGCCTGGGAGAACCTTTAAGTATAATTTTTTCTAGGCTTCTATTGGGGTATGTAACCTGCTTTGGGAAAATGTCACTCATACTTATTACTTCAGTCTTTCTTGCCAAAGAGGCTCCAGTTAAAGCCCCAGCAGGGATTGCACCACGAGCCCCATTTTTCAAGGGCTTTCTAACTCAGTCATAAAAATTGGATCTGGGCGCAAGCTTGTCCCAATTGTGGTGCACTTTCTAGCTTGTTTGTTATAACCAGATGTATTTAAATTTTGCTCAGCTGCTTTTGAAGGTGGAGGGAAAATGACATTTTCTGCTTTTCAGATGAATTTTGGCAATGCTGGGAATCTAAAGGGAGTCTGATTTTAAAATTAAACATGAACTTTTAGATTCTATTAGGCCCATACTTTTGATCTGGGGCCACTGCCTATGGGCATTTCTATTAGCAAGCAAACATAAAATAAAACCCAGTGGAAATCATCCAGTTAAAAAGGAGCTGATAATTCAGTTCCATCCCAGGCCTTATGCTAACAGTCAGTCAATTGTGGAATGCCTTGACCTCTGTGGGAGATACATTCTGACACTGTGGAACATCAGAGTGGGAGTTTGGACCGAGATACAATTTTGGTTAGAAATTGAGAGGCAGGCATAATGAGAAGAGGGACTTTCAATCACAAAAGAAATATATAGGAGAAAAACATTAGGTTCAACTAACACATATGATTGAGAGCCTACTATGTGCTCAAAAGCTGACTAGTTGCTTCAGAAAATGATCATATAATATTATGTAAGATATAAACAATGCAAACAATGAATGCAAACACGAAAGAAATGTCTGGGGAGGAGAGTGTATCAATGTTTGCTGCAGACAATGGTCCAGGGATAGAAGGGCTCACCTTTACTGTGGAAAAGATGCCACGAGGGCTTGGGGTAGACGTCATTCTTTCTTTGTGCAGCAAGAGAAACTTTAATTAGAAGACTTGGCAAAGAGAAGTGAGGCACAGAGTGAGGATGAACAGGTCATTTTAGAGGATCATAGTGGCAAGACCAGGTGGGATAGATTATAGAGGGTTTTATGTGGACCAGAATAAGGCTTATCATTTATTTGTTGTTTTTTAAAAGGAATGCAAATTTAAGGAGAAATTTTTGAATTGATGGACACTCAAAATGTAATTTTGAAGAATGTGATTTAAGCCTAGAGAAGATGGTGGGGAGTATTTAATTGCTTTTGTAGTTAACCAAAAATAAAGGATGGTGGTGGGGGGAGTTTTGAACTCAATATCTTATTTTGTATGAAGGATGAAGGATAAAATTAGATAAGAGGTGAGATATGAAAACACTGAGGTTGTTCTGACCTGAAGCTCAGGTGGCGGGGCTTTCTACATAGCAGCTTCAGCAAAAACATCTATTAGGGGCAGGAACACTTTCTTATTCTTGCTTGTGTTTTGATGAAGTAGAAGACTCTGAGAGTACCTCCTAAAGATATATACAATCTACAATGTGATAGCATCACTGCTTAACTTCTATACTTTGCAATCCAAATATTTTGCCTAGGTTAATAAAAACACAAAGAGTAAAAATTAACATCAACATTAACAACTCACTTTTTTTTAAAAAAAAAGATTTATTTATGCATACAAGAGCTGGGGTACAGGCCAGTGATGCAGTGGGGGGCTAGGAGGACCCACCAGAAACAGAGTGGGGAACAGAACAGGCAGACTGACTGAAATACACTGCTGAGGGAAGCAGCGGGCAAGACAGGCGAGGTCTGCCTCACCATGTGGGTTGCTCCCCGGCCAGCCGGGGATTGAACTCCTGCTGCAGAGGCTGCAGATTTGCTTCATAGTGAGGTGCTCAACCCCTTGCACCACCAGGAGGCCCTAACAACTCACTTTCTTAAATTCTCTTGCTAATAAAGAGACCAGTGAGAATTTTTTTTTTTACTTTACTGAAGTACAATTGAAAATTAAATTGTATATTTTTAAAGTGTGTAGTGTGATCATTTTATGCATATGTAGATATATTGTGAAACGATTGTCACAATCAAGTTAACCAACAAATTGGGGAAATTTAAATGGAAACCATTGGGTAAGAAGTTTATGAAATCTCTTTAAAAATTGACTTCTTTGAGGGCCTCCCTGGTGGCTCAAGGGGTTAGGATGCAACCTATGAAGCTATCTGTAGCCACTGCAGCATGAGTTCGATTCCTGGCCAGGGAGCTACACAGATGGCACAGCAGACCTCTCCTAAACCACCCACTGCTCCCTTCAGCAGTGTATTTCAGTCAATCTGCCTGTTCTGTTCCCCATTCTGTCTCCGGTGAATCCTCTCACCCCCCCCATATCTCAGGCTTGTACCCCCAGTTCTTGTATGCATAAATAAATAAATCTTAAAAAAAAATGACTTCTTTGAAAACAGATAATTTTCTCTTCATATTTACTTCCTGCTTGCTGTCTGGAACGCAAATAGGATGAATAGAGATTGAGTAGCAATAATGTGATGATAAAAATAAATGAAAATGGAAGACTTGCACAAGAGTGAAAATGCAGACAGGAGTCTCCATAACTTAAAACCCACCATACCAGTCCTGCACGATGACCTCTAGGCTTTATGTAATAGTTTTCCTCAAGAAAAATTCCTACCACTCTTGTGAGTTCAAACTAGTCTCTAAATGGAGTCGTAATGCAGAAGTTAGCAACAGTCATTAAACATTGAAATTTTGAAAATATATGACTTCTCTTGATTATATTTTCTGCAATTAAATAAATTAAACATATTACAGTAAAAATGATTTTGCTCCTAGATCCAGTAAAAATTGTCTGTAGACAAGTGGTCTAGATATGGTTTTTTGAATGTATCTAGGAAGGGGGTAAATAAATTAATACATTATTTACTCTCTCCCAATGTATTTAAATTCATTCTTCTAAAGAATCTCAATGGTGAGGTCCACAGACGGCAAAATGACTATACACACACACACACACACACACACATATACATATATATATATATATATATACACACACACACACATATACTGGTGTTCAGTCTCACATACTAGTAAACAGCAGAGTAGAGAATAATTACCTTAACCTTTCAGTAAGCAGAATAACAGTGTTAAAATATTGGTCTGGTGTTAGGAAAACAGTCTCTTTTCTATTGTTAGCAGTCTAATTTGATATCATCACTTAGCTGGGCAATTTTGCAAGATGTACTAATATTGAAAACATATATACTCATTGACCTATTCAGAAGACTGTATTATACAAACGTATTTATACCTATACCCAAAGATACACATGCAATAAATGTTTGGTATAAAAGGTTAAAAAAAAAAAGACAATGAAGTACCCTATATTGCGACAGAGGACTCAATATTATTATCTGCTTTTCATAATATATTTTATTTACATAATGAAATACTAAACAGACTAAAAATTGTGCTAAAATGGAAAGACCCACAAAACACATGAAAAAACATGATGAATAGCCATTGTGTATATGTGTCTATATTTTTATATTCTTTAGTACATAAGACAATCATATTGGTTAATGTTTATCTTCTCATGGTCACAAACTGAAATCATACCCTTGAGCCAGTTATTTAGTAAATTTTGTCAACTAGAAGAGGGTATCCAAATGTTCAATATAATTTACCCCCACTAGTGGAGAAGGAAATTAAAGTTATCTTTTACACTGACACCATTCTATCACTTTCCTGTGGGGCCCATTGCAAAGTAATATTTAATACCTGAGCTGGGAATCCAGTCCACAAGTAGGTCCTCATAATATGAGAAAGCTAGCTCTAGTTACTCTGATGAATATTTTATCTGGTTCATGGGAAAATTAAATTCTCCTTGCCCTTGGGCTGATCATATCAGGCCCATGAGATGTTTTGTATCTTCTTCAGCCAAAACACTAGCAAGGTTATTGGTCATTAAATTATCTACCCTGTAGTCCAACATTGTTATTTGATTTAAAGATATCCTACAGTAGTGAATCCCACAGACCTATTATCACTATATTTAAGGTTATTGCCTTTAATTTGTTTCAAATTTGCCAGCCCTCTGCATTGCCACTAGTATCTTATTTTCCTACTGTGCCAACAATAGAATTTTCTTTCCTTCTATGCTGTCAGTTTGCTTATATTACTTTGGTAGAGTACTAATGACTCCATATTTCATTTTCTTAAGTGTTCTTTCATCCTGTCTCCAATATCCTTATTTTCATTCAGGATATGTATCTTTTGGAAGATAACTTTAAACTTCTGTTGTGGACCTACTCCAGGTTAAATAGTTCATGACAATGACAAATATCTACCCTGATGGGTGACCTTGAAAATGACTGGCATTTTAATTTTGCTTGGATATTATCTAAAATGCCAAAAGGTATAAATATGATCTTGAAAATTCAGACCAGTACAGCAAAATGTTCAGTGTTTTTCTGTAGACAAGCATCAAGAGATAAAGTAGCATGGTAGCAGAGCAAAAAGAGAGAAGCAAACAGGCTTTGGAGTGACAAAGAACTGCTTGAAATCCAGTATTTGTACCACCCAATTGTATCACCCAGGAAAAGTTACAAAAGTCCACGAGGTTTAGTTTACTCTATCAAAAAGTTATAATGGTACATACTCACCAACTTGTTCAACCTAGCACATAACAGGTATTCAAAATATTTAGACTTGATTATTTAACTAGACAGTCAATATTTCCATATACAAATAAATTGTTGTTCTGGGGGTAGATAATGGTGGGAAATAATTGAGAAAATAAGACATTATGAACTCTACTATAAATAACAATTTTGGATATAGTCTTTTATTACCTTATTGGTAAAATATAAATACCATTTCATCAAATACTTGTTCTAATATCAAGTTAAGATTTTTCTGAGATAATTTTGGTAAATAAAAAAGAGTAAAGGAAAAAATACTCAAACTTCTGAATGAAAAATACTCAAACTTCTTTTGTACATAAGATGTACAAAAATGTACACTGTAGAAGTCAAAGCTAAAGTTTTGTTTGGCTCAACCATTGATCAACCAGGAAAATTTCTGTTTTTTTCATCTATTAATTGAATGTTGAATAGGAAGTTTCCTGTGGTTATTTATAGTCTCATTATTCTATAATGATATGTGGGCTTTCTTTCTCCAAACGTTGTCTCATTTTTTCACTTTCACCTATTTTATTTCTTAATTCTTCCCTATTATATGTCAATGAATATAACCAGCTTTGTCATCTATATACACTTGGGCAATCTCTATTTTTCCACTCCCTTAGCTAAACATGAAATTGATTCTTGGGTCCTGATTTGCAAATTTGTGGCATGTTGGTTTCCTGATAAATATTTAATAGCTACATTTTAGAGACAGAGTCTGAGCGAAAGCAAGAATTCTGATTGTAGCATAGCCAGTTTCTGTGGTGTAAATACTCCCATTGTGGTTTATTTCAAACAATCAAAATGACATTTCTGAAGGTAGAGGTGGAAGAGATGGGCATTAACACACCATTATATAGTATTCTCAGAGAAAACTATAGTAAACATAAAAGCATCAATAATATAAAATATAAAAAAATTAAAAAGTCATATATTTGATGACACTTGCATTTAGTATAAAATTCAATTGTAAATTAATGTAATTTGATTCTTAATAAAAACATTGCTCAAAATCAGCTTGCAAAGTTCCTAAAATTTCAATATTTGGTTCATTTGAGCTGGTATGAACTGACTCTAGCACATCACTCACATTTAGTTCTGAAGCTTAATACAAAAACATTGGAAGATGTAAAATGTCACACTTTCAAGTCACTGGAACTTTGAAGCATTGACTGAACTTCTGGAATTTGTGCCTCTAATCAGGGAAGAAAAAAGAGAATTTGGAAGTTATTAAGTTTGTGTCAACACTGCAATGACGTCTATGTCTGACACCATTGAGTATTTGAATATATAATTCCATAAATGTATATGTCTAGATTTATATATACATATATATTTCTCAGTAGATGCTTTTATAAAATTATTAAAGTTTTCTATTGTCCATACAGTTCAATGGGAAATTAAAAAGCAAAGAATAATAGAATGGGACCTATCAGTAAGGTCGGAAAATTTAAATGCATATCCAAAAATAACTGTTGAAAGGAATTGTTTGTTTTCAAGTCCTTACAAACAGCAGGAAAATTATTTTAATTAGGACAATGGCCAAGATGACCAGGTTCTGTGTGGCAAATTATTTGTTATTGGTATCTAATTCTGAGGGTATTACATTACCTGTTATATAAATTTGTATAGGTACAGATAGGCATTTTGAAGAAAATAAAGCACAAAACATTCATAGTCTGTGTCAGATTAAATAACAAGAATAAAGTGATCGTAATCTGCATATGGTAGGTTTATAAAAAGCAATGTTGATTTAAAACAAATAAAAGGAATACACAAATATTATTATGAAAGGTGATTTTGATAAAACATGAAAGCAACTATAGTTGGTTTAATAAAATTCTTGATATATTTTTCAAAGTTGCTTCATAAAGTTGAGGCATACTCCAGTAGTTATGCTAATTCCAAAGAAAAAAGAAACCAGATGTGTGCACAAATAAGCAGCGAGTTAGGTATGACAACTGGGATGGGTCGCTGATCTGCAAAAATCTGCAGAATTGGTTAATAGCCACTTGGATCGTGGGATAAAAAAATATCATAACAATGAAGGCCCTATGACAACCTTTAATACTGTCCTTCCCAAAGGCAAGATGGTAAATCAAAAATAATATTACATCATTGTGGGAGACATCTTCAACTTTAAAGATCTAAGTATGCAGGGTAGTAGTCTGCTTATATTTGCAGAGAACTTGCAGAGGCCAGTGAGACCCTAGAGTAAGATAACCCACTATCCCAAACTCAGTGAAGTAGCTTTCTCAAATGTATCTCCTGTGCTTATCTTTGTTCAGGTATATATGAATGTTGTCATTTAACTAGTACATGCATTATTTTCCACTTGTACCAGAAAGGAAGATAGCAGTTTATATCTTTCTTGAAATTATAATAAAATCCTATTTATAAAAACAGGTGTCAGGCTGGATCTTACCCACCAGTTACAGTTTTTCAGTTGTTGATCTAGTGCCCAGGATTGGTTGGAGGTAAATCTTGAAGGTTTATGAACTTCATGCATTGTTTATCAAGGAAAAAGACCTTATCTTAAAACAAGGGGGTTGGGAGTGTGATTGTGTGGTGAGGGCAGTGAGGAACTGACAATTAATGAGACAGGGTAGACAAGTTTCTATGCTCTGAAGACTCAGATAACTGTGAATTTATGATTTATAACCGTATCAGCACAAATGCACATATGTCAACTTTCCATGTCTCCTTCCCATTTTGGGTCCTGAAGTTGGCATATCAGACTTTCAGGACTACACAATTATTCTTCTTTGTAGTTTGTTTGCAATTCTGCTTAACATCTGGGACTGGTTCTCAGCTTTATTGGCCCTCAGTCTGCAGGAGAAGAGTCATTATATACCAGAAGGACCTTTGACATTCACTGTTAGTCTTTAATGGATTAATTACCTTCCACCTTTTGTTGATTTTCACCAAATCATCCAATGACCTCTATAACACCTCTCAAATTCTTTCATGCTTAGAAATGTTATGCCCCCCCCTCCAATTATCAGAGATATGATGCATTTCCTTAGGCTGTATGTATCCCTCCAATAATATGTCATTTAATCTTAGCACCAAAGTCATATTGAACAATTTCACTGGTATTACAGATTATCAGTACTCTATCTCCTATCAGTGATTGGGTTCTCATCTCATTGTAAATGAGCTAGTGGATAACTCTACTCTAAAATTCCATTTTATATACTACATTTGACTGCTCTTACAGCAATGATTCCAGGGTATGATTCTGTAGGAAACAGATTTTGAAATGGCAATTTGCATACTGAAGGTCTTTTGGGAGCACTTTTGAATCCATACCTGTTGGACAGTGAAAAAGCAGGATTAAGAAGGAGAATAAATTGGAACATTATGAATTCATATTATATGTTTCAGTCTATGGAGGAAGTCTGAAATTGAAATGGCCCTTCAGAATTGTCCTGAATTAGACCAAGAAGGCCAGACTTAAACTGCCCAACTCATCACTCATCAGATGTAAGGTGTTCCTGGGGAGAGGATGAAACTTTCTGTAGCAGAGTTTCTGTGGTCAAAAACAATTTCTGGAAGAAAGAAAAAGAAAAATACTGGATGGTCTCACTCATAGCAGGAATCTAGAAAACTTAAATAAGGGACCAGGAAAAAGAATAACTATAAGAAAGAAAATATCAAAATCAACAAACAACTATGAACCAGAGACACTCTTCGGGGGTGGGGGGTGGGGAAAGGAGGGATTGGGGTCAAAATAAGGGGTTGTAATTGTATGGGGAATATAAAAATAAAATTTAAATTAAAAAAAAAAAACAATTTCTGGAAAGGAGGTTTCAGCTAGATATAACATCCATCAACTCTCCCAGTAGCTGGAACAAGTACTGAATATGAGGGTGGATGATGAAAATTATGTGGCGCAAAGCAGTGTCTACTATAGAGATGTAATTCTGGAAGACGTAGTGGGCAGAATGAGGAGCAACCCAGAACCCCCAAACATTCACACTCTAACTGAGTTCTGCCATCTGCTGCATAAAGACAAATCATATTCTTAGTGTACACTACCTTTGATAAAAAGAACTTTGAGGGCCTCCCTGGTGGCGCAAGGGGTTAAGACACAATCTACGAAGCTGTCTGCAGCCACTGCAGCACGAGTTTGATCCCCGGCCAAGGAGCAACCCACATGGCACAGCAGACCTCTCCTGACTCACCCGCTGCTCCCCTCAGCAGTACATTTCAGTCAATCTGCCTATTCTTTTCCCTACTCTGTCTCACCCCCCACACCTCTGCCCTGTACCCCGATTCTTGTATGCATAAATAAATAAATCTTTTTTTAAAAAAAGAACTTTGATACAAGTAGTGTGCAATAGAGAGAAGAGAAATAAATAGTCAAAATAGGTTCCCCATAAAACACCCAAAGCCACCCATCCTGTCTTGGGTTAATGCCCAGCCAAACAGAGTTGCCCCAAAGCAAGGCCCTGAGGCCTGAAAACTTGCCATTAGTCTAAGACACCTTCTGGAGTGGAGCTGTAGGAAAGGGGCAGAAGGGACCAGATAAGTCTGGATGAAAGGAGCAAAATTAAAGTAGAAGTCAAGATAATGGCTGGCATTGTCAGCCTCGCCAGAGGTTTCTCACCCTCATCTCTTCCAAGTGTCTCCTTCCATGTTCCCCAAGTCCTTGGTCCAAGCCCAAAGTTGAGAAGCTGGATATGCTCTTCCACATGCCCCTCTGCTTCATATGTCTTCCCCAACTCTTTTTCTGAGACTCCTTGTTGCTCGGTGTAGTGCCAGCGAGGCACGGAGCAGGTTTCTATTATCCAGGCAGATGGGTAAGGGAGGAGTCCTGGAGCCCTTGGTGGCTTTTTCAGGCTTTTAATGATTTTTTTTTATTTTTTACACCATTTGTAGTAAGGAAACCAGGTGCAGGGCAAGCAGGCAGGCCAGGGGGCCAGGAGACTGGCAGGTCTCCTACTCCCCAGAGAATGTTCACTCTTTCTGGACTCTCTGGTGTTCTCTCATGGTCTCTTTTTTTTTTTTTTCTTTTTTTTTTAATTTTATTTTTATATTCCCCTTACAATTGCAACCCCCTGATTTTGACCCCAATCCCTCCTTTCCCCGCCACCCCCCAAGTGTGTCTCTTGTTCATAATTGTTTGTTGATTTTGATTTTTTTCTTCCTTATAGTTATTCTTTTTCCTGGTCCCTTATTTAGGTTTTCTAGATTCCTGTTATGAGTGAGACAATCCGGTATTTTTCTTTTTCTTTCTGGCTTATTTTGCTGAGCATGATCCCTTCCAGGTCCATCCATGTTGCTGCACATTGCATGTGTTTATCTTTTTGGAATGCTGAGTAATATTCCATTGTGTATATGCACCACATCTTCTTGATCCAGTCATCTGTTTTGGGCATTTGGGTTGTTTCCAAAGCTTAGCTATTGTAAACAGTGCTGCTATAAACATAGGGGTGCAGGAGCCCTTTGGAATTAATGTTTCTGTGTCCTTTGGGTAAATACCTAGGAGTGGACTTGCTGGATCATATGGAAGCTCTATGTTTAGTAGGTTGAGGAATCTCCACACAGCTTTCCATAGTCGTTGGACCAGTTTGCTCTCCCACCAGCAGTACAGGAGAGTTTCTTTCTCTCCACATCCTCACCTAGTTAGCTGCTCTTATGCCTTTATTTTTTCATATATATGTTTAAAGTTCATCAAAACTCACATACAAAGGAAGTCTCACTGAAATTTTGCGAAATAGACATCTTTAGAAAATCAAATTATGCCATCTCAGAGCCTGACAGATCTCCCCATGTATCCAGACATTGTCTATGTTTTTTTTTTTTTAATAAATTTTATTGTTATATTCCCCATACAATTGCAGCCCCCCATTCTGACCCCAATCCCTCCCCTCCCGCCCCCGCCCCCCTAAAAGTGTCTCTGGTTCATAGTTTTTTGTTGATTTTGATTTTCACTTTCTTATAGTTATTCATTTTCCTGGTCCCTTATTTAAGTTTTCTAGATTCCTGCTATGAGTGAGACCATCCGGTATTTTTCTTTTTCTTTTTGGCTTATTTCGCTGAGCATGATCCCTTACAGCGCCATCCATGTTGCAGCAAATTGCATGTGTTTATCTTTTTTGAATGCTGAGTAATATTCCATGGTATATATGCACCACATCTTCTTGATCCAGTCATCTATTTTTGGGCATTTGGGTTGTTTCCAAAGCTTAGCTATTGTATAAAAGTGCTGCTATAAACATAGGGGTGCAGGTGTTCTTTGGAATTGATGTTTCTGTGTCCTTTGGGTAAATACCTAGGAGTGGAATTGCTGGATCATATGGAAGCTCTATGTTTAGTAGGTCCAGAGATCTCCACACAGCTTTCCACAGTGGTTGGACCAGTTTGCACTCCCACCAACAGTGCAGAAGAGTTCCTTTTTCTCCACACCCTCGCCAACATTTGTTGTTGCTAGTTTTTTTAATATGTGCCATTCTCACTGGTGTAAGATGGTATCTCATGGTAGTTTTGATTTGCATTTCCCTGATGACAAGTGATGTTGAACATTTTTTCATATGCCTGTTGGCCATTTGCATTTCCTCTTCAGAGAAGTTTCTTTTTAGCTCTTCTGCCCATTTTTTGACTGGATTGTTTTCTTTGTTGTTGTTGAGTCTCATCAGCTCTTTGCAGATTTTTGTGATCAGTCCTTTATCATTAGTGTTGGGTGCAAAAATGTTCTCCCAGTTGGTGGGGTTTCTCTTTGTTTTTGTTATTGTCTCTTTTGCTGTGCAAAAGCTCTTTAATTTGATGTAGTCCCAGCTGTTTATCTTTGCCTTCACTATCACTGCTTTGGGTGATGTGTCTGTAAAGATGTCTTTGATGTGCAAATCACGTAGTGTTTCGCCTATATTTCCTTCTATATATTTTATGGTTTCAGGTCTTATGTCTAGTTCTTTAATCCATTTTGAGTTGATTTTTGTGTATGGTGTGAGGTGGTGGTCAAGCTTCATTCTTTTGCATGTAGCGACCCAGTTTTCCCAGCACCATTTATTGAACAAACTTTCTTTGCTCCAATGCATATTCTTTGCTCCTTTGTCAAAGATTAGTTGACCATAAATCTGTGGGTTTATTTCTGGATTTTCTATTCAATTCCATTGGTCTGTATGTCTGTTCTTGTTCCAATACCATGCAGTTTTGATGATTATGGCTTTGTAGTATAGTTTGAAGTCTGGGAGTCTGATGCCTCCATTCCCTTCTTTTTTTTTCAGGAGAGCTTTGGCTATTCGGGGTTTTTTGTGATTCCATATGAATTTCATCAATAATTGTTCTATTTCTTTGAAGAATGACATTGAAATTTTGATTGGAATAGCATTGAACCTGTATATTGCTTTTGGAAGGATGGCCATTTTAATAATGTTTATTCTTCCAATCCATGAGCAGGGGATGTCTCTCCATTTCTTTGTGTCTTCTTCTATTTCTTTTAACAGTGTTTTATAGTTTTCTTTGTATAGGTCCTTTACCTCTTTTGTTAGATTTATTCCCAAATATTTGATTTTTTTTGTTTCAATAACAAAAGGGATGGTCTTTTTGATTTCTTCTTCTTCAGATTTATTGTTTGTGTATAGGAAGGCTACTGACTTTTGCGTGTTGATTTTGTATCCTGCCACTTTACTGAACTGATTGATGAGTTGAATTAGCTTTTCTGTGGAGTTTTTGGGGTTCTCTATGTATAATATCATATCGTCTGCAAATAGTGATAGTTTGACTTCTTCTTTTCCTATTTGGATTCCTTGGATGTCTTTCTCTTGTCTTATTGCCCTGGCTAGGACTTCCAGTATTATATTGAAAAGCAATGGTGAGAGTGGACATCCTTGTCTTGTTCCAGATCTTAATGGAATTGCTTTTAGCTTTTCACCATTGAGAATGATACTGGCTGTTGGCTTGTCATAGATGGCCTTTATGATGTTGAGGTATGTTCCTTGTATCCCAAGAATTTCAAGGGCTTTTATCATGAATGGGTGTTGCACTTTGTCGAAAGCTTTCTCAGCATCTATTGATATTATCATATGGTTTTTATATTTCTTTTTGTTGATGTGTTGGATAACGTTGATTGATTTTCGGATGTTAAACCATCCTTGTGCCCCTGGAATGAATCCAACTTGGTCGTGGTGAATTATCTTATGGATACATTGTTGGATTCTGATAGCTAAATTTTTATTGAGGATTTTTGCATCAGTGTTCATTAGGGAGATTGGCCTGTAGTTTTCCTTTTTTGTGTTGTCCTTGTTCAGTTTTGGTATTAGTGTAATGTTGGCTTCATAAAACGTGTTTGGTATTGTCCCTTCCTTCTCAATTTTTTGGAAGAGTTTGTGAAGGATAGGCACTAATTCGTCTCTGAATGTTTGGTAGAATTCATTTGTAAATCCATCAGGTCCTGGGCTTTTGTTTTTGGGGAGGTTTTTGATTACCATTTCAATTTCGCTAATTGTAATTGGTCTGTTTAGGTGTTCTATTTCTTCTTTATCTAGCTTTGGGTGATTGTAGAGTTGTAGGAATTTGTCCATCTCCTCTAGATTGTTAAACTTGTTTCCATATAACTGTTCATAGTAGTTACTGATTATTCTTTTGATTTCTGCTGTGTCCGTTGTGATTTCTCCTCTTTCATTGATGATCCTGTTTATTTGTGCTTTCTCCCTTTTTTCCTTTGTGAGCCTGGCTAGGGGTTTGTCTATTTTATTGATTTTTTCAAAGAACCAGCTCTTGGTTTCATTGATCTTTTGGATTGTTTTTTTAGTTTCAATTTCATTTATTTCTGCTTTGGTTTTTATTATTTCTTTTCTTCTACTGGTTTTGGGGTTTTTTTGTTGTTCTTTTTCTAGATCTTTGAGCTTCGAGATTAGGTTGTTTCTTTGCGTTCTTTCTTGTTTCTTGATGTGAGCTTCTATTGCTATATATTTTCCTATTATTATTACTGCTTTTGCTGCATCCCATACATTTAGGATATTGGTGTCCTCCTTGTCGTTCAATTCAAAAAATTTTTTAATTTCTTCTTTGATCTCCTCATTAGTCCAATGGTCTTCCAGTAGTGTGGTTTTTAATCTCCATGAGGTAGGAAAGTTCCTTGCCTTCTTTTTATGGTTTATTTCTAGTTTGATGCCTTCATGGTCAGAAAAGATGGTTGATATGATTTCAATCTTGGTGTATCTGTTGATGTTTGTCTTGTGCCCCAGTATGTGATCGATCCTGGAGAATGATCCGTGTGCGCTTGAGAAAAATGTGTACTCCGTTTTTTTGGGGTTTAGTGTTCTATAGATGTCTGTTAAGCCCAATTGCTCTAGGTCTTTATTTAGAGCTTTGGTTTCTTTACTTATTTTTTGTCTTGTTGATCTATCCATTGTTGATAGTGGTGTGTTGAAGTCTCCCACTACGTATGTGTTTTCTCTGATGTCTGTTTTCAGAGAGGACAACAGTTGTCTGATATATTTTGGTGCTCCTTCGTTTGGTGAGTATATGTTAATGAGTGTTATTTCTTCTTGAAGTATTGTCCCCTTGATCATAATGTAGTGACCGTTGGGGTCTCTTTTTATCTTTTTGAGTTTGAAATCTGTTTTATCTGATATAAGTATAGCTGTTCCTGCTTTCTTTTTTGGTCCATTTGCTTGTAGGATTGTTTTCCATCCTTTAACTTTGAGCCTATTTTTATCTTTTGTAGCTAAATGTGTTTCCTGGAGACAGCAAAAGGTTGGGTTTTGTTTCTTAATCCAGGCTGCAACTCTGTGTCTTTTTATTGAAGAGTTTAGTCCATTTACATTTAGAGTTAATATTGATATGTTAACATCTGTATTTGCCATTGTGTTTGTCTTTCCTTTGATTTTATTTATTTATTCTTTTAATAACTTTTTTTTTTTTTGGCCTTCTTTCATTGTTATTCGTCGCTCTGAGGTTCTGGCTTTAGGACTCCTTGTAGTATTTTTTGGAGTGGGGGTTTAGTTGCAATGAAATTCCGGAGTTTCTGTTTGTCTGGGAAGGTCCATATTCTTTCTTCAAAGAGGAAGGAGAGCTTTGCGGGATAGAGTATTCTTGGTTGGCATCTGTTTTCTTGGAGTCTGTTGACTATGTCCCTCCACTCTCTCCTTGCCCGTAGTGTTTCTTCGGAGAAGTCTGATGTCAGCCTGATTGGTTTTCCTTTGAATGTTATCTGTTTCTTCCCTCTTGCCAGCTTCATTATTTTTTCCTTGTCCTGGATTCTTGGGAGCTTTACTATTATGTGTCTTGCTGTATTTTTCCTTTCGTCGTGGAAGTTTGGTGTTCTTCTTGCTTCTTGTATATCAATTTTCAGCTCCTTCTTCACATTTGGGAAGTTCTCTTCAATTATCTCTTTGAATATTTTCTCTGTTCCTACATCTCTCTCCTCTCCTTCTGGTATTCCTATAACTCTTATATTTCCTTTCCTCATGGAGTCAGATAGTTCCCGAAGTCTTTCTTCGTTCTTTTTCCTTCGTACTTCTCTTTCCTTTTCTGTTTTGGTTCTTTTTATTTCTGTGTCTTCAAGATTACTTATTCGTTCTTCCATTTCATCTATTCTGCTTTCATTGCTTTTCCCAGAATTCTTTAGTTCTTCCATTAATTCTTTGATCTCCTGCATTTCTTTTACTTCCCTCTTTAGGGACTCAATTTCTTTCTTCTGACCATTGTTTTCCCTCTCTAGGGACTCAATTGCATTCTTCTGATCGTTGATTATTTTTCCCTTATCATTGTTTTCCTTTATGACTTCTGTCAGTTTTTTAATCACGGCAATTTTAAATTCTCTTTCTGGAAGGCTCAGAAATTCTTCCAAGTTATTGTTGTTGCAATCTGGGGGCTGGCTTTCTTTTTGTGGTGTGCTTTTTCTCTGGAGAGTTGCTAGGTTGCGTGTGGTTCTTCTCCTCCCTACTGTCTGTTTTCTAATTTGCCGTATGCGTTGGGACACTGTGTTGTTGGGACTGGCCGGCATCTTGGGTGGGCTTCTCTGTTCCCCTCTGGTTCTTCCAGGAGTCATCTGTCAGTTTCAAGCAGTCTTTACTGGAGAAAGGTCCCTGTTCTAAAATGCCGATGTGGGGACACACTCCCCTGTGCGCCTGGTCTGCCCCGGCGGTGGGTTCCTGCTCCCCTCTGGGCTTGGACTGCAGGCCAGAGGGGGTCTGGCATGGGCGAACTTCCCCCCGCTCACCTCTGGCTCCTGAGGAAGCCTTCTGCAGGTAGTCTTTACTGAAGAAATGTCCCTGTTCTAAAATGGTGATGTGGGACACACTCCCTGCGCTTCTGGTCTCAGGCACACTCTTCTGCGCGCCTGGTCTGCCCCGGCTGTGGGTGCTCGCTCTCCCTGTGGGCTCAGACTACTTGTTCGGAAGGGGCCCGGTGTGGGCTAACTCCCCAGCTGGCCACTAGCTCCTTCAGTAGCCTGTGCTGGGGTCAAGTCGCTAGGTGGCGCCAGAGATCTCTCCTAGAGCCCTTGGGGAGCTGATTTTCCACCCCGTGGGACAGGGAGCAGAGCGGGGATGGTCGGGTACACCTCAACGGCTTTGGGGTGCTGTGTCTGCCTTGTGCCCCACCGTCGTGGGGAACCCACGCCCCTAATTTCGTGCCCGGGTCTCAGTTCCAAAGCCCTCAGTTCCAGGACGCGGGCTGTAGCCCAGATCAGTGGCGCGGGAATGGCGCCTTTTGAATCCCGCTCCCCTGCCTGGGCGCCTTGTTCCTGCTCACTCAGGGAGGGCCTCCGCCGTCTCCCCGCAAGCCTAGGTCGCAGGCGCAGGGGCCTGGGCAGCTGCAATCCGAGCGCTGCTTTCGCGCAAGCTTACCGGGCGGCCGGGGCTGTGTGCTGGTGCTGGTCTCCTCCTGGGGGGCGGGGCTCTCTTTTTCTCATGGTCTCTTTGCTGGTTTCTACTGCACCGTCCTCTGCCCCCACACGTCCTTCTGCTGTCAAGCTCTGCGCTCTGCTGACTGTTTCGCTGCCCTTATATGCTCAGCCTCCAGGCTCAGATGTGCCCACTCACGCATACCCACACCTACTCTTGGTGCTGCCATCAGGCAGGCATGTGAGGCCACAGGTGTTGATCATTGCTGATAATGGCGGGAGAGTAGAAAAACCTTGATCACTTCCATTTACCCTACATTCAGCTCTACCCTTCTTTTTTTTTTTAAATAATTATTTATTTATGCATACAAGAACTGGGCAACAGGCCAGAAATGTGGGGCGTGGGAGGATTCACTAGAGACAGAGTGGGGAACAGAACAGGCAGACTGCTGCACTGTGTGGGTATCTCCCTGGCTGCCCGGGGATCGAACTTGTGCTGCAGAGGCTGTAGATATCTTTATAGTGCTGTGCTTAACCCCTTGTGCCACCTGGGAGGCCCAGATCTACCCTTCTTTAGGAATGTGGAAACCTTTCCTATTTACGAAAATTACACTAAGAACACCGTCATTATTTAAAGGGATTCCGTGGTATTTGGAAACAGATTGCAGAGACCTGGGAGTATATTGAGCACCTATTAAATGTTAAATCCCACTGACACATGTTTGTAAGGATGGTGCTATTTGACAATGCGCAATCCATGATCTATAGAATGATGATGACATTGTTTTCTGATTTGAGTATTAATGTAACCATGTTTTACAAAACAAAATACTTCCTGCACAAAAAGAGAAAATGAAGGACTTCCCATCTCCAGTTCTAAGGCTAACAGGAAAATTGAGATTCCTTGGCCATAAGATTTTAATTTTCATGATTCAGAGTCAAACGTGAAAGTGAGGGAGGTCATTCATTTCTAAAATGTATAATGACAAATACATCTTGTATTGAAATTATTTTTGGTGTTATAATTTTTAGTCTCCCCCATGGTTTATCATCATGTGTATGTGAACATTAATGTACAGAAACCCTATTTAAATGAGATTGGGAGGCTTTAAGAGAGTTCATGAACCATCGGCAAACTCCAGGACCCCTGGATCTCTAGCAGGAAGTGATGCTGCTTCCCCACCTCAGGTGGGGTGCCTATTTGACCACTAATCACCCCCCCAAAGCCTATATAAGAGGGGTACTAGTTTGGGTTCAAAGAGGGGTTGATGTGTGTATCACCATGAGACTGCAACTTAAAAATTGTCTTTTTGTTGTTGTTTCCAAATAAACCCATTTTGTTGGTGGAGTAACTGATTGCTTTTGTTTGAGATCAACACATCTTATGTTAATGAAAAACTGCAACACTTTAAAGATTGATTGATAAATTGATTGATTGATTTTTATACAAGAGCTGGGGTACAGGCCAGAGGCATGGGAGGGTGAGAGGATTCACCAGAGACAGAGCAGGGAGCAGAACAGGCAGACGACAGAAATACACTGCTGAGGGGAGCGGAGCGGCAGGGTGACAGGAGAGGTCTGCTGCACCATGTGGGAATCTCTCTGGCCAGCTGGGATCAAACCCGCACTGCAGAGGCTACAGACATTTTCACAGTGCTGCGCTCAACCCACTGTGCCACTGGGGAGGCCCACCGCAACACTTTAAGCCTGATATTTGATTGATATTTTTTGTACTTTGTAAGTGTGAAATCTACAGAAAAGGGAGGTTCCAGATTCCCTGCGCCACCCATGGAAGGGTGGAGCTGAGCAGGGAGAAAATAAAGAGGGTTGGTAGGAGGAAGATGGTAAGGAAGACTAGAAGACTTGGAGGAGGTACATGGAGCAGAGACACATGTGAAGAAGAAGCCATGCTTGCTTCAGGGGTCTTGGACTAATACCTGGGACTTGGGACACACAGAAAGAAACTCTTGAAAGAGACATGAGGGAGAGACTCATGGGGATGCATAATTTTGGGTGTTTTGCTGGGAAACTACTTTCTCCTGTCTCTACACACACTAATCCCATTAAAGTTCTTTCAGAGTAAGAGTATGCTTTGTCTTTATGTGGCGGATGCCCGAACTTCTCTGGAGCGTGTAAGTTTGTGGGTCCCAGGGTACCCCTCATTCTGCACGCTAACTGTATGAAATGTTAGGGAAAAAGTTACCATCAAAATGGTAGAATGAATCACATATTAAACTTAGAATGGTCTTGAATCGCCTTTAAAATAAAAATCTGTCTTCTACTTTAAAACATGAAATGGACAAATACAAATAGTTTTTCAATTTCCTCATAAAACTGTAGTGAAGATTGAATGTGATAATAGAAATAAAGCATTTAGAGCATCTGGCACACAGTAAGTGTTCAGTAAATATTAGTAATAGTTTAATAATTATTAGTTATATTCAAGGATTCACTTCATTTTGGTCAATAGCTTTTCATCAAATATTAATGACCTTCAGCATACAGGGTGGCTTTAGAAAAGTGTAATTAGACTGCTGAAGGCTGGCTAACATGGAAATGACAGGCAAATATATTCATACCACTCAGATGTGAAAGTCAAGCCCTCTCATGGGGACTTTCATAGGACACCTACCCTGAGGGCACAGAGTCAGCTTAAATGTCCTTCACTCCCAGTGGGAGTTTCCTCTCTAGGACACAGTGGCCTGTCATCTCTTTCAGAGGAGCCACAGCAGGAAGTCTGATTTGGGCTTAATGAACAGCCTTTGGGGAATTTCACATAAGTGGCCATTAATGCTTTGCATATTTGCAAGGTGAATCCACCCCATTCTTGCATTGGTCTTTACAGTAGCCTGTGAGCTCATCCATCCCTCTATAGTATAAAGGTGAGGGGGGAGGGTGTAGGGACACTAGGCAGTATGCAGAGGGTCAAATAGATGTTCAGAACTCAGATTGGTTTATCGGACTATGGTGATGACAGTCTTTGATTGGGACAGGGGGCTGAAAGAGATGATAGGTATGAGTGTGTGGCTGCTTCCCTGATTCAGTAAAAGAATTCTAGAGTACAGTACCCTGACTGAGGTTTATTTCCTGAATTATGTTGATTTTGTTTGATAGCATCTTTTTTTTTTTTAAGAGGCACGTATTATTTATTTATTTGTTTGTTTGTTTGTTGTTTGATTATTTGTTTGTTTATACATGCACTGGGTACAGTCAGAAGCGCGGGAGGGTGAGAGAATTCACCAGAGCCAGAGCGGGGAGCAGAGCAGGCAGAAGGACCGAGGTACACTGCTGAGGGGAGCAGTGGGCGGCAGGAGAGGTCTGCGCGCCATGTGGGACCCTCCTCCGGTGGCCAGGGAGCAGCCGGGGATCGAACCGGTGCCGCAGAGGCCGCTGGCAGCTTCACAACCCAGCGCTCAACTGCTGTGCCACAGGGGAGGCCCCAATAGCATCTCTCTTAATCACAATTCTCCCATACCTTTTATGACTTACAATTTTCATGAACACCATTTAATTTAGACTTTCACATTTGTTGGCATAAAGGTTTCTAGTCCAGGGTCATGGTTTTTAAAATATCTGCTTGTTTGAATAGTTATTTTTCTTTTCTCATGTCTTGCTTCTTTTTTTTTTATTCCTTGATTACCTAGTGGTTTGTCTATTTTGCCAATTTTTTCTTAAAAACTGGATTTTGATTCATTAATTAGATATATTTCAGTTTTTTTCTTTTATTTTTAGTTTTCCCTTCCTTGTGATTGTGTGATTGTGTGTGTTGTTGATATTTTCCTAGTTTTTATGAGCTGGGAATTTATGCCATTTATTATCAATTTTATTTTGTTTTTTACTGACACAGGGTTTAGTGCTATGAATTTTCCTCCAGTCACTGCTCTAAATGCATCCTATATGTTATGCTCTTAAATGTTTTCATAGGCATTCTTTTTCTTGAAATTTGAAATTTCAGCTTGTAATTCCTCTTTCACTAAAAAGTTGGTTAATTGAAGAATTTTTAATTTTCCATGTGGGGAGACTTGTTTTAAGTTACATTGTTGTTGATAATGTCTAGTTTTATTTTATTTTTACCACAGTGTTGTTTGTATTGATATTTCTACCTTATGGTATTTATTGATGTTTTCTTAATAGCTCGGTTTATGATCAGTTTTTGTGAATGTGTCATGAACACATTTGAGAAGAAGCTGTATTTCCTATTTCAAGGGTACAAAGTTCAAGATATATATATATATATATATATATATATATATATCCTTAAGATCTAGCTTATCAATTACATTTTTGATATTCTGTATCTTCATTTTTATCTACTTGAACTTTCTTGTTCTGGAGTGATTATGAAAGCATCCTGTATTTTCCATTTATGTCTCTGCATCTCTTGTACTTTTTGCCTTAGAAAAGTGATCATTATGCTACATATATATTCATAAATATATCTTCATTATTGACTGTGGCTTTTAGCATAAAAACGTCTCCCGTTTCATATTTAATAGCTTCAATTCTACCTTTTCTGATAATAGGAACAGTTTCTGCTCTGTTGTTTCCATTTTTGAGGTATATTTCTGTCCATCCTTTATTTTTAGTGTTTCTGGGTTTCTTTAGTTTAAATGTCTTTCTTTTATGATATGATTCAAATAGCATGAAATATTTATGTCTATTAAAGCATAATATAATGCTGGGAATTTACATGATCACATGTTCATATATGCAAAAGTTTAGAAAATAAATAAAAATAAAGCAAAAATGAATAAATAAATGTCTTTCTTTTAGAGAGCATATAATTTGGTCTTGTTCTGCAAACCAAATAGGAAATTTTTATTTTTTATTAGATGATTTGAGTCCATTCACACTCATTAAAGTAACTGATGTTTGATCTCAACTCTCATATGTTATCATTGTACATTTTTTTTATATTTGCTATATTTGTTATTTACTATAAAATATTTTATATGGCATTAAGAAGATTTTATTTTTTTCCAGAGTTAACCTTTTTATTTCTATGTTTGTTAAATAGTTCTAGCTTCCTGTTTTCTTAATGTTTTATTTTCCTCTTTCCAGTTTTTAAATATTTTTACCTTCCTGTTTTCTTAGTTAACATTTTATTATCCTCTTTCCAGTTTTTCTAGTACCCTTTAATGCATAGCTACAGTATACAACAAAGTATTCATTCTTTTTTTTTTTTTTTTTTGGTTTTCCTATCCCACCCTTCCCCACTATTAATTGCATTATTTCTATTTTGTCATAACATGAAGAATTTTTACACTATGCATTTTTTCCCATACAGGCAACATTAGTGCATTAGTTTTCCATTATCATCATGTTTCGTATTATTTCTGGAGGTAGTAGTAAGAGGAAGGTAACTCGATTACTGACATTATTTTTAGCTTAGAAAGTTCTTGACTCCATATATTGAAAACAGCTAATACTTGCTACTTTTGACCTAGGGTCAGTAAAAGGTTATTGTTACTAGTCCTGGGATTCTGATAATATCTAGTAGTTTCTTTATAACCCTATCTTGTAAGTAATCCCTTTATTATAATTTACCCAAATTATCTCCTTGAATACCCTGAATAAGATAATGGAGTCTATTATTAAGATGTTTCTCCTCATTTTTCCTACCTTACCCTGCTATTTTTTTTTTCACTAGTGCTAGTGCTATGCTATTTGGAGTATAGATAACTTGTATTGGTTGTATTTTTGCTGTAATTTTATACTTTAGCAGTTAAAATGACTTTTCAAACTTTTTTGGGCTTTTTGCCCACAATTTAAACTTTAAGATCTACTATTAAGATCATAACTTTCTTTTTCTTTGTGGTTATCTAAAATATTTTTATCAATTTTTAAATATTTGTTTTGAGTTATTTTTATCTATGTGGATATGTGTGTGGTGGTAGCTACTTCACTTCATGGATTTAATGAAGCTGATATTTTGATTTCTGATCAAATCATTACATCTGAAATGATCACATGATCTTTTAAATGTGAGTTGAATCAACTCAAACTTATTGATAAAACAAACATGTATGGATTTAATATTTGCATAGCCCTTTAAATAGTATCTTGTGTCATTTTTTATGAGTTTATATTTGATATTTAAAAAAAAGATTGCATTTTTAGTAACATACTATTAATCTCAAAAATGTAAAAACTTTCCATTAGGTGGTCATTATTAGTATCTCCTCTTATCAACAAATCACTATTATTTAATTTTATTTTCTTGATTAATATCTACCTTTATCTTTATTTATTTCTTTATAGAGGCATGTTTATTTATTTATTTATTTGTTTGTTTGTTTGTTTGTTTTTTTGTTTATACATGCACTGGGTACAGTCAGAAGCACGGGAGGGTGAGAGAATTCACCATAGCCAGAGCGGGGAGCGGAGCAGGCAGAAGGACTGAAGTACACTGCTGAGGGGAGCAACGGGTGGAGGAGAGGTCTGCGCGCCATGTGGGACCCTCCTCCAGTGGCCGGGGAGCAGCCGGGGATTGAACTGGCGCCGCAGAGGCCACGGGGAGCTTCGCAACCCAGCGCTCAACTGCTGTGCCACCGGGGAGGCCCTCTACCTTTATCTTTAAATAAACTTATATTTTCCTTTGATTCTATATTCTATTATTTTTTTCTTTTTAAAATATATGTTGTTTGTGCAATTTCTATTTTCTCAGATGTATGGCTTTTTGTTCTGTCCTATATTTGTCTAAGTCCTAAGTCTATAGTTAGACATTGTATTCTGCCAGTGCTTTTGCTGTAGTTTTTCTAATCATATCTGAATTAACTCTAGTCTTTGAGTAGAATCATAAAAAAAAAAAAAAAAAAAAAAATCCTTCCAGAGTCTTTGCCCATTGAAAAATGTCAATTGATTGACAATCAATCTACAGATAAAATCCTTAAGTCATTTTCCACCTCAGAAAAATTTAATGGTGTCCCACTGACTTATGACTGTTAGTATGGAGACATTGTGGCCAGTCTTGTCTTTTTCTGCCTCTTCCCTTCTTTAATGAGTGAATCAATTATCTCTCATTGATGTCTTACAGATTCTTTCTGGACATTTTTAGTTGAAGTTCCATGCCTTTGCTATGGTATATTTTGGACTTGATCTTTCTGATTATTCCCTGGCACAGACCAATTTTTCATACGTAAAAATAATAATTTTTAAATAATTTTTCTTGAGTTATATAAGGTAATATCTGATATATATATATAATATATATATATAGAGAGAGAGGGAGAGAGAGAGATTGAGAGCTTGAGAGATTAATTTTTCCTTCAAGGAATCTAATATGTAGAGTGATCTTCATTTCCTGTCTTTAAATCCTTTTTTAAAAATTTATTTTGCTGTCTTTCTTATATATTTTATATATCTTTATATTTTGCTTGTATTTCTCTATGCTATGGCCATTGTTGTATTTTGTTTGTGTTCTTTTCTATCTCACTTACATTTCTGTGATTGTATTATCTTTTATTTTATTTGCTTCCTGAGCTATTTCAGCTCATGATAGTTACCTACCATATCTATCTATTCTTGACTCTATTGGGGCACAGGGGAAAATTCCCCCACCCTATCTGTGTTCCTCTGAGGCTGGATGGGCAAACCAATAAACATCAAACAGATTAGAAGGAGGTATGTTTAAAATTTAATAAGGGATCCAGAAAAATAAATAAATACATACATAAATAAATACATAAATAAATATAACAGACAACTATGAATCAGAGACATTCTGGAGGGGTGGGGAAGGAGAGGGATCAAAACAGAGGAGGGAAGAGCACAAGGGACTATGGTGATGGAGCACTAGTGAACTGGTGGTAGGAATTTTATGGGGACTACACCTGAGAAGAGAAATCAGATATATAAAAATGAACAATGATGTAAAATATATATAAATAAATAAATTTATATAAAAAAGTATATATATATATATATATATATATATATATATATATATATGGAATTAACATGTAAAATCTAAAGAATAATGGAGGGGACCAGGGATATGAATCCTTCATTTAAGGCCCTGATGTGTCAAAGAGAGAGAAGGGGGTCACTTCACATGACAGACAAGAAGGGAGTGACCTCATCTTCACTGTAAAAACAGAGAGATTCTCATAGAGAATATGGCTACTCTCATGCCAGCATCCTGGTGATACCCTCAAAAATACGTTCTTCTAAATTATGAAAGTGAGGACAATGATTGCTTATTCCATTATGGAAAAAGGCAAAGAAACCCACTCACAAAAAAAAAAACCTAAAAAAACCCTTCTCTGTTCTTTACTTAAAATGATCTAAGTTCTTTAAATATTGATAATAGAGTTCCTTGAGGTTCACTTCACCTCTACTGACCTTTAGTTCAATAAGGTGACACTTTTTTGGAAGAGGCCTACTCTACACAAGTTGGGAAAAGTCTATCTGACCCTTTTGGAGAGACTGACCCCACACCCCCAATCCCTATATTTCTTTCATAGATTTTATGATGATGATCGTCATCATAAAGTGGAACTGGGCATAGTATCGTTCTTCAATGATGTTGAAATATTTTATCGAAATTTGTATATACATCTCAGCAACACTTTTTGGTGCTTTTCTTTTTCCTCTTTGTCTTGGAATGACATTTTGTGGATCTTGTGGTTGATTCTTGATAGTATTATTAGTAAAGGAGGTGGATTTATCCTAAGTCAGATATTTTCAGAGGCTCTTGTAGCAATTGAGGATTCAGAACCTTTTTCTGGTGGAATTGGTATTTTTCACATTTTTTTGTGTGTGCAGGAATTTTGGTGATAGAAAATTTCCCCAGTTGTTTGAGATAAGCAGTTGTGGGGTGGTTGTATTATAAGGTTTTTCTTTTCTGCAGCACCATACAAATTATTTGGTACAACTATGACAAGTTTGTATGATCTTTGGTTTGGCTTTAGCATCTCTGCTTTCAGATTCCATGGTGCCTTTCTTCTACACCAACCAGAACAGAAAAAAAATATTTCCTTTACCTAATTAACACCTTCAAAATATTGGCTATCACCACATCTATTAAATTAATGAATTGATAGACTCATCCGTGAAGACATTTATAATCTATCTGTTGCTACCACACACAGAAAGAGGAGTAAATGAAACATTAAGGATTACAATGGCATGGTGCCTGCAACAGGTTTCAAAGAAGTAAGGATCTCCTTTTCACCCCATGCCCACAATTGGAGAAATGAGATCATAATTTACTCCATGAAGAAAGAAAACTGTGAATTACCATTTCTTAGTAAGTCACTCTCTGCTACTTGTTTGGTGATGTTATCTAACATCAATATCATATGTGATTTTAGTTGTGGATTGATATTTCGTAATCAATGCTCATTTAGACTTAGCAATACATTTTATTGATTTCTTTGCTCACTGCTGTTTTTTAAACTCCATTTCTTTCCCTAGAATTCATTTATTTTACTTATGTGCCAACAATCCTTTCACACTTGAATTCTGGATTGTAAAATACCAATGCCCACCCCTCCCAAATTTTTGAAAATGTCTTTGTTTTGCTTTAAAAATAATCAACTTCAACATAATTTTATCTAAGAATCTTGAGGAATAAGCCTTTTTGCATACAATGTTACTGATAAGAATCTGAGGTAAGGCCTGTTTGCTTTGTTTTGCTTGGTTTGAAATCCTACCTGTATTAGTTCTTTCTCATAAGACATTGGCAGAGCTCTTCCTCTTTACCTTTGGGGTTTAAGATTTTACCACATTTCTTCCATTTTTATGATTAGTCACATAGCATTTGAATGGATCTATTAATGTAGAAACTCAAATCTTTCTTCAGACCTGAGAAATATTTTCTTCATCTATTTTCCTGTAGAACACTATTGCTCCTATGTTCCAGTTTACACACATGTGCTTTTATGTCTTTGTCCTTTTATACTCCACAGGGATGGGGGACGCCTTACCTACTCATTGCAAAAAATTTTTACTTCTAAGGATCTGAATAGCCCACTATTCAACTATTCTATTCAATGTTTTTCAAGAGTTAAATTTTCAGTTTTTAAGTTTTCAAATGGGATCTTTAAAAATTCATAACATCCTCCTGTGTTTCTCTGAAGATACGTGTATTTACTCTATCATTGTGCTTGTTCTATTTGCTATTTCTGTGAGTATACATTTGCTAATGTATAATGTGAGTTCCATTTGCTAAATGTTCTGCCTTTCTTTCATGAGGTGGCTCTCTCTTGATATTTAGCTATGCTTGTTTTTGTGTCTATATTTGTTTTAGGATCTATTGTTACCTTTCTGATAATGCCATGCTTGTTTACACAGACTCCACGGGCAATGGACCAGATCACACCACTGTCACTTAGATTGATTTCTAGGCAGAAGCACAATGGAGAGGAGGAAGTGTTCTAGGGGTGGGGCTACTCTAGCCACCCTGAGTCTTGCTGCAACTCGTCATTACCTTGCTCTCTGTTAAGTGCTCACATTTGTTATGGTCACCTGGATGCACCATCCCTATTGTTCATTGCTTGGCCCCAAATTTTGGGATGAGGACACATGTAGAAAATTTGAACTATAACATACACAACTAATTCCTCTGCATTTGCTGATACCTGCTCTTGATGCCACAACAAAAATTAAGGCCACTTTGACTTTTTGCAGCAGCCTGTATTCTAGATTAGGTTTCCAAATTTAAATATTGTTCATGGTTCTTCGGCCAATGTCTCTCAATATAGCAGTGAATTCAATTTCATTCTAACATGTTTTCCTTTTATTTTTTAGGATTTATTCATTTATGCATACAAGAACTGGCCAGAGATGTGAGGGGTAAGAGGATTCACCAGAGACAGAGTGGGGAGCTGAATAGGTAGATCTACTGAAATGCATTGCTGAGGGGAGCAGCAGTCGCTACAAGATAGGTCTGCTGCGCCATGTACATCCTCATTCTAAAATGTTTTCTAATGGTATTAAGGACTGGTAAAGGAAAGGGAGTTTCTATTGTGCCATCTACCCGCTTGAATTTATAGAGCCAGAATTGAATGTAGCATTGAATTAGACATAGCACTGTATATATTGACATAAGGATATCTCTAAGAAACTCATATTTTTATCACTTATTGACAGAAGGGTTTTTTCTAACTGTCCTTGACAAAACCTCAACCCTTGAGAGCTTGGTATTTCAACCCTTCAACTTGAGAGTGGCGACTTGGCTACAATTGTTGCCCTTAGCTACTAAATGCAGTTACAGGACAATTGAAAAGCCCACTAAGGCATGCCCAGCTAGAACAATGATTGTCCTTCCTTCCCTTATTTAAACTCTCAATGACCAACACAGATCTTTCCTGAATAATCATAAGGAAATAATATGAAATATGCCCTGAATTTCTTGATCTTAAAACTCATCTTTTTCAATAAGTTTTCTTTAATCCATCAGTCTACTTTTAACTCACACAGTCTCTCCATTCAATTCAAAGTCAGACATGGGGAGGTTGTATGGGAAAGAAAAGCCATCATGCTTGTTGACTGGACTGTTCAACAGGCAACCTAGATGTGTTCCTTCTTAAATATGACACTGGCACACAAGAACAAAGATTTCATAACAGATATGTGCAGAATTGCATTCAATGCAGAGAATGTTTGCAATTACTGCAGTAATATCTCTAGAAACAGTAACTCCAAACCATACTTGTTGCATCCATTCTGCTATCTTCACTGCATCCGTCCTGTTCACTGTCACCTAACCTACTCCTTTAATACCTGCCATGACCCCTGGTACACATTTCTCTGCCGCATCATTCTTACAACTATACACTTTTTTATTATCTGGTCCAAGCTGCTTCTTTCTTAGCTCCAGTCCATTACACCTACTCCTGTCATCACCTGAGACTCTGAATAATTTCTACCCTTCAACTGTAGTACCACCTCGGAGGCATTTACACTCTGTGGTCTCATCCCCCTTGAGCCTTCATTTTCTACATATCCAGCTTTTGCCAAACTCTCTTTCTGGATTGTAGATATTTGTTTTTATTTCTATATATTTCTCCAGGCTTCTTGCTTTCTTCCAAAGAAAGCTGGATGTTCCAGGTGCATGGCATGTGGGAAGGGAGGCATGGGGCCATTATCCCTCCTCGCTGTGTGTGTCCTCTTTAAAGTAGAGCCTCAGAACTAATAATCATGCCACACATAAAAAAATAAGCATAATCCCAGTCAACTAACCCTGTTAATAAATCAGAGAAACCCGCCATTCACCGGCTGCTTCCACTGCTCCCAGGGTCTCTGTGATATAATAGGGCATAATTCACTCCTCACAAACACTTAATACCGCATTTCAGCCATTTACAATCTGATAATATTCAAATACTATTGCTGTATTATGCAGCTCACAATTGCAGATGCGATTCCATAACAGCCTCACACTTTGGCATGCATTATGTAAGTTGGTATAAAATTGCCTGTCTTAAAACTCTTCTTCAATTGCAACCCAATATCATCGTTTCACACACAGAGCTTCAGGAACATTAAAAATTTAGCTTCTTCCCTATTTAGCAGGTTCTGCAAAAGGGAGCAAAACAGACAAACAGATGTTCCCTCTTCTGAGTCCCCAGGAGGTCTGAGGCAGAGTAGAGAGACCCTGAAATGGAGACAACTCAATGACATTGAAGATACATTTATTCAGATTTACAAAAGAAAGAAACCTTTTACTCCATTCACTGGAAAAGTAGGGATACTCTACATTATGCCGGAGAATTCTGTGCTGCGCTGGAGTGATTTTCCAGGAGGATATCACCTTACGAAACTGAACTTCCCCATCTTAGAATTATTCACCAATTCCACACATAGTTTCCTGGAAAGTAAGGTGATGAGTGCATTTTGTTTTCCTAATAGTAGATATTAGTAGCTCAGAGACTAGAGTGTTGAAAACATCCCACCCCTTCTGCCAGTCTGCTCTGATGCCAAATCCATTAATAGGGACAAAAAAAAAAATCTTCTATTCCACAACTCAGAATGTATGGCCGAACAGAACTAAACCCTCAGGGAAGTTGGTGGGGGAGTCTCATTCATCTTCAGTGGTGAAAGACAGATATAAAACATTTTTCAATTGCAAGTTTTGATAGAAGAGGATAAAAACCAAGGCTCCTGCTCAAAAGTTAGGAAGGTGGGAAAGGCAGCTATAAAAGGCATGAAATAGCATACAGTAAAAGGAAGATAATTTTTAATAAGCTATTATCCTAGCAAGAATGCTGAATGGGGAAGGAGTCAGAATATGGAATGTGTATCCCTGGCTCTTTTTCCAAGGAGCAACAGGATCCTGCCAAAGTCGCCTGTATTTTTTGGATCTGAAGTATTTTATTGATAAGCTAGGGCCTTAGACTTTAGGTCCACCCAGCCCTGATGTACCAGAATGACTGCTGATGAGCAGTCCAGAATATATTATACACACTTTAATGTCTTCAGTCTTAGATCAATGAGAACTTAAAAAGGAAAATTGTGAAGGTAACATAGGGAGATAACACATATAGACAGATGGTTTGCCAATTAGTCATTAGGGTTTTTTCGTCTTTTCTCCCCCTCTCTTGCTTTGCTGTCCTTTGCCTTTGAAGATGGCTGTGCTAATGCAGCCCACTCTCCACGTGTGGGTGTGGCTGAGAAGATGAAAGAAAGCTACAGGACACATTTCCCATTCCCTCCTAGACTTGTTGGGGAGGATCTGTCTTTTCCGCTCCCACTTTGATTTATGCTTCTGGTTATTTGGAGACCAGTTAATCCTTTGTGACAGCAGCTGACCACTTCCACAAAACTTCAGAGAAACACTCCCAGCTACCATTTCTGAGAGGAGGGATTTCTCTGACAGTTTGGGATGATTACCTTTGTGGGACTGCAGCAATGAGGGATACAGGGGGAGGTGCGTTCTGGTTCTGTTTTTCTCAAGACCAAGTGAGGGCAGGGACTTGAACAGTTTGAAGTTAAATCAAATGCAAAAGAAAAGACAAAGGAATTTCCAAATGGAGTAAAAGAGTTAGTTATTTTGTCTGAATTTGTCTGAAAGATTACAGTTGCATTGACCACAAAGATTTTTATGATTAGGTATTTTTTCCATTTCTGACTCTCAGTTTGCTTATACTTGTTAAACTTGATTTACTACTTAATGCAGTTTGAACATCCATACTGAAATGGTCCAAATTCTTCCATTCTAATCTGCAATTAAATAACAAAAAAAAGTAGATTACTTCCAGAATCCTCAACTCAATGTTCACATGTGTTATAGTACAGAAAGCTCTGGTCAGGGGTGAGGAGCCCTATACCAGTCTGACTTCTTTCCCCAACTCCTAATGAACTATGGGAGAAACACATTGCCCTGGGATCTTGGGACTATGATGGTTAAGTAAGGGGGATGATAGATTTGGCCTGAGAGCCTCACCAGAAATAAGGTTCGGCCTTTTTCCATTAACACTATATTAGCTTAGTAAAACCACCAGAAGAATAGTAAAGCACAGATACATTTGGCACAATGATGGAAGTATGCATGAGGGTGACTGAGGTGACTGCAGAGGGCAGACTAGAGGATAAGCCCGGTTTCATGGGGAACCAGGTGGAAGGTGGTTTGTTCTGTAAAACCGAGACTAGGGTTAGCATTCTCTATAAGCTCACTGCAATCACTCTGAAGCAATTAGAAAAATCAAATGTTTCATTATAATTAAATACTAAATTTCAAACAAGCATACATATGAAGAAATCTCAAAACTTAAGATTTTTCTTAGAGCAATGATTGATAGGTTTGGTGATCTACTCTGCCCTGAGAAAAGCACATAAGAGTACATTACAGGAATGTTAAAATGGAGATGTAGAAAACATTAAGAGCTCAAAGTTCTATATTATTTTAAAATTATTTATCCAAATATATCTAGATTAAAATCATGTCAAAATCAATTTTTAACTATATACATTTTCTAAATCTAGGTGCATTTTTCATCAAACTCTCTAGTACACATAGAAATGAAGATACACTAGCGATCTCAAACTCTGACATGCATACAAACCACTAATACGCAAATAATTCAATAAAGGTAGTGAATAGAGTTGATAAGACACCTGACCAAGTGAGAGAAAATATTTGCACATCATACATCTGACAAAGGCAAATTTTCAAGAACCTCAAAGAACTCATACAGCTCAACAAGAAGAAAACAATCCAGTCAAAAAAAAAAAAAAGAAGAGTTAATAGACATTTCTCCAGAGAACACATACAGATGGTCAATAATCATATGAAAAAAAGTTTACTATCACTTATCATCAAGAATTGAAAATCAAAACCACAATAAGATGCTACCTCACTCCTATAAGAATGATCCATACATAAAGGCCAGAAACAACAAGTGTGTTAGTAAGGTGAGGAGAAATGCTACCCTTGATACACAGTTGGTGGGAGCGTAGATTGATCTAGCTTCTGTGGAAAAGTATCTAGTTTTTTCAAATGATTAAAAACAGATTTCCCATGACTCAACAATCCCACACCTAGGTATCTGTCCAAAGAATGTAAAAACATAAATTTGAAGGTACATATGTACTTCTATATTCATTGAAGAACCATTTACTAAAATCAGGGCATGGAAACAACCTGTGTGCCCTAGGACAGAAGATTGGATTAAGAAGATGTGGTGTGTGTGTGTATGTGTATGTGTGTGTATACACATACACACATTATACACATACACACATATATACAATAGAATATTATACAGCTATAAAAAGGATGAAAATTTGCCATTTGCAACAACAAGGATGTAAGTAGAGGGAATTACACTAAGTGAAATAAGTCAGAATGAAAAAAAATAGTTTATGAATTCAAAATATGAAAGAAAGAAAGCAAACAAAGCAAAAGAACAATACAAAATTAAACCAAACAAACCCTAGGAATCTGGCAATAGAATTGAGACTACCAGAAGGGGAGAGTAAGTGTGGCAAGCAAGAAGGAGAGGGTGCTCATGGACTCTGGTGGAGAATTAGGGGAACTTTGGTACTTTGGCGATTGTCATCAAGTGGTAACATTCATCTGAAGAAGAGTTAAACTATACCCCTCAATCATATACAGTCTCACAAACCAATTAAATAAAAATAATATAATTATAATAATGTAATTAAAAAAGAAAGTTGTAACCCTGACTCATATGAGATGGCTTGAGAAAGATGAAATAGTGAAGTGTAAATGGATGCAATACAACTCTGTAGAAACTATAGTTGAGATTTCTTGTTTGAAGCCTGCTCAAATAGCTGCTTCAATTTGCAAGAAGCAAGTAGGAACTGAAAGTAGGTCAAGATTTCTGGGTGGACAGGGTCCTGAGTTGTCGGGAGGCTACAATGACCTTTATCATTGCTGAGATGGGCCCAGGAGTGCAAGCAACATGTAGACACCTGCGCACACAGGTTCGCATCAGTGAACTGTCAGCATTAGATAGAAAAGCAGCAAACATTAGCAGAAAACAACTAAAATCATCCCTGTTAGGTAAGGGACATTTGTCTTTACATTTCCCTTCCTCCATGTCTTTAAGTCTCGAGAAGCTAGAACTTAAGAGATGATCAACAACCAGGTATTAAGAGTTACCACCCAGTCCTTGTACAATGACAGAGGGAAGTGCTTAGAATCAGATGAGATGAAACTTTTCAAGTGAATGAACAATTTTAATAACTGAAATATATGGAAAGTAATAGCATTTTCCCAAGATGTTGTTAAAATTAAAGGAAGAAGTGAAGAGGATAATATATAGCACAGTTTGAGACAGTTTTTAGAAGAAATAAAATCATCTCATATGAAATTGCGGGGTTCCTTAGTAAATAGACCGGGTCTCTAGTCCATACTCCCCTTCACCGACCTCTGGTCTCACACCACACTTCAGAAGTCAAAGTAGTTTCAAGAGAGACAGGTTTTAAGGTCATTCCTGAACAGTATATGGATTTGGGGAATAAATAACTTTCTTAAGTTGAAAAACAACTATCCAGTGGTACAACATAGCTAGAACGAAGGAACTCTTTTACAATAAATGCTGAACAAATTTTGTTCCATTCTTCATTTCACAATGGAATGTTTTCTTTACATTTACGTAACTAAAAGTCTCCTTACCAACTCCAGTCACCATGAATTAGATTATTTTGAAAGGTAATGTCAAATTTTTGCCTCTGGAGAATAATAAAATAAAGGGAATGGAAGTACAATAACATAAAAGCCTGCTTAGTGTTTACAATGATAACTTGCCCCCTCAGCCTCTTCTCCCTCTTAACCTGAGCAGGAAGCAGAGGCAAGAGAGAACTGGTGCAGGGCAGAGCTGAGCATCTGGAAATTGAGGTGGAGAGCCTGCGTCAGATATCTGTGTTTAAAAAGAGGTTTTCCGGGCTTCCCCTGGTGGTGCAGTGGTTGAGCGCTGGGTTGTGAAGCTGCCCATGGCCTCTGCAGCGCCAGTTGGATCCCAGGCCACTAGCGAGGGTCCCACATGGCGCACAGACCTCTCCTGCCACCCGCTGCTCCCCTCAGGAGTGTACTTCGTCAGTCTACCTGTTCTGTTCCCCTCTCTGGCTCTGGTGGGTTCTCTCACCCTCCTGCACATCTGACAATACCCAGTGATTGTATAAATAGGTAAATAAATCTTTAAAAAAAAAAGAGGTTTTTCTTGGTAAAGGTTAGGCAGTCTCAGAATACTGGTGGTGGTTGAAGTCACAGACATGGATGATTTTGTCTAGGAAACAGGTAAAAGATTAAAACAAAATAAGGAGCTTGCATTACATTTGAGTGCATTTAATATTTAACAGTAATTTTCTGCTTTCACTAAAGAATTTTATTTCCTCATTTAATTTTCTTATTTTAATATCTATAGGTAGAACAGATACTTGTCTTCCCTCCATAAACATATGGAGCCACATATGTTTAAAATCCAAGTGGCAAAACCACAAGACAAATCAAACATCATGTCCCTTGGTTGGATGACCTTACCAGGACAGCTCAACAAATTTCTATTTTTCCCTCTACACAGAGCAAGAATTTGAATCTCAGCCCTCTGCATATTAGTTCATATTCTCTACTTAGACATCTCTAAGATGATGACTCACTACCAAAGGGAGAAGTTTTAAAAATCGGAAAACTTGAAGGTAACTGATAATGATCTCAAATGTGCTGCCATTAAGTGTTTAATTAATTTAAATACAAGATCATCTCTTTGATTGAAGCATAGAAGAACATTTTAATAGTATTTTAAGCATTTTAACAGTATTTTAAGATACCTGTAATAGGCTAAATGCATTACAGCGATTCTAAATATCTTACAGACAATGATACCCTCGTGAAACTGATACCCCGCTTCTAATGAGCGTGATCACTGTGGTCCATTTGCAATGTTTTGTTAAGCTCTGTTTAGTGCCAGAAGTTGTGGCATACACTGGGTGGCCAGTCTGGTCCCATCCCTTCAAATCCAGTGGAAATCAAACAATGGGAATTTATAGTTCGATTCACAGAAGTGCCCTTTGTTCATCTTAAGGTCTTTCCTTCTATTTGGAATTAAGAGAGACATGCACTCTTTTCCAATCAACTGTCAAATTGTAAAAACACACTGAGTTTGTTTGGATTTGGGGTATTTGAGTGATGGGAAAACCATCTGCTATTCCTGACATGTTGGCTCCCCATATTTTGTAGGATGTAATTATTCAGTCCCTTGTACCCAGCCTTCTATGAGATGAGGCATTCAAAAAGTCCACCATTAAATGCTTTTCAAATAGAAAACAGGATTTTATGACCCTGCAACTGCAGGATCAGTGGTTTTTATGCTCCTTAGCCTTTGCGATAATGTGTGTCTGCTTCCCCCATGCAGGCTATGATGTGGTTAGTGTTGATTCAGTAAAGAATTTTTAGGTTTGTTTCCACAGATATTGTGTCTATGGAGGACAGATTATATTTCCGGATAGAACTCCTTGGTCTTAAAGCACACTTCACTAATCTCAGCTCTCATTTGTGGTTTTCAGTATAAAACAAGGAAACCAATTACCTAAGAATCTACAAGAAATGAGAAGAGAAGAGGCAGAAGGTGGCATATAGGCAGAAAACAACTGAACAATGATTTTTTTTTAAAGCACTGCATTTTATAGTATATTACTTAGCTATCAATTTAGCTAACATGATTTACATGGCCAGAAAAATCTCTGGATCTTATTCTCCCAGACCGTAGATGAAAGTCTAGCTTATTGCATAGATTTTAATAGTGCATACTATTACTTAAGTTAACTTTCTGCAAGATAAAAATTTGTAAATTTCTACTCACATTTTATACTTAGAAGAATACTCATAACTTTTTTTGACCCTTGAGAGTCTTGTGTGCTTCAATGTTTATAATAATTATATTTAAAATACCTTTCAAGGCAGGAGATGTGTTCTGACACATGTCCTGTGAATCTCTGTAATGCAGATCCTGCTTATAATGAGAACTCCTTGATTGCTCATCTGTGCCATTGTCGTCTTTGGCCCATTAAACCCTAAGCTCATGAAACAAAGGGCTTACATCCAGTCTCTACTAGGTCAGGGGCACATACTTCCCTAAGAATAGTGCTGGCTAGAAAGAAGTGATTGGGTGTTTTGAAGTATTTATATGAACCTGTGAACTGGTTACATAGCTATACGGTACCTGTGGATTGAGCAAGCTGTTATGGAAGTGGAGGCCTGGCAGTCTGCACTGTCTCAAATGTGTTCTTTCAGAAGACGGTGATAGAGGTAGAGGTGACGTTTCCACTCAATATGCACAATCTACAGTATGTGCAAGATCATTTATATTTAAGGTAGAGTAACCCAAGGGGTAATTTGCAAAATATTTACTACTTACTGACCTGTTTTTCCTTTGCTTACCCAATGATGTGGAAATAATGCATCTACATATTAAAATGATTGCCCCATCACTTGATCTAAAGTTTAGTTATCAGGCTTCTGAGTAAAACTGGAACCTTTGCAGTCTCCACAGTAAGCAAGTGGAACAAGACTGCTTTCAGAGGAATGTGATGTTGTGCTTGCAGAGAGAATGATGCGATACGTTCCACACAGAGAATCAACGTTCAGTTAGGTTAGGGTGAAATCATGAAAGGGTTATCTCCAACAAATAAAACTGACCTCATGGCTGTATACAGTGCAGCAGAGACTATCAGACATGACAAGGAACAGTCACACAAGGACTCTGACATTAGAGAGAAAAGATGTACTTAATAAACAAATGAGGGAGTCATCTTGAGGGGTATCATGCCATGCTGGAAGCTGAGACTGACAACACTTCATGAGAGGTGATCATGATGTTGAGACGAGGTGGAGTTGCCCAAGGAAAGCTTGATAAAATAGAACCTGTGTGGGAAACAGGAATTAGAAGTTTCTACAAGGTATCAAAATGGACTCAGTGAGGTTCTCCTTTATTGTCATGTGGACAAAGATTTTCATTCAGCTCCTTAGAGTAATGAAATCAAAATTACATCAGAAATGATATGTTGTATGTGTAAGTGTACAACAGATATGTTGTATGCGTAAGTGAAAATGACAGAGAAGCATGCAGTAAAAAGGCAAGCTTTCTGTGAAAAAATATATTTTAACTGTGTGTGGTTTTGGATACATAACTGAAATATTTATCAGACTAAGTTGAATGATTTATAATTCCAATTTTAAAATTTTTCAGGACAAAATTATGCATGGCATTAAATTTGGCATACAACCTGGAGATGCTGATTATTTACTTCTTAATGGAACAGGGTGGACACAGCATGTGTATTTCTAGGGAAAAAAAAATGTCATTGCTGCAAATCTCCACTGGTTCTCTCTCAGTGAAATAAAGATGGATTAATTCATTAAAGAATATTCATTATGCAACTTTATTTTCTCAGACAATATTACGTTTAACCTTTTCACTTATTATTAACTTATAACACACCCCTTATTAATAAATGTGATGTCTCAGACTTCATAATTGTGCCTATAAAGATGTGAGCATCTATTGCTATTATTCTCAACCTTGTTTCCTGCATGCATATAAGAATCACCCAAAATTCCAAGTACCCCTCACATACACATATCATGTGTGCACACACATGTCCTCATGTACACACATGTAAATAACCACACACCTGCATAGATACACAGACACCTAGCACAGACACCATTTGAATGCAATCTGGTTTCACATCACAGGTGGGGCCTAAACATTGGTATTTAAAAGCATTTCCCAGTGGAATTCTAATTTGCAGCCAGGGTTGAAACTCACTGGTCTAGAGCATGTAGTAATCTGCAGTTTTGCTGAGGCACAAAATTGAATCACTTGTGCTTGGAGTGAGGGATTCAGTTGGTGAAGGAGGCCAGTCTGCCACTCAGCGTCTGCATCTCTGGACAGACTGGTTTTACTCTGTTTGGGTTTGCACACACACTGACTCTTATGAAGTAAACAACAAAATAAAGAAAAGCAAACAATCAAAGGCAAACCAAAATAGCATTTCATGTCCTCTTCTTTGTGGAAAATTGGCTGAACAAAATGAAACAGTAACTCATGTCTCAGATGTAAGTGAAAAGATGGTGAAGAAGTCTAAGAAAGTTCAATCGTAGAGGATTTGCTAAATGTATTCTAATTATGCAATCTTATATTACCTGTATCTCTTTTATCTATAGTGCTGATCCTTTTAGAGTTCTACGTTAATGCAAAAAAGAGGAGGATTTTTCTGGCTAGCGAGATGGTAGATTTTATTGGCCTCATGACCATCATAGGAACTAAGGCTTCAGACGAGCTCAGTAATAAACTTTCTAAATAAGGAAAGAATCACCTGGGATTTTATGCCATAAATTTGCATGCATATGTGTATCTCTGTATATATGCACCAAAATCAAGAAAACAAATGAAAAATCTTTGTATTGAAACCTTTCCTCTCAGAGTGTGTGTGACTTATAACAAGGCGAGTCATTGATATTCTCTTCATTCCATATAGGCAGATATTTGTCCCACAGATTTCCCTTTATTTATTTTTATAAGCTCTTGGCATTGTTGTGCCTGACCATTGAAGGGTTTGAGTTAAACTGTTTTAGGTGCACAGCACAACATCTAGAGGAGGAGGACTAAGAACTGTTTAATAAGAGAGTTTTTCCTTTCTTGTTTCTTTCTTGTCTTAATAAATCCAAATGCTATATTCTATCTACTAAAGGAAACTTTTGTTTTTGTTTGTTTGCATGTTTCATTCCATTTATTTTAACCGTGTATTTAATTTTCAGCCTACACATTTTTCACCTCCTTGGTTAAAATTATCCCTAGGAATTTTCTTCCTTTCCTTTTAAGAAATATTTTATCTTATTATATATATATTATATAGACTATTATATATCATTATATATTATATATAATATAATATATTATATATACATATATACATACATACATATATATCTTTCGTGCCTTAATATTATTAAGGCAGCATTGACTTATTTCACTGTATATGATTTGAAAATAAAGGTTCCTACCTTTTTAGGCTCATGTTATCACAACAATACACCACCAAGTCATCTAATACCCTCCACCTTTATAAATACTGAACCTGCACTTTGTGGCAGGTTCCCATTAAGCTATGGTGCCTCCTTCTGACTGTTAATTATTCAGACAATGCCTTTTTATTAGAACTACTCAGGATCTTTTTCACCATGGGAAGGTTGGAGAAGTAATGGTAGTTGGACCCAGTGTTCAATTCTCCTTGATTTATTTTTTCCTTCTAGACACTGATCTTTCCCCCATAACAATGGCATGTAAGTAGATATCTGAGCCAAAATGAACCTCATATAGACACACCTGTGTGTCTCACATGTGCATGAATTTAAGTTTTATTGTTTTCATGGCATTCCATGTAATGGACAAAAGACACTGCAGAGATTGTGGAATGCATAAAATCTAAACTGTTTTATTGTTGAACTTTTATCTTAGGCTTCTCAGTGCCCATGAGATAGGAAGTGGAGGGAAATTTATAACTCTCTATATATATGTTTTTACCTTATTGATCATTAAAAGCTGATAGGAACTATAGCATTTCTACCTACCGGAGCCAGGAATTATCTAGAAGTGTGGCAATGCATATGCATATGTGTATATACATCTGAATAGGTGAAATCAGAATAAAGAAGAAAGTGAAATATTTTGATTCAATATATTTTCTCATTTGCCCCTCATTTCTACTATGTGATATAAGAATGAGTGAAGAGAATAGAATATTCTGTAAGTGATATTTAGTTATTTTAATAGCAGTTTCATTACATCTAGTCACTGAAAAAAAGGCAGAAAGTGAACCCCAGGGAACTGTAATGACTTGACAAAGGTCATTCTGGCAGTAAATGACATAGAAAAGAGTGGTTTCCAGAGACCTGACCTTTAACCCTGCCTCCCCATTCTCTAATATTCCACTTTCCCCTGATACCATCATAAATGATCACATTATTTTGATAGTGACAAAACAATAACAATACTTCCTACTTTCATTTAAGCTGATATAATTTTTTGCTCAAATAGAAAGATATGGCAACACCTCAGACACACAGGTATTAGTAATTGTACCTGTTCTTAGAGAAGAATACACACAAGCTTTAAGAGCTGTATTTTCCTTTTTTCTTTTTTAAAGATTTATTCATTTATTTATACAAGCACTGGGTACAGTCAGAAACACGGGGGCGGGGGGTGAGAGAGTTCACCAGAGTCAGAGCAGAGAGCAGAGCAGGCAGAAGGACCGAAGTACACTGCTGAGGGGAGCAGCGGGTGGCAGGAGAGGTCTGCGTGCCATGTGGGACCCTTACCCAGTGGCCGGGCATCGAACCAGCGCTGCAGAGGCTGCGGGCAGCTTCGCAACCCAGCGCTCAACTGCTGCGGCACTGGGGAGGCCCCTAAAAGCTGTATTTTCATTGTACTGTACTAGACACAGAGTTTTGCTTCTTTATTCTTAACCAAACTATAAATATTTCAGGTCGAGATACTATTTAAAAAAAGGAACAAAGGATTGGAGGGAGGGGAGAAGGGAGGAAAGACACTGTTTGCAATATGCCCTATCTTCAGTTAGGACCACAGCCCACAGCGTGCTAAATCAATATACAATTTGTGTTGTAAAAGAGAGGAAAAAAAGGCTTCCATTCTCAAATGTTGAACATTCTTTCTGAACAGAAGAATTCAAGATAAAAAGCATTTTAAATTTTATCTTTCTATGTGGTGACTCCGTGAGGTCCTCAAAGCATTATCTATAAAGAGAATGAAGGACCAAATCTTAACTGGATATACAAAAGATGATAGTCATGTGATATGATGGGAGAGGGAAACACACCTAAAATGCACCTCTCTGCTTGCCATTCTCATATTATATGTTCATCCCTTTGAAATCCTCAAGTCTCCATTTAACATTGTGACTCTTCTAAAAAGTAATATTTTCAATTTAAAAGAATGTTACTTTTATTCAAAGCAATCACCTTAACTGTGAATTGGTTAGGCAAATCAAAAATAGAATTTAAGGGGCCTCTCTGATGGCACAAGAGGTTACGAATCAGCACTATGAAGCTATCCGCAGCCACTGCAGCACGAGTTCTATCCCCAGCCAGGGAGAAACCCACATGGCGCGGTAGACCTCTCCTGACTCACCCGCTGCTCCCCTCAGCCGTGTATTTCAGTAGATCCACTTTTTCTGTTCCCCACTTTGTCTCTGGTGAATTCTCTAGCCACCCGCACCTCTGGCTTGTACCCCAGTTCTTGTATGTATGAATGTTTTGAAAATAAATGTTTTGAAAATAAAATCTTTAAAAAATGTTAGAAAAATAGAATTTGATATGAATTTAAGGATAAACACCTACCTGGTTTAGACTCAGCTCATGTGGTAGAATCGCACTTGAGGCTGCATAAAGCTGATACATCTCAGTGGAAGAATGCAAGCAAGTAAAGGTTCTGGTACCCAAGTAATAAGTGGAGGCCCAGAGTTCCTTTCATGAAATTTGGGAGCTTCTATCAGGCAAGGTGTCCATCCTCCAAAATGTTCCAGTTGTGATTGGTCATTTTAGGACGCTTGCCCTAATGGAAGAGGCAATTTGGAATCATTTATTTTCAAAACATTTTTTTCAACAGTGTGTTACAGTTAAAAACAAAACAACAAAAAAAGAGAATAATTAAAAGGGCCCACTAAATAGTGACTTCTTCAGAAAAGACTTCATAGATAGTTAGAAATTAAACAAGACTATTGAATCACCATTTTGCTTTTTCTTGGTATAGGAACTCAATATATTTAATTCTCTCCTGTTGTTTCATAACAATATTGTTTCTCCTTTCAGAAATGCATTCAACTTTCTCATTCTTTCAAAAGTAACTACAAATGAAAAAATTCCAAATATGAAGTAATAAATATGAAGAATGGGGAAAACACCAGATTTATCCCATTGCATATCAACATTTCTTTATATCTTTAAAGTTTATTTATATTTCTCATAATTACAGCATATTACTAAATGTGAATCAGTTTTAAGGCAGCTAGAATCATATGATCAAACATAAAATAGAAGCTTATCTTATTAAGAAAATAAAATATGCTTCTTTTAATGGTTTTTATTGTATTATTTTTATTGAGATAACAAGAGCTTACATCATTGCATATAAATTGGGGTTTTAGCATTCATATCTCTTCAGATATATGTTATAACACCATATCTGCCACCAAAGCACCCATATCTTCTACCAAGTTCCATTAGGCTCCTCCCTTCCCACTTTAGTGTCCTGCCGTCCATTTTCCCCTCTGGTAGATGCAGCTCTACAGTGAGACTTCTAGGGTTTGTTAACATAGGTTTCTTGATTAATCATCTTAATAAATACAGTCCAGCAATGCATCAATCAACCAAATTTGAGTACCACACAGTCCTACAGTACAGAACTGTTAATTAAAAGAGAAACTCTCAAGAATCTTATTAGAGATCACTGTGAATGATGCTATGGTTCTGTGTGTTGTTGACAATGTTCTTTTGCTCCCTACCCTTGAGCTTATGGTGCAAATGTTCTTCTTTGCCTGCTACTTATAGAGTAATATTAGTTGAGTAAAATATCATTATGTCCAACAACTTGTTGGTGGAAGTAAGATATTTGTCTGCCTATTCTATATCACCTAGATCTCTTTGCCTTTCTGCAGTGGCATTGTAAATATTGACAGTGGCTACTCCTTTTAGACAGGAGAAAGCAAGGGTAATGGAGGAACAAGGATAAAGCAAAAATGAGTGTACTATTATCACAGAATAGATATGTATCATGAAAATACAGTCATTTTTTCAAAATATTGAGATTTTTTGTTAATGCAATATAACCTAAAATCTGCCGATTAATGGGCATGATCAACATCTGAACACCTTTAAATAGAAGAACAATTAATTGCATTTGTAAAAAATTTGTTGCATATATATTTTTTGATAAATATGTTTAATAAGATGATTGCAAATTAGACATAAGCTAAAATTCTGCCCACTCTAATGCTCTGAGTCAGATATTTGGTAGACAAGAGGATGCAATTTTCATTTATCAAAACAATCAAACCTATCAACTGCATTAATTATTTATTGCCACAAATAATACCATAAATGGCGTGACTTTAGATGACAGAAATTCATTCTCATAGGTCCGAAGGCTAAATTTCCAAAATTAATATATTACTAATGTCATGCTCTCTCTGAAGGCCCTGTGGAAAAATCCTTGCTCCTCTCTTTCTAGCTTCCATTGTTTTCTGACAATCCTTGGTATTCTCTGGCCTGTAGCTGGATCACTCCTATCTCTATCTACATATTTCCATGGTCTTCTTTTCCGTATACCTTTCCATGGTCTTTTGTAAAAGTACCAGTCATTGAATTTAGAGCCTATGGTTCTAGTTGAACATGAATTTTGTCAAGAATATTATCCAGCCCAGCATACAAGTACTGCCATAAATATGGCTTCAAGATTCACATTTATCTATATAATTATGGGATCAGTGTTACAGACATAAGACAACTATGCTGTTGGATTAGTTTTTATGCTTTTTTAAATTGCTGATATTCTATATAGCTTTGAAAAGAAAAGTGAGGACAAAAATTGATTCTTATTTGTCCCTGGATTCTCCATAGTTAATAGATATGAAATAAATATTTGCCACATGAACACACTGATTGAATATATAAAAATATTCTTTATCAAATGACAACTAGAGTTCTATGACTGAATTCATACTACTACTGGCTTTAGAATTCTGATGTTATTTGGATAATTAACAGGTCTGAAATTAGAATCCAAGTCTGCTCATTTATGCTTTAATTTTTTGCATGTTTTATTATATGTCCGTATTTGACAAGGAGGCATATAGTCGAGATCAGTTTATAGAATCCTGTTTAGAGATTATCAACAGCTACTGCATCGGTATCATTATTAAATATATAATGAGTATTTACTCAGTGTTGAAGATGATGGATAGGATGGTGGGCAGTTGAAAACAAGTTTTGAAAAATGAGAAGCCTTGTTGCTTTAGGCCACTTAGAAAGACACAAGACAAAGTTTTGACGGTGATAAATATACAGGATCTTCTCTTAGAGTATCATAGGCCTGAAATTAATTTCAAGGATTAAGCGTTACCAAAACAAGCACCATTGAAGATATTTTGAGTTAAGACTTGGGTTAAGACATTATATTGTTTGAAAAAGGTAAGAGTTCAAGAAATTAAGGTGTTAACCTCATTTGGTTTACCTGACTATATTTATTAGACTTTGAAGAATTGAGACTCAATGGTGAATGGATATTGCTAAGAAGAAAGGTGAATATTTAATGCACTGTTTGGTTATAACAACTCTTTGATTTAGAACTCTTGATTTCCAGTAAATTATAGTTTACAGACAAAAGAGTTTAGTTAGGGTATCTGAAAGGAAGAATTCTATGTCCCAAAATAAAAATTCATTTTTACCACAGTTTTGCTAAGGACTGTACTTAAAAGCTTCATAAGACTTGGTTTCCTTGGATCATATTTATTGCCCAGAAGAGTATCATGTCACACCCTTCTTTCACATGGCACATCAGAGTATATGATGAATTTTTTTTCTGCCTTAAATTCTTGCAGTGCACAATGATAGAGACATAATGCATCTGCATACACATGCAAGGTAGTTTGGATTTAATGCATTTCATATCATTAAAGTTAACATTTCATGTATTATATTTCCTTTTAGAATACACTTGCATACATCCATATCCATATAGATATATGCACGCACACACACAAAATCCCATTATGTAGATCAATTTACATGATCACAATGTTCATATCCATAAAGCAGTGAACTTCCCAAATCAGATGCATGCATAAAAGCATTGATGCATAAAATTTCCATCTTGCAAGTACAGAGAAAGTTCTAGTAGGCATTTAGTGCCATGACAGGTCACTTAGGTTACAACTAGCTATATAGGACATGCTAATAAGATTTAACCTTCTTTTTCTGTTGCTGAAGAGGGGGAAAAGGGGAGGCGGGTGAGACCTTCTTATCTTTGAAGATATCAAAGAAAATTAAAAACAACCACTTTCCCTCTGATCCCTGTGGCTGAATATTTTTGAGCTGCATAAATGAGGTATAAACAAAAGGAATATATTTTTAGGGGAACAATATGAGATCTTAATCCATTCTCACTGATCACAGCATAAGTGACATTGATAAAACAGAATTTGATGGAGTATGTGTGTAAAATTACTTCCCTCTCCATACTTGATCTGACTTTTCATCTAAAGTAAATTCCACTGAGATTAATATTTAAAATGGAAAGCTAAAAACCCAAAGTGCCATATGACAACACTTAAGTGAAAATTTATTAGACTTGTCATTTCTGTTAATTATTGTCATTTCAGCTAATTACTAGCCATTCCTGTTGGTTATTAGACATGTCTTTTCCCTTTCTAAGCTGCCATCCAACACAATCTCTTACTCTGGTGGTATTGCACACTCTCAGACAATGGGTCAAGGGCCATCCCAGTGGAGCGGCACTCCAGAAGAACAATTCAGAACTGCGTCCAAACAACAGAATGAAGAGTAAAGAAATCTTTAACAGTTCTTGTCCTTCTTGCTTGCTAGGGCAAGAGTAAAGGAGGTGGTGTTATTTTGTTATAGGCAAAACAAAAACAAAATGGATCGTCGTTGGACTAGTGATAATCAATGAAGAGTTTATCTATAGCTTAACCAAACTTCAGAAATCTCTTGAACTCAGCAACATTCACTCTTCCAGGGCCCTACAATCTATATTGTACAATAAACAGAGGTGTTGACAAAAGGTTAGCTTAAGGAGATCAGTCTGAGACTGATTTTCAATAAAAAATCCTCCCTTTCTGGAATGCCATGGACGGATGCGGGAGCACTGTATGAATGTGTGTGTACATGTGTTTATTCCCCTCCCCCTTAGTGAGTCATAAAATATAACCTTATGATGGTAATCTACTGATTAATCTGGGAATTACATTAGTGAAATGAAAATCAGGTTTTACAAGAAAAAAAAAAAAAGGACACACAAAAACTATTTAAAGGACTTTTTACAAGACTGAAGCATTCCTAAGCAAACAGCATGGACATTTGATTTCAGTATCTTTAGGGTTTGATTGGTATATGTGACATGATGCTCATGAATAAGGCAGGCTATGGTAATTATACAGAATATTCTGGCAACTTTATTGGATACCTGGATAAATGCCCTCTTATTACATGTTGGTTTTGTACATAATCAAAATAAAATGGAAAATTGAAAGATTATATTTTGGAATCTGTTCAATAGAAATGGCCAAATTCATCAAATAAATTATTTTGCTATGGAGGCTTTCTCCAAGATAATCCAAATACTCTATTATTCACTCACTTCAATTTGCCACTTTAGACTCAGAAATCCACCTCCTTCCAAAAGATGTTTGAGTTCATAACTCAGTCATTGTCAAATACATCCATTGATATTAACAATGCATCATTTGTTTCCCCAACACACAACATATATTATGCTAAGCAGTCATCCCAAATTCCTTTTTTTATTTTTAAAAATATTGTATTTATTTTTGCATGGAAGAAGTGAGGCATAGGGCAGAGCTTGGGGTGTGTGTGAGAGAATTCACCAGAGAGAAAGTAGGGAGCAGAACAGGCAGAGGTACTGAAATATACTGCTTAGGCGAGCAGCAGGTGAGACAGGAGAGGTCTGCTGCGCCATTTGGTTTAGCTCCCTGGCCGGGTATCAAACTCAGGCTGCAGTGGTGGTAGCTGGTAGTGCTAAGACTTATCCCCTAGACCACCAGGGAGGCCCCCAACACCCTTTAAATGCTCATTCAGTTTTAGTAAAGTGATAGCATTTCAGACAAGAGTATTTTTACTAGTTAGAGTTTAAGATCATCGGCCATACCTAGTACAAAACAGGGAAGGAAGAACAGGGGAGTACTTGGATCTGACAAAGTCTGAGAAAACCTTGGACATTATAAATACATGCATTATACTCTCAGGTTTTACTTGATGTTTCTTAGGGTGTAGTGAAATGAAAAAGAAAGTCCTTTAACCTGAAAAACAAATCTAGCCATTCATTGGACTAAAACCGAATGCCTTAGAAAGTTTTAGTCCCATTCAAGGTCTTGTTCTGACAACTGTTGGCAATAATATGGCTTATAAAATATCGAGATAGATCTTCAGTTGTTGGCATAAAACAGTTAAAGTTTGTCTACATCTCATATCCCTAGGCTGTAAGAACTTAGGTATTGACATTTGGACACAGACTGTCAGCGTGCACGTCCTGCGAGATTAGGAGACCAAGAACAGTCCCTTCAGATTAGGAACCTAGGGACAGGAACGATTTAATCAATTGTTGAGGAAATTTACAAAAGGTGCAAAAGCTGTTGGAGGCAGGAGAGAAATGTAATTGCTACAAGGCAAGAATACACAAGTAACTGTAGGGGGTAAAGATTACATGTTAAGTAAAGTTAGATTTTTCTTGGGGAAGAAACCAAAGCAATAAGAACAATACTTTCTGAGTATATATTGTAGAAGGTAGAACCTAGTAAATTAATAATGAAATCAACAGTTTTTTAGCTGATGATGATCACTATAATGCCCTAATTTTCTGTTCTGTTCAGTGTAGACAAAGGGAGTGAAAAAAGTTGGAAAATGATACAGAAAATGAAATGTATATATAATTGTTAGATGCCATGTAGGAGTCCTTTTAAATCTGTTTTACGAAACTAGAATAAACATTATTGCCAAAATAGGAGAATTACCTCTTTATATGAAAACAGCCACTAGGCACAATTGAGTTGTTTGTTGCCTGTGCAAAGATTCCCCCTCTAGCTTGAGAACTTTGTTTCTGTCTTCCTACCAAAACCAGCACTAGGCTACAGGTATTTGCCTGGAGCAACTCTGGGACAAATTGGAAAGGGAATAGAAAAATAACTTACTGCACGTGAGTGTGCGAGCGTGCTTCACCACAATCAATCACATTTTCTCTGACATTGCTTCATTTATGGATTATTGCAAAAACACAGGAAGAATGTGAAAAGATAATGTTGTAAAGCCATCGGAATGAAATTGGTGGGAGGAACCCATTTCTCACTGTGTTCCCAAGCACCTCTGCACTCAGAATCCCAGCATTGTTTAAACCTCCATTCTATATAAGAAAGCTAATCAAATGACACTCAGGAAAATTGACTTGGGTTTTCAATCTAGTTTCAGATCTCTAGTGTACTTATTTCAAATGGCATTTGTTATTCTCTGCATATCCTTAGGAACATGCCCTGTCAAGAAATGCCATACAACTTCAAACCATGTTTTTTCCCACCTCTATAACTTTTTATGTATTCCCTTTTTACATTTTATTACAGCATAACATCTAAAAATGAAATAAAGATTATAGGCAATGCTTCAGGACCTAGAGTTCTATGCCTTGCCCTGAATATAAAACCGTGTTGATAGGAACCGCTGTTATACCTCTGTAAATTGCTCAAATCTCCCCACTGACCATCACTGTAATTATTTCTGCTTGGAAATGAAAGGTTTGATCGGCAGAGAGGTCTTTTTTTATGTCTATCTTTTCTTTCATTCACCGGAACTACATATTTCCCCTTGGTGGTGGATTCTAAAGATTAAATCTATATTTATTTATAACACTTATCTCTGGGAGGGGGGATAATCAAACAAAAGTGAAGAGAAAAGCAATCAGTTTGTCTAACTTTTTAAAGTTAAATATATAAGAATGTACCCCTCATTGCCATGATTTTCACAAAATCAGAGTAGCTAGAATAATTGTTCACTGGAATTGTGTATTTTGTACAATATGGACAAGAAGCAGGGAGAGAGAGAGAGAGAGAGAGCGAGAGAGAGAGAGAGAGAGAGAAGGAAGGAGGAAGGAGAAGGGAGGGGGGAAGGGAGGAACTAGGTAAAGATGGAATGGAATTTTTCTAGAGACAGGACAACTTCATTCCTAAATCTCTGCATTAATATACAATTTTCTGTAGTCAGCCTTAAAGGAGTTGAGTTTATAATGAAGAAAAATCCCTCATTGTCCATAGGTTGATGATGTTTATGTCATATAGGTTCTCAATTCTTTTGACTCTGCCCAATTTTTTCATTGTACTCTAATTCTCCTTCTGAATCAACACTAATAGGATTGAATAGTTTGTGCATCAGAATACCATTCTTTCTCTCTGAACATACCCTTTGGCTTCACCTTTTCTTTTCTTTTTTTTTAATGTTCCATTTTTTTTTAATTTGTGCTACATCATTTATTATTTATTTATTTATTTATTTATTTATTTATACATGCACTGGGTACAGTCAGAAGCGCGGGAGGGTGAGAGAATTCACCAGAGCCAGAGCGGGGAGCAGACCAGGCAGAAGGACCGAAGTACACTGCTGAGGGGAGCAGCGGGTGGCAGGAGAGGTCTGTGCGCCATGTGGGACCCTCCTCCGGTGGCCGGGGAGCAGCAGGGGATCGAACCGGCGCTGCAGAGGCTGTGGGCAGCTTCGCAACCCAGCACTCAACCGCCGCGCCACCAGGGAGGCCCAGGCTTCACCTTTTCTTTTGTTTTATGGGAAATACTCAATGGTGGGAAGTTGGTCCATGGTGTGTTGTGGTGTAGGTTGGTGGTGAGTACATGGTGGGAGAGGACATAAGTCCTGACACTGTGAAATCCCAACTACTTCTACTTACTCGTCTGTCCATTGTAGGATTGTACTCAGGATGTACTATTTGGTACATCAAAATAAGTAAGAAATCTCTGCTCTGCTTAGTAAGAAGTTACTCCTGATTTATTAGTAAAATAATAATAAGACAAAATCATAACTAATAGGAAATCAGGACAATAGGGAGAAATAGTGGGGAAAAAGGAAAGAGTGACAAAAGTAGTTTTATTCTATTTACAGGGAGTCCATAATTTTTTGATGTAATTGAAGTGTATTGTTAACACATACACTTCACCAAAATCCCACAGGTCCAGGCCTCCCTGGTGGTGCAAGGGGTTAAGCATCGCACTATGAAGAAATCTGCTGCCTCTGCAGCACAAGTTTGATCCCTGGCCAGCCAGGGAGCTGCCCACATGGCACAGCAGACCTCTCCTGTCTCGCCTGCTGCTCCCCTCAGCAGTGTATTTTGTCAGTCTGCCTGTTCTGCTCCCCACTCTGTCTCTGGCGGTTTCTCTCACCCCTGCACCTCTGGACTGTACCCCAGTTCTTGTATGCATAAATAAGTAAATCTTAAAAAAATCCCATAGGTCAAGATTTTTCTTTTTTTCACCTGCCCATTTCCCTTCTTTCCTCCCTTCCTTTCCTGCCTCCCTCTGTCCTTTCTTAATTCCTTCCTCCTTTTGTCCCTATCTTCTTCCTTTCCATCTCTCTGTTCTTCCTTTTTTTTTTTCCATTATCCCCCCCCCTTTTTTTTAATCTCATGGTTTTGTTGCAACCAAACAAAGGAACTTGGGATCAGCAAACATTTTCTAGAAACGAGACCTCTAAATGTGATAAGACACTTTCTATAGCATCCAAATCTCAGGGAAGAGGCAAAACAAAAGTTCCTCCATATTCTAGATTTGAAAGAAACTATGACTGGAAAGGCTCTGTGATCACAGAAGCTGTGTATTCTCTGGAGCTGAGAATATACAGATGGCATCTATTTGTAGACTGTTGAAATTCTGGACCTTACCCATATGATTTACTTTGATGTGATCTCTGAATGTTTTAGGTCATGTCCACACTTGTTAGTTAGTGGGGATAAAAACAAAAGAACTGACTGCTCCTTGATATTGAAATTAAATACCATCTTCCTCCATTTTACAGATAAAAAGACTAAGACAACATGTCCAAAGTCAGAGGCCTAAATAGATAGAGAGTGGATATACTATTTTCTGTTCAAAACCACATGAGTAATACTATAATTATGCAAGTAGAACTGATCTCACTGGATATATACTTCTGATGAGTTCTCTCCCAGATATCTATGGAACAACATTAATTACTGATGAGAAAATCTCAGACTTATCAGTGGATCAGTATGTCCTGATTTAACCTGACTATGGTGTAAGCAGTCACCCTTGGTCCTTAGTAAAACAAGAATACTTTAGCAATGGTCAGAGCTCTAAGATCTTTCAAGATAATAACAAAAGTGCTTGCCTGAAATGGGGAAAAGCGTGTGAAGGAAATTGTTAGTGTGAAATTCAGAAAGAATACCTGCCAGCCCACGGATTTCCCCATGCTTTAGTTTACTTCAGGTTTAAGAATTGTTTTTGATATGCATATCACTGCCTCTTGTTCAAGTTAATTTGTTTAAACATTCATGAAGGGGAAGTTTTTTAATAGAAATGTGCCAAATGTTTTTTTCAATTACAGGCAAACTGGGGTGTTTGCTGATCCATGAACAACGTGAATATTCAGTTGTGGAGAGTTTTACTGCGTAGGAACAAAGTTTTTTTTTTTAATTTTTGCCCTCTGCTAAATGCCAAAATCTATAAGGAAAATGATGGGGACTGCTTTAGCATCAGCTTCCTCACAAATGACTTGTTTTGAATAAGGCAGAGTTTTGACTATAGTTTTGTTAGTTTGAAAAGCAAAAACAAAGCAATTGTGTTGGGCGAGAGGCAATAGAGGAAATGATTCTGTGGGCTGACAAAACCAGGAGGATGTGGTGAGACCAGCAACTATGTTGGTGCTGCTAAATTCATTTTATGATCCATTAGGCTGAGGGCAGTGTTGTGGGAAGTTGGGTCAGAGACTCCCGGGAAGGTTGTCATCAGAGGCATCTCAGCGGACCATCAACAGCCGTCTTGGGTTAGAGATCAAGGAAAGTTCAATGGAGAAAAGTGGAGGATCTGTGAGACCCGGTTAATTTCTAATTTGCTCTTATCTTCTCCCTAGCCATGCAGAGTGTCTGACAAATAGCAGAAGCTCAATGGACATTTTTGAATGAATAAATGATGCATAAAATATGTGAACAATGGAAGGATGTCTAAGCAGACTAGCACTTACACATAGGAACACACAGTAGCAAATAATCTGTACCCAATAAGAAGACATCCTATTGACAGATAAGATGTCTTTCTAAAGAAGTAAACAAAGATTTGTACTAGTGACACTATGGTATAACAATTTAGTTATAATTAGATTGCAATAGTTTAGTTTTCATAGATAAGAAGGATTACTAATTAGGTGTACTTGGTTGTGAGTTGTTCACCTCATCAATTACTGCTGACTTTAGACTTCTTAGATACCTTAAATTAAAAAAAAAAAAGATCAATTTCAAAGCATGAGATGAAGAAGACATGGAAAATTGGCCCCAGAGCTGTAGAAGAACTGAGAGATAGGAAGCAACACCAATGATATTTCACCCTTTTATGAAACTTTGGGAAACAAAAGAAAATTACTTCATAGATGTTTATTCCAAATTACCACCAGAGAAAAGACAACTTTGGTGTCCTGCCAGGACCATGGTGGAAGATCACACCAAAATATCCTTCCATTTTGGAATTTCCACTGGTTTTTATTGACTACGAAAACTACTATTCAGTTGAACCTGATCATTATAATCCACCCATTTGACCATTCTCTGGAAGGTGCTATCTCAGAGACTGATAACATTTAAATTTGTTGCCATTTAAGTTTTTGTAACCAGTGGGGAAGGTTAGGCTATTGTCAAAAACCTATTTCTAATGATATACCATCACTTCTTCTTTATAAAGAGTTGGTTGGAAGAATGTGCAAAAAATGTCATTTCCTCTTGTCTTCAGGGAAAGAATGGCTTTCTGTGATATTTGCCTTGTTTACAGAGTATCAGACAAAAGCTGATTCTCTCCTTTAAGCCTTCTAGGAAGCAGTCTTAGAATTGCAATCTTTCTCTAAAATCTAGGTCAGAGGAAGAGGCATTAGTATTGTTATATTCTAGATTAGGGCAATACTCTAGGTACATATACATGTGAGGAATTTACATGAAGGCCTAATCAAATTCTTGAGAAGATTGAGAACAGGGCAGGTGAAACGAGCATGATGATTAGTTGTAGATATTCAAGACAGACTGCATAGCTTTGAGACTTGGAATGGAAACACAGATTGAATTAGGTGCTTGTGGTTCCAGAAAAAATAGAAAATAATTCTTGAAACCTATATACCTGGTATTGTATTACCAGGTTGCAGCAGCAGGACATCCAGAAAATGCTGTTCCTCCCTTTGGGAATGAGTGTTGTCTTTTCATGGAATATTTGGCATTAGAATAATGATTAGAAAATGCTGCTGAACATGCATGTGCATATCTATCAACTGTTCTCGATTCATCTGATCTTTGAACATTGAAAAATAATCTTGGAGGCTGGAATTTTCAGGGCTAATTACATTAGCAGCAGATTGCTGCTTCCATTTTCAAGATGTCAGCTTTTGTCCTTAGTCTTGTTGTTCCTCATTGCAAGATTCCCACAACTTCAGACATTAGAGAGCAGCATGGCCCCATATACAAAGGGCCACCTTGACAGAAGCCCAGCAGCGCGTATTTCCTCATATATTATTGGTAGTATCACACTGCACGAGATCCTTCTCCTGGGGTTGAGAATAGACTCAGATCTCCTAAGCATATGGCCATTCAATATCCAAATTAATTAAAGTTCAGTAGGCAAGTATGAAGCTGGGAAGTTGGGGGGGGGTCCCAAAATGTTCTTTAAGCTGCACAATTAACCAAAATACCAGGTTTTAGCACTATTGTTGGTTATGGTTAGACTCTGCTGTTTGCACAGGTATGGCTCTGTAGAGTTCTTCAACAGGACGTTTTGTTATTTTTTTGATAACCAACTTTCAGATTAAAGAAAAATATTAGGTAATTATATACATATATATTATTTTTTCAGATGGAGGAGGGGCAGGGAGAAGAGTAGATAAAATCCTATTGGATTTTTTTATTAAACTCAAATTCATGACTATATTGCTGAACTGAATTCTTAATTATTTATAACACTATTTCTTATATGTTAGAAAATCTACCATTTAAATAGCATTTTGGTCCAGAAATAAAAGAAATTAGAACAAAGGATGAGATAAATTTCAGACTGGAATAAGTAGTCTACATTACTCAAATTCATGGAGATGTTGAGTTACAAAGTGTAGTGACTATAAAGGAATTATTGTTTCAACAAAGTTCAAAGATGGATCTCTATTCATGCTTGGGTCCCTTCAGGCTAAGGACCTATAATGACTTTTCTTTTTTTTTTTTTTTTTTAAAATTATTTATTTACTTTATTTATTTATACAAGCACTGGGTACAGTCAGAAGCGCGGGAGGGTGCGAGAATTCACCAGAGCCAGAGGGGGGAGCAGAGCAGGCAGAAGAACCGAAGTACACTGCTGAGGGGAGCAGCGGGCGGCAGGAGAGGTCTGCGCGCCATGTGGGACCCTCCTCCGGTGGTCGGGGAGCAGCCGGGGAATGAACCGGCGCTGCAGAGGCTGCGGGCAGCTTCGCAACCCAGCGCTCAACCGCTGCGCCACCGGGGAGGCCCCATGACTTTTCAATGATATTATGGGCTATTGGAAAATTGAAGGGGGATATTACAATGAACAGTAGTCTCTATTAGAGGCAAATTTGAAGATAAGTCAAGTTCTCTTCTGAGAACATATTTACATAGAACTACTCAATCAGTCTCTTTTCTCTCATTCTTTATTATCTGTTCTTATTCTAGCATAAGCTTATCTTGCCTCTTGCCCCTGGTCTCTCCATCCATTCTCCTTCTTTGCCTCTTTTCCTCATATCTGGATTTCTCTTTTTCTCCTTATTCCTTTCTTCTCGACTGTCCTTTCCTTTGTTTCTCCTCTCTCCATTCCCTGTAACTTTAGGAGTCAATTGGAGGGATTATCGATACCTTTGGTTTTGGCTTTTTTTTAAAAAAAATATTTATTTATTTATACAAGCACTGGGTACAGTCAGAAACGTGGGAGGTTGAGAGGATTCACCAGAGCCAGAGCGGAGAGCAGAACAGGCAGACTGACAAAGTACACTGCTGAGAGGAGCAGCGGGCACAGCAGGAGAGGTCTGCGCACCATGTGGGACCCTCACTGGCCAACCGGAGATCGAACCAGTGCTGCAGAAGCTGTGGGCAGCTTCTCAGCCCAGAGCTCAACTGCTGTGCCACTGGGGAGGCCCAATATTGGTACATTTTGGACACTATTATCAACGAACTATTTATAATCTAGCACTATTTAGTCTGCACTTCTGTTTCTGTTGGTATCAAGGTAAACTGAAATAAATAGAGTCCATGTTTGGTCAGATTCGAGTATGTTGACAAACAATCTGGATAAATAATGCCCAACCTCTGCTCACAAAACACCCGAGTTCTCCTTTGTAGTATGCTTTCAGGTCTTAAATTTTTTATGTTCCCGCTTTAACACTTCACTTCACAATACCTCCATAAAAAAGTAATGTCTTTTCTCTTTTGTTAAAAGAGGAATATCTTCCCAAGCAGCTATCTCAAGATGTGTTGAAATCCCAAGAGGACTTGTGTTTTACATTTTTAAAAAAATGCCTTCCCATGTATTATCTTGTTAGATAATCCCCAAATTGTGTGAAGCAGGCTGGGAAGCAAAAGTTCCTTTGGAGAAATTTGGCAACAATATAACAGGTTAATTGAAGGTAGAAATCAAATCTATCTCAGTCTTTCCAGTACCCCTCTCTGTGAGTCTTTACTAGAGTAATTTTATAAAAAACAAGCAGATATATAAGAAAGAAAAAAATCGGGCCTCCCCGGTGGTGCAGCGGTTGAGCGCTGGGTTGCGAAGCTGCCCACAGCCTCTGCAGCGCCGGTTCGATCCCAGATCCCCAGCTGCTCCCCGGCCACCGGAGGAAGGTCCCACATGGCGCGCAGACCTCTCCTGCCGCCCGCTGCTCCCCTCAGCAGTGTACTTCGGTCCTTCTGCCTGTTCTGCTTCCCGCTCTGGCTCTGGTGAATTCTCTCACCCTCCCACGCTTCTGACTGTACCCAGTGCTTGTGTAAATAAATAAATAAATAAATAAATCTAAAAAAAAAAAAAAGAAAGAAAAAAATCAAAATCAACAAACAACTATGAACCAGAGACACACTATGGGGGGGGGTGGGGGAAAGGAGGGATTGGGGTCAAAATAAGGGGGTTGCAATTGTATTGGGAATATAAAAATAAAATAAAATAAAATAAAAAAGAAAACAAGCAGATATAAAGACAGTGAAAAAACAATAAATGCTTATAATTTCCCTCTTTATTTTCAAGAAGAAGTAACAATTGCAGGCCTCCCTGGTGGCGCAAGGGGTTAAGACACATTCTATGAAGCTGTCCACAGCCACTGCAGCACGAGTTTGATCCCCGGCCAGGGAGCTACCACATGGCACAGCAGACCTCTCCTGACTCGACCGCTGCTCCCCTCAGCAGCGTATGTCAGCCACTCTGCCTGTTCTGTTCCCTACTCTGTCTCTGGTGAATGCTGTCACCTACCACCCCATCTCTGGCCTGTACCCCAGCTCTTGCATGTATAAATAAATAAATCTTAAAAAAAAGTAACAATGGCAATTCCTCATTTCAAGGCAGGCCGACTTGTGTCCATGTGACAGACACACCCTCTTTCTACATGGCTCTTTGCACTTCTTTTTCCCTTAGTCCATTTTCCTGTTTAACAAAGCAGCAATACTTACTCCAGAAATGAGCATCTTGTCCTCTTTTATCCTCTCATCTTTTCTCCCTGGGGTCTCTCCACCCCTCTCCTCTCCTCCCTTCTCCTCCCCAATTTCTCCTGTTTCCTTGTCCCTTCCCTCCAGTCTCCCTGTCTCTAGCTCTACTATCTTTCTCTTCATTTCTTTAGTTTCCTCCTTGTTTCCCATCGTCAGTCCTAAGAAGAGATGAGAAATCTTTGATTCCCTGCATTCAAATTCTCTTTGCTTTCATTTTTTTCCCCCCTCGATCCTATAATGTAATGCCAATTATTAGAAAATATAATTCACTGTGTCTCACACTATTATTTATAATCTACTTGAGCATTTTCTTCACATTCTTAATATCCCCAGTGTCGGAGAGAATTACAGCTGGGAAGCTGACTGCAGGCCTCCAAGTAATGAGAGGAGAAAAAGAACATTGTTTTCACAGGCGAATTTTCTGTTGTGCGGTGGGGTTGCATGATTTTTCTAGAATAGTTATACATCTTGATATGAATTTTAAATCATTTTTGCCATAAAAAGATACACTTTTTGATTTACTTTTACTTTTATTTCTTCATAAAAATGAGAAACTAAAAAGGTTTCGTAGTTCAGATTTAAAAAGAGCAGCTTTCCTAAGCATGGACAAAGATAAATGTAGGTGATGATTCCTGGACTGCCCAGGTCTGCCGCATGACTGGACACAGACAGCTACTTCTGTAACTTTAGTTCTTACTTTTCCTAACTACTAGATTCCCTTCTTCCTCTCTCTGTGTGTCTCTCTTTCTCTATCTCTCCCTTAAACATACACACCTATCTCTGTCTGTCTCTCTCTGCCTTTATTCACACATACTATCAAGGTGAACATTTTGAAGATAAACAAATGAAGTACACATCTTTCCTTCAAAATGTAGTCATCATCCAGGGCCTCCCTGGTGGCGCAAGGGGTTGAGATGCAGCCTATGAAACTGTCCACAACCTCTACAGCATGAGTTCAATCCCCGGCCAGGAAGAAACCTACATGGTGCAACAGAACTCTCCTGCCTTGCCCACTGCTCCCTCAGCAGTGTATTTCAATAGATTTGTTGGTTCTGTTCCAAAAAATGTAGCCATCAACTAATTTTCTATTTCTGGGGAACTCAGAAATAGAGTTTTTTCCAAAGACACGATTTATGAACTTACTGGGAGTTAAAACAAAGTCAAACAGCAAATAAAAATAAAAAATATATAATAAGGGCTGGGTAATATGAAGGTGAATAGGAAAGGAAGTGAAGAGAAAAAAACAGAAGACAAGATAAGGGATAGTTAGAAAAACCCTTATAGACAAGCGCTGTGCTTGACAAGAGACGCCCCAAGGGAATTTATTATTAAGATCCTGGGTCTTTACAGGGCACACACACACCTGAGCATGCACACACTTTGTTTCCCTTTCTTCTGTCATGAGTCGCAGAGACTTTGTCTCTGTCCCTTCTAGTCATTGCAGCACACACATGCCCTCTTAAGCTCTTTCTTGAGTAACTCAGGGGTGGACAGTGGCTACTTAGCTACCTGCCTTTATTCCCATGCTTCCTAATAAAAAACACTCATATTTTAGATTACTTGAATTTCACTGTTAATCATCATAGAAAATAGGCATATTATAATAATATATTAGAAACCTTTGGAAACACTTTAGGACTTCATTTCTGATCAAGCTCTCTAGCTTGCATTTTATAAAATCCTCTAAATTTCATCTGTGTGTACTATTGGGTGATACTCTCATGTACTGGTTTTATAAAATAGGTCATGATTCTACTGGAATCACTTTGATTATCTCATAAATATTTCCTTAATGTTAGGCTCCAGATGTCAATTAATGAATCAGCCCATAATTTAGGTTTTTGCTTTATTTTGTTTGTCTTTTATTATAACTAGACATGAGCAATTTGCCATATAAAATAGACTGAATAGTGTAAACACAGACACAGACTTTATGAAACATGAAACATATCTTCTTTAGACAAGGAGACAGAGAAAAATTCAGTGAAATTTAGCAACGTGACATCACCAGTGCTCAGTGATTACCAACTAAGAGAGTTTATGAAATTTCTAGGATTGCTATGACAGTGCTACAAACTAGGTAGATTAAAACAAAAAACATATATTATTTCACCTTTATGGAAGATGGACAATTGAGATCAAGGTGTCAGCAGGGTTGCTCTCTTCTTAAAATTCAGATGGGGGCCTCCCTGGTGGCCCAAGGGGTTAAGCACAGCACTATGAAGCTACCCACAGCCACTGCAGCACAAGTTCAATCCCCAACCAGGGAGGTGACCCACATGGTGCTGCAGACCTCTCTTGTCTCTCCCGCTGCTACTCTCAGCAGTGCATTCCAGTGGATCTGCCTGTTCTGTTCCCCACTCTGTCTCTGGTAAATCCTTTCATCCTCCACAGCTCTGACCTGTACCCCAGTTCTTGTATGCATAAATAAATAAATCTTTAAAAAATTTCAGATGAAACATCTTTTCTATGCCAGTCTTCTGGCCTCTTACGGTTGCCACAATTCTTGGCCATCTTTAGTTTGCAGATACACCACATCAAACTCTGCCTTTATATTTGCATTTAAAACTGAAATGGTACAATATAAAGACATGAATGATAAAAGTCTTGCTAATAATTTAAATTTAATTTTACACTAATTAGAATGACACTAAATAGCAAATAAAACATACTCTGAAAAGTTAAATGAGAAACCATGGGATAAAGGAAAAAGTTTTATATTTTATTATCTTTACTGTGTACTTTTTTCTGTTTTTTTGAATAGGGGGCCCTATAATTTCATTGCAAGCCCCACAGACTATGTAGCTGGCTCTGTCATTATTATAATTATTATCAACAGGTCCGGGCTGGGACTTAGGTTGAAAATCCCTGATGAAACCAGAAATAATTTTGCAAAATTACTTTTCAGACAGGAGATAGTATCTCATGTAGAGTTGAACACAATTCTCATCCTATAATTTATTGCTAAAACTAAGAATATCTTTTAAATTGTATAAATATTGGATTCTGAGGGATATCAGATTGTTTTATATTTTGTTCTTATTCTTCTTTAGTAAGGAAATATCAGCATAATTCTTTTCATCACATCTCATCTAGCATCTGTGCCTCCCTTCTCTGAACACATACATTTTTTTATCGACCACTCCTGTACCACAGACCACATTGCTCTTTCCTGAATCACAATTGCTTAAGGTGCCTTAAGTCCCAACCATGTACAGCCTCAGGTTCCTTTCTTCACTTTGGGTAGATTTCCACACCATATAATCTAGTCTCCTCTGATGAGTCAATGAGTGAATAGGCTAAGTAATCAAATACACGGTGATCCCATTTTCATAATTACCAAAAGAAGGGGTGTCAGATTGTGAAGCATTAGGTTAAATTCTAATTTTGACTGCATTTATGTTTTCACCAGCGAGAAAGCAGCAATGTGTCAGTTATCATAGAATGCTGTCTCCATCTTTCTGGAGTGGGGTTGTTAGGTTCCTCTATTTCAATTTATTATTGTGAGATAAATAATAGTTCTTATAATTGAAAGTGAGCAAGAAGACATTGGGCACAATTTCTAAAGGTAAGAATTGACTAAATTAGCCCTCAAATGATGCAGCTTCTACTTTATTTGGACATTTTAAAATTCATATTCCATTTATACAGCCCCTTCCAAGTAGCTAAGACTTTCAGCCCACAGATTGCACTGCACAACTGACGTGTGTGTGTGTGTGTGTGTGTGTGTGTGTGTGTGTGTGTGTGTGTAGGGGGGAGCTCGCTCTCCTCTGGTGCTTCATGTATCATCTGGTGCCAGAGGCAGTGAGAATACAACATTGATGGACCAATGGGCTGATCCAATATGGCAAATCCTATATTCCTGTTTGGGTACAAATGAATAACCTCATATAGTTCTGCACACATTCAACAAAATGATGAAAGGGAGGAACAAAAACAAATGGAATTTCCTGATCATTGCATTCCACTTTATTTCTCTGTTTTAACTTTGTAAGTGAATTCAATGTCTGTAGAAAGCGATTGATGGCTCTAAGAGAAAAGGAAAGAAAAATGTTAAATCTCCAAATCACAAGTGGAAGACTATTAGGCTTGCTTCTCTTTTGCTGGAATCCTCAGCTAGGCACCTCATCTTTGTGGACTTCAAAGGTCATCTCAGCATTTCAGGACTAAGGGAAGGGGATTGTGCAGGGCAGGATTGCTGCCCTCAGCCTGCTGCCCTTTATTAGTAGGGGAAGCAAGGGGATGAGGACAAAAAGAGGGAAGGACAGACTAGGTGTATATGAAAGGAAAAAAGGATGCTTCAATTTGCCTCCAAATCTCTGAAATCTCTCCTCTAAGGGATTGTTCTCCACACTAATCATTTCAGTTTCTCCAGCCTATACATATTTTCAAATTCTAATTTTCCAGAATGCCCTACAATTTAATCTCTTTGCCTATCTCATTCTTGGTATCTTTATTCTACATGTGCTTTCTCTTATACAGAAGCATCCTTAATCAACCCGCGCCATAATACTCCTCGGTTACAGTGAGTTTCTGAAGGATTTATAATACTTTGCTATATTTCTCTGTACTGTCATTTTTGTTTTGCACAAGTATATATTTCTTTCTACTGGATTAGTCAATTAAGGGAAGGTTTAGAATATTTTTTTACCACTTACAGTTCTTGACTCTGCTTTTTACATACATTCATAATTAATATTTGTTAATAAAATGTACTGTCATCCTTAAAATAAGTATATGCAGGTCATCTGTTCATATACATAGGTATGCATATAGATAGATATAGCTATAGATATGTATATATGCCTAGGTAATTTTCTCTATATATTTATATTTTAGTATACATCAGAATGATATAAAAAGAACATTGGTTGATTCTTCTTCTACAATGGTAGAACATTGCTGAAAGATAGGGATAGTATTTCCAGTTGCCAAATTTCACTAAGTACTACCTTATTCCCGGAGTAGACCTTATTCCCTTTCCCTAGTGAGTATAAAGGGCCAGGAAGTCTGCTTCCAACCTGACTGCATATAGGTGGAGAAAGCAGGAAGGAGGATAAATCCATCCATCATATTCCAATCAGCCAATTTAAAAGATCAGGGCCTATTAACCAGAAAAGTGGACAAGAATGAGCAGGACAAATGTACAAAAGGCTCAATGGGCATAAACAATATATGCAATGCAAGGAAGCAATACTGCAGAGAGAGCTCAAAAATAATTGAATGTGAACACTATACATAAATCCAGATGAGATTCAAGCTGTAACCTTGAGGTGAAAAGGCTCCTTAAACTGCAACCAAAGCTTTCTATTCTAAAGGGATTAAATCTCTGAAAATCATTCTCTTTCTTTGCATTTATGTTTCACACTTTGTAGTGCTCACATAAAAAGGGCAGATATACCAGCAGTTCGGTGTTTACTTTCTGTGTTTCTTTTCTTCCCAGATAGCTGGTATCGGCTTTACCACAGATCAGAGTGGGTGAGCCTTTTTCACCTTTTGATTATGCCTCGTAATTGTCAATACCAGGTTGGCAAGCTTTCTAATGGAAATTACCAGTACACGGAAGAATGATAAAGCAATCTACTCGGGTGGGAGAAGTATAGGCTCCTGAGCTCAAGTCATCTTTTCTAGGCCTCACAATAATTATGAGAGCAAATTAAATAAACTTTTGCATGAAACTTGTCAGTGAATATCCTTAGATTCTACTGTTGCATTGCAGCTAGAAAGTACCAGCAAAGGACTAAACTGTTCACACAGGCTGTCTCCTGACTGCTTTTCTGTGGCCTCAACAAAACATTCGAATACAACTCCTACGACAGGGATGCCGTTGTCATTCACAACTTTGATTCTTCCTTTCTTACCAGACAGGTGGCAGTGATCACAGAGCTCAAACTTATTTAGCATGGCAGCTACCACAACGACAGCGGTTTCTTAGTTCAGAGCTTGAAAGGATTAACGCTGGATTAGGAGGAGGAAGGATGTATTCCCAACAGGCAATATTTATAACAAAAAGAAGGCTCTTTTTCCACCCCCTCCACAAGAATAACAAGGAAGAAAAATGAATCCCAGCAATGATTCTCAAAATGGCAAGATGTGGGCAGGATTTAAGAAATACACCTTTCTAATTCCTGGGCAAATTATGTGTATATGCCTAAGTATCCAATTAGCAGACAGAGATGCCATTCTGAATTTAAAAATATAGGGTTTTACAATGGCAAACCAGCTGTGCTCATAAATTTCACCAATCACTTTCCAGAGTTCTACCAACAGTTTAGACTTGAACACCATGGGATTTATTTTCCTCTGCATTAAAACAATCAAAGATTGATTGGCATTTTTAGCTCATAAAATATTTTCCTGACAACAGAGTAGGAAATCACATGTGTACAGTGAGAAGCCACACACATACACACACACACATACACACACTCAATGGTAGCAGATGATATCTGTACCAGAAAAGCCTCCATTCTAAACCAGCTCTGGCCAATGGAAATTTTGCAATGCCAGGGATATCACTCATGCTCTATGTCTCCACTGTCCACTAGAGTGGTCACTCAGTACATGCGGCAACTGAGCACTTGAAATGTGACTTAATCAACTGTGGGACTGTATTCCTAATTTTACCCAGTTTAAATTTAAGCAGCCATGTGAGTAGTTAACATATTGCATAGCATAATTCAAAATATGTATGATGTTCATAGGTTAATAAATTAACAATGACAGTCTGAAATCAAGTAGACACCTGCTGCTTAATAGCCACGTGACTTTATACAAGTTAACTTGTGGAAGGTCAGTTTCTCATCTTGTCGATGACAATAATTATGATTCTTTCAGTACTGCCAGATGTTTAAATATACAATGCATATTTATTTCATCTATTACCGGAAACCAAGTAGGTCTTTGATCAATGTTTTTCTAATGTTTATCTGAACTGGGGTGCAGGCCAGAGGGGTAGGGGGTGAGAGGATTCTTCAGACAGACAGTGGGGAGCAGAATAGGCAGATCTACTGAAATACACTGCTGAGGAGAGCAGCGGGCAAGACAGGAGAGGTCTGCTATGCCATGTGGGTTGTTCCCTGTGAGGGATCAAAATCATGCCAAAGTGGCTGGAGACAGCATGATAGAGCTGAGACTTAACCCCTGAGTCACCAGGGAGACACTTAATCAACATTTTTGTGTTCACTTTGTTTTGCCTTATCCTTTTTGTTTTCCACCTCCCATCCTTATTTTCTTTCTTTACTAGAAAAAGAAAGAAGAGGGACCTCCCTGGTGGCACAAAGGGTTAAGACACAGTACTATGAACCTATTCATAGCCTCTGCAGCACAAGTTTGATCTCTGGCCAGGGAGGTGACCCTCATGGTGCAGCAGACCTCTCCTGACTCGCCTGCTGCTCCCCTCAGCAGTGTATTTCAGTTAATCCGCATGTTCTGCTCCCCACTCTGTCTTGGGTGAATCCTCTCACCCCCCATACCTCCGGTCTGTACCCCAGTTCTTATATGCAAAAATAAATAAATCTTTAAAAAAATAAAGAAAAAGAAAGAAGAAACAAATAAAGCAGCAAATAGGCAGTATTTGATAAGGGATAACGTTATGCTTGTCACTTCTCTGAATGTTTTGCACTAAATCAATGAAATTTGCTTACCATCTGGACTGACCCACCCTCATCAATTAGGAAACAATTTATAACATAGCCAGTATAAACAGTACTTTTGTTTCTCTTCTTCTTCTTCTTCTTCTTTTAATTTATAGTGATAAAAAGAGAAATTATTTTAAAGCTCCATGAGGTAAAATAATTGTTATCGGACCTGGAAGAATAGGTGTAGACAATAAAGTGAAAGGATTAAAATAATAATAATGACAATAAAGGGAACAAAATGGAGACTAATTTAATGTACTGAATTTAAAATTATGGTACACATTTTATAATTTTGTCTCATTATACTTAATAAATGTTAGAAAAGCTTACTACCCAGCATTTAGGAACTTATTTGTTTAAGTAAAATAATTAAGCCCTTGTGAAGATGTGATTCACATGTAGCAATAACAACTGTTCAACTCTCTTTTCCTCCTATATCACACCATCCTGCTTCCCTGCTGGCTGCTTTGGAGGAGATGCACCTGCCAGGAGCTGTTCTATCTGGTTTCTTTTTTTGTACCACCTCCACCCCATGTATTACTTCTTTTCCCTTGTTCTCTGTCTGTATGTCTTGTCTTTTCAATCTCACTCATTTTGTTTGTTTGTTGCTTCTGTGGCTGCTCAATTTTCCCCAGACACTATTCCTGGTATGGTCAACAAAACTTTGTGACTTGGCATAACAGATTCTAGTTAGCATTTGACATATATTGAAAGAAAGGTTTTAGGAATTGCACTGTGTACAAAGTGTATTCTTTCATATGATTTCAAAGAAAGGGGAATCATAAAAGTTAGGTATATCATGAAAAGCCATCAGAAAAAATATTGGCTGGTTTGGCTGCAAAGGATTAACAAACAAACAAACAAACAAACTGAAACAACTTTTTTTTTTACAGCACTGTATATGATTTAGGAGAATAGATTCACACCTCAGATCTATATCACCATCTCACACTTACACTAAAGCATCGATAGTTCTTTACCACAGACTATTGCCAGTCCCAGAGGATTGAAAGGGAGAGTAAGCTCAGAATGCCTGCTCAGCTATTATCTTTACTGGAATCCCAGCCCGTGTAGAGTTCCCCAGATCCTTTGCAGTATTTTCCCTCCTTGAATAGAGTATACCTTCACATGACCTCTACTACCTACTCCCCAGGGCTCCTGATAGAACTGATAACCCCACCACTAATGCTCCCCTATTTCTTACTATTGGGAAACATATTTCCCAGGTTTCTTTCTCTGCCCACCACCTGTTCAATTTAGCATAATCTATTCAGTGTCAACCCCATTGAAATCTTCACTGGTGCCTGCTTGTCCAAGAGACAATCAATCTCATTCCTATCTGTAAGAATATCTCTCTGAACAGTGTCTCTCGGGCTCACTGCTCCAAGAGTCATAGCCAGTGGGGACAAGCTCTACAGTTGTCTCTGTGAGGGCCTGTCTCATCTGTACCCCTTGCCAGGGCTTGCTCCCCTGCCTTGCCAGGACCCATCCTAGGGCTCAACCACTGAGCGTCACTTTGCCTTCTCAGGTTACCCTCTTGGCTCATTCCATTGCTCACTGCCCTCCCCCCATATTTCTCCTTGTGCATGCTGAAATCCTATTTTTCCTTCAAGAGTTATTGGATTTTATCTCTTCCAATCTAGTAGTGAGCATCTTTACTCTGTGGTCATTTTGCTGCTCTCCATCAAATTACTGTTAACAACAATAAGATTACAGTTATGGACAAAATTCATTGGGACTATGTAGACAGAGAAAAGGAACCCAACATGAGAAGTGAAAGTCAATATTTTTCCAAAATATAGGCGAGACTATTTTCTACTTACTTCAAGTAAGTAGATAATCGTTTAAAGATTAACTGATATTTATTTGGGTCACAGCAAAGACCTTAAAAGAGATCTGGAGACCCAAAAAAAAAATAGCTTCAAGAAGAAAATTGTTTAATTATATAAACTGGCATGAGGTAAAAGCAAGGTGTGATAGATAAAATAGGGTCAGAATCCCAACAAGAAGGTCCCATTAGCCCACTGAAAAGTGTTTCCCCGGGGCCACAGGGTCTTTGGGTGCCCCTGAAATTCCAACTAAAGCACAGCATGCCTACCCCGAAGCCACTCCATACAGCTTTTGCCATTAGGTATATAGACAACCTAACATCCATACATTCCATTTCGTTCTCAATGATTAGATTCAAAGTATTATAATTTTTAAATCATTTTCATAAATTTCAGATAAAAGAAATATAATAGATTGAAACAACCCTATCTGACTATTTTATTGAGGCCTGGAGGTGGAGGGTTAAGTACAAATTTGACTGACATCAGGGTGCTTTTTTTTTAGCTTTGCCTTGTAACTCATTACACATAACCTTTAGGGGAGATTGGGCAACCCAAGAAAAGAACATTGAAATCAAGCATGAAAAAGTTAAGAAATAAAGAAGTTACAAAAATCCAAATAAAATACTTTTACTTATATAGCTTGACATTTGGAAATTTTCACCTACCTACTCATAGAATTTTAATATTTCTTATTCTGTCAAAATTTTTAATCAGACTTTGGAAAAAGATCCTGCAAATATTATTTTCGCCATTTGTTAGATACACAGACTAATGTCCCCAAATTCACAGTCCCTCAGGATGAGAGTGTCAGAGAGGAGACTAGAACTCAGTTACTATTCTCCTAATGCAGTTTTTCCCAGTGGCCTCATGTTTAATTGTTCAGGTAATGCAGAGGAGCGGAATGCCTTTAGACTCTAGATAGGTGGGAACTCTTTCCTATGCTCAAATTAGAATGTCTCTAAACCAGGATGCATGTCCTTGTTGTTAATGGTCTGTATATATTTTTTTTCTTTTACAGAGATCATTAAAATATGCCACTGGTATCCTGTGTGCTGACTGTGGGGATGTTTTTAAGAAAGGCATTGTTATTTGTTATGTTCAGGAGATTTATGGAGGAATAAATTGCATATACATAGTGTGATGGCAGCTGGCAGTCAACTGCAACTGCTGTTGTGCACTTCACAACATGTTTTATGTGGCTGAGAACATTTACATTAAGGTCAATTAGGTTGCCAAAATGGAGAATCACAGCTGAGGGATGCTTAGTGGAGTGCATTGGTGTTTGGCAGGGGAAATGGAAATGATAAACCTAAATGCACTTGGTCTGCCAGCTGGTGGGTGGTCCCAGCCATGTTGCCGGAACACTATTCAATTCAATTCAACAAATATTTATTGAGTAACTAGATGGTGCAAAGCACCACACAACTGCTGATGGAGTGGCAAGACAGCACAAATCATGACATGGATCTTAGAAGGGTTTCAAATAACAATTGACTTCAGTATCTAGCAATAATCGTATGATTACTATATTGTAACATTGTTCTAAATGTTTGATTTGTATTACCCTTTGTCATGCCCCTAATAGGATGGCTGCTCCTATTTGCATACTGTGTCATTGAGGAAATTAGGTTGGTGATATAAGGGACTCATAAATTTGGTTGGTGAGATATGGTGATTTTGAGTATTTTTATAATTCCCTTTTTCTGGGTATATGATAGAGTTGCATTTCAACACCATCTTGCAATTGACAATGTAAGCATGTTTTGCTTTAGGAAAATAAATGTGAGCAGCAGTGACATGTGCTGCCTCTTGGGGAAGTACTTAAAAGCTTGGGTGCTGGTCTACTCTCATGGTACCCACTGACCGTCCAGATGATGGAGATTCCAAGGGATATCACTGTAATAGAAAGACAAAAAATAGAGGGTCATTTAAGCCTCTGGGATTTTGACATTATTTATTATGGTAACACAACCTCACATAGATTGACTAATAAAAGGTAAGAGTAAGAATAATAGATATATGACAAAGAAGGAAGCACATTATAAAGTCCCAGTGAAAATAACAATAATAATTCTTCTACCATTTATCAAATTAGCAAGATACTAAGTGTATTGCATATATTTTCTCTAGTGCATATAATAAACTAAAACTTTGTAATCCATATTTTCAAACAAGAAGTAAAATTAGAAGTGTTAACTGATATTAAGGTGTCGTTAGGAGATAAAGAACTATAAATGAAAACAGATCTTTGTGTCTCCAAAGCTCACACTGTCTGCAGACTAATTGGGAAGTACCTCAGACAACCTCATAATTCAACATGTCCTTTGTTAAGGTAAGTAATTATAAGCCTTTTCTCTCTTCCTTTGCCCCTTCTTTTCTAGGGGTTCCTATTTTTTCTTCTCCTTTTAACTGCTCCTCTGTCCTTATATTCTCTTCTCTTTCACTCCATTTCTGCTGTCCTTCTTGGCTTCTCACTTTCTCCATAAACCCAGTGTACATTTTTTCACACTATGGGATTTTCCTCAAGTATGCCTTCTCATCCTACAACTTCTAGTAAGACCATATTATACATTAGAATTCTAGGATTTTAAGACTTTAATGATTGTTCTGTGTTCCAAAAATTAGATCTACAGAAAATTATGTTATAAGATGGCCATCTTCAATGGAAGAACACATTTCAAATTATCTCATACCTGGTAAATGCTATGATGATACTGAACAAAGTAATATAAAGCTTTTGTGAGTGTTTAACATGCACTGTCTTGAGAATCGATAGGTTGTAAATGCTTCACTGTACTTTGTCATAGAATTATTTTTTTTTTCTAAAATGCATCTTTCTGGACACTTGCTATATAATATGTAATTTTGCAAATTGTGACTCACCTAATTTGCTCATTTGACTGAGATCCTGAAAGTGAAATGACTCCTAGTTTAAAAAATGACTACTGCCAGAACTAGAATCTGAATCTAAGACCCTAATATGCATTTTTTAAATACATGCTATAAAGAAATATCAACTCCAGTGTGTTCCTATATTTCAAGTATGTCCATTTAATTAAATTGTTTCTCTAAAATCAAAATTGCATTTAATCACAAAAGAATAACTATGTTACTCTCCTTATATTATTGTTTTCTCTTATAATATTTAAGTGTACAACTTAGTTTAAAAATGTTTGCTAACAGATTTATGCACACCTAAAATAGCCAAATATTTCTTGAGACTTCCTTACATATTATCAACTGGGGAAAAATAATGCTTTTGCTGATAGATATACCTTGTTCTATGAAACCATAATATGTTACACTAATATAAGAATTTTTCGAGAATCTTTTATAGTGGAGTGTACTTTATTTTACTACACCTTTTGCTTTCACACTTTTTCCTTTTTGGTGTTCAGGATCGTTAAACAAAGGTTATTATTATCTTATCTTGGATCCATTGAAAGCTGAACTTAAGACAATGAATAAAGGTGAGGAAAAAAAAGGGGAAGGAGACAAGAAGATGTGAACAAGGTGATGTGAGGTGTTCTTGTGGCTACCACTTCACAGTGAGCGGCAAAGAATTCCAATCTTTTTAAATCCTCACTTTAGGTTTTCTACATTAAACAACATGCATTCCTTAATTTGACAGATCTGTAATGTTTAAAAATTCTCGAGATTGTCCATTTTATTTCAAAACTCAATTCCCTGACTTGTCCAGAAATTGATTAGACTGACCCTTTTCTGAAATTTCTAAGTTACAGCATCAAGACATGAGGTATACAGGTATACATCTTAAACCACTAGTTTTATTCCACATTCCATAATAGGAGTTCCTCTGGGCTTGTCTGATATTCCTAGCTGATGATAAAAGCCCTATCCCAGAAAATGTGCTGCCTTGTAAAAATCTTTGTCTCCTACAACACCTCACATGGGACCTTGCTCATTGTCTAGCCTCAACACATGAATGTGCTCAATAATTCCTTGATCAACTTTGTTTACATTCTCTTTCAATATACAAATGCACAGGCTTTTTCTAGCACTGCCTTTCCCTCCTATTTTTCTCAGGAAGTTCTTAACCCCTGTTGATATAAAGCAATTGAAGAAAATGCAAGTAAGAAAATTATTTTCCTTACATAAAGCTTTAAAATTTTTGCTGAAAGGAACAATGTGATGTAGTTACAAAGAGAGCAGAGCAATGCTTCTAGGCTTTACCCTGATGCTAATTAGCCAAGCAACCTTGAGAAAGTCATCTTACCTTTCTAAGTCTTCATTTTCTTATCTTTAAAATGAGCTATAGTATTTTCTATGTGAGCTACCACACAGTACCACTGGAAAGAACAAACACTATCACATAAATACATTTTGGAGGTGCAGAGCACCATATAATTGCAAACACTATCGTGAATAGAAAATAATAGTGTCTCGGGGTAGGACAATACTTTGAAAACACTTAGTCTTGTCCTCTTATGCTAGTGATGAGGCAACTGGATACTAGAAGGTTATAGAACTTGTTCAATGTCACAGAACTGGTTGACACCAGAGCCAAGAAATGGACTCAATGATTGGCTCACTCCTTTTTGTTTCTCTTAAAATGTTGCTTCCAGATCTCCAGCTCACCTGATTTTTCCAGATTATTAAATTGTGTCTATCCTCTCCTTCCCTACACTTTTACTTTCTTGGATTCATAGAGAAGGTCGGGCCATTGTTTTTGTCATGTATGTAGTCTTCTTTACCTGTCAGTGATTCCATGCATCTAGAACTTGACTTTAAATTGTTGTCCTGGCCAGGTTTCCCAGTGACTCTGTGTCTGAGTTGGCTGGCATCTTCTTCTGGTCTGTCTACATTAAGTCCATTTGTTTTGACTCCTTGGCTTTTCTGTTTTGATACGTTGCTTTTTCACTTCATGTGAGTCATTTTTTTCAGAAAGACAGACTCTTCCAGCTATGAGTGCATCTGTACAGCAGAGGTTAACCTCAGGCCTTAAAATAATCACTCCCTAAGTTAACTTACATCATCAGCCCTGACAATTCTCATGGGTATTCTTTGAAAATTAATCTTTTAGGTATTTCCAGAGATGGAAGATTAGTTTCAAATTTTGTATGCTCATATACAAGTTGTGTGTGTGTGTGTGTGTGTGTGTGTGTTGACACACACACAAACAGATATACACATAAATATATGTTGGAGTAGCCAGGGTGGCTGAACCCTGCACCCCCAGGCATTAGGGTGGTGGCATGGACTCCCAGCCTGGGCACAAACTGCTGCTTTTCCCACCAGAATGAGGGTTGAAATCCACCCCATGATAGCTGGGCGCTGCACAAGCCAGAGAGGTGATGCCAGTAAAGTGCCATGGTCAGAGCCCCAACCATGGTGTCCTGAGTTAGGGGGCATCTGGGAAGGGGCTGAGCGAAGGAGATGCCATCTCCACCTGGTACCACTCATCAGTAACCTTCTCCTGCTCCCTCAAACTTGTGAGTTAAAATAAATCCTTTTTTCTATTTTGCTGCACCAAAAGCCCCTTTGTTTGCATTTGTGGTTGTGAATGCACAGACCCAGGACTAGTGAGAGGTTCTGACCTGATGTCAACTTTAGATCCTTTGCCCAATAATATAGGTATGTATATACGTATATATGAACAACTTCTATAGGAATCAGAGTCCAGATTTTGTATATTTACATATTGTATACTTTATTATCATCACTAGTGTTGCTATTATGCTAAGAAACATGAAATAGAAATGCTTTATTCATTAGCACATCTCAAATTTTATTTTCTCTTATTTTTGAAGAGGATGCTATAGTATTTATCTTTGAAAGTCATCAATCTGTTATTTCCTTTGACAGCGAAAAGAGTCAGAAAAGCCAAGTACTTCCTGTTGGCAGAAATCAGATGAATCTCATATACACAAAATGGAATGAAAAACTGTTTGATGAGCCAGACTTGAGGCAGGAGGACAGGTGCCATATATCTCTTTGCTTTATTTGCTTTCCTTGGTCCTCTAATAACTATTCCCAATTTTGTTTTGCATCATCCATTCCCCCAGAATATACTCCTTAGGCTTTTGTATTTATAGGTCCACCTTTCCTTTTCATTCTTTTTTATCCCCTTTTTTTTCTGTTTCCCTTCCCTCCCCAATTATTCTACGGAGGTTTTTATTGACTTTAGCCTTTGATAGCTCTATGTATTTGAAAACAGCCATTCACCACCTCCTCTGGAGAAGTACCAATAAAGTGCAAAACCATTATCACAAAACTGTTTCTCAAAGTTTTGTCACATCCCAGACAGTTTCATGAAGATATGCTGAAAGGATTTGTTTTGTTTGTTTCTGCTTTAGGGATTGCTAAGGGCAACAGGCGATCTGGCAAAGGGATTGTAAATCAAGGACTGTTGAGACACATCTTATTTGTTTCTGGGGCGTTTTGTTTTCTTTGGTCCAAAAACTTCAGTTTTGTTGAAAATGATTTTCCGATGTCCCATGCCTTATGAGAAAAATAGTGTAATTTTTCTGTCTTGAAATTTTGCAAACTCTCTAAATGAGCTTTTAATGATAACCAAACCCAGATTAATGAGCAAAGTGCATTACATGATAACAGATTCTGACTTAAAAAAAAAAAAAAGTCGGGGAGTGTTTGTAGGGTAACAATTTCCAGAAGCTTCTTCTGAAGTGGAGGGAAGGAAAAAGACAGATCACCTAAGTGTATTGACTTGAAAGAGGAGTTCTTTGTGTTAGGTTTCCTCTTAGCCTACTCTGAGTTCAACATAGGTTGCTGTGAGTTCTATTTGCATGATTTTACTCTGACTATGTATCTGATCAGAAACATCAATAATTCAGAGACTCGGTTTTTGGGGCACTTATAGTGATGGGAGATGTTTGGATTTATACTGAATGAAATATGATTTGTTTTTGTTTGATTGTGTTTAGAAATCCTGGCAATAACCATGTTGAGTTTTGATCCATTCATCAAGAAGTCTGAAGCACAGAGGGAAATGAAGTTCTTGCCCATGATTTACTAAAATATATGCATTAAGCTCTTAAATGAGATGTCTGCTTTTATAATTTTGTAACTTCAAATCCATGCATTGGCTGAGGTTTAACTTGAATCTTTTTTCTCTTTCTTTGTGACATGCAATCTAAACAGTCTTAAGGAAAAAGGTGAGAGGACATAATTTCTTTTTGTATCATAATTTCTTTTTGTATGCCTCAAAACTCTAGGCAGCATAGTACGAGTGCAAGTGATTTTCTTTCCATAGGTATTTTTTAGTGAGTTAAGTATAAATACAGACACACCATATACATAATTATATGTATCCTCTAACATTAGTGTTACCATCTCATCAATATTTTGTATTTTTTCCTAGATTCCTAGATTCAGTTACTTATCCTAAGCAGCCTTTTATTAAACTATGGAATGAAATATCATCCAGGGCATTTTGAAATACACAATTTCCTAGACAGTAGCTGTTTTAATGTGACCATTTTTATTCAGAGGATTATTTGCTGAGCTTGTTTTGATTTGACTTCATCAAAATATAAATTCAGTGTCCTGTTTCTCTTTGTTTTTATTTACCAGAAGGACACATAAGTGGAGTCTCTGATTATCAAAACATTCTAGCTCTCAGCTTCAACACAGTTATGATTCTCGAAGTGAAGTTGGCAAAAAAACAAAAACAAATAACTTTACTTTTCTCATTGTACATTCATTTCTCTTTATTTCTGCTCATTTCCAACCTATTCAAATTTTTTTTCTTTTTTTCAGTCAAAATAACGGAAGCAGCAAGTGTGATGGCCTCTTAGCCCTAATGGGTAAAGTCTTTTATAACTGAACATGCTCTTGATCATCCTGCAGAGTCTGACCCGGTTACCATTTGAAGCACAAAAGCATCTGATTCTGCTTGGAGCACTTAATTCTCAAGCCCTGGCCTGTAGCTAGTGAAGGTTCATGAAAAAAAAAAAAATAGATATAGGGCAAAGTTTGGCTGACCATTTGGTTCTAATTCATCTGAGAGAGGTCCAATTTGCATCTTTTGTTCTCCTCTACTAACTTTCTAGCTTGACACTCCTTTCTCAAAAGTGTAAGGCAGGTACTCTGTCCTTTATGTCATTGGCTGCCCTCTTGTGTGTGTGTGTGTGTGTGTGTGTATGGTCATAACTTCATGGTTGCTCCTGTCTCACATGATCCATGAGAACAAGCATAAACACAATCATTGCTTTCCAGCAGGGAGGCAATTCAAAAACATCTTGGTTCATTTTATCCACAGGGAATATCACAGGCTCCTTTAAATACTGTTTATCTTGGAATCCACAGTCTCCATATGCTGTATATCTCTCCTCTAATTCCATCATAATCCCACCCAGATGCTACTAGATCATCTATAAGCTATGTACTACATAGTAAATTTCGCTACCAATACAATGTCTATTATGTAGTAAGGAGGAGATAATTAGAATACTTGCAAATACATATGAATAAAAACAGTAATATCTGAATACAGGAAAAAAGCAATATCCCTCTTTAATACTGCACATTAAAACACCTTAGCTACTAATTTTCCATTGTTTACCCAAATGATGTTCTATAGTCTCTGTCCCTTGTGCAGAACTTCCAATGACTGGGACTCTTAGTTTGATGGTATAAGGCAAATACTTTGTCTGCAGGAATCTGAGGCTGAGGTGGTCTTACCTGTGTGGGCTCATGGTAAATTTCTATTCATCTTCACTGTTGATCATAGTTATATGAGAACATCCACTGGGAGTTGTTAAAGTCTCAAATAGAACTTCTAATTTTTCTGCATAGCACCAAAGAATATTTTTTTTCACCTACTTCTATTACATTAATTTTTTTTTAGTGGTTGAAATGAAGTTCTAATTTCCAATTAATGAAACACATATTTTCCCTGAGTTGAATAGTTTTTTACTTTATTTTTTTGAATTTTATGACTTTAAGGGTCAGAAAGCAAAGATTTTGGAGTTATCCTCTAAGAACAATCGAGAAATATTCAAGCTGAGAGCTCCTAATCATGACTTCAGGATTTAGGTGTTATAGGGGGAATAATGGACCGCAGCTCAGAAGACAAGTTCCTCTGGGAAGAAGGGTTCATCTTCTCAGTAAGGAATTTTCCAGTAGAGTTTGTTTTATTTTGTTTTCCAATTTTATAGTATGTGATCATCTGCAAGACTAGTGAATCATTCCATTTGGGTGAAGAGACTTCACTCTGGAGCAAATACTTTTGGCTGACAATCTCAGTACTATTTCCAATCCTGCTTTCTCAAAAGAATTCTTTTTGTTTGGCAACTTGCACCTGAGGAAAGAGAACATTATCCTTAGTTCTTTTACTAGGTGTGGTAACTCCATTACACTTCTTAATGATTTATTAGGGGTGAAACGTATGGCCAATTATGTAGCTCCATTGAGGAACTTCTGAAGGAAAATAAAATTCTTCACTGATCAAAAGGGAAACAAGAAATAAATGTTTCCTTTTGCTAGATGATGTCTTGGGGTCTTGAGGTATATGCAACACAGTAGTCCTTTGAAAATTAAAGGAGCTAGTGCAGAAGGTGAGTCAGCAGATCTACTTGGCAAGTCCTTTACCCCACGAGGATATGCCCAAAATGTGGATAAACATTGAGTAAGAAACAATTAACTTTCTTTTGGGGAGTTGTGAAATGTTCAAGAGAAGGTGGATTTTTAAACTAAGAATTAATAGATACATTGAAGGCAAATATGTCAGGAACAGGTGATCCAGGTAGAAGGAAAAGAATACATTGAGACACAGATACTTAAAAATGAATGAATGAGGGCCTCCCCTGGTGGAGCAGCAGGTGAGCTCTGGGCTGTGAAGCTGCCCGCAGCTTCTGCAGAGCCGGTTCCATACCTGGCCACCGGGTGATGGTCCCACATGGCGTGTGGACCTCTCCTGCCGCAACCGCTTCTCCCCTCAGCAGTGTGCTTCGTCAGTCTGCCTGTTCTGTTCTCCGCTCTGGCTCTGGTGAATTCTCTCACCCTCCCGTGCTTCTGACTGTACCCAGTGCTTGTATAAATAAATAAATCTTTAAAAAACAAAAATGAATGAATGAATGTCATATCAGAAAATTTCAGTGAATTGTTTAGGGATGGTATTCAGGAAATGAAGCCAGAAAAATGGTCAAGGTCAGACATTTGGGGTCATTTTATGAATTGCTTTAAGCAGTGTGAAATTTAAAAGCAACTGATGAATAGCAGCTGAAAGTGCTTAATAGCTACCTGTTAAAATTCACTTTTGGAATGGTTTTTGATAGGTTGGATAAGAAAGCATTGATTTAGGAAGCAGGGAAAACACATCAGCAGGCAGTTAAAGCAGTAAAACAGGCGAAAGGAGTGAGAGAGCTAATCAAAGACATTGGTTTCACTTAATTTACTGACCCTTTCCTTTCAGGGAATTTCATATTTTTCAGCTGACCCAATACAATTAGATTTGAAACCTGGCTTCACTTGCCAATTTCATTGTCAAATCTTTGCATAAAATGTTCACAAATATTTTACGTTTTCAACTGTAACACTAACAACCTAATTTTTGATATCCTTTCTCTATTCTTAAAGAGCAGCATCAATTGTCTTTATGTTGTTTTCCCTCTTTCCTAAATTACATTGAAAACTTCTGCCAAAGGCATAAAATCATCATTAAAAAAATTCAGTCAGCCCATCTGTTGCACCAGCGCCACCTTCCCTGAAGACAGCTAATACGTTTTCTCCCTCTCCAGCAGACACTGTTGCCTCTCAATTCCCCCAATAGATACTCTGAAAGAATCTAAATTCTTCTCCAACCGTTTTGGCCTCACTCTCTACAACATATTAGAGATTTAGGGTTGGTGAATAGAAAGACATCTCATCACATCAATTTTTTTTTTTTTTCAATTTGAGTATAACTTTGTATGCTCTCAAAACAGTCATCAGTTTCTCTCTCCTGAACGTTTCATGAAGTTTGCTTTCTACATCAGCTAACTGGGCCTGTGTTGGTAAGAATGATCACATTATACTCAGGTAAGAGAGCCCCGAATCTGGATCCCAGTTTTTAAGAGCACTATTCTGAACCTCCTCTTGTGTATGCTTATGCAGAGTAGGAGACAGCCTTGGGAGCCTGGAGTAGGGTTCCATAGCGCCATAGAAATGGGTTCCATAGTTCCATAGTTCCATAGAAATATACTGGCCCGTTCCCTAGCCTTGACATTGAGGAAGTGGCCAATAAATATACTCACCTTCAAACCAAATGATAGTCAAAGGGAAACTATTTTATAACAGATGAAGATACAGTTTGATACGCAGGCTCCAGCGCTCACACTTGTGCACACGTGTATACTATATGGTTGAACGATCAGTGGCAGGAAGAGAAAAGGATCGTCAACTATCTGTCATGTTTCTGGCACAGAACTGTATTGAGTCAAATAATGCTAAATTCAAATGTGCATATTGAATGCACATTTCCTTTTGGGCCGTTCTGACAATTCATTTTTCAAAGTATTGGGTCAAAAATAATTTTATAATTTGCTGACTTATAAAATTTTATTTAAGCATATGTATGTATGTGTGTATATACACACAGACACACACACATTTCAGAAACTACATCTGTCTGGAGAACAGATGATGAGGTATGATTTGATGGACACCAAACTGCATTTTTTTCTTTTTTTTAGATTTAATTTATTTATGCATAGAAGAACTGGGGTATAGACCAGAGGTGCAGGAGGTGAGAGGAGTCACCAGAGACAGAGTGGGGAGCAGAACAGGCAGATCTACTGAAATATACTGCTGAGGGGAGCAGTGGGTGAGACAGGAGAGGTCTGCTGCGCCATGTGGGTTAGCTCCCTGGCCAGGGATGGAATTCATGCTGCAGTGGCTGGTAATAGCTTGATATTGCTGACACTTTAACTCCTGGACCATCAGGGTGCCCCAGATTGCTTTCTTATTCTAAGACGTTCCTCTCTAGCCAGTTACTATGACTGAAATGCCACCATCATTGTTTCTTGTTCAAACGCAAATTCACCTGTGGGTATCACTTTTGTAATAATGACATTTCCAAATTCTTTCCAGAAGGTAGCTCTGGAGAACAGATTTTAATAAGTAGCAGGTGAAAATGCTATGAAAATAAATGATAACTGTTTGGGTCTGAGAAAAATTTGGGAGAAATTAGACAAGAAGAGACGGTGAAGAAAATACACAAAGTGATTACATCATTTAGTGAGTTCACTAGGGTGCCTATTCCCAAAGATTTGTCAAATTCTGTTCCATCAGATCCCCACCAATTCTGACCGTTGGACCCCACACATGTTACCATCTGTTATAAGGATCTGGTCCAGTGCAGGTGTTTTGCTTGGATTCATGGTGAGGGTTAACAGATGCCACACAGAGCACTGCACCTAATGTCATCCCTGACACCAGCAGATATCATGGCCTTAAAAATATTACTCTGACTCCTATTTCTTCCCCAGGGTGAAGATAATACTTCCTGGAAAATCTCACTCAGAGTATTTTCTGATTGATGTGAGCTACTTTTTATTGATTTGTTTTGTTTTTGGGAAACTCAGAAATGATTTTAAAAGGGTTCTAAAAAAGTAAGTCATGCTTCTGGCACAAAACTCTGATGAAACAAGCAATCCTAAATTCAAATGTGCCCTTTTGGGTAGTTATGACAATATATTTTTCAGAGCAGTGGGTCAAAAATAATTTAATAATTGTTGACTTATAAAACTTTAAGTGTACAAGTTAAACTATCTTTTGTGCCTGGCCTTGCTTGCTTCACTCATTATTATGGTGGTTTTTCATTTTGTTTTCAGGCAACCTTGGATTTCTAATTATGGTAAAGGCAATGTGTAATAGGAGCACTATAAACCAATGGGTTGAGATTTTTATAATTGCTGTGGTTTGACTTAAGAAAAGGACACATAGGCCAATTTCCATCATTCCTCAGGGAGAAATATACAGAAACACAATTAAAGGAGTTCATCAAAAGCCAAGTCCTTGATCATACTTTCCTGACAAGTTGGAGTTTGGATAGCACTTCAAGGTAATGAGTAGTTTCAAGACCAGGGTGGGTTTGGGGGTTGTAATGTCTTTTTGAGATAGTTGAAATTATATGTAGTATTACTCATAAAGTGCTATTCAAGCTATGTTCTAATTCAAAATGATTCTAAAGTCAGCTAATATTCCAAACAATGTTATAATAAACATCATGGGTAAACATTTATTCTGTACATAATATTAGGTAGAATATATTGAGGACTTACCATGTGCCAGTTATGTATTAAACAAAATCTTATCTTATTTTTGCCTTATAACGATAACAAGAGCTAGGTAAAATTTCTATTAGAATGTATCAGTAAGGACCAGGCAGACAAAAATGACTTCAAGAAAGAGAGATTTTGATGTGGAGGGAGTAAATGGATTAGAAGCAATGCCTGAATTAGGGGTAATTGTCTGGGGATACTGTTTGGAAATTTGTAAGCCAAGCAAACTGCCAAAGCCAGTGTGTTGTATCAATTCCAATGAAGAGTCATATTTTCAAGTGAAAATACATTGAACACCTAATATGTGCCTCTATAGGACTTTAAAATATGAAATAAACACAATTCAAAGTTCTCGTATATGAAACAGATGCTCAGGTTCTAACAAGGAATGGTAAGTACCTAATAATGGTCTCTGCAGAGAAGGGACTATGTGACTCAGCTCATCATGACTGGTGATGGCCTTCCAGTACCACCCCGGGTCACTTCAGTGGTTCTAGTTTTTGAAGAGTGAGTGAAAAAATGACCATATAGTATACACATTACTGGTGGAGTAAGTCATCAAAAAAAGAAGCAGCAGAAGCCTTTGGAATACCTAACCAAAACAGGAGAGACAGCTTTTATTAAAAAATGATTAAGGGCCTCCCTGGTGGCACAAAGGGTTAAGCACAGCACTGTGAAGCTATCCATAGCCACTGCAGCATGAGTTCGATCCCTGGCTGGCCAGGGAGCAACCCACATGGCACAGCAGACCTCTCCAGTCTCCCCCATTGCTTCCCTCAGCAGTGTTTTTCAGTCAGTCTGCCTGTTCTGTTCCCCACTCTGTCTCTAGTGAATCCTCTTATCCCCCACCCCTGCACCTCTGGCCTATACCCCAGTTCTTGAATGCATAAAAAATTCTTAAAAAATTTATTAGGCAGAAATTAAATTGTTCATGCATAGCTTATTGGCAAGATAACTTTTTAGTAGACTGAGATCTTTATTCTTGAATCTGTCAACTAGTATTTTATGAGTCAAACTCAATTTTTTAAATTGAGATTAGGAACAGAAGCAGCTTGATGTTGGTTTCCTCCAACTATTCCTTAAATGTTCTTCTGCACTTCAGAACCCTCTTCTTTCAAATTATAAAACCCCAAGCAAGATGATATATTTTCCTGATAAATGCATACTCCCAAGTACTCAATATTCAATACTCAGGTGAGATCTCTGTTGTCAGGATGGGGGTGGGGGGACAAGTTGGGGTATTTCCTGTCATTATTCAGATCTAAACAGTCAGGAAAGCTATATGTATCTTAAAAAGGCAAATGAGGTCAAAATAATATCAGCAAATAGTCAGAAATTCCGAAGACCCATACAAAGAATGTGTAATGCTCTACCCCAAATGATGAACAGAGAAATCAAGCAGAGAGAGGGGCAGAATGCTATTGCTTAGTTGCTCTAATATAAATCATCCTGTTTGGGGCTTAGTTGCTATTGCAGTCTCCAGAGTGTGTCCTATGCTGGGAACCTCTGGTAGCATCTGATTAAAAAGGTGCAGTTGTCAGTGCATTTCTACTCTTTGGAAATGTGAAGTGATGAAATATCAAAGTCAATATTTTTGCCAATCTTCCCTGCCCTTTGCAATCTTGCATCTCTCCAGGGGCCTGAAATCTGCTGGTCCTGGAGCGGATCCATGTGTGACTGCCAACAAAACCTCTCTGAGGAGAGGCTGAGCGTTTGATTCCACATCGGGCAGACAAACATGCTTCCCTGTGTTCTCCCCAGTGAGTGGAGGAAACTCCAAAGCAGGAGCAGTGATGGAGCAAAAGGTTCTGTTGTGATTTTATTTCCTTACTTTATTTTTTTCTTCTCTATGCTTATTTCCCTTTATGAGAAACTGACTATAAATTGAATATGTTTTAAAGAGAATGATGAAAGAATGATTTCATCCTTGGGGTATTGTTGGGGTGGACATTTTGCAAAATTCAGTGTAATAACGTTTGCTCTTGCTGATGTCCCTTTTAGATGAGTTTTGTTCCCTTCACTTTTATCTAAGTATTTGTACTAACACCTCATTATCACTGGGCACACACATTCAGAAAAATTTGAGGTTTTTTGTGGATTTTATTTCTCTTATTTTCCTACTATTTCTCTCCCCTCAATGTCTACTTTTGTTCTACAGATTTGTAATATTTCATGTTCCTGATTGTCACACTCTGGACTCTTTACATGAACTGAAAGGAGTTGGATTTTATGATGTAGAACTCTGGCTGTCTACAAGAATTGAGGCAGGCTTTGAGTTTTGACTTGATAAAAAGGAGTAAACTGTACAATTATCAGTCAAGATACTTGTTAAGTACGTGTTCTTAGGACAAGTACTAGGATTTTGATCCTATTTGACTGTATAGGGGCTCAGGAATATTACTTTTAACATGTTCCTTAAGTTATCATGATGGTGAAGTGTGCACCATGAATGTTAGTCTTTTTGAAACTCAAATTCCTTAGTGAATCAGAGCAAGTACTTCACAATTGGCTTTTGTATGCAAGAATATTTCTAAAGATTTCAAATTGCAACAAAAAGCTTCACAGTTATTTTTCTAACCTCTCTTCTTCCTCACTTTCTTCAACCGCTTTTATTCTATCACAAGTTATGATGTTTAGAACACAAGTCTTAGTGTAAAATATTTTATAGAGTTTAAAAATCTTTCCTTTGCAGCTTCACAATTATAGCTTTATCACTGTATCCAAGCCAACTTACACCTCTATTCTGCAGTTTCTTCATTTGTAAAATGAAGATAGTTAGATGACCATATGAATTTAAGGCTAGTTTCCTGGAACACAACCTGTGGATTCACATAGAACCTCACCATTCCTTATAAGGTTCCACATCTGGTTTAACAATCTAATTTTGCATTCTTGAAATTTCTAGTAATATTAGCACAAAGTGCCCTTGCATAGAAATTTTGCACTGGACCTTGCAAATAATATAGTTGTTCTGTATGTGTTAAATGAGATAATTAGGTAATATTGAAAGATGATTGATGAATATTTAGTTGCTTTTTTTCTTCCATGTATACCCATATTCAAACTTAAATCTTCTTAGAATAATGTTATTTTGACAGTGTTACTTTATGGATGGTCAAAAAAATTGAGTATACAATAATATTCAAACAAAGAACATTCCAATACTGTCCTCAAAGGCAGTTTTACCCTCTGTGAAGAAATGGGACATATCTGTGTTTCAATGTCTCTAGGACACAGGGTGAAGGCTATTGAGTGTTCTCTGTATTCAGAATGGATTTCTTATATTAATTATTGATGAGTATTTATATTTTCTGTGAGGCTTTCAGAATGTTTTACTACCTTGACTTTTAAAATGAAAATAACTAAGATTTCCAACCAAAATAGTAAATACAGGATTATAGAATATAGTTATTGTTTATAAAATATAGTTAAATGGAGGATTACAAAATAAAGAAGTATGACATTTAAAAAATTAAATTACCAATTTGTCTTGAAGATTATAGCAACCCTTAAAAGGCTTCTGATAACAAAGGTTGAACTTGAATTCAATTCATTTTCTATGTCTTATTTTTATTGCATGAATGTAGAGTAGAAAATATGTTTCATGACATAAAGGAGTACCATGAAATAAAGATTTAAAAAAATAACAACCCATTGAAATTATTGACCTAGTTTTGATCTTGATTCAAACAAACTATAAGACAAAGGGATTGATAAAAGACAGACATGAAGATCAATAGATCAGATTTGAGAGTCTAGAAGTAGACCAAGCTAAATATAGTCAAATGATTTTTGACATAGCTTACAGGGCAATACAAAGGGAAATAATAACTTTATTTCAACAAATGGTGCTGGGATATTTCAGTATTTATAAGGAGGAAACTACACCTTAACTCTTACCACACATGCCATACAAAATTTAACTTACAATAGACAATATATCTTAATGCAAAAGTTAAAACTGTAAAATTTCTAAAAATAAAACACAAGAAAAATCATAGATAAAGATTTCTTAGACAAAAATTTCTGAGGATACAAAAAACATGAATCATAAAAAAAAAAGTGAAATGATCAGACTACATCCAAATTAAAGATTTCTGTTATTTGAAAACTCATCTATGGCGATGAAAGTAAAAACTATAGAATGTGTCAGTAACACTTCTCTAATTAAAATAAATGATAAGACAAATGTATCAATGAAAACTGAAAAAAGATAGGAATAGTATATCCATGAAAGATGTATGACTAGCTACTAAACACTAAGGTCTCATCATTGTTAGTCATCAAAGAAATACACATTAAAACCACAAGATGATACCACTATACAACAATTAGAATTGCTCTATTTAAAGACCATTGTTTGTATTGCAGACTTAGTACGAAAAAAATGAGTTTGTATATCTGTTAATATGAATGTAAAGTGATATAGCAATTTAGGAAAACTGTTGCCAAATTCCCATTAAGTTAAACATACACTTAAAATATAATCCTGAAAATTCACTCTTAGGTATCTATCCACCTGAAGGAAATAAAAACATCTCCAAATACAGACTTGTTCTAAAATGTTCAGGATAGTTTTATTTATAATAAGCTACCGGCCCAAATATCTATCAAAAAGTGAACACATAAACAAAATGTTATATATTCACATTATGGAATACTACTCACTAATAATACCACTCAGCAATATGAAGCAAAATGCTTGTATCTTTAAAACATCATGCTGAGTTAAAGAATTTGGGTATGATAATGTGTATACTATATTATATTTATCTGAATTTCTAGAAAATGCAAACTGGATACAATTAAATTTGTATTTGCCTGGCACAGAGTGTTCCAGGAGGAAGAATAAATGAATTTCAACTGAAAAGGAAGTTACTGTGGTTGATGGATATGTTCAATACATTAAGTGTGATAGTATTTAAATGTATATGAATAGTTTCCAAGACTCATCAAAATATATACTTTACATGAATGCATTATTATATTTACATTTGCCTCAAATAAAATTGTTTCCTGTGATTAAAAAATAAAAAATTAAATTAATTGAATTTACCAATAATTCCAAATACAAAATTTTTATTATCATGGATTACCTGTATTAGAATTGGATAGTGGTGGGGAGGTATGGGAATTAAAGGACAGAACAAGTCTAGTTTTAGAGATAAAAAAAGAAAAAAATGCAAGTTTGTTCTAATAAGATGATATTAATAAGCATTAAGGAGCACAATTTAAAGAGACCAATTTTACCTATTCTATAGTCATTCAGATTGCACTATAAATGTCTAAATTAACTAATGAAATCAAAGGCTGATGTTAAATGGCTCCGTGAGTGAGAATTCTGATTAGAACAGTGTCTACCTCTGTAACTTAAGTTTTTGACAGGGAGTACAAATATGAACGGACTGGCACATTCTTAGGGTAGAAATCCTCAAGTTATTGAGTCAGCCTGGAGGTGAGCTTAAAAAAGTGAGAAATCAGTGAGTAGGAAAACACAAAAACAAAACAGGAGGACAAACGAGCAGACAATGAAAAAAAAAAATTCTGGAGATATGGACAGGGCCTCCACTATGAGGTGTCCCAGGGTCATTTTGAGGAGTTTTCACTTATCTAGAAGCTAGAGGAATGCCTGAAAATTTCTTCATGAGAAACTGAAGCCAACAGGTTTGTATTATGGAAAGATAGATCCTGACACAGGTAAATTAGAGATGCTCAAGTAGATGCAGCTGGGTCAGCCAGAAAAGTAAGGTGGCCTCCAAGTTCAGGTCATAAATGAGTGATTGCTCTAGGGTGGGAATGAATAAAAAGAGAAGGAATTTTGGAATGGAGAGAGAGTGAGTAATGGAGAACAGCAATAGAAATGAGCAGCATTTGCAGTCCTCTACCTCTGCTCCATCCATCCAATGAGACTCTCATATAATCCTCATTCCTCCCATTTTGGTAGTACACTAGGGGTATATACAAATGTCCATGTTCTGGGCCTCCTGGTGGTGCAAGGGTTTAAGATGCAACCTATGACGCTATCTGCAGCCACTGCAGCATGAGTTCGATCCCTGGCCAGGGAGCTGCCCACATGGCACAGCAGACCTCTCCTGACTCACCTGCTGCTCCCCTCAGCAGTGTATTTCAGTAGATCTGCCTGTTCTGCTCCCCACTCTGTTTCTGGTGAATCCTCTCATTCTGTCACCCCCTACACCTCTGGCTTGTACCCCAGTGCATGTATGCATAAATAAATCTTTTTTTTAGATGCCCATGTTCTATTATTTCTTAATTTCTTAATTAATTTCCTGGTGCCAATGTGTATTATTAAATGTTGTGTGTGTATGTGTGTGCATGTGTGTGTGTGTGTGAGAGAGAGAGAGAGAGAGAGAGAGAGAGAAAGTGAGAGAGAGAGAGGAGGGGTGGGGGTTGGGATATCTATGCCAACTCCAAACACAGGGGCGTTTTCTTGGATGGGTGTAACATCTTGTTGGCTAAATGGAGATGCCTGTCATCCTTCATTAATAAAAATTAACTGTAAATCTCCTTGCTTCTCATGGGAGGGCTTTTTAAACATTCCATCAGGGCGTTGTGGAGGACGTCTGGCGGTGAGTCAATCAAGAAGCAGCATGAACTGGCAGCAGAATCTTCAAAGATTTTTAAATGTATATTTATATATACCTTTATATATATATTTGTCTGTCTGCCAGTCCTAGGCAGCCTTCATGAATTTGTTTCCATGGCCTCTCCACAGTGTCTTTTCCTACCTCCCATCACTACCCCCGTATTCTTTCCTCACCACCCTGACACCCCCACCTCCCGCTGTCCTCCTGGTACTAGAAACCTGTGCAATATCATTTTCCGCATAATGAAATCTGGAGTGACATTAATATAAGTGTAATTTTATAGAGGGGAATGGGCCTGGCTGATAGTTTCTACCTGCTGTGTTTTGATGATAGACATCGGGATGTCACCATCTGTGTAATGAAATTTCACCTCCGTAATGGTTCAGATTATCAAACGTTCTTCCAAGCTGGCTCTGGGAATCAACTTATTTATTTATTTACGTATTTATTTATCAGCAAATGGCACTGTAGGTCTGTTTATCATAGGAGTTATGGGTGGAGAGGGCTTTAAGTGCACAGGACAAAGTAAAGGAGAAGTAAACCCAAATATTTACTATTGCCTCATAGCTACACCTGTTATTAGATGAAGTTAGTAATTTCAGTCCTGGACAGAAGTTCTTATTTTATACAATAACCCCAAACTCTCCAACTGGCACATATCAAATTGATCAGGTAAGTGAAAATTGAAATAAGAAAAAAGCATTGTATTTGTTATATAGATATCTATATGATATCTCATTTAATTTACAAATAATGTTGTCAGAACACAATGAGGTATCAGATTGAAAGTTCTAGTAGACAAATGTAAGACAAAATGTTCACCTAAAGGTATATTCTATAAACCTTTTACGCAAAAAGTGAGATGCAGAGGGAAGAAAATTAACTTGTCAGTGTAAACCAAGGATGAAACATGTTTTAATTCAGATCTGTCTACCTCATAAATTCATGATCTTTTCATTTTCCAAGTTGTTTCCTAGGCACTGAGGCCAAATTAGTGCAAATTAGTTGGATTCAGTGGCATGAATCTCAGATATGTTCAACCACCACAAAATGACTCAATATATACATATTGTGATATTAACTATAACTATGTCTCTAGTTTCAAGCAATGGCCTAAAACACTCTGTGTTCTAATTCCCTAATGTCTAGCTAGACGATGTCATTAAGAAGAAAAAGAAGAGGGCCTCCCTGGTGGCGCAGTGGTTGAGTGCTGGGCTGCAGAGCTACCCGCAGCCTCTTCAGCACTGGTTAGGTTCCCCGCCACCAGTGAGGGTTTAAAGAAAAAAAAAAAAAGAAGATAAAGAAGATTGAAGAAAGAATAAATATCAATATGAAATTGTATCAGATTGCCAACTGCTTATTTCATTTATTATAAATCCCATTTTTTTGGTATGAACCCTAAAACTTCATTTCACATTCTGTACAGATATCTGGTATATTTTTTTTTATATCAATTGGTGAGCATAATGGCTGATTAAATCCCCCAACCTCTTTTTAAATAAACATCTTACATTATTTCATTATTCAGTGTTTCACCTCTTTTTTTATTTTTAACCTAAACCTCTTCATGGATTCAAAACTCTGTCTGAACCTCTTTCTCACCTGATGTGGATTCCTTAATATTAAGGTATGCTACAGTGATAGGTAATAATAACAGTTAAATCATCAGCATTGTAAATCATTTACCTCTGTGAATATACATTTTTATGATTTTTACTTATTTGCAATTCTCATGTGAAAAAAGGGACAGAGTTAGCATTGTTTGCCACATACAATACAAAACTTATTTTACTTTTGTGGTGAGAGAATGGAACACACAAGAAATTTATATATCGGTACTAGCTGAAACCTAAGAATCGTGTATCTAAATCTACTTTATTATTCAACTGGTATTTGAGACACTTCTCATAATGTTAAATGCTGACATTTTTCTCTTTCATCTTTCTGCATAGATTTCTTTGTGTGATGCACAGTTTTTCTTTGTGTGATGCATAGGTTTTCTTTGTGTGATGGTATATAAATTACTTGATACTCTCTCCATTGTTTCTTAATTTGTTGTATTAATTCCCTGGTGTCAATGTATATGATAAAATGTGGGGTGTGTGTGTGTGTGTGTTTGTGAGAGAGAGAGAGAGAGAGAGAGAGAGAGAGAGAGAGAGAATATCATCCTGTGTATTATATCCCATCCATGTATTTGTCTGATGCCCTCAATGTCACTGAAATGCCTTTAAAATAAGGTGGGGTGGGAATTGTATGGGGACTATAACCAAGATGAAAATGCATACATTGTGCAAAAATGAAAAATGATGTAAAAAATGTATAAAATAACATAAAAAAATAGAGAGCGAGAAAAAACAAAGAAGGAATGGGAGAGAGGGACAAGGGGATATAAGATGGTGGGGGGAAAGTAAAATAATCCTGCTCTCTTCACTATCATTTCCTTGGAAAATATAACACTTTCCACAAAAATGTAATTTATGCTAACCTTTAATGGGTTTGTTATTATTTTTAAATAAATGAATAAGTATGCATGTATGAAAAAAGAAAAGCCTTTAAAGTAATGAACTACTTTTACCTCTATTTAAGTCAACTGTGATAGCTAGTATAGTACACTGAAAAATCAGGGACTCTTAAGATGTGTTCAAGTCATCATCTTTTAACCATCATTAAAACTAAGAGAGGCACCTTAGTTTATATATGTGGGGGCAAACTTCTACTAGAACTCAGATTTATCACCTTTAGTTCAGCTTACACACTAAAATTTCTTAATGCTTTATGTGATTCCCGAATCTCAACATGGAACCTTGAACCTTTCTTCATTACCTCAATCAGGACTCTGTGGCTGGAGATAATAAGAGATCATCCTTGATCACAATTTAATGTAGACTGTGGATGAATCAAAATACTTAATACCTGGACAGATGGTCTGTGAAGCATTGGAGTGTGAAACCAGCAATGTTTTGTTTGTGGTGAGCACATGCTTATCTGCTTTGGAATAAACAGACCCAGTGGTATAGGTTTGTTTATCAATGGGGGGTAAGGATAAAGGTAGGGGACAAGTTTATTTTCTTGACACCTTCCATCTGGGTCTTGAGGGAAAAAAAAAAACAAAACACTGCTAACTCAAGAATGGAATATTTTCCTTAAAGATACACAATTCCTGATCAGAGACTAGAGCTTAAGGCACTGACTCTGAGTTAATGAGAGTCCCTTAATGACCTTGTATACCCTAAAATGAAGCAATATCTTCCAAAATTCCACATTGCTTCATTTTTTGATTCCCTTTCCAAATCAAACCAACGCCAATCAGTTTGATATAATTATTAAAACAGATATAAATAATACTTGCTGACAGAAATCCAAATTTCCCTTTCATCCTTTTTCTTTTCTCTCATTTCTTCAGAACTCCTTATATTTCCACTTTAAGTAGATTTTATTTTCTAAGATTCATCAAGATAAATTATTCACCAGTAATTTACCATATCTACTAAGACTATTATATTCTGAGTTTCTAATTCTGAAAATTCAAGTTTAAAGGTTAGCCACTCGTAATACACACACAGATAGAATATATTCCTTATTATTTCTTGTTACCTATCATTGAGTCATTCTCCAGTGTTTAGAACTTTTTCAGTTGCATTGATATTTGCTCTCTCTTTACAAGTAGAGACGGAAAGATGCAGAAAGTCAAATGTAATCTAGTTGCCTCATCCTGGACCTGAATATCATTTGAAAATATGTATGTACCTAACATAGGAACATCTAAATATATAAGGCAAATATTAACATACCTGAAGGGAATTCTAGATAGAAATACATTATTACTATATATCCAACTTTAAACAAGGGATATATCATTCAGACAGAAAATCAATAAAGAAACATTAGATTTACAACACACAACTAGACCAATGAACCTAACATATATATATAAAGAAATTATCTTGAACATTAGTTGAACACACAGTTTTCTTGGGTGCTCATAGAGCATTCCCCAGGACAGATCTTATGTTGAGCCAAAAAAAAAAAAAAAATTACAAACTTTGAGAAAATTGAAATTATATCAATTTCTTGCCCCAGTGGTATGGGGGGAAAAAAAAGCTAGAAAATGCACAAATACATGGAGACTAAACAGCACACTCCTGAACAATCAATGTATAAAAGAAGAAATCAAAATATAAATTAAAAAAATCTTGAAACAAAATAAAATATACAGCATATCAAAACTGATAGGATTCAGCAAAAGCAGTTCTTAAGGCCCATTTTAAGAGATAAATGTCATCAATAAGGAAAACAAACTGGGGCCTCCCTGGAGGCACAGCAGCTTGAAGCTATTCATGGACACTGCAGCACAAGTTCAAACCCCAGCCAGGGAGCTGATCCACATGGCACAGCAGACCTCTCCTATCTTGCCCACAGCTCCCCTCAGGAGTGTATTTCAGTCAGTCCCCCTGTTCTGCTTCCCACTCTGTCTTTGGTGAATACTCTCACCACCACCCCACCCCCATTGCTGGCCTGCACCCCAGGTCTTGTATGCATAAATAAATCTTTGGAAAAAAAAGCCCTCAATTAAACAACCAAATGATGCATTTCAAGAAACTTGAAAATAGGAAAGGTCAATGAAACTAAGAGCTGTTTTTTTTTTTCTTCCAAAATGTAAAACAGAAGAACTTTGTTGGGCTTATTAAGAAAATTTAAAAAAGAATATGTAAATAAATATAATTATGAAAGAAAGAGGAGACATTATAGTTGATACCAGACAAATACAAAGAATTTCAAAAGACTATTATGAACAATTTTAGACCAATAATTTGGACTGCTAGATGACATAGTCAAATTTCTAGAAACATACAACTGGTATACACTGAAACATGAAGAAATAAATACTAATAAAGAGATGAATTATTACTAATGAAATGAATCAATAATCAAAAACTTTCTCAAAAAGAAATACGAAGGACCAGATAACTGCTCATGAATTTTATCTAATGTTTAAATGAATTCTACCTAACATTTAAATAAAAATTGATAGCAATCCTTCTTAAAGCTTCAAAAAGTAGAAGGTGATAAGAACACTTCCAGACTCATTTTATGATGTCAGCACTATCTTGATAGCAGGAAAAAAATGGACACTCTATTAAATGAAACTCAGAGGTCAATATATTCCAAAGTGTTCAATAATTGAGACAGCACTACACAAATATGAGTTAATATCATCACTCTATTGACATTCATAATTATAGCATATGATTTCTCAGTAGTGACTGTTCAGTGAGAATTATTTGCTATATTGGGTTATCAAATTATAATTTTCTAAGTGTTTTTTGATGTAGTTATCACTTATTTAGCATAAGTTACCACTAGATTATTTCATGCTTGTGGTTACACATACATATTAGTGACTTGGAACTCAATAATACTATATAATTATATAACTGTATTAGGAACTAAGCTAGTTCGTCTATTCATTTCTTCAAAACCTCATAATTAAGGGCCTCCCCGGTGGCGCACTGGGTTGAGCACAGTGCTGTGAAGCTGTCTGCAGCCTCCATGGGGCTGGTTCAATTCCCGGCCGGCAAGGGATATTCCCACATGTTGCGGCAGACCTCTCCTGTCTAGCCCGCTGCTCCCTCAGCAGTGTATTTTGGTCCTTCTGCCTGTCCTGCTCCCTGCTCTGTCTCTGGTGGATTCTCACTCTCCTGTGCCTCTGGCCTGTACCCCAGAGCTTGTATAAATAAATAAATCTTTTTTTTTGAAAAGTTTCTTTTTTTTTTTTAAAGATTTATTTATTTATTCATATAAGCATTGGGTACAGTCAGAAGTGCGGGAGGGTGAGAGAATTCACCAGAGCCAGAGAGGGGAACAGAACAGGCAGACTGAGGAAACACACTGCTGAGGGGAGCAGCGGGCGCAGTAGGAGAGGTCTGTCACACCATGTGGGACCCTCACCAGTGGCCAGGGATCAAATCGGCGCTGCAGAGGCTGCTGGCAGCTTTGCAGCCCAGTGCTCAACCCCTGTGCCACTAAGGAAGGCCCATAAATAAACAAATCTTAAAAAAAAAAAACTTCATAATCTGACAGAGTGGATATAATTACTCTCATTTCACAGATAAACATGAGGCTAACTAAGTTTGCTTTATATGGTCTGTATCAAAAAGCTCATAGGTAAGGCGAAGGTAAGATTTAATGTAACAATGTTTAATTTCTTGGGGCCTCCCTGGTGGCACAGAAGTTAAAGTCTCAGGGCTATGAAGTTATCAAAAGCCAGCCATAGAAGCATGAGTTCGATTCTTGGCCACGGAGCTAATCCACATAGTGCATCAGACCCCTCCTGTCTCACCCGCTCCTCCCCTCAGCAGTGTATTTCAGTAGATCCATCTGTCCTGCCCCCCACTCTATCTCTGATGATTCCTCTCACCCACCCCCACAACTCTGGCCTACATCCCAGTTCTTAAATGCAGAATTAAAAAAAATAGGAAAAAATGTCTAATTTTAGTGATACCTCTTGTGCTTTACCATTCCATTAAATAGACAGTGTCAGTGCTCAATATTAATTCTTGAATGAAATGAAAGAGTGAATAAATTAATATTTTATCAATTTAGAACTGACAACATTAGAAGCTCACTATATTTCAAGGGAGGAAAAGTGCCTGGATCTCTACTATGCAGATTGTGTGTACAATTATTATTGTTATTAAATATTCCACTGTTACCTCAAACTAAACAGGTCCAAATTGCAATTTATTATCTCCTAAGACATATTTGCCCCTTTTGCTTTGTTCCCTAACTGACTAAAAGATATTGCTATCCACCCAGTTAAAAATATACCTAACATTCTCCTGTTACCAAATCCCCTGTTTATAATCTATTTCTATATCATGTAAATTTTTCAGGGAGTTGCCTCAAATCCAGTCAATGTCCATCATGGAACAAAGCATCATTATTTCTCAACTGGGTTACTGGGTTACTGTTGAGAACAGGTTACTGTATTTCTCAACTGGGTTACTGTTCTTGTCTTACATCCATTCTCCACATTGCTGCTGAAGTGTACATTCCACATGCTAATTTAATGAAGCCATAATTCTCCTTTAAACACTGAAAGTTTTCATTTTGTCAGAGATCAAAAGTTATAGCCTAGTCTGTAACGTTCTTCCTCATTTTTCCTTCAAATCATTTCATTGGTCTCAGTTCTTGCTTCCTCAAACTATCCACTGTAGAAATAATCACATTTCTAGTGCACAACTAGTTGCAATTTCACAAATGAACCAAGCTTTCAATGTCCTCACAGCTTTTTACTTTACTTACTCCTCTATCTCAACTGCTTTTTTCCTCACCTTGTCTATTTTCCAAATAACAGGACTCAACTAGATATTCATCCTACCATACATTTTACTAATAAAAGTTCACTCAAATATCTCCATAAGCTTGTGAATCTATCCTTGTAATAACACTATAACACTGATGCATTGCTTACTTGTCTCCACTAAGTGGAATCAGTTTGAGAACACGGGTCATGTTTTCAAAAATTTTACATCATCATAGTTTAGCATGTGTGCATAACGCTCAATAAGCATAATATTAATAAATGAATGGAAGGAAGGGAGAGAGGGAGGAGGGAGGATATATAAGAAAGCAAGGATGAAAAATTGATGTTCTTTTGCCCAAGAAGAGTATAAAAACTTAATACATTTGGTTTGGGGAGTATGGGGATGGGATCAGAAGCATGCGTTACTGTAAGATACAAGTATATTTTTAGAGAAGATAAATTGTAGTATGTTTCTCGTATAGTAAACTGTAAACCTATCACTTCCTGCTGTAAATCTGATCCTCCATGGAATAAATCTGTCCTGTAATCTCAGTGTTTTTCATAAAATAGTATTCTATTCTTTAAAAAGAGTAAAACGATCTAATCTATAGTTCCAAAACTTCACTTTTTCCACGAAAAAAAGTGTTATTGAAATTTATAGATTTGGCCATGGCAAAATGGCATTTATGTTTTTCAGAGTTAAAATGAAATAAAATATATAACTTGTTGGGTTTTGCTTTCATGACAAATAGGCACTGACAAATACATACCACATTACCATCCTTGATTGCTCTGATGGAACTCATTTTCATCTTGTGTTCCTCTAATTACATGAAAATTGCATACTTTTTATGCATGACACATTTTGCACAGCTTTAGCAAAAGGTTGTGAAGAGAGGGGAAAAAAAAACATTTATCAGTTTTTTCCCCTTTCACAGCAGCAATTGATCATCTTCCCAGCAATCAATCTTGCTTTATGGGCCTACTTTTCTCTACTATTGTTGTAAACAAGTGGCAGGAGAAAGACACTGTACACACAAAAATATGGTGGAGGGTTTAGGTGTTTTTCTCTGCTCTTAATAGATGAGATTTAGGATGCCCTTGCTTTTCCAAGGAGTGTTCTGAGTTTCTTTTTCTTTTTTTTTTTTTTTTCTTGTTCTTCACCTTTTTTGTGCCAAGATTTGAAGCTTTTTACCTTAGAGCGATTGTACTATTCCCCTCAGAGAATTCTGTCCCACCCCTTATTTCTCATTTAAACTACTTTACATTTATAAAGCATATTTAACATTTTAAGCACTTTCTTATCATTTTTTTGTCTTAGCTTTATAATTAAATGGGATATATTTAGAAAAGATAATTTTAATCCACATTTTAAAGATGAGGAAATTGAATGATTACATCACTTGTGGCCTAAGTTGATGTGATTTATTTGTTGCGCATCTTGAAGTTGATTCAGAAGTCCTGGCTTCCAGTCCCAGCTTCTCCCAGAGGGTTTGGCTTGTCTTTATGGAAGGCCTCAGAAAATAATTTTTTCACTACCTATCCTTAAAACGCATACAAAGAATACATCAATAACAAATACCAGAGCAAATTACAGGCAATCAATTGGGTATTTCTTTTCCCATTCTTTATTTCTATTCTTTCTGAGAAAGAAGGCATTGGCATTCACAGGAAGTGCAGCATCTTTGTATTTAACTCGAAAGGGATTGTGGAAGGCACATCTCATTCCTTGAAAATAATGACAAATTATGCAATTTTTGTTTTACCCAACTAGATTGAAAACGCCTGGGGAATAGCCAAGCCGCCTGGCAAAGGGAGGCATTTGATGTTCGGGGCTTTGGAGCTGAGGGAGCCGCATTGCTTTTTAAACAGGTGCAGGCTCCTAAAGCTTCGTTCGCTTCCCTTTTTTGGACAGGCGCAGCACCTGACCAACTTCGAGAGAACAAAGCCTCCATCTGGACCGAAGGGAAAGAGCTGGTCGCCCGTGGAGCAGCAGAGAACAAGGCTTGGTTCCCTTTGAAGTGCTGGCGTTCTTCTTAATCACCTGGCAAAGTCTTAATTTGAAGAGGAGCTCTTAGAAAAAGGGTAGCTCGAGTATATTTGACTTTCATATCAAATCTGCTTACCTTTCATCAGGTTTATTAAAATTGGTGATGTGTTCCTTGTGAACCCCGTTTGTATCTGAATATGAAGTAATGCCTTTAGGGTCTCCCTCCCTGCTCTGTTAGGTCCTGGGATGCATTTACGTTGCTGCTTGTGCTATGGAGTAATTATTTCCGGAGATAAATACCGTGATGTCAGGCACACTGGATTACATTTTTTGCAGGGTAAACACAAGGGGACTTTAGGTTCTTAGGATGCCTAATTAGACAACAATAAATGCATGTAGGACAGCTGAAAAATAAAAGCCTAAAAAGTTATTGCATTTCTTGCCATTAGATACTACATGCATTGATGCATTTCATCCCTTTACTTATGAAGTAAACATCCTAAAGGAATTCTGTTACCTTGGTAGAAAGACACCCAAAAGATTCACTTAGGGTGGGCTTCCCCTGGTGGCGCAGTGGTTGAGCGCTGGGCTGCGAAGCTGCCCGCAGCTTCTGCAGCGCTGGTTCGCTCCCCGGCCACCTGCGAGGGTCCCACATGGCGCGCAGACCTCTCCTGCCGCCCGCTGCTCCCCTCAGCAGTGTACTTCGGTCCTTCTGCCTGCTCTGCTCCCCGCTCTGGCTCTGGTGAATTCTCTCACCCTCCCGCGCTTCTGACTGTACCCAGTGCTTGTGTAAATAAATAAATCTTAAAAAAAAAAAAATCACTTAGGAGAAATATGTAAAATCCACAAAGCTTTAGTCTCAGGAGGTACAGTCAGTTTTCTACTGTGTGTGTTAAAAATTCCATGATGCCACTGCAGGCCCATCATCCAGATTTCACCCTGGAGTATTTCTTAAAAAATAGGGGATAAGGGATGTCTTGATCTAATACTTGGTATTAGACCCTGAAAGCAGCTCTGTGTTGTGTACACAAGTATCATGTGGTAGTTCTTGTCATATGGGAGTTTATAATCAATGAGAGGGAAATAAAATAATCTGAGACCACAAATTCAAAAAATGGATTAAACATCAGAAATATCAATGAGAAATTAGCACAAGGCAATTTTCGTCAACACAATAGGTAACAGAGTTTATGTTATTGCAGTTTGAGATAAACATCAAAAAAATATGGAGAGTTATGAGAGGGATATGGATGGTGCTGATGAGGCAAAGAGAAAATGTGTGAGGAGTAAATCAGCAGAGTTTTAAGTGGTGACTCACCATGTCATAAGGGGAGTTTGAAATATTCTCTGGGTAACTGAAGACTTATCTTTAGGTAGTTATCAAATTGGAAATTAAAGATGAAAATTGACATGACTGTGTCTGGAGTATGTGATGTGTGTGTGTTTACATTTTCACTGAACTCCTTGCTCTCTTCTTGTCTCACTCCACAGATCTTCATGGGAGCCATATTCAAGTACAAGCTGCTGGTCTAGGATTCATACTTCAAAATACATCCTCTTCCATTATTGTAACCCTTCCTTTTGGGACCTGTTTCCAGCTGACAGAGTAAGAGAGTGGCCAACAAAATTAATTTATACAAAGATGCATAAATATTACTATAATAATTTGTGACCTTTTTCCCTCTACTGTTTACATTGCAAGGGTATTCTAAACTCAGAGAACCAGTGGACTGTCCCTCCAAGGAGTGGAAACTGAGAAATATTTTAGGAAAATAGGTGGACATCCCATTTACCTTCAGTTATCTCATGGAACTTTTCATCTAGGTATTCTGCCCACGCAGAGAAAAACTTGTTCTTCAGGCCTAGACATTCACAGGCCTGGCACAGTTGGGATTGGGTATGGAATGGTGGGCAAGGAGGTAGTGCTCAGCTCACAAAATCCCATTTAGGGAATTATTTATTATTCTAGTTTGTAGTTTATGTGTATAGCATCTGTAATAAATAAACACGCTCCAGAAGAAAGCACAACTTAACAAGGAGTAGATGAGATTGAATGTGACGACTCCAGCCCTGTACAAGAGGCACTGGCCCATTAAATGAATGTGCATAGCTACTTCTTAATGTTCTCCCTAAGTAATCAATTTCTGAAAATACCAAATAATTTTAAAACAGCCCTCTCTGACCTCACTCTCCAGTGATGCTGGACCAACCCTTGCTGATTTGCCTACCTAGTTTTTAATCAATCAGATATGACATTTGTGTGTGTGGGTTTTTTTTGTTTGTTTGTTTCTTTCCCTTGCCTACTCCTGTACCTTTCTCTTCCCTTGGCAATATTAAATGGTATCTGCCCTCCCTCAAGGTTAGGGCCCCAAATGCAGCTTAATATTTATAGGTTTGGACATCTTTTGAAATAACAGCAGAGGAATCTAAATGCCATTGCAAGAGGTTAGAACATTCTGATACTGTACAAGGATTTGATTTCTATTCAGATAAAAAGAGCCAGGATGCCCAGTGCCTGAGCACAGATGGAACTAGTGTAAGAGAAACTGTCAGTCTGAAATATTTTCTATCAGACTTCAGGAAAGGGGTTAAAAAATATGATTTGAGCCTCCTTTCGTTTTTCATTGATTACATACTCCAGGTCATTCTAGAAGTAATTTCTTCTAGTTTCTCAGAAACTAAAGATTGTATTTGTGGAAGAGTTTCATAGGTTATTGTTTTTAAATATATATTATGTATAATAATATTCCCATTTGTTTCTTTCTTTTTGATATCTACTCCTAACATTTCCTTTCTCTATTCTCCTTATTTTCTTATTTCCTTTCCACTTCTTTTATCTGTATCCTAATTTTAATATAATTATATGTATTTGTTATGGACTGAACGTCTGTGTCCTCTCAAATTCAAATACTGAAATTTCCCACTAATACCTGGAGGTAGGAGGCTTTAGGAAATGATTAGTTCATTAGGGCAGAGGCTTCACAAATGGTATTGGCGCCCTTCTAAAAAAAAGTTCTAAGGTGGACCTTTACCCTTTTTGCCATGTGAAGACTCAGAGAGAAGATAGCCATGTGAAGCAGGAAGCTGGCCCTCTACACATAGAAGCTGCCTGCATCTCAATCTTGTATTTTCCTGTCTCTAGAATTGTAAGAAATAAATTTGTGTTGTTTATAAGCCACTCAATCTATGGTATTGTGCTATTCTACTTTGAACCAAGTCAGTATCACAATGTGTCTTTGTAAGTATAGAAAATGGGTGTGTGAGGAAGGGATTGCATAGAGGTTGTGGGAGTTCATGATTTCATACCTAGAAGGTAACAAACAGAGTAAGATCAATTTAGTAAGATTAGTAAGATGAGAAGTGATGTTCTGTTAAAAGAAATTAAAATGCTTTAGATAAGGTAGAAATTGCCTTGACACAGGAGAAGATGGCAATTCAGGGAAAAAATGGATTCTCAGGAAGTAAGTTGATAGTTACCGAAAAATTAATTGTGACAATATGGGATGTGCAGAAGGAGTAAATGGTTGTCAAATACGGGATAACATAGAAACTCTGTGTTTCTTCTAATATTTTAGAAAAAAATGGGCCAGCATTTTTCCTGTTTAATATATACAATCTTGCTGACTGTTGGACATCAATAGTCAACACACTGGGCCTCCCCGGTGGCGCAGCAGTTGAGCTCTGGGCTATGAAGCTGCCCGGAGTCTTTGCAACACCGTTCGTTCCCCAGCCACCAGGGAGGGTCCCACATGGGGTGCAGACCTCTTCTGCCGCGCCCGCTGCTCCCCTCAGCAGTGTATTTCGTCAGTCTGCCTGTTCTGTTCCCCACTCTGGCTCTGGTGAATTCTCTCACCCTCCCGAGCTTCTGACTGTACCCAGTGCTTGTATAAATAAATTAATTAATTAAAAAAAAAGAAGGATTGTAAATGGTCCAAGTCTACTGAGAGCTGCAACCATGGGGTGAATAGGACTACCCAGAGAAGGCAGATCAAATGCAAAGCAAAGTGATGGGGGTGGATTAGAACAATAATACTGTAAAACAGTACTAACAAGGATACACTATCAAACTTCCTTAAGGGCAGCTCTGATCACACTCAAGCCTTTGGTGAAATTTCCTTTCTGTGTTCCTGACTCCTAATGATGAACTTAATTTCTGAAAGCTAGAAATAAAAATAAAATCTTTACACAAAGCAGGTTGAGGTCAACTTGCCCACTGCTCATGGGACAGCAACCTTTCTTCCAGCTCCAATTAGCTACATTGTCATTTCTTGATTCTTTCCCCAGTTTCAGAGGCTGATCATACGTTGTTTTCCACCATCTCACTGTATTTCTTCCTTTGCCAGTTGCTAAGCACTCCCTTGTTGCTAAGTGGGATATGAGCACTTAATTTACTCCATTCTTTTTTCTCATACCAGATTTTAGAAATTGCAGATCCTGTTTAATCAATGTGTAAATGCAATGCTTTTGATGTATTTTTCCTAAGAGCAATATTTTGATCATTCTTAATGATACTTAATGAAGTCACCGCATGATTTCTGATTGTACCTAATTGAAGCTTGTGACTTGCATTTCAATATTATCATCTTACAGCTTTAGGTCTATGAGATGAAATTTTTCCAGGGCCTAAAAATATTAGAAAACATGAAGAATTGATGTTTTATTTTACATGGAAATTTATTCTAGAATAGATGCATGTGCATGTGAATGTATATATGTATAAAATTAAATGAAAACTGAAGCAAATTTCCCAAAATGAATTTTGCATGTTGATGATAAAGGGAGCAACCTTTTTGATAAAGAGAAATTTTAACTACTAGTTTTAATTTTTACAAAGGAATCTAAAGGGACTTAGTATTAGTATTTTTATATAAATCCTACGCTTAACTACATAGAAAATCCAACATGCAAATCAATTCTGGCTGTTGACAAAGACTGGCTATTTTTCTTGAAGCTTCTTGTAAAGACCCAGTCTGACTTAGTGCCTAGCAGTTATGTTAACAAATTTTAACTAGCTCCAAACTTGGTCTCATGATCTTATGTTTGACTCCTCCCATCAAAATGTGTCCATCATGTGCTACATTCCTCCAGGGTTCTTTTGTTTGCTACAATAGTGGGTGGTAATGGCTTAATCAGAGACAATAACCCCTGCTAATATGTTAACTAGCTAATATGTGAACCCTCCTTGGATAACACATTAGCCTTGACCCAGATTTTTTTATAAAAAATAAGAACTAATGCTCCACCAGAAGCCCTTAAGGAATACTATTACAGCAACTTAACCCCATAGCAGGCCAGTGGGGGAGCTACTTATGGGCAGCTTTTAAGATCCTTGCTATTACTTGGCAGTCCCCACATTTGGTCAATGGTGGAAATAAGTAGCAATTGTGGTACTGACAGGAATCAATTTCACTTCCTATACTTCTAACACTTCTCTTAAGATTCCCATGAAGAATTAAGAAGCATATACTAAGCACAGATTGTGCATATCTTTATAAAAGAAGATAAGGCACCAGAGTCAAAGGGGAGAAACAATTTGATCATCAACCTTTTTTTTTTTTCTTCTCCATGTTTTACCTAGATATTAAGGATTTACAAATTGAATTTTTTTTTAGCCATCTGGTGAGATTTTCACTCTTCTTCTTATTTATAAATATTTTAATGAAGGCCCAGATAATTTAAATTGAATAAAATTCAAAGTTTAGTTAATATAAAAGGTTAAACTCTCAAATTCAAGACTGTTCATTCCAAATCTGGGCTTCTCTTTATTTATGCATGTACCTGCTACCTTACTCCTCAGAGAGTGAGGGAACCTAGGGAGGTGACTAGATTCTGGAACACTGAACCCTCATCTCCTTCCCGCTTCTTATCGCCCAACTCCCTAGAGAAACACTTTTTTTTTTTTTTTTATAAATTTTATTGTTATATTCCCCATACAATTGCAGCCCCCCATTCTGACCCCAATCCCTCCCCTCCCGCCCCCGCCCCCCTAAAAGTGTCTCTGGTTCATAGTTTTTTGTTGATTTTGATTTTCACTTTCTTATAGTTATTCATTTTCCTGGTCCCTTATTTAAGTTTTCTAGATTCCTGCTATGAGTGAGACCATCCGGTATTTTTCTTTTTCTTTTTGGCTTATTTCGCTGAGCATGATCCCTTCCAGCGCCATCCATGTTGCAGCAAATTGCATGTGTTTATCTTTTTTGAATGCTGAGTAATAGTCCATGGTATATATGTACCACATCTTCTTGATCCAGTCATCTATTTTTGGGCATTTGGGTTGTTTCCAAAGCTTAGCTATTGTAAACAGTGCTGCTATAAACATAGGGGTGCAGGTGTTCTTTGGAATGGATGTTTCTGTGTCCTTTGGGTAAATACCTAGGAGTGGAATTGCTGGATCATATGGAAGCTCTATGTTTAGTAGGTCCAGAAATCTCCACACAGCTTTCCACAGTGGTTGGACCAGTTTGCACTCCCACCAACAGTGCAGAAGAGTTCCTTTTTCTCCACACCCTCGCCAACATTTGTTGTTGCTAGTTTTTTTAATATGTGCCATTCTCACTGGTGTAAGATGGTATCTCATGGTAGTTTTGATTTGCATTTCCCTGATGACAAGTGATGTTGAACATTTTTTCATATGCCTGTTGGCCATTTGCATTTCCTCTTCAGAGAAGTTTCTTTTAAGCTCTTCTGCCCATTTTTTGACTGGATTGTTTTCTTTGTTGTTGTTGAGTCTCATCAGCTCTTTGCAGATTTTTGTGATCAGTCCTTTATCATTAGTGTTGGGTGCAAAAATGTTCTCCCAGTTGGTGGGGTTTCTCTTTGTTTTTGTTATTGTCTCTTTTGCTGTGCAAAAGCTCTTTAATTTGATGTAGTCCCAGCTGTTTATCTTTGCCTTCACTATCACTGCTTTGGGTGATGTGTCTGTAAAGATGTCTTTGATGTGCAAATCACGTAGTGTTTCGCCTATATTTCCTTCTATATATTTTATGGTTTCAGGTCTTATGTCTAGTTCTTTAATCCATTTTGAGTTGATTTTTGTGTATGGTGTGAGGTGGTGGTCAAGCTTCATTCTTTTGCATGTAGCGACCCAGTTTTCCCAGCACCATTTATTGAACAAACTTTCTTTGCTCCAATGCATATTCTTTGCTCCTTTGTCAAAGATTAGTTGACCATAAATCTGTGGGTTTATTTCTGGATTTTCTATTCGATTCCATTGGTCTGTATGTCTGTTCTTGTTCCAATACCATGCAGTTTTGATGATTATGGCTTTGTAGTATAGTTTGAAGTCTGGGAGTCTGATGCCTCCATTCCCTTCTTTTTTTTTTCAGGAGAGCTTTGGCTATTCGGGGTTTTTTGTGATTCCATATGAATTTCATCAATAATTGTTCTATTTCTTTGAAGAATGACATTGAAATTTTGATTGGAATAGCATTGAATCTGTATATTGCTTTTGGAAGGATGGCCATTTTAATAATGTTTATTCTTCCAATCCATGAGCAGGGGATGTCTCTCCATTTCTTTGTGTCTTCTTCTATTTCTTTTAAAAAACAGTTTATTTTTTTGAAGCAAAAACAGTACATGTAAAAACACAAAATGGATTTTCTAATAGACAAAGTGTTATAATGGGTGTTCAGATATAGCTGTACCTTAGTATGACCACTGTCTGCTTGATCATTGCTGGGGTGTAAATTTGTGGAATAAGTCAAGAATCTACTAAGAAATGTATTCAAAACACCAACCTGTCTCTTCAATAGGCTGAGACAAATAGCCTGTTCATGGTTTAAGGAGAACTTGCATTAAACACGTGCATCATCAAGAGAGAATTTAAACATACAGACAACATACAAAGGAGTCAGAGTGAACCAAGAAAATACTCAAAATAATAGCAGTTTAGGAATTCAGAAAAGAGAGGGGATACTTACTACTTTAAAGCATTTTACTTAATTATTTATGTGGCTCATCCTATTTAATCTTCTCAATAAACCTAGGAGACAGGTAATGTTATCCTTATGTACAAATGAGGAAATTGAGACTTAAAACATTGCAAATGGTCCAAGTAATGCTGGGAGTAAGTGGTCAAGGTAAGATTTGAATACGGTCACTAATCTAGGGAGCAGAGACTGCACACACACTCTCCCCAGCCCTGGTCTGCATTCATGCAGATTAAGAGATAGAATCCAGCAAGAAGGAAATAAAGAATAACATTTTTTGAAAAATTCTCACAATGTACTTTGAGGAAGTGGTATAACAATTTAAATTACAGAAACATTAGATTTTCTCATATTTCTTGAGCATATACAATGAGTTTATTAACTAGCTGTTACTGACTATGAAGCAATTCTGTAAATGTGTTTTACTGGTTAATATTTCCTCAGTTCTGTAGGTAATGATTTAAGAGCAGCACTTCTCAAATTTTAATGTCTATCTCCTGGGGAAATTGTTAAAGCAAATTCTGATTCAATAAGTCTGGTGTAGAGTGAGAGAGTTTGCATTTTTAACAAGTTTCTAGAAAACACTGACACTGCTAGCCCATTTCTTTCAATTATCAAAGATATAGAAAATATACATATTTTGACAGGCAAATGATAAAAATCTGGTAGAAGAACAAATGCCAAAGATTCAATGGATTAACTAAGTTTTAAAAATATCTTTATAATAAAGTGCCCAAATAAGAAAGATAACATTTTATTGGGAAGAATACATAAATATTTATTACACTGGTTAAAAACTATATGCTTAAATTTAAAAAAAAAACTTATTGATTAATGAACTTTCTCAAAGTCTCTAAGTCTGTGAATGGCCAAACTGGGATCTAAACTCATTTAGGTCTGACTCCAGAGTAAATTACCATACTAACTGTGCAAACCTCTTTTGAAAGGGTACACATTAAGGTTTGTGTACAAGCTTTATTGAGCTTTATTGTAGGACACAGTTATTCAGCCAAGGCTAACATCATATGAAATGGAAAGGAGGCATTTTGTCAAGAAAAAAAATTAAATAATAGCTCTATTCAACACTTGCATTTATCAAACTACATCTGGAGTGTTAAATTAGGAGTCACCATTTCTATATGATTTTCAGAATGGGAAATATAGTCAAATGGGAGAGAAAGCCATTTTAGAAAGGATATGGAAAAATGTCCTAGGAGCTACTGAAAGAGCTAGTGACACTCAGAATGGAGGAGGACTTACTCACTGAAGGTTGAGGGAACAAACATACTGATAGTTAAGAGGAAGACAGTGTTGAAAAGTAGATGGGTCCATGCATCTCCAGAGAACAACACTAGAAAGAAATCTGGAAATTGCAGCAAGCAAATTCTTCAGTTAACTGTAGAAGATCATCAATGGAAAACTCATCACAAATCTTGCAGTAATTTATTTATTTAGATCCAAGTCTTCCGTGAGGGGGAAGAGTAAGCCACCAGTAAGTACCCACCTCTAAGTCTTTCTGTAAAAATGTTATGAATTGGGAATCACATTGTTGAGTTTCTCCACATTATTGCACTCAAAAAGCACCTCAGCACTCGGAAGACATTTTTTTAAAATGCCATTATTTGATTGTACATCTTGAAGCATGTTAAAGGAGATCGAATTTGACTCACTGAAAAATTTGTAGAATCACTCCTCCCTGAAATCTTTTTGTACTGCAAAATTGTTAAAAATATCCCACATGCCATAAACTATAGATGTTTCTGCTCCAGACCAGTGGTAGATGGTTTTATTGTTTGTCCTTTCTCCTTCTCACTCCAAAAAGAAAGAATTCTTCCTTCTTTGGATTAAAAAAAAGAAGGGTATCTGAAAAATTAGTTCCTTTAGTTGGATTGGTGGGAGAAGTAGGCATAAGATCTGACTTTTCAAAGGTGTCTAGAGTTGGAAGAAGTGGAAACCTTTGCTCTGGTTTGAAGTATAGATACAACCCCAGTGTGTATGTTTGGGTAGAAGAATGGTGTTGTGGGAGAGATCAGGAGTTTGTGGGGGAGATTTCTTTGCTCCCTCTCAGACTGATGGACAGAAACACAATTATCACTAATGAAATAGGAACCCCATTCACTTCAATTCCACCACCTTAACAGTCTTAAAAAAAAAATAATTTCAAATCCTGTAACTGCCAAATCACCTTCTTTCTGTCAGGATCTAACTCACTTCATTGAAGAAATTGATCATCATTTGATGACTATAGCTTTCTCCCCAGCTATAAAACAGACTCTGTAGAGATTGTGACAGTTTAAAAAAATAAAACAGTCAATATTTCAGTCAATTAGTGAGCACTGACTATGTGTTCAGTCATATAATTGGAGTTCTGAGAGGAAATGAGAAAGAGAAAAGGCCTAGTTGGAGAGCTGCATTTTGAGTTCAATATAAGCTTAGCAGTCTTAAATTCTATTTCTAAGTCTTTGTTAGGATGTATGCTCCTGTGTTCGTGTGTAATTGTGTCTGTGAATGAGAGTGTTTGTATATGTGGAATGGAATGAAAAAACCATGGTTAAAGGCAGAGCCATACTATAGGTTTATTCTTGTTAACTTGTTGCAAGACATCTGTTTAAGGAATTGAACTAGAAGCTGTAGCTCTGGGAATCCATTTGTCTCTTTTGCAAAAATATTGCATTTTTTTTTGTAAGTATAATAATGTCAAGTAAACTTTCCCAGATTTCTATATGGCATGAATCTGCTTGGCAATGTACCAATGTGTGCTTCTCAGAAGTAGTAGCAGTGTCTTTTTGCAATAGCTCTATCACCAAAGAATCATACAGACCATGACAGATATACCTACTGCATACATAATGCTTATTAGATATTTTACACTGTAAGAGAAATGGCTCATTTGTCCTCTCTTCTTCCTTTTTCCCTACATTTATTTGTTCATGCTGTCACTGTGCTATGTAAATAACATAGGTGTGTGTGTGTGAAGAATGAATGAACAGATGGGTAGATATCCCTGTCATTTTTATTGATAATTCTAAGGCCAATTCCCTTCAACAGAAAAGTAGAAGTTTAGATGGTCCAAATATTTATGCCAAATTTAAACAAAAAATGAAGACAATAGAAACATGTAACATTCTGAGAACCAATTTGTTAGATTCTGTGAAACAGATAATGATATAATGGAAAATGCTGGTTTGGGAATCAAAACATTTGAGTTCTTGTCTTTGATTGTTACCAAGTGCTGATATGACCTTGGACAATTTGTTTAACATTTTTGAATTTTGAAATGCAAGTAGGGATTGTGTTCACCTCCAAATCTACTTTTGGTTTTTCACACTCTTTATTTCAGTTTGTTGATTTTGTCATGAAGTCATTCAGCCCCATTTATTGATTTTTTTGTAACAAGTAGTTTCCTAAAGAGAGAAGGCACTGTCCTTGTTTCACTTGGAATCAAATTCATTAAAATCAATCAAGTAATCACAAAATATATAAGCAAAGGTGATGCATGAATCCAGCTAATATAATGAGTGAGCCCTGAGGTACATGAGAATAATGAACATCAAAGAAATCTTTGTAGAAAACAGTGTGATGAGTAATACAGAGATGCCAAATTGATGACTTCCTCTACAGTGGATTACAGTACTGAGGGAGACTGTGAGAAGGTTAGGGGGCTAAACCCTGCTAAGTGCTATTGAACATCTGTTCATGTGCCCTCCATCCATTTTGATGTCTTCTTTAGAAAAATGTCATAGTAGTTCTTCTTCTGCTTATTTTTAAGTAGGATTGTTTATATTTTTTGTTGTTAAGTTGGGCAAGTTCTTTATATTTTTTTGGATAGTAACCTCTTATCTAATACATAGTTTGCAAAGATTTTCTCCCATTCTTCAGGTTGTCTTTTTGTTTGGTTAATTGTTTGTGGTACAGTGATTTTGAGTTTAATCCATTATAGGTCCATTTGTTGATTCTTGTTTTTGTTGTCTGTGTTTTTGGTGCCATATCCAATAAATCATTTCCAACACCAATATTGATGATCTTCTTTTCTACATTTTCTTTGAAGAGTTTTCTGACACAATGTTGCATTTTTTAAAATTTTTTTACTTAACATTGATCTATAACAATGTATGGGATTTAGAGATGTAGGATCACAATCTTCAGGTATATATTATCACACCACACCCGCCACCAAGGCACCAATAGTCCTCACTATAGTTCGTTGTGCCCCTCACTCACAAATATGGATGAGAGAAATCATTCTGCATTTGTCTTTCTCTTGCAGACTTATTTTGCTTAGCATAACCCCCTCCATTCCATCTGTGTCACAAATAGCAAGGATTCATCTTTTTAATAGCGGAGTAGTAGTGTGTTTTGTATATATGCCTCTTATTCTTTTTTTATTTATTTATTAATTTATTTATAAGAACTGAGGTATAAGCCAGAGGTGCAGGAGGTGGGAGGATTCATCAGAAACAGAGTAGGGAGCAGAACAGGTGGATCTACTGAAACACACTGCTAAGGGGAACAGCAGGAGAGACATATGTGAGTTAGCTCCCTACTCAGAGGTTGAATTCAGGCCACAGTGGTGACAGCTCTGAGACTTAAGCCCTATTCCACCAGAGAGGCCCATACACCTCTTATTCTGAATCCATTCATCTGTCTTTGGGCATTTGGGTTGTTTCCATAACTTGGCGATTATAAGTGTGCTATAAATGCATGTAGCCCTTTGAGTTAGTGTTTTTGTATTCTTTAAGGAGATACCTAGTGTGGAGTCTCATTATTAGTAAAGTGTTGGATCTGTGACTTGGAAGCAATAAATCACTGAATTTTAGAAAGCAGAGAATGGAATCCACAATCTATTTTTTTATCATTAAAATTCATATCACTAGAAAATAAAAATGGCATTCTTGGTTGTAAAATTATGGATGTTAAATTAAATCCTATTCAGGATCTCAATTCTCTCCCAGGTAGCACTGCTTGTAAGCAAAGGTATCTAAATCGGAGATATCCTATCACATTGTGGAGTTCCACAGTTTTGATTCTGTTGAATAGAACCACTGTGAGGCTTTTAGCAAAACCTAGAGGACATATTATGTTTCCCTTTAGTCAGAATCTGGTGGAAATACTCTCTCAGGACTTGTAAAAACTTTAGGCAGATGTATAGAAACCATAGCAATTGGAATGCACATAATGGATCCCTACAATAAATATTTTGGAAATTTTACCAAAGGTAATGAATGACAAAGCATCCTTTGTGAAGATCCCCCACTGAATTACTCTTTATGTCATTAAAAATAATTGTTAGAATTGTCCATTTTTGCTTTGCTGTGTTTTGTACTGTTTTAATTTTTTTTTATACTGAAGTCTCATTTGGTTCCCCTATATTCCTGCTATAAGAGACCATCCAATATTTTTCTTTTTCCTTCTGGCTTATTTCACTGAGCATAATTCCTTCTAGTTCCATCCATGTTGCTGCAAATGGCATGAGTTTATCTTTTTTGATTGCTGAGTAATATTCCATTGTGTATAAATGCCACATCTTCTTGATCCAGTCATCTATTTTTTGGCAATTATAAATCAGAGACATCCTGCAGGGGAGGAGGAGGGAGAGGAATTAGAGGGAGGGAGGGAGGAGCACAGGGGCCTGAGATGATGGTGCACGGGTGCATTAGTGAAGGAAACTCTATGGGGACGACACTTGAGGGGGTGGGGGGAAGCAAATATTGTTTAAAAATAAACAATGATGTAAAAATTTTAAAAAGTTATGAAAAATTTAAAAAAAGAAAAAGAAAAAAAATAATTGTTAGGACAAAAATTGTGACTATAACTGAGGGAAGAACTAAAGCTTTAAAATTTGCTCCATAAAGATTCCAACTATTGTTAATTCAACATTTAAGCTACCTAATGATTTCTTTTTTTTTTTGGCCAGAGAAGAACAAAGCTAGAGTTAGTTATTGTTTTGTTTTGAGTCACATTTTTAAACTTACTCTGCTGACACTAGAAAATAAAGGGGAGGATGTGACTCATTCATCTTCATTCCTATGTGGCTAGTGCAGAAACAGAACTGTAAAGTATATGGTTAGAGTAAGAGAGACAACATGCAATATTATGACATTTGCAGTTGAATTATAATTTATTGATTGGAATTTTGAGGAAGGAAGGAGACAAGACTTAACTCTAATAAAGAATAAATGTTTTGCCTGTGCATATGTAGTGCTGACTGAACCTAGTGGTAATTTTCTGCTCCTAGAGATAGATATTCAAATTGAGATTAGCTGGGGATTGGGAAGGATCCTGAGGAAAGATTTTTCAGTGTAAATTGGACTGGCCATAGTTAGTTGATTCATCAGAGACAAAGTTAAGTATCGAACTGGAGAAAAAAAAACTTATAAAAGTTAATCAATGATCCTGTTCTTAAGAAACAATAAGGTCTACTCTACTTTTTGGTAAGATTAACTAAACATCTCAAATTTACCAAATCAAAGTTTGAGATCCCTCTTGGGAAGATTACAAGGTATTGTAAATCTTTTTGTGAGACAGTGTGAACACTGAGCATATTAAGAGATGGGAACAGAGGTTTCCCAAATATCTTCAATGATAAGTTGAATCCAAGTGTCCTGTTTGTAGTTTTTCCAACTTAACAAAGCCTTGGTGTTTCCTATTGACCCTAAAGAAACTACCAAGGACCTATTCACATATAAATTATGGCACTCTGTACTTCTGTGAGTTCTTTCTTGCTACCCCCACATATATATATATATATATATATATATAAATATATATATATATATATATAACAAAACCAAAAAATTTCTCAATAAAGACATTCTAGCTCCCTGGGGCCATTTTTGTTGTTAAAAATCACTGGAGAGTACTACTGTAAATTCATGATTAAACACCAAAAGAGACTTATCTATTGCCAGATATAGAAGATCACATACAGTTATATCACCAAGATGGTGGCAGAGGGGCTTTACTTTGCTCACAAGAGAAACACCTGGAAATTGAGGATAGAAATCCTACACTAGGGCCTCCCTCATGGCACAAGAGGTTAAGACACAACCTGTGAAGCAATCTGCAGCCTCTGCAGCCATCAGTTTGATCCCCGGCCAGGGAGCAACCCACATGGCACAGCAGACCTCTCCTGATTCGTCCGCTGATCCCCTCAGCAGTGTATTTCAGTCAGTGTATTTCAGTCTGCCTGTTCTGCTCCCCACTCTGTCTCTGGTGAAGCCTTTCACCCCCATCTCTGGCCTGTACCCCAGCTATTGTATGAATGAATAAATAAATAAATCTTTAAAAAAAGAGAGAGAGAAAAGAAATGCTGCACTAAGAGAACCCCAGGGGTTAGCATTAAACTGGAACACCTGGGATGTAGAGATTAACACTTCACAGGGAACACACAGAGGAGAATCATGTGTCATTGTTTGAGAGTAACTACTGGAGGCTTTAGTCCCAGGTATGATACTGAGACTGTAAGGCTACTAGCTCAGCCAGGGACCCTGGGAAGAAAGGAGAAGCAGTGTGAAGACACATGCTTGACCAAGGAGAAACACACATACAAAATCTATTCTTTGTTTTCTATATAGAGGGGTTTTCAGTTCTTAAGTTTCAGCAACCCCCTCTTTCTCTCATCTCTTTCTGTCTTTCTATATACACAAACCACAAAACACAATTTTATTATTAATCAAAGATCAATTTCTTTTTTTTAGGATGATTTTGGGGTAACTTCTATCTGCCTTGCATATTTTCTATCACTTCTAATTATTTTCTTTCATGCCATGAAATCTTATTCAATCTGGATTTCTTTAATGTATTTATTCAACATATCAACTTAATAATCATTGGATATTTATTGAGATACTAGGCATAAAACTTTCTGCCAGACCCTATAGGAAAGTGACATGTATAATACTGCTAATCAAAAATTTTCACAAATCTCTCTGTAGAGTCTCCCAATTTTCAAGTAGATATTATTTTTGTTGTTGTTGCTATTATATTTTACCACACAGGTTAATAAAATGAAGTTCAGAGAGATTAATTAGGTTCTTGAGGATAATGGACCAACAGCTCAGTTCCTGTCTGTTGATCTTAAGGTTTAATGTAATTCTGTAGATGCTGCTTCCTAAAAAAATAATATTCAGCAAAAGAACCATACCAAAAGGCAATCTCTCATTAAATTCCAACTGAGGGACTGCCACTAAGAAACACAGGCAGGAGAGACACTACTATAGGTTTGAAGGTCAACAAAAACCTCTTGAACCCAAAGAAAATCTAATAAAGGATTAGTTCAAAATACAGTCAAGGGGACTTTTCAAAAGAAGTGAAGAAAGTGAAAAAAAAAAAATAAAAACAACCTTGAGGTCAAATACATGATGGTTACTTGACAAAAAAGAATACATCAAATCAGTTGAGCCCTTACCATAGCCAGGTAGCATTCCCAAATCCTGTGCAGAGGATCACCTTTCTACAGATAAGGGATTATAGAAACAAAAACTTATTCAATATCTCAGAGCAGAGGAAGGGTTTGAATTCAGGAAGTCTGGCTCCAAAGTCTGCTCTTGTCAGCTACAGCCATGTCAAACTACATCTCCTACAGTTAGTGAGATTAAAAACAAAAGGAAACCAAAACATCCTAAACTGAAACACAGCCTCAGTTCACATTTTCTTCCTTTTGTCTTCTGAAATTATTTGTAGCTATTAGTTATCTGGATTTATATTCTTGAGATGTGGGGGAGTGACTGACTTTTTAAATCTTGAACCCAGCTTATCTGCATGCTATAATGTATTGATATCTTACTAGAATTCTATAATATAGAAAATTCAGTTATTTCCAATATAAAAAAAAGATAAAGTAACATATTCAAGACTCACACAGTATGGGCCTCCTCTGGTGGTGCAGCGGTTGAGCGCTGGGCTGCAAAGCTGCCCGCAGCCTCTGCAGTGCCAGTTCGATCCCTGGCCACTGGCAAGGGTCTCACATGGCACGCAGACCTCTCCTACCACGCCCACTGCTCCCCTCAGTAGTGTATTTCCTAGTTCTGCCTGTTCTGTTCCCCGCTCTGGCTCTGGTGAATTCTCTCACCCTCCCACACTTCTGACTGTACCCAGTGCTTGTATAAATAAATAAATAAATCTTAAAAAAAAAAAAAAACTCACGCAGTACCAATGTTATTTCTGCTTTTCTGTTGCATTATACACATTAAGGTTTTGCTGAGTCACAGATGCCAAGGCGTTATCACCACCTCTGGTGCCTATTACTTTCTCAACTTCTGTATCCAAGTCTGACTCCTACAAGGTCCTCCTGACATAATGCCTGTGGAAAGTGGGTAGGGATACATTCACCTACATTGTAATTCTGAGCAAGGTGGAATGGGAGAAGATGAATGAAAAGGAAACTTCCATTTTTCAGAGGATCTATTTGCCTGAAGCTATTGGACCTGAGTGATTCAGTCTTAAAATTCCCCCAGAAAGCGAAACCACTGCATCCCATGACAGCCATTCCTTTGAGAAGAGAATGGACCCTACAGGAACCTGCAGGGGAAAAAATCTATTATGAGCAAAACAAACTGCACATCTTTTAACTAGTTATCGACTCAATTGGTTATATCCGCTACCAAATTTTGTATTTCAATTAAAAACAGAGAAAGAGAGAGAAGAGGAAGGCAGGAGTTTAAACTTCAGGAGATCTTAGCAATAATAGACTGTTACCTTATTAGCAGGTCTAATTTTCAGGAACTTAATCACCTCCACAATCTGTCAGGGCTGTTTTTCTTTCCTTTCTTCTCTTGGAACAGTTACAGGAAAGCAGTCTGGAAGTGCGGCCAACCCCATCTGAGTTGCTCCTGGAAGCTGAGGCTCCATATCCGGGGCAAGCCCCAGGCTTCAGGAATTGGGCAAAGGTTTTCCTCTTTACACTCAGTATGGCAGAAGGCCCTTTAGAGCAAAAATGTCAAGCCAAGTCTCGAGTATGCACATCCCATTATGAAGACAAATGTCCCGTTGAAGTGAGTTCAAACTGTGGCATTCATTTTGCTATGGGACTTTATTGCCTTCTAAATAGAGTGACATTTGGTCAGTCTCCTTCTATCTGGACTCAAACCAGAGACTTGGAGGTAAAAGCCCTGCTATGCACTGCCTTACTGAACCAATTCATTAACCAGGGATGGACAGTGTTCCTTTTTTTGATAAGTCTCATTTTCACAGCCTGATTATCACTGGGCTTGTAACTAGTCAAAGATGCCTGAAATGAAAGTGATTTCAGTTCAGTTCTGATGTGCCTTGTAAATGTAGTGAGTGTTTCTTCAGCTGTCTTCCCCAATTTCTGAGCACACTCGGATGCCAAGGTACACTCTTAACTTCCACCCTGAAGGAGGCTGTAGTGGCAGGAAGGCCCAGAGTAGGATCTCTATGATCCCAGCAGATGGGTAAAGTAGGGTCCTGGAGCCCTCGGTGACTTTTCCAAGCTTTTTACATCATTTGTAGTGTGGCAACCAGGTACACGGCAGGCAGGGAAGCCAGGGGGCCAGGAGTCTGGCAGGCTTCCCAGCCCTAGGTGAACCTTCACTCTTCCTGTGCTCTCTGGCATTCTCTCGTGGTCTTTGCTTTTCTGCTTCTCCCTTGCTGCTCTGCTGGTTCTGCTCTCATTCCGCTCCTCTTATTCTCTCTGCTGGCGTCCCCGTGATGCCGCCCTTATAAGCCCAGTCTCAGCCCAGGTGTACCAACGTACGCATGCCCACACCCTACTCCAGGGGCCACTATCAGGCATGCATGTAGGAGCACAGGGATCCATCATTAATGCTAATGGCGGGAGGGTGGGGAAGCCTGATAATTTTCACTTACCCAACAGAAGGCAACTATGAGAGTTGAGAGTAGAGAGGGCAGATGCCCAGATACAGCACCCTCTGCTTTGACAGATGACCAGCAAAATTCAGTGAACACAAGGCATTTAAGTAGGACACATAATGCTGTGCTCTAATGAACTCAAATCACATCATTTAACTTACATGGAAATAAATATTTGTGACCTTTCCTTGTATGTGGATTCCTTATATTTTGTGGACCTCAAAAACCATGGATTCTAGGCAACATGTGTTTAGATAGACCTACAAGGCTTAAGTGAAGGGAAAGGAAGTGACGTACAGAGGATGAACTTGGGGCACACATTACAATTCCTGTGAACTGTAGGCTGGGACTCCCTAGCCTCCACTCATGGCCCTCATGTGGCAGGTGTTACCTCTAGACTTAGCCTTCATTTAACAAGCTCATATGACAGTAGGTCTCTGATATGTGAAGCTGAAACCTATTCTGCCTCAATACTCTTGTGCTCTAGGATAATTTATAAATTACTTAAGGGCATCAACTACTTCAAATATATTCTTAATTAATCAAACCAAACCATGCCTGTAGGCTAGAGTATCTTGCTGAGACTCCCATTATGTGTCTTCTCCCTTAAGACTCTCTAGCAATGATGTAAGGGTTTTCTCCACTTCGACAGTTACCTGTGCTATCAAAGGAAATCCTCTAGAGACTAATATATTCTCCAATTTGAAAATAGCTAAATCAGTCTCACTCTCCAGTCAGTTTGCCTGTTCTGTTCCCCGCTCTGTCTATGGTGAATCCTCTCACCCCCCGCACCTCTGGCCTGTACCCCAGTTCTTGTGTGCATAAATAAACAAGTCTTTTAAAAAAAATCAGTCACTGTTGCTAAGCACAGTACTTAAGAATGGGCCCTGTTTATCTGATTACCAACTTTTGGTAACAAAACCAAGATACTAGATCATTGTCCTCTAACAGTTGCTCATTCTATGAAAATCTGCAATTTATTGGAAAAGTCTACGAGGCAAGCATTGTGCTATGTATAGTCTACATATTAGAAATAAAACATGTCTCTTTTGCTTATCTACATGATAGAATATTGTATAACTGCCAAAAAGAATAAGGAGGTTTTGTATATGATGATATGGGAAGATCGTCAAGATATAATGTCAAAAGAGAAAATATAAGAGTAACCACTAACATTAGCATTAAAGAGGAGGATGAAAGATACCTGTACATATTTTTTAAGCATAAAAAGATATCTGTACATTTTTTAAGCATAAAAAAATCTTTTACAAACTATACAGAAATTGATAAAATCATTGCCTTGTGCAAGAATAAGGGATAGCATTAGAGGAAAGGTAAGGAAGGGTAAGGGATAGCATTAAAGGAAGGCTTTATGTAATTTGTATAAATGTTACCCAGAACTAAGGTTTACTCTATTGTCAGTTATGCTAATAAGATGACAAAGACATGGTATCTTTTATAAAATATCTAAGGTGGATCATATGGTCACTGACAGAGTTAGAAAACATGGAGGCAGACACAGAAAGACATCTGGAACCACTTCCCCCCTCCACCCCAACATACTCATACATTTTTAAAAATCAATAAATAAATAGAAAATTAACAGTATGCAAATATATTTCAGAAGAAAATCTCTCCATGGCCCAGGCAGCTTTTGTTTGCAAGAAGACAGCATCATAAACTGTGAAGCAAATCCCAAATTGAATTTTCTTTGTCCCCAAAACGTATTCTCACTGCCCTGCTGGTAAGAGACCGGGGGAGCCACAGAAGAAATCTTAGTTATTCATAAATTCTTCCACTTAAAAAAAGTTCTTCTTGTTGTTGTTTTAAACACATGTGTGGAGATGAACTCCAGAGCTCAGAAACCATTTTCATGCAAAACCAAGAGGCTCAGTATACAAATAAAGACCTAGCTGGAAACCCTGAACAGGGCAACATAAATACTCACATCTGGTATAAATAAACAACAAGATACATCGCTTTACGATTAATGCCCAGCTCATGAATAAGTACACACAATGGAGATAGAAATATTTAATTTTGTGTTGTAGAACATAATTAGAAATTACTGAACAAAGTCATAACACAGTAGAGACTTCTCGAATTGTACAGGCCCCGGGTGCAGTATGGATGTGCTTGAACCAGGTTTGTCCGATATCATTTTTGTAGAAAAAATAATCAAGAATAGCTACAACCATAGTGTTTCATTAAATAGTTCATGGGAGAGTCTCTCGCTCTCTCCCTTTTTCCAATTCCTTCTGGGAGTTTAATGCACTGTGATAAGATAAATATCTGCCTTTTAATGATGATCACACCGTATTAAAATGTCTCACCCTGTTACCGATAATGCATGAGATTATGAAAGATGAAAAAAAAGTAAAAGTCCCATTTTCTCCTCCCTGCTGATGCTGTTTGTTTACCTTTTGCATTTCCCTAGCTTAGAATGTGAAACAGCGGCAGTTAATTTTACTGAATTTCTGCTCATTCCACTTTGATTTCTCACACAGATGAAATGCTTAACGGTTTTATTTATTATTTTTTTCTTAGATCAAGAATTGCAATTTTGTTTCATTAAACTTGACTGGACATATCACTACAGCATGCTTTAATCAACTAGGATATAATTGGGTAGAACTAGGACAAATTGCCAGGTTTCATTAAAATAGCAGAGATTGTCCAATCTTGAGGTGGGGGCAGGAGAGCAACAGATCAACCTCCAGGCCCCCAGATAAAGGTACGTGCTGGCAGTCACCAAACACACATGGACAGCATTGTTCAAAAATAAGTGGGTGTGATTTTCCTACTGATTCTAATTTTTAAGTACTGCTCTGAATCAGAGAGGGTAGAAAATCAGGCTGACTATATTTTTAAATTTTAGGGGCACGCAAGTGTAGTAGCAGGATGGGCACTGACCGGGTTTTCTATGATCCCAGCAGATGGGGTAAAGGAGAGTCTTGGAGCCCTCAGTGGCTTTCTCAGGCTTTTATTGAGCTGAACATGCATTGCAGCAACCAGGTACATGGCAGGCCCACAGGCCTCCAAGCCCCCCCCAGCAAGTCTTCACTCTGGGCTTCTTTCTCTGGCTTTCTCTTCTCCCCTTCTCTCTCCTGCCTCTTCTCCTGCTTCTGCATCTCTCTCTCTTTTTTTTTTTTTTTATAGAGGCATGTTTTATTTATTTATTTGTTTGTTTGTTTGTTTTTGTTTATACATGCACTGGGTACAGTCAAAAGCGCGGGAGGGTGAGAGAATTCACCAGAGCCAGAGCGGGGAGCAGAGCAGGCAGAAGGACCGAAGTACACTGCTGAGGGGAGCAGCGGGCGGCAGAAGAGGTCTGCGCATGTGGGACCCTCCTCCGGTGGCCGGGGAGCAGCCGGGGATCGAACCAGCGCTGCAGAGGCTGCGGGCAGCTTCACAACCCAGAGCTCAACTGCTGCGCCACCGGTGACTATCTCTCACCGGTGACCATACTCCTCCCATGGCCCACAGAAGTAAACAAGGCAGTTTGCAACAATGTAACAACTTCAGGTGCCCCATCAGGCAGGGCAACCTAATGTTGGGAGGGCAGAAAAGCCTGAAAAACCATTTACCTTAGGACAAGACATGAAGAAGAAAGACCAAAGATAAACAAGCAGACAAGCAGAAAGAATTCTAAGGGGATATAAAATAGGCCCCCAAAAGGCGTGGTTCTCACCTTTGCTTTGGCAGATTATAGAAAGCAAAGATAGGGCTTTTGTCCTCAGACAGAATTGTCCCCTGCTCAGGTTTTCTCTCTTAATAGCCTTTACAGTTGATTTATGTCCCTCTTAGAGACCCGGAGTATAAGGGTGCTGCATCTTTTCTTTCTGGCCCTTTCCTCTGCTCCCCTGCCAGCAACTTAACTCTTATTTGCTTTGAAAATTAGCCATTTAACAGGGCATTGCCTTTACTGGCTATTTTTTCTGCTGACCTATGGGGGAAGCTGGAATTGGTGCTGCAAATGTCTTCCTCTAACAGGTCTGTTATTGCATTATTCCTTTATGGGGGCTTCCACATAATTACACCAAATGCTGTTATAAATCCCACCGGAAGCCACCTCTCAGCTAAAGTCTAGAGGACACTTTCAGTGTATATCTCCCTCATCTGCCATTAGCACGCCTCCATGTTCTTCCCAGCATATTAGAGGACACGCTGAATGGGGACAAGGACCACATGATCCAAATGGAGAGTGAGTGATTTGACAAGAAGCCAACCAGCACTTAGAGCAAACTAACTACCATAAAACACTTCCTTCACAACAAAGGTTGAATCAAAACCCTATTCCCCTAGCATATGAATTAGAAGAACAATTGTCTGATTATGATTAAAAAAAAGAGCATTACATTTTATGTTCAGCCATAATTGGTATTTATGACAATTTATGTAAACAGTAATGAAGCCTATGTGATTTTTGCAGGGAAATTGCATTATGACACCAATGATCGTTACTGTTAATTTTCCTGAAGATGATGGCAATCAGCAGGCATAGTTTCATTGTAAATAGGTTAATTTAAAATTCAAACACTGCTGGTATTTCAAAATGAGTTCACATTTGATTTCTGAAAGCTTTGGCCCAGTCTTTTTCCATGTCAAGATTAAAATGCATGGATGACATGTCAATACATAAAACTTTGTTCTTCAAGGTTGAGTATACATAAACATGTTCTTATAAAACACATATGTGAACATATACATGCATGTGTATCTTACATGCTACATAGACTTTTATTTTTTGTTTTATGGAAATATAGTTATCATAAATGAATTTGCTAGCTCTGTAGTATAAGTGAGGAGTGAGGTGCCAGCTTATTCTATTATTCCTAATGTGTATTTGAAGATTGCCTAATCAAAAATTTTAACAAAGAATAAAAATGTATCACTTTTTATTGACCTTGGGTTTCTGGCTAGGTACAGAGTTAAACTGATTAAATTGATGTTCTGCCAGTACATATTTTCAGAACATATCAACAAGTTAATAATTTATTTTTCCTTTTAAGATATAGCCTTTCTAGGATTTAGATCAATTCTTGCCAACTTGTCCAAACAAAGTGAAAATGTCTAATTTTCGCCTTAATGTCTATATTTCACCTCTCTCTTTCTCTCTCTCTCTCTCTCTCGCACTCACTGTCTCTCTCTGTGTCCATCTCTGCCTTCTCTGTCTTTTTCTCTTAAGCCTAATTTGTGGGTGATCAATCAGTTTCTCATAATTTGTTATTCTCATGAGAGAAAATGTGGCAGGAATATTCAAAATATACTATTATTTTGACTATATTAATCCTACCAGTTTGAGTTTAAAAATTTAATTCTTTTCAGAAAAGTTGTATAACTATGTCCATCTTTATGTGTAGCATTTTTAATTAAAATGCCATTTTAAAAAGAACATATTCAAGTAGTCTTACTCTGAGCCTCCTCATTTAAATTATAGAAGCTAGAAAACATGCTTTAAATAAACAAATATCTAGAAAGGTGGGAAAATACTTTCAAACTTAAATGTTTATAGTCCTGAATTCACATTGTTTTGCATTTAATAAAATAAATCAGTATTTTCATAAGAACTCAAAGTTTATTTATATGAACAGAATAAAAAACATATGGCTATTAAAAAATTAAGTGTGTATAATTTTAACCAAGTAGTCACACTTCCCTCAAAAAAGGGAAAAACAAGATGTTGAGTAGGATTGTTCAGGTATTTTCATTTTTTTTCCTGAATATTCATTTGTAATTTTTCCCTTCATTTGAATATTTCTCATTAACAGACTAGTAGTAGTCAACTTTAATATTTTAAAGGTGAAATTATAGAACAAAATCTTAAAATTAAGAAAATTATGTGTGTTTACTAAATGTTCTGGAAATTAGATGAAACCCATTGTCTGAATTACTTCTTTTAGCCAGTATCCCTTCTATGGGAGTTTATACTAAGAATTACTGCTTAAAATATAACCAAATCATATAGTTCTGCTGCTAAGTAGATTTCTTTAAACCATTTTTAATTTGATTGGCAATTCTCTGCTGATGAGGTCAAATTCCTGTTTCATTCCTTCTTTTGTACTTTGCCTCACCCACAAAAGGAATAATTCCTAAATCCAGACAAACTGTTTAGTCAGAAAGTGAACTGCTTAACGCAAATTTTTCCTCCTATTTTAAAATTGGAATTATTATAAAAAACTAAACAAAGTATAGCATACGTCTTGCTTAGTAGCAGTAAATCCTCATTTTTCACATGTTCTGTGAAGGATTCTTTAGCTTTCAACAAATCTTGTAATCCCACATCCCATATGAATCAACAGTTAATAAAACCTAGTTATGTAGCATCAAAATGATTGGCAAATTGATTTAGTTAATAGTTAAACAATTGGTGGGTTATTACTGAAGGAAAAAGAGTTCAACTAAATTGACTAGTCCGTTAAGTAAACATGATTTAATTTGAGGTATAATATTCACCTTAAGCCAACTGTATAAAAAAGAAGAAAAAAAATACCTAAAGCAAAATGTCAATGTTAAACTAAATTTAGCAAGTGATCATTGAGTGACTGTTGTCAGTTGACAGGACTTTTTGTGTCTCCCTATGATTGAGTGTTTGGTTTGAGTATAGGATAGAGTGAGTGATTTCTGAGTCTTGGGTTTAAAATCAGTGCAGGATGTTATGATTCATTTTATAGACTACGACTCTTATTTTGTCCAAATTATCTTTGTAAGCACAAATACAAGCTGTGTCTGTAGATCTGGCCTTTTACCAATTATTCAATTTCACAGAATTTATGTATCAACAAGAGAAAAAATTGTGATATTAGTTTATAGTCATTTTTTCAATTAAGTAAAACACAAAAATAAACAAAAATATCACACAATAAGAAATATGAAGAGATCCTTTTCTCTATGAATTGTTTGTGCAGGTTATCACCTCCCATGCTCTTTGTAGTTATGATACTCTGTATCTTAAGGAAGCTATCTATCAGTTACACATTTTCTCACCTTCTTGAAAGGGAGCACATAAATGTATTAGATATACCATGCAGACAGGATTATTAATAGATCATGTCCACACTGATCAGCTAGTTATTCATACTCCTAATTATGCTGGAATGGCAGCTTACTAGGAATTATGCAAAGAGTTTACTCTCTGACCTCATGGGGGAAAATGGTGACAAATTTCTCTCTCGAGTTTTCATCTACTGCTAGACAGAGGGCTGAATTCCATTTGTTTATATGGGCTTTCCTAGTTTTTCAGAAGTTCATGTTAATTTACTTCATTTTCAAGAAAGACGTGAGTTCCTATTTTCACTAACCTGAAGAAATAGGAAGAGGGTTTTCGATTTTACGACAAAAGGCTGAAAAAGTTCAGTGTCTGTTTTTCTTTTAAAGATTTATTTATTTATGCTTACAAGAACTGGGGTACAGGCCAGAGGTGTGGGAGGGTGAGAGGATTCACCAGAGACAGAGCAGGGAACAGAACAGGCAGATCGATGGAAATACACTGGTGAGGGGAGCAGCAGGCTAGTCAGGAGAGGTCTGCTGTGCCTTGGGGGTTACTCCCTGGCCGGGGATCGAATTTGGGCTGCAGTGGTTGTGGACAGCTTCATAGGTTGCTTCTTAACCCCTTGCGCCACCAGGGAGGCCCCCCAGTGTCTGTTTTTTGACTGCCTATTGAGGCAGCACCAGTGCTAAGGCTGAGAGAGGTACTACCAAGCTCTCCTCCCAAATTTACCTTTAGCATCTCAGCATCAATTAGAAGTGGACAAAGATGACATAGAAGTTTTTGGAAATCCGTGACCAAGAACTGACAGACAAATTGCTGTTACAACAATAAGAGGAAGGGATACACACTGAAATCCAAGGTAGGAAACAGTCTGAATTTGCCCAGAAACTAAAAGGGAAGCAATTGCATTAGGCATTTACTAGGATTAATTGGCAGATTGCAATGATTGCAGAAAAGTATGGCTTAAATTTTAAAAGGACTAGTAAGTGTAGAGCATGTTTGTGGGATGTTTTAAGTGCCCACAAAGATTATATGACAGAAAAATTCATCAAGCTAAGAAGTCAATCATGTTAAATTTCAAGCCTTTCCCTACAGCCACAGCAGATATAGAAAACAAGGAATTTGACCTTTAACTTGACGGCAGGCAGACATAGGTGTAGACACTAGTGACCTGCCTACCCTGATGGAGTCATATGATAAGATATTCATCGATGACCCTCTTCCTCTTTTTTTCCTACACCTATGTCTCTTGTTCCTGCCACCATCCCTACTTCCTAGCATTGAACCTCCACCATCATCACCAGTCTTCCAGTTTTGGTAGGTGAAGCTTCCCTGTGCACACATTATTTCTGCATTCTGCAGGCTGTGCTTTGATCATATCATACTTGCTTTTACTATATGTCAATCTGTTGAGGTTTATGTATTATTTGCTATGATTTGGTTGGTTAGTTTTTTTAGCCTGAGAATAGTCAAACATTTTTTTCTGGCTACATAAATAATAATTGCTTATTTACGGCAGTTTAGCTTAGGAAAGAAAAGTTTCACAGTAAAACTGCTTTTGGGTAGTGGAGATAACCTGCATCTGTTTTTCATCACTTAGGACTGGCTGATGAGGAAAAATATCATACTCAAAGAGTATTACTTTATTTCTGAGAGGGAAATGAATTTAACCACATAGATGACAGAGTCACAATTCTCTAACTTTAAGGGGTTGCAATATTTGGAAGATGACTCTCTCATTCTGAAAATGCAATCTTTCCTTTTCTCATTTGTGCTGTATTAAGAATTGTGCATGAAACCTCTCCAAGTAGATGGGGATGAAGGGTCAACAGAACAGTTAGAAAGGTGACATATAGTAATTCATTTCACTGTTTGTTTTCTAGATGGTGCCTGCTTCTTTCTCCTGGTGTTTCCATGCTTCTGGGGTGCTACATAATGATTTCTATATCCTTTTAAATAGGAGCAGAACTGCCACAGTCTAAACTAATAAATAGCACAATTGAAGTCTTCTTGGTCACAAAATACAATGGACTTCTCTGTTATTCTTTCTCACGACTATAACTCCTGACTTTATTCTGAAGTTTTACATTGATTTTTTTTTAAACTAGTGCTGCTTCCCTGTACTTTTCATGAAGTACAAATATAGATCAAATTTACAATGTTTTTGTTGAATTGGATTCAAAAACTCCTTATGAAAATATTTGTGTTAGCCTTTTATTTTTTAATCACATTACTTCTGATGCATTTGCTTATATTTTACTCTTATCATTTAAAATTAACAATTGTAAAAACAAAGTAGAGAATTTTCTATATAAACATATTCTAGAAATTTCTGTAGAACCAGCCGAGTCAGGATGCCAAATGTACCTCAAAGATGAAAAATATTCTATCTGATCAATAGACTAATTTCAGTTGTCTTTACAATTAATGTCTGCCAATCCATTCAAACAGATATTAGTGACCCATATTGATCTTTAAGATTTCCTGAAAACGAAAGAGAGCCCCGCCCACCAGGAGGAGACCAGCACCAGCACACAGCCCCAGCCGCCCGGTAAGCTTGCGCGAAAGCGGCGCTCCGATTGCAGCTGCCCAGGTCCCCGCGCCTGCGACCTAGGCTTGCGGGGAGACGGCGGAGGCCCTCCCTGAGTGAGCAGGAACAAGGTGCCCAGGCAGGGGAGCGGGATTCAAAAGGCGCCATTCCCGGCCACTGATCTGGGCTACAGCCCGCGTCCTGGAACTGAGGGCTTTGAAACTGAGACCCGGGCGGAGGCCCTCCCTGAGTGAGCAGGAACAAGGCGCCCAGGCAGGGGAGCGGGATTCAAAAGGCGCCATTCCCACGCCACTGATCTGGGCTACAGCCCACGTCCTGGAACTGAGGGCTTTGAAACTGAGAACCGGGCGGAGGCCCTCCCTGAGTGAGCAGGAACAAGGCGCCCAGGCAGGGGAGCGGGATTCAAAAGGCGCCATTCCCGCGCCACTGATCTGGGCTACAGCCCGCGTCCTGGAACTGAGGGCTTTGGAACTGAGACCCGGGGCACGAAATTAGGGGCGTGGGTTCCCCACGACGGTGGGGCACAAGGCAGACACAGCACCCCAAAGCCGTTGAGGTGTACCCTACCATCCCCGCTCTGCTCCCTGTCCCACGGGGTGGAAAATCAGCTCCCCAAGGGCTCTAGGAGAGATCTCTGGTGCCACCTAGCGACTTGACCCCAGCACAGGCTACTGAAGGAGCTAGTGGCCAGCTGGGGAGTTAGCCCACACCGGGCCCCTTCTGAACAAATAGTCTGAGCCCACAGGGAGAGCGAGCACCCACAGCCGGGGCAGACCAGGCGCGCAGAAGAGTGTGCCTGAGACCAGAAGCGCAGGGAGTGTGTCCCACATCACCATTTTAGAACAGGGACATTTCTTCAGTAAAGACTACCTGCAGAAGGCTTCCTCAGGAGCCAGAGGTGAGCGGGGGAAGTTCGCCCACGCCAGACCCCCTCTGGCCTGCAGTCCAAGCCCAGAGGGGAGCAGGAACCCACCGCCGGGGCAGACCAGGCGCACAGGGGAGTGTGTCCCCACATCGGCATTTTAGAACAGGGACCTTTCTCCAGTAAAGGCTGCTTGAAACTGACAGATGACTCCTGGAAGAACCAGAGGGGAACAGAGAAGCCCACCCAAGATGCCGGCCAGTCCCAACAACACAGTGTCCCAACGCATACGGCAAATTAGAAAACAGACAGTAGGGAGGAGAAGAACCACACGCAACCTAGCAACTCTCCAGAGAAAAAGCACACCACAAAAAGAAAGCCAGCCCCCAGATTGCAACGACAATAACTTGGAAGAATTTCTGAGCCTTCCAGAAAGAGAATTTAAAATTGCCGTGATTAAAAAACTGACAGAAGTCATAAAGGAAAACAATGATAAGGGAAAAATAATCAACGATCAGAAGAATGCAATTGAGTCCCTAGAGAGGGAAAACAATGGTCAGAAGAAAGAAATTGAGTCCCTAAAGAGGGAAGTAAAAGAAATGCAGGAGATCAAAGAATTAATGGAAGAACTAAAGAACTCTGGGAAAAGCAATGAAAGCAGAATAGATGAAATGGAAGAACGAATAAGTAATCTTGAAGACACAGAAATAAAAAGAACCAAAACAGAAAAGGAAAGAGAAGTACGAAGGAAAAAGAACGAAGAAAGACTTCGGGAACTATCTGACTCCATGAGGAAAGGAAATATAAGAGTTATAGGAATACCAGAAGGAGAGGAGAGAGATGTAGGAACAGAGAAAATATTCAAAGAGATAATTGAAGAGAACTTCCCAAATGTGAAGAAGGAGCTGAAAATTGATATACAAGAAGCAAGAAGAACACCAAACTTCCACGACGAAAGGAAAAATACAGCAAGACACATAATAGTAAAGCTCCCAAGAATCCAGGACAAGGAAAAAATAATGAAGCTGGCAAGAGGGAAGAAACAGATAACATTCAAAGGAAAACCAATCAGGCTGACATCAGACTTCTCCGAAGAAACACTACGGGCAAGGAGAGAGTGGAGGGACATAGTCAACAGACTCCAAGAAAACAGATGCCAACCAAGAATACTCTATCCCGCAAAGCTCTCCTTCCTCTTTGAAGAAAGAATATGGACCTTCCCAGACAAACAGAAACTCCGGAATTTCATTGCAACTAAACCCCCACTCCAAAAAATACTACAAGGAGTCCTAAAGCCAGAACCTCAGAGCGACGAATAACAATGAAAGAAGGCCAAAAAAAAAAAAAGTTATTAAAAGAATAAATAAATAAAATCAAAGGAAAGACAAACACAATGGCAAATACAGATGTTAACATATCAATATTAACTCTAAATGTAAATGGACTAAACTCTTCAATAAAAAGACACAGAGTTGCAGCCTGGATTAAGAAACAAAACCCAACCTTTTGCTGTCTCCAGGAAACACATTTAGCTACAAAAGATAAAAATAGGCTCAAAGTTAAAGGATGGAAAACAATCCTACAAGCAAATGGACCAAAAAAGAAAGCAGGAACAGCTATACTTATATCAGATAAAACAGATTTCAAACTCAAAAAGATAAAAAGAGACCCCAATGGTCACTACATTATGATCAAGGGGACAATACTTCAAGAAGAAATAACACTCATTAACATATACTCACCAAACGAAGGAGCACCAAAATATATCAGACAACTGTTGTCCTCTCTGAAAACAGACATCAGAGAAAACACATACGTAGTGGGAGACTTCAACACACCACTATCAACAATGGATAGATCAACAAGACAAAAAATAAGTAAAGAAAGCAAAGCTCTAAATAAAGACCTAGAGCAATTGGGCTTAACAGACATCTATAGAACACTAAACCCCAAAAAAATGGAGTACACATTTTTCTCAAGCGCACACGGATCATTCTCCAGGATCGATCACATACTGGGGCACAAGACAAACATCAACAGATACACCAAGATTGAAATCATATCAACCATCTTTTCTGACCATGAAGGCATCAAACTAGAAATAAACCATAAAAAGAAGGCAAGGAATTTTCCTACCTCATGGAGATTAAAAACCACACTACTGGAAGACCATTGGACTAATGAGGAGATCAAAGAAGAAATTAAAAAATTTTTTGAATTGAACGACAAGGAGGACACCAATATCCTAAATGTATGGGATGCAGCAAAAGCAGTAATAAGAGGAAAATATATAGCAATAGAAGCTCACATCAAGAAACAAGAAAGAACGCAAAGAAACAACCTAATCTCGAAGCTCAAAGATCTAGAAAAAGAACAACAAAAAAAACCCAAAACCAGTAGAAGAAAAGAAATAATAAAAACCAAAGCAGAAATAAATGAAATTGAAACTAAAAAAACAATCCAAAAGATCAATGAAACCAAGAGCTGGTTCTTTGAAAAAATCAATAAAATAGACAAACCCCTAGCCAGGCTCACAAAGGAAAAAAGGGAGAAAGCACAAATAAACAGGATCATCAATGAAAGAGGAGAAATCACAACGGACACAGCAGAAATCAAAAGAATAATCAGTAACTACTATGAACAGTTATATGGAAACAAGTTTAACAATCTAGAGGAGATGGACAAATTCCTACAACTCTACAATCACCCAAAGCTAGATAAAGAAGAAATAGAACACCTAAACAGACCAATTACAATTAGCGAAATTGAAATGGTAATCAAAAACCTCCCCAAAAACAAAAGCCCAGGACCTGATGGATTTACAAATGAATTCTACCAAACATTCAGAGACGAATTAGTGCCTATCCTTCACAAACTCTTCCAAAAAATTGAGAAGGAAGGGACAATACCAAACACGTTCTATGAAGCCAACATTACACTAATACCAAAACCGAACAAGGACAACACAAAAAAGGAAAACTACAGGCCAATCTCCCTAATGAACACTGATGCAAAAATCCTCAATAAAATTTTAGCTATCAGAATCCAACAATGTATCCATAAGATAATTCACCACGACCAAGTTGGATTCATTCCAGGGGCACAAGGTTGGTTTAACATCCGAAAATCAATCAACGTTATCCAACACATCAACAAAAAGAAATATAAAAACCATATGATAATATCAATAGATGCGGAGAAAGCTTTCGACAAAGTGCAACACCCATTCATGATAAAAGCCCTTGAAATTCTTGGGATACAAGGAACATACCTCAACATCATAAAGGCCATCTATGACAAGCCAACAGCCAGTATCATTCTCAATGGTGAAAAGCTGAAAGCATTTCCATTAAGATCTGGAACAAGACAAGGATGTCCACTCTCACCATTGCTTTTCAATATAATACTGGAAGTCCTAGCCAGGGCAATAAGACAAGAGAAAGACATCCAAGGAATCCAATTAGGAAAAGAAGAAGTCAAACTATCACTATTTGCAGACGATATGATATTATACATAGAGAACCCCAAAAACTCCACAGAAAAGCTAATTCAACTCATCAATCAGTTCAGTAAAGTGGCAGGATACAAAATCAACACGCAAAAGTCAGTAGCCTTCCTATACACAAACAATAAATCTGAAGAAGAAGAAATCAAAAAGACCATCCCTTTTGTTATTGAAGCAAAAAAAATCAAATATTTGGGAATAAATCTAACAAAAGAGGTAAAGGACCTATACAAAGAAAACTATAAAACACTGTTAAAAGAAATAGAAGAAGACACAAAGAAATGGAGAGACATCCCCTGCTCATGGATTGGAAGAATAAACATTATTAAAATGGCCATCCTTCCAAAAGCAATATACAGATTCAATGCTATTCCAATCAAAATTTCAATGTCATTCTTCAAAGAAATAGAACAATTATTGATGAAATTCATATGGAATCACAAAAAACCCCGAATAGCCAAAGCTCTCCTGAAAAAAAAAGAAGGGAATGGAGGCATCAGACTCCCAGACTTCAAACTATACTACAAAGCCATAATCATCAAAACCGCATGGTATTGGAACAAGAACAGACATACAGACCAATGGAATCGAATAGAAAATCCAGAAATAAACCCACAGGTTTATGGTCAACTAATCTTTGACAAAGGAGCAAAGACTATGCATTGGAGCAAAGAAAGTTTGTTCAATAAATGGTGCTGGGAAAACTGGGTCGCTACATGCAAAAGAATGAAGCTTGACCACCACCTCACACCATACACAAAAATCAACTCAAAATGGATTAAAGAACTAGACATAAGACCTGAAACCATAAAATATATAGAAGGAAATATAGGCGAAACACTACGTGATTTGCACATCAAAGACATCTTTACAGACACATCACCCAAAGCAGTGATAGTGAAGGCAAAGATAAACAGCTGGGACTATATCAAATTAAAGAGCTTTTGCACAGCAAAAGAGACAATAACAAAAACAAAGAGAAACCCCACCAACTGGGAGAACATTTTTGCACCCAACACTAATGATAAAGGACTGATCACAAAAATCTGCAAAGAGCTGATGAGTCTTAACAACAACAAAGAAAATAATCCAGTCAAAAAATGGGCAGAAGAGCTTAAAAGAAACTTCTCTGAAGAGGAAATGCAAATGGCCAACAGGCATATGAAAAAATGTTCAACATCACTTGTCATCAGGGAAATGCAAATCAAAACTACCATGAGATACCATCTTACACCAGTGAGAATGGCACATATTAAAAAAACTAGCAACAACAAATGTTGGCGAGGGTGTGGAGAAAAAGGAACTCTTCTGCACTGTTGGTGGGAGTGCAAACTGGTCCAACCACTGTGGAAAGCTGTGTGGAGATTTCTGGACCTACTAAACATAGAGCTTCCATATGACCCAGCAATTCCACTCCTAGGTATTTACCCAAAGGACACAGAAACATCAATTCCAAAGAACACCTGCACCCCTATGTTTATAGCAGCACTGTTTACAATAGCTAAGCTTTGGAAACAACCCAAATGCCCAAAAATAGATGACTGGATCAAGAAGATGTGGTACATATATACCATGGAATATTACTCAGCATTCAAAAAAGATAAACACATGCAATTTGCTGCAACATGGATGGCGCTGGAAGGGATCATGCTCAGCGAAATAAGCCAAAAAGAAAAAGAAAAATACCGGATGGTCTCACTCATAGCAGGAATCTAGAAAACTTAAATAAGGGACCAGGAAAATGAATAACTATAAGAAAGTGAAAATCAAAATCAACAAAAAACTATGAACCAGAGACACTTTTAGGGGGGCGGGGGCGGGAGGGGAGGGTTTGGGGTCAGAATGGGGGGCTGCAATTGTATGGGGAATATAACAATAAAATTTATAAAAAAAAAAAAAAAAAAAAAAAAAAAAAAGATTTCCTGAAAACACTAGGGGAAAAACCATGCATGCCAATGTGGGTTAATTGCACTCATGTTGACATTTTTTAAGTGCCGGAATTTCTAAGATAGTGACAAATCAAATATTAGAATGCAAAATCAAAAGAAGGATATTACTAAATTGGTTGAGTCACAAAACAGTTCCTTCAAAAATGCTAAACATCTATTTTTCCTAATGAAATTCTCATATATTTTCCAGTTCCTTTGCTCAAATTACCCTACTACAATATCTGCTGAAGTTAGGATTGATATATTTCTCAAATACATTGGTTTAAGATTTCTACCCCTCTTATTTTATATCCTTTCTTAATATAACTTAAATTCCATATTCAATCATTACAATCATGGGATGTCATCTTTTCTATAGTACCCTGTAAAAGATTGCATAATAGCCCAAATGGTTTGCTGACTCTCCCTGGAGAATGATTGTATTTATTTTCTCTTCTAATTAATGTCTATCAGAATGATGTGATCTGTTTTAGCCAATGAATAGAAACTGAAGTGATCTGTGGTCACTTTATATATGTTTGTATATATTACATTTTACTCTATTCCTCAGTCACCAGCCTAACAGTATCATAGAGATAACTGTCAACTGAGTGAAGATACTGTGAAACACAGCCACCTATGACCCACAGTGAACATATAAACCAAGCAAAAAATAAACCTTTGTGGTTGCAGTCTCCTGAGCATTTGGAAACTCTTGGCTATTGAAGCATAACTTAAACTATGTTTTTCTAGAGCTACATAAACTGATGCTGGGAGAGGAATGAGCTCATACTGTAACAAAATACCTAAAAGATATGAACTTGCATTTAGGATGTAGTAACAAAGGTAGGGAAACAATCATTGAATATGTAACAGTGACTATGAAATATACAGTATTGCTTTGGATAGAATGGCCAATTGCAATAATTTGGAAAGAGGAAATGTGTGCAATGATTGTGTTCTGTAGATTAGCTCCTCCTGGGAACTAGAATTTTATTAGCATGTTTGGTTTGTGATGGACTGTTTTTGACATGTCATTGTAAGAAAAAGCTTATTTAAATAAAGGGAGGGATATGTGCAAAAAGAGTAAGAAAAAGTCCAGGGGGGAGGCTAGAACATACAGGAATTCAGGTATCTGTAATATTGAGACAGGCAACTGGTGCCAAATTTTACCAATACAAGAAAAAGCTATGGAGGCATTTGAAAAGCAAAAAGTACTCCTGACTAAATGAAAATAGATAAGTATTAAGAAATGACCTGTGTGTGTGTGGCTGTTGTTAAGCAGACTGTTCTAGCAAAGAGTTAAGAGACAGAATTAAATTTTCATACAGAGCCACTACTTCAAGAAACACTGATTATTTGAGTTTGAAAATGACCATTGGGTCCCCCTAAATTCAAGAAGCAACATGCAAGGGCTTCTCAGTCAACAGTAAGAGCATATCCCCCAGAGAAAAGTGGACTGAGGAGATCCTTCCAGGCAGTAACCATCTATTTCAGGATTCTCCCAAAGCCCATGAGTTTGTCCACCAGAATGGCCCTGCTACCTCAACTGTGACTCTCTTCAATTGTTAGTAAAGTTTTTCTTTAATTCTTGGCATTCTAGTAGGTATGTTTTGTTAGTTGTTATTTTTTTTAAGATTTTATTTATTATATTTTTATGTAGAAGAACTAGGATGTAGGCCAAAGGGACAGGGGGTGAAAGTATTCATCAGAGACACAGCAGGGAGCAGAACAGGCAGAGCCACTGAAATACACTATTGAGGGGAGCACCTGGCGAGACAGGAGAGGTCTGCTGCCCCATATGTGAGTCAGCTCCCTGCCTAGGATTGAACTCAGGCCAACCCTGTAAACTCAGGCTGTTGTGGTGATAGTGCTGACACTTAACCCCTGTGCCACCAGGGAGACCCCCTGTTAATTTGTTAATTCAGAAATACACTTGAATTTTATATATTAATTTTATTTCCTATCATCTTACTAATTGCATCAAGTAATGTTTATGTAATAACTCAATGTTCTAGTGATATATATATATTTCTGAAAATAACATTTCATTTATTCCTTTCTAATTTGTATGAATTTTATTTCTTTTTCTTACCTTATTGCACTGGTTAAAACTTCTATACGTATTTATAGACATGGTAAGGATAGATAACATTTTATTGTTCTTAATTGTTGGAGGAAACATTAGTCTTTAAATGAGACTTAGTCTTTGAGTGATCTTTAAAGAACATTTATCTTTGAAAATTAAGTATAATAGGAAAAAAATTATAGATATTAGTATAAAGTTGAGGAATTCTATTCTTAGAGGATTTTTGTAATTAATGTATGTTTAATTTTATCAAATATGTTTTTGCACATATTGAAATAATCTTTTTTAGATGTTTAATTTCATTTTCTGAGTTCTTAAGTGTTCAACAAATCCTTAAAGCTTACTTAGTCATGGTATATTATCATTTTTATATATTTTGGTTTTTATTTGCTAAAATTCCATTTAGAATTTTCTCACTGGTGCTCATGAGGGATTTTGCACTTACTTTAGTTTACTTGTCTTTGCCTGTTTTTCTATCAGGATAATGTTAGCCGCATAGAATCCGTTGAGAATCATTCCCTTATCTTTATTTTTCTATGTTTCTACTATATTAAAATTATATAATCTGTAAATATTTAGTAGTTTGTCAATGAAATCTGAGCTATACATTGTTTTAAACATAAATATAATTTATGAAATATGAAATATTGCTATCCAGAATATAGCTATCCTGGATAAAGCTTCTTGCTATTTTTTTCAGTGAGCTTTGGTATCTTGTACCTTTCAAAGAATTGATTCATTTTATCTATATACTGTTGAATATATTGAATTACAGTTGCTCATCATATTCCGTACCCTTTTAATAACTGCATTATGATTTATTTTGTCTTCAAGACATACTAGAATGACTATGAATTTTCCGTTTTTCATTCCTGATATTGGTAATCTATGTCTTTTTTAATGTTTTCCTGATTAGTCTGACAAGAGGCATATAACTTTTATTGACTCTTTTCAAAGAATCAGTTTTTGGTCTCATTGATTTTCACTATTGTTTTTCCGCTTTCCATTTTATATTTCTGTTCTAATTTTTATTATTTCCTTTGTCGTTCTATTTCTTATTTCTTAAGGGAAATGTTGGATCATTAGTTTGAAATCATGATTTCTGCATTTGAATATAATCATATGTATCTATGATTATATATGTAAACATAGCTATAATCTGTCTCCTGTTTTAAAAGTTTTTGCTGATTATAGAATTCTAGGTTGATAGTTTTTCTTCCAATAATTTGAAGATGCTCCACTCTGATTTCTCATTTGCATTGTTTCTGAAGAAAAAATCTTTGTCATCCTTTTCAGATTTCCTCCATGCAGAATATGACTTATGCATAACTTTAAAAAAGGGGGCTTATATTTTGTTCTTCCATATATATACATGTTCCGTGCACCTTTCATCAAACCACCTGTACCTGTACCTCATCTGCCTCTCTCTTCACTGCCTCCAACCCTCCGCCCATTCCCTCTGGTAACCATTAAACTCTTTCACTGAGTTCAAAATTTATTCCTAATATAATTTCCTGTGTATGTTTTTTTTGCATGTGTGATTTATATTCCACACTCAGGTGTCTTTCTGTCTTTCACTTTTTGACATATTTCACTCATCATAATCACGTCAAGGTTGTATAGGTGCTTTTTGAGATTTTTCTCTTCTTAAGTGGCTTTGAACAATTTTATTATCATGTGTTGATGCATTTTCCTCCTCCTTCCCTTTCCCCTTTCCCCTAGCCCCCTACCCCCTACTCCTTTTTTGCTTGGGATTCAACAAACTTGAAGTTGTGGCTTTATAATGTCCAACAAATTTGGCACAATTCTGATCTTTATATATATTCACATGTTTCTTTTCTTTTTCCATCTTTTTTTTTTTTCTCTAACAGAAATCAAAGTGCATGTATATTAAACAACCAGAAGATGCTCTATGTTCATTCTTGTTTCAGTTCATAATTCTATTTCTCTCTGTGTGTTGTGTTTCATTTTTGATTATTTCTTTCACAGTATATGTGAGTATACTTTTTATCATTATTTTTATTGCTAACCATCTACTTACATTCAGACCTCAGCTTACAATCAGATTTGAGAGTAATACCATCTGACCCCTAAATCTCAATTCTTTTTTCTCAATTATAATATCTTATTTAATCCATAATATTTATCATAGTTTACATGTCAATTGAAATTGTAATAGAAGCTATTTCTTTACAAACAAAAAGTAATTCAAATAGGGCCTCCCCGGTGGTGCAGCAGTTGAGCGCTGGGTTGCAAAGCTGCCCGCGACCTCTGCGGCGCCGGTTCAATCCCCGGCTTCTCCCCTGCCACTGGAGGAGGGTCCCACATGGCGCGCAGACCTCTACTGCCGCCCGCTGCTCCCCTCAGCAGTGTACTTCAGTCCTTCTGCCTGCTCTGCTCCTCACTCTGGCTCTGGTGAATTCTCTCACCCTCCCGCTCTTCTGACTGTACCCAGTGCATGTATAAACAAAACAAACAAACAAACAAACAAATAAATAAATAAATAAAACATGCCTCTATTAAAAAAAAAACTTAAAAAAAATAATTCAAATAATAGAGGTGATTCCTAATTAAACTCTGAACTTATTTCTTAGGAGGAATTCTTACATTGTTCTTCATACCTCTTATGTCTGTAATGTGGGAGATAAATCTTTGTTCATTAATTTCCACAGCCATATCATTGTGCAAAAATGTTCTCCCTATGAATACACAAGTTTTTCTTTTACCCCACAAGTTAAATGGCCTAAGGTTTGTTGTTGTTTACTTGTTTTGATTCCTTTTTTCCTAATGATTCAAAAAAAATTTTTTTAATCCTAAATCCAGGCTTGTGGCTTCCTAAAGGATGTGATTTACTTTTCTTTACATATTGGGAATTATAGTCTATTGGGCTATCACAATTCTATGTATCTTGCAACCAAAGGTGTGGACTGCATTTTCTCCTACACCATCTATTTAAGGCTCTTTGTATAAGGAACTTGAAATTAGAGGAAATATTTAGTTCTTGGAGGTGGGTGTATTAGCAACATACATCTGAAGAGGTTTGAGTGAAACTATCCCCTTAAATCACATGCAGTGTTGTAAACCGATGCTACCTCAATGAAAAATAATACATTTTCTGTTTAAAGAGCAAATTTATTTATAGTCTTCGGATGCAGATAGACTGTCCATCTAGGCACAGGTACTAGCATCCTCACTGACCAATATATAATATTTAGATCCACAAAGCTCAGAATACCTTTACTGTAATGCAACATCCCCTTTGTGTGCAGATGTTTTCGCATTGCCTTGTAGAAAATACAAAACAGGGAGCTGGTATTAAAAAAAAGTCAAATCTTCTGTTGTAGCTATTGCTGTATATAAATACTTGATTTTCTTTTACCTAATATTTTTGGATCATCTGCCAGCATTCATGAAACTGTGTCAGGCCAACATGTTAGCTTCCCATAGGTAAAACCCCAGATTTTTCAGAGTCACTGGCAGGATATATGTCCAATGTTGTCCTGTATATCTCAGGTGTGACTCATTTATTCACTCCTTAATTCACATACATCTGTCACTCTGTCTAATGGTAACACAGAAAATCTGAAATAAAAGGAATACTTTGAGAATATCACAATGATATTTGATGCAAAGCTGTGAAGTCTTACTATGCCATATTCACTTTCTATCTTTCTTCTTTCTCTTTGGAGTTTAGAAGTTGTTGGTTTTTCTAATCCTTTAAGGAAGATGATCTCTATATTCTCTTCCAATTCTGTTTGAAAATCAATGATTTTTTGCCTGTACTCATCTTTCTTATTATATCTTACTAAAGGCAGGCAATAATAGCCATGCCACATTAACTCTCTAGCTCTTTTTAACTACTTGCCCTACAGCTACACTTTCAATATACCCATTATTTCCCTTCCAAGTTATTGCAAAAAACAGAATTACCAATTATTTGCCACTGTCCAGTATGGGTCTCCATCTTTTTCAGCTGGTGAAACATATTCTTTCACTGCTCAGTACTCAAGTGCTCAGCTACTAAGCCAATATCACACATTTAATTATTCTTATTTTTCTTTTATGACAGCTATTCACTTGAAGATAAAAACTTCTCTGTTTTCTAGGTAATATTGACTATTGAATCAATCTAACTCAAAAATGTATAGTAACAATTTCTCACAATGTCCAAAGTAGATGTTCCTATCTACAGATTGCTTTTCTCTAGGCTATGATTCAAGGGCCCAAGATCATACCATTTTGTAACCATACTGACATGACTTGCAAAATCACTATTCTCATCTGTATCAATACAGTAAATGTTGAGAGACCTTAAAAAAATCACAATCACACATGGGAGGTTTTTATGGACCAACACTGGAAATTGTGTGTATTCTCTTCAATTATGTTAAGTTGGTCACCTAACTGTAAGGTAATGTGGAAAATGCAGTCCAGCTATGAGCCCAGTAAGAGTAGAACCCCGCTGGTGAACAGTTTGCCAATCTCTGAAAAGCATTCTTATATTTTTATCATAAAGGTTGTTAAATATCTGTCTCCATCAGTAGATTATAAGCTCCATAAAGACAAAGCTTATGTATGCTTTTGTAGTTATGCTCAGTGCTTAGTGTTCAATAAAATATTGTCAAAGAAAGGAGAGAAAGAATTAAAAATAAATTTAATATGACTACACAACTTTTTTTTTTTTTTTTTTTTGCATTGAAGAACTGGGCGTAGGCCAGATGTGTGAGAGGTGAGAGGATTCACCAGAGACAGAATGGGGATCAGAACAGATGGTTTTACTGAAATATGCTGCTACGGGAGCAACTGGCAAGACAGGAGAGGTCTGCTTGGCCTGTTACCAGGCAGGGATTGAACTCAGTACCAGTGGTGATAGCACTTAGACTAAGCCACCAGGGAGGCCTGACTACACAACTTAAAAAATTAAAATATGGAAGCCACAGTACAATTTACTTTCCATGTCATAGAGTTCTAAAGTTTAGAAAAAGTACTAACCCTTTCCCCTGCAGATTGCTTTTTCAATATCTGAGATAATTTTATAAATATTCATGAAAAAGTTTCAGTGGCTAAAATTGTCTTCAGATGTGCATTACTCTTTAAAAATAAAAGCAACTTGAAAGTTAGCATATTAAAAATTACTCACCAGGGCCTCCCCTGGTGGTGCAGGCGGTTGAACGCGGTGCTGTGAAGCTGTCCGCAGCCTCTGCAGCACTGGTTTGATCCTGGCCAGTGGGCGAGAATCCCACATGTGCGACAGACCTCTCCTGTCTCACCCGCTGCTCCCCTCAGCAGTGTATTTCGTCAGTCTGCCTGTTCTGTTCCCCACTCTGTCTCTGGTGAATCCTCTCACCCTCCCGCACATCTGGTCTGTACCCTGGCTCTTGTATAAATAAATACATAAATCTTTAAAAAAAATTACTCACCAGTTCTATTTACAAAGGTTTTAGTCTCCAACCTGGGTGGATCATGCCTTAGATTCAGCTTCCTCTAATTGACAGTTCACAAAGTCATTTTACATCCACTTTTCTTACAGATATGCTGTAGGTTCACTTAAGCATGATGACCATCTTAAATTCTTTTTTTTTTGGTCATAAACCCTTTTAATATCAGTCTGGCTTTATGTGTAAATGGGGGGTTTATTTTCATTCATAATTTAATCCTATAATATATTCAGTTTTCAAAAATGGAGGCAATTTGTTTATTTTTTTGTCATTGAGCAAAACTCTCCTCCAAAGGCAATGTCACCTCTTGGTCATTGTACCCACGGTAGTTGTATTGTCATGAAGAATTGTGTGTGCTTGGTATGTTTTAAGCATTAGCTAAGAGCAGTGATGCATTTCCATATTGGGAAAAGGATGATGAGAAAGTGGAAGATAGTTCAGACTGAAGATTGTGGAGCACTGTCTACATTTCTTTCTGACAAGGTCGACTTCAAAGGCAACATTAACAACTTGTTCTGAGTCTAATGACACATTTAGATTAGAGTTTGCAATGTACACAGCCTCCATTTTTTTCTCCTATTCATTGCCAGATAAGATGCTTGATAGGTATCGCCACAGTAACCTTTCAGAATTCATTTATTTAGATGAACCAAAATAATGAAATGCCAAACGAATTAAGAATGATATTTTTTATTTCAACTGAAAACAATTTAAATAGCCCATATGCATAAACTCTGTGGCATGAATGATCTTTTCATTTCATGGTTAAAAAAAATAAAGAATTGGTTAGCTGCTATTGCTTTGTTTTGTGTAAAGAAAAGGAGGAGGAGGCGAAATGACTGCACACTGGGAATTCACAGCTACACTTTTCCCTAGATGTCTCATTAGACCTACCATAACCGAGATATCATAAGAATACACAACTGGAAGATCTATTTAAATTTCTAATGTTCATAAGCACAATTATAGAAAGTTATATTTGCCTTTGTTTTCTTTCCTTTTGAAAACTTTTACCTTGGATTTCAGGATCATGGGAAGAAAAACATTTGTCAACAGTTTTTCAGTTGTTGTCTCTTTTGATTTGCACAAAAAAAAAATACAAAAGGTATCATTATTTGCATAATTTCCTTTTTATTCTGTTCTGCACCATTTCTCTTTTACTCATGAATCCTACCTGCCTGGGATAGAGAGTAACTCAGCAGCTGCCTGCCTCTTGATATGTGGCAGAAAGTCCAATTCTGTGAAAGCTCTGAGAAACTTATTTTACATGCACTTCTTTTGGGTGAAGACTTAGTTATTGTACCATGGATTTGAGAGTCTTGAAAGTCCTCAAATTGTTTCACGTGTTTGTGTCTTTAAAAATCTCAGATAGATTTCCTTAGGCAGGAAGTATGTAACATATTTATTTTAAATCTCTGATAGCAGTTAATATAATGTATGCATGGCAAGCATTCAATAAAGTAATATTGAATTGAATCAGTTAAATAGAATTGTTATTTGTGACCCTGGAATTGTCTGTCTTATTGACAAGAAGACACTGGAATAAATGAAGGCTGATATTTGTTGAAAGGTTGCTGAATGCCATTTTGTCTAACTTTCCATTTATTCAAGATGGCTCCCAGCATTCTTTAGTGTTCAATGGGTAACTAATGTGGGACTACAACAGAGAAGCATGGGCAGATGAAATGCCATACTCATTATCATGTGTAAATGTCAACAGAGTTCATGTTTTAAAAAAAAAAACACCTTTTAATGTGAGAATAGGCATTGGGCCATGCTTCCTCATGTACCATCTGTCATATCACCTTTGAAGTCCTACTGAATCTTCATCCTTTGAAGTCAGACACTCATCCTTCTATACAAAGGAAGCTGCTACATGCAGCAGCAGCAAAAGATGAAAGAGTGTGCCTTAGCTATGCTGAATATACTGTGAATGTTTTAATTTAAAGAGCTAATATTCACCTTTGACATAGAAAATTGGCCTCTGGTTACAGTTCTTCTGAAAGTGTGTTTGGGAGCACATAGATGCAACTTTTACAAAGATATTTTCTCCTTATGTAATAGTTTTGACTGTAAACCTTTCTCATAGATGCTTATTATAATATGATAGCAGTTATAATAAACAACATTTTTAAAATTCAGTGAAGCTGAAAGACTCTTTCCTTTACCAAACTTTCCTCGAAGACTGTTTTTGACAAATCTTTATCCTTAGACTCTGACTTCAGCCTGCTGAGTATAATTTTAGCACAAACCCTACCAAGCCATTTTAGCAAGAGTTCCTACCTTTGATAATGAACCTCAGGATCTGATCCAATCCTCATCTTGTACACTGGATATAGAAAGTCATATATTCAGTGTGGCCCGTCTCCGCCAAGAATTTGTGTACCCTTCGTGTCTCCTTTTAGTAACTTTCTTAGTAATTTAATAACATTTATTGCCAATTTTGTTGGCTATAAATCCTTGCACATCCATACTGTCTTCAGAACTGAGTCCAGTCATAGAGTGAGGTGTCTTTGTCATGTTGCAAAAGTTTCTAACAAAATCTGTTTTCACATTTTAACAGCTGTCAGACCATGGTGTTCTTTAACAAAACAAACATTTCCATTGTGTAGATTGGACAACTAAAGTCAGATATGATGTACTTCTTGTAGCAGACTCTACAAAACAGAATTAAGATCTTCTCCTGTGGCTCTATCTCTGATATCAAAATTGTTTCAATTTTTAGGATTGCATATTAAAAGTGACCTACAGAAAAAGTAGCAGTGATAAAGAAAATTTAACAAGATAACTAGATATTAGTTCTATTATACAGCTTTCTGGCACTATAATATACCTGTAACAATATAACCTAAAATTTTAATATTGCTTAAAATGAAATTTTAACAAATAAAATTAAAAATCTATGAATGCATTTACTATAAGATGTACAAGGTTTTATAAAGAATCTTTTTTAAATAGATGGAAAATTATTAGATAAGAACTAAACAGCGATATATACCATGGTTATGAAGAAAACAATATTAAAATAAGTAAATTCTTCTCTTAAGTTAACACAATTCTATTCAAAATAGAGCTGTATAGAACTTGATTTGTGATGTACACACCATTGTAAATAACTGGCAAAAAATATTAAGTTCTGAAAGGGTGGGTAGTTTTTGGAATGTTGTAATCTTTATTTCATACCCTACTTTTTTCAGACGTATGAACGATTAATGTTACATATCAAAAATAAGTTTTGAAAGAAGATATAGAAGTATAGACTTATGATATCATACATGAAAGAATTTATTCACCAAGGTATATTTATCACGAAACTTAACATTAGCAATGATGTTAAATGTAACAAATTTTATTTCTAAGAATATCACCATAAAGAAAGAAGGGGCAAGTCACAAATTGCAAAGTATATTTCCAGGCCATATAACTCAGATATAGTTGCATCTAGAATATAAAAGAACTGCAAATTACTACAGGTGAAAAAAAATACTATAGGCATTTCAAAGGAGAGAAAAATAAAAATGGACAATAAATATGCAACAAAATAACATTTTTTTGTTAAAATCAAGAATTTCATCTGAAATTATCAACAAGTTATGAGAATAAGGCACTGCAAGAATCTTTCCCTACTACTGGTTTCAGTTTTAATAAAGTGCAACATCTTTGGGAACCACTTGACATTCTGCAAAGTCATAATTGTACATGAATATTACCTACCATTTCCTCTCTTAGGTATGAACTGTAGTTTCTGCTCCCAATGCATATGCACAAGAACACCAATTCTGTAATACAGCAACAACAATATCCTAATACAAAATGGTGAAACAACCCAAATGCCCATAGCAAGAGAATAGATTATTATGCACTCAATAAATATTAAAGAGCAGAAAAATTGAGCAAGCCAAAAGAATACAAAAGCAATGATAAAAATTAGATACATTTAATGAAAAATATCACAAAGCATGTAGAATCAACAAGTTTAATCACCTGATATAAGGATCTACTACTGGTAAAAGACCCTTACGTTATCTATTTAATTGAATTCAGATAACAATTGTAAAGAATAGGCTTTGTATAAAGCTCAATTCTTGATTAAGCACACTGAAGTTCTTGATCCTCCCTCCCTTCGTCATCTGCTGAGACTTGGTCAACCCAGACTTTCTGACAAATAATTTCCCCTAAAAATGAAAACTGAAATAGTTTGTATAACATGGATAGCACTCAATGCTCGGACCAGATAATGATCTCCTATGGTTAGTGAAAATAAGTATCAAGGCGGAGCAAACACATTTATTTTCAAAGCGGGGAACTACTTTTCAATCACAATGTTCAATTTCATTTTCATTAATGTTATTAGAAGAAAACAATTTATGGAACAAAATGAAAAGTAAACAAACATAATTAATAGGAACTCAGTGTTGTTGAGCTCTGTGGGTTTCTTTTGATTTAGGGGTTAAGTATTCCTACCTGATAACCACCTTAGTTAGCAAAAGCAGAATTAGAAAAGTCTATTGTTTGCAAGAAATTTTGCATTTAGATTTTTCACTCACTTTGTGCTTAGAATGCTTTTCTTTAGGATTTATTTTAGTAAACTTTAATGGTTTTGTGTTCCCTTTGACTAATAATTGTGAATTTTCTCTTGTGCCTAACTGGAGAGACAAAATTTTCTTGCCCATTGAGAAATATGCAAATCATGTGAAGTGATTACACAATCAACCTAAAAATGCTTGTCTCACAATGTATTTTGAATTTCTTGTCCTTCCTTTTGTTTGGTCTCAAATACAGACAATTGCTTTAACCTTTCACTTCAGTGACTGCATAGATATAGCCTCAGATAGAAGACTTCCAAAAATGCTGAACAATTCTGAAATGCACATACAAATGAACTGTGTTCTCCCTCTGACACAGGTAAATGCTGTGCTGAAAGGCATTTTCATTCTAATAAAAATCTCACTAATGTTTATCCATTGTTTGCAGATGCTATGGAATTTGGAAATTAGTTCCCATGTTTCTAAAAATCTAAATGAAAATGCCATCATTCTCGATGGTTTATTGTAAGGTATATAAAGAGAAAAAAAAGCAATACTTCCAATCCTCTAAGAAGATTCCACATGTCATCAGCCCCTATTTGAAAAGATATAATTACCCAAAGTTCATACTCCCTGTTTAATTGCCCAATTTTAAGGAACAGTTCACATTGAATCAGTATATTCTTAACATGGATTTCTTTTCAGGTCTTTACATTTTTGTGCTTCCCTTAAAAAGTGCTCAATTTGATTTTCATTAATACTTGGAATTCTGTTATGTCAGGTGGTGGTTGTAAAATGTACTTTCCTTAATCTCAATAACACACAATCACTATACTTCACTCATTTCTGATTTTGTTGAACAATCTCATCTTCTCTTCCAATCCAGAGTTTTCTTTCCATCCTTCAAATCAAATCAGTCTTTCAAAGTTAATGTAAGTTCAACCTTCTCATGTTATTCTTCTTATATCTCTGCCCCTAGTACCTCTCTCTTGGCCAATGGAGTTGAATTCACATTGTGGGGCAAATGATCACTCATTAAATTAGAACCCCCTCAAAAGGGGTTCAATGCTTTGCTCTGATGCCCTCACAGCATCTAACAAGGTAGTATGATAACACAATGGGTCATTCCTAGTTAAGAAACTGATATAATGGAAATAATTGAAATATAATTGAGTAGAATAGAAACAGATCTATTTTCCAGAATATTGTTCAGGTTGTGTTTTCCAGAAAGTATTTTCTAGAGTAATAGTGCATTTTATAGAATAACTATATTTTCTTACTATTGATATGAGTGAATTCTTAATTGATACTTCTACCATAGGATCAAAGTCCTTAGAAAAATCCATAACCAGCAAATATAGCAAAATAAGAAAATATGTCCATTGACTAGAAAGCCTTCTTTAATTCAAACACATATGCATGATATGCTATTACAAGTAAGCTGGCATGTCCTTTAAATTATGATACTGATTGGAAATGACAGTGTAGAGGATGAAATTATTCAATTGATGATCCCCATCTACCCAATACATGACCTCTGATCTTTTAACCTTGAATAAAGTTGAAAGCCAAAGAGGAGATTACAGTTTTTGAAAGCTTTCGGTAGTTAATTTCTAATATAATGATCATAGGTGCTTACTCAAAGTCCCTTTTATCTGACACTCTTTCAAGTATATATACACTAATTACTAATTATAAACAGAAGAACCTCTATACCATCATGGATTACTTTTAATCCCTTTTTTCCCTGTCTGTCTTTCTTCTTTTTATTATTCTGTTTTTTTCTTTCTCTGTATCCCTCCCTTATATTTATTTTGAAAACCTGAAAGAAAAATGTACTTGTGATGTATTAATCGACAGGGATGTACAGAAGAAAGAAAAATATTAAGATCTTCTTGGAATTCTTATCTATACCACCCCTATGATCAGTTTACTTACCTTGTCAGAGTGTCTGTTTTTTTCTGTAATTATAATTGAATTTTATTATTCCAAATATCATATTTATCTTTTGACATTCATGAGTCTAAGTTGCCTTTTTATTCTAGGATACATCTTATGGAAGTATTTACTTTGCGACAACCTGAAAATAGGTGGAATTTATTTTGAGGGACCTGTTTTCCATATCTATCCCTGACTTTCATTCTAAAATCACTGTCATGGAATCTTGCTCTGCTTTGTAATCTTGTCCTATGTTGCCACTGAAGCAGGACTCTATGTCTTTGAACAATTCCCCATGTTTTCCCTCTTGTATAGTCTTCATCATAATAGTCCCATGTTGTATTTCTTGATATTAAGACAATTCCAGAAATTTTTAATCTAAAAATCTAACTTAGAATAAAGTAATAAAATGCAAATTTTCATGGAAAAAGTTACAATGAAATGAAAATATTACCAACCAGGCAGAGGGGAATCCTGCAGATAATATGTATTTCTCTAAGAACCCAGTCCCAGCTGGTGAATTTTCAGGTATTGTGTCAGACCAGTGGGGGAGATAGTTTTGCTAACAAGTGTCTTCCCCTGAGGCCACTGACCTCTTCTTCTCCCAACAGATCAAATGGGTACATTTCTACTGTAGTCACTGCCTAAAGTGCTTTAGGATCTTTAATGCATGCAGGGAAGACTGAAGGGCACAGTGCTCTTAGAAGCCTGAGAGCCTCTGAAAGGAGATATTGAGTCAACTTTCCCCAGTTGAGAGATGTGCTTTTTATCAGAGATATTTCTATGGTAGTTAAGTACATGAGCTTTGTAGACAGATCTGGGTACAGACCAGGTAGCCATGGCTCAAGGGGTTGCTTGGTGCTTTGAAAATTCCCAAATCTCTACCTGTTCCTTTCTCATAATCAAATAAATCTTATATAAAAATCCAAACTAAGCAAAATTGGCATGCTTTTTATGCAAATGCAGTTTTTAGACTTAAGCACCAATAGATTATTCCAACCAGATCATCCCCTCCTTTATAAATTCATGGCATCACTATTTAAACTTAAACTTTGTTACAATGCCTCATCCACATACCAGGAGCATTTAGTGCCCTTGGCAAGATTGCCAACAATCAGGATCTGCGTCATTTGCTTGGAGGCATTCTCTGAAGCACAGAAAAGGTTAATTTGACAATGGCTATGGCTATGGGGAATTTCTGTGCCTTGGAGCTGCTCTCAATTAATGATTGAGAAGAATTGATATGTACATATCCAGCTCCCACCTAGATTGGATAAATCTCAGAAACATAGTCTGCTATTTCCAAGAGTTTCCCCGCAAGATAAAACTCTGCTCAAAGTAATGATAATCTACTAGACAATGTAGCTTATATTTGTCACCTTCCCTTCAACTTCTCAATTTCTGTCTCCTCTACTGCTTTTTCTTGCGTTTCCCAATTGACTACTTTTACTGAAATATTTGGCTCAGGTCTCCTGAGAGAACCCAAACAAAGAGCTTGGATTTGCTAGTTATCAGGGCTGAGCTCTTAGGTTAGTCATTTACTCTTTCTTAGCCTTCACTTTCCTCATCTTTAAAGTTGAAGTAACAATGAATTTGCTCATAGGTTATTTTAGGAGAACTTAGTGAAAGACTTGTAAAGCACTTAGCACAGTGAGTAGCAAAATATGCAAGAACTCAGAAAATGTTATGCAAGCATTAGATCAAATGGTGATCGTTACTGTATCTTTCTCATGGTTAGAAATGGGGCACAACAAATTCACTAAGGGCACTCAGAAGTACTGATACATTTGAAATATGCATATGTATAAGTATCAACCACTACTGTACTATCTATAACTATAATTTTTGTAGGGTTTAGCTCCCTATTATTATCCATGCTCACTGTCCAGTGGACAGATTTGAGACAAAAATGTTTCTATGTGCTGCCAACAGTATTATAAGAGTATCAACAGGTAAACCTCCAATGGTGCACATGAAACACGAGGTACTCATGTATCCCAAAATTTAACGTGTAAGTTTCCATATGCTTCTAGAGATAGTATGCTAGAATTGTCAACTGTGAGCATAAAGTATTGAAAGTATTGTGAGTCAAGTATCGATCAGCTTACTCTCCCAAATTTAAGGTCAGAATATGTTCAAATTGTTGAAATTTTCTAGTAATCAGGAGGATAAATTTGCCTTAAATTTATTCCACTAGCTGGTCTATTATAAAATTACATTCAACATAATGCAATAATAATGGGACTCTCCAATGACAGAAATGATATGGGGCTATTCAAATTCTCAAAACATTTTAGAATGTTTTCTTAGTGTGGATAATCCAAAGGTAGGTATATGAGTGTATATGAGTGTTTACCTTTGAAAATTTACATTTATAGAAATCAGCTCTTCCCTTCAAAACCCTGTTAAAAAATACTGCTATCTGAATTACTAATTATTATCATTTTGATAATTATAATATTTTGTTTGAATTATACATGCAGACAACTGAACCAATTTATACAGAGTAAATTGATAAAGAAGTGCTTATTTAAAGTAACCAATCAGAGATATTTATAGTGGGATACAGTCAAATTTACATGGTAGTTAATTGTACATTCTGTTGAGAAAACAAAGTGGTGGAAAATTAGTTTTTAAAATTAATTTTAGATTTTAAATTTAAAATATAGATTTCATTTTAAAAATGGTGAAAACTTATCAAGAGGCAATTTTTAAGACTAAGGTAGGATATCATTTTGAATCAAATTTAATCTTGTTGATAAATTCTTTTGTTATTATAATTGAAAGACCATTTTATAAAAATGAAATCAAAGGTATTGAACTTCAGTTTTGAAATAAATGCAAATCCCTCCAAATTGTTTTCTATAGAATAGCACTAATCTGTATTTATATGCCTGGTAACCCTCTCCCCTCACACATACATGTCATAATCTCATAATTTCAGAGTTACACACAGGTTGAGAGAATTGACTTATTATTCCTTAATAAGACATACTGGAGTGGTAGTGCATGTTCACAAATGCAATTTCTGGGAGGCATGATACAACAAGGGGTGTGTGTGTGTGTGTGTGTGTGTGTGTGTGTGTGTGTGGTGTATTTGACAGAAATAAACAGAGAGAAATCACATAATTTTGGTCTATACCATGATCTATGCACACAAGGAAGTACACAAAGATGATTATTATCGACTGGTGATGGTATATGGCTTATGGCTCATCCATACAGTCATATACAAAATCAAAGAGAGGCCCGTTTCCAATTTGAAATACATTTTCACCTGCTATATTCAGGTCAATCACTGAAGCGAAAGGAGTGATTTTATTTGAAAGATTTAAATAATGGTGTGGATTCTTCTTATCACTACATACAGGACCTTAACCATGGTATGTGGGGTTGATAGGAATTCACTGAAATTATAGTACAAAGAATGAATGTGAGGTGGAAATTCTTTATGTCTGCAAAGCATCCTGTTCTTCTGGTTTACATTGTTTTCACTATTGTGTTTCCATTTGCATGAGTCGGCTTATGCAAGTGTGTATGTTTTATGGGGATGAGGGCAACAGAGTAGTTACAAAAGAAACACATATGTTTATTGGTGATTAGATGAATAATAGTTTTATTACTATCCGTTAGAGAGAGTTCTCTGCCTTGTCCCCCCAAGGTGTGAGTGGGAATTAAAGCGAGTTGGCAATTACAAAGCTCCTGCTGCTGAATGTGAGAACAGGCACTGCAGTTATTGGCAGAGATTTCCCCCCCTTTCTTCTTTCTTGAGGCTTAAGACAAGTTTGGAGGCCAGTCGTTTCTCCTCTGCACTCTACTGGCTGTTGCAGCCCGAAGCTAGCTTGTTATAACCTACTTAGGCAGTGGGGAACTGTCACTCACCACTTCAGAATCAATGGTTGCAGATGGAAGCTTGGATGCAGTGCTTTTTCCCCCTGCAGTAACAAGCAGTTAATAGATTTTATTATAATTATTTTAACTGCACAAGCTCAGAAGGAAACTTAGAGGAGGTGTGCAGGTTTGCTAATCAAAACCACATACACTTGCACACAACAAAGGCCAGTGAAATCTTTTGAAGGCATCTTTCTCAGAGTTGAGTAATATTAATAATGATACAAATAATAAATTCATTCCATGGGGAATTTGTTTGCATGAACCTGAAATGTCAGTTCATCAGAATTTTGCTAAAGGAAAGAAATATTCACCAAGCTGTCATCAAGGGAGTGACATTGATATATATGTACACAGGACTATGTCTCTATGGATATGTGCATACATATGTGACTGCATTCGTATAGTGTGTATATATATATATATATATATATTCTTATTTCTGTCAGGGAGCACAGAATGTTTTAACTATTTTCAAAAACTGAGGTCACACCTCAATGCAAAGGTAGAAAATTCACATATTCTTTTGCTCTTTGAATACTCTGAATACTCTATGAAGAGGGACAATATAAGGATGCACTTTTCACCATGATTTTGAGTCTTTATTTACCTAGAGCTATTTGTAGCGTTGGTTGTATCAACAACTGGTATTATTAATACATGATCTCTTTTTTCCTAAGTCTACCTCCCACGATGGAGGCTAAAAATGCCAGATATGTTCCCAGTCCTTTCATTCTATAGTAGTGGCCATACAACTCAAATTTAGCTAATAAGACACAGAGAAATAGGCACTAGAGGCTTCTGTGGAAAGTATCTGTGTTATAAACCCAAGAAGAGAACACTTGTCCCAAGCTCCTTTCTCTGGATATTTTTCTGGTAGTCAATGTGAGGATTACAGTAGAAGTTGTCTAGTCACCAAGGAAAACAACACGCACTCATTGATTTGGGCAACTAAATGGGAAAATTGGATAAGAGCTGGTCCAGAATTTTGGTGAATAAGAAATCAAACTCTGTAGTCATTTATATTCAGGATAATTTTGTGGGAAAACATTCCAGAATATCTTTCCAGCAGGGGTGGAAGAAGACTTATATTGTAGAAGCAGGATTCTTCTGAATACCCTATGAAGAGTATGTATTACACTATTCATCAAAATTAAGTACTCCATGTGCATTTATTGAAAGAGCAAATAAAATATCAGAAAATTGGTAGCAAAGCTATGTTAAAAACATGAATGAAATAGGACAAGTTCATTTTCTGTTTGTTTGAAGAACTCATCAAATATTATAACTTGTCTTAATACTCAAAGTCCACATCCAGTCTCCTTAGAATGGTAGACATTTGGACTTTGCCAATGAAACTTAAATTTCCAGGAGGATGAAAGTTTGTACTTTATACCGTTATCTCTGGGGCACTTGGGGTTGCTGTCATTAGATATATCTTTGTAAACTGGGAAGCTTGGATGATAGAAAAGTCATCAAGCCACTATAAAATGAGCCAAGGTTTGTAGTGTTCAAAGTTGTTTTTTGTTTTTTTTTTTTCCTGGAGAATTTTTTTTTAATTTACATTTAAATGAGGTTTACAGTAACAGATGGCAGGAATTTCAGTCAATTTGTAAGAAATGACAGGCATTTTAGCCAATGAGATTGCAAGATGCCATAACACCTGTCTTTCTCCTTACCTTTTAGGATAAACATGTTAGAAAAAATATATAAATAATCAAGAATTTCCAAATCAAATAAATAATTATGCACAAGTCCCTAATTCAGATGGAAAATTCAAAAGTTTTTCAAAGAGACATTTAAGCATGTAGTGTTCATATCTCTAAGGAAACAGTTAACAACCAGGTAGAATAACTACTATTTCATCTATATTGCTTAAAATATTATATTCTAAAAGAATAGCTTATAATTATGAAAATATGTATTATATGGAACTAGGATGGCTACCTATATTCAAGTTTATCCCCATAACAGATTTTCTGTATTGATTTTCTTAGCTTAGTTTTCGTTCGTCAAAAATAAAGGAGATAACACTTTATATTGTTGTAAAAATTAAATATATATGAAAATTTATGTGAAATATATGTGGGAACTTTAACTTCTAAATCATTGTTTCAGTGATTATGCATAAAAATGAGAATTTCTATCATAGGACCTAAGGGAACAAGAAGAGATACTTTCATAAACAGTATTAGTAATATTTTAAAAGTGAGCAGGGTAATTGTGGTATACTGAGCATTCCAAAAAAATTTTGTGCTAACCAGCATACACTAACAAATTTATTTAGTTTTGGTGGATTCACATGTTTACAAGCTGGTAATTATCTCAGCAATAGTAAATTTTGATAATGATTTACCATAATTTCTCAAAATATTGTGCTTAATATTTGAGAAATATTGAGATATATTTATTGAGCATATTCAAATGTAGCTGCATAATTAATTACAAACAACATTGATTATATTCACTGTTGCAGGGGGAATATTTTAATATGAAAACCACTTAGAAGGTATGATATAGCTACCAGAGTATCTAAAAAGAAGAAAAGACATGAATTAGGAAAATAAAAAAATCATTGAAAGTCCACATATGCAAACCTTTGGCATCACATATATTTGTTAGTTGTTTTGCAACTATGACTGTGTGACCTGAAAAACTTTTGTAAGTTGAGAGTTTCCATATCTGGCATAAGAAACATGGGTGGAGATCATTACAACAATCCAATATTTTGGTCCTGTATCTAGAGTTTCTGTTTGATCAGGTTAGAAAGAAAGAATCCTTTGAGTTGCACAGTTATGCAGGTAATTTGATATGCAGTAATGTTTTAGAAATTAATAAAATAATGTAATTCCTTTATTTTGTATTTGCAGAAAAGTAAAATGAGTTGTCAACAGTTACTGTTTAACTACAGACGGAACTGGGATTCAAGCTCATGCTTTTTTGCTTATACACCTCTTCACTAAGCCTTTGTTACAAGATAAATATCAAATGGGCAATAATCAGTCAAATTTTATAAGGTTTGACTTAAAGGGACGATCAATAAAGGTCTCCAATATTACCAACCAACTTTAGGAACTTTCCTGACTTTGGTTTGACTAATAAGCATTAATAACATGAAGATTTTCAAGACATCAATAACTCAGTTACCCAATCAATAGGCATTGTGGTGGAGTGAGCATGTCCCATCTCATCTATTTAATTAAAGAAAAGTTTTAATTGTCTAATAATGCTTTTGTTATCAGTAGCAGTGTGCTGGCAAGTGATAAACGTCTACTTTGTCTCCCCTACTCCTAAAAAAATAAACAATTTTCTGTGTGTGCGCTTGTGTGCATATGTGTATATACACATAATTTTGGAATTATAATTTTAAAAAGTAAAAAATATGTATGCATATAATTTACAGATAATAACAAAATATACATTACCCCATCAGTGTAAAAAAATAGTAACAGTACAAAACACAACAAAGCAAAAATGGACAATCATAAATCAGAGACATCCTGCAGGAGACGAGGAGGGAGAGGGATCAAAGGGAGGGAGGGAGGAGCACAGGGGACTGAGGTGATGGTGCACAGGTGCATTGGTGAAGGAAACTCTATGGGGATGACACCTGAGGGGATAGGGGAAGAAAATATTGTTTAAAAATGAGCAATGGTGTAAAAAATAAAAAAAATTAAAAAATAGAAGAGCCCTAAAAAAATATACATTACCCAATACAGACTCCATATAGTCAATTAATACTCTTAAAATGGCTTATGGATTTTTTGCTGATCTCATATAGCTGAAGTCAATACATGATTGTCATTGTCTAATGAAAAAAGTTGGAATGTAAATGTTCATTGATATCTAGTGCCAGTTTACAAGTAAAAAGAAAGTAAAATAATATAAAGAAGACACATAGAAATTTTACTTATTCAAAAAGGTACTCTTAATTAGATAATTGTTTTTAAATATTGGGAAAAAATTCCTGTCCCTCTTCTGTTTACAATTCAGGGGTACTGACATTTACTTTGTTTAGTTTAGTCTGTGCTGATAGCACTTGCTAGGCCTTATAAATTCACTACCATATTTGCAACCTTCTCTATTTGGTCTGTTGTAGAAACTCTATTGCACTTTTAAAGTAACTTATATATTGTGAAATTTAATTGCACATAAACTTTGTCAATAGCCTCTACTTCCATGGTTTCTGCCTGAGTTAACTCTTGGCAAAACTAGGTACAGCTTATGAGATGGCTTTTATAATGAGTGTCATCAAATTTCAAGAAAAGTTTAGATCAATGCATAAACAAATATAAACAGAATGTTAAAAAGAAACAAAATGTCAGTGAAGGATATGTTTGTAAAGTTTGCTCCAATTTCTTGTCTCTGTCCTAGAACATGGTTTAGAACTATAAAATTGATTTTGTAATTATCCACGTGACTTAAGAAAGTTCATAGTGAAAGTGCATATCCTAAATGTTTAATCAAGTTAAAAAGAGTGACTTCCTTAAATGTGGGCAATTTTGATACAATACTCATAGAAAAGTTAGTGATGCTTTTGTTTTCTATGCTAGACAGAGGTATCTTTTAGACACTAAAACTTACTGGAGAGGACCCAAGAGAAAGAAAATTGTTTCCTACAGCAGAGGAATTAATAACTGAGTTAGGTAACTCAACTAATTCACACGAAACTGCTAGTATTATTTTAGGATAATCTATAACTATACCCTAACTTAAATGTTTAAGGATAGAAATGACATGGTATAAATGACAGGTTTGAGATATATGAAAGCATTATTTAGACCCTTACAAAGACAGAAAATGTGTGTATGTGCGCCTGAGTATATGTATAAAAACTCATCAGTGAAAATTCATTGGGAACTTAAATCCTAAGAAATTTTCTCTGCCCTTTGGGATTTTACCAGTCTTTTGGAGAAAAAAAATAAGGCAAAATATATACACAAAATCATTAAGCAGAGGTTGAAAACTTAGCTCTCATATTAATGAGGTATTACTCACTGTATTTTAGAAAAGGTGGTCTTTTTAGACTAAAACCAGCTGGGAACACCTAGCAAAGCAGGAAGGATTTGGAAACATGTAGGCTAGATTGTATCTTTCTCTGTTAAGTAGGAAAATAAAATAAATTCCAGAAAGAAAGAACAAAAGAGTTAGGAATTTAGGATATAAAAGGAGAGTGGGTTGCCTGAGAAATAAGGACAGACAATTGAATGGACAGATGAGCTGCAGATTTAAGAATTTACAGTAAGCAGGAAAAAGACAGTTATGTTGCAATGGATTTGAAAAGCAAGGCTAAGAAGTTGGTCCTTCTTCCTCATGGACGATGAAACCAGGACAACCAAAAAAAAAAAGAAGTAGCAACTTCTCTGGAGACTACCTCAAGATTAACAAAGACATAAAGACAACAGATCTATTTTTTTTTTTCTCTATGTCTTGTGGGTCAGTGTTTTTTCTGAGCTGAATAAGATATTCTGGGCATCCCAACTTAGTCTTCTAAAGTTTTATCAGGTTGGCTGAAACTTTTATTGTTATACCACCATGTAGTGCTTGCCCAGGTTGAAAACTGGAGGCAGTCAAGTAAGGTATTCACCTCAGGAGTAAGAATAAAGGGGCTCAAGTCAGTAATCATGACATTTATTTTATTGTAAATTTAAGAAAAAATATTGCAAAATCCTCTATGAACAAAATATCAGCTAAAAAAAAAAAAGACAGGCTCATATTTCTGTGTCCATATCTGCATGCCCAATTCCATGTGATCTTAACAATCATCTTGTGAGGACCACATGAGAGTAATGGTTCCTAACATGGGATTACCATGGGCAGTGGAAACTTGGTGCTTAAAACATAGGAGATTGCTAGATATTCTTACAGAAAACGTTGTTGATTTCCCACTCTGGGAGACTAACGTGATAATATGAACACTCTGAATAGACAAGGAAGGGGCAATTCAGAGAGCTCAGAATACTCACGAAGCTTACTATGCCTAGGAAGTTTCTGTATGGGAGGCGAATTCCATGATCCATTCTTCCACCTGAGTATTTCTGTTAAGAACAGGAGTATAAATGGGGGCGGCATAGGGAAGAGAAGGGGACTTGGAAAGAAGTAAACAAGATCATCCCAAAAGAAGAAAATTAAAGAAATTTTCACTTGAAAAAACATTAAAAATGAGCAGCAGCATCTAAATCTAAATAGAAGATTGTAAAGTACAGGCTAATCATATGCAAATAATGTATGACCTTACTATTTCAATACACCTGCTTATGACCCTCAGGGATTAAAACTAGCTGAATTCATTGCATTTGGCATACTCCTTAAATTGGATTTACTAGTAAAACCAACTCACATAAATTTTTATTTATCATTTAGCCAATAAGGATGGTTCCAAGGTCACTAATTAGCAGGCTTAATCTTTCTAAACCCCCATCATATTTGGACCCAGGGTTCTGGTCTACACCTTGTGTTCCATCTGCATTTGCTTTGATTTGCCACTTGGACATTCACACTGACCCCATCTGCACAATGGTCTCTGCCAGCCCAGAAACTGGTCAGTTGCTTTAGGGGAATGGATGCTGGGCCTGAAGATAGCAATGAGGGCTCTAGGCAGTAGTGTCAGTGCAGAAGAGGCCAAGTCCTGAAGCCAGAGCCAATATTCAGTCCAGTGGGCCCAGAAGTCAGGAGACAGCACTAGGTGAACGGCAGGTGGACTGATGAGATCTCCAGGCAGCAGCAGTTTGGAGTTGGCGAGGTTCTACTCACAGTTTGAGTGCAGCAGCCTTATTAGCATGGTTGAAGCACTGGCTTAATCCATCGAAGTTTCCCGACAAAATCATTGTCCCATTTTTAAAATGCAAATAAAATCTCCACGGAAAGCATGAGTCCTGCATGGAGGAAGGTGTTGCTCTTTGACCAGCACCTTGCTCTAATGGAAGATAAGATAGTAGAGGGCATAGAGCCCCACCCCACCCCACCCCCAGGTCAGCAGTGAACCTGCTTATCTCTGTTTCCCCACCCACAAACTGGGAATGATGGCCTTACCTATATTACAAGTGTGTGATGAAAATTAAATGAAATAATGTTTATGACATTTTCTTAAAAAGAACAATGTCTCATATCTTAGAGGCTGTCTTTTATTAAAAAACAGTATTGATTTTGAATATACTGGAAATGTACCTTTGTTATTTCTCCTCAGAAGGGATTTGGAAGTCATCTGAGTCATCATTAATCTTGCACCATTTACTTCTTGCCCCCAAGTTTCTGTCTATTCCCTGATCACAATCTTTTGTGCATTTCTATGCCCCAACAATACTATTTTTTTTTTTCCGTCTGGAAAATTTCTTGCCTCTCTTTCTCTCAGTCAGAACTTTATCCACTTTTTTCAGATCCCACTTTATATATACTTTTCTTCATGAAGAATTTGTTGCCTTCTTGCTACTTTAAACTTTGCAAACACAATCTGAATTTTGTTGTGCTATAACCTGTCCCCTGCGTACAATACAGTCATTTATGTCTTTGAATGTTCCCTTCTCATGGATTTTAATCTTCTTTTGAACAATAGACCTATAGATCCTAGGGAAAACCTCCACCTGTATAAATCTGCAATAGATTTTGTGAATATGAAACAAAGACTTATTCTGAACCTGCATCCACAAATTTCTTTTTGTAAATAGATCTGAGCAAATCTGAATATGTCTTCCTTGGTCTTTCTTTTCTTTGTGAATGAAGATGGGAATAAAACAGGAGCTATTTCTGAAATAGAAATCAGTAAGCGAGTAAGCCTTTCACCTAACATGAAAAAAAAAGGCAAAATTCATTCCTGGAGCTTCACATGTAATCTCAGATCCATAATACTGTGGACAGCCTGTAAGAGGTGAAAACAAATTTAACTAACTCACTTGGTAAAAGAAATTATTCAGATCTCAAAGCATAATAAACAGAAGCTATGTATGCTCAATGCCCTAGCATGTTTCTAGTATCCAATATGTGTTCAAAGTATGCTAAAGACAAAAGAAGGACCTGTTTGCTAACAGGTCTTTATTATATCACAGTGCTAAATAGGACAATAGGAATAATGATGAATGCAAACCACCTCATCTGATCACTCCTACCTAGATCAGACTTAGGCACACCCACTCATACCCAGGAGTTAGGGACAAATAATTACATACAAGGTCATCATACTTTCTATTGACAACTTAACCCAAATCTGAGTGGATCATGTCAGACTGGTATGGTTTGCCTGAGGTAAAACCATGCTGTCAGAAACCATTACCATCTCAAGTCCAATGAGCAGTTTGGAGAATGAAGTGGCAACATTAATTCCATTTATCTTAGGTCACTGGTTTGATGTGACTCATCTTCAGACCTTGGGCAAAATGATCAATGCACGTTTTTAGATTGCTAGACCATTATCTAGCTAACTCATCTGTTGCAGTGAATTCCTAATGAGATTCTAGGAAACAGTTTTTGGTGTTGTGCTGGCATTTACAGGGCATCTGATCAAACAATTAACTCTTCTATGCCTAAGATTAGGATGAGCATTTATTAAATAAGAGCATAGGCAAATAATCTATAGTCTTGCTTTTATAGGTTTTTATAATTTTGACTAGTTGAAGAAAACATATTTAAAATGGAACACATTTAAATGTGGACTTGTGTGCACACACATACTCATATTTGAATGTCATACTATGACCACATTTTTATATTCCTTATGCTATTAACTCACAATACCTCAAACACATTTGCAGGGTTAGACTCATTAAAGGGTTCACTGATATCCCAAGTTCTCTACCAGTACTCTTTGATAGAATAGATGGAACAATTCACAGACTTATATAAAACCTTATTTTTTAAATTTGTTCTCATCTTTTCTACTTTAAAAAGAAATGGAGAGGCACAAGGGGTTAAGCACTGCACTATGAAGCAATCTGCAGCCTCTGCAGCATGAGTTCGATTCCCAGCTGGCCAGGGAGATTCCCACATTGTGTGGCAGACCTCTCCTGTCTCGCCTACTGTTCCCCTCAGCAGTGTACTTCGGTCAATCTGCCTGTTCTGTTCCCCACTCTGTCTCTGGTGAATCCTCTCCCCCTACACATACCTCTGGCCTGTACCTCAGCTCTTGTGTGCATAAATAAATAAATCTTTAAGAAAGAAAAAAGAAAGGGAGTGCTTTTCTTTCTGTGATTTCTAGCTTTAGAAGTCCATTGGCTCAGTCTTCTCAAAGTAATGTTTTTTAACAAAATAAAATTTATAACAGCATGAAATGTAAATTTAGTTTGTGGATAAGAGTGAGAGTATTAAAATAAGAAGAGTTGCCATGAATAGAGGCAGGTTGACAAATGCTACAGAATGAAGTAGAGATAAATGTTAAAATATGAGGAAAAAATGAGGGAATGGATTCAGATTTGCTAGGTCATATCCTTGGCTATGGACATTTGTCAGATGTGACAGCAGTGCCTCATAGTATGACTTTTGGAAATTGACTATTGTATTTGTTTAGAGAGGAATTCATATGCTTAGTCAATATAGCAGAAGAAGATATGTCAATGGATATTTAAGATAAAGCAAAGAAATCTAAGGAAATAGAAGGGAAGTTGGGAGTACAAGAACACCTCCTTCCCCACACACGCAATGCACCCCTCATGCTATTTGGACACACGTTTGAATGGGTGACAGTCTGTAGTAAGTTGAGAGGAAAAGTAATAGCAAAGACAATGATGTATGATGTTTTTAAAATTGCCTTGACTTTAGTCTGTGTCTTTGTCTCGTAGATTGCTCTGTTTAATGATGTTAAATAATCTCAAGTATGCTTTGAAGTTGGGTGACCCACAAAGCTCTTCTACTGAATAGCTTTGAAGTTAGATAGTGAAAAGCCTCAAATTGAAATATAATTCAGGAGTCTTGAACGTGGTATACATCTTCAGTCACCGTAATATGAAAAAAGTGGTCAGAGAAAGGCTGCATCTAAGAAGCACAAAGTTAAATGAACAATTGAAAAATATACCTGTGGAAATGATCACTTTTAATATATTAAACTAACATTTTTTCACATTTTCTTTATGATGAAAAGTACAAATATTACAATTATGCTTATAAATGTGTTATTTGTTTCAATTTTAGAGAGCAATAAACAAAAATTTAATGACACAGCCACTTTGATAAGAATAAAACAAAACCTGAGACTAAACATAGCCTGAAAAATGGTAGAAGAAATGGTGAGGTAAACCAATGTGTCTATTCAAGATTTCAAGGTCCTAAAAAACAGTGTTTAGGTAATGTATATATTTCTTCTTGCTTTGTGCCTAGCACAGCTTTATATAAACGCCAGCTCTTCCTATAAGCTTTTCATTTGAGGAGCCGCAGAAAGTCACAGAAACCATTCATCTTTTAGGGGAAACTGCTACTGGCAAGACCTTTGTGGACACTGTTTGGGAAAATCTGAAGAAATGATCAAGAATTCCCAGACTTTGTAACCAGGCTAAATAGACTACAAAGGAGCACTGGACCTAAAGACAACTTGGTACACCCATTAAAAAACAGCACAGGTCAGGAGACGCATATGGCGATTAAATATAGGAAGGGGTGCTCAAATGTGTCAGAAATGAGGGTAATGTAATAAAACTGAAACAGGTTTATATTTAATTCTGTTTGATTGCTAAAAATTAATGTTTATATTACTAAATGTTGAAAGAGCAATAGAATCTTTTAAGCACTGCTGGTGGGAGTGTAAACTGGTATAACCACACGAAAACACTTTGATATTATGTAAAATTGAACATTCATATAACCTATAACCCCAACACCTGACTCCAGTTTGCATACCCAGGAGGAAACACTTGCACATATTGCCAGGAAATGTACCACAGAAGGTTCATAGCAGCCCCATTTATAAAGGTAAAATATTGAGGAGGGAGGCACATTGACACATAAGTTCTTATCAACAAAGAATAGTAAAATATTTTCTTATCTAATGACACATGGTGCAAATGAATTGCAGTCATATACCACAATGAATGGATCCACTTGATAAGACTATTTGCTTAAAAAATTCCTGAAAATTAAATAGAGAGAAGTTAAGAAAATAGCTAATGTTAAACATTATGTATTTATGTATGTTTGCTTTTAGCTGTCTGTAGGTATAAGCATTGCATATATGTATGTTGTAAATATATACATACTGATTACATATCACGTGACATATATGAATGCATAATATGCATACGTTATATATTATAAATGTGATGTTATATTTCATATAATATATATATATATGAAGTAACATTTGTATGTACACACATTCTAGTATGTTGAATTTCATCACTCAAATCTCATCTTTGTGTCTCTTATGAAAGTTTCAATCACCTAGAAGACCTTGTCAAGTGCACATGCCCCTGTGATGAAGGACATTCAGCACTTTTAGAAGAAAGTGGCAGTAAGACAGCCCAGAGAAAGCAATTGCTGGAATAAGGCAGGTAATCATTTACTGGGTGTGTAGGCCCCAGAACACTAAGGCAAGGCCAGTGAGAAAAAGGTTGGAAAGGCATCAGAGTCAACCATTCTCTCCATTTTTATTCTCTGAAGAGCTGCACTCAAACATGTCTTTAAGAGGTGAACTTGGATATACTTCAGCAGTCCAATCTCTCCCCAACAGGGTGAGCCAGGACATTTCCCTATTTTGGTGCTTAACCTAATTTGGAATCCTCCTTTGCAAAATGCCTTTACCACCTGCCTGAGGTGAAAGGAACAAAGCTCATGCCAACTGACAGGAATGTTTTCTGCAAGGCTGAGTTAACAGGGCAACCTTACATTATCTTTTGCTGAATAAGGAGATTTTTCCCAACAGTGAAGGCTGAGAATGTACTTTTCTTTATTCTTTTAAATGAAACTCAGGTTAAGTGGAGAGCAGCAAAAGCAGCAGATTTCACACTTTGGGGGTGATAGTAACGTTCTTATATCCTGAGGAATAAAGGATACAGAGGCAAAGAGAGTCTTCTCCCTATGGGCCAGCACTAGAAAATGACACGAATCCCACTGGAAAAATGTCTACAGAGCAAAAACTTTCCATGTGATATAATCCTGTTATTATTTACCATTATCCATTATGGAACAGCCCCTCAGCAACAACTTCTAGTCTCCTACTAAACCATAACTTTTGCTCTATCACCAAGTACATCTCTCAATGTCATGCACATCATGTCTCTCTAAACCTCAGATATTTCCAGGGTCTCTAAGTACCTATAAAAAAATGTGTCATTAAATTGACATTGAAAGTCTTCTATATGCCGGTACTGGCTTACCTCCAAAAACCAAAATTCACCTATTCTCCTCACAAACACTCTTCTATGACTAGATCTCTGTAAGCTGTCAATTCTATTGTTTTGCTAATTCTACTGTTTCATCATATTAATTTTTAAATAATATATCATTTCATAAAATCCTATCCCTACTTTATGTTTTTCACCATGTTAAGTTCTCTGTGATTACTTCACCATATCCTGAATTGCCATTCCCCACTCTTTCGCATTACTTATGTATGGTCAAGATGACCCCACACTATGATCTATGTCATAATACATCTTAACTTATTGTATATGTCAAGTATGTTTGCTTTCTTTATTAAGTCAACAAGTGTGACTGCATTATAATTTTACCAAGTTCAGTTCTTAGGTCTCAAGCTGTTTCTCTCATCTCATCAAAAATTTGGTACTCATGCTGACATTTGGAAATTGTCTTGCATTAATTTAAACCATCAGGAAAAATAATTAAATGAAAGTCTTTTCCATTAGATACACTATGAAATTCACATTGACTATAAGAAAAGCCAATTATGGGTGCAGTTTTTTAAAAATCCATTGATGTTTTTCAGTTTGGGGCACGCAACACAAGGAATGCTATAGTATTTTGAATGGTATCCTCCCCAAATGTGTGTCTGTTGGGAACCTCAGAATATGACCTTATTGTAAAGGTGGTCTTTATGGCTGTAATTAGAATGATTAGGATGAGTTCACACTGACTTATGGCCCTAAATCCAATAACTGGGGTCCTTATAAGAAGACACACTGAGACACAAACCTGTGTGAGAGGAAAGTCATGTGATAATGCAGGTAGACAGTGGAACAACACAACTGTAAGATGAAGAAGCCAAGGGTTGCTGAGAACCTGTGGAAGCTAGTCTGAAGCAAGGAAGGATTCTGTGCTAGAGCCTTCAGAGGGAGCACAGCCCTGCTGACAACTTGATTCCAGATTTCTACCCTCTGAACTGTGAGAGAATAAATTTCTGTATTTAAAGCCACCCAGTTTTTGGTAATTTGTTATGGCAGCCCCAGGAAACTAACACAGATGCTGGGAGTTATATTAAGTGTCCTGAATGCGAGTGAGGCATATCATTCAGAATAGAGATTTTAACACTAGCTGAAAAACAGTTCTGTCAGGAAAAATCTTTTTTCGGTAGAAAGCTTTAAAAATAGAATAGCTTCTCATTTTTCTAGGATGGTTTTGGTGTGATCCTACTTGAAAGGAGGTGAATGAACCAAGTGACCTTTGAAGATCTTCCTCAATCCTTTGATGCTAGGATTTTATGAACTCTGCTCACTTGATAATCTAGGCCAGCTTTACTTATGCGTTTATATTTCCAGTATAGTTCTCCATTTCAAAACTTCTACTAGAGGCAAATAGATTCCCTCATGGCCCCGATCCCCCTCTTTCTACACATATACACTAAAGCACAGCCATATCTTTGCTCATAGTGATATATTTGCTCTTCCTAATATCCTTTGAAGGAAGTCCTATAGTGGTTTCTCTATGCTGTTTTTGTTCACTATTTTAGGTGACACTGTTTGATGACATTTTTATTTGTTAGTTTGTTTCATGCTTCCAATTCAGTCAGTGGGATTTAAAGTAGTCCATGAGACTAAATAGTGGTAGTCTTAGTCAGTTTGAGCCTCTTTCACAAAATAATAGAATTTTGTTGACGAATTTTCAACAACAGAAATTTACTTCTCATGGTTCCGAAGACTGGAAGTCTGAGCTCAGAGTTCAGCATGACTGTGTTCTGACAAGAACCATCGCCCTAATTTGTAGGTGGCTGTCTTCTTGTTTTCCCCAGCATGGAGGAGAACAGAGAGAATGGAAGCAAACACGTGTGTCTTTTAATAAGGGCACTAATCCCTTTCATTGAATTTCTATCCTCATGATTTCACTACCAAGGCACCATGCCCTAATACCATCACATCAGAGCAAAGGTTACAGCATTTGAATTTTATATGGACACAAACATCGGTCCATGACAGTAGTGTTAATATTTTTGTGTCAGTCATAATACAAAGTTGTATTTTGTTATAGTAATTATCAGTTACTTATTAGTTGCTATCACTACAACTTACTAGTTGTAGTAATATATTAGCACCCCTAAATTGCAGTGATTTAAAACAAATGTTTAGGGCCTCCCCAGTGGCGCAGCAGGTGAGCACTGGGTTGCAAAGCTGCCCGCAGCCTCTGCAGCACTGGTTCGAGTCCCAGCTGCTCCCCGGCCACCAGAGGAGGGTCCCACATGGCGCGCAGATCTCTCCTGCTGCCTGCTGCTCCCCTCAGTAGTGTACTTTGGTCCTTCTGCCTGCTCTGCTCCCCACTCTGGCTCTGGTGAGTTCTCTCACCCTCCCGCACTTCTGACTGTACCCAGTGCTTGTATAAAATAAATAAAACAAATAAAACAAATGTTTACCCATTACTTTCCTAATATGTCCATTTTGGATCAATGAGAGGCTTTACTCCATATCCTACCCACGAGAAGGCAGACCGATGGAGCGTCAACATGTACAAGATCTTGGAAGTTGAAAGGAAATATGGGAATTCAGGCACAGCCGCATCATAATCTGGCCCTCCAAACTGGAGGACAAGGAGAAAGGCAGGTTACTCCAGATTGGTTATTGGTAGTTTTAATAAGCAAGAGAACTCATGAGCTTTGTCCTGCAAGACAAGGAGATCTCTGCACACGCCTAGTAAATGTTAAATGTTTATATGAGGTTTTAATTGAGTTTAGTCATATAACAGTCACCTTTCAGATGGCCACAACAACACGTTATTATCTCAAGGATGCAGCCTTTGGGCAGCTTCTAGCATGAGGAAGGCAAGGAAGAAAGGTAATACCCAATTCTGGTCAACCAGTGGTCACAGTGCTTGCTGGTCAACCATTGGTCACATCCTCTCATGAAAATGTGTCCACTTTGACATGATTGTGTCACTTATTATCACACTTCATTGCAAAGAGCAAGTATCAAGGTCATACCTAAATTTCAGCTTCAGGAAAATGCAATCCTACCGTGCCTTTTGAAGAAGGAAAACCAAATAGGGGTGATCAGCATAAATGATGGCCAGCATTCAAAATCATAATTCAGATTAATTTTTATTTGACTTCACATGCCACATACAGTATCAGCTGGCATTCCCCCAGTTTGAAAGAATTTATAATCCAACTAAGGTAATAATTCTCATTCTCTTTGAGGAATGAATATGAGTCAGCATTAGAGCGAACCATTTAAAGAGAAGAGTAGGCCTCTCAAGATGAAGACTGGGATGGAAATGTTTTGAGTAGATTGAGCAGGAAGAGCATAGATCTAAGTCCAGTGCCTTGGACACATCTGAAACACTTGGGGCTTGGGAGAAGGAAAAGGGAAGTTCAATATGACTCTGATATCGGCATCAGAACCGGATTGCATTTTTGCCTACAGTTCCACATCCCAATGTCTGAGCGGCTATGATCCAAAGTTCTCATCTGGTTTCTCTCTATCAGATTCACCCAGCATAACACCACCTATATCTTACTTCATACCACAGGTCAGAACCTGAGATGAAGCCATGAGTCACCTAGTATACAAAATTTAAAGATATATTCCCGTGCACCTACACAAATCAGAGAATGTATGCCTCTTTAGAGGGAAAGATGAAACAATAAAAGCTTAAAACTGGAAAGCATAAAATAAAAATTCATTATATCCGAGCTTCCTTTTCATGTGGACAAAACGCCATTTATCCAAACTCCTACTAATGCATTTCTTGAGTACTTCTTGTTTTCCATGCACTCCTCTTCCCTCCGTACATAGGTTAGTATACCTGTTGGCCTCACCTGAGCTCCTCTAGTGTTTCCTTTCTTCAATATTTCAAGTTTCCCAAGGGTGCCAGTAGCACTAATTCTTCCCTTAAGTCCTTGGCCTTAATAAATGGGTTGCTATTCTCCAAGTCCTTAGTAGCTTCTTTGTTTGCATAAACCAGCCCATATCTCTAAAAGAAGTTCCTTCATTAGTTTCATTGAAATTTGTGGTGAATTTTGTTTGTTGATAATACTCTGACTAATAGTATCTATTTACTCCCACGCTCTCCCCATAGGATAGCACCGGTGGATTTTCAAATTTTGCATAGGTGAAAAAAAAGGAAAAGGACAGATTTCTATTGTACTTATTCAGCATGATTTGTATAGACCTTTGCCTGAAGCAACTTTCTAGGTAAATCTCAATTGTATTATCAATTATATTTTCCTGAAGTTAGTATTAGGTGGTATTGTATCTTTCATTTCACCTTTAAGATAGCATACATACTCAATTTAAAACAATAATAAAGAGTAAATTAAGAAATTTATAATTTCTGCAGCAACATTCTGAAGTTTCTCATGAGAGAGAAAATGACTGTTTCCCTGGTGATGAGAACCCACCAAAAAGTTTATAAAGGAAACAAATTCCCCTTGGGCAGTAATCACTGGTCAGACAGTATCTGACAAGCACAGCGGAATTTTTTGCAATTGCTTTAGGGCTGTTCTTAGTTCTGGTCAATTCCTTTGCTAACTGGGATATGAAAGGAATCCATGTGAAAATAGTTCAGAGGAAAAAAAAATAAGCAAGATAATGTAAAACAAACTCATTATATCTGGAATATTAAGGCTTTCTCTAGAAGAATTTTTTTTTTCCTTTCTACCCTCAAGCAATTGAAAGTTCTGAAGATCCATTTAATGTAAAGTCAAAATAATAGTTTACATAATGCATATTTTAAGTTTAAAGGCTTGCTACAAAGTAACTGGAACTATAGTGAACTTGAAGCAGCAAAATAAACTGTCGACACCCCATAAAAATACACAGGCAGTAGCCAATTGATACAAGCAAATGAGTTTTATGGTATGAAATGACTGACTTTCCTAAATGCTACATTTTTTTCCTATTTCTTTCTGGAGTCCTCATGCAATAGTAACATCTCTTCCTTGACTTTTTCCTCAAAAAGGAACAGCAGTCCTACTTCCTGACTAATTAGAATGGTTTATAATTAGATTTTGGCCTGTAGGAAGGGATTAATCTCTGTAAGAGGTGTGGGAGATTCAGCAGCTTCTGTTAGCAAGGGTATTCATGCCAACTTTTATTTATTTATTTATTTCTATTTTGAGTTCATTTAATGGGAGGCTTCATTCTGCAGCTTTCCTATTGAAATCAGGATTAAAGAAAATTTTCAAATTCACTTCCTCTTATTTATACAAATTTTAAAGTAACATTTTTATATTCGCTCCCCTCTCACAGAAGTCTCCAGATTTGAAGTATTCATTGAAGACCTCAAGATTAAGAATCTGCTGATTTTCACATCTAAGTCCAGAAACAGATAATTTGGGTCACCCACTTTGCCTACTTCCGTTAATCAATTCTTCAAATCACTGAGTGAATATGAGACACTCAGCCAGATGCTATGGGGTATGAAACCATGAGGGTAGAGTCTCTTAGAAGTTGACAGGATCACTGAAAACTGTATGCTGTCAGCAATAATACAAACTCGAACTGAGGTCAGCATTACCAGGTAAGGCATACATGATTAAACGACGTGAGCTCTATATGCAGGAAGACATGTATTTTCAGAAGAAATAGTGGCAAGCATGCCCCTGTCATTAACCAGAGCTACACATGGGGGAAGTCTTTCCCCTCATTAATATAATAGCTAATTTTATTCCTGGTTTTAAAAGTTTGTGGCTTTATGCTTATTTTATATCAGGTATCTTGGGGATGGAGTAGATTCTATAATTCTGAATTGGAAAGAGGGTCATGCTTTGAATAAAAAGATTGAAGGAAGGTTGCATTTAAATAGAAAATAAACCCTAGTAGAAAGAGTTGCTGGTCCTTTCTCTCCATTCAGAGTTGATAGGTGCAGAAACAATTCTTTCTGAAAGTTTTTCTCCTTTTTTTTAATTTTTGAAAGTATGGAATGAAAAGTTTTAGTTAAACAAGTCATCTATTACTTAAATTGTCGAAGTATACAGCTCATGGTTTCTCATACTCCAGTTCCTCTGGATTCATTTCCTTCCATCAGCATGGCAGCATAGAAGTTCTCACACCCACCTCTCATCCCAACCTTCAGCAGCTGTTCTTATTCCTTGTGACTCAGATCTACCTTGTGCTGCTGTGACTGGTTTTAGTCTCAGAACTAAAGTGAGATAGAGAGATGGAGTGGGGATAGAAGAGGATAAATAGCCAAATTTCAAAGCAATGAACTCATGCATGTCTCCTTCCATTTGTATCTCTGATGATCAATAGCCTCATACCTCCCCCTATTGTGTCAATTAAAAATTGAGTACTTTTACAATCCGGTATAAATTTTTCCTTTCCAAATCCCTTGGTAGGGTATTCAGTTTACTGAAACTTACTACTCCAGGTTCCTAAAGTAGCATTTTCCCTCCAATATATAGAGTTTGTCAGTATATAATCTTCAACACCTGGCTGCACACCCTACCAACTCTATTCTCTAGTTATGTGATCTTGGACATGTTAATGAAACCAACTATACCTCTATTGCTCCATTTGTAAGATAGGAAAAGGTATATTACTTACCTTAGAGGTTGTGGTGAAAATGATGTTAGTATCCAATGGATATTAGTTATCTTTATTTTATACCAAATAATTTCCCAAAATGTATGTCCTTTTACATAGCTTGATTATAAACTCCTTGAGATTAGTTTTCATGCCCCTACTTCCATATATCCCGCCCAGCTCCCAGTAGAATACAGCTGGCACAGATCAGACATTAAGCAAACATCCAACTTATGTTTAGCAGTGGTGATCTTGTTTTGTAAAGGCAGAAGGTAAATTACAGGGGAATAAGAAGTGGGATAAGTTTTAGAAATGTAGCTCAAATATATACTGATTGTTTTGAAGATTAAACTAGGCCAAAGCTGTGTACACCTCATTTGAATTTCCCTGTTAGAAGTAATATTCTGTGGATCGAAGCAACTTCCTTTCCAACTCATTATAGTTGTGCCCTATTTGGAAAAGAAAAAAAAACAAAACAAAACAAACCTCAAACTTGGTCCTGACCACAAATATGTAGGTCAAATCTAGTACCTCAGAGTTTCCTCTTATTGATAGTGAACCATAGAAACAGTGATATGTCAGTACTCTCTGGTCCCTTAAAATTTTGTTCCTCTGGATATTGTTCTTCATAACAACAACAAAACATGATAGTCACTTAGTTTTTTTTTTTTAATTTTACTTGACCTTAATATATATCAAATGGTAGGATTTCAACATGTAAGTAACATAAGAAAACTAGCATGAAATTTTTCTTCTTTTTTTCTTTTTTGCTAATAAAAATACAATGTGGATTTTTATACCTTTGGCATATCTCAGTTGGAGTTAGACACATTGCCTTTAAAAAAAAAACATATATTTCATTGTGCTAAAATGTTATAACATAAATGTTGTTATATTAGTCATTGTAAGTATACAATTCTGTGTCAAATAATTATATTCCTAATGTTTTGCCACCATCAACTCTATTTCCAAAACTTTTCAGATTGAACAACTCCTTCCTTAACAGTCATTAATATTAACATATCAAATAAATCCAATTATTTCTGGATCTCTCTTTTACAAGGTAGCACACTTTTTTGTGTGATTTTTTTCTGGAATCCTCTAGTAAATCTCAAAGCCAATTTTTGGCATAAAAGATATCCTGAGATTTTCCTTTCATTTTATTACATTATATGTTTAGGATTCAACTTGGAAAAGTAAAAAAAAAAAAAATTCAGTTTTCAGGAGATTTGAGAATGTCAAGTCAAGATACTCCTTTTCTATTCATGTGATATTATGATGGGTGTGGTGTGGCAGCATACTCCTGAGGGTGTGATCCCATAGCTGCAAATCATATGCAGAGTTTAAACCAATGTTGACTCAATTTAAAAAAAAAAAATCATTAAAAGTACCATTGAAGGTAAAGAAACATAGTTTTTTTTTTTATAATTGTTGCTGTCTCATGATTAAGGACATACTGAAGTGAACACCAAACACAGAAAATGATTGTGGTAAACACAAAATCTGCAAAGATTATTCAGAATTACATACTATAGGCCAAGTAATAAATAGTAAATGAAGAAAAGAAGCTCATCAAAATTGAACAAACTTGGCTAAGATTTTATTATCTTTGATAGCTTTTTTCACACTCATTATTTGCACATCCTATAATGCAAAGAAAATAAATTCCCTTTACATGAAACCTCTGCAGCTTCACATACTCACTCAGACTTTGTCCTTCACCTCTCTCTTAGGAGCAGTCACTTACCTTAGAATAAAACTCTTCTCTTTTGCTCTTTCCAAATAAAAACATGTCCTGTTACCTTAAATACAAAACTGTACCTTTCTGCCATTGTCAATCTTATTATACTCTCATTTACTCACCATAACAATAACTTTTTTTAAAGATTTGTTTTTATGCATACAAGAGCTGGGGTGTAGGCCAGAGATGCAGGGGTTGAGAGGATTCACCAGAGACAGAGTGGGGAGCAGAACAGGCGGATCTACTGAAATACACTGCTGAGGGGAGCAATGGGCAAGACAGGAGAGGTCTGCTGCGCCATGTGGGTTAGCTCCCTGGCCAGGAATCGAACTTGTCCTGTGGTGCCTGCGGATAGCTTAACCCTTTGCACCACCAGGGAGGCCCCCATAACTATAACTTTTAAATAAATTAACTTGTATTTCACTGAGAAAAAAATGGAGGTGGACAATTGTGTGTTGCCTGCCTGTCAGATACCAGCATTAGGAGCAGCCTAGCAGAGAGCATGAATCCATATCCCCATCTTTTCAAAATCCACATGCATCCGTTAGTGTACATACAGCTTCTCAAAAGTGGCCCCAGAACATGGTCAATACCAGACCCAAAGATTCCGTCTCTCAGAAGCATACAAATATAAGAAGCAAAAGCACATAAACTTGAAATCATGCTTAGTAATCAAGGTTTCAATGTTCTGTCTTACTTAGAAATGATCCAAGTATCAAATGAATGGTACTAATTAACTCGTTTTAATATCAGTCTTGGGAGTACAGCCACCTAAAAATCTGAGGAATTTTCTTCAAACTAACAAGTACAAAGCACAATTTCTGCTGGAATAAAATTAATCTGAATAGAGATTCAAAACACAGATTTACATTTTTCATAATCTTGAACATTAAGTAGAAGTAATGCAGCTTATTTGATCAGTAACTTATATTAGTTCAGGAAAACCACAAGCAAAGAAGAAAAATGTGTGCTTATATTATATTTAACACTGATAAATCAGAGAACACATAGCTGTTTTCATTAAACCAAAAATTTTTAAGTATTCTCATTTGCCAGGTTTATCTAAATTATATTCCCCTGAATTCTTAAAATATTTCTAAATTTTTTTAATAAAAATACATTTCTTCCCCATTTAAAGTAACAAAGTTCAACTTTTGTATTTCCTAGAAATTTTAGGACTATTCAATTAATATAAGTGCTTATTTATCTCTATAAGCCAGCCAAAACAAGTTCTTTTAAGAGACTTTATAGTCTAATTTATCAGTATCATCTGAGGTAAGAAAACGGCATACATTTATATAATCGAACGTAAAACCTTGTCTAAGTTATAAATGCAAGGATGTACACACAGAAATAGAGAACATCAATTCCAAAATTTAGTCAAGTATCAAGAGTAAATATAAAATCACAAAATCTTACTAGTCTACCATAAAACCAATCTTTTCCCAGTGGAAAATGTCATAGCTGGTTGAATCCCAAAACAGACAAAAAGAATTACAAACTAAATTCTGTCACCTCTCATGTAACAAGAGAATGGAAACCACCAGTCAGACAATGAAATTCAACTGTTCATCAAAATCATCACTAAAACACAATATTTTTTTCAGGGTCTCCGTGTTGACACAAGGGGTTAAGTCTTACACTCTGAAGCTATCTGCAGCCACTGCAACACAAGTTCAATCCCTGGCCAGGGAGCTGACCCACTCAGTGCATCAGACCTTTCCTGTCTCACCCGCTGCTCCCCTCAGCGGTATATTTCAGTAGATCTGTCTGTTCTGCTCCTCACTCTGTCTTTGGTGAATCCTCTCACTCCCTGCACCTCTGGCCTATACTCCAGTTCTTGTATGCATAAATAAATCTTTAAAATAAAAAAGAATCTTTTTTTTCCCTTTTCACCCAACAGAGTAGTAATCAGACTATGTAAAACTAACCTTCTAAATGTTGCTGCCAACCATTGGAAATGACTTATTGACACTCCTCCCAATAAAGCAACAACCAATTTAGTAGAGAATAAGATTAGCATTAGAAAAACAGAGTCATTAAAAGTCTAATACCCCTTTGGAGTCACTACTGGGAGCTAAGAAAGATGTGCATGTTGGGTGATAAACCATTCCCAAGTTGCCCCCACCACCTCCATGCCTGCTCTGGTAGGTAAATCCACTAGGTATCCCAGTGGGAGATCCTGGAAATGTAAAGGATAATTTAAAGAAAAGGGTAAATTTTCAAAAGTAGAAAGATTTGATATTTCTTATATGACAGAACCAGGCAGGTTGTAAATTTAATGTAAAAACCAAAACTGTACATCTTTACACTGAATAGCAAATAAATGCAAAAATATTTTTTCTCCTGTAAGGAAAGTCAATGGAAACTCTACTGCAAAAGAAAGGATTCCCATTTCTATCAGTTGCTTACAATTTACAAAATGTTGAGAAATAGCTCAAAAATATTGAACAGAGCTAGAATATGCGAGATCTAAAATGTGTGTTGTGGACACAGCTCAGGTACATACTGAAACAAAACCTCACATGTGTTATTTTATGAGCTCCTCTTAGTCACTAAGTGAAGTCTGAGTAATTCTTCCCATTTTATAGATGACAGAACAGAGTGAATAAGATAAGAACGCCTCAGTGTTAGGAAAACTTTATGTTCACATGCTCAACACAATGATGGATGCTATTTCCCCCAACCCCCATGCTAAGACTAAGCATAAGTTGTTGGAAGGACTGTGGAGGATACAAGAGACGTGAAAACTCCAGATTGATGGACTTGGCCAGTTTAAATAATTCAAGTCATACAAACTTGTAAGGGAAAATACAATATCAATGTGTCAAATGACAGTGTTTAAATGTTCAGAGGAAGATGTCAACACTTAAAGTCCAAATGCACCTTTTTCATAAACACTGCGATTCAGAATAAATTCCTCAATTTATTTAATACCTTTACTTTCATAGCAAATAGAAAATCAATACAATTTGTCATATACATACATACATACATACATAAACGAACCCGTTGTACTCTGCTTCCAATATTAGCCTAACTTTCGTTTTCAGTCTTAGCATTTATCTGATCAATTAAGAAGAACATTTGACCAGAATCACCCAGAAAGATGGGGCATTTATAGTTGCATATTCAGTTATTTCAGGAAACAGCAGCAACCTTGTATGTCTGACTGAAACCTCTTCAGTTTGCCCTTAAGTCAGTTCCTTCTATACCAGGTCACACAGTATTACAGGCTGTTTGACCCAGAGATCATTGAAACTGGCATCGACCAGGAAACAATCCTTAAATCTGGAGAAAGATTTTAAAACAAAGATTGTGCTTAGATGGCAATGTCAACTTGAATTGTCAATGAGCTGGTCTCTTTCTAGCTTTCTTTAAAAATCAAACCTACATTTCTGTGTTCTGTAAGCGAGACTGTTTCCATGCTTTTAGATTTTTGTATTCAGGTGTTCAGAAGTTATCACAAAAATAGAAAGCAAAGAAAGCAAACTGAGAAGGGATTGCAAATTACATTTAAAGAGGGCTTAGAGTTAAAAGAATGCACTTAACATAAGCTGGGAGAATGAGAGTGAGTCAGGAGATGGTCCAGCAAAAACAAAGGTGAGCCTGTCAAGACCATTCACTGAGAACAGCTTTTGGTTTCTCCTTTTACATACCTTGATTCTGATTTCGTTCTCTTTTCCATTTTATTTAGACTTTTTCTTTATAGTTCTGCCATGGCTGTCAATAACTTGTGGTTCTACATGTAGCCTTTCTTCTGATTAAAAAAAAAAAAAAAAGGAAGGTAAGTGTTTGGAATGGATTTGATAATGAACTTCACCATTCATTATGTCATTGTGATGGTATATTTTGATTCATTAGCCAATAAATGCTTAACTTTGGAGTTTGTGATTGGGTCAATCTCATCCAAACGTATAGTACGAAAAAGAAGATAAGGATGGTTTTGCATATAAAATATAGGTCCTATTTTCTGATTGATTTTCTGATAGATTTTAAGGAGTCATGACTGAGTGAAATGCTCACAATCTTGGCACCAGAAGCCATGAACACCAGTCATGTTGCTATTGTTCACTAACTTATGCATAATTATTCAATTTCTCTGTTTTCTCATCTGTCAAATAGAGGCAATGTTTACCTCAGATAGGGAGGAGATACGTCATTTGAAACCTTTTCTTAATAAGGTATTTATTTCTATGTGAATTATGCATTTTGGTTAAGATGTGATTGATTTTTTCTTTCATTTCTCTTCTCCAAGTTCAAATAGGAAGACTATGACTTGTATTGTCATTGCCAGATTTAACCAATAAAAATAAAATTAAATATATTGCCTGTCAACTCTGCTAGTGACTCTTAAAATATGTATTGGAGACTATCTGAGTGGCCCGAAATAACCCTGCCATCCGAGATGGAGAATCTCCATTCCCTTCCTCTTCTGCCAATAAAACCCTGACTTTATTCTCAAAATTGTCTCAGATATTCAGCAAGACTGCAGGGAAGGTTCTGGTTTTGATCATTTTGATCACTTATTAAAATAGAATTTGTTACATCTTACAATCTGCTAAGTACTTTTTGAAGAGAACACACAGTGATTAGTTAAGAGACTTTCTTTTCAACTGCCTCAAAATAGAGAATTAGTTACATTTATAGGTTGCCATGATGCATACTCTCTTTTTGTTTGCCTGTGCAGTCTTATCTCTGAGTGTCCTGATGAAACCTGAAAATGAATTAGAGGAATCATCGCAGGAGTCTGATTGCCAACACAATGCCTCAGAACTGACCACTAGCTTACCCTGCAGCTCTACATGATGACACTTTGGGGGAAGAAGAGTGATTCTGTCCTTTTCAAAGTTACTTTCTTCACTGTGGGGGAGGAATGAGCTGCAGTGAATCAGTTGGAAACTATACTGAGTGTGGCTTATTTACAAGTGATGCACCTCCTTAAGCTGATGCGGGTGACTCATGCTATTAGAAGAGAACACAGTGTAAAGTACTGAAGCTGCATCGGGAAAATGTTAGTTAAATATTAGAAACAGCTCTGCAAAGCTACGCTGAGATAGGCCAGGAAAGGAGTTGCCAAGGCAAGCCGTGCAGAGAGTCAGCCACAAGTCCAGAGGAGCCTCTGTGTTTGCTGCCTGATGCTTAAATCTGATCTACCAGAATGCCCTGGTCCTGAGAAGATGACTCAGTCTTGAAGAGAATTGGGGATTGCCAGTGTCACAGATTGTGCCTTCTCAGACCAAGGGGTCAGCAAGACAAGCTAATATATCAGCTTCAATTAAAGACTCTGGCCCAGCAGCTGATGCATAAAGGAAGAAGTTTTCTATCATTCAAAGTTTATATTATATAAAATTCTGGGTTTTTCTTTTTCTTAAAACAGCTGTCCAGCAGTGGAGTCAGAACTATAGAGGGCTATATCTCCACAGGACTGCTTCACCATTCTGTTAGAATTATCCTTTAATTATAACGAGTCATTGGAGCAGAAAAATATGAAGCTGGACAGAATTTTAAAAACCCTCTAGCTCAATACTCTGTCTTTTTAGTTGAGGAAACTTAAGGCAATGTAGAAAAATTATCTTCCAAAAAAGTCACACAAATTTAAGCATTAGTTTTATCTTTTAATCTAGCTCACTATTTTTTTTTACTCTTTTAATCTAGTTTACTAAATTGTGTCCAAATTAGATTATTTTTTCCATGGGGGAATTCTTAATATTTGACCCACAAATGAAAATGTTTGGATAAAATATACCTCTCTCTCTCTCTCTCTCTATATATATATATATATATATACACACACACATATACACATATATATATAATAATGCAGATATCTGCTTCCTCAAAAACAGTTAATTACTGAATTCTGTAACCAATTTAACAGTGGGGAAATATAGCATATGATGCATCATTTTTAATTTACCTGGCATAGTTTTTGGGGTATGTGTCTCTGTGTGTGTGTGTGTGTGTGTGTGTGTGTGTGTAGGAGAGCGGGAAAGATGCCACTTCCTATTTATGTATAAATAAAATCTTAATAGCAGTTATCAGTGTTTCTAAATCTTAAGCATGCATCCAAATCATCCTGACAGCTTGTTCAATCAGCAATCTGGGGTCAGCTTATTGAGTTCCTGATTTGGTAGATGTAAAAAGACACCCAAGACTTTTCATTTCTAACAAATATCAAGGTGATGCTGATACTACTACTTTGTAGATAACACTTTGAGAAACAATTTTATTTATGATCCAACATGTAAAATTCTAACCAAAGGGTGAGGAAATTTAGATTCTAGTTCTGATCAAACTTGTAATTTCAAAATATATATCTGAAGAGATGTGAACTTATACTCCTAAATCATATAACTGTGTTATAACTAATATAAACTAATGTTACCTCAATAAAAATAATAATATTCAAAACAAACAAATAGAAAAGCAAACAAAAATAAATAATGAAATGGATTTTTTTTTAACTGTAAGGAGAGAAATTTATTTTTTTATTTTTTTTTTTAGATAATAAATTTTATTGTTATATTCCCCATACAATTGCAGCCCCCCCATTCTGGCCCCAATCCCTCCCCTCCCGCCCCCGCCCCCCTAAAAGTGTCTCTGGTTCATAGTTTTTTGTTGATTTTGATTTTCACTTTCTTATAGTTATTCATTTTCCTGGTCCCTTATTTAAGTTTTCTAGATTCCTGCTATGAGTGAGACCATCTGGTATTTTTCTTTTTCTTTGTGGCTTATTTCGCTGAGCATGATCCCTTCCAGCGCCATCCATGTTGCTGCAAATTGCATGTGTTTATCTTTTTTGAATGCTGAGTAATATTCCATGGTATATATGTACCACATCTTCTTGATCCAGTCATCTATTTTTGGGCATTTGGGTTGTTTCCAAAGCTTAGCTATTGTAAACAGTGCTGTTATAAACATAGGGGTGCAGGTGTTCTTTGGAATTGATGTTTCTGTGTCCTTTGGGTAAATACCTAGGAGTGGAATTGCTGGATCATATGGAAGCTCTATGTTTAGTAGGTCCAGAAATCTTAAGGAGAGAAATTTAAATAAATTCAGTCTAATATAATGAGGTTGGGCTTTTCCGACAACTAAAACAGTGAAATATTTTAAACTTGTCTATGACTAGATTTAAACTATTCTGAAACTGAAAATCAATTCATGCTTTATTTTTTTAAAGATTCATTTTATATATTTATGCATGCAAAAACTGGGGTGTAGGCCAGAGGTGCAGAGGGTGAGAGGATTCACCAGAGACAGAGTAGGGAACAGAACAGGCAGATGACCAAAGTATACTGCTGAGGGGAGCAGCAGGCAAGGCAGGAGAGGTCTGCTGCACCATGTGGGTCAGCTCCCTGGCAGAGGATCAAACTGGTGTTGCAGTGTCTTCGGACAACTTCATAGTGCTGCAACTTAACCCCTTGCACCATCAGGAAGGCCCCCATGCTTTATTTTTTTTTTAATCAAGTCATGCACTTGAAATCTCACCTTACCCAAAAAGAAAGTTGCCACTGATTCAAGTTGTTCTGATGTAGCTGTCTGTAGGGTAAATGGTTTTCAGGCTTTTCTGCCCTCCCACCATTACGATTGTCCTGCCTGATGGGCACCTGCAGTTGTTACAGTGTTGTAAACTGTATTGTTTACTTCTGCCGCCCAGGGCCCAGTATTGAGATAGTCATGGAAAGAAGCAGAACCAGGAGAGAGGGGCAGGGGCAGGAGGCAGAAGGGGAGAAAGAAACCAGAGAAGCCTAGAGTGAAGAATTGTGGGGGGAGGGGGGAGCTTGGAGGCCTCTCGGCCTCCTTCTCCCCACTGCCCCGGCACCCCGCTTGCTGTGTACCTGTTTGCCACATCACATGTAAAACTCAATGGAAGCCTGAGAAAGCCACCGAAGGCTTCAGGACTCCTCCTTTACCCCATCTGCTTGAATCATAGATATCCTGATCTGTGGCCTTCCTGCCCCTACACTGTCCTTAATGCATCTCCATCCCAGCTCTTTCTCTTCACTATCTTTGTACCTGTGTCCCCATTCAAAACTTCTTGATTGCATTTTTTTGCTGAGAGTGACTTTAACAGTTGCACCACAGTGAGAGACCCTAAAAAAAGGTCATGTGAATTGAACGTCATTTAAATATTTAACTTATTTTATTTTATTTCATTTGCTGCCACCAACCCGTAACATGCCTATGAACACACACTCAGGTCACCACCGAGCACAGTGCTAAGTGCATCCTATTCTCAAATTACTGCTGATTGACAGATTCTTATACTTAGATATCCTTTCCCATCAAAGTAATAAGTGTACTAACCTCTAAGTAAGGTAATGTTTGCCTCCAATTAAGTGATTTCCTGTTTTTAGAGTGCTCTCATTTGTATCATTCCAGAATGGAGTGGGAAAGTAAAAATCTCTTTCTCGGGTGCCTCTGTGTTTTTGTAGACTTTGATCTCACCTTATTAATCTTTGCCTTCAAGTATATAATTTTGGTCTTTTTTCAAAAAGTTGTCCTTTAGTAGGTGAAACTCACCTTTATACCCTAATTCGTGGTGTTATTGACATTTTCCTGTTCTGGATCTTTCCTCTCGTTGTGTGACTCTCTTCTACACTGATGACCAAATCAGTTTGGAAGAAGGTGTGATACATTAGAGGCCTGGCAATCTCTAAAAAAATCTTAAAAAGTTCCCACTTTTAATTTTTATTTTGCCATTAGTGTCACTTCTTAGGGTTTTAGATTCTTCACTTATACAGTGGAATGTTTACACTTAATATCTATTTATTACTCTCAGTACTATAATTTTATTACAAAAGTGTTTGGATAATATATAAAGACAATTATAGCAAATGTGAAGATCAAAGAAAAATTGAAAAGAGGGTTTCATTGCTGTTGCTGATAATAGACATAATGTAAATGGTGATATGTATATTACAAAACATGAGTCCTAAACTTACCTTTGTTTCAGCAACACCTACTATACGGTATTTGAAAAGAAGGCAAGACCTTTTTTTTCTAAATGGATTTAATAATATAGAATTTTTTTATTACTATTGTTTTTTACTATTATTTTTTAAGATTGATTTATTTATGCATACAAGAACGGGGTATGGGCCACAGCTGCGGGTGGGGTGAGAGGATTCACCAGAGACTGGGGGGTGGGGGTGGGGGACAGAACAGGCAGACTGACTGAAATACACTGCTGAGGGGAGCAGTGGGCGAGACAGGAGAGGTCTGCTGCACCATGTGGATATCTCCCTGGACAGTCAGAGATCAAACTCATGCTTCAGAGGCTGCGGATAGCTTCATAGTTCTGTGCTTAACCTCTTGCACCACCAGGGAAGTCCTATTTTTACTATTATTAATGAAGTGATTAGTAGATAAAGGATATGTAGCAAATGCCCTGGTGTTATAATGGGGGAGGGGAGAGAGACAGCAAAGCTATGTTTCTAAAACTTACACTAACAAGTAAAGCCCAGTTTATCATGATGTTTTTTTCATGAGGTGATAGAGAGTTTGGGACAATCTAATCCCCTTTCAATGGAGTAATTTTTATATATTGACACCTGTTTGTTCAAATTTTCTTTGAAATCACATCAGTTACATTGGTAATAAAAATTTCAAAATCTCACTCATATGGTTTGCATTAATGATCATGTGTGCATTCACCCAATTATTTACCTGGCTTTCTGCAGATGTAAAAGAAAATCACAATAAGTCATTAGCATAATTATTTATTTTCTCTTTTATTTAAAAAAATATTTATTTATACAAGAACTGGGGTACAGACCAGAGGTGCAGGAGGGTGAGAGAATTTCACCAGAGAGAGCCGGGAGCAGAACAGGTAGATGGACCAAAGACACTGCTAAGGTGAGCAGCGGGGGAGACAAGAGAGGTCTGCCTCTCCATGTGGGTTTCTCCCTGACAGGCTGGGGGAGGCCCTATTTTCTCTTTTATGTTGTCTGTGTAAACAAATCAATATGGTAGAAAAGGAAACTTCCCACAGGTTGCTTGGTACATCTCAAACAAAACTAACAATTTATGGATAAAAGTTTCATTTTTTTACTGATAGTGTTGTTTATATAATAAGGCAGTTATTGGTTCTTTTCTTGTTATCGTGGTAAATCTCTTGACTGTGGACATCACTCTTTGTACATTAGGGTAATGGGTTATGCAATTGGAAAATAAAACTGAAAATCTGCTTTTATCTGCATGCATGTTAAATCTGGGTGTTCAGTATGAATCTGTCCATTCTGTTTCTTAGAATGGTTCTTATTTTATTGCATAGAGAAATTATAAGCATGATCAGAGTCATAAGATGTCTTTGAACATGTTCCAATGAAATGAACCCTCACCAAGAGGAAAAAGAAAAAGCAAAGAAAGGAAAAGAATCCACTGAGACATTATGTATCTCATTAAAATGAATCTGGGTTCATTTACTACAGTGGTAATTAAGGTTTGTGTGACCTTTTAAGCTCCCCTATGCCATTTATAATAAATTCGGGCCGTTAAAAATAGATGAGCTTTAGGACAGAAACAATAAAAGGAACACTTTGAAAGCCACATGATTATCAGTGAAATGTCTGCAGAGCCATCACTGGTCATCTCTGCTTAATGATCAGGCATGGTGGGCGAGATGGTTCAACAGGTACTCTGATCATGTAGAGAGTAGGATTGCCCATGCTTACTTTTTTTTCTTTTTGTTTTTTTTAAAGATTTATTTATACAAGAACTGGGTACAGTCAGAAGAGCAGGAGGGTAAGAGAATTCACCAGCGCCAGAGCGAAGAGTAGAACAGGCAGACTGAGGAAATACTCTGCTAAGGGGAGCAGCGGGCACAGCAAGAGAGGTCTGTGCGCCATGTGGGAACCTCACCGGCAGCCAGGGATCGAACTGGCACTGCAGAGGCTGCAGGCAGCTTTGCAGCCCAGCGCTAAACCACTGCGCCACCAGGGGAGGTCCGCCCATGCTTAGTTTTTATACCGGTTCCAAATATTCAAGGACAGAGATGTTCAGTAGTCTTTGACTCCTTTCTAGCAGTCACTGTTCTAATTGCAACTGAGTCCATTTGCTAGTGTAAATAAAGCAAAACACATAGATTTGGATAATAAATAGAGATATCAGCCATAATTATGGATGGAAAAAATTTCAGGTCAACTGAGGCTCTGCATTTTAAGAAATTCATATGCCATTAATTTATAACTAGAAGGAAATTAAATAACTGTTCTAAGACCTTGTTTGGGAAAGAGAAGCAATGAAAGTCTACATTCATCTTTTTTTTTAAATAAGGGAAAAAAAAACAAGGAAGCTTGTTTGTACAAGACGGGGAGGGGGTCTGTACTAATTAACAAAACATAATTTTGTGAGGTATGGTTGATTATATTATAGTTGACAAAAAAATGCGTTGTCCCTCCTACTGGGACTGTTGTCATCCCCTGCTAACAGTGGCATGTGACTTATATTTGGCAAGTGAAATGTGAGAGAAGTTATTAAACCACTTTGAGAAGAAGCTTTAAGGACCTACATGTGCTTCTACAACCTTGCTGTTACTCTCTGCCAAAGAACTACTAATGTCCTAGATGAGATCTGTGCCTGCAACCTAGATTCTAGAACTGAGACTTATCCTGCTAGATATATAGCATGCAGAAGAAATAAATCCTTGTTGTATAAGAACTCACAATTTGGAGTGTGCACTACCCTGAAGGTGCTAATGCATTCCTTTTATTTTAGAGTATTCAGGGACAGATAAAGGAATTGATAGAAAATGCACTATGAATGACTTTAAGGAACTTTAGTATCTCCAAAATAGTCTGAATTTGTCTGAAGTAGAAGAACCAAATAAATTAGTATGGAAACTGAAATGTCATAACATTAGTGAAATTTTTTCTTAAAGTAAGGAGCTAGAAATATATTTCATGATGAAAACATATTTTCAGGAGGTAGATTGGGACGACTGGGAAAAACGCAATGGCTGATTGGCAGCATTAAATTTATAGGAATGAATTATTTTAAGATATATATGCCTGACTTTTTCCAAAGAATTGAGAAAAAGTCAAAATTTGAAGAAATATTTTTTGACATCTGTTGTGACCTGATTTATTTGATAGTAAAGCACTGTTTAGAGAGGGCTAAAGAAAGAGAAGCTATTGAATTATGAAATTTCCACATTAATCAGGGATATTATTTGGTCCTTCATACTCAATACTGAAAACCCCATTTACCCATCTTTTAAGGATCAAAACATATGGTTGACGAGTGCATCGTAGGCCAGAAGAGGTATTCTACATGAAACACTATTTTTTCTAAAATAATCTGGTCTTGCTCCTTTTGCTCAGAATCTCATTAGAAGTATTTATCCATATTGTTGCATGCAACTGATACTCATTTTTATTACTGTTAAAAATATCATATAAACATGTTAAAATTTATTCATTTGGTTATTTAAGGACATTGTGGCTTCCTCCATTTTAAAACTATCAGAGTCAAAGCTGTTGTGAGGAATTTGTCAGAGTTGTCCTAACAAAATTGTAGCTCTGGATTTTAGAGCCAGAAGGGACAGATTGGGTTATTATAAGGTCTACATATTTTCATCTTTATTCAATAAGGCCTAACCTTTGTCCAAAGTGGTTAAGTGGGAGAGTCACCTTTGAATGAGAGTTCTAACCCTCCACCTTGGGGCCAACACTTTATATGATGAAGCATTTTGCTAGTGTGTGGAGTTTGCAGGGTAGCCTGTGGTTTAATTAACATTTTGCTGAGTACTAATAAGGTAGAACATATGTTTTATGGTGAATATTTATAACCAAAATATTCATATTGGCATTTTCAATATAAAAAAAAATCATATTAGCTATGGATAGCTAATGAGATCTAATTTCATTAGATCTCCATATCAGGTGGGGAACATTATCTCATTTTTTTTTTTTCTTTAAGGATGACTTGGCTATATTTCAGTCTATGTCCACTGAAATTTCATGATCAACTTACCTGTTAAAACAGTGAGAGTTGGAATGGGATTGCATTGATATACTGGCATTTTTACACCAAATCGTATAAATTATAAACATCTCCATTTATTTTCATATTTTTACTAACATTAATTTTTTTATAATTTTTCTACATGAAATATTGAATATCTTTTATTGGATTTATTCAAGCATACCTGGTATTATTGAAAATATTATGAATGGTACTTCTAATATTTTTGATATTATAATGTAAAAGTAATTGATGATTCTACACATAGTAAAATTTGCTTATAATTCTAAAATATTCTCTTGTAAAATTTTCAAGTGTTCTATATTTAAATTTATATTCCTACAATTTAAAAATAATGAAAAACTTCCCAATATTTATGGTCTTCCTTTTTCCTCTACCTATATTGCACTGCCTTGGAATTCTAGTACAATTTTGTAAAGGATGTGTTGATAACAAATATAATTGTATTATTTCCAAAATCAAAGGAGAAACATTCAACTTTGATCTTTAAATATGTGATTCATTTTGGAATACATGATTTTAAATACCTAACAAGGAAATTTCCTTTTTCAAATTTGACTTTTTTTTAATCCCTGAAGATTTTCTAGTGGGACAAGCTAGAGAGGCAAAAGACAGCGTTATTGATAATCCCAATCCTGAATAGGCTTGGGCTAATGTGTGTGTTTGTGATTAGATTAAAAAAAAATGTAAAAGGCAAAAAAGAAAAAGACTTAGAGAATGAAGATATAAAAAAGAAAACCCTTTTTTAAATAGCTGTACAATGTGTGTGTGCGTTTTAAGCTAAGTGTTATTATAAAAGAATCAAAAAGTTAAAATATGGCAGCTCTCCTCACTACTTGCCTGAGACTATGCAGCTGTCACTTTTTCCTTTCTCCCTTCTTAATAAACCTGTCCTTCTAAAATGGAAATAAATAAATAAATGGAATTTAAACAAATAAAGAGCTAAAAATATTAGAAGACTATAAAAAGTGAAAATGTTACAGTCATCTAAGACAAGCTTTATAAGTCAATTCCCTTGGTTATTAATTCTCCACCAACCAATTTACCTGTCTCTTTCTTCAGTTTCTCCTCTTCCTCCATATATGTGGGCCAGTTGCAAACCAAGATCCAGTCAAGAGACAAGAGTCAATCATAAGGGAAATTCTTGTCTGACCATTAACTGCTGTACAAGAAGAGGTGACCCAATCATGTGTCAGACACTCATGGATCACCACTGGTGTGCTCTGCATAAAAAATGCCAGCTGATTTTATGCATCCGTTAGAGGAACTGCACAGAGCTGATTTCGCAAAGAAAGAAATGTAATAACTACTGCTGTGACTTGTTCTCTTCTGTGAGCAGTTCAGCTACTCACTAATGCCCAACTAGAGACTGAAATATAGATTAGAAAACTGGAAGATGAGCTGTGTCTAGAGAAGGCTGTGTGGCAATCTGCTAGGTTTGGAGCTAATGGATAAGGTGGGAAAGTAGGACAGTAAGTTGGAACCTTTAGTAGACATTTTTGTGAAGATATGACACAGACTGCTATGAATTAAGATCTGAATGTTTGTGACAATGTCTGATTGACATACTTTGTATCAGGTGGGATAACTTTCTGTCTATATTCAGTAGATCAATTCTAATTTCTTATCAATTTTTGACTTGTTGTCTTAACTACTAGGGAGCTTATTTCACTGTTGCAAATTTTCTATTTTTTAAGATAGGAAAATTTGTTCTATATATTGAGTTTGCTTTTTTTAAAGATTTATTTATTTATTTATACAAGCACTGGGCATAGTCAGAAGCACGGGAGGGTGAGAGAATTCACCAGAGCCAGAGCAGGGAACAGAACAGGCAGACTGACAAAATACACTGCAGAGGGGAGCAGCAGGCACGGCAGGGGAGGTCTACACGCCATGTGGGACCCTCGCCAGTGGCCAGGGATCGAACCGGTGCTGCAGAGGCTGCGGGTTATATTTTTAATGGCATATATGTTAAAAGTTTATATCTTCTTCGTTATTTGAAAATTTTTATCATTATAAAATAATTATTTCAATTGCCAGGACTTTTCCCTCTATAATCTATGTTGTCTGGTGTGTAGTACTTGCATCTAAACCATTTGTATATGTGTATATATTTAGCATAAATTATGTTTACTTTATTAATCTGGAATGAATATAATGTAGTTGAATAATTGAGTCCATTTATATTAAATACAATGTAGACCTACATCTATTATCCTATTGTTACTTTTATCTGTTCTCACTATAGTTATATAGACACTTATGATTAATTAGGGGGAAAAACAGCAACATACATAATTAAATAAATTATAAAATTAATCAAATCTTACATCTGCTTCTGGGTTATCATTAACCCTATTCACACCTATAAAGTTTATGTCTCATGATACTAAGTCTGATATTATTATTCTATTTAAAATAGATATTTGATTTTATTGTTACTGTTTTATGTAGCCATATCTATTCATATTTGTCCACATATATACAATTACATTGATTTTTTTTGTATCACAGTTAAAAATATCACTGGAATTTTTATCAGGAATCACATTTTCTATGTCTGGAATCTATACTTTGGTTTCTCTAATAAAGATCTCTAGGGGGCCTCCCTGATGGCACAGGCAGTTGGGAGAGCACTGTGAAGCTGTTGGCAGCCTCTGCAGCGCTGGTTCGAGCCCCGCCAGCCTCAGAGCAACCCACATGGCAAACAGACCTCTCCTGTCTCTCCCGCTGCTCCCCTCAGCAGTGTATTTCATCAGTCTGCCTGCTCTGTTCCCAGCTCTGTCTCTGGTGAATCCTCTTACCTTCCCGGGCCTCTGGCCTGTACCCCAGTTCTTATATAAATAAAATAAATGTTCAAAAAAAATAAAATAAAGATCTCTAGGGATTAATTTTCTCAATTGTTGTTTTAAATTGTCATGGTTTTCACTTCTGTGGCTACAGATGTTTTCACTGGATAGACAATCAATGTACAATTGATGACTTTTAGAGTTTTGAAGATACCATTCCATGGTTTTGGGCCTCACTTGTGCCTTTGTGAAAATAGCTATCTGTCTACCTGACATTTTTTTTTTTAAGGGAATCTGTGTTTCATTTGCTGGCCAACTTTGGTTTTCCTCTGACTTTTATTTCAATATTTTCTCTATAATGTTTCTTATTATGAATTTCTATATAATATAATGTGCTTGGGGCTGAATCTATGGAGTGGTTTAATATCAAGTCTAAAGAAATCTCAGCCATTGTCTTTCTGTGTATTACTTCAACCCAGTCACCTCTCCACTACTCATAAACTCATCCTAGTCCCTAAAATCATATTCCTTTCTCAAATTTTGCATTTGTTTTCTGCCGCAATGTGTTTTCTTATATTCTTTTGATCTATCTCCTAGTATGTAAATTGTCAACTGGGTTACATCATTTCTACCATTAAACAATTCAACTGAGTCTTTGATTTGCTTTACTGTATTTTATATTTATATGGTCCAGTCCTATTTTGTTTTTAAAAATATGTTCTCATGTACTTTCTCTTGTGCTGAAGATATTGTCAGACTGTTATTTGTTTCTTAAAATATAATAAGCATGACCATTTTGTAATCTGTGCCAGACATTTCTGGGCACTGAAATTTGAGGGGTATCTCTGTGCTATCTGCATTTTGTACTTCAAGTTCATGTTTCTTTGTTCTTTTATGCAATGTGTTACACTGCATTGCATGCAGAGTACTTTTTTCTTCAATGAGTTTTGATGTCATTAGAAATTGTTTTGTCTCCAGTCTGTTTCATTGTTTTTCAAAAGGAGTTTATTTTTGAATAACCTAGTTCACTGTTACCAGTCAGGGAAGTATTATTGAAATTAAAATTCATTTGAAACATTTCAGCCAATGAGTAAAAAGAAGTAATAACTAACGAAATATTGCATTAGAGGATAATTTGTCTTATTTTCTCATATTATATTTCATTAAACTCAGTAAACATGACTATTTTGTAAACTAGTTGATAGCCCTAAAAAGAATTTAGCTAAAACTATATTTAAATATGTGCAAAGATATATAAATGATATTTTGTGTTCCATTTATTTTATTTGACAAAATTTTAAATCAAAGTAAATTTGAAAAACATAGGCAGTAATATGAAATATCACATAGCAATTGATTAAGATTTATGAAGCATTCTTAATGATGTAAGAGACTTGTTTATGAAATGATATTTAGTTTCAAAGCACAGTATATAAAATTGTATACACAGAATAATCTAAGTTATGTGTAATATGTAGAAGAAGTTGTTTTTGAGTGATGGAGAAAGATAATATTGCTTTGTCTTCAAATTGGGGAAAATTTTGTACTGAGATTTTATATTTTTTTTAAAGGAAACTCTGGTAAATAAAGTTAAACCAAATCAAAGTATCTGTGCCCTTATTTCCTCTGGCTTCACACAGCAAGGACTGTATTTTCTTTTTTTCCCAACATTTACTCAGAAAGCTCTTTTTTCAAGAAAACAACAAAAGAAAATAAACAAAAACAGCAACAGTTCAGGGGGAAAAAAAAAAAAAACAACAGTGATGGAGTCTGTGTGCTCTTTGTCATCGACCAGCATTGTCCCATTTTTCTTCAGCCACAGCTTATTCTCACAGTGGTCCTCTTTCGAAACAGCTTCTGCGAACTTTGTCGCTACCCTTGGCATTTGGGAGCCTAGCAACATTGCATGGCAGCCGTCTCAACACGCGCTCCCGTATGTGGGCCTCCTGCCTCTGTCTCTTGTTTCTATGGCTCTTTGTGGAGTGCCCTTTCTTTTATCATCTGAGCGAACACTTTTAAGAACCGGAGCCCGTATAAAAGTTCCTGGACTGCAGAGCTGGCGCCTTTCAAATGTTTCTGAACTTTTTTTTTATTTCAGTTGTTGGCAAAGATCTTGTCAAAATGCCACAATTTTAGTTTTCGATCCGTTAGCCATTTATAAAATATGTCCATGGGTTAAACCTTATCTTTCTTCAAGTGTATTAAATGCAGTGCTCCTGCTATGGAATCCAGGGTGGCATTCAGTCTAAGGCATTTCTCATATTTTCATAGTCACTACTTTTTCCCCCATTAGTGAGATTTACATCCAGAAAAGAATGTTTCCATTGCTTTTTCCACCTAGCAAACATGAAAGTTGTCATTAAGGCAAGTCAACATACGCTTTTCAGCAAAAAATCAGGATGCACGAACACGGTGGTCCTGGGAGTTTTAGCAGATGGACAGAGTGTATGTACACACACACACACACACACACACACACACACAGGCTACAAGAGACCCTATTGTTGCCATTGTTCTTCACCTTCATAAATGTAAAGACATTGCTCAACTTCCCCTTTCTTCTGCTTCCCAAAGTGTTTCAAAAATTAATAGAAAATCCTCAAATTGGCAAATGAAAAATGATGTAAAATACATAAAATTAAATTAAAAAAATAAAATCCTCAAATAGTATGTAGGACAGTTTAAAACATTTCAATATACTAATATCCTAGAGTTGGGACTCTTTTCTTCCCTCAAGAATATTTTAAATACCACCATATACATGTCTATATGTGCAGCCAGCCTGGATTATGCACAAATATTCCCATTCACATGGTCTTTTCTCATTAATTTAATTGGCCTATAGTTATCTAGTCTCCTACAGGGAAACAAAATAGCATGAAACCCTTCACCATTTGTATTTTAAGAGGAGGGGAAAATGCTTTATTTGGAATATTGCAACTTTTATTTGATGAAAGTTACTATTAACATATTTTCATAATCTTCTCAGCCTAGCAACAGCAGGAGTAAAAGGTGTGAGGGCCATGTAATATTCATGAAATTAAGACGACTTGAGATGAAAGGGAGTTCCATTAGAGAGACCAAGTGTGACAATATGACACATATTTGCATATTTTACACTTTAAATCTTTTCAGCACATCCAAGTTGATATATGGATGTAAACATGCATTGCCAGTTTTTAGCATATTATAAGCCCTCAAGACTTTGCATGCATTTTAATATGTTTCATTATTGCTGTAGATTTTAATTTCCAAACTGCACAGCTTTGATGGAAGGAAGCTGGAAGTCAAGGCATCTGGCCTCTGCCCCAGGCAAGCACAGCCTTTTCCTTGAATATTTTGGGCAGAAACCAGGCTATTTATTTGTGGGCTAGTGGGGGGAAATAAAAAAAAAATGTGCTGCCCAGAAGCACGTTTTGTTTGGTACACATACTAATTAAGTGTTAACTTAACCATCCTGGCAGGAAAGCTAAGGCATTCAACTGTAGATGTGCCAAACTAGACAAGTTGCGTGGAGCTTTTATAATCCCTTTTCCCTCCTCTCAGCCGGTCTCAGCTCCTACACTTTGAAAGTGGAGATTAGTGAAAGCAGTTTAAAAAAATGAGCTTGAAATTGTGTTTGTTCTTTAAAACAACTGAAATTTTTTTGAGTTCCTCACTTTATTTCAGGAGCACAGAATCTGTTCATGGAGAAAATGCTCTTCATGTGACTGACAAGGACATATTTGGCCCAAAGAACATGGTATCTAAATATTTTTCTTAGTTCCTATTTGTTTAAGAAGCTATATTCTTAATGAGCTGAGGAAATGTAATCCTAGTTTACACAGCATCATCTAAGAAAAGCTGTGTTAATGATAAGAAAAACCATTAAAAGTTGACTTTTATTCCACTGTCTTAGTCTTTTATGAAGACAGATGATCTATAAGATAATTTCTAATATTAATATCAAAATTTATTTTTGTTGATATTGAACCATCATGCTTCATGTAGTAACGACTTTCAAATGTCTGATAGCATTTTATTTTAATTTTCAGTGATATATTAAGTTCAAAGAGTGCTCTAGTCATGCAACAGCAGGAGGTCAAAGCACATAGTAACTATCAACAATTCAGGAATATATTTGGAGGTTCTGCACAAACAAGCTGTTGTAAGAAACAGTGGAGGAAAAAAACAAAGGCTATAGTGCCATTCTAAAGGAGTTTGACACAAATGAGAGGAAGGTGTTGCTGAGTTTTTTCCATCCTAAGAACACAGCATTTGTTTGCAAATGAAACAAGATAAACAGTCCTTTGCTTTTCTTTTGTCATTCTTTTCTAAAACTTTGTAGTAATTATAAGTAACCAGACTAATGTTTTCAACAACTACCTCTGCATAAGTAGCATAGTTAAGTCAAAAACAGCTGATGCTCTCATTTTATTTTGAAGACAACAAACAATGTCATGGAACGCTTTCTGGTATTCAGGAGACGCAGTGCAGATACTGTTTCCATCACTCTTCTCAGCACATAGCATGGTATTATCTAATGATGCATGGATCTGACCATTTCAGCTTGGACAATAGAGGTTTCTAGTCATTATTTTTATCCTCTTTTCAGCTTCCCAAATTTGAGATTTCTATACATGGAAACCGCAGGTCCATGGCCTTATTTTCCAGACCAGTTGTGGGGTAAAAGGGAAAAGCTTCAGGCTTTTCTGCCCTCCCACCGCGCAGGCACACTTGGCCAAACGGAGTGGGGAGGTGTGGCGGGGCTGGTGCCCAGGACAGAGGCGTGCAGTGGAGTGTGGAGTGAGGGGCCATGGGTGACAACAGCCGAGAGCATGAAGACAACAACAGGGCTGCTTGAACCGGTAATGAACCAAACTGGTAATGAACCTACCCAGTATAGGATGGTTGAGCTACGCCAGTGTTGGTAGAGATGAGGGAATTTATGAATTAGGAATTGTGAAGGTGCCAATTCCTAACATGCTGATAGCCCTTGATAGCTATGCTACCAAATATTTGCAGTACCAGATGGAATAAAAATGTACTTTAGATTCTATGAGGGTATTCTATTTATATAGATGGTCTTTATTTCCTACTAACTCACATTTAATTCCTATACTTCCTTCTTCTTTTATTCTGACGTATAAAAAAGAAAAAAAAAAGTGGCTTGCTCAGCCTGTGGCCTTTGATGTCACCCAACTTGGAAGATATCTACTTTCCACTAGATTTAGCCCTAAGGGGCTGAATTCCACTTCTGTTGGCCCCAGATATTGGCTGGGAATCTGCCATGAAGGATGTTCTCCCACAAAAGGTGTTATTCTGCTTGATTACAATAACCATTGCTGTCAAGGGAGGACTCTGCTTTTTATAACTGTTGCGTTCCCTTATACTTGTGTACATTGACCTACAATTGAGCTTGTTACTTCTTTGGGGAACTTTGATTTGGAAAAAAAATCATCTTTGTCAGAGCCAATATCTTCAGTGTACTCCATTACCCTTGTTTTTCTGGATCCCGAGCTCCTTGTCTTTATGCAAACATGATGGTTCCTGTCCTATCCCAGAACATGCTTCTGTTAACTCATTTCTGGCAGCACCATATGTGGCCCATCCTAGAGAGAGTTCAACAGGCTGTGCATATGCGTGTGTTGCCATGAATGTTATTGTGTGTTGTGTGAATCACATTTGTTGTTTATGACTAGAGAACATTTATTGATTTATCAGCTTTGAATATTTGATCAAATGAGTTAACGCACTTAGTAATTCACCGAATATCAAGTTCTTCTGAATGTCTCACAGTTCCTCAGGTCAATTAGACAGTGACACAAATGGTAAAATTCCCTCACTTGTGTTCTGTGGTTTTTTTATGGTATAACATCTTATCTGTGTGATTATTTATTTCTACTTTGAATCTTACATGACATTTAATCAAAAACCACAATCAGAAAACTAATTTAACAAGGATACATAACTCACACTGAACCTTTTTACCTTAGAATGGAAACTGCGAATAAAAATAATAAAAAGTGCTATATATCATGCAAATAATTGGCAATTTTATTGAATGTTTACTGTGAGTCAGGCACTTTACCTGAATTACATTACTTTTTCCTCATGACAGTCTTATGAAGTAGATTCAATTATTCCTATCCCCATTTTCAGGAGAGAAAACTGAGGTTTGGAAAGGTAAAATAATTTTCCTTAGTTTATACAGCTGGAAGAGAAGCACATTGCTAAGGACTTAACCATAAGAATACAAGGCTGTTGAGTGTACGCTTTGTGGTATTCTCCCTGTCAGTCATAGATTAAAAGGAAAGGTCCTCTTCCAATTTAAAGATTGTAGAAAGAAAATATCTTGCTGCTTTAGTATCTCAATTGTGGATAGAATGGAGCTAAGGGTCCAACGTACAAGCTTTCTTCTTTCTATCTCTGACAAGTCCCAATGCAGGGACAACATAAATATTTATATTGAATATTTTTATAAGTATTCCATGTTTATGAACTTATCAAATATAAATTTATTTTCTGCTATCAAAGTCTTCTGTATTCTTAAACATTCCTCACACTCACACAAAAAAAAATCTAGGTCAATTTCTCAGTTTCTCAGTACTTCTAACATCTACCTATTGCTTCTATCACACAGGTGGTCTCTCCATTGTCATACTGATAGCCTTTTCCTAATGCTTTTCCTCATATGGTTTCCCAAAATAGAATGTTCTCTGCGGTATTCTCAAACTCCAGCCAATCTCAATCCTTTCCTGCTGGCTTATAGATCATAGTTACCTTTCTCTTACAGAACTTTACCTTTGCCTTTACCCAGTTACCACATTAAGTCACCAAGTTATTAATTACTGGCCATTTACTTGATGCCAAGGATTTATTTAACCTCAGAAGGTAAAGTAACAAATAAGTTAAACTTTACAGCGACAGGGGCCTCTCCGGTGTTGCAGTAGGTTGAGTGCCACGCTGTGAAGCTGTCTGCAGCCTCTGCAGCACAGGTTCGATTCCAGGCTGGTCAGGGAGAAACCCACACGGCGCAGCAGACCTCTCCTGCCTCGCCCACTGCTCTCCTCAGCAGTGTCTTTGGTCCATCTGCCTGTTCTGCTCCCCGCTCTGTCTCTGGTGAATTCTCTCACCCTGCCTATGACCTGTACCCCAGTTCTTGTATAAATAAATAAAATCTTTAAAAAAATAAAAATAAACTTTACAGAGACAAACAGAGATGAAGACAAAATATCAATTAGAACAACAATTAAAATCAATTGTTTGCTTTAGCTGAAGGCAGTGTGGCATAGTTTTGACACCAGGAATTCTAGAGATGGAGGTAACAAGTGACCCGTGACCAGGGTGGGATTTGGAATGGTAAGTCAGTGAGTAGCAGAAAGAAATTTGCTGTGTCCAGGTTGCACATCCTTTGGTCGAGTGGCTGGAGAAAAGTCAAACCTACCTTAGGACAGAAAGTGACTTAAAGCCATGATGTGGAGTCCAGGCTCTGTCAGGAAAAAAAGATTGAATGATGAAACCAAAGGGTTTAACTAGGTAGAAGGAAAAGAGGTGTGAAAGATTGGGGGTTTTGTCAATGTGAGAACATTGTTATATTTGATATTTGTAAAAATCACCCTGGCTCACTTTACTGAATGAATTGGTAGGAATCAGGATATCAGTGATCATACTATTCCTGTGTTCCAGTTACAACTAGACGGTGGTCTCCACAGGATGACAGATCATTTAGACCAGAGGCAAGAGGACACACTTCAGCAATATTTGTGGGTAGGTAGAAACCATAATACTTGGCAATTGATCAAACTTGGGAGGTCAGAAAATAGGGAAGAATCAAACATTCCTCCCAGTTCTCTCACTATTTGACTTTGTGGATAAACACAGGAGGGGAACAAGTAAGGAAGTAGTAAAAGTAGTAAGTACAAGCTCTGCCTAAATAGCTATGATTGTGTATTCTTCCTTCTCATCAGGTGCACTGCTGGACCATGTCTTTTCCATCCAAACATATTGTAAACTTGTAGGTCTAGGGACTATCTAGTTTTATTTCTTCTGCTTTTCCCAAATAGTTCAGCATTAAGTTGAAAAATCCATAAGGAATCAAAGAATTATTGTCAGTAGTTCTCTTGGTTGATGCTGAGAAGTAAGACATTGAATTCTGGTTCAGAAACATCATTATGGGATGTATTTTCCCCAATTACAAAATAATAATGATCTTTACACACACACACACACACACACACACACAGAGTATTTTACTTTTATATTTCTGATCCAGCAGAATGAAATTTCTAAAATCAGCTTTATAGAGATATTCAGTTATATAGTGAAGTTGGATAGGAAGAAAAAAAATTCTGTTTCCAGAACCTCAGAATATGAAGGCATATTAAAAGTATTCTCTAAAATTGGGGGAGGTAGGAAAAAAAAATAACAAGTCTGGCCTCGCTTCTTTTTGTGTAGAAATTCAGCCAGGTATCACCGTTCTTTTCCCCTGGGTCTGTACTTTTCCTCTCTCCATGACTATCTATCACTGCTTGTAAAACTCCTCCACTAAAAGATCTTAAAGTTCACAGTAAAGCAATGCAATTATTCTGAGTCATTCCTTCTTACCTTTTAACCCAATCTTCAGAGGTGTCGGGACTGAAGAAGCACGGCTTCTGCCCAAAATGAGCCTAATCTTGTCTCTGAAAATAGCACTTCCTTGCCAAGAAGAACTTTCTCCTTTTGGATGGCTACAATGATGAGAAAAAGGAGCTAGACCTCATTAATGGCCCCAGGCATGGTGGGCACTAAGTCAGAGTGCCCTTCCTCTATAGAGAATTGCACTGTCTACTTACTGAAGCTTTTTCTTTTCCCCCCCTTTTTATCCTTACAATGACTGTTGGCAGAAAGCTTTGAAACAGCTCATTACTGATTTCTAATTCAATAAGCTAAAAAGGGTGAGATGGAGGACAATGTAGATTTAGATTTAACTATAATTTTTTGGAATGCCTACTATGTGGCAGACCCTGTGTTAAGTGTTACCATGACGACCATCTAAGTTAGAGGATATGAACCTGGTTTAGTAGCTAAATGACATGAATGCAGATATGTGTGTAAGACAATCATCAAATCTGGGGGATTTGAACCCAGATCTTCAGATTCTAAATGCACTGAGAATTTCACTCTAAAATCTAACTGTTGGCAATTGAGCTTATACTATTCATACCCCTCCAAAAGAGCCATTAGAAAGAAACAGGATTTTTACCTATTTTCTGACTTTCATGCAAACCCCTGCATTCATCCAACCACCACTCAGGTGAAAACAGAAGTGTTGTGGTCCTGCCACGGTGGACTAAATCTCACCTCCCACTTGAGTTCTACACCTACTCATTGCCTCTTACCTGGTTGGTTGAAGTTTATCTTCTCCTTTGTTTGCTGAAACCCCTGATTTTTTACAGGTCCTACCAATCAGCAACGTCTCCCAACGTAGAAGGAAAAAAAAAAAAAAACACAAAGCAAAATAGAAAAGCAGCTTCTTTTACTTTACATCTCACTAGAGTTTTTTTCTTTCGTATGCCTTCACATGCAGCAATCCACCTCACTGCAATAGAAATTTAAATAAACTATTATGGACTTAATTTTTTGGCATATAGTAAATTCAAAGCAGGATTGATCTGTTCTTTTACACTGATATAATCTATTGCATCTCAGTCCATATTCACATTGGATTTGCTTTCAAGACTGGGCATTATAAACTACATTTAATATTGCTTTCTTGTCTTCTCTCTCCGATACCCTCACTAGATTGGTTTTCCTCTCCTACTCTCAAAGATTAGCAAAGATTTCATTTTTAAATATTATGTCTCTTTGGTATCTGATATTTCTTTATCTACTCATCTAATACTCTCTTCCTTGTTGATGTTATCTATCTTATGATCAATAATTTGACAGTACTTCTGTTTTATTTTTTACCCCAGAATATGCATATACAAATTAATATTCTAAATATCTATTTTAATAACTAAGAATCACTTCAAGCTAAGCACTTTATTTTAGTGAATCGCTCGGGATAGGAGAGGGGTAAGGCACTATTCCAGGAAAGACTGAATGTTGCTGTATACTAGGTTAAAAGCAATAGGAATGAGGACAAATGGGAAAATTCTAGGCATATTTAGCAGATAGAAGTGCAAGGATTTCATGGCTGATTGTATGTAGGACTGGAAATAAGATATTAAAATCAAGTAGATCTACTGTCTTAAAGTTTGAAGCAGCAAAAATGATATAACCATTACAGATGAAGCTAAAGAGGTGAAAGGTCATATAGTGAACAGCCAAAGTTAAAGTCCAAAGCTTTTGGACTTTATCCTAATTACAATAGGTGGCCTTAGGAGAGTTTTAAACGGGGAAGGATATAATCAGATATGTCTTATAAGGAGCTTATTCTATTTTGTGGTACTTACCATACAGCTGGGTAAACAGAAGAGATGCATATGAAAAAAAATAACTAGAATTACTAATGATTAAGTTGTGCCAACATGATTAATGCCAGTAATAAATGTGGCTGAAGATAAGAGGAGGGAAATTCTTTTAGATTGCTAAGGGAGTCTTCATAGAGAAATAAAAATTGAATTTAAGACTTGGATGATGCAGTAGATCTGACAAGAAAAAAACCAAAATGTAGAACTTCTCAGACTGACAGATGTGGACATGAGTAACATACAGAATCTAAACCCTCCTAAACCCTCCAGGATGTTTTTTGTTTGTTTGTTTGTTTGTTTTTTGCCTGGTGCAGGGATTCACATGGTGAAACCACACGAGCAAAACTTGGGATGATGGGACCTATGAATGTCACTGAGACCAAAGCTGTCCAGAGCCTTTCCTAAGAAACTGAAACCATTTCAGGGTCCTGAACTAACAAGGCCTGTTGAAAAAGATGTGCTTTAGGCTCATCAACGGAGTGAAAGGAAGCCTGTAGTTGAGGTTAGCAGGTTTGGAGACAGAAAATCAAGTCTTGAGGGTGTTCATAGGATCTGAGGACATGAGCTATTAATGCTAAGTTAGCTTCAGAAGAACAGAATAAAATTGTTGGAAGTAAAGAGTATCAGGGAAGACAGAACCTCGAGATTCATAGAACGTGAGACAAACCTATGTATTCATTGCCCTAGTTATCCAATATCCTTTCAAGATATAGTAGCAAATAAATTTGTTTTGATAGAACACAGCATAGTGTCTCTCTTTTGGGGGAAGGCTTATATTGTGCAAACAGAATCGGAGTTGTTTCTATTGCCATTTTTTCTTTTTTCTAATCTTGAACCTAAGTCTTTATCTTTGTCCTATAGTGCATGAAAACTTAGAATGAACTGCTCAAAGATGATGACAAGGTTGGAATGAATCCATAATTCCTGTCATTCCTGTCCAATATGCTATCAAAGAGAACAATGAACAATGTAGAAACATTGCTATCAGGATGACAGAAATGCAAAAGTGTGTAGAAAAGATGGCAGAGACAATGAAAAAAGATTCTATTTTAAGTGGGGCATGTAAGCAGGATTTAGACTCTTCCACTAAAGAAGTTGCAATTAATTTCAGAGCGCCAGACAATTTGACTGGATAAAATAACTTTTAGTACTCAGTCAAGAGCTGTTTATCAACTGATGCTATTAAAATATTGTGCTGTTTGATATATACCTTCAGAATAAATGATAGAGAATGTGGATCACCGAGGAATAGAAACTCAGTTCTTAGATATTTCTCATTGAATAAATAAGCCAAGAAATAGTACAGGCCTCAAAAGTCAAAGTCAAGAGAAGTATAGCAACAACAGGCAGAGTTAAGAGGAGGGAGGAATATCTGGACTTACAGTTTTATTTCCTAGTGCATAATGAGGGTGCTAGGTTATGGAGCAAATTGAATATCTTTCATGTTCTTCAATGGTTTTGCCTAACTTTGCACTAATAATGGGTGTTGTGAATCTCGGTACAATGTTTAACCAAAGGACTCTTATAAGACTCAGCTAACACTAAAAGTTTCAGAAAATTGCAGATTATGAAGATAATGCACAATTCTCTTGTGGGGTATGAAACCTTGAATGAGAATATATGCTTAAAAAGTAGTATGAAAACAAAATTAGTAAAATATTAATCTCTCACTACAGTGATATTGCCAGACAGCAAGGAATCAGTTGACACCATTTGAATACACCACTACAGACTTAGACCCTTTAAGGAACAAAAACATTTTCCTCAAATACTCTTTTTCTGTTAATCTAGTAATATATATTTTTATTTTTAAAAGATCTATTTATTTATTCATACAAGAACTAGGGTACAGGTCAGAAGCACAGGAGGGTGAGAGAATTCACCAGAGCCAGAGTGAGGAGCAGAACAGGCAGAAGGACCGAAGACACTGCTGAGGGGAGCAGAGGGCGAGGCTGAAGTCTGCATCGACATGTGGTTTCTCCCTGGTCGGCAGGGAATCGAACTGGAGCTGCAGAGGCTGCTGACAGCTTCGCAGTGCAGCATTCAACCGCTGCACCACCAGGGAGGCCCATAATATATATTTTTAAAATTAAAGTAAGATTGGTTTATAACTCTATATAGGACTCAGAGGTACAAATGTATGTTTCCACACCACACCCAATACTGAGACACCCATAGTCCTTCGACATAGCTCATTGGACCCCCCATTCACATCTTGTTCACCATCCCACTTCTTCCCATCTGGTAACCTCATTGCTATCATCAGACTCCTAGGATTTATTATTGTTTGGTTCTGTCTAAACTTGTGTTTTGTTTCTCTAGATTCCACATATGAGTGAAATCATTCAGTATTTTTTTTTCTTCTGACTTATTTTATGTAATATAATCCCTTCTAGTTCCATCTATGTTTCCCCAACTGGCAAGAATTTGCCTTTTATTTAATAACTAAATATATTGTGCATGTATGCCACATCTTCCTAATCCACTCATCTAGTCTTGACTATTTAAGTTGTTTCCATAAGCTGGCTATTGTAAGTAGTGCTGTAATGAACATAAGATTGCATATATCACTTCAAATTAGTGGTTGTGAATTCTTCTGGTATATACCTTGGAATGGCGTTGCTGTATCATATATCAGACCTATTTTTAATATATTGAGAAAACTCCATATTGTTTTCCGTAAGGCCTGGACCAGTCTACATCCCCACCAACTGTGTACAAGTGTTCCTTTTCCTCCATGCCCTCCCTGGCACTTGTATTTTCATGGCTTTTTGATATGGCCCATTTTCACAGGTATGAGATGTTGTCTCATTGAGGTTTTATTTGCATTTTTGAAGTGATGATGAGCATTTTTTTTTCATGTGGCTATTTAAACACTCAAAGTGAAAGCAATCCTAAAGAACAATTATGTGGACTCCCAAATACCTTGGAAAGTTGAACTTTTTCCTGCCCTTTACAGGTCTGAGGAAGCACAAGTGTATGGAAATTCATACAAATAGTACAACTGGGGGAAATAACATAGAAAGGCATTGTCAAGAAAATGAGAAGGCAAGCAACAGACTGGGGGAAAATATTTGCAAAGGCACATCTGATAAAGGACTGGTATCCAAAATACACAAAGAATCCTTAAAACTCAATAATAAGAAAACAAAAAACCAATTAAAAAATAAGCCAAAGACCTTAGCAGACATCTCACAAGAAAACATATGCAGATGGCAGATAGATGTATGAAAAGATGTTCCACATCAGATGTCATCAGGAAAATGCAAATTAAAACAACAATGAGATAAAACCGCATACCTGTTGGAAACCAAAATCCAAAACACTGCCAACACCAAATGCTGTTGAGGATATGGAGCAAACAGGGCTCTCACTCATTGCTTATGGGAGTAAAAAATAATATAGTCACTTTAAAAAACAATTTGGTATTTTTTATAAAACCAAACATACTCTTACCATATGATCCAGAAATCAGTTTTCTTGATATTTACACAGAGGAGTTGATAGCCCAGGTCCATGCAGAAAACTCCACATGCATTTTTGTAGCAGCTTTATTCATAGTTATAAAGCTTAGAAGAAATTGAGATGACATTAATAAATGAGCAAATAAATAGTGGAATATACAGACAATGGAATCATATTTTAAACTATAAAATAAATGAGTTAAATAAAATAAATGAGTTATCAAGCCTTGACAAGACATGGTGGAAACTTGAAAGCATATTACTAAGTGAAGGAAGCCAATCTGAAAAAGTCACACACTGTAAGATTACAACTATGTATGACATCTGGGAGAAGACAAATCTATAGTTATATAAAAAGACAGTAGGTCAATGAGTTCAGGAGATGGAAGGATGACTCTACAAAGCACAGAAATTATATATGGCACTGAAACTATTCTGTATAATAGCATAATGATTAGCATATATTATTTGCTAAAACCTATAGCACGTATAATACTAAATGTTAGCCCTAATGTAAACTATGATCTTCAGGTGATTTTGACATGTCTATGTAGGTTCATCAATTTTAAATAAGGTACCATTCTAATGGTGGATGTTGATAATAGGGGAAAATTCATGTTTGTGAAGAGAGGATATATTGGAAATCTTTCTACCTTACTCTGAATTTTGTTGTGAACCTAAAATTGCTCTAAAAATTAAGGGTTTTTGTTTTTGATAAAGTGATTCATGTAATTTTCTTCTGGTACTGTCCTTTCCTTAATTTTATAAGGGGGTCTAAGAGTTACTGGTTGCATTTGGAAACACTCATATTCAGCATTATCCAACTTAAATTTGCAATGAGATGGTGTGACCCCTAGAGAAGGACCAGCCTCTTAATATCACGGAAAGAGAAGAGTTAACTTTAGCACCCTGACTTAAAGCCTGACATTCCCAACACAATATTGTTTAAAAACAACAATAATTTCTGGGGGCCTCCCCGGTGGCGCAGCGGTTGAGCGCTGGGTTGCCAGGCTGTCCGCAGCCTCTGCGGCGCCGGTTCGATCCCCGGCTCCTCCCCGGCCTCTGGAGGAGGGTCCCACATGGCGCGCAGACCTCTCCTGCCGCCCGCTGCTTCCCTCAGCAGTGTACTTCGGTCCTTCTGCCTGCTCTGCCCCCCGCTCTGGCTCTGGTGAATTCTCTCACCCTCCACACGCTTCTGACTGTACCCAGTGCTTGTATAAATAAATAAATAAGTCTTGGGGAAAAAAAAAAAAACAACAATAATTTCTATCTTTATATAGCATTCCCTACTTCTAATTGTAACCTCTCTTCAGTGGTCACAACACAATTTTTTGCACTCTTTCCAATAAGCCGCTTATCAAATTGCAGTATAGAAAAAATTGTCCTGTGAAACTCCGGCTCTACAGAGAGGGAGTTAAGTATAGCACAGGTAGAATATCTGGAAGTTCCCAGCAGAGACATGAACTCCAAAGTTAGGGCAATGCGGTATGAGGGAAAAAACGTGAGACTATGGGATGGTCAACTTGGAGTACCTCTCTCCCACTGATCACTCACATGATCTTGGGCACATCATTTATAACTTCTTTCCATATCTGTGGAATTTTTAAGACAGGTGTAGGGAAGGGCTGGATGTGATGAGCTCTCCTGGCTATAACATTCTGTGATCTCTCTGTCTCTTATTTAGGCTGGTTGGGATAATCCCACTGCTGTTTCATCCAGTAGGGGGTTGGAGGGATTAACCAGTATCCCTTTCATTCTGGAATCATTCCAGGTAAGCTCAGAAAGAGAAGCATACAGTTCTAATGTGCTCATATAAATCTTTAACATTAGATACCTACATGCTTGCAGGCACAAATTTTAGGTCTAACTATAATTATGCTAGATTCATATGTGAGAGAAAATATCCTAGCATTAGAGATTTGAGATAAATGATATTTATCTTTTATTTTGTGCTGACAAAACTGTTTTTTTTCCCCCTTTGTGAAATTATGTTCTATTCCTTTTCTTTTCTTTTTGCTATTAAAATGTATTCATCCTATTTATCGGGCACACAGTGCATATGCTTTCATGTATATTATTCCACTTATTTTTCATAAGGGTTTGTAAGAAAAACAATTTAAGGCATTGTTTTCTATGTTTAACAAAAAAGGAAACCAAAAATCCAGGTAGGATAAGTGATTTAAATGTACTCATGTAGCTAATAAGAGGAAGAACTTGACTTTGAACCCGATCTGTTTTTGATATATGTGTCACATTTATTGATATAGCATGTTATAGAAAGTAAAGTAGAACATTTTTAAAAAGCCACATATAAATATATAAAGTGCATCTTCTCTGATGCCAGAGACTTACAAAATCACTTCAATATGATGGGAGGAAAAATTTCTTCTTTTCTTCCCATTCAAATCTAAGATTTTTTTTTAAGATTTATTTTATTTATTTATGAATACAAAAGCTGGGATGTAGGTCAGAGGTGCGGGGGTGAGGGGGTAAGACAATTCACCACAGACAGAGTGGGGAGCAGGAGATCTACTGAAATATAGTGCTGAGGGGAGCAGTGGGCAAGACAGGAGGGGTCTGCTGCACCATGTGGCCAGCCAGGGATTAAATTTATGCTGCAGTGGCTGCTGGTAGCTTCATAGTATTGAGACTTAACCCTTTGCACCACCCCTCAACTCTAAGAATTTTTTTAAAGCTTTCTTTTAACAAGAAAAACCAGGGTGCTTATTTGACATGCAGATAAATTAAATAATAACCAGTGAAGTGGTTGCTCTGTGGACTATCAATTCTTTCTGAGGCCCCAAAAAACCTGTTCTGCTGTACCCGCAGAGTTTGTTTCACCAGACCAGGCATCTTCTATTCTCGTCATTTTTCTGTTCATTTTTATTCTAAAGAAAAACATACACCATCCTTAAACTTGAAATGACATTTCCTTCTGTCCTCATTAAATCTTCTTTCCAACATGCTTGTGTTAGTTCTAGTTCTCCAGAGAAACAAAAACAACAAGGTGTGTGTGAATATAGTGATGATGATGTGAAATCTTCACCCTCAGTAAGGGTCCAAAAGCACCCTCAAAGAAACACCCAGAATGATGTTTGAAATAATTTAAGGACACCCTATAGCCCGGTCAAGTTGACACACAAATTGAATCATCACAACATCCTTAGCAAGGAAGCCTACTACAAATAGCCTGAGCCATAACGTCAATAGGAAAACTGTGGATGTTGAAGTTATTCTACTCTTTCAATAGAGAACATTCTAGAAAGTCTAAAGAAATAAGGTAAGCTTCCACACAGCAATTCATCTTTCTTCATTCTCACAGTCACTACTTTGAGCTGATTTTTAGAAGTTCATTTGTCATTAGAACAGAAAGAAAAACAACATGTAATAGTGACTTAAAATAACTTTTGCCTAGTGGAAGTAACTTCAAAGGATCTTTTTCAAAAGCATATTTTAAAAGTCCTGGGGAAAAAAATGTTAGTCTTTCTAGTTCTCATACACAAAAAAATGAAATATGGAGTGTGTGCATTTCAGAAATTAGTCTTATTATTAAAATAATCTATAAATTTCTGGGGCTCTCAGGTTAAATTCAGAGGTTTAGAAAATTCCCCAATAATGTATGCAGAAATTTTTGTATAAGGAAATTTTTTTAAAGATTTTATTTATTTATTTATACAAGCACTGGGTGAAGTCAGAAGTGCAGGAGGGTGAGAGAATTGACCAGAGCCAGAGCAGGAAACAGAACAGGCAGACTGATGAAAATACACTGCTGAGGGGAGCAGCAGGTGACAGGAGAGGTCTGTCGCGCCATGTGGGACCCTCGCCGGCCGCCGGGCATCGAACCTGCGCTACAGAGGCTGCGGGCAGCTTCACAGTCCAGCACTCAACCACTGCGCCACCAGGGGAGGCCCAAGGAAATTATTTTTAAGTGATAGTTTATTACTTTGGTGAGACTTTCTAAGGAATGTGTTTCCCTTTGGAGGGTGGAGAAAGATATTTAAAGTCTTCCACCCAATGATTGGAAATTAAAACAAGTCATGGAATTCTGAACCAAGAGAAGCAGAGTTATGAGGGTAATTCACAGATGACATAATTTGAAGAGATTTTTTGAGACAGACTTGAATTTCCAGTTCATCTGGAGTTCTGCTCACATGGGTCAGCAGATCCTAAAGGGCCAAAGCTAAAATCCATCCTCCTAACTATTTATGGCCTATGAGGTTTTGAGAGGCAACCTATACTCCAGTTCTTGAAACTACCTTTAGTCCACACTCTATTCTCCACACAATACTCACCCTGCACCTGTAGACAAACAGAAAGAATCTCTCTACAAACCTCTGAGCGCAGGGAAATGAAGGTCAGAGCACTGTTTTTCACCTTATTGTGCTGTTTCTTAATAGCTGGTTCACTTAGGAATATAAGCTCTGTGAGCCTCTGGTTCCTTGGCTCAATCATGGAGATAATTTGTGTGTCAACTAATAACTAGATGTCGTAGACGCAAATGAAATATTATTTAAAAAGGAATTTATTGTAGAACTTAAAGACAGTAGATTGAATGTGCTCATTAGCATCTATTTCCTGTTGAAACCCCAGTGCAGTGACATGAAAGGAATCTTTTAAAAATACACAAACCCACAGGAGGAAAAAAATAAAACAATAGCAGGAACATTTTGGAAGCTGAAAAGTTGATATTAAATAATTTATCAGACCCCCAAAAGCTGAATTCAAAACTGGCAGTGAATAAATCAAAGAAGCAATTCAATTTGCTCTGAAGAAAACCTAAAAACCTTCAGAATTGTTGGCACTCTGGGAGAAATGTTCAAAAATCTCACAGATTAGTATTATCTCTGGGAGGGGGTATTCAACAGGACTGAAAGTAAGAAAAGTGGATCAAAGTGTATTTAGGAATCACTTCTCATTCCAGGTAGTTTCATCAGCAGGGAGTGCTGGCAGTGTGTGTGCGCCCAAGGGCAGCACAAGGACTAAGGGGTGTTCTGACATTGAGCAGGAGGTCAGTAATGTTAGATTTCTGTGATAATCCCCACACAACAAAAAGTTGTCCAGTAAAAAGGTCAATGAGCTTCTCCTATTGAATAACAGTGATTTAGACCCTTCTCTGGGCCTAAATTCCTTCTCTTACTTGGAAAAAGTAAGTAACTACCACCTCTCCCCATTGGAAGTCTGGAATCCTATGCTCTGAATATGGGAAGCACTGATTTGTAGATGGTGGGGTCATTGTCATGTTCAGTAAAGGGAAGGTATACCTGCAGACCATGATGTCAGTGACTATGAAAGCTCAGCCTTCTTTTTCAGCCACCAGATTTCAACCAGGTAGAAGATTTTCTAACTTTAGGCAGAAGAAATCAAGAAACTTCTCTGGAAAATATGAGCAGCTCATGGAGAAAGCTATAAATATTCTAACTTAGATGACTGTTCAGTGAAAAAGTCAAATAGATTACTTTAGTGAACATTACAGGTGAATTCCCAATGATAAATTCACGAGTTTCTCTGTCTTAGTTCATACTCATAAATGTATAAACTAGCAAGTAGATAGCAAATGATAACTAAGAGGGAATACAGAACAAATAAACAAATGGGTGGAAAAATAAATTTCAAAAAAAAATCTTTAATATCAGAAGAGGAAAAAAGACTATCTATGTACAGATTCCCTCAAAGATAATCTATGAAATAAGAGCAGGATAATCAAGAAAGAACATTAACATGATAAATATGAGTCTATGGAATGAGAATTATAATAGAAGAAATTAAAAATGTAATAAAAAGTTTGAAAGATAAATTTGAAAAATCAAACTGTCAGAAAGAAGAGCAAAACACTGTCATCAAAAACAATAGTGAAATGACGTAAAGTTACAAGACCTGTACACAAGATCCCATATGTGCATAATGGAATTCAAAAGAAAATGAGCAGAGAAAATGAAGAAAGGAATTCAATAAAGGAGAACTCAGAACAAATTCTAGAACCAAGGAAATTGAGTTGCCAGATTGAAAGAGTCCATGAAGGACCCAAGAATATGAATGAAAATACATCTACATAAAAAACACAGCATCTTGAATATCAGAACAGTGTGAGCAAACAAATTATTTTTAAGCTTCCAGGGAGCTAAGATGGCTGCTTACTAAGTACTGGGAATCAAACTGACATCAGCTTTCTTAAAGCAAATCCATATAAACAAAACTAACAGTTAAAAGACATTGGGGAAATATGTTCAAAATTTTGAGATAAAATTATTTCTAACCTAGGATATGACACTTTATTTTTATCAGTCATGAGGGAAAGTAGAATAAAGACATTTTAGATATGCAAATAGCAAAACATCCCCTCCCTTGCACTTTTTACAATATTTTATTTATTTTATTTTTTTTTAAAGTAACTCCATCTGGAATTCTTTTTTTTTGTTTTAAAGATTTATTTATTTATACAAGCACTGGGGTACAGGCCAGAGGCTCCGGAGGTTGAGAGAATCCACCAGAGACAGAGCAGGGAGAAGAACAGGCAGAAGGACCGAAATACACTACTGTGGGGAGCAGTAGGTGAGACAGGAATGGTCTGCTGCACTATGTGGGAATCTCCTGGGGCAGGTGGGAATCGAATTGGTGCCCCGGAGGCTGTGGACAGCTTCACAGCGCTGCTCTCAACCTGTTGCGCCACAGGGGAGGCCTTTAGAATATTTTAGTGCATCAATTGTAACATAATATATTTATCTCATTTAACTCTCACAACATTCTATTTCAACAGCCACTATAAAGATTTATTTATTTATGCATACAAGCACTGGGGTATAGGCCAGAGGTATGGCGGTGGAGGATGGAGGGGTTGGGGGGTGGGGGGAGGGGAAGATTCACCAGAGACAGAGTGGGGAAAAGAACAGGCAGACTGAAGAAATACACTGCTGAGGGCAACAGCAGGCGAGACAGGAGAGGTCTGCCGCGCCATATGGGTTGCTCCCAGGCTGGCAGGGCATTGAACTCACACTGCAGAGGCTGCAGACAGCTTCACAGCGCTGTAGCCAACCCCTTGCACCACCAGGGAGGACGGCCATTATTTAATTTTAACACTGAATTTACTAATAGTATTATTAGCTTATATTTCGTGAATATTTTCTATGTGAGAGGTCCTGTATTAACATTTCCTCAAATTACTCCCTTTAAACCATTTTACAAATGAGTAAACTTAGATTCAAGAAGGCAAAGCAATTTGTCCATGCTCAATGGTAACGGAAGACGTAACAAATTTCAAAAATCATTATTGTGTACCCTATATTTTGTGTTATTAAACTCTCTAGATATAGATTATATGATAACTAACTTCAACTTTATATTCTGGAGAACAAAACAAGATTCAGTTGATCTGTACTTTCAAACAAAAGTGTGGAAGTAATTTGAAAAAAGTACCAAAAAAACAGGAAGAGGGTTTGGAAACATAATTATAAAACTTATCAAATTCTTCAATCTTTGTGATAACTTATTCCTTTCCATGTTGGTTATTTCTGGCTGTTTTTTTCTATGATTGTCCTCAGGATCAGTGTGAAAAGACTGATGAAGTGATTGACTCTAGTTGTAGAACTGTTTTTTTCAATTGAATGCTAATTTGGCAAGGCTTTGAGATTAAGATATGCCACATTGATAAATAAAAGATTAAAGAAACTGATAAATCCTAATATGATTTCTCTAGTTAAGATTTCTCCCATAATGTTCAGATGAATTAGCATGGTAGATGACATCATAGAAGTTCCTGTGTCTACTCCGTATTGTAGTGACTTCTGGAAGGGATGTACACTGATTAGCATTTACATGTGTGAATGCTGCACACAAAGTGGGTTTGCGTCACAGCTCAGGAACCCTAAGCTTAGTGGACCCAAATATTCAAAAATGAGTAGTAAGTCTGCCTGATCTATGTACCAGAGGGAGCCATTCTCCTTATTATCCTGGACAGCAAACAAACCTACCCTTTGCTCTGGAGACAGACACTGCATTTCCAAGTCTCACTGATATAAAAACATTCTGGAGAAGACTGTTCAAAACAAATGCAGTCAGTGCCTCTGCTTGTGAACATGCAGACACAGTAGAGACCCATGGAGAATTGTCTCCCAAGAGGCCTTCAATGTACTTGCCATTTTTTGTTCATCTGATCTGATCTGATCTCTTTGGGGAAAGACTGAAGGCATCATTAACATACATATTTCCCATGGTGTTGAGGAGTTGTTTTCCCCAGAGATCCATTTTTTTACAGTTAATGGATTACAGGAGAAAAAAGTAGATGAAGTCTGGATTTTGGTAAAAGAACCGTAATTTCTTTTTTTATTGAGGCAGCAGCCCCTACCCTTCTGATTATCCACACTTGACTTCCTCTCTTTGTATACATTAACAATATTCTTGTTGGCAGCCTGTTTATCTTGCCCACAGGGATGTCTTGCTCTATGAACCATCTCCATAGATCTCTACAGGTATGGATCCCCTGACTGTCACTGTGACTTTGCAGCTTATTATTATAATTACACCCACTTGTCTTCTGACTATTGCAAACTGACACATGGCATTTACTATTTGGGGATCTTCTCAATCCTGTTGTACAGTGAGCTCAATTGTTTAATAGCATCTCCTACCCTCATCCCTCATCTACATAAAATAACTACCACTGAGCCTCTCAGTGTTGCTTCTTAATGATGCTTTGGCAGAGTTTCTCACCGGTCTTCCTACAGAACAGTACATCTTATAGTATTTCTAGCTTTATGAAGTATATCCAATACCTAAGCCTGTCTAACTGTTCTTTTTCCAGGTGCCACATTATTTTTGTCATTCCATATCATTTGCCAATGGCATTCCTTTTTTCCAAGCTTCCAAAAGCCATCCCGACAACATGTTTGCATTGCATACCAGGGTCCTTTTCAAGATGTTAAATCCTCCATTCTATCACAATAAAGTCTTACACATATCCAAATCTTAAGTTCTATCCCCTAGAACCAACATCAACAGAATATGTCCCACTTTCCTGATTTCCATCTACATATGGAAGTTGGGTTCTTCAACTCTTTAGAAACTCTTTCCTCTCCTTAAAGTCCTAGCAATGTTATAATTTATTTTTATTTTTTTTTTAAAGAGGCATGTATTTTTATTTATTTATTTGTTTGTTTGTACATGCGCTGGGGACAGTCAGAAGCACGGGAGGGTGAGAGAATTCACCAGAGCCAGAGCGGGGAGCAGAGCAGGCAGAAGGACCGAAGTACACTGCTGAGGGGAGCAGCGGGCGAAGCAGGAGAGGTCTGCGCGGCATGTGGGACCCTCCTCTGGTGGCCGGGGAGGAGCCGGGGATCGAACCGGCTCCGCAGAGGCCGCGGGCAGCTTTGCAACCCAGCGCTCAACCGCTGCGCCACTGGGGAGGCCCGCAATGTTATAATTTAATACTCTATTTATGGTCTATGTTTACAGAATTGTTCAGATATGGGTCAAGTGAAGTTGCCTTTTGAGAAGTTATTTGGTGTATACTACCATCCAATATCCATCTCCTCTTTTACTCTTCTCTCTTCTGTGCTCAACTTATTCTAAAGAATGGGTGTCCCTCTATGACATTGAACTGCTCTAAGAAGGTCTGGAAAAACTAACCTATCTGTATCAATGTTTCTTTGCCTTTATTTAATTCTCAGAAACACATACAATAGTTTATCATTCCCTTCTTTAAATATGTCCTTTTCTCCAATAAGTGACAATACAGTCTTCTGTTTTTTTCCTATAATGCAATGACTATTTTTTAAAAATCTCCTTTCCTGAATATTCCTTTTGGGGAGGACCAAAGATGTTGGAATGTCTCAGAGCCTAATTTGACACACTTCTATTGGATATATGCATTTACTTTTTAGACAAATATAATTATCCGGCTTAAAATAACTTCTACATAGTTTTGGTACACAAAGCTCTGTCTAGATCTGACAGAGAACTCTCCTTTAAATTATGAAATTATTTATTATTTTATGTACTTGTTATATTCATTTAGGTGTCTATTAGGCACCTCAAAGTCAACAGAACTTTGTTCTGAATACAGAACAGTTATAAACCATACATTTGTTCTTCCTTTAAGAAATGGCTTAGTTGCTTAAGTCAAAATCTGTATCACCCATTATTCTGATCTTTCCTTAACCTCCTGTATTGAACTCATTATCAACCCCAATTGATTCTTCTGCCAAATCAAAATGTACAATCTCTACTTTTTGATCTATTTTCTCAATACCGTGTTAGTTCATGCCATCGCCATCTCTTAGACTATTTCAATGACATTTTCGTCAGATTTTATTCTTCAACTTTTGCTCCCTCCTGTGAATTATTCTACACATAAGATCCAAGATCATTTTGAAATTGTAAATCAGATAATTCCCTTTCTTTGCTTAAAATCTTTTAGCAATTAAAATAAAATATAGACTCACACCTTGACAAATGTGTATATGATCAGGGATTGCTTATCTTTTCCATATCATCTTACATTTTATTCCTCCTGGCTGGCTCCTGTCCAGTGAGAACCGCACTGGCCTGCCATCAGTTTTGAGATCACCCCAGGGTTGTCCTTTCCCAGAACCACTGAACCTCCTGTGCCATCTGTTCGACTTGACCTTCCCAGTTTTGACCACTACTGGTTATATCTTATACTTCAGTTATGTTTAACCACCCAGTGTAAGGAAGCTATCGTGTTACTCCTTGCCAAATCATGCTGTTTATTTTCTGCATTTCACTCATTAATATCAGATTTTTGTTCTTTATTCTATTTTTGTCTCTGATACCACATAAGATCAGTTAGGCTGGCACCTTACCTAATTTACTATTTAATTTTCACTGCTTTGAACTAAAAATAATAATATAATTATTACTGCAATACATGTTGCAGGAAAGAATAAAGGAAAGGAAGAAGGATTTGCAAGAAAAAGAAAGAGTAGAGAGAATATAGTTTATTCACTGAAGTTTGTCTGCTGGAGGTAGTGACAGTTAAAGGCTAAAAGTAAGTTACATATCATTGTGGATATTGAATTATCCTAGATTTTACTGTCTTAAATATTTTTTTTCTCTAGAATTGCCTTAAAGATTAGCAAGAGGAACTACTTCTGAAAATGAACACATTATATTATACATATAAATGTTACTAAATTCAATGAGAGCATTGGATTAAAAATGAATTTAAAATAATTTTTAAGTTGAAGTATCTATGCTGAATGTGATTTCCTAAGAGTTATTTTTCTGACATAAGGGATAATATTAAAATTTTCTTTCTTCTATTACACTGTCTCACAGGTGAGTATACTTAACAAACATTTGCTTAAAACTAAATGACTATATAAACACAAACAACTTCTCCAAATTTCACTGTATTTTTGAGACCCTCACTTTATAGGTTTGGTCATTTTTTGAGAAATCTATGAAGTTTCTCTTTCAATATAGTGGAATTAATCCCTACCAGATTGAAGGTCATGTAGGTAAGAAATATTAAGTCTGACCCCACACATACAGGGATGCATTATAATGCTGAATAAGATATTCAGAAAGTTATAACAATCTCTTTATGTATGCACTAAATACAATGCTTCAAGATACATGAAAAAAATAAACAGAATTAAAAGAAAAACAATTTAGCAACTACAGAAGAAAATTTTAATAATTTTACTTCAGCAATTAATAGAAAATTTGAAAAGTTTATAAGTACATAATTATCTGAATAACATGAAACAATTTGGCCTAGGTGTTACTTGCAGAACAGTACAAACAACAATATACACATTATTTTCAAGTATTACATAGTATTTATTGAAGTTAATCACATGTCCATAAATTGTACAGGTACATTTTTCAATAAGATAATGGAAAATAATTCAAAATATTGAAGTAGGAAGAGGATTAACAAAATCAAGAATTGGATGAACAAATTACAATAGAGATGGAAAGCAAAATAAAATAACATGGGAGTAAAAGATTGAATATATAGATATAAAAAATGCATGTGTGTCAGTCACAGGAATAATACCCAATATCCAAAGATAACTCTTACAATAAAAATACACAAAATCATTGGTAAATAGAACAGATTTCTTTTTATAATAATCATTAACTTGCTGAACTATTTTATCTTTCATGTGGTTTAACTTCCATTTACAGGATACATTATATTTATATAAACTGGTCCATTCTCTTCCTTATGTTTCGCTATAAACAGTACTATAGGGATCAAAAGTTATTTGGGTTTTATTGATCAAATTGATGTATATTTCCAGCATCTTTAAAAGAATACAACATAAAACAACCACAGAGCTCAGAAGAGGTTTTCATTATTCATCTGCAAACACTATTTTCCTGCCTAAGTCTTCCTTTCTATTTTGAAGTCTTACCTTGTTTTGTGGAAGCCCTAACAAAGAAACAAATATTAAAACATGTCAGCCAAGAAGACTATTTATATATTTTTTTCTTTAATGAGAAAGTAATCAGACAGTGTTTATGAAGTCTGTTCATAATTTTAATTAGAGATTTTGCTATCAAGAACAGGGTAACATGACTGATGACGAGGGCTTTAAACCCAATGACAACAAGCTGTTGCACAGATTTTAGAATTCTGCTGCTCAGTAAGTGATTTATAAGATCTTTGGGAAAGTACTGGTGTAGCTGTGCCCACCCCATATTTTCCTGCAGCTCCATGGATAATAGTTCACAGTTTATATCTGATGAAGACATATTAAATATATTTATCTTTCTAAATGGGTTGATATTCCTTCTATGATAAAGAAATCTGTCAATTATCCAACTAGTCTTCTTTGCCTGTAGATAGATGATAGAGTAGTGGAATAGATAAAGAGATAGACAGATTAGACAGACAGACAATTTCACAGATCCATAGATAAAAAGTTATTATAAATAGAAAGACAAATAATAAACATGTATGATAGTAAGCTTATTTTTCTCTAATTACTTCTCAAAAAGCTTTTGCCAAGTGCTTAATAAAGGAGATATCTCAGAGGGATTCCTGGACTTAATTACTTAAAGTATGTATAAGTAAATGTCTTTCTGTATAATTAAGGGATGGACAAGTAGATTAAGATATACCTTGATTTTTGATTGCATGCTTTTTAAGCAGAAATTTTTAAGGAATTTCCCAGGATACTTTGGTATAAAAGCAACAAGGGAGGTATTTACATGATTCTTACAGTAGAATTGGTACAAACAAAGTCCTGTATTTGTGTGTCCTGGTATGTATGAATGCCATGATGGATCAATTTCCATTTGCTGCCTTGAAAATAACCTCAAAACCAAGTGATTTTAAAAAAATAGCTATCTTATTTTATTGTAATTCTGTAGGTTAGCAATTTGTAGGTGAGCAGGGTGCCTCTCGGGTTGGCATTTTCTGGAGTCACTTATGAACTTTAGTCTCCTGACTGCTCAATTGCAGGTTGGCAGACTCAAGAAGATTCAGTTCTACATGGTCTCATCCTCTAGCAGGCTAACCCAAGCTTCTTCAATGGCTTTATCAGGTTTCCAGAGATAAAAGAGATGGTACAATGACTTTGGTACCTGAGATTGGACATCTTACCTTATTTTCACCAAATTTTATTTGTCTAAGCAAATACAAAACTATTTCAAACCTGAAAGGTGGAGGAATATATACGCCATCTCTGGAAAAGAGAAATAGCAGAGTCACATTACAAAGGGCCATGTGTTTATAAATAGTATTTTTAAATTCTTCTTTACAACTTTCTATACACAGAAATTCTTACTTTTCACAACCTTCACCATCCTTGAATCTTCATGGAAAAATTCCTCCCAGCTTTTCAAAGACCTCAATGAATACAAAACTGTATCAGGAGGAAAATGCACAAAACAAACCAAGGCTATTTAACTTACACATATACACACTAGTATATTTTCTGGATTATTCAAAGTTAGCAGCTATAAGATATATGCTTTTAAATTAAATTCTCTATAGTTGGACAATGGTGTTAAGATGTTATTATTTGTTCTTTAAAAATTATTTGTGTAAGCTCAAGTTTCTTTTTTTCTCTCTTATTTTATTTTATATATTTTTTACATCATTTTTCTTTTTTTTTAAGATTTATTTATTTATTTATATAAGAACCGGGTACAGGCCAGATGTGCAAGAGGGTGAGAGGATTCACCAGAGACAGAGCGGGGAACAGTACAGGCAGACCGACTGAAATACACTGCTGAGAGGAGCAGAGGACGAGGCAGGAAAGGTCTGCCACGCTATGTGGGATCCTCGCCGGCTGGCTGGGATCGAACCGGCGCTGCAGAGGCTGCAGACACCTTCACAGCACTGCGCTCAACTGCCTTTGCCACCAGGGGAGGCCCCATTTTTCATTTTTGCACAATGTATGCACTTTCATCTTGGTTATAACCCCCATACACTTCCCACTTTCTTTTTCAGCTAAAAAATTCGCATTTCCCTTAGTAAATCCTGGACATCTAGTATATTTAACCAATAAATACTCCTGGAAAAATATTCTTCTTTAAAAAAGATTTGTTTATTTATGCATACAAAAAATGGGATGTAAGCCAGAGGTGGGGGAGCAAGGGAGATTCACCAGAGAGAGTGGGGAGCAGAACAGGCAGATCTACAGGACAGACAGCAGGCAAGGCCGAAGAGGTATGCTGTGCCATGTGGGTTTGCTCCCTGGCCCGCCAGGGATCATGCTCACTGCTGCTGCTGTGGTGGTGGCTGGTGTTAGCTTGATAGCACTGTCTTTAACCCCTGCATCACCAGGGAGGCCCCCTAAGTAAATATTGATCTAAATTATTTGGTTCTAGTGGATGGTACTCACTCATAATACCATTTGTTCATGTCCATTGGATTTATTCAAAAAAGCCACACTGATCTATACCTTCTAACAACAAATGAGACAAATTCTTTAAAATACTAATTTCAATAAATTTGCAAATTCTTGTTAAAGAACTATTTAAATGTTTTTCTCAAATGCATTATATTTCAAATATGAATCAAACAACTCATTAGCCACATTTTATAGCACAACTACACATTTTTATTAGTCAGCAGTGAATTTTGTCACTGTTCCACTCAGCTCCTTTTGGATCCCTTTTAGAGTTTTTTTATTTTGCTTCTTAATTTTTTAGGTTATGTATTTCTTTAATATCTTACATCTTTGTTGATTTTTGAATAGTATTTGATTTCTCCCCTCGGTTCTTCCACCACCATAGCACCCTAGATCCATCATCACAGTCCCTTGTGCTCTTCCCTCCCCTGTTTTGATCCTGCTCCCTCCTCTACCCTGCAGAATGTCTCTGATTTATAGTTACCTGTTGATTTTTTAAAAATTTATTATAATTATTTTTTCCCGATCTCTTATTTGGTTCCCCTACATTCTTCCTATAAGTGAAACCATCTGATATTTTTATTTTTCTTTCTGGCTTATTTTGCTGAGCATAATCCTTTCCAGCTCCATCCATGTTGCTGCAAATGGCATGAGTTTATCTTTTTTGCTTCTAACGACTTGTACTTCTCTTTCTAGAGGGATGTCCTTAAGAAAAAGGAGAGATTTCCTTGCTCACAGAGGGTGGGGAATTCCTGGGAGTTTAGATTGATGATGCATCTCTTAGCAGGTAATTCCATGCCCTGAAAGCCTGACTTTCTTTCCTGTAGAAGCAACAACTCTGAGGTGTACCTTACAGACCCATTTCCCCTGAGGATCAAACTGAATCATGTTCTGCAGGATTTTGCCTACAGTCATACTCTTGCTTGGCTTCCTTTCCATTTCTCCTAGTAAACCTCATTATCTTTATGTATTTCTCCTGCAACAGATTACCTAAGAGATCACTTTGCACTTAACTCAGGTTTCTGAGTAACAGAACCTAAGACAATGAACTAAAAAAAACTTCATATTTTTTTCTACCTTAAAAAAGTTTACTCTTCTCAATTTCATCATCTGTCACTTTGCCAACTACATTTTACTAATAATTCCCCACGTTACTTCCTTTGCATCCTTTCTCTATAGATATGTTGAGTTGAATTTTATGGTCAGTGCAAATGTGTACAACAAAATGCAAGCCTTCTTTTTTAATGTGATGTTCAAGTGTCTTTACTTAATTAATACTCAAAACACTCAAGGATAACTTCCAGTCTAACAGACATTTTTATACCAAAAGTATTCAAAAATTGTGTATTACCTCAGCACACTATAAGTGATTAAGGTAACCATCAGGAATATTTTAGATACATGAAACAATCCCCCAAGCCAAAATGCTTAATTCAAACTCTTCTTCCTAAATTCTTGTCTCTTTTTCCTAAATTTTCATAGAAAATTCCACCAAGGTTCTTACAGCATCCAATGGGATCCTTTTCACACATTTATACCATAAATATTTGGTGCTAATATATGCAAGGCAATGATACAAATTGGCCAAAATGAACTTTAAGTATGCTTAGTCAGTCCAGTAATAATCCATTCACATTTCTGGAAAATTGTTTGTAGGTTCTCAAACATGGTTAGATCAATTTTTATAGGTCCAAGTTGGCTATTAATTCCATCAATTTCTTACATGGTCATTAATGTAAAAGCTTTGAGTGCCCATTTGTGCTGAGTATTATGAAAATATTACATATTTTTAAAGAAAAAGGGAATAACAGTCTTTGTGTTAAAATAAGCCACTTAACTGAGAAATTAATAATACATGGAACAAAATAAACAATCCAAATGAGGGCTCTGAGAAGCCCTGAAATTATTTGGTACTGATGATAAATGTCAGAGGTTAAGGTAGAAGAAAAGCAATGAGGGTCAAATTGGAGAAGTCCCTATTGGCCAATAGAAAAAAAGTAGTGTATTGGGGTCTTAGGCTTGATAAGTCTCCAGAAAGAACCATAAACTCAAAAAAGTGATTTTATTTGTGGTTATGAATTATTACTGCAAAAGGATAGAAATGAAAGTCACACGAGCAAAATCCAGGAGAAACCAGGTGTCCTTCTAAAAAAATTATGTGATAGTACTTGTAAAGGGTTGGCAATCATAGGAGCTAAGGCATGCATCTCCCTGCTGTCCAACCTCAGCTGCTCAGTCATCAGTCCCATTCTCTTCCAGCAGAAAGTCAAGCATTTATCAGAAATTATACCATCAGAATAAACTGATATGTTTAAAGTGTTTTGTGTGGCCCAAGACTTCACACATACCAAATAATCTTATTATCAGACAGAATAGTCCACAAACCCAGAGGTTACCTCTCAAGAACTGGCCAAGGGTAGCTTCTAAGGATAAACCTTCCATACAGGGCTTGTAAAGATGATTTCAGCAGGTCTGGCCTGCCTAGTTAACCCTTCTCTTCCAAAGTACTTGGAAGGAAAATCTCACAAATCTAGTTATAGTGTCAGTTTAAACCTTTTATTTCAACATTTAAGATACTACATATGCTACAATCAAATGCATATCCACCAGAACTCTGTATTTTCTGAAAAAAGAAAATTGTATGTTATTATTGCAGAAATAAAAATTGTGGGATAGATGACTGTGTGATGGGAGAAAGGGTTGAGGGGGTTGGGGAAACATTTGGTGTTTTTCTTTTTTTCTATGTGATGAAATGTTTTAGTGATTTTGAGCTGTTTCATTATATCACTTCTATCCTGTTTACTTTAGCTCATCAAATCTTGTTTTCAATATTTAGTGCTTTTTGGAGGATGGAATATATATGCTTAGCAAGTTGACATCTTGTAAGTGATGAAAAGCCAAAGTGTGGGATACATGAGACAAGCTCATTTGGCTTCAAAATGTGACACTCTCAGCTAAGTTTATCTTTATTTTTTGGTCTCTAAATGTGTAGCACAAATGCACTTTGAAAAAGAAAACACAGTCTAATTGTATAGGGAGACATAGAGTAAAGTCCTGGTATCATTAGGGAATGTGTATGTTTTATAGCTCCACAAATGAAAATGGATTATGAATTAATTATTAAGACTTAAGAAGAAAACCCAATTAACTATAGCAATTTTAGTGGTTACATTTAGGTAAGTATAAGTCAGTAAAATATTAAGAAAAAAATAAAAACAAATTAAGCATTGTATATTTGATAAATGAAAAACAAATGATAATGTAATTTGGCAGCATTTTTAAGAAATCAACACATCTCCTAGTATGAGGAAAGAACCACACCTATTAGCTAAGAAAATAGATTATGAAAAATAGATTATGAGCATTTCATTTGCTAAATACACTTTCATTGTATTAGTCATACTTAAGATACTTAAAAGATATAGATATTTCAAGTATCTTTACTACTTAGTAGGTACACATTTCATTGTGTAATGGATCCATTTGAACATTTAACTTCATTTCACAGGTTCATTGTAGTCTAAAAGTTCCTGATAAATCTACCTAAAATAACAATTTTTATCAGTTATTTTATAAACTTCTGTGAATCACTATTCCCAACTGCATTGTCTTTAACCAAATTTAGTTCTTAACTGCTCTATTAACATGCAATATCTAGTATTTCATGGCTTATATTATGCTTTACTTCCATCTGGTATTTACCCGCTTTGTTTTTTTAATTCAAATATTAGCTAACAGTCAAAATGCAAGTCAATACTTGTCACCTTTATAATACTTTAAGGATTGTTCCAGTTTCTATGCATATTCCCTTAATGTGAATTTTTATAAAAGCTAGAGTTTATACTATGTGACTTAATAATTAGCTTGTCTGGGCCTCCCTGATGGCACAGCCGGTTGAGAACAGTCTGAGAAGCTGTCCGCAGCCTCTGCAGCACGGGTTCAACTCCCAGCCAACCAGAGAGAAACCCACATGGCGCAGCAGACCTCTTCTGTCTTGCCTCTGCAGTGTATTTCGGTCCTTCTTCCTGTTCTGCTCCCCGCTTTGTCTCTGGTGAATCCTCCCACCCTCCTGTGCCTCTGGCCTGTACCTCAGTTCTTGTTTAAAAATAAATAAATCTTTTTAAAAAAAAAAACCTGTGTGCAAAATAATAATAATAATTAGCTTGTCATTAAAAATCTTTCAATATCGATTCACATGGTAGTCTTCTTTAAAAATCCAGACCATAAGCTTCAAGGGCTCTAGATACAACTTCTATTTGTTATTCTGTACCTCTCTAATATATTCTGTACCTCTCTTTTTTTTTTAAATAATTATTTTTATTTATTTATGCATACAAGAACTGGAATGTAGGTTAGAGTTGTGAGGGAGATGAGAGGACTCCCCAGAGACAGCAGGGAGCTGAACAGGCAGATCTTCTGAAATACACTGCTGAGGAGAGCAGTGGGTGAGACAGGAGAGTTCTGCTGCCCCATGTGGGTCAGCTCCCTGGCTGGGGATTGAACTCTTGCTGCAGGGGCTGGTGATAACTTGATAGCACTGAGACTTAACCCTTATGCCACCAGAGAGGCCCCTTAATCACTGATTTTATTCTCAGTGCACGGCATTACTGTTTATCACATTACTACCTTTTGAGGACATACTTAGTGATCATTATTTTTGTTGTTAAAGATTGAGTTTTCTTGCTTCACTTACGTAATTCCCTAACTTTGGAGTGTGCTATTTCTATAGGAATCAAACCTCTACATGCCTCACCAAAGGTAACCCTGTTCTCAGTCACTGGCCTCCAGTCCTATAACTTACCTGTACTTTCCATTTGGAATTAGATTATATTACATAAAAATTTCATTTCACAAGTTTTATAAGATAAAGATAAAACATAGGGTGAAAGACTGTGTTTTATGCTTTTAAGTATTACCTGTAGCAACTAGTATAATTGTATAAGGGAAGAGAGCGCTGAACACGTCAGGCAGTGGGAATGCTGATGGACAAATCCAATAAAACACAGTGGTGAGCAGTACAGTTCATGATGTATCTGGTGAAATTCCACTTTTTAAATTAAATTCCATTAAAGTTAACATTGCTACCTTGTCCAGTGTATCAGATGGGGAGGCTACACCATCTAATGGAAGCCATCTAATTATTCAGTAGCTAGATGTTCATTATATTGTGGAGAAAATAAACAATAAAATGGGTACTTGTTACAAAGCATCATTCATTTTCAATATTTTCTCAGAAATACTAACATGAGGAGAAAGGAAAATCAAGACTTTAAATAAAATGTTGACTTTCTATATGATAACCTAACAGCCCCTCAGACCTGGAAGTCGTTCTGTAGCCCAGCAGATAATGACGTCTCCAGCCACTAGCCTCTGCCTCAGGAGCAGCAATGATGCACAATCTCTCGTGGAGAGAGCAGTGCTTGCTCGCGTTGTCACGGTTCCTGGATTTTTCTGTGTCTTTTTCACACACCAAGATGGCTTGTCAGTGCGTTGTGAGTGTGTGTCAGGAGGCGCCTCATTACTGGTCTGCATGGAGACGAGAAGGAAGTAAGGGAGGCTGACATGGTTTGCATTAATTACATAGCTATCTGTTGTTCTTGCAGCCATCCAAGCATATAATAACTTAAGTAGAGTTTCAGTGAGTTTGAAGCCTCAGCCTCGTAATGTTTTGGCAAGCTGATTCCCTATTATAGCACAGTCAGTACTCCTGTGTAAAGCCTTCACAATGAGGAATGGTGGCTCCAAACTGGACCTTTGTTCTCTTTCAACACTCAGTGCCACAAAGGATATCGTCAGTGCACATACACAAGCAAGCAGTCACTGAGTGTGCATTTGGAACCAGAGTTAACTCCTCAAATCAATTAAATCTCAAGTATGAATTAATTCCTTTTTACCGCCAGAAAATCCATCCAACTGGAAATAGCATACACTAAGCATGGAAAAGAGCCCCAAATATTTCAAGAGTGTGTATTAATAAAAGTCATCAAAAGTAACTTTCAAAAAAGGTATACAGTAGGTGTTCAATAACTGTTGGCTGGTAGAAAATGAGACTGGCTGGCATAATATGGAGAAAGGTAATCTTTTCCACACACAACAATATTAGCACAGACAGATTTTAACAGCAATGTCCACAAAACATGATTCTTTCTCAAAGGAAAGTAATATGTTATTCAGTGTGCAAGACAAATCTCTTACAATTTTGAAAACTGGCATTTACCTTCCTCTTTTGTGGTATAGCTTAAGTTATTGAAAGATAGAAATAAGAAAATTATACCTGGGGAGAGTAAAGATCAACTTTGAAAATGAAAACTTTGTTAAGTGGAGAGGCTTAAGGAAGTAGGGTTTAAATGGCATTCTATCTAGACATAATAACAACAAGGCATGGCATTTGTTCAGTCTCATTGTATCAGAGAAGCTCAAAATATTCATCAAACAAGAGTTAACACTGATTAATTAACCCATCTGGCCATCCCTTCTCTGTGGCTCTAAAAACTGAGCAACAGTTTCTCCATTAGAGACATTTTTAATTGCATTTATTACTCTAATTAAGCATTCCTTGTGCTTTAATTAAGTGCACAAATGTTGGGGCATAGCATCCACCTCCCCCAGAATGAGAAATTATCACCTCTAAGCTGAAAGGATAAACTTGAGATACTTACTAGCACTTTGAAGAAGAAATAATTTATTAATGTTCTAAGGGAAGAAAGAAGAAATAGATTTGGGAAACCTGATATTTCAGACCCATGCAAGTAATGAAAATTTTCAAATGTATACATCAATCATGAAATATTTATTAAGGGTCTATTATGTGCAAAGCACTGTGATGAAAATGTAAGGATGATAGATAAGCAGAGTTCACATTGCAGCTCAACTTTTAGAGGATAAAATGTTAAGTTCATTATTTTATTTCTGTCCCCAAACACATCCCAAAAATATATGAGGCAGCTTATAAGCTAATGTGATCAAATAAAACAAATGAAGAAATGAAGATCTCTGGGGGCAAAATGAGCTAATTTAAAAATATTTAAACCCTCTAGAGCCAGAAGGGAGAATATATGAAAAGCGTGAAAGAATTGGAACCAACATTGCTAAGTCTGGATGTTTTATGATTGTTTAATTGAATTATCCTCTTATGGTTATGCTGGAACACATTTATCAAAATTTCAGCAATTACTTGTTATTGTGAGCCTAGTCAGTTATAATGTGCAAATAAACAACTGTCCATGGTCTGAACTTTGCGGGGCATCACAGAGGTAGTGCACTATATTCAACTAAGATGTGGTTAAATCACAGACCCTGCTTTAACATTGGAAAACTTTGCCAGAGTAAAAGAATCTGAGCTTCCCACTCCCTAACAACTCCATGGACCAACAGCATGAGACTTTCCAGATAGCTTGTTAGAAAATTTTAATATCCCAGCCAAGACCTCCTCATCAATATCTGCATTTTAACAAGATCCCCAGGTGATTTACACAGTAGTGATTACACACCAAAACCACTACTTACTCTTCTCCATGGGAGGCATAATCATTGTCTGATTTGAGAAAGTGGGAGAAGAGGCTGAGAGTGCTTGGCCTAACACCGCTGGACTGTCCTTTTTTTGCTTCCTTGCCTGTAGAAAGGGTACATTAGGTCTGTATTTCACCATGATGTCAAATTCTATATGCATACTCCTGCCAAGGGAATGTGTAATTAATTTTCTCTTTCTTGGATGGGATAAAGTATGACTGTACCTTATTAGGAAATCATTGTGACCACATATCTAAACCAAGTACTCCAATCAATTTTATGAAAGAAAGTTGACAGTTTTAGTCTATAGCTGATTCCTACGAATGGTTTTGGACTATAAAGAATAATGGAAGAAAATCAAAATCAACAAAAAACTATGAACCAGAGACACTCTATGGGGGGTGGGGGGCGGGGAGGGGAGGGATTGGGGTCAAAATAAGGGGGTTGCAATTGTATGGGGAATATAAAAATAAAATTTATTTTAAAAAAAGAATAATGGAAGAAATCAAAACTTAAGAAAAGTACTATACATTTTAGCAGCTGTTAACTATTGCAACCTGCATACTGTTAATGAGTTCTTTGTGACTTCCACGCTTATGACTGTTTGTATCCTCCAGAGAGTGTCTTTTCCCTGTTCCATTGATAGAAATTTTTAAGATAACTGTCACATCCAGCAGTGTTATAAAGTTTTCAAGACCCTTAAATTATTCCTCATATAGCATTTCTACATTAATGATTTAATTAATTTCCACATATATTTGCCAAGTATCTGCTCCAAGTCTATCCCAAAATGACAACGTGCAATGGAGACAGACAGAAAAAACATCTAATTATTCAGGTATCATATATATGAAAAGGAAACAAGAAAGTTTCCATTTCCTTCTCACCTACTTATGTTACTTAGTGGTAGGAAAATGAAGGTATGAATTCTCCCTGGGAGTAGTATTAGTGAAGACAAACTTGGGCGTGATCGAGGAATAACAAGGGAATATCTCGATTGATATTAACCTCTTTCAAGTTTTGGATCTTTAGGTACAGTGTATAATACTATCATGTAAATTATACATCAGGCTCATTTTTTTTTATTCAAAAGTACAGGTTTATTAGAAAACAGAGAAAGGAGAAAAAGGTGACTGCATAGACACAGGCAGACAGAGCACTGCCCAAAGTTCTGTTTTATAAAATGCAAACCAAATAGTATTTTCCACAGACGTTTTAGTTTTGCCTGATAGGCCATGTGAACCTTTCACAATAAGAAAATTCCCTTGGGGACTCCCTGGTGCTGCAGAAGTTGGGGACAGCACTGTCAAGCTATCGCCAGCCACTGCAGCACGGGAGTACAAGTTCTATCCCTGGTCAGAGATCTTACCCACATGACACAGCAGACTTCTCCAGCCTTGCCTGCCGCTCCCCTCAGCAGTGTATTTCAGTGGATCTGCCTGTTCTGCTCCCCACTCTCTCTGGTGAATCATCTCACCCCCTCATCCCCGCCAACCGCTACTCCCGCACCTCTGGCTTACACTCCAGTTCTTGTATGCATAAATAAATAGATCTTAAAAAAAAAAAAAAAAGAAAGAAGGGCCCTGGTGGCACAGGCTGTTGAGTGCAGTGCTGTGAAACTGTCCGCAGCCTCTGCAGCGCCGGTTCAATCCCAGCCGGCCAGGGAGATACCCACATGGCTCAGCAAACCTCTCCTGCGTCACCTGCTGCTCCCCTCAGCAGTGTATTTCGTCAGTCTGCCTGTTCTGTTCCCCGCTCTGTCTCTGGTGAATCCTCTCACCCTCCCCCGCATCTGGACTGTACCCAGGTTCTTGTATAAATAAATAAATCTTAAAAAAAAAAAAAGAAAGAAAGAAAATTCCCTTGGTTAAATTAGCCTGTGCAGCATAATTTTCTCCATAACAAAAGGGTAACATTTCAAAATCAGGGGGATGAAATTCCTGAGGTGTTTTCTAGCAGTTTTCAACTTAGAAGATAGTACCAACTCCACTGTCTGCTAATAGTTAACTAGAGAAATGGAGAAAATATGGATGGGTTCAATTAGTTTCATGTGAGGGCGCATTGGAGAGTATACATAATAATGCTGGAGAGGACTGAATATATAATGTGAAGCCATACGACCAAGGTAGATGCTCAGTTCAGAGAATTCCTGCAAGCTAATGGACGCTGAATTATAAATTTCAGTAATGGATTCAGAAGAAGAATAGTGAAAAAATAAAGGTAAATTCAAGTTAAAGTCACTTTGGGGTGATTGTATAAAAAGTTAAGGTTTTTATGTAGATTCACATTCTCAAATCTACTGCGTAAATAGAAGTACAGCTGCAGAATTGTGTATTAATATTATACTTAGCTTTGTAAGAAACTGCCAAACTGTCTTCTAATGTGACTGTACAATTTGCATTCCCATCAATGATAACTGAGAATTCTTAAACTTATCCTCCTGAACATTCTGTATTGTCAATATTTTGGATATTACTCATTCTAATTGGTGTATACTTATATCTCTTTGTGGATTTAATTTGCTATTCCCTTATGACAGATGATCTTTTTTAGAAATTTAGTTGCTTCCTTGTATGTTGATGGTTGAAATATCTGTTCAGATCTTTTGCCAAAGCTTAATTGAGATATTTGTTTCTTTTGTTTTTCCATTATATTTCATTCACTTTGTGGTTATTAATGTATTTTAAATTTTCTTAATTTTTACTGAAGAGGCATCAGCTTACAGCATGGTAAATGATTTAGGGGTATAGCTTTGAACCTCTTCATCTGTGTGCTGCCACAACACACCCACTGCCAAAACACCAATAACCTTGTATCAATCCACTAGGCCACTTTTCCCCTTTGTTACCCACAACTTCCCTCACCATCTGCAAAGTCTCAATTGTACCATCAGCTTTCTTTTTAAATGTATTTTTTATTTTTTTACATCATTGTTCATTTTTACACAATATTTGTTTCCCCCATCTCCTCAGGTGTCGTCCCCATAGCATTTCCTTCACCAATGCACCCGTGCACCATCACACAGCCCCCTGTGCTCCGCCATCCCTCCCTCTGATCCCTCTCCCTTCTCCCCTTCAGGATGTCTCTGATTTATAATTGTCCCTTTTTACTTTGTTGTGTTTTGTACTGTTACTATTTTTTTACACTGATGTCTTATGGAGTTTCCCTATATACCTGTTATAAGTGAAACCATCTGATATTTTTCTTTTTCCTTCTGACTTATTTCACTGAGCATAATTCCTTCTAGCTCCATCCACGTTGCCATCAGATTTCTAAGGCTTGTTTTGGTTTTGTTTGGTCTGTACCTTTGTTTTATTTCTTTATATTCCACATAGGAGTGAAATTATCCAGTATTATTTCTCCTACTGATTATTTTTCTAAATATAATCTTTTCAAATTTCATCCATCTTGTCACAAGTGGAAAGATTTCATTTTTTTTTAATAACTCAGTGGTATTCCATTTGTGTGTGTCCCACATCTCCTTAATCCATTCATTTGTTGACAGGCACTTAGATTAATTCAATAACTTGATTAATGTAAATAGTATTACAATGAACAGTACATGTAGCCCTTCAAATAAGGGTTTTTGCATTCCTTGGGTAGATATCTTGGAGGGAAATTGTAATATCACACGGTTGATCTATTTTTAATATTTTGAGAAATCTCTACACTGTGTTCCATGGGGGATAGACCAGTATATATTCCTACCAACAGTGTGTAAAACTTACTTTTTTCTCTGTATCCTTGTCAACATTTGTGATTCTGGAATTTTTGGTATCGGTCATTCTGTATAGTGTGGGATGGTATCTTATTATGGTTTTGATTTGCATTTCCCTTATAATAAGAGAATACTAATCATTTTTATATGCCTCTTGATCATTTATATGCCCTGCTTAGAGATGTGTCTATTTAGCTCTTTTGTCCACATTTGATTGAGTTGCATGAGTTCTATGTGGATCTCGGACTTTAGTCCCTTGTTATATGTATGTATAATTTCTCTCAGTAGATAGGATGTCTTTCTGTCTTTTTTTTTAATTTTAACATTTATCTTTTTTTTACATTTTTTAGACAATATTTGCTTCACCCCACCCCCTCAGATTGAGTCCCCATAGAATTTCCTTCCCCAAGGCACCCATGCACCATCACCACAGTTCCCTGGGCTCCTCCCACCCTCCCTCTCACCTCTCTCCCTCCTCCTCCCCTGCAGTACGTCTCTGATTTAGAATTGTCTGTTTTTGCTTTGTTGTGTTTGTACTGTTATCATTATTTTTTTACACTGATGTCTTGTTTGGTTCCGCTGTATTCCTGTTATAAGTGAAACCATCCGATATTTTTCATTTTCCTTCTGGCTTATTTCACTGAGCATAATTCCTTTTAGCTCCATCCACATTGCTGTGAATGGCATGAGTTTATATGAAAATATGTTCAACATCCCTTATCATCAGGGAAATGCAAATCAAAACCACACTGAGATACCATCTTACACAAGTAAGAATAGCACATATCAAAAAACAACAAGCAACGATAAATGTTGGCGAGGATGTGGTGAAAAAGGAATTCTCCTACATTGCTGGTAGGAGTGCAAACTGGTCCAACCACTGTGGAAAGCTGTCTGGAGATTCCTCAGTCTACTAAAAATGGAGCTATCATACGACCTGGCAATTCCACTATTAGGGATCTACCCAAAGGACACAAAAACAGTGATTCAAAAGAGTACCTGTATACCTATGTTTATTGCAGCACTATTTACAATAGGTAAAACCTGGAAACAACCCAAATGCCCAAAAATAGATGACTGGATCAAGAAGATGTGGTATAGATACACAATGGAATATTATTCAGCAATCAAAAAGGATGTCTTTCTGTCTTAATCATAGTTTCTTTCACTGTAAAGATACTTTTCAGTTTGATGTAGTCTCACTTATTTATTTTTGTTGTTTGTTTTGTTGTTGGAGTAAACTTCAAAAGACATCTGTGAGGTAAATGTCACAAAGTATTTTGCCAATGTTTTCTTCTATATATTTTATGGTATCAGGTTGTATACCCAAGTCCTTAGTCCATTTTGAGTTAGTTTTTGTATAAGGTATGAAATAGTGTTCTATTTTCATTACTTCATGTGAGTTGCCCAGTTTTCCCAATACCATTTATTGAAGAAACATTCCTTTCTCCATTATATACTCTTTACTGCTTTGTTATAAATTTATGTGCATATACATGTGGATTTATTTCTGGGCTCTCAATGTTATCCCATTGACATATGTCTGTTTTTATTACAATATCATACTGTTCTTATCACCATAGTTTTACAGGATCATTTATAGTCTGGGATTGTGATATTTCCATTCGTAGTTGTGAAGATTGCTTTGATTATTCCAGGTTTTGTGGTCCATAAGTATTTCAATAATATTTGTTCTTTTTATTTGATAAATGTTATTGAAATTTTAATAGGGATTGCTTCGAATCTATATATTGCTTTGAGTAAGATGACCATTTAACAAAAATTCATGCAACCCATAAGTGGGGAACATCTTTCCATTTCTTTGTTTTAGAGAGAGAGAGAGAGAAGGAGAGAGGGAGAGAGAGGGAGGTGTTTTACCTACTTTGTTAAATTTATTGTGAGGTATTTCATTATTTTTAATATGATGTAAATGGAATAGCTTTTTTTAAAAATATTTTATTTATTTATTTGTTTGTTTATTATTTATGCAAGCACTGGGTACAGTCAGAAGCACGGGAGGGTGAGAGAATTCACCAGAGCCAGAGCGGGGAGCAGAGCAGGCAGAGGGACCGAAGTACACTGCTGAAGGGAGCAGCGGGCGGCAGGAGAGGTCTGCGCGCCATGTGGGACCCTCCTCCGGTGGCCGGGGAGCAGCTGGGGATCGAACCGGCGCTGCAGAGGCTGCAGGCAGCTTCGCAAGCCAGCGCCCAACCGCTGCGCCACCGCGGAGGCCCTGGAATAGCTTTTTTGATGTCTTCCTTTTCTAGGTTGTTGCTTATGTATAAAAATAGATTGTTAAATATTGATTTTTGTACCCTGCTACTGCACTGTACTGATTTATTATTTCAACAGATATTTTAGTGATGTCTTTAGGGATTTATATCTATATTTCATGTTGTCTGCAAAATGATACACTAAAATTCAGAAATATAAATGAATGAATCAGAAATAAAATTAGTGAACAGAAAGTCTAAAATGAAGCCTTAATTAACAAAGATGAAGGATTTAAGCATTCAATAAAGACTCAGAGAAAGCTAAGAATATAGATTAGACAAAGGGGGGTATCAAACCAGTTACCTCAAAGATATACAATGGAACCAGATTGAAAAAGTGAAAGAAAAATATTTTAATAAATGAAGAATCACTTCAACAAAAAATCACTTCATTTTGAAAGACATTTAAAGATAACAAGTATCCCAGAAATGGAAGAGAGAGGGAGAAAGAAAGCTTATTTATAAAATAGTAGAGGAAAATTTACCAAACCTGGAGGAAACTGAATATATAGCCTATGAAGGTGAAAGTGCACAAGATTATATAAATGCAATAGGACCTACATCAAGACACATAGCATGGGAATTACCAAAATTTTAAGATAAATAAATGATATCGAAGGTGGTTATGGAAAAAATGCAGGTAAATTGCAAAGGTCTCCCATTGGACTTTAAAAGACTTTTCAACAGAGTCTGTATAGATAAGAGGAGTATAATGACATATTCAAAACACCAAAGATAAAACTGGCAGCCACAGATGTTGTATCCTGCAAGACTCTCAGCTATGAGTGAGAAATAATGGAAGACAAGTAATCTCAAAAAAAGAACAAAGAAATTGATATAAGCAGAAAATAGCAGCAGCAAATCCACATATATCAATAACTACCATTAATGTAAATGGACTGAACTCATGAATCAAAAGTCACAAAGTTGCTAGTTGGATCCGAACATAAAATTCAATTATGTATTGTTTTCAGGAGTCCTATCTAGGCGCTAAGATAAACATAGAATCAAAATAAAATGTTAGAAAACAAACCTATAAACAAATGGGACAATATAAAGGCAAGGATAATCATACTTACATCATATAAAATAGGCTTCCAGGTAAAAAGGTAATGCTAGACAGGGATGAACATTAGATAAGGTAATGTCCATAAGACAGATCAATATATATGCAGCAACTAGAGGATCATAAAATATTTGAAATAACTATTAACAAACCAGAAAACAGCCATTGACAGCAACACAATAGCAGTGAGGGACATCATCATCACATTTACATAAATGGAAAGGTCAACCAGACAGAAAAGCATCAACAACAGAACAATAGCCTTAAACAAGGAATTAAGCCAGATGTGTTTAATAGATATTTATATGGCACTGCATATTGCAAAAAATGTGGATTACACATTCTTCTCAAGTTCATATGGAGCATTCACAGGGATAGACCATATATTGGGTCACAAAACAAATGTTAATAAATTAATGAAGTTTGAAATCATATTACATATTTTCCCTTATGACTATGGTATCATATTAGAATTCAACAAAAATAGAAAATTAGGAAAAACCTGAAATATTTGAAGATGGACCAATATATTACTGAATCACTATTGCATTAAAGAAGAAATTTAAGAGAAGTACCAGGAGACAAGCAAAAATTAATACAAAAGCTACTAGAATCATGGAATGAAGCAAAAGCAGTATTAAAAGGGAAGTATATAGCAATCAAAGTCTCAATCAAGAAACAAGAGAGGTCTCAAATAAATAATCTAACTGTACAAGTTAAAATTAGAAAAAAGAGCAAATGAAACCAAAAAGAGGTATATAATAAAAATCACAGCAGAAATAAATGATATAGAAATCAAGAAGGTAGTTCAAAAGATGATGAAATCAAAAGCTGACTGAAAAGATAAACAAAATAAACAAACCTCACTGAGAATATAAAGAAAAACACTCTAATGAATAGAATGAGCATGAAAAGGAAGTTATAGTAGAACTTCAAAAATACAGAAAATACTAACAGACTGCTATGGACATCTTTATGCCTCAAAATAGAATAACCTAGTAGAAATTGATAATTTTTAGAAACACAACTCTTCAAGACTGATTCAGAAAGAAATAGAAAACCTGGACAGACCAATTCCAAGCCAAGAAACCAAAACAGTAATCAAAGATTTTCCAAGACACAGAAGTCCAAAACAAGATGGCTTTGATTTCAATTAGTTTACCAGATCTATATAAATCTTTGAAAATGAATTGCAAAATACATTAAAAGATTCACACTTCATGACCAAGTAAGATTTATTTCAGGGATGCAAATGTATCGATTAACCACAACAAAAAAAGGAAAGAATACAAGCGTGTGATCATGTCAATAGATGCAGAGAAAGCTTTTGACAATCTTTAGCAATCCATTAATGACAACAACTCTCTAAAACTTGGGGATAGAAGAAATACATCCCAAAATAATACAGGTATTACATGACAAACCCATAGCTAACATCATACTGAGTTTGAAAAAACTGAAGGTTTTACACTGTCACTCCTACTATTTAACATAGTACTTGTAGTAGCTGAACACTTAAGCAAATGAAGATGAAAGAGCAATTCAAATTGGGCGGTTCATTTTCTTGCTGTGAGGACCTTTTATATTTATTTATATTATGTATATAAAGCAAATGTCTTCTCCTTGATTTCTTTGTACATTATCATAACAATGGATTTCACATTACAATAAGATTTTAATTTTAATTATGTCCAACATTTCAACATGTAAATTTACTTCTATGTTCTTTCATAGAAATTTTTTAGCTTCATATATAATGCTGCAACACATGATACATTTTTAATTAATCTTTGTGAAAGATGTGTGTCTATTTTGGGGAGGAAAGTACCCTCTGTTGAAAAGATTATCCTTACCAATATTGAATTGTTTTTGCCCTTATGTCAAAGATCAATTAATAATATTTGTGTGGGTCTCTTTTTGAGCTCTTTATTCTGTGCCATTGCTCTTTGTCTATTATTTCATCAATACCACACAGTCTTGATTACTGCAGCTTTCTGACAAATCTTGATCAGGTAGTGATTGTCTATAACATAAAATAATGGGCTAATCAATTGTCTTTGACATATTCCCATGAAGACATTTATGGGTATTATAGTTTGAAATGTTTTTGAGCTCCTTAAAGCATAAATGATTACTTAAAATAAATACTCGATAGTGAATCCCAAGAAATAAACTCATATAACTTGAGCAAAAGATGATAAATCTCCTTTTACAGATAATATTTAAAAGTACAACATAAAGGAATACATATGTTATACTTATAACAAAGGACTAAGACTTCAAGATAGAAAAAATACACATCAAACACAAGTTTGATTTGGCAGTTGAAATCAAACAATAGTTGTCCTATTGTTTTAATCACCGTCATAAAGTAGTAGATACCAAACCTCTTGCAAGACTCAAATATTTGAAAATAAAGTTACTTGAACAAATCTAGCCTAAAAGAACATATGGAGTTGGAGAAGGATAGCATAGACCCTTCTAGTATAGACCCTTGCAGATTTCAGGGTTTTTTTTCCTTTTCTCTGAAATTTCTTACCTGCCCCTCCCCTATACATCTGATCTGATTACCTTGACCAGCACACCTTCAAGTCATGGGATATTTCAACCACTTACTGTTCCCAATCTCTTTATATCCAATTTACATTATCAATAACATCATTTGCATTTTGTTTTACAATATGGAACTTATTTGGACACTTTGGCTTATTTTTCATTTGCTATATGCACTGCATTCTTTATGGTTAAGATTTATCTCAGAAGTCTTATTCAGCTCCCTGGTTTGCTGTGTTTCCTTAGCATGTTTAGATTAATTACAGTGCTACTTGCAAAATACTTAGCACAGTGCTTATTCCTAACACTTGGTAAAATTTACTTCCCTTGTCTTCTCATAAAAGACTGTACTTGGGTTCCTAAAATGTGAGACTTTTGATAATAAGGTACATGATTAATTTTCAAATTTGTGTTATGCAGGTCTCACTTCTAAATGAATAGAAGAATGAATGAATGAATACTATAGGCTTATTGGATTTTTCTTCCTCTTAAATTGACAGAATACACCATTAGTGTATTTCTCTGTGGGCAGATAGGAAAAATACAGGTCCTTTATTTCACAAGTTGATCATCTGTGTATCATCAGGCCACAGAAACCTGAAGGGTCTCAAGAGTACCTCTTTTCATAACCAGCAGCAGCATGAGAAATTTAAATTTCAGCGGTTCTGCTTCATTGAGCAGATACTTAAAATGAGAGGATATTTGAAACTATTGTAGCTGGTTATAATTCACATTGTATTAGTCTAAATAAAAACATATGCATTATCAAAAGTGAAATTAAATGATCATCAACTTAATTAGCTACTTTGTAGTTATCATTGTGTTTACTGTTTCAATTGTATTAGTGCAAATTAGCAAAACCTTAATTTGTACAGAAATCAATATATTCATTTTGACTATAATGTGTGCATGGCTACAGCTTAATGTCATTTAAATAAAAACAATGGTACAATGAGATTAGATTTTGATTCAGATTTAAAAACCATAGAATATAGGACTACAATCCTTTCTTGTCTTAGTCAAGAGCATGGTGTCCAAAGAACAATTTGTTCAACAAGTTGAACAAGTCTGTCCTAGCTTCAAGTAGGTAAGACTTTATTCTTACATAGAGATATAAGTATGTGAACAATCAGGAATGAATATGTAATATTCCTTTGAACAATCGTTGTTTTGTTTTATCATTGATTTTAGGGGAGAATGTGATACCAGCCTCTATTCTACTGCGTTGTGAGGGAAGCCTCCCAAAGACAATTAGGTTTTTGACACTGGATTTTTGGTTCAGTGCCAAAGGAATGATTTAATTAAAGAAAACTTATTTTACTCATCCCTTTCCTTTTTTTGAAGTTGGTCTTCCTTCTGTTTGCCTCTTTTTTTTTTTAAATACAAGCGTAATTCGAACTCTGCCTCATTTTAGAACCTCTTGATTATCTATCCCTCATTAAATTTCTCCTCACCTCTAATTTCATAGTACATAGAATCTAGAAAACACAGTTTCTGTGTTAATTTAACAAGTATATATGGATAAATTACTATGAACAAGGTGTTTTAGAGGAATTATGAAACCAAAATTATATGCTAAGGTAAGGTATTTTCTAATTGATTTATGTGCTGTGTTGGTTTTTTAAATTCCTTTAAATAAGTATATATTTTATGCTATCACTCATTTAATAGAGGGATGAGTCTAGTTGGAAACCTGATTGATTATCTTTGTCTGATGTATCTGTAGTCTTTTAAATACTGATGGTACTTACATGTGTCTCACCATGGAGGCTAATTAAATGTCAGTGACAAATTATACCCCTTCTTGTGTTTTTTTTTTCCCCAGAAATAACCTTCTACTTAATCTCTTGACCTCTGCTCCCTACTCTAGATTTCACTGTCCCTATGCCTACACTTCATACTGAGCTTTTGACATCTTCTTCTTTCCTCTCTTGGTTTGATAAAAAAAAAAATATGTTTTTCCATTTCTTGCTCTACTTTTTTCCACTGAATTCCTTATGCTTCCCAAGTCTCCTTAGAATTTCATTTAGGGAATATTACTCTTTGTTAAACCTAATCTATAGAATCCCTGTTTGCTTGGTTAACCCTTACTGACATTATTATTCTATCAATTTCTACATTCACGAACAAAACAGAGAAAGCTGGATATAATAATAGAGGATGACCAAGGAATGAAAGTATAAGCAAATTCATATTTTTTATTAAATCTCATTTCTTTTACTTTGAAACTTAAATAAATAGACTGAAAGTTTGCATAGGTTCTTGAACTTTGAAAACTTTGCATATGGCTCCTTTACTTGTGGAAAACTTTTTTGGGAAATAGTTTATCATTGCCTCAGTTGAGAATTAGGTTTGGTTGTAAGAGATACCAGTTGCAGAGTTTGAAATATATGAAACTTTATATTCTTATGTAGATGTAGTCTGTGTGTTTGAAATCTGTGGTTATTATGGGAAAAGTTCTCATCTGCTTTCTATCTTCCTTTTGTCTTATATATTCACAGTCTAAGATGGATGCTGGGGCTTCAGTTTCTGTATTTGTTTTTGGGTCAGTAAGAAGGAAGAGAGAAAAAGGGAAAAACAAATACAGTGATATTTTTTCACTTTTCAAAGTTTTGTTTCTTTTCATCAGTACAATACATTGAGCATTAGAGCACTTAAAAGAGTATGACTATTTCTTTTTAAATAAAGTCCTTCAGACATTGAAAACCTGCATTGTTTGTGAAAAGATAAGTATTGATTTTCTGTTCTATATCTTATAATGCAAATGTTCCAATGCAAATATGAATATTTTAGGTAAGAAAATATCATTGGCAAGAACCAGAATAAAATATAATGGGATTTCTAGGAAAAACAGCCTTCACTTGTGTGACGGTCTAAGTAGTTAATGTTGAAATATGGACTGGAGCGAAATTATAAAAGCACAGTCATTATTTTTATACCCACTAAAAATCTGATCCTTATACATGAGTCACTTCTATTCCTGTGAGTTTATACATAATCTCAATCTCTCATCTGGCTCTATGGACCTTGAGCAGGAAATTCTAAATTGCTTGAATTATTTGGAACATGGTTTGCTATAGGTTTCTTTTCATTTTTAGCTTTTAGGAAGGGGGTAAATATAATTCCTGCCCTGATTCACTGTCTCACACACCTTCCTTGTTTTCAGAACAGTAGTTAATAGCTACAATGCAATCAATATTGCTTTATCCTGTATAGTATTTCCCATACAGGCAATATTGCAAACTACTTTTTTCTTTAAATAATACAGCAACCAAGTTAAATAATAAATAATAGCCCAGAGAGAAGAAAAAACGAACATTGTGCACAAAGAAGGAAAAATCGGCCTTTCTATATGACTTGAAAAGAAGTTAAGAGTTTATGAGGTAGAGGTCTAGGAAGATCATATATCATGAGAATAACTGCTCTCTGTTTTCAAGCTTTCTGAATCATCCTAATTTTATGAATGCAGTTTTGAAATGTCAGCATGAGATGATGAGCTTTTCAAATATGAGAATTTGCCAATAAAGCAGCACTGCATTATGCCATGGTAAAAGAAATGAGCTTCAATTCTTACCTGTGGATTTTGACAAGATTGGGGGGATTTTTAGCATAGAAAATATAATTTATGAAATACATTAACTAGTTTTAATGACTAAAATTGTGTAGAAATTTTCTTACATGAAAAAATACATTTAGCATCAAGCAAATAATCTGATAAACATGTTAAACAAATGGAAGATCAAATCAATATTAATATGGTCACAAACAATGCGTAATTATAGAAACCATGATTAGGTTTCTTACCTGCTCATATTCTTCTCTTAGCCTATCATATCTCTCCATTCCAGTTTCTTTATGCAAACGTTATTTGTTCTTTGGGTTTCAACTCAATTGTAGCCTATTCTGAGGTTTAAATCCCTCCAAAGTGATGATTTTTCCATTAATTCCTATGCCCTATTCCCATTCCCATTTCTTGCTTTGAAGACCATATCTATTAACTTTTGTATGATTGCTGTCATTTTCCTTTTACTTTCCCTATAGAAGGCTAAATTCCCCTAAAGTGATTAGTGATTCTTCCATGATTCTTCATCTAATGAAAAATCATCAGAGTCAGTACAGAGGTCAAACCCAGTGGGTGGTGAAAATATGAAGCTATGAGTACATGAGCAGGAATCTTGGCATTTTACAAGGCATTATGCTGGCCAAAGGGTGTTAAGACCCTATTACACATGCTCACATAGGGTGCATTTCCATCTGTGCCATGGGTTACTGGATAAAACATTGATTTATATATTTTTATGTCCTGACTCATGGATATATCAAATAATTTGTCAAGGAGTCAAGCCATTCAGTCATTTCATGGCATATATGAAACACTTTATATATAACTAGAATGCATGTTTTTCTCTCATCTTTACCCAACAGTCTGAATTGTTTGATCACCCTCATATTGTCATTTCCATTCAGGTTAGAATATTAAAGATAAACAGAGAAGAAAAAAAGTCTAACATTCACAATCCCCAAACTGCAAATATAAATCCTCATAGTTAATTCTCAGCTTAAGGTAAATATATTGTAGACATTGATATTGGCTACTCAGTTTCAGAGTGTGTCTACTGTAGGACGGATATGTATTATTTTGGCTGAGTCAGAGAGTCTTGATGCAGTGTAGGTGAAGAAATGAACAATTTCTTCTGTCATGCACATGGGTACTTATATGTGCTTTCATTTCAATGAAGAAATAGGAGTTTCCCAACTTGACTTTAAGCTCCTATAGGTCAAAAGTGTGCCACATTTAACTTGAGTGAAGAATGAATGGAGATATAATTCCAAATCCAATGAACTATTATCAACTTCAAAGATTGCTGAGAGTAGAAAAGGAAACAGTGGCCACAATGTCTAATTCCTTCTTTGCTGTAAGTCCCTTTTTCCCATTGTTGTCTTTGTCATCTTTGGGAGAACACAGGGAGAAGGTGCACATGAAATGCGAATGAAAAATGTGGAGGATCAATTACTTTCTAGGTGATCTGTGAGTTATATGTATATTGGAAATAATCAGGTCATTAGTAACTAATGGTTATGTTAGAGAATGGCAGACTCCAAGAGTTCTAATTACTCAGAAAAGGGAAATCTCCTGGTTGTAGATGCAGGTGAAGCTGGAGATTTCACTAAAGAAGAGATCAACTCCTGTGCTGCTGCTTTTATTCCATTAGTGCATTGCTTGCTAATCAAACCACTCCAGTTTTCTTTTTCTCATCAATATAAAACAATAAGTAACTACTTTCTGCGTTAATCTTGTAAGGTTGTGTGAGGATCACTGAGTTAGCTTATTTAAAGCACTTTGAAATTCATAAATACCACTAGGATGTAAATGATTATTACTAGTTAAGGGGGCCTCAAGGAGACCCAATTGGGTTTGATATGCAGAAAGAAGGCAGGTGTGTGTTATAAGCACATGAGAAATATCTGGGGAAAAAACATTTTGAGATGCAAATAAATCTGCAAGTACACAGAATTTAAGAAGGGGGTTGTTTTATTGGTGCCAAAGTGAAGAATGCTGTAGATAGAATGGAAATTATGGGGGAGCTTGATTTTTTTTTACCCATTTGCTCCCCCAAACCCTGTACTATAAAATCGTCTATGGAAATCAACTTAGTAATACAGACCAGTTTCTGTTTCGTAGGTTAGAACATGGGCTCACTATTACTTAGTAAAGCATTGCTCTGAATCCTTTATCAGCCCTGGTTATTCAATCCAGTTCTATTCAAAAAAAAAAGAAAAAAGAAAAGAAAAAGGAAAAGGACAAAAGAAAAGAAAAGAAAGAAAGAAAAGAAAAAGAAATGCCGAAGAGAAATAGTGGATTTTCCATCCTTGAATAGGTGTTTTGTCAAAGGCCCAAACCTATGGCAGAAGTTATAATGATTTTCCAAATCCACTCTGGGCTTTTTCATTAGTATTCATTTTCTTCTCATACAAATGGTTACTGACTCAGTAGAAGTAGTTGAAAAACTCCCCCCTACAAAGGGAAAATTCTGCCTGAAGCCTGAAAATACAACCTGTCATAATTTATTTTAGAATAAAAGGAGAAAAGCTACAAAGTTTCTATATATATTAACTTGCATGGAAGAGAGATTTCTTTGTGACACAATGACCACTAGTATTTTCTGAAAGATACTTAGCTTGCCATGAATAAGAAACCAGAAAAAGGAGTATATGTGCATTTATTTCTGTAAGTGTGTGTGTGTGTGTCCATGAATGTGCATGTGTGAAGCAAGTAATTGAAGAAAAAACAAATTAGTTGTTAAAATCTAGAGATTATTAGAAAGTAGAGAGACTGTTTCTAAGATGAAAATCACACACCTGTGATTTGCTGAAAACCCTCTGGCCAGTACATGAGCAAGGAAGGCATTTGACAAATAAACAAGGTAGCTTAGTCTAACAGAGGAAATGCCAGTGGAATGTTAGGAGGATATCTAGTTGAGATCTTGGGTCGATCATTAAATCTCTCTGGTCTTCAGTTTCCTTATCTCTGAAATCATTACAGTAGTATCTACTGTGTTGCTTATTTTTAAAGGTTGCTTTGAAGCTCAAGTAAGATATGATGTAAAAAACATCTGTAAGTTGATAGCAGATATCCCATTTTAAAATATTTTGGGGTATATCATCATTTGCTAATATCCTCATTAGTTCCAGATAATGTTATACAAACCTGGTCCTTGAAGGTTAAATTGTCAGAAAAATCAGCTTGATAGGGATTTCAGTAGTCCTTAGATAGCTGTGCTAGCCAAGACCCAAGATGGTCTTCAAGGGCCCCTGCTTCCATCCCTTCTGTGGTAAAATCCACGTTGGACTGGTGTTGGTCAATATAACCAAGGGGTTATGGTTGAAGTGATGGATATGCTATTTCTGAGATTAAGTGAGAAAATATGTTGTAAGATATGGTCCTGCTGAAATCATAGGGCTTACGTACAAGATGTGAAAATTCTTATGTAAGTGATAACAGCCAGTACTAGCTGAGCCCTCACTATGTACCCAATCCTGTGCTAAGCACTTTATAGTTATCACCTCATTAATCTTACATTAACTTACATAGAAAAGTGAGAGTGATATTAAGTCTCCCTGAGCAACTCTGCACCTTTTCTATATTAGATCTAAGCATTGGTCTAGTTGAGGTGCTAATGAAAGGTCTATTCAGGATTTTGCACCTCTCCACAGTTGCTAGAAAATAGTTTTAGGGTGTATTTTCTTGCTTCCTTATTTCCTTCAGACATTGTCTCTTTAAAAATAGCAAAAGTGAAATCCCAATCATACAGCATACATGCAAAAATTGTGTCGTTTTTAATGAAAGGGTTATTGTGCCACTGGGGATATGAGAATTAGAGAAAGATAAGGTCACAGCTGTTACAGACACACTTTGAACTTCCCAGAGAATGCCTTCATTAGGATAATTTTATTATGGAAAAGAGAAAATAACAATGATTTGTGTTTTGCCACAAACACATAAGTACATATGTGCACACGAGCACAGTGCTTTACTTCTCTCCTTCCTTGGGACAGGAAGGGTGTGTCTGTGTGAACAGAGGAAGATTTATTGTGTAGACAGTGGATAGGTCATACTTCAAAGTGGAGTGTTCCAGGAGGTGCCTCTTCAAACTTCATTTCTCAATTAAATGGGGATAGGAGAATTATGGGCATTAATCCTCTTTGAGCTGAGACAGGGATTAAAACAAAAACATGTTTCACCTAGTCAGTAACCCTAGGAATCCATGAGACCTGAGCTGCTCAGATCAAATTTATTTTGAGAGCTCACTGAAGTATTTAAGCTCCCCTTGATTAGATGTTATAATGATCAGACAGAGAAGTACAATGAGCTAAACTTTGCTGAGGGCTTGACGACATTACCGATGTGGTTTATTCTTAGGCATGTGGCAATTTCATTAATTTATTCATTTTAATTTGGAAAATTATTTGCTCTAGAAAAAAGAGTTACATGAGGACTAATGTTTAATTTGTTTTTCGTGTTCTTTAAATGCTAATGATATGTATTAGTTTAGAGGGCCTGCCCTCTCACTGATTCCCCGTCCTGTGATATATGATATAATTACAATGGCAATTGATCTTTGACCGAAACGTTGGTAAAATGAAATGGAAGTCGCTTTTCATGTACCAAGGTTACAGTTAAGGACACGAGGAGCTTTGCTCAGTCTTGCAGATTGGTTTACAGAGCTTTGTGTAACCCCCAATATTGATTGCTTGCCTTTTACAGTCATCACATACACCCACTTGAACATTCAGAACAGAATGAGAGAGAGCAAAATTCACTCATCATGTGAAGATGCTTAAGAGACATGAGAGGCATAAAGTTTGTCAACATGGTTGGGCTTGGCAGGCTATGAAAAGAAGCTGGTGCAAGTCTCAATCAGGTAAGAATGAATAGGAAGTTTCTGGATCAAGAATATGACTAAACCCATAAGTCAAAAGGCTTTATTCTACTCTTCAGCTAGACCTCTCTGAGCCTCTGCTTCCTTAGCTCTAAAATGGAGTTAATAATAAATGAACTACAATTCTTAGGAAATTCATAAAAACTCCATGTATTCTTAGAATGAGAAAGGACCGCAGAGGCCATCTAGGTAACTTATTCTCTCATTTTAGGTCAACTCATAGGAAACTTGAATTATAACCCTTGTAATATGGTAGAACCTTCAATCATAGAAAACCACAAATTCTTTTAGTTTTAAAAAAGTTGAGACTAGCTAGTCGTTTATAACAGTTGACTTTTAAAAATCAGTTTCTTTTCTATAACCTACAGGAGAAACCCTTGGAAACACTCAGCACCTACAGGAAAGAAGCTCAGGGAACAAAAGAGTAAGGTTAACTGGACTATATTTACAAGGAACACATCTGTCATGAGACTGATTAAGGGCTCACTGGATATGATACCTGAATCTCCTCTTAACATTGCATGAACTCCATTGGTCAATGTAATCCCTGTGTTCATCTGTGATCACAGAATCTCTGTGTTATGTTCAGGTTAGACATAACACTGGTTGTTTTATGTCTAACCAAGTTTACCCACCATGAAGAGAAGCAGTCGGTGTTGAAGGAATACTGTATTGTTTCACAGGGCTGGGCATATACCATAATTGTTGACGAAATATCCCCTATAACCATGTCTGAAAATGAAGTGTGAAATTAAGGAAAAGAAATATAAACAGAATGTCTAATAATTCAACATTTCATTATATTGACTGATTGAATAGCTATCACTGTGCTGACCAGACAAGTACTCAGAACTGATCCAGGTCCCATAGAGAAGAATTTGAACAGTAGATAGTTTAATGGGGCAGTTAGAAAGCCAAGGGCAGTGTTTGCCTATGTGCTATAAGAAAAAGACTTTTTTTTAATATTTATGTATGCATACAAGAACTGGGGTACAGAAAAAGGCATTATCTTTTGAGTCAAACCAAACCTACACATTGTTTATTATGAAGAATGTCACTTTGATTATAGAACATAATTCACCCACATACAGATTGTTCTCCAACCTTCTGTACACCACAAATCCTTTAGAAAAAACTACTTCTTTCCAAAATTTTGCCTATTTTGTCTCTGCTCTTTTAAAGAAGAGTTTGAGAACAAACCAAAGGTCACCTCAGATTTTCCAAATCAATGATTCATTTAGCGATGTAGTTGTGGCTTAGAAATGCAGCTGCATACCCCAAAATGAAAGGAAATAGGAGATTTCTGCAACCCCAATGGGATCAGAGTGAGCAGCCCACATTAGTCAAGAGTCTGAGCCAGGATTTGAAAAGACATGCTACTGAACATTGAGCAAGCCAGTTTCGTTTGATTAGACAATGAATGCTTACTTAAGAATATTTGTGTTAATGCTCCCTCTGATTTAAGTAGTTTAGACCTGAGTTCCCAACTCCCACTTATCTGTTTGCCAACAAAAAACATCATATAAGAACAAATTTAAAAAGTAAAGAACATAGTTGGCAAAAGACTTAAGTCTGTCCCAATTATTCTATTGTTATAATAAAGATTATTATTTAAATGTTTCCCCAAACAGAAAGCATATATTTATCACTGTTCCTGTATTAACTGTATTAAAAAGTATTCCTGTGGAACAGAGGGAAAGTTAATATTTAAAACTATCATGATCAAAGTAGGTAAATAAACTAGAAGCACATCTTTTTAAAATACCAAATATATAGCGACAGGTAGTGATGCAAAGAAACATGCATGGAACATTTTGTTAAAGGTAATATTTTGCAAAATGACAGCAACTTAGTATTCAAAAATTTCTGAAATATAACAATACTAACATGATTAAAATCAGCAATAATACTAATCTTAATCTTAATAATAAATTAATAACTTATATATTCCGCTGTGAGAGAATTTTTTTTGTTAAACATTACACGTAGAAATGTCTATGTTTTTGAGGAAAGCAAATTATCCTGATTGTTGGAAAACGTCTTAATAAATGTTACTATGTATTCACATCTAAAATTTATTACCCAAAAATATGATTATAGTTTAGCCACCATATTCATCAGTATATGAATAGATTGAGATGAAATTGCATAAAACATAACCTAATATTTTATCAGAAAATTTTGGTCTGGGGCCTCCCCAGTTGTGCAGCACTGTGAAGCTGTCTTCAGCCTCTGCAGCGCCAGTTGGATTCTCGGCCAGCCAGGGAGATACCCACATGGTGCAGCAGACCTGTCCTGTCTCACCTGCTGCTCTCCTCAGCAGTGTCTTCAGTCCATCTGCCTGTACTGCTCCCCGCTCTGTCTCTACTGAATTCTCTCACCCTCCTGCACCTCTGGCCTGTACCCCAGTGCTTGTATAAATAAATAAATCTTAAAAAAAAATAAGAAGAAGAAGGGCCTCCTCCGTGGCACAGAGGTTGAGCGCTGGGTTGCAAAGCTGCCCGCAGCCTCTGCAGTGACGGTTCGATCCCTGACCACTGGGCGAGGGTCCCACATGTCAGGTAGACCTCTTCTGCTGTCCGCCCGCTGCTCCCCTCAGCAGTGTACTTCATCAGTCTGCCTGCTCTGCTCTCTGCTCTGACTCTCGTGAATTCTCTCGCCCTTCCGTGCTTCTGACTGTACCCAGTGCTTGTATAAATAAATAAATAAATAAATTTTAAAAATAAAAAAAAAGGAAGAAGAAAATTTTGGTATGGACAATTCTAAATTAAATGAACATGACCAAGATGTTGCAAAAAACTTCCTGGGTTGTAAATAAGTATTTAAAATTTTTGAATATGATAATCTGTGATGAGTGTTAGTCTATCCTGCTTTTACTAGCACTCTTCTCTATTGAGTTTCTAAAATTCCTTATCGTTTGACTGCTTCAATCAATTCCTTTCTGCTGTTAATCTCGTGCTTGCAACTATATTAAAACTTTGCCCTCCCTCTTGCCCTTCTTATATATATGTAGGAATCACTAAAAAGATAAATATCTTTGAAAAGGATTATAACTTCCTTCCACATGAAAGATTGTTTCTAGTGATCTGACAAAACTGATCTATCTGTAAGTTAAAAAAATAGTTTAAGGGGGAAAAAAACCTCAGTTCAATCATATTTGATTGAACTAATTACACACTTGAAGTTACCCATGCAAAACAATCTACTTAAAGGATTATTATTAAAGTGGCTACACTTATCTAGCACCATGTACCACACTAGTCCTTGACCACATTCAATAGAAACTTGACATGGCTCTGCACCAAGCATTTGTAGCTTGAAATGAGCTATATATATATTTGTGTAATAAAAAAAAATCTTAGACAATGTGTGACTACACACTAATATATCTAGTCCACAGAAATAAAAAGTAAGACATCAAATGAGAGGACCAAGAAAGCAAGACAGACTTCTCATTAGTTACTTCTTGTAGTAAACATCTTTAGTTTTTTCTTTTATTATTTTTTTTTTCTGGGAATTCTCAGCCCAATCCAATCTACCCATGTAGTTTCACCAGTAACTGCCATGTCTTATCAAACTGTTTTCTAGAAGTAGTAAACTGATTGTTGGGTGATTACATGTACATGATTATACATGTGATTACATGATTATATATGTACTACTACAACTTTCTCCATGTCATCACAAATATTTGAGTTTTTGACTGGAGAAGTATTCTGGAAGAATTTGAATGATCAGAGGCTCTACTTAATATTTTGGGAGTTGTCAGTGGTTATGTTTAAATTATTTAGATTACAGAGTTATAAATAGACTACAGAAAAAATGAAATGCAGAAGAAAAATTGAGAGGAAATCTATTTGGAATTCAAACTTATTTTACAAATTGTTCTTTTTAAAAAAGATTTATTTATTATTTTATACAGAACGGGGGTACAAGCCAGAGGCGCAGGAGGGTGGGAGAATTCACCAGAGACAGAGCTGGGAGTAGGACAGGCAGAACGATGGAAAACACTGCTGAGGGGAGCAGCGGGAGAGACAGGAGAGGTCTGCCACACCATGTGGGAATCTTCCTGGCCGGCTGGGAATTGAACCCTCACTGCAGAGGCTGCGGACAGCTTCATAGCACTGTGCTCAACCCGCTGCGCCACCAGGGAGGCCCTATTTACAAATTGTTGTTAATGGTAAGTCAAATTCTTCTTGTTCCCATGTGAATCTCCATGTCTTTATAATGCGTCTCTTTCTTTTTCATTTCAATTGAGAGGAGAGTTTTTAATTTTCCACAAAGCCCTTGAATATAAAAATGAATTGGATTTTTTTAGACCTGCTGCCTTGTTCTCATTAGGCACACCTTGATCGATGAAGATTGGCTGGCTAGTATATATTATTACAATTAAAATGACACATTCCTGGACCAGCTATTGCATCTTCTCTGTACAACAGAGACACAACAGTTATAACAATTCCATAAATTCACCGATATATTGACTCACATAGCCCAGCATCATTTCAGTATGAACGGATGAGGGAAAATTTCCACATTTCTAGATTATTGAAAAGCAAAAAGTTATCCTAGATTCAAGCAAGTCAAAAAGAACCCAGAATAAAACATGTTAATGATATAATTGTGCTCCACAGATACAGACGTTTGATTTTATAAGTCTATAGGATAATGTATTGTACAGTCACTAAAGAAATGTTTAAGGGGGTTTACATGATTTTTAATAAGTGGGAGAAAGCATAAGAAGACACAGTTATAATAACTCATGCGTATATACTATTATCAATTTCTACACTTATATCTATACATTTAGTCAAATATCACAATTTGGTTTTATAATAATTTTGTATAATAATTATTACTAACCCATTTTGCAAATGGAATGCTATCTGCACATCAAGTAAACATCAGCTGTAAGCTTAAAAACAAAACTCCAGCAGATGCATCTCTAAAACTTACACTTATTGACACAAATCCAATAATTGTATTAGTGTCTAATTCTTCCTCAAATTCCTTTTTTTTTTAAGATTTATTTATTTATTTATACAAGCACTGAGTACAGTCAGAAGCGCAGGAGGGTGAGAGAATTCACCAGAGCCAGAGCAGGAAATAGAACAGGCAGAGTGACGAAATACACTGCTGAGGGGAGCAGTGGGTGCAGCAGGAGAGGTCTGCGTGCCATGTGGGACCCTCGCTGGCAGCCAGGGATCGAACCAGCACTGCAGAGGCTGCCAGCAGCTTCACAGCCCAGCGCTCAACTGCTGTGCCACTGCGGAGGCCCTCTTCCTCAAATTCTTAAAAACACTTAAATAAGAACTGTAAAAGGGGCCTCCCCTCCCCTGGTGGCACAGCGGTTGAGCGCTAGGCTGCGAGGCTGCCCGCAGCCTCTGCAGCGCTGGTTCGTTCCTCTGCCACGGGCGAGGGTCCCACAAAAAAAAATAAAATAAGAACTGTAAAATAAGAATCAGAAGTATGTAATATTCAAATATGTAGTCTTAGAAATGAATCTCGTTTCTTACAACAGATGATCAAATAGTTATGTGGGTAACTTTGCCATTTCTTTAGAAGTAGCATAATAAAAGTTTTAATTTCCTACTCAGTCTTTTTTTTTTTTAATAGAGGCATGCTTTTTTATTTATTTATTTGTTTTGTTTTGTTTATACATGCACTGGGTACAGTCAGAAGCACGGGAGGGTGAGAGAATTCACCAGAGCCAGAGCGGGGAGCAGAGCAGGCAGAAGGACCGAAGTACACTGCTGAGGGGAGCAGCGGGCGGCAGGAGAGGTCTGCGCGCCATGTGGGACCCTCCTCTGGTGGCCGGGGAGCAGCCGGGGATCGAACCGGCGCTGCAGAGGCCGCGGGCAGTTTCGCAACCCAGCGCTCAACCACTGCGCCACCGGGGAGGTCCTCCTACTCAGTCTTAAAGCTCAAGTAGATAGTTCTCCATAGGTTTATGCCAGTGAACCATCTTACCTATAGAGTGTTTACTCACTATGTGATTTATTGACTGTAACTCTATGGATAGGAAGTAAGATCACTGAAGTTCAAGAGCATCAGGTCAAAATAATGTCTTGAATAGATTCCCAAAGTGGTACTATATGAGTAGAAATGGAGTTACCTCTAATTCTTGGTGTAACTTCTGCAACAACTCATAACCTTGAGAAGAAAAAGTGACTCTTGAACAATGAAATCAGTGAGCTCTAAAAATGACACTTCCCCAAAGTTGATTCAATTGAAGTATGTGTGTGTGTGTGTGTGTTCCTAAAATGTGCAGCTTCATAAGACTCCAGGAAAAAAAGACATGTGTCATCAATGATGCGAAAGCAAGAAAAACCAGATGCCATTTAAGAAATGGAAATGATCTATTTCTTTGAAGAATGTCATTGAAATTTTTATTGGAATAGCATTGAATCTATATATTGCTTTTGGTAGGATGGCCATTTTGATAATGTTAATTCTTCCAATCCATGAGCCGGGGATGTCTTTCCATTTCTTTGTGTCTTCTTCTATTTCTTTTAACAGTGTTTTATATTTTTCTTTGTATAGGTCCTTTACCTCTTTTGTTAGATTTATTCCCAAATATTTGATTTTTTTGTTTCAATAATAAAAGGGATGTTTTTTAATTTCTTCTTCAGATTTATTGTTTGTGTATAGGAAGGCTATTGATTTTTGTGTGTTGATTTTGTATCCTGCCACTTTACTAAACTGATTGATTAGTTGAATTAGTTTTTCTGTGGCGTTTTTGGGGTTCTCTATGTATATTATCATATCATCTGCAAATAGTAATAGTTTAACTTCTTCTTTTCTTATTTGGATTCCTTGTATGTCTTTCTCTTGTCTTATTGCTCTGGCAAGGACTTCCAGTATTGTATTGAAAAGCAGTGGTGAGAGTGGACATCCTTGTCTTGTTCCAGATTTTAATGGAAATGCTTTCAGCTTTTCTCCATTGAGAATGATACTGGCTATGGGCTTGTCATATATGGCCTTTATGATGTTGAGGTATGTTCCTTGTATCCCAAGAATTTCAAGGGCTTTTATCATGAATGGGTGTTGTACTTTGTCGAAGCTTTCTCAGCATCTATTGATATGGTTTTTATATTTCTTTTTGTTGATGTGTTGGATGACATTGATTGATTTTCAGATGTTGAATCATCCTTGTGTCCCTGGAATGAATCCTATTTGGTTGTGGTGAATTATCTTATGGATACATTGTTGGATTCTGATAGCTAAAATTTTAATGAGGATTTTTGCATCAGTATTCATTAAAGAGATTGGCCTGTAATTTTCTTTTTTTGTGTTGTCCTTGTTCGGTTTTGGTATTAGTGTAATGTTGGCTTCATATTGATGAAATTCATATGGAATCATCAAAAACCCCAAATAGCCAAAGCTCTTCTGAAAAAAAAAAAAAAAGAAGGGAATGGAGGCATCACACTCCCAGACTTCAAACTATACTACAAAGCCATAATCATCAAAACTGCATGGTATTGGAACAAGAACAGACACACAGACCAATGAACTTGAATAGAAAATCCAGATATAACCCACAGATTTATGGTCAACTAATATTTGTCAAAGGAGCAGAGAATATGCACTGGAGCAAAGAAAGTTTGTTCAATAAATGGTGTTAGGAAAACTGGGTCGCTACATGCAAAGAATGAAGCTTGACCGGTACCTCACACCATGCACAAAAACCAACTCAAAATGGATTAAGGAACTAGACATAAGACCTGAAACCATAAATACATAGAAGAAAATATAGGTGAAACAATACATGACATGCACCTCAAAGATATCTTTATGGGCACATCACCCAAAACAGTGATAGGTGAAGGCAAAGATAAATAGCTGGGACTACATCAAATTAAAGAGCTTCTGCACAGCAAAAGAGACAATAACAAAAACAAAGAGAAACCCACTGACTGGATGAACATTTTTGCACACAACACTAATGATAAAGGAATGATCACAAAAATCTACAAAGAGCTGATGAAACTCAACAAAAACAAAGAAAATAATCCTGTCAAAAAATGGGCAGAAGAGCTAAAAAGAAACTTCTCTGAAGAAGAAATGCAAATGGCCAACAGGCATATGAAAAAATGTTCAACATCACTTGTAATCAGGGAAATGCAAAGCAAAACTACAATGAGATACCATCTTACACCAGTGAGAATGGCACTTATTAAAAAAACTAGCACTACCAAATGTTGGCAAGGTTGTGGAGAAAAAGGAACTCTCCTGCATTGCTGCTGGGAGAGCAAACTAGTCCAACCACTATGGAGAGCTGTGTGGATATTTCTTGACCTACTAAACATAGAGCTTCCATATGATCCAGCAAGTCCACTCCTAGGTATTTACCCAAATGACACAGAAACAGTAATTTCAAAGGGTACCTGCATGTCTAAGTTTATAGCAGCACTATTTACAATAGCTAAGATTTGGAAACAACCCAAATGCCCCAAAATGGATGACTGGATCAAGAAGATGTGGTACATATACACAGTGGAATATTACTCAGCAATCAAAAAAGATAAACGCATGAAGTTTGCAGCAACATGGATGGAGCTAGAAGGGATCATGCTCAGTGAAATAAGTCAGAAAGAAAAAGAAAAATACCAGATGGTCTCATTTATAGCAGGAATTTAGAAAACCTAAATAAGAGACCATGAAAAAGACTAATCAATACAAAGGAAAAATCAAAAGCAACAAGCAACTATAAACCAGAGACACACAGAGGGGTGGGGAAGGAAGGATTAGAGTCAAAATAAGGGGGTGGGGTGCAATTGTATGGGGAATATAACCAAAATGAAAATGCATACATTGTGCAAAGATGAAAAGCGATGTAAGAATTATATAAATTATTTACATTTAAAAAATAATTAATTTAAAAAACAAAATAGAAATGACTCAACTTTGTTTTTTACTGAAAAATAAGTCATCCATAGAAGATACATAAAAGGTCCCATAAAAAACAATGACAGGGGCCTTCCCTGGTGGCGCAGGTGGTTGAGCGCCTTGTGAAGCTGTCCGCAGCCTATAGAGCAGGTTCGATTCCTGTAAGCAGGCGAGGTTCCCACATGGCGTGGCAAACCTCTCCTGCCGCCCCCTGCTCCCCTCAGCAGTGTATTTCATCAGTCTGCCTGTTCTGTTCTCCACTCTGTCTCTGGTGAATCCTCTCACTCTCCCTCACATCTGGCCTGTACCCCGGTTCTTGTGTAAATGAATAAATAAATCCGAAAAAAAATGGTGGCACCATATTTTGTGAACCTTGAATACTGGACAGATTTTTGTACTTAGTATTATTAGTAACAGTGGTGAATCACTAATGGTTTATAAATAAGGAAATGTTAAGGTAAATTGGAAAAAATATCTATTAGGCAGATTCAAGACAAGGTTGGCTGGAAAAGGAAGATCAGTTCAGAGAGTATCACAGATGTTAGACCCACATAATAGCATTGGGAACAGAGATAGAGGCCTGAATATGAGTTCTTTCAAGGAATTCATAGCATTTGCCAAGCCTCTTTCTCATAGAGCCATGCATGCTTTACATATAATTCTGGAGTAAAACAAACAAACAAACTATACCATCAACAAAATATACTGATTCCTTTATCTAGCTCCCTGCTTAGAGTCTCTCAGACCTAGAACTCAAGATTGGGAAAGAGTTTCCCCATACACTTTTTAGTATGTTTCTTTAAGACAGTCTCAAATCAGCTAATGCAGTTTTTCATTGTTAACATATCAAACTTTTTTTTTATATCCAGACATTTAAATTTAAAAAAAAAATGTAATTCACTACCCTCCTGAGAGAGCTGAATGCTTTGCAAATATTCTCCCAGAGCTGCCCTGTGAGAAAGGCAGGGAAGCTATCCCCTGCTTGAATGTTGGCAAATAGAAAGTTACCTTTAATTTATCCTCGTGTCCTTTGAATAACTGTTTTGTTATTTCAATAAAGGTCAGAAGGCTTAATGTGCAGGGAAAGGTTTGCTCAGTTTTTTTTTTTTATTTTATTTTTAAAAATGAACACAAATACAAAACCTGTTCACTAGTGGCTTTGAGATACACAGTTTCCATCACCAAGAAGCAGTTGTAGTTTTATATCAGAAAATGAAACCCACAAAATTCTCAGGAACAGACTGAGCCTTATTTTCAGTGCTGCCTCTTGAGGACTTGAACTATTCCCAGGATGATGGATGAAAACATAAATGCTGTAGTCCCTTTGGAGAAAATGTGCTGTTTAATACCTCAATTTTGGTTGAATTGCAAATATCCCCTCTATGACTATGTCGTTTAATTTTGTTTGTGTTTGGTTTTTGTGTTTGTTTCATTATTATTTTTTTAGTGATGATGTCACTGTTCTGAATCCCAGAAGACAGTTGTAACCTTCTGTCTATATCAGAACACAGAAACTTGTTGAAGGGGGACATACTGACTTTATCCATGTCGATCTTCATAAATGTAAGCAAACATTCTGTTGCTTCTTTTCCATATCTTGCTAAGGCATTTTCTTATTCATGTATTCAGCTTAACCTTTTGGACATAACATTTATCCCTTTCTCCCACTCTTGTTTACTGGCAGATATCTAGTGTCTCAGGTCTAGTTGAGATGTTATACTTTCTCAGTGATTGCAACTGGGAGGAGTGGCTGTGTAATATTAACATCAGCAGCACATTTATCTATCACTTATTAAATGCCAGATTGGGTATTAAATTTGGCGAGCATTGTTTCAGTTGTTCATAAAGAAGATCTAAAGAAGTGGCATTTGTTTCCACCTTTTTTGTAGTTGAGTCAACTGAGCAAAAGAGAAGTGAGGTTAGGTAACTTGCATGAGGTCCTGTACTTGGTAGGCCACTGCAGTTTGTATTTTCTCCCCAACTTCTCCATGTCTAACAGTTGCTCAAGAATCTGATCTCCAAGCCTGCTGAGCTGCCTGAACCAATCCTCCATCTCTGCATATTTTGAAAAAAAGATAAAGTTTACTGATGAACACAAACCCATCAACGAAATGCCTTTCAGAAGGATGAAAAACTCTTTTTCTTTTATGGGCAGTTTCTGGAGTTTATGTATGGGGAAATATTACACAATTTTAATTCTTAATTTAAAAAAGAAAAACAGTGAAAGAAAAAAGTTTTGCTTTCTTTAATGTAAGTGTAAATTTGAAGGTTACTCAAGCTTTTCCCTCTTTTCATAAGTGAAAAAGAGAATTAATGTCAATGAATTACTCTTTGTTTTTAGGTATCTGATTTAATGTTGTAATTTTGGAGACCTGAGTAGCTTAACATAAAACCTGCCAAGACGTAAAGGAAACCTGATTTCAGATCAGTTTTAAAACTGCTGGACTGAATGAGTGTTGGGAGGAAGGGGGAGTACAACTTTGGATTATGAGTTTGGTCACAAATATTAAAATATGGAATTCTAATTTCATTTTTGATTTTGATTCTAGGTTCCAAGCACAGATCAAAAGCCTCTTCTCATTTTTATTTCTAATGGGTTACTGCTTACAAAGTAAAATCTATTGCCCTCCTGGGTCTTCTACCATAGGACTCCCTTACAAACTGACCCCAACTTCATGACCACCACAAAGAGTTCTGCGTGTGACCTGCCTATAGAGCAGCTCTCCCTCATTGCTTCTCCAAGTGCTGTGGACCTGTGTCAACAGGTGACCTTCATCTGTATTCCAGTCTCACTGGTCAGCACTTGGAAACCCATCAAAATGGACACCAATCCATACTGGCTCTCAATTTAGAGTTCATAGATGATTTCTTTTTTTTTTAATTTTTTAAAAGATTTACTTATTTATTCATCTAAGAGCTGGGGTGTATACTAGAGGTTTGGGGTGGGTGGGTGAGAGGATTCACCAGAGACAGTGGGGAGCAGAACAGATGGATCTACTGATACACACTGCTGAGGGGAGCTGCTGTGAGCAGCTGGAGAGACAGGAGCAGTATGTGCCATGTGGGTTAGCTCCCTGGCCAGGGATTGAACTCCCACTTCAGTGGCTGCTGATAGCTTCATCGTGCTGAGACTTAACCTCTTGAGCGGTGGCCCGGTTCTTAGATGATTTCTAACCAAGACACTCTTTGGCAAAGCATCACCTATTCCCTCTGCCAATGAGAAGGGGAAGAGCACATTCAGAAAACACAAAAAGGGGGAAATGCTGCCAAGAGGAACAAAATGTTTAGGGCAACGGATTTCTGATTTTTTAAACAGTGAATAAACATTCATATATGATTATTCATCCTTGACTATGTGTATCTGAACATTGTTACATTATTTAAGATAATTGTGTATTCATACATAGACTAATTATAGGATCTTATGAGGATACTTTCTTAAAATCACACATTTTGCAGCTCATTTTATATTTTAGTATTTTAAATTATATTTTTAAAATATGAATTAAATCAAAGTACAATATAAAACATTGTTTACATTGTGAACAAAGGAAAAATCATTTCCATAGATTCTTTCATATGGATAAAGATGGTAAAATCCAAATGCCATTCTTGTAAAACTTTGGGAGCAGAGGCCAAAATTTGAGGGAACATAAAGGGAGAAAATAGAGCAAACATGAGAGGATTCTATTCAGAGGCTTCCAGACAGTAATGTATCATGTTAATATACTTATATCCCAGCGTAAGGTGGCCTGGAGTTCAAAAAGGACAATCCATTTTAACATCTACCCAGGAGTTATCTCCCTATCATATAAACAGGTATACTGATTAAAACATCATGTCCCTCTGAATTGCAACAAATTCATCATTATACATTTTCAAATATTGCTTTGTTTCTGATTTGAACTTACTTTCTAAAGCTTATCATCTTTCCCTTATTGCCTACTCACTTTTCATCTAGCTGACATCTCAGATATCAAGGTTCAGCTAGTGTCTACATTCTATTGAACCTCATCCTTGACCTCCTATTACCCCAAAATCCTCTGTGCCCCCACTACACCCTATAATTTCCCACTTATTTATTACATTGCAATATGATAACCTACGATCATGTCTGCCTTTTTCCAGAATACTATTAAGTCAGAAATCATATGATATCTTGTTTGCCACGGATTTCTTCATAAATAACCTACTATTTGATGTATTATAAATCCTCAATGAATATGTCTAGCCTGAATGGTAAAAAAAAATGTGTCCTACAGTTGATCTTAGAGCTGATAATCATCCTAAACCATGTAGCACCTTCTTATATGTTCACAGGGAAACTGGACCCAGCTGAGTACTTCCACTCCTTAATATTTATTTCATCCACCACAGGTAATCAAGAGTCAGAAATTCTTCATTTTTCTCAGACTTCAACAAGGAAAAGTTGGCTTTAAACCATTGCTCCCAAGGCCCGACATGAGTCTTGTGCATACTACTGGCCCATCTGCCAGTGGGTTTGCCCAACCATCTGGCTGAGTCACACTGTTTGAATTTTGCATCAGTGTCTCATTGGAGTATTTCTCTTTCATTATTTGCTCAGTATCCCCACTTTCTATCACTCCCCTCAGCAGCTACCTTCAGGGCCCACCTCTGCTACAATCTCAAGTTTGACCCATGGTCCTGGTATGCCACAGCATGGCTTCCATCACACCAAACTTGCCTTAGGATGTTTTTGAAACTTCTCCATGGATTTTAGGACATGGTGATGCTGGAGTTGATTTTCCATTCCAGAAGGATTTCACTAACATCAAATCTCTCCCTTACAGAAATTCCAGTCAGGTGAAGCAGTGATGTCAGTCTTTCAACAACTGTCTCCCAGCTCCCAGTCACACATTGCTCCACTTATCTCTAGTGACAGCCTCTCAGGAAAAGAACTGACTGATCCCCAGAAAATAAAGCTGATATTTGCTGTCCTGGGGCCTGAATGGAAAACTAGAAGTAGTTCCAGTGACATTTTGAAAACAATTATTAAGAAAAACAACTGAAATACAGTCTCTATAGATTTATTTCCAAATGAGTGAATACCAATAATTCTCTTTTCTTAAGTATAAAAGTTTCAGAAGAGCAAATGTTGTTATTATGTAATAAATTGGTAAACTGAAATGGACTCTCCAGGAGCCTGGAGTGGTTATCAGGAGGGGATATGTTCCAGTCCAGGCCAGCTGGTGAAACTCCCAGATCTGAGGGCAACCTGAAATGCTAACTCAGAAACTCAGGTAGAAGGCAAATTAAGGAAGGAAGCTTTGGTAAAATGTGTATGTGTGTATACGTGTTTGTGTGTTTAGCCTCAGCTAATTTTAACGCAAGCATCAAATTGCTGGGACCTCTGTGGTTCTAAAGTGGAGCTGAACACCTATGGAAAGCAGTGGAGGTGGTACAAAAGAGTAAAAGCGAATCTGCCATAATACTCAGTAATTCTACTCTTGGGGTACCTACCAGAAAAATTTTAAAATGCTGGGCCTCCCTAGTGGTGCAGCGGTTGAGCGCTGGGCTGCGAAGCTGCCCGCAGCCTCTGCAGCGCCGGTTCAAGGTTCAATCTCCGGCAGCAGGTGAGGGTCCCACATGGCATGCAGACCTCTCCTGCCGCCCGCTGCTCCCCTCAGCAGTGGATTTCAGCTGATCTGCCTGTTCTGTTCCCCGCTCTGGCTCTGGTGAATTCTCTCACCCTCCTGTGCTTCTGGCTGTATCCAGTGCTTGTATAAATAAATAAATCTTAAAAAAAAAAGATAAAATTTGAAAATGCTAATTTGAAAGGAAATTTTCATGACCATGTTTATTTCAGCATTATTTACAATAATCAAACTAAGGAAACAACTTGAGTGTCTAAAAACAGATGAGTAGATCAAGAAGATGTGGTATCTAGATATACACATTAGACTACTACTCAGCAATCAAAAAGATAAATATGCTGTTTGCAGCAGCATGGATGGATCTGGAAGGGATAATGCTAAGTGAAATAAGTCAAAAGGAAAAAGATAAATACTGGCTGGTGTCACCTACATATTGAGGAACTAAACTAAGAGTCAGTTAAAGGCAAGGTTAATAATTAACCCTTGAAAGCTGACCATAGATTTAAAGCATCCAGAGGGGCAAGGGTGAGAACAAAGAGAAAAGAGAGCACAATGGACTATGGGGGTGGACTTTGAGTGTTTGGTGGTGGGTGCATTAAAGAGATGATTCTGAAGGGAGGGGATCCCATACTTCGACAATACCAACAATAATGTAAACCAATTTTATCTCAATTAAAAAAAATGATTAATTAAAAAAATTAGAATATAACAACTTATATTTAAAAAAATAATGTGTGCTTTAAAAAAATAAAGCTGAATGGGACACACTAGTTCCCTGATACTGCTGACTTGTAGTTTCCTCTAAACAATAACTTTATACATTTCTAAGTTCACTCCATGCACTGCTCTCTCTAACTCAGATTAATTTTTGATCTCACTGGGCCTCAGTTTCCACTTGCATTCACAAGAGAGCACTGCTTTCCTTCTAGGTCTATTTACAGGGAAGTACAGGGGTTCTGAGACCATTTGCAATGGGAGGAGGCATGTATCTTATGCATGCCTGTGATTCTAGGGACACCAGCTGGGTGTCCTACAATTCCACTCCTATCTCCTAATTCCACTTCCATTCTCACACTATCTACTTAAAGGTCCCACAGGTTCAGTCCTCCGTGACTAACTCCCATCCCACATCAAGCATTGCAAGCTCTGCATTTTGTTGCTTGTGTTACTGATTGACCTGCTCCAGACTACAGTTTCCATTGACCTCCACTTTGAAATTCAAATGTCAGTCATATGCCCAGGCTGTTACCTATATTTCTGGCTAAATCTGCCCATTCACCAACTGAGAAACACTCCAAACCCTGTCCTTCTGGATTTTAGTACAGGCTTCACTACATAGGCAGGATTGATTAAATCATTGGCCATTGGTAATTGATTTAACCTCCAGGCTCTGTCCACAGGAAGTCAGGGAGGGTACTAAGAGTTCCAACCCTCTATTAACACAGTTGGTTCTCCTGGCAACCAGCCAGTATCATTAAGTGGGGTCCAAAAGTCATCTCATTAACATAACAAATGATACCTTTGTTATATTCATCACTTAGGAAATCCCAAGGACTTTAGTAACTCTGTGCAAGAAACTGCACAAAAACAAAATATATATTTCTCATAAAATCATAAGAGGCAATGAATTTATAGAAAAGAGCTAAATTGAGATGTCTCACATTTTCCAGGGGACAATCTTGCTTCTGTGGACAGCACCTTCTTGCCTTCACTAGTTTTCTTTTTTATTCAAGTCGTTAAGATTAAAATATGGGATCTCTGTTGCCAGGACTGGAGTGGCAACCTTGACTGCAGAGGTTTATGGCAAACTAGGAGACCAGGATAAGTGATTTATACACTATTAGTTACATATTTTGGCCAAGATGAAAGATGAGAGTTACACAATCAATATTCTGTATAATTGTTGATTAGTAGTAGTGTTCCTAGTAATTATATTCCTGAGATGGTCAGGAAAATTTTATTCCCCTAGAGAAAGCTGCTTGGGAGTTATTTCATCTCATACCTATATTGATACTATAAAATAAGAAGTATGGGATATAAAAATGAGAAAATCATTATTTAATCTCAGAGGTTTGTTGTTTTCTTTTTCTTTTTTTTAAACTTAGCATTGATGAAATGGATGCAAAGATTAATACTTAAAAAGAGAGTTGTCTGTGCTCTTATTTGCCAACATCTAGAGAAGCTACAACGAGGAATTCACCTTATGGCAGCTGAACCCAGACTTATTGGCATCTTAACAATCCTGTCAAAGAAAGAAAAAAAAATGATGAAAATGCTCGTGTGAGTGTAATGAGACCTGGGTTCATGGTACTGCCTATCACTACAGAAAGCCAATGAGCAGAGACAGGATTTGAATCTATATGTTGCACTTTTATTTTCCAGATTGCCAGTGATCTGGGAGAATGGTTTGCATGGTACCCTGAAGAAATCACACTGCACGTTCATCTCTAGCTGGTCTTTTTATAATGGGTTAGACTGACAGTCATAAGCAAGCAGCTTTCAGAACAGCCCATCCCAGTTGATATTCTCAGTATTCATTATGTATATCCCCTAGAACTTGTTACCAGCTTTCTGGTTCTCTTGACCCTGGTACATCCTGGCTTACTGATCCTGGTTAATTTCTGATAGTGTTAATATCTGGCACTCCTCTGGGCACAATCAGGGCAGGAATATCAGTTTAAAGCAAGAGTTTTAGTTTAAAGAAAACAGGTCGTTAGTCATACAGTGCAGCCCATACTGTGTGTGTATGAGTAGATTCCTATACCAGGTATGGTGCCTTTCCTTTCTTCCCTAAGTCAGTTCCGTATCGCTTGTGAGACTGAGTTTTACCAGGACTTTTCCAAAGGGTAATAATATAATAATATTACAATAATAATATTATAATGATAATATTATAATAATATCATTATAGTGATATCAATATATTTATAATAATATCATTACTATATTGAATGATGCTTATTAATTATTAATGATAGTATTATAATAATATTATAATAATAATATAAGGGTATTCTAAACCTAATGAAGCTTAGAACCTCAAGGCTAGCTGATGTGCCCCCTAATCTAGAAGGAAGTTTTTCCTCCCGCTTTCCCTCTTTTTCTTCCTCTTTCCTCTTTGCATCCTTCTTTCTCTCTCACTCTCCACTTAATTTCTCTTTTTTTTTATTTTGTTGTGCAGAATTGTTCTTCCCAGGTATCACATCTCACCCAGTGTCTGAATACAGTTCAACCTTGGAAATTCTGCTGGGTAACCATGATGATTCCCTTCTCAGACATCTGACATATGCTCCTTCAACTCCCAAATGGACATTTCTGATGTGAAGAGTCATTTCATTCAGTAAACTTCATGGTCTCTGATCTCCAAGATCACACATTGCCAACACCACAAAATACATATAAACACATATTTCAGGGTCCCGTGGAACTACTAGTTCTTGTATAGAAATATTTTCTATACAAGCTTTTAGATGGCTTTTGTTTGATGAGCAGCTTTTTATTTGATAGACAGTTTTATTTGATGAGCATTCATTAGGCACATATTAAATGGAACATTACAGCAACATAAGTATAAGTAAAATATTCCATTGATGGTTGCAAATTCAATGGTTAAGAGCAACAATATTGATAATTGTGTGCTTAATATATGATGTATTATATAAAGTTATCTATATGCTTTATTGAATTAATTTCTGCAGCACATCTATGAGATAACAATTCATATTACTCTGTTCTTGTTTCTATGAGGAAATCAAGCTTTAAAGACATTAAACAACTTACAATGGCATATTGGTAATCAGTAGTATGGTAAAGAATCAGAACCAGAAGGTCTTACTGCAAAGACCAAGTTTTAATCACTGTATGCACTTCACTCTGTACCTCACCGCAGGTAACATGTCTCTTCTCTCTTTAGTGAGGTGGCACCCAGGTGCTCCAATTTCACAATGTGATTGTCATCATTCTGTGAGTAGGGGCATAGTAACTGGCTGATTTTACCTTCTTCTTGAATGTCTTGGAAACCCCTAGTTGTAATTTCCTAGCATGAGTTAATGAGTTAATCTGTTCCTCTATTTTGCTTATGGTATAATTGCTTGGTGCCCAGTTCTTAGCTATTCTGAAGATAATAGTTGTTACTCTCGAATTGCTACATGAACTCCCTTCTATACATTTTTCTGAAAGATGACTGGTAATCCCTGTGCAACATGTCTAGATTCTGACATCTTCAGAGAAACCATCAGATTCCAAAGTCACCTGGTAAAATTTAATCAAATCCCAAGGACCCCAGAATCTCTGAAACCCAGAGTTCTTTTATTGATTTTCTTGTCTTTTACATATCACCCTTAATCCAGTGGCCATGTCAAGAATTTAAAAAAAATAATGTTGCACCACAGCTGTGCTTCAATGATGTCTGGGTTATCTTACTTTCCCTGTGGGTCTTTACTGAAATATTTCATTTTTACTTAAAGTGAAAAACACTTTCTAATATAAAATATGGAAACACACTTAGCAAATGGAAATTTATTCCATCCTAGATCAATCATAGCAATTCCTCCACTGAGTTTGCCTCCCTAGCCTTAAATGTCCATGCTTCATGGATGAAGCTCTTTAGAAACACCTTCTGGGGCATGGCCAGGGAAGCCTGCTTTAGAATAAACATTATATGGTTTCCCTGAGCATCTGTTTTCTACTGTCACTAAACTCTGCCTTCTTGCCTTGTACATTTCCCTTCAGGACTCTACCCATAGGGTCATAGTGTCTACGGTTATCCCCAGCATCCACCTTCTGCACCCAGAGTGGTGAACAGTATACTTGCATATAAACACAGAATGATTAAGATTTTTGACTGAAGTCATTGGAAATGAGGGAAATACAGTCCATTAATATCAATTTTATCAGATTTAGATGTAAAATTCCAGATTTACTTAAAAAGTCAGGAAAACCTGACTTGTTTTCTGAATACTAAAGGGCTTGAAATTGTCATTGTCCTGGTGTAGAAAGAGTGCATATTCAGAGAGGAGTCAACAAGGAATGTCAGAGCCTGTGTGCAGCATCTTTGCAGGAAGAAATGAGTGTGGTAGTGCTCACTATCCTAAAGAAGAAAGGACTTACTTGGGCTTTTGAAGTTTTCACATATGTAATGGACTTCTTCATAGAATAAGGATAAGGTAGATTTATTGAATTAGATAAACATGTCTAGAAGGTAAAACAAAGGTCAATGTTTTCTTCATTTTAAAAGAAGCATATTGACTATCTACTACATGTCAAGCATTGAAGGTAAGAAGAATAAAAACAAAAAAGCTATAGATCAGACATCTAAGAAATTTTGAGGATTTTAAAATGTTTTTGTTAATAAAATAGGTTTATTTTAATGTGGTGAATCTTTCATCCTTAAATATTCTCAGTGCCACTCTATGATCACATCCCAAGAATGAAATAGCAGGAATTTCTGGATCCATGGTAGATGAGAGAGGTGCTTCTTAGATTTTGGTTGAGAAGAATTACCTGGAGGTCTTGTTGTAACACAGTTTCCTGGGCAGGACTCTGATTCAGCATATTCTTGGCATTTCTAATATGCTTCCAGGAGGTGCTGAAGCTATTGCTCCATGGACCACACTCAGAGCAACAGTGGCTGAGGTTGAGATATTGCAGGTTCTTCTTCCTTCTAAAATGGCAATACTAATACTGTGGGCAGAGAAAAATTTCTGTCTCTTTAAATTTACCTCAGTTAATCAAAAGTGGAAAGATGGCTGAGGGAAGGAAAGAAACACAGCCTTACGAAAAGCAGAAACTGCCTAAACTGATAGACCTGTTTCTGGGGCAGTGAGATGTTTAGAAGACAAAGTTTCAAGCCAGTCTCCCTAGATGATTCTTGTAAAATGGTTTCAAATATAATTTTTTTTCAAAGATCCCCAATTACACTCTACACAGCTCTTAGATTGCACTGACAAAGCTTTAAAAAATGATGCATTTACTCCATGCAGGCAGCAGTCTCTGGAGCCAAAGCCTCTGTGTTCGTGATGTGTCGCAGCTGGTTTCCGGGCTGCGTTGAAAGCTTCAAGCTTTGGCACTACCGGGCATTAACTCAGCATTAAGCAGAAGCTTTGACACTGGAGACCACAAACTTGGATGGATTAAACACATATTTTGAATATCTTGCAAAATACTAGCTGTAAGAGCAATATGAGATTTTTTTTTTTAAGAGAAAGGGAAAGAAGGAAATAAAGAGCCTGTCATGCAAATGAGCAGGCACAGGTATCCCAAATGGGGCTGCCCCCTTTCAGGCCTTCAGCCCAGCTTCCTTTCCTATCAGACCCTGCAGCACCGACAGAGGCCTTTTCCAAAGGAATCGTTCTTGCAGACTTGACTTTAACCTATGTGTGTACCATCGAAACCCATGACTTATTTTTAACATAGCAAACTCTAATCTATTATCTTTTACTGTTTAAGAGTCACCTGCAGATTAGCTCCTAATCCCAGAGCAACAAACAGTAAACACCAGTATATTCATTAAGGGTGCTAGAATGTAATGAATGACATTTTCTAGTTCTATGGTACATATGCCTTTTTCACAATTTTATCAATACTGACTCATTTGATTCTTACCATAATCCATGTGTTAGATGAGGATTATCTCACCACTGGAGGGGGAAGGTGGGACAGTGGGGGCAGGGGAATAAGAGTATCTGAGTATCTGAGTATCTGAGGGATTTAGTTCCTTGCCCAGAGTAATGCAGAAGATTATAGGCAATATCTGCAAAAGATTCTAGTTTTACTAAAACCAAGTTCTCTGAGTTTTACCTCACTATGCATGACTGTGGATTCCAATATCTACCCATTGCAAATAAATTCTACTCACATCTCTATTTTTCATTTCACATGCAATCCAAGCCTTATAAAGATTCTAGAGAATATCTTCCTGGAAATATAGCACAATAATAATAAGGAACAATAATACACTTTTCTAAGCATGCCGATGCTGTACGGGTAAGGATTTAAAAGATATTCTTTCAGCTGTCAACTAGTTGGTCAAAATTTCCATAGTAGAGTTATCAATCAATATAACTCATTTATTTCCTTTTCTCCTCCCTGCTCCTCCTTCTCTCCTCCTCTTCTTTCTTATTCTCTTTCTCTCTCTCTCTCATAATATTGGGGGCAAGGAAAGGAACTCTGAATAAGATTAAGAAACCCAAGGGGACTAATAAAATAACAGGTCAGGGCCTCCATGGTGCTGCAATAGGTTAAGCACTGCACTGTGAAGCTGTCTGCAGCCACTGCAACACGAGTTCCATCCCTGGCCCGCCAGAGAGCTACCCACACTGCGAGGCAGACCTCTCCTGTCTTGCCCACTGCTCCCCTCAGCAGTATGTTTCAGTCAATCTGCCTGTTCTGTTCCCCACTCTGTCTCAGGTGAATCCTCTCATGCCCCCACCCTTGCACCTCTGACCTCTTCCCCAGTTCTTGCATGCATAAATAAATAAATCTTTTTAAAAAAAGAAAATAACAGGTCATGATAGCACATTTTCATGTAATCCTGTGTTAGGTAAACATCATCACCAGATAAAAGAACATTTTAGGATGCATATGCATATTTTTGCCAATTTAGACTACATCTATAAATTCCAGCATACTTATTTGTAGGTTTTAATTCATCCAGTCATCTGACTGCTTATTTTGTTCGCCCAACACAACCATCAGGTTGGTTTTTATCTTGAAATTGCTTTGGAAATTGTCTAGATATTATGCTGATATAGCTTGAGATTAATTTTCTTTTACATATCCTTCAACTTCTAATATTTATTAAACTTCTAAGTTCGTGAGTTAGAAATGTGGAAGATGTGGTCCTGGTTTTTGAAATGTTTAGGATATGGGGAGGGGGCACATATTTTAACAAATATTTTTTCTAATTAATTGTTACATGAGACAAGTGTACTGAGGAAAGTGATTGTATCAGGGCATGCTAAGAAAACTTGCATAGTAGATGGAATACTTTTTTTAAGATTTATTTATTCATGCATATAAGAACTGGGGGTGGTGGGGGTAGGGAAATGAGAGGATTCACCAGAGGCAGAGTAGGGAGCAGAGCTACTGAAATACACTGCTGAGGGGAGCAGCAGGCGAAGCAAGAGAGGTCTGTTGTGCCATTTAAGTTGCTCCTGGCCGGCCTGGGATCGAACTTGGGTTGCAGTGGCTGGAGATAGATTGATAGTGCTGTCTTCAACCCCCCACACCACCAGGGAGGCCCAGTAGATGGAGTATTTTAACAGGGACCTTTACCTGAGAAGGAATCCAACAGGCCTTTATACAGGTTTGTGGTGGTACAAATCCAAGGGGGGAAACACAGTGTTGATTAACTCTTCCCAATGAAGAAAATAATGGTAACATTTTGATGCAAGATGAATGGTTAGTGTTCCGGAATGCTTCTCTCTCTCTCTCTGTGTATATATTTTAATGAGGTCAGACCATTTTCTTCTCACCTAGGGTAAGTGGACACATCTAGTTCCCACTGCACTATTACAATATTATTGAAAAGGAGAGATGGTTTATAGACCTGGTTAATGCAGGCGGGTGATTTTAGAATGAATTTATTCTATAATTTTGCCTCTTTACCCTGCCTTTCTAGCTAAAATATTATTGGTAGGTATATTTAAAACTTCAATCTATGAGACATCAAATGGTTCTCATTAGGAAAGCTTACTATGATTAGCATGATCTTCAAGGAGTCAATTCTTTGCTCTATTATAGGACGAGTTATATTGCAGTATCTGGAAAATAAGGTGACTGAAACTGGAGAGACTAATGTGACTGAACAGAGAAACAAGTGTTTTCAGAGAGGCCAGTGAGTGGACTGAGCAGCTAGGAGCACAGGGAGCAGTAAGAGTATGTGTGGAAATAGAGAGGCCAGTACCTGGCTACTCTGCAGAGTAAATACTGGTGAGAATAAGATGAACATCCAGGCACAGCAAATTAAACTAGTACAATCAGGGAGAAGGCCTCGGAAACCAATTCTGGTTAAAGAACAAATGTCTGCTCTTTCTGCTCAAGTGGCATCTAGCACAGTCAGAGCAGTGATTTTAGGAGGCACATGATGCCCCATTTTATATATATAAGGAAACTGAGTCTCTGGGTAGAAAGAGAAAGAGCACAGTTATGGGAGCAGCAGCCAAGGTAATGGTGATAGGTGTCTAAGCTCCAGCCCAAGGCTTCCCAAATAGTCTAAGAAATGACTGGTCTGCAGTAGGCAAGGTAGTGCCTCTGCTGGGAGGGTGTGTGTGTGTGTGTATGTGTGTGCGCACACAGCATGTATGTGTGTGTTTCAGAGGGTAATAAAAAGTAGGAAGGGGGAATGAGGACAGTCAGGTTATTACATTACCATTTAAGATTTTAAAACATGGCATTTATGGCAATCATATTGTGATCCATCTACTAAAACATAAAAACATGGAGGCCTAATCTCCCTACGTTTAGGATGCAATTCTGCCTCTAGAATATCAAGTAACAGTATCCAATGTAAAGGCTGCCTTTGACTGAGGACACTCTGGGAAACAATTTTCCACTGCACGTTAGCAGATCTGCAATCAAAGTCTGTGTATCTGTGATTTTTTTTTAATCCCTTCACTTCTTTCTTCCTTTTTTTCTTCATTGTGTCCCTACTTTTTAGCCTCACCACCATCCCCCCAAACATTTTTCTCTTGCCTATGGAGATGGGAACCAGAAGGAAATTGATGCAGTGGCGGGTTTAATATGACATTTGAAAAGTGACTTTTTGATTTTCAATTAACCTTGCACAAAGAGGAAATATTGAAATTCGCCCCTTTGTTCTTGGCAGGATCTGCAGACAGGCTGGTTGGTACCAAGAGCTGAAGGGGTTTGGGGTGGGGCGGTGGGCAGGAAGAGGAGAAGAGAGGAAGAGAATCTGGCACCTACAGAGGGATTCTGCTTCTGTGTGCACAAAATGAGACAAGACTAGCCTGTCGTAATTACTCTCAGAAGGGGGAAACAGGTAGGAGAGAAAATGCTCTTGTCATTTGTTTGACTTAATTGTATGCTTTTATGAGCCGTCTGGCTGAAAGGATTAAAGTTACTTTTAATAACACTTCCTTTCAGAAAGAATTTGATTTGAAGTTTCCCAGCAGGGCCTCCCAGTCAACCGCAGGGCCCCTACCCCAACCCTCATCGCCCTCCCCCGTTCCCCTCTAGTCAACCCTCTCCCCTTCCCTTCTTTGAAAGCCCCATTGTTCTGTTTGCAGAAGAAAGCCACGCTGACGCCCTAATGCCATAGGTAAAGTTAACTCTAAGTCTGCTCTTTCTGCATTATTTCTAAGACCCTCACAAAAGACAAGCACCCGCCCCCCAGAGGAAAGCTTGACAATCAAATATAGAAAACAAAGTAGCCTGTCGCCTCACGCCCAGGAGCCTGCGTGCGTGGAGACCAGCGGGGTGACAGTGCCCGGGTTCCCTCATCACACGCTGCACCGGGCTCGGCACAGCCTGGCTTCCTCGCTCTGGCGCCCCGCGTCTGAGCAGTGATTTTAGGAAGCAGATGATGCCCCATTTTATAGATAAGGAAACTGAGTCTCTGGGTAGAAAGAGAAAGAGAACAGGTATGGGCGCAGCAGCCAAGGTAATGGTGATGGGTGTCTAAGCCCCAGCCCAGGGCTTCCCAAATAGTCTAAGAAATGACTGGTCTGCAGTAGGTAAGGTGGTGCCTCTGCTGAGAGGGTGTGTGTGTGTGTGTGTGTGTGTGTGTGCACAGCATGTAGGTGCGCGTGGGCGCGCGGCGTCTGCCCCTCCCTGCGCCTTGGCTGTTTTCGCTCGCCTTCTTCCTTTTCTCTGTTTTTGTTTGCTTTCCCCCAGCTGTCAGGCTTCCACCCCGCAATCTCGGGTCCCGGGGCGCCGGAGTGGCCCCTGGGGCCGGGGGTGGGCGCCTGCGGAGGTGCTGGGTGTCCTGGAAGTTTCCGGGGGCAGAGCCGCGAGGGCGGGGTGCACAGGGACACGCCGGGGTCCCCGCGCCTCACGCGGGAAGACGCGCCATCCCATCCCTAGATGGCAGCAGGACCCTGAAGCTGGCGCAGCCCTCGGCAGCCCTTTTGGTCTGTTTTCCTGAACAGATTGCCAGGGGATACGGCGGCTAAACAGCCAGGCGCCTCCCCGGAGTGCGGGTCAAACAGAAGAGCAAGCGGGACTGACGCAGCTGGCGGGGCCCTCTGGGGTCAGAAGCTGCGGTTCAGGACACCACAGCCTCTCTTCTCACACAGATGTGCTAGTGAGAGAGAGAGAGAGAAAGAGAGAGAGAGAGAGAGAGAGAGAGAGAGAGAGAGAGAGAGAGAGAGAGAGAGAGAGAGAGAAAGTTCAGCTTCTTGGAGACGTTGTCTTGGTGAAGACCATCCTGGACAGTGGCAAAGTCACCTGAACGCACACAGGACACGCAGACATCACGCGCACCTAAACTTGTGGGAGACACTTGTCTTCGTGACCATCGACCAGGCTGACTGAGCTGAAGGCAGCAGATTGAGACCATTTCCAGCTTCATTGCAATCTTATGCTTGAGGGAGGGCGGGGGAGGCTCTGTTGTGTCCCCGAGCCTCAGTTCCCTCATCTATAAAATTGGGGTTATGATTATAGCTCTGGGCTCTGTGTACATACAAAAGGTTGTCAGGATTACCAAGGGGAACAAAGGGAAAAATTCACTTTGGCAGGAGTAGTCTTACTGTTGCAGCATTTGGCCCAGCCAGGAATTTTCCTTCAGAGGATAATGCAAATGGTGCTACAGTATTTATTGTGATCAGCCAGAAATGACTTATTTGAAAACAAAGGGCGGAGGCTTTTTCTCAATTTAAAAACCTGGCGGCCTTTATCTTCAGGCCATTTGGATTATCTACACCCAGGTCCCACTGACCTTGTCAACACCTGGAAATACTACACCTCAAAAATCAAGAGCTCTGGCAGCCCAATAGCTGTGTCCCCAGAAGAGTCCCAGAATTACACAAGAAAACCAGTGCCTACTCTGGTGTATGGTATTTTGGAAGATGATATTGTTACCGTGGCATACAACACACTGTGAGTCAGGAAATTTTCTCACCAAGTCTGACTCAGACAGAAAAAAAAAAATTCTTCAAAGATTTTTTTTTAATCCCTCTTAATACAGTACATTCTGTTTGCCATGAAATCCATCCCTTCCTAGCACCATGGCAACGTTTGTAACAAAAGGGGCAAAAGCATGGAGGTTTCCCATGTTTATCTCTGTATCTAGTCTGGGTTTTGTTTTCTTTACTCTTTCCTAATTCACAATTTCAGAAAATATACCACGACAAGAAATATCCTATCCTGCACCTGCCACCCCCCAAGAATTGTGTATCTTAACCTTTATTATTTACACCAGATTATAGTTTCATCATCTACAAATTTATTTATTGAAGTTTTCAGGGACCTGAAGCAAAGCACTTTCAAAGTGGTATTGAAGTTTCAGAACAGTGGGGGACAAGAAGGTCCTAAATAAAAGTCCAGTCATTGACATTCAAGGTAGGAAATTATCTTTCCTTTATAAAGATCATGCCAGGTCGCAGGGCAGGAGGCAGAGTTGAAAGATTTCTGTAATTCAAGTTCTCTCCTATTATGTTTGAATTTTATCCCCACTCAGGGTTCTTATCAGATCCCTGTAGCATAGGCTGCAGCAATATTATCATGTTAGTAAGTTGGGCATCCTTGTCATACAGTCTCATTTAGCTTTCTAGTAGAGGCCTAGTGCTTTCTATTTAGTCACTCTCATTTGACCTCTTCTTCAGTCTCATGAAGACTCCATTTTACTGATCCACTTACTGATACTGTAACAGGGTGGTCCCAGGAAAAAGGGAAGTTTCAGGTTCCCTGCCCCACCCAAGGTAGGGTGGAGCTGAGCAGGGAGAGAAGAAGCTGGAGAAGGGATTGAGGAAGGAAGGAGGCAGGATGGAGATCCAGAAGGAGACCTGGAGGAGGCACATGGAGCAGAGAGACACGTGAAGAAACTGCGCTTGCCTTTTGGTCGTGGACTGGGTGACAGAGATGTGGGTGAGAGACCTGTGGGGAGGTGACAATGGCAGCTTTTATCTTGATTTTCTTTTGCTCTTTTCCTTCCAGACTTTTCTGATTGTTTCTGATCCTTTTCTGTGGGTCCCTTCTGAAAGGTGCTTTAGACTTGTGGCAGGCTTTGGGGACTTGCTCTGGGCCAATCCTGCTTGGGTGGACTTTTACCCACGAGGGCATGGGTAACCTTGGGTGTTTGATTTAGAAGCTATATTCTTTGCCTTTCCTGTGTTGTTTACTAACTGTATTACAGTTCCTTTTCATTAAAGTCTCATATGTTTTTGTGTTGATGCGGCTGATGGCAAAACCTATTTAGAGCAGGCAGGTTTGGGGGCTTTGGGGTGCCCCTCTCCCTGTCCTGTAACATTGTCATTTTTGGAATTGTTGAGTTTGAAGAGTGGGGTCTTTGGGTTCACCATGGGAAAGGTTTCACCAGAGCTCCCCTTTTACCAGCACCAGCAAGTTTCTAGGCGAGTTTCTCCGCAACACAGAGAAGTTAGTTATATCCAAAAGGGTAGGTTTATTATAAAAGGGATAGAAGAATAAAGGACACTTGTATAAACACAAAGAGGCAGTAAGGGAGGACTGTCCTGAAAGCGACAGGTTTGCTAAGAGAGAGGCCTGCATGGTTGCAGGCAGGTGGCCTTGAAGGGAGCTGCTTCTGCTTTGGGAGGTCAGTGAAGAGAAGCTCTGGCATGATTCAGGTCATGGCAGGAAGGAAGGTTGCTGCAGGGGGAGAGAGAGTTGGTGAAAAGGAGCACCTGCACAGCTACAGGTGGGTAGAGGGATTGCAGCCCTGTGTCTGTATAGAGACAGGGTAGAGTCTGTTGTTGACTTTAAATAAATAATGTAGAATTTGAAAGGGGCTAGATTTCTACAATGGCCCTTAATCTCTGTATCTTCACCTTGTGGTCTGCTCTCCTGACACTCCCTACAGCATTCCAATACCTGCAATACCTGCGTGGGTCTTGTGCTTTGTGATCTAGGCATTAGTGCCTAAGGGTCTTAGTTGCTACAGCTGGGTTAATGACTATGTTAATACCTTCTACCCCCACTTCCAGCTCCTGGCATTGTGTAAGGCAGGTTTCTGGTCCTGTGTCACCTGCTATCCAGGTTTTCGATCCTTATCCTCCATCATTACTATCCTGGAAATAGACTCCCTATACTCTCCACCCAGCTTTGTCCATAAACCTTGTCAGCCTGAACCCCAAATTTGATCTCTGAATCATTCCTATCCTATCTCTTTTCTGGGGGAAAAATAATAACAATAGCAAAGAAATTTTCCTGGAGATAGGTTGAGAACAAATCAAAATTGCAAAATGTATTTGCTCCCAGAGCTGAAGAATAAGACACTGTTGGTAAAAATCACTGAGCCTTGGTGAAAATCACCCAGCCTTTCTTATTATTGTCACTAATGTCATGGCAGGTGGTCTTAGATAGACCCTTTCTATCACTTATTATCTTATTTACTCGTGATTAGTTATTTATCACTGGTTGTTATAACTTGTCCCTTGCTATTTTTTTTCCTTTACAAATTGCTTTAGTGATTATGCAAAACTTTTGCCTTCTCCTTGAGAAGCAGTTCTTGCTCAAATCCTCATTCCCTCACCCCTGACAGCAGATACCCTCAACTGCTTCCCAGAAGAGTTAAAGCCTTTACACCAAATGGATCATCCATCTCTGCTTCCAGTCTAAATGCTTATCTACCTGTCATCCTCTCCTTACCTCTGTCTCAAAAGAGAGATCCCTTTGTCTCTTCTAAGAGATCCTCTTAATCCCATCTTTGTGAATTTCCTTGGGTACCTAGATCTATCATTTTCTTTCTCCTCTGCATCTTTTTTTTAAGGGTTTATTTATTTATGCCTGCAAGAACTAAGGTACAGGCCAGAGGTGCATGGGGTGAGAGGAGTCACCAGAGACAGAGTGGGGAGCAGGACAGGTGGATTGACTGAAATACACTGCTGAGGGGTGCAGCAGGCGAGGCAGGAGAGGTCTGCTGCGCCATCTGGGTCACCTCCCTGGCTGGGGATTGAACTCCTGCTGCAGTAGCTGTGGATTGCTTCATTGTGCTGACACTTAAGCCCTTGGGCCCCCAGGGAGGCCCCCCTCCTCTGCATCTTCAATCACCCCTCTAACTCCCACAATTTTCTTTATGCTTTTTCTTCTTCTTAATCATGCACCAACGATCATATTCTTTAGATGCTTGGTGGTAGTGTTATAGGGCACAAAGGATACATGGATACCAGGGCTAACAAGAAGCAGGTTTAATGGACCAGTGCTGACTCAGTGGATTCATATCCCAAAGCTGAGGCCAGTCTGTAGGAAGTCAGGGGCTTATATACACTGTCAGTTTCTACAAGGTTGCAGATGGGTTTGCATTGGCAGCTATACATGGTCAAATAGGACGAGGCTACATACTGAGAGATAAGTCATATAGCTGCATACCAAGAATGAGTGAAGGGTCAGTAGTCATGGGACCCCCCAGGTCCATCCTGCCTCCTGACAGCACATGATCTCAGATTCATATCAGGGAATAAGTTGCATACCAGGAACTGAGCAGACTTCTTTTATTTATTTATTTATTTATTTATTTATTTATTTATTTATTTATTTATTTATTTATACAAGCACTGGGTACAGTCAGAAGCGCGGGAGGGTGAGAGAATTCACCAGAGCCAGAGCGGGGAGCAGAACAGACAGACTGATGAAATACACTGCTGAGGGGAGCAGTGGGCCTGGTAGGAGAGGTCTGCTTGCCATGTGGGACCATCGCCAGTGACTGGGGATAGAACAGGTGCTGCAGAGGCTGCGGGTAGCTTCACAGCCCAGTGCTCAACCACTGCGCCACTGGGGAGGCCCTGAGTAAAGGGTTCTTACTAAGGTCCCCAGGCTGCTTATCCCAGGTCACCATGCTTCAGTAGTACTGAGCTGCTTGGAGGGTGCCTTGCATGTGCGCGCGCGCGCGCGCGCGCGCACACACACACACACACACACACACAGAGCATGCATTCTGTCACATCTCTTTGCCTTTATTCATGCCTGTCCCCCTGCTGCACAATGACTTTACTATACAATTTTTTTCATTCTGATTCTTGCTCATTCTTTAAGGTTTTTGTTCAGGGATCATGTCTTATATAGTAAACTTTCTTTACATCCCAACCAACCTATATCCTCATTCCTTTCATTTGCCCTAGGAAAGAGCACATACCATTATTATAGCACTTATGCACTATTTTTTTTTCTTATTCTATGAAAAATTCTATTTAACACACTATAATATGAGCTCCACAAGGGAAGAAAAATTACCTTATTCATCCTTATTTTTAGTGCCAAATATAAACCCAGACACATAGTATTAAATTTTGTTTTAGATGTATCAATCATGTTGCTTTTCTATCGGTTGTTTGAAGGAAAATGTTTGCTCACATCACCCCTGAAGAACTGAGAACCCTCTAAAATCCATTCTGTATCATCAGGCCCTTCTCCCTGTTCCAGCTATTTGTACTAATGAGTATGAGGCCAGTGCCAGTCAGTTTAACTGGTTGTTGGTCTATGAGATTGGTGGGAAGAGAAAGCACTTCCTTTCTTTTTTTTTTCTTTTTTAAGATTTATTTATTAATTTAAACAAGAACCGGGGTACGGGCCAGATGCTCAGGAGGGTGAGAGGATTCAAAAGAGACAGAGTGGGGAACAGAACAAGCAGACTGATGAAATACACTGCTGAGGGTAGCAAGGGGCAAGACAGGACAGGTCGCCACGCCATGTGGGGACCCTTGCCCACTGGCCAGAAAGGAACCAGGGCTGCAGAGGCTGCGGCCAGCTTCACAGTGCTGTGCTCAACCCCCTGTGCCCCCAGGGGAGGCCCAAAAGCACTTCCTTTCAATGAAACACTGAAGCCTTTCACATTTAAAATGTATGCTAAAGAGAGAAAGAAGAACTAGACCACAGAAACAGACACCAAGAGCTTCTTTTAAACAGAGGGTGGGAGACAAGAACTGTAATAGACCCTCATTGTGCTAAATTTTGGAAGCAAAAATAACAAATATTTGTTCAGATGTAATATTATATTCTAGACCAAGTTTTCATAGATAGTGTCAGAATGGACTTGAACCCAGATCTCTTTATATGAAGAGCTGATACTCTTTCTACTCAACTTACTTGTTTGGCTCCTCCTTATATGTAATTTAATTGATTGCAAAGTTAGGTGTCAAATGATTTATTAGTCAACAAGCTGCAAATGACCAAAGGTGGACTTTTAAGTTAAAAAGTCATTCACTGAAGATGTCATTTATGGATTATAATCAATTGGTCTTTACTATAAACCAGGCAATCACTATATTATTGTCATCATCATCGTCATCATCAATGTACATTTATGAGGCACTAATCAAAGAGATTTACATGTATTGTGGAACCAAGCATAAGTATTCTTAGCCATTGCTTTGTCATGTTGTGTGTAACTGCCATTTTAGAATTTCAGGGCTTGCTGTCCTGGGGAAAGACTGCATTCCAGAGATTGACCCCCCACCCCACTCTGGTCTTATCTCAGTCGGCTAGCCACAGAGGAGCCGAGCAATTCAGGCCACTAATAGGGTCAAACTAGCCATAAAATAGAGCTGCATCTTGATGTGACCAATCAGCTCAAAAACTGAAACTCTGCACCCACCGTTGTTAGGAAATGCACCTCTGTAACCAATGAATGTTTGCCAACATGATTTAATTTTTAGAGATCTGCTTGTACCCTATATAAGATCCCTGTTCCCTTTGTTCAGGGCTCCTGACCTCCGGCGTTACATCGGTGCTTGTCACGAGCCCAGACTCGAGCCCGTAATAAACTCCTTTATGATCTTACAGCGGCTGTCTGTGTGTCCTTGGGGGCTGCACTGGTCGACGTTGGGCACAACCGTATAAGGTGTTTAAACTTCTCAATAGTCCCATGAGACAGTGGAGACACAAAAATTAAGTAAATTGATTAATCACATAGCCAGAAAGTAAAAGCTCACCTGAATGTGCTATAGTTATTTATACATTTACCTATTGGGGGACATCTCAATTCTTTCTAAATGATGTCAATTATGAGTAAAGCTACTAATAACATCCCTCTAGAGACTGCTGTATGGCTATCTTTTCAACATCTTTGAATAAATCCCAAAGACTGATGTTGCTGGATTGTATAATAAGAATATGTTTAGTTTTGTAAGACACTGCACCTGTACCACCTTGTATCCCCACATACAATGAATGAGTGTTCCCTTTGCTCTACAGTCTCATTAGCTTCAGGCTTGTCAATACTCCAGACTTTGACTATTTTAATAACTATGTTGTGGTATAATAAGTTATGTTGTGGTATGTCATTGTTTTAACTTACACTTCCCAGATGGCATATGGCATGGAACATCTTTTCACATACCTATTTGCCCTCTAAATATATTCTTTGCACAGGTGTTTGTTAATGTCTTGGCCCATTTTGGGGGGCCTTCCTGGTAGCACAAGGGGTTAAGCATCAGCACTGTGAAGCAATCTGCAGCTACTGCAACATGAGTTTGATCCCCAGCCACAGATGTGATCAACATAGTGCAGCAGACCTCTCCTGATTCTTCCGCTGCTCCCCTCAGCAGTGCATTTCAGTCAGTTTGCCTGTTCTGCTCCCACTCTGTCTCTGGTGAATCCTCTCACCCACCCGCACCTCTGGCCTACACCCCAGCTCTTGTATGCATACTTAAATCTTTAAAAAATATCTTGGCACATTTTTAAAATTGTTATTTTTTTTTATTATTGTTGAGCTTTGAGTCCTTTACATATTTCAGATAGTAGTTCTTTATCAGATTAATCTTTTGTATATATTTTCTCCAGTCCAATTTTTCCTGAAACTTTTATTTTTAATGAAGTGCAGTTTTATTATTTTTTCTCTCATAGATCATAACTTTGGAATTGTATCTGAAAAGATAATGACATACACAAGGTCACATAGATTTTCTCCCATGTTATCTACTAAAAGTTTTATAGTTTCACACTTTACATTTAGGTCTGTGATCTATATTGCATTAGTTTTTATGAAAAGTGTAAGGTATAGACTCATCCTCCCTCCCACACACACTCCCTCCTTTTCTTCCTCCCTTTTGTTTTTGCATGTGGATATCCATTTGTTCCAGACCATTTGTTGAAAACACTCTCTTTGCTCCTTTGTGTTGACTTTTTCTCTTTGTTGAAGATCAGTTAACTATATGTGGGCTTGTTTCTGGATTCTCCTTTCTGTTCCATTGATCTGTTTGTCTTTCTTATTTTTTGCCAAAACCACACTGTCTTGATTACTGTGATTTTATAGTTAGTTTTGATGTTAGATAGCTTCAGGTCTCCAACTTTATTCTCCTTCAATATTGTGTTGACTATTCTTTCACCTCTCGTATAAACTGTAGAATTAATTTTTTGATCCCTGCAATATAACTTCCTATAATGTTGACTGGCATTATACAGCAAGTTGGGAAGAACTAACATCGTGACGATATTACGTTTTCTTAACATGAACATGGAATATCTCACTATTTATTTAGCTCTCTGATTTTGTTGATCAGGGTTTTATAGTCTTTCTAATATAGATCTTATCCATATTTTGTTATTTTTATACCTCAGTATTACTTTTCAGTAGTGCTGATATAAATGTAATGTTTTAAAATTCACATTCTACTTGCTCATTATTAGCATATAAGAAAATAGCTGATTTTTGCTTATTAAATTTATATCCTGCAATTTTGCTCTAATTACTGATTAGTCCCAAGAGTTTGTGTGTGTGTGTGTGTGTGTGTGGTGTGAATTCTCATGTTTTTTTTTATATAGATGATTGTGCTATCTGAAAAAAAAAGTTTTATTTTCCTTTTCTCTCTGTATACTTTCATTTCCTTTATTTGTTCTATTACATTAACTAGAGCTTTCATTAGGATGTTGAAAAGGAGTAGTAATATGGTACATCCTCCCTTATAGTTGATTGTAGTGGCAAAATCACCATTAAATATGATATTGACTGTGGGTTTTTAAAGCACATTCTTTATCAATTTTAGGAAAGTCCTTAGTGGTTATTTTCAACAGTGCAAATGAAACATTGTTTAGTGTTTGGTTAATATGTAAGATGGAGAAGTTTATGTTTGACTAAAGATGGTAGAACAACTATACCCAAAAAATGTTTACCAATAAATCACTGTCAAGCCAAAGAAACATCAGTTGGTAGGGATATAGAGTTTACACATGACCACATTTACAAATGACCACATTTGTAAGTTTACAAATGACCACATTTCCATTCAATATTCATATCACTATGTTAACTAACCAAGGATAGCTAAAAAGAAATATAGTGTACCCTTATGAAAGAGAATTAGAAGTGTGTGTCCATTTCAAGTCAACTCACTTGCATTAAATCCCTGTTATATGCTATACATTTTCAGATATTGTGAAGGCTTCCAAAAGAAAGCAAGATCACTAGTTTGGGTGAGAATAATTTTCTATAGGGATATAAGATACCTATACAAAGCAAAACCTGTCATATAATGAGAAGGTATCTGTCTTTCTTTTGCCTTCTCATCTGTTAATTTATATCTTCTGCCCCATACCAATGATACTAGACTCTACTTTCTTCAATGCTTAGCATTTTCTTCCTGGGGAGTTTTGAACATGATGTTTCCTTTCCACAAAATACGAAGTGAATCCATCCAACCCTTCTCACTATCTGCCACATGCCCCAGCTGTGCAAAACCCCACATTCACATGCATGCATTTTGATATATTCTAGATATTCCCCTGAGTGTACAAAACATACCACTCTCAAGTCCCTCTGCTATTTAGTACTACCCCACTCTTCATGTTCATACAATTTGTGTTTATGCATCAATTTGTATATATTTATCTAATATCTGGTTTCTATATAATCAGTATATGTAGAAAACAAACTTCTTTTGTTCTTCATAGTGTGTCCAGTCACCAGATCTCTGTATATAGTGGTGATGTTGAATGAATATGAAAATGGTGATGTTTACTCCCCAGTTGAGTAAAGATAATATTTATATCAAATGAGTAACATTTGTGCTGAAACTTGAAAGTTGTGTAGGATTTTTATAGGCTGAAGATTGAGAGAACTAATAGTCCCACTATGCTCTGCACTATCTAGACCATGACTAAAGTATTTTACAAAGTTCTAACTGCCAGTTTCAAAAATGGACATTGATAAATGTGAGTGCACAGAGAGAAAAGCAACCCAGATAGTAAAGTGCAAGACATATCAGACATGACATTGTTGAAGTAATTGGATGCTTAGCCTGAAGAAGAGAAGGAGACATGTGATGACAGTTTTCCATCATTTTACCCATATAGGAGAGAGATTAAATTATTCTTTGAAGCTCCAGAGAGAGTTTAACATGAGACCAATGGATAGAAATTATTGGGAGACAGAATTAGGCTCTGCCTGTGAAGACTTCTCTGAAGTTTACAGTGAATAAAGTATAAAAACAGAATTCTGTTATTTACTGAAGTAAGGGGACTGTGTGATCTTCAATATACACCATAGAGGGAAATATTGAATGGGGTGCAAGGCACAATTTGGGGTCTTTAACCTCTTATCAAACTCGTATTGGTTTAGAATCTCAGAGCTGATGATTACGCTTGGTTCAGTTTTCTCATTTTTTAAAATAGGGATGATGACAATCGTCATCATCATCATCATCATCTTTCTACCAATTGCTGAGAAGATCAAATGGGAAAAAAGAAGTCTTATAAAATTTTGTTATGTATTATATGGGATATAGAGAAATAACAAAAAATAACATTTTCTAAGCACTTCTCAGGACTGGGGACTCTAGTAATCATATCTTCTTGTGTAAATAGATATCTGTTGAGTTGAATACATTAAATATTGTTGATACTAGTATTTCATGATATCATAAATGAATGTTCTTTATTGAATGATGATGGTAGATTGTTTCTTATTTTCTCCTTTTTTTTTCAATTGCTGTGTTCACTCAGTAGAGGAGCTATCCTCCGCAGTCCTCCATTACCAAAACATATGCTTGAGTCTGAGACAATGCTAAGAAACGACCATGGCAACTCACCCTTGCATATGCAGGAATTATACATTTTATTTCATAAATAGAAATCAGTTCATGTTGTGGTAATTAGAAACATTAGACAGGAATTAGTACGACTTGATTCTAGTCACCAATTTGCTATTAGCTGGTTATACCATCTACCCTCATGAGTGATTTGTATAGATGGAAAATGGGAGCTATTTATTTTTGTCTATTTTATTTCTATTATCTATTTTAGATATTCTGTCTTCTCCGTAAAAGATGATTTTCAGGAATTTTAAACTTTAATGTCATTTTAAGTGGGAATCTAAAAAACCAGCAAATGAATCCTAGGACTGGGAGATTGGTATGGGAACAAATTTATGCAAATGTAATACATAGATTAGATTGGAGAGAGTCCAGTGCCTTAAGAACAGAAATTATAAGACAAGGGAAGCAATCAATTTTGAGAAAACTATCTTTTTCATTGGGCAAAAGACAATGGGATTTCTTACAGATAAGGAGTCCTGTGGTTATGTGTAATTTTTATCTGTTCTCTTGTCCTGGTAGAAACTAAATATAAGCACTGGAGTCCTTTCTTCCCTTAGCTTTTAAGCTAGTTTTACATTTTCTTGCTAGGACATAATGCAGTGGTGGTGCAGGGGTATGGGTTGGAGTCTCTGGTACTAGAAAGTTTTTTTAAGGAGCTTTAAAAAAGTGCCAAAATGTTTAACCCACAACTCTTTTCATTGTGATAGTATCTACCAGTCTGGTTACAGACCTCCTAGAGAATAAGAAATCATTGATTACAGTTGAGAGGAGAGACTTTTATTTGAATATAAGTGCATGTAATACATAAAGAAAAAGAAAATAGGGACAGTAATTGATTATCACTGAATTTCTATGAGAAACTTCCTAGGAACTTTATCTTTTTTTTTTTTTTTAAGATTTATTTATTTATTTATACAAGCACTGGGTACAGTCAGAAGCGCCGGAGGGTGAGAGAATTTACCAGAGACAGAAGGGAGAGCAGAGCAGGCAGACTGATGAAGTACACTGCTGAGGAGAGCAGAGGGAGGCAGGAGAGGTCTGCGGACCATGTGGGACCCTCGCCCAGTGGCTGGGGATGGAACAGGTGCTGCAGAGGCTGCGGGCAGCTTCGCAGCCCAGTGCTCAACCACTGAGCCACCAAGGAGGCCCTTAGGAACTTTGTAGCAATTCTAAGACTTGAGTAGTGCCCTATCATTTCTAGTAAGAGGGAATTGGAGTTCAGAGAGATAAAAATTTTCCCCCAAGCCATGCCACTGAAAAGGAGCAGAGGTAGAATTTAAGCAAAAACCTTCCCATGCTTGTTCTTCCCACCTTATTCAAATATATTATTTTAATATTTTTAACAGTTATGTGTAGATGTTTTAGTATGAGTTCAGTTACTATATAAAATGTCAACTAATTTTATTTCTGAATGAAACAATTCAAATCAAATAAAAAATGGTTTGAATTATAAAACTATTACCCAAACTTTGCGTATGGGTTAATAAAATAATTATCTAATTGCTAATCAAAGTACAAGATAGGGGGAAAAATCAATTTTTTTATTTTAAGTTTCTCTGTCCCAGCCTCCCATTGTGTTATCTATATTAGAGTCATATTATGACATTACTATAGATGCCAAACTCTTAAAACATTAATGCTAAAGTGTATTTAAATGATGAGGTTGTAATAATTTATCAATTTACAAATTAGGAAGGTAACTCTCAAAGAAGGTAATTGCCGTGAATGGTGGTGACACAGTAGTTATGAAATCTATTAAAAAAAAAAGACCACTCTGAGGGACATTTATTTGCCAAATATTTATTGAGCACCAATATGTGACAGGCATTTTTCTAGGCACTGGACTACTATAGTGAACAATAGAAGTGATGATCCTGTTCAACTAGAAACTATGGTGTACTGGTAAGCACAGAGAATTAGAAGTGGAGTTTCTACATTATAAGAACACTAGTCGCATAGAAAATATAGGCAAACAGGGCAGCGGGTTGAGCGCAGCGTTGTGAAGCTGCCTGCAGCCTCCGCAGGGCCGGTTTGATTCCTGGCAGCAAACCTCACCTGTCTTGCCCGCTGCTCCCCTTATCAGTGTACTTCGGTCCTTCTGCCTGTTCTGCTCCCCACTCTGTCTCTGGTGAATCCTCTCACCCTCCCGTGACTCTGGCCTGTACCCCAGCTCTTATATAAATAAATCTTTAAAAAAAAAAGAAAATATAGGAAAACAAATTCCTGGTTGATAAATTTTTTTATATCGTGCCTTAAGTTGGGGACAATACTGGCACATCCCAGAAACTAAAGAATATTCTGTCATTTGAGTGTGTTTGTCTAGGAAAGGAGCCTGCTAGATAGAATAGACAGGACCAGATGATGTGGGTCTTCCTAGGCCAAATTCATACATTTGTACTTTATTCTAAATGCAACAAGAAATTGTTACAGTTTTAAATAGGGGAGATCTGATCCTATTTCAACATGGAACGACTACTTGGACTAGAGAGAATGGATCAAATAGGAGCAGGGAGATGATCAGAAGGTTCTACAGCACCCAGGGGACTGATGATGTGGCTCAATATGTGAAATTGACAGAAACAGGAATGAAGAGAACTGAACAGATAGTGGATATCATTTGAAAACAGGCAGCAAGTCCTGTTTGTTTTATGGCAAAAGAGAAGTAAAGAGAAGAATCAATGTTACACACCCCCTTCCTTGCCCCTTTTTTTGACTGGGCAATAAGGTTGGTTGGTGGAGCAGTTAGCTAGTTAGTTGGAGTATATGAGAAAAACTGAAGAAGAGATTGAGAATGAGAGATGGACAGGGTATTGAAGAGTTCTGTTTTGAACCTGGTAAATTTGAGATGCATATTAGACATCCCTTGGAGATTCTCCTGGAGATGGGGGAAGAGGTCAAGGCTAGAGATACAGTTTGGGAGTCATTATCATATAGATGAATTTGAGGCCATGGGAATAGATGAGATTACCTATGGAGAGAGATAAAGGATCCCAGGAATGAGCCCCGGGGCACTTCAAAATTTTGAGAGCAGTATTTTTCCTTAAGTAAATGTCTTTCTATTTAACTAGTAGATTTAATTTCTGAAGTTTTCTATTTAAGGGTAGTTACGTCAAAGCAAAGCAATCATTATTTTTTCCTTAAAATCTTCTCCTAATCCCCATACCCCAAAGGCCATATATAAAGTTAGCAGTAAGTTTAATAAAAGAAAATAAAAGCAAACACAGTTATACAATTTGTTTAAGAGATGCTTCTTGATTGTTACTTTGTGCTTGATAGCAATTCTATCTATCTTTGGCTATCACCTGTCATTCAGCTGTTCCTAATAATAGATTGTGATTGTGCATGCTATTATATCTTCCCAAATTCAGAAGGAAGCATTATGTTCTATGAACTGTACCCTCATGAATTTAAACCCTGTCAAAAGGACAGCTAGGGAGTACCTTTGTCACTGAGCAATTGCAGCTCAGTATTACTAAAATCTTCTTTAAGCTGCTCATTGAAGAGGACGATGGTGCCATTTCCATCCCTAGTAACTCCCAGTTCCGAAGCACAGTGTTATTATACTGTATCAATTCCAAGGCCTGCCAGCTGCAGGTTTGAAATAGCTGCGCTCTGTGAAACCCAACTTTTAAATTCCAGGAAAGGGAGTTCAACCCTTTATTGTCCTAAAATAGACCAATGCAGCATGGCTCAGTAAGGGGTCTTTCTGATGGCGCCTTCAAAATTACCATCCTCAGTGTTCTATGTGGGAAATAAAAGTCCTGGAGAACTTTTCATGAACAGACTTTTGGCCTGAGGCTCTTGAACAAAATCTTTCAGTTTCTTCCTGTCTGTATATAACATGATCCATGATTGCTTATCACCTTTGTGGGAGAAGGTACTGTTTCTTTTATGAAGGTGCAAGTCTGTTTTCTGTGCCAGACTGTATTGAATGATTGAATTTCAGATGTGGTTTATGGTTGGTAGGAAAAGGATCGGTTGCTAATTTTTAACAATCTAGAAGCCCTGCAGAAGGTACAGCATTGCCATGATTGCACAAGAGGGGGAAAGAACTGAACTGCGTGGATTTCTAGACAGATTTGTGTGCCTTAGTACATACTTCTCAACCTCCCACCCTCGCCCAGCTCTCTTTTCTGACTGTTTTCACAAACACACACTTGCCTTATTTTTTGCCTCTCTGATGTTCACATACCTAGGGTTTCGTTCTGACTCTCAGGAAATACTAAAATCAATTTTCTGGATTCTATATCAGTTTTTAGGTAAAGGGAGTAAACTTTCCTACTTTGCAGAACTGCCTTCCACAGCTGCTTCCTGTTCTGACTTCTAAAACTTGCATGACCTTCTTATCTTCCCTGCCATATTCCCAACCTGCTTTCAGGTCTGACTTCTATTATCTGAGGACATTCCTGCCATGGCTACCTCCTCTGGTCTCAGAATTCCCCTGAGGGCTTTTGTCTGTATCAGATACACTCTTCATCTTTAGGTTCCTCATTTTCTCTGGATTTTCTGATTTAACTTAGTTTCATGGGTCTCCGATCTCCAGAAGGTAAACATAGTTTTATGTATGGGTCCAGAAAGTCAAAGTCCTATAGAGTGGAGAGTGATTCTCTTCATGTCTTTTGGAACATTCATTTCAATTCACTTTGAATAAAAATGAGGTCTATGATCATATTTTTCTAAAGTACAAACGCTAATGTGATGCCTGATTCTCTATTACATTTTAGTAAAATAATTATCTAAATGGATGTTTTTCATTTTACTATTCTTACCAATTTCATACTTTTTAATATGATTTAGGTTTTCCTTTGAGGATTAACTGGCTTAAAACAAGAAAAGTCTTGAATGTCTCTCTCTTTTTTTTTTTTTTTTCTTTTTACATCCTTGTCGCACTGACCTTTCCAAAGTAGAGGTGATGACCTGTAGTATTTCTTCGGTACTGACCTCCCACTTCCTGTGCCAGTTCTCAACTCTTTACAAGTAAAGAAGTTAATAAAGGAAAAAGAGAGAACTTTGATGCTGCCAACTCTTAAGCAATTTAAGCTGTGACTTTACTAACCTTAAAGTAAATGAAGCCAGATCCAGTAGCTGCACGATCAAATGCTGTTACAGGGTAATTTAGTCCAATTGAATATTACAGTAATGGGGGGAAAATGAATTCTGTGCACACTGAAGTTTCTGCTTCTACAGGAGAATTAAACTACTGAATACCCATGCACCCACTGAAAATACCTCAGATACACCTCAGCCTGCTGTGTGAATGTGAAAGTCAGTTCTGTTGACCTAGCTTTCTAAGTGATCTCCAAACTGGAATCATCCATTGCCCCTTGTTCTGTAAAGTCCAAGTTTTATCTGTATAGTTTTGAAGAAGAATGCCAATGGACTGTATTGGAATACATGAAATTGTTTTCTGAACTTAGCTCTATGATTCCAAGGATCCTATGTAATTTTACAAAATTGACTGGCATACAACTCAAGTCCACATATATGCTAGCTTCAGTAAGCCACTGAGAATCTACTACACATTGTTGCTAACTTTCTTCTGTAGTGAATGCTAAAAGTTTTATATTTCCATGGAAACATCTTAGTTCCAAAAAAATCAGAAAAGAGAAAAAAAATTGAATGTCCGAATATATATATACATTTATGTAAAATTTATTATTTTCTTAGCCACTGAATAAGAAGCTGCAAGCACTGAAAAGTGAGTATTTATTCTAAGGAAGTAGATCCTATAGAAGAAAACGTAAATCTTAAGTCACCAGTCATATGTTACCAGAAGGTGCAGGCCACAGAATGTGAATCAAAAGGGAAAGTTCAGATCCACGAGAGATGTAGGGAGTGGAGAAACTTCAGATAACCACAGAGAAATAATAGAACTGGGAATTTTAAAGAATGGCCTGACAAATATAGAGAAGAATCTAGAATACCTTTCAAGGACAGAAATCTGTTTTAAAGGAAGCAACTACTTCCTTTACAGCATCCTATAACTTACCATTTCATGGTAAATGGATAAATTAGAAGGTGTTCAAAGGATATCCTTGCCAATGCTGGCCAAGACCTGTCAATGGACATCATATAATAATTTAATATAATAATATAATTTCAAATCATATATATGTCAACTTAATTCAAGCATGTGTGTGAGATACAGTGTGACGTTAAGAACAGCCTACCTTAATATATACTAACCTCTGCTTCTTCACCACTCTTACATTTTATCCCTGAATTTGTTCCAACTATTGTCTTGACCAAGTCTTTCTCATATTCCATCTATTCACACATCAGATATATTGAGCAGTTTTTTATTTAGCACCCACTCTGTTCCCCAAACATTGCTAAATATATAGTAACCTATGAAGAAGTACTCAAAATCACCCTTCACCTCATAAAACTCATTTTACAAAAATCACATCAAATTCTCATTTTCATTATTTTTTGATACAACACAAGATTATGATTTTTATTTTTTGATACAACAAGATACAACACATGATTATGATTAATTTTTCTGGGCATACTTACCTTGCTCTAAAAGACCTTTTGTTTCTTATTTCATTTACTTGCCATTTTGCTTACTTTAGCTTACTTTGCATTAAAACTTAGGATTGCTTGATCTTTCATTTTTTTGTATAGAAGTAAAACTTAAACCCAAAATTTTAGTAAGAAAACTCTTTATGTCCTTCATTCCTTGCCCTTTTTTGTAATCTCAGTAGGATCTGCAAAAATATATATCTTGATTCATTTATAGTTACTTATAATTAAAATGCCACTCTCCTTGTTAAGTTGCTTTAGTGATATCTATCATTCTCTGCCAAAACCATGGTAATGCTAAATGAGATTTGAGACTCATTTTCTGCACAGACCACACAAAACCTAAATTTATGTGCACAATTCATAGCTAGTTTTCTTATTTTTGCTAACAAGATACAATAAAGTATGCAGGGCCATGTCTCCTGGATGCCTGGCCACATAGTGAGATCTTCTGCCCTTCTTATATGTTTCGCCCTCCACGACATTCTGTGGGCTCCCCAAAGTCCTCATTGCCGTCATCATCATCATACCATTAGACTCAGATCTGAGATTCACTGAAAAAAATTCAAAATTGTGCAGGCACAAAAGCTACTTGTCTGTGACTGTCACCTTCTGTATTCACTGGAAAAGAGAATCAGGAAGAGAAAATATGTGAGTTGAAAAGAAACACTAAATGGAGTGCTTATTTAAACATATTTTAAAATATGTTTGTCTACTTGACCTAACTACTGACTTAAATGCAATAAGAAGGCATTTTAACACCATTAGTATCTGGATTTCTGCCAGAGAAAGCTCCTTGCTTTATATCCCCTTAGGCTGTACTGATGAAACTACCTAAAAATGGGGTTTAATAGCACTTAATTCATTTTAAATGCTAAAGCAACCAGTAAAGTGTACCCGATGATGAAAAAAATCAGACTCCAGAGGTTAAAGAAAGTATTACATCCGAGACTTCCTTGCTTATATATAAAAATGTGTCATGTTTTCTCTCAGGTCATGGTGAGGACCTGTCTTTCTCCAGGCGGTGGATTCTGACACGTTGCTTTGCCCCAGCAGGATAGTGTCGCTGCTTCCACAGGGGAGCTTTCTAGACGTCCTAGTCCAGTTGTGCTGCAGATTTGGCTGATGGTGGTGGTCTTGGTGGTGGTTGGAGAAGTAACATACTAAAATTCTTCCCACGCAGTAAAATTCAGCAATCCAAATTTCAGAAGCAAACTGCTCAGGGACAAGATGCTAAGTGCTTCTAAGTGTTTTGTGAAGAGCCAGTGTTTAAGTAAACATTACAAATTATGGTTGTCTAGTAAATAATGTGGACTGAAGCCCTTGAGAAATTTATTATTCATAATATACATCATTTTGTCAGCTGGATCATGTAGTTTTTTTTCTTGAGGAAATTGACGGAGTTTTTGGTTTGAAACAGGACATGATTTTCAAAGATCCAGACAAGGACAGGGCTTAAGAATCTCCTCACCAGAACCTCCATCAGAAAAGGCAGTCCGGAGCGGCAGATTGCGCATGCCCGGACAGTGGTGGTGGTGTTTGGTGGCTTCAGCACCCAAAAAGAAGGATGTGGTCAGGTCTGGGCTGCTTTTACCCATTGTGTTTACCTAGAGGAGCCCAAAAGGAGTTATTCCACAGGGTTTGAGGATATGTCATGTGGGTAGATTTTTTTTTTTTAGTTGTGAGTGTTCCCTTTCAAGCCGTCTTATGTTTGAATTTCCATGTACAGGTATGTGTTTATGTGTGTGGTTAAATGAAATAAAGTTTAACAATAAGTTAATTTACAATACTATCCGGAAAAAAATCTTTTATTTATTTATACAAGTGCTGGGGTACAGGCCAGATGCGCAAGAGGGTGAGAGGATTCACCAGAGACAGAGCGGGGAACAGAACAGGCAGACTGATGAAATACACTGCTGAGGGGAGCAGCGGGCGAGACAGGAGAGGTCTGCTGCACCATGGGGGATTCTCACCTGCCAACGGGGATCGAATTGGTACTTCAGAGGCTGTGGATAGCCTCACAGTGTGGCGCTCAACCACTTGCGCCACCAGGGAGGCCCTAATCTGTTTTTTTTTTCTTGCTATGTATATAATGTCTTTTCCATTTGGCTTTTAGTTTCAGCATGTAAGAGTATTTGATTTATATCGATGAATCTGATCATTTAGGCAGCTAGTATTCCTTGTGTTTAAGCCATCAGCCAGCTCTGTACTGAACCCTAGAGAACAGGCATGCAGAGAAGTAAGTCTACAATTATAAGGCAATAATTTACATACTGGGCTAGAAATAAGAATGCAGTGTATGGGAACCATAATGAAAAGACACTTGGTTCAGTTTTTCAGATCAGGGAGCAACCTTTTAGCTGAATTTTCAAGTCAGAATTATACAAGTAAAAAGGGAGAAAGCAAACAGGAGAGAGCGGGTTTAATATCACAGGAGATAAGAGAGGCCGACAGAGGGGTAGAGGCAGAAGCTGTAATTTGTTGGGCCTGCCTAGAGCTCAGCATTTGCATGGGGGGTGAATCAGAAAATGGAATGGTGGAAAAAGTGAAAGAAGCTGGCTGTGGTGCATGGAACAGAGTCACCTGTGCCATCGGAGACAAGAAAGTGCTCTCTTAGTTTCCTCTGTGGAGACAGAGAAATCAGTTTTCAGTTTTCTCATGTGTAAAATGAGGTATTTGAACTCTGCAATCACTAAGGCACTTTTCAGTTTTAAGATTTTGTGATTCTATGAATTTTTGGAACCTTGCAAGAAAACATGAAAGTATTCATGAACACATGAATCAACAGTATCTCCTGTAGGAGGAAAAAAAATGCCATTTTCTAAGGTTTATATTTGGAAAATTGATATGTTGTTAGACATGTTTCACATACAATCACATCCTTTAACTATTAAAATGGAGTCTATTGGTATAAGGACAAAATGTAGATAATTAAAAATATTTTAACATTGTTTCTAGTTATATCCATAAAGAAAATGTGAGATTTCTCTAGTTGAGCTAAAATTAAAGAGTTAAAATTAGTTTCCTGAAATGAAAAGCAAGATAGTTTAGTAGGAATGTAATGTTGAAAATTCAAGCAAGTATAAGTCATCACTGTATTTTATTGATAGAAGGGCAGGCCAGCAAGATTTAATTTTTGAAGTATTCATATAAAATAATTTATCAGTTTATTAATTTTTCTGATTTGCATTGGAACTTCATGTGCTACTTTAAGCCTCATGATTATTAGATATTTTACCTTTTTATCCACATCAACTAAATGTCAATTACACTATACTAGGTTAGATATAACACCTATTTGTAGGCTTACACTTTTTGCTTTGGCAGAAATCTATAATTACTGTAAAATTCTTAAATGGCTACATATGTAATTTTTATCTCATGGTCCTTCTCCTGTATGCTTTAAGACATACTAAATTGAGTAGTTTAATTATTTGGTTATTTAAATTAAAAAAAAGAAAAAAACACAGAGAATCTGAGTTATCTAGAATCACACAACAAGCAGAGTAACAAGATGAAAATAAAATTTGGCATTTTAGTGGCATACAGTCACACTGCCATTTATTTTATTTTTTTTTTACCTTCATCTTTAAACTTTTTTTTTTAAATAATAAATTTTATTTTTATATTCCCCATACAATTGCAGCCCCCCCATTCTGACCCCAATCCCTCCCCTCCCGCCCCCGCCCCCCTAAAAGTGTCTCTGGTTCATAGTTTTTTGTTGATTTTGATTTTCACTTTCTTATATTCATTTTCCTGGTCCCTTATTTAAGTTTTCTAGATTCCTGCTATGAGTGAGACCATCCGGTATTTTTCTTTTTGTGGCTTATTTCGCTGAGCATGATCCCTTCCAGCGCCATCCATGTTGCTGCAAATTGCATGTGTTTATCTTTTTTGAATGCTGAGTAATATTCCATGGTATATATGTACCACATCTTCTTGATCCAGTCATCTATTTTTGGGCATTTGGGTTGTTTCCAAAGCTTAGCTATTGTAAACAGTGCTTCTATAAACATAGGGGTGCAGGTGTTCTTTGGAATTGATGTTTCTGTGTCCTTTGGGTAAATACCTAGGAGTGAATTGCTGGATCATATGGAAGCTCTATGTTTAGTAGTTCCAGAAATCTCCACACAGCTTTCCACAGTGGTGGGACCAGTTTGCACTCCCACCAACAGTGCAGAAGAGTTCCTTTTTCTCCACACCCTCGCCAACATTTGTTGTTGCTAGTTTTTTTAATATGTGTCACACTGCCATTTAGACTTAGCAATACTACTGATCCATTGAATACACTGGTTGTCAAGTATGCCACATTAAAACCTTACAGTCTAGAAATTTTCATAAAATTATTCTTCTCAATTATAGTCACTGTAAGCAATCTTGTTCATTTAACTACTATTTGTAATGCAGCTATGTTTTGCCAGGAATAGAATTAAACACTAAAGTTACAGGAACAAAGATGAATAAATTCTTTTTCCCAAGAAGTTCATGGTCCCATGAGGGTGCCATCCTGTAAATTAGTAATGACACGTTTTGTAATATGTGCAAGTAGGAAACAAGCTTGAGGGTCTTTGGAAGGCCCTCTGTGGGAAAGATCTCCCAATTGAAGTCTATGAAAGAAGGTGGAGTTAAACAGAGAAATTTGGGTTTCATAGAATCATCAACATTTCCAGGCTATGAGGGGGAAAGAAAGAATGAAGGAATGCAGATGGGGTGATGGAAGATGCAGGCAGCATGATTTTATGAATTCCAAGGATGTAGAGAATTTCTAGGACAGAACGGTTGTCAAAGTTGAAGACTGCAGAAATGTTAGAGAAGAAAATGATCAGAATGCAGAAAATGGATTTAACAAAAACACCATTATATGCTTTCCAAGGGTCAGTTTGTGAAATGGTAAAAATAAGAGTCCAGGTGCCATTGGACTAAAGCATAAGAAATCTTTTTAAAAGGGTGGTTATATAGAGAACTGACAAGGTAAAATAGAGAGAGTGAAGGAGGATTTGTGTAAAGTCTTTTTTTTTTTTATGTTATTAACTAAATAATGTGAGGGTCTCAACATGTTTAAATGAATAAGAAGGACATGGGAGGAGGTTTCAACTAGAAAGCAATTGAAGAGAAGGCATATTTGACCCAAAGAGGGTTAAAATCCAGTGTGTCCAGGAAGGGATTAGCTTTAGATGAGAAAGGGGATAGTTTCAACCAAAAAGATTACGCTGTGAGAAGGTTCTCTTGTAAGTAGGTATTTGAAACTGATGATGTCCCTCTTGAATATCTATTTCCACTGTGATGTAGCAGATGGAGCCTCTGGCCTGGAAGGGATATGATGTTTGAGAAGAGATGTTTTTGAAATCACACTGAAAATGGCACCATTATCAAATAACACAAAAGGGCTAAGTTGTGGTTGGTTATGTTTAATTTATATTAATTTGAAATTGAGAGATTTATTTTTCCAAGAGTGTTTAGAAACCAGCTATAGGAGAAGGACTTCTGGATGGACAATGGTGTTGATATGTTTGATAACAGAAGCCAGATGGAATATGGGACAAGGGGAAAGAAGAGGGAAAATAGATAATGAAAAACTCACAGTAGTGAGCACACAGCCGTATCAAAGAGATTGGAGTTTTAAAGTGTATTTGCGATAATTACTAAGTAAGAGAACTGAAAGGCAGCATATTGGGATGTGATAAATTTCATCTTTCAGAAGTAGAGCTGGTCAGTTGGTTGTATTTTGATTTGGTATGGTTGGTTTTGGTTTTATTGACAACACTTAAATGTTGGCCTCAGGAGTGAGTAGCTAAAGTGAATACAGCTATTCACTGAAAATCTTAAGGAACTGGAGAATGTCTGAGTTGAATGAGTGACACTGATGTCATTGGGCATAATGACAATATTCTATTCTTCCAACAATGAGTTTACATGACTGGCAAAAATGTGTGTTAAGGGTCATAATATCTTACCATCCTAAACAACATCACTCTTCTCAGTGTCAACCACTGCTGTTTTTTCATGTCTCACAACTTTACTGAGAGGCAGAACATGCACCATATGCAGAGGAAAGTTTGCAAAAGCTGGCATAAAGCGGGATGGTAGAAAGGGGTATAGATTATCTGAGAAAATACAGTCTAGTTTGGGATAAAATTCCAGGAGTGTACAGATGATTAGAGAGAGAATTACACTTGAGGCTGGGAAGTGTGGTGGGTGAGATAAACTAACCAGTGCTTTCTAAAATTCAACATGCCCTGCAATGTTCTAATGGATTGGCAGAGAAGGTCATGGGAAGGAGACAGGAGGCAGGCTGAGACATATACCCACTTGGAAAAGCATCAATGGTGAAACTCTCTCAGTATAACTTAGGAAAGAAACCCACTCTTACAGGAAAGGTAGTTGTAGGACAATATTCCAGAACACTTACCATGTATAAATTGTTCTTCTTTCCCCTTAATCTCATTACTTCACCTTCCCACTCCCACCCTCCCCTTCCCTCTTGTCCTGTTTTCTCTTCTTTATCTTAGTTCTGTCGTCTTCACACTCCTTTCTTTATAATTCCTACTGTTTTGTCCACCATAAAAATAAGACTCAGTAATATAGAGTGATTAAAGCTGGGGCAGAGGTATCTCTGCTGAGACTCTCTTTGCCTTGCTGTGGTCACTGTCTAGAAGGGTACACAGTGTTCTCTGCCTGACCAGTGATTAACCAGCAGTTCCAATCAAGTTCAAGGTCAGCGGGATTTGCTTCCATAGGCAGCCCTTTGCACACAAGGTACCCTTAATTCTGCTTGCTTATGAGCTTTCAACAAAGTGTAATTCCACAGAGCTGATCCTGGTACTTTATTGCTTGACCTGCAAGTAACATGTGGACACATATGGATGTGTGCTCACATTCATCTGTGCCATCTGCCCTCTTCTAGTCTCTGCCACTCAGCCTTTGCTCCGTGACTGCCTGTATGTCCCATTGGAATGGCACATAACCACTCTCTTCATAATAAAGAAAACTCATTCCATATATGATTGTCAAATTCTGAAGGCCTCGGCCAGCTAGAGGTTACCCTCAATTTCTGAGCACTGACTCATTTCATTGTGGAATATCACCTTTTCCTTGTTTCAAATGAAGTGGCAGCTGGAAGGAATTGGCAGAGATGCTCTTCTTACCTCCTTGTGGGAGAGATTTTAAAAAAGGAAAGAGAGACAGACCTTCATGAATCATGCAAGTTGTCTCCTACCATGCCAAGGAAATTATCTTCTCTACACTACTCATCAATGCCATTGACCTTTGTCATAAAAAGCAGGTCGTTTATATCTATATCCCATTAAAAGGCATCATCTTACAATCACTTCTTCAGTACTATTAAAGTCGTGTCAAAAAGAATCATTGACTTATTGTCAAACACATCCAACCTTCCACTTTAATGTACCTAGAGACACCTCACTAATCAGCAGGCAAACAGTGCCAGACACCCAGGGAAGTCATGGAAAAAGGAGACTCCGATTTCACCCTCCATGACTAACCTGCACACTTCCTTCTTATCCTGCACATTGGCACAGTTGATGATATTTAATTTAGCATATCATTCCTTATGTATTTAGGATAAATACAACTTTTGCTTTGCTATCTAAACCACATCAGTGGCAGAAATTCCATTGTGTTCCAGAGGAAGCAAATGCGGTTTTATGAGCTTTATGGTCTGAACATGGCAGTGTGTATTAAGCAGGTGTCAACAGACTGCTTGTTGAATATATCTTTTGGTGAAATTAAAAGAAAAATGGGTCGTTAGATTGCCAGATGCAGACATTTTGTATGTTTTGTGGATCCCAGAGAATAAAATATTTCCTAGGTTTACTTGGGTAAGGCTTTTGGCAAAAGGGGCATTCAAGTGGGAATTTCAATAAAGGTAGAATTTAAATATCTGGGCAAGAACAAGGAGAGAGGTCTGAACAGGAATATATTAAGGAAAAACTAATTCTGGATTGGTGAATATGCAAAAAATTATGTGGAATTACAGAAAGACTCTTATCTAGAGTTGAGTGTATGTTGGAAAGAAGACCTGTGTTCCAATGGGGATGGTGTCCAATGATAACTGAGCTCAAAATAAATTCCTTTTGAAGAGCTAACTAGCAATCTTCTTTTTTAATGAAAAGGATAAAATTAATCTGAACTATAAATAAACACAGAACCACAAATGTGAAAGATAAAGTAAAAAAGATAAAACATTGTCATAATTGTGGGGTAAGAAAAGAAAGAGAGAGGTGGGGTGGGGGGTAACAGATAAAAAAGGTATAACAATCAAAGAAGAAAGTGACTTTAGTTTCTTGAGACCATGGTCAGGAAAAATTCTGCCTTTCTGTCCTAGTCGGTATCTGCTTCAGATCTACAACGGCCTTTAACTTTCATCTACAGTTAAAATTATTGAGTGATTTAACAATAGCCATCAAAAGCTTCCAGAGTAAAAAACATACAGCCTTGTGTTTAGAAAGACAATTTGAATATATCCACATTTTCATAACCTGCTTAATCTCCAAATATTAATGTGGGAAAATATATAATGTCGTCTCTAATAATTAAAAGACATTTCTAAGGAAATAAAAATAAATAAGGATGAAAAAACTAAAAATCTAAACAAGATGACCCATTCTTCAAAGAATAAACCATGGTAATCCAATACACCCCAAAGTCCTTACAATAAATTTAGTTGACTTCACACTTTCATTGCTCATTTTCTAGAAATTGAGCTCCTATGTTCATATTGAATGGACTTAACAATTACTTTTTGGCTGGATTGATACATCTATTTGAAAAGTGAATGCAACCAACCGCAAATGAGTTAGATTCACACATACACACACATACTTACACGCTGGCACCATAGACACATACTACAAGGAATGTGGAAGAGCAGCAGCATTACACTCAACTGAGTGCTTTTCAAAAATACTCGTTATGCTCATGAAACACATTTCCGTTTGTCTACACCCTGGAAAGGCAAAGGCAGCAGTGAGAAACAAACAAACCAAAAAACCAATGAATAGCAAATCTGGTGTTTTCCAACTCAAGAAGCTGCAGTTGATTTGAGAAGTGGCAGAACATATGAGCTGCTTCCAAATTTATTCGAGCAAAATCTTCCATCTCAGTCTTTGTATATGCCTGGCCTCACACATCACGGTTACACACCAAAGCCCTCAGGAACTAGACTTTAGATCAGTGTCAGAGCATTTATATTTTAAAAATGTACCCTGAAAATGCCAGCTCTACCCCAGCTAAGGATTGCTTCCCCCATGTCCTGCAGTTAGGATTGTCAACATCAGTAATATACATGACGTTTGAACTTCTTCCAAGTGACTTACCCACACATTTACTCCCCTGAAAAATTTCCGTTTCCGTCTACCTGCTGTTCAAATGTGGAGAAGAGATGAAGGATTATTTCTCCCTGAAATTAAAAAGAACCCAAAACAAGCAATTCTGAGTGAATACCTCAGTTTATGCCCAAGATCTGTGTGGCCCCACCTTGTCAGCTGAGCTGCTACAGAAATCTGTTTTATGACACATTCTCTGACACAAGTAGATGCATTGGGAGATTTTAAAGCCTCCTGTGTTAGTCTGATAACCTGCAATTATTACAATATAGCACCTAAAATAGATTTTGCCCTTAACACTTGTTTTGATGGTGATAAACATTAAGTGTGATACCCTCCCGGAAATGAAAGGAAGGATCAGATTTCAAAGTAATAAATAGTACTGCTTTCCTCGTGAGAAGCAGGAAACTTTACTGTATGATTCCTATGAGTAGTTAATTGTATATCAACGTTTTGACCACTCTGAATTAATTCTTTCATTCACTTAATTTTTGTTTATTCATTCATAGTCTTTTTGTTTTTTTTTTTTTTTTTTTTTTTAAATTCTTTATACTTTATTTTTCTTTTTTTTTTTTTTTTTATAAATTTTATTGTTATATTCCCCATACAATTGCAGCCCCCCATTCTGACCCCAATCCCTCCCCTCCCGCCCCCGCCCCCCTAAAAGTGTCTCTGGTTCATAGTTTTTTGTTGATTTTGATTTTCACTTTCTTATAGTTATTCATTTTCCTGGTCCCTTATTTAAGTTTTCTAGATTCCTGCTATGAGTGAGACCATCCGGTATTTTTCTTTTTCTTTTTGGCTTATTTCGCTGAGCATGATCCCTTCCAGCGCCATCCATGTTGCAGCAAATTGCATGTGTTTATCTTTTTTGAATGCTGAGTAATATTCCATGGTATATATGTACCACATCTTCTTGATCCAGTCATCTATTTTTGGGCATTTGGGTTGTTTCCAAAGCTTAGCTATTGTAAACAGTGCTGCTATAAACATAGGGGTGCAGGTGTTCTTTGGAATTGATGTTTCTGTGTCCTTTGGGTAAATACCTAGGAGTGGAATTGCTGGGTCATATGGAAGCTCTATGTTTAGTAGGTCCAGAAATCTCCACACAGCTTTCCACAGTGGTTGGACCAGTTTGCACTCCCACCAACAGTGCAGAAGAGTTCCTTTTTCTCCACACCCTCGCCAACATTTGTTGTTGCTAGTTTTTTTAATATGTGCCATTCTCACTGGTGTAAGATGGTATCTCATGGTAGTTTTGATTTGCATTTCCCTGATGACAAGTGATGTTGAACATTTTTTCATATGCCTGTTGGCCATTTGCATTTCCTCTTCAGAGAAGTTTCTTTTAAGCTCTTCTGCCCATTTTTTGACTGGATTATTTTCTTTGTTGTTGTTGAGACTCATCAGCTCTTTGCAGATTTTTGTGATCAGTCCTTTATCATTAGTGTTGGGTGCAAAAATGTTCTCCCAGTTGGTGGGGTTTCTCTTTGTTTTTGTTATTGTCTCTTTTGCTGTGCAAAAGCTCTTTAATTTGATATAGTCCCAGCTGTTTATCTTTGCCTTCACTATCACTGCTTTGGGTGATGTGTCTGTAAAGATGTCTTTGATGTGCAAATCACGTAGTGTTTCGCCTATATTTCCTTCTATATATTTTATGGTTTCAGGTCTTATGTCTAGTTCTTTAATCCATTTTGAGTTGATTTTTGTGTATGGTGTGAGGTGGTGGTCAAGCTTCATTCTTTTGCATGTAGCGACCCAGTTTTCCCAGCACCATTTATTGAACAAACTTTCTTTGCTCCAATGCATAGTCTTTGCTCCTTTGTCAAAGATTAGTTGACCATAAACCTGTGGGTTTATTTCTGGATTTTCTATTCGATTCCATTGGTCTGTATGTCTGTTCTTGTTCCAATACCATGCGGTTTTGATGACTATGGCTTTGTAGTATAGTTTGAAGTCTGGGAGTCTGATGCCTCCATTCCCTTCTTTTTTTTTCAGGAGAGCTTTGGCTATTCGGGGTTTTTTGTGATTCCATATGAATTTCATCAATAATTGTTCTATTTCTTTGAAGAATGACATTGAAATTTTGATTGGAATAGCATTGAATCTGTATATTGCTTTTGGAAGGATGGCCATTTTAATAATGTTTATTCTTCCAATCCATGAGCAGGGGATGTCTCTCCATTTCTTTGTGTCTTCTTCTATTTCTTTTAACAGTGTTTTATAGTTTTCTTTGTATAGGTCCTTTACCTCTTTTGTTAGATTTATTCCCAAATATTTGATTTTTTTTGTTTCAATAACAAAAGGGATGGTCTTTTTGATTTCTTCTTCTTCAGATTTATTGTTTGTGTATAGGAAGGCTACTGACTTTTGCGTGTTGATTTTGTATCCTGCCACTTTACTGAACTGATTGATGAGTTGAAATAGCTTTTCTGTGGAGTTTTTGGGGTTCTCTATATATAATATCATATCGTCTGCAAATAGTGATAGTTTGACTTCTTCTTTTCCTATTTGGATTCCTTGGATGTCTTTCTCTTGTCTTATTGCCCTGGCTAGGACTTCCAGTATTATATTGAAAAGCAATGGTGAGAGTGGACATCCTTGTCTTGTTCCAGATCTTAATGGAATTGCTTTCAGCTTTTCACCATTGAGAATGATACTGGCTGTTGGCTTGTCATAGATGGCCTTTATGATGTTGAGGTATGTTCCTTGTATCCCAAGAATTTCAAGGGCTTTTATCATGTCATTCATAGTCTTTTTGAACTGCCATTCAGGCATGTCGGGTGCTAAAGAAAAAGGCAATTCAAACACTGCATCTGTTTCAGTTCTTGCACTTAAAGAACTTAAACTTTTTGTAAGATAAATTAGGCTTACACATGGGTAGGATAAGTATATCCTGTGTTAATGATGCATCAACAATTCAAGAGTTAAGCATATTAGGTAATATATGGTAACAAAGAGATAATCATCCAGGTAGAATATAAAGGAAGATGGGGATTTTCAACAATTTTATTAATAGGTAGAATTTACATAGTTGGGGAGAAATGAAAAGGAAAGTCTCCATATGGAGGGAGGACTAAATGCAGGAGGTGGTACTGCATGTAACCCATAGCATGGGAGGGAGGAGGAAATTAATTAATGATGCCTTTGGTATATTAGTTTAATTTATTTGTTTGCTACCTAATAGATTTTTCTATCTCATTAATGTAGAAAGCATATCTTGATTATAAAAAGCTTATTTATGCTAGCTCAAGGAGTAGTAGGATGAGGAAGAGTAGACATAATCTACTCTTCTGGGATCCCAGAAGAAAGATTCAGTTGGGGCTGGAACTCTATCAAATGGAGGAACACTGGTCATTGTGATTCTAGGAATTACAATGGCACAAATTTTTGCGGTGAATATTCTTTTTAATTTTCCATTTGGCTATTTCCTCAATCTTTGCTTGTTTTGGAATGTCTGGTTTTATTTCTCCCTCTCTTCCTTGCTTTTTTTAACCTATCTTTTTAGTTTTCATTCTTCATTTTTCTGTGTCTCTTTACTCAGTTCTACTCCCTTTATGTTTGACTTATTCTTGATATGTTTTCCACTTATTCTCTGTCCCCAGTGATGACCAAAACGAATGAGTATAAGCTCTCTCTCATAAGTGATTTCCCCCTCCTCTATATTTGTTCATTATGTTTCCTAAAAGAAAGAATCCAGTTGCACTGACCCATTTACCATTGGATAGACAGTTTGTATCAGGCTACCTACATGTTGTTGTAGAACCCAAGGATGGCTGCCTTTGAAGATGGAGGAGTTCTCTCTCATAAAGATACATCCAGGGAATAACACCAGATGTGGATCACTGGAGGTCCTCCCTCAAGGAGCTGTGTGAGCAAGTCAGCTTTCTGATAAGAGGCTGTGGCAATGGAAGCGATGGAAATTAACATTAAAGAAAACGTAGAAACGTAGGCACTATGTTTACTCTTCAAGCCCTTTTGAGACAGCTGGTTTGTACAGTAATGCATTTAAGTATCTACTATACTCAGATACTAATGAGTCCTTTGTTCATTAAGTTATTTACTCCCCAAAACAATTATTACTCCCATTTTAGAGATGAAGAAACTATAACTCAAATAAATTGAACAACTTACCACAAATCAAGTACCTAGCTATTGATGAAAATTGGGTTTTAATACACATTCATTAAACTGAAAGAGGATTTAGTTTGCCCACTCCTAACTTCCCCAGTCTCTCACTATATACCTCTAATAATTTCAGAGACAATTTAATCCTGTGTTTGGTGACTTTAAACTGATATAATCAATCATTTGATGAACCAAATAATTGCTTTTGCTCTCTCATTTACTTTAATTATGGGCAACATTGGGTAACATAGTTCATATTTGTCAGATGTAAAACTAAAATAACTAGCTTTTTGAACCTTTTTTAATTTTAAAGTCTTCCTTTTTGAGTTCTCTGTTGATTCTCAAGTAGACTACCTTTATGTTCTACCTGTGTGTTACTGATGATATTGCTTAATTAAATTGTCTGTTTCTTGAAGGCAGAGGCTATTTTTCTCTGTGTTTTTGCACCAAAAGTCACAATTCTCCTATGAAAAACCTTTGGGTTTGTGACTATTTAGCAGTAGTAAGTTTCTGTTTAGGGAATGTGATGTATTTATAAAATTGAACATGTTATTTGTATCATATTCATTCCACAAATAATATAAAACACAATAAATCATTGCAGCATAATCTGAGACAGAATGTATGGAAAACTTCCTAATGTACAGCTCCTTTCCTTTTGGCATTACAGGACATCAAAAGTAGGTTTCTGGCCTCAAAGAACTTGAAACATTTCACATGTGAAAGGTACTAAAGATAAATAGGTCACATAATAAGAGACAATATGGGCAACACAATAAGCATAAAAAATCTGTATGCAGAACAATAAATTAATATGAGCTGAAAAGTTAAGAGTGTGATGGGATTGGTGATGGAATATAGAGTATAAAGGAAGGTGGATACATATCGACATGCAGACACATCAAAGCTTATTTATGTTCTAATAAAAATATGAAAGATGCTGATGAAGTTAACAATTAGAAATTGAATTTCACTTCATTTTAGACTTGAACACACACACATACTGCATACATATAATGTATATATGTCTAATCAGTTTATAAAATCATCCATTAAAATTCCATTATTCCATTCTATTAATGTCTTTCTCCTCTACCTCCACAATAGAAAAAAAAGAGAAAAAATTCACATGTTGACATTCTCTATATAGCAACTATCTAATCACCTTAAGAGAAACTAAGTAGTAATTTTTGGAGTACCACATTTTAGGAATTAACAAATAGATCACCCATAACAAATTCTGCTTTGGAATAGTCATATAGGATCTTCAAATAATGAAAGATCCCCCTAACTTCCATCACCCAGTCCTCATTTGCTTGCAACTCAGAAAATATGTACACTAAGATTTGCTCTTTTCTTTATTTAATTTTGCATGATGAATGATTAGGGATCAAGGTCTACATTAGTCTTGCTTGATTAATTTAATAAAATTGCTTAGGGGACAACATCATGTTATTTCCATATTGACCAGCAAAGTAGAAAGAAAAGAACAAAGACACTATTGCCACTGGCAACAGAAAATGTGTTCTTGTTCAAGGATAGGAGGGGATTTGTTTAAATAGTTTCATTTTCTTTCTTCAAAAACATTTGAAAGATCTTATGCTTTTCTATCCTTTATTATCTAATTTCTGGCATTCTGGTCTTTGAAAATTTAAGCTCTCTATTATTTCAAGGATGATTCCATTATCACTAAGTGAACAAATTAAATGCAAGAGATGTATGCCAGCTATAAGCAACTGGATATTTTGGAATCCCAAGAGCTTGGATATGCTGTTTAAGACTTCTGAATGTAAAAATATTGGTATGAAGCCCAGAAGGATCTGGATAATTATATTGCTTGGGATTCATTGGGCTTCCTTGATATAGGAATTTCTGTCTTTCAACAAATCTGGTATATTTGTAGCCAAATCTGGTATATTTGTAGCCATTCCTTCTTCCAAGTTAGCCTCTTTCTCTTTTTAACATGTCTCCTTGAAATCCCACTGATATTCTTGTTAATCCTTTACATTTTGTCCTTAATAGCTCCCAGCTCTTTCATATGTGCTGTTACTTATAGATTCTGCCTTTCCCAGTTGTATTGCAGATTGTTTCCAATTTTGCCTATAGAGTTGTCCAATGTTATGCCTTTCTCAAATTCCACTTCTTCCATGTCAAGTTAATAATACATAATCTTTCATTGCTGGCTTTTATTTTCAAACACCTTTCTTTTGTTTAAATATATTATAAGAACAGTTATTATAGATTTTGTATCTGATAATTATGTCTGAAGTATTTGTGAATCTGAATCATCTGTTGTTTTTTCTATTTTAAACTCATGGTATACATACATATGTATGTATATATATGTATATTGTCTCTTTCTCTCTCTCTCTCTCTCACATCTATCTCATTTTCCTTGGGCTAGTATCACATTATCTGTGGGAAATTTTCAGTCCACAGTAAAAGTAACGTTCTGCCACAGATGAATGACACTGAAAGGGGTGAGGGTGGGTGGAACTACCATCTTAGGAACATTTAAAATTAAGTTCTTTATTTGAGGTTTTTTCAAAACTCAAAAACAAAACAAAAAAAAGAGTAAATAAGACAACAAACCCATATAAAAGGTGTTTTGTGATTATAAATTCTCAAGGGATATTTTCTGTATTTTTCTATCTATTCAGTGTCAAGTTTAAGACAGGGAAGTTTTCTCAACATCCCCTTTTGGGCAGTTCATGGTTATCTAAATACACTAAGATAATTCTTGCCTCCTCATATACATACACTCTCCTCTTTAGCACTCCAAGCTTTAAAAGCTCCAACATCTATCTTAATTGTCCGTCACTTTTGTGAGCCTTCCTGATTTCTCTTCTCTATTCTTTGTCCAGAAAAATGTTCATCTTTTCCTTTAGGCTATCATTGTACCTCATATGCAGGTCTATTAAAACAGCTATCAGCCACAATCAAACAATTTATGTATAGTCTTCTCTCCCTTAATGACATCTGAGCTCCTTAATGGTGAGTGTGGCAAATTTTTTTATTTTTATATATGCAATGCTAGAGAAAATGTTAATTATTTAATAAATTATTGATTAATACATTAATTAACACAGAGATCACTGTCAGTACCTGCTTCCATGTGCTTCAGTATATATAATCACCCAGAATTAACACACATAAAACACTGACCAAAAGGGCAGTCAGAGAACTGTGAGGTATACAGAAATCAGTTACAAGAATCTAGGTATTGCTTCACTCTCAAGCCCACTTACAATATTTGTTCTTCCTTGATATTCAATCATATTATTGAATATCAATTTTCCAGCTGTGAGAGCTGGAAAATTTATATTTCAAATCCTTTCTGCTTACAGGATTCTAGTTAGAGTGCAACTTACCATATGCAAAGAAATATACAGGCTACAGATGATTTTAACAGGGTGGTCCCAAGGAAAAGGGGAGGTTTCAGGTTCAGCCCACCTTAAGGAATAGTTGAGCTGAACAGGAAGAAGCAGCTGGGGTGAAGACTGGCAGGAAGAAAGAAGAGCCCGGAGGAGACCTGGAGGTGGTACATGGAACAGAGAGACTTGTGCGGAAACTGTGCTTGCTTCTTGGTCTTGGACTTGCACTGGGACTTGGAGAACATAGGAGACACTTGAAAGAGACAGAAATGGGGGTAAGAAACCTGTGGGAAAGCTGAAAATACAACCTTCATCTGGACTTGTATTTCAATTTTGCTCTTTTCCTTCCAGTATTCCCTGACTTCTGCCACTTTCCTACATGTTCCCACCAATAGGTATCTTAGACTTGTGGCAAGTGTTTGAGCCTCAGCAGTCCTGCTGTAAGCCAACCCTGTTTGACTGGGCATTTATGGGGTCCGGGGGGGGGGGGTTGGTAAATTTGGGTGTTTCATGTGGAAACTATTTTATTTAGCTTTCCCTTCTCTCTATCACACACTAATTTTATTAAAGTTCCTTTCCATCAAATGTCTTATGTACTAGAATATATTTTGTCTTTATGTGGTGGATGGCAGAACTTATTTAGAGCAGGGAGGTCTGGGGGTCCAGGGTGCCCCTCACCCTTCCCTGTAACAATTAGGCTTTATGTCATTTTCTCCAACATTTTTGGTGGGTGTTAAATGAACTATAACTATAGAAATTTTACAGGCCATGACATTTTTATTCAGGGAAAATTGGTGTATTCAATGTTAACTCTCTACACTCAATTATTCTTTGTTGTTCATATTCATTTGGTAGTGAGAGACCCAAGATCAGTCTCCCAATAATCAGAATTATGGTCTGAAAATTAATTCACCATGGCCAGCTGCCCACATGCACCTCCAGGTTCAGTCCAGTCATCTGAACATGATAAGATACTTAACAGTTAAGGAGTCTTTTTTTTTTTTAAATCTCCAGTAAAACCAATACATTGACAACTGGGTTCTAGTTTGGCATCTTAACCCAGGGTTTCTCTCCATTTTTCCCTCATTAGTTCATTAGCATACAGTGCCTATTTTTAAACAATGTGTGGTACTTGTGCTTAAAGTTATCATGTTCTGTAATTTGAAATGACTCATTGAAAACTTTCTTATAACTTTTTATTTTCCTGAGAGAACAAAGAGTGTTCCTTATTAAGATTTAAGTGTTTTTTTTTTTTTTTAAACCACTGTACTTTTGCCATAGAACTTGTTTTTTATTGTTATTCTTTGGCTTCTTGTTGTTTTTATTTTCTATTTCCCTTGTTTTTTTCTGGAATTTCAGTTAAAAATAAGGAAATGGCAGCTGCTTTTATGTATTTATGGGGTTAAAAAAAGTTGAAGGTGGTTATCTATCTTTCCAACTATCTTAGGCCAATATTCTAGATAAGAATGAAAATTGAGCAAATTCTGGTCAATGGTAGAAGTTAGGATTTTCTCAGGAAAGAGATTAAGTTGCTTATTGCTCTTCTGGCAGCTGCAGGGGCTGTAAGGGTTTTGGAGCCTTGGTTGCTGAGAGCTATGGGGGGGAGCAAAAACAGACTTTTGTGTGTGAGTTGCCTGGGATGGGAGGCATTCAAATGAATATAAGGTGATGTTCAACCCCATTGTGTTTATATGAATACACATTACCATTTCCTGCCAGGAAACTGATCACAGCACTAGGATTCTTTGCTATAAAATCCATTGAACACTTTCTTGCTTGCTTTACTCCCTTTAAAATGACTCAGGAACAGACATGGGAACTGCCATTGACCCTCTGCCACATTTACTTTCCCCAAATGTGAACCCACTGGAACGCACTGTAGAGGAATTTCACCACATTAATGTGCGGTATAGACAACTAGAGCAAATCAGGGTTTTTCCTTTAAACCCAGCAGGTTTGAGAGTAGTTTGGGGTGGGTGTGGGATGTCTTTCATTGTTTTTTCTTCTCTCTGTATTTCTATGTTAAAGCTTACAGGAGCAGATGAAGAGCAAGGGGATTTAATTATGCGTAAATGGAAGACAATGAAGAGTCCTTAGTGGTGTAATTAGCTGTGGATGTAGACGTGTGCATCTTTGGAGCTTCATTTTATTTGCAGAGGAATATAAAAGTTCAAAAACACACAGGTTTAGGACATGTAAAAGACCTTTTGGCAACAAAGGAAAATTCGGAGATTAGCACAGTATTTTGCAGATACCTGCATTAGCACTGAATACATAAAGAAAGGTGAAAAGCTGGCCTAGCCAATAACACAGCAACAATCCTAATAGCAGTCATTTATCTAATAAAGAAACACTTGGTAGCAAGGTAACAATGCTTAAATGTACTTTAAAATCTCTGTAAAAGAAAGAAGAAACATAAACTAAAATCTTAAAACTGTGGCTATAGTTGTATTCATGATTCAATGCCTTCTGCTTCTGAACAGTCCAGCTAGAGACACATTGATGCAATTGGAAAGTAAGATCGTGTAACTGGAATATGAGAAGTGAAAAACTACTAAATTATGATAGAGGTTCTATATAACAAATATGTTCCCTCTGTATATATTTCATTAAAGAAATATCAGTACATATTATGCTTGCTTAAAGTGATGGATTCCTGCACCTGCAAATTTCTTCACTTCTCATAACCATCCTTATAACCTGTCCTAATACTTAATAATAACCTCTCGCCTGTCAACAGTTATTGCTCAATCTCGATCACCTAAATCCTTCCTTTTTTCCTCCTGGTTCATTTCCTCCTGATTTGTCTTTGGTGAAGCTGGAGGCCAGTTAGGTTCTCTATTTTCCTTTGTAACTGATGATTTTTTGCCATGGTTCATCCCGATTTAGGATAGAACCTGGGTAAAAGATGTCTAACCAGTATTTTCCCAGTTGGGTAAGTTTTCATTCACCATGAAGGACATGCAGGGTTCAGTGACATGTATTATCAATGAATATTTCAGTGAAAGATTGTCAAACTATCTAGATAATATTTCTTACTGACAAGGAGAGTCATTAAGGATATTAAGAGAAGGATTAACCAATCAGAAATAAGAATCATGAGATTATGCAGAAAGACATCTTAAAAATGCAAACCAATGACAATGTCAACCTTTAACTCTTGTGCTACAAGAAAACAGTGACACTTAAGAAATCACTAACCTTTTGTGATTGGCTAACCACAAAGGACAACTCTCCCTTCACTTATTTTGAGATGTGACACAATGTCATTCTTCCATCTGACTCCCTTAACACTCATGGATCAACTGCTCCCTTATCTACATGCAGGTATCAGAATCTAACCTTTCTTTCCATGGATATATTCCTTATTAATGAATGGTCTTCTTGTATAATAACTTGAAGAAAATAATCTTCTTAATTGTCTGGTGTATTATGTTTTTAATATGACAGTATTTCTTATGCAATATTTCTCTGAAAAATACCAGTTGAATCTATAAGGATTTATTCCCACCTGATATTGCCAACAGGAAATGATAATGTCTACATTTAAAAAAAAAAGGGTGGGGAGGAGGTAAGGGTAATATTGGACCATTACAATCTTTGTCTTTTCTACTGGAAGTTTCTTCTAAGTTTACCTCAAGACAAAGAAGTGTTCAGGCCAGGCGAATTACTTAATTTGAATCCTGACTTACCCCTTATCTGTACAGGATGGATATGAATAACTAATTTGGAATTAGAGAAGGTTCTCACCAAGGAGCATTGTACAGTCTAATCTGGATGATCCCTTTCTCCTTTTTTTTTTTTTTTTTTTTGAAATAAATCAACAGATTCTTCCTTTTTTTTAAAAAAATTATTTATTTATTTATACAAGCACTGGGTACAGTCAGAAGCGCGGGAGGGTGAGAGAATTCACCAGAGCCAGAGCGGGGAACAGAGCAGGCAGAAGGACCGAAGTACACTGCTGAGGGGAGCAGCGGGCGGCAGGAGAGGTCTGCGCGCCATGTGGGACCCTCCTCCGGTGGCCGGTGAGCAGCCGGGGATCGAACAGGCGCTGCAGAGGCTGCGGGTAGCTTCGCAACCCAGCGCTCAACCGCTGCGCCACTGCGGAGGCCCAGGATGCCCTTTCTCCTATCCTTTTACAGAGCCCCCAGAATTAAACCTGGGGTGTAAACCACCAATCTAGATGTAAACTTAATAGGAACTAGAATAATTTTTTTTTGTCTTATGATCACATAAACCCAGGTTCTTTCACACAACACTCAACCACTACTCAGATTTCAACCCTGAGGATAGGCCCTTGGCCTATTGAGTTCTCAGTACTTCACCTTGGGGTGCATATTTACATCACTGAACTCCACTCCACAGCAGAGTGAACTATATCCATTTAATTGACTTCAGCATATTCTTTTTTCATATTATTAATTTGCTTTTTTGAATTAATTTGTTATTTGACAATATTTTTGTATGCAAGTTATAGTTAGAAATACATGAAATCATATGCAGTTAATTAAGTTTCTCTTCCATCCCCCAAACCCCTCATCCTTTCCCCATTTCCCAGAGGTAATCACAGGTGCTAAATATATTTAGCATTTTTAGCATTTACACAGTATATTGTGTCTCTGTGTGTGTGAGGGAGAAATGCCATATATTAAATGTATACTATATATGCATATGTAATTAATAATTTCACCAACCAAATATTCATATATATCGATGATACATTTTGTGAAAAAAACACTGCATACCACACTACACCCTTGTTCTGTTTTATTGCTAAGCAATATGTATTGAAGATTTTTTTCATATCATTAAGTGGCCCCATTATTTCAAGTCTTTCAGATGCAGTGTTATAATATTTTTAAGCAGTCCCCAATTGATGGATATATAGGTTTTTCTGTTCTTTTCAAGTATGGAAAAACCCTACACCATTGAATAGTCTTGTTCACACATACTTCTTGCATGTCTACCTGCAAATCTGGAGGATAAAAACCTTGAGAAAGAATATCTGAGCCAAGAGTAAGTGAATTTATATTTATGACAGATATTGCTCAATTGCCTTCTACAGGTGTTGGACAATTTTACACTCCTTCTGCATTGTTTTCTCACATCCAAAATGACACACTGTGGAATCATCTTTGTAGTTTGAGTATACAAATAATTAAAATGTTATTTCTTTGCATATGAAATTTTCATTTCTGTTGTTTTGAATAATTACCTTTCGGAAAGCTAGGTCACCTTCCCAAATAAACAGTGGTTATCTTGAATGCCAGAATAATTTTCCTTCCCCAGCACTTAGCACATACCTTTACATAGAGAAGGTACTCGAAACAGTTTTATTGATTCATTGATCCTACAGGAAAACTGATTAGGTATCACTATGCCTGGTTTCTTTCCTTTTCAGCTCCCAAGGTGGCCACAGCAGGAATCAGACCAGTACCTCCCCGAGCACCCTGTGCTGTGGATATTTAATTAGGAGTGTTTAGGTGGAAGATAAATATAAACTCAGTTTCAAGTGTCAATGGAATGAAAGAGGATGTATGTAAATGAACTTCTTGACAGGATATAGGACTTAGAGCTTCTTTGGTTGGGAATTCTTCATTTGTGAAGCATGCTTTCCCCCAGGGAAGTTAAACAAGATTTGATTCAGTTTTTTTCCTAAATTAAATTAAATGAAATGGTCATATGGTCCCCAAGGGGAGACATACTTCAGATTCTGATAGGATGATGGCTTACTCCAAAGCAAGTAACTTTTGAATAAATTGGAACTGTCTTTGATGAGACATGGGGGAGGCAGTGAATTGATGTACTGGTCTAATGAGCAATATTGTTAAAAACTCATTCCAAAGATCATGGTGTGTTCATGGCAGGTAGTTGAGTATAATATTCAGTGAGAAGAGTGTTATGGCAGCAAACATTGCTGGGGTTTGTTTGAATATTCTTCATCAGTTCTCCATACCCCCTGGGGAATAAATAATAGGTTTTGGAGAAGAATCCTTTATTTTTAATCATAAGTCTACTAAAATGACATTTTTCCCATTTCTTAGTCAACACTAGTTTTTATTTTACCAAATTAATTAGATCTCATTTTATCAAAATTCAGGTTTTTTTATTCACAAGTATGTATCGTAACATTGTATAATATTTACAAATACTTTATAGAATGTTTATTAAGTGACTAGTCCTGTGCTGTTTACTATAAAAGCACTGGGAAAAATACAATTTCTAGACTCTATAACAAAACAGAAGGGGAGATAGCATATATGTATTAAACAAGCATTTGCTCTACAGGACTATAAGTTAAGTATCCACAATCCCAACCAGCTCAAGCCCTGACTTCCTTACATCACCCCTCATTTCTCCAATTACCCAGGCAGGATACAGCAGGGATACACTGGTGTGAGTTCTTAACCCATTTCTTGCACTCAATCTGTGCCCTCCAGTAAACCAATCCACTGCCCTGAGTCTCCTCTTTTCTTTGTTTTGATTTGAGGATAAAGAAGAGATTATGCCTCCCTCATTTATTATAAAGATTAGAAACACTGCATGTAAAGTAGGAAGCAACCAGTAAGGTATGCTGGGCATTTAAGGCTCCAGAATCCTCCCCTGGAATCCCTGCTTCATCACACTCCTCAAAGATTTATTAAGGTTTTTGTATTCTCTGTGATTCACATTGTCTTTCATTCCTTAAAACCCCTGCAAGCAGAACCCCAGTTAGTCTCATGCAAATGGCCTGGGGGGTTCTATCCTTTGCACTGTTCACTAGAGCCACATTATGGCATTTTAAGTTTCATAAGTCCACCTAACATACAAAGTCTAGCCTCCTACCTTACATGAGTTTCTATATTTTTATACTTCCCTTAATTAAAATACTTAGCACACACTTCTTTTGAATGGCAGCTTTTGTTGCTATACTTCATTTCTTCAGGAAAGTGGTGGATAGATTTTTTTTTGTCCCAGAGATTGCCTTTGACTTGTGTTGGAATGCAGTGTGTCACAGTGGTTGACCACTAAATCAGACTGCCTGCATTCCCATTCCAACTCAGCAGTTGATGCTCTATGTTTAGCACATTGTTATGTCCAGTTCAGTTTCATTACATTCGTTAATTTATTTAGTCAATATATAAATGAATAATTTATTCAAAACATTTCAAAAATTAGTCCAAGCAACTATTATGCTGGGTTCAATGCTGAACTGACTTTGGGACCTGGAATCTACTGTTAGTGAGCAGACTGAGAGGTACCCCAAGACCCCCAAGTCTTGCACACTCTAAATATGTTTTACCCTCTGCCACATAAAGACAAAACATACTTTTAGTGCATAAATATGTCAATAGAAAAATAACTTTGATAGACTTAGTGTATGATAGAAGAGAAAGAATATAGTCTCCAAATGAAGCACTCAAAGTTACCCAATCCCTTGTGAGTAAATGCCCAGCCAAACAGAATTGAGCCAAAGGAGGGCCACAGAGGCCTGAAATCTTGAGACAAGTCTAAGGCATCTTCTGGTGGAGAACCATTGAAAAGGAGCAGAAGGGGTCAGGCAAATCTGGAGGAAAGAGATCAAAATAAAGGGTCTCATTGTCAGCCTCCCCACAGGTGCCTCACTCTTATCTCTTCCAAGTGTTTCCTTCCATCTCCCTCAAGTCCCAGGTAGAAGTCCAAGGGCAAGAATCAAGCAAGGCTTCTTTTGACATGTCTCTTCTCCATGTGTCTCATTAAGTCTTTTCCCTCTAGCCTTCTCTCCCAAACCTGTTTAGCTTACCCCTGCTGCTCAGTTCCACTGATCCTTAGGTGGGATAAGGACCCTGTAACCTCCCCTTTCCCTGGGGATTACACTGTTACACTGTATGTGCACATAAGGGCCTGGACTTAGAAGGACCCTGAATTTGGCTTAATGTTCTAACTATCATCATCTTGAAACCCTTAATAATTTTTGAGAAAAGGACCCATATTTTCATTTTTTTTTCTAGTCCTTCCCAGATTATGTGGCCAGTTTTGATGTTGAGTGAGTAAGATAAATCTTGTCCTTGCTCTTACACCAAAACAGAACATTAAAAAGTGAAAATGGAAATATCAGTGATAAGTACTACAGACTTCTAGGTGGCAACTTTAAGTTTAGTGTTCAGGGAAAGCCTTTTAACTTTATATTTAAACTAAGATTTGAATGCTTAAATATGCCATGTAAAGTGCTGAAGAATAATAGAGGTAGAGAAAACAAATGCTACCATGTTGAGACAGGAGTGAAATCAGCAGGGAAAGAAAGAAAGGTAGAGCAAAGAAAGAGCAAGGTAGAGAATGATTAAGTCTAAAAATTAGCCTGGGCCAAATCATAAAGGGCAGGATAAGGGGTTTACATATTATTCTAAATGTGATAGGAAGACATTATAGGGTTTATAGTGAGGACATTAAATATGATTTATATTTTAAAAGATTACTCTTTTCTATTATAGTGGGATGGAAATGGAGTGGGCATATCAGTACGAAGACTACTACACAAGGGCCTCCCCGGTGGCACAGCGGTTGAGTGCTGGGTTGCAAAGCTGCCCGCAGCTTCTGCAGCACCGGTTTGATCCCGGGCTGCTCCTTGGCCACCGGAGGAGGGTCCCACATGGTGCGCAGACCTCTCCTGCCGCCCTCTGCTCCCCTCAGTAGTGTACTTTGGTCCTTCTGCCTGCTCTGCTCCCCACTCTGGCTCTGGTGAATTCTCTCACCCTACCACGCTTCTGACTGTACCCAGTGCTTATATAAATAAATAAATCTTTAAAAAAAAAAAAAAAAGACTACTGCACAAAAGCAGACATCAGTGATGAAATACTTAGCCAGGGAGGTATCCAGGCAGTAGGAGGGGGTGTATTTTGGAGAATGAGTGAATAGGACTGCTGTTAGATTGGATATGAGGATGAGGTCAAGCAGTACCGAGGAATACACTGATTTTTTGGATATGATGTCACTTGTTGAGAAAGAAAAGATGGTCAACAAAGTTTTAGAGTGGGATAGTATGTCTTCTTTCTTGATTATCAATGTGGGGTAATAAAGAGGGAGTGTGGTACTATCACTATCATCAAATAAGGAAAACAGCACCTACCTCTTGTGATTATTGTGCATATTCAATGAGATCATACATGTAAAGAATTAAGCCCCATGTCTGCTCCAGAGAAATGCTCATATATTATTTATCTGCTATTTCTTATTTGCATAGACAAGTGTGATTGTAAATCATAACTAGAGAGCTTCATGGCAGTAAAGGTAGCACTAAAAGGATAAAAAATAACTGCATAGAGGAATAGAAAGGTTTGAATTAAGAGAAGAGGTAAGGGAATTATCTCTTTAAACAAATACTTCTTACTCATTAATAAAATCTCCATATTTCTTTTTTTTAAGATTTATTTATTTATGCATACTAGAGCTGGGGTACAGGCCAGAGATGCAGGGGGCGAGAGGATCCACTAAAGACAGAGTGGGGAACAGGACAGGCAGACTGATTGAAACACAATGCTGAGGGGAGCAGCGGGCCAGTCAGGAGAGATCTGCTGTGCCATGTGGGTTGCTCCCTGGCCGGCCGGAGGATTGAACTTGAGCTGCAGAGGCTGTGGACCACTTCATGGTGAGGTGCTTAACCCCTTGCGCCACCAGGGAGGTCCAAAATCTCCATATTTCTATGGCTACTTTCCTAGTAGTATTTATCCAGGAAACAAAAATACAGCCAATGAAATGAATGTAAACAACCTGCATGTAAGGAGGAAAGGTACACGTTATACACTATTCAAATATTCTATAATTGACACCTGCTTCAAATTTCTACCGTTATTCCTTGTTCATTTGTAACTGGTGGCTGACGCTGAAGACTGTTACAGGTGGTGCCCCTGGAGGGAGGTGCTGATGAGGATAAACTGCCCCAGGGAAAATGTGAACAAAGTATCTGTGGGGGTGGAGACTCTGATAAGAAAAGGGGCTGCAGAAGCAGCCCCCAGCATTCAGTGTTTGGGATTCAGCAGTTAGAGCTTTGGGTAGTTATTGTATCTTCAGCGGTCTCCGGGGTCAGCGATTTTGGTTCCCAGCACGCAGATCTACCAGGAGGCCGTTGTGGGCCTCTAAAGAATGTGAAGAGGCTTCCAGCAGCCACTCTCACAGAGGAAAAGTTCCGAGGCTTTGCAGGTGGCCAAGCGACTGAAATTGTTCCCAGTTTTGCTGCTGTTACAGCCTGGCAGGGAAGGCAAAGACCAGGAGCGGGGCGCCGCCCTGAGCTGTGAGTGTGGTCTTCTGTCTGGTTGTTCAGCCGCTGCAGCTGCTGTTAGAGTGTGGCTTGTCTGGTGCTGTGCTGGAGCATCTCGGCAGCTCCAGGAGCATATCCTGTTGTGTCATTGTGAGTTGGAAACTGTCCTACAGTTTGGCCGCTGGACGCTCCAGGCCTCAGTGGCCGGAAGATGCCATCTTGGGAGTGTGGCCTATTATTAGGGAAAGGAGATCTACATCCTCAGTGGTGGGAACACTGTATCTTGGGAGCACTGGACACTGCTTCAGGCGAGGTAAATGGCCATTTTGGGCCGTAGTAACTCCGTGTTTTCCCTGGTTTGTTACGTAAATTCCATTATTGTTGTTCTCAGATACTGAGTGGTCTTACAATTGTGCGTGCGGGTGAAGAACTCAAACAGTGACTGGTAAACTATTTGGGCAGTGTCCTTGGCCAGTTTTAGTGCCCCTGCTGCCCTGTATCACATCGAGTCTGGTTTTATTTTGGAAGTTGCTGTGTTCATATAGTGAAAATGGGGATAGTATTTAATCTGTAACATCTTTCCAGTATTCTGTATGTATAAAATCATTCCTGCTGCCAGTAGGGAGTCCTGGATCTAAGAAAAATTGTTTTCACTTCTCACTGGTTAGTTAGTGTGGCAAAGATCAGTCACTCAGGACTGACTTGCTGCTTAGCCAAAAGATTTCTAAATGATTTTTGGTGTATCTTATTCTCTTTTATTTCTTCATCTTAGGATGTGAAAAGTATATATACTTTGAAGAATTTAAAGTTGCATAAATTATATGTTATCTGCAGTCATTTGTTATGTAAGATAGAAATTAATGATAGCCATATTGCAATTTGTTAAAATTTTGTCTTTGAAAAACATCTAAATATTAAAGTAGTGAATATTCCCACATGTAGCCATATTTGCTAGCTACTATGTGGAATACAAAGCAGCACAAAAGCAACCCTTCTTGCAGGTGAACAGTTGGCTCAAGCATTGTCACCGATTTGTTCCCATGACCTTATAGTTTAGGATCTGTAAAATGGATGCAAAGCCTCGTGGCCTCATATCACATCTGTACTTGGGTGAGAATTAAAAAACAAAACAAAACAAAATAGTAGCTGTGAGTGCAATTTGCAAAGACAGGGTGTCAGACAGTGGAAATGATTATTATAAATAACATTCTTCTGTCCTGAGTCCCTCACTGAGTCTCCCCAGATTCATTCTCTGCTGACTGTAGTTTCTCCAAAGTGTTTTCTGTGCCGCGTACTCACCAGGCTCCTTTGCATTGTCTCAATTCTATTGCTCTGCATAGGAAACTAAAAATACATATCTTACAGATTTGTGTTACGCTAAATGATCATTTAAATGTTCAGATCAGAACCCCTGGAATTTTCCATCTGCCTTTCGTCTGCTGGGCTGGTTCTGGGAGGGCACTGCTGAGAGCTTCCCTGCGGGTTGGCTTTGCTGGTGGGTGTGATTGAAAATCTGTAGCTAACACTTGGAGAAACAGGGTAAGGCGATAGTTAATAAAGGACAAAAATAGAGATCAAAAAGATATAAACACACATCGCAGTTTGATCTCAATATCATTTTTTTAAATAATACATTTGCACATTTTCAAGATCAGCCTCTCTGGGGTTTCTTGCAGGGGACAGAATATACTTGCAAGTTGCAGGGAAGATGATCTAGTTTTAAAGAAAAGGGTAGAGGTGGCAAATTGCCAATTATATTGCGGGTGGGGATAGGATAGGGAGGGTAGAGATGGATGGTCTTAACGTCAAGAAATTCATGCTGATGACAGAGAGAGGGTGAAGACACATTTTAGGGCTGTGAAAAAGAAGGCAATCCAGACGAAGGAGGTGAAGCAAATCACACACTTGCTTTTTGTTTTCGCTTACAAAAAAGAGCCCCCCAAACATGGAGATCATTATACAGAATGTCCAAGGCAAATTAAGGAAAATAATTATTGTAGCTGATGAAGCAGAAACCCTATTAGAGCTAAATGCTACTTCACAGTACTGGGTGGTGGAGGATCTGAACTAAATGCATTTTTCAGCATCTTTAGTGTAGTATATTAAATTAAGTTTTTAACCACTTTTCTCCTCCCCTTTATTTTTCTTTCCACCCTCCTCCCCTTTCTTCAGTATCTCAGGCAGGTGATGCAAGGTTGGGGAACTGTAGAATATGCTAGAAGAAAGGAATGGCTGAAAAAGGAATCCTTTATTTTCCAACTCCTTTTTCTCTAAGATGAAAAGTAAATAAAAACCTAGAGGGGTAATTAATGGTGAAGGCTGGGGCTTGCAGTGATAAGGAGTGACCTGTCATCACAGAAAATGTGGCAGAGAAGAGGCTATTGAGAAGTAGAGGGAATTCGTAAGCTTTTAAGGCCTTTTTTTTTTTGGTTTGTTTTCACTTAAAGGAATTTTTGCACCCTGAAAAGATTTCCTCTATACCCTTCTCTCTGAAAAAGCAGATCTGAGATGGGGGAGAAATTTCTGTTGATTTGAGATGTATGTATTTCTCTTACTTTTTAGCCTACATAGTACTTTTTTCTTCATATTGATAATTTAAATTATATTTTTTCTGTATTATAGTTGGAGTCTTTAAATCCTTAAGTTATATAGCTGTTTAATTTGATGATAAGTTTGTCGAGTATAGGTAATGGAGTCTTATATTATTTGTCTATCCCATGATACCTCTCATTATTTCCATTTTGGTCATATGGCAGATTTATATATGTGTGTGTGTTATTCAGAAAGGTGTATATTTGATTTTTTTTCTTGGAAAATTCCTGGCCCAAGTGAGGTCTTTGGCTACTTTGAGATCATCCAATCTCATTTTCATACGGTTCCAAATTAGTAGTCTGCAGTCATCTGTATGGTACTCAGCCCTCTATTTAAATGTGGTGTTTCTGCTTCTGCTTCATTCAGGAAAAGATGTGGTTCCATGCAGCCTCCCCATGCCCTCTGCGCCTTTGCACTCTTTAGCATGTACCACCAGTGCCATCTTTTTCATACATAGAACTATTGATAGGTAGATAAAAACCACACTGGAAGATTGCCATATCACTTTTCAGAGCCATTATCAAGTGTTGCACATTGCACCTACTCAATGAGTCTTAGATAATAATTTTGATTACCAAAAAAGTGTTTTAGATTAGATAATCCAGCAACAAATGAAATGCGTTTGCTAATAAGCCTCAGCTCCTCTCAAATCCTGCAAAAGATCTGTTAAAGGGTTTATATCAGGCAGTGAGGGCTTACCATCCAATACTTGTGAGGAATATGCAATAACTTTTCTTCTGCACATGGCAATGCTTATTCTCTTTCTCCCACTTAGCTGTGAGTTGTGGAAAACTGAAAATTCAGCTTCCATTATCAGTTAGATCAGATACAAGGAACTCGTTATCTTAAATTTGGTAACTTCTACAGTTTTAGCCTGATGGTTAAACCTAAATGGTTTGTTGTCATTTCTAGTTGGTTCTGTTGTTTTCCCATTTTTAATTAAAAAAAATGGAGCGTGGGAAGTTAAGAAAATTGCCCCAGATCACAGAACAGGGAAACAGCTAACCTGGAATTCAATGAGAGGGTTTGGCTCTGGTGCCAGGATTCTTAACCCATATACAGCACTTCCTACTGTTGGTTGTTTCTTGCAAGGATTAAAATCAGCATTATACTAAGAATTGCTATTAAATATTTTATTTTCAAAAATTATATGAAGAATTTTGAGCTTAATTAAAATATGAAAGAATTTACCAACCTGATTCTTCTGACCCTACTTGGTCACTAGTTGAGCATCCAGATTTTTCTCTTGCCATTAACAGAGGGAACTGGTGGCAACCACACCACGCCTCATTCAGTCCATTACCTCCTGAGGACGAGCTGTGACTGTTGCAGGGGTGACATATTTCTCTCTGTTCTCTGAAGTGAGAAGGGGGAACTGACTCTGGGAAGGAGTTCCAAGCTCTTTGTGCAGTGGTGTTTAAAATGCAGGATCCCTGTCTGGAAGAGAAATGACTTGAAGAGCCTTAATGCAAACCCCTGTTCTGCTCTCCAAGCAGCTGTGAGTCTGGCAGACCCCGTAGGCAGAGAAGGGACTTGCATGGGCCATGATGATACATATTCAGTAGTGAGCAAGACTTGATTCTGCACCTTGCTGGTTACAGCTGCCAGATTGTGAGCGATTGATAGAGAACTTTGTTAATGATGTGGAATTCACTTCTGGCATGCTCTGCACAAATACATATGCAATATATTATTAGTGCCCTCCACTACAGGGCTGTCCAGATGTGATTTTATTCAAGGTCTGATTATCTTTTCCTCTTTTTCCACTTTATAATTGGAATGTTGTTGATCAGATTCTGCTTTTAATAAAAATGGCAAACCAGGCAGCATTTCTCTGAAACAATTTATTTGGCAGCAAACATCAGAAAAATCACAAGTTACAGGTAATGAAATGCTAGTAGGTGTTATGTTAGCCCAGAGGACAGCAACTCACAGAGTCTTGGAGTCCACATTTTTAAGGAACATGAGGTGGGTTGGATTATCTTTGGAAATTATTAGAGAAGATGTATTTATATAGAATCCTTTCCAAAAGATGAATCCAATCATCATCCCATAGATAAATGTGAAGTCTTAATGGCAAATGTTGATTTAATATTCAAGTCTGAGTCTTGCAGTAAAAAGACTGAATTGCATTAGAAGAGCTGGACTAGAACTGGGTGGACAGGGAAACCTAATACCACAGCAAATAAATCTGGCAGTACAATTTAAAGCTGAAAAGAAATAGAAAGATAAATGATGTCATAAAAGATTCACAGGGGCCTTTTTAACTGAACTGCTAAATATTTTAAAACAGAATAGCCAAGGCCATTTTGTATTAGAAACCCAATGAGTGGCTCTCTAGATTTATTAAATTTAGTTCACTCGGTGTTTATCAAGCCTGTTTTATCTGATTGGTACTGTACTAAGTCACTGGGATATTGGAATATTTCCCAAGGAGATTATTGACTAGTGAGGGAGATAAGACAAGAAGCCCAACAATTTAAATAAATGCTACAATAAGTTAGAAAAAAAATGTTCTGATGACAACCTGACACTGTCATTCCTGTAAGTCCATTTTAAAGAAGTCTAGAGATGTCATCTCCTACCATGATACTACACCTTTTGTTAAATAACCTGAGTGCCCTGGCTGCAAACCAGGACAAGGTATGCAAAGAGACACATATATTGGCTACCATAAACAGATTAGTAGTTACTGAAAAGATGTGTCCATGTTGGATGAAAATGAAATCATCTCATCAAATGGTTTCTTTAGACAGATTGTTGAGCTTAAGAGCAAGGTTGGGAGAAGCAGGCCAGCCACAGAAACCCATGCAAATGACAGGAAATCTTTCTGAGAGACTGAATCCTTGCAATAGACCAGAATCCAGACCTGGTTGCTACCTTTTAAATTTATAGAAAACAGAAGCTTCCATGAAAATATATACTGCATTTGGACCTAGATGACAGAGAGTGAGAAGGGTCTGGAATGGTAATGAGCAAAGACATTTTTAGCTTTAAAGGAAACTGCAGTGGGGAAAATAGATTTCTAAAGCCCCCTACAGAATTTGCTGACTGAGGAGTTGGTTGATATGCTCAAGGCCACTGTTAATGAAAAGGGAGGGAAAAAAAAAAAAAAAAAACACATGCAAGAGGATCCTGAATTCACAGCAGGCTTTTTAAATTGAACATTTACAAACTTTTAAAAACTGGAAGACTTTTAATAAAACTAGATCAACCTTTAGCATGCAAAGTTGGAGGTATTTATCGGACATGACCTGACTTGAGTGCATCACTGAGGAATGAGAGAAAGCAACACCCTTCATTTAGACTCAAGTCACCACCTCCAGAGACACCATGTGTTTCTCTGTGTTATTTTTCAGGGTGTATCAGCATCAGTAGACATCATATATAGTTGAAAGGAATAGCCACTTAAATGAATATGCTTTGGGGAATGAAAAGGAGGCTCCACTAGTCTAAAAATAATAACTCCATCCTGTTACTGCAGAGATGATCTCAAGTGTTAAGCAAATGGAAACATACCTAGAAAGGAATTTTATTTATATCCTTTTTTCAGTGGGGGGGGGTTTCCAATTTGGTTGGGATTTAGATCCATTTACTCTATTAGCTAACTAAACATAAGAATAATTGTGTAGGTGAAAATGGAGGGACTTATATATAGGGGCAGTCATGATAAGGGAGTCCAAGCTGGTGGAGGAGAGAAAGTAGGACAACAGAGAGGTTTTGTGATTGCTGAGACCTTGCATGTCTGGAATTTCCTTGTCTGAGAAAGGTGCCAAAGTAATTGGAAGGGTTTTGACCACAAGTTTAACTCTTTTTTTTTTTTCTACTTATACTTAGATATTTCATGCTATGAATTTCATAAATATATGTATGAAATGAGAATCTTTCTTCTTATGATTACTCCATATTTTCACTCAATCTTAAGACTTTGAAAACATGTGACTTCATATTTTTTTCCTAACCTTTAAAAATCTGCTGTCAAGGAAGAATCTTAAGACAGTAGTTAATATTTCAATGTGACATTTGAAAATCATATGTGTGTGTGTGCATACACACACACAATGAGAAATAATACTGAGATTGTAATCATTTTCTTTTTCTTTAAAGATTTATTTATTTATTTATTTATTTATTTATTTATTTATTTATTTATACAAGAACCAGGGTACAGGCCAGATGTGCGGGAGGATGAGAGGATTCACCAGAGACAGAGCGGGGAACAGAACAGGCAGACTGACTGAAATACACTACTGAGAGGAATAGTGGGTGAGACAGGAGAGATCTGCCGCACCATGTGGGTATCTCCCCAGCCATCGGGGATTGAACTCATGCTGCAGAGGCTATGGAAAGCTCTCTAGCACTGCATTCAACCACCTATGCCACCAGGGAGGCCAGACTGTATTCATTTTCAATTACTTAGTTAAGGGTTGTTTTTTTAAATTTCCTTAATAAGAGATTTTGGTTATTCCTTGTTAATTTCATATTGTTATTTTTCTATATCTTAAAAGTAGTTATAAATGATTAAAAAAACAAGTAAATAGAGAAAATTTAAAGCCACTACCCTGTTTTTCTACCACCTTAAATTCTTTTCAAAAAACAATTTGGTTGTATTTATGTTTGTTTTACACACATGATATTGAACTACTTTTTGTGTCAATACAGAAAGTGGATAATTGTCTTCTCATTGACATTGACATCTTCACATCATGAATGCCATAATTTAAATGTCTAAAAACTCTTCTTGTTCCCTAAGCCATACAATGTAAGACCCTGCAAGGGCCTATGCTCATACTATGTCTAGGTGACTAATTCTAGAAAAGCTTAACAAACTTGACTGAATGTATCCTGCCAATCTGTGTCCTGGGGCAGCCCTTCCTAGTTGTCAGCATTCCCTGGAAGCCAAAAAATCTTAGCATTTGAGTAGGCCAGATGTTAATGACTTTGATTTAAATAATTTGAAGCATCCTTAAGTAGTGAAGTCTTCTAAATCAGAACTTAGCAGACGTGCTGAACCCATGTACCAAATGTTCATGATTCCATTCCCAAAGAGAGCAGGGTCTGTGCATATGCCAATCCTGAAAAGGTAAATGTGGTTTGTGGAAGCTAACTAGGATAAACTCACCAAGTGTTTCATGTTTAATGGGTTTTCTTCTCTCTGTGTGTCTCTATCTGAGGGGCTCAGGGATCTTAGAAGCACATGAGAATCTAGGAGGTAGAAGTGTGTCTTTATTCCTTCTAGGTAGTTCAGGTCCTGAAGCAGAGACCAACAAATAGGAAGAGATGGTGTTAGTTTGCAAACTGAGGGGTACTCCAGGCCCCTAAACATGTATGCTCTAAATAGATTGTCATCCACTGCATGAAGATAAAGCATTCTCATAGTACAAAAGCAATTTAATAGGATTAGTGTGCATAGATAAAGAAGAGAAGAAAGGATATAGTTTTGCAATGAAACACCCAAGTTTCCCATCCCTTCATAAATCCTGAGCCAAACAGACTCAGAGTGGGGTCACTGAGCTCAAAATCTTGCCACAAGTCTAAGACATCTTATGGTGGGGAACCACAGGAAAGTAGAAGGGACCAAGCATGTCTGGAACAAAAATAACAAAATCAAAGTACAAAACAAGGTAATGGCTACCATTGTCAGCTTTCCCACAGGTCTCTTCCAAATGTCTCTGTATGTCTCTTCCAGGTGTCTCTGTGTGTCTCTGCTCTGTGTCTTCTTCAATGGACCCCAAATCCTGGGTGCAAGCCCAAAGCTGAGAAATGAGCAGGTCTTCACATGTCTTTCTATTCATATCTCCTGTATCTTCCTAGTCTCCTCTGAGTCGTTTTCTAGTCTCCCCTTCCTGCTCAGTTCCAACCCTTCTTAGGTGGTAGGGAACATGGAATCTCTGCTTTTTATGGAAATCCTTCTCTCTAACAATAGCAGGTGTCAGGGTGGTTCTCCAAACCAAATAGGTGATTCTTTTTTTTTTTTTTTCTTTTTTTTTTTTTTAAAGATTTATGCACTGGGTACAGTCAGAAGCATGGGAGGGTGAGAGAATTCACCAGAGCCAGAGTGGGGAATGGAACAGGAAGAATGACGAAGTACACTGCTGAGGGGAGCAGCTTGTGGCAGGAGGTCTGCATGCCATATGGGACCCTCGCTGGTGGTCAGGGATCGAACCAGCCCTGCAGAGGCTGCGGGCAGCTTCACAACCCAGCGCGCAACCGCTGCGCCACCAGGGAGGCCCAGTAGGTGATTCTTAAAGACACAGTCATAGTGCCCACAATATTCATGCACGATCAGGGCCACACAATGTGCAACATGGGGAATCTCCACCGTGACCAGAGTGACTAGGGCTGTCTGGGGTGTGTGATCCTCAAGCCAGTCGCTGCAGTCCTATGGGCTTTTCTCCTAGTGTTTTCAAAATGTCAAATCCTCAAAAATTTTACTACCCAAAACTGTCACTTTTTTTTCTATTTAATTAAGTATACTATTATAAATGTCACAATATTCAGAAACAAAAGAAGGTTTGCATTTAATAGGAAATACATAATTTTGAGAAAAGGAAGGATGATAGGGAGAAAAACAAGATGTAATTATTGAGCATCTGAAGTCCTTAACAAAACAAATGTCTTTCTCAAAATTTTCAAGAAACTGAGTAGTAAATAAGTAACTAGAGGAAATTATTTGTGTTCTAAACACAATTATCTTTCTCTTCTCTGGATGGATCACTTTCCACTGCTGCCAGATATCCTTTCCTTGTGTTTCTGGAAAATGTGATAGCCTGTGATAGAGTTAGACCTTGTTATACCTTCTCCTGTCTGTACTTTTAAAATTGTTTTCCATTTTTTTTTTTTGTTCTTCTAAGTCTTCACATATGACTCCTATGGAGTCAAGCCAGAGGTTTGCACAAATAAAAAATATTTCAACAGATTTCCAAGAATTTGTTACTTTGTACTATTTTCCAGTTGGTGATACCCATATTTGACTCCACACCCTCTCGAGAGACAGGCTTCTGGTGATATTTGCCAGCAATCACTGCTTTCACAAACAGAATCTGTTTATTGGGAGCACAGCATGTCTTTGATCTCCAAATGTCCTTATCTTTTTCACACATTTCCTCTAACACAGAACTTTGTGGTATTTGCAACTTTTAGAGCATCGCAGAAACACATTTCTGCCACAAAGGAGGCTGGAAATGGCAGTGGACCTTGAGTCAAGTGGGAAAAATATTGATGTTCGACTTGGGAGTTATGAGTCTAGAATGGCTTATTCAAAAGCAAGTACTTTTGTGACAACAAAATATTTGTTTCGCTGCACAGCCCGCTCCATTCTCAGAATGAAAGTGCCATATACAATGCTTCTGAAGAATAAAGCTTTCACTATTTTCATCAAATCATAACATAGGACTTCAAAAGAGCTGAGAGAGGAGGTGGGGGTGAGGTAGCGAGGAGAGAGCATTAAATTAATTGAAAGACATGTATGTGCAGTTTTCCTGCAAATATTAGAACTGGCTATCTTCAAGAGGTCTAGGTTTTTCTGTGAGTTTTTATATTTCTTGGAAACAGGACACCATAAGCTATGCAATTGCTTTTCAGGGGCAGTCGACGTTTCTCTGGGAGAGTCTGCATTTGTTCTGCTTTTCCAATTTTCCATGGTGTGACATTGTGAACAATGATAGGTTTCACAGACTTAGTAAAATGTGCTGTTGTCCTCAGCAACTTGGCCTTGCCTGCCTCTAGGTGTAGGGCAAGAAGAAGCTCAGCATGCAAACTTGTCCTTATCACACCACCTGCATGCACAAAGGAATCTCTGCACACTGATGCAGGGTTCAGGGAGGAGGCATAATTCCTTTCTCTCTGTTTACACAGTATTTGTTGCATATTTATTTCAAAGATCTACAAGATAAAGTTCTGGTTCTATGTAGGTCAATAAGTCATATCCATTCTTATGGAAATGTTATGATTCAGCTAAGTGCCTGGTCACTTCCCCCCAGCTGTCACCTTCTCCCTTAACAGAAGCTGAAACCTCATCAGATAGGATCCTCACTCAAATTTGTATGGAATTAAATTACTTTGGTCTAGAATATGTGTTTTTATGCTGTTGAATGAACGTAATTCCTCACACTAGCTGGTAACATTACAACTGAGATACTCTATTTCTACACATTTTTTCTTTCTGATCATTTTTTTTGTTCCTCATCTTGGGAGTATGGAGGAGTAGAATTGAGAAATCAATGACAGAGGTAAATATTTTCACTTTGTTTTCACATATTTTCTAGATAGTCCAGCATTTATGATTTTTCCCCAGAGACCACCTCCAGCTTTGTACAGAGAACACAATATTTAATGAAGTCCTCTGGCCTCCATGCTCATGATCTTTCACAGCTAGTTTGGTAGAGTTCCCTGAGCTCACTGTCATTTTGAATCTAAAAATTTGTGGAGGACACGTGTCATATTTAGCCTTTTTACCACAATAAAATAAAGAAAAACGGTTAAAGGTGGAACATGTCAGTAGTATCTGAAATAATCTCTTTTGAAAATATATTTCTTCCATAGGCTGTCTAAGGATCTACTACCTAAGTTTCTTAATCTTTACTCTGATTTTTAAAAGTAGCAACAAAACCATATCACTATGAAGGAAGGAGAAGGAAAGGGAAGCATTATATTTTCCTTTCTTTTAGTGTTCGTCCTACTTGGGAATGAGGTGCCCACAATTTGAAAGGGGTCCTACTACAATATGAGCAGGAAGTATGGCAGACACTATTCTACAACTGACATTGGGATTCATCTTCCAATCTAGGTAGCTACAAAGCAACATTCATCATCAAAGACAAAGATGTGCCTGGATATAACTTTATTTTACATAATTCACATTCCCTTATATTTCAGATATCATCCTGATGGACAGGTAACAACTTTAGCAATAGTCTTTGGACTACACTTCCCATGACCCTCACTTTCTAATGCCGAGTTTGATTTCAGTGGGTCTTGGTAAAGAAAATAAGTTTTGATGGAAGGGGGTTAAGGTGGAAGAGGGTTTGGTGATCACCAAGTTCACCAACGAGATGTTCCTTATACTTGCCTGCATGACCACATTCTGCATTTTGCAGCTCTCATCTGGAGATGTAGGAGTGTCCCCTCTTACTGAATCAACATGGAATAAGATTTTGAGAGGCTACAAATGACCATTTGCTTGCAGTCATATATATTATTTCATTGATATTTATTTGTCTTAGGGATATGCCCAGGAAGTTCAGAGAGCTTCTCAATGAAATCCAATTATATCTCAGGTCTCTTCCCTCTGACTTGCTCCACTGTATTTCATTCTCTTACAACTGCTTCAAGCATAGAGATTCTTTTGTTAGAAGAACAGTAAGTAGCTACTGAATGACATCAGGTGAATTCCATCTCCTAATGACCTTATGGACTTCACCCCCACTGCTATTGGCATCTCCTTGGTGATGAGATCTCAGGAGTTAAGGATTATGAGTTCTACTATGCTGAGAACCAGACTTATTGAGCAAGGAGCTAATGGGAATGAGAGATAGAGCCAAACAGCCAGGAGGACCTATATAACAGGTGGGCCCCTCTTGCTTTTCCAGCTTCAACTTGCACCCTGCTAGTGCTAGGAGGAGATACCTGGAGCATAGATATGTAGAGAATCTTAGAAGAGACACATGGGTGGGAGGCACCTGAGGAGGCTGCTCCTGGTCCTTGGCAATGATAATGGTAGTTATCTTGTTGTGGCATATTTTGCATTTTGAGTATCTTTTGCAGTCCCAGCTCTCTGGGAACTGCCTAAATCCTTTCTTGTAATTCCCTACCATAAGGTACCTTAAACTTGTGGCAAGCTTTTGAGCCTCAGTGGGCTCACTTTGGAATAAGTCTATTTGGCTGGGTATTTGCCCATGAGGGAATAGGGATTGATAATTTTTAGAGTTTTATTGGGAAACTGTTATTTGAAATCCTTTCTTCTCTCTTTCTCTCTACCCTAACTCTGGTAAAAATATTTCACATTAAGGGTCTGCTTCCTTTCCTTTGTGTGCATGCATGGTAGGTCCCCTTTTAAAGCATGAATTTCTTAACAATTTGGGGTCCCCAGGTAGATAGTCCAGCATTTATGATTTTTCTAGATAGTCCAGCATTTATGATTTTTGGTCATATGCTAATACTTTCACAAGCCTTAAGATTAGGGGAGCTGGGGCCTCTCTGGTAGTGTAGAGGTTAAGTCTCAGAGCTATCACCACGTCAGCCTGAGTTTGATCTGGGACAGGGAGCTAACCCACATATGGTGCAGCAGACCTCTTCTGTCTCATCCGCTGCTTCCCTCAGCAGTGTATTTCAGTCAATCCACCTATTCTGCTCCCCACTCTGTCTATCATCTCACCCCAAACCCCCACCCCGTACCTCTGGCCTATTCCCCAGTTCTTTTATAAATAAGTGAAAATAAATCTTTTAAAAATATTAGCAGTGCTGGAATGGGAAATTATCTTCTTTTATGTGAGCAAGTCTTTCTGCTTTCTTCCCTGAACAAATAAGAAAAAATGAAAAGGGAATATATAGAGACATTAAAAACATGTACATGTATATGTCTGTAGGTTAACTATTAACTGAGTATGGAATAAAATCTAGGTAGACTTCAACTAGCCAAGACATGCTGCCATCCACCAAGAAGGGGTGTCTTTTTCTAATTCATATACGGTACCATATAAACTGGCAATGACCTTGCTAAGCATATGTCCATATTATCAGGAACTCCTAAAAGTTTAATGGAACTTTACACTTGGCAGCTTATGAACACATGGGAGACTCCTTTGCTTTTTGATCCAGCTCTCCTCTAAGCATAGGTATCATGAGTAAAATATGATTTTATACCATGCCCCATATATATCACCTGGTCCTAGAATTGTGACTTTTGGAGGGCTCCAATTGTGGAAAGGATGTTTTGATGTTTCAGGAGAAAGGAAGGTCATGAAGAAAGGCAAAGACTACATTTTCTCTTAAGAAATGCTTTTCTATCCAGTGAAACAGCAAACTATAAGCTGGGCTTGGAAAAGGAATGTTCTCAAAAAATGACAATGACAGCTCCAGCTTTAATTCACTCCTCTGACTCTGACAATAAAGTGACAAATGAAATCAGTGACTGTCCTGGAATAGCTATTGCTTCAGTGGTTAAAGAATGTGGCTCTACACACTGAAAGAAACATGCATCATTGGAGAAATTGGTTCTTCTTTGCCAATTATTCATTTATGTATTGAACTTTATATTTAGATATGGAACACTTGATATTGGGATTCTGGTGGCTGCAAGTACCCCCAAGGAGTAGGCAGGCTTAACTATATGGTGGCCACATATATATGTACAGTGGAGAGTGATAGGACAAGGAAAAACAGAAGGGGCATACTGAATTCAAATATTCACACACAAAATATTATACCCTGTGTCTGAGAATATTAAAAGTGCATGAGAACCATCTCTGTAAAATTCTTCCTTGAGAGAATATTGAGCTAGGAGGAAGGAACATACTGTTAGAAGCCAACGTAACAATATATAGTTTTCTAATTTTATGAAATGGGTAAATAACACTTATGATAGATTTTGTAATATCTAAATTTACACTTGTAAAGTAAGGTGGAGCAATGAGTCCATCACAAAATAAAGTGTTCTCCCAACAAATTTCATTTAATAATATCATGCTTTCTACCTTAAAGACCTTATCCCCAATGTAGAGTGAAGTGGTATCCACATGAAAAGTGGGCCAGTTGGGTGATGTTGACATTTAGAAAACTGGAGGCTGATGAGCTATTCTAAATATAGTTGGGAAAAAGATGTTTCACTTTGTACAAAGGTTGGGAGGTGGCATAATTCATGAGGAAATGCTGAAGTGACTAGAAACTCAGGTACTATTGATAAAAAATTGTCTTTGAGAGAAGGTAATGTGTGTTACACAAGGTTTATTGGCCAATGGATGAAAGAAATTACATGTTATCTTCACTAGAAAATAAATTTAATAAATGACTATTTTTTTCTAATCCATGAAAAAAACATAATTTGCCTTATGACTTCCAGTTTTTAAACTATATTTATTTTATTTTACCTGTTATGTTTCAGAAGGTAAACTGTCCATCACTATAAAACACAGGAACTCATTCAGTCAATACAGATAATTAATTCAAGGTGATACTAATGGAGAATTAATAGGAATAGAAGAAAATACAAATGATTATGATTTCTGGAGAGCATTTGCTAGTGTTTCATGGAAACTTCTTGAAGAATTAATTCAAATTAACTTGGATATGAGTCTTTTCATATGTGTCAAAGACTCCCAGAAGGGTCTTGACTAATAATGATGAACAAGACTATGTCTTGCTGGGAAGAGGTGGTTGTTACCATGTCAAATAGTATATTTTCTGAATACTAGTAATCAGTTAATTGCTCTAGAGTGTACAACACCATGGGATCCATTTCAAGGTTAGACTGTACAGGATTTCATAACAAAGGATTAAAAGACTGGAAGAGACAAGTTTGTTTTTTGTTTTGGGGGGATTCAGTAATATTTAGCTAGCTTGGCAAATAGCTACCATCCCACTAATGTAGCCCAGGGAGTAGGCCTGATAATCATTGCTTGAGGCCTTGGAGTATAGAGTTCTCTTTCCAGTTGGTTTAGTTTAGATTTACTGCTCTAGCCCTAAGCAAAATAAAATAGAAAGAATTGTGAATTACTATACCGTCCTTGTGAATTTTCCTTCACATTAAAGTAGTTTTTATTTGCTGAAAGTTTCTAGTACACAAAACACTTTTTTCTACTAATTTCACCCTGATCATCCTACAAGATATGATCTCTTGTTATAATTACCACTTTACAGATAAGAAAACTGAGGTATCTCAGAATTTTAAGATACTATATAATCTAACTTCTATAAACACTATCATACTCAAACCAACCCACTTGACACTCTCCATGTACATAATATCTCTCACATTAAAAAGTAAAATAAAATATTATTCTAAAAGGGACAGACATTACTTGATATGCATATAAATATGATAACTTAGAATGAGGGTGACCTTTCTTGAAATTGGCATTTCAAATAAGCATTAGTTTTAAACTAAATAAATGAAGTTCCACTACTAGTAAAACTTGAAATATCATAGTGATTTGTGAGCAAAGGGTAGAAGTGGGGGAATATTGCCTTGTGGTGACAAGACATTCATAGTAAGAGATACTCCAAGGGTCTATACTGCTGTGGTTTTAATAGGAAAGGCAGCACAGGAATAGTCAATATGGCAGCTCTTGAAATCATAATACTCTGTGTAACCTAGCCCTTGAGCTTTGATATTAAGACAACTGTTGCTCGCCTATTCCCACATATAATATGAAATATGAGCAAAATAATACTGAAAATATATCAGATATACCTGCAGTGAGTGAAAGACTGAAAGTCAATGAAATGATTATGTTTCTCCTCTGTGAATTTAATGCTTCCAAAACATTTCACTTTTTAAATTAATATGCAGTGAAATTGTTGTTTTTATAGTACATAGTTTTATTTTTTCTTCAAAGATTTATTTTTTTATATGAGAACTGGGGTATAGGCCAGTGGTGCAGGAGGATAAGAGGATTCACCAGAGACAGAGTGAGGAACAGAACAGGCAGACTGACCAAAATACACTGCTAAAGGGTGCAGCGGGCGAGACAGGAGAGGTCTGCTGTGCCACGTGGGTTGCTCTGCAGCTGGCTGGGATTGAACTGGCACTGCAGAGGCTGCGGATAGCTTCACAGCGTTGCGCTCAACCACCTGTACCACTAGGGAGGCCCTATAGTATGTAGTTTTGAGTTTTAAAATATATAAAGATCCAGTTAACTGTCACGACAGTTAAGATATAGAATGGTTTCAGCAGCCTCAAAAATTTTCCATGTATGCTCCTGAAAGCATGGAAACCGCTTAGCTATTCTCCATCACTCTAGTTTTCCCTTCTCCATAATCCACATGAATGAAATCAGAAAGTATGTAAACTTGATAGACTTTCTCCAATAATAATTCCTTTGAGAAACATTGATGCTATGATGTGTATTGATATATATATTTTTTTATTAGCATTAGTAATATGTTATAGATTTAATATAGTTTGTTTATCCATTTGTCAATGACAATGTTGTTTCCAGTTTGGATTCTAAATAAAGTCATTTGAAAACCCTCTTGAAAGTATTCACCATTCTACAGGTCATTAAAAAAATTTGTGATTTAGGGAAGACCATCAAAATATCAACATTAATAAGTGTTGAAGATATTGAATCTAAACATGATGACTTTGAGGGATTCAAGTCTTCCATGGTGGAAATAATTACAGATATGGTGGAAATAGCAATAGAACTAGAATTAGAAGTGAAGATGTGATTGAATTCCTGCAACTTCATGATAAAAATTTAATAGATGTGGAGTTCCTTTGTATGATTGAACAAAGAATGATTTATTGATACAGTTAAAATTCCATACAAAGGTGCTGTGAACATTGTTAAAATGACAAGAGGAATTAAAATATTTTTTAAACTTGGTAGATAAAGCAACAATTGGACTTAAAAGGCTTGACTTAAATTTTAAAACATATTCTGCTATGGGCAAATGTTATAAAACTGTACGACATGCTACTGAGAAATTTTTCCCAAGTCAATCGACGCAACATTCTTCATTATTATCTTATTTTAAGAAATTGCCATAGTGGCCTCAACACTCCATAACAACCACCCTGATCAGTCAGGAGCCATCAACATTGAGACAAGACCCCCCAATAGCAAAAAGGTTATATGACTCATTGAAGCTTCAGATGATGGTTAACACATTTTAGCAATGAAATACTTTAAATACTCATGCATATGAGTTTCTATACATCATGCTATTGCACACTTGATTGCAGTATACTGTCAACATAACTTTTATACACACTGGGAAATGAAAAAAAAGTCATATGACTTTCTTTATTGTCATATTGCCATTTTCCAGTAGTCTGGGATCAAACCCACAATATTTCCAAGGTGTTTCTATATTCTGTTCCATTGATTTATGTTACTATACCTTCACCAATGTCACATGTGATGATTAAAAGTCACACTGTGCTGATTAAAATAGCTTTGTAGCTATTATTAAAATCCAATAGTGAGTATTTCATCTTTGTTCTGTATTGCAAAATTATTTAAGTTGTTCTAGGTCCTTTATCCTTCCTCCATATACATCTTAGACTCAGTTTGTGTGTGTGTGTGGGGGGTGGGGGTGGGGACAGGGATTTTATGCAGAATTGCTTCAGTTTGGAAATAATTAACTTTCAAACTATATTAAGTCTTCCATTTCATTAACAAGAAATACATCTCCATTGATTTAGGATTTCTGTAATGTCTTAAATCAGTGCTTGTATTTTTCAGTATACAAATACTGTACCTGTTGTTTTAGAAATTTATTTAAGCATTTTATTATTTTGAAACTATTATAAATGATATTGTTCCTTTTTTTGATTTTCAATATACTTTTCAGTAGATCTTATGAAATTTACTAAGTAAGTAATGATGTAATTTAGGAATAGACCATTTTATTTTTTACTATGTAATCTTTGTGTCTTATAGATTCACTTTTCTGGAATTACTACACTGACTAGGATATTTAACATGATAAATAAGAGTGATAAGGGACATCTGGATTATTCCTCATCTTTGGGAAAAATCTTTTTATCATTTGAAATATTGTCAACTGCAGTTTTCCTATAGAAGATCTCTGTTATGAAGGAAGTTCACTTCAATTAATATCTTTCTGAGTAGTTTTACCATATACAGACTCTGGATTTGTCATACTTTTTGAGCATCAATTATTATGCTCCTTATTTTTAATCTATAATATAGTAAATGACACTGAACTCCCAAATTAAACTAGCTTGGCTTTTTTAGGAAAAACCCTGAGTGGCCATGGTATATTACTCTTTTTATGTGTTTCTTACTTTGATTTACTAGTATTTTTTAAAAAAAAATATTCATTAAAGAATGCCTATATTCATGAGAGAAATTGATCTGCAGGTTTTTTTTTTGTCTTGGTTTGGATGTTTATATTGTATAGTTTGTATCTAGTCTTAATATTAGGGTAATTTTACTTTCATAAGATTAATTAGGAAGTGCTCCCTCCTCTTTTTATTGAAAAAAAACCTGCATAGTCTGGCTATTTTTTAAATGTGCGATAAATCTCAGAAGTGAAATTGTCTAAGTCTGGAGACTTTTGGGACTAAGTCCCAAGACTTTTAGTAATGGATTCATTTTATTTAGTAAGACAGGACCGTTCATGTTATCGCTTTCTTCTGTAGTAAATTTTGATTTTTTATGATTTTCAAAGAATTAATATACTTTAAATTGTCATATTTGTTTTTACAATTACTTTCAGGATTCTTATTTTAATGCCTATGTAATCTCTAGTGATATTGCTTTAATTTTTGATATTGATGTCTTTTTCATTTCTTGTGTCGCTAAGTGTTTACTATTTTTATTAATCTTTTAAAAAATAAATTTTGGTTCATGTCATTTCAGTTTTGTTTGCTTTTGCTCATTAATATTTCCTTCAGTCTTCTTACTTTACATTTATTGTGTCCTTTTTAAGAATTTCTTTAGGTAGAAATTTAAATTGTTGATTTGGAACACTTTCTCTTTTATAATATAAGCATTTAGCACTATGTACTTCTCTCCAAACACCATCTTCTTCCATCCCATAAATTTTTGTTATATTGTGTTTTGATTATCAACAGTTAAAAATATTTTCTGATTTCCCTTGATACCTCATTTTTTGAAACATGCCTTTTTTTTAAGTGTGTTGCTTAGTTTCCAAATATTTGAAGATTTCCCAGTTATCTTTAATTTATCAATGTTTAATTCCATTATAATCAGAAACACTCTAAATTAATTCAAGTATTTTAATTTTATTCAGGTTTTGGAAATAAGATGACATCTATTTTGGTTAATGTTCTAGGAGCTCTTGGAAAAAATGTTTTTTTTAATACTTTTTTGGATAGAATGTTCTATAAATGTGAACTGGATCCCATTTGTTGGTAGTCTTCAGCTTTTCTGTATCCTTGCTAATTTTTAATTTTATGTCTAGTACTTTGAACAATTGTTGAGAAAGGGATGTTGAATTTTCAAGATATAGTTATGAATTATTTCATTTCTCCTTTCAGTTCTACATACGTTTTCCTTTCACGTCTTTTGAAACTCTGTTGTTGGGTGCATACCCATATTGGATTGTTAAAACTTCTTGGTAGATTGAATCTCTTGTTTTTGTGTGCCATTCTTCTTTATCTCTGGTAATTTCCTTTGTATTGAAGCTAGTCTATATTATACTAATATAATAGAAATTGCTTCCATGAAATGAGACAGGCTAAACAGTTTTAGGATCAATCAGCGATTTGGATTATTTCAGCAGATTTTGGGGCATAAGGGTTATCCTAGGTTGTCTAATATGTGGTTCTTGGACATTTAGGATGGTTGTATGGTGGAACAGAATAAGAAAGCCTGACAGTGGAGTTGATTGGGGGTTTGTATTTAATGACAACTCAGGAAAACAAACTAGCCAGTTTCTATCCATGGTCTCACAAAGTGAGTAAAGACAGCATTTTAAAAATCATATTATAAAAGTCAGTATTTTCCGTGCATTAATCCCTTCCTTAATAAATCAATAGAAACTCATTATAATTATATAAGAATCATGGTCAAACTATTAGCATATATTTTTTAAAAAAGAAAAATTTTGTATTTCAGATTCTTATTTTAAAGTATTTTTATAGCAGTTGTTTTTCATCACCACAGGGCAGAACACAAGAAATGTAACATTTCTTTGCACTTTTTTTTAAAAGATTTATTTATTTATTTATACAAGAACTGGGATACAGTCAGAGGCTCAGGAGGGTGAGAGAATTCACCAGAGACAGAGCAGGGAACAGAACAGGCAGATGGACTGAAGACACTGCTGAGGGGAGCAGTAGCGAGGCAGGAGAGATCTGCTGCGCCATATGGGTATCTTCCTGGCTGGCCAGGAATCGAACCCACACTGCAGAGGCTGCAGCAGCTTCACAGTGCTGCACTCAACCCGCTATTGCCACCAGGAAGGCCCCATTTCTTTGTATCTTTGACTGAAAGAAATCCAGATCTCAGACCTCTCTTTGAAGTGTAACCTTTTCTCCCATTTTTTTCTAGCTCCATGGTCCATTAGAAAATAGAGCCATCCAACTCTTCTCCAAGGTGCCTACAGCCATGATGCTTATGTTTAGTGCCCAAGTATCTGTACTCAAATCCTGCTGTGACTAGACACAAGATGCATGTACTTCAGGCCAGTCACAGGACCCATCACTCATCGGTCCTTCAGTCTCTTAGAGCTCAACTTTCCTCCAGGCAGGTATCAGCATCTTCCCCTAGAAGCAACAACCCCTATCTCTCTTCAGATTGGTCAACAGTATTATTTAAATCATATTATAAATCAGTGTTACTTTGAGGATTTTATATCTGCATTTGTACCTTTTTTCATTCCTATGATTTGGAAGTACACAAAAGGTGTGAATTTTCTCCCAGGATGAAGGAACGCTAAACATAATTAGACCTGGGAGATGAAAGAAGAGACTTGTACTTTTTTATACATCTTAGGAGGAAGAAGAACTTTTTTCATTCTTTTATAAATAAGTCCAGAGGAAGAAAAGGAAATGAGTAATGTTTTATTAAAAAAAAAATATTAAGGGGCCTCCCTGGTGGCGCAGCGGTTGAGCGCTGGGTTGCAAAGCTGCCCGCAGCCTCTGCAGCGCCGGTTCAATCCCCGGCTGCTCCCCGGCCACTGGAGGGGGGGTCCGACATGGCGCGCAGACCTCTCCTGCCGCCTTCTGCTCCCCTCAGCAGTGTGCTTCGGTCCTCTGTCTGCTCTGCTCCCCGCTCTGGCTCTGGTGAATTCTCTCACCCTCCCGCGCTTCTGAATGTACCCAGTGCTTATATAAATAAATAAACAAAATAAAATAAAATAAATCTTTAAAAAAATATTAAAATGAGAGTGCATTTCCTCAGCACAAACATTGAGATGTGGTTGTAAAGTTTACCTGGGATTTACAAAAGTTATTACCTGGGTGCAGTTTAGTGGGGGGCAGTGAGGGAAAGCTGGTCAGACTCTGAACAAAGTACTATTAATGCAACAATGAACCATTTTTAAAAACAAAACAAACAAGCCAAAACTTAGGTTAATGTATCTTAAAAAAATTAAAGGAACACTTAGGGTTCTTAACTATTACTTAATGTGTTTATATACTTGGATCTAAATCAAAATATCTAAGTCATTTACTTAGCTCAAATATTGAGAAAAAAATTGTACTGATTTTTCAATGAGTCAGTTTGCTTTGATATTTGCCAGGAAGTCCTTAAAGAACATAGTACTTTAAGGGTGGATAAGAAATGTCCATAACTAACCTTTTATTTGTACTAACATTAAAAGAATAAAGGTACTAATGATTTTTAAATATTTGAAACAACTCACTTTTATAGAGGCACCTGTTTTCCTTACACTTTAGCAATTTTGTTTTTGCTAACTAGATTAAAAAATATCTGGCCTTACATTTAGATATCATAGTGATCAATTTCAGCCCACTCAGCAACGGGTATGAGTAATCATATGTCTAAAGTATGTTAGTTCCACATTAATGAAGCATTCCCGCATATCTAATGAAGTTTACCTGTATGTTTTAATTTTTGTTTTCTGTTTGCTTTTGTTTATATCAGTTTGTAATATCAGCATTTGTAAAATATCTTCTCTTTCCAATTAAGAAACTTAACTTCACATACAATCAATAGGATGTTAAATGTTCAAGGTGGTTATGAATTATATCAAATGCAGCACATTTTATTTAAATTCTTAATGCAATGCAAATTATAAAACAAAGGGGTCTTTAACCTTATAGAGCTAATCAAACACTTTCTGTTTTTTGCATGCATTTTCAAAACTCTCAAGTTTGTTATTTTGAGTTCTGAAAAGGTAGAGAACCATTGTTCACTAAATTACATAAAAAAGATTTATCTAGGAATTTAGTACTTATCTATTTAGCTCAGATCCAAAGAAACTGACTTCTCCCTAAAGGAGTAGTCAGTTAGGTTAGAATTCTGGAAGAGTAAGAGCTGGTGAATATGTATGCTTTGTTAAAGAAGATTTAATTGTTTCATTTGTTTTAAAGACATGCCTAGGATTGAATAGGAAGGGCAGACAAAAGCATCTTTGGGGCATTTTGATATCTGGGGGTGGTAGGGAATATTGTGTATGCGGATAAAACAGTCCAATTGTTACCTCAAATAATCTAGAAACAATCAGATCACTCCAGTCACTATTTGAGGACAAGAACAATGAGCAGGAAGCCAAATGGGAGAAATATGTGCTGCTGAAGTTCTGCTCAAAGAATGAGTTTTTCACAACAAGAGGTTTTACCATCAAACCTCTGAGCTGGAAGACTGATTTCCTGAGTGCATTTTTTAAGAATGCCCATTGGAGATATTTTCTATGCAATGCACAATAATTGGACATTCTTTGAAGCAGCCAACAGCAGAGAAAGATCAGAAAGATACAAACTTTTAAGACGTTGCTCATTCTAACTCACTTTGAACTTTAAAACCTCTTTTTCAGCGATAACAGGGTCTACAATGGGAGATCAAACTTAGAAATCACAGCTTGAAATGCCCATCCAGATGAAGTCATGCAGAAAATGAAACATATCTGGCAGAACAAGACTATGGTCGGGGAAACAAGTCAATGTCAAAGAAAAGGGCAACAAGTAGATAATCAGGACCCATTTCTCTTCTCTCCTCAGCTCTGCCTTACTCACACAACCCACCCCTTGGTCCAAAGCAGGAATTCTAAGAATGTATGAAAATAAGGCATATGCAGATCCAAGCTGCAGTGGACACATTGTTCCTTAGGGACTCTAAGTGGCGGGGTGATCTTTGTTTGGCTGAACACACATATGCAACATGTAAAGGGGTGAGGTCACTGAGCTAATCAAGACCTGCCAGCTGTGCATCATCCTGGGTATGAGCTCTATCTAGCTGTTTGCAGAAATAAGTCAAGTGAGGATGAAAGAGATTGTGGTCCTCCTATCTGACTCAGAACTTATTTATATATCTCTCTCTTCTCACCTAGAGCTATAGACCTGTCGAAGTTATCTGTGAATTTCTGGGGAGATCAATATATGCATTTTTGTTTAGTATTTTTTTTCTTTTTTTAAACTGTTCTGCATTATTCACTATTCAGTTTTTTTTTTTTTACATTAGATGAGAACTTTTTAAATATTAACTGGTTCAAAGTACTTTTTTTTAAACTGAAAACTTTCAAACCAACAGAAATTTTCCTCATCCTATTCTGTCCAGTTTTATTTTGAATCAATATTTCATTAGCAAAAATCATTAATAATAACCCATTTCTTTCCTTTCCAGGATAACTACTACTGCCAACATGTTGCAACTCTACTGGTGGTGAGTGTTTTCTTATGCTAGAGAAAAGTGTAGTAGGTCATAAACTTTTTGTGATCCATAATTTTATAATTTGTATTTAGGGAAAAAGTGTGTTTTATTTACTTTTCTCTCAACTCTTAGATTTTACTCTGACTAAATTACTTTTTGGATTAGATTTGCCTTAAAAATGGACTAACAATAGAAAAAGAAAAGCAAGTATACCTCACTCAGAAACAAACATATGATTTTGTGGAATATTAGAATTGGGAGAAGTACTTGTTTAACACTTTTTTTGTTTGTTTATTTTTAAGATTTATTTATTTATGATTACAAGAATGAGTACAGGCTAGAGGTATAGGAGGTGAGACATAGTGGGGAACATAACAGAGACATAGTGGGGAACAGAACAGGCAGATAGACTGAAGTATAACATTGAGGGGAGCAGTGGGCAAATCAGGAGAGGTCTGCTGTGCCACATGGGTAGCTGGAGATCGAACTCACGCTGCAGAGGCTGCGGACAGCTTCACAGCACTGCGCTCAACCCCTTGTGCCTTGTTTTACACTTTGGGATAGAATTTGAGTGCGGCTGAGCGATTTGTCCAAAGTCATTTGGTGGTTTGTCATTGATAACAATGGAATTCAAATACCTGAATTTTGAATGTGGTCCAGTATTTTGTTCAGTAATTAAAAGGTGTTAGTTGCTAGTTCCTGTCCTCAAGTAAATAGGAAATATAAATATGTCTTAAGTAATGGAAAAATAAACAAGCACTCTAATAATTACTCTAATGGGCATGGTTTTATATTGGCATGTTATTACATTATACGATGTAATCTTAACACTTGCAAGTTTTAATATGTTTTCATATACGCTGTTTCCATTTTCCAGATAATAAAATCATGAAAATTATGTCTTATTGTTATTTCCAGACTGAGGTGCATGAAGTTAAATGATTATTAAATGGAAAACCTGAAACTCAAAGTCAATACTTTTTTTAGTAGCTTTTAACCCCTTTCTCTAGGGGTAGATGTTTAGAGTCCTAAATTTGGCAGTTGCCATGGCAGGCACCATCATGCTCTCTTTTATTATTATCTCTGGAAGGTTTATGTGGTGTTCTTAGCCCCCTGGGTAGAGATGAGTTCTCTTTAGACTTTGCAGCTGGACTGTGCATCTATGTTATTTAAATGAGTAAAGTGACATTGTTTTTTGACTTAATTCTAGACTTGCTTGCCTTTGCACAGTGTTTACCTTATCCTCAATTGTTCTATGAATTTAACACTGTAGGTTGAATTTGTACAAATGCCTAAGTAGCCTTTTCTTTTTTTTTTTTAAAGCAAATTTTTTTTCTTTTTAAAGATTTATTTATTTATGCATACAAGGACTGGGGTATAGGACAGAGGTGTGGTGGGGGGTGAGAAGATTCGCCAGAGACAGAGTGGGTAATAGAACAGGCAGATTGACTGAAATACACTGCTGAGGGGAGCAGTGGGAGAGTCAGGAGAGGTCTGCTACGTCATCTGGATAGCTCCCTGGCTGGGGATGGAACTCGTGTTGCAGTGGCTGCAGATAGCTTCAGAGGTTGCGTCTTAACCATTTGCACCACCAGGGAGGCCCTAACTATCCTTTTCTGAGCAGAGCAAAAAATAAAATACACCATGGAAAAATAAGAAAAAAAAATATGGAATTCTGTTTTTGCATTCTATACTGAATATCTACTTATTTAATGCATTTGATGAATGTCTTGTAGTACAAGAGAGCTCTTGTCCTGAGAGGAGCCACTCAGGGTGCTCATGGACCGTTCCATACTCATGCATATAAAATTACAATGAATTCTGATCAGATGAATTTTGGTATGAGAGTACCTACCTTTTCTCTTTTAATTATTATTTTATTTATTTATACAAGCACTGGGTACAGTCAGAAGTGCGGGAGGGTGAGAGAATGCACCAGAGTCAGAGAGGGGATCAGAACAGGCAGAAGGACCAAAGTACACTGCTGAGGGGAGCAGCGGGTGGCAGGAGAGGTCTGCGCGCCATGTGGGACCCTCACCCGGTGGCCGGGGAGCAGCCGGGGATCGAACCGGTGCTGCAGAGGCTGTGGGCAGCTTCAGAACCCAGTGCTCAACTGCTTTGCCACCAGGGAGGTCCCCTTTTCTCTTTTAAAAATAGATTTCAAATACAGAATATGCAGTACTGGAGTCTCCCTCTAGTTTGAGAACACTGATTAAAATACTAGTTTTTCCTCTAAACATTTTTTGAGTACCTCACATATGGCAAGCTCTATGAGAGGCCCTGGGGAGTCTATGAGAATTTCTGCACAGGAACATCTACTCAGGCTAAGATAAATAAATAAGTAGTTCTAGTTTCTTCCCTTTAGGAGCTTCAGTTCTTTAAAGCAACAAAGACCAGGGACACCAACAGGCAATGACAGTTCATTGTGGTTAGAGTTCGGAGGCTTTCCTTTCTCCTCCCCTTGAATGTGCTTCCCCAAAGCTTTTCCAAATAGATAGCACTGGCAAAGTATGTGACATGTTGAGATTATCAGGACTACATTCCTCACTGAAGAGATAAAGTCACTCTAAGACTTTTGAGCTTTGGCAGAGGGTGGGGTGAAAAACTCTCTTGTCTATGACTGCCTAAGGGTATTGTGGTCTAGTGTGGTCTACAAGACAAAGTCTAATAAATTCCGTTGTTTATTGAAACTGCTGCCTACCAATGTGGAGTGACTTGCTTCTTGCTCTGGTCTCTCTTTGTCCTCTGAATACTGCTAAGTGTCAGATTACACTGGGCAGTCCCTGGGTTGTGCCCCAACAGCTAATCTGAAAGCAAAGAGGCCAGTTGAGGAAATAGAACAGAGTCTGAAAAAGACCTGGGGATGCCCTGACCTAAATAGTGGAGACTGAGAAAAGAGAAAAGCAAATTGAATTTGGAGATACTGAGAAGGCAAAACAGGGAGGAGCTCCTAATTGATAGGACCAGAGGTATTGTGAAGGCAAAAATCTGGGGATGAGCTTTATGTTTCCAGCTCAGGTAAGGGAGGGTTCATGGTGCCCTTTGCTAGAAGTGAGAACATTGTAGGAGTGAAAAGCTAACTCTTTCACTGGAGAGAGAAACAGAATGAAAAAGGAGAGAGAAAAGACCAGGATTGTGAATACATGTCAGGACTGGTAGTTACTTGAATTACTACCAAATCTCCCTTGAAAAAGCAAAAGGAAAATATATCTCATATATCTCATATATTGTATGTTTTCTTTTTTTTTTTTTTTTGCCACTTGGAAAACTTTAAAAAAAATTGTCTAGAATATTATTGCCTGGAGCCATGAAGACTTGAAGGTTGACACTTAGAATCACTCACATAGGATTACTTCTACATTGTACTGGATGGTGAAAAGCTTGCATCTTTACTTTGATAAAAAGTACCTTCCAAAACTCAAGTTTATGTTTTCCAGAAATGGGCAGGATCCCTTGTATAAACTTCATATTAAAAGGAAATCAAATAAGTTGTTGCAGGAAAGCAACATTAAGTATAGACCTAAAGGCTTACAGACCCAATTGCAATTGACACTACCTTTTTGAAATCTTACTTTAGCCTCTCATTCCTACTCAGAGGTCATTTCCTCCCTGAAGCTTTTCTGATCACCACCATTATACAAAATTATCTCCTTCTGAAGTCCTTGAATATTTTGTTTCATCCTTAAAACTTTGTTGATGAACTATTTTGCATTACAGTTGTTTTTATGTTGTTCATTTGTATGTGCCTCTGGTGGCCTGCCTGCTCCTTGAATGTAGATATAATCTCTATACACATACTACTGAATCTTTATATTTGACCACATAAGATATGTATAATTAGTTAAAGGATTTGCTAAAATAATGTTTTAAATGGTGTTTTATTTTGGGAAATTTCACATTGGGAAATGCCATCAGTACTTCATATAAAACACCTGTAAAAGCTAATGGTTTTAATGAAAATGTCAATTAATTAATCTTTATGGCTATTGAAGGCCATTGCTACCATATGTTAATGAATTTGCGTGTTCACATGTTCTCCTTTAAGAAACTCTTACCAATAGAGGTGCTTTCAGTATTTCAATAGGCGTAATAGACAATGTTCTCACGTAGGGAAGAGAATCAAGAACCTAATTATAGTTTAACTTTGAGATAGTAGTTTACATAATTTATAAAATTGACATATTCCAATAGGCATTTTTCCCCACTCTGTGTGTGTCTATATTTAAAACATTTTCCTATATTTTAGTTTTATTTGAAATAGTCATATATTAACAGATTCTGTATATGTGAAGACGTGAGGAGACTGGTATGGATTTTGGCAGAGACACAATGCTAAGAAGAGGTTGTGATTTAATTCTTGTGTTGTGCCCCAAGACCTAGGGCACAATGGAAAAAAGTAAAGTTAATTAAAATAATATAAATCTATTCTTCCTACTTAGTAATTTCCTAAAGTAGTCAAATATGCAACATGTGATCATGATAGTATAAAAAGTTTGCACCTATTGAAAGGGCCTGTGAAAGGAAAAATTGAGAGACATCATTGGGGCAGTCTGTCACCAAATATTTATCAATTGCATAAAACGATGTCATCTCTGTACATTTCACCATGTGGATTTCTGGTCCCTCAAAAGTCAATAGCATTTCTAGGATGCTGATGTAACAGAAATATACAATTAAGTTTAAATAATATAAGAGAAAGAAGTAGAAGGATGTTAATATTAATTGAACCTATAGTTTATGTCAAGAAACAGTCACTCCTGTCCCTCAATGGCAGAGTTGAGTAGAGACCACATGACTCATGATACCTAAAATGTCTGTTTTCGTGATCTTATAGAAGAAAGTTTGCCAGATCATCTCTGACAATGTCATAGGACAACCATCAAAACCAGAAAATCATCATTCCATGTATCCTAACCTAAGGACTCAGTTAGGATATTGTGTTCCATTTTGCTGCCATGTTTTTTTTTTTTTTTTTAAAGATTTATTTATTTATGCATACAAGAACTGGGAAAGGCCAGAGGTGTGGTGGGTAAGAGGATTCACCAGAGACAGAGTGGGGAACAGAACAGGCAGATTGACTGAAATACACTGCTGAGGGGAGCAGCGGGTGAGACAGGATAGGTCTGTTGCGCCATGTGGGTCAGCTCCCTGGCCGGGGATCGAACTTGTGTTGCCGTGGCTGGGGATAGCTTCAGAGGTTGCGTCTTAACCCCTTGCACCACCAGGAAGATCCTGCTATGCTTTTAAAATCACATTCTGTTATGATGCCATAAAAGACCTTCCTTAATTGTCATGAACTTGACACTTTTGAAGATTACAAGCATGTTACTGTGTAGAATGACCATCAACATAGATTTGGCTGCTGTTTCCTTGCAATTAGATTCAAATTATGCACACTTAGCTGGACTCTTATTGAGAGATGTGCCCTGTGCTTCTCATGTCATCCTTCAGTGTGGCGTGATATTCTTCCCGTTACTGCTGATGCTTACTTTGGTCACTTGATCAATGTGGTGTAATGTGCCTTAATTAACAAGCTACTCCATTTAATATTATTAAGTATTATATATTTTTTTGACAAATTCATAAAGATATTCTCAGGGAATATGTATATAGTGTGTCTCTAGATTTTGTTTTGGTGAAGGGAGTTTAGTTGTTGCTAATTCTACTTTGTCAAGAAAGTATTTGTGTTTTAACTGAAGATTGTATTAGAGGGTGCATACCTTTTAAGATTAAAGAAAGAACAATTTGCTTATGAAGGCATTTCAGACACTGAGCCAGGTATTATAGAAGAAACAGAACTAAAATATCAAACCATAACATCATTATTAGATCTTTTAAACTTCTTTCAGTGTATGTTTTATAAGGTCTATTCATGTGGGGCCTCTTACCTGTAGCCTGTGAGATAGGACATGAGAACATGCCTGTTTGTTAACACACAACTCTAAAAAAACTCCTGTAGTCAATACTGAGTCTTCTGTGGATTTTCACTTCCTTGCAGACCCACTAATAATACCGCACCTGTCATTACATAATAGTTGCTCCATAAACATGTGTTAAATGAATGAGAGAATGAATGAATGAACCCGTTTTAAAATTGACTTTACAAATAGCATATTTTATAAAAGTCCTTGTGACTTTTTCTTTGGAAACTACATGTTGTGCACAAGTTTGAGAGTTTTGAACTCCTAGACAATTAAAAATATAGACTCAAAGAAATATATGCCTGAAAGGAAGCAATAAGACAGACTTTATTTGGATGGTCTGCTGCACTTTAAATAAAAACTTATTTCCAAAAAAAAAATCAAACAAAGCATGTCCCCTTGCAAAAATAAAAGTCAAATAAGACTTTCAAAACTCATTATCTTACAGTTGAATAGAAATGTTCTTAAAGATTTCAGAAAGCGAGCCAGGGAAATGAAAACCAAGGCACACCCTCAGCTGTATAACCTGGGGTGCTAACAGCCCAGTGCTAACAAACAATGTTCCTTTCTAAGTTTTTCACTGAGGCTCATGTGCAAAAGGTAATGCTTAAATTTTTACATCTTTTTTCTATATCCTTAAAATATATTCGTTTGTTTCCTACCTGTATTCTGCCCCACATCAAAAATATTCAGAGAAAACCAATGCACTGACATTTTCTTTAACTTCTGCTGTGTTTTATTCATCTGTGAGCTAAACTAGAATGAATTCCAAAGACTTGGGAAGGATTAGGTTAAGATATAATCTTGAAAATACTTAATAAACATAGGGAACTGGAACACATAACATCTAGCCAGGAATCCAACTGATTTCTACTCAAAGTGGCCCCCTACGATAAGCCTACAGACTTACGGAGTATGAATCCATACATTTGATTATATTATCCCTCCATTTCCCTAGCCACAGGGGTAGAGATTTTGCCAGCGTGTCTCATTGCCAATCCAAACAGTGATATGAGTTGCTTCTTACAGCCATGGCACATTCTCCTCATCAGAAAGCTTTATGAATGGATGTGCATTAATCAAGCAGTCATCCTAAGAGGCAGTGTGGAAGCAGACTCTGAGCTTGGAAGATGTCTGGAAGCTTCCAGGTGCAGAGCTTACATTTACTGCCTTGTCGATGAGTCCTGGATGTCAGTAGGGCTCAGACAAATACTCCAATTCTACTTTCTGTATCTTTAAATATTTCTAATTCTGTGTATATCAGCTCCAATACAGAGCCTGCCATTTTCCCTTAGACAGGCATCTATCTGAAATCCTTCCTTAGCACAAATCAAGTTGACGGTTTTTGGCAACTTACTTATTTTTTTTTTAATTTAATTTTCTCATCTGGAAAATCATGGTTTTTGTTATCTATTGCTGTTGATAAAACTTTACAAGGTGTCACAAGTAAAGAACCTAGTAGGGTCAAATTACAGTGCTTTCTACCAATTCCTTGAGAAATAATGTTGCACTGTCTCCTTAAAACATTATCATTTTTCTGTATTTTGGTCATGTAATCATCATCTTCATTATCATCATCATCATCATCAAATCTCCTTTATTGAGTATTATTTTTGGTCACAGTTTCCCATATGTATATGTATTTATGTAGAATCTCATTTGGCCTGTTGTGTATCCATGTATGCAGTTAATAAATATGATCCATTCACTTTGAACAAATGCTATATGTACTGACTCTGTGAATGAATGTTGTTTGTCCCATTTTACAACTGAGGAAACCAAATCTTAGAGAGATTAAGACACATGAACAGCATTAAATGATGAGCCACTATCTTAGCTGAATCAAATCAGCCTTTTAAACTCCAGTGCCTACCTGTTACTTTCTATAATAAAGGCACCAACCACTCACAGCAGACTATCTTAAAGGAATCATCAAATCCTTTGATTACTTATATTAGCAGCTCATTTTACTTGGAAGCAGGAACTGTGTTCTCTACAAGCAACAGGTTTGACAGACTTTCACTTGTGATTTAATTTTCCCAGTTTGCCTTCTTAGCTGTTTACTCTAAAATGTGGGATTTTAAGAAATCATCGTTGAACCTCTTCCAATTATATAAAATGCCTATAATTAATAAATATTTGAAAATATAGTAAAAATTAAATTGCAATCTAGAATAATGAATTGTACTCAAGATTTTATACTCAACAATATTATAGCTCACTTTGTATCTATGCAAATAAGAACATATTCCAAAAATCTTATATCTCAATATGCTTTGTATATAAGCAAAATATTTGATATGTATGAATAGCCACTTGTTGTGTGCAACCTTCTCCACCTACGTGTTTCATCTGAATATTCATGACCACTGAGTGAAAATGGCAAGTACAACCTCTCTTGAAGGTGAGAACACTTAGTCTTTTAGAATTTGAGGGAGCTTGTGTTTGTGAATATATTTGTCTTCCTCAGGACTCAATCATGATTACAGTGGGTTGAATAGTGTCCCCACAAAACTCACATGTACTTGGAAGTTCATAAAGTGATCTTGTATGGAAGTACAGTTTTCCATATAATTACACTAATTACTAATTACAGATTGGGTATAATCAGTTTAATAAAGAAACCACATAATCTAAGTGTCTACCTCTAAATCTAATAACTTCTTCTATATAAGAACAGGAAGGGACACACTGACACACTGAGAGGGTCATGTGATGGCAGAGACAGAGACAGAGATCTCATGTGCAGTTACAAGTTGAGGAGCAGGCAGGGCTTCCAGCATCTACCAGAAACTAGGAACAGGTAAGGGTGTATTCTTTCTTAGAAGCCTTCAGAGACAGCATTCCCTCCTAAAGCCCTTACTTTAGACATTTTGCCTCCAGAACAGAGAGAATAAATGTGTGTTGCTTTAAGCCACTCAGTTTTTGTATTTTTTACAGAATTATCAGAAAAGTAATACATCTAAGAGGCAAAAAACCACTGTACCATCTCTTCTGAAGACCATAACAGACCAATATGAGAGCAGTAGAAACGAAACAAGTGAATGAATTAAAGAATTTATTATTATTTTCATTTTGTAACCATTTCTTGAGGTGATTGACATGACATAATTTACATTTTTTAATAGACCATAAAAGAACAACAGATTTGGAAGTCAGGGAGGTAGACAGGAGACTGCACAGTGATCCAGGAAAAATTGGATGGCTCTAGCAGGGATGAGGTGAGAAGGACAGGATGCTGGTTTTACAATACTGATGTCAAGTCCTGAGAATGTGTAAGCTACTAAGATAGAGGGCTGGATTTAGAAAGGAGTTCTTGAAACAGAGATTTCAGAGGGTTGAATTTATTGGTGATGATTTTTGACAATGGATTAGGTGATTGTGGTGAGGTAGAAGGAAAGATCATCTGAAGTGCAGAGGAAAGACAAAGTGAGAAGCGAAATATTTTTATGTTCTTGTAAGATAGCCTCGGGATGTGACTGTGGGCTGTGTCATCTCCCCCTCAACACTGCAGAGACAAATGCTGTCCTACCTTCTTCATGTTCTTAGTGCTTCTCACAATCCTAGAATTAAAGATAAATTTAGCGAGTGTTTGCTGCAGGACTGAATTATTAGACTTATAAGAATTATTAGAATATTATCTGTTTCTGATAAAACTGATTTTAAAGGAGTTTCTATCTCACATCATTAGTGACATACTACCATGATAACTCAGGACAAGAATGGTGTACCTCCCACACATGTGCACACACTCACACACATGCATGTACATACTGTTCCTGCATTAATAAAATGACATATAGTTACCCCAACATGAACGTGAGGGGGATGGAGGTGGTATGGCAGCTGGGGACTCAAGGCACAGGGATTCTGCTGTTGGTGGGAGCTTTCATGGCAGAAAAAGAGGTGGAAAGCCACTTTCTCCATAAGTAGTGTGTTTATGTATTATTCACAGTAGCAAATAATTGCAAAATGTCAACATTTCATTTTCCTCTTAAGAGCTTCTTTTGATTAGTGACCTAATTAACCATTAAGAAGAAAAGGTTTTTTAAGTGTAAATATGAAAAGAGGGAGTGTTTCTTAGCAGCAATTTGTGATCTTAAAATGTCAGAGGCAGGCACATCACAGAGGTGCTACCAACCAGCACTTTTCAAAATATGACTCCATGTCAGCAGCGTGTGGCGTGGATGTGTGTGGGGTTTTTTTGTCTGTGTTCTGAAACAAGCAATGCAAATATAGATATGGTTGCCCAAGAGATTTCTTTCCCTTTTTGAAAACCCTTCAACATTTTCTTTGACAGCCTAGAAAAGGTTGTTTTTAATCAATTTAATTTGAGGCTGTATTCTCCACAGATAATGACATGCTTTCACTTCCTGAGTATCTGTGGAAAAAAATGCAAAACTGTAACACACAGGCACACACATTCCCATGTATGCAACAAATGTACAATGAAGGAAAATGTACATGTGCAATGCACCCACATGCAACACACAATACAAACACACTGACACAAACGTGTACACTATATACAGCTCATACGTTCACAGAAAACACACACATACACACAATGCACACATTTATACACCCACCACACATATAGCCCTGCATACCTCCACATACCGCATGTGAATACAAACACCAGCTACACATAATCACAATCCATATTTACATATGAATGTTAAAGACATTTCTCTAAGACCTTATTCCTCATGTCAAGGTGTGACATCTCCTGGGAGAGTTCTGCTGGAAACATTTCTGAAACAGCTTTCCTCACAGTTGACAGTAAACTGACCTTTCATTTCAGCTGCCCACAGGGACCAAGGATGAGCAAGATGCATAAAATGTGGAAAAACAAACAAACAACATCTATAACCATATAGCATTCTTTACAAAGGTCCAAGTCAGTTTTAAATATATTCTACCTGACTTCTACCTGATAACAAGATAATAAAGTTCTGTTACTAGAAACAAAAATATTACTATAAGAATATCTCTGTCTTTGGAGGTTATGATGAAAATAAGTCTATAAAATAAACTGTGAAAATCAAACAAACCTAGATTACATTGATTTATACTATTATAATAAAGCAAGATTTATAAAAAAATCTTAGCAATTAGTTAAGACCCATCTAAACCTATGTTCTTATTGTGTAATGTACACACATATGCATGATCTTTGTTAATAAACTTTTCAAGACCAAATGCTTGACTTTTTTTTAATTTTCATGTTTTTTTTCTTTCTGAATCACCAGTAATAAATGGCAAGTCCTAATAATTTTGATCAATGAGTGATTCATCCTTAAGAATGACAATGCAGATTGATTTAAAGCATTGAATACTATTTTGATAGGTGATTTATTTAGACCCTACTATGAGTCAGGTAGAGTGAAATACCTTATAGGTAACAAATAATGAGAAAATTCCTACTTTCCAGGAGCCACTAACTAGTAGGAAAAACATGTGTTATGATAATTTGATCAGTGATAAGGGGAGGGAAGTCATACAAGTATGCAGGAGATGTAACTGAGGGTCAGGAAAGTCTTCTTCTATCTCAGACTCCACCTCACTTCCTGCAAAGAGTTTGAGCTCCAGAAACAGGAACTTGAAAGTTTATGAACTGAGGCAGAAGGCCACACTGTCAGGATTCAAAATTACACATTGTGATGTCACAGTGTCTCAGATGCTAGAATCATCCATTAAAAATCTATGCTGCATGACAAATTTCTACAGGAAAATGAAGCTATTAAAAAAATTGTTTCTCAGTTTGGATCTTACCACAATCATTCAGAGGGTTTTTGTGAAGACAACTGGACTATGTTGGGGCTAATGCCGCTCCCCTATTTCTATTCTCTATTTGCCCCTATAACAATTTGTATCAGAAAGGGTTCCAGATGTGAAAGCCATTTGTCTTCATGGGTATACATCTGCCTCTTCATGCTCACATGCATGTGAGTATGTATGTTTGAGTGTCCACATGTCCTCCAGTACTTTGCTCATGACCAACTAGCTCTATGTGTACGTGGGATGTCTGACCCTAGGAGAGCCTGGACTTGTCCTGCCTGAGATACTGGCACTTCTGATGGGCAGAAAGAGCAGTTGAGTCAAGTCACTTCTGTGGGAGCGTGATCTCTAGAAATGACAGAGGGGAACAGTGTCTCTTTGAGACTGAGATTGCCAACATCCTAAAAGATTGAAGCCATTCACTCCAGCTCCAAGCTACAGACTAGTCCCCATTCTTGAGGAAAATAATCATTTTTCCTATACTATTAATAGGAGCAGCTGATCTTTTTTCTAACTTGTCCAGTGCTGCTGCTTTATCTTCAGCTTAAGCCTGTATGTGACCGCTGGGCCCATGGGCCTTGAGACATGTGGGCCAAGATATTGTTGCTTTGTACTCTCCAGTGAAGTGGAGACCATGTTAACCCCATCACATCACTCAACTATTGAGGAAATATTGTTGGAGAAATCAAAGCTTGTGTTTGATTGACAATAGTGATGAGAGGGAAACCTCAGCTCCTGGTCCAGCAAGGATGTTTATGATAGCAGGTTCTAGGTAGCATAAGTGGAGCCACGTGACATGTTCAATTCTGATTTGGAATGCTTAGTTTTGGAAGATGTTTTTTCTTTCTTCAAATTTTAAATGAGACAAAAGACCCACGGGGATGCACAGAAAGAAAGTTCTCCTTCTCCAACCTTAATGTATGGTCTTTAGGAATGGTGATTTATGTGGACCTCTCTGAGAGCTCACCATTTCTTATTTGTGAGCTCTCAGAAAGCTCTCATAATCCATGATTAAAAATCATGGCACTACTAGTACTATTGGTAGGAACAGTATGGGAGAATTATAACATGAGATGCTGAGGAATCAGAGAAAGATGGAGGATAAAAATACAAGGAAGACATGTCAGAGGTACATACTAGAAATTCCTGAGTTTTGTCTCTTAAAATAATAAAAGGAAACTTTTCTTGAATAATTTGTAAAAGGAAAGAATGAAAAGAAACAAGGTCCTTGGCCCAGTAGCCTCCTCTTTGCAACCATCCAAGGGGCTCTGTGGAAGCCAGTGATAGGTGCTGTGTGGAGAAGATAATGACCCTACCCAGGAAGGACCAGCCACGACCTGATCTTTCACACCAACTTTAGACCCATGTAACCAGACAATGGCTGAGCAGGCTGTGCAGCGTAGAGATGGGCAAATCACAAAAACAGACTGATTTTCTCCTTTACTGTCTGAAATTGAAAGAGTTTATATAACCAAAGCCAGAAATTTTGTACCAAATGCCTGAGACCTAATCAGTCCTTTTTTCATGGTTATGGTGTCTTCTAGTCTGATTCAAAATCTGAACTTTTTGATAACTGAGCAAATCCAGGTGATTCCTCTGGACCCTAGGCATACAGCAAATGAGGGAAGATGTCTTCAATAAACATCTCCTTTTTGCCTGACAAGCAGTGGCTAAACTGCTTTTTATTTTTTGCATTTTATAGTTATTAAATAATAAATATAAATTCCTAGGTGGGTTTCCACAAAACTAATCTCTCCAGCAATCGTTAAGCTAAAAAAAAATCAATTTAAAATTTATGTAAGTGAGACATTTAAAACTATGGTTCCTGTGGAAACAGATTCCCAAAACAAACTAATTCTTAGAATAAGTATTTATCTTTCTGGAATGGTGCTGCTTATATTGTTTGAAGTCAAAAAGGAAAATGTTGTATGTTAATCATATCTTCTTCTTCAGAGAAATTTGTCCAAGGGGTCAAAGATGCTGAAACACTGACAAAGACACTAAATCCTGTTTTGCAAGTTGCAAAATTCTGCACTGAGCTGGGCAACGTAGCCGCTGCCCTTTCCTCTCTATATACACAAGTTTCTCCAAATCTACTTTCTTCACCTCCATTAGTGCTCAATTCAGCCACCATTACCTCTTAGCAGATGGCATAAAGATCCTTCCAATTGGTCTTCCTGCCTCTACTCTAGCCAACCTACTATCCTTTATCCATGGCAGCAGTTACTTAGAATTATGTCATTTCATATCTAAATTTCACCAATGACTTTCTATACCCCTTGGCATGAAATTAAATTCCACATCCCATTTGTCAGTGTCTTTCCAGTCCTCATGATGGAAAAACCCCTTTCCTTCTCTGTAATGTTCTATTTCCCATGCCTTGGTTTGCATTTTTTTTCCCAATAAAACTCATTAGTCCCATTCTTGCACCTGGCACATGCTATTCCTTCTGCCTGAGCTTACTATTTCTAGCTCCTGTCTACTATGGACATTTTGGTTTTAATGCTCTCTCTTCAGGATAGCCTTCTGTGATCATTTAAATATCAATACTTGGAACACAAGGCCTTGTACTTTATAACACTCAGTACTATTTGGAATTGTGAGCACACAGACAATGATGGTTACCTAATGCTAGTCTCCCTATAGATGCTTAATGAAATCTAATCCTAACTTATATCACTGGATTATAATTGTATTTGTTTAATTATTAATATTTGATATACTGTCTCCTTCTGAGGTTCATTCCAATCACATAATCTCATGGTTGAACATTGAGTTATTTGGAAAGATTCTAAGACACAATGTTTTCCAATAAAAAAATTCTAGTAGGCTGTCAAAGCATATGGCCTGCACTAGGCAAAAAGTAATATGATAGTGAGCATAGAATGGACCAGGTTCCTAGCAATATGCCATAAAATCTTGCCACTGTGCTGATATGTGACCTTTATAGCTTGTAGCTTTTAAAATCATATTCTTACCCAGTGCTGCATGTCACACTCATTAAAATAACAATTAACCCTATACACTGCTGAGTGGCATTAGTATCTTTTACAAGAAAAGCACATGATTTCATTTCATGCAAAATGAATATAAAAGGTCATGCAAATAACTCAAGTGTTTTCGTTCTATAAGTCACCATATGAGCTGGAAGAAAACCAGCACAACTTAATTCACAGGAACATAAGCCAACACCTTTCTAAGGAAGATAAAGGTAGAAGAAATGAAATCATGCAAATTTTAACTGTAAGGTGGTAGGTAAAAATGCATAATTGGATAGCAGGAACCATGTATGATATAGATGGATGAAAATTCCAAACTGTACACAGGTGATTATTCAAACTATTCCAGTCTAGATGGGTTTATCCTGGTGCTTTATTAAACTCAGACTTGCAGACATGGGTCATTTGAATTTGCATTAATGACTTTATATTGATGCAATAGCTTCATTACCATATATAGCCATTATTTGATTTCCCAATTCACAAATAGGTGTTTCTGTTTTTAATAATAATAATATAATCTTTTTAACATAAATATGTTATATTTCAGCTAACAATTCCATCAATGAATAGACTTCTTTATGAATGGGATCAAAGGAAACATTTTATTTATAAATAGTTGACATAGAGCTCTGATATGTAATTTTACTGGCATAAATGCAAAAACAGGGTTAGTTTTATTTTTCAAACTTCTACCTTCTCTAAAACAAGCAGTAGATAGGATAATTAAAACTTAACTTTGTATTGATTTGGTTTTAAATTCGAAGTTTTTGCTTTTCCATGTGGTGAAAACATGAAAAATATCATTGAAATCAGGATTTCTAAATCAAGAAAAATATCATTCAAATGCAGAGATTCCTAATATTCCTGCAGCAAGTGTCTGTTGTGGAAATCTGCTGCATAATTTAACACTTGATTAAAATTGTGCACAGGAGTATCATTTGTCTGAGATTAGTTTGATAGCTGGAATTAAAATATTAATAAAATTGTATTGTCAAAAAGACTTTTGGGTTCATATAGAGCAATTTCCTAGCTAATATTACATCCTTGTATGGTACAAATAAATATGGTCATTAAGGTTTAACTGTCTAGTGCTAGTGAAGCCATCATCATCATCCCTCACTTTGTGAAGCTCTGAGTAATAGAAGAGCTGCTATTTTGAGAATCAAAGTCCAATGGATTCCCAGAGTGCTCCCCATCTACTCTGAGCTCCCATGATACACACTCCTCTTCCACATACAACATCCTATTTAAGACACCTGTTTCCTACAGCACCTCAACTATTTCTTATAAGACAGAGTTTTTATTTGCTTAAATATAAAACTAGTTTCTTGTTCAGCATTTTGCCTGAATGCTTTTTTGATGGATTTTGTTTGTAACTGAAATGTGTTTTCTTGAATTAAGTGCAGTTCTTTAACTATAGCCTATTACTCTTTTGCTTTCAAGATGCCATGATTCTATTAACGTAACTCAAGTTGTGTTAGTCTTTAAACAACCACATGTCTTATCATTGGCTCATATTATCTGATACTCAAGCTACTTTTCACTATCTTTTCTAAATATCACATATAAATCTTTCAGTTTTCACCAGAATGTGTAATTTTACTTGAAGTAAAGTCAGAGGAAACAAATATGTTTGACTTATTCATCTTACCCAGCAGACCCTCCTCCCATTTTCCTGAGCTTTCTTTCATTGGTCATCTGGTTTCCAATTGTGTAATTTATTCTTGTTTTTACATCCAGAATGGTTCCTCCAGAATTTACCCCTATCTGTATTACTGGACATTTTTTTTTAAGATTTATTTATTTATACATACAAGAGTGGGGTATAGGCCAGAGGTGTGGAGGGGTGGGAGATTCACCAGAGACAGAGTGGGGAGCAGAACAGGCAGACTGACTGAAATACACTGCTGAGGGGTGAGCAGGCAAGACAGGAGAGGTCTGCTGTGCCGTGTGGGTAGCTCTCTGGCCAGCCAGGGACTGAACTCATGCTGCAGAGGCTGTGGACAGCTTCACAGAGCTATGCTTAACCCCTTGCACCACCAGGGAGACCCTGTATTACTGGACTTTTAAAGCTCATATCATGTGTGCCACTCAACAAGATATATACTAAGACTACTTCCTATTTGTATACTAGGAAAGCAAATCTTAGAGAAATTAAATAACTTCCTTCAGGGTCACACAAACCTCATGGGATAAAATGAGATTCATGTCTTTGTTGTCTTACTCCATTTTGAACACCCTACTATACTCTTGGGGGAAAGTTGAGTGACAGAGAGAAAAGGAGAGAGAATTAGGAAATTAATTTCTTAATAAAAATAATAATTAAACTTTTAGTGTATATTGTAGACCCAGGTCTTAATTTCTAAGAACTGTGAAAGAGTCAATTATAATATTAACACAATGGCTATACCTTATACACATGTACTGATTATTGGTTGGGTGACTTTTTCATGGCGTCTTTCTCTAAGCATGCATTTATAGCAATTTTCCTCAGGTGTTCATGGTTTATTAATTAAAATACTCCCAACTTTAACAGTGACGGTACTGGTAACCCTCAGATGCATTTGGAAGAATAGAAATTATAACAATTAGAGTCAAAGGTGTAAGTCCTGCAAGGAGGGTAGCAGTGTAATTCTACACACACATTCCTAGTAATTGTTCTCTGTAATACCTCATCAAGGAGGATAAAGATCTGAACTAAAATAAGCTACACTTCCCAAAATCCTAAAAAATAGTCACACACTGATTCTGGACTGACTGCGACTTTACTTAAATTACACCTATTTCGAGGTGGGAAGAGTAAAAATAGCCTCCATTCTCTTTTATTTATATATTGATTTGTGGTGATGTTTTATTTTGAGTTTCAGCATTTCATCTAATTACATCCAAAATAATCACCCATTTTCACTGGCCCTGCATTTGAGGAGAGTTTCTTAAAAACCTGGCTTAGATCCAAGGCAGGTTTCTTTCTCCCTAGGGGTGGGGTTTTAGCACCACTTTTCTACTGCAGCTCAGAAGTGAACTGATAAATCTCAGCAAGTTCTCAAGGCTTCACATTCTATTAGAAAAAGAGAACAAAGAAACAACAGAATTAGAGACAAATGATGTGACCGAGTGCCACGAAGAAGGTTCATTACAAACCAAAGACAAACCTCTGAAATAGTCACCTGAAAAATGTTTGTATCTTCATAAAAAGACCTGTCCTGGATTTAGTCACTGGATTGGGGTGGGGGTGGGGGTTACAGTGACACACGCAAAATGGCATCCTTTGTTCACTGAAGCTGCCACCCAAATAGCCCCAGTTTTAAATCTTACTTTTTGAAATACATATTCCTCTTCTCTTTTCCTGAACAGTTCAGAGACTTAATTAATGAATTAGTATTTGAAGAAGATGAAAGGTTTTCTATAAGTTAAAGCATCAACACCAGCAGTAAAACGTCCTCTTAATGACAAAATGCATGAAGTGTTAAAACTGAAATACATTTGACAACTGCAATTAAAGAGGTTTGATCCTATTTTCCTGCTCTTTTTTATCATGTACATTATTCCAGAAGATACAAAGCTAATTGGTAAAGTAAATTCTAATTAGCCAGAAATTGTTAACACACACACAGACACATACACACACATATACAATCCCCAGTGGTTAAGGCAGGTGGAAAGTTTATGGGCAGCCTCTTTCTGGGGCAATAAAAGCTTCTTTTATTTCAAATTCTCTTTTTACACCAGTTGCTATTACTCTGAAAAGCTCCTGGCATTTGGAAAGCAATAAGCAGGGCATAAAATCCATTCTTTCCTGAACAGTTCCCATTCCTAGTACTGCTTTTAAACTGAGTAGTAGTTTACAGCAAAGCAACAGACAGCTGGGTCTCCTGCAAAGGCTCTCAGGAAAGGCAGGGGAGCAGAGTCCTACTAACCAACTGAGTGCAGTGAACAGGTTACAGTTAAGTCTCTGACTCAATCTGTAACTACTTCTTACACAACTGAAATTCTTTGGATAGGAAATATGATTAAGTTGACAGAATTGATGTTGGCTGTGGATAAAAGAAATGAATTAATTTCCCATTTCCTGTAGAATTCCTTTTTCTTGGTTTAGGTTCACTAAAGTTCTTTCTTCTGAAAAGTTCTCAGTAGGCTCCCTCCCAAGATGGAGTAAATGTTTTGTACTTTTCCAGGGCATTAAACCCAATGTTCTGTCTGATAAAGTGATGGTATATGCAACATCCTTTTAATGTGAAAGCACTACTCATACTTCATTGTGCTGCTTTGTGCCTGTGTCAGCCACCACTGTGTGTGCAGGAATGTCCTACTCCTCCCTTCTTCCCTAGTTAGAAGGAATGGTCACTTTCATCTCTAAGGTAGGCAGAGTCAGTCACACTGACTGCATGGGTTTAAACCTAAAGCAGAATGAAATTCTGGTCCAGTAGATATGTATTTGGTAGTTAACTGCTAAAATTTTAGAGATGATTTTATGGATGTTAATAAGTACTACAGTTAACTAACCATGATCTTTGATTTCCTCCAAGTATAATTATTAATGACTCACTCTTTTCTCTGTTTGTTGACAAATTTCAAGCTCTTGTTATAGAGCTACACAGCCTTATAGCAAAATCTGTGCTCAAAATCTTAGTGATTATCAAAGGCTTTAGTTATTATCTTTGTAATAAGTAAATACTTCTAGAATGATAATGGATTTTACAAAGATAATTTGTTACTATAACTTTTTCAGTCTATCATATTACACAGGATATTTTGTGTTTGGAAACCAGATTTTCATTATTTCATAATCTCTCTCTCTCTTCTCTCTCTCTCTCTCTCTCTCTCTCTCTCTCTCTCACACACACACACACACACACACACACACACACACACATGCACCCACACACCCCACCGAATTTTTATAAATTTAATATACAAAATTTAACTGAAGTTTAAAAATTACCTATCTTCATTTTTATATTTAAAAATGAGCTCTAAGAAGGCAGTGTAAACCTAAAAGAAAAAAAAATGCTTGACAATACAAGTCAAATGATATCAATTAAACTTTTACTTTCTCAACACATCTCAACTTTTGAACTTGGAATTTTAAAAAAGTGACTTGGAATCAAGGTTAATTCTGCTTCAATAAAATTGACATCATCATAACTATTCAATAAAGATTATTTTTGACAAATCTTAGTACAGACCACTGATCAGAAGGAAAGGATAAATATATTTGTTGGAAGACATACCTTATTATCACTGATCAGCATGCAGTTTGGAAAGAGAACTATATATGTAAATGTTTATGAACAGGTGCACCTTCTATTTTATTATTATTTCTATTTTATTTAGTATTTCATGGGAACACAGAATAGTTGTTATATTTCTTACAATAATTATCATACACACGTATATAACTCTTCATCTGCAAAGCAGTCTGTAATGAATATATACTCACAGCACTGTGGAGGAACATAACCCACACTGTCATTGGTATCTCATAGTTATTTGAACATGCTGTACGTTATATGATTTACTCAAGGTCACTGAAAAATGTTAAGACCTTCACACACTGTCAGACTGAGAAGAATCCAAGAAAGCTCTGTATATTACATAACATTAGGTTAGTATTATGACTTTATCTCAAATATTTAGGTATATAATTAAAATATGTTCACAACTGCAAGAGAAGTATATCCAAAGAAATCATCCCGCAGTAACTGTTCCCTGGAAAGTCAGAGATTACTTCATTAAAAAATGTGATACTTGCTTGGTGTCTCAGGGAGTATCTGGGGTACAAAGTGAGGGAAGTAAATTCAGACAAAGAGTATAGCACTCCTAGAGGCACAGAGAAATTAATAATGAAAAATAGAATCCATAGGACTGTGGAAGGGTGGAGGAACCAGAAGTGAGGATTTGAATATGGTAGGTTTTGAATATTGGCTCAAATCATTAGAGCCAATTTATGATGCAAAGTAGTATAAATCTTAGTGTAAAGGCAATGGTGAAATATATAGATTCAATGCAATTCCTACCAAGGCTTCAAAGAAATGAGACAAAAACATTACTGACATTTATATTAAATCTCAAAAGACCTTTGAGAGCCAAAATAATCCTAAGGAAAAAGAACAATGGTATCACACTCACAGACCTCAGACTATACAATGGAGCTATTCTAATTAAGCTACATAGTACCCGATAAAAACAGACACACAGACCAGTGAATAGAATTGAAAGCCCAGAAATAAATTCATACATATAGGGACAATTTATCTATATCCAAGGAGCCAAGGGTATACCTTGGAGAAGGGAAAGCATCTTCAACAAATGATGTTGGGAAAATTGGACAACCATTTGCAAAATTATGAAACTAGATCACCATCCCACACCTTACATAAAAATTATCTGAAAATGGTTTAAAAGTATAAATATAAAAGGCACAAATCTAAAAATTCATAGAAGAAAACGTGAGCAAAATACTCCATGACTTTTGCTTTTAGGGATTAATTTGTGAATTCATTTCCGATGGCAGGAAAAACAAGAGAGAATATAAATAAATGGGACCTCATCAAACTAAAAGTTTCTGTACAGCAAAAGAAACAAAAAGACACCCTACTGAATGGGAAAAAACAATTTGCATATCATACATCTGACAAGGGTTTGATATTTAAGATCTGTGAAGTACTCATACAACACAATGAAAAGAAAACATTGGGCTAGAAGAAAGCAGCTTGATTACAGTGTGAAGAAAGACAAGAATTCTGACCACAACTTAATATTTATTAATAGACAATTTTCGATTTTTTAAAAGATTTATTTATTTATACAAGAACCAGTGTACAGGCCAGATGTGCAGGAGAGTGAGAGGATTCACCAGAGACAGAGCAGGGAACAGAACAGGCAGACTGACGAAATACACTGCTGAGGGGAGCAGCGAGCGCTACAGGAGAGGTCTGCCACCCCTCGTGGGACCCTCGCTGGCTGGATGGGATCAAACCAGCCCTGCAGAGGCTGCGGACAGCTTTACAGCGCAGCGCTCAGCCCCCTGTGCCACCAGGGGAGGCCCCAATTTTCTATTTTAAAAGACTCTATTCAAAGAACTGTAATGTTTTAATTCAATATAATCACTTCTAATGGAAGCTGGCCCCAACCTAGACCATTTAAATGAGAATACTTAAAAAGTAGAAACTGGGGCCTCCCTGGTGGCACAAGGGGTTAAGCACTGCACTGTGAAGCAATCCACAGTCACTGCAGCACGAGTTCCATCCCCAACCAGCCAGGGAGCAACCCACATGGCGCAGCAGACCTCTCCTGTCTCACCGGCTGCTCCCCTCAGCAGTGTGTTTCATTCAGTCTGCCTGTTCTGTTGCCCACTCTGTCTCTGGTGAATCCTCTCACCACCCATGTCTCTGGCCTGTACCCCAGCTCTTGTATTCATAAATAAATTAATCTTAAAAAAAAGTAGAAACTGTGCACTAATTATTTTGAAATCTCCCCAGATGTTTCTGATATGGAGCCAGTGCTCGAAACTACTGGATTAGAATACAACTGTTGGGAGAATTGTTCATTTTCTAAATTTTTTGTATCTGTTCAAGTTCTTAATACATCACTTTACACATGGTATATTCTCAATATTCAGTCATTGATCAGTAAGCAAGGGGCTGGGTTCCTTCAAATGAAGGAATAAGGCTCATTTGTAATTGGCCTATTAATTATGTGTATGCAAATGCATGAATAGTTGAAAGAAAATTCTTTTAAGTGGTTAAACGGATCTTTATATAATCTTGTTTACAAGATTAATTTATTTAGTAAACTCTTTTCCATAGTTATTACAAGGGCAAGCTTCAGTCCTGCCATCTTCTGAATTATCACAGTGTCCATATTAGTGGGGGTCCAAATTAATGAGTTTGTACAGAGCAGATTGTTGAGCTGTCACACTGTAATACTGAGAGTGGTAATGCAGGGCTTTTTAATCTCAGGGAATAAATGAAGTTTTCCTAGATGGTAGTTGATCTACAAGATATTTGTATTTCATACTGCTAATAAATGTTCATTAAAACATGTTTCATTATTAATTATACAGACTAGCATTGAGAGCTCCAGTAAATTGTATCCCTATTATAATGAACGCATTTAATTACAGAAGTTCGGTAGTAAAGCTTATTTTTGTAAAACAGTTTTATTAGGTGTGTCATATGCTTTAAAAACCACAGAAGCAGACCTCACAATGCATGAAGATTGTTTAAACATGCCAGGGTGAAGATTACTATATTATGTGATAACTGGTCTCCAATTTACAATTACCACTTTTTATTTTATCTAGCATTTGTCTTGTTAAAGCATGAAGAACTGGCCACTGGTACTGAATAAATGATAGGCATCATCCATTTTGTATTTCTTGTGCCAATATATCATCTGTGGTTATCTGTGGTTACATCTTGGCCACACGTTATTAGACCATGATAAATCATCCCTGTGCAGAATGGAAATGGCACCAGGGCAACTGTGTGCTTTCACGTGGTCAGAACATCTTCTGAGAAATGGACCCTTGAGTAACTACTCTACTGATAATAAAACTTGTGGTTTACTGTATACATTATAATTTTGTAGTGGGGAATACCACCAGCTGTAAGCTAGAGGAAAATGAGTCTCTTCCTCCCGCCCTAAGATTAAATGAGTGACCCCATTTGACACAGCAAATTTAGGCAAATAGATGTTAAAAACTAAACAGAGAGAGGCATGGTTATGTACTGTGCTTGTGAGATTCAGAGAATCAAGGAATTAACCTTGTGTTTGCTACCTACAATGCTGTGACATGGGACAAACTATTTCACTCCTAGGGTTTAGTGTCAGCAGTAGACCCTCTACAGTATCTGACACTGAATAAGTCTCAAAATATCTCCTTCTCCATATTCTTATTTTCTTATAAAAACAGTATTTTTCAACTGGTGATTCTATCTGCTTCCCAGTCAATATCAGATGTTACTCCTCCTTTATACTGAGGATTACACCCCAGGCTTACACCCCAGGCTTATTATTTGTCCCTGGATAACATTTTTTTTTTGTAGTAAGTAACATTACATAATAACATAAATTTCAAGTGTACATCATTATAAGTCAATATGTAAATATACATTAAGTTTAGCACTAAAATTCCAATTTCATCCTTCACCATACATTGACCCTTTTTACCCAATTTACACTTTTCTCCTTAGGCCTTCCCCTCTGGAAGCAATTAATTGGCCATCAAACTAAGAAGTTTATTTTTGTTTTATTTTGTCCACCTGTTTGTTTTGTCTATATATCACACGAGTGAATTCATATAGTGTTTGTCTTTTTCTAGCTTATTTTGTGAAGCATAAAACCCTCTGTCCTTCCATGCTATTGCAAATGGCAGGATTTCATCTTTTCTTAATTGCTGAGTAGTTTTCCAGTGTGTCTATATACCACTTCTTATCCATTTATCAATTAAGGGGCACTTAGATTATTACCAATTTTTGGCTAGTGTAAATAGTGTTGTAATAAGCATGGAGGTGCGTATACATCTTTGAATTAGTGTTTTTTTTAAATTAATTTGTGGGATAAATACCTAAAATTGGAATAACTAAATCATATGAAATTTCTATTTTTCAATTTTTTGAGGAACCTTTATATTGCTTTCCATAATAACTGCACCAATTTATGATACTATCAACAGTGTAAAAGAGTTTTTTTTTTCTTCATATTCTCTCTAATATTTGTTTCTTTCATATAATAGCTGTTCTCAGAGGTGTGAGGTGATATCTCATTATTGTTTTGATTTGCATTTCTCTAAAACAAAATATATAATGAACATTTTCATGTGCCTATTGGCTATCTATGTGTCTTTTTTGGAGAAGTGTGCACTTAGTATTTCTCCTAAGAGTTATTGTTTGCAATATCAGAAAGACCTACCTCATGAATTAGAAAGTTCTGACACCTCTGGGAGGTTTCCAGGATGACCTCGATCTATTTTAGAGACTATTAGAAGAGAGGGGCAAAAGTAAGTTAAACATAATTGGAGTAGATAAGTTCTAATTTTCCTTTACAACTAAGATTGTAAAACATTTCCTTGATGTTTATAGCAAGAGGGCATATTTGTTCCATCTCTTTGAGGACTGGAAGAGTATCTTATTCACCTTCTATTTCATGACAGATACACAGGTCCTGAAATGGAATGAGATTTTCCTTTTATAACTGAGCAGCCTTTAGATCTGGAGAGGTGGAGTGATATGTCCATGTTCCTCCAAACTTACAGGCAGAACATGGAACCATCATCTCAAGTTTTTATGTAAAGGGCTAGCCCAATGTTAGATTGCCTGTGGACTCTAGAGGCACATGTTGAGTGAAAAAAACATTATTCTTTTAGCCTGGTTTTATCCAGTCTCTAGTGCTGCATACTTTACATCTAATTATATGAGATGCTTATGTGTGTGTGTGAGTGTGAATTTAAAAGGTTTTCTGACCTTTCTGAAATGTGACATGTGGGTGTCTTTTTTTTTTTAGGTCTAAAATTTTTCCCCACTTAATTTCAATTTGTTGAGACATAAAATTGTGGTTTACCTCTCTCTTGAGCACAATATAAACAAGGTGGTATAAACAAAGAGAGTATCTTCATTTAATAAAGTTGCATCACATTTACCAAAATGTTATTTTGCGTTCTGGTATAGTAAATGAAGGTATTTTGTATATTTTACCATAAAGTTTGAGTTCTTTCCCCCTTTTTTCTCTTTTGGCTCTGGGAAGGAAGCATTCCCATTCTTAAGACTTGGCTATGAGTGACTTATTTCAGACACAGTGGAATTAATTAGCAGGGATAAGTATCCAACAGGAGGATTAGGCATTCATATGAGTAAGAGTAACATCTGCAGTGACATGATAAAAATGATACAGCCCATTAAATCGCATATATCAAGGCATAAACTGATCACCAGCCGAGGTCAGAAAGAAATTTTCCCTCCTGGTATAATATTGTACAATTAAGCAAATTTGGTAGTTTTATGCCTTCTTTTAGAACATTCATTATCATTTAGCTGGAAAAACAAACTCCAGCTTCTAGAATGCCTTATCAGCATTTCCGATGACCTTAAATACCCAAGGTTGACACTGAAATCCATGCTGTTACTACTATTACAGATACCCCCAAAACCCATGAATTTCCTGCTTCTGTCACTCCAGTGAATAATGTTGTAGAGTTCGCAAATCTATTGTGCTTGTACTCTTTATAGTCAATAAAACTCATTGAGATCACAGATGAATGAAGTTTGACATGTAAGTTTGTGGTTAAGGGTTAGTATGAGTTTCAAAATTAAACACAAACTTGCATCTATTCCTCCTTCCTTTATAAGATCTGCTATATAATGAATAAAACATTAATGGGTTCATTATTTAATGATGACTTACACTTTTCTAGATGCTAAGAATATAATAATGGCTAAACAAACAAATTGTTTGCCTCATGGAGAAGATAGACACCTACAGGACAATTAAGCTTACGTAAACATGCTAAAACTGACTGAATGAAGAAACTGACTGTTCAATTGCAATAGTTGTTAATGGAAAGAGTAAGTAGGCATAAAATCAGCAATAGAAAAGCTTTAGTAACAATATAGTGAACTACACCTAACAAACCACTGTAGAATACTTTAACCAACAACAGTAGAATATAATCCTCTCAAGTACACATGCAACATGCTCCATAATAGACTTTATGCTAAGCCATAAAGCAAATCTCAGTCTTTCAAGAGGATGTAAATAATTCAAAATAGGTATTCCAGCCATAAAATTAGAAATCATTAACAGAAAATATATGGAAAATTCACACATATGTAGAAATAAAACATCATATTCTTAAATAATTAATGGTCAAAAGAAAAAAAATAAAGCACAAATGAAAATACTTTGAAATAAATTAAAAAGAAAAAGACACAGTGTCAAATCTCATAAGTTGCGGTGAAAACAGTTTACAAAAGAACATTTGTCATAGGGAGCAACTATATTTAAAATGAAGAAAATACTCCAATAGATAATTTAACTTTCCATATTGGGACACTGGGGAAAAAGGACAAATCAAACATCTACTATAAGCAGAGGAAAGGAAAAAGCAACATTTAAAGTGGACATTAATGAAATAGAGAATATAAAAACAACCGAGAAAATCAATACAACTAAAAGCTCTGGTTTTTTTTCAAAGAGCAATAAGATTGATAATCTTTTAGCCTGATTGATCAAGAAAAAAACATTCCAATTACTAAATTAAAAATAAAAAGAAATATAATTACTACTACCTTACAAAAACAAAAATGGATTACAAAGGAATAAAAACAATTGTATTCCAATAAATTTGACAATTTAACTGAAATAGATTAATTCCTGGAATGACACAAGTGATTGAAACTAACTAAAGAAAAAATAGACAGTTTGGATAGACTGTAAGTAAAGACATAAATTAGACTATCCATAAAGGAAAGTCCAAGCTCAGGTGACTTAGCAGATAAATTCCACCCAATATTTAAAAATAATTATTTTTTTTTCCTGAGAATTCTTTCAAAAAGTACAACAGAAAGAAATTTATTCCTATATCCTAAATTTGTTCTATGAAGGCAGCTGAACTCTGATACAAAATCAACGACATCACAAAAAAAAAAAAAAACACACACACAAAACACTTCTGTCCAATTTCTCTTATGACTATGAGCTCAAAAATCCTTAACAAATACTGGAAAATTGATACCATCAGCTTATTGAAATAATTGTTCATTATATCCAAGTGGAAATTATCCCAGGAATGCAAGGTTGGTTGAATATCAAAAAATCCATTAATGTATTGATAATATACATATCTAATTTTTAAGTGATTGTTTGAAAAAATAATTTGTAAAAGCATCTTAAAAACATCTCTTTTAATAATAAGAACATAAACACAACCTAGTAATAGAAGGGCATTTCCTTAAGGAACTGAAAAAGAACAAATAAAGCTAAATACATTAGAAGGAAAGAAAAAATAAAAATTAGAAGAGAAAGAAAGGAAGACAAAGGAAGTTGCAGTCAAAGGAAGTTTGATGTTTATTAGAAGTCAAAGGAAGTTCAAAAATCAATCAGATCAAAAAGCTGGGTCTCTGAAAAGATATCAGAATAGGTAAACCCCGTGCTAAGATTGTGTTGAGGATTTTTGCTTCTACATCCAGTAGGAATATTGGTTTCTAGTTTTCCTATATATGATCTCTATGCCTCCCTTTAGCATCAGGGTAGCGATCGCATAAATGCATTTGGAAATGTTTCCTCTCACTCTAATTTTTCGGTGAGTTTGAGAAGGATAGCTATTAGTTTGCCTAATATCTCACTTGCTAGTGAAACCATCTAGTACTGGTGTGTGTGTGTGTGTGTGTGTGTGTGTGTGTGTGTGTGTGTGTGTGTGGGCGCGCACGCGCACCTGCTTCCATATGTGCTTGGGGGCAGGGTGGGCACTTCTCATTATCATTTAAATTTCCTTGCTTGTAATTGGTCTGTTCACGTTTTGTGTTTCTTCCTGATCAGGTTTAAAAGGTTGTTTGCTTTTAAAAATGTGTCCATTTCTTGTACATCATCCAATTTATTGATAATTTTCATATTTATACTTTTTTATAATCCTCTATTTCTGCAATGTCTGTTGTACATCTAGTTTTTCTTGATTCTATATATTGGCTTTATCTCCCTTTTTTTCTTACTGAGAGCTATTGACTCACTTTTTTTTTTTTTTAAGATCTTATTTATTTATACATGAAGGAGGTGGGGGATGGGTATAGGCCAGAGGTGCAGGACAGTGAGAGAATTCACCAGAGACAGAGCAGGGAGAAGAACAGGCAGACGGAGGAAAGCACTGCTGAGGGTAGCAGTGGGCGAGACAGGAGAGGTCCTCCACGCCATGTGGGTATCTCCCTGGCCAGCCGGGAATCAAACCTGTGCTGCAGAGGCTGCAGACAGCTTCACAATGCTGTGCTCAACCTGCTAGCACCACTGGGGAGGCCCTGACTCATACACTTTAAATGGAAGAGTTATATGACATGTGATGTATCTCAAAGCAGCTGTTCTGCTTTTAAAGCCAATATATTAATAGAAATAAAGAGCCTGCGTGATGGAGTTGAGTTTTAGGCAAAGACAGTAATGCAGATGAGCCACCACTATAGATATACTTCTGTTATATCTATATATATACACTTTTGGGAGGGGTGTGTGTGTGTGTGTGTGTGTATAATATTTATGGAGCAAGAGAGAGAGAGAGAGAGGAGATGTACACTGAGGTGGTAGAATGATTTGTTCTTACCAGGTTACAATGAAAGATACCTTATTTTTAATATATGATAGCACTTTATTCTTCTAACATTCAATATAGGAAGATCTCGTCTCATTCCTCTTGACAGGTGGTGTTTGGAGATCCACAGAAAAAGGAGAGTTAGAGTACTCTAATAATTAAAGATTAGTTAATACACTCACTATAATGAAAATCATAATTCTAATTTTGTTATTTGTTCATATCTTTCTTCAATTCCTTCTTGCTTTTATATTTCATCTCCCTTTTCTATTATTTTGTTTCTTCCTTCCTCTTTGATATCCTCCCTCACTACTCTAGCTTTATCCACTTCTCTCCCGTGACCTTTTATAGCTTCTCTTTTATTTGACTTTAGTTTCTTCATTTTGAACATCAAAAAGAAATAAATAGAATTAAGCTACTTAATGAACATATTTATTGTATTTTTCCCAGCAGAAAAAATAACACAGTGCCTGGAATTATCTAGTTTCTTGTCTGCTTTCTCATGATGTAAAATGCATTTGTAGTTATAGCTGAGAGTTTAATATTTTACTATTAATATTTTTACACTGTTAATATTTTTTACACTAGATGTTAATATTTTACAATAGATTTTGTTGCAAGGACCTATTCCTGTACATGGTAGGATTTTCATTCCTGTCCTTTATGTAGTAAATGCTAGTACCACGCCCACCTCAGTCTTAACAATAGGGGATAGGTCCAGATGTTGCTAAATAGCTCCTGCAGGCAAAATCATCCCTCATTGTAAATCAGGCTTGCAAGAAAAGCTCTTTTCTTGATTGGCTTACATTGCTTCTATGTTATGTCCTTTCTCTCTCCTAAAAAAAAGTACATTTTGGAAGGAATGTACTTAAGCTGAAAGAGGGCCAGGGGAAAGTAGCTCACTTTTCATTTTACCCTTACTGCAGACTACAGATCCATGACCCCTGAGCAGGAATAGAAATTTTCACTTCAACATTTTGACCACATTCCATAGATGATCACTATGTCTTCTTTGGCTTTTTTCCTGAAAATTCAACAGGGTCCTCTTTTTCCTCTTATCAGTACCCACACATATTTTCAACATGTGAAGTAGCTTTCTGTTGATAATTAAAATAGCTAATGTTCAATATGTGAAAGAATTTGCACAAATATCGGCAAAATGTAAGAATAAGCAAGTTTTCTTCGTTGTGTCTTTCTAACTGCTACAAGGGTTGCATAGAAATAATTTTGAAGTGACTCATAGTTTCTGTGGGACATTAGCATTTGCTTTTCCACTCTGTCTATTCCAATAATTGTGTCAACAAAGCTGATTATCAACTCTGTACACAAATGCACTATACTAGTCACCCAAAACTTCAAGAAGATGGCAAAGGGTGGATTTGTAATAAGTACAACACAATATGAGAGTAGAGCATGTAGGCACTGGAATGGGAGAGACCTTCCTAACCACATATTCCCCAGAACTCTCATAATGTTGTATTTGGAACAAGTCTTCAAACCCTTGAGCATCCAGTTTATCAAGAAAAATGTTACTTCTAGGAAGTAAAATCACAAAGGTATCCTACTTTGTCATTCACAGCATAGAAAATGCTACGAAATTCTTTCTGATATGATAGTTTTGCTGCAAAATTTTCAACCTTTATTCAACCTTTATTCATAAAGAACCTTTATTCTTATAGAATAAATCAAACCCTTTATCTAAATAATGACTTTAAGCATTTGAATATCATTTTAATTATATTCCCACCCTAAACCATTTTAGGTTTTAAAATCTTGCCAGACCCACAACTCTTTATCAAATAACTCCAAATACAATGTGTAAGCCCTAGATCACAGATCACTTTCTGACTCTGAATTCCACGACAAGACTGCTCTTTTATTTGACATCAGATTACCCTGTGTTTCTTAATTGCAAGGCAATGAACACTTACTTGCAGCTGGTAAAACTCGCCTCCATTATGTCAGTGCAGCAATTTTCCCACCCATAAACAGAACATTAACCTGAGTTTTCAAAGAAGTAAGCCACAAGTTTTTCTGGAAATCTTACAGCTTTTCAACAAGGCCCAATCATCTGTGAGATGTGAATGAGGCCCATCTCCTAGTATCATCAGGCAGTGTATAAGGACTAGTTATCCTTCTGTACAATTGTCGAACTAGGCAAGCCAAATATGCCCTTTGGGGATGGAGTTGGGAAAGATCAAATGAGTAATATTTCAATCATTATTTCTTTTGAATTAAAATGCATGGTTTAAGCCATATTTCAATTATCAGCTTGACATTACTCTTTAAGCAAATGACTAGCGTTAACAAGAGAGCTACTACATTTTGAATACATTGATTTTCTGCTTGGTGTAAACTCTAAATAGCTGATTAGAAAGCTGTGAATCAGACAGACTCAGTGTACCCAGTACATCCTGCAATATATTACAAACTAGAAACATTTGGATCTTTGAAGGTGAAATGAATTAAAAGCACATGATTGTTACAACTTCAATATATAAATAATAATGACATACTAGTTCTTATCTGGTAATTTAAAAAATAGTCCACATTTTGTTATACACATCAACCTAATGCATAAAACTACTGAGCTTAGAGGTATAAAGAAACATAGATTTATTTTTCAAAAATGACTGTAAAATGAAATGAATACTTAATTGAACAGTTTTCAGTTCTAGAATATGCTGATTTTGCCCCATTATTTTCATAAGCAGCATGATATTTCTGCTGCTGTGTCTCTCACTTAAATCTTGGCTTGACACTCTGGTTGTCCACATTTAGCCCAGGCCCCCCATTTTATCGATCACAAAAATATCTCATCAGCTTAAATAGTATTCTTTGAATTAAGAGTTACTTGTCTTTGCTTAGCTCTACTGCTACCACAGTGTGACCTTGCAGAAATGGCTTCACCTTTCAGCATCCTGAGTTTCTCTATCTATAAAATTACATTAGTGAAGTGATAGCACATACCATGTCACTGAGAAGGGTAAAAAGTGATTATAATAGCACAGGATTGTTGTTGCAATTATAATGTCAGAAAAATAATCCATGTGACGTTTGTTTCTAAGGCCTCCTCCTTACCAAACACTAAAAAGTATATTCACTGTATTTTGGTCCTGAAATTTAAACATTGTAATAGGATTGAGAAAGTAGAAGGAGACTTTATCTATTGATGTGATTATTTAGCATATAAATTGCATTTATTGATGCAAAGCACCTCCCAGTAATTTTTCCAAGCTGTTTTCCTCACACAAATCCAAATTTCAGATGGTCTTTGAGCAAAGGAAACTCAAGCGTGGATGATTTTAAGCCAAGCACAGTGAATTACAGCATACAAAGATTGTAGCAAGTCTAGAAGGGATATTTGCACCTTCAGCTTCCCTGTAGGTAAAGACAATGTTATTCTTGAGTGGACTCTGCCTTTACTTTTACCTATGAGCTCTTACCTTATTCTGGGACACTTTCTCCCCTTATCAGACTGAAGAGCTTTACATCACCCTATTATTTCTGAAAGAGCCAGTTAAGTCCAGTTTTCCCAAGCAGGCCTAAGAACTCTGAATGTGGTGTCCTCTCTCCACACAACCATTCAATTCAAGACTCCAGTTTCAGTAATCTAAAATCCTGCTGAGGTTTGAATTATGAAAAATAAAAAACAAAACAACAATACAAATCAGTGATACATTGACTTGCTCATGGCTCATTTGTATTTTAAATAGATCTATAGTTTTTAAATCATATATCCAAACATGGGGGGCAGGAAAAGTGGAGCATCAAATAATTCTGTTCATTTAAAATTATTCTACTTACATAGCTATGAATTAAATTTCATGTGTTAGGGCAACTCTGGAAAGCTTAGATAGAAAGCTCAACTGAGTCTGAAGTTCCATGTCAGAAATTAGCTGTTTTGCATGGCTGTGTTATGTTTAAATTATCTTTTGTTTCAAAGATGACTAGAGAAAGTGTAGAGAATAGCACTGTGAAAGTGACCAAATGAATGGAAATATTTTCTTTGAGGGCATCATGCAATCAGGCTCTTCAGTCTGTAAAAATCAAAGCTGAATGGACTCAAAGTCCACATGTCTATAAAACTGAAAAGAATAGAGAGAGGATTGAGATGGACTTATTCATCATATTCCAGAACAAAGGGCTCTCTTTGAAGCTTGAGAAAGGAGGATTTTGGATAAATGGAAAGAACTATTTTTTAACACAGTGGGGGATAAACTTATGGAACTCATTATCCCAACTATTGCTATTCATTAAAAATATAAATAGATCCAGTCAAAGGTTCATTTCTGAATGAAGATCAGTAGTGAGATACTAAGGTAGGTTTAGGCTTAATTTAAAGGTTGGAAGTACTGCATTATTGTCACCCATACCTGATTTTAATTTCTAGCCACAGCCCTTTCTGGAGAGATATCTTAACCACAGAGATAATAATAGTATTTACCTGTTAAGGATATTGGAATAATTAAATAAATGAGTCAAATTAATTTCATGGTAGCACATAATGATGATGTAGAAGATGAAGGTGATGAAGAAGATGAAAATGATGAAGGAGGAGGAAGAGTATGAGGAATGATGGCAAAAACTTTGGAGGTTGATGTCATTTTTGACTAAATCTTTAACAGGACATTGTGATATTTTCAGTTTACCAAAGAATCACATTGTTCGGAATGTTTAAGAACACATATTTAATGTTTATAGTGAGAAAAACTGTTACATACATAACCTTCTTAATTATAGGTTATTAAATTCTATTAACATACATACAGAACACACATGCATGAACACATAGGCATATGTAGACACACATGCTTTGGTCCAATGAATCTTCAATGTAGCAAAAAATTAAATATAAAGATTTGTGAATTGATTTGATCAGAAAACTCAGCTAAACTTATTAAGTCTTTTGCTTGTCAACTATAACCAGAGACATACTACAGTGGGAGGGGGCAGGAGGGGGTAGGATCAAAACAAGGGGGAGTGGGAATTATATGGGGACTATAATCAATATGAAAATGCATACATTGTGCAAAAATGAAAAATAATATAAAAATATCTAAAATTAAAATAATAATAAAAATATTAAAATATAAAAAGAATTTTGCTAGTATCTATAGGCTCTCTTTCACAATATGTATATGCACACACATTGGAATATCATTCAGTTTTATGGAAGAAGAAAATCCTGATACTTTCAACAACTTGGATGAATATTGAGGGAGTGAGGCTATGTGTAATAAGTCAGATAAACAAGACACATACTGTATGGTATCACTTATTTGTAGAATCTAAATTAGTCAAATTCAGACAAAGAAAATATAGAGTGGCAGTCACCAGGAGTTGAAGCGTGGAGGAAATGGTAAATAATGGTCAAAAGCTGCAGACCTCCAGTTATAATGTAACAGGTGGCCCCCAGGGAAAGGGGAAGCTCCAGCTTTCCTGCCCCACCCAGGAAGGGTGGAGCTGAGCAGAGAGGAGGAGAAGCTGGAAAGAGCCTGGGAGAAGACAAGAAAAAGGATGGGGAGCAAGAAGGAGGCTGGAGAAGGGGAGACATGTGAGGAAGCTATGCTTGCTTCTAGGCCTTGGACTTGTACCAGGGACTTGGACATGGAAGAAAACACTTGAGCTGTCTTGGTTATGAGACCCATGGGGGTTAGCAATAGCTGTCTTTATCTTTATTTTGATTGTGATCTTTTCCTTCCAGGCTTGTCTGGCCCCTTCTGCCCATTTCTTTTGGGTCTCCACTAGAAGGTGCTTTAGACTTATGGCAAGCTTTTGGGCCTCAGTGATCCTGCTTTGGGCCAAGCCTATTTGGCTGGGTATTTAGCCCCATGAGGGGGTGGGTAACTTTGGATGCTTGATTTGGAAACTATGGTCTTTTTCTTTATCTTCTCTTTATGGCACACTAATTGTATTAAATTGCCTTTCCATTAAAGGTCTTATGCACTAGAGTATGTTTTGTCTTAATGCGGCAGATGGCAGAACCTATTTAGAGTGGGAAGGTTTAGAAGTTCTGGGATACCCTTTTTTCTGCCCAGTAGTAAGATTAACAAGTTCTGGGGGTCCAATGTACAGCATGATGATGATAACTTAACACAATGTCCCATAGTTGAATTTTGCTAACAGAGTAAATCTCAAATATTATAAATACACAAAAAATGATAATTTTGTAATGGAATAGAAGTGTTAACTAATATGACAGTGGTAATCATTTTGCAATATATAACTGTATAAAATCAATATACTGTATACATACACAAGATTATGTGTTAATTATATCTCAATAAAATGGAAGGGGCGATAATTTGAATAAATTATTTTCCTATTACCCTCGTCAACCATTTATAAGAGTGGTCTGAAATGAAATACACTATTTCTGAAGGTTCGTTACAGATATGGTTTGCTATCCATAATTGAAAGTTATTTTTCTTTTTAATTCTTTCTTATAAGTCATGTTATTTCTTTATATATCACATGGTTTTTCTTCTCTGAAAATATTTCTTTTCCTTTTTACCCACTGTAAAACGAACTACACCTTCCCAAGTCTTACGTAATGTTCATTAAAAAGCCTCAAGTGAAAAGACACACACACACACCCTCCACATCCTTCTCAGAAATACACATCTTTAACTCATGCCTAGGTGCCTTCACACTTCAGGCAGAGGTCCTGACACTCAGCCTGCATAGCTCTTATCTGTCCTGCACAGGAAGAGGCAAAAGGATCTGGGGGCATTGGGGAGAATATATTTGTTGCAGTTCAAAGCAAGTCATCCTCTTTTTTTCCTCCCCTTTCTCTCTCTCTCTTTTTTCCCCTTCTAAGATAAATAGAAGTAGAAAGGACAAGCAGTTTTGATTAGCATTTAAAATGTTGTCAATTTTTAATGAAAGCGTAACCTCCAACCATCAACTTCACACAAACTGGAGACAAGGTTGCAAAACGAATGCTAATATATTTGGCACACTTTCTCACACTTGTCCTTCCGTGAACTTTTCTTGTTGCTAATTTGTTATGTCAGCCCATATTAGTAGGTTTCAAAAGTCCAAACTGGCAAGTGTGGTGACCCAAAGAGAACCAGTCTTTGGAAGTTCTTTAAATCGAAGCAGAGGAGATGGACAGTTTATTAGCTGTGTACCTATAGTCCCATAGACGTGATTGTATTTGCCTGGAGGAGTTGCCAAGTTTCCGTAGTAATCTTCAGAGTCTTTCAAAATCCGTTTCTGAATGTGACATTTTTATTTGGAAAATAAATGCTTGCCAGTCAGTCGACAATATTCATTGCATGCAAATAATATATTTGTTGTACCTTCTATTGACAAAGCCCAAAGTAACAAAAGGAATGTGGGATACAATGATTTCCCTCAAGGAACTTGCATTTTTAATAGCAAAATAAGAAAACAAATATGAAAAGGAAATAAAACACCGAGAAATATATATAATGCAGATGAAAAATCATGAGCAAACTGCTGAGGGGAATTGATAATGGCGTCATTAGGGTCGGTATAACACTGGGCCTCATGAGTGGGAGTAGACAGCCCACACTTTCCTACTATTAATTTACTTAGAGAAGCCTGACAATGTAACAACTATATCTGGTTATCTCTGCTAGTAGTGCAAAATGGAGAAGGAAAACAATGAGCCACATTACACAAATAACTGTAAAACATGACCTCTGAGAGCTTTTCTTGAGAATTACTCAAGTCAAGAAGATAGTCAAATTAATTTCCACTTCAGGAGGATTAACATATATATTATTTAGATCAACTCAGATTTACTACTTTCTCCCTTTCACTTTTTCTTTTGTCTTATGATTCATTAACACTTGGTATAAACTAGGGTTCTATTGTAGTATCCACTTGTAACTGGAAGAATGTGAGTTCTATGAAATAGGTAGACTTAGTCAGAAAGTTCTTTAAACACAAGATATTACATATTCCCGTATTTTCCTGGGGAAGTTCACATTTCCCAGTTTTCACTAGGAATAGGAATTGAGTGATACTTTTTTCCCTTACATATAAGCTGTGATACTTTTTTGCTTTGATTCTAAGTGGATCTGTGGATACTAGTGCATCAGAAGAAATAAGTGTTCATTTGCTTTGTGTTTATCGATTATAAAATGATATATGTTATCCCTGATCATGTATGCACATGTTTATCCCCCTAGGCCCTATTCTTTTTACATTCTTCCACCATTTTTTGGAACTCATTCTCTGGAGAAAGTCATTCCACTGTTGTCATGGGAGAGTTTTCTATTAGTAACTAATGTCACAAAGAAAACATCTCATCAAAAATAGAACTTAATGAGCTCTGTATTTTATTATAAATTGAAATATGCAAATTAGTAGAAAGAAAATCAAAGATGGGGACACTTAACATTATAATGTGCCCACGGTACACTTCAAAAATAATAGTCTCTTAAAAGTATACTGTCATAAATGTAATATAGATAAACTTACAATAAAAATAACAATATTTATATTGCCATTCCTGGCTTCTATATTTAATTCTAAAGTGTTAATGTTGTATTAAGTGTCTGGGTTAATTTAGGTAGAAACACACACACACACATACACACACATATCTTTATTAAAAATAGGAATTGCATAAGAAGATACGATGGAAGAATTAAAACTAAAGGTCATGAAATTTGATCATCTCCATATTTAAGGTTACTCTAAGTACTCTGCAAATAACAAGGTGCTTTAATGCCTTGCCTGCACTTTCGTCTCATTTAATATGAAACCCATGAAAGATTGTTCCTGAAGTCATTATCTTCAACTGTTGAGAGCATAGATCATGACTAAGTGACTGAAGTACCGTGGGAACTCTCAATGGGATCCTGCTCAGGATCTGATATATGTCTCCTGGTATCCATCAAACTCAAATGATGTGCGAAAGAAAAGAAAGACAGAGCTTTAATTTTGTCTTAAGTTTCTGTCCTGCTTTGGGAATGCAGGGCCAAGGTAAGTTGAGAAACTGATGCAAAAGAAAATAAAATATGATGTTTTAAAGTTATGGAAGAGAATTTAAAAAATATTTTTGTGAGAAAATTATATCTGGTTGCTTAAAAAAGATACATTCTACAACCCTTACATATAGTAAGGGGGTTGTGAATCATACGTTACTTGCTTCTTTTTTGGTATGACAAAAGTTAGTTTATCTGAATAAGTTCATTTTGAATACCTTACTATTCAAAAGCATGGACATAGGAGAGTCTGTTATAAAATGATCTTGACTGTAAGAGGTAGCTGATTTGAGTGATCATGAATGGCATCTTTGAAGAAGAGGCATTTGAAGTATACACTAAGCGGTGGGAGGTTAAGAGGGCATTTCAAGGAGAAAAATATCACATCAGTAAAATCCACAAAAGGGGAAAGTAGGAGACTTGGTTCTAATACATAGAGATTGTCATGTGTTGTGTCAGGCAACACCACACTGTCAAAGTCATAGAACAAGCTGTTATGTGGCAGGATGCTGCCAAAAAGGCAAAACCTGGCCCTTTCATTGATTTTACAGAGTCAATTACTCTGCTCAGGAGAACAAAGAGAAATAAGTTAGAAGGAAATGATTGTGTGCTTAGTTTAGCTAGGCTTTTCGGGGAGAAACTTTTAAAAAGTTTGATCTGCAGACCACAGCGGATCCTAATTGGTTTTATGGCCTATATTTGAAGATCAAAATGAAGCTTCCTACACACACTAGTGGTTCAGATCTTATTAGCAAGGCATTCAGCTGATCTGTCTCTGGGATACAAAGTTACTTATCACTGAATGGCTCCCCAGGCATTTCTAGTCACTCATTGTCCCAGGGGATTAAGCATCCTGCTCTTGTTTAACTTGAGAGGAACCTTGGCAGTGTCCCTAGCTTGCGTTCTCTAAGTTTAGGTAATTGATTGATTGGGTCAAGTGGACTTTGTACTGGAAAGGCCAAACTGCATAGCCAGAATGTTGGCTTCAGCAGCTGTTTAAGCCTAGCTGACACACAGTCATGCAGGAGAAAATTGTGTCCTTCTGAAAAAGTTTGAGACCACTTTGTTTGCATAAAGACTTGACATTTGGGACTCAGGGTGTTGAGACACCATTGCATGTTTTGAGGAAGAGAATCACACTAGTTCAAGTAGATTAGGTCAAGGATTCTGAGACAAAGAACATAACAAACTGGAATGGGGAGAGATTGGGAACATTGAACAGTAATTTCCAATCTCTATGGTAGGATTGAAAAGACAAGAGGGAGAGTATAAGATTATATAAAAGGAAGATTCTTTAGAATGTAAGTGAGAAAAGTGGTAAGGAGAAGGGGTAGGGTTAAGTCAGTATTTTCCCAGGTTCAAATATGGGTAAAAATGAGAATGTTTGGTACCTATTTATTTCTGTGGAACAGAGGAAGGAGTCTTTGATTTAAATTTCAGGCACTTTCAGCTTGCTTTTTTTTTAAAAAAAAAAGATTTATTTATTTATACAAGTGCTGGGGTACAGGCCAGAGGCACAGAAGGGTGAGAGGATTCACCAGAGCCAGAGTGGGGAACAGAACAGGCAGACTGATGAAATACACTGCTGAGGGGAGCAGCGGGCGAGACAGGAGAGGTCTGCTGCTCCATGTGGGACCCTCGCTGGCCGACTGGGATCGAACCGGTGATGCAGAGGCTATGGACAGCTTCACAGCTCTGCACTCAACTGCCTGCGCCACTAGGGGAGACCCTCACTGTCAGCTTGCTTTGAACACACCATCTGAATGGAAGGTGTAACAGCTACTTGGGAAGTCAAGTTTTAATGTTAAACAGGGATTTCCCATGGAGATTTAGAAGGCCCCTGAATAACAGAGATAATCAGGTAGAGAATACATCGTCACAAGAGGGTGAAGCTAAAGGGCAGTGAAAGCAGGTTGGGTAGGCTGCATAATGGCCCAACAGGATCCATGTCTTAATCTTTGTAATCCATTGTACTACCTTTTGAAAAAAAGATTTATTTATTTATGCACACAAGAGCTGGGGTACAGACCAGAGGTATGGTGGGGGTGAGAGGATTCACCAGAGACAGAGTGGGGAACAGAATAGGCAGATTGACCAAGGTACACTGCTGAGGGGAGCAGCAGTCGAGTCAGGAGAGGTCTGTTGCACCATGTAGGTAGCTCCCTGCCTGGGGATGGATCTTGTGCTGCCGAGGCTGAGGACAGCTTCATAGGTTGTGTTTTAATCCCTTGTGCCACCTGGGAAGCCCCTAATATTACCTTTTATGGCAAAGGGACTTTGCAAATTTGATTAAGGGAAGACTCCTGCAAAGGAGAGACTATCCTCGTGAGCAGTAAATATGTCCACTTATGAGGGAGGCAGAAGATTTGACTAGCTAGGTAAGGAAGGTGACATGATAATGTAAGCCAGATAATGGTGGAATATAGAAGAGACACAGAATAGATTTTTCTTCTGGAACTGTCGTAAAAAAACCAACCCTACTGACACCTTGAATTTAACCCAGTGAAAACTGATTTCAGACTTTTGGCTTCCAGAATTTTAAGGCATGAACTACTGTTACTGTTTTAAACCACTGAGTTTGTAGTAAATATTTACAGTAGCAGTAAGAACCTAGTATGCAGGGTGAATGTAAACATGGTAGTGTTGGGGGGAAAGAATGCCCAGAAAAAACCCACAAACAAAGGTTTTATAGACTCCACCCTCACCCCAGACCAGAGAGATCCAAGACACCCAGAACTACAAATCCCATAAAGTCGTCATCACCGAGGGGAGGGTTGCTGGGAACTGAGGGTGGAGCTAAGCAGCCAGATGGTGCTATATAACCAGACTTGTGGGCTTGGGGGTCTCTTGGCTTTTCACTGTTGCTCAGCATGCTATTGGGGTTCCAGCTCAGTGGAACGGACAGGACTTATTCATTAATTTATCTCCCTCTCTTTCTCCCTGAGTTATTTATTTCTTCATCTCCCCTCTTTTGTAAATAAGCCCTTTATTAACCTTTTTGTGTGTGCCTGCAGTTCCATCTTATTATAAGTCCCTTTTAAGCGTGGGGACCTACAGTCAGGCCAACACATTTCTTATTGGGATTGCACTGTGAGAGCTGGAGGAAAACAATGAAAAGTCTGAGAAGAAAAGAGATGAATCACTTATAGAACGAGTCATAGAAAATAAGGGAGGAGAGAGTTTTTCAAAGAATGGCCAGTATTGAAAAATAGACAGAAACCCTATATTTCTCCGAATGCAAGCTTAGGATGCAAAAGTATAAAGAGGTCTAGATGTAAGGATTGCAGACCCATTTGGATTCCTTACTCAAAACCAAAGAGAGGTTTGTGTTTTCCAATACACTATCCAAAGGTCAGCTCTCCTCTATTCAATTTAAGGGAAAATATTTTTCTGTGTTTACCATTAGGCTGTAAGCTTTTGTATGCATGTTTGAAGGCAGCATATAATATGTTGGTTTTCTTGCTGGGAGATTTCCATATGAGTTCCAAAAAACTAGTGAGCTAGCTGGCCAAATTTACTACTCCAGTAAATTGTTCGTTTCTGATTCCCTTTGTTAGCAGTTCCAAGAAGTCAGATTACAAGCATTCTATACCAACCGAGTAGTTCCTATCTGAGTCTCTATATTTTATAAAACAGTGGTTTAGAAATGTGTATGCCGGGCCTCCCTGGTGGCGCAGCAGTTGAGCGCTGGGCTGCGAAGCTGCCCGCAGCCTCTGCAGCACCTGTTCCATCCCCAGCAGTGGGCAAGGGTCCCACATGGCGCGCAGACCTCTCCTGCCACACCCGCTGCTCCCCTCAGCAGTGTATTTTGTCAGTCTGCCTGTTCTGTTCCCCGCTCTGGCTCTGATGAATTCTCTCACCCTCCCGCACTTCTGACTGTACCCTGTGCTTGTATAAATAAATAAATAAAATCTTTTAGAAATGTGTGTGCCTATGCTATTCTATAATGATGGAATAGTAAATAAATGTTTATAAACTCAGTTGCACAAGTCTGTGTATGAAGTTATAAAGTTATCGTAGCTCCCCACATAATCTGACCTTTGGACTAAAGAATATTTACATCAATAATGAGTCTATCATTCTTTGATGAATCACAGTGCTTGCTTAAGTTTTAATCATTGCTGATAATAACACTGACAGTAAGACCTGAGGTGAGGAAAGCGAGAACTTAAACCAACTGAATTCTATTTAACAGGAGGTTTTTTTTTTTTTTTTTACAAATGATTATTTTTACATATGGATGGAGTAAATTAAAGGCTAGTCTGTCTATTTTTTAAAATATATATGCAATTATAAGAGGACACATTTATTTCCTTTTGAAAATAAACCCTGAGAATATTTCTTCATAAATCATTTAAGATACTAGAGTAGATTATCTCTTTGACTCTAACGTGTTTGTTCTACAGTGGGAGATTCTACCTCACAGTTCAAAAATTATTTTGAATAGGTGGAAAGTAGGGGAAGAAGGTAATGTGGTCATTAATAGTCTTAACTCTCTAGGCTGGGCAGGAGCAAGTAGATTTAATTTAGGTAGCCACTTTCTTTCCTCAACATACCATCTGCTGGCCAAAGGACCATTTGTTGAGCTCTCTTGGACAAATGCTTAGATTTTATACCAAGGGAAACCTTCCATTTCTCCCTTCCTATGTATGCCATCAAGATATGGAGCCCTGGACCTCCCTGGTAGCGCAAGGGGTTAAGCACTGTCCTCTTAAGCAATCCGCAGCCTCTGCAGCACGAGTTCAATCCCCTGCTGGCCAGGGAGCAGCCTACATGGCACAGCAGACCTCTCCTGCCTTGCCCACTGCTCCCCTCAACAGCGCATTTCGTCAGTCTGCCTGTTCTGTTCCCCACTGTCTCTGGTGAATCCTTTCACCACCCCCACCCCACATCTCTGGCCTGTACCCCAGCTCTTGTATGCATAAATAAATAAATATTTTTAAAAAAAGATATGGAGTCCTTTACCAAAACAAGGTAGAGCAAAGCAATCCTTCATCACCAGTCTGAAAATACATCATCATAAATGACTTTAAAGTGCTGTAGATTCCTCAGCAAACCAATCTGATGGGTCACAGTTGAGAATGCTTTCAAAGGAATATGACTGTGTGGATGCAGTAGTTTTTGTGTAACCATGGAAACTACAAGCTTTTTCCATAGTGTGTTAATTTGGAAGAGGGCAGGGAAAATAGCATGGGACCTGACAGGAACTCCTATTTCAAACTGGGAAGGGAAGGGGAATTATGGCTACCAAAATTTATCCTTTTCAAACCACATGTTACAGGATGGACTCTGAGCAGTTTCAGCAATTTTCTCCGCAAATTCAGTTCTCAGTAATGTTTGAAAATAATTCTGAGTAATGTTTCGATGTCTCCCTTGTCTACATTGACTTAAATCTGTAGAAAATTGAGATTATACTCCTGAATCCAGGCACAAAAACCAAGCTCCCAGATAGAGCTGCTAGATCTAATTCCTTAGTCTTCACAGCTCCCATGTCAGCAATGTTACAATGTCAGTCTCCTTCATGTAAACACATCCTGTTCTCCTCTTTCATGTATAGTGCCAACAAGGCATGGGGCAGGTTTTCTACCGAATTGGCCAGATGGGTAAAGGAGCGTTCTGGAGCCCTCAATGGCTTTTTCAGGCTTTGGGAGGGGGAGGGAGCCAGGAAGCTGGTGATGTCCCAGTGGCCAGTGAATCTTTAGTCTCTCATGGTCTCTTCCTCTTGCAGCCATTCCAGGACACTGCCATTCTCGATGTGATACAGCCCTTATATCCTCAGCCCCCAGGCTCAGGTGTGCACACTTCCGCATGCCCACACCATACTTAAGGTGTCCACCACCAGGCACGCGTGCCCTGAGCCCACACTCCCAAGTGCCTCCTGCATTACTACAACCGAGGCCGCAGGTGATAGTGACAGATGCCAGCGGCATAAAATCTGACCAATCATCATTTACCCTACAAATGACAAGACTTATGGTCTGATTCCACAGGAACACTGAGCACTTGTAAGTCACCTCAGTCATTAACTCTTAACTCAAATTTCACTTCATATATAGGACTGGTTGTAATTCTACTCTATATCCTCTTAACCCCATCCCGATTTTTCAAGCTTCCCTTATAGAAAGTGACATGTCTCTCTCCTGCATGGCCGATTCTCTGCCTCCACAGAGAGATGTCTTACAAGGCAAGAAAGTAGGTAAATGATCATTGTCTCCCCATTTCCTGAATATTAGCTATTGGATGGTTTTTCTGTGTGTGGGATATGAGTTTGGGAACTAGAGTTTTTCCTGCTGAGGCTACTGTGAGTAAAATTGTCCTTGCCTGGAAACCAGGTCAGGATGGTGGACTGCACTGTAGACTTGCTGAGGCTCTCAAATGCCTCCGATTTCCTCAGATCACCACGGCGAAGGCACCATCATGCTTCTGACCTGTTTAGAGAACACAAAGTTAAACAACAACAACAAAAACAACAACAAATCCCTCAAAATATTGTTTGCTTTATTTTGTGGCCCAAACCTATTAACTTTCCACTGCTTCCACTGAGGTTGGAGGACACTGCTAGTCTGTGATGTTTGTTTACACTGCATTACCTTTAGATTCATAAAAGGATTGTCCTAAGACATAGGTTGCAGGGAAACAAAGAAGGGTGATGACTGTCTTAGGCCAGGGATATCTTAGGAGCAAGGAAGAGACTGCTCAATTTTTCTATTTCACAACCACCTGGTGCAGCAACCTTGTTCAAGGGGTGCTCACAGTGGGTAGGGGAAGAAGAGGTTGCAGATGCCGTGAGCCTTGAACAACAGGCCTAGCTTCGGGTGCTAGGCTTTGGCATGAATACACAGAAGAAGCACATTTATATTTCCACAGACCTCTTCTACCACAGCAACGACTCCCCCTTTAATGACTGGGATAAATGGCCTCTGGGGGAGTTCAGCCCTAAATGCAATCATACTTACTCAACTGGACTATTTCTGCATCTACCAATGTTCTCATGGTAACCATTTTATGTAAAGTGGATCATTTCCAGGAGCTGATTATGAGCATGTGAAAAGAAGTCTTAGTTGCTATTTTTTCAAACTTCAATCAATTCACAGGGATGATTATATTCAACTATTGAGGGAAAAGTTGACGTAATCTATCCAAACATGTTCCTGAGTCATCACTGAAAATGTTTGAATCCATGCTCGCTGTATCTTGCCTTGCCATTTCTTTCCTTTTAATGAGCAATCTTCCTCTTTTATGTGTGTGTGTGCATATATGTGTGTGCTTTATCTCCCATTCATTTAAGGTTTATATCATAGAAAATATTCCTACAAAGAGTAACCACCATTTGCATGGAGAAATCAACAATATACAAAAGTGGATCTTCTTGAGGTGGGACCTCTCACCTCCTCAGTCTCATAAGAAATATTTGTACACATATATATTGTTAAATGTTAGGAAATGAGTGTGTGAAAAAAAAGGATAGTGACTCCACTATTAACAGGTTGGAAAGATTCTTGTGGTTTTCTGTCAATATTTTATTTTTAAAGATTTATTTATTTATGCATACAAGAGCTGGGGTACAGGCCAGAGATGGGGGTGGTGAGAGGTTCCACCAGAGACAGAGTGGGGAACAGAACAGGCAGACTCACTGAAATACACTGCTGAGGGCAGCAGCGGGCGAGACAGGAGAGGTCTGCCTCACCATGTGGGTTTCTCTCTGGTCAGCCAGAGAGTGAACTCATGCTGCAGAGGCTGTGGATTGCTTCTTAGTGTGATGCTTAATCCCTTGCGCCACCACGGAAGTCCCAGTATTTAATTTTTTGAAAGAAGTATTTTTATAGCCATTTTCCTTTCTATTATTTAGTTGTTTTTGTTCCTTATTTAGTGTCTTTGCCTTGCAAATATTATTTAAGCCTTGTTCAGCTTCTGTGGTGATTTTAAAATACCTTAATGTTCCATTTAACATTCCCTCTGGTCTCATTTCTTGTGCTTAAAATGTTTAATTTCTATATCAATATATGTGTGTGTGAATATATACATATGAATATTATTGACAATAAGGGGTATAAAAAGATATTTTCTGTGTATACATTAGAGACACGATTTTAAGAGAAAAGGAGAGGGGAATGGAGGAGACAAATGGACTAGAATGCAAAGAAAGTGACAGGAAGAAAGAATTTCAAAAGGTGAAGAGTAAGAAAGCTGGAAGGAATTCTCAAATAAAGATGAAAAAGTGATACAAACTCAGTGACAGGGAAAAGTATATAGTAAACCAACTATTGACCAAATAATTTATTAGAGAAAAGAGGGAAAGAATCAGATTAGAAACTGTTGGCAAATCACAAGTGAAAACAGCAAAAAGTAGTTGGTAACCAGTCATTTCAATTTAACTGAAATGCTCTGATTTCCTCTACTATCAAGCACATTTTTTCTAACTTTATCAGAAATGTTATCCCCCAAGTATTATTCTTATTAATGTTCTCTTCATTTCTGCAGGAGGCATAAAAATAACTGATGAGTGTGGGAACATAAGCCGTGTGGTTAGTGAGGCAGGGTGATAATTAGAACATGCTGTACTATGCAGTAAACAAAGCTATTATGAACGAGAGAGTTCTTTATAGAGTGTTTAAAAAGAGGATGGAAATAATATACTTTCCCTTGACTGGCTTAAAAGCTCAGCTGGTTTTTACCCTGAGAAATTAAAAAAAAAAAACAAAAAAAGCCCCCAAAAACCAGAGTTAATCAGCCAGTGGATTTGAAATCTACTTAAATACAGCCACAAATATCATTGATAGATGTTTTATTCCTTATTAATATTTTTATATGATCTCTTTACTGTTCAAAACTTCTAGTTTTTGAGCTAAATATACCAAAAATTATATAAGGTTGCTGTTGAATGAAAAACTTTCATGATTTTTTAACCCGTATTTTATTTATTTATTTTTAAACTATTTTTAATCAAGGTGATATTTGGATACCCCCATCAGGTATTGCCACCACACTGTTCCCACCACCAAATCATCAATAGTGCACTAACCATAGTCCATTGTACTTACTTCCCTCTTTGTTCTTATGTTTTCCTTTTTCCATTTCCCCTCTGGGTGCTTCAGTTCTGTAGTCAGCTATCAAATGTTAAATTTTAAGCTTCTCCTTTTCTGACTCTGTTTACTTATCTATATTCCACATATTAGTGACACCACCCTGTAGTTATCTTTCTCCTTCTGACTTATTTCACTTAACATTATTCCATTTCAGCTCCATTCATGTTGCCACAAATTGCACGAGTTTATCTTTTTCATTGCTGAGCAATATTCCATTGCACAAATAAACCACGTCTTCTTGAGCTACTCACCTTTTTAGAGGCACTTAGTTTGTTTCCATAATTTAGATTTAATAAATAGTGCTGCAATAATCATGGGAGTGTACAGTTCTTTTAGATTGTTGGTTTTGAAATGTTTAGGCTGATGCATAGGGGCAGGAATGCAGGGTCATACGGCAGATCCATTTTTAGTGTTTTGAGACACCTCCGTTTGATTTCCATAAGGGCTGAACCATTCTTCAGTCTCACTAGCAGTTTAAGAGGGTTCCCTTTTCCCTACACCCTCACTAGCACTTGTTGTTTCTGGCTTTTTTGAGATGGGCCATTCTCACAGGTATGAGATGGTATCTCGTTTGGTCTTGATTTGTATTTCCCTAATGATAAGTGACAGTAAACATTTTTTCATGTGTCTGTTGGCAGTCTGTGTGTCTTCTTTGAAGAAGTGTGTTTAATTCTTCTGCCCATTTTTTGATTGGTGAACACATGTTTTCAGTTTCTTTACTAATTTTTATAACCCTGATTTAGAATTCTCAAATTATGAGAAACCTCTGATCTTACTTTTGACCTAATTAATCACACTCCCATTTATGTGGGTCAAGTAATTCCCAATTCTGGAACTATACTTATTTTAGGCTAAGTCCAATATGAATATATGATTACATTGGGGAGGGGTTTAATCAAAGAAATATAAAATTTATAAAAATTTGCACATTGTGTTTCCTCTATTCACATTATCCTGAAAAACTTAGTTATATTAAGGAAACTGTGTTTTGTGTTTACATTCGTGTTTGGGTAGGTTGACCCTACTCCCCCCACTGCTTTCAGTAAACAAATTCTTTTAGCTACTATAATACACAATAATATTATTTGACACTCTCAAATAAAAGAATTTCTTATCACACTAAAGAACCCTAGCAATCAAAGATTGTGCACAGTATTTGATTCCTCAAATTTATTCCCTTGGTAAACATTGTTTAATCACTTATTTGGGTTAGTCACTATGGTCTAGGGATAAATTGATGGTTTTCTGTGTTTTTATGTTCACAAACTCTGGAAAAGAACAGTGAATGAATTATAACTACTGATACAACATACTGTAAACAAAGCAGAGAAATACTTTGATAATGCAAGCAACTCACTTAGGATGTAGATGGCTTCATAAGAGAGATCACACTTTTCCTGGTATGTAGAGATGGAAGAGAGAATTCAGAGTGACCTTTTAGATAAGGAAAGTAAACATGATTGCCTTCGACTGCACACTTTTAAGGTCCAATACTTGCAAAGAGTAGAGACATTTTGCCTGATTTTATTTAATGTTGCATGTGCCCAGAGTTGGAATTTGTTCCAGGGTTAGGAAGAAAAATGCCTTTAGAGAGCTGATAGTCTTTGAAGAGTGGTGGAGCTTGCTTATCTAAGAAACAAAGTCCACTGAAAGTTGCATTAACTTCAGAGTAAAGATGCACAAAGAAATATGGACCTGGAGGATGGACAACATATTGCAAAGGGCATGCAGTCTGGGATTATTCACCCATGGAAATTGTCTCTGCACTTGTTCCCTGCTTTTGCTTTTCTACTGAAGAATTTATTCACACAGTATCCAAATGGAAAAAAAAATGCTATTAATAAAGTCTACATATTAGTATTGTTACAGATCCTGCAAAGGCTTCCATATCACCCCCAGCACTATTTACAAACCTTACCCTGGAATCCACACCCTTGTGATCTGGCCTCTGATAGCTGTCTATCCACATCTGTCTCTATTCATTTTTTCACTAAGTACCTTTCTGTTGCTCCTTCACCTCACCTAAGTTAGTCATGCCCTTGGAACCTTGCTCTTCACTCCTGCTGTAAAACTTAATTCACTCTTACTCTTTTTTATGTGTCATTCAGCTATCCTGCTAAGAGAATTGTCTGTAAGACTAAAGATAGGTTCCCTTTATCTTCTCTTTTTTTAATCTGTAAAACTGCTTTTGTTTCCCCCCCACATAAATCATTTATCACCTCCTGATATTATTTGTTAAAGTCCTTTATTGTTTGGTTTGTTTTCAACATAGAATGTAAGATTGGTGAGGCTGGAGACTGTTTTGTGACTGAAACATTCACTGGGTCCAAAACAATGCCTATCACCAAAAAAAAAAAAAAAAAAAAAAAGACCTTCAATATTTTTTAAATAAATGCAGAAAAGAAAAGAAACAGAAGATGACTTCTAAAATAAATTATAGTTGATTAAATAAAATTTTTGATTTATGATTATTTTTAATTTATGATTATTTTTAATTTTATTAGTCTGTCTGGTCTTGTGATATTTTAAGATACTGAAAGAAACACTGAGTGCTCATGTGTAAAGAGAACAAGTACATGTGCTAGATATAGTGTTTGAATTAAATGAGCTCAGAGTCTTCCAATGTACGAGGAACTGTGAGGAACAAGCTCTGGGCCATAGGATATATTCATAGAAAGTGGAGATTTCCAGGCTCCCCACACCTGAGCGGTGGATGATGGGGAAAAGAGGTAGAGCTCCGACTTTTGACAGTTAAACCAATGATGAGATAGGATGTGTGGAGAAGGCACCATCCTGCCACATGTGTCTTCAACTTGGACCTCAGTCTCTGCTCAATGGATGATTATCTAGAGTAGGACAGATGACATCTGGCCATATGTCAGCCTGTAAATATTTTCTCTCTTTTCTCACTCACTGTGCAAATAAATCTTGTTATTGTAATTTCTCACTGTATGTCTGTTTTTGGCTTATATCTGCATCATTAAGCACATAGGTGTGGACACACCAATTGAACAAGCCAGTTTCTCAGGTTTGCTGCATTTGACTAATAGTAATAGTCCATGATTCTTTAAACAAAAGTAACTAAGGAATATTTATGATTTGACAGGATTTTTAAAAGTATTTTCAGAAAGTAATATTTTTTTTTTTACAGTTTTACTTTTTTTTGGTAATAACTTCATGGAATTTGAACCTTTGTGATAAACAAAATGTTATACAAATATATTTGAGTTGAATTAAATAAATTGAAATAAACTTTTTGATAGAATGAACTTTATGAATGGGCATAGTTAATCATCAAAGCAGGAATAGTGTTTGAAGTATTAATTGGTTTATTTAAATGTAAACATATTTGACTTAGAGCAGCTAACATACATTGAGAAATTGCATACATTAGAAACAAAACAAGTTGATAGGACAAAAGTAAATTGATAGGACTTCAAGCAAAGTGCTTGACAATTTGCTTTTTCTGCCCCTCATTTCTCTCTTCTTAGTCTTTCTACATTTCATTGCCCTCCCATTTAAGTAACTCAGAATTTCAAGCTTCTTCTCTGAACTTTATTTATCATGGGAAACTATCTGCTAAATATTTTTAATTTTTTATTGAAATACATTCAATATGTGTTGAATATATTTATTTCTATAAAATATATTTAGATTATATTCAAGTACAATATAAAACATATTTTAGAGATTATTCCACATAGTGACAATAATTTTTTTAATTTTATGTATTTTTATATCATATTTCATTTTTGCACAATGTATTCATTTTCATCTTGGTTATAGTCCCCATACAATTCCCATCACCCTTGTTTTGATCCCCTCCACCCCATAGTGTGTCTCTGATTTATAGTTGCTTGTTGATTTTGATTTTTACTTTATTATAATTAGTCTGTTTCTTGGTCCCTTATTTAGGTTTTCTAAATCCCTGCTATGAGTGAGACCATCCGGTATTTTTCTTTTTCTTTCTGGCTTATTTTAGTGACAATAATATTGTAAAAGGATTTAAGTAATTGTGAAAAGTAACTCATTTCTGTATTTTTTTATAAAATTGAAGTGATTTAATCGTTATCCTTAGAGATAAGTCATGCAGTCATGAAAATCTTTATTTAGCAGAGGACAAAAAAAAAAAAAAAAGGCTCAGAGAAATGCAATGACTCGTTCTTGTCCCAGAACTACTGAAGGTGGAACCAGGTGGAACCATCTTTAATCTTATGTTCAACATCATGAAATCCAAATGGGACATCATCAAACTGCAACGTCAGCATCTGGGGTGGCATCTCAAATAATAGCCCAATACAACAAATCTTTTAATAGCAAGTCCAAGTGAGCCTGTCCTCCCACCCTCCACCAAAAGATTTATCTGTGTAAGAGAGTGTGAGAGGTATGCTCAGCTTTGGGGAAGAGAGAATAATTTCAACCGATAAGAAGTCACCATTCCATTTGACTGTTCTCTGCACGGTGCCTTACAGATATACTCTCCTGAATTAATGTTAACAACATCAGAAATAGAAGAATTGAGTTAGTAGTGAAGACACAGTTAAACTTGAATTGGGGTGGGGAGGGGTTTCCCAAACATCTTCTCTTTCTGCACCTCCACTGAGTTTTTTCTACTGCCATAGACACGGTCAGTAGAGAAAGGCATAATGATAAACTTACTTGTAAAATTGTTCTAACAAAGCATCTGTGAGCTACTATTTGATCAAAATGACAGACATCAATCAGAATAATAACTTCAAATATGAGATTTTCAATTAGTGAGTGAACATAAATAAACGTGTCTAGAAATTCAGCATAAGGGATTTTAGACAGCGACAGCCCATACATAACAAGAAAAAGGCAAGCAACAGGGAAAAGGTATACTGTTCAGCAAATGAAAAACAGACCCCCCAGAATCCAGGGTCAGAGAAGACCTAGATAAATCAACTTGCAAATGAACAAAGATCTGCACACATTACTTGAGTAATGCTTTTAAGTTCATGTACCTTATTAGAGTTCTGTGAAGAGGATTAGCTTTCATTATGTAAGGGGGCAGAATAAACCTTCCTCTGCTGATTATCATGACTCCCCAGATCTGCCAACCAAAAGTAGCTGAGTAGACAGTTATCAAAAAGAAAGTCTAGCATACAGTGGGAAACTCTGTAGGGATGACAAAGGAGGAAACTGTTACAAAAATCAGAGAATTTTCCAAAATAATGAGTTTGGCTTTTCAGTTAACTAAATAACCCATGATGTCTGAGAGCAGAATAAAATGTGATGAATACAACCAAGTTCTATAATGTGTGACGCACTTAACTTCCCAAGCATAAACAACAAAGAAGAAAGAAGGAGATGCTTGGTTGACAGTATGCCTCACACACTATACAACAATTGTCATTTTAACCCCAACCAAGACAACAAAATAAAATACCCAAATGGTGTAGATATTCTTCCTTTCATTAGAAAGTCACAATTTTTTTTTAAACAATGACTCATTAGTCTTCACAATACCCACATGCCTGAGTTGTGGATGTAGATATTATTAGTACCTTGCATTTTCATTGTATTTTCCCTCTAAGGCAACAGAACTTTGGTGGATTGAGATTAAGTAAAACCACTTCAGATCAATAGATGATTTCAGAGGATGGCTTTGTCATGAGTGAACGTGCTCTTTCACTATGAACAAAAAATTGTGGAATGGAGAGGAGAAAGGAAATAAATAGGCAAGTGCCTTGTTGACCTTTGGTGACTTTTATTTCCTGTATCTCTGCCCAGTGGCTCTGAGTTCAACCACTGAACATTTGTACAATATATATTAAAGGGACTCTCAGTCCAGTTTCCACATCTTAAATAGAATCCTAATTTTAGACACTCTTCTTCCATATCTAGTCCAATGACCCGTTGTACCTATATAGTTTCTGAGAGTGTATGTCCTACCAAGTTCCAGAATCCTGCACTGCTAAACTCACTTTCGATACCCAGAGTCTAGAGTTGACTTTCTCACCTGGGAAATCCAAGTAAGCATCTAAGAGATTTTAATTATAAACCCTGTGCATCTTCTGCTTTGGAGCTAATAAAGGCACACTTAAACAATTGTATATCATTAGAAGTTGAATTGAAGAGTGTTTCCAAGATGCAACTTTCTCAGGAATTTCTTATTTCTTAGGATCTCAGTAATTCAACACATGAAACAGTAGAAATGCTCAGAATGATGCTTGTGGACCCAAAGTTTGGTCAGATGGTTGTAATAAACCGAAGTCTATAAGCCTTCAGATTTAGGAATACAAGGTCAGATATATAAAATAAAGGTCATGAAACAGCAGAATTTATAATCAATGCAAATAAACTAACCACAATTAATCAATTATCTAAGCTAATGTTAAAGACTGGAATGTTTAGCAAATTACTGGGAGAATTTTTTCTTATTGTGCTGCTGTAGGGTAATTCTTTTGCACTCTACAGATTTATGATTTTTTTTTGTTGTGTATCATGAATTTTTTTTTAAAGATTTATTTATTTATTTATACAAGCACTGGGTACAGGCAGAAATGTGGGAGGGTGAGAGAATTCACCAGAGCCTGAGCTGGAAGAAGAACAGGCACAAGGACCGAAGTACACTGCTGAGGGGAGCAACGGGCGGCAAGAGACATTTGCGTACATGTGGGACCCTCGTCCGGAGGCCGGGGGATCGAACCGGTGCTGCAGAGGCTGCGGGCAGCTTCGCAGCCCAGAGCTCAACCGCTGTGCCGCCAGGGGAGGCCCTGTATCATGAAAATTTTAAAACATGAAGAACTATGTTCTTCACTCAGATTTCTCAAAAGTGAAAATTTGTGCAGTATATAATATTGCAATTTATATTGAAATGACCTTTACCACTCCCCAAACCATTTTGTCTTTCCTACCCTGGAGGTAATCAAACTTTTTAATCTGATTAATATTTTATATTTGTGTTTGTGAGCTTTTATTACATAGACTTCTATTACATGAAACATAGGCTTGTGCTATAATAAAAATTTTATATAACAGACATTACATCACACAAATGATATTTTACCTTGTTTTTTAAGTCAGTCATTTTTTTAAATGTTTTTTGATGTAGATGTTGCCTATTGTGTTTTGTTATTTGTACGTTTTAATTAGGCAATATTTCAATCAAATGGATCAAAATAATGTATCTTAAATCCCCGAGCAAACAACTGATATTAACACATGTGATCCATTTGTTGTATTTGTTTCATATTTTTTCATCTTTATTTCTCTGATGTAAAGAAAAATAAGTGATAAAACAAAATCCTCATCTTTTGTTATTTTCCTTTTTCTCTCCTAATATAAAACATTAATCTTGAAGTTTGTGTGTCATTTCCTTGGATGTTTCTATAGTTTTGTTTCAGATAATTCTATAGTTTTGTTTGCAGATAATTTAACTTTGAGTAGTTAGGAAAAAATACCAAGTTGAACATTTTTTTAAAGTAATTTATTATGAAAAATTTCAAATATTGACAGTGGAAAAAAATTAGCACCTACACACTTGCCACCTAGATTTTATCATTAATATTTTACTATTCTTGCTTTGTTATATCTATCTATCCCTATTGCCACTATATTTTAGATGCACCTCAATGTAAAATGCAGAAATCAGTCACATGTTTTTCTGTAACTACAGGTTCATTCAATGTATTCGGTTTGTTTATGTTAACTGTTTGAAAATATTCCATTGTAAAAGTAAGAAAGTTTATCCATTTCCCCTAACTCAGAAATTAAATGGATTACGATATTCACTATTATTTACAGTGATGAAATTAACATAATATAAAATATGTTGTCTAACTGAGCAATTTGTTTCCCATTATATAGGTCTAGAAATGAAATTACAGGTCAAAAGGTATGTATAATTTTGCTTTCCCTATATATTGCTAAACAGCTTTCCAAGATAACTATACTAATTTACACTTCAGTGTGCTATTAAAAAGGTTCCCATTTACCTAACTCATCTAAACATAAAATAACCAAGTATTTCAATTTTATCAATTTGATGACTGTCAGATACATGGTTTTAATTGACATTTTCCTGAAAAATGAGTATTCAGCATGTTTACATATTCAACAATTTGTTTTTGTTCTTTGTGGAACTGTTATTCTTTTCAACTCTTCTGATGTACAATTTTTCTTTTTTTTTCTGGTTAATTTTCAGGCATACATCATACATTGTGCATAGTAAGATATATACATTTACTCTTAATATTTTTTCTAATAATATGGTCTTTTTGTTTACTTAATTGCATTGTCTGTTATATGACACATTAATTTTACACCTTTACATTTGCATTTTGGGCGTTATTTTAGCATTAACTATAACTATATTTTAGCATTAACTATAAAAGTTTCCTTTTTTTTTCTAAAATTTCCTAATTTCAGTTTTTCACCTATAGACTTTTTCTATCTGAAACTTTCTGTGTACTTTATAATTTAGGTATAAGCACATATTTTATATGTGAACAGCTATCGTTTGAACAATATTTATTACATTGTCCATTGGTTTTAATATGTCTTTTGTCATCTATCAGATTTTCACATATTAGTGATTCTGATTTGAATTTTTCACTTACTTCCATTAATTTAATATGTCTGTTCTGCTCCAAGATTATAGTGTTTTAATAAATCTTGATAAATAAGAAAACAAACCTTTATTTCAACTCCTCCCTTTCCTTTTCTTTTAAAGTATTCCTTGTCCTTTAACATTCTAAATAGTTTTGGATTAATCTCTATGCAAAACACAGTTACAATTTTGTTTATTGTTGCATTGGATTTACATAAAATTTTAGTTAAAATCAACATATATTTGTATATTTTTCATGTGCCTGCAGTTTAGTAAATTTTATTTTATATTCTTCAAAAGTACCAATTTTTCCTATTTTTCTCTTACATTATCACGTATTTTGTGGGATTTACACCTAAGTACCTTTTTGATTTTGTTGTCTTTTTTAATGGTGTCTTTTGTTATTACTTTTCATATTTATTATTGCAGACTCTAATCTTTCCCCCACAGTGCCACTACATTTCCTTTCTAATCTGCAAATCTGTTCACATCACTATTATTCAAGTTCTTCTCAAGGTTTCTAAATAATTTCACACGTTAGCCTAACCTATTTCAACTTCTGACCCTAACTCGTTTCTGCAGTTATCTCTCAGCCCATAATTCCCCACTTACCAGTCTCCGAGGTTTTCCTGGTCCATATTCAGTACCCTGTTGCTCATGTTCTTTCTCTTTTTTGTGCTTCTGTCCATGGAGGTGTCATTTAGTCAATCTTGCCAACACCATCCATTGGCCAATTGCCCTCATTCATCTCTCAAAGCTCTTTGCCAGCATTTCCTCCTATCAGTGTTTCTTTTTTTTTTTTTTTTTTTAGATTTATTTTTATTTATTTATACAAGCAGTGGGTACAGTCAGAAGCATGGGAGGGTGAGAGAATTCACCAGAGCCAGAGCGGGGAGCAGAGCAGGCAGAAGGACCGAGGTACACTGCTGAGGGGAGCAGCGGGCGGCAGGAGAGGTCTGCGCGCCATGTGGGACCCTCCTCTGGTGGCCGGGGAGCAGCCGGGGATCGAACCGGCGCTGCAGAGGCTGCGGGCAGCTTCGCAACCCAGCGCTCAACCGCTGCGCCACCGGGGAGGCCCCTATCAGTGTTTCTTAATTCAATTCCGAGGCTGAGGGCATATGTCCTTTTCTATATTGATAAAATCAGATGATTATATCATTCCCCACTTTGAAATTGCTCAGCTCATGACCTCTTTCATTGAATCTAAAGTGAACTCTTTGAGGGTAGGAACTACACATTGCTAATCTCTGTATCAAAAAAAAAAAAAAATCATCAGGGCCTCCCCGGTGGCGCAGCAGTTGAGCGCTGGGTTGCAAAGCTGCCCGCAGCCTCTGCAGCACTGGTTCGATCCCCAGGCCGCCGGACGAGGGTCCCACACGGCGCGCAGATGTCTCCTGCCGCCTGCTGCTCCCCTCAGCAGTGTACTTCGGTCCTTCTGCCTGCTCTGCTCCCCGCTCTGGCTCTGGTGAATTCTCTCATCATCCTCTGCTTCTGACTGTACCCAGTGCTCGTATAAATAAATAAATAAATCTTTAAAAAAAAAATCACCTATGATATAGTTAGAAGGTTTAAATTCCTAAGTTATTAGCTTATTGAATTACAATGAATGATTGACATTGAATCTTGTGGAATAAATATGGTAATTATTAATGAATTAGAGTTCCAGAAGACATTTTTTTAAATTAACGTTTAATTTAACAAGTAAGGAGTGAGCACCTACCCCGTGGATCAATTTGGTACCAGCTGTGGGCCACAAAAAGGACATGAGATAATGTAGGCCACATGATGCTCACAGAGATATGAAAAGAATTAACTACCTTTTCATATAGTATAACACAGGGTATTATTTTGAACCATAAATTCAACAATGGTTTTGTGAAGTTTTGATTTTAGAACTCTAACCGATATTTTAATTTACCTATTCCCTTGAAATAAATGCCTTCCACCTTCATCACCTGTACCTGCATGCACTCTGTACAGTATGGCCACTTTTGGCCCTTTTTAGCATGTGCACAATTCCTATTAATTTCAGAAAATGGCAACTGCCAAAGCAGAGTGAATTTAATTTAAAAAGAGTAATCTTGTTCTGCCTTGTGCAGAACTGGACCTGGGCTTATTTGTGACTGTGATTTAGCATTATTTCTAAGTGGGGGGAGAGTCACCCTGTTTAATACTAATCGTCTTCTCAGCAAGTTTCATTAAAGTGAACTGCAATTTTTATTGCTTGTGATTTAACAAACTCCAATCTAAAGTCACAGTGCCACTTTCTGCCAACCTCCCTATGAAATTCCAAATTCTAACAATGTCAGTCCAGGACTCAGCCCATCACCCAAGCTTCCTTGCTGAATCTCATACACAAGAGACCTTGAGCCGCTTCCCTCCTCATGAGCGCCTTTCTCCTGAAATTTCTCTGCTCAACACTCCTGACAGCAACCTGTCTGCAGATGTACCAACAGCTGCTCCTGCTGAAAAATGGGCTTGTCTCCCTCATGGGGGCTATGATTTCTGGCATATGCATGCCTCCTACTGTCTCTTTGGTTTTAAAGCAATTTTCAGCACACCTGCTTGCTTGAACTTTACTGACAAGCCCTCTTAAGAGTTCACTGAAGAAAAAAATATCCGTTTCCTAGGCACTTCCCTGTAATTCTAAATTTCACTTTAAATCTCCCAGTAAAGTGTTTACCCTTGTGGATGGAGAGACAATCTGTGTTAAGACAGTCCTGCTGCCTCGGGCAGGATCTCATCAGCTCTCATATCACAGCAGATAGAGAAAGGGATGATCCATTAAGGCAATAAGGCCAACTTGTTCCTGCTGCCAAAATTGTTCCTTAGAGTGCATTTGCTACTGCCATGTCCAGTCTAGGTTTAACCATCACCTAAGAGATTATATCTCACTCAAAAAATTCTCCAATTGGATGGTTCTACTATTTTGGTTTTGATTCAACCAGCTTTTTAACTTGAATCAGTCTCTCAGAAGTACTACTCAGTTCATTTTTACTCTACTTTCTAGCTTAACTTAAAGAAGTTCTGCATAAAGCTGCATTATTTTATTATGTAATAGGCACATTAATATGTTCATTGTCTTCAAGAGTCACCATTTAATCTATTCAAGGAATACTTGATCTGATTTTACAGTCTCACCCAGTAATTTAAAACCCTTATTAGGGTGCCAGAATAGCTCATTTGGGAGAGTATTAGACTGAAGGGCTGAAACCCATCTTTCTTTCATTGAGGGACCTGGTCTTAAGGTAATTGTTTCAATGCTCCAAGGTGGACATTGAATGATAAGAGAAACCACTTCTGATTATTGCTTCTGTGGAACTGGTGGGTGCTCTCAACTGTGACCAAAGTTACTGGGTCAGCCCATCTCAAGAATTGTGAAGTCAGCAAACTGGAGAGTATATGAAAGTTTTTACGACACACTCATTATCCAAAATAGTGAAAAACAGTGATTTAAATATGATTGTAGGAAATTAACAGTAATACTAAGGTAATATGAGTACCATCTGGAATATCACAAAAACAAAAGCAAAGAACATTCTGAAAGTGGTAGATGGATGGGCATGGATGGGCCTTTTGGATTTAGAATGTTGTCATAATGTTTCAAACAAAACAACATAAAAATATGGAAGAAGCATGACACTGCACACAGGAAGCAAAGCCAGAGCAGTTAAGCCTTTGCATGTAGGATTTGGTCAACTATATATGTAGGTAATGAATGACCATTCCCTAACTGATTTTTTTTTTTTTTGTTCATGTCAATTATCTCTTCTAATGAAGTTCTCTGCTGCAAACCATTAAGAAATAACTTTTCCTTGGGTGAGCAGAGTAAGAAGTTGAAATATTATTAGTTAAACAAATGTTATGTATTATATCTACTTAAAATAAACACTGTACTTCACTGCACATTGATGCAATAGATATTATCATCCTCATTCCACATCTGATTAAACTCAGAATCAATGACAATATTGCAAGTCAGCACAGGGCCAGGATATTCAGATCTAAAGCCAATGCATTTTTCTTTATGTTCTACAACCTCTGAGGCTTCTTTCTCCAACTGAAATATAAAGTACCTCAGTTGCCAGAATCTCTTTGCTTGTGCCCTCCTTCACTCTCTCTTTGTCTTATTTTATTCTGTTTCTGTGTCTGTGCAAGAAGGCAGTTGCTATGGGAATGGAAAGACCATGACTCTGGAAGGAGACCAGGTGCATTTACACCCCAGTTCCTCTTCCTATGAGCTCCACGAAGCTGGAAAAGCAAATTAAACTCTCTGAAACTCCAGTTTTTCATCTGTAATGTGGGAATAAAAAGAGTTGAAATATACCCTCTGGGAAGTTCAAATACCTGACAGATAGATAACGTACGTGCAGCAAATATCATGTCCTTTCCTTTTCACTGTCAGCTCCAGACTGGAGACAATATTCCTCCTTTGACCATCTCTCCTCCTTCTTACAAAATTCAGTTCCATTCACTGAGCATGAGAACATAATTGACACTTAGTGAATACATGTTGAATGAATGAAAGACCTCTTAAAGACTCAGATAAAATATCCTTAGGACTGTGAAACCCTCCACCTACCCTTGATCTTAAGAAGATGGGTTATGATCTGTGACTGCCTTATATGCCCACAGCATTGATTCGGGTAACTTCATTAATGTTCAACATGTTGTCTTATAATTAATAGTTCTTGGATGTTCTCACTAAATGGCAAGTTTCTTGAGACCATGTTTTGCTTTTCTTTGTAAACTTAGCGCTTAAAAAGTATCTTGGAAAATTTATTTGACAATGTTGGAAAGATATAACCGGTCATTAATACAAGTATTTAACACTGAGTAATCTTGCATGAGATATATCTGGAAGTATTTGAATGTTGTAAGATTAATTTTTAAAAATTTGAGGATAACAAAGTCAGAATGAGTACACTGATAATTTTTTTAGATTTATATCATATTTCTGCTCCATATTCATGCAAGAGTTATATTTCAAGCATTCCATGTTCAATGATTGAGAGTGGAAAAATGTTGGGTGTGAATTATCTACAGATATCTTTATCATAGTTTGGTTTATAAAACACAGAATTTAGAAGGTAAATAACTCCATAATCAACTTATCCAGTGCAGAGTCAATTTCCATAAAGTGGGGAGATCTCATCCTATATTGAGATTCCTCCCTCCCTCAGAGAGAGACACAGAAACAGAATTTTTTTATATATATATATAAAATTAAATATGTATGTCATTGTATATAAACATATATATAATTACATATATAGTATATTACATGTTATATGTAATTACACATATATATGTAACTTGTGTTATATAGCTTATATATTTTCTAAACAAACAAAACACACATTTAACTCCCCCTTGCCATGAGTGTGTTCAGGGCTCACACTCTCACACATTGGATTCAGTGTGGATGTGTGTTGACTGATGTGTTAGATGAGCCCAAAATACAAACGCATCTCTCTGTGTTTCCTCAGGAATCTCCAGGAAAGGGTAAATTCTAGGTACTACCACTACATCCTGGAAGACATGAATTAACATTTAATAGCTATAGGACTCAGTTATCTCTTCTAAAATAGAGCCTGCCAACCTCATCTAATTGTTTTTGAGAACTCTTTGAATGGGAAAAGCACTCCATAAATAGGATAGATTCATTGTAATCTTATGGGCTTCGACCTCAACACAAACCTCGCTCCCATTTCAAAATCACACACAAAAATAGCTTCACCTCATTTATAAAAAAAAATGCAAAGGATTTTTTAGGGTTCTTCCCTTCTAATTTTCTCAACTTATTCTCATCATCCTATCCCTTGTGGCTCAGTGTGAATTCCTACTGCCTGCTCTTACTCACCATATCTGTTCTAGCCTGCCTGTCCACTCGCCATCCCTCAGATCTTAATGGACCATCACAGATTATCTTCACTAATATTCTCAGGCTTGTTTTCAGCTTTCAATGAATCGTGAAAGTTCAATGTCATGTAGTAAACATGCTCCTGTCACTCTGGAATTCCCTTCAGGAAGGTGGCAGACCTCTCTGCCTGCTCAGAGACCCGGTTCTGCCAACGTATTACCCAGGCTGAGAGCACAGGACTTGGGCTGAGCCGAAGGGTGGGACCTGGGAGAAGGCATGGCTGGCTTTGATTTCTCTTTGGAAACATTAGTCAGAGGGGAAGGCTGCCCCATTAATAGAACTCACAAATACACTGGAAAGGTAGCTCACCACTAGGAAACCTATTACTTTCCTGGGGTCCTGCAATATTCTCAATTTCTCATGGCAAATATAAAGTGGATAGGACTCCCACATACTTTTCCTACAGTGTGTCTGAATATCGTGGAGCCTGTTCAGGTCTTCACCAGTGATAAAAAGTTTATTCTGGATAGAACGCACCTCGTGTGGCTGTCCAGTGCATTGACATTCACGTTTAGTACGCAAAGCCAAGTCGTGTCTGAGGGGGAGCACCTGGTTTGTTCTCTAATGCCCTGAGAGTCCTGTGTCTCCTGCTGTGGCTCCTGACAGATCTTATAAAAGATCGTAAATTACTATCTGTTGAAATATATGAATTTAATGGATTCCATTAATGCACACCTGCACAGAAGAGATTTCAGGAGCCCAAAGATATGATCAGTCAAACAGCTTTAATAGTTATTAATTACAGAAGCGGACTATTTATCCCCTGCCTACACAGAAATCTGCAAGTAGTGTAATGCTCACACTTCAAGGCTTTCTGGTTGGAAGAAGGAAATGGGCTTTGCTTGAAAGGATCAAACACTTATTTTTGCTAATGCATTTCCATGCTGGGATTTTTTTATTTATTTATGAGAGAGAGGTCACTAGTTTTGTGTGGATTTTAAGTAATTTAATGTCATGGGGAGTGTGTGTGTGTGTTTGTATGTGTTTTAAGAATCATAAAAATGTACTTCCACTAGCATTTAACATCGGCCACTTCCTTTCATCTCTAAGTGCGTGAAAATCAAAATGTTTACATAAAAACACTAAACTAGCCCTTCAAAAAGCTCAAGTCAAATTATCCTATGTAGTGTTGAGGCTATATAGGTGCAGTAGTTGGACAGGAGGGTGTACATGAGTTTGCCATAAACAACATCTTTGTCCCAGTTATTCATGTGGTAGGGACAAAGATCTCACCATATTTACCTACTAAGAATTATAATAATAATGAGTGAAGCTTTTTTTTTTTTAAAGCTATATCCTGCGTCTTATACCATCTCTATGAGGCAGGTCGTGGTATAGTTTCCTTTCTCTAGAAAAAGAAATTAGGGGCCAGGAAGGTGAAAGTCCTTACTTTGAGATTGAGACAATTACCATAAGACCAGGCTCCCGAATGAAAGGAAGAAAAGAAGGGTTTTAGATGTGCAGTCTAACTCTGAAGGTCTGAATACAGGCTCTCTGAAGCCTGGCCCTATGTCCTCAAACACTATGCAGTGCTGCCTTCCAGCCACTTGAACAGCCTGCCGGGTGTGCCCTATTTTTGTTCTAATAATCGTGACTATCTACTTGAATGCAAACTTTGTGACACTAGCCAGATAGAGATACAAGTCCCCACGGGGCTTGTATCAAAGCAAAACCAATTTCTCATTCAGCAAAATCCGATGACGGAAGCAAGTGGGTCCACAACTATATCAAGTGGATGAAATTACCCAGACACTCTTCCCAATTACAGAACTGGGAAATATGCCTTTAATCTGGGAACCTGAGATCTGTCTCCAGCACTTAACACTGAGGTTCTCAGAGGTGGGTCGTTGGGATGAACACTCCTGCAGTGCTCTGCCCTGGATCTGGCTCTCTATCTATGACACTGCCTGACATGACTGGTCAACTTTTGTAAAATTTTTTGGGCCTTATTTAAATTATGTTTTAATATGAGGTATTCTCTTAGATTAATTATATGCTGTGGACAATGGACTTGGTATCTGAGTCATCTCTCTGTCTCTCACAGGGGGATACCGATACCACGGCACTGAGAATGTGGATAATATTCTACTGCATTTGTTTGATTCATGTTAAATAATGATTTGGTATACATGGGTCTTTGTTTGCTATCTTTCCAAATGGTTTCATAATGATTTAAGGTCCTTGTAGGTCTTCCATGTGGTTCACAGCAAGGGCCTCTTCAATGGTGTCCATGCCCAATATCCTTTTCTAAAATAGGAGGCTGATCATGTCACTTTCTGACTTAAAATCTTCAATGGCTTTCTCATTGTTCTTATGATAGTGTTTAATATCCTCTATATAACTCCCAAAGTCTTCCGTGGTTTGCCCTTCTGTATATTGGTTTCATAATCGAACATTCCCTCCTCTGATCCATCCTACACTGAACTACTTTTAGTTCCCCATTCTTTTTGGCTAAGAAAGTTATTTTCCCTGCTGTCTACCTGGAAAATCACTCATATTTTAAGAACCACACCAAGCACAACCTCTTTCATAAAGTCTTTTCTTTCTCCCATGGCAGAATTAAACATTCCCTTTTGTGCCGCCTGTGTTTGCCGCATATATTTCTATCACAACAACCACAATGTTTCATTGCTCAGATTTGCTAACATGGCTGGCTTTCCCTACTAAATTGAAAGTACTTGAAAGCAAGGGAAACCAGAGTAGCTTCAATGTCCTCCTATGTAACTCTAGCACATAGTAGGTGCCCAGAAATTAGTTGCTGATGAATGTAGAAATATATCTTGCATGATATGGGCAGAGAAAAGTATGATGGAGACAATTTTTTCTCCCCTAAAGAACTGAAGGAATGTACCATGTTTATAAACAAATCATTCTCCTTTCAAGACCAGCCTGGTAACTGTCTCAATAAGTGAAGGACATATATTAGAAAGGCATTACACTAGCTGTTGGCATTTCATTTCCTGTCTTTTTTTTATGTGCCCATAGAGCTGCAATAACCTTGCTCCTACAAGCCTGGTGATTGTGAAAATCATTTCTATGCATAAAGTTTCTGTGTATCCAGGTGTGGCACAAAGTAGATAGATGCAGATGAGGGAGTTAATGGTCATAACTGTGTTGTCCAGTTTCGCCATCCTTGGCCTAAGGATGACCATAGGCATTGTCAAATGAGCTTTGTGTTGTATCATACGATATTACATTTATAGAAATCACACACTCCAATGCATAAATATGGTGGTGTGCTTTGATATCTTTTAATTTGACCAGAAATTTAATCAGCAGAGGAAGCCAAAAATGTATTACTATCCATTTCATGGCTGTAAAAGCCAAAACCATGATTAGTGATGGAGCCAGAACCAGCACCTAGCAATTCTGACTCCTCATTCTGTTTCTTCAATATGCAATATTACTTCCCAAATGGAAGTGACATTAGGAGGGAGCTTCATTGGTCAAATTCAGACCCTCAATTCGATAGTAAGTATCTCCTGCTGAACATGATGAAGAAAGATGTTTAGTTTATTTCTAAAATTCTTATCTGAATTGTATGAGTGAAGAGCCTTTTTATTGGTATGGCTACTGCAAATGATCATTATCTTCATCATCATCATTGATAACAACTGTTCACATTTTCATAATTCCTGCAACACTTGTATCATTTCCCCTCATTCTTACAAAACATTGTTAAATTGGTTATAGTATCTGTTGTACACCTGAGGGAATTGTGTCTCTGATTTGTTTAATTCTGCCAGTAAGTGGAATGCCTTAATCCTGCGTTCAGTTTTCTAACTTAAATTACATGCTCATTGAATACCTGCTGTACCTCAGATATTGCAGTGGAGTCTTATACCTCTTTCTTAGCATTCTCTGCATAGCATAAGGGGATCTCATAAGGTCTAAGCCATAGAATCTTAGCAATATCCCCTGGGTATCTATTACAGGTGAACATATATACCAGGTACTATAAGAGATATCAAGACAAAGTGGACACAATTCTTGTATGGAGGACACTTATGTGATGTTAGAATAATACAAAATGGAACAAAAAGGAAGATATTCAAAGCTTAAAAAAAGCTCTTATGGCAGGGAAAAGATAAATACTATTGAGATTTATACAGACAGAACTGTGAAAACTAAAAAAAAGGAATGGTTTATTATTTCTGGGAATCATCCTATCATGGGAATGAATGAAATTGTACACAAGTTTAGGATTTAAGATCTCCCCATGTATTTCCATTACCTATACAATAAAATCCAAAACAATTCAGGACTTCCACATTCTGGCTTCGCTAATGTCACATTTTCGTTGGCACTGTGAGAAAGCTCTAACTACACATCATACCTTACATTTACCTAGCCATAACACATAGAACATATATTTTCCATATTCTATCCCATCCCATATTCTATTTCCTTCTTCTACAATGGTCAGTTCTTGATCTTGTCTTAGAAGTCATGGGTAATTTGTTTTTATTCTTGAATCCCTGCCAATATCAGAGTTCCTACGGCTTCAAGACATATAATAAACACAAAATTATTTTGCAATTTTTCCATTACAATCATATATGGGACACCCTCTAAAATAGTTAAAAACAGTAAGTATGTGCTTTCTAAATACTATCTTGTCCGAAGTAAATAACCATTGTTCATTCAATTATTTCAGGTATGAACTAGCCACCCATTTTGGTTTATCATTCCATGGTCTCAGAGAACTTTGTCAGTACTCCATTTCAAAAAGATTTCCTGGAGTCTGCTTGTAACTCTCCTGAACATTTCATAGAAACAAGGAGAAAAAAGTCAGAATTGGCCTGGAGCTCAGAGTCGTCTTAACATTGGGAAAGGGCTCAGAGGAGTCTTCCAAAAGTGAGAAGGGTAGATTATTATATTGCATTATTAATATGCAATGGCTATGCATTTATTCATGTATGGTTGGCTCTACTTTTTCTTTTTTTTTTTTTTTTTTTTTTTTTTTTTTTTTTTTTTTTTGCAGTTTTTTTTTTTTTTTTAAATAAATTTTATTGTTATATTCCCCATACAATTGCAGCCCCCCCATTCTGACCCCAATCCCTCCCCTCCCGCCCCCCTAAAAGTGTCTCTGGTTCATAGTTTTTTGTTGATTTTGATTTTCACTATCTTATAGTTATTCATTTTCCTGGTCCCTTATTTAAGTTTTCTAGATTCCTGCTATGAGTGAGACCATCCGGTATTTTTCTTTTTCTTTTTGGCTTATTTCGCTGAGCATGATCCCTTCCAGCGCCATCCATGTTGCTGCAAATTGCATGTGTTTATCTTTTTTGAATGCTGAGTAATATTCCATGGTATATATGTACCACATCTTCTTGATCCAGTCATCTATTTTTGGGCATTTGGGTTGTTTCCAAAGCTTAGCTATTGTAAACAGTGCTGCTATAAACATAGGGGTGCAGGTGTTCTTTGGAATTGATGTTTCTGTGTCCTTTGGGTAAATACCTAGGAGTGGAATTGCTGGATCATATGGAAGCTCTATGTTTAGTAGGTCCAGAAATCTCCACACAGCTTTCCACAGTGGTTGGACCAGTTTGCACTCCCACCAACAGTGCAGAAGAGTTCCTTTTTCTCCACACCCTCGCCAACATTTGTTGTTGCTAGTTTTTTTAATATGTGCCATTCTCACTGGTGTAAGATGGTATCTCATGGTAGTTTTGATTTGCATTTCCCTGATGACAAGTGATGTTGAACATTTTTTCATATGCCTGTTGGCCATTTGCATTTCCTCTTCAGAGAAGTTTCTTTTAAGCTCTTCTGCCCATTTTTTGACTGGATTATTTTCTTTGTTGTTGTTGAGTCTCATCAGCTCTTTGCAGATTTTTGTGATCAGTCCTTTATCATTAGTGTTGGGTGCAAAAATGTTCTCCCAGTTGGTGGGGTTTCTCTTTGTTTTTGTTATTGTCTCTTTTGCTGTGCAAAAGCTCTTTAATTTGATGTAGTCCCAGCTGTTTATCTTTGCCTTCACTATCACTGCTTTGGGTGATGTGTCTGTAAAGATGTCTTTGATGTGCAAATCACGTAGTGTTTCGCCTATATTTCCTTCTATATATTTTATGGTTTCAGGTCTTATGTCTAGTTCTTTAATCCATTTTGAGTTGATTTTTGTGTATGGTGTGAGGTGGTGGTCAAGCTTCATTCTTTTGCATGTAGCGACCCAGTTTTCCCAGCACCATTTATTGAACAAACTTTCTTTGCTCCAATGCATATTCTTTGCTCCTTTGTCAAAGATTAGTTGACCATAAATCTGTGGGTTTATTTCTGGATTTTCTATTCGATTCCATTGGTCTGTATGTCTGTTCTTGTTCCAATACCATGCAGTTTTGATGATTATGGCTTTGTAGTATAGTTTGAAGTCTGGGAGTCTGATGCCTCCATTCCCTTCTTTTTTTTTCAGGAGAGCTTTGGCTATTCGGGGTTTTTTGTGATTCCATATGAATTTCATCAATAATTGTTCTATTTCTTTGAAGAATGACATTGAAATTTTGATTGGAATAGCATTGAATCTGTATATTGCTTTTGGAAGGATGGCCATTTTAATAATGTTTATTCTTCCTATCCATGAGCAGGGGATGTCTCTCCATTTCTTTGTGTCTTCTTCTATTTCTTTTAACAGTGTTTTATAGTTTTCTTTGTATAGGTCCTTTACCTCTTTTGTTAGATTTATTCCCAAATATTTGATTTTTTTTGTTTCAATAACAAAAGGGATGGTCTTTTTGATTTCTTCTTCTTCGGATTTATTGTTTGTGTATAGGAAGGCTACTGACTTTTGCGTGTTGATTTTGTATCCTGCCACTTTACTGAACTGATTGATGAGTTGAATTAGCTTTTCTGTGGAGTTTTTGGGGTTCTCTATATATAATATCATATCGTCTGCAAATAGTGATAGTTTGACTTCTTCTTTTCCTATTTGGATTCCTTGGATGTCTTTCTCTTGTCTTATTGCCCTGGCTAGGACTTCCAGTATTATATTGAAAAGCAATGGTGAGAGTGGACATCCTTGTCTTGTTCCAGATCTTAATGGAATTGCTTTCAGCTTTTCACCATTGAGAATGATACTGGCTGTTGGCTTGTCATAGATGGCCTTTATGATGTTGAGGTATGTTCCTTGTATCCCAAGAATTTCAAGGGCTTTTATCATGAATGGGTGTTGCACTTTGTCGAAAGCTTTCTCAGCATCTATTGATATTATCATATGGTTTTTATATTTCTTTTTGTTGATGTGTTGGATAACGTTGATTGATTTTCGGATGTTAAACCATCCTTGTGCCCCTGGAATGAATCCAACTTGGTCGTGGTGAATTATCTTATGGATACATTGTTGGATTCTGATAGCTAAAATTTTATTGAGGATTTTTGCATCAGTGTTCATTAGGGAGATTGGCCTGTAGTTTTCCTTTTTTGTGTTGTCCTTGTTCGCTTTTGGTATTAGTGTAATGTTGGCTTCATAAAACGTGTTTGGTATTGTCCCTTCCTTCTCAATTTTTTGGAAGAGTTTGTGAAGGATAGGCACTAATTCGTCTCTGAATGTTTGGTAGAATTCATTTGTAAATCCATCAGGTCCTGGGCTTTTGTTTTTGGGGAGGTTTTTTATTACCATTTCAATTTCGCTAATTGTAATTGGTCTGTTTAGGTGTTCTATTTCTTCTTTATCTAGCTTTGGGTGATTGTAGAGTTGTAGGAATTTGTCCATCTCCTCTAGATTGTTGAACTTGTTTCCATATAACTGTTCATAGTAGTTACTGATTATTCTTTTGATTTCTGCTGTGTCCGTTGTGATTTCTCCTCTTTCATTGATGATCCTGTTTATTTGTGCTTTCTCCCTTTTTTCCTTTGTGAGCCTGGCTAGGGGTTTGTCTATTTTATTGATTTTTTCAAAGAACCAGCTCTTGGTTTCATTGATCTTTTGGATTGTTTTTTTAGTTTCAATTTCATTTATTTCTGCTTTGGTTTTTATTATTTCTTTTCTTCTACTGGTTTTGGGGTTTTTTTGTTGTTCTTTTTCTAGATCTTTGAGCTTCGAGATTAGGTTGTTTCTTTGCGTTCTTTCTTGTTTCTTGATGTGAGCTTCTATTGCTATATATTTTCCTCTTATTACTGCTTTTGCTGCATCCCATACATTTAGGATATTGGTGTCCTCCTTGTCATTCAATTCAAAAAATTTTTTAATTTCTTCTTTGATCTCCTCATTAGTCCAATGGTCTTCCAGTAGTGTGGTTTTTAATCTCCATGAGGTAGGAAAGTTCCTTGCCTTCTTTTTATGGTTTATTTCTAGTTTGATGCCTTCATGGTCAGAAAAGATGGTTGATATGATTTCAATCTTGGTGTATCTGTTGATGTTTGTCTTGTGCCCCAGTATGTGATCGATCCTGGAGAATGATCCGTGTGCGCTTGAGAAAAATGTGTACTCCGTTTTTTTGGGGTTTAGTGTTCTATAGATGTCTGTTAAGCCCAATTGCTCTAGGTCCTTATTTAGAGCTTTAGTTTCTTTACTTATTTTTTGTCTTGTTGATCTATCCATTGTTGATAGTGGTGTGTTGAAGTCTCCCACTACGTATGTGTTTTCTCTGATGTCTGTTTTCAGAGAGGACAACAGTTGTCTGATATATTTTGGTGCTCCTTCGTTTGGTGAGTATATGTTAATGAGTGTTATTTCTTCTTGAAGTATTGTCCCCTTGATCATAATGTAGTGACCCTTGGGGTCTCTTTTTATCTTTTTGAGTTTGAAATCTGTTTTATCTGATATAAGTATAGCTGTTCCTGCTTTCTTTTTTGGTCCATTTGCTTGTAGGATTGTTTTCCATCCTTTAACTTTGAGCCTATTTTTATCTTTTGTAGCTAAATGTGTTTCCTGGAGACAGCAAAAGGTTGGGTTTTGTTTCTTAATCCAGGCTGCAACTCTGTGTCTTTTTATTGAAGAGTTTAGTCCATTTACATTCAGAGTTATTATTGATATGTTAACATCTGTATTTGCCATTGTGTTTGTCTTTCCTTTGATTTTATTTATTTATTCTTTTAATAACTTTTTTTTTTGGCCTTCTTTCGTTGTTATTCGTCCCTCTGAGGTTCTGGCTTTAGGACTCCTTGTAGTATTTTTTGGAGTGGGGGTTTAGTTGCAATGAAATTCCGGAGTTTCTGTTTGTCTGGAAAGGTCCATATTCTTTCTTCAAAGAGGAAGGAGAGCTTTGCGGGATAGAGTATTCTTGGTTGGCATCTGTTTTCTTGGAGTCCGTTGACTATGTCCCTCCACTCTCTCCTTGCCCGTAGTGTTTCTTCGGAGAAGTCTGATGTCAGCCTGATTGGTTTTCCTTTGAATGTTATCTGTTTCTTCCCTCTTGCCAGCTTCATTATTTTTTCCTTGTCCTGGATTCTTGGGAGCTTTACTATTATGTGTCTTGCTGTATTTTTCCTTTCGTCGTGGAAGTTTGGTGTTCTTCTTGCTTCTTGTATATCAATTTTCAGCTCCTTCTTCACATTTGGGAAGTTCTCTTCAATTATCTCTTTGAATATTTTCTCTGTTCCTACATCTCTCTCCTCTCCTTCTGGTATTCCTATAACTCTTATATTTCCTTTCCTCATGGAGTCAGATAGTTCCCGAAGTCTTTCTTCGTTCTTTTTCCTTCGTACTTCTCTTTCCTTTTCTGTTTTGGTTCTTTTTATTTCTATGTCTTCAAGATTACTTATTCGTTCTTCCATTTCATCTATTCTGCTTTCATTGCTTTTCCCAGAATTCTTTAGTTCTTCCATTAATTCTTTGATCTCCTGCATTTCTTTTACTTCCCTCTTTAGGGACTCAATTTCTTTCTTCTGACCATTGTTTTCCCTCTCTAGGGACTCAATTGCATTCTTCTGATCGTTGATTATTTTTCCCTTATCATTGTTTTCCTTTATGACTTCTGTTAGTTTTTTAATCACGGCAATTTTAAATTCTCTTTCTGGAAGGCTCAGAAATTCTTCCAAGTTATTGTCTTTGCAATCTGGGGGCTGGCTTTCTTTTTGTGGTGTGCTTTTTCTCTGGAGAGTTGCTAGGTTGCGTGTGGTTCTTCTCTTCCCTACTGTCTGTTTTCTAATTTGCCGTATGCGTTGGGACACTGTGTAGTTGGGACTGGCCGGCATCTTGGGTGGGCTTCTCTGTTCCCCTCTGGTTCTTCCAGGAGTCATCTGTCAGTTTCAAGCAGTCTTTACTGGAGAAAGGTCCCTGTTCTAAAATGCCGATGTAGGGACACACTCCCCTGTGCGCCTGGTCTGCCCCGGCGGTGGGTTCCTGCTCCCCTCTGGGCTTGGACTGCAGGCCAGAGGGGGTCTGGCGTGGGCGAACTTCCCCCGCTCACCTCTGGCTCCTGAGGAAGCCTTCTGCAGGTAGTCTTTACTGAAGAAATGTCCCTGTTCTAAAATGGTGATGTGGGACACACTCCCTGCGTGTCTGGTCTCAGGCACACTCTTCTGCGCACCTGGTCTGCCCCGGCTGTGGGTGCTCGCTCTCCCTGTGGGCTCAGACTACTTGTTCGGAAGGGGCCCGGTGTGGGCAAACTCCCCAGCTGGCCACTAGCTCCTTCAGGAGCCTCTGCTGGCTTCAAGTCGCTAGGTGGTGCCAGAGATCTCTCCTAGAGCCCTTGAGGAGCTGATTTTCCACCCCGTGGGACAGGGAGCAGAGCGGGGATGGTAGGGTACACCTCAACGGCTTTGGGGTGCTGTGTCTGCCTTGTGCCCCACCGTCGTGGGGAACCCACGCCCCTAATTTCGTGCCCCGGGTCTCTGTTCCAAAGCCCTCAGTTCCAGGACGCGGGCTGTAGCCCAGATCAGTGGGGCGGGAATGGCGCCTTTTGAATCCTGCTCCCCTGCCTGGGCGCCTTGTTCCTGCTCACTCAGGATGGGCCTCCGCTGTCTCCCCCTAATTTCGTGCCCAGGTCTCAGTTCCAAAGCCCTCAGTTCCAGGATGCGGGCTGTAGCCCAGATCAGTGGCGCGGGAATGGCGCCTTTTGAGTCCAGCTCCCTTGCCTGGGCGCCTTGTTCCTGCTCACTCAGGGAGGGCCTCCGCAGTCTTCCCCTAATTTCGTGCCCCGGGTCTCAGTTCCAAAGCCCTCAGTTCCAGGACGCAGGCTGTAGCCCAGATCAGTGGCGCGGGAATGGCGCCTTTTGAATCCAGCTCCCTTGCCTGGGCGCCTTGTTCCTGCTCACTCAGGGAGGGCCTCCGCAGTCTCCCCCTAATTTCGTGCCCCGGGTCTCAGTTCCAAAGCCCTCAGTTCCAGGACGCGGGCTGTAGCCCAGATCAGTGGCGCGGGAATGGCGCCTTTTGAATCCAGCTCCCTTGCCTGGGCGCCTTGTTCCTGCTCACTCAGGGAGGGCCTCCGCAGTCTCCCCCTAATTTCGTGCCCCGGGTCTCAGTTCCAAAGCCCTCAGTTCCAGGACGCGGGCTGTAGCCCAGATCAGTGGCGCGGGAATGGCGCCTTTTGAATCCCGCTCCCCTGCCTGGGCGCCTTGTTCCTGCTCACTCAGGGAGGGCCTCCGCAGTCTTCCCCTAATTTCGTGCCCCGGGTCTCAGTTCCAAAGCCCTCAGTTCCAGGACGCAGGCTGTAGCCCAGATCAGTGGCGCGGGAATGGCGCCTTTTGAATCCAGCTCCCTTGCCTGGGCGCCTTGTTCCTGCTCACTCAGGGAGGGCCTCCGCAGTCTCCCCCTAATTTCGTGCCCAGGTCTCAGTTCCAAAGCCCTCAGTTCCAGGATGCGGGCTGTAGCCCAGATCAGTGGCGCGGGAATGGCGCCTTTTGAGTCCAGCTCCCTTGCCTGGGCGCCTTGTTCCTGCTCACTCAGGGAGGGCCTCCGCAGTCTTCCCCTAATTTCGTGCCCCGGGTCTCAGTTCCAAAGCCCTCAGTTCCAGGACGCAGGCTGTAGCCCAGATCAGTGGCGCGGGAATGGCGCCTTTTGAATCCAGCTCCCTTGCCTGGGCGCCTTGTTCCTGCTCACTCAGGGAGGGCCTCCGCAGTCTCCCCCTAATTTCGTGCCCCGGGTCTCAGTTCCAAAGCCCTCAGTTCCAGGACGCGGGCTGTAGCCCAGGTCAGTGGCGCGGGAATGGCGCCTTTTGAATCCCGCTCCCCTGCCTGGGCGCCTTGTTCCTGCTCACTCAGGGAGGGCCTCCACCGTCTCCCCGCAAGCCTAGGTCGCAGGCGCGGGGACCTGGGCAGCTGCGATCCGGTCCGGATCCGCGCCGCTTTCCGCACGCAAGCTTACCGGGCGGCTGGGGCTGTGTGCTGGTGCTGGTCTCCTCCTGGGGGGCGTGGCTCTCTTTAATGGCGCCTGGAGCTCACCTCCGCGGCGGATCCTGCAGGGTTCGCCTCTCCCGTTCACGGGGTGTGGTGGCTGCAATAGTTCCTTTCCACTCACAGTCCCACTTGCTGCGTCCGTTTTTCTTGTTGGCCGTTTTGGTTTGTTGTTTCCCTCCTTTCTGCCGGTCGGAGAGTGCCGACTTTGTGGGCGGGGGAGGGGAGCAGGGTTCTGCGCTTCCCTCCCTTCTCGTCCTCTTTTATGGCAACTTTCTTCTTCGGGCAGTTTGCTGGCGTCGTCCGTTTATCTTCCGTGTCCCGGTTCTCACTGGGACCTGCCGCTTTTCCTCCCTATTAACTTTTTTTAATGGGAGATCTTACTCGCAGCGTCTCCTCGCCGCCATGTTGCTCCGCCCTCTCTACTTTTTCAACATTAAATTACTTTCTACCTTATGAAAACTTAGTTCTAAATGCTTTTCTGAAGTGCAAATTGTCCAGGGAGAAAAGATGGTTCTGTTCGTTTGGTATTCGAGGCCAGCCCTAGGTAAAATAGTGAAGCAGATGAAGATTTTTATTGGTATCTTTCCATCCTAAATGAAAAAGAAAAGAACAAACTATAAAGAAAGCTTGCTCTACTATGGGATCAATGTCTTCATTTTATTTCTGTTGTCTGCTATTGTTATTGCATACAGTGATCAACCACTGTACACACACACACTATGCCCCTTTTGGGGGTAAGGATAGGATAGGTATATGCTGCAGTAACAAACAACTCCAGGTCTCAGTGTCTTAATGCATGAAAATATATTTCTTGCCATGCAAATATAATGTAAATCCAATAATTCCGCAAGGCAGCTGTCTTCCAAATGGTAACTTAGCAACCCATTATACTTGCATCATTTTTTCTGCCATCTTAACACACCAGCTCCACAGTCACACCAAAAATGAAGAAAAGCTGCAGGGTTACCTGCAAGGGTTAAATGCTTTGTCATGGAAAAGAGATTTATTACTTTCATTCACAGTCCTTTGATTAGAACTAATCACATAGCAACACTTAGCATTAGGAATCTAGGGAATGTGATACAATTAAAAATATTTACTGAATTTTAACTATCTATGTGTCCCTATTGATCTCTAGGCCCTACTGAAACAGAACTGGGCAGGAGGTAACACTAAAAATAATCCTGGGCCTCCCCCATGGCGCAGAGGTTGAGCGCTGGGTTGCAACGCTGCCCGCAGCCTCTGCAGCACCGGTTCAATCCCCGGCCACCAGAGGAGGGTCCCACATGGCCCATAGACCTCTCCTGCCGCCTGCTGCTCCCCTCAGCAGTGTACCTCGGTCCTTCTGCCTGCTCTGCTTCCAGCTCTGGCTCTGGTGAATTCTCTCACCCTCCCACGCTTCTGACTGTACCAGTGCTTGTATAAATAAATAAATAAATAAATAAATAAATATTAAAAAAAAATAATCCTATAAGTCAAATTAAAACTACCTAGTTGTTACTGTATTTCCTAGTGGAGGTGAGGGGCAGGCAACCAAACCAATTTACTGCTTCTATTGTCTTCACTAGCTAATGTGTTTCTCAACATTTAAATAGTTTATGCTACTTCTCACCATTAGAGGATGGTTCATGTTTGCCCAAAATACATATGTTGAAATTTCAAACTCCAGAAAATCATAATGTGACTGTATTTTGAAATAGTATCCTTGAAGATGTGACTAAATTAAAATGAGGCCATGAGTTTTGGCCTTAATCCACTGCTGTCCTTTTAATAAAGGAAATTTAGACACACAAAGAGAAATGAAGGATGTTCTCACACAAAGGAAAGGTTGTGTGAGGACACATTAAAAGGTGACCATTTCCATGCCAAGGAGAAGAGCTCAGAAGAAAACAAGTCCATTAATACCTTGATTTTGGATTTCCAACCTTCAGAACTGTGAGAAAATATATCTCTGCTGTTTAAACTACCCAGTCTGTGGTTTTGTGTTAAGGTAGCCCTAGTAAATTAATATGCTCACCTTTAGCATACCTTCAGTGTCAGAGAGAGTGGGCCAAGTTAGCATTGCACTAATAAAAATCCTTAATTGTTAAGACATTAAAGGTTTATTTCTTTTATTTATTTTTTTTCTGCTTTATTATTATGTTTTTTATTTTTTTTTACATCATTGTTTATTTTTAAACAGTATTTGCTTCCCTCCACCCCCTCAGGTGAAAATTGGTGAATTTTCTTCACCAATGCATGCGTACACCTTCACCTCAGTCCCCTGTGCTCCTCCCTCCCTCCCTCTGACGTCTCACCCTCCTCCTCCCCTGCAGGATGTCTCTGATTTATAATTGTCTGTTTTTGCTTTATTGATTTTGTACTGTTATTATTTTTTTTACACTGATGTCTTATTGGGTTCCCCTATATTCCAGCTAAAAGTGAAACCATCCGATACTTTTCTTTTTCTTTCTGGCTTATATCACTGAGCATAATTCCTTCTAGCTCCATCCATTTTGCTGCAAATGGCATGAGTTTATATTTTTTGATTTCTGAATAATATTCCATTATGTATATATTCCACATCTTCTTGATCCAGTCATTTATTTTTGGGCATTTGGGTTGTTTCCAGGTTTTACCTATTGTAAATAGTGCTGCAATAAACATAGGGGTGAAGGTGTTCTTTTGAATCAGTGTTTTTATGTCCTTTTGGTAGATCCTTAGTAGTGGAATTGCTGGGTCATATGGTAGCTCCATTTTTAGTAGACTGAGGAACCTCCAGACGGCTTTCCATAGTGGTTGGACCAGTTTGCGCTCCCACCAGCAATGTAGGAGAGTTCTTTTTCACCACGTCCTCGCCAACATTTGTTGTTGCTATTTTTTTGGTTTTTTTTTTGTTTGTTTGTTTTTGTTTTTAATATGTGCCATTCTCACTGGTGTAAGGTGGTATCTCAGTGTTGTCTTGATTTGCATTTCCCTGATGATAAGGGGTGTTGAACATTTTTTCATATGCCTGTTGACCATTTGCATTTCCTCTTTGGAGAAATGTCTTTTAAGTTCTTCGGCCCATTTTTTTTTTTTTTTTTAATAGAGGCATGTTTTCTTTCTTTCTTTCTTTCTTTGTTTGTTTATACATGCACTGGGTACAGTCAGAAGCGCAGGAGGGTGAGAGAATTCACCAGAGCCAGAGCGGGGAGCAGAGCAGGCAGAAGGACCGAAGTACACTGCTGAGGGGAGCAGCGGGCGGCAGGAGAGGTCTGCGCGCCATGCGGGACCCTCCTCCGGTGGCCGGGGAGCAGCCGGGGATCGAACCGGTGCCGCAGAGGCCGCGGGCAGCTTCGCAACCCAGCGCTCAACCCCTGCGCCACTGGGGAGGTCCTTCAGCCCATTTCTTGACTGGATTGTTTATTTTGTTTTTGTTGAGTCATGTGAGTTCTTTGTATATCTTTGTGATCAGTTCCTTATCAGTTTTATGGTGGGCAAAAATTTTTTCCCAATCAGTAGGATGTCTCTCTATTTTGGTTAATGCCTCTTTTGCTGTACAGAAGCTTTTTCAGTTTGATGTAATCCCAGGTGTTTATCTTTTCCTCAACTTTCTTTGCTTTGGGTGATGAGTCTTTAAAGATGTTACTAAGATGTATGCTTTGTAGTGTTTTACCTATATTTTCTTCTATATATTTTATGGTTTCAGGTTCTATGTCCAGGTTTTTTATCCATTTTGAGTTGATTTTTGTGCATGAGGAGAGGTAGTGGTCTAGTTTAATTTTTTTTTTGCATGTAGTGGTCCAGTTTTCCCAGCACCACTTATTGAACAAACTGTCCATGTTCAATTTCATATTCTTTGCTGCTTTGTCAAAGATTAGTTGTCCATATAAGTGTGGCTTTATTTCTGGGCTCTCTATTCGGTTCCGTTGGTCTGTGTTTCTGTTTTTGTTCCAATACAAAACTGTTTTAATTATTATGGTTTTATAGTATAGCTTGAAATTTGGAAGTGTGATACCTCCTTTCTCTTTTGTTTTCATCAGTAGGGCATTGACTAATCATGTTTTTTTTGGTGGTTCCATATTAATTTCATCAGTATTTGTTCTATTTCTTTGAAGAATGTCATTGAGATTTTTATTGGAATAGTGTTGAATTTGTATATTGCTTCTGGTAGGATGGCCATTTTAATAATGTTAATTCTTCCAATCCATGAGCAAGGGATGTCTTTCCATTTCTTTGTATCTTCAGTTTCTTTTAACGGTGTTTTATAATTTTCTTTGTATAGGTCCTTCATCTTTTTTGTTAGGTTTATTCCTATTTGATTTTTTTTTTGTTTTCAATTATAAAAGGGAGGGATTTCTTGATTTCTTCTTCAGATTGATTGTGTATAGATTTTATGTGTTGATTTTGTATACTGCTACTTTACTAAACTGGTTGATTATTTTGAGTAGTTTTTCTGTGGAGCTTTTAGGGTTCTCTATGTATATTATCATATTGTTTGCAAAAAGTGATTGTTTTACTTCTTTCCCTATTTGGATTCCTTATATGTCTTTCTCTTGTCTTATTACTCTGGCTAGGACCTCCAGTATTATATTAAAGAGCAGTGGTGAGAGAGGACATACTTGTCTTATTTCTGGTCTTATAGGAAAGGCCTTCAGCTTTTCGCCATTGAGAATAATATTGACCGTGGGTTTGTCATATATGGCTTTTATCATGTTAGGGTATGTTCCTTCTATCCTGAGAATTTCAAGGTAAAGTTTTATTTCTTGATCTCTGTATGTGTCCCCTCACAGGCCAGCTCGAGTCCCTGGTCTAAATTATGCTACTCAAAACCAGACTTATAGAATCTCCACTGTCTAAAACATTGAGATCCATGTTGGTGGAGGATAGGAATTCACCCTCACTAATGCTTGGGGGCCTCATCCAATCCATTGAATACCTTAAGCAGAAGCTGTTGCTTCCCAGAGAGGGAATTTTGCCTCACGCTTACAAAATTGAAATCCTGAGGAGTTTCTAGCTTGTTTGCCTGCCAGGCAGAGTTCAACATTACCAACCCCACAATTTCATGAGCTAAGTTAAAATCTGTTTATCTGTCTGTCTGTCTGCCTGCCTGCCTGTATATCTATCTCCTATCGACTGTTTTTCTGGAGAAATTGGACTGAAACAGGTGGGAAGAGAGAAGAGAGGGACTCTTCCATCTATTGCCCAAATAATGAACTAATCATGTCCTCATGTCCTGTACCAAAACAGACACATGTGATTTCACTTGTCTGTGGTGAGAGAAGAGGATAGAGTTCAGAAATGTCACTTTGTACGGGAATTTCTCCTCTTTTGCATAGTAACCATTGCTGCCAATATAGTCACATTGCTTTTCTTCTGCTGTCTTAAAATGTTACTAGAATCTTTCATTATTTAGATGTTTACATGTTAATATCCTAACTCTCTATCCTACTGCTCCCATGGATCACCTCTCCTTATCCAGAGCTCATAATTTCAGATAATTGTTTGCTGATTTGATTGGAGAAGATTGCCTGATCCAGAATCTGAGTTCTTGGAAGGCACCCTGGAGCAGCCAGATTCTGCTGCAGCCAGAGTCTGAGCCCGGTGCTGCAGCCCTGGCTGTACTTGAGAAGTCTCTCCCTGTTGTCTGTCGCTGTGTTGCTGAGGCGGTGAGGGCCTCCTCCCACAGAGGAACACCCATCTGTCTAGGTGTAAGGCAGAACCACTTCTACCGTTTCCCATGAGTGCCCTCATCTCACTCTGCTCGGAATAAGTGATATGACTGACAAGCGAGAAGCTCACCCAATCCATTTCCACAGACACTTCAATTTGGACTACAGTATAATCATACCCCAGATCAGATTGAACAGTTGTCTCTCAAATAGTGAATATTCAGACACAAAAATGATCAATTTAGCATATGTTCTTTGTCTGTCTTTGCCTTTGTTTGCAAACTTCTCATAGGCAAATGTGTTAAGAAAATTTGTGGCAAAGGGTGCCTAGATCAGGAGATTAAAACTGACTCTTCTTAAAAATAGATTTTCGTTCCACATGTCATATACAGATATCCAGACATTGTGAAAAAGCAATACACATCGAAACAATTAGTGAAATAAAACATTTTGATGCTGCTCAAAACATTATGCAAGTTATTGTAAAATAATATTTTCTTGGTTTAAAAAAATGAGAGGAAAGAAGTCATATTTCTTTATGATTAGTTCATATCTTATTTAGAGCCCCATCCTGGAATGTAAGCCCCAACTTCTGAAGCAGAATTTTAATAAGACAATTTTATGTTTAAAACATTTCCACAGTATGGACATAGAGGGCACAGTTAGAATAAAGCTTCCATAAATAAGGTGATAGGGAAGTTTCAGAAAAAAGATGTTGGGACTGAATTTTTCTACATGGCAATGTGACTCGACACAGAGGCCACTTTAAACAGTAAATGTCACACCTGCTAAGTCAGTAAGTTTGACTTTGGTCTTGTCAAGCATTCCCAGAAACTCTCCTTTTCTTTCCAAATCTGGCCTGTCCTTCAAGGACCTGCTGAAGTCTTCTCTGAAGTCTTCTCCTTTGGATAGTCATTCATTCATTTAGCAAATCTGTCTTGAGGGCTAAGTACTAAAATTGTCTTTTACAAATCAAAACTGCATTCCATTCTAAAGTAGATTTCTGATCCTTTCTTGTGTCTCTCCATGGCGAACATTCTCCATGAAAGGAGGGGATGTCATTGGGAACCGGGAAGCTTTACAGTGGGAAGCACTTTCCATACATGAACTTAACTTGACCCCAGATTCTGGGGCCATTTTGCTCTGGGAGCAATTGAAAAGGGACAACTCACTCCCCGTTCACATAGAATGCACAGTTTGGATCTTATAACTTCAATTTTGTTTTCATTCAGTGATTCACTGAGTACTTATTCTGCTGCAGGCATGGGGGTAGGGTCAGATATAAAAAAAGGGAAGATGTATAGATGCATTTCTCACTCATGAGGTGTCTAATTAGGTAGACAAATAAGTAAATACATTACTTTTTAAAATGTAGGGTTCCTGAGATAGCAAGGGGGCACTCTGATTTCCACAGCAAGATGAGAGGAGGGGCACCTTAGAAATTGGGTCTGCTCAGAAAACATTGATTTTTCTCCTCTAGCCTAGCACGAGCTGGGTCCTCATGCTGTCAGACAACTCCCTGATTCCTTCTCTAGTGTCAAGATTCATAGCACTCTCTTATTCACCTCTTTTGTACTTTTTCCACCTTTATCTTCTCTTATCAGTTTGTATCATACCGATTTGTATCATTTGTACTAAATCTAAATTTTCCCTAGTCAAATAATCTTCTGGCTCATACTTTTGTTCCAAAGTGCCTGTTAATATCATGGAACATTCCTTTGGGTCTTTTGTTTAATTTTTCTTTAAATCTATCAAAATTTTAAGGGTCATCCTACTGCCACATGAACCTGTCATAAGGCTTTATCACTGACATATATTGAATATATTTCTTTATGTCCTTTATTTTTACAAAAATGAAAGGTGTCCAGTATTGAATCCTTGACAGTTTATCTCCCTCTGCTATCCATCTTTATATTTTAAGAGACATATCTGAAAAACTAGAGAATATATAAATAATATGTGATTACTAACTGGGGTATTCCGGAAATTATGTAGTTTTGTAAATGAATGGCAAATCAGTAACATTTGAATTAAAATAAAGAAACATTTGTTCCACCTATACACGTAACATCCCACTCAAGGTGCTCATGTGGCATCTTGTGCTCATGTGGCACCTGAGTCTCTCCTGCTTACTGTGACACTTCAGTCTCTAGAATAGAACCAAGAACTAGACCAACAGGACAATATCTGAATAAACAGTACACTGCAAATACCTGAAATCAGTGCCTACCCTCAGATGGTAATTCACTGAAACCCTATTTAATTCATTTACACCCAAAATAAGAAAATAATGCATTAAGTTTATAAATCCATTTCATAATTTGGAGTGTTTATGGAATATTTTAGAAAGTTTTAAACCAAAATAGTTTAAAATATTTTGATACACAAATGTGTACTTCTTAGTTACCTGAACAACTCATCTGACTGAAATTATTTCAGTATGAAAAGTTGGTTTAAAATTTAAATATTTATTTGTTTTGTATTGTATCATATACAACTTATTGCTTTGTTTTATACTTTTATAATATTCATTAAAATATTTTACAGATGGGTAGAATGCTAACACCTCAGCCATAGGCTTTGGAGAAAAATTCAGTTGAAGTTAAGACCACGCAGGTCAGGTGATGAGACATTAATTAGCACAGTCTAGTTATTAAAATCTTGTATTTAGCTTTAAAACCTGGATCACTATTTTTAGGATAAATTACCTAAACATGTTTCATCAGATTTACTATATATAAAAAACTATTATAATGATTATGGCATCTATTTCATAAGCTATTAGAAAGGTTAAATGAAAAAATATAATCAATATATTTATAAGTGTGCTTAACACATAATATAAACATAAATAGTAGCTGTTTTATTGACTGACCCCTGAGGAAGTGAATCTAGCAGCATCCTCCACAATGTTCCAAGATGTGTCATGATCTCAGACTTGATTTAGGTCAAAGTCCATATCTGAGAAGGGCCAGCTCTGCCTGCTAGGGATATGGCAGGGGGCTTCAGGCATAGAAAATCATGGTAATCAGGTGGATGGCAGTACTGTGGCTCCAGATGGTCCTTTGGCAGAGGGTCACATCCATGGTTAGAAATGAGGCAATCGGGCCCAGCCTCCAGAGTATGGTAATGAAATGCTGAGTAGGATTGCGAAGTGAATCCAATGGTACTTAGGAAAAGGCTGTGGTTTGGTAAACAAGCAGATGTCTGAAGTTCATTCTACAAATATCAGATACTGAACCACTGATGATTGATGACAATCCTACTCCCTATTGTGCCTTATTGATGATGTTATAATGTTCCCAATTTGGGGGGCCAAGATTGACTTAAACATGGATTGAGTTAGAACTGCAGTTTGAAGTGTCTGCAGGTGAGTGAGTTGGGGTCATTTTAGAACACACAATGGTATCCCAAATGGTACTTCATAACACTCTCAGTTCCAAAATATCAAGGACAAGATTCAGAATATTATATCTAAAACATGAGATTTGTAAGTGTTGAAGCCAGGCATGGAACTTTACTTTTATTTTCCAGTGCAATCAAACAATTCTTTTTGTAGCATTGTTGACACAACTGTGGTTTTATGTACACTGAGTCTTCCAGTTGGAATACAAAGTAGATTGCATTCTGTACTACTTGTAGCTAGCTAAGATCACTAGTCAATAGTGCTCCATAAATAATCATTGATTAATTTATAGATTAATTTAGTATAGTCTGATTACCTCATATAGCTGTGTCCACTTTTGCATGTAATAATTATTGCCTATAGAGAATAGTAATATTTAAAAATTTAAAATGTAAGAATTAGGTTGTAATTGTAAGGTAATATAAGCAAAGTATACTGAAAATAGTTGTCAACTATTTTTCTTTAAATTATTTACTTTAGTCAATATCCTATGGCCCTAAATGTATGAACTATTCTGTAAGTCTCATTAAGTTCCCATGGAATTATGGAGGAAAAAACACACATATTTACATGATATATCACAAAAGTTGGTAAAATAGGCATTTTAAGTTTGCTTCAGATAAATGAATGGTGGTTGATCCATGGTAGAAGCTCTTAAGGGGAGGATTCTTGTTGCAGACAACAAAATTCACCTCCTTGACATTAGCTAGAAAGAGATTCTAAACTGACTTTCCAAAAATCACATTGCAAGTACTGATATCTCCATAGTACATAGTTACTGAGTCAGAAAGCCTGTCTCAATTATTGTTCCCTAACCCATCAAATCTGTTTTGTTCCACCCTAGCAAAATGAGTTCTCTTCACACCTCCACTTGCCCCACATAATTCCTACATGCCCACTTTCCCCATTTCTTTTCTCAGTTTCATCAAGGTACATCTGATTGGTGGAAACTAAAAATGCCTTCACTTCATTTCAAGGAAAACAGAAAATACGTGATAAACTGAATTATATGTGCTTCCATTAAAAAAATACAATGAATACAATGATAAAATAATGTACTTAGTGGCAAAAATGGAGTTGCATGTATACATTTGGAGTAAACATTTTGAAAACTTTATACAAACTAAGGAAGTTTTTTTTATTTATTCATTTCTTTGCCATGCACTCATTAAGCATTTATGATGTCCTGGCAGGTGACTTGAATTGTGCTGAGTACTAGGAATTTACAGGTAAGAAATGGGCTGCCTCTTTCTTTAGGGATCTCATACATGTTGTGCAAACTGAGGATGCTGAACAATATAAGGAGTAGAAAACTGAGGCATGTCCAGATTGCAGGGTGAAAGCAAGAACTCAATATTAGCAATCAATTGGCAAATTATAGTTGAGAGGGGTCCATGCAAACTGAGTCTGATTCCAGAATGCTTGGTGTCTGGAAGGAATAAGGGAGATAATCTGGTGATTCTGTATTCCTTAGGCAGTCAGAGGAGAAAAGCCTGCTGTTAGACTTTAAATCACACATGACATGAAAAGAATTAGGAGATTATGGTTACTCTGAAGGAAGATACATGGAACAAAAAGGTAGAGAAAATGAATCCTGTAGTGAAAAAATGACCAAAGAAGAAGTTATATAAAGAAGAGAAATAAAAGGATTCACACAGGGGAAAATGGTTAGACATACACTGAAGATGGGACTTGGTGGTAGACAGTTTAGAACCAGATCTTGACTAAATATTTAGGAGAATGTTCTAACAGTATAAGCTTTCCAAAATTTATTATTTTATTTAAATATTTTATTTTAAACTTACATCTTTTTTCATCCTTGCACAATGTATGCATTTTCATTTTGGTTATATTCCCCATACAATTGCACCTCCCCCCTTATTTTGACTCTAGTCCTTCATTTCCCCTTCCCTCCCCTGCTAGTGTGTCTCTGGTTTATAGTTGCTTGTTGATTTTGATTTTTACTTTGTATTGATTAGTCTTTTTCCTGGTCTCTTATTTAGGTTTTTAAATTCCTGCTATGAGTGAGACCATCCGGTATTTTTCTTTTTCTTTCTGACTTATTTTGCTGAGCATGATCCCTTCTAGCTCCATCCATGTTGCTGCAAATTGCATGTGTTTACCTTTTTTGATTGCTGAGTAATATTTCATGGTTTATAGGTACCACATCTTCTTGATCCAGTCATCTATTTTTGGGCATTTGGTTTGCTTCCATAGCTTAGCTATTGTAAATAGTGCTGCTATAGACATAGGGGTGCAGGTGCCCTTTGGAATTACTGTTTCTGTGTCATTTGGGTAAATACCTAGGAGTGGAATATGTGGAGATTTCTTGAACTACTAAACATAGAGCTTCCATATGATTGATCCAGCTTTCCAAAATTTAAATGTGTTTGTTGAGAAGGAAACTTCTCATGTAAATTAATTGCGTCATGACTGAGGTTCTTTCCATATCCACAGATAATGAAGATTTTGATTATGTTTGCTATATTTATTTATTTATTTCCATAGTATCTGTTGAGAAAATATTATGTTCTAGAGAACATACTCATGTTTCTCAAGGGTATCTTGGTTGTTGAAATGGTAGTCTTACATGACTCATGGAAAGACACCAAAACACCAAATTATAAGATATGGGCAAGGTAACTCAACTTTGCATATAGGGAAGGGAATTAAAAATAGAAAGATACTCCTAGAGGGGGTACAGACTTTTGAGAAGTCCTAAAGTTCCCCCAAAAGACATAGAGCTCCTGTTGATACCACTGCAGATAGTGAGAAATCAGTCAGGTGCAAGAAGTTTGTGCTTGTGATTTTCACAAAAAGGCTTTTAAGCTCCACCCTCTTGCTCCCTGGCTGCTGTAGAAACTTGCAAGTGTGGACCTGCGCACCAAGAGTATTGGGGTGCAAATAATCCTTGAGTTTGGTATTTAAGAGCATTCATCATGGGACAATCTCCCTGGAGTAGGGAGATTTAGTAGGGAGATTTAGTAGGCAGCAGGGTTGGTGGTTTCATAGTAACACAATTTCAAAGGATGGAATTGGCAATCTGACATGAGACACCAGCCCACCACCTATCCCAGTCTCTAATTCTTATAGAGATTTCAAGATCTTTGTTTCAAATATACATTCACCAATGTACATTCACCAATGAAAACAAAAATTAAATAATGCTAATATTTCTAATCTATTAGGAATCATATTCTGTAACTACACAAATGGGAAAATTCTTACAATGGCATATACATCTACATTTGCTTTCATGGCTAGCTTGTTGATTTATTTATAACTATTTCTCATGATTATTCTTGCCATGGAGATACAAGGTATGGAGGGCAGTGCTCCTTTCTTATTCATCTTTGCAATGGACATTTATATGAGAGCATTGCAGACTGTCCTTGTTTTCCTATCCTGGTGTTAACATGTCAGTCAAATGAAATTATACAGTAACAGAAGTTAGCTAGCATTCAAGAAAGAAATATTTGAAAATTAAATAAGCAATAGCATAATATCTACTTGGTAGAAATTTACCAAATGCACAATTTTTTCCTGAATAAAAAATATTTGCCAAGTTTTAAATGTCAATAGCATAGAATCATTTTAACAAAAATAAATTTAATTTTTTTTGCAAAAATATCTGAATGGCCAAATTTATAAGTTTGGCATTGTGATGCTGGAGTAATTATTTCTTTGCACATTGGATACTAATGACCTCTATAGTCACATTGATACACTACACACAAAGTTGACTTATCACAGGCATGTCATAGCATCACAGTATATTTACACACACCAACTCTGATTCCGGGAGAAAATCACTAACAATTCTAGCAGGATTTTATTTTTATTAAGTTTGGGCACTTCTCAAAAATCCTTCAACTTCAGATATTGAAAATAGCATCTAAAAATTATTTAAATGCTGGGCCACTATAGGCCCAAAGGGATAAGAAATTGTCTTCATAAAGTGTGCTTTTAAAGGATATTATTTTGGAGTTGGATAAGTGAGATGAAAATTTGTTTAGACTACTTTATTTCCCCTCTACTCTTTCTTATAGTCTTCATACCCTTTATATTCTCCACTATGTCAAGATCAAAAATGATTTATCATGGATATTGTTGCACATGATTTTTCAGTTTTTCTTCTTCATGACATTTAGAGGTGGCAAAGTTGAAATTCTGCTTTTAATTCAGCCTCATAAGATATGGAGACTTCTCAAATAAGACTGTTTTTTCTTGAAAGAATCTTGGCCTAAGCTAAATTAAATAACTAAAAATTAAATATGGTTCTTAATGCTTCTAAAGATTAGCATTGTGATATAATCTAATTTCTATTATCCTGCCTTTTTATTAGCATTTAAATTTTTATAAACATTTGCTGGCTCAAAACGGATATTATGTTCTTGTTAATGTTATCTATCTAATGCACTCTCTCTTATTCATAATAACTGTTAATATTGTTTAACTATTGAAAGTTCTTAATAATTTTTGTACACCAAATGAACAGCTTTCAAAATCAGCATTAATTATTTCTACATTTTATTATTGTAATAAATAAATATGCTTATATTTCAACTGCCTAAAGAAGCCCATGGAGATTTTCCTTCTCAGTAATATCTAGAATCTTTACCTGTGTTTGAAAATGGATGTGAATGAATATTTAGATGCTGAAAATCCATCAAATGCCACACTCTGTTCACAGGGCAGCACTGCTACACTAATTAGAGATTATGGGAATGTGTGTGGCCACACCCCCCATGGGTGCCCAAAATGAAGTACGTATTTGGCTACATTATCTTTGAAAGTTTGAGGTTGAGGCTGGAACCAAGTACATTTTTTCTGAGAACTAATGACAAAGATCAACTTCAGAACAGCTCATGTAAAAAGGAATTCCTACCTAAAATTAAGAAATACAAGAGGAAAAATATCTATTTTTGAACAATCCCTAAAGAGGAAACTTGAATCATCAATAAACACATGAAAAGCTGCTTAACTGCCAGCAATTGGGTATTGAAAATGAAAACAGATGTCCTTTCATACACATCAAGTTGGGTCAGGGGAGTGAAATGAAGAGTTAATAATGTAAATTCCATGTAAATGGGAGCTGCAAGGGATGTATTAATACAGGGTAAATGTGAAGATTTGCTAGCAACAGGCAATTTCTTTTCTAATCTATATCCCAGAGAAACAATTTCTTGATTTCTGAATATATGTATGTGTCTAGAATTTGGCAATGTTGATAGCAATATATGGGGGGTTGTCCCTTCTTAGAAAGTAAAAAAAACAAAACAAAACGAAAACTAGTTTAAACTTTGTTGAGTCCTGTATTAAAGACTATGTACTCTAGAAAGCATAGTCTATTAGACTTGTAGCATCACCCAATCAGCACAGGCAGCAAATAAATTGAGTGCTATAAATTGAGAGCTGGAAAACTAGGATACTGTGATGATCATAATCATGCTGATTCCATTGTCTCCACTGTATAAGAACAATGGTTGAAACATTACAACTCATGGGGCCATTTGGTGGAATGAGTAATAATTGAAATAGATCTGAGAAAGCTAGTCATTGATTAGCTTGCTATTCGAAGACTGATTTCACAGTATCATCATTTGAGTCTTCCCATATTATGAAAGGAAAGGCACAGACTTGAAGTGACTGTTATTGACACCAGTTCCACAATCAGAGTCTTATTTGATATGCTGAGTCATTCACACAATTAATCATCTAATGAGACATGTCTTCAAATTAAACATTTCTAGAATATTTACCTGTGTTTAAAAATGGATGTGAATGAATATTTAGATGCTGAAAATCCATCAAGTGCCACACCCTGTTCACAGGGCAGATACTGCTGTGCTAATTAGAGATCTGGAATTTCTGGATTTGGAATTTCTCATTATGTTAAACTTTTATTTCTATGAATCAAATGCTATGTAAACTTAGCACTAGCAGACTAAACACTTGGAAAGGACCATTTTTCATATTATGATTCTTATTTTTGTGGATACAAAATTTAAGACCACACATGTGGTCAGGGCTCCCAGAGGCTTTCAGGAAAAAGACTTAACTATTCAGATAAAACCTGTGGTTCAGCACTTCCTCTGCCAGAGATGAGCTGATGTCCTTCACGTCACAGTGAAGTGCATACTGGGCAGAAGTGTTCCTCAGCAGCTGGGGTGAGGATGAGGACCTCTGGGAATGGTTTTGTGATAATTCCATCTCAAATACAGAAAATAACCTTCAACTCCAATGTCCTAATTAAGACATCTGAAATTGAGATAGCAAAGAAAAAAGCAGAATCCATTTTCTTTATTTAGATGTTCTGACAGAGAAGGGTAATGGAACATCTGTTGTATAGTATGTTTAAAACAAAATCACAACAACAATAAACATGTTTGTTTGGTTTTTTTCCCTCCTCTATCACCTGAAGTTAGACAGTCTTTTTGGACCTTGACAAGATTGAGACCCACAATTGCTCTGCATTGTACTCTCTGTGGTTGATGGGTGTTAACACTTCTCTCTCTCAGGAGGAACATCTTCCACATTCTAACTGCCCACTGCCTTCCATTTCTCTTCATCTATCAAAATAAAAAATACCAATGAGACAAATAGCACATCATCTAATTAGAATACTTAAACTTTAATCATGAAATATTTAGGTGAAAAAATCTTCAGTATGAGTTTTAATCACTTTCATTTTTGAAGTCACAAAATGAGATCAAAGTGATTCTGATATCACTGCATATTCTTTGCAATCCAAATTTCATTCTACTTAGCAGTACATATTAAGTTTATCACTATCTTCTGCCTCTTTTCTTTTTTTAAAGATTTATTTATTTAGGCATACAAGAGCTGGGTTACAGGCCAGAGGTGCGGGGGTTGGGAGGGGTGAGAGGATTCACCAGAGACAGAGTGGGGAACAGAACAGGAAGATTGCCTGAAATACACTGCTGAGGGGAACAGCGGGAGAGTCAGGAGAGGTCTGCTGCACCATGTGGGTAGCTCCCTGGCACCAGGGATTGAACTCATGCTTCAGAGGCTGTGGATTGCTTCATAGTGCTGTGTTTAATCCCCTTGTGCCACCAGGGACGCCCTCTTCTGCCTTTTTTCTGTAAAATTTTAGAATGTCAAAAACCTCAGAATGATACTTAAACAAAAAATAAAATTATGATTCTTTGGTAAACTCATAATAGTTCAGTTTGTTACAAATCATCAAAAATAGGTCAGGAAATGCATTTCAGGAAATGCATTTAACTCCAATAATAAGCTTTTCTGGAATTTTTTACTTTCAAATCCTTATGTATTTATGATTCCTTGTATTTCATGCCGAAGTTCATTCTCAATTAGATAAAACTCTTTTATTCATTATAACCAGTGAGATGTATTTCTTTTTTTAACATTTTCTACACTTGTACTAATTAATTTATATGTGTATATATTTGTTTAGTGCTTCCTTATAAATTCCATACTGGAATTTTGTAGTCTAAAGTTGTTTATTTTTGAATAATTTATGCAATAGAATGGCACTGAATCACAGGAGCATAAGCTAGATTTTATCTTCAGTGGAAACTCTTTTGATGTCCCTTTACAGTCATATTCAGGAAATATGATGGAGCTAATTTCAGTTTTGATTGTATGATGTTGTGTTAATGGGAATAATGATATTCATTATGAAATTGAGTACCTATTAAGTGAGTGATACTGGGATTCAAAGAACTCTAATGGTTTTCATTTTAACTGTAAATATGAAGAACACAATATAGAATAAATTTGAAGAATGTTATGGGTTAAATTGTATCCCTCAACAAGATAAGGATGTGACTATATTTGAAAATAGGGTCTTTATGAATGTAATCAAGTTAAAATAAGGTTATACTGGATTAAGATGTGCACTAATCCAATATGATTGGTGTCCTTATAAGAAGAGAAAAGAGACACAAACAAAGGGCATAATGCTAAGTGAAGACAGACTGGAATTACTCTCTTGAATATAAAAAACACCAAGAATTACTTGTAAACACCAGAAACTAGGAGAGAATCATGGAACAGCTTCTTCCTAAGAGTTTCCAGTGGTAATCAACCCTTTGACTTCTTGATTTCAAGCTTCTAGCCAGAAGGTATGTGAGATAAAATGTTCTATTGTTTTAAGCAACAAATTGGGACACTTTGTTACAGCAAAACTACGAAACTAATTCAAAATATTTGTGTGGTGCAGTGGAATTTCCACTTGAGCAATAGACACATGGAAGTTTGTTCAATTACTACATGACTGGAAATGTTAGCCACTTCCTTTTTTTTCAATCACTATAACATTTGTTTATAACACTATAGGATTCAGATGTGTAGGATCATGCCTATTCAGATATATGTTACCACATCACATCTACCACCAGGGTGCCCATATTTCTTGATCACAATCCATTGGGTCTCCTTCCTGCTTTGCTCTTCACCCTCCCCTTGCACCTCTGGTAGTCTCAATTCTACAGTCAGATTTCCAGGGTTTGTTATTGACTAGAATGATTTTTTTCCTCTATATTCCACATATAAGTGAAACTATCCAACATTTTCCTTTCTCCTTCTGGCTTATTTTACCTAACATTATTCTTTCTAGTCCCCTCCATTTTGATGCAAATGGTAAGAGTTTTCATCTTACTTTTAAAGATGAATAGTATTACATGGTGTATATATACCACATCTTTTTAAGATTTATTTATTTCTGCATGCTAGAACTGAGGTACAAGCCACAGGTGTGGGGGGTAAGAGGATTCACCAGAGACAGAGCGGGGAGTGGAATAGGCAGATGTACTGAAATACACTGCTGACGGGAGCAGCAGGAGAGACAGGAGAGGTCTGCTGCGCCATGTGGGTAGCTCCCTGGCTGGGGATTGAACTCATGCTGCAGAGGCTGTGGACAGCTTCACAGTGCTGTGCTCAACCCCTTGCACCATCAAGGAGGCCCTACACCACATCTTTTTTTTTTTTTAAGATTTATTTATTTATGCATACAAGAACTGGGGTACAGGCCAGAGGTGTGGGGGGTGAGAGGATTCACCAGAGACTGAGTGGGGAATAGAACAGGCAGATTGACTAAAGTACACTGCTAATGGGAGCAGTGGGCGAGTCAAGAGAGGTCTGCTGTACCATGTGGGTTGCACCCTGGCCAGAATTGAACTCATGCTGCAGTGGCTGTGGACAGCTTCACAGTTTGTGTCTTAACACCTTGCGCCACCAGGGAGGTCCCTAAGTACTAACTAGGCCCAACCCTGCTTAGCTTCTGAATCAGATGAGATTGGGCCTGCTCAGGATGGTATGGCTGTAGACCTACACCACATCTTAATCTACTATGGCCCTGGCCACTTAGGTTGTTTCCATTCTTGGCTGTTGTAAATAGTGATACAGTAGCATAGAAGTGCTTATATTCTTTAAAAATTAATGATTTTCATTCTTCAGATAGGCACCTAGAAATGGAATAGGATTATTATACCTATCCTAGAACTTAGCATGAGGATAAGAGACAAATTTAAAATATGTACCATAGTGTCTGGCAATAATAACTTGAATATCTTAAATAAACTGTTTTCATTGGTATTAATTACCAAACATATTTAAGATTCTTAACTTTTATACTCTTTAAAATATGATCCATGATATATATTTACTTTTAATTTACACTGCCTATACTATAAGAATGTGCACATTTTGGATGCTCAATAAATACTTCTTTTGATTGAGGTAATGGTTTCGAAAGCAACTACAATAAAAGATGCCTAAGCTGTCTTCTTTTTTTATATTTCAAAAATATGGGTAAAAGGGATTTATCTGTTAGTATCAATTTGCTTGAAATTCACAAAAAAATATGCAGTGCTTTTGAAAGAGCTTGAAGTTTCAAACAGATCTTGAGTAGGAAGATTGCACACAGAGGTGTCTTTTCGAAAGCGGTGTCCTCATCCGCACTGGGGCAGTGATTGTTTTGAAGCACATCAGGGTCATGACTTTAGAAAGTTGAATGAAATTGAACCTTTGTTAGCAGTGTTTGTTCATTAGTTCTTCTTTGTAAATATGATTTTTAATATGTGTTGTGGAGGGGTTTCTGCCCCATCTTGACTGATCACCTATAAACACTGGGAACAATTCCTACTGGTGAATGAGAGACATAAACTCATTTATCTTTATATCATATCTGTTGCAAATTAAAGTAAAAATGTAGAGTTTGCACATTGAAATGTTCCACTGCGGAGCAATGTGGCTATAAAACAGCATGCTAACATTCATGACATGATGAATGTAATACAATAAACTGTCATGATTTCCATTTCTGCCCCAGTGGATCTCAGGACTCACCTATTGGGGACACAATAACAATACTCCAGGGAGCCTTTGTAAATACCCCAAAGGCAGTGATCCTTACTTTGTCCACCATAGTTGTGCAAACAAGCCAAGATGAGAGACGCTGGGCTTCATGGCACATATTTACAGACATCTTCTCCCACTGTATTGAATGTACATCCTGACAGTACAAAATGTGCAATATTAGCAGAGAATGGATGAGCACTGCCTGGAGATGGCATGATATAGAAGGCAACAGAAATAAGAACAAAGACCATGGATGAGTGACTCGGGCCTTCCCTAAAATCCCAGGCATTCTTTTAATTAAAAAACAAAAACAAAAACAATGTCATTGCTTTGGAAAGATTTTAAGTTTGAAAACAGTTCCCAAGACAGATCAAAACTAATTTAATAAGCATTTTTGGGGGGTGGAATCTATCTAAATTCTGTAACAACTTATGACTTGAGAAATGTGAAATATATGGCAGTAAATCTTCTTACAACGTATTCCATTGTACTGTAGACTTTTTAATAATGTAGGTCAGGTTACACGTTCTGTGTACCTAACAATATTGAAATCTGTCACATTATGTCATTAAGATTCATCTTTCCCACTTCCCCAGGCCTCTCACAATCTATACTCTCTATAGCCCTTCCCCCTTCATCTCTAAAATGTGTACTCATCTGACCAATTTCATCATTTTCCTAGAAAACTGATGTTATTTTCTAGTTGGACAATACTGAACCAATCATTCTTTTTTTCTTTTTAGATTTATTTATACATACAAGAACTGGGGTACATGCCAGAGGTGCGGGGGCAGGGGGTGAGAGGAATCACCAGAGATAGTAGGGAAAAGAACAGGCAGAGTGACTGAAATACACTGCTGAGGGGAGCAGCAGGCGAGACAGGAGAGGTCTGCTGCACCATGTGGGTCACCTCCCTGGCCGCTGGCTGGGGATCAAACTTGTGCTGCAGTGGCTGCAGATAGTTTCATCGTGCTGGTGCTTAACCACTTGCCCCACCACGGAGGTCCCACCAACCATTCATTTTTAAAGCTTTTGTATTGACTTTATGTTTAAATATGGTAGAAGAAAAGAAAGGAGAGAGGGAGAAAGAGGAGGAAAGAAGGCAGGAGGGAAGGAAGGAGGAAGGAAAGGAAGGAGAGAGGAGGGAGAAAGAATAAACAAAAATTTTATGAGTAAACACCAGCAATTTACTAGCAAATAAAATAAATATTCCACTGATTTTGTTATATCATATGCGTATATGGATTTTACATATGGGTTAACCCTATAATATGTTATTATGCTTTTTAACAGTCTCACATATTTTAGAGAGATTAAAACAATAAGTAGTATTTTTATTTATCCAACTACTTATCATTTCCAATATCTACATGTTTTTTTCTTCTGCACATAGGACTTCCTTTAACATCTATTAAATGCAGGTATGCTAGTGATAATTTCTTTCACCCTTGTATAACTGCAAAAATCTTTAAATCACATCATTCATGAAGGATATTTTCCCTGGATGAAGATTTCTAGGTAGACTTTTTTTGGTTGTTTTGATATTTTTACACTGACTTTTCTCTTGTATACAGGATCCAGCAAGAATTCACTGTCATCTTTATATTTGCTTTAATTCATAACATCCCTTACATTGCATTCCCCACAGATGGCATTTAAGATTTTCTCTTAACTAATGTTTTTGAGAAATCAATTATGATGTGATTCACTATCTTTCTACAATTTGAGGGGTTTGGGTATAGTAGAAATTCTTGTATTGTGGAGTGTATTTTTCCTCAAATTTGGAAAATGCATGACCATTAAAATTTAAGTATTTGTTTCTTTCCAACCCCTTTTGAGATTTTTTTTTTTATTATTTAAGATTGATTTATTTATTTATGTATTTATTATACAAGCACTGGGTACAGTCAGAAGCGCGGGAGGGTGAGAGAATTCACCAGAGCCAGAGCGGGGAGCAGAGCAGGCAGAAGGACCAAAGTACACTGCTGAGGGGAGCAGCGGGCATCAGGAGAGGTCTGTGCGCCATGTGGGACCCTCCTCTGGTGGCCAGGGAGCAGCCGGGGATCGAACCAGCGCCACAGAGGCCGCGGGCAGCTTCGCAACCCAGCGCTCAACCGCTGCGCCACAGGGGAGGCCCTCCAACCCCTTTTGAGATTCTAATTACAAGTCATTTATCCCACCTTTATTTTTTGTTTGTGCTTGTGGTCTCTCCCTCTCTCTTTCTCATAAACACACACACACACACACACACACACACAGTCTCTGGAAAGTTGTTATTGCAATTATATTAAATTTATTTTCTTCTGCAATATTTAACCTATTATTAATAGGTTAATAGGACTTTGTAATTCCCAACTCTACAAGTTCTATTTAGTTGTGTTTATATCTTCCACATCTTTGCCTCATATGCTCACATGTACAGGATTCCTTCCCATTTTTGAACATAGGAGACGAGGTCATAATAACTGTTTTAAAGTCTTGTTTTACTAATTCTAGCATCTGTGTAATTTCTGGCTCAGTTTCCCTTGATTGATTTTTGTCTTCATTATGAATTTTATTTTCTTGCTTTTTGCAAGCTTGATAGTTCTAATCATATGCCAGTAGATTTAACCTGTTGGGTGCTGAATATTTTTGAATTCTTACATTCCTATCAACATTACTGAATTAGCTCAAACCATCTTGATCAACTTGAACTGTCAGTGCTTGAATGATGGGTAAGACTTGGATTGATAATCGTGACATATTTCAGAACTATCCCTTAATTATGAAATATGTTTGATGCACCTTTGTATTTCTTACATTATAATGACCTAGTTGTTTTAAGTATATAAAATTGACCTTCCAATTTATCTGAAAACAATCTAAGTACCAATCTAAGTACCAGTTTCATACCTCTAAAGATACATTACATAAGCAGAACATTGAGGTGGTATTTAGTCAATGCTTTTTAAACAACATAAAACTCTTACCTTCTATTCACATCAATGTCCGTTAGGACTGAAATTTTCCTGGGACATAATTTGTATCTTTAAATGTCACAACCATGAGTGGTTAATATTTTAGAAGGAAGAGAGCATACTGACCCTGTATTTGGGATATTTAGCTTATCAAAAATTATGAAGAGGTTCTGACATTTTTTTTTACATCAAAGCAAATATTTGATCATCTCTAAAAATATATAGAATACGTTGATACCACCAAATCCAACACTTAGAAATCCACCTAACTATTCATTAAATACTTTTGGAGTTCTTGCCATATACCAGTCATTATGGAGGTACTGGACTTTCCAGGAGGAAATCTTTATCAGCAGCCACAGAAAAAGACTAATTAGTAGGAAATTGGGATATGAGAATAAGACAAATATAATAATTACAATTTGTAAGGATTTACATAAAAGCTACATGAGATTATGAAATAAAAATGTGGCAGAGTGACTAGCACATTATATCTATTAGTAATGATGATATGATGATGATAGCACCAATCATCACCATGAAAAGAAAAGGACCAGGCTGGAAAATCTCTTAATGTTCTACATTCTTGTGTGACTCAGTCTGACAGATCTGCATATAGCTGGAGAGAGTTTTCCCCAGAGTTCAGCTTTCATTTTTATCTTTATTTTCACCTCTCTGGGGAGAAAAATGCTTTCTCTGCTCAGTTAAGCCCATTTGTAGGATTCTAAATCATTATGCAATCTCACATTCCACACATCCTTAAGGAGACAAATAGGATTCACATAAGCTATGTTTCCACTTAAAGCCTTGTTTCCACTTTTGAAAACTTGTGTGTGGAGGGAGTGGCTGGTGTAGGGGAATCAACAAAAAGTGATTGGAGAAGTGACTATAAACTGATTCTCTCTCACTAGTTAATCCTGAGGATGATTTTAGGTCTTTCTGTATAAAGATTTATGTTGCAAATCTGTAACTAGATTTAGAGATGACTTTGTAGAAAAACATAATGTTGTACCTTTGAAAAAATTATCTCCAATTGTCAAATGCAAGGGACACATCATCAATCTATAAAAATAAAATCTCAAACAGAGCTAATTCTCAAACCCTACTTTGAGAGGTGAGATAATTGTGTTCCAGGGAGAGCAAAATAGTTCTCATAGGTTGATGTGATGTAAAGATTTTTTTTTAAACTTCAAAGCAATAGAAAAAGTTATCATGCTATTTAGTACATGTAGTCTAATAGTTTTATTTTGAGGAAACATTGGTTTATAACATTGTGCATTGTTTAGTGATAAAGGTTCATACCTCTTCAGTATGTTACTACACCACACCCACCAGTAAAGCACCTATAGTCCGCCACCTCCACCCTCTGGTGAATTCAATTCTGCAGTCAGATTTCTAGGGTTTGTTTGGTTAAGTTTTACCTATTCCATTTTATTTACTACATAAGCCTTCTTCCTGTTATTTTTATATATGCTTCAACTGATAGGTTTTAGTATATATTTTTTCAAACCAGTTTCTGCATACCTTTGTCATTCTCTAAAATTCCCAACACAGTATCAAAACATACTTCTGAGAACAATTGAAAAATATTTTAAAAGCTCTTTAATCTAGACTTTCTATACCTAGTGCTTTTTTAAGGAATGCCTGTCTACTAACAATATTCATAATAATACACAATGTATTCATCTCTGAGAGTTGGCTTCCATTTTCACATTTTCCATTTTCTTGGATAGTTTACCCATAAAAGAAAAGATGATACAGTTTGATTTTAAGAGACAATTGAGAAAAATCAAATAAAATGATAAATAAAATATTTTAAAAAATATGATTTTGTGGGAAATAAATTATTTGGGAAAGAAGGCACTATGTATGAATCCAGAAAAAAGTAAAATACAGTTATCAGAGTCAGGATTGTGTTGAATTCCAATATGATCAAACACAGAATCCTGAAACATGAGGCAAAACTCTCAAAAGGATTCCTGCACTATAGGCTACTTTGGAATAATCTTCATTGATGGAGGTTCTAAGACACTTGAGAAAAATCCAGACCAATTCCACTCTTGATATAAAATTCTTCTCACATTATGAATATTTCAGGATACCACACTCAAAGAACCAAATCGAGAAAATATGTATTGCCCCAAATTGGGCCCATCAGATTTCTAAAAGTTAAATTTATAGGGCCTCCCCGGTGGCGCAGCGGTGAGCGCTGGGTTCCGAAGCTGCCCGCAGCTTCTGCAGCACCGGTTCGATCCCCGGCTGCTCCCTGGCCACCAGAGGAGGGTCCCACATGGCACTCAGACCTCTCCTGCCACCAGCTGCTCCCCTCAGCAGTGTACTTCAGTCCTTCTGCCTGCTCTGCTCCCCGCTCTGACTCTGGTGAATTCTCTCACCCCCACCCCGCGCTTCTGACTGTACCCAGTGCTTGTATAAATACATAAATAAATAAATAAATCTTTAAAAAAAAAATAGTACTTAAAAAAAAAGTTAAATTTATAAAAGCCACTCATATAGGAATGAGGTATTCACATTACTTAATATTAAAAATGTTTGAGATAAGGGAGGGTTTAGCTTTAAGAAAAGTTGACTTCAGAATTTTTTGGATGGTGATTGATTTATTCTGAATGTACAATACCAGGATAACAGCAATTTAAACTCAATTGAACCAAAAAAAATAATAATTGGAGCTGCAATAGGATATCTCAATAGATCAAGTTGCCCATCCATAAAAAGTTTTTTAAAGAAAAATATTAATTTGGTCTTCAATATTGCCACAGATCAGTACCCAGATGAGTAGTTGAGCCAAATTAATAATACAGTTTCTTGTAAAAAATGGGACTTAACAAGTTCTGATGAAAATTTTCTACATTCAAAATGACTCTTGGATCTAGATGCCATCACCACGATTTTAAGTATAGAACAGTTTGGAGGCTCTTTCTATTACATGTCAGTGAGTGTCTAAATGTTCCTTTATATACACCTACCTGACTTATTGTAATATATATAACCCCTCCTTCTGATTTAATCAATCCATTGAAGTAGTTACTTATCACCTCTAAAAATACCTTATTCCTTCATTGGATTATGTCAACTGTCAGATATTGTTTTCTAAGTCTAATGAACTTGAGCACATGAGTCTAACTTTCTTTGTGTCAGTTCTTTTTATTTATAAGCTAAGGAGCTGAGGCCTCCGTCTCTGTGCATCAAGTCTGAGCCTGGTATCATCAAAGTCTAGCCATATATTGAACAGAAACTGCGATGGCTGGTTTTAGATCTCTGTTTGGGAATTTCTCTCAATCTCAATTTATGAGCAACACAAGAATTTAAGCCTCATTAGGTTATATTCAAATATTTTTCTTAACAAAATACTGTGTTATCCAGCTTGACCACTCCTGTTACTCATCAGACTTGGCTCTGAATGACTTAACTATTTCCAAAAACTGAATCCATCCACATGAGATAAAAATTTAGACTGTTGTGGTATGAAAAGAAGTGCTCCAGGCTTTTAAGAAAATTCCTTAAGAAGTGGTTGAACAGTGTTCTGAGCTATAGAATGCATCATTAAAAGAATGTATAGAGTCATGCATTGTTTAGCAGAGGAAACATGTTCTGACAACTGTGTTGTTAGGTGATTTGTCATTGTGTAAACATCATAGAGCATAATAATTACACATGCCTAGATGGTATGGCCTGTGAAATACTGAAGACTATGTGGTATGTCTTACTGGGGTCAGTGTCACATGTGGATTCCATTGCTGAACTAAACACTGTTAAGCAATGGGGGCTGTAATTGATCAAGGAAAATAATCACTTGAAGGTATAAGCTCTGACATAACAACAAATTGTGACATAATATATTTCATTCATAAAAATGAGAAAGTTACCAAGCAACATGTAAGAGAAATGGAACATAATAAAACTTGTAGACGTCCAGAGGAGGGCGGGGTTGGGGGGGAATGCCCTTACTATGAGATAATGGAGGTTAAATGTAAAGGATAAAATCTGACTTTGAAGAGTGGATGGATTATTAGCATTTATTATTATCTGAGTATATATATGTAATTAGTTTTCATCTAAAGGTATTAGCTGGTAATATTAGTTTGGCTGAGAAAAAGAGTTGAATTCTGAGGGACTAGAATAGAAGACAAGTTTTGCATTAGCATAGGTCTAAAAAATGCCAAGGTTGGGAGTTAGCGAGTAGAGAAGACTGAAGTGGACAGGAGACCAGAAGGATAATCCTCAGTCTTTCTGACTCTCTGGCAACCATTCTATCCTCTTTCCTATGAAGGCAAACATTTTCCTGAAGAAGTAAAATCTCACTCATAATCCACTTCTATCACTTAGGATTCCCATAAAGAACAACAAAATGAAAGTAAAAAACGGGTCCTTTCTGGTGGCGCAGTGGGTTAAGTCTCAGCATTATCCAGCTATCGCCAGCCACTGCAGCATGAGTTTGATCCCTGGCCAGGGAGCTACCCACATAGTGCACCAGACCTCTCTTGTCTCACCTGCTGCTCCCCTCAGGAGTGTATTGCAGTAGATCTACCTGTTCTGTTCCCCAGTCTCTCTCTGGGGAAATCCTCTCACCCCACACCTCTGATCTAAACCCCTATTTTTTAGAAAAAATAAAGAATGGTCTACTCTTTCTGTCAGGGAGGCAAGTTAGGAGACCAAGGACTAGGTAAAGGATCGTGTTCATCTACTTTCAATAGGAATTCCATTCTTACTCTCTTTTTGCTGTCCAAATTTACATTTATTTTGTTTTGTTTTTTCTTCTTCTTTTTTTAAAGATTTATTTATTCATACAAAAGCTGTGGCACAGGCCAGAGATGTGGAGGGTGGAGGATTCACCAGAGACAGTGGGGAACAGAACAGGCAGACTGATCAAAGTACACAGCTGAGGGGAACATTGGGCGAGTCAGGAGAGGTCTGCTGTGCCATGTGGGTTGCTCCCTGGCAGCCCAGGAATCGAACTCGTGCTGCGGAGACTGGATTGCTTCATAGTGTGGTGCTCAACCCCTTGGGCCACCAGGGAGGCCCAAAGAAAGATTTTATGTAACAAGACTCTCACTTCTTAATTTCATAACCATGCCAGAAGAATGGCTACTAAGTGACAAGATTATCAGGACATTTAAAATCATAGAGATGGGTTTACTAAAGGAGACTGGGGATGATGAAAATGATCTATCACCCAGAAGTGTCACTCAAGTGAAATCAACTTGCTCTTTCTGTTTCTTAAAGAAAGCAAAAATGGGGAATGTCAGTAAACCAATGTGTCACATGTATGCAAATCTCTAAGTGTTCTAAAGGTCATTTGCAACCCACATGGTTTGGCATTTGCCTTCCTGAACACTAAAAGAAAGAATACAATTAACTCTTCTATAGGGATATTATCTTACTTAATTAGAATTTATTCTGATCCAAATATTGGAGACTAGGATCTGGATAACAGGAAAATAAATGAATCCCCCACCAAAAAAAAATTGAGTTGTCAGTAAATTGAGGTGGAAAAGGAAATAAATACTAAACATAGAATAGTTTGCACTTCAGAAAAATATGCTTTATCACCCTGATATTTTTCTTTGTCCCTTTTCTCAAATTCTTAGCCTGTAGAAAATATGTCAAAAATGAGTCAATAACAAAGCCTGCCTCGGAAACAGGAGGCTCAACAACAAATACTGCCCAACTGTCATTGTTTAAGCTGCAGTTTACTTATGAGCAATTGAATCTCATTATTTCAGCCAAATTATGTTTTACTGCAGTGAGGAGCCAAAAAAATTTAAACTGTTTTTTTTTTTTTTTTCCCCTACACTTTAGAATTCAGTGGTATGGGATAACATTAAGCTCTCAAGAGAACAGGACTTTTTTTCCCTCAAAATGAATATTCTAGGTATGTTAAGCCAAAAATACATTGTCTTAGAAGATAGAGAAAAATGGTATTTCAGCCTAATTGTTCATTATAGATTAATAGTTAATATATAACCAGAAAAAGGAGCCAAGAATATGCAAAACCTCTTCAATAAAGAAGAAAACTTCTTCAATAAATGATGCTGGTAAAAGTGGACAGCCACATGCTAGGGAATGAAACTGGACCACTATCTCACACCACACTAAAAAACAAACAAACAAACAAAAAACACACACACGCAATTCAAAATTATAAAAGACTTGTATGTAAAACCTGAAACCATAAAAATAAAAGAAGAAAACTGGCAAAATATGTCATCACAGAAGTTTCAGTGATGTCCTTGTGACATCATCTCTAATAGCAAGGAAAACAAAAGACAATATAAACAACTGGGACTATGTTAAACTAAAAAGGTCCTGTACAATGAAATAAACCATAACCAAAGTGAAAAAGACACCCTGCTGAATGAGAGAATATATGTGCTGTCCAAAGCTGTACAAATCATTCATACAACTCAACTAAAAGAAAACTATAATCTAATCAAAAAAGGGCAGAAAAGTAAAACAGACACTTCTCCAAATGATAGTCTGTCACTTGAACCCAGCCCAGTTAAAAATATTCCAAGATGGATCAGATAAGTATTAAATAAATTTGAGGTTGATAGTTTTTGTTTGTTTGTTTGCTTGCTTGCTTGCTTGCTTGCTTGCTTGCTTGCTTTGACTTGGAGAATGACCCATCCTTTTCCTCCTACCCTGAATGGTGTGGGGAAAACTCATGTATCTTTATGGAGACAAGTAGAGGTGCCTGGTTTACATGCCACCTTCATTGACTTTTGTAAGGATGTCTCTTGCCTGGTGGGCCAAAGTTGTTGGTCCTTAATGCCCAGCTTTCTCTTGCCTCACTCATGAAAGCTTATCCCACATTACATTCCAGGCTGGGAAAATGGACACCTACAGCTTCAATGAGTTCCATTTCACCATAAAGTTTCTTCTGACAGCTATTGCTGATTCTCTCACTGTTGACTTCAAGCACTGTGTGAGTCAATGTCTCCAGTGATTCCAAATAGGAGGCAGTTTGCAAGACCTCCCTGTTTTGCACACATCTTCAAATTTACATTACATTTTTAAAGTATTCCCTTCCTTACTTAAAATACTTTTGAAAGGTGAAAAGCAATAGCAGTGCACTTTTTTCTTTTTTTTCCTTTATTTCAGAATCTAAGGTCTTCTTTTTATTCCCCTTTGTTTTCTGAGATCTGTTTCTTCTATGCTATACCTGCTCCTTTCCTGGGGACAAAAATGTGTAAGAGCAGCATAAAAAGAAACCACATTAGGAAGAAGTGAAAACATATCATCAATCCTGTATAGAAGGAAATGAGCCATCCTAATTCACCCAAACTGGGGATCTTGGTGAAATGCTAACCATGCAGGGGTTGTAGGAATAAGATATAAATTGGGTTAGTTCTACCCAAACATGTGCAGAGTTTCAGAGTGTAGACTTATAGAAGGAAGAGATTTGTGTTGCCTCATGGGGTGGCAGCATTGGAAGCAATGTGGGATGAGAGAAAGAATACTCAAAGTCCAAGTGGGAGAGACTAAAGGGTCTTACACCTAAAGAACATCAGCCCCAATCTATGGACTGTTTCATATTTATTTTGAACCAGGTTCAGAGAGATGTGCAACTAGGTGGGGGAATGTACATGCTTTGGAGTGCATTATCCAGGATGTGTTATCCTCTGGTGCAAGATAGGAAGGAATGACAAGGGGCTATCCATAGTTCCTGCCAATCAAAGCATATTATCTCTAATTCCTATTCTTACCTAACTTTCTGCTAATCTTTACAAGTAAAGTATTTTAGCTGATCTTGCTTATCTGGCCATGATGTCTGCCTGCTGTTTTCCGCAGATACTGGTTTCCCAGTATGTTCCTCATACCAGTACTTTTTCCCTTGTGAGAGGCCCCTGGCTGACTCTACATTTTAGCTTGACCATAAGTAACACTGGGCACCAAGATAATAGCCCAATAACAGAGAGGGCTTGGATCCTACAATTCCGAGAACTTTGTTTTGAGACACAGATACCACATTTTTAATTCTGAGTTTTCTTGTTCATTAAAAGTTTCAAAATATACCTTCAGTTTTCCTCTATGCATTTGAATATCCATTGTTGATGCTGACTTTGTCTTTCCTGAATTTTAGGAACACTAGAAATTCCAACTATAAGTTTATCTTTCACAACCAAGAAGTCAAATGGCATTCTCTGCTCAATAATTTACTTGCTCAAAATGTATTTACTATACCTATATCAAACAATATAATCTCATTTTTAAGGGAAAAATTAACAATCAAATCAGCAGAAAAGGAATACCTAGGAAGTTAACTTTATCTTCTCAGCTGAATACAACTAGATTATTCCCTGAATTTTTTTTTCTATAAATCAGTTGTTTGAAATTCTTTTGTATTTCTCCATTGGGACAATATTATAGTGATTGAGATTTCTGGGAAAGCATTTCAATGCCTAATTAACTCATTATTCTGTATGTTCAAAATGAAACAATGTAAAATAAGACAGTGTAAAGCAAAATACAGCACCTTTACCATGCTAGTAATTCAATAGAACAAAAAAGCTAAAATTCATACTACATGTTTGTTATGTATATTTTAAGCTAATACTGAAACAAACCTTTTTAATTAGAGAAGAATAAAAAGGTAAGTAGAGATTTTACAGATATTTTGAAGAGAGCTTAGGAGTATTTTCCAGGGTTTATGTGTTATTGGCAGTGAATCTTAATTATTCCTAATTGCCACTTCAAATTGTATGATGTCCTCGCTTTAATACAGGTATATCACTAACAATACTTTAAAATTTCAAGCTATGATTAGTCCATTGTTTGAATCATGATTACAATAATGAGGGTGAGAATAAAAAAGTTAACGAGTAAGAAAAAAAGGAAAGAGAAAATATACTGTGCTAATCGGGAAAGTTTTAAGAGAAAGCAGGAAACAATAAAATTGAAGTGGATGTGTTTATGTTGTGAAAGGGTATCTGATGGAGGTAACTGAGCTCTTGCTGGTAAACTAAAGAGCAGAAAAGGAGGTGGATCTGTGCAGGATCTCCTTAAGAAAGAAGTGAAGTTAGTTGTTGTGTAAAAACATTTGAATCAGACAACCTATATAACCTAGGGCAGGAGAAAAAGGGAGAGTAGAATTGCTCGATGACTCTGAGTGGGACTTGAGTTTTTGAGAGGATAGGAGTAAGGGGTGGGAAGGTAAAGAAAGACGGAAGAGTGGATTGAGGTGCTTAAAAGAGATGCTGTCTTCACTGTTTAAGAATGATACATGTAGGGCCTCCCCAGTGGCACAGCGGTTGAGTGCTGGGTTGCGAAGCTGCCCGCAGCCTCTGCAGCACCGGTTCAATCCCCGGCTGCTGCCAGGCCACCGGGTGAGGATCCCACATGGCGCGCAGACCTCTCCTGCCGCCCGCTGCTCCCCTCAGCAGTGTACTTCGGTCCTTCTGCCTGTTCTGCTCCCGCTCTGGCTCTGGTGAATTCTCTCACTCTCCCACGCTTCTGACTGTACCCAGTGCTTGTATAAATTTAAAAAAAAAAAAAAAAGAAGAATGATACATGTAAAGTGTCATCTCCCCCATTTAAATTTCCTAAAGCTTCTACCTATGAACTTCACATCCTCTTACTGAATGTCACTTAGAATCTGTATCTATTTGCTTTTTCGTTTGGAGTACCATGGGTAATTAAGTTTGTTAGAATTCATTGCATTTTGCTCCACCAACCCTCTCTTTATTCTCAATCCTGGGGATTTCCCCAGAATAGATCACAAATTAGAATAGAACTCGGACTGTTACTAAACACAGAGTTGGCAAAGACTGGACTGGCAGCAACAATCTAAGGAGAATGATTTGTTTCAAATGAATCAACTGTGCATTGAATATTACGGATCACATTCTCTACTTTGAAATTTCATTTAGCAGTTGATCATTCTTTTAGTGATCATATTTCAGCAACCATCCACAGCATTAGGACTGCATTAGGGACCATTTCTTCCTGGGGACCAGTTTTGTTCTGCTGTCTCTAAAGGCAGTAGCAGCAGGTTAAACTGCCTCCCCATTTGTGAGCCTTCTTCCACCCCAACTTGTGTTTTTCTTTCTTTTTATAATGAATTCTGATGTACTTACATCTTTCCAGGGATTAGGCCTGACAGCAACAGCCCACAATAAAGTGAGCATAAGGTCACACAACAATATATGAGGAAGAATGAACTACAATTAAGCTAACATAATTGCATACAAGCAACACCCTCCAAAGTAGGGAACAATAAATCTTTGGCTCAAAGTAATGAGGGATCGGGAGATGAGAACATTGGAATGACTCACTCACGCAGTCTTAAAGCTCACAGTGAAAGAAAACCATGCAACAATAATCACCATGGATTCTTAACCCCAAACTCAGCCTAACCTCCAGAATTTAAGGCATGCATTTTTAAGGAGCATCACTATTGCCAGACCCTTAATTGCAACCTGGCTTTTTGGAGGAACAGCTGGGTCTACCTTTATTATTGAAGTCAGTGTTCAATTACCAGGGAAATGGATAAGAGTCCTATCAGAAATTACCCAAATCTAAAGCTAATCAGCACATATTCAAATTGGGTCACAATCCATCCTGTTTATGAGCATTTTTAGTCCAACGGCCAAGTGAGTACCTAACTTCCTTTAAATTATTTTGAAAACTTTCCACTTCCTACAAAGGAGAAGCATGTTTTTAGTTTAAGCATCCTTTGTTACTGTAAGTGATGTAGAAAGCTGACCAGCTCACAGGCAGGAGATGTGACTGTTAGAGACTTGGAGGTCCATGATGAAATAAATATGGTGATTATTTTAATCCTTTCCTGTGGAAAAATAAAGTTCATTGTTGTATAAGAAAAAGACCACAGACATACGAGTTTTCTTTTTCAGTAGAAATTATTTATCTCTTGGGAGTCTATAGGATAGGATCATATAATTTTGACTTATTCTATTTGTTCCTATAACTATCTATATCATATGAAGAGTATAGAATAACATAAAACTTTCATGATTAGGATATTACTGTACTGAGAACAGAATTAGTTGGAAAATATTTGATCAGTTTTTACTATGCACCTAAATATGGCCTAGTCTTTATCCAAGTGGGTCATGGCGTCATTCTTCTTCCCAAAGAACAAATTCTATTATAGAAGTAGGTGGGGTCAACACAAAGGCACCTGTCAGAACCACAGTTTAGTTAAACACATAATTATGAGCTACAGATTATCAAATAAAAGAGAAGCATATGGAGAAGTAAATTATAGAAACGGGAAGCTGAAAATACAGGAATTGCACTTGAATTGAAATGAAATTCTTTGTAAAACAGAAAAGATCCTGTTTCCTACCTCCTTCTTTTAACTTTTCCTGTAAATCTCCAAAAGGGTAGACCTAGTTTTCAGTCTAGTTGAAAACCATCTGGACCATAATTCCACCAGAGATTGTATTTTATCATGTTAGTCTTTTTGTAGGATATGAAAGGCTTCATGTGAAACTCAGTTATTGTCAATTGAGAAATGGCAGAGAACAAGGCACCAGATTAACTGCAATATCAAGAATGATGTTGTTTTTGAAAATTCTCCTAAATGATGGAGAGAGAGAGAGAAAGAAGAAGAAGGAGGAGGAGGAGTATATCAAAGGATAGAGGAGAAAACAAAGTAAAAACAAATGATGAGCAGAATAAAAAGTCTATTTAAATATTTGAAATATTTCATTTTTTGATGTGCTCATGCTATATGTTTGTGTGTATCTCTATTGAAGTTGTCTAATTGATCTGTTATGATTTTCTTTTTTGCTGCTTGATATTTTTAATACATAAGAGCCCCCGATTAATATATAAGAGAAATGTTGAATATTTCTCCCTTTTTTTTTTTAAGATTTATTTATTTATTTATACAAGCACTGGGTATAGTCAGAAGTACGGGAGGGTGAGAGAATTCACCAGAGCCAGAGTGGGGAACAGAACTGGCAGACTGACAAAACACACTGTTGAGGGGAGCAGTGGGTGTGGTAGGAGAGGTCTGTGTGGGACCCTCGCCAATGGCTGGATCTGAACCGACGCTGCGGAGTCTACAGGCAGCCTCACAGCCCAGCGCTCAACTGCTGCGCTACCAAAGGAGACCCCAAAATGTTGAATATTTCTGAAGATAAATTAATATTGATCAAGCATTTCTTGGTGTCAGCCTCTGGGCAGATTGCTCTTCACATAATATTCCATTTCATTAATCCTCATGATGACTTTGGGAGCTACTTTTCATTAGCCAGGAAAAGGTTTAGATTTTAATTTTTTCATTGAGGTAACACTGGTTTGTAACACTGCTATGGTTCCGAGGTACAGGTTCTAGCCTCCCTCCACAGATGTATGTCAGCACACCACACCAAAAAACAAGGCCCCACAGTCCTTCATGATAATCCATTGGCCCCCTCTACCCTTTGCTTCCCTCCACTCTTCCCACTCTGGTAGTTCTAATTTCACAGGTATATTTCTAACATTTATTTTGGTTTTATTTTTTGTGTTCCTTTGTTTTTCTTCCCTATATTAAACATTGTGATTGTTTTACAACTGTGTGGGTGACTTCAAAAATGCGATTGGTCCATTTGAAAACTGTTCTCATGTAGGAAGTCCTTTTCTGCTCACTCAGGAGTGGACTTATATGTCTTGTGGCTTAACTATAATGACAAAGTCAATTCTGAACCCATTGCCTATACTTTGCACCTGCTAACCTATTGACTTGTCTATCCAGGGTTAATAATATAGGCTCCCCTTAGGTCCAATCTGAGTTGACTTCAAGACCAGGAACCATAGACTTGAAAGGAAACCACAAGGACAAATGAGGCTGAAACTTTTAGAACCAGGGAAATTAGTCCTCACTCCAGAAATGGAACAGGTACATGTTAGAAAGTTTTGTGTTTACTAATTAAATACATTTAATTGACCTTTACATCTTTTTTTTGCTTAACTAAGAAGAAAATGTGCATTATTTAAAGGTACCAAACAGAATGAAAACACAAAAGAACAGAATCCATTTTGATTCAAATCTTGGCAAATATCCAACTTGCAATAACTTGAAGATTTAATATTATTACATGCACAAAAAAATAAAGCCTAATGCTCATCCAAGCATATTTCAATCAAAACTCTCTCTGGGAACCTTCCTACTGACAATACAATTTCGTGCAAAATAAACAATAAGATGCAAAAACTACAGTAAGCAGTTTAGGAAATTACATATCAAATATCTTCCTAAGAGCCTGGGGGTCTTACTGAGCAGAAGTTTTGCCTAAAGGATCTCATTGCATATGCAGATTTAAATAATTTACTTGTTTAAGAATGCTCCTATTCTCTATTTACTCAAGCACTTCAGCAGTGGGTTGTTGCCAGCAGTCATGCCAAGAGTCAAAGGGGGGAAAAGGTTATTTTTCTAGTTTTCAAAGAAAGTGATATGAAAATAAGTAGCAATCCTAGGATTTGCTGTAAAGCCAGGTAACGATATTATGCTCAGTTAAAATCTGTTCTTCATATATGTGGTTTAGAAAATAAGAAAATGAATGCAGCTATGCATATGCACACTTTCACTGAGTATTTTTGTAGGCATGTTTAGTTTCCAACTCAAGTGTTTTCCTATCTTTGCATTATACAGGTGAAGATCCCGGAGAAAGATGCTGTCTAAAGTCAAGAGACCCAGAGAGTATAAGCTCTGGAATGAAAGCATAAAACTTTTAAAGTGTTCTTCTTTTCACCACTTGTCCTGTGTGTATGAATAAGTGTACATCCAATATTAAATGAATGTGTATGTGAGTGGTGGGTGGTCCCAGACTTCCAAGTTATTTAGATTTTGATTAAATTGTATAAATTTCCAGTTCTCTGGTGTACTCACACATTTTCTCCAGTGATTTAGACAATAATAGAATAATAAAATGAAAAGACAGGAACAATAAACTAACCAGATCTCCTCTAAAAGAGGAAATTAACAAAAATCAATGTCTACAATGCAAGTTGTATTGAGGCAGCTATTCAGTTTTGTTTTGTTTTTTTAATCTAAGAGTCTAAATAGAAATGGTCTGATTACCCAAATTCTTAAACTTTTAAAGAGGTATTTTTACTTCAGTCCCATTTCTTAAAGAATTTTTCAATTAAACATGTGTTGAAGGGGATACAAAATCACTTTTTTTTATTACCTCTTTTTCGGATAAAAATGGTCCACAGTGTCTAAAAGCAATTGTTGATAATAAAAGTACGTAATAGGTGTGAGCTTAGTTGGATGTGTTCTTTGTGATTTCCAAACTCTGTTTCACACTTACAGTTTTTCTCTAAAAATCTCAGGCATTCCAAGACATCAACTTTCTTTATATAAAAAAGGCACTGTGGGGCCTCCCCAGTGGCGCAGCGGTTGAGTGCTGGACTGCAAAGCATCCCCCTGCACCGGTTCGATCCCCGGCCACTGGTGAGGGTCCCACATGGTGCTCAGACCTCTCCTGCCATGTCCGCTGCTTCCCTCAGCAGTGTACTTCATCAGTCTGCCTGTTTTGTTCCCTGCTCTGGCTCTGGTGAATTCTCTCACCCTCCCGCGCTTCTGACTGTACCCAGTGCTTATATAAAACAAGAAAAAGGAAAAAAAAAAAAAGGCATTGTGCCTAGGACAGTGGGGAATTCAAAGTACAAGAAATTGTCATGCCAGCAGTAGATTTCACATACTTGCTGGGATGAGATGACCTTTTCAGATGAAAAGTTAATTTCCAGCTCATGGATGTATCTTATTCAGTAACAAATAAAGGCACAGAGGAAAAGCAGATTCAATAAAGTATGGGAGACACTGTCTTGAGCACTAAGGGGTCAATAGAGGTTTCTGGGGAAGAAAAGGAAACTAGACTTGTGCAGGATAGACTTGAATTAATGAGAAAAGAAATCCTTCATTTGAAAAAAAGCCTGGATGGATGAAAGTCAAATTGTTAATAGTGCTTTCCTCTGGTTTGATTTGTCTAATTATAGTGTTTGAGTGAGAAGAGACTTAAAGTTTGCTTTATATAGATCTTCAGCACTGATCTTCTTAATATGTTCTTACCATAAAATATATATTTACATATAAGGAATATAGTTTTAGGGCTTAAAGCTCCCGTGGACACTTTGAACAAAGCAGCAGGGACTGGATGTCTACCTAACATTGCAGGCATATTAAGGAAAGCATGTAAGAGGGGGTGAGAGGATGGAATGATAAATAGAATTCACACTCAAATTTAAGAAGTATTATATTATGAAATTAGGATTGGAAATTCATTAGCTAAAATAAATCACATGATAGTCAATGAGCATTCACTGAGTAATTCATCATTTTTCAACAAATATTTATTTAACATAAATTCTATTACAGGCACTGTTCTTGGGGGGAAAATGCTGAACTTTTTTGCAACATGTATTCCATTGGGGGAGAGGGTATAGCATGCAAATCAATGATGAAATTAGTTTTAAAATTCAGATAGTTGTTTTCTATGATGAAAGTTAAATGAGAGGATGCAAAGGATATGAAATGCGTGATCATTGCTGAATGGGAAAGTTTGTCTGGGGTACCCAGGGGGAGGGCTGGCTGGCTACCAGGGGCATGGCGGGAGGTGGGCTGAGTATAACCGCTATGTGGCTGCTGTGCTATTCATGCCACATCATAGGACTGGAAGGCTAGGTACACTGACCCCTTTGCCTTCTTTTAGACTCATTTCAGCAGAGTTTTCCAGCATGACTCTTGAAGATCTCAGAAAGGCTTTAAAATAAAATTGCAGTTGGTGTGTGTATTTATCTTGAATGGAAGGAATTCCCAGAGCACTGGTTTCACTCAGCAGGCGAATGGCTCTTGTTCCTGCTGCTGTCCTACATGTTGATGTGATGTGGGTGGCAGCCTCAGAACTTACTTTGTATATTTTTACACAGTACAACAAGCCATCCTTCAGCACCTTAGCAAAAACATCCATGTTTGTTCTTTACCTTTTGGGCTTTATTATTTGGAAGCCATGGAGACAACAGTGTACAAGAAGATTTCCAGGAAAACATGCTGCTTTTTTTTTTTGCAGATGCCGAAGTTTACTTTGCTCCTTGCACAACAGAAAACAAAACAAAACAAAAAAAAAAAAAACCCACAGAAATTCTTTGAGTGAACCTCTATGTGTTCCCATGAAATTTCATGATCTTCCGCATGAAAACTTTCTAAGAACACAAGCAATGATAATGAGAAATCTAAAATGTGTCAAGTAAGATTCACTAATATCTTGGGGATTCAAAAGTTTCCATCATGCCATGCATTAGTAGCTAAGTTATCTCTGTGTCATATTTTACTGTGAAGGAGCAAGAATCCTTACTCAAAATTGGGAAAACTTAATTGAAATCAAATAGCAAAAATTAGGTTTTTTTCCTTTGTGTAGCTTTTAGCTAATTTCATCTCAAGAAACACTTTCAGACACCCAAGTTGCTATAGTTAACATTTTGTCCTTAGCTTCTGGACTTTACCTTAATCCTTGTGGCAGTGTTTTCAAGAAACAGTGGAAATAGATTTACTCTTTCTAAACTATTAACTATAATTTTGAGTATTGGCAATGTCATGCTGGTAATCCTGTCTGGGTCTGAAAAATCTGTTGCAGGAGATACAGTTGGTTCCATTTGGTCTCTTGTTGGAGCCATGCTTTCTGCTGTCTGTATTGTTATGATTAATTGAAAAGTAGAGAAAATTAGTTGGACAGTCCAAAGTTCTTTGGTTACGTATGTCTGTTTAATCTGTTGCTCTTACAACTAGGTCTCTTTTCATTGCATTATGATGGATTGGAGTACTTTGAGATTCCTAATAAAGTAGTACTAATGTGCATTGTCTTTAACGGCTTTTTTGGATCAGTTCTCTCAGAGTTCCTGCAGTTTTTCCTACCTCATCATTGCTAGGCACATTTGCAATAAGCATTACAGGATTTCTGTCCATAACAGCTGTCATGTGCATGCAAAAGGTGCAGTTTTCTTAGTTATGTTTTTGCAAGTGTTGTCCCGATACTATTTTTCCTTTATTATAACTCTTCTAAGTCATTATAATAAGTGAGATCCTGTGATGGGTGGGTGGGAATCAGAAGAATTTTTGCCTTTGCATGCAGAAAACATAGAATTTAGAAGATTCCAGAAGAGAGCAAGCAGTATGAGAGTCTCCTTCCTATGCATGGAATTTCTGAGGAGTATGGAAGCTGCTTAACTATTCTCAGTTTTCCTGCTTGACAATGGAACATTATACAATGAAGAGACAATGTCTACTAGTGCAAATGATGAAATTATTTTTTTTTTGGTGGGGGGGTTTAGTTTTTGGTTTTTTTTTTTAAAGATTTATTTATTTTATTTATACATGCACTGGGTATAGTCAGAAGCGCGGGAGAGTGAGAGAAATCACCAGAGTCAGAGCGGGGGCCAGAGCAGGCAGAAGGACTGAAGTACACTGCTGAGGGGAGCAACGGGCGGCAGGAGAGGTCTGCGCGCCATTTGGGACCCTCCTCCGGTGGCCGGGGAGCAGCCCGGGATTGAACCGGCGCTGCAGAGGCTGCGGGCAGCTTCCCAACCCAGCGCTCAACCGCTGCGCCACTGGGGAGGCCCGAAATGATTTTAATTAATCAAGGAATAATGCCCTAATAAATCTTTATTTATTTCATTTTTAAGGATTTATTTATTTATATAAGAACTGGGGTACAGGCCAGAAGCACTGGAGGGTGAGAGGATTCACCAGAGACAGGGCAGGGAGCACAACAGGCAGATTGACTGAAATACACTGCTGAGGGGAGCTGCGGGCAAATCAGGAGAGGTCTGCTTGCCATGTGGATATCTCCACAGCCGGCAAGGATAGAACTGGCACTGCAGAGGCTGCGGACAGCTTCACAGCACTGCGCTCAACCCACTTTGCCACTGGGGAGGCCTCTATCCTAATAATCAATAGATTTTGTTTTCACATATCATTTGTTAAATGTTGGACTATATTGTTAATTGTTTTCAAGAAATGATTTAATATGTAGATCCATGTTTCTTAAAGGTAATGTGTTAAAGTAAGGTGCATGTAACCGGTACAGATTACATTTTTTTAGTTTTGTAGAATATTGCATATCAAATATAGAAAAGATTTATTTCATGTAACAGGTATGTTCATGTAAATTTAGTGGAACTTTAAAAATAATATATGAGGAAAGATCTAGTTCAGTTACACTACACATATTATATTTTCCTTTCTTTGCATTAGGTACATTGTATTTCAAATTTTGACAAGCCATGACAGATTTTTAAAGGGGAAGTATTGTAAAATGAAGAATTATGTGTTTCTAAAGACTGATTGCTATAAATTTAATTGATAAAAAGCTCTGCTTAATTTAGAGTTTTGAAGAAATATCCTATCTTCAAATAAGTAATTTTCATAATGGAATGATTTCAATTGAAGTGATAAAGAAGACTATTAAAATAAAATGCTTATATATATATATATATATATATGTAAAATACAAGGAATATCTCTCTGAGAGGGTAACATGAACTATAATCACAATGAAGGAAAATGGAGTGACCTGTTCTAAATAAAGTATAGGCACCAACATTAGGTTACACATACGCAGAAATGCAACACAACACTTGAAATCTCAAGGCTTCTCAAAACACCCTAAAAAAGAAAAAAGAAAAAAAAAACCTGCCTTCCATGATAACCATGTTGGATCTCAAAGGTAAACTACCCTCTTAGTGAACTTTATCCAATCAGCTTATCCAAAAGGGTGAGTAGAGGCAGAAACTAAAATAAAACAGACCAATAATCATATGACACTGTTCCATAGATAAGTCTGTAGTTTTTACATTTATAAACTTAACCTTTATCTCTGTTTGGAGAGACAATCTATAAAGGATTGATCTCTCTCAGATATGAGTAAATAGCCAACTATACTCCAACTAAATATCTTGGAGTCATTTCTTGACAGTGCTAAGAATAAAACAGCCATGCAAATATCAGAAAGAAGAACATTCTGGGCAGATGGAACAGTTTGAGTAAGGACTTTCAGGTGGACTAAATTCAATTGAGATTTTGAAGAATGGAGAGAGAACAATTTGGCTGGGTAGGGTGAAGATCTATCTATAGTGTAGTTTCATTACACAAACATTGATGTGGTACTTTATTAGTCAGCTCACTGTCATAACAAAATACAAGGTGTGGGGGAGGTTTATATGAAAGAAAATCATTTCTCATAATTCTGGCATTTGCAAGTCTGAGATAAGAGTGCCAGATGGTTGGGTTCTGGTAAGGACCATCTTCTTGGCTGGCGGATTGTTATTTTCTTGCTATGACTGCACAGGGCAGACAGCAAGTCCTAGTCTATTCTTCTTCTTACAAAGATGCCACTTCCATCTCTTACAAAGATGCCACTTCCATCTTTGGGATTCATTTTTCATGATCTTATTTAAAATTAGCTGTATTGTGGGTTAGGGATCCAACATATGAATTTTGAGGGCCACAAACATTCAGTCCATTACAGATGTTTATTAAATTTACATGTGAAGAGACCAAAGTGGAATATTCGCATTTAATGTTTTGGAAGAAGAGCAAAATAAATATGTAGATTTAGGAGTCACAACATGTAGATATTTTTTAAAGCAATGGAACTACATGAGATTGTGGGATGGGGAGAGTGTATATAGGGAAGAGATTGGGATCCACATTCATTTATAAATGTAGCAAGACATTTCTTCCTGATAACATATAAACCAACTTTCCAAGTTAAGCATAAAGTCTTCTTTCTTACATGTCCACTAAAGTTAGCATGAGCACAAAACTTGCCCTCAATTCTTAGGCTTATATTATTTAAGCTAATCATTTTTGTTTAATTAATAGTTAAGTGTATGCTTGCATATTGATTAATGCTAATCGAGCTGCATATTGTGATTTATAAGAAATATGAATTTGGGCATACAGATGATCAAAATATATTTCTCACACATACTGGTCTTCATCCTCAGTTTCTGATTACAGCTACCAAAACACTTGTAATTTCCTACAGATTGAAAGTGATGAAGAGATCTTTAATAAGGTGACATTTAGGGAAGTACCTAAGGATGGGGGGTTGGTTGCCGGAAGAACCAACCTTATGATTAGAAGGTTGGAGCTTCTATTACTATCCCAGACCTCTGGAAAGGAAAAGGCTACTTGAAGTTCAATCAATCATCAATGACTAGTGATTAAGTCAGTTGTACTATGTAATGAGACCTCCATTAAAAATCTGAAAGAAGGACCAAAAGCAATATACAGATTCAATGCTATTCCAATCAAAATCTCAATGGCATTCTTCAAAGAAATAGAACAATTATTGATGAAATTCATATGGAATCACCAAAAACCCCGAATAGCCAAAGCTCTCCTGAAAAAAAAAAAGAAGGAAATGGAGGCATCACACTCCCAGACTTCAAACTATACTACAAAGCCATAATCATCAAAACTGCATGGTATTGGAACAAGAACAGGCATACAGACCAATGGAATCGAATAGAAAATCCAGAAATAAACCCACAGATTTATGGTCAACTAATCTTTGACAAAGGAGCAAAGACTATGCATTGGAGCAAAGAAAATTTGTTCAATAAATGGTGCTGGGAAAACTGGGTCGCTACATGCAAAAGAATGAAGCTTGACCACTACCTCACACCATACACAAAAATCAACTCAAAATGGATTAAAGAACTAGACATAAGACCTGAAACCATAAAATACATAGAAGGAAATATAGGCGAAACACTACGGGATTTGCACATCAAAGACATCTTTACAGACACATCACCCAAAGCAGTGATAGTGAAGACAAAGATAAACAGCTGGGACTACATCAAATTAAAGAGCTTCTGCACAGCAAAAGAGACAATAACAAAAACAAAGAGAAACCCCACCAACTGGGAGAACATTTTTGCACCCAACACTAATGATAAAGGACTGATCACAAAAATCTGCAAAGAGCTGATGAGACTCAGCAACAACAAAGAAAATAATCCAGTCAAAAAATGGGCAGAAGAGCTAAAAAGAAACTTCTCTATAGAGGAAATGCAAATGGCCAACAGACATATGAAAAAATGTTCAACATCACTTGTAATCAGGGAAATGCAAATCAAAACTACCATGAGATACCATCTCACACCAGTGAGAATGGCACATATTAAAAAAACTAGCAACAACAAATGTTGGCGAGGATGTGGAGAAAAAGGAACTCTTGTGCACTGTTGGTGGGAGTGCAAACTGGTCCAACCACTATGGAGAGCTGTGTGGAGATTTCTGGACCTACTAAACATAGAGCTTCCATATGATCCAGCAATTCCACTCCTAGGTATTTACCCAAAGGACACAGAAACATCCATTCCAAAGAGCACCTGCACTCCTATGTTTATAGCAGCACTGTTTACAATAGCTAAGCTTTGGAAACAACCCAAATGCCCAAAAATAGATGACTGGATCAAGAAGATGTGGTACCTATATACCATGGAATATTACTCAGCATTCAAAAAAGATAAACACATGCAATTTGCAGCAACATGGATGGCACTGGAAGGGATCATGCTCAGCGAAATAAGACAAAAAGAAAAAGAAAAATACCGGATGGTCTCACTCATAGCAGGAATCTAGAAAACTTAAATAAGGAACCAGGAAAATGAATATAAGAAAGTGAAAATCAAAATCAACAAAAAACTATGAACCAGAGACACTTTTTGGGGGGTGGGGGCGGGAGGGGAAGGATTGGGGTCAGAATGGGGCGTTTGCAATTGTATAGGGGAATATAAAAATAAAATTTAATATTAAAAAAAAAAAGTTAAAAAAAATAAACGTATAAAGTGTAAAAAAAAAAAAAATCTGAAAGAAGGGCCTCCCCTGGTGGCACAGCAGTTGAGCGCTGGGCTGCAAAGCTGCCTGCAGCTTCTGCAGTGCCAGTTGGATCCCTGGCCACCGGTGAGAGTCCCACATGCATGCAGACCTCTCCTGCAGTGCCCACTGCTCCCCTCAGCAATGTACTTCGTCAGTCTGCCTGTTCTATTCCCTGCTCTGGCTCTGGTGAATTCTCTCACCCTCCCGCGCTTCTGACTGTACCCAGTGCTTGTATAAATAAACAAACAAACAAACAAACAAATAAATAAATCTTTGGGAAAAAAAATCCAAAAGGAAGGCTTTGGAGAGCTTTCAGATCGGCAAACACATGGAGATATGGGGGAGAATGGCAGGCCTGGAGAAGTCATGGAAATTCATTTTCTCTGAACTTTTCCTATGGACATCTTTCACCTGGCTATTCCTGAGTTATATCCTTTGTAATAAATCAGTGATCTAGTGAGTAAATGGTCTTGAGTTCTGTGAATTGCTCTAGGAAATTAATCAAACCTGAGGATGAGTTCCTGAGAATATTTGACTTATATAGCTAGTCAGTCAGAAACAAGGTAGCAACGTGGACTTAAAATTGGCATATAAAATCTATGGAGGATCAAGAAGATGTGGTACATATATACCATGGAATATTACTCAGCATTCAAAAAAGATAAACACATGCAATTTGCAGCAACATGGATGGCGCTGGAAGGGATCATGCTCAGTGAAATAAGCCAAAAAGAAAAAGAAAAATACCGGATGGTCTCACTCATAGCAGGAATCTAGAAAACTTAAACAAGGGACCAGGAAAATGAATATAAGAAAGTGAAAATCAAAATCAACAAAAAACTATGAACCAGAGACACTTTTTGGGGGGTGGGGGCGGGAGGGGAAGGATTGGGGTCAGAATGGGGCGTTTGCAATTGTATGGGGGAATATAAAAATAAAATTTATTATTTAAAAAAAAAATCTATGGAGAAGGTCATGGGAAACTCCAATCTGTAACCCATTGGTCAGATGCACAAGTAACAACCTGGGCTTCAGCCTAGCACCTACAATGGAGGGCAATCCTGGGAGACTAATGCTAGTTGGTTTATATGTTCCCATACCTATCAAACGGGAGTAATAATACCTAGCTCCTGGAATTAATCTGAGAATTAAATAAAATAATGACTGTGTGTAAGGATTAAGCAAATGAGTGGTACATAGTAATCAATAAATACTATTGATTATTTTGTTAAAGTCAGAGAAATGACAATAAGCACAATCAAGAATTAAAGCATTTGGACTTAAGCAATTGGATAAAACATTCAGTATCTTCAAAGTCCTGTATTGAATTTTAAAACATTTTGTGCATTTTTATTTCTCCCCCATAAAAATCTGTTTTTGTTGACATGAAATTATTTTCCAACACATGAAGGGACATATTGGTCTTCAAGAAGACTCTGACTGACACATCGCTTAAAATTCTATTTTGCCTATAATTGCATTCATCAAAAATGAGGTACTCTGATGTAAAGAAACCCATATTGCAGTCTTAATATTGTTGGTTAATGTTAACTTAACATTCATGTTTGTGAAATACACCTTTAATCTTCAAGAGAAAAGAATGAAAAGATCCTAATGTTTGCTATAGTTGCCTCTGATTTCCAATAATGGACTATTTCCTCAATAGTTTTTCAAAAGGGGATGCTCCCATCCATTTATATGAACTCTTGGGATCTGAGTCTGAGTGACCTTTATCGGTCAGCCATCCTCAATCTAGGGATATGTTCTACAAATACAAACTGTCCCCAGGGGAGAAAAATTAGATTCATATCTAAGCTGGAGAGTTCAGGAAATGGTGTGAAGAGTTTCATATATAGAGGACAATGCATTTAAGGTTGTGTACAAGAAAACACGCAATTTTTCTTTTGAGACTCCCATGTTTAAATTATTTTATTAGCAATGTTTTTGCTTTTGTTTTTAATTTTTTGCTAATCATGAGTTGATACTTGCCTGAGTTTCTGGTCAACACAACATTTCTCATTTTATTCAGGCTTATGCCAGTAATTTGATGCTATTTTATGCAAGGCAAAGACACCTCACAAAATTTAAGTATGAGCAACTTTTTCTTCTTTACCTGAAAAAGTGATTGTTGTTGTTTTGATTATACAGAGAACTTGTGGATCTTTATCACTTAGTGCAATAAACCTAAAGAACTAGATAATAATTACTGACCAGGAATGAAGCTTTCCTCTCAGTTCCTTGGGCAGTGTTTGAGAGATTGGTCAAAGGATCAGGCAAAACCCACCTCTTGTATGCCCTAATGTCAACGAATACCACTTTTATTTTATAGTATTTTACTATCTGTCAGTGCACTTAGCATAGAATTGCAAATACCTATTGATTGATTAAACCAATTTTGAGTGGTTAACTTGCAGATAGCCCAAAGGGAAAAGCACAAAAACCAACAAAACAGGGGAAAAAATCAGGTTATTTTACCTTCAGAGTCCTTGGATGCTTTGTAATATAGAGAACAACACTCTTCAGTCAGTCCATTTCTTATTTCAAGATTCCATATAGGTTGCTATTGTTTCTGCCCCCAACACACAATTTGTAATCAGCAGAATATAAAGCAGTTGGTTGTTCCTAGTAATTGGCAGTTTGAGACTGACATCTTGATGGCTTTTTCCCTGAGTCATTAATTATAGCGTAAAGGAGCAAAATCTCACACACTCCTTCAGATGAATATGAGTAGTTTTCTAGTATTAAGGGAGAACAGAGGCAACTCTCATTCCTATAAGAACTGATGAATTGTGTACATATTCAGTCCAACTTGGTCTCTTCATCTAAAACTTTGAAAGTGTGACCCAAGGAGGAATTGCAAGGACAAGAACTGAAAGGAACATGTGACTTAGTGTCAACATGACTTCAACAGGAGAAGGCAACTTCACTTAAAATTAGTCTCATGCAGAGAAAAAGAAAATATCAGTTGGGGGGTAAAAAGCTGTGACAATGGTTCTACCCATGTTAATGTTAATTTCTCAATTCTGGAACAATCAGAAACAGAAAGTATCCCCACGTCAACCGCACAGTTCATTGTCCTTCTTGGGCTATGAGTCCCATGACTGTCCAGACCCAGCTTTGGAAAATGATTGCTGTTCTCAGCATCAACCTCAACATTTGGAGGTGTGATTTGATGATGTTCCTTGATAATTCATTTTAACATTATCATCTGCAAATATCTTAAACTACTCAAGTTGATTACATATTTACCTTAAACACCAGAGATTGTGACATTTAGCTATTTCTTAATGGGCAAACAGATTTTCTCCATATAGTTTGTTAATCCGTAAACTTTTTTTTTTTTAAGATTTATTTATTAATACGAGCACTGGGTACAATCAGAAGTGTGGGAGGTTGAGAGGATTCACCAGAGCCAGAGCGGAGAGCAGAACAGGCAGACTGATGACGTACACTGCTGAGGGGAGCAGTGGGCGGCAGGAGAGGTCTGAGCGCCATGTGGGACCCTCGCCTGGTGGCAGAGGATCGAGCCAGTGCTGCAGAGGCTGCAGGCAGCTTCATAACCCAGTGCTCAACTGCTGCGCCACTGGGGAGGCCCTAATCCTTAAACTTTATTTTAGTCTAATAATAATGCAATCAGGTTATTTCCCAAGTTACATATTTCACTATTACATGGCTAGACTCTAATTTCAACTAGCACAGCTTCATGATTTAATATAAGTTTGAGATATCTATTGTGCTTCTAGGTTTCTTTCCAGGGTCAAGGCAAAAAAGGTGGGGTGTGGAGTGAGGGATAAAGAATTTCTTCCTCCTACTCTGACCAGAATATTCTTATTTTCAGTATTCTACATAATAAGCTATGTATACCTGAAAACTAAAAATTAGATAACCATTCACCTGCAAAGCTACAGAATTTTATCTTTCGTTTATTAATGCAGTCATTTATTTGATAAATATTAATTGATTGTTTTTTCCAAGCTACTACTTATATTCAAGCAAACAATATAAAATAAATGATTAACCCTTTCTTTCTGAGTCCTTCTTTTGCCCACTCCAAGAGAGGGCCCCTTGTTTTGTTCTGAACAGCTTGTTTTACATTCCTTTCTAAAAACATCTTAGTAGTACTGCAATAATTTATTTCTTATTCTCCATATTGTAATATGAGTTTGTTGAGGGCAAAGACTTTGACATTTTTCTTTGTATCTGTAATATCCGGAACTGTGGAAGAGCCTAATAGGTGTGTAAATCAAGGTGCCAATTGAATTTGATCTAATCTGAGCTGAAGACCTCAAAAGATGATGTAAATTTCACTCAAAATAGGTAATCAAGTGGGAAAAATACATCCCTAATCACATGGAGATTGTATATTCTCTTCACAAAAGACTGTGTGAAAGACAATTATTATATCTTTGAAATAGTAACCTGCCGCCACTTAGTTAAAGACCCAATTACCTGAGTGATGGATTGATTCTTTTCTTCATTCTTTAATCAAATATTCATTTACAAATCTACTATATACATAGTCAGTGTGGGGTTACAAAGATGAACAAATTTTGGTATATCTTCTTGATATACATATAAATGAAAAAAAAAACTACATGGAGAGAGAGTCAAATTGCAGCTCAAGATAGAACATAACTGGCCAACTCATTCTAAGGAAAGAATGTTCTGGAGGCTAGTTGAGAAGACTGACTACCTGAGAACAGAGGCTTTGATCATAAAGTGATATCGGAGGGAGTCCTTTAGGAATAGTTAAGATTTGGAGAACCACACGTATTTGTGTGCATGAGCCCACACAGAATGAGGTGACACAGACACAGCCTAGACAGAACGGGAGATGCAGAGGATGCAGTCAATCTTACAATAAGCACAAGACGATCCAGTCAGGCAGAGGCTTCATGAATCTGGTTCCTCCATCTCTTGATGACATCACTTCCCCTTGTGCTTGATTTAATCTCACATTTGTTCATCATGGCCCTGATTTAATCTCACATTTGTTCATCATGGCCGCTGCTAGTGCTGGCATTCACACAAGGAAAAAATTGCCTAATGACACATTTCTCAGACTGTATCCCCATCATTCAGTGCTGTAGACCTGTACTATACTTTGGGTTATTACTGTCTCAGATGTTACTCACTGAAAAATATGGAACAACAAACAATGCACATCAAGAATTCCCAGGTAGTTGTGCTTCCCCAAACAACAACAAAGAAAACATGAGCACTTTGCTTCTACAATAAGAAAAAAGAAAAAAAAACACGTAAAAACATATGTGGAAGTCATTAAACATTGATGTGGGTTAGCAGAGGATGATTTTTTTTTTTTTTTGGTTGAATGCTCACCTTCCTAGCCTGGAGGCAAGAAAATGGAACTTCAAAGGTCTTTTCATATAATTCCAAAGCATTGCAACTGAAAAGTTGTTACTCTTACCCCAGGCTTTCTGGTAGTCATGCACCTATTTTTGTGACTTCTCATCTGATGAGAGCCCCAGGTACTAGGGCTAGAAATGAGATTTAGGGTAGATTCATCTTGCAAGATTCTCAGAACCCTTAGAACCATAGTGAGCTTCTCTTTGGTTTTGATAATTTCTACCCCATCACTTGAATCCAAGGCTATGCGTGTTGATCCTTTTGTTCTAATACAAGTGACCAGCTACATTGCCCTGGCATGTTTTTTGCTCCCTCTCTAGCTGGGAACACAGAGCAATTTGGAAACCAAATACTGGAGCATCAACTTCTTTGCTCTCTAAAGAGGGGAGAGATTCTCAACTCAGCATTTGAGACGCTGGAAATGACTGACCTTGGAGACTGAAGTTGGGCCACAAGGAATTGTCATGATTATTCCCTCTTCCCTTGAGTTGTTATTTTGAGAAGTCCCCACTTGCAGACTGAAATGGCAGTGAGCCCAAATCAGGAACGATTTGGGGAAACATTTGTATCCTTGAGAGGTCTATACTATTCTCTGTTCCTAATTCCTGTGACAAAGTTCCTCAGTCTGTTTGAAGAGACAACACAGAACAAAACAAAGCAGTAACCTACAATTTGTTTTTTTCTTTTTTACTCATTTAGTTTTAATACTAAAATCAACACTTTCCTGTGTGTTTATTTGTATATTCTCTCCTTTTGTTATCTTTTGATATTTACAAGTGGGGACATCTGAATGACCTGGGGAGGGGGATGAGCAAATTTGACATTTGGAGGTTTTAGCCATCTTTTGTCCCCTGCATCTAATAAACATCAGTTGCTAATTCAAACTCAGAGGTAAATGTTTAAAATGTTAATGACTCAGATATTTTGCATTTTGAATACATAGATCAAATCCTTAAAGAATGGAATCCTCCACAGGTGCATCGTAAACATCACTGAATTATGCTCCACTGTTTTTACAACCAGACAGAGTGGGCAATCTGCTTATTTTTCAGGTGGAAGGATTAATGCTTTTGAAGCTCTATCAGCCCTGGAATATATATCTAAGCAGACAGTATTCGCCTGCCTGGATTTCACCCCTAGAGGTTCATTCTGATCCCACAGAAGGATGGTAGTTTAGGATGGCTTGTTTAGTTATTTGAGGTCATTTGTCTATTACTGGTCAAAAAACGAAGATTCCCAAAACTTCAGACCAAATAAAGAGGAAACAGTCCTTTGTATATAAAAACAAAGACTATTATGGGCTAGATTTTAGGACAATTTGACTTTTTAATTTTTTTCTTTCGAAACCAAAGCTATTCCTTCCCCCTCCTTCCTCTTCCCCTTTTTTTTCTTTATCTTTACATATGTTTCATTTTTAAAAAATCCTTTCCTTGTCATTTTGTAATCTAGCACTTTCAGGGTAAAGTGGTAAAACAGCATCTAACTCTCTGGGAAATAAACCAACCAGCCTGATTTGTGTTGCCACATTGCTGATTTCCATGGTGTAAATATTCCCATCATGGTTAATTTGACATGTGCAAATTTGTGAGCAGGAAACCACTAATTAACTTTCTCCTCCTGCTCCCCCACCACGACATACATAACCTAGAAAACCACTCATCCACAAGACAAGGAGGAAAATAGAGAAAAAAAAATTCTACAACTGAAGAATAGAATCAAGAATTCCTCCACTTACTGAAGTGTCATTTTGGTCTCCTGGTATTTGAAGTTTGGAACTAGTCATGTTCTACCTCTTTTGCTATATAGTTGGCGGGGAAACTCAGATCTCAGCTGGATTCTCACATTTTTTCCTTCTAAGAAAATATGAGCCCTAGGGAAGAGGAGAAATCTGAGGAGTTTATGTGTATGTTTTCATTAGTTGCTTTGAGATTCAGAACTTCGTTCTATTGCCACTTTAAAAAAATATTTTTTTTTTTCTCTTTAAGTCAGCAGGGAACTGGAGAGGATGAGCCCAGGACTTGGTTTCAGCCCTGGGGCACAACATCATAAGATTTAAATAATGTCTTAAAGGTTTTCATACCTTTTTTTTTTTTTTTTTTTTTTTGGTCCTCCCAGAGAGTTCTAAGCATGTTGAAATGTGCAAGTTTTTCTCCCGGTATTCATTTCCCACTGGCTTTCTATCCTTTTAATATTTTCTCCTTTCAAAATCTCTTCTCTTTCATTCCTTTCCCTTCTATTTCCTCTTTTCATTCCCTCTCTTGCCTAAATCTTCTTTACGATCACCCTTTTCCATGGATTTCTTCAGTTCTCTTTCCAACTCTCCTTCCACTTCTGATGTCATATTTAAAAACCTTCACCCAAGCATCTTAAACAACATCATCAGACAATATTTCATCATCACAAAACATTAACATATTTTGGATTGAGGGAAAAGTTCATCAACATATGTAATGAGAATAACCCAAATGGGACTTGAAGGCTTGGAAGAAAATGGAGCGGTCAGCAAAAACCTTAAGCAAATGTTGCAGTCAGAGACTATCTAACTGTGGTTGTTAATAAGCTTGCTCACGGTATAGCTCTGTGTCTTCTTTCCAGCCCAAGGCTATAATGTGTTCCACTCTCTTCAGCTGTGTGTAACCATGGTACAAATTTTGGCATATGAAATGTGGGTCATAGCAACATTATTTCAAGACAAATGTTTTAAGGACAGAGTCCACGACCATCTACAATGTTCAAGGTGATGAAATATCAGTTGTCTGTGTCCCAGGGTAAAGATAAAGCAGGGTAGAACCTCCAAAAGTTTTGTGGGCTCCAGAAGACTTGTGGTGGAAATGTAACATGAACAAGAACATAAATTTATTTCAGGATTTTGAGACTTGAAGGTTGTTTGTAACACAATGTATAACATAGCCTGCTCTGAAGAGTTTGGTAACCAAAAGGAGAAAACATAAAATAAGCTTTTGGCTTCCAGAGAGAAAAGTGTAGATGCTCAAGAGAAATTGCAAAATGAGGTTAAATGATTGGCTCTTCAAGGAAGATTTCCCCAAGAGTATAAAATTGTAGCTGAAACAAATCCTGTGTTTTGGATGAACGCAGAAAGCTCTAATTCCTGTTGTCCATACATATGACATATTTAAGGTCCAGCAAATACTTCAGAGCATTTGTAAATGTTGCTGCAGCTAGCCAAGAGGAAAATGTGTCTTGTCAAAAGTGTTCGCATCCATGATTTGAAAATTGTTGCTAGAGCCAACCAAAGGCCTGTGCCAATCTAAGAGGTAAGAGAATGCATTACTTTCTTATGATGTGGCATAAACAATATTCTATTGCCCATTGTTGTAATTTATTGATTAAAAATTTTATCTATTTGAGACTAAAGTCAACTTCAGAGTTTTATTTCATTAAAATTGATAAAATATACTAGGAAGAATGTCAATCATGAAATAAGAAAAAGTGAGCACTTACTCAAATTCTGTCACTAAATAATTATTTTAGGTAAACAAATTTGAGTTTCATTTTTTCTCATCTGTGGAATGAGGGCTAGTCTTTTAGACCGCATTCAGATTGAACATCCCTTGATAACATGTGCAGAAGTCATCACTTACAAGAAATGCTACTAATTGATCAGTAAAATATTTGTCATTTGCTAGAAGAAAGATGGTCTTATTAGTGTCCAATCACGGGCATGCAGAACTCTGAAGGGAATGTGCTTTTAGCCCATTTTCTAGATAACAGATAATCTCACCACACTCAACTTCATGGATATGGCTAGAAGTGATGCACTTGAATGAGAAACTAAAGACTTTATTACTTATATCAGTAGCAGAAGTGAGAATATCAGCATCTCTTGTGCTGATTCCTTGAGTTCCAGTTCCCACAGGGTGATGTAAAGAGGGTCAGATGACCCCCACACATGCAGTAGACTGCATTTTAGGAAGAAAAATCCCTTAGCTTAAGGAAGCCAAGTCTTTTATAATAGACATTAAGCAAGTCTGCCCTTAGTCCCACTGGAAGACATTATCTTTATTTCACTGGGCAGGCAAAGACAGTAAGCAAACCTGTTCTTTGTTCTGGAGGAAGAATAAACCAGTTCTGTTTTCCAAAGCAGTGTCAATAAAAACAACTTGAAAAAACAATTGAGAACAAAGCCAATCTATGTGTAAGCTCATGGGACATGCACATATGTAAAACCCAGGAAAAATCAACCCCCCCCACAAATAACCCATTGCTTTTATATCATGGTGGCTCCTGGAAAACTTTCTCAAGAGTAAGTCACCCAATCAAACACTTTGATTAATCAGAAAGATAGATGCTTGGGTCAATTCTGTTTAAGTTATCTCATATAGCATTTATTTTTTTATTTAAATTTTATTTTTATATTCCCCTTACAATTACAACCCCCTTATTTTGACCCCAAGCCCTCCTTTCCCCGCCCCCCACCCCCCATAGAGTGTCTCTGGTTCATAGTTATTTGTTGATTTTGATATTTTCTTTCTTATAGTTATTCTTTTTCCTGGTTCCTTATTTTAAGTTTTCTAGATCCCTGCTATGAGTGAGACCATCTGGTATTTTTCTTTTTCTTTCTGGCTTATTTCGCTGAGCATGATCCCTTCCAGCTCCATCCATGTTGCTGCAAATTGCATGTGTTTATCTTTTTTGAATGCTGAGTAATATTCCATGGTGTATATGTACCACATCTTCTTGATCCAGTCATCTATTTTTGGGCATTTGGGTTGTTTCCAAAGCTTAGCTATTGTAAATAGTGCTGCTATAAACATAGGGGTGCAGGTGCTCTTTGGAATTGATGTTTCTGTGTCCTTCGGGTAAATACCTAGGAGTGGAATTGCTGGATCATATGGAAGCTCTATGTTTAGTAGGTCCAGAAATCTCCACACAGCTCTCCATAGTGGTTGGACCAGTTTGCACTCCCACCAACAGTGCAGGAGAGTTCCTTTTTCTCCACAACCTCGCCAACATTTGTTGTTGCTAGTTTTTTTAATATGTGCCATTCTCACTGGTGTAAGATGGTATCTCATGGTAGTTTTGATTTGCATTTCCATGATTACAAGTGATGTTGAACATTTTTTCATATGCCTGCTGGCCATTTGCATTTCCTCTTCAGAGAAGTTTCTTTTTAGCTCTTCTGCCCATTTTTTGACTGGATAATTTTCTTTGTTGTTGTTGAGTCTCATCAGCTCTTTGCAGATTTTTGTGATCAGTCCTTTATCATTAGTGTTGGGTGCAAAAATGTTCTCCCAGTTGGTGGGGTTTCTCTTTGTTTTTGTTATTGTCTCTTTTGCTGTGCAGAAGCTCTTTAATTTGATGTAGTCCCAGCTGTTTATCTCTGCCTTCACTATCACTGCTTTGGGTGATGTGTCTGTAAAGATGTCTTTGATGTGCATATCATGTAGTGTTTCACCTATATTTCCTTCTATGTATTTTATGGTTTCAGGTCTTATGTCTAGTTCTTTAATCCATTTTGAGTTGGTTTTTGTGCATGGTGTTAGGTAATAGTCAAGCTTCATTCTTTTGCATGTAGCGACCCAGTTTTCCCAGCACCATTTATTGAACAAACTTTCTTTGCTCCAATGCATATTCTTTGCTCCTTTGTCAAAGATTAGTTGACCATAAATCTGTGGGTTTATTCCTGGATTTTCTATTCGATTCCATTCATATAGCGTTTAATGTGAGAATCCAACAGGATTCCAAGTAGCTAGATGGTGTCAACCTGAAGTATTTTGCCTCAACTGTATTCCCAAGTTCTTTTCCCAACCACCTGAAGGAAGACCTGTCCACTTGCCCTAAGGTGTTAATGCAAGTGCAGGAGATGTGTTAGTGCTCACACAGGTTCTTGGCCTAAAAGGAGGACATGGATGACAATTTTGTCATCTACAATCATGCCCCAGGAGTTGATGCTGAAATGAATGCTTCATTGTGTCTGGGTGCTGTCACAAGATATCACGTCCAGCAAAGGGAATGACAGATTTTGCACCACCTTTTTTATTAGATCCTCATCTATGTATGAATATGTAGGTACATATGTATAACAATATAAAGAATAGTTATCTCTAGTGAGTTCATAACTTCATATGAGATTTCAAACCTATATCTGATTACTAAGTTGCTAGAACAACGCCAAATTAAAACATTTTAAATGATATATTCCATTTCCTTTCTAAATACTATAAAATTTTTTGCTGCCAATGCTACTAAGTAAATATCTTAGTCCTTTTTAGTCCCAATGTTGCCTTATTAATAAAAAAAAAGGGAGATGTCATGGTGGGCAATCACTATTTGTAGGTAAAATAAATATTTTCTTACCTGGTGTGCAAGTAAGCATCTCTCTTCTAAGTAAATTACTGCCATATGCTTGTCATTTTTTTCTGAAATTCTCTCCATTAGATAGAAATTCATTTATATCTATTGATGTCAATCTATCCACACATATATGTATATGTATATTTGCACACAAATGCATATATAGAAATATATATACACACATATGTTTGTTTGTTTGGTTATGTCTCTATCAATGGAAGGAGAGATTCCTATTCAATGCAAATATCCTTAAAAAGAGAAATACTCAGTGTTTATCATCCACACACTTTCAAATAAAAACTGTGATCTTTTCCAGTGTGAGAGAACCCATTTAAAAGAAACCTCTTAGGAAATGAGACTCACAATATATCAATTTTGAAGAGAAGAATAGAAAGATAAAGGTATAGTAGACAGAAGTAAAATGAAGGATGTCATGGGGTCAGGGGGAGGATAGTGAAAGCTGCGTTTAAGGACACTAGGCATCAAGCAACTCCCTTTCCTTCCCCACCCAAAATAAAATAGGGTAAAAAAAGACATTGTATAGATCAGAATGTGTCAAAATTTCTGTTTTGTCCAACAGTGCTCTTTTAGGATATAAGAACTTGCTGATGATTGGAGCCTGGAAACAGAGTTTATTCTGTGATGGAGTGTATCATTAAAGCATACTGGCTTCTGGTATTTCAGAACAATGTTGACCCAAGTCCAATAAGATCCATCAACAGCCCATCTCTGCTGACTCATTTAGCCACAAAAAGAGTTGCACAAATCAATTCAAAATAAAAATGTGGGGAAGGTAAAAAACTAGAGGAGAATTGAAATAGAGATCATACAAGACTGTAGCACCTTTAAACATAAAAATGAAAAGGAGGGGAAGAGAGGGAAGAGGAAAAAAGGGGAAACAGAAAATAAAAATGTTTACACATCATTTTAGGATGAATCTCTAAGCCCAATACCCTTGTACCATGTACAGTGTGCAAATGATACAACTTTTCCTCTCTGGAAATGATGGATGATGGCAAAATTGTAAAATCTGGAAATGGTTTTCCCCACCAGGGCCTGAATACCTGGCTCCTGCGTCTCACACCCACAGCCCATACTGTATATCACAGACATTACATGCAGGGCTCAGCTGTCAGCCTGTGTTGACACTATACAGCAAAGACTGTTCAATGGACAGATTTTCACTGGGATTATGCCTAACTCAACCGTTAGTTACTCACCCTTCATGGCTTATCTGCTTTAATTTGTTTATCTTGTTTGGTCATTAGTTTTGTTTAGATTTTGTATTCATTATTCTGTATTGTATCTCTGACATTTCAGTTTCTGAGGTGATTGTTTACCATATACATTGATTCTCCCAGGTCCTCAAATATTCCACAATCGATGCTAACAAGATAGTAACTACGAATAGTCATTATTTGGCTATTTTGGGACACATCCTCCATCTCATTTTAATGCATTCTTATGTCTCCATTCTCCTGGGGATGCTCACATATTCCTTTTGAACCTTTACTCTTTAATGCTGCCCAGACAGAGTCTTTGTACCTCTTTGGAATGAATAAATACAGGCTATCTCGGGTGATTTAAATCTCTCTCTCATGTGCCTTTAAAAATGCACACTTTGCTTTTATCAACCCCATATTTTGCACTTTCAAGAGAAAACACTGTAACTGGCATAGATTCTCTTATCAGACCATATTATAGATGAGGGGACCAAGTAGGAACAGGCTTGTCTTCTAGGTTTCTAACAAGGCACAGACACAGAAGGAATGTATTATGGATGTTGTAGATCATTTGTCTGGCCTGCTTCCTATTGTAGTTTTTGTGCTAGTTTATCTATTTACTGCACCTGGAGTTTCCATGTGGCCTTTAATTGGGACTGAGCCGGAGGACAGTTACTCCTGGGGCCTAAGTAAATATGCACAGCCATGGATTTCCTGGGAGTTTGCTAAGTCTAGTGCAACCAAAGGTTTTAAGGGCAAAAGTCAGATATCAAAACAACTGCCCCTTCACCTCTCCTTCTCTATATTTCTCTGATTTCACAAGACAACTTGTTTTTTTCATAATGGAGTTATCATTATTGTAACTGTCATTACTCTATGATCAAGGGAAGTCTATGGAAACAACCATCTTGGCATATTTAGATGTGTTCTATATGTTGGTAAAATGGATGCACACAGGGCCTCCCCGGTGGCACAGCGGCTTGAGCGCAGCGCTATGCAGCTGTCCACAGCCTCTGCAGTGTGGGTTCAATTCCCAGCCGTCCAGGGAGATTCCCACATGGTGTAGCAGACCTCTCCTGTCTCGCCTGCTGCTCCCCTCAGGAGTGTATTTCAGTCACTCTGACTGTTCAGCTCCCGGCTCTGTCTCTGGTGAATCCTCTCACCGTCCCTCACCTCTGGCCTGTACCCTAGCTCTTGTATAAAAATAAAAATAAATCTTAAAAAAATGGATGTACACAGCACCCCTTTTCTACCTGTCTTCATGCTGAAATGTTCATATAATAATATAACAAAGGAATATAATAGAAAGCTTTATGAAAATAGACAAGCCTGCTTTAGATGGCCCGTTTCATTAGTAGACCCGACACAAGTTCTGCTTCAGGTTATTCTAAAATGATCACACCTATTTATGTGGAACTGCAAAGACATACTGACAAAGCAATAAATGCAAAATGTAGCTGACTTCTGCAGGATCCTGTGGGCAGTCAAGCATCTCTGGGCAAGTGCCAGGCCGCCCAAAACCATGTCTGTTACATTGTGTTGCATTACTCTGGGTCAGAGATTTGCTCTGGGGGAGACATGCATAAGATGGAAGAAGGAAAAGGGTCTCTTTTTCCCAGCATCATGTGAGACCCATACGTGGATGATTTAATTTTGAGCACAAATGAACTACCTATCTATGGCCAATCTTTTGTTTGCAATATTCTATTATCATCTCTTGCGTAATACACCAACACACACACACACCCACACAAGTAAAGCACTCTCAAGGAAATGATAAACTCCCAGGTAGAATAAAACTCAGTGTATTAGGTGTCCAGATTAACTCAGTTAGATGTCTAGTCCAGGGAACAAAATATGCAACCTTTAAATAAATACACAATAAAAATAGCACACTCTTACTATAGGGTTACTGGACTGTAGCAGTAAATGAACTGAATACAATTTTATGGCTTCTTAACATGCTGAGGTTTTTGCAGTGTCTTCCATCTTGTAGCTTAACATTTTGCAGTCTGCTATCAGTGAAACTAATAGCGCAGATGAAAATTTTATGAAAAATGGGAAATCTACATTGGTTTTATATTATGTCACTGAAATGAATAAAGATCATATTTTGGCATTAACAGCTAATGGTGAGAAAAGAGGTGGGGGCTGGTTGCTTCATTTTTGGCCCTGAATTGATGTTTTTTAAAGAGTCGGCTGTAATTATGATATTTGAATGTCATTATCATTAAACTGATAAATTATTTAGGAAGAAGGTGAACAAGGCAAAGAGTTCCTCAGTGTGTTCATGCATTTTAGTTGTATTTTGCCAGTCGAGGCGCTCCTTTCAGGGGGCGGTATTAATCACACGGATGGTGCAGATATGTTGTATTATTATTTCTCTCAGCAAGGTCAAAGTTTTCTGCTACAGAGCATTTGGGGAACAGGAACGGGGGAAGAGGAATTGCTAAATAATCAATCTTATTGCAAATGTTGATAGGAAATTGCCCCTACTCTTTGAAATGTATTGTTTTATATCTCCCATTTTGGTTGTTCTAATGACTTCCTTATCAATTTTCTGGTCCTCCACCTTGATTGGCTTAAAGAAAGCTCTTTGATAAGAAGGAAGCATAATTTCAAGAAAAAAGAAGACTATTAGAATGATATCATGTGAATGATAAAACTGTTCAGTTTAAGATATAAACAACTTCTGCAAACACTTTCCTTGAACCCAATGGCAAATTAATAATGAACCACCTTTATTTTCTCATTTCTATGTCTTACACTCCCTCTCCAGGAAATAACATTTGCTTGTTTCAGTGATTTCATTTCTTAGGAGTCTGCAAAATAATTTTCTCTGTAGATCTATTTTTAAAATTATGCTTGATCTACCTGACTTAGATAAGAATGTCCGTGCCTTCAGAAAGAAATTTTGCTCTTTTGGTCTTGAATGCCAAACTTTGAATGATATGCATTGATTATCAAGGTACAGAATTTTGTGTGATATATAAGATAGAACAGACAAGACTTGTTAATTTTGGATGTTGTAGGTGACGGAATAACATATATTAACTTCTACAAAATGCAAGCTAAGGTGGAGGATTATGGGTACTTTGGTGGTGGGTGTGGTGTGGTGATATATACCTGAAGAGGGTTATCCTGTATTTCTGATCGATATACATTGTTAAAAACCAATGTTGCCTTAATAAAAAAAAATTAAAAATACAAGCCTTTTTTTGTTTTCTGTACGTTTTTGTATTTTGCAATATGAACACTTTTGCTCCGATCATTCTTGAATATGGACTTTTTTTTTTTTTCCCCCTAAGCAATGTGTAGCTTTTCTTGATTCTAATGGAGTGGAGTCATCTCTCTCATCTGCCATCTGTCTTTTTTTTTTTTCCTCCTTTGGGGATGAGGATTGTTTTCACTTGTGATTCTCCTTTGACTCAGGTCCCAAATAAGAATAAATTAGGAACTGCCTGCTTGCTGTGCACTTTGAGTGTGTGACTCTAAAGGACACTTTTGCATAGTGTTCCTTCTGTTCAGCTTGTTCATCCAGGGAAGGTCCAGGAATACACAACCCAATGTTTGTATAGCATAGGGAATATGCATTTGGATGGAAATCTTTTCTACTTTAGATTAAAGAATTACATAGAAATGCAATCTATAGAGATAAAGAACACTCAGCATCCAAGTAAATTTCAAATCAACGTGCAAATAGTACAGAACACTTTTCTCTCATTAATCATCTTGTACATTTGTTTTCCTTCTTACATTTTAGTCAAATACTTACGGTAAAGAAATCTCCCTAAGTTACCTTGAAAAACTTTTATAATGAAATTATACTTCTTAAAAGAATTTCTTGATTTAAAAAAAGTTCTTAATTTTGTCACTTTCATCTGCTTTTTTTAAATTAACTTTTTAAAGTTGTCTTATGTTGTTGCTTGTTTTTGTACGCTATCTGATTTCTCCCCTCAGGTGTAGTCCTTGTAAATCTCCCACCAACACATCGCCCATGAACGGTCATCATAGTCCCTTGTGTTCTTTCCTTTTGTCCCCTTCCCCTGATGTATGCCTCAGATCTATAGTTTGCCTACAAGCTTTGTCTTTTTTTTTTTTTTGACATTTTGTTGGTTTCCCTGTATTCCTTCTGTAAGTGATGCCATTCGATATTTTTCATTCTCTTTCTGACTTATTTCACTGAGTATAATCCCTTCCAGCTCCATCCATGTTGCTGTGAATGGCATGAGTTTATCTTCTTTGATTGCTGACTAGTATTCCATTGTGAATATTCCATTCTTGATCTATTCGTCTATTTTGGGGAATTTAGGTTGTTTCCATATCTTAGCTATTGCAAACAGTGTGAGACTTTCATCTCTTAGTAAAATTTTTTCGCCAGTGCATAAAATCATATGTGTTCACATACAGTCAAACACGCACACACAGACACACACATACATTTTTATCACAAGTTACTATCAAAGACAGGCCAGTCAACTTAGTAATTTATTCAGCATTACTTATGTTGAATAAGTGAGATTTTATTTTCTCCAATAATATTTACATTTCATGCTGTTTAACTTATAGTAAAAAGTAAAGATCAGCCACACATTTCATTTGCATTTGAAATTTTAAGCAAGGGAGCTTACTCAAATTAACAAATGATTAGTCTTGACTAAAGAATAAAAGCTGAATATTAAGAAGGTGATAATATTTTGTTTCCTGTTGCTTACATGAATTCCTCTAAGACCTTTAACTAACTTATCCCTTAACCTTCCAGATTTTTTATCAACAAATGTTTTTGTGAAAATTTATAAGACATTCAGTTTTGATTTTAGATAACACCTATGGCTCATTCTACCTGTCATTTTAACAACAATATGACATACTAAAGTTTGAATACTTTGCTCACTGATACTAACCAGTTAGTGTGTAAAAACCATATACCATACATTGTGTTTACATTTTTCTGGATTGTTAACATTATGTAGTCAAAAAATTCCTCAAGAAATATTAATACTTGTATTCCACTGATTCCACTTGTTATTCATTATTTGCATATTTGCTATTCTGGGTTACTTATTTATTATTTCTATCTAGGCCTAGGTTAGTGAATTAAATCACATGATTTTTATTTTTAGTGATTGTAAAGATTTACTATTCTAACTTGGAAAGAATAAACGGAGGCCCCAAATATTTATTTACTTCTTACATTAGATATGGAGCAAGAAGGACAAAAACAGAGATCTAGTCTTTCCTTCCAAAGCATTTTTGAATCAGAGTTAGAAAAAACTATTTCTTTGGGATTTCATCAATCAATATTTACAAGATTTCCATGAAATGGTTAGAACTGAGATGCCATGCTGAACAAGTCAAATGTGGCTGAAATTCACCTGGGGACGAATGTTGCAGGTATTAAATTATCCATGGGCTCCAGTCAAGCAATTCAATACTCAATCTGCTCAAAGCCCAAGGAAATAAAAATCACATAAGGAATTCCAGTTTGAAAGAATATTTTCTTTTTAATTTCTGACGTACAATGGCAGGCCATCTGACATCATGTCACATCAGCTTAACTCCCTGGCTGCAACAGACCTGTTGTGCCGTATCAGTGGGGGAAATGTACAAAGAGATTCTTGTCCTCAATCAGATTTCCCTGGTATCAGTCTGGACAGCAAGCAGTCAATCCCAATTGAGCAGGCAGATGGAGACAGAGCAGATTAATAAGTGGATCTTCTTTATCTGAAGAGCTGGCAGGCATCATGGTTCGCCAGGCACCTGAGTTATATTTTTAAATAGGTCAGCACATGGAGCATTTACAAAGGGGAAATGGAGTTAGCTGGGAGATTGGCACCAGTGGGGAACACAATGTGGGAGGTGGAGCTCAAGGTGTGCTTTGATGGAGTCTGAGGATTTAGGACAGTAGAGGATGGAAAATAAAGAGTTGTCCCTATTTTGCCATTTTGTTTGAAGAAAATCGAATGTACCATGCAAAGAACACGAGAAATACCTGTCTGGGTTTTGTTTCTGAAGCTGGTCAGGCTTTTTAGCTTTAAAAACTTTCAAGATCATCACTACAACTGTACCACCATCATCAGACCAAAATGCAACGCATTCCTTAGTTGTTTTTTCTCTCTTCTTACATTGGGTAGGATCCTCTGGAAGCTACATAAGAAACATAGGCATTGGACTTTCAAAAATGTGGGAAACAAGATCTATGAGTCTCGGTTATAAACATTAACACCAGTGTCTCTCTGTGTGTGTGTGTGCATGTGCACGTGTGCACACCTGTGAGTGTGTGTTTGTGTGTGTGTGAAAATTTCAATTAACTGCCTGGAAATGAGGTCCAAAAGGAAATGCAATTTTGTTTTGAGCATAAGCAGCATATATACCAACACATAAATAACCCATTTATAATATCTCCGAGATTTTCAAATAATGCTGCCCTAAAAATGGACCTTTATAAATCATAGTCAGAGCACTGTGATCACTAGTTACACTTTTGATTATTAACCTGTCTCACCCAGGGAGTTATAGCCACTAAAAGAAACAGAGAAACCTTGTTACCACATTTTCCAGGCTATGAATTCCCAGGGATGGAGTTATGGAGATATCTGAGTTCAGTTCCTAACTGCAATAATAAGGTGACCCACTTGAAATATCCTGTTTCCAAATCTTGATGCTGACATATCAAAGAAGTTCAAGAAACATAAATGAGGAATCACTATTTACTTTCTAGCTTATGAATGAATGAATAAGATACAATTAAAAGAAAAAAATGTGTTCCCACTTTTTTGAAATGATACCATTTGTCTTGTACTGCTTCCTTTCTCGGTGGTAAGGGAGGGTTCTTGGGAGTGTGCCACGTTACCCAGATTGAACAAGGCAAGATCGAGTGATTTACGCTTACAGGGTTTGCCTCAACACTTGATTTGACAGCTGGAAGTCAAACTCCATTTGCTTGTGTTGTTTCCAAGGGTAGATAAAAAAGACATTTGAAAAGAATAATTTGGGACCTCTAGGGAGAATAGCGTATTGATTGAGATGAAGTGTGCAAGGCTAAAGGAGCAAATTTCTCCTAAAATGAGACTCAGGAAAATTAAGTAGCAAGGGAGCAATGAAGTAACAATAAATGCTTAATTTGGAAAGGTTTTTTTCAAGTCTCCCAGAGTTCTTGAATCCTCTGATCTCAGCATCTTAGATTCAGTCAGTGATTAAATGATTATCTGATATGACAGTACAGTGTGGTGGGAGTTTCCTCTATGACTTCTATATGGAAATAGCCATTTTCTTACCTAGAGGATAGAGGACTAAGTATTGGTATGTTATATCTCAGGAACATTAGGATATGGAGGCAAAATTACAGAATTCAGGAAACTTAAGTCATTTGAGAAACCAAGGAAAACTGAGAAAGTAGGAATAAGTCTTAGCATTGACACCTGAGGCAATCCTAGAACCCAGAGAAGGAAAGGTGATTCCTGAAGACTGCAGTTGCTAAGGAGCAGCTGTATGGGGTCAGGGAGATAGGATAGAGCTGGTGTCAACCACAACCTTGCAGATAAACTTGACAAATTAGATCTGGAAAACCCAGAAGAATCAGTAGATCTAGAAACGTTGCTCATAGGCGTCCACTTCAGGTTAGAAATATAAACAACACTGTCTTCAGTCTTCCTCATGCTGTGCAGAAAAGCTCTCTAATGTTTGTGGTTCTCAACACTCACTCTTCCTCCTCTAATATTCCATCTTAAGAGCACACCTGTAAAAATGTCAGTTAAATGTGTCTTTCAAGGGGACAAAAGATAGCCAGTCCTTTGAGCTACCTCCATCTCCTATAGACCAATAAAGGATTGATTATATCTCTGGAAAAATTTCCTCCTCTGACTTCAGGTGTGGATACAACTAGAGATACCAGTGAAGAAATATACCATGTAGCTTTTAACAGAAAATAATAAAAATAAAAGAAAGCTTTGAACACAAATGTTTCTTAACATTTCTCATTCCTGCTGTCACAATTATTCAACTTAGCCCAGTGTATTAAACAGAGTGAGCCTTATAATAGGCTAAAGAGGGGAGTAAGACACTGTCCTGTCAACAGGAAATTTCAAATTTTATAAGAGAAGAAAATAGCCATCATGTGCTAGATGTTACTCCGTTCAGTTAAGAAACAATCAAAAAAAGTAAATGGTAATAATTTCTTATAGTAGGAAAGAATAGTTTTCATATTATAGCATATCCTTTGCACCAATCTTGAGATTTATATTCTGGCCCTATGCCATAATTTTTCTTATTTTCCTTTTTTCTTGAATATAAGGATATTACCAGTATTTTCTTGTAAGTATATTTGTAATATATATCTTTTAACATGTTATTCTTTCATTCTCTTTTATTATGCCTTTGCATTCAATCTGTGTGAGTGTGATTATTGTGTTATTATATAAGGGAAAGTATATTAACATGTTTTATTTTTTGGACAAAGTGGTATAGATCTTTCAAAATCATTCTAGCTCTTGAATTTCTCTAATATATATATAACATCCTAGGAAGAACTAACTGTTCACAAAAGAAACACAATAGAACATTCTGGGGAAGTTTAGATAGAGGAATCTAATATCACCTAGTAGTATTTATTTTATATGTTTAAATACCCTCACTCTTGAACTTAAAATGGTTTTGATGTTTTTTTTCCTCATTGTATCTTTTACCTTTTTTCAAGTTCTAGTTTTTCTTGACTTTATTAATTTAACTAATGTTAATATTTTTTTTATTACTGCATTACAAAATTCCCCTTCTAAGCAATACTCAAAATTTGTTTGGTTCTTTCTGTACATGTTTACTATCAAAAAAAATCTCCCTGCTTAGCCCAGACTTAATTTCCCTCCCTCTGAAAGCCAACCACAGGAAGGCAATATCATGAACGAGTCCAATATTGAGGGATACCTAAATCTGGTTTTAAAGTTGGCATTCAGACTGGCTTATTCCTAGGAAATATCTGAATGGCATTTAGCTTGTGTTCTGTTCACAGCAAACCACATAACATTTTCAAAGGTAATGTCTGCACCTACCATTTTTGCTCAGATGAAGGTGATACATTACTGACCATGGAAACAGTGTTCAAATTTCGTTCCTCTCTCAGCATTCCAGTCCTTATCCACTCAACTGATTCTCCCTGCCATAATCAGTGTGTATAATTAGTGTGAAAAATCTCTATTCTTGCGTGTGCTTTTATGTTGAAAAGATTTGTGGCCATTCATCAATTATATGTGCTGTGAGTATAATATAAATATATAATATATATATCTATATTAGGGTGCTTTGGTGGTGACTATATGTGGTAACATGCATTTAACGGGGCATGAACCTGTATACTTAAATCATATACCATGTTATAAATGAATATCATCTTAGTAGTTATGACAATTCAAAGTATATATGTAAATAAAAATAAATTTTACAGGCTTTAAGATAACATATGCAAATATACAAAATACAACCATATGCATAATAAAGGTCTGGTTTCTGTCTCAGACTATTATGATCACTTTTCAATATACTCTATCCAGTTATAAGTGATGTATCCCTTTTTTCTCTTAATCTATAGCTACCATTATCATAATACATATAATTATATATATTATTAGGCATATGATTTCTTCTTCTTAAAATGTTATCACAGTTTCTGAATTGAATTTTCTACTTGTTCATTTCAGTTGTTAGAATAGTATTAAGTATAATAAATAATAATTGATTAATGGATTATTGCTAAACATTAGATATATGTATGAAGTAGCATTTAGTCTATTATCACAAATGGGCCTAAAATTGCATTTTCTGCTTAGAGATTCCCTAAATATTTTATCATCTACAACCCATTGAATTGCTACCAAAAAGAAGTAGATGTGTTTACAGAGGCTAGCATTAAAGTAAACGTGCCAAAAAAGGTTGTGTTTAAGGAACAAGAGGGAAAGATTCATAATGTTACTAGAAGCTAACCCCTGATACCAAAATTGGCAGGAAAAGAAGCAAGACTAAGGCCCTACCTCTGTTCTTGTCTTTAGTCAGATATGCTGGCAGCCTCCCATTCTTGATAACTACTTGTTTTCACCTTCTTCCCAGGACAGAAGTTACTTCTGCATTTTTCTTTCTTTTTTCGTTGGTAAATGATTCCATTTTTTCCCAACTTGGTTCACAGAATAGCCAGCATTAAATGTTCATTTTGTAAAGGAACAGAGTGTGGTCAGCTGATTCCCAAGGGAGAAAAGAAAGCCAAACAGGTCTAAAATGGTATCATTTAAGAATGCAATCAATTCATTATCTTTTTCATAAAGTTCACATATGCACGCATTAATCATGGCGTGGCACTGGGCAGGAAGTTCTTACCTAAGCAAGTTCTACTCTACAATATATCTTTAGTGTTTAATGGTCTTTGCAGCTTAAATTTTATTGTGTGCTCACTCATCTGTCGTTTTATGAGCCAGTCTGTGTCTTTGTGATGAACTGATTAAGCAACTGATTTTGAAGTTAAATTCACAGGCAAGTCAACACTCCGTTCATATCTATCTAAGGACTTTGGCCCATTATCATCTTGTCTTTCTCTAAGTATGCACAGTCTCAGAGTTTGGAAAGGCTCTGGAGGAACTTAAAGCTATTTAATAAAGTAAGCAGTTGAAGAGTTGTACATGGTGACTGAAAAAGAAAGGACATTAAAGGAATAGGCTGGTGACCATCTTCATAGAATTAAAGGATAATATATATAAAAGTGAAAAATGCTCATTTTCTATACTGCTCCAGAGAACAGACCATGGAACTGTGGAAATGAGAAAGAATCAAGATGAGAACTTTCTACACATACAATAAAACAAATTAACTGAGGAAAAGATGATGTCTTAGTCAATGAAATGATTCTAGTAGAATATGAGTGAAGATCTGGCAAGGATATTGAAATGGATATGAATATGCCATAATTGGATTTAGTGACCCAGTTAGAATTTGTGATGCTTAAGCATTATTTGACATTTAATAATCTTTCCATTTACTAATCAATCAATCTTGTAGTTGTTGTTTTTTTTTTCCCTTCCTTTCTATTTGTGTTGGTTGATTATTTTTTTATTTCAGCTTAAGTCTTCTAATGATTGTTACCATGATATATGTATGTATATTTAGTCACATTGTTACAGTTTTAAGTGTTCCACAGAAGCCAACCAAAACACAAAAGATCTGATTTGATTGTCAAAGGGTAACTTTAAGCTAGGCCTTGTTCAACTACCTCTCCTGGTTAGTTTAATGCCACTCTTCAAACCATCTTATGAACATTCATCTAATTTTTCTTGAATAAGAAAATAAAAATTACTTATTTTTTTAGATGGAAGTTTACACCCTGAGATGATGGATGGTTAGTATATAATTAGTAAAAGAGATCCATGAGAAGAAAACATATCAAGGATATTTCCAATTTGTTCTCAAATGCATGACTATTTTAACTTTAAAATTCACCTAGAGAAGATTGGGGCATCTCTTCAAAATCTTTAAAAAATGTGTTGGCTAAACAAAATCTGCTATTCCTTAATTTGAACTAATTTGGGTTTCCTTGAATATGTAAAATAGTTTGTTTCTTATAAAGATTTCTCCTATATTTGTAGATTGCAATTAAATCACCCCTATCCTTCCCTTCTGTATATTAAATTAGAACTCTGTTTCCTCCCAGCACTGTTTTGTGCTGGCTTTTTGAAGATTTATGCTGCTATCTGCTGAATTCTTACTCAAAAGTATTTCTGTACAAAATCGGCTGAGTTCTTTCCATGCTAAAGCTCATACTGCCCTTCTAAGATTGATGTATATCATCATCTACATTTTGAAAGTTGAGGAAAAAGTTAAAGAGGAATTAGGCCTGTCATCATTAATAGACCCTGAATCATGACTTGGATTAGAAATCAGAAGCTCACACCACAAATAATAGCGAGGTGAACAGCAACTTCATCACTCACCAGTCACCGAACAGGTTGCCCTCCAATATCATCTTTATTTTATAGCACTATATTTCTTACCTCTGGAGATCTTTGTGAAATGGATGGGATGATAGGCTAGACTGTGATAGATGAAACCATGCTGATTGCTTGTTTGCTAAGATTGAGGACTCTGAATGTTAAACCATATCTACTCTTAGGTGGACAGACTTTAAGGTTTTTCCATGATCCTTATCTCCTGATGTTGATGGTCTTGCATGATCTTCTCACCTTAAGTGTGGATGCAACCTGTGACTTTCTTCTAATTACTGGAATAAGCAAAGTTGATGGGATATCACTCCCAAGACATTATGTGTTATATGTATTTTCTTGCTGAAGAACTTGTTCTTGAATTCCTACTAACCTAAAAAAACAAACGCTATGTGTGAAGTGCCTGTGGAAAAGGCCATGGGACAAAAATTGGGGGTTGAAAATGTAGAATGTCCTCAAAGCACTAACCAGTGAGAATTTGGGGTTCTTAGTCTTATACAATCTAAAGAAAATGAACTGTGCCAACCACTTGCATTTGGAAGTAGAGTTTTCCCCAGCTGAGCTTGCAGATGATAATGTGATCTTGGCAGAGGGGAACTTGATCATAAATTTATGAAACCAAAATAAAGGACCCAGCTAAGTTATGCCCAAACTTCTGGACCACAAAGACTGTGAGATAAGGAGTGTGTGTTACTTTAAGCTGGTATGTGTGCAGTGTTCTTTTGCACATCATATAAAATTAATATGTATACTTTGCAAATAAAAAGAGTATGTTGACTATTGTGTAGACATTTTCTCAGTAAGTTGAGTAAGTGGCTATAGTTCACAACTGTGAGGCTGATGTTAAAGATTTCTTTTTAAAGCTTTCACCTAATGATGTCTTAAAGTAAAAGGTTGTGTCACAGAACCAGACTTAAGGCTAGATTCTGCAGACTTTGAGTTTTGTTTTGTTTTTTTTTTTTAAAGATTTAGTTATTTATGCATACAAGAGCTGGGGTAAAGGCCAGGGGTATGGGACTGAGAGGATTCATCAGAGACAGAGTGGGGAACAGAATAGGCAGATGGACTGAAGTACACTGCTGAGGGGAGCAGCAGGCAAGTCAGGAGAGGTCTGCTGCACCATGTATGTTGCTCCCCGGCTGGCCAGGAATCGAACTCGTGCTTCAGTAACTGTGGATTGCTACATAGGTTGCATCTTAACCCTTGCGCCACCAGGGAGGCCCCCTGCAGACTTTGAGTTTTATTCCCATCTTCGTCCACACTGTTCAGAAAGATACTCTAGACAACTGCAAATGGAGGAAAAGGTTGGAGGGTGACACTAAATTGCTGATATAGTTTCCATCATCACAGAGAACTTACGGTCTTATTTCAAGACAAATAATAGTTTAAATTTCTGCCATGAATGCTCTCATACATTTTAATTATTTCTCTTCATTTAAAGTAGACAGTGAAATCACTCTTGTATATGTGTATATGTGTATTGCAAAAGAGAATTCTTTTGCAAATGTATATTTCAAAGAATGGGTAAAGAAAAAAGAGAGAGGAAGGAAGAAAGAAGAACTAAGAGGGAAGAGGATGTCAAGAAGGAAGGGAGTAAACTGAGATAAGGAAAGGAGAAAAAGAAAACTGACACAAGGTAATACATACCGCTTTTTTGAGAATATAAGAAATCAATTGCGTATAAATCACTATAGAAAATCATTACTTTGACCTTATGTGAATATAAAATAATTCATATAAAAACAAATGTTAACAAAAAAACAGACATAATTTAATTTTTGTTATGGATTATATCACACATCTACATTACAATAAGCTTCTTTAAAATCCAGAAAATAATGTCTGTCACTCTTGCTGAGTTTTGAATACAATGTTCACAGCTTCTATGTCTTTCTCAAGTCAAGTTTCAGCTTATCTTCAACTGACTGTAGAATTTATATCGCTTATCAACCTTTTTGAACACTGTCTTTTAGATTCAATAACTACCTACCAACAAATCCTGCTTTTTTTATAAATCTAGTTATACCCAGGACTGGTATCTATCTTTGTTAACTGGCCTTGATTCTGCTCACTTTATATAGAAAGTTAAGCAAGAAAGCTCCATTTATAATCTCAGATAGGCTACACTACGCCAACAGTCTACAAGACCAGAAATAGAATTAAAAACTTTTGACAAAACTTAGACAGTGATTTCCCTAAGACAATACATTCAGTCACTGATTCTGTAACTTAAAAGTCTTAGATTCCATGGAAGGGGCCTCTCTGGTGGCCTCGGGGTTAAATCTCAGTGCTATCACTGCTATGGCCTGAGGGCCACCCCTGGCCAGGGAGTTAACCCACATGTCGCAGCAGACCTCTCCTGTCTCAACTACTGCTCTCCTTAGCAGTGTATTTCACTAGATCTGCCTTTCTGCTCCGAACTATGTCTCTGGTGAGACACAGGCCCTTGCTTCTGGCCTATACCCCACTTCTTGTATGCAAATTAATTAATTGATTAATTGATTATTTTATAACAGATTCCATGGAAGATTTGTACTCTGGCATCTCACCAGAGGGCAATCCTTCCTTGTACTAAGTATTAGTGATTCTGGAATGCTGGGCAGTCTCACTTTCTTTGACCAATAACAGGAAAGAGTTTGAGAAAGAAAGTAGTTTAGTTTGTCAACAAATTGAGGAGGGCAGCAGACAAGCATCTGTAAGACCATTGTTCTGCTCTTTGGCAGAATACAGGGGTATTTATCCAGTTACAGGGAGGAGAAAGGGGGTGGGCAAGGATCAGCATGTCCATCCTCACAACACCAGGGTCAGAGCATTTCCCTTGAAGCCACCTTTCTTTCGCTATCACCTGGTGGTCAGCAGTGCCAATTCAAGTCCTGTGCCAGACCTTCCCTTTTCCATTTCTTCTTTAAACAACCTTGGTGATTCATTCTTCCGAAATATCATTTAATCTGGAATATCTAGGACATATTTGCAGATTCTGTAGTGATGTCGGCTGAGAATAGAAAATTTGGGTTGGAGGCCTCACAAGCCCAAAAACTGGAGGTGGGGGTCGAGATGATTAACACAGTCATTAAAGCAGTTATAGCAATGAAAACCCTCAGATAGGAACTCCTTAGACTCAGACTAGCTGCTAAAAATACCAGAAGGCACAGACCAGACGTGGGCATTTGGAGAATGAGGGCTATTAGAGAGTCCATGGTCCTTACAAATCAACCTAGTCACACCCTGAAAGTAATTAATTTAACAATAGATAACAATTACACAAGGAATGAACCACTCCTCAAAAGAAGAACACTTTGTGTACAGTTTCAGCGCTGGCAAAATGCAGCTTTTTCTGCCCACTTGTGTCTGTGCATGCATCTTCTTCTCCCTTACTTTCTTCTAATAAACCTAACCTTTTTGGATATAAGCAAATATCTTTGTCTCTTGGGTAAATTGCTGTGTGCTGCTGAAAGGGGAACTTTCTTAAAACTTTTCTCAGAGGTGACCCAAGGACCCCACTCACTGAATGTGAAACCTCATCCAAATACTTAATGTTTCTCAAATACCACAGTGAGAACTGTTCCATGTGTAGTGTGCATTGGTGTGGTTTGTGTATACCTATGCACCTTACAGTTCAAAATCATCTATTGAGTACTTTTCATTTCCCATGATCAATGATATAGTATTTTGTACACACTAATATGTTAACTAATAAATATTTTCTGGTGAAATAAATGCTGCTAGTAATCAGAAACTAGTGAAAAAAAACCAGTTAAAATCAATGAAAAATCTAAGAAGTAAACAATTCAAAAAGGTTCATTAGTTTTCTCCTATTAGTATGTTGAAACACATTATTGCAAAAAGTAAAATATCTCAAAGCCAAATGTGGAAAATGACTTCCCAAGATAGAGAAGATAATATGGTAAGGAGGTCTCAAGGAAGTTACACAGCCTCTGCCTTGTGACTCTGTTTTCCAGAGTGATCATTTGAGTAACAAATGCTGGAGAACAGCTGCAAGTTTGCATGGGGTGGAGGTAAATTTAGGTGTGAACAGAAGCTAATTGCCTTAGTGTATGCCAAACTTTTCAGGTGTTAACAAGATCTTGCTCAGAGGCACTGGGGGAGCTGGAAGAGGAGCTTGGAACTCACTTGAATTCACGTATTGACTCAGACTGAAGTCAATCATTTAGGAAAAAAAAAAAAACAACTTGATTGAGGTTGAGGACAACAAAGAAGATTACTCTGTCAAATATCAATGTATATAGAGAAAATAAACTCGATTTGATTTAATAAATGTCTTAATTATTATCAGGAAATGTAAATTTAATATAAATCAACCTCTTTGACCAACGTGGAGGCTTAGACCAAGATTTAGAGCTTTTAAAATCTCTGCTCATTTCTGGAGAGTAATGACTATGTTTACCATAATTTTGACAATATTTTAGGAGATGGTGGGTCTAAGACCAGAAATAAAAGTTCTTGTTTTTTTTTTTACAGTTTTCTGTTGTGGCTTTGTATACATAAAGTGTGTGTGTGTGTGTGTGTGTAAAAACTTTTTGGTTAAGTATCAAATTAATAAATACCTTGTGCTTAATTCTACATATTTAGCTGGTAGTTGAATATCCTCTTAATATTCTGAAATGATAAAGAGCAAAATAAAAGCAGTGAAATAATCAACTAGTTTTTTTAGCAGGCAGACTGAGTGGTACCTCAGGTCCCCTAAACCTACCTGCCCTAAAGGGGTTCTGCTATCCACTGCATAACAACAAAATATACTCTTAGTGGTAAGTAGAACAAAACTTTAATACAATTAGTGTACAATAAGAAAACCGAAGAAAAGAAAGAATATAGTTTCCAAACAAAGCACCCAACAAGACCCACCCCCTTGTGGGTAAACGCCCAGCAAAACAGGGTTCACCCAAAGCAGGGCCACCAAGGCCTGAAGCTTCCCACAAGTCTAAGGCACCTTCTGATGGGGAATAGGACAAAAAGGAAAGGGACAAAGGGATCAGGCAAGTCTGGAAGGAAAACAGCAAAATCAAAATACAAGTCAAGATAAAAGCAGCTGTTGTCAGTCTCCCTACAGGCTTCTCACCCACATCTCTATCAGGTGTCTCCTTCCAAGTCTCCCAAGTCCTTGGTGCCTGTCCCATGCCAAGAAGCAAGCATGGCTTTTTCACCTGTCTCTCTGCTCCATGTGCCCCTCCAAATCTTCCTCCCAATTCTCTCTCCCAAGTCCTCTTTATCCCCCCCTCCCTCTCCGCTCACTGCTAAGCTCTACCCTCACTTAGGTGGGGCAGGGAACCTGATACCTGCCCTCTCTATGGGGATTACACTGTTACAGTTCTCCATTAGACAGTCAATTCAATACCATGGAAAACATTTGTTTTAAAAGTGATTAAATTGTTTGAGAGAATCTGCTATCAATCCTATTAGTTGTTTGATAGTTTGATGGTGGGTCTATCCATATGGGGCATTACTGTATCATTACATTTTGACTTTGGGGCAGACCTGATGAAAGGACATACAGATGTTCAAGTTTGGGCTTAAAGAATACATCCACATTGATGTGATTTTGGAGACATGTTGGGTTCAGAGGACTGGGTTCTCAGGTTACCACCAAGAAAAGTTTCAGCAGCACACAGCAAGTTTTCTCACAAGGCAAAGACTTTTGGTTATACCCAAAAGGGCTGGTTTATTATTTTAAAAAATGGAAAGGAGAAGATGCTTGCATCGACACAGGTGGACAAGAAGAGCTGCATTTTGCAAGCACAGAAATGTACTGATACAGTGTTCTTTTTTATGGGAGGGGTTCATTCCTTTGTGGAATTGTTATCTAGTGTTAAATTAATTATTTCTAGGGTGTGACTGATGATTTTCTGCAGTAGCCCACAACCTCCAAATCCCCACCTCTGTTCTATGCCTCCTGATATTTTCTATGGAAGTCTAATACTTGCTGTAGCAGTGGATGCCTAAAGATTTTTCTTTTCTGTAGCTGGCTTAATGACCATGTTAATCATTTCTACCTACACTTCCAGTTTCTGGTCTTGTGATGCCTCCCTCCTAAATTTTGGTCTCTCAGACTCCATCACATATGTCATATTTCTGGTTTCGCAATTGGGCTATCTGCAAACAATAACACAGATATCCTTCAGTTCGTCTCCTATGCAAATGATGCAACCCCATTTTCATCAGTTGTTTATTCTTAATTTATTCACTGATTTTTCAATCACAGATGGGGACAATTATTAAGCTGAAAATTTAAAAAGGTGACATTTCATCCAGAAAACCTTAATTGATACATCTAGAAGGTAGAATTTTCCTAAAATTATCCACTCCCTACATCTAATTGCCAATCTTTCCCCTAGTTTTAGACCAAAGCAACTTTTTTAAAAAAATCACTTTATTTATGCATATAAGAACTGGAGTATAGGCCAGAGGTGCAGGGAGGGGGTAAGAGGATTCATGAGAGACAGAGTGGAGATCTACTGACAGGCTGATCTACTGAAATAAACAGCTGAGGAGAGCAGTGGGAGAGATAGGAGAGATTTGCTGTGCCATGTGGGTCAGCTCCCTGGCTGGGGACCGAACTCAGGCCCAAGTGTCTGGAGAGAGCTTGATAGTGCTGAGACCTTTACTAGGAGTCCACCAAGATTCCCCGACTCCTTATTGCAGCATAATATTTTGCTTACACTTAAATAACTCATTTCTAATCTTAGAGCTATCTGTATTTTCCTATACATACCTACAGCTCTGTATGGGACTTTCCACTTCACAGCATAGACCATGGACACCCTTGATTCCCAAAGGGGCAAGATACTCAGGAAAATTTCCTTTTCCGGGCTCCTACATTCATGTCCTATCTCCTACTTTATTCCCCTCAATTGCTTGATGTTGGCAGTTGATGCATTTTCCCTAATTGTGATTTTTTTTGTGACATCAGAATTTAAGTACACATACCATTTTCATATTAGAGATTTTACATTTACAGGAATGTTAGGGGAACAATATCCTGAATAAACTCCACCCACTGATGTCTTGTGGACTCCACCCCCATCTCCATGCCATAGAGATCCCAGGTGTCAAGGATGACAGTTCCCATCCTGCCATGGAACTGCCATGACTCATGACTTCCTAAATGGGGGATTGCTGGGAACTAAGGATGGAGATAAGCAGCCAGGCTTGGTATAAAAGCAAACCCATGTGGGTCTAGAGGGAGGTTGATTTTGCCTGCCTTCAGCCTGCACCCGTGCTCAGACAATATTACTGAGAGAACGTATTGACCAATTAATCTCTCTCCATTTCCCACTCTCTTCCCTCCCACTTTTTTCATTTCCCCTATAAATAAGCCTTTTACTTTTTACCCTTTCCTTGTGTGCCTGTCCTTGAATGTTGTCCTGAATTTTTAGGAATGTGGCTGAGGACTCATACCCAGTCTATTCCATAACCCTTTGTGGTTGCCCTGTAACAAGAAGACAGATTTGGGGAAATAAAAATATAGATGACAAAGCTATCTTATTTTCTGAAATGCTTTTAATTATGTGAACTTTACTTTCCTTTTTTGCCAATTGTGTTGAGGTGAACTTCTGCGGTAGGATTTAATTCCTAAGTGGGGGATTGCCCCTATTTATCTCCTATATCAATTTTGGGATAGGCCTTGGCGTTGTCTTTGAGAGAGACATTGTCAGCTCCTTATTAATGTAGGTCTCATTTCCTAACTTCTGGCCCTAATGATTCCATGAGTGGTGTTCTTGTTTTCATTGATGAAATAAATTTTCAGAAAACCTTCATTGTCTATGCAGCCTCTGCCTTAAACTGATAAATTCACATCTGAGAATTTGTTCATTTCTCTCGGAAAGTTAAGCTCTAGAAGAGGATGGCTCAGGCTTACATATTTTGGTCATATTTTATATTTTCCTATTTTTTCACATGTAAGAGGTTTGCTGTATATTTACTCAAAGATGTGATTTAAATGTAATTGATACTCCACAAAGATGTGCTCTGATAACTAAGGTTTCTCTTGTGTCTTGTAGAAATACTTTGCTTTGAGGTGGAATATGGCACATGGCTGATAAATGTGGTAATTTATTGGGACTAAGGATATGATCAAGAATGATCTATGGGGCATATATGTGATGGGTATGATGGTGTGATTAAGAGATGTGTTTGTAATGGTTCTTTGCTCTCACTATGGAGGGTTTATATAAGTCTAGGTGGGTTTTCATACTCAGAAAGTTTCAGGCCATTTAATAGACCTTAAGCACTGATTAACCTGATTTCTTAGGGAAATAGTTCATGTCATCAGGTTGCTTACAAGAAAGTTGGGAATAAATCCCATATACTAAGTTTAGCTCATGGCAGGTGCTCAATATGCTTCTTGATAGATAAAAACTGAAATGTCTTAGGAAGAATTATGAAGTTGGAATATTAATACATGTGGAATCATATGCTATATTCCATAACCCAAGTCTCTGATGAAAGGATAAAGAAAAGGGAAGGCCTATTAAACCCAAGCCCAAATCTCCTATTGAGTCAATTTCCTATTCTTTCCTCACTGGAGATGAAGAACAGCTGGTTCCTGTCCTCAATTTAATAGATCATCATATTTCAAACACAATTCTCAGAACACCCTTTAGTCTCCTCTTTGCCAAGCTAAACAACATCACTTTCTTAAACTTTTCCTGTGGGACCTATTTACCCTTGAATCATAGTGCACTCACTTGAAGTATATTGCATTCTATAATCCACTGTTTAAGCTTGCTAATTTTAGGGAAACTGAAAGGAAAAAAAAAAGTGTTTTGACAACAACTATTATGCCTCAGTAATTACTCCATTATCAAGCAAAAAATCACTTGCATCATAGATACATATCAAAGACAGTTTAACTTGAAGGATAAGTATTTAGGATTTCTGTTCCAAGCTCATCCTCAAAATAAACTCATTCAGTAATTAGAGTTATAGTTAATTTGTCCATCACAGTTGCTTTTATGATCCCTAGAAATGGCCATGAGCAAATACCATGTTATCATCCATAAGAGACAAGCATAGGAATAGGTCCATCTATTGACTTAAAAACAAAATCAACACTTTTTAAGGGCAGTTATAGGTTTGCAGAAATACTGAAAAGAAAGCATAGAGAGTTCCCATTATATGTTCTTTCACTCTTGTCCATGCACAGTTTCCCCTTGTGATTAACATCTTGCATTTAATATGGTATATGTGTAACAACTGATGAAATTGGTTGCTTATTGTGACTTAGTTAGAAACTATTTTCAGACACAGGATTTGAATCCTATCCCCTGCAGTCTGTCCTTTAACACTGAGGCAGGAAATAGGCTTCATCCCATCTTCCAAGTGGTTTGTTTGACTATGATGACAAGGTGCAGTGTTCTGAGACTGCATCCATGCCCATCAGGAAAGCAGCTCATCAATGATTAACAGTGATTGCCATGTACATGGACAAAGGAAATGGTAACATACATTCTCTGGGCTACCAAAACCACACCCTACAGTAAAGAAGTTGCCTGGATTCTGGATCTCTCCAGCAAAATTTTTTGACATCAGGTTGCTTCTCTAACCTTTCTGAACATCAGGTGCAATAAAAGAGAAACATTATTTTAAATTACTGAAAACAGCATGATGAACTAGAGGTTGTCTTGAAATTACTTAACTACTCTCAACACATGCTTCTAAACTCTAAGTGTCTTTGAAGAACACTGCTGACTCAGGTTTCATCAACTCAACCAAGAGGAATACAGCTGGCATTTTACCACTATAAATTCTTCTTGGTGCAAAGAGGTGATTTCAATAGTTGAATTCAACAATTTACTCCTGGCTCAACTAAATCCAAAACTATTCACTAAAAATTAAAAAACAGGAAAATAAGGTGTGGAAGAAAAATAACATATTTTCCCTTTGATCATTGCACTCTATTTTAGCGACTGTCAAAAACAATATCTAATTTACAGGGTTTTATATTTAAGCATCTGGCAGTTTGATTAATTTGATTAATTAATTTCTTAGAATTCTATCAACTCTGCTGTACCATAACTTGTATAAAAAACTACGCAATGAAAAATAGCTTTAAAAAGAATTAAAGGTGTCATTATTTGAGATTTGATGTTATTAAGTTCTCATTTTGAAAAGACAAAATAAGGTGAAATTAGAAAATTAAGAAAAAGGAAAAAATAGATTTCCAAGCTAAATGTGCACAACAAAGATATGGAACAAGTACTTTACTTGTAGGTATTAGATTTCATATATATTATGAAGCATGATAAATAATTGGATTCTTTGAAGGAGTATTTGTTGGGAAATATTTCTTAATTTGGGGGCTAGCATTTGATTTCCAGTTAAAAATGAAACTGCCTGGCACTTTGGATTCTGCCTTCTGCTTGGCACTCAAGTGTGGTAAGTCCAGCAGGACCCTCCTTGAGAAAGTCTGCTCAAGCACTGGGTCATCTCCTTGTGTCAAACATTTTCCTCTTGGGGGAGAGAATCAATCTATTTGCTGCACTAGTTGTTATGCAATCTGCTATTTGGACATTATACCGCTGATATGTTAAAAACATCTCTCAACTGACAGCTCCCTCACACTGGCTTTCCCAGCTATCCAGCTGATGAGCCTATAGTCACCCCACATTTTCCTGACTACTGCAATTTCACAAGCAGAACCTAGTGAGGTAATCACCTGACCTCAGCAAAACCATTGTATAAAGGGAATTTCGTTAACATTGTTGTCAGCGCAGCTGGATAGACCAGCATTGCTTTCCTTTGCAGATTTGAAGTCTGCGAATTCCAGCAGCCTGCAGTAGTATTCCTGGTTCTTGCTGGGATGTGTCTGCATCTGCTCCTGCTTCTTTCTCAGGTGGTTAAGCAAACTGCCCATTTCTGAAGTTATGAAAAGTTCAGTACAAGAAAATTTGCATGTGACCTCTCTCACGACATGGGGTTGCAGATTTGACCTGTTACTTTAAAACTGGGGTAGAAGAATATGCAGAGGGGCAAAATCCACATATTCTCTCAACTGTTCCTGAGTGCCCATTTGCAGGTATAAATGCTTGTTAAATTTCTGTGTGCAGTTGAATAGAGATTGCATAAATTTGCATGTTTTATTCTTACCCACAGACTACTGAATATTCTGAGGCAAGATTATCACTCAGAATAATATTATCTTTTTAGAGGTTTTATGTTTGGAGTGATCTCACGTTTATGTGAAATATATATTATATTGATTAGCTCATGAAGGACATTGAAATAGAAAGGAACAGAAACACAAACTGTGGGTAAGGAAAGAAATGGTGAGAAACCTTAGTGATTTTGGGGAAGGGCAAAGAAAGCCTCAAATTCACTCCTCTTGGGAGCTGAGGAGCTGAGATCGTGGACTGATGGGGTGACCCAATCTTACGCAAATTTTCATTTTAATAATGTCATGTCCCATATACCTTTTCTCTCACCATCCCCTTGTGCTCTATATAAACTCCAACTTTCCAACTGTTTTCTCTTATTCAATTCTAGACATGCTTTCTTAGGGCATCTTAGGGATACAGACCAGCCTAATAAGTTCACTTTCCCCTCATTTCCAATATCCTAGCACTTCAGCTATTATCCCCATCTATATTGTGCTATTAAAAAGATTTTACTGAAAAAGGTGACTAGCTAGGGCATCAAAAGGTGACTTAGAATCTTCTATCTCAATTGGTAGAGACTGAGATATCTGAATTGATAAAAATAATAGATGGCAAATTAGTCTCCCATGCTATTAGGTAGTGGAGACATTGGTCAGAAAGATCATCTTGATACTCATAAAATCAGGTGTCTATAATTCTAAAATTATAAACAGCTTTCTTCAACACAATTCTAGCTACTGTAATCAAGATAAGTTGGTTAGAATAAAGAGAACTAGTTTATATATAATAAAAAACTATCTGCCTTCTCTCACTACAAACAGTATCCAAAGTGGAAAACAACCAACCAAACACAGATTCAAGAGAAGACTCAAAGAAGAGCTTACAGACAACTTGATCAGAGGTGTGGGAGTTAGGGGGTAGTTTAGTCATCCTATGTGGACATCATGAAGTGAACCTTAAGCACCCATCAACTCTTCTGTGGTTCTGAATCACATGGACCGATGTGTAGAATTAGGAGTAGTTCCAATGTGATTACATTCTATCTGAACTTGAAAGGATTTCTAAGACTAGAATTTTTTTTTGTGTGTTTAAATTTTTAAGGACAGATATTCTAGGAAAAGTGGGGAAAGAGAGGCACCTGCATAGTCACAGGAGGCCTGCCAGCCTAGTCATGTTTTATAGTTAAACAATTGCTCTCGGATTCATGTTCAGTCATGAGACAGTCCCTAACCACTTGTGAGCTCAGGGATCTTGGGGCACAAGACTCACCAACCTTTCTTCAAATATTCAAGGAGCCTTTTGTAGAGTTGTTATTCAGCAGAGGAATATAATGGTCCTCTTGTTTTTACTCTCAACTTCTAAAGAAAAGGACTGACATAGCTAAGATGTCTCTTCGGACATAGTTGCTTGCTCATTTTTCATCCAACTTGTGTTTGATTTCCATTCTATAGGGCTAGAACCCTTCGATTCTCTTATTCTAGAACCACAAAAAATAATGACTTTTGAGCATTATTCTTCATATAGGGAGTATTTCAATAAAATAAAGTGGTTATGTTGCACTGAACCCTTGGAGTCCTGGCTTGGGTGGAACATAGTTCTTTAGTATTTTGTCCTTAGCATAGCTCATTTTAATTGCAAGGAACATGGATGGTTGGACCTTTCATTTTTGTTTTCAGCTCTCCAGGTAAGCAAATGAGAACAGGGCACTGCACTGGAAACTGAATTTATAGGCAAAGATATACAAAAACAAAATAAGTAATGCTATTAGTTCTGAAGTTGGAATGGAGGAGCAATGTAATAGCTACAGATAATACATGCATCTCATTCTAAGTCATACTCGGAACTCTAATTAAAAATCATCTGAGAGTTGATTCTGTTACTGAGATTCAGACTTTCCCTCAGGTCATAGTCACAGCTCCATTGTTTCGGTGCAAGCCCTTCTGTCTCTGCTCACCTCTCACATCTATAAGGATGGGACATTCAATAATCTCTCCAGCATTGGTATTTACTGATTTGTAAATGCCCCTGCACCCTACTTATTTTTGAGGTCAAGAAACTAGACTTACAGCTCTAGTATTCCCCACTCTTGGCAGAAGAACCCACCTGAAGTACTCAGCAATGTTCTCTTCCTCAAGTTCCTATGAGACTAGATACATTTCAGACTTAAGATCTCATTGTAAGTACTATCTTATCAATGTGGCCTACCTGGGTAGTCTATTTAAAATATCGCCCAACATGTCAAAGAGTTAGTATACACTTCAGCATCCCATATGCTTCTTTATTTTTTGTTTTTCCTATTATACCAAGTACCTAAGTAAGTAGGGACTTTACTGGTCTTACTCCTGTGAGTATATCAATCAAATAGTTTTAAATATATTTCATTCATTCAAAATTATCCAAATTTTAATATTTGAAACATAAAATGCAAATGTTTAAAGCAGTTTGAATATTTTAAAAATAAATGTTATTTATTTAATTATGCATCAGTCATCCATCTGGATAATGGAGATGAAGAAGATGATAGAAATAAACTTTCACAAGAAATCGCATATATGTAATGCATTAACTCTAAATAGATTTTTGATTCCCATTTTGAAGCAAAATTGTTCAATTAAAACCAAGCAAATGTATTTAAATTAGAAAATTACATGATTTTTGGTGAGTTTGGGCACAAAACATGATGTTTATGGAAGGTGATTGACCTACTGAGTTCCATCAAACTTATTGATCCAAGCTATGGGCAATTGAGAATGGCCAAAGTCTGAGAATCCAGAGTATCCCATTTGATAAGTGAGAAAAAGTAATATTAGGGATAACTTTATTCAGATCATTGTCTTTTAGATTATGTAACCTACTCCTTGCTTATCAACCATCATGACATTTGAGATTATTAATCGTTTATCCCCAATCCAGTTGACAGATGTAATTATTTCTATTTCATACATATTCTATTCTGTTGCCAGTTGTTAAATAGCCATAGTATGGGGTTCTTAACAAAATATCTCATTATTAGCTCCCAACTGGGTAACCAATTTCTACAACCCATGTATTTGGCAGCAGTCTGGAACTTTTCATTTCTGTGTATGAAAAATTGAGTCAAAAGGAAAGGGCCTTGACATTTAATCAAGAAAAACACATCAAACTTTCTTCCCTTTATTCCATTCATTATGTCTACATATCCTCACCACGTGTTTGACAGTAGTTTTTGGACAACTATGGAAAGATCAAAATCAAATGCTGAGGTCATGTATATGTGGCCATTTCCATTACTTGTCTATATCAACATGACCTCAGGGAAAACAGTGGGTTTCCTTGATTACCATAATTGTCATCAAAGTAAGCAATTAATAAGGATTAGGCATCTTGGAAAACTCTTATGCTACAATAAAATATAGAAAATTGTTATTGAGCTCAAGGACTCACCAAGGTATGGAAAAAGGGTATTTTTCTGGTAAATTAAAACCACAGAATGTATATTAACAGGTTGGAAACAATATTAGACACCATCAAATCAACCCCTACCCCTCTCTAATGCACACACATATGCACGAGCACACATTTTAAAGTTATGCAAACTGAAGCCCAGAAAATTTAGGTGACTTGTTCACCAGTGGCAGAATCAGCCAGGGTTCTTGATTCCCCACCAGGTAACAATTTAGAAGGAACTAATTGACATCAACTGAACATAGAACAGGAACTGGGACAGCACCTCGGGGAGTACAGAAATGCTTGGGAGCTGCCAACTAAGAACCTGGAATAGGAAAGGAATTGCAATAACAGCCACCATTTATTGAGAAGCTATTATGTGCAAGGCACATTGTTTGACATTTTATAAAATGACTTCTAATGCTCACAATAGCTCTGCAAGGTAATATTATTCATCTTATTTTCCAAATGAAGAAACAGATTCAGTGAAGTTAATGAACTAGCCCAAGGTCATAGAGTTAGAAACAAGATTCTCACTAAGCTGAACGATACACAGTGGAACCAAAACTCACATTTTTTTCTGCTAAACCAGATTTTCTCAAGGGAGTATGAAGGTGTAGGGCCATTGTTGTTGGGATCAGAAAGTTCATCTAGTGGAAGCATGTGTGTATGTGTGTGTGAGAGAGAAAGAGAGAGTTTGTGGGCTGGGGTAGAGATGATTGGTTCCAGTGATCTAATTGGACATAATTATGGGAGACTTTTCATGCTAGACTAATGAGCAAGGACTTTAACAGAGATTCATTAACTAATAAAGGCATATTTGAAAATTGGTGCTTCAGAAAAGGGCCTCTTGTGACCAAGGCTGTGTGATCAATCAGTTAGAAGAGTGATGAAGACAAGGATCCCAATAGAAAAGGTTTGATTTCTTTTTTTTTCTTTACCTCCTGTTTCCTCACAACACTCAGAACTACCCTGGCAGGAGGGTTTGAAAAGTGATCTCATGTCCTCAGCGACATTTTTCCTTCCTGCACAGCCAGTACTGATTTTCAGTGTGTACTTACTGCTAGCAACTGCTCTGATTGGTCACACATCTGTTCTGATGGAGGTACCCCTGCTACAGCAGGTGTTCCAATGCTGAATATAACTCCTTGTATGTAGAAAGCAAATCCAAACCATGCTTCAAAGGTACTGTCCTAGGGCCTCCCCAGTGGCGCAGCAGGTTGAGCGCTGCACTGAGAAGCTAGCCACAGCCTCTGCAGCGCCAGTTTGATTCCCCACCGGCCAGGGAGAACCCCACATTGTGCAGCAGACCTCTCCTGCCTCGCCTGCTGCTCCCATCAGCAGTGTCTTCGCTCCATCTGCCTGTTCTGTTCCCCTCTCTGGCTCTGGTGAATTCTCTCACCCTCCCATGCTTCTAACCTGTACCCCAGTTTTTGTATAAAATAAATAAATAAATAAATATTAAAAACAAAAACAAAACAAACAAAAAAAAAAACCAAAGGTACTGTCCTACTGCATGGTGTGTGTTTCCCTGAGAACCGCAGATTCAGCATCTTCATTAAACCTTAAGTAATAGATGTTGTAAATTTATTTATTCATTAATTTAATATCAATGTTATAGAAGGCTCTGGGACTTTACATTTTGTTGCTGTTGTTTTCTCAGCACAGCAAATCATTCCGTATTTTGTTCATATTTACCTTTTCACCTGACAAGTACCTCTCATTCATAACTAGGCATCTGTCATTCCTAACCACCCAGAGCTCTCTGTCTTTTCTGCTTTACCTGCATGAACTTCCCTTCTCCCCCTGGAATACTTCTGCTCAATTTTCAAATACACTTGAGTGTAACTTCCAGTAGTAACTTGCCCTATTTATGTTACCACGAAATCTGGTACTTAAACATCTCAGGACAATTCTATTTTATGACTGTTGTTGATTTGATTGCATCTTTTCCCCTCTAAACTGGAAAATTCTCATAGATGGAAACTTTGATTTTAAATATAGATGTGATTTGTGACCTATGAAAGAGTAATAACTGCTCTATCAATATTTTCAATATGAAATACTAAAGAAAGGAAGGATAGAAAAATGAAAGAGGTGATGCAAGAAAAAAAGAAATATTTGTGAGTGAATTAAGTCTACAAGTAGTGATCATTATTGACATTTCATAAAATGATTTCTAATGCTCACAACAACTTTGCAATGTGGGGCTATTTTGATTTTCTATTATTAAGAAATATTTGTACTTAATTAAAAGAATGAGGTTGGTTGTATTACTTCAGCATGGAGACTAGTGTACACCTGTGCTGTATGCCAAAAATAAAAACAACAAATTATCTACAGAAACATGGGGGCCATGGGTTCATCAATCACTTATAAATATTAAGTTCATGATTCAAGTAAAATTTGATTGTTGTTTAGACTTTGAAAGCATTATCACGCTCAGCTATCACTCAGTGCCGAGCAAAAGTCTGGGAACATATTGGAAGGTAGAGATCATAGTGACTTGTTTATTATGTCTTTAAACTTCTGTGCAAGTGCAGTGTCTGATTCATACTGACTTTTGAATCAATGTTTGGGTGAAAAAGTTTGGGTGAATGTTAAAGAGGGTGTTCCATATTTTATGCTTATTGATTGAGACCTGCTTTTGTTACTAAGTTGTTCTGTAACCTCTCTAAATCCTGGTTCCCTCATATGTGAAGAAGAATGAGTACATCTCTACCCACCTCTGCTGTTCTAAAGATTACCAGAGGTAATATATTTACGATTGGATAAATGTTAAAGTGCTTAGGTAATGTGATCTATAGATGAATAGATTAAAGTCAATAAATTAGTGCTTCCTGTATGCAATAGCAATTTTCAGTGTGCAAATGAGTTATTGGTATACATTTAAAAAGTTGAGGCTAAGGGAAATGTACCTTTATGTCAGTTTGCCTCTCAGACTATATTCCCATCATTTATTATTTTATTAACTAAAGACAGCTTTAAAGTTGTCTATATTAAATGACATATTTAAGATGGTGTGACTTAGTCTCACTTTTTTTATAATACTACTTAAAAAACCAAAGTGGTGGTTTCAAACAAATGGAGATGCATCACTGTTAAGAAAGATTTGACTTTTTATAAGGGAATCCATTGAAAAAAGTAATTTCCATTTTAGTAAGTTATGAATGTCAGTTGACCACTAAACAGAAATTTCTGAGAAACGTGTTTTATCAGTTACTATAGAAAAGGTATTCTTTCTTTAAAGTTAAGATTTATCAACTTGGAGCTTAGCAGATGTAGTCTTCTGGAAGGTGTCACAGAACGACTGCCCAACTGTACATTTCTTCTGGTTCAGCAGTAATCTAAGGAGGATAATATTGTAGGTTTAATTGTTAAGCAAATACCTTCACATTTTCAAAGGAATTAAGACATGCCTTATGGGTTAATCTTACATGTGAAGGGAGAAGCCAGGGAGAAAGTCACTTGGAAAGAGACGGGGAGGAAGGATAGCACCCTCTGGGAGTTCTTCCTTTGTCTTTACCTTTGCTTTGTCTTAGGATATCCCTGTGTTCTCTCATTTAATCCCTGCAAGGGTTTCCATTTTACCACTGAGGAGGAGACATAGTGAGCCCAGATAGCTTGCTAAGGCAAACCATGTGGCAAGTGCCAGAACAAATATTGAAACTAGGTGAGTCAACACCACATGGCCACAGTGATGTGCACTATGCCATGTGCATTTTGCTTCTGGAAACTATCTTCACTTTCTGAACCTTCTCTCACATTTATAAGGCTTATCGTTAGTGGGCTGCATTAAAGCTCTCCTCTGCTCTCTGGCTTCTATTTAGTTTTAATTGATAGGAGCCTCAGGAGGAGATTGAAAGACAGGAGGAAGGAGGATGGGAGGAAGTATATTATTTGATTCCTTCCCTGCCAGGTCTCCTTGGGGTCCCTCAGCACAAGGTCAGTATTTTCTCTATTCAGTGACGGTCCTTTGAACACAACTGTTCTTCCAATCCTGGTAGCTTCCTCTTTTTTGTCTTCAGGCCTGGGTATGATACCAGCCCTCTGTTGCTAAGCCCAGTACCCGGCACTACTTCTGCTTTCTCTACATGGAGCCACAAATTTATATGAGACCCTCCTGGAGTGCTCCTCAATGGGGTGTGCCATCTGTTTCCCACTAACACTGGCTGATACCCATGAACCTGGAATGTCTTCTGTACAAAAGTTGCATAAAAATACAATGGCAAGGTAAAACTGTGACAAAGTAAAAACTTTGTCCAAAATCCATAATGCCTCAATTTTGTTACTAAATCTATGTATTTTGAAGTGAATCAAAGTTTAAAAACGAGTTGTGACTGAGGAACTTGTAACTAAGAATGCCAGTTCTTAGAACTCTGTTCCCCAGTCTAGAAGCATGCAGTGACTTTTAATCACACACAAAAAATACATTCTCTGCAGAAACTCAACACTAACTCCATAAAGTTTATGTAGAGAGAGAGAGAGATGTTTTCAGTCAACAAAAAAATGTATCAGACCAGTGAGTAAACTTTATGAGGAAAGGCAGAGTTTGAGGGTGCTAGGGAATACACAAATTGAGAAGCATACATTTTACAATGTCTGTCAACACTACAACCAACAAATATATCCTTTAAGCGTTTACAATGAGGGAGTGAAATCATTTAAGCTACTGTTAAATGCTTGTGATAATTACTTGCTTTGTGATAAAATCAATTTCTTAAAAAACTCATTGAAAACTTTTTTTAAACAACCTTCCTAATACAAACTCTCTCTCTTTTCTAGTAAGAAGTGAACTGATAAAGAGAAACAGTTTGTAGATAAGCTTACTGTTTTTCTTGTTTGTTTATCTCGTCTTTTCTCTTTATTATAAAAGGCTTTAGATAAAGGGGTTGAAGCATTAAGTGAAAATTATAAGAGCTTATTAGATATACCATTATTAGTTTCAAGGGAGTCCCAATTAGGCTTAAAAATAGGTGGGTTTAAAATACAGAGATGGCAAGTCTAATCACTCATTAAGTAGTAAATATTTGGACTTCACCTTTGAGAATTTTACGACTTTACATGTAGAGTTCCTTTAAAGTTAGTTAGGAAAAGTTTATTTGCTTAGATGATGTCAGAAAAGGTAATCATGTTCTTATGCTTCTTAGACATGAAATCCAAGGCTAAATGACTTATTTTTATTAAAAATATTTGCTTTAAAATGATAACAAGACTGTGAACCCTCAAATGCAAAAATAATAAACTTGAATAACACTTGAGAATATGTTTATGACTGCAATATTGTGGCACAGTGGATGGTCTATTCTCACCCCGCTGGGCCACCTGGTGCTGTTAAAGATGTTCCCAGTTTCCAGCCTTTGCAGCCAACCACCCCCACAGCCATTGTCTTTTCAGTCCTCTCTGAAAGTTGAGATCAATGGTTTTCAAACTCCATTGATTATTTGAAATCCTTCCAGAGGATTTACTATAAAATGAAATTTCCTGAACTCCTCCTCAGTGATTCTAATTTAGTCAAGAACCAGAAATCTATGTGAACAAATTCCTCATTTTCCCACATGCAGGTGATGGGTGAACCAGGCCATAGGTCACACTGACTTAGTATCCTCTAAGCCACTGCGTTCATCTTCATCTCAGTCAGGAGTGGGTGGATTAAGGCATTTTATCCAACACAAGCCTTCACTTATTGATAAGAAATAAGTCTCATCTCCACAACTGTAGCTTTAGTGTATACTGTTATTCTAAAATTCAAAATTCTACCTTATTCTCAACACCAGGAGTGATCTTGACTCTGTTCTGCTAACTGGGTGGGATGCATGTAAGTCCTGCTTACCTGTCCTTCGGGGCCATGGTTCAACTTTCTCTTGCCAGTCTTTCTTAGGACATAATCATTTTTATTGAGAACTTGCTAGTTGCTGGAAGTATATCATACAGGTCTCTAGAAATGATTTCTTCTTTTGTCGTTCTTACCCACATTACCATTATTGTATGTTAGATCCTTTGAAATGAAGGTAGAAGAGTGGAGTCATTGATGTCAATATCACATGCATTAAAACCAACCATCTGAATTGGTATAATGATGCTGTTGCTTACTTTGCGTATGTTACCAATATTCTGTGACTCAGTTTCCTCTGTGTAAGATGGGACTGGTGACACAAGAGACAACTTCATCACATTGCTGTGAAGATGAAAGGCAGCAGCATGCCTGAAGCACTTGGCACTATTCCTGGCATGCAGTGAGTACAAAGTGTTAGTTAATACTGTTATCAAAGGGATGATCTTACTGGATTACATAATTTTACATAATTATCATCTAGCTCATAGTCTAAAGTACTCTAGCTAAATTTTACCATTTTCTGTCCCATCCTGGAAAATGGAGATGACTATTCTTTTTTTTTTTTTTTTTAAAGATTTATTTATTTATTTATTTATTTGTACAAGCACTGGGTACAGTCAGAAGCTCGGGAGGGGGAGAGAATTCACCAGAGCCAGAGCAGGGAGCAGAGCAGGCAGAAGGACCGAAGTACACTGCTGAGGGGAGCAGCGGGCGGCAGGAGAGGTCTGCGCGCCATGTGGGACCGTCCTCCGGTGGCTGGGGAGCAGCCAGGGATTGAACCGGCACCGCGGAGGCTGCGGGCAGCTTTGCGATCCAGCGCTCAACCGCTGCGCCACCGGGAAGGCCCAAGATGACTATTCTTTATCTCAAACCACCCCATAATTGAACACCTGAGGATCTTAACTACTTGAGGCAATTAGCAATATCTTCTCATTTTTTCTAGCATCTTTTTTGACCTGGAAAGGGGACTCATATTCAGTAAGTGAATTAGTAAAGTTATAATGAATAAGTTGACCCATACGTAAATGGATACACTTCCTAAAATTTCAAAGTGGTATTTCATATTTCTTTAGTTGTTTGGATGACCAGAATGAGTTTGCAATGATAGATTATTTAGCCAGTTTTATCAATTCCCTTGACTTATAAAAGTAAATGAAGAAACTTGAAATGAAAAAAATATATGGAAAAAAAATTACCAAGAAGAGGAATGGCATAGACTATTCCAGACCTTCCATTACCCTGACAAGAAGGATTTTTAACATAGGGGGTGTACATGAACGTTTCTTTGAAACCAGACTACACAGGACAATGCATGAGCCGCTGCTTAATGCTTTTCTTTCAAAAGTGGACTGGCCTGTGGCTCACATACCTGGTCATTATATGGATCATTCTACAAACTGGGCTTCAAAATTAAAGGAAAGACAGTGAGGAGATAATCTAACACGACCTCTTGACCTGACATGGGGACCATCTCCCTGCCCTTCTATCTTGAGGTCTTGCTGTGATCAAAGGCACAGTTGATCACATAACATATCCAGGGATTGCTAAGAAGTGCTAGGCTGTCTCAGGCCCTAACGGGTGACTCTGAAAGGTCTTATTTTCTTCCTATTCCTGTGGAGACAGCTATGTTGTGGGGCTATCATTCCATCTGAGTTTGCAGGAGATTGCAAGGCCTCCTGGCCCAGAAACCCAAACTGCAGGCGAGGCCTTCACACCAGTAATTCTGTGGTTCCTGGGACCTGACCTGAGCCCCACCTGATACATAGTTATGTAAATGGGTGCTGCAGACATGATTGGACAACTTAATCCTGCATTGTAAGAAAGGCCAGAGCCAATGTAAGCTCCAGACATGCTTTCATTCAGAACTGGAATGAAATTTGATATCTCAAATTTTATTTCTTATTATCTCCCAGAGACATAACACAGTTTACCAGGAACAAAGGAAAAAAAAAAAAATGGGGAAGAGAGGAAAAAAGACCAGTCTCTATCCCCTCTGAAATCCTATTCAGAGGCTTTGCTGCAATGGCATTCCAGCTTCAAATAAGACTGATTAAAATAAAATTACTCAGTCTCCTGACCCATAGCAAATTTCATGAGCTGCAATTTGTCTAGTAGTTGAGCTGTGAGTACAATCTGATTGGCTATAATTTAGGTTTATAGTTCCTTTTTTTCCCCTCAAACACAGTAGAATCCAGTGATCCTGAAATAAAGAACTAGAAGGGAAAGTAGGGAGTTAGTATAAGCTAGGAAAAAAAAAAAACAGAAAGAAAAAAATATTGAAAAATATGATAATGCTAGAAACTTCCTACTAGAGTTTGCTCTGGTAGGTTGCCCTGGCCTCTTTTTTTCCTGAAATCTTTGTTTCTGTCTCATTCTGTGTGCATCTCTGATTTGTAGGACTCTATATCACAATGAGTTGCCAGCTCTGAAAATGTTGAATACTGGCAGTGCAAATGATGTCCAACCCATTGCCCAGAGAAACGCTCTTTCTTTGCAGGCTCTGCCAGTTTTGCCTCCTACCGGGGCCACCAGGGCTTATGAAGATGGAGCAGCTTCTTCTTTTTTTTTTAAAGATTTTATTTATTTATTTATACAAGGACTGGGGTATAGGCCAGATGCTCGGGAGGGTGAGAGGATTCACCAGCGACAGAACAGGGAGCAGAACAGGCAGAAGGACTGAAGTACACTGCTGAGGGGAGCAGCGGGCAAGACAGGAGGGATCTGCCCCACCATGTGGGAATCTCCCTGCTGGCCGGGAATCGAACCAGCACTGCAGAGGCTGCGGACAGCTTTACAGTGCTGCGCTCAAACCGCTTCACCACCGGGGAGGCCCTGGAGCAGCTCCTTTTTCAGACACCAGTAAAGCATATATGCAGCCGGGGCTGCAGGGAGTGTGGAGAGTGTTTGATTTCCTGTTGTCCTGGATGTTGGGACAAACCTTTTTTAACATACAGAAAGGGATACTCACACTAAAGGAAAGAAAAATATTAGGTAACCTATTTAATTTTCTGTTTACCAAATAAAACCACAGAGATTATTTATTGGGCAGGCCCTTTTTGGCCTTTGAACACTAGTCCTGTTATTCAGATCTCTCAGAGGACTTTAAGTGAGACTGGTAAGGAGCAGAGAGACTGTAGACCCCTGGCAAGTGTTTAGAATTCTCAGGAATGTGTATCACTATGCTTGAACTGTGATTATATGCACTTCTGCAACAGAATTTTCTTAATTCTGTGTAAATGTGCACACTGTCTAACTCTTCTATTTTCTAACTGGAGTTTCGCTTGTTCATAATCTGGGTCCAGAGAACTTCCTCAGATGTAGTGGCTGAACAGCAGATGGGTGTGGGCACAGATTCCTGTGGCTCAGCTGATCTCTTCCGGTTACCATGGCAAGATGATATCTTCTGCTAGGAGGGAATTTGCAAGACCTTCCTTATTTCCCAGTTAGAGTCATTTGCAATATTTCTTCTGACATATAGAGACTTAAAAAAAAAAAGTCTGTTTCCTTGTGCTATGATAGAAGTACCTGGCACACAGCAGATACTCAATTAAAATATGTGGACAGGTAACAGGTGAATGATTGCATGAAGCAATCATTGCATGAAGAAGCACTGTGAACTGGTGGTGTTGGACAGGGAGACGTCCTCCTGTCCTGCATGACCCTCAATGTCAGAAAGGCAAAGCTGGGAGACTGGGGTGCCTGCCTTTGGGACTCTGACAACCACTGGTTGTAAGAGAAAGGAATTTGAGCCTCTCTGCCCTATGACAATAGGATTCCTTTCCTCCCCATGTCATTCTGTGTCTAAATGATAAAAGACTACTTCTATGGGAAGAAAACTGGCTTGGGTTGAGACAAGACTTGCTCTGAATATTAGCTCTAAGAGTGGTGTGTTAACTGGGACAAATTGCTTTGCATCTCTGAGGCTTAGCTTCCTTTTCTACAAAATGAGAATAATAAAATCTACTTTACAAGAATGTTAGTAGGATTAAATAAAATGAGGTATCTAAAACTCTTGGTACCTAGTAAGATCTTAATAAGTGAGCACGGTTGTGATGAAAACATATGAAGAACACTTGGCACTTTTCTGTAGAAATCCGTCTCTCTAATTTGCTGCTTCTTTTACATTGCTAAAGGCCACTCTAAAATAGGGGAAATTTTATTGAACCACCAATACTTATTTTAAAACATATAATCACAAGAGTCTAAAATGAGAATAAACCATTCTTCTTATGTTTTCAAGATTGCCATAGTCTTATTAATTTGATATTCAGAAGAATATGGAAAATTGATTTGAACTGGAAGTCTAACTTTTTTTATTATAAAAAGATTCAAACTTGTGCACAAGTAGGCAACAAAAGCTAAGCACCCATCAACCATCTTTGGTAGTATGGACACCAAAACCCTGAAAACCTCTTAGGATCTTACGTTTCCTTATTTTTTCTGCAAGTTGATAAATGTGACCTACACTCACATTCTTGCTGTAGATAAGAAAACAGGCTCACAGTGATTGTGACTTGTCTAGATCATATTTCTACCTGAAGATGGTAACAAGTCTAGGGCCCAGATTTGATGCCAAACCCAGAGCATTTCTTTCTTGTGACATTTACCAATAGATGTAGTTGGGAGAAGTGCTAAAATGAAAATCAATACCTTGGGTTAGATTCTCTTTATCTTCACCTTTCATCCTCCTAGCAGATTAATTCAAATAATTAATGACTTCTACATAAGCAAACAATTTTGTAGAAAATTTTGTTTGTGTAACCCAAAATATAGTTCATATTTCAGAGCAGGCAGGTTTATATCTGCATGAAAAAAAAAAAATGCTCTGCTTAGGTGATAGTACTTCCCCTTAACTACACAATAGTTGGAGGGGAAGTTTTTCCTAAGTACTGTTCTCTGGTCAACAGGAAGGGTGATGCTATGTTAGATATTTTTTACTCTGAATATCACAAGAAGGGGCACAGCTTTGGAGAGGAACATCCTTGTCATTTTTTTTTTTTTTTTTTTAAACCCAGGAGATTTTGGGCTTTGGGAAGACTGGACACCAGAGGGTGCTAAAGAGCTGCATAATTTACTTCTGGGTCTTTCCCCACCAAGTTTCTATGATGATAAGGTCAGCAGGGGACTGAGAGAGAGGTGGGGCATGTTTGCTGCCAGGGGAAGTGTTACCTGGCTCAAAGCTTTATGGGAAGGGTATACCCTCAGGAGCCACAGGCCACAGTAGACCACATTGAGGCCACCCTCTTGTTGCTGCTGACTTGACAGTTGGTTTGGTCAATTCCATTGATTGTAAGGAAGTCAACTGTTAAAAATAGAATCAATGGTGTTACTACTAGCTCACTAGCCATTTACAGGCACTCATAAATACTGAAAATGACTGCCCAGAGGCTGAGCTTCCAGGCTTCTTTTAGCTTTACTTTGAATTTGCTGCTTCTCGCTACATCAGCAGAAGAGAGGACTTGAAAGAGCTGAAAACAGCCCAAGCTGCTTGAGTCTCTCCAGAAAGGAATTATTAATAAAACGTCAACTCCTGTGCATTACATTTCTTTTGAAAAACTTTCCTGAATTCCCAAAATATCAGGTTTGGTGCTTTGAGTCTGCTCTGCATTTCTGGTATCCATACTTATATTTCTCAAGCATAAATTACCCCTTTATCCATGAGAACAAGTCCAATTCCTCACAAGTCCAGTTTCCTCTGTAACTACAGAGGGATTAACACAATGCTCAGCACCATGTTGAATACAAAATAATAAAAGATTATGACCTCGAGAATCTTACAATGACTTAAACAAAGGAAAACATGTAATGGACAATGAGTACTGTTTTATAAGCTGCAGATTTATTTAATGTAGTGAGTAGCACACTGGGGGGATCTCAGTGTAATCCATATTAAGAATATTGGCGATGCATGTATATATGAATATATAATAAACAAAATGTGTATGATGTTATACACACCTATATAGTCATAAACAATACAGTGTATTACTAATGTTTAATTCGTGTGTATTGAAGACTAAAAACATAGTTTTGAAAAGGTCTGGTCTCGTAGTCTGTTATTGTTATTGAACAACTCAATATTCCTATGTTGTCATATATTTCTACCGTCATGACAGGATGGCATATGCATTTCAACGATTTTAATTCATAAAATACACTTCATCACTCATGCATTAATTCATTCTTTTTTTCATTGCTCATATTCAACAAACGTCTTGGAAACTCACCGTCTAGTAGACATAGGGTGAGAATCTGCCTTAAGATACAACAATGAATGAGATGTAATTTTTGACCTCAGAGTGTTAACCGTGCACCTGGGGGAACACTAAACTGCTACATAAACAAACCCTAAAATAGACATACACATAGGGTGTTACAGGAGAGATGGAAGGTCATCAGCCCTTGACATATGAGGTCAGATAAAACATCTTCTGGGAAGAGGTGACATCTAGACTGAATCTTAAAGGGTGAATTGAAGATAGTCAGGTAATAAAGGGAGCACAAGGCTATCTGATGAGGGGTCAATATGTGAAGCAGCCCAAGGTGACAAGAGCTTGGTACATGCTGGGAATGACAAATCATTCAGGATGAAGAGATGAAGTGCCAGGGGACCAGCAGAGATGAGCTTGGAGAGACAAGCAGAAAGGATCAATTACAAAGAAATTTGTGTATCATCCTAAGGGGTTTGGATTTTATGCTATTGGTAACAGAGTCATAGAAGCATTTTGAGGAGAAGATTGGTAGGGTTGGAGCTGCAATTTAGAAAGATCACAGGAAATACACTGATTAGAAAAGGGCAAAGAAAGAAGCAGTAATACCAGTTAGGGAACTGTTTCAATAATTAAAAAAAATAAAATAAAATTTGAAGAGGACTAAACCCAGGTGATAACAGTAGTGATGGAGAGGAGTAAAGGTCGTGAGAGACACAGAGCTTCAGTTGTAATTGATAAACTCTGGGTCATAAGTGAAAGTTAGGGAGTCAGAGATGTTGTCCTGGATTTGGGATCAGGTCATTATTTCTGGGTGGATGGTGGTGCTTCCAGAAAGCCGCAGGATTTCTGGAAGATTCATTGTTTGAGTGAATCTGTTCTTCATGATTGTATAACTTTGAATTTATGTCTAAACTAAGTTGTACACTGAGCACACACCACACACTATTTTGTATTCTATAATTGTTTAAGTGGGTCATGTCCACATATCCATAAGTTAACAAAGAATCCTCTACCTTGTGGTCACTGCACAACTGTTCTCTTTAACTGGAACCCCAGAATCATATCTCTATTCATAATCTTATTTCAATGATTGTCTGATTTTAGCTTCAGACTTGGGTTCAACTATTAGATTATCAGTGATTATCGATTACAAAAAGAACAAAGACAATCTTTTAACCATGTAATCAGGATCTGCACGAAGCTTTCAAGATCTTTCCTAAAAGACCTCCAAGTAGACACTTTCTGTGTGCCATTCAAACATCCTTCCTATCTGCACACACTCCCACATTCTTAGATTCATTGAGTTTCAAAGGAAGGAGGAAAAGTAAATTATAATCAATAGTAGCTAGGAAATTTTAATTTTATGAAACATCCTCTACTGACAAAGCAAGATAAATATATGGTTTGGGAAAATATTTTTGAAGTTTTCTTTTCTCCTTTTACAACAAAAAGCATGTGGATAGTTCTAGGAAATGCTTTTGGAGATTTTAAGAAAATACCTCTCAGCAGATAGGAAACTGTGATTGTATCCACACACCCCTCCCCCCACACAGAGTAGCTCTTTGCTTAGTGTCCTCTTGTGAATTGTGCGATGGGTCAACAGGATGCTCAAAATCAAAGTCAGATCCCTTCTCCCTGTGAGCAGAACTCATGTCCACTACAGCTTACTCAGAGTAAGCAAAGGTTACTTAAATATACCATTTAGGTTCTTAAAATAGAAGTTTTCCCCTGCTAATATGATATATTTGTTTTTTTTTAAACTAACATATAAGAATGAAAATGAAAAATATTACCTGAATTACCATGCTCTTAACTTCAGATTATCTTACATCCATACTCTTGTCTCCCTAAAACACTAAAAATTAAAAAAAACAGAGCAGTGTGTATGCGTATGTGTACAAATGCCAATATTCAAATACATGAACAGAGCCTAACTTCATTTCTAAATTTTTTTATTTGATAATATCAAAAGACATATCTCCATTCCCATAGATACTTATCTATATCATGATTTAATGGCTGCAATGTATTCTAACCTGCTTGGATATACTATAATTTATGTAACCAATGCCCATGAGTCAGCATTCAGTCTTTTCCTAAACTTTTTCTCTAGCATGCCATGAACAATGTGTTCACTTATAGTCACACTCTTTTTTTTTTTAAAGATTTATTTATGCATACAAGAGCTGGGGCACAGGCCAGAGATGTGGTGGGGTGAGAGGATTCACCAGAGACAGAGTGGGGAACAGAACAGTCAGACTAACAGAGATACACTGCTGAGGGGAGCAGTGGGCGAGACAGGAGAGGTCTGCTTCACCATGTGGGTTGTTCCCTGGTGGGCCAGGGATAGAACTTGTGCTACAGAGGCTTCGGATTGCTTCATAGTGCAGTGCTTAACCCCTTGCGCCACCAGGGAGGCCCTATATTCGCACTCTTAACAAAATTTTTTTAAAGATTTATTTATTTATGCATACAAGAAATGGGGTACAGGACAGAGGTGTGGGGGGTGAGAGGATACACCAGAGACAGAGTGGAGAACAGAACAGGCAATCTACTGAAATACACTGCTGAGGGGAGCAGCGGGTGAGTCAGTAGTGGTCTGCTCTGCCATGTGGGTCACCTCCCTGGCCGGGGTGCAGTGGCTGCGGACAGCTTCATAGGTTGCGTCTTAACTCCTTGCATGAACAGGGAGGCCCAACAAAGTTTTTAAGGTTAATTTCTAATAGTGACATTTGGAGTCTAAAGATGTACATCTATTAATAATAGATTCATTTCGCAAAAATTCCCTCTAGCATCGTTAAACCAATATGCTTTCCCACTAAGAGACAAAAATTTAGACACATTTGTTTCCCCTCTGCTGTCACAATACAAAACCTGGTTGAACTTTTCATTATTTTTAATTCATTCAATATGAAATAATAGTGTATGTTTATTTTGAATGGTAAAACTTATATAATATTTTAATTACATTGTGTCTTTCTATTTTTTGCAATTGGCTTATTGGTCTCTTCCTTTAGGAGACCTCAGTATATGTTCCTATTGATCTGTAGTTGCTTCTTAGAATATCTTATAATCTTATAATATCTAAATTGCTATGACTTTGCCATGTATTTATAAATAGTAAAAATCACAGGAAATGTATTTTTTTGATAGGAGGTCTAATTAAAAAGATTCTCTACTAAATTTACAAATTTCCTCCATAATCAAGGTTTTAGATTATTATTTTCATTATTCTAGAAGATTATTCTGGTGATTTACATTTCTAGCATAATATTAACAGGATCTGACAAATTTTTCTCATGACTATTTTTTTAAAATTATATTGTTTTCCTTTTTATTAGTTCTCAAATTTATGTATTATACTCATTTAATAATTTCTTTGTTATGCTCCTTGGAAATTCATGCATTTTTTCCCTTTCTACACACAATTGCTTTGCCATTTATTTATCAACTATCAACTTTAATTTTCAAAAAATTATAATTCATTTTACTCTATCCTTTCTTTTTTTGCTTTGATAGCACTAAATAATTGCTTCATTTTTCTAAGCTAGTAAACTGATTAATTCATATAGTTTTAATTATAAATGCACTTTATAAAATTATTTAATTTATTTTAACAACTTTATTGAGGAATAATTGACAGGTAATAAATATTTAATGTATATAAGTGGCTGTGTTTTTGACTTATCTATAAACTGTGACATAATTACCTCATTAAAATAACAAGCATCTCCATCACACCCTAAATTTCCTTTGATCTCTCTAATCCCTTTGCAATCTCTCCATTCTGCCCTTCTCCATATCTCCTCTCCCCAGAGAGACTATCACTGATATATTTTCCATCATTGTACAGTAGTTTGCATTTTCTCAAATTTTATGAAAACGAAATTGCACAGATTGTACTCTTTTTTTTTTTTGTCTCGTTTCTTTTACTCAGTCAGTGTAATTATATTGAGTTCACCCCTCTTTTTTTAATTTTATTTATTTTTGTATAGAAGAACTGAGGGGTAGGCCAGAGGTGTGGGGAAGCAGAACAGGGAGATTTACTGAAATACATTGCTGAGGGGAACAGCAGGTAAGACAGGAGAGGTCTAATGTGCCTTGTGAGTTAGCTACCTGGTCAGGGGTTGAACTCAGGCTCTAGCAGTGATAGCACTGACACTTAACCCCTAGGTTACCAGAGAGTACCCAATATTTACCTCTCTTGTTTCATATATCAGTTGTTCATTTTTATAATTGTTGAATAATATTTCACAGTATAAATGTTATGCACTTTGTTTAACCATTTACCTGTTGAGAAACATTTATGTTGTTTCTACTTGGGGCTATTACAAGTAGAGATGCTGTTAACATCTCTGTACCCATTTTCATGGGAAATAAAACTTAAGTGTGAAATGATCAAATACTGTGTTAGTTTTATATTTAAACTTTTAAGAAACTGCCAGTTCATTTCCAAAGCAATTGAAATATTTAAACTCCACTTAGCAGTGCATAAAAATTCCTGTTCCTCAAAAAATTCACCAATATTTTCTACAATTTTATTAACTTTGGCCATTTTAAAGTTGCAGAGTATGGTCTCATTGTGGTTTCAATTTGCATGAATTTTTATGTGTGTTGATTTTTCATGGATATTTTGTGGTTTCCTTTTGAAAATAATTGTTAAATGGAATTAAAAATTCCTGTAGTCAGGGTGTTTTACTTTTATTAGTATTATGATTAGAGTCTAATATTCTAAAATTATAATTCAAATTATTTGTAATAGGGACAAAAGTAATATTTACTTTAAACTGACCTCATATACTCATGAGCAAAATAGGACAATTGTATAAATACTTGGCATAATGGCAGAAATCTTAAATTAAATGGCTTATGCTAATATTATTTAATATCAATGAAAACTTTGTTTCATTTATATTGAGGCATTGAAGAGAAAGAACAGGGAAATGTGAGAGGAAATTGGATTACCTGTTAAGAATCTGGCTAAGCTTTGGAAACAACCCAAATACCCAAAAATAGATGACTGGATCAAGAAGATGTGGTCCATATACACCATGGAATATTACTCAGCATTCAAAAAAGATAAACACATGCAATTTTAGCAACATGGATGGAGCTGGAAGGGATCATGCTCAGCGAAATAAGCCAGAAAGAAAAAGAAAAATACTAGATGGTCTCACTCATAGCAGGAATCTAGAAAACTTAAATAAGGGACCAGGAAAAAGAATAACTATAAGAAAGAAAATAACAACATCAACAAACAACTATGAACCAGAGACACTCTATGGGGGCTGGGGGGCGGGGAAAGGAGGGCTTGGGGTCAAAATAAGGGGGTTGTAATTGTATGGGAAATATAAAAAATAAAATTTAAATAAAATGTAAAAAGAAACTAGGTTGTAGGCTGAATTTGACTCATACATTAAAAAAAAAATCTGGCTATCCTACAATATATTTGCAACTAGATGTCTTGAGAAATTCTCTCAAGGAATATTTCAACACATATGCCCATTCTCCTTAAAGAGAGGGGTCAGTGCTACAGGAAGAACAATCTATCAGGAACCAGTCTAACATTCTTAAATGATCAACAGTCATAAAATAATAGTTGCACAAAGCAATGATGCAATCATTGGAATAAAAAGGGTCCTTTACAGAGTTTCAAAAACCTGAAATTTAAATTCATAATACAGTTCAGTTAACAATTTTATCTCCACCATTGGTGCTGCATATATTTTTCCAAGGCCTGGGACTTCTTAGCATACCTATGAAAACGAATACAAGTTTTGATGCCATCAATTTAAATAACTGTTTAGACAATTGATCATTAAGGAATGTTATAGATAGCATGAGAAGTGTCATCACCAAGTCAATGATCCTCAGGAAGCTAGATATTCTGGTGGATTACAAAAACATACATTTTTTTTTTTCTTCATAGAAACATTAAGTTTATGAGACCCTATACCAATATTCATGACTGTGAGAAAATTATTACAAGTACTGGGGGGACCTTGCCTGATCACACAGCACTTTTAGGCTTTAGTTTCTTCAATATTAAAAAAGAGGCTGCACTTCATGTTCTCTGCATATCAGCAAAGTTCTGCTAGTACATGATGGAGGATGTTTAAGGATCCTTCTCTCTGATAAGAGGTAAGAAATTACAAGGCTTAGAAGGGATGCTTATTCCTACAATTTGGAACAGTACCCAGGAAAGGTAGTGCAAGTAGAAAGAAATCCTGGAAGAATTGGGTCACTTAGCCTGGAGAAAAGAACACTGAGGGGGGTTTATTATGATCACCTGGGGCATTTTCTGAACAACCAAGCCAGATGGCTTTTCTTAATTTTCTTGCTTAGGCTATGTGCAAATGAAGTCATTAATATAACCTGGTGGCAGCTTGCTTTCTGTCTATTGTCCTTACAGAGTCCGACACATATGTGTGGAATATGCTTGCCCATAAACTGTATTTTTCCCTGGAATTGAGGGAACTTATTTACTAAGTTGAGTGGCTTAACTTAGTGAATAACCAAATGTGGAGATTGTGATTGAACAAAAATAAGCTTCTTTATATTTACACTAAAGTTTGTTAAATAATGAATTAGTGTTGTGAGAACTGGGCTACCCGAGCTATAGTTACAAACATAGTGTTACAGCTTAGTTACTTATCCAGTGTTACACATAAACAGACATGTATAATCATGGACATCTTGATCCCATAACTTACTTTATGCATTTCATAATATCTTATATCTGACTATGTAGCAAAGTCCTGAATACCTAACATATTGTTATGCAAACAGAGACATGTGAATTGTGCCCTTGAAACTTAAGAGCAGGTAAAAAATGGCCAAACTTTCATACAGTTACATGTAAAGTCATCACTAAACATGATATTAATGAAATGGAATCATGCTGTAGTCCCACAGAAGGAAGCAGCTAGGGAGTGGAGCATCATGTGATGGTGTTTGCACTAGCCCATGAAGGCTCAGTAGAAGTTAAAGTGAAACAAAAGGGAGATTATTCCAGAGAGAGAATAGGATGTGAAAGTGCCCAATAGTCTAAAATAAATTTGATTTAATTAATGTCCTACACTATATGTGTAGTGGACATTAAATACAACCATCATTCATTCTTTCCTTCCACTGTATTCATTACATGTCTACTATGTGCTCTGGGAGACATGCATCCCTTATGATGGAAAAGAAAGGCTGGGTCTGGGACTTCATCATTTTTTTTTTCTCTAGAAAAAGAGATAAGTATTATCTGAATAGTTATACAGAAAATTGTTAAGATTATAATTTTGAGAAATCACAGAAAGCGGATTACAGGATACCTTGTCTTGGGTACGGCCACAGTTATAAGATGGGATCAGGAAGAATTTCCTGATGAAGTGACATTAGAACTAAAGTTTGGTTGATTAAAGAAAAGAAAAATGTTGATTATTCAAAAAAAAAAGGTAAAACTCTCTAGGAAGGGAGAATTGTTGGCCCATCATTGTTGAGACTGGCGATATCTAGGTGCATAAGTGGAAAAGAGTCATGAGCAGGGAAGTTAGAATAGATCAGGCAAAGAGAGGAAGCTCAGGGATGCTGGCCTAAATTTCAGGGTGATGGTGAAGTGTTTGGTCTCCATTTTAGTGGCATTAGGCAGCTACATAAATAGCTTATAAAGAAGAAGATACAATGAAATATGTATTTTGAAAATAAGCTCTGAGATCTTTGTGAAGAATGCACTAAAGGTAGATAACTATAGAAACATGATCAAAATGGAGGCTCTTTTAGTTATTCAGGTGAAAGATGATGGTCACGCAAGCCAAGGGTGTAGAGCAGGAATAGAGTGATATATGTTTAGGAAACATGCCTAGGAAAGTCCCAACTCTATTCAGATGCTATTACCTGCTGACAACACAAACAAATGACATCGTGAATCAGTCTCATTTCTGTGTCATTTTACATGGGTCTGCTAATCCTAGGTGGCCTGTTTGGCCATTTTGTTACCTACAGTTCTGTATTCCTAAACAAGGTCAGAATAGCCTGGTCAATTACATATATAGGACCTGAACCCTGCAAGGTGCCCTTCAAATCAATCAAAAGCACAAAGCTGGATCACCCTGGGAAGGGTATGCATCATGAGGTATGACTGGGAATGCCTGGGGGATTGATGATGGGTGCATAAACTTACTCCCAACTCTACATCATGAGGTATGACCTGGAACATGGGGGGGGGGTGTGTGGCGAGGACCAATGTATAACAAGGGACCCCAGAAGCTGATCAGTGCAATGCTTTATTGATAAGATTGAAACCCTGGCTGATCTCAATTACAATACCCAGTCATCAAAGCAGATGAGAAGTGCATGGAGGGCAGATCACAATCCCTGATACTATAAATGACAGCACATTTTCTAGTTACATTCTTCCCCTTTGCCTTTTTTCTCCTTCCCCTTACAAGTGATGCTGTATGATTATTCTATCAATAAAAAAGGCCAGGATCTTGCTCTTGAGAGCATCCTGCATTGTGCAGCCTGCTCCATGACTCCCATTTATCAGTGTGGTGTTGCCGATGCAACAATTGTGTTACATGTTGGAAGGGTTATATTTAACTGATCAATTTCTCAGTGATCTTATATTTAACTGTGGTCCAGGCATGAGTTGTTCTGATAGATCTATTTTTATCTGTGTATCAAAGTTATTTCATAATGGTGCATTTTCTGAACCAAGACGCTGCTTATCTGAAATAGGAAAGAGTTTTTATTAGTAGAGGTCAATAGCACAATTGCACATTTTAAAGAAGTAATACATCTGATATTAAGCACCTTCCATAAGCGAATGAAGCTTCAAGTTCAATAAAAATAATTCATGTCAGAGATTGAAGTGTATCTTGATGAGAAGACAAAAACATTCAATACATATAAAAGTAGGTTAAGAAAATATTGAGTCATGAAATGAACCATGGAAACATCTAGAACAAACTCCTGGCAGTCTGAAGATCACTTATAGTTTTCATGACTGCAATTCTTGGATTTATGCAAAAAGCAAATTGGCCAAATGTTTATGGCTATCATAGTCCAACATGCCACTTGTCTGCTTTATGACTTTAGGACAGTCATTTCACCTGTTGGATGTCTGCTTAATTTCAACTTGTATTGAAATTAAGAGTCAACTTGTATTGCCTATACATGTCAATCTACCTCTACAGTTTTAATTCCATGCCAATACCTCTCAAGTTGTAAGAAAGTTAGCATTCTTAAGGCATTGAAACAGTGTTTTTCTCTCTAGGTGTAGAATAAATTTCTCCTACTAATGGGCCCTTTGGTTATCCAAACAATTTGGTGAAGGTGAATATTTGACTTCTTCACATTAGTAGATTTCAGCACAGCCTCACTTTATAATCCTGTAGTTCATTCAGGTATGCTTTGTCTCTCTGAGTCCTAGGGAGTGTTTTACATAATGACATCTCAGTAAATCTGCCAACATAAAAATGTGCAATCCTCAATTCTTGAACTCAGTTTTCCACACAACTTGACGAGGTTTGCTATGAGACCAAAATATATTTTCAGCTGTTACAGACAGCCCTTAAACATTTGCAGCTCGATGCAGTTGAATATTCACACTGTGTTTTTAATTAGGCTAATGTGTGCTTGCTCCAATGTATAATAAAAGACATAATCCATAATTATAACCCCTTTGCACTGCTTCCTGTCAGAGGGATTGGTAAAAAAATTCTTGTTCTATCTTTCAATTTGTTAATGGGATTATGATGAGCAAAAAAAGCCTGATTACCATGGCCGAGCAGGCATGCCTTAGCAAGGTGAAAGGATTAATACTACAGGTCATCAGTAATTTAAAGATGTCAATTGCCCAGCTCATCCATGGGTTTCTGAGAAATCAGAGAATCTAGAAAATGTTTGCTCCTGGGAGGTGAACACATCAGCTACCTTTCTTAAATTATTGGATAGAATGTATCCTCACACAACATAGCAAATCTAAACAGTGCACCCATGGAAGGAAGTACCTCAACCAGGAATCTATAGATCATGAATGAAAAACTAAGACTGAAAAGAGAATTGTTCTTCAAAGGACAGAGTTTCAAAGTTATTCGAAGTGATGAGTGTTACTTTGAATCTTCCTCATGACTCTTAGCATCTACTATCATGTACTGTTATTTGTCTTTTCATATATAAGGTTTTTTTCACATTCCAGACCACAGAGATGGCCCGCCTATAGTGCTGGGCAGCACCCAGTATGGGGACAGGACACAAGCTGACTGATAATTATGATAACAACAAATCCTAATGTCCCTTAGATAACTAGACTAGAAAAGGTCATTTCAAGTCAGTATTAGCAGTCTATAATGGCAGGTTTATTTTCTTTTCAGAAATATATAAAACTAAGGCTTAGTGAAATAAAATACTTAATCCTGTGTCTCTTGCCAAATGTGTTTTTCTCTTCTGGATTTTTTGAATAGAAAGCTTACCTACTTCATCACTACTACAACTCTGTCTTATGCTAGATGGCTTGAAGATGCCAGCAAGTTTTGGTTTGCACAGAACATGCTTTTAGAAAATAGAATAAAAAAGAGTGTTATTTTCAATCAAAATAAAAATCAATCTTCCTCTTGATTATGGGTACAATTTCTAAACCCCTTTACAAGTTGTTTTTATTGAATGATTTCCCCTCATTCCATGAGAATGTTTATTTCCTTAGCAGACTAGAGAGCAGCAGGGGATAGTTGGTAAAAAGAACCTCTGGAAGTTTCTGCTATAGAATCACAAGAATAATCTACACCAGAGGTTAAAGAGTAGAGGCAAGCTAAATAATAGTTCTTTTGAATATCATTTTTAAACAATTTCTATTTAAGTAAATACAATTCTTAAAAGAATTAATTATTAAAAAATAAAAGCAGTGATTTAGCTAACTTCAAGTCAATAAATTAATGAGGTAATACTTTATTGATTTTGACACTCTATAAATAACAATAATTCCCTTTTCTAGGACCATTTTTCAGTTGTCTTTGATGTATCTTTGTTGTCTTAGAGAAAAATAAAAGAGCAAAATTGTGTGAGGTTTTTTTTGAATTAATTTTGTTAATGCCGTCTGTTCTCTTTATTACATAATATAAGAACAATTAAGTCATTTTTAAAAAGAAAGTAACTTTGAAGATAACAATTTTAGGTTATTGCCTTTCTTAAAAAAAAAAAAAAGATGAGGGACCTAATAAGGAAATACATTTTATTGCATTTGTTATTGATGCTATAAAACAATTTTAACAGCCAGGAAATGCAATGCAATTGATCATATGTTAGAAATGCATTAATTTGAGTTACTGTATTTTTCATATGTAATTTGAAATTATGTATAGACATAAAAATGTCTTATTGCATGGCATAAATCTATGTATTACTATTTCATTACATTAAATTAAAACCACATCTATAAGAGATTTCCCCTAAATTTTCTCTGAATATCTGACACAATCCTAGAGGATGCATCTCTTTGCTTGAACTGACCATGGTCTATTATTTAGGGTAATTTTCCCATTGTCCCTGCCTGGTCTCTATTTGCTGCTTTTGACCTATTGTTTCTTGAAACAGTCATCGAACTAAAATAATGTCATCCATAAAAATGACCATTTAGTAGTAAAAAATAAAGGACTTTACTGAGGACAGAATAATCAAACACAAGACAGCAGTTTAACAGCCCTTTTTAAAGGCTACTTTGTTTTCAGAAAGGAGATGCTGCCTCCCAGATCCAGAGCCATCATTCAGCATGTCAGGAGTTGGTGGCAAAGGACTCTTCCCAGCAATGTCTGGGTTCCTCTTGCACAGTTAGCTGCGTTCAGGAGAAGAAAAAATGATCTTTTCATCAGCAGGATCAGAAGCCTATTTTTCAGATCACTTTCCAAAATAACCGCATCCTCTTGATCTAGTTATAAGGGAACTATCAGTAAATTAACAAAATATCCCAGCTCAAACTATATATAGGGCCCAAATTACCTAAGTACTAATTGCCTGGTAAATGCTGTGTTATGTGTACATGAGAGAGAGAGAGAGAGAGAGAGAGAGAGAGAGAGAGAGAGAGAGAGAGAGAGAGTATCTGTGTGTGTGTGTGTGTGTGTGAGACCTTAGATCACTGTGTTCTTCAGAGTCCAAATATTTTAATGAATTGCTAACCCTTTCTTAGGCATAATTTAAGAAGCATGTTTAAACTGATAATTGTACAAATCTACTTTCCTTACCTCAACTGCCCAAAGCATGTTTATCTTGGTGTCTTACATTCTATCTGCCTACCTGAAATTTTTGTAGAGTTAAATTTGTAAGTGAGTAGAGTTTCTGGGATTCCAACTAACTGAAGAATGCTTCCTATTTTACAGTTCCTTTTTCATGTGATGATGCAGTCTCCTGCTCAGGTTCATAACCTTGGAGGTCATCTTTCATCCTGAACACCCTTTGATTATAAATTTACATCACACAAATCTCCTTCTATCATCTCCAGAACATAGCAAGGCTGTGACCAAAGCTGTCTCAGGAAGATGCCAATTCAATAATTCATACCGTTATTATATCTCGGCTGGTTGCAGTAATTCATCGTAGTTGTAACACCAGTAACTCTCTCGGCCCTGTATTTTAGTAGTGCAGAAGTTTCCCATCTCCTGCCAGGGCTCTAACGTATCTGATCTATTTGTCTAATACTATTGAATTATGCATCCAAGTGTCTCCATTCCATTAATTATTTATATAGCTTTTAGCACCTCAATACCTACATTCTTCAGCCAAAAGAATATAATCAATGGTTTTGAGAATGGGGGCATCATAACATGAGAAGCAGCTTCTAGAAAGGTGACTCTTGACCCTATTTTTGTGAAAAGATCCAACTAAAAAATTACGCAGCGCTCAGAAACATAAATAGAAGAAGTGTCAACTCAATCTGATTAAGAGAATATAAAAATGAAACTGTATTAGAAGGTAAGAGAATTATCTAATACTCTTTTTTAAAGTTTTGAAGGCTCTACATTAAGCTAAGAGGGAGAATAGACTGATATGAAATAAGTCAGCTTCTTATTCCATTATTCAACAGATATTTATCAGGCACCTAATATATTCTGGGCACTATTCTAGAAACTGGAGACCTAGCAGCAGTAAACAAAATACAAAGGCCATGAAGTGTTAATGGAAGCAAATGAACAAAGAGACGATTACTATGTGAACATCCTTTAATGAGGCACACCTGAAGATCCAATGCTTTGGCACTAGTATGAAAATCCACTCTCACTTCCTAATGAGCCTAACCGAGGGTTTTTTTGTTTGTTTGTTTGTTTTTTTCCCAGTCTATATAGGAGCCTCCTACTCACCTGCATCAAGGCAAAATATGAAAAAAAAAAAAATCAAGTGCCTAATTGAACAAAATAAACGTGAATTATTCTATACCTAGTTTTATTAGAAGAAAGGGGTCAACAAATGAAAGGATAGGAAAGTTTTAAAATTCAGTATTTGTCAATGTTAATTTTAAAATGCTGTCGAGCAACGGGAGGCAAAATTATCTACAGAAAATAGATAAAAATCTTTAAAACCTTTCCTTTTGATCAAGGGTTATAGAGAGCCCTCAAGAGAAGATTTAGATTTTTCCATCATAATGCCTCTGACCTCACTGAGAGGAACAGATTCAGATGAAAAACAAAATAACTTTTTTGATGGTAAAATATAGACAGCTCTTTCAAGAAATTTAACTGGATATTAAAGTAAATAAGGAAAGTGCAAACAAAGTAATATGCTTGAGGATGGAATCTTCTAGAATGGGGGAGAAACTGAGCTTGTGTGTTTTCTGACAGGGAGAACTAAGAAAACACTCACTCAAAGACATGACAAAAGCAGTGATATACCAAAAATGCTGGTTTAGTGATGTCAACCAGTTGAAATGTAAACAATTGTATGTCTGTGATGAGAAGACATTTAAAAGACATTTACCTTTAGTATAGGCCATATAAATATTTGATATAGTGTTCATGTACAATGAAAGGATCTAAATTCTAGTATGAATATGGAATTTGATGGTCACTTTCTCTTAATTCTGGTGTCTAATCCTGTGCTAAGATCTCAGGAACTCCTCTTTAATTACCCAGAAAATTCCCTATATCTCTCAACTATCATAAGGATTATTTCTACCTCTTCAGCTTTTCACCTGGAGGTGAAACATCACCTCTTACCATCTTTAAGTAGAATCTTTTCATTCTCCCCTAAGCATTCTCGTAGGATAAAGGGAGCTAGAAATCTCCTTGAACCATGACAGCAGATTCCTGGCTACTTATTGACCTAATGTCTACTCCTCCTAACTCCCCTTTTTTGGGAGTTTATTTACAATTATACCTCTTGTATTATCAATAACCATTACTGATTGATGATTGAATCAAACCTACAATGTCAAGGAAGCTTTTGATAATTTTCTTAAAATTATTTCTATTCTGGACCTCCCTGGTGGTGATGGGGTTAAAGTCTCAGCTCTCAAGCTATCACCAGCCACTGCAGCATGAGTTCGATCCCCGGCTGGCCAAGGAGTTAACCCATATAGTGCAGCAGACCTCTCCTGTCTCACCCCATCCCCTTCTCTGTAGTGTATTCAGTAGATCGGCATGTTCTGCTCTACTCTTTTTCTGGTAAATCTTCTTACCCCCTGCACCTTGGCTTATACCCCAGTTCCTGTATGCATAAATAAATAAAAATAAATCTTTAAAAAAATAGCTATTCTTCTCTTTAGCTTATGAGAATTGGATATTCATGATTTTATTCCATTAAGAACTGCAGATTTTGTATTTCATTCCAGTTGGATTTCTCATCCACTAATCCTTTGGTGGTTCAGAGTAAGTCACCCTGGGCTTGGAATGTATTTAAATCATATATCATCTCTTCAGCTCATCTCATTGACTATGTCCATCAGCATATTCCTAGCTCCTATGATCATATTATTATCCAAAAACCTCCTTTGAATCCTGAGTACATATTAGAAAGCATTATTTATATCACTTAGCATGAGTCAAAGGTCCTTCAAAGTTTTACTTTGACTTTGCATATCAACTTCATTCAAAACACTCTTTGCTCTAGAAATGAGACTTCACTTTATACCCTGATTAAGCTATGAAACTTTCATGCCTCTGTGCCTTAACAAATTCTGTGTTTTTCATTAGCACTAAGCTTTTCTTCATTTTGCTCTCTTTCACTATCTCAATTATTCTGGACCCACCAACAATACTCACATTTAACCTTTCCCAGATCTCTGCTTATAACCTAATCATGTGTGTGCTTCAGCATGATCCTTCAGCATTTGGCTTACTCTCACTATTTCTTATTATAGTGAATTTATAAATAAAATAGGCATGCAGTATTGATTCAGTACATAAACTGCCTTAGTTTAGGTGAGAACTAGAATACAAGACACCTTATATTCCTACTAATTGAAATATGCTATGATTTACTAGCACAATATCAAATTTTCATCATTTGCACTTACTAATTTTGCCTCCTTTAAATAGTTTGTACAGCATTGTATTGTGATGCCTGACCAGCTTCTTTTATCTAGTTCATATTTAATGGGACCTTGTTATATACAAAGCACAATATGCAGTTGTGTGTGTGTTTGTGTGGGTATACAAAAAATCATAAACTACAATGTTAAGCAGATTACAAACTAGTTCAATGAAATTCTCGGAGCTGACCCATTTATATGAATTCACTGGCCATACAGAATGCTATCTACTCTTTCTGTAAAATTTGCTAATGGAATCTTATAGCAGAAAAAAAAAAACATGTTCATCAATATATTATTATATCTCCCAAGATTCAGCAGGGCTTATCTACAAGTATGTTCATACTTATTTTACATTATATTCTAATTATTAGAATAGCATTGTATATTAAATAAGCTAATGAAAGATGAATACAAAAGAATAATTATTATTTCTAATAAAAATAATTTAATTTGAATGTCTGTGAAGGACATACCCCAGATGAGTCATACTCTGTGCAATCCTAGTAACACAGGTAGGACTTGGATTTGTCTCTGATCAATAGAAGATGACAAAAGTGAGGAGATGCCATGCCATTGAATATGTGATGTTAGGTGATGATGGATGACAAAAGACAATGGCATGTTCCACCTATGATTGTATTACATTATGTAAGACCCCATTAAGCACATGGGAAATAGATGCTATGCTGACCTTCAAGAAGCAAATTACCAGGTTGAAAACAATCTCAAAAGAGAGCATGTGTCAGGAATGGTAGATAGTTCCCATGACCTCAGGTGGTCTCCAGGAAGCAACCCCCCAAAAAGCTGTAGTATCAGTTACCAAGCCACAAAAATATGAATTTGGTTAATAACCTGAGCAGCATCAAAGAGTATTCTTCTCTAGTTGAGACTCAGTTAAGAATACATCTGGCCAAGTGTTTATGGCAGTTTTTTGAGCCATGGAGTAGAGATGCCAGGGTCTTGACCTTCAAAAACTTTGAGATAATAAATGGGTGTTATTTAAAGTGGCTACATTTGGGATAATTTGTTATACAGCAATAAAACTAATACAATGCCTTGGAAAGGTTCATTAAATTCAATTTGTTAGTCACAAAAAGAGTCAATGCATAATACAGCAAGTTTAGGCAAGGCAGGTCAATGATAAATATTTGAGGGGAAATATTTAAAGTCTAAAGTATTTTTTTTTAATTTTTTATGTGAGTATTTTTAAGATGTGGCTGCATTTGAAGGAATCCCTGTGTAGAAATCATAGATAACATATTATGGGACAGTGAAAAATTATAATCACCAGATTACACTCAAAGTGAAGGCTTGGATCACAATAGTAGATAACAAAAAAATTATGTATCTACATCTTAAGTTAGAATAAATAATCTAAGACATATATCCCTTAAATAATCGTTCCATATTTTAACTCTTTCAACTAGCAAATCTACCACAGGTATTTACTGTGCTGCAATGAATGGTAGGACAGGACCACATGGGTTTAAGAAAAGGCGAGACTCTAATAGAAGTGCACATTTCATCTCCCCCACGGTCATTTGTTCACTAAGTAGTTATTGAACAAATGACCGTGGGGGAGATGAAATGTGCGCTTCTATTAGTTTAAGGTTTATGAACTTCAGATTAAAAGAAATAGTATGCTCATTTTTGCACTCCAAACCATTCTGGACATTGGCTACCAGGTACTCGACGCTACTTTGCTGCGGAAACGTGCATTTACAGACCCTCATATTATTTAGTATAATTTTGGAACCAAGTAACGTATTATAATGATATTGGACTTATATGAATTGGGTGACACCAAGGAATGTATATTTGCCAAAAAAACAATATTTTATTGTTTATAATTTTGTACAGTATGATAAGTTTTGTAACACTCCCCAATATGCATTGCAGGCTGATTAGTGCATGTTTGACATGTCTGTATAGAGTCTATCTGGAGCTCATCTTCACTACTACTTGTGTCATGAGACTCATTCGTGGTTGGACGCTTTGCCATTGTTCTAATAAAAAATATGAATAAATGCATGGGTTGAAAATTTCTAATTGTTATTACTAACTGACAAGATGGTATTTACCAAAATAGCTTTCACCAAACAATTTATTCACTAAGAAAATAATCACTTTTCCGATTTTCTCCTCGTTAGATCTATGGGCACTGCTCGAAGCTTCAAACCAAAATGAGCTCAGCTTTGAAAATCTTTTCCTCCAGATGTAGACTTGTTTATTTGTAATTATATATCTCACTATACAGTGCGCTCTATGTTCGAAAACCGACCTTTCTTCTACAAACTCCCCTTATCGCTCTATTCAAGTGGCGTCGCGAAGTGCTCTGACCGTCATGAGCACGCATCTCACGTTCTCATGCGACACAAAACCCGCTGACATTTCTTGTCTATATCTTAGTAATTTTACAATATTTTGATTTAATTTCTTGTGCCATTTCAAGATAAAACTTCAGGGAAACATGCATGTCTCAAAAAGTTGCGTTGAAATAACTCAATTCCCCGTAATCACTAATAAATTGCAATGTCCCCTGAGAGGGGACATCCGAGCGATATGCTAGAATTCCGATGTCCCCTGAGAGGGGACAGCGGAGTGCAAAGGGTTAAAAATCACAAGTCATTGAATCTACAATGTTTTTAGGAAAATTAGCTTGGAGCTTTATCTATAAATAAACCTAAGACTCAGTCCAGTTTCCAAAAAGTACTATTTAAATAAAAGAGAATCTGAAGACCTGAGGAAGAAGCTCACTAATATTATTACAAGTGGGAAGAAAGTCAGAGGAATACTTGTAATGAATCACACTACCCAGGTGTCTACTGTTAAAGAAAGCTCAGTTAGCCAAGAACTCCATTAAAAAGTATGGTATATAACCTTTGGTTATTGAAATTTTTATTGCTGCTATATTATCCTTACACTGAATGCCCATTATCCCAGCTACTGGTTCTCATAGGTTTTTGTTAGCTGCTTTATCATGTTGCAGTTTATACTACTTAAGCAGGCCATGATGATATATTACAGTCAGCTAAAGTGTAGAACATTCTTAGATTTATTTTGACACCTAAAGCAACTTTTCATTAGGCTGGTAACAAGCCATATAGATGCCATAGTCCTCGCAAAAGCATCATTAGGATGTCGAAAAAGTGCTGACATAAATGTGGACATTCTTAAGAACATGTTTAAGAAACTGATAGGGTGGAAGCTCTTAATTTTCTCAGGTAGCAGTAGGGGGGAAATCTATATGCAAATGCAAAGCAATGGTGCCCATTTTTCTTTACAGAAAAAGTTCCCATTATGCATGTCTAAGAGCTCCACCCTCCCCTGACTGACTTTTTATGAAATTACAGAGCGCGCTGGGGCATTGTTTGTGCTACATCAAGTGCCTCCAACAGCTGCTTTGCCGTTCTTGAAACGGCATGAACATTTCACGGGACACATAAAGGACTCAGGATGTGATGGGCAGAGAAACTGCCTGAAATGTATTATTAACTAATGAAACATAGAAACAAAAACAAAGCCATGCAATTTTTTATAAATCTGTATGTAAATGTATTTCACCATCTAGTTGAGATTTTGAAAAAAGGCACAACCCACATGAACCTCTGTGCCAGCACTAGTCACTGATGTAAGGGAATTCTCTCCAGATCACTGTGCAACAATTTCTACTACAGTTTCTGTAGATTTGGAATCCAGTGGGAATTCTATCTTCTCAGATGCATCTTTAATTAAACAGGGTTTTCTCATAACTCAAGTGAGATTAGTACAGATATACATATTTAAATGATCTGTCACAATGAATTAAGTGAGTCAGAAGACAGACCTATCACATTATTTATATAAGTGCATATATTCTATAATATCAGATTAATCATGATGGTCTAATTAATGTGCATACTATGATGTCAAGTTCAACCTTGTGCAAATTAACAACCATATGTCTGAATTCCCTTTCTTAACAAATTTGTTCATTCCTTAACATTATTGATATCTTTTCAACTTTAAGCCATTCTTGATCATTTTTACCCTCCTTTATACCAAATTCATTATCTTAATTTTGCAAAACTAAGCAGTTTTGAAAAATCATTCCATCTTCAATCCCACCTCTGTCTTCATTATCTTTCAATGGCTTTGTACTCAACACATACATCCCAGACCAGCCTGAACAAGATGACACTTACTGCTTCACCTCCCATAATGTAAGCAAGTGTCCTTTTTGCAGTTTAGTTGGTGTCACATTTGTTTTGCTTTTTTTTGGTGATTTATGCTCTTTATTATACTTATTAACCTTTAATTTGTTCTTTTTGGCTATTGTTCATATATATTATTCTGAACCAGTAGACTAGCCCTGTCATCAGAAAAGTAGTTCTGTAATACTTGCATGCTCACACATAATCAAAAATTGCCATTAGTATTTATTTTAGTGCTACAAATAAATTTTAGTCTTTAGATGAACTGAAAATATGGAGTCTTTTTGGATATGAGCATTGAGAGTGTACACACACACATGCACACACATTGAGATCAACTACTTTAATTGATAAGTAAAGTAGAAAGTTTGCCAGTTACTCAGCTGATTTAAAAACTTTTTTACATTTCTTTGCTTAGATTGAACCAATTTTATTGTTTTTTTAAAGATTTATTTATTTATGCATCCAAGAACTGGGGTACAGGCCAGAGGTGTGGGGAGGGGGGTGAGAGAATTCACCAGAGACGGAGTGGGGAACAGAACAGGCAGAATGACTGAAAACACTGCTGAGGGGAGCAGCAGGTGAGTCAGGGGAGGTCTGTTGTGCCATGTGGGCATCTTCCTGGCTGGGGATCAAACTTGTGCTGCAGTGGCTGCAGAGAGTTTCATAGGTTACATCTTAACCCCTTGCGCTTCCAGGGACGCCCCCATTTTTATTGTTTTAATGAATGAATTAATTAATCTTTATTTTTAATTAAGGTAATATTTGAGACCCCCATAAGCTATTGCCACCACAGTGCATCCACCACCAAATTACCCATAGTCCACCATTTTGCTTCCATCCTTCTTTGATCTTACCCTCCCTTCTCTCCTCTAGGTGGTTCAGTTATGTAGTCAACTTTCAAGGGTTAGTTTTTAAGCTTGCCTTTATCTGACTCTTGACTTAGGTTCTCCATATTCCACATATTAATGATACCATCTGGTATTTATCATTCTCTTTCTGATTTATTTTACTTGGCATTATTTCATTCTGTTCCATCCACTTTGCCACAAATGGCTTAAGTTTATCTTTTTTGATCAATGAGCAATATTCCATTCTGTATATATAACACATCTTCTTGATCCACTTATCTGTTTGGGGGCACTTAATTTATTTCCATAATTTAGCTACAATTAGTTTTCTAAATAATACTGAACAGTTAGTAGAAAATATTTTGAAAACATACTGTTTTCAATAGTCTCAATAAAAACTGTCAAATAAAATAAACTATCAAATAAAATACTATGACAAAACCTAATGAAAGAAATGTTCAGAGACAATATAAAATATTTATATTAATGAATTGAGAGAATCCATATTCTAGAAAGTTAAATCTTCATATAAATCTGTATAGTTTCAATGTAACTATACTGTCACAATAAGTAATTTTAGCAGTTTCAATTTTAGAAATGTAGACCATTGGAATGAGATAGAGTTCAGATTCATAGTCACACCTGATCTGTGAAAAGCTAGTACTGCTGGACAGACAAGAAAAGACAATTTTTCAATAAATGACTAAAAGGAATTAATTAAAATTTAGAGTTTCTATATATTAAATATGCTGCTAGTAAAGTTAAAATGGAAGCCATAAAGTGGGAAAAGATACCTATAATACATATATTCAATAAAGCATTAGTATGTAATATATAGAAATTGCTTATGTGTAATTATTTATATTTATAAATATAAGAAAAGATCGGATAACCCATTGAAACCCATGTAAAAGTTTAACTATGCTATTTATAAGAGACTATCCTGATGGGCAATAAATATAACAACAAGCATTTGGAACAAATAAGAATGAAGGAAAAATCAATTCAATCATGATATGCCATCCCATACTCACCACAATAACTACAATTTAAAAGACTGACACCATTGCAATGTTGGTGAGATTGTGGGACAGCTAGAACTGTAATGTACTTCCAGAGAAAGTATAAAGTTGTACAAGCACTTTGGGGATATGTAATAAATATCTACAAAGTGAAACAACATTTTTATGCCTAAGTATTTATCCATCAGAATTGTGATCACATGTACGCCAAAAAACAAAACAAAACAAAACAAAACACTGAAGTTTCATACAAATATTTTTCATAGGCACCCAGTCTGGAAGCTACCCAAATGTCCATCAAAGGTAGCAGGAATTTAAAAGTAAAGCATCATTTGCTAATGACTATAGTGAAAATGAGTACACTGCAATGAAAATGGCTATACTATAGCGATCAGTACCAGCATGAATGAATATTGCAAACATTATGATCGGTGAAAGATTAAACTGCAACATTCCATTCATATAGAGTTCAAAAACAAGCAGAAGTAATCATGTTAAAAATCAGATAGTTGTTCTCTTAGGGAAAGAGGAGAGGCTGTACTTGGAAATGGCATGGGGAGATCTTCGATAATAGTGGCAATATTTTATTTCTTGCCCTTGGTGATAAATGCATGTGTATGTTTACATCTCAATAATTCATTAGCCAATATATGTACAACTTGAGCATTTAGTATCCTTTACTTAAGCAATTATTTTTTAATCACCCCATATAATTTTATAGACACATTTTGAACACCATTTTCTGCACAGGACAGAGGAGTAGGTGCTGTCCTTGATGATGCAAAAATCAAATCAATGAATGCAAAAATCAATGCAACAAATATCTTCTCTTGAAGAGCTTAGAGCTACATACTAGAGTCATCTACTGGTCTAGGTTATTCAGTTTCATGATTTTATTTTCCTTCCACAGCGAAATTTGACTACATACAAAAGTCAACATAAAAGTACAAGGAAAATGATTTACTTCGTTTTACTCCTGGCAGCCTACTCAGTCAGGGAGTGATTGGGGAGAAACAACTTAGTGGTATTAAATGTATGCCTTTGTATAACTATTTCTAATCAAAGAGGCAAGTATATTCTCAGCTGATCACATTTTTATCTTCAATATTACAGAAGAAAAAAATCAATAGTCTCCCTTAGTCCCTTAGTCAAATCATATGCTCTATACACGCTTGTCATTGTAGGATGAAGCAATACTCTCCATTTGCAACTTAGAATAAATTCATGGATGGAACAATGAAGAGGGTTACTTGCTTTTTCAGTAGTCTCCACTGCATTGAAAATAAAGCAACCATGAAGAAAAAAATATGTAATATAAGCACTTATAGAATGCAACCCTTCTTATACATTTAAATGAGAAAAGCCCCCATAGAAGTTTTGTAATTGTGCCCTGGGACTCTGCCATTTGTTATGAAGGACACTGATACACTCCCCTCTCACCCCCTGTGGGAACCTGTGAGTCTGAAAGGGTGAGGAAGAGTTGTAAGGAGGATGCAGCAAGCTAAATTGGTTTATTCCCCTTTATGTCCTCTTGTTTCCAGGCATCTAGTTTTCTTCCATACACCCAAAAGAAAATGTTTCCTGTGATTCAGAGTGCCTGGTTGTGACTAATAGCAGGATGTGCTTCTGAAGGAAAAGGTGGAATGGCTTATTGAACTTATTCCAGGCTCTCCCTTTATTTAACCTTCTGCTTCTGCTGTTGACAATCCAAATAACTGCTTTGATTTGCAGTGTATTCATCTGTTGAATGACATGAGTATTTTCTTTGCTGAGACTTGTGAATAACTGTGGGCTAGAATGAGAACACTTGGTATAGATAAAGGACATGCAAGTTTAAAATGGAGTCATTATCAATGTAATTATTAACATTGCTATTAACATACAAGTGTTAGTTGTAGGGAGTGATACTCCACTACAAAGCAGAATTGAGCATAAGTAAAACCAAGCATGACAACAAATGTCTCTTCAATTGCAGTGTAACACTGACGCCTGAAGGCAAGGACAACTGGGATAGAGTTCTCACTTGAATACAATGACTTACTTCTTCAGGAGCTGATTTGGTCATTGATGGGGCTCTGCCTAAACAAGTTAGAATGGAATTTCTACCTCTGAACATTGGCCCCCTGGATTGGTTATCCAGAGAGGGGAGAGGCAAGAGAAATTCACTTCTCCCAATCCTGGGCAGAGGAAAGAAGAGACCTTAATCCCTGCTTTCCAGGTCAGCTGTGAATCTGCCCTCTGGGTTTTTTTTTTTTTTTTTTTTCATAATTGCTTTTTGACTACCTTTCTCCCTTCTGTGCTTTATCAGATCTGCAAGTGTTTCCTGGGATCTTGAGTATAAATGGGCATTTAGTTGTGTTTAGGCATAGCCTTCCCTGCCTCAAATGTCTGCCACTTTAAGTTATAATCATCTGACTTTATTATTTTTTTTTAATTTTTGTCTTCAGATGTGGGTAGTGCCTCTCTTAACATCTTTTTTTTTTTAAGATTTATTTATTTATTTATACAAGCACTGGGTGCAGTCAGAAGCGCTGGAGGGTGAGATTATTCACCAGAGCCATAGTGGGGAGCAGAGCAGGCAGAAGGACCGAAGTACACTGCTAAGGGGAGCAGCAGGCGGCAGGAGAGGTCTGCGCGCCATGTGGGACCCTCCTCTGGTGGCTGGGGAGCAGCCGGGGATCCAACCTGCGCTGCAGAGGCTCCAGGCAGTTTCGCAACCCAGTGCTCAACCGCTGCGCCACCGGGGAGGTCCATCTCCCTTAACATCTTAAGTTTTCCAAGGTATTTATCAAATAATTATTCTCTGCCCTCTGTTTCTTCCCCTAGAAATACTGTTTTGGGGGGCAGTCCTTGAAGTTCTCAATTCTGACTCAAATTTTGGTTGTCTAGAAGATTTTATCTGAGTTTCAGAAGCAATAATATGTATCCAGCAATGAGATTTTCTTCCTGAGATATTTTATTCTGCTGATAACTCTGCTATATAATTCAGAGAAAAAAAAAACACAGATAAGCATGAGGGTGCTGTACCCAAGATCTCTGGAGCAGTGGCTGATCTAAACACAGCCCCAGTACACTATTTGTAGTCATTCTGGTGTAACCAAAACCGGAAAGCTATCCTGTTCCATAACTGTGTCATTTGACTAGAACACCTTTTAAAGGTGTCTTGGAATCTTAACTGATAACCAGAAGTAGCTTGATTGGAAAAAAAAGAAATAGCACATTGAATTGAGTAAAATTTAAAAATATCTTCCTCTCTTGTATTGATGCTCAATAAGTACTGACAAGTTCTTATTAAATTAATTACATTCAAAACTTATTTGTCCCTTCAAGGTTAGTTAAGACACACAATCATAGATTATGATTTTCATCAATCTGACCTTAGTTAGCTTGATTGGATTGCAGAGACATTATTCTCATGTCCTCAAAAAATGCATCTAAATTTTTTTTCTTAAGGTAAAAGCATAGGTCGTTTCTGCATATAAATATATTCACTCACTTAATGGTGTATTATGTTGATTTTGACTAATATCTGTTTCAGAATGGCTCCTTTTTTCCTGATTTTGTAGTTACTTTTTCCTGGGGTAGTGCATTTATAAGATCTCTGAACTTCTATATACCTAATAAACTTGTGTGAAAAACTAACAGAAAAAAAGGTCTGCTCTATTTTGTTACTGAAGAATTCATAGATGCTCATTGTCTCCCAACACCTGCCTCCTCTAAGACTGATCCATTCATTTTTCATCTTCTAGAAAAATGTTGACGCCATTTTGTGCTGTTAATTTATTCCTTGAACCCCCACAAATTCTTGTCCCACAAGAGGCTAAAAGAAATTTGCAGACATTTTAGATAAGTAAGCAGAGAGAGAAACAAACTTTGTTTAAGAAAGTAAAGAGGGCCTCCTCTGGTGGCGCAGGCGGTTGAGCGCAGCCCTGTGAAGCTGTGCACAGCCTCTACAGCGCTGGTTCGATCACTGCCTACCGGCGAGGGTGCCGCATGGCGAGGCAGACCTCTCCTGTGTTGCCCACTGCTCCCCTCAGCAGTGTATTTCAGTCAGTCTGCCTGTTCTGTTCTCCACTCTGTCTCTGGTGAATCCTCTCACCCTCCCATGCATCTGGTCTATACCCTGGTTCTTGTATAAATAAATAAATTTAAAAAAAAAAGTAAAGAAAAATTTATTTAAAGGAAGAAAGTAAAGACTCCTAGGTATGCTGTACTTGGAAGGGGCAAGGAAGCCGTTGTGGACCCATGTCTAGGGGTATTTAAACCTTTTTTTCTCTATTCTAAAATCTGGTCATGCTCTTTGTGATTGCCTCTCTCCCAGTGGCCATACTCCTCCAGGCAGATGTGCCCATTTTCCCAGCTCTTAGAGTTTCCCTCCCCTGTCCAAGGTCATATGCTCTCAAGTTTTACTGTCTTTGTTTAGTCCTCCTGGGCTTTCTGACCTCATCTCTGGAGTACCTCTTGGTTAGCACTTCTTAGAATTGATTGTCCTTATCTTAGAAGCCTCTTTAATTCTCTGGAAGTCCCTGCCTGTACTGTCTCTGAAGCTGCCTACTTAACCCTAACTTGCCCTGGGACTCAATGTTACAGACCCCCACCAAGAAGTGTAGGTCCTTTGCCCTCTAGAGGAAGCAGTCAGCAGAGAGCACTGTGTAATTAGACCAGGCAAGGTTTTTTTTAGAGCTGGAGCTTGAGCCCAAGGGAACCAGCCCTGAGGAAAGGACTCTGGGTGACTCCCAGAGCAGAGTCTGAGAGCTTAACTATTCCTTTGAGGTATCTGGTTTCTCCAGAGCAGAACCTACAGTTTTTGATCTATCAAAATTCTGGAGGTTGCAAGGCGGTGAGGGTTGCTGGCAAATCTATAGAAAGTCCTCTCATGCCTGGAAGAAGAAAACCAATTATGAATGAGCAAAACATAGGGTAAGTTAGTTTTAAGATTGGTAAATTTGGCTCTTAATCCAACTGATCACACAATGACAAATGGGAATAATGCGTAAGTTAGAGCAACATCGCATAAACAGAATCATTATAGGAGGATGCAGGTTTCATGTAGGCCCTGTCCTGGCCTCAAAATGTTACATTTCTCTATGCAGCTAGTTGGATAGTTGGATGATAGCTGCCTTTGACTTGTTCTCTTGCCGCCTCATTGTCTCATATCCCCTATTTCAGTGAGAGCTACCAAGGTGAAGTTAATTCTATTGAAATGATAGAATTTGAAGAATCTAGAAGTCTCAGAATGAACACATGTTCTTCTATTAGAAAAATTATGTAGCCTTCTGAATGGGTTTCTGGACCCAATTCCAATGTGAATGTCTGTGCAGGATTCCCATACCAACAAACAACTCTAGAACACTAGCTGAGTGTCCAAGATTTCAATTTTGTTCTGATACCATCTACCTGGAAATAACATCAGATTCTACAGGTTCAGGTCTCAGCCTCCCGAGACTACCTGCCAAACACAATCCCAGGTTGTTACCAGTGCTTTCAACCAACTGACTATAAATGAGAGGTTGACATGATTTCCTCCTCAGATTGCATTAATTTGCTGGAGCGTTCACAGATCACTGCTTTACTGACTGGATTACCATGTTATGATAAAAGACACTAAAGAATAGGACTCAACAGCCAAAATGAAGTGATACATAAAGCAAGGTCAGAGCATAGGGACTTCTGTTCAAGTGGAGTTTAGAGTCAGTGTGATGGCAGATGGGCAAGGTCTTTTTACCTGACCTGGGAACTCTCTGAAGCTCCTCTTTTAAATATATAGAGACTTTATTATATAGGCATGATTTATTAAATCATTGGTCCTTGGCAATTGAAGTTGACCTCTACCTCCCCTCTTCTCCCTGGATATCTATTCTGTTTGGTTTTCCAGGCAAACAATTCTCACCCTTAGTTGCTTTCAACTGTCACTTCATTCACATAACAAAAGTACCATTATCACTCTCAACACTTAGGCAATTCCAAGGTTTTTGAAAGTTTTGAGCCAGGAACTATGAATAAAGACCAAATACATTTGAGAACTATATGTAGGTAATGTGAATAACCAAATAAATGTTTCTTATAAATCATAATATTGCAGTTTCCAGTGTACCTTGACTCAATATGCACTTGATTCATAATTCTACCTCTTACATAGGAGGACTAGTCCTTTTTCTCTAACATCTGAAGCATAAAAACAGTCATGTCAAAAAGAAGAAGAAATATTAGGAATGAGGGGGGAAGTGTCTTGAGGAGATCATTTAATTTTTTAACAGCAACAATAATTCTTTTCAAAATTACCTAGCTAAATGCCTAATTTAAATAAAATTTCTTTCTGGATAAAAGCTACAGTTTCTTACCACCTATAAGGTCATTAGGGGAAAATACCAGTGTTTGAAGGGAATACAATTAAAAACAAACAAAACCTCTATTTGAGGTCTTGAATAAAGATATTTAATATTTTATATAAATAAAAACATATATTTTACTATAGTGACACATACTTAAATCCCTCCAACTCAAATTTATAAAAGCTTAATTTTTATATATGCCCCCCAAAAGAGGATCATGACAATCACACCAAAGTTTTAAATTGATCTACTAAAATTTTCAGTTCTTAATCATTTAAAATTCATACCAATTGCCTCCCCATCGCTTAAGTACTTATCAAAGTATGTGGCACATAGTAGGCATTTACTATGTATTGCTTGAGTTTAATTGAAAATTTTCTAATTGCAAAGATTATCTCTATAGAAAGGCAAAAACTCACATTTGTAGGAAAACCAAAATCAGTTTCTAGATATCATTTGATCATTTTCAAATTTGTATATATTTGAAAATAATTTTGATTCCCAGGTGAAGACCAGGTTATCATCAATTATTTCTCAGGAAAACTGAAATCAAAATATTCAAAGTTGTTGCTTGAGTATGTAAAACAACAACCTGCCCTTGGTTAAAAGACTTGATACTTCTTTTATTATTTTTAACCATCTTTTCTCAATTATATCTTCTACTTCAAGAAAAGCAATCATCATTTAGTATTAGAGAAATTTTGTCTTTTGAACCCTTTTCTAATACCCAACTCACAGTGTTTTTATAGATATGTTAAATAATTACAATTATAAATTGAAAATGGAATCTTAGAAAAAAATACATTCTGTCTTTGAGGGAAACACTTGGGGTTTCCTTGGGTTCCTGAGTTTTGTGACATCTTTTACTCTAAAAATAGACATTTAAGCCTATCCTACCTTAAGCTTCTTACCTCCAGAAGGTCACATAATAAATACCCTTGGGGCATATGTATTATTTCTACACATGATCACATCAACTGTGAATTCAGTTTTTGGTCATCTACATATGCATTAGATGTTTGTAAAATGAAACAATTACCTTTCTGAATTTGCTGTGGTATTAATAGCTAAAAATAATATATTTTGTAACAATATTGTGATTTTATGTTTTGTTAGAAATTTTCATCCAATATTGACTGAAAAGATCAATAGACTATCTCAGCATGTTATGCTGTGCATTTATTTACTGTTGCCACTGATGCAATAAAATTAAATTACAGTACTTCATCAGCCCATACTATCCTGTACTTAATTTACTTACAGTGTCACTTCCAACAATATCTGATTGGTCCTGTGAAAATTACAAAGACAATTCCCTAACAAGTGCGTGAGGTAGACGTCAGAGGAAAGGAAGAGGAATAAGAGCTTGTGAGATTTGTGGCAGAAACATGTGGTTCAATTCAATGTGTTTGTTACAACTACCTTTTCATCTGGTTTCATTTCTTGTATTTGATGCTTAGTGTCATTGACATCGCGGTTCCTGACATTCTCTATAAAAATACTACCATAGTCATCATGAATATTCGATTATAATGCAAATAAATCAGGATATGTTTGGAAGTACTTCTTAAAATACAAAATATATTAGCCAATTGGAAATTATATAACTGGTTTCCTTTTTTGAGTAGTAATTTATTGGTAGATAAGAGTTCAGAACATATTGGTGCAGATTTGTTCATTAATTGATTCATGTGTAAGAAAACTAATTCTTTTAGCAAGTATTATTTTAATATCTTAGTGTGTGCTTGATCTTGGTGATAAAGACAATCTTATGGCTAAGAAAATGACATTAGCAGTAAATAATGGACTTAATGGAGAAATGTTCATATTCACCTGCCTTAGAAGGTCACTTTCATAAAATATGTGCTGCTTTGTTAAGTTTTGAAAAAAGGGTAGGAATATTTCAGGAAGAAAAGTGGGGGAAGTATTTCAGGAGAGGAAACTGCAAGTCAGGGATCACGAAAGTATATGAGAGAAATGCACTGAGCACTCCAAGTACTGAGGTATTGTGGGATGGAGTCCAGTACACTAAGTAGATGCTTAATAAAATCTACCATTATTGTTTTATGGGTATGCTGCAGCAGGGTGGAAAGCACGAGAATAACCTGACCTTTTTTTTTCCCCCCAATGTGAATGTACTCATTTTAAGGAGGACTAAAATCATTCTTTTTTATTTAATATTTAGACCACAATAAGGTTGTGGTGAGTTGAAAAGAAAATCACTCAAGTTTACTTTCTCTAAAGGAATCCATAGAAATAAAATAACATTCATTCTCCTTCTCCAACACTCCATTCTCCAGAACCTCATGTCTCTCCTCACTCCCACTCTCTGTCTCTCCTCTCCCTGTTCCCCGTCCTCCTTTACTCTCCCTCTCCTTCACTCTCAGTCTCATTGTTACTCTCTTCCTTTATTATTTTTTAATTTATTATTATTTTTTAAACTTTATATATTTACATCATTTTTCATTTTTGCACATTGCGTACATTTTCATCTGGTTATAGCCCCCATACAATTCCCACCCCCCTTGTTTTGATCCTACTCCTTCCTCCCCTCACCCCTAGTGTGTCTCTGATAATCTCATGTGATTTGCAGCAACATGGATGGAGCTGGAAGGGATCATGCTCAGCAAAATAAGCCAGAAAGAAAAAGAAAAATATCGGATGGTCTCATCATAGCAGGAATTTAGAAAACCTAGATAAGGGACCAGGAAAATGACTAATTATAATAAAGTAAAAATCAAAATCAACAATAAACCTTTATTATTTTTATAATTATCTATGTATAAACCAAATCAAGACTCTTGCCTTTGATGTAACATTTGTCTAAAGAGCTAAGATGTCTTTATAAAATCTTAAGAGGAAATTACAAGTGGTCAGGTGGGGTGGTCAGGACAAGGCAGAGAATTGAGATACCTTTTTTTTAAAAAAAAGATTTATTTATTTATTCATACAAGCACTGGGTGCAGTCAGAAGCATGGAAGGGTGAGAGAATTCACCAGAGCCAGAGCAGGGAACAAAACAGGCATACTGACGAAATACACTGCTGAGGGGAGCAGGGGCGCAACAGGAGAGGTCTGAGTGCCATAAGGGACCCTCGCCAGCAGCCGGGGATTGAACGGGTGCTGCAGAGGCTGCGGGCAACTTCGCAACCCAGCACTCAACCGCTGTGCCACCGGGGAGGCCCAAGTTACCTGTAAATTAGAATTAATAGGTTCACTGTCCCAACAAACTTCCAAATATTTCTTTTATAAACTGTTGTAGCATTGGTTGTAATGCTGTGTATGACTTAGGGATTAGTTTCACCCTTTCTCAGACACATGTTGCCACCACACACCCAACCACCCAAGCACCCATAGTCCTTTACCATAATCCTGCCCACTTTGCTCCCCATTACCCCTGTTCTTCTTCTCTGGAGCTCTCACTTCTATAGTTTGCAGAAGTCTAGGGTTTGTTTTGATTCAGTTTTGTGTATGTATTTTTTTTCTGTATTCCACATTTGAGTGAAAACATGCAGTATCTCTCTTTTTCCTTCTGACTAATTTTACTTAATATAATCCCTTCCAGCTCCATCCATGCTCCAAATGGTAAGATTTCATCTTTATCTGTAGCTGAGTGTATTGCATGGCGTACATATACCTCATCTTCTGATCATCTGCTGTTGGTCCCTTAGATGGTTCTAATAACTTGGCTATTGTAAGTGCTGCTGCAATAAACTAGGAGTGCATATATCCCTTCAAAATAGCGTTTTTATATTCTTCAGGTAGATACCCGGGAGTAGAGCAAACAAACAACTTCTTTTCTCCACCTACTTTTGCCAAATAAACAGCTCTTAATTTAATCACTTGCAAGCTTCTCCCTCTGAAAAAATATTAACTTTATTTTATGTAGTTAATTTTATTGAGGCACCATTGATTTACAACACTGTGGGTAGCTCAGTAATGAGTCACACCTCTTCAGATTTTGTCAACCACCAGACCCTCTATCAAGGAAGCCAGCATCCTTCACCATAGTCTGCTGGGCCTCCATACCCAGTTCTCTAAACCATTCCTCTCTCTCTTGTGGTCTGAACTATTTTTCATTCATCAGTCACTTTCTCAGCCCACAAACCACCACTTGGAATTGTTTCATTGTTTGGTGTCCTCGATGTAAGATCTGATAACTTAGAGCCATATGCCTTAGTGAACCTTTTATTTTTTAAAGCTAGAAAATGGCCCCAGTGAGAAAGGAGACTGAAAGGAAAAGAAAAACCTGGCAGGAAGATCAGTTTCAGGACAACAGACATGTGAACCCTGAGGATCTATAAACTGATTTCTCAAACACTCCCCAGTCTTGCATACATACTTAGCAAAAACATCACCCTTAAGAAGTATGCAAATCCTTACAGAAAATCTGTTGCACATATACCACAATCTGCCTCCATCATCCCTTGATCACCACACATCAGGACTTTTTCAGGGTAGTGTCTTCAATGAAAGTACATTCCTTAAGGACAGAACTGGGGTTTCTCTTCTACCTCCAGGGTGCAGGGTGTGGCATAAAGAAAATGTTTGTTACTTTTACAATGAACATAATGAAAGAATGAATTAAAAAAAAAAGAAACTAACTTATTTGGGTTAGTTCCTGCTCTGTGCCTCCTGAAAATAAAGATTCCTTGTGGATAAATGAATATATGAATGGGGCCTCCCCTGGTGGTGCAGCGGTTGAGCGCTGGGCTGCGAAGCTGCCCGCAGCCTCTGCAGCACCAGTGAATTCTCTCACCCTCCCGCGCTTCTGACTGTACCCAGTGCTTGTATAAATAATAAATAAATTTAAAAAATATAAATGAATGATCTAATTTCATTATAAATTAGTTACTATTTCACTTGCTCTAAGTGAAATTTAAACAAAGACAAGGATACCAGAATGCAGGGTGGGGGAATAAAAGAGTGTAAATAGGAAGACAAAGACAAAGAAGGGAAATTCTGTAGCTGGTCCTTAAACTACCCTGTATTTAGGGATGTGGGGAGAATCAAATATCTGAGGGCTCACCAGCACCCTAGGGTAAAGAGTCAAAGAAGTAGGAAATCTTGAATTCAGTATTTCCTGAAGTGTGGCAGAAAGATAGGAATTCCCAATTAAAATGCTAAAAATTGATACTTATGCACAAATTGAAGGCAGCTTCATATCTGAAAACTGCAAATTCACAGCAATAAAAGCTGTTCCTTTTCCTGCCTGACTTTATTCTTTTCAAGGTGAGTTTATTCTCTTATAGCTCCAAGACTGATCTCTTGGGCAGATAAAGTCTTGGTTGGATTTCCATTGCAGTAGAATGAAGTAGAGGACCTTGTAAAATTAACGCTCCTCTGCTGCTCTGAAGATAAGTGCTCAGCTGACCCCAGAAGTGCAAAGCTGACTGTAAAGTTCACCTTCTTTCCATATCCCAATGTTGAAAGAAGACTGAAATGGTGAATAATTCATCTGGCCGTGATAAGCAGTATGGCCTTGTTGGTGAGGGCTTTGTGATGCTATCACCATCCTTTCTCTGCATGGAAGCCTAGGGAGGGGTTTTATTTTATGTCTCTTCCACTTAGGAAGCAAACAAAAGAAATACAGGCACATGTGCAGTTCCATTGGAGTAACTTGGTTATTGTTTTGTAAAGTCTGATATTATTTTATTTAGGGTAATGATTATATCCCAAAGGACAGTTTCTATGTATGGAATTTCCTTGTTTCCATCATTAAGATAGTTAGTTAAGGGCCTCTCCTGGTGGCGCAGCACTGTGAAGCTGTCCGCAGCCTCTGCAGCGCGGGTTCGATCCCGGCCGACCGGCGAGATACACACCTGGTGTGGCAGATCTTTCCTGTCTTGCCCGCTGCTCCCCTCAGCAATGTATTTCATCGTCTGCCTGTTCTGTTCCCCACTCTGTCTCTGGTGAATCATCTCACCCTCCACACATCTGGCCTTTACCCTGGTTCTTGTATGCATGAATAAATAAATCTTTAAAAAATAGTCAGTTAAAATACTGTAATGTATTATGAACCTGCTGTGTATAAATGTGATGTGCATGGAAACCCCCATCAATGTTTTTCAATATTGATCTACAGAGTGCTGAAATTTCCCAAATTTCTTCAATCCGTTTTCATGTATGCTTCCCTTCTTTTATCTATCTGTCTATCGATCTATCTATCTATCTATTTTTGTTTCTTTTCACTTTTCACTTTTTATTGTGGTAATGTTGGCTTATATTTTGGAAATATAGGTGTTCTCTCCCCTATTCCCCCATCTCCTTACTATTTTATAACTTCTTACTATTTTATAACTATTTTATGCTCATTTATTAGAAATTTTCAGTGATTTATCAGAAAGTTAAAAATGAAAACTAATCAAAACATAGCATTTTATCAACCTTTCTAGAGCACACATTTGTTAACAAGAGTATTCAAGGAGGGGAGGTGAACAAAGAGGAGTGAATTTAGTTGCTGTGATATAAAAAATAAAAGTAGGATAGATAACAAAGTTACCTTCTGAAAAATATTTACATATAACAGAAATCAAAGTCTTTAGTTGTGCATACAAGAACTAGGGTGTAGGCCAGATGTGCAGGGAGTGAGAAGATTCACCAGAGACAGAGTGGGGAACAGAACAGGCAGACTGACTGAAATACACACTGAGTAGAGCAGTGGGTGAGTCAGGAGAGGTCTGCTGTGCCATGTGGGTTGGCTTCCTGTCTGGGGATGAAACTCGTGCTACAATGGCTGGTGATAGCTTGATAGTACTGAGACTTAAACCCCTATGCCACACAGGAGGCCAACAAGAATCAAAGTCCTAAGTTAAACAAAGGAAATCATTCTGATATTTAAATTTCTCTATCTAAGTAGGAATACTATTTGTGTTTCAGAAGCATTTTATAGTGCATATTAAAATAGCTAAAATGTTTTGCTATCAATTCATAATGCTTGCATTTCTGGCTTCATTCATTCATTCATTCATTCATATATCATTTATTATTTCTGAGCCCAGTTTGTGCAAAGAATCTTGTAAAGACCATGAAAACGGATATAAATGAGACATATCCCACGTCTGTATACCAGGAAAATGAGCAATAATTGAAACTCAAAAAAAATATGCTATAATATAAAGATAATTGAGAAATACTGGCATGTTTCAACCCATCTGGAGATGGCGGGGAGTTTTACTATAGATATTACATGTAAGTGTGTGTTGGCGGCTATAGTTAGGTAGAAATATATTCCAAATAAAGTTAAATTATGTTTTAAAACAATGAGGATGAATATATTATAGGAAAAATGTTTTTATCTGTGTCAAATACAAATAACAATAACGGCCATAGCCTTGGCTAGTCAGGTAGGTGGAGCATGTATAACTGTATGCTATGTCCAAAATTGGAATATATTCTGTATGTGATGGGAGGGCATGAGAATGAGGAGCAGAAATGAGCAGAATGAGGAGTCATTTCCTCTAGGCTTCAGAACACTGTTGCTCTTATCACAGAAGTTTCCATCCAACTTGCAGGGCCCTCGGAGCATCCCTGTATCCTTCCTGGGTTTATCTCAAAATGTATTGAGCCAAGTCCTATGCATGGAAAGTTCACAAATCCATTCATTTTGCATTTAGATAAGCCCACCAGTAGGGTGGGCTGGAGTATGTGTAGTGATTCCTTGAGTCCATTATAAATACGAACGGAGTGCTGGGTAAGACATGGGGAGAGATTTAGGAGAAAGGTCACAAAATGGAGAATGCACATGCACTGAAGGAGAAACCTGGATCTTTCACAGTTTGGAAGTATTTAACTTTTCCTTTCTTTGTTTTCCTCCTCAATCAAAGTCCCCCTCTCACTTAATGGGCTTTAATCTAATTTTAGAAAGATTGAGAAACACTGGCCAAGAGCCTTAGTGGGTAACTCACAGCTGTGCCCTATGATCTCTTGTCTCTTTCCTGACTTTCACCTGAAGTCTTTACTGCCTACATGGGCTCTGCTTTTTGAACATTTTTGTCTTTTATTTTTTTTTTTTAGTTATAATAACTCATTTGGATTCTATAATGTGAATTCTTTTTCCCCTGAAAACCTCACAAATTGATCATTTTAGAGGTATAGGGGTCTAATTTAAATTTGAAGGTGCCTAGAAATACACAAATAATTGTAAACTGGTCTTTTATTTTTTAGAGAAGTTTAGAAAACTCTTGATTTGTGTCTTTCTGATTAGGATGTTTATATCAACAAGAACATATAGAAAAAATTCAGATTGATTTAAAGGGGAAATATGTACATAAATAAAAAAATATGCTTACAATCTATTGTGTCTGGTCTATTGTCAACATTTGTGGGAATCAATCATGTTCTATATATTATGCATTATTCAATTTTCATTGCTATTTATAATTTCATTGAACTGACATATCACAGCATATTCATTCTTCTATTGAGTACTTCTCTCCATCCCCTAATTTTTTATTATTCTGAATGAAGGTGTGTAGGGTAAGTAAAGTATCAGGCTTTTCTTTCCTCCTGCCATTAGGATTGATGATGGAACCCTGTGGTCCTTAATGCATGCCTGATGGCGGGCACCTGGAGCAGGGTATGGGCATGGGTAAGTGGGTACACCTGGGCTGGAAGACTGGGCTTCTAAGGGCGGAGTCATGGGGACACCAGCAAAGTGAAAGGAAAAGAGAAGCAAAGGCAATGAAAGAGCATCAGAAAGCCCAGAGAAAGTGAAGTCTTGCTGGGGGCTGCGAGGCCTGCCTGCTTTCTGGTCCCCTGGCACCCCTGCCTGCCATGTATGTACCTGGTAAATCCCAATAAAAGCCTGAAAAAGTCACAGAGGGCTCCAGGACTATCTTCACCTATCTGCGTGAATCATAGAGATCCTGCTCCATCCCTTCCTGCCGCTACAAGGTGCTGTGGATTTTATTGTACATGTCTTTTAGTGTTAATTTCTACTGGGTATATAGAGAGAGTCAGTTTTTGGATCATAGGTTATGTAGCTGTTCATATCATGAACAAGTAGAGTAATTTTCAAAATGATTGTACCAACTTGTATTCCTATCAGTATTGCATGAGTTCTGGATACTCCAAATCAGTTTTAAAACTTGATATTTTTATATCTATTTTATTTAACTTGTAGTAGTAGTGGTGAATATATACTTTATCTCATTTTCGTTTTAATTTGCATTTTCCTGATGGATAATGGTGTCTTAAGACTTTTTCATATTCATAATACATTTTAATGTCTTTTGGTAAAATTTTTGTGTTTCTTTTGTCCAGTTATATCACACTGTCTTTCTTTTGTTTGAGCCATAGGAGTTCTTTATGTAGTTCCTAAAATAGTCTTTTGAAATATATATATATATACTATGAATGTTTTCTTCCATTCCATTCCCTGCATTCTTAATCTCTTCAGGAATTCTTTTAATTAATAGAGGTTTTTAAAACATGTCAAGTTTAGTTCATCAATTTTATTCTTCCATTAGGTTTTTATTCTTCCATTAATTTTATTCTTCCATTAGGTTTTTTGAATGAAGTTGAAAATAATACATTTCATTACCACAGTTCATGAAGATGTGTCCTATGTTACTGAATTAGTTTGTATTGTCTTACATTTAGATTGACGGTCCATTTGAAATTTATTTTCTTATATGTTCTGAGGAAGGACGGTCTAGTTTCATTTTTTGCAAATATTAATACTTCCTTGATCCTATAATATTTATAAATAAACATTGTCCACCCAACTAGGAGCAAGGAAAGAGTATTCAGAGGTTACTTACAGCAAATAAGTCAGTCATCTCACAGGCATTTGGCAAAAACTCAGAGCCAGGCAAAGAATGGGAAAGCTTTATAAAGGAAAAAGGCAATAGAATGAGATATGCCCCACTGGAAGGTGTTGGACTGGGGAAGCTAGAGGCAAATCAGTTAGAAGTAGGACAACTTGTGTGATTAAAGGACCATGTTTGATTTTATCCAGTTATTCTTAATTTGGGAGCTGTAGCCAAATTTAGGGAACCTAAGTGTTGGTCAAGTTCTGGCCACTTGGGGCCCCGATGTTAGAGTGATTATGGTTTGACCTCATGCATGTTTTGCTGCAGGGATTGTGATGTATTTGACTGCTAGAATGGCTGCTATAGCCTGTGGATCAGAGTCCTATTTTTTCTATTATTTAGTTATTGTTCAGTTTGCTTATCCATCCCTATTTTATTAAAAATATCCATTTCTCTGCATTCCAGCAACATCTATTAAATAAATTAAGTGACTGTATTGAATACTTTTAGAATGTTTATTGTATTCCATTAAGATATATGACTCTCCTTGAATGAATACCAGCTTATTATAATTATTATGGCCTCATAATAATTCTTAATACCTGGTAAGTGTTCATATTCCAGCTTTGTTCTCCCTCAAGATTGTCTTTCCTGTTTTTATTTCATATTTTCACATGAAATTAAGAACAGAATTGTTGATTATCACAAAAGCAATCTTCTAGAACTATGAATAATATGGCTTTGATAATAGCTAAATTATAAAATATTTAAATAATATGGACGCTTCTAATCTAAGAACATGGTATATCCCTGCTTTCTTTCATGTTCTATTTCACTTTCTAGTAACGATTCATTTTTCTTCCTAAGTATTTGATGATTTTGCTCTATTACAAATACTATTTTATAAATATGTCCTTTCTTAATTGCTTGCTTGACTTAAAGTCTAACACTTCAGCTGTAAAACAGATACATAATTATGGATGTAGGTATAGATATAGACATCTTTTTGTTCTCTCAGTGAGAACTCAGAGAACTGGTAAAATCTTTGTGTAGTTTGTCTATTTCTCTTTTTAATTCTGTAAATAATCAACCTTCTATATTTTGATGTGGACTTCTAATTCAGATATAGAAAACTCCAAAGAAAATTGTCACCTTAATAATGAACAAGTTTCAGACAAAATACAAAATCCTAACTTCTCTTAAACCTGTCAGAATACTAAGATGGCAAGGGAACCCAGTCACATAAAATATAAGAGGAAGGACCCCTCCAAGGAGAACTGGGACTTGCGATGTCTCATTTACAGCAAAGAACAGGAGGAAGGGCTCCTGCACAGAGCAAAATTAGCAGGCAAGAGTAGGTTGATAATTTAAAGAACTCTCAATGGCCAAGCATCTGCTAGCAAACCAGGGCTACCTATAATTGGAATATCCACATTCACTTGCAAGATTTTCCCCAGGAGCCCTTACCATATGCTTAGGAGCAAGTTTGGGCTATAGCCTAGTAGTGAGTAAGTCCACTGGTGGTACAGGAACTCAGGGGGACTGCCTGGGAGAGGCATGCCTGAAATCCCTGAGTGCTTCCAGACATCCCTCCCAAGAAGTGAAATGTTTAGGCCCATGAATGAGAGACATCAATGCTATTTCCGCATGGAGAATAAACAACAAAAATAGCACTTGTAGAGGGCAACAGAAAACACTCCATCTCAGAGGTAGGGCAAGAAGCTTTCTTGGACCAAATCTGACAGGCAAAAGTTGTATAACTCCTGGGGAAGGGGTGAAAGGAACAGGGCAGCAGCAGCAAGACCCACTGGGCTCAAAACAGTTGGCTCTCAGGAAGATGGGACAGGTAGGTTGAGAGACTTTCACTCTAAGGCTGGTACACAGAACCTTCCTAAAACTGAGGCTGGATTAGAATGATCAAGAAGCCTCTTGCCCATCAGAAGCCAGCCAGCATGTAGGATGGTACACACACACCTGTGATTTTTTGCGTTTATAATATAGTTTCTCTTCCTCATGGGTTAAAGCAGAAGTTCTTTCAGGACTCACTTTAAACTAATTCCAGTTATATTCATAAGGAAAAATATATGATGTGTTACTTACAACATATCTTAGTAAAAATGATATTCATACATTCAGCAGAGTATATTTATGAATCCATTTCATTTCCCACTATTCAGGTCCTTTATTCTCTGGGGATTGTTGAGATGAGTCCGATGGGGAACTTGCATTGGTTTCCAATCATTATCCTGATATTGCTTCCAACCCAGGAGTTGCTTTATCCCTTGCCCCTTTGTAGGAAACATTAGGTAAAGAGACTTAAAATACCTCAGCTGAGTGTGCTGTGTTTTCTATTGATGGCCTTCTCTTTGAGATAAAACATGCATGTTATTCCCTTCACTTTGGATCTTTAGCTCTGCACCAAGTCTTTGCCTCCTTCGGAAATCCTTCCCTAGAGCATGTCTGCAGGATTGACTGGGTTTTGGCTTTCATAATGTTAACTCTCCATCACACAACTCTCTTTTTCTGCTTAGGTTCTGAAACTATGATGATCTCTTAGACGCTTCTTTTTTTATTTAATTTGAGCTGACAACTCATTGTTCATTAAGTAAATCTAAAATATACTCTCCCAGGGAGTTCTACAAATAGAATGACTGAAAGTCTTTCCTCCACCTCCCTCCCCCTCTTTCAGACCAAGGCTTTTACATTATTCAGTTCCCTTTTGCATATCAATATTTTTTTTATTTTTTTTTCCTTTTTTTGGCTTGTGTGTGTGACTTTGAAGATCTATAGTTCTTTTCAGCATTCAAGGTCTTTGGGCCCCTTACCTGTTCATAAAGGTATGCCAGTGGAATTAATATTAACCATCAAAGCTTGCTGAATTCCATTGGCAGTAGTCATTGTGTAGTTAGCTTTGTTTAAATGCTTATTGCCCACACTGTCTTTGGTTTTCAGTGGCCTTCTATCTATGTGACCAAAGAAGCTATTTGATTAAAAACCTAACAATTCTTCAATGGTGAAATTTCTTATATCCAAAAAGGCAGATCTAGCATCACCTGTTCACATTTTTGAAGACCATAGAGGATTGAGCAATGTGTGTTACTTAAAAAATGTGGCATAAAAAGTAATGCATTATTTTAAGAAAAGACTATATTTCAGTTAAAACATGATGATCAGGAAAGTTTGGCTCTGGATGGATGTGTCAGACAAGCAATGCTTCAAAAAGATGATTGCAGATTCTCAAGTAGATGCAAAAAAGAAGGACATCATCAAGCACTAGTTCACTTTCTCATTGATTCACTCTCATACACATTCAATTTACTTTAAATATATTTTGAGAAATCAGAGTATTCACTGTGTTCACTAAGTATTTTATGGGGACTACTAATTTTTTAGAAAGAGAGCTACAACAGTAAAACACAAAAGAAATGAAAACATAGGATGAGAATTAACATTCCCTGCATGAACTTACATTTCTGTTTTTGTTAATATTTTAATAAGCTAGTTTGGGTGAGACATGAATCATTAAATCATGAATTAAAAGGACTCCATTTAAGAGTTATTATCACTATGTTAAAAATGTGAAATTGAATGCCACAGAGGTTACACAGCTAGAACAGGGGTGTTAGGATTTCAACCCTGGCTCACAGTCTGATGTCCTGCAGGTGACCTACTACTCATGTCAAACAAATAAACAGTAAACAATAACTGACACCTGATCTGCACAAAGCAATTGAGATTTATTCCTTTAAACTGATTTTGCTTCTCAGTCTTGCTGGTACCTGAGGGTAGTGGACATTTAGGAGTCTTGTAGGAGGAGGAAAACCATCATTAGGAGAGAAAGACAGGAGGTCTAATATAAATTTTGCCAGCTCCCAAATGTTGACCAGAGTCAGTTATAATTAAATGCCCTCTTGTCATTTCCTTTGCTCTCTATATTTGGATCTCCCTCAAACTGTAGCTGGCAAGTCATCACTTCTCCAACCCACTCATGTACTCAACACACTTATTGAATGTCTAATATATGTCATGGGTGGTGCATATTTAATCCTGCAGGTGATTTCATATTAGATTTCTATTCAGGCAATTTAGGATCAAAGTGAGCTTTCAAGTTGCAAACTCAAGATTAATAAAGGATGCATGAAAGTGCAAAGAACAAGGACTTGGGTTCCTTACCTGCTTTCCCCGAATGTCACTGAAACATGAGCACTGACTCAAATGGTAGGAAAACAATTTTCAAAAGAAAAACAGGAACACAGTCCTTTGTTTCTTGTCTTGTGATTTCAGTTTCTTCTCATATGAGTGTCTAGATTAATGACAGTTAAATGTTCTATATGAGGAAAGAGAAGGTCCTTGGCTCAGAAGCAATTAGTGTTGACCCAGGTTTGAGCAACAAGAGAAAGGAAGGCCAGGGAAAACCAATGACAAAAGGCAGTCTTTCAACAAGTGCTTTGGAGGATGATGCCTTCTCTCTGTTCCTGCACTCCCCCATTTTCTTTCTTTACTTTCCCAGATGTCTCCCTTTTTAGCTATCATTTTCCTTCTCTGATCTTTCTACCCCAACTACCTTTATTTATTTACTGCGATTGATAGACTGAGTTGCCCATCAGGAAAAGTAAGCTTGAGAAATAATTTAGTAAGGACAATCAATTTCCCAACCCAAGCATCTTTGCTGCTAACTGCTTGAATACACATGTATACCCACATACAGGACATTCAAAGGGTCACATGAGAGCATCAGAGTTAGAGAGAGCCTGATACTAACTCTTGGCTCCAATTAAATTTGTTGACCAGTTTTACATCAAATATGCACTTCCTTGTCTTAATGCTTGTCTTCATTTTGATCCTTCATTCTACACTGCTGCCCTATATACTTAACTCCATTGATAAAATGCCTTGCCTTCTTCTGAGTCCCAGCTCAGGAGATCAGTAAATATTTATTGAAAGGATTTGTTGAATGAATAACAATGCTCTCCTCTGAGCCAGCTCTCATTTCCCTTCTCTGCATGTTTAAAGATTTCACAAGCTACTGAGAAACTTCATGGAGGAGAGGAAAGAAGAAAGGCTCCTGAAAGTAATACAGATGCAGCTGGAACATCTGTCACTCATTAATCACACAAGCGATTTCACCTGGCTTGATGGGCTGTGCTGCCCTTCCCCCATTAAGGATGGCTGCTCATTGTATTCCCCCATCACTGTGAGTCCAGAAGGAACAGCTGCCAATTAGAAACGACATTGGATGATTATACAAGTTGTGGGCATTTGGGAATAATCTTCAGAACTTGGTGACAGATGAGGTTGAGAAGAGAAGGGAATAGAAGAGTCACAATTATTGGGGTGAGATCCCAGGGGATGTAGGAATGGAGTGCTAAATCTAGGACTTTCTTGGGATTTCTATAGGGAGGGCAGAAGATATTATTTCTCTCTCAGGATTTCTTGGTAATGGTAACACCTTTGGGTAAAGATATATAGATCTGGATTAGTGGAATGGATGAGATCAATTCTGTATCTCTGATGATGAATTTAGTTTTTGTCTTTGTCCTCTTTTGCTTTCAGTCTTATTTAGACAGGAAGCCCACTGAACCGAGACAGGTGTTGCCCTCCCACCGTACAGAGCTGAGTGCACTGTCACTGCTATATAAACAGCCTTCTTCTTCAAGATAATAACAATATAGATCATTCCTCTCCTCTGGGATGGCAGATCTTATGTTCATTTATAACATTTTGGACATTCAATTCAGTTTGCATCCTCATATTTAAACACCTTTGCATTTGTAATAATAATAATAAAAACTAAATATGGCTGGCATATTTCACATTTGAAATACGGGGTTCAAAAATCCCTAGAATTTTACCTCCTTCTGTATTCTACATTGTGTTTGTATTATGAGGATGTTTTACTAGATGCTTATTCCTAATGATAATTAATTGGTGGGATTTATTCTGCTTTTTTGGAGAAAGTATTCCTATTTCCTGATTTAAATTCCTAAATTCATTTTTTGTACAATATACATTTATTTGCAAGTTAACATGAATATTAGAGAAGTTTAAGTTTATAGAGTTTTATTTATACTTTTGAAATCCATATAACATATCAAATAATCTGAACATTTGAACTAGTTTAAAAATTATTCCAGGGGAGGGAACTTTTTTATGTCTCTGTGCATAAGAATATTCTTGAGTAGAATAATTGCAGCCATTTTTTTTTTGAGTAATAGCTATCACTTTTCTAAACTACCACAGAAATCTTAAATCATCAAACATTCTTAACATATTTCTGTATTTATGAACTCAAAACAGTCAGTTTGTATATAAGAAGGCCTGCAAATTATGATTTGATATTATGTGGGCCAAAATCACCTCTCATGCTATGTTACTGACCTGAAATCCTGATTCCAATCAAACATGGTGTTTCTATATAAATACCCTGAAGTCTCTAACTGGAAAACACATCTAAATCTATTCTCTCCAAACTTTAAATTATATGGGAGTCACTTTGAAGGTATCTAAGCATCACCAAAATAATTAATTTTGAGAAAGGAAAAATATGCTCATTATCCTGATTTCTATATATATACATACATGAAATGATATAACTATTGATCATTTTTTAATTTAATAGTGTACTTTAAGTAATAAAATATATTTACTATTAAAACATCTTAAATAGTTTCAGGTACCCCAAATAATTAAGCAATTTATTCCTATCTCACACTAAGAAATAACATAGACCTAGGGAATTAAACTAAAACTATCTTTTCTTATCTGAATGAGAAAAAATGAGATGATTTGTGGCAAATCAATTATTGGGGTGAGATCCCAGGGAATCTAGGAAAGGAGTGCTAAATCTAGGACTTTCTTGGGATTTTGATAAGGAGGGCTATTCCTTGGCTGTATTAATGAAAAACCAAGAATCTGGCTTTGGTTTCAAAATTTTCCAGTTCAAACTCTGCCAGGTGAAAAATGATGGCAAACTCAGTTTATGTTCAATTTCCATCTCAAACTCAATTGTTCACCAGAAAAAAACACAATTGATGACTTTGACTGTCTCTGTATGATAGTGAATTTGTGGTTTTATAAAGTGACAACTGCCATTTTAGATTCTCACCAGGGAGACTAAAAATAAATTAATCTTTGTCAATTTCAATGTTTTCCCTGTTTTATTGTTATTATAAACCATTCTGTGGAAAGGAAAAGTACAGTGTCACCACAGGTTCATCAGACTTGAAGCTAAAGGTTAAATGAATTTCTCAGACTGAGCTCATGCAGAGGGAGAAGGCAACCATATCTCTATATAACATGCAGATTAATCTGCATTTACTGGACACCTAACTTTATTTGGCAGCTAAGTGTTTGTGATTAGAATATTGAAAGCCATATATCTATTTCTTGAACATTGCGGGAGGAAGTTAATATTTATTTATATATATGACAGAAAAAAATTGAGCACATACAGCAGAGTAAAGAAACATGCTTGAGGCTTTATAACTTCTATATAGAGTCATTTCTGAGGAATACTAGTGAAAGTTATCATTTGTATTGTCCTATCATAGAGCCTAGAATGCCTATGATTTCAGAAAAATGAATTAATAGGATGTGAACCCTGAAAGAGACCTGAGAAATCATTTACTTCAGTTGCCTCTTTTTTTTTTTCAAACAGAGAAATTAAGTTACCTTAGTTGGTAGCCAGAGTTCTGGATCTGGGTCTGGCTCAAAACAGAATGCAAAGTAGGAATATATCTCCTGGTCTCTCCAGGTCAGCATTTTTTTTTTTTTTTTCTCTTGTACCTGATAGAAATTCCTACCTTTGAATCTAGACATGTGAAGACCTGGGGCCCACTTAAAAAGGGAGCCCTTTGCAATGTTTTGTTTTTTTTTTTCTTAAGATTTATTTATTTTATGCATACAAGAACTGGAGTACAGGCCAGCGATATGGTGGGTTGAAAGGATTCGCTAGAGACGAGTGGGGAACGGAACAGGCAGATTGAAATATACTGCTGAGGGGAGCAGCAGGTGAGCCAGAAGAGGTCTGCTGCACCCTGTGGGTCACCGCCCTGGCTGGGGATCAAACTTGTGCTGCAGTGGCTGCCCGTAGCTTCATACTGCTGTATCTTAACCCCTTGTACCACCATGGAGGCCCTGCAATGTTATTTTTTACATTTTGAATGTAACAAAGTTTGCATAGGTTTTCAATTATGCAAATGACTGAAACATTTTGAGGGAAGAGTGTTTAAAATAGACATCTGGATAATAAGGATACTAGAAGAAAGGAGGGAATACTTATATTTGCTTCCATTCTGGTGCAAGGTGAACTGTTAAGTGAAGTCTCCGCTTTCAATATGGCACACGAGTATGTTGTGTGTGTTACTTTGCACTCATGTGTATAATTTCTTTTTTAAAAAAACATTTTTATTTATTTATGCATATAAGAACTGGGGTGTAAGCCAGAGATGCAGGGGTGAGAGCATTCACCAGAAAGAGTAGAGAGCAGAACTGGCAGATCTGCTGAAATATACTGCTGAGGGGAGCAGCAGGTGAGACAGGAGAGGTCTGCTGCACCTGTGGGTCAGCTCCATGGCTGGCCAGGTATTGAACTCATGCTGCAAAGGCTGGCAATAGCTTAATAGTGCTGTCTTTAACTCCTGCACCACCAGGGAGGCCCCTCATGTGTATAATTTCTGAGCAATACACAAAAAACACTGTGGTTTTTTGTTTGTTTTTTTCTTTTTGTGCATATGACTGGTATCATTATTGTTGCATCAAAGTCCATCCTAGTACATGTAAGACGCTCAGGCAGCTCTTTTGGGAAGACCTGGACACAGTTTTCTAAGTTGCCTTGCTTTATTTAACCTGTTCTACTGGTTTATTCTTCAAGGTACTCTACTCCCATCCCCATCAAGGTATTTCTGCATAAAAAGTAAATTCATGTACCCTTTCTCAGTCTGATCAGAGTCCCTAAAGGCCATGCATTGCTTGAGTGCAGTCAGTAGCAAACTCAGTGAAGGATACACTGAGTCACAGCCTTTGATGCATAAGAGTCAAGTAAAAATATGTGTTTTATTACGGCATGTATCCAGTTCAATAAATGTGACTTATTTGAATCTCTGAAGTTTAATGTAGTAAATAAATTATTCCTTCAGGAAAAGTTTTTTTTTTTTTTTTAAAGAATCAAGTAAAGATAAATAAATATGGTGTGAAACAGTGGTTTAGCTTAACTCAGTGCAAACTGTGACTCTGCATCTGGCAGGAAAGTCTAGAGAATTAAGACTCTAGAAGAACTCCACTCTGGCTAGTGTAGGTTTCTTTGTGGAGTTAATCACAACTGTTCACTTGCTTTGCTCTCTTTGTCTGTATACCACATTGCTCATCTGCCCTTCACCTCCCCCCAAAATGCTCTCCTCTTTTCTGTCTCCTATCATAGAGCTCCAATTTCAAAGTCAAATGAAGTGAATAAACCAGACCGTGTCCTTTTCCTTAGTGAAAATTTATTCTGAGGACATGGGGAGAGCATGAACTAAAAAGCATACCAATATCAGACAACCAGTCATTAAATTAAGTGTGGAATTTCAAGTACCATGGGTGTGGTTTTTAAATTTTTAAAGTGCGTGCAAATGTCTTGAATGAAAAAAAAAAGGCCTTTCCCTAGAACTTTTACAATCTCATTTTTTTTTTTTTGCCTGCAAAGTTAAGGTGCTTAATTGTGAAATACAAACTCAAACTTTTCAGTCTTCTTCCTACTGCTAATTAACCAGTTGTAGGAGAGTACACATCAGTAAACTTTGAATTTTCTGCTGTGTTTCCCCTACTTCCACATCCTGGTCTCTCATTAATAGCATCTCAATATCTGAGTAGACTGAAAACTTCAAATGTGTTGTGTCAACTCCCTGGGACATGAAGGCTCATTGCCTTGCCAGCATTTCCAACCATATCATTGCGTCAACCAGGGCTCTGTCATCTTCCCAGGGTCCTGCAGAGTGCACAGCTCACTCTAGGTCCTGCACGAAAAGTCTGGTCTCTGTTTCAAAAGTCAGGAGGCATCAGGTTTGCGCCTCTGCTGAGCTGCAGGTAAATATGCTGATTGCTGCCAAGAAGTAAAGGCAAATAAGTAACAGAACTCTGCTGAGCAAAGGAAACTTCACAGAATGTACATCTCATTCATTTATTTGGAAATTGTTACTCTGATGGTTGAGATTCCTTGACCAGAAGCAGAAGACCACATTACGATGTATATGGCTGATGGCCCCAGCATACATTCTTGATTTCATGTATTTTATTGAGTGGGGGCAGAATAAGAATGGCAAGGCAGCATGAGTCATTCTGCCCTTCATTTACAGTAAGTAATTGAATGCACTGTCTTTGTATTTTATCTGTTATCCCTGGTCCCTCGGGACACTGGGCACTATGAGGTTCTAAGTCACAATTCTGTTCACTAAGTGTGTGCTGGAGCTTGTAATGAGTTTGTCTAAAGCCTTTCACACCTCTGCTTTCCATAGAAGGTTCATTTACCTTTCTGAAACAGAACAGAGCTGTTTTTAGATTTCCCTGATTTCCACAGACAAGACACTCCTGGGATCCTGCTGTAGAAAGTGTTCACTAAGGCACATTGTTAGCTGATTGGTTGATGGGGGAACAGGGGAAAGCAACCAGAAAGCCCATGTCCTATATGTTTCATCCCAGCCTCAAGTTATTAATTGTACATCACAGCATTCTCTTTCCTCTAAATACATGTCTAGTTCCTTTATTAAAACTTCATACTAATTACTTCCTTTGCATCCCTCAATGGGTTGATTCCATATGCATTGTATTAATTACTCTGCAAAGTCTCTAACATAAATTCCTCTGGTATCTGTCCCTTATTGCTTCTTAAAAGTATGTCCCTTTATTCTTTTACTTGATGATAACTTATTCTAGTTGCTTTCCTTCCTGTTCTACCTACATCTTGACACAATAATATATTGATTGGAAAGATTTTCAAGAAATTATTGCAAAAACTGGGTCCATAGCCTTGTATATATGATGTACTGGACATTTTATTTTATTTTTTTGATAGGTTACTGACTCTCTAGATCATCGAAGAATTGTGGACATTCTAAAATCTGAATTTTGGGCCAACATAATTCAATACAGTCATCTTCTGAATATTAATGAAAGAGTGAAAGGCTAAGGCATTAAAGGTGGAAGGGAACATGAGAACAAAAGGAATGCAATGAGAAAAAGGAGAACTCTTTCTGGCGAGTAATGTCCCATATGTTTCACTCTTCTGGAAAGGAAAGAAACAGCCCCTGAAACTCCTTACAGTGGTCACAGCATTAGACATGTGCTCTGCCCAAGGTAATGATGGGTATCACCAATATAAAATTAGAAAGAACTCATTCTAGTAATAGAACATCAAATGAAATGTGAGCTTCTTGCAATTAATCACTTCTTTCGTGCTTCAGAATACTTGCTATTTGACTCAGGTGAAAAATACAAAAAACTTCCTAATAACCCATACTGGATGGTTGCCCTGATTGTATATAAATGATTTGGGAGGATGGATAGGCAAATGTATATTTCTCCCAGTTGTCCATGTGGCTTCCAAGTGTGGCATAATTTTTGACATTTAACTGTGGAATATTTGGAAGACCACATTCTGAAAAACTTGATTGCTATTTTACTTCCTAGAAATGAAGTTTGAGCTATAAATACTATTTCTTGTAGCTACTATTATTGGTTGTTGAACTTGTGGCTAATAGTCCAGAGGGGCAATTTAACAAAGTTAGCGTGGAGCATAAACAGTGTTTACTCTTCCCACTGGCTTCAGAACCATATAAAAGTATCAGAGGCCAACGCTATACAAGACTGAGACAGAGAAGTATATTTATACCAAATAAATTCAAGATTCAAGGAAAATATGACATTTGAGAACTGAGGTTATTGTAAAGGCATTACTCAGAAATCAGTATACTTGGGATTTAGGTTAATCCTTCCAAACTTCAATTTTAAAATCTGTAAAACAATGCCTTCCTTGTCAATATCTTAGGGATAAGTTGTTTGATGATCATAGTGATTTAACTTTGGGAAAATGAATTGCTATTTTCATGATTGCTGGTCAAATTGGTCATTGGCTACTTTCAAATTAATCCTATAGTAATGTATTTTTCCCATTCCTTGTATTTTAAGTAGAGGTGCAAATTATTTAACGCCAGTCATCTGTTTTGGATTTTTATTTTTTATTCTATTCTAGCTTATTCTATTTTGTTCTATTTGGTTTTGTTATGTTCTTTATACTATTCCATTCTATACTATTCCATTCTATTTTTTAAATATTTTCTTGAGGAATTAGTTAATCCCTTTGGATCCCTGAAGAAAGTGAATTAATAATGAGAAAACTAGAAGCCTTTTGGAAAAATCTTGGCTTCATATTTAATTATAAGGAAATATTTCTTTGTTATCTATTCTGTCAAATAACTAGACATATAAAACACCTCCCCAAAGATCTGCTTTTCAAAACATGACGCTGCCTTGAAGGAGCCCTTCATAAGAACTTGGGTCTGGAAATGGGATCTCCAGTGCTTTATTGATGTTATATGCCTGAGGCAGCCTTCTAGAGAGTTTTTCTGTGTTGTATTTCACTATTATAACTCCATCATGGTCAATTAGCAAGACAGACTCCTGGCTTTTAAGCTTGAAAATGAGGTTTCTTGATTATTTATGTTTCTAAGATGTTATTGAGTAATTCAGCTTAGTAAAGAACTTCAATGTGTTCCATCATGATGACTGTAAATCCAGGTGTTAATACTCTCAGATGGCCCATCATCTCACTGGAGATACCTAATAAAGTGGCCATTAACCGACTGTATATGGTGATGTAAACTGTACTGCTAGCTGAACTTCCCATTACCAAGAGCACCACTGTGGAGGTGGAGGAGATTATCTAAGTAGGGACTAGCCATGATCATAAAGAAACCAAGGAAACAAAGATGTTCCCTTTACCCAGTTACAGTATATACACATAAAGCATCAGGCTTGAAAGTTGGGCATGAAGGAAAGATTTGATTTGTTGCATTATAAAATTAGAAGGATAAATTACTTCACATTGCAGGCATTAAGCAGGTGTGGAATACAGCAGTTTCTAGCGATGCTGGTTTGTCCCAGAGGATATTCAGTCGTTTTCCCTTTGGCAAATCTAGCATCACAGACACTGAAAATCAGATTCAGGGAGCAAAGGAAGAATGTACTTCTACCCATAAATATACCCAGAAAAGTCAACGACATTATAATTATTTGGGTCAAAAGTTGTATGCTTTGGAGGGACAGAGGAAAATAAAGAACCCAAATGTCCCAAACAAAATGGCATATTGGATATTAGAATAATGAACAGAAATTAGAATGTGGTGCTGTAATGATGGGATCCAGTCCTAGTTCTTCCCTCAGACTAATTAGCTGTTAGAGAATAATCACTTCACTTTGCATATCTGTTTCTTCTTGGTTGAGAAAGTCAAGATGGATGAAATGGAATCATTGTCTTATTCTGTGCTGACATAGGTATTTTTCATATATTATTTAAAAAGATTAGAACCCAAAGGTGGCGTCATAATCCTCTTTGTAGTGTTTCATGGTGCAGCAGATGGCCTGCCATGAGCAGACTAGGGAGGAAACTCTTTGGGCTCTTATATATCATAGAACTGTATGATCTGGCTTTGTGGTCTTCTATTCCCTAGTCTTTGTAGTTATTTGGCATACTGCCCACATGAAGTTTGAGGCCATGTCATTATTTGAGTCCTTCTACCCTAACAATCCAACATTTGTATTGACCCATCTTATGCCAACCCTGCCCTTCCCTCAATTCTTCTTTTTCCTTTTTAACCTTTACTTCATTTTCAGAAACTTTTCCTGTCAATGGATCCAGGATTCAAAGTGAAATAAGGAGAAAGACAAATACCAGATGATTTCACTTTTATGCAGAATATAAAGAAACCAAACAAAGAACAGATAAAATTAGCCAAAACAAACACTAGAAATATGACTGCAGAATTGAGGATACCAGAGGATTATGTGGGGGTGGGAAAGAAAAGAGGGAGGGAACACAGGTATGTGGTAGCAACTATGGGTACTTTGATAATGGGTGTTGTAGGTAACACACATCTGAGGAGGTGTGAACCTGCACACCTGAATCATATGTACTGTTGTAAACCAATGTTACCTCAATTAAAAAACAGTTACAGAATAAAAAAGTTAAAAGGCACTTTGATAAAAAAAACAACTAACCATTCAATTTAATATAAGGAAAACATTATTTTTTTGTCCTAAATAGCCTAAAATATTTCAATATTCCCAATCATTGGGAGGCTTTTCTACATTCTTAACTATCAAAAGTAACTGACCAGCACTGGGCTAAGTGCTGTGGGAAACTGAAAGAGTCAGTTGAAAGCATGGTCTCTGCCTTACCAGAGTTTATAATCTAACAGAGGAGAGAAAAATACATACAAAACACCCCCAAGGAAACATAAAGTACTATAACAATATACAATCTTTAAAATAGCATCCATCCTGCAAACCGTTGACAGATTAATCTTCCCCAAGCACTGCTTTTATCATGTCCTCTGCCTCTCAACAGCCTTCACAATCTTATTTTTTATCACATTAAGTCCAAGCTCCTCTGCTGTTTTTCAGGACCTCCTTAATCTGGCTTCACCTGGTTTATCCAAATTTATGTTCTTCTCTTTCCCCACCATGCCAGAATGTCTCCAAAGCTATGACCATGATGTCTCACTCAGTCTGATTATAGGACTTCTAACCCCATTCCCACCTAATATTTCAGTTCATTGGTATATTAAGCTATTACCCATAATTTAATGCATACATAGATAACAGCAGCAACAAAAGAGAAATTCTGATTTCCTCCTTGAAACTAATCCTTGATGAACAGTCCCTACTGGTCTTTCATTTATTCAAATACCAGTATAGTGTAGAGATTTGTTTTTAAATCCTAGGATTTTCCCTTACAACTGAAGCACATGTGACATGCAATCCCTAACTTCCCTAGGTCTGGTTGTCTGACCTATAAAATTGGGATAGCTTGCAGAATTACTGTGATAGAGAGAATATATTTAAAGCACTGAGAATTGGTCTTGGCCGGTTAGTATCAAATAAATATCATGACTTTTTACACCACTACAAAAATGAAAACTTATCAATAGAGTAATAGTAATGTCAAAACTAACTCTTTCCTACTGTGTCAATATATTTTTTAAAGATTTATTTTTATTTATTTATACAAGCACTGGGTACAGTCAGAAGCGTGGGAGGGTGAGAGAATTCACCAGAGTGGGGAACAGAGCAGGCAGACTGAAGTACACTGCTGAGGGGAGCAGCGGGCGGCAGGAGAGGTCTGCGCGCCTTGCGGGACCCTCACCCAGTGGCTGGGGAGCAGCCGGGGATTGAACCGACGCCGCAGAGGCTGCGGGCAGCTTCGCAACCCAGCGCTCAACCGCTGCACCACTGGGAGGCCCTGTGTCAATATTTTTAACACATAAACAAGATTATAGATTTCTTAGATGAAGTGAATAAATATTAGGGAAGGGGAGAGACTTCACATTGCCTAAAAGAGGTGCTTAATAAAAATTTGATATTCAGTTAAAATTCATTTTCAAATTCATATTTGAGTGGTAGCTTTATGTAGTGGATAAAAGGTTCTACTCTGGAGCAAAATTCTTGAGTTTAAATGCCAGTTCTCTCCCTCACTTATTGTGGGAAGTTTGCCAAGTGACTTTAAAACCCTGTGTCTCAGTGTCTTTATCTCTACTAGAAATAGTAGTGTTCATCTTCCACAATCACAGGGATCATGTGAGTTACAATGTTAATATTTGTAATATAAAATATGTATACTTAAAATGGTTATTAATAAGCACTCTATCAACATTTATTAAATACAGTTCTAAACATGCATTCCTTTCCTTGACCAGCATTTCTATCCTTATATCTTTTCTCACTGCCTTTCTTCCCCACCATCAAAATATTTATATTTGGGCTTTAAATGAATGTCACCATTAAACTACATTTGATAAAAGGTAAAAACTATAAATTATTTGATGCACAGTTGTTTTTTCTTCCAGAATAGCAGACATAATCTGCAAATATGTATGGATAGTCTAGAACAGAGCACACTGGTCCTCAATAGTATGTAAATTTACCTTAGATAATAAAAATTTGTTGCAGAAAAGTTGAGGAAGAAAGCAGGAAGTGTAAAATTTCTAGCAGTTATATGGGAACTGAAACCTTATTTACCACCCTTCCAAGAAGAAGGAGTTGCTGGTATTTTTTTTTTTTAGTTCTATAGATCAGACAGAATCTCCTGTGACTCACTCACTCTAGAGTATATGTTGCCATCTGCCCCTACTCTGATGTTCTGCACTATTGTCATTGAATTTTGAGTTATCTCTTTCTACCAGTTCTTTTTCTTTAGCCATTAGCATTTAATTCACTTTTCTTTTCTTCTCATGACTCTTTACATATGACTTTTCACACTCCTTTTCCTCTCTTCATCCCCTTGTATTTGTGTTGCACTGCCTCTCTCTGTGTCCTACCATCACATCCCCACAATAAGTTGACCAATGAGTTGAATGCATGATGGTCTCCATCCAGTGCCCTTGTGGACAGTGCTCACCTCTCTAGTTATCATGGACAGTTGGACAAACAGGGATTTCCTGGGAGTCAGTGACTCTTCAAACTCATAGCCATCAACAATGGAAGAGTGGAGGGAGTCACAGTCACAGACCAGGTCCAACAAAGTTAAAGAGGTCCTCCTGAAGGGATCCACAGTTTTAACAAGTACTTCAAATAATCTTGGATTCTCTTCAAAGTAGTCTATCAATTTCTCGTAAGAAAGTGGGTCAAGGAGAAGTTGAGATATAGTGGTAAGTCAGCTTTGATTTAGGCAAAGTTACAAAGAATTCCCAGCTAACAGAGCAGCGAGCTTCCGTATGTGTGAAGTTACTGCTTGGTCCATGTAGAAGAAAGCAAGGAATCTAGATAATTCAGTGGACCATATCTTAAGATTAGTAAAGGGTTAGAGGCATCTGGGGTGTTAGCAGTTACAAAAAACAACTGAATCTGGCCACAGATGGCCCTTGCTGCCTCACTCTTCCTTTCTCCACCTCTTCTTTTCTACTTTTGCGTCTTCTGGAACTCTTATTTATTTGTTTTTGGCTTTATTTCTAAGAATCGGTATTCACATTTTTTTCATAACTAGTTCTATCTCCTTAGTAAAGTACATTTCTGCAAGTTAGACACAAAACTAACTCCCTTCCCAAATTAGAAGTACAGCCTGAATATTTAACATCACCCTTGAGTGAAGGAACAAAACATCAGAAGAAGAGTGTGATACATTTATGAAAATGCATTTGAGGCAGCAGAACCAAAGGCCCATGCAGGGCTGAGTAGGCACAGAGCCACTGAGATTGGGCCTTGTCCTTTGGGAGATTGGTACAGGAGGCAACGCCTTTTCCTCTATGCTAAATATTGGGATCAGGAAAAACAATCACCTGGTTCTTTGTGAGCCACTGAGCATACTATACCACTGAGCATAATTTTTCAAGCCTTAAAACATCAAATCTATCCAGACCAGACTAGACGAGAATGTTGTATCTTATGCTACTTTTCAAAATTGCATTCTAGTTTGAACTAGCATATGCATGCTTGTGGAGAAAAGGGAAGAACATCCATGCTATTTATTTTTCCAAGTAATATATATTTACATAATAATACACAGTTATGTGAGCACTGGTTCTGGCTCTGCCTCACACAGCCCATATGATCTTCAACATCTGACCAGTAAGTCAGTCTTCAGAAAACCAAGAGAACTAACTAAATAATTTCTGCCGTTCCACTGGTTTCCATAGTATAATGATTTATGAATTTTCAAACAAATAGAGTAATTCTTAAAAACTCTTAAACTTTAAAATGAATTTTAAAGATACTACAAAGCAATAGCAACTTGTCAAGGTTTTGATGATTTAATTTAGTCCATGTGCTTCAGTGGTTTATGTAATTTTGCAAAAGACTACAGCAACTTCAAGTGCTAAACCTCATGTCAGTATCTTTTCCAACTAAGAGTCTAGGTCCATGCTAGGACCAATATACCACCCTTGACTTGCTTTGGTGTGTGCCTCTGTTTACACATAGTTGTCTGTATGAAGGCATCATGCTTTCCTGATGAGGTCACTGAGAGAGTGTAGGGGGGAAACCTGTCCAGGCCTCTCCAATGATAGACAATGATACCCCATTAAAGGAGGAAAGGGGAGGACTCTGCCTATTCTCATGACCTTTTATGATTGGATAACAGACCTGGCAGTTTTGACTCTACTTGCCTTTATTCAGCTTAACCATTAAGACCAAAAAAAAAAATGTCAAGAGGGCTAAACTACTGATGTATTCATTGTTTGCACATCTGGCAGTGGGAGGATACATTTCAAAAATGCCCTAATAAAAATTGAAGGCAAATGGAGTAACACTCAAGGAAAGTGCTGGCCCTGTATTAAAAGTGCCTCATTTCCACTAGCTCATTCCAGATGCACAGCTGGTCGCCATGCCACCGCCACTGTAACTCTGTAAAAGCCTCCCACATAGGCTGTGCAGCCTGTCTGCTTTGCATCCCCTGCGGTGTCTTAGCCCCTTTTTACTGTTTCTGTGTTTATCCCAAGGAAAAGTAAAAGAGGAGACAAATATACTACCTTTTTTTGAGAGCACTTGTGCAGTTTGAAGCAACATATCTACAGCACCTAGTGATTCAATTGGGAACGATAAGACTGTACTGCGTGCCATAGCTTTGGCCTCACTTTTATGGCTCAATAAATTTGGGGTTTGTTAATGGATCTGCTATAAAAGATTAAAATTCATTTATAAATATTGATTCACAGTCTATTATATTAGGATTATCTACAGATTAAAAACGAAAACTATGTTAAAACAACATTAAAGCATTAGATTCAGATCTTCTCTCTCTAGCACAAATCATCTTCAGACTTGAGAGCAACAGGAAAGTACAGAGAAACTATTATTTTGTTGGAAAAAGAAAAAGAGTAAATCTTCTTAACATCCTGGTCCAATATACCTCCAGTTAAAAGGTCCTCTGATGAATATTTCTTCCGGCCTGAACAGCATCAGGCTTTTGCCATAGAGAGAAACAGTATCACTTGGAAAAGAGCGTTCCCATTACAGTTTAATGGTAATAACCAAAGACAACATAACTTGATTTTGGTTCATGCTGCCTAACATTGTCCATTCAAGTGACCTTGGTTTCAGAAATGAAAATCCCTCACTGTCTACCTCAAGGGTGATTCTTCTCATGCCATTCATTTGTCTATGTCAGGGACAGGCTTACAGGCTTCAGACAGTGTGGATGGAGCTCAGCTGTCTTTCACCAAGCAGACAGAAACTTTCCTTTCAGAATTGCCTCTCACTTTGTGTGATTAACAAAGATACATCAATCTTGGGCTTATTGGTTCATCACCATGTTGAGGGTAACGATGTCTGGCATTTAAAAAGCAGTTTGCACTTTCAGAAAAGATTGTGTATGCACTGTCCAGATGATCCTCAATGTCTACATGAAAGGAGGGTGGTGGATTTTAGCCTAAGGTCTGGATGAAGACAAGGAGTGGAGGGATGAAGTGCCTGTCTCAGGACATCCAACCACAGTTTGCATTCATTGCCTCTCTTGCTCCCAACCCTGTCTTTCTCACTTTTGCAAGTGCACATTCAGAAATCTATTCCTACTTAGAGAACCTAAAGAAAACTTTTTCTTGAATCATAAAACCTCATCAGGGGATTTTGTGTGATTCTTGTAGGTTAATGTCATTTCAGTGGCAACTGATGGCATCCTTACTTGAATCCAGGTCATGCAAGGGGAGTTTGTGTTTTGTGTACATATGGATTTAGCACATCACACAGCCTCTTCCCTTCTCTCTTGAGTTCATGCTTGTGTGTATGTCTCTGTGTGTATGTGTGTGGGGGTGTGTGTGTGTGAATAAGCATGAGAGTAGTTATGCCACTTTATTATGGAAGTGAAATTACTTTGTTTTAGAAAATTTCAGTTACTCAAATAATATGTGAATGTTCTTTTTGTCTTGACCAACAAGTAAAAGAGGGTTATATTTAAGGCAATTTTTCCTTTAACCAATCATCCCAATTATGACCATCTACAGAAACAACTACTACTACCTATTTCTAGACATAAATTTACATGTGTTCTATGACTGCTTTACAGTAAATACATTATGTTTTTTGTCATATTCTGATGGTTACTTGATTTTCAAATGTGTGTCTTGACAATCTATTAATCTGTAAGTCTGTATATATGTCTATCTATTATCACTTTGTGTTCCATAACATGAATGTGCCACATTTTAAAGTAATTTCCCTATTAAGTTAACATTTACATTATTGCCAGATTTTCCCTGATATGAAGCCTGTTGAATAACCTCCAACATGACTCACTTTGCACATGTGCATGTTTTTCTAGGGCAGAACCTAATAAGTGCTGGTGCCAGATCACAGAGTATGCAGATTTTTTTTTATTATTTAGATAGCTATTGCTCAATATACTTCCCTTCAAGAATTATACCAATTTACATTTCCACCAGCTGTATATGAGAGTATGCCATACCCTATATCGTTGCCAATATGGGATTCTAACAGACCTTCTGATCTAAACACTTAAAAATGCTTGAAACAACAAATATATGAGCTGTAAGCACCAAAAGTCTACTATTATATCTGGTTCCTAAGATCGTGTTGAGAGGTGCAACAGCAGAATGGAGGCTTGATGGGGAAAGCAGGGAGAGGATGCTTTAACAGCCCTTGAATGTGAACCCATGATGCTGATATTAATCTGGGGGAAGAGGTGTTTGAATCAAAATGTGCTTAGATGTTTGGAAGACTCATACAGCAGAGCCCCCAGTATTGAGCCAGGGCCCAAATACAGAAAGGGGAAGGACAAAGAGGTCTGAATATCAAACCACTGAATCTACACACTTTGGGGTTGGTCACTTTCCTCAGCCAGACATAGAAACAACCCAAGGTATGATGTTCCTAATCAAATCTATCTGTAGGAGAAGATATTTTTACCTCAATAAAATTAGATCACTTACTGTTTCCAGGCTAACTTTCTTTCTGCCAAATTATCCCTATTGTCAAATGACTTTAGAGTGGCTGCAGGCCTTTTTGAAGTTTGGGGAAAGGGAAGTTAGTTTGCATATATATTTAATCTAGATTTAATGGGCTGTATTTATGTGGCACTCAGGCACTTCTGTGCATGATTAAATTACCCCAACTGGATTCCATGAGCCGGTACATGTAAAAATTGGGTTTGTGGAACTGAAATGAAAATAATCATAAGCTACACTTCATATGGATTATAGTGCACAGACTCACTTCCTTTATATTAAAAACTGAGACTGCAAGCTACTATCTAGTATTCTGTTCTAACTTCCACTTCCCTATCTGGCTCCAACACATACTTCTTATCTTGCTATCTTGGGTGCTTTCCACTCCATGCAAAATAGTCAGTCTACTTGGCCATACATCTCATCATGTTTTGATTTTCATTTCCCTGAGGATGTTGATGAGTGATCATGAGCATTACTTCATGTGCCTGTTCGCCATCTGCATGTCTCTTGGGAGAAGTATCTATTTAGCTCTTCTGTCCATTTTTTGATTGGGTTATTTGTTTTCTTTTTGCTGAGTTATATGAGATCTTTGTAGATCTCAGTCTTTAGCCCCTTCTGAGATGTGTGGTGTACAAATTTTTTCTTCCAGTCAATAGGGTGTCTCTGTGTTTTAATGATAGTGTCTTTTTTTTTAAGGGGTTCTTTATCTCCATTTCTAACCTGAGAATGATTATCTTAAGAGAAAATACAATTTAGGTGCATTGATTATTTTCAAAAACAAAAGGGCAGAGGCAAAACTAGGAGGCAGAGGAGGAGGATGAGGAGAAAAATGTAATTATGATAATCACATATTTTTCTAGAATGAGATTAAAACACTTATTCTATAATGAAATACATATTTTACATATGATTGTACAAAACAGAGGTGCCCCAGTATGCACACACAGCAAGCTACCAAAGTTCTCTTTTCTTCCAATTTAGATATTTCGGAAAATTCAGAAGCTTAGAGAGAAGCAGCACCCTTTTCCCCTGGCATCATTCACTGTGGCTTGCCTTTGGCAAAATGCTACTTCTTATATTAGGGGAGGAAAAAAAAAAAGATTTTCCAAAGCATGTTTGAAAAGGCCCCAAGGGTTCTTGAATATCAAATACTTGATATTAAACAACATGGATGATTGAAGTGTAAATGAATTAAAAAAAAGTGATTTCTTTCTTCCCTTTGCATTAAATTTCTTTAAAAGCTCAGAGAAGAGAGAGCTAGATATCTGAAAAATACTCTGAAATATTTGATGAATAAAAACCAAAGTATACTTAGTTATACACAAAAAATGTATGTGCATCTATAGAAATGCATGAGTTTATGTGTAAAGACAGAACTAGGTTGTATTTATTTTACAGACTGAAAAGGCTTTGATGGTGAAAATTTTGTGATAAATGTTGATAGAATGGGAAGTGATTTGTTCAGTTGTTCTGTTTCACCTATGAATAGAAAGATATTATTTCAATCTTCATGTTGAAAATAACATTTGGAATGGTATGAAGTTGATCTCTTGGTTGAGATTTCTCTCTCCACTACTCTCACCACCATTGTCCTCTTGTTCTCTTGCTTATTAACAGGAAGCTGCAACTGAATAGCAGCTTGGACACATGAAAGCATATACTAATTTTAAGCTTTTCTACCACAAAAGTGCAGCTTTTTCCCCCAGTGAATCTTGATATAAACCTATATATGTACAAATGCACATGTCCTTATGGCCCACCCACATTACAGAGATGTATATATGGTGTATTCATTAGAAGATGATCCCAGGTCTTTAGAATTCTCTATAAATGTTCTTAATTAGTAATTTTTTGGAACTGTCAATACATAATATGCTTTGGGTTTTTTTTTCTTTCCTTTATTGTGTGCATATGGAGTGGTAGTGGATGGAGGAGATACATGAAATATTTGAATCATGAGATATCAGGGACAGTTTTTTCTTCCAAGTATATGTGTATTTGGTAGTTCAGCTTTTGTCTAAAATGTCCTAAGTTTTAATCACTTTGATAACTGACTTAATTACATTTTCAAAATGTCATTTATGTCTGACTTTTCTTTAAGCTTCTCTTTTTTCCTATTAATTGAAATACATATTAATCTTGTTCTCATCAGGGGCAGCATGAGTGTATTTCCAAAAAAAGGTATGTGAATACTTTTGGTTTTCACAGTAGCTGGAGGAGTGGCACAGTGTCAGGCTAATTACCCACAGTACGAATGGAGATACTACTCAAGAGAAGTACTTGGTAGTCAATGATATTTTCAGCCATTCCACTGGACATTCATGTAGACAAAAAAGCAGTTTACTATTACCTGAGACCAGAACTTAGAAATATTATTTTGCCAGTGCTACTGTGAAACTACTGTGAAACTGAAGGATAGGTATTATTTTGTTTTGCTTACAACTGGTCCAAGAGATGTCACCATTTCAACAAGACCTTCTCTGCTGGTGGTGTTTGAGTTATTTAGAAACAATAGTCCCATCTGTCTTTGCTTGTAGCTGTTCACATGTACTGAGCTTAGCATTGTGAATCCTAAGGCCAGTATGCACGAGCATTTATGTTTTGAAAAATTCACTGACTTTACTTTTTTTAAAAGATTTTATCTATCTATATCTATCTATCTATCTATCTATCTATCTATCTATCTATCTATCTATCTATCTATCTATCCAAGAACCAGGGTACAGGCCAGATGTGCGGGAGAGTGAGAGGATTCACCAGAGACAGATCAGGGAAAAGAACAGGCAGACTGATGAAATACACTGCTGAGGGGAGCAGTGGGCGAGACAGGAGAGGTCTGCCATGCCATGTGGGACCCTCGCCTGCCAGCAGGGATCGAACCAGCGCTGCAGAGGTTGCAGGCAGCTTCACAGCGCTGTGCTCAACTGCCGGCGCCACCAGGGGAGGTCCACTGACTTTACTTTTTAAAAAATAATGTTATTTTTAGTCTCTTCTTTACATTTATTCATTTTTTAAATTATGGCATGTGTAGTATGTGATATATGGTATGTCTATGACTTTATACCCAAGTTTAAAGAACACTATAAAATATTTGTTATAGAAACAAGCCATTGGATTTTATAGGCATGAGACTTAGTGCTTCAAATGAAACTTGACCTAGACTAAGGATGCTGATTCTGTTCATTTTCATCCTGTTACCATCTACAAAAGCATGTGGTCATTCTACTTTAATCCTGAAATATTTCATGTCCTGATTTATTCTCTTTCTATCCAATGCTACCATTTCATGTTCCATTGTAATTTCAGTACCTGGATGATAGCTCCAATACCCTCTCTTCTGTGTTCTTTGCAATTCCTCTTCTGCAAAGACCTGGAATTACATTTTGCTCTGCTGTCAGCAGATATATTTTCACATTGAATCTTAGCAACATAATGCACCCTGTTTCTCAATAGCCTCATGATAAGCTGATAAGTATTCTACTCTTCAATGATCATCACCACCTTTCCACTTACTCTATACATCGGATTTAATATGCCCTTTACTACACAAAGATCTACACTTAGTTGAGTATGTCACTTTTGCAGTGTCTCTCACCCTTTCCCCATGTCCTCGTTTCCCCCTTATGTGGTTTCCATCTATTTCATTTCCTTCATTACCCTCTCATCTCTCTTGATCCCCATTCTTTAGTATGTTAAGTTGGCAAAAAAGACTGAACATTAAACTCATCTCCCACCTACTCAGAGTCCTAGAGCCCAGAAAAAAAAAAAAAAAACCCACAAAATCATGAAGACTGATATCACTTTAACTTTATGACCAGTAACCAAAAGGGATTCTTAGTATTGTCTGTTAAGGTTAGGTTAAAGTATTTCCTATTCACTGTGTCTGGAGTATCTTTTCTCTAAATATCTTCACGGCTTCCTCCATCCCCCTCTTTCTCTGAGTATCACAATATCAGTAAAATCTATCTTGACCTTTTCACTTAAATTAGTGCACTTGTCAGGCATCCCCTAACCCTGATTTATCCTCCCTTTAACACCATCTGGCATACTGTATATTCTTCCTTCTTGGTTCTCGTGTGTGTGTGTGTGTGCACGTATTCTCTAACCACATTAAAGCTAAGATTCATAAGGGCAAAGATTGTTCCCTAGAATAGTAAATATTGTCTATACTTGTGTTTGTTTTTAGTGTGATATCTAAAATTTATCCTAGTATTCTAGATAAAGTAATCAAGTCATCTCATCTGTTTTGCATGTACACTTTCTTTGGAAGTACCGCTGATTAGCTGATATCCAAGGATACCATAAGAAGTTCAAGACTTCCATAAGCATGCTATAGGCATCTTCATGTCATATTGTAATCTAATCTCTGCTCAGCTCTATCCATTCCTTTCTCAATGGTAATCAATAATTCATAATGCATAAAATCTCTTAACAAACAGGAGGGTTGATTTGATGATGCTTTCTTGTTGCTGCATACTTTTGATATTCATTGATCTATATTATAACCAATTAATTTTCATGGATTCTAATATTTACAATCTTTCTGAACTTCCTTTCATATTTTGCATCACCATGAAGTTGCAATATTATATTTTGTATATCTAAAAATACATATATATATTTATATGTATATATATGTATATTTATATATATGAAGCAGATGTCTGTCTAAGGAGAAAAGGAGAAAGAATTCCAAGATGAAACATCATACTTAACTAGATTGCATTGGGCCAATTTTCTAGAAGTTACTTCAGAATCAATAACAGACAACTTGCCACCATGATGATCCTTTAAGTAGACTCAAGAAGTAGGAAAAAACTGGAAGATTGGATAATCTTCTGACATCAGAAATTATAAACTTAAAATTGAACAATGTGTGTATAATCAAATTTAGAGTAAAAAGAGAACATGGTAAAGGAAGGACTAGGATACATTTGGGGGCATTTTTTACAAACAGAGACTGTAGTGCTCCTTCCATTGGTGGGTAGTCAGATCCCATTAGGTGATAGAATGGCATCTTTATTACATTAGAATCATTCTGAGTACAAATTATTTGGAAAATATCATCATTATTAAATGTATGAGCACTACCACATGCCTAGAACTAGAGAACACAAGAAAGGTTTGAAAAAGAAGTATGACAGAATCTTTCTTCTTAAAAAGCTTATAATCTAGTTAGAAATAAAAGGTAAACTTTTTACATAATCTTCAAATTGTGTAGGGTAAAAGATGTTTAAATTATGTGAGAGGGAAAAAGTAAAGTGAGTATCATGGTTGACAGGCTCTAAGTTTCATAGCATTCAGGAGCTCTCCCGAGTAAGAAATGAGAGTTGCTGCAATAAAAAAGATTGGTAATACTCCCAAGAGAGGGATTGTCAGACCACAAAAGCAATAGAAAATCTTGATCATGGGTATTATGTTTGATATGCAAGTTACTGCATGATAAATGACAGGTGGGTCTGGTCGTAGGACTTCTAGATGACAATTATTCTTGGTAACCAGTAACTGAGTCATGGTTTAGAAAGTCTATTCAAGGCATTGTAATAGATATCAGAGACAACTTCTCACATTATAGAATGGCAGACACCAAATTGGCAAATCAAGAATCAAGTGAATGGTCTGAACTCTAGTCAGGGACCCAGACAACAAACCAACATAGGAAAAGAAAGTCCCAAATAAATCCATAGATCATTTAATGCTAGAAATCAAGGTCCTTTTGTGCTCCAGGTTGACTGTGATTTGGTGATGGGATGAAGTTTATTAATTGTTTAGGAAAAAAAAAAAAGGAAAAATGATAGGCGTGGACCCTGTGCAAAGCAGATAACAAAAGCATTAAAAGCATAATGATAATTATCAATGCAGGTTATAGGCATCAGGGAAAGCTCCATGGAAGAAAAATGACTTGATGGTAGCCTTGAAGGAGGGGTGGAAGTATAAAGGCTATAAGAGTAGGGTATGGAGAAGAAAATATTAAAGTCTCTCAAGTGGAGAGTGCATATAAACATCTTCAAATAAAAACATAAGAGAAGCTTAAAATCAGCCTGGTCATGAACAGGGAAGAAGGATTAGTTGGAAAATGACAAAGATGTCCATATTGCTGATTCATTTTCATGCAGAACCAGTACTTTGTTACTGTATGTGGATATCACTCTTCCTCAGTTCTTATCTGTCTGGCTGGGTAAGCTCTGAGCTCAGGCATGTGCATAAAAGCTCCTAAAGTAAACCCATACACAGTCATTAGGAAAATGAACCAGGTCCCCAGGGAAGCATTGTGATATACAGTGTCTGAGCTTCCTCAATATCCTTATGTAATAAGGTACCTTATAAATGTTATTAGCTGCAGGTTTTATGGCAAATTTTATGCCATTTTGATTATGATGCTGCTGGATGACAGCTAGTTTACGTTGCTTAAACATCCTCCGTATCTAATGTCGAAAGGAAGCTAATTAGCTATAACCATGAAAATGGCTGTGTCATGTGAAAAGGAAACTATATAGAGTAAATTTCTTTACCCCAGGATTGAGAATGTTATACAATGATTACCTTCAATTTTAAAACATTTAGGCAAGCTAAAAGTCACAGAAAGGAAATTAAAAATGAGAATGTATAACTGTTGTTTTCTAAATAAATTTTTATTTGTAGCAGGCATTCATGACCCAAATTCCTTAATGGTTTATGACCCAATGAATCACATTCTCTGGGTCACCAATTCCATGCGGTTATATGTTTATTAATGTTTCCTGATGGATCATCAGTCCATATTTCTTTAGAACATCCTCGACAACATATTCAGAACATTATTTAAGACTCATTATTCACTGAAATAAAACATGCAAAAGCACAAGTTTGGTAGTGGGGATATTTTATTAGTGTGCATTGTATTCTAAGTCCCTCATCAACATAAAACACTGTAAAGAGTCTATAAATCTAATTAAGAGCATTAGAATAAGAAAAAATCACTGAGTATTTACTTAGGATAGGCCAGCCTTATGCAGAAGCAAATTTTTAGTTGCAGTTATAAATGGCAATTGAAAAATCCTCACTACTTTTTAATACTTAAATACAGAATTGACATAGTCTTTACCATTATACAAGCATAAGCATGGCAACCAGGTGAAAGGCTACTACCGCTTTTGTTGCAGACACTACTTTTATATCCAGGGAAGGTGAAGTCTAAATTGCAGAGGCATTTATTCTAGATAGTCTCATGCACCAATTTTAAAAATTGTCTATTTTGAAAAATATCTCTCCCCATTATTGATAAACAAAGAAAATGAACATATTGAGGAGTTGATGGCGTATCAAATCAGCTGAGAATGGGGTGTGGTGGGATGGGAAATAGTAGGCATTGTTTTCAATACAGTTTCTGTCATAGTACACATTTGCTTTTACAAATAAGAAATGACAAAGAAAAGGTCTATGGCAGTAGATGTTCTCCAGATAGTAATATTTTTAGTCAATATTTCAAAACTTGGAGATTTCACATTGAATGTCCATTTCTGTCTTTTGTGGAGATTTTGCAACACTACCATGAAACCTCTAGTAGCTGCCCCCTAGAGGTGAATCCTGAGCTTCAAGCATGCTGTCATCTACCCCCTCTTCTAATCAGACCAGTCTAGCTTGATACATGGTTTTATGAGAGTCCTGACATGGCCCATCCTCAGAAAATGAGAGATTCCTTGATCTACATTTGACCACTGGGAAAGAACACTCACATAAATTCTCTCTAAAAAGAGAATATTGTTTACTAGTCACCCTCTGATTCCCATATATGGGGAAGTAGTTGGACATTTCTTTCCAAAAAGAGTAACTATCTACCTGTCTGTCTGTCTGTCTATCAAAAGCAGATGTCCGTTCTGCCATGGAGGTCATCATACCTTATTTTTCTCTTTGTCAATAATAAGAGGCGGGCCTTCCCAGTGGCACAGTGGTTGAACGCTGGGTTGTGAAGCTGCCCGCAGCCTCTGCAGTGCCAGTTCGATCCCCGGCTGCTGGGTGAGGGTCCCACATGGTGTGTAGAACTCTCCTGCTGCCCGCTGCTCCCCTCATCAATGTACCTCATCTGTCTGCCTGCTCTGCTCCCCACTCTGGCTCTGGAGAATTCTCTCACCCTCCCACGCTTCTGACTGTACCCAGTGCTTGTATAAATAAATAAATAAGTCTTTAAAAAATAACAATAATAAAAGGCAAGTACCTGAGCTTTAGGAAACTTATGAATAAATGCAATCATCAAACAGATGTGTATAGAATCCAAGTTTCTGAATCCACAAACCTTTTCACGGAGATTAAAATGGTAGCTCCTGTTTAATTTAACTTTAAAGTTAGGGCTTGTTTGCTTAAAATGTAGTCTCACCCAACTTCCTGCTGTATGGCATTCCCCAGAGAGTGATAAATTCCTTAGGATGATTTAATGTCATGTTTAAAATGAACTCTCTCCCAAGAGCAAGGGAGTTTATCTGAAGTTTTCTGGTAGATGTATTTTCTTGATTCAACTTAGGAGAAATGAAACCAAATTCAAGAAGTAAGAAAATTCAAGAAGGTGCCATTATTAGTAATATAGTAAATTCAAATATGATTGAAACAAGGTCTCAATCCTCAAGGAAATTACCATGCTCTGCTGAGATAAAACTCATGCACAAAGTGCTATAAAAACAATCATAAAGTCAGTGTTATAGGAATGGTCCAAATAACTAGTAGAATCAACATTCTTCGGATAATATCCAATGAATATGAAACCATCAACACAAAGCTCTTATGTTCCACAATGTTCACAGCAGCATTATTTACAATTGCTGAAGCATGGAGGAAGCCTAAATGTCCATCAAAAGACAATAGGATCAAGAAATGTGTTATATCCATGCCATGGGGAATTATACAGTCACAGTTTTAAGAAAGGAAGAAATTCAGTCATTTGCAATAAAAATAAGTCAGAATTATAAAAACAAATACTGGACATTTATATAGCAGACAATTTGATAATGTGACACACTTCCAAAAACCAGTGAAAACCTGAGAGCTCTGAGGTGAAGAGTGAGAGGAAAGAGATAGGAAATATAATGAATGGTGGTGGGCGAAATTAGATAACAGAAAGAACTAGTATTTTATCAAGGAGGACAAAGCCTACCACAATGTTTGCCATAAAGAAGTCTCAATAAATTTGTATTGAATAAATAAATGAATGAAACATGAACAAATGCATTAAAGACTCTCTTTATCTAGTGTTGTTGAAGAATCTGAATAGTGTCCTGGTCTGTGGAAGATAGTGGAATTTTCATAGCAGGAGATAAGGAAAATAAGAATACCCCCCATCCCCCGAATGGAGGCAATGATGTTAAAGAGAGTGTGAGCAATATTTTGGGGGACAATGAACAAATACATATGGATAATGGAAACAGTGGATGTTGAACATTTTTTCATATGCCTGTTGGCCATTTGCATTTCCTCTTTGGAGAACTGTCTTTTAAGTTTTTCTGCCCATTTCTTGACTGGATTGTTTATTTTGTTTTTGTTGAGTCCTGTGAGTTCTTTGAATATCTTTGTGATCAGTCCCTTATCAGTTGACTGGAGTGCAAGGATTTTTTTCCCAATCAGCGGGGTGTCTCTCTGTTTTGGTTAATGTCTCTTTTGCTGTGCAGAAGCTTTTCAGTAAAAACAAAGTTTTAGATACTCAATTTATCATGGTTACAGAGAATTCATTATCTTGTTTGATTACTTACATTGAGGGTAAACAGAGGTACCTGAAGCTTTAAGTTAAAATAGTTTTTAAAATTAAGTTATCAAATTTGTAAAATAACTGTGATTCAATAGAGAAAATTAAAAGGCATAATAAGTATATTTTTGTCATATATCCTTTCTAGTTAATTTATTGGCACACATGTTATTGACCTTTTGTAAATTGTGGCAATGTGATATCATTTACTAGAGAAATAAAAAAAAAGAAAAAAAAAGATGTAGATGTAGGTATCTGTTTTGGAATGCTGTTGCTCAAATTGTTCAACACAGGATACAAAGCTTAATCTCTAATATTCTCAACTTTGTTTTGATTAATACAACTGTTGGAGCCAAAAATTGTCCCTTATGTTCAACATCCCTAATAATAAAGGAAATGCAAATTAAAACCACATTGAGATACCACCTTACACCAGTAAGAATGGCACATGTCAAAAAAACAACAATGTTGGCAAGGATGAGGTGGAAAAGGAACTCTCCTACATTGTTGGTGGGAGCGCAAACTGGTCCAACCACTATGAAAAGCTGTCTGGAGGTTTCTCAACCTACTAAATATAGAGCTTCCATAGGATCCGGCAATTCCACTACTAGGGATCTACCCAAAGGACACAAAAACATTGATTCAAATGAACACCTGTACCCCTATATTTATGGTAGTACTATTTACATTAGGTAAAACTTGGAAACAACCCAAATGCCCAAAAACAGATAACTGGATCAAGAAGATGTGGCACATATCCACAATGGAATATTATTCAGCATCAAAAAAGATAAACTGATGCCATGCGCAGCAACGTAGAACTAGAAGGAATTATGCTCAGTAAAATAAGCCAGAAGGAAAAGGAAAAATATCGGATGGTTTCACTTATAGCAGGAATATAGGGGAACCCAATAAGACATCAGTGTAAAAAAATAATAACAGCACAAAACACAACAAAGCAAAAATGGACAATTATAAATCAGAGACATACTGCAGGGTAGGAGGAGGGAGAGGGATCAGAGGGATGGAGGGAGGAGCACAGGGGACTGAGGTGATGGTGCACGGGTGCACTGGTGAAGGACACTCTATGGGACTACACCTGAGCGAATGGGAGGAAGCAAATATTGTTTAAAAATGAAGTGATGTAAAAAATAAAAATATTAAAAAAGAAAAAAAAAACTAAAATAATAAGTAAAGGAAAAAAATGAAACTTTGTTTTTAACTCATTGTTTTATTGTCAGGCAGACATTGTCACAAAGTGATCGCTGATTGTTTAAATAGTAATTTCCCAAATTGTACTTTCAAGTATTCTTTTTCCTTTGCCTGGTGATCTTACTGTCCTATTCAAAGTGATGAAACACTTCATTAAAGAAATTTTACCACTTATATCTGACTTTTCAAACAAAACAGAAATCCTGCTGAGGAAGAAATGGGGACAGATGTAGACAACTAAGAAAGGGGATTTGAAACCCCACATGTCACGTGTGTGATGTTTGTCAGCTTCCCAAATTACAGAAGTTTAAGAACACATTCACAAAAAACACCCAGAGGTTATCTTGATTTGCTCATCTCAGCCTCTCTGGTGAAATGTGCCCTTAGCTAAGCTAATTGGTCCAACTCAGTTGTTTTATGGGGAATGGGGTGTCTGTCTCTGGTTGCCGCCTTGTCAGTGAAATGTTTAATAGTTTTCTCTTGCTGGAACAGGGCCCTAGTGAGAAATGGCATTCCTGTGCTACTTTTGAAATTAAAGAAAAACATTATCTCTAAAGTTCTGGCCAACTGTCTTGCACTTGAGCAAAACAAATACTTTATGTACAACTTTCACAATTTTTTAAATGCACCATTTAAAAGTCATTTGAGGGCCTCGCCGGTGGCGCAGCGGTTGAGCGCTGGGTTGCGAAGCTGCCCGCAGCCTCTGCAGCGCCGGTTCGATTCCCGGCTGCTCCCCGGCCACCGGAGGAGGGTCCCACATGGCGCGCAGACCTCTCCTGCTGCCCGCTGCTCCCCTCAGCAGTGTACTTTGGTCCTTCTGCCTGCTCTGCTCCCCGCTCTGGTTCTGGTGAATTCTCTCACCCTCCCGTGCTTCTGACTGTACCCAATGCATGTATAAAAAAAACAAACGAACAAACAAACAAACAAATAAATAAATAAAACATGCCTCTATAAAAGGAAAAAAAATAAATAAAAATAAATAAAAGTCATTTGACAAGAAGAACCTTATAAAAACTGTGTTATTGAAATTCGCTACAGCCTGAGGGCATAGTACTCTAGTCTGCACTACTAATTATTTTCTCTCTGAATTGTGTTTTCCTTTGTTTATTAAGTTATTAATGATTGCATTTAAAGATAACTTCTCAGATAAAATGGGGACATTTTCAAACTGGAAATTAATGACCACAAGTTAAGAAGGTATGCACTTGTTTCTTATTTTGTGGCCTTAAATATTTTCCCCTATGCTTAATAACCCGGGGCATAAGTTCCACTTTAAATAAGTATCAGAATTGACCCAATGATGAGCATGTTTTCTCCAAAAGAGGATAAGAATCCTGATTGCAATATATCCATTAAAATGTCCCCACAAACTATTCCAATTTAAATTATCTCAGGCTACTGTGTCTTTCTAGCCTTATTGATTTGAAAAATAACAAACAAGTATAAATGACATTTACAGCTCTTAATTGGTGTCATTAGCAGTTCTTATTATTCTGCAGGACAAGCACTAACCCTTTATTGAGAATTCAGTGATGCAGGTCTGCTTGGGACTCATCAGCCTTAAAGACAAGTAATAAAACAGCTGAGTGACTGACTTAGAGCCCTATTCATCAACAAAGGCCACAGGCAGCTGGGCCCTATTTTCTCTTGATTTGTTTTATGCAGTTATTTAGACCTTGGAACTCCAAAAGGAAAAAGGCACAGCAAAAGGAGGAATTTGAATTGATTTCTCATGCCCTTCAGTCATAGCAATCCTTGGGACACATTGTAAGGGTTTTCTTTGAGTTAATCATTCTGCATTTGTTCATTAATGATTCAACTAGACACGCAAAACAATGATGATGGAGATGAGGACTTTTGTGTCCACATCTGAAGTGATCTTGGGCAACCACTAGGATTCTACTGAGTAGGTGTGAAGGGGGTTGTTTTTTAAACAGGACTTATGGTCTTAATTTGGGTCTTCAGTTTCTACCAGTGACTCTGGCATGATTGGAGACACATAGCCTTTCTAGACCATGGAAGCCATACCTAGTTTTCAGTCTGGCTGTCAGCTGACTCCTGAAGATTATATGAGTCTGTACTTCTTTAGACTTTTCATATTTCTGAGTCAGATAGTGATAAGGAGAGACCATGTGGGTTTTCCTGGGCTGGTCATCTCATCAGGTGTTGAGATCTCACTGACCTCCCTGTGCAGTGATCTATGGCTCCCACACACTTTCTCTTGTGATTGCCTTTTGATTTAATTTGGGCTTGCCACTTGTTCAGAGTTACTGATGTTCTACTTGGATAGCTATGATGAATGTATGTTTTCTTTTTAATCCTTCATATTAACTGCAAGGTTATTGCATCTTGATATCTAGGTAGCAGTTTCTTATTATGTTAAAAAGAATTCAGAAAGGTAACAGAAAATGTGCATCCTTCAATATTGTAACTGTGACTCCATGAGACTGACTGAATAATTGAATGTAAATAGTTGTACATGAAAATCTAACAGTTTTTGAATCAGCTTCCTTATAAATGAGTTGTGCAATCTATGTGTGAGGACTTACCTCTTAATTTCCTAATTTATTTGCCATAGAAATCTCAGCTGAGAAAACTAATATTTCTGAGAAGTAGCAGTCTGCATTTTACCTACCTACATAAACAGGACTATATGAAGCAGAAAGTAGGTCAATCCGTGAATACTGGGCAAGTGACTCCGTTAAAAGCTGGACCCTGCTCCTCCATTCCTCCTCAATGCCCTTTCCTGCCATTAGAACCTCATACGATGTGACTACTCAGTCTTGTTCTCAGACTTCCTTGTGGCAGTCTGCAGTCAGCTCAGAATGACACATTCAAATTAATAGTCCAAGAATTTAAGGGGAAAAAAATCTATAATTTGTGCCCAGCTTCTACTGTATGGGACTGGGGGAAAAAAACTGTATCTTGACAGATCAGAAATCATTTGATAAGCTGGTTCAAAATTGCCATTCAAAACTATATGTGCATATATATTTCTGCTGAGTAACTTACATACATTATACATTCACATTTATATGTATAATGTATAATGCATTTATATGTATATGTATATACTACACATTTCATTACAAATATGAAAATCTGTTGTAAATTTCTGCCCAGCAGTGAGGTGTTTATGTTCCATAAGCAAAGGGTGGATGCCTTTTTTTTCATTTTCATTTGCCTGCCAAAACCAAGCTGAGAGTTTTGTGTGTTCCATGCCAGAGCCAATGTTATGACTTGTCTATGAAAGACAGGGTATAGGTGACAAATACAAGCTGTTGTGTGCTTCCTGCTGTAGACTGAGCACCCAGGAGTCTGTGTTCCTATTGTGGTGACTAAATTGGTGGAAGCACTCCCAATCAAGAGGTAAGGGTGACCAGCTGTAGGTATTTTCTGCTCTCATATGCAAAGGTCAGTCATGGATCAGAGGACAATCTTAGTTGGTAATAAAAATGTCACATCCCCAAATTCAGTCATTCTAGTCTTTCCTTCACTGATGCCAACCAGGTAGAAGTCTTATCTGACCCTACATACACTGACTAGCAGCCAGTTATTGATTGTCTTCCCAGAAAGTAATTAGCAAGCTCACACAGGACTGGTGCTAAGCCATGGTCAGCCAAACAGGAGTGTGGGAAGAAAGAGCTGGACTCTGTATTAGAACCTAACCCTTTGTTCTTGGTCCTTAATGATCCTTTCATGTTTTTACTGTTCAGTTGACCACTCCAGTTCTCTGCCTAATTTTCTGTAGATATTTTCTGTGTTTCTTTGTTTAGACAAGCTTCCTAAAATTTTTGTATTGTTTGTATAGATGTAAATTGACAATGATAAAATAACACAAAGGGAAAAATGTCTTGTTTATCCTAATATTTCATCACAAATTCTTCACTCTTAAAAAGTTTTTATCTACCCAGAACTTATTAGCTTTTTAAAGGATTATTATTATTATCGACTACCATCACTACAACTTCATCTGCTGAATATTTGCTGTGGCCAGGCACTGTGCTAAATAATGGATATACTTGATTTCATATAAATATCACAAAACTTTTAGAGGTAGTTGTTGCTATCCTTAAAGTTGGAAAAACAGACACAAGATTATATAATTTCCCTAGAATCATGCCAGTAGTGTGTAATAGAGACTATATTTTTTTAAAGATTTATTCATTTACACAAGAACCGGGGTACAGGCCAGATGCGTGGAAGGGTTAGAGGATTCACCAGAGCCAGAGTGGGGAACAGAACAGGCAGACTGACAAAATACACTGGTGAGGGGAGCAGTGGGCGAGACAGGAGAGGTCTGCCACGCCATGTGGGACCCTCGCTGGCTGGCCAGGATTGAAACGGCACTGTAGAGGCGGCAGACAGCTTCACAGTGCAGCGCTCAACCACCTGCGCCACCCGGGAGACCCCGAGACTATATTTTAATGTCTATTCTGAAAGGCCCACGGTCTTAGTCAAAATTCTATGGTGTTTCATCTGATTAGAAATAGACATCCTTAAAAGAAATAATTTCAGAGCTTCTGTGCAGTTCGTGGACCCATAGAGGTCTAGAGACCTTTCTAGAACTAAGACTCCACTGAAAGACAAGTGTAAGTGTGGTGTGTCCCTTATGTGTTAAGGTGTGAGTGTTGGGTGGCACACAATAGATTATTAAACTACCCTACCCCTAAATGGCTATGAATCACTTAATCCATTTTCCTGTTCTTGGGTGTTCGTGTTCATGCTCATGTTCATGTTCATGCCTGGGTGCTCAGGACTCAAGGGTAACCTTTCAAATGGAAATGCTGGAAATTTAATGGAAGGAAAATATTCATGTTTAATCTCATACTATGAATTATGACACAGGAGATACACACAGTGTGGATCAGTGCTTCATTTCACCATGTTAAGGCAAATCATTCTAGAGGAATACTTTTCCCATCAGTACATGAAAAGTTGGCTAGATCAAAATTGAGAGAAATTCAGACACTGATAATGGAAGCAAGGCTATAGAAGGAATGGGACAGTGGTTTTCAACCCCTCAATGTACAACAGAATTTTCTGGTAAGCCTTAAAATGTCAATGAAAAGGTACCATTCCAGTTCAAAAGAATCAGCATTTCTGGTATTATGCTCAGCTATCTTTATTTTTGATTCCAAGAGAACCGAGGAATACTGATATGGTGAGTTGCTCTTCTAAAACAGGAGATGCAGGGTCATTTCATAATTAGAATTGTCTCTTGATTTCTCACTGTGCCCCAAAACATCAAGTCTCACATACACACAGATATGTAAAAAGATCACAAGCAGGAGAAGCAATATTTAAAGATTTAACTATTCTACCAGTTTATGGAGTTCACCCTCAAAGAGAGAGTGTCATTTAACCCAATGTCATCTTAATTAAGAATTTAGAAGAGAGTACGTTCAACCAGAATTCACAAAAACCTTAGTTTTATACCTGGCTTCCTCACCGATTGACTTTACAGCCTTGGACTATTTACTTAATATTTCAAGATTTGGGTTTTCTCAACATAAAATGAAAGCATCAGACAGAATGATCTCTAATATTCCTTTCAGCATTAATATCCTGCATATGTATTCGTTGAAGATAGGAAACCTCAAATGAGCATTTGGTTTAAAGTGTGACTGGTTTTACAATCAGATTTATTATCTGTGACCTATTCAGAATCCACTCTCTACCTGAGAAATTCTGCACTCTGTTTTCAGACACCACCTGATCCAGAACTTATGCAATGGAGAATTTAGCAGATATCTCTCCTGATCCTTTATTTCATAGATTAGGGAGACATGACCAAGAATGTGATGTCTGATGGAGACTACTGAACTAGTAGGCTGAACTATACATAGACATGGGGTATTCTAATTGAAAATCTATACCAAATTTTATATGTTTACTTAAAATACATATTTCTGATTATCATTTGAAGTAACCTGATTTTAAGGAAAAGTAACAGAACTCAGTTAATATGAAGGTGACGAAATTAGGAAGGTGCATCGTGGTCAATCCTAATAGTTTTACATATCCAAAATTGCAAGAACACAATTGAGAAATTAGGAAACAGTCAAGTGAATTCATGTAATTCTTAAAGTTCACATTAACTAAGCATAATATTTCAGATTATCAGTTTCATCAGTATCTCCAAGTAACGTACCAGAAAGCAGGGGTCTTGGTCCTCTCCCATTTTGCTAGCTGCCCTGTGTCTGAAGGCCAGACAAGCAGAAATTAAGGATAGAAATCTTCTCTTGCTCAAATTGTCCATGTAAACTTCAGCAAATCACTGGTTTCATGTCTCTGAAAATTTTCTCTCCATCAATGAAACAGGGGGATTAGAATATAAAGTCTTTATATTCAGCTTTGATATTCCAGGGTTCCCATAAAGTGATAGACTGGATAGAGATGATAAATACATACTTGATTGATACCTCCTGCCCCCTCCCAAATTAAACTGGATATGAGCAAAATAGGTCAAAGTGACTAAGAAGTTCACATTTCCAGCTCAGATTTTTTTTTCCTCCTCTTATCCTGTAGTTTGCAGTAGGAACTGGTTAAATGAGGAAAATTCAAGTTATAAATATTTAAACTGCTTTTTTATAACAGAGTTTAGATGCAAAGGCGTTAAGCACTTTAAGAAATAGATTGAAAAGAAATGTCATTATCTTGATTTTCTGAATTGATTTGCTTAATAACAATACTTAGCATTTATATAGTGTTCTGTATTTTCAAATTGCTTTATAATCATTAATCAGTTAATTCATGCAACCTCTCTGCGAGGTCAAGATTATTATCCCAATTTTACAGGCAAAGAAATTGAGATGTGGAGAAATTAAGTGACTTGCCCAAGGTCATTGAGGAAGTGAGTGACAGGTTCTGGATTAAAACTTTGAGACTGCGTCTACACTGGCTAACTGAATTGTAAAATTGACATAATCAACTGAATAATTAAAGAAGGTATAACCATTTTCTCTAAAATAACTTAAAAATTGATATAACACTGGGCACTTACAAGGCTTGAATTATCTAAATGATTGTGACTTTATGTTTCACATAGTGAAATAAGCCGCAGATACACTTGTAAACAAAACCTCATTTGTGATGCTTTGTTTTCTTTAATCATAACACTCTGCCCTAAACTTACTGACCTATGTGCAAAGTGTTTTCTCTTTTAATCAAAAAACTGCAAAATAACCCCAGATGCACTGTGTTTTGATCTCTCTCCTCCTGCCTGTACCCCACTGCAAAAGAAGTTGGTAAACATAAGAATTCAAACTAATTTTTTAACTTTCGGACAAGGATTCTTTTTACTTTACCACCTAGTTAATAAAGAGAAGAAATAATATTAGGGGAACCATGTAGAGTATTATTTATTCCTTAAACAATGAGTCAAATTAAAAAAAAAAAAAAGGGAAGGAAAGTAAGCCAGAAGCAACAGCCTGAGTGGGAGAAGTAAGTGAGGAAGAAATAGTCTGGTGAGCAGAGGTCTGAAGACAGAGGTCAGGCCTAAAGTGAAGGACTTTGTACAAACAAAGGAGATGAGAACAGAATATAATGAGAAAGGTATACAGGAAGCGAATCCTAAGCTTGATTCAGAGAGACATTGGAGACTTTTAGGTAGGAGAGTGAAAACCCAAATGCAGTGTATTTATTCTTCTCAATTAGTGTACACTGTTGTTACTGTTGTCTTCGAACTATCTTTATATTTTTATAATGAAAATGAAGCTTGAGAGGGAGAGGCTGGAAAGCTTCTAAGCTTTGCTGTGCTTATAACTAGCTCTGGAACATGGAGTGAGATACTTTCATTTGCAGATGCAATATCCTCATTACACTGGATGGAGTGGAGACAAGAATAGGGACCAGTGTTACCTGGGCACCATTTAGCCAGTACCACACCAGATCCTATCTATCAATCTTCTCATTTAATGCTGGAGAACATTGAGGGGTGGTTGTTATTTATTTTGGGGTGAGGAAAAATATTTAGAAACATTAAATGATATGCCCATGAAGTGGCAGAGTTGGTTTTAAATGCATGTCTAACCAGACTTTAAAACCTAAGCTCTAGAGTATTTATCTGACATTCACCTCTTTTAAGATAACAGAAAATTAAGATAAATTTAGGATAAAATTAAGTGTAAGTCACTAGTTCCCAAACCTTGTCGCATATTAGAGTCACCTGGGAATCTTTAAAAACCATTAGGACTGGCTTCTACTCAAACTTTCTGATTTAATTGGCAAGAAGTACCATTTGGGCATTGGGAGATGAAAGCCCCTCTATGATTGAGAACCTCTGATATAAGAAAATGATAGTAGATTCATCTGAGAGATGCTGCAGACAACCAGATACTAAACAGGAGAAATTATAAGGATCTATTATGGTTGATATTTTTATAAAATTTAAAAAATAGATTTAACAATCTATTGACTAATATTATGTTGCTCAAAGTCTAAGATACATTAAGAATTTTCAAGGAATGGAAACCATTTTACTAGTGCTCCCGTAAGGGATTTGGCCATCTGTGTGCACAGAGACAAAGGGTACTCTTAATGTAAAAGAACTTGAGTAGGATGTGTGTGCACAGAGAGAGAAGTGAGGAAAGAATAGTAGTTTCCCAGTAAAATACCCAAAGTGATCTGTAGGTTAAGCTAAAATGTATAGGCTTTTCTGCCCTCCTGCCATTAGGATTGATGATGGAATCCTGTGGTCCAGAATACACGCCTGATGGTGGGCACCTGGAGTACATGTGGGCATGTGTAAGTGGGTACACCTGGGTTAAGACTGTGTTTATAAGGGCAGCGTCACAGGCATGCCAGTAGAGCAGAGAGCAGAAGATAACGAAACAGTGAAAGGAGCAGAGAAGCAAAAGCCACGAAAGAATGTGGGAGAGCCAGATAGAGTGAAGGCTTGCTGGGGGCTGGGAGGCCTGCCAGTCTCCCGGCCCCCCAGCATCCCTGCCTGCTGTGTACCTGGTAAATATCAATAAAAGCCTGTAAAAGCCACCAAGGGCTCCAGGGCTTCTCCTTACCCCATCTGCTTGGATCCTACAGAGATCCTGCTCCGTGTCCTCCTGCTATTACATAATCTCCTGTGTAAATGTTTATTTCAAACAGGGTTGGCCCAAGGTGGCAACACTGAGACCTGAAAGCTTGCCACATCTAAGGCATCTTCTGGCAGGGATACACAGGAGAGAGGGCCCAGACAAGTCTAGGACCAAAGGAATGAAATGAAGTACAGATCAGGGTAACTGGTCTCCATCAGCCTCTCTCACACATGTCTCTTTCAAGTGTCTCTAAATCTCCCTCCTTCATGTTTCTCCTCCAAGTCCAAGTGCTGCTGCCAAGTCCAAAGCTGAGAAATTAGTGCCCTCCTTCACATGTCTCCCTCTGAGCTCACCTGCATTCTCTCTTAAGTAGCTTCATCTGGCAGCTCAGCTCCGCCCATTGTTAAGTGGGGCTCTAAAATTTTACTTGGTTTACAATGGCTTCATTCTCTTCCTGATTCTGTTTTCTATTTCTTTGTGTCTGTCTCTCTTTCTCTTTGTCTCTTTCACTGTTTTTCTCCATCTTTTTTTTCTTCATGATACGGAATGCTAATTGGAATCATCTGAAGCTCTAATAATTTTAAAATCATCTCTGGTTATAGTTGTCACGTTCAAAATCTGGGCCTCCGTGGTGGCACAGGAGGTTGAGCGCAGTGCTGTGAAGCTGTCTGTAGCCTCTGCATCACAGGTTCGAGTCCAACCAGCCCGGGAGATGCCTACATAGCACGGCAGACCTCTCCTGTCTAGCCCACTGCTCCCCTCAGCAGTGTATTTCAGTCAGTCTGCCTTTTCTGGTCCCCACTCTGTCTCTGGTGAATCTTCTCACCCTCCATACCTCTGTCCTGTACCCCAGTTCTTGTATGCATAAATAAATAAATCTTAAAAAAAAATCTGTTTATGACCTGCTCATGAAGGAGGTAAAACAAAGACTCGGGTTAGACACACCTAAGTTCTAATATAGCTCTTCTCAATTGCATAATTGTAGTCTTGAATAAACTGATTAATCATACGCAACCTGAACTTCCTCCCTTTTAAAATGAGAATGAAAATATTTAAATCGTAGAAAATGGGTCCAAACATGAATAACTAAGGGGACCCACACAGGTTTCCCTGGTCTCCACACTGCGTACTCTGAACCATCCATTCTGCTACTGAATAATACCATTCAAAATAGTAATTTCCTCCTTCCATGACATTGTTTCTTTTTTCACATATTTTGGCATTCACCTATGATTTCTTTCGTAGCACACTGTTTCATTTCAAATTTAACTTACTGTCTCTTACTGTCTTCACTTTTTTATATCTTTTTATTTTTATGTGTTTCTTGGGCAGTTATCCTGTCTCTGCAAAGAGCTTATAAGTTGTTTAAACATAGAATAATATGATGTTTTTTAAAAAAAATTACTCCTTAAGTACGTTCCCATCTCACCCCTGTCTTTATTCTTTGTTCCTACTCCTGGGCATCATACAAAACTAAATGTCTCCTAGGATCTATAGTTATCGTTGGTGAAATCTATGGGAAATGTAATTTACAGTTATGTTTTCTGAAAAGCAATGAAGTTCTCATTACTGCTATCACTTCTCTAGTTGGTCTAAATGACAAGGATTTAAGCAAACAGAGGCTTTGGGGGATTCTCTGTACCTTAAGATACAGGAAAGTGGGAATATGTCAAAGTCCATAGAAATTTATTTTTTGTCTAAGGCTACGCTCACAGAGGACATCAGTATCCTGATCTTGAACACAGTTTTTTCTTGATGTTACATGACAACGAGACTGGGTAAAAATCCTCACTAGGGCCCTACAGCAAAAACCTGATGCCCTAAAGCATGGGATTTGATCGCCCCTATCTTAGCACAAAACTTCAAATGTTTTTTGACTTTAGAATTCTTTTAAATCCAGCTACTGTGCTTAACTGGAAGGAGACAGTGAATTTCAACAACTGACTTACGCTGTTGTCTAGAGGAATTACACTCCCACCTTCATTTCAAATTTTCTAGGTGACATCTTGATTCAAGTTTCTTTATTTGAAATTTCTGGGTAAAAATAAAATGTTTGCCCTGTTTCTGCTCCAATATAATGGATATTTGTTTTGCATAATATATTTCAAGTCATTATTTCTCTGAACACTGGAATCTGGAATGTCCTTCTCTTCTCTCTTTTTGCTTATTCAAATCCTGCTCAGACTTTAAACTCCATTTCAAATATCCCTGTGAAGCTGTCTCTCACTTTAGTAGCTCTCACTGATTTCTTCCTTTAATCTCTTATAGCAAGGAAGTTCTGCATTGCAAAAATTGAACAATTAATTATTATATGATATATTTGGGTGTTGTCATCTTTTTCTACATGGCATATGTTTTAGTTTTATGTGTCAGCATTAATTGCAAACTATGACAAGGGATTTGTTTTCTCAACATTCATTTTCTATAATTTTGTATTTAGAGAAGGCAATCACAAATTTAGGTTTTGTGTTGATCTTTAATGGCTTTGGTTTTGAGGAAGAGAGGAATGGAAATCATTATTTTAAAAAGAATATGGTCTCCAGAACAAAAGGTGAATTTAATGAAATCTGGATTATTTACATACAAATTTATTTTACGAATTCTTCACAGCATTTGCAAAGCTTATCCTGGTTCTCTCTCTTGCTTTATGCTAAGTCCCCTTCCTCTGTTGTTAGTTGGTATGTGCTTTGGGAATGCAAATTATTTCTTTAACTTTAGACCAAAGCAAAACATAATTAGAAAGAGAGATCAAAGATGCATCTTCTAATACATCTCAAGGCCAAATATGAATGATTTCTGAATGATCTGCTATTTTACTAAATTGTGTCACACAGATAATCAAAAGTTATGCTACCACACTTAATCTTGCATTAACCCCTGCATTTGAGAATGTCTGAATTTATCCAAAATAGTACTGATCTTCATTAACACTGCAAGTGGACTCTTTGGTTTGGCAAAGTAAGACTTAACCCGAAAGCTAAAGAGCATGGGGATATTTTAAAAAACATAAACAGAAATAAAAAGTGAAAGGTAATAAAAAGCAAAAGCACTGGCTAGAATCACCAGCTCTCATGAACTGGCAAGAGGTGGAAGTAGGGCCACCTGGTGGCACAGGTGATTGAGCACTGCATTGTGAAGCTTTCCACCGCCTCTGCAGTGCGGTTGGATCTCGACTGGCCAGCGAGGGTTCCACATGGTGCAGCAGACCTCTCCTGTCTCTCCCGCTGCTCCCCTCAGCAGTGTATTTTGTCAGTCTGGCTGTTCTGTTTCCCACTATGTCCCTGGTGAATCCTCTCACCCTCCCGTACATCTGACCTGGTTCTTGTATAAATAAATAAAATCTTTAAAAAAAAAAAAAAAAGAGGTGGAAGTTTTCATCATAATAGTGGGAAGGAAGGCCTATTTCACATTAATTGTTTGTCTGCCTTGGCATTGCTACTTTCATGATAAAATGTTTGCTGAAATTGTGAAACCTAGTGTAAGTAAACTCAGTGTTTTGCCTTGAAGGGAAATAAAATATACAGTAGTGTATCTATTCTAATCTTCATCTATGCAAAAGACTATAATAAATAGGAGCAGGAAGACCCTCTCCTTGGCCTTTTAATATTGAATAGATGAAACCAAGCAAACAATTTTGAAAATAGACGATACTTTAAAGACCAATTGATCAAATCTCCAAATTTTGTAAATAAAGAAATCATGCCTGATGTAGTCCAACTTGATAAAGGAAAAACAGTCTAGTCAACTTGACAAAACATGGCAAAAGCTGAGAAGGACTAATCTCCAACTCACCATTTCTTTCACTACATCATCCTGGAAAGAAGGAACTCGATAGCAGTAGTTAAGATTGTGGGATGCATTTTCAAAGAGAAGAATGTATATATGTTTTTCAGAAGAGCTTTGTAAACGGCAAACATAAGCTAAATGAACTGGTTCAATATGCAGCTTTATGTAAGGAAGAGAAATTGATTAGATAATGTCTAACATGTGTCTGTGCCCCAAAAGGAGTCTCAGTGATTTCTGTTTTGGAAAGAGGTTGATAAAAATGTTGGAAGATTTAAAAAATGGTCTTGTGTGCCAATTTGAGGTAAATACTCTTGTTTCTTTGGTAACTCTCACCAAAGTCCCTTGCTTTCTTTTTTTTTTTTTAAAGATTTATTTATTTATACAAGCACTGGGTACAGTCAGAAGCACGGGAGGGTGACAGAATTCACCAGAGCCAGAGTGGGGAGCAGAGCAGGCAGAAGGACCGAAGTACACTGCTGAGGGGAGCAGTGGGCGGCAGGAGAGGTCTGCGCGCCATGTGGGACCCTCCTCCGGTGGCCGGGGATTGAACCGGCACTGCAGAGGCTGCGGGCAGCTTCGCAACCCAGCACTCAACCGCTGCACCACCGGGGAGGCCCAGTCCCTCACTTTCTAAGAAGAGATGTCATACAGCCCTACTAGAGGGTAAGATGTTCTCATCCTGACTTGCACCCAATTTTTGACCAGTTGATTGGAAGTTTCACAGGACAGACTAGCTTTCGAACCTGAAGGTATTGCTCCTGGGACAGGCTCTGTGCAGTGCAGAGCCCTCCACTGTCCAGGAATTCTGATAATGAATTCTGTATTGCTTTCTGTCCCAGCAGTTTGGGAAAGTTGAGTTACTATTAGTTTCATTTCATAATTCATTAGTTTGATTGAGTGTCACTAAGCTGAACATCTGGAGACAAATGAAAGGTACATAAATAACAATTACAATTTTACAAGATGGGAAAATAAAAATCTATTTTGGAAAATACAATGGTAATAAGCTGCTCTAGAAACTGTGTAAATGAAAAGAAGCCATCCATGTTCTACTGTGTCATAAATCCAAGTAAAATAGCTTCATTACAAATATTTACAAGATCCACACTAGCTATGTGTATTACCTTGGTACCTTCTATATGTGTGTGAATACCTTCTTGAAATATATGATAGCATATTATGTATATAATTATATATATGCATTCATATGAAAATATATATCTATATTCCTCAAAATATTTCTGTGTTGAACATATGTTGATGAAATTCCTTCTCCACTCTGCTTTTTATGTCAGAATCCTAAAACAGAAGGGGATTATAAAATCTACTGAGTTCTCCATCATTGTATTCTCCACAAATGGACCAGAACATAGAATCTTGTACATGTTCAACTGAAAAATAAAATCACATCATTTCATTCTTTAAAATCCTCCAATGGCTTCCAATTGCACTTCAAATCAAATCCTTATTCTTTGCTGTCATCATAAGACCTTAACTCATCTGACTCCTGCCTATGCCATTTCAAACCATTGTCTCTTTTACCCTACCATAATCTATCAGACATTTTATTTTTATTTATTTATTTGTGAGGTTTATTTTCCTTTTGTTTTTTGCTCAGCACCACAACAGTTGGTTCCTACCTTAAGCCTTTTATACCTGTTGCTTTCTGCCTGGAAACTGAGAGCCCATGACATTTCATGTTTACCCTTTTCATACCATTTTCTCAGAAGGCCTTTTCTGACCACCAAATCTCAACAAATTTCATTTATTCTTGCACCTGCCCCCTTTCATCATGCTGGGTACCTATCTTCTCATACTTTGCCTTTCTTTTTAGATACAATTTTAAAACTTACTTTTAGATATATATTTATTTCTTTTGTATCTTTATGTGCAGTAGAATTAAATTCCCTGAAATAAGGGTTATTATTTTTCCTACTCCTCTTTCTATCCTTAGTACAAGGATGAGTGCCTGACTCAAAATAGGTGCCAAATAAATATGGAGGGTCTCCCTGGTGGCGCAGCGGTTGAGCGCTGGGCTGCGAAGCTGCCCGCAGCCTCTGCAGTACTGGGTCCATCCCCTGCAGCTGGAAAGGGTCCCATATTGCACTCAGACCTCTCCTGCAGCGCCCACTGCTCCTCTCAGAAGTGTACTTCATCAGTCTGCCTGTTCTATTCCCACTCTGACTCTGGTGAATTCTCTCACCCTCCCATGCTTCTGACGGTACCCAGTGCTTGTATAAATAAATAAATAAATCTTAAAAAAAAACCCAAAAAACAAATAAATATGGAACAAGTGAATGAATTCATTAAAATTCAGGACTAAGAGAAGAAAGAAAACCTCCATCTTTTTATACTGTATCCTGTACTGTCATAATTAATGGATTTGTCTCTCTAATGGAAAGAAGTCCAGAGGACAGAGGTCTTTTCTCCATCACAAGGAAGAAATCGCAGGAATCAGGGAAATTAGGATAGGTAACTCAAGTTTTTCCCAGCTGGGACTTTCTTAGCTTTTATGGGAGCTGAGAAAAACCTATGATTGGTCTCTGGAAAGTGGATTGCACATTCCTTATATAAAATGTGTCTACATGAAGCTGCCTAAATGAGTATGAAATGAGTAGAAGCATCCACCATTATTTATTTCATTGAAGTAACATTACTTTACATCCATGTTGACATTTTGACAGTGTTGGATTTCTTCCCTCAGTTGTGGTCACTGAGGCATCCAACTTTCAATATATCCCCAACTCTTTTGCACCCAATATTTTAGGAGTGAAAGAAGTGAAACTCTCTTTCATTCTGCCTTAGAAGGCACAATAATCCATCTTCACTGAGGCTGTCGTGCAAAAACGTGCCTTTCTTCAAGTCTCCACATGCATTCTTTTGATGTGAACTTTTTTGGGGATAGTGGTGGATGCCTTAATTAAACAATTAATATCTCTTGAATGCCTCTCACATTTCTGGCAATGTGTTGAGTTCTATCTGGTCTAAAACATGAAAGAAAGAAATTGAATGATGCTGCCTCTTATTCACATAACTACATGATACTGTGAGGATGCAGGTTTATGGGACATAATCAAATAACTGCACAGTTAAATTGAATGTTATAAAAGCTAGCTATCCCTCTCTGCAGTGTTCAGACTCATTATTTGGAACTGGGTAGATTCTGATTTAGAATCATCAGTAGATGACTGAGTTTGTTTTAAAGGATATGTGTGTGTGGTATATGTGTGTGTGACTTGTTTATGGTATAAGTGTGTATGGATTCCACCAAAGGTTCTATACCGAGTAAAGAAGGTAGAATTTGCTTAGAACCAGAAATCAAGGTCCAGGGTTCATTCTTTATAAATGATCATTCACAAAATCCTTGTCCTTCATCATCAGTTTGTACATTTATAATCTAAAATAGACCTAAGTTGAAATATGAACTCAACAAAATCACTTGGATGCAAATATTTTAGAAATGGATATATTAAATAATAATTTGTGATATATATATGTATATACTAAGACATTAATGTAATCTGAAGTAATCATAAAGGCTTTGATTTTGAGGTGAGACTGAAGTTGGTTTCTGAAAGGTTCTTGGTATTTGTATTGATGGAAATGAGTGACAATATCAGCTGAAGGAATGAAGATTATGAGGAGTAATAGTGACAAAAATGATATTGCATTTTGAAAACATTCTTAAACTATATGCATTTAACATTTTAAGTCCCACTGTACTTGCATTACTTAAATATCAAGGAAGGGAATGCGGAATAGAATTGGAAACTCAAGGTCAGGATACACATATTTGCTGGTATTTTTTGTGGATTTTATGGCCTTAACTATGTTAATTTCTTGAGTATCATAGGTAGGATCCTGTGTAGGTAGGATTAGGATACCCACCTCATAGAATTACTGAAAATTTCATTAAAATGAGGAATATCTACTTTTTAACTCAGAACTTGGCATATTTGATAAATCTTGGGTGCTTTACCTTCATCCTCAGGTGAAAGTGATATCATAAAATTTCAAGTTTTCAGATCTAGTTCCCCAGTCAGGATTTGACCCCAGGTTGCAGTGGCAGCTCTGAGTTCCAGCCACTAGGTTGGTGTCTAAGGAATCTGCAGCAGGAACTTCACTGATACTCAGATAAGCAAGTGAAAAGAGACACATTTGTTTAGAGACACAGATATAGGGAACAGCTTATTAAGGAGAAAAGGAACAGAAATAAAGTGGAACTCTAAGGCCAGTGGAACCAAGCCAGGGAGGGACAAGGAAGCAAAGTGGAACCTTGCCTCAGGGAATATACACCTTCTTTCTCTGATTATTCTAAAGCCCTGTCAGTCTCTTTGTGACTGGTTAGTTCTGGGTGGTGTCACTCACTCCATCATAATGTCTCTGTGCCCAGAATTACATCTTGCATCTTTTATCTTAGAGTCCTCTGTTTTTATCATCCTTGTCTGGGAATGTTCTGTTGTTCCTAATCAAGGGTGTTTGATTAGTCCCCTTTGGAATTCATGAAGGATGTGGGTCTCAGCCTGGCGTTCAGAGGATCAACAGCAAATGAAAATGCAAAAAGGATAGAGAGAGAAAGTCAGCATTTCAGGTAGAGGAAATTGCCATAAGGGGACAGAAATGAGCATATCCTAATTGTAGGAGGTGGATGGCTAACCTGACTGTAGTGATAGGAGGAAGAAGAGGCTAGTGAGAGATAAATTGAAAAAACAAAGTTAGGGTGAGATTTTAGAACTCTTTAAAAGTCAGGCTGGTGGTCTGGAATTTAGCTTCCATAAGAAATATAAAAACTAGCCTAACTTTGCAGATGATAGAGGGGATTTGGAGTCAGCCAGTCTCCTGATTCCAATGTTTGGCTGTAGTAATGATTATCCAATCATACCAATGAAATGCACAGTGCCCAGCATGAAAAGCTATCCCAGGTATGGGCCCAGAAATATTGCCTCCACCTGCATACATTTAAAGTAGGATTTGATTTTTCAGGTATTTATTTAGAGACAACTTACATTCTTTGTAAAAAAAAAAAATCCCTAGTAATAGTAACATGATATCCTGAAGAGAGAAAAACACTAATCAAGCCAGTGTAATTCTATTTGATGTTCTTATCCTCAGGATAGTGAAAATCTGATGGATTAAAACAGCATAATAGACTTACAGCCTTTACAAAACTCTATGGGATGTTTCTGGGGTAAAAATCAGCAATTTTGAATTCTGGTGAGCAGCAAATATTGTTTGGGCAGACTTTTTAATATTTCTGGTCCTCAGAAACCTAATCTTTTCCCATTTGGGGGTGACAGTGACCTTAAATCAGCTATTCACAATCTGTTGGCAAGTGAAATCAAAATATATGCTTAGACAACCTTTTTTGCACATCTTCATGGAGGGAAAAAATAATAAAAGGAGTTCTCAGCCCAGAATATAAACTATGCTGACAATTACACTCAGCCTGCCTAGACATTTCCTGTGCTAAACTCCACGCGGAGAGTAATGCAAAGCTGCCTTGCACATGGAGAAAAATCAATTTCATAAGAGATATATCTTCATGTGTCATGATCCAGTGTATGATTGTGGCCTTTGATGTCTATTTAGCTGGCAGCAAATTTACAGCCATAACTTTTAATTCCCAGCAATGAGTGCAGCAAAAATAACTTAACAGTTAAATAGGAACCTTGTGCTCATTGGGTGACTGTAATCAACTGCCAGAAATGACCTTGAAATTGGACATTCCTCTCTGCTTAAGCGCCATTAGCAATATTTTTCAGAAAGCAAACCATTTAGCTGGTTAGGAAAAAAAAATACCGATAAAAATCTACTCTTGGCTACTCTCTAAATTGCATTGCACTATCTGTTCGCCAGCTGAGGGTGAAGAACATTGTATATTAAAAGATTTTCATTGTGTAATAATGTGAATACCAGCAGCAGTAATTATAAAATCAATAATTCGTAATAAATATGTCCTCCTTATATAATTACTAAATGATTGCAAAACCAATATTATGCACTAGTTAGAATGGAAAAGGTTGTCGTTAAAGACTTTCTATATTACACATTATTGTTCAAATCTTAAACACCCTTGGTCAAATGAAGCAAAACTTCATCCTCATCAGAATGAAACTAAATGCTATTTCTTTTCTAGCTGCTAAAAACTACTTGATTCATAGTGAAAGTAATTATGAAATTAAAATATATGTCTTCACAAGACTATGTATGTTATCTTTACTGCCTCTTTCATTTTGTGTTGATTATGTTGTGATTTTTCCCTCAATGATAGTGTGTATATGCATGTATTCCAATTCATCTGTTGCAGAAATTCATCTCTGTGCCAATCCTGTCTCATGAATAAACTAAAGCCATAGAGAAATTTTCAGAGCCCTCCTATTTCAATTTACCAACAAGGAAGCATATTCCTACTGGGAGAAAGTCAACCAAGTTTCCTTTTGGTGAAGCAGTGTTTGGGGTCTTTGGTTGTCTTACTTCTGAACTATTATAAATCCGTGAGTTTGCTAAGAAAGTGTCACCACTGTTTACTGCTGGCCCCACCAAAATGCCAGGATGGAGTACTCATTCAAGACACTGCTCATTGGACACAGCCACTTGCATCTCAGAAGACTTGAAATCAGTCCCTTAACTTCATGCGTATATTGTCCCTGCAATGAATTCCTCAAGGAGAATTGAATGTGTATACTTGTTAATTTCTTATTGTGTGTGTAACCATCCTTATGCCAGAAAACATGAAAGAAAGAAAGAGAAGAAACAAAGGAGAAAATGTGGTTCTTAGCTTCAGTCAGTTTTTTACTTTTAGGGATTATAAGCATTTTGAAAATATCTAGGAGTACTTTTTACGTCACACAGACTGTGATGGTAGTCTTAAGCCTTATGAAGATTATATTGATTAGCTTACCTGAGGAAAATTCTCTTATGTAGCCACATGATGCAGAAAATTCTGATAGGTTTATTCTTGCTAGTGTAAAAATCAAAATGGAATCCATGGTTTATCACCTTGACATGTCAAATGTGTAATCCAGATGCCATATATCTGGACTTATTACTCTAACCACTCAGCCCTAACTTGATGGAGCTATTCCTCACCCATCATACACAGAAATTAGTCCTGCATAGCATAGCATGATATGTGTGGTGTAGGTAGTGTGGTATGGTGTGTATGATGTGATGTGATGTGTGTGGTGTGGTATGTGTGGTGTGGTGTGATAAGGCACAGCATAGCATAATCTTGTTGCTCTTTACTGTGTGGAGTTTACTCTGGAGTGAGAATTCTTTAGGCAAATAGAATCAAAAGGGAGTGTGTGCATGCACATGTATGTGTATGTAGAGAGAATTTTTTTAATGAGTTTATTTTTTCTTGAGATAATGTTAGTATACTACATTGTATATGATTCTGAGTTTTAGGCTCACATCTTTTCTTTTCTTTTTAAAGAATTGGTTAATGTGATTTATAGAAACCAGAGATCCTCATTTCTGGAGGGTAAGCAGGTAGACTGAAGAGCCACAGAATAGTTGATATTACTGCTCAAGTCCAACAACGCTCTTCCACTGTGGATCTCAGTATATTTTCTCTTCAGCCTTTCTACTGATGAAACACAGTCAAACCACATTGTAGAGCATAATCTGTTTCACACAGACTACTGATTTAAATGTTACTTTCATTGTAAATTAGGAAACCTAGTTTATTTGTTGACATGTAGGAAAACCCAGCCCTTCTCTACTGTGTTTCTTCTCAAGTGCCCACGTTATGCCCACACAGAATGCTCATTTCACATCTGGTCACCACAGGTGTGCAGGTTTTCCCCACACTAAGCAGTTCTCTTTGGTACCAGCCACATGTCCTATAATTTAACTCCTATCCAAAGATAGCATCAGATCCACATACATCACCTAGCACATTTTAAGAAATTGTAAAGGTTTTAAATAGTGTTTAAAAAATTAAGCCACATTGAAGCATACAAGGAAACAGAGCAAACACCAGCTTTATACAACATCCTCTCCCTTAGCAGTTTCCTTATTATTTCTCCATTACTTATGCAATAATTTCTGCTGTCATTCTTTATTTACACATTTTGGACAATATGTCTATTGACTTAGTCTTAGAGTGACTCCTTCCTTCTATACAGCATATAAAAAAAAGAAAAAATGAATAATTTCACATTAAAGAAAACTGACAAACCTTTTATCCAGGCGACCAAAGTCAACATCTACAATGAACAACAATAGCTGCACAGATTCAAAGATTGGACTGCTTTCAATTTTTTACTGCCATTCCCTAGGTTCCATCTTCTACTAAAAAAAGGAAGACAGGAAACACACTATCTCCGCATAACAAATCTGCAGATAGAACTCATGCAGGACACTCTTTGTGGGGAAGTATTTTGATAAATTCACCTTTCTTGGCTATCTCTCCTGTCCACTGTTTTTCAAGGTCTCTGACTTGCATCTCTAGGAAGGTTTTCCTAATTCATTATTCCCCTTAGCTACAAAAAAGGGGGTTTGGAATTTGCCTTCCTCAGAGGCTGAGCAATTTCTTTAACCTTCTCTCTCTTAATGCAACTAAGTTCATAAAGGTGTTTAATGACTTCATCATATAGACTGTCCAGGCTTTAGCTTCTTTGACAGTAAAATTATCTGAATTACTATCAGGCTTTAGGTGTGTGTTTTTCTAAGATTTTCCATATTTCCAGTAATTATGCCACATTTATTTCTGTTAGGGACCAGATGTACTTTACTTTATTATAAACCTTTCTTTGGATTTGCTCCTTCTTCAATCTCTGCTTGAAAACCAGTCAATTATCTCCTGAACTCCCCTTTTACTTGTAATACTTTGCTAAAAACCATGATTATAAGCCAACTCACAATTCTGCTGAATCTTTCCAACTACATCCTCTAGAGCCACAGGCTCAGTGGGCAAGATCTTCCTTCCAAATATTACACATGGCAGTTTAACCAAATATTCTGTTGCCAGACTACTGTGTGTTTTGGTTAGTGTGAGACCAAGGGATACCCAGGGACCTCAACACTTGCAGGCCCTGAAGGGATCCAGCTATCCATGTGCACATAGGCAAAGCAGACTCTAAGTATGAAAAGATCTTTAATAGAACTAGTGTACATCAAAAAGAAGAAAGGATAATAGTTTCCTAATAAGACATGTAAGATTTCCCGTCTCCTGTGGGTAAATGCCCAGCCTGAAGCAGGGCTGCTGACACCTGAATGCTTGTCAAAAGTCTAAGTCATCTTCTGGCAAGGAAACGTAGCAAAAGGGTTCTGAAGCATGTACCAGAAAGCTGGGATAAAAGCAGCAAAATCAAAGTACAAATCAAGGTAACAGCTGCATCACCAGCCTCCCCACGTGTCTCTCACCACGAGTCTCTGTCAAGTGTCTGTCCTTCACATGTCTGCTTCCATATCTCCTTTCCTGCAGAAGCAGGTGCAAGTTGGGCTAGAGACAAGACCTCTCTCTCTCTCCTTTTTTTCCCAGAGCCCATCTGCCTTTCACATTATGTAACTTTGCCTGGCCACTTAGTTACACCATTAGTTAAGTAGGGGCAGGGAAAATGGTGCCTCACCATTTTATGGAGCTATCTCTGTAACATTTTCTTGTTGCTTGCTGTTTAACACCAAACAAATACCTTAAAATTTAGGTTTTTATTATGAAAATACAGAACTCTATTTTGAATTTATTTATTAGGTAATTAATAACATTAACTGCTGTTACAAACAAAATTCTTCCAATTTTGACATGAATTCCAATGTGTGTGTGTGTGTGTGTGTGTATGTGTATTCTGTACTACCAAGCAATTAACTTAGTTGACATTGTCTACCTAAAAATAGTGTCAAATTCCACAGGTTAAGACATCCGCCCCACAAGATTGCCCTCAAGTTAGTTGCCAATAGCAATTCCAGGTGTTACCTGTGCTTTTGACCAACTAACTATAAATTAGCATCCTGACTTCCTCCTTGGGTTCAGTCAGTTTTCTATTTGTGAGAACAGTTCACAAATTAGAAAGACATATTTTATGTACTAAATTAACAGTATTCAAAAGGATTCAGTTTAAGAAGAGCAAGATAGAAAAGATGCAGAGGGCCTGGTGTGGAGAAAGGGTGTGGAGCTTCCTTGCCTTCTAGGCTTGCTCTTCTCCCAGCAACTCTACAAGGTCACCAACCTGGAAGATTTCAAAAGTCTTTCCTTTAAGACTTACATGGAAGCTTTACCATATTGACATGATTGGTCAAACTTGGTCCTAAGAGATTGCTTTTTTTTATCCCCGGCTAGCTTGGAGTGGGACTAAAATTTCCAAAACTATCATCACTTGATTGAATCTATTTGCAACCCATCTTCATTTTAGTTGCTTCCCAAAGCCACCATGAACATAACAAAAAGCATCTTTGTCACTCTTTTCAGAGGAAATTCCAAGGGTTTCAGGAGTTTTGTGCTAGAAATAGGAAGACCAAACATTTTTATTGCTGTAACTCACAATATCGCACAACTTATCTCTGTGTCTTAACACATTCATGAGTTGATTCTTGCTCAAGTTAGTTGTAATACAGCTATTAGGTTGGCAACCTTCTATATTGGATTCAAGGAATCCAGGCTTCATTTACAATGGGGGGATTAAAGAAGGAGTATATGCCAGATTCTTTAGAAAAAGTGTTCTTTCAAGAAGGGGTGTGTGTGTGTGTGTGTGTGTGTGTGTGTGTAGGGGATGTGGCTGAGACAAGGAACATTCATACCTATGTAGAGGCAGAAACTGAAAAAGTTTCAGTGTGTGTCACTTGGCAGGGAGGTGAAACTGTGCATTGCAATAATCTATGTCACTGGTGAGAGAACTAGTAAGATCTATTTTAGAGAATTTTCTACTGCCCAGAGGAGAGTCAATGTTATACCCTAGTACTGTAATCAAGGAAACATTCTGATTTTCATATCTTCCTGATTTTGGCCAGTATATGCTTGGAATTTCTATGGCATTTATCTCTCCTGCCATTGATTTGACAGCTCATATAGAGTAACCTATTTATTGAATATATTTTCAAGAATAAAACTTGCATGGATGTTCTTTAACAGTTTTCATCTAAACTAACTGAAATCCTTCATTATAGCTAAGAAAATCTCCAGACATAGTAGCTATCAAATAACTTCTTTGAGATTAATTGATGAGTTCTTTGGAGACTGGTGAGAAGCTTCTTCCTCTCCCTAACAACAATGTAGTGTCTTATCCATCACCACTTCTCTGGCTCTCTGACACAAACCGGTGTCCAACAATTCAGTTCAATTCCTAACAATTCATTCAGGGTCACATCCCACAAATTAAAGGGCTCAGCCTCACATTTCAAATGCCAAATGCAAATCCTAGATTGCCCAAATTTCTTACAGACCTTCTGAGACAGCCGGGTAAAGGAAATTGGTGGTCAGTAGGATGAGTTGCCTCAAGTCTTATTTCAACTGATGGATTGAATCATGGACTGGTAAGCCCTGCCCAAGTGATTTGGCCCATCATGGTGAATATGTGGAGAAAGGGGAGTGGCTCTTCCAGGCTGGGTGTGCCACTGTGTTATAGGACAGGGAGAGGGGCAGCCCAAACCCCGCAAACCTGCCTATTCTAAATGGGTTCTGCCATCCGCCGCATCAACACAAAACATATGAGACTTTTTAATGGAAAGGAACTTTAATAAAACTAGGAAACAATACAGGTAAGGCAAAGAGTCTAGTTTCTAAATGAAGCACCCAAAGTCACCCGTCCCCTCGTGGGTAAAAGTCCATCCAAATGGGATTGGCCCAGAGCAAGGCCCCAAAGCCTGCCCCAAGTCTAAAGCATCTTCCAGTGGGGACCCACAGCAAAGGGTCAGAAACAACCAGACAAGCCCAGAAGGAAAAGAGCAAAATCAAAATCAAGATAAAAGCTGCCATTGTCACCTCCCCACGGGTCTCACCCACATCTGTGTCACCCAGTCCACGACCAAAAGACAAGCACAGTTTTTTTACGTGTCTCTAGGCTCCATGCGCCTCCTCCAGGTCTCCTGGCTCCATCCTGCTTCCTTTCTCAGTCTCTTCTGCAGCTTCTCCTCTTCCTGCTCAGCTCCACCCTCCCTTGGGTGGGGCAGGGAACCTCCCCCTTTCCTGGGGACCACCCTGTTACACCACCTCCTAGTACCTTTCACTTCCCCAAAGTTTAGGGGAGTAGCAGGTTAGTTCTAGGCTTCTAATTAAGATTTTGTTTTGCTGCAATAAGTCTCCATCCTGAAACTAGCTAGAGGTTTTGCAAGAGTCACCACATTAGGAAAAAAAAAAGATGCTATTATCGTTCAGGAAATTTCAAGGGACTTAGAAGTTCAGAAACTGGGAATATATATACACACACTTTATTATAACACACTCACCTCCCTCACTTAGACAAAGCATGTGCTGGAATTGAGGACTGATTTTCAGTGTTGAAGAAAGCGAATGTGATTATATGCACGCTATAAACAAGACAGTACTTTCTAATGGACACTCAGTAAATTAAAAGGACTGCCACTGTGCTTCCATAATTCTTTTTTTAGCCCTCAAACTGAATAAAACAAGAATACAGTAAGTAAATAAACAAGTAAATAAAATCAACAATAAAATCTTTATCACTTCTCTGTCTAGAAATATTATACATGATATATTTCTCATAATGCTATTTTTTTTCTCTAGCTTATAATGTCATTTCCCCTTTGGACGAATTGTCTATGCCGTAGCATAGCAAATGTGTTATTTTGATTAAAGGTTTTTTAAAAGAAATTAGTAAGTAAATGAATAAATATACTTATGTAAGCTGGAGACCAATGGCCTAGATGAACTGAAATGTAGCTATACATTTTACAAACATGAAACCTTATGATTTCACTCTCCCCTTATTTGGAATTATTATCTTTCATTCTTGCTGGACTAAAATTAGCTTTTATTTGATGAATTGAAAAAGGTAAATTGACAAGGCTAAGGTGGAAAAATATCTGGCTCTTTTCATAGTGAAGACCAAAGGGATTACCACTTTAGCTGCATAAATAAAATGAATGGGTTCGGTCTCCCTGGTGGTGCAAAGGGTTAAGACACAAACTATGAAGCTATCTGCAGCCACTGCAGCATGAGTTTGATCCCTGGACAGGGAGATACCCACATGGCACAGCAGACCTCTCCTGACTCACTCACTGCTCCCCTCAGCAGTGTATTTCTGTCAGTCTGCCTGTTCTGTTTCCCGCTCTGTCTCTGGTGAATCCTCTCCTCCCACACCTCTGTCCTGTACCCCAGTTCTTGTATGCATAAATAAATAAATCTTTTAAAAAAGAATGGGTTTATTAAAAACTGTCCCTCTAAATAGGTAACTATGGCTCTGTTGTGTTAAAATATAAAAACCTGTGTCAAAAATTCCTTTTAAGTTTAGAACAGCATCACTCTCTTACTCTATACTAAAAAAAGCTCCTATAAATAAAAGCTTTCATTAAGTTTTTATTTCTTCCACCTACTTAGAAGGGCAAATTTACAAGGTTTTACTGAACTATACCAGTATCTATGAAAATTAATCATTTTTATATTAAATTTGTAGATTGTCACTTATTTACTGGCCTGGGGCAAGACATGTTTTACTTTTCTTATCCAAGTATTAAAGAACTCCCATAAAGTAAATGAGTTTCTAATATTAGATATTCTACAGAAGTGAAGGAATAAACCATTCTGTGAGCTGGAACATAAATGGTTTGTATATGTTAGGCTGTACTGCAATACACTCAAATGGAAATCAGGAAATTTAGTTTAGGATTTTTTTTTTTTTCTGTTTTGAAAAGTGGTAGGAGTTATGGAAGATGAACTATGTATACCCCTTGAATGTAGATGCAAATTTTAAAAAGACAGCCTGTCTTGGATGTTTTCCTTCTTTCTTTCACCATTACCCTATCTTTTGTAAGTGTGAATGTGGAATGTGTGTGTGTGTGAATAGTTTTTTTTTTTTTTTTTTTTTTTTAGTGATCTGATCCCTAATAAAGCTGCTCTATACATTCCTGTGCAAGCTTTTAAGTGGACATACATTTTCAAATCAGTTGCCTAAATACCAAGGAGTACAATTGCTGGATCAAAGGATAAGATTATTTTTAGCTTTGTAAGAAACTTCCAAACTATCTTCCAAAGTGGCTGTATCATTTACATTCTTATTAGGGGTGAATGAAAATTCCTATTATACTGTTTTCTTGCTAGCAATTGGCAATGGTAGAGTTTTTTGTTTGTTTTTAAAAATTCTGTTGTGTATAGTAGTATATCATTGTGTTAATTTAAATTCTCTAAAGTTAAATAATATTGAAGGTATTTTAAAATACCTATTGCCTTCTATATTTTCTTTGGGGAAGTGTCTGCTAAGATAATTTTCACTTTTTTCTTTGTACTGTTTATTTTCTTATTGAGTTTAAGGTGCTGTTTGTATATTATGGATGAAGTCTTTATCAAATATGAGTTTTTCATTATCTGCTGATATATATTAAGAATATTTGCATCCATGTTTATGCAATATGTTAATCTATAGTTTTCCATTTTATAGTATCTTTTTAATGCATGGATTATGGAATGAGTTTGGCAGTGTTTCCTCTGCTCCTATTTTCTGGAAGACATTATACAGAATGGATATTCTTTCCCTTAAATATTTGCTAGAATTCACCATTGAAGCCATCTGGGCTTTTATTATAGAGAACACTTGGGGCATACTTTACAAAAATTACTTTTCCTCTCTTCCTACCACAGCCCAGAGGAGATCATTCTTGACACTTTGGTTTGAGAATGTGGAGAGTCGCTAGAGATAAAACCTACAAAAATGTGGCCCCCAAGATTGCAGCCCCTGCGCATTTTTAACTTTAATTCTAATTCATACTCAGGCTCTAGCAATTTGTGGAAATTACCATTTAAGTGTTTCCACCATTATATGGCTTAAGGAATACTACTTGTGACTATGTATTTACCTTTCTTTACAGATTTTTGTTTGCTAGGGACCTCAGTTTCTAATGAGTCAGAAATACTTGATTTTCAGTTTGTGCAAAATTTTTTTTCTTATTTCAAGAATGGGGATAACGACAACTAAGCTGTTTACATGTAAGAGTGAAAACTGGAAGTCAACATTTCCAAAATGTTATGTGGAATTTATCTATTTTCTTAAAATATTTTTACCTCATAGACCATGTCTTATTTATAACTTTGAAAGTGACAATATAATATCTCAAGTCAAGCCTAAGCTTATGATTTTGGTGAACTGAACACTGTCCTCTATTTAGTTTTTATTGTATCATTATTACATTCAAAAAAATACATGAAAATAAAATTTTACAATTCCACATTTTTTGAAATCTTTACAAAGAAAATCATTAAATTTTATATGTAAAAAGTTCACTTAAATATTTATACAAATATCTTTCAAATTTTTAAATTACTAATAACTTGTACCCAATTGTAGGGTAAAGAAAATATCAGGCTTTTCTGCCCTTCCGCCATCAGGATAGATGATGAATCCTTGTCCTGAATGCATGCCTGATGGCGGGCACCTGGAATAGGGTGTGGGCATAGGTAGATGGGATTCAGCTGAGCTAAGACTGGGCTTTTAAGGGCGGCGTCAAGGGGACGCCAGCAGCAGCAGCAGCAGTAGAAGCCGAAGCAGAAGCCGAGAAGCAGCAGAACGAAGGCTAGATAGCCTAGATAGAGTGAAGACTTGCTGGGGTAGATACATAGAGTGAAGACTTGCTAGATAGCCTAGATAGAGTGAAGACAAGCCTGCCAGCCTCCCAGCCCCCCAGCCAGCACCCCTGCCTGCCATATACCCGCTGAACCCCAATAAACCTGCAAAACTACTGAGGACTCTGACTCCTCCTTTATCCGGTCTGCTGGATCAGAAAACCTGCACTGTGGCCAGTCCTGCCTCTACACCAATGTAATTGAAATTTTTTTCTGCATCATCCTCATAAACTATATTTTCTGATAATCAAACCTATCATTATATTGTCTAGTTATTTTGTCATAAAATATATACATTATATATTCACCATTGTGTTTAGAACAAATACAGCCAATACAATTTTATCTAAGAAAAATTGTTTCTGAATATTTTTAATACAGCTGTAGTCAACTTTTATTTTTTGATTTCTTCTTTTAGGACCCATTGATATCATCAAAATCCATATTTGCTTTTCTTTTGACCTAAAGAACATATGTTTACTATTACAAAGTCATGTGATACTCCTTTAGATATATTCTAGTAGGTATCTCAAATTAAAAGAGATTTACTGTTAACTATATCACTCAAAACTAGCCATCCATTATTGAATGGATGCTCCTATAACAGAAAAATCTTCAGTGATGCAGAAGGAAGTGGTACAGTTTGTTGGTCTTTCTTAATCCCCCATTGAAAAGTAAAACCTATGACGATAATAAAATAAAATCCATGGATACCACAAAAATATTAGATGACAAAGAAACCTTATCAACCCCCAGTATGTGATAGAATTGTACTGTATCACTTCTTGATAAAAGTAAACTTATAGTCATTCCCTTTAATAATTGTTATTGAAAGTAAGAAAAATATTTCTTATTATTATTATTTCAGACTAGGTGTATTCTAGAGTACAAACTGCTTGCCCCTCTAATTGATTCTTGAATATGAAACCCCAGAAGCATACAGAGATCTCAAAATTAAGCAGCCATCATCTGTATTTCTTAAATATTTAATGGTTACTTATAGTGACATTTTAAAAATCAATAATTATTAATTGCAAAAAGTGATGAAACTTAGAGCATGTATTCTACCATGAAGTCTTCATAAACACTAATTACATAGTTCTAAAACTTGCCATGTATGATCTCTCCTCTCACTATAGAAAATTCCATTGATAGTATTTTTTAACAGCAAAATATATTTACTTTCAATTAATGGCAGAGGTAAAAGAAATAAACCAATATAATAGGATCATAAACTTTTTTTCCTCCCTTTCTGAAATCCCATCTACTCTTACTGCTAATAAAGATTCTCAACATCCTTGGAATACCAATTCAAATTCTAATTTACTTTAGTTTTATTTTTTAATTGAGGCATAATTGGCATATGATGTTATATTAGTTTGAGATATACAATACTATTTGTGTATATTGTGAAATGATCACACAATAAGTCTAGTTAACATTCAGAGCCATACCTTTTCTGTGCTAAGTACTTTCAAGATCTACTCTCTTAGTAACTTTGAAATATTCTATGCTATAGTCTCCATGTTGTATAATACAGCCACATGATTCATTTATTTGGAAAGTTTCTTGACCATAATAGTACCACCACAATTCCCATGTAATTCCATATTTTATTTAATTAACCTTAGTAGTATTTTGTGTGTATATCTGACTCCCCAGTAAGAATATTAGCCCTTTGAGAACAAGGTCACATTCTTGCTGAGAATCCAAAAGTGGATTATATGACTAACTAGTTAAGAACAGATGTCAAAATTCAAGGCCCCAGATTCCTTGTGCATCAACTTTCTGCACCTTTCTTGTGGATATATATGCCTTATAGTCCAACCAATTTTGTCTATTCATATATAATTATGTAATTGTAACATGAATGCATGACTGTTTCTAAAGCTTTGTCTTAATCTTTTCACCGAGAAAACTTTCATTCATCCTTCCATCCATGTAAAAGTCTGAGCAGACAAATTATTTCATTCGTCTTTCTTCTGTTCAATAAGAGCTTCTTACTTAATCCTACAGGACTTACTAGTATTGCATCTATAGATAAGATATTTAAAATCAATTATATTTCATGTTTCATGTCATTGATTGTGAGTTTTTGTGTATTGTCATTTAAATCTTCATGGAATATATCTCACCACCAAAATAAATAAGAGGCTTTCTAAATGCAAAGATAATTCATTTGATTTGTTGTATCCCACAAATACCAAGAAAGACACAGTGTGCAATTCATAAATGAGTACTTTATTTAGGATCAAACATTATATCCAATAACAGTAGGATGATCAACTTACCTCAGGTCTGAAGTCACTGATCTGGGTGTCAAGGCTACAAAAGGGGAGAGTTCGTGGGTCAGGAGAAATCTCAAAGAGAGAAAAGGAATGAGCATAAGTAAGAAGATAATGAATTCCTTCTTCCCCAAAGACACAGGAAAGTACCCAACTCGATCAAGAAAAATGACTTGAATTGAGGAGAATTATAAAATTACAAGTAAATATAAATGAAACATGAACACTTCAGGTAAAATATTAGAGAAAAAGTTGAAAAAAACACAGAAATTGGGATTAATCTAACATTAGGAGGATTTCAGTTATTAACCTTTGGATTATCTTCCTTCAAAATATTTATCTAGCATTTATCATTGGAAAACACTGTTCTAAGAACTATACAACTTCAAAGATATATAAATAATGGGTTTTATCTTAAAGGGACTTAAAATTTCCCGATGAATTGCCCGTGTATCTCTGTCACTAACTTTCTGTCAAATATTAAATCAGACACTTTGTCTCCCAGGTTTCCATATTCATCTTCAGTAAAATGATGGGGTTAAACGAGATGAGCTATTTTTCCCCTTTAACACTCCACAATTGGATGGAACAAATGGCCCAGTCATTTTCCTTCTTAAGATACTTCTGCCCCTCCACGCCCCCGAACATTTGTTTGCTGTCATAGACAAAGCTTTTAATACTAAACTGAGTCTGCTAACAGGATGGGATTTTGACATTCACCACACCTACTGCCAAGGAAGAAGGAAGCCTTTGGGAAGGCTAATTGTGGGACCTGTCATTTTGAGGACTTGGGCAAATGAAAAATTAGCTGATGCCCAGTGGGAGGTGTGGAAGCCTGTGGGTGAAATATTCAGGAGATGCAAGTGTTTGGAAGCCGCTAAGAGCAACCTGGTAGTTATCTCAGTAGTAAGAACAATGCTTGGGAGGGAAAGCCTTGTGAGAAAGAGAAACCTACCTGTTGGAGAATAGATCTTCCCACACCTGTGGTGTGTGCAAGGTAAGCAAAAGTGTTATTAGGCAGGCAGAATGCACCTGTGAGCTTCACAGTGTCAGGTTTAGTGTCTCCCTCTAATAGTACACTATAAACAGGAGCTCTCTCACACCAAAAGCAAGCTGCTGTTTTGGATCTCATTTCAACAAATTTTACTAGTAATTTTCCAGTTATGGCTCATGCAACTTTCTCCCCAAAAAACCAGTGGTCAGGCTCATGTGTGTAGAAATGTCTGGATGAAAGTATTTCATGTAGCTCTAAATTCTTCATTTTATGCCCCTCTCCTTAGCCTCTCTCCCTAAATAAAACAAGTATTACTCCCGTCTTTTCAACCTATGAATATTTGATAAATCTTTAGAAATGCAACCCAAGGCTCATGTACCTTGCTTGTATTCTCTTTCCTCGTGTGATTCCAAATACTTTAGATAAAGCTTTTGAAAGATAAGTGACTTGCCATGATTATTTCTTTCACTTATTTCTTCTTTTTGGGTTATTAGCTGATACTAAGTCATATGTTGTTCTCGAATTTTAAAGTGATCTCTCACCAGTCAATATTATCCTGATGGCATACAGCAGGTCTACTTTTTGTCTATATCTTCTTAGAACCTTTTATTGTCTGGAACATATATTAGATAGTTAAATGATACTTTTCAAGAGATTGTTGGTTTGATTTTCTCAGTTAAAGAAAAAAGTGAAAGCCTACTTCTCAAGGGAATTTTATGTTTGATTGACTGCCACAAAATGGACTGGGCAGATTTTAATGATGTCAAGTCATTGATAAAGGTTTACAAGGGTCTGGGTTAACCTTTTTCATTCCTTTAAAAGGGCAGATTACCTCACAGGCCACAGTGCAAATGTCAATGACTCACTGCAGGGAATTGGGTCCAGCTGGTGCATGGCTTAATCATTAGCTCAGGAGAGTGCTAATGAAATATTGATCCCAATATAACACTCTTTGGGAGAGTGTGTAAGTTAATATCTGCCCCTTAATACATGTGGGTATATTAAGGTTATTGGACTGTGAAATCTGCAGAGATGGAAGTTCATGGCTTTCTTCAGTCTCATGAAAACCACTGATTCTGTGTTGTTTGGTGGGAGTCACCACTAGCACAATTTGCTAAGGGTGACACATTCAACCACACCGATAAGTAAAAAAAGAAAAAAAAATTGTTAGGTGTTCCATGAGATGCCAGTAATTGCGGATGTGACCAATATCTGATTCAGAGTCTCTATAAGTAGAGGGTTCATAAATTCATTGGACTAAATGGTATTTTAAAAGATCATGGAGTCTATTTGCTGATAGAAAGCCATTAATGATACTTAAGGAAAGGATCAGAGATGAGAGAAGAAAAGAAAACATTCTAATAACTTTCTCTTTTTTATAATTCTAGTCCCTTCCTGGGGACTGGCTTTTTTTCTGGCTTCGAAAATACATGTCTTGAATAATAACCTTCAGTCTCTTATGGCTTGTCTCTTTAACTTGATTCTAATAGATTCTGCCCAATACAAATATTGGCATAAGAAATGAGCAAAGTAAATGCAGAACACACTGAGTTGAGTCATTATGGCCAATTGTTCAGAGTCACTCATCACAGAGTGAAAGATTGTCAAACTATGATGTTGATGGTAGTCAAGATACTACCTGTCATCTAGTGAGATGGACCCATGGACACACTTAGATTTTGGAAGGTTAGAATCAAAACAGCAGAAACACAGACTGTGACAATTACTCTGGAATGCCTTTGATAAAGTACATTGAGAGAGTAGCAAAGCTCTGAACTGGAGCTATTAGAATTTAAAAAAAAAAATCTGGGCTACTAGATTATATTTGTCAAATGCCATAACCAATGCTTCTGGCTAACTATATCATTTAATTTTTTCTATAGCTAATATTGATAGTTTTTTACAAGAAATGGTAGTACACAGATACAGTTAAGATATATTTGGGAAGAGGAAGAAATACTAGGAAACTAAGTTTACCGGCTGTCTCTTGAATAGATCCTTCTGTTCTTGTCTTCCCCCATCTCCAGTTGCTATTGTAAAGTATAGCCTATGACTAGACTTGACATGTAACAAGAGAGCAAAATTCTGAGAAGATGATATAGTGTTTGATAACTCCACAAGCGCTCTATTCTCCCAATCAAGTCCTGAATGTATTGCAACTAAGCATAGAAAGACATGAAAGCACAGCACCCTAGCAACAGCTGCAAATCAATTGAAACAAAGTGGTTATGGCACTAAATAACAGACCATTAACATGGCCTAGTAATCAGGGTTCAAGAATTATACTGACTAGAAGAGAACTCCAGAGATAGCTCTCAGCAAATAGAGTTTCCAAAATATGAAATTGATAGGCAGCCAAATAAATTTAATAGAAGGTTTATCACTAGAAAATTATAATCCTGAAAAACAGAACACCAGAATTAACTTCAAATCAATAGGGGAGGGGATCTCAATGCCTCTACAGGATAATTTGACCTAAAACTAAGGATTCTAGCGAATTTGGAGATGATTTACTAAGGGAAAGCTAGGTCAATGCCATTCTTCACTGGGTATTCTTGCCAAACTCCCTTTCAGATTTAGAACAATACTCTGTACAGAAAAGCTTTGGACAATTGAACAATGAACTGATTCCCATGATAACTTAATGAGACAACAGACTGATGTTTTTGAAAATACCTGGTCCTGTCTTTTACCTTTTATGTGTCCAAGAAAATTCAATGCATCTATATGTCTTGCTGTCCTTGAGATTTCTTTCCTTTTGCCTTTTCTATTAAATAAATGGTGTATAAGTGTGTATTCATTACTCTCTCTCTCCTGCTATATTAACAAAATGCTACAACAGTTTGTTAATAAATGTCCTAGATTCCAGAGAAGGTTGAAGTTACAACTATCCAAATCCTCATCTCCTAGTAAATTTTATCCCAGCAATATACTCAAACGCAAAATGGGGGCAAATAAATAGGCTGACTAAATGACATTCTGAGAGAAATCTCAGTATGCATTTTATTTATTTATTTTTTAAAGATTTATTTATTTATACAAGCATTGGGTACAATCAGAAGCACGGGAGGGTGAGAGAATTCACCAGAGCAAGAGCAGGGAGCAGAGCAGGCAGAAGGAACAAAGTACACTGCTGAGGGGAGCAGCGGGCGGCAGGAGAGGTCTGCGCGCCATGTGGGACCCTCCTCCAGTGGCTAGGGAGCAGCCGGGGATTGAACCGGCGCTGCAGAGGCTGCGGGCAGCTTCACAACCCAGCACTCAATCGCTGCGCCACTGGCGAGGCCCTCAGTATGCATTTTAGAAGAGCATATGGCTCTTCAAACTTTTTGCCAACATTCAATAACAGAGATATGTACAAGTAGTATATAATAGATTTAGACATGGAGGTAAGTAACATTCTACAATGATATGACAAATTTGAAGCATTGTGCTTTTTGCAATTCAACTCTTTATCATGAAATTAAATTGGTTCTAGAAATATAACCCATTCTTATCTGTAGCATTTTGTACCCTTAACATAATATTGGATAGATTAGTTCAATAAGAGTGAATATAGTGGCTAAGTTACCAAACTTTCTGTCCAAAGAACCTAATTTCAATAATACCACTTAGACAATGAGTGGTATTGACCAAGTTTTGCATCCATTCTAATTTTAAGTTGAATCATCTTTTAATCATAGTGTTACCTACTCTGTGGGACTGTGAAGAGAATGAAATGAAGTGGCATATGCAAAGCGGAAAGCACAGTGCCTAGAACATGACTGACACTTGATGATCACTAGGTACTATCAATATTGTACACAGTTACTGACTCCTTCAGGGTATGGTCTCCAATATGTTGACATCATTCACATTAAGGTCCACTTTCAGATGATATACTTTTGAATACAAATAACCACAAGGTTGCTCTAGGCAGTTTTCCAAATGTTCAATCCATTTGACTGCCTTCATAACAAGCCAACACCAATTGTGTGTGTACTTTATATGAATATTGATTGTAATAGGTTATATTTTTAAATAGTTGGTACATTAAGGCTTTATAACAAGTCCACATTCTTTTTAGCAGGGAAAAGCTGTCTCTGAAGAAAACAAATGTTCTCAGTATCTATCTCAGGTGGGAAGGCAGGAATTCAAAATGGACGGACTATGTATGGGACAATGAGAGAAAAGAGGGGAGCTCTATTATCTCAGTTTTAGGATTATTGGTTTGGAAATTGAAGGCTTAAAACAGGCTTGCAGACATTCTTTGATCAGGACAGATGACTTCCTTACATGGACACCGGCCACGAGCAGCAACAATGGCTGCCCTCAAGCTTTACTTCATTTGACTTACATATTACTGCTAGATCTAGCTCTGCAATAAGGTGTCAGTTAAATGTTCCCCTCATGCTTAAATATGGAGGATTAGGAGGGTCCATGACTGGATTGCATGGGATGTTGTAACACTGATTCCATCAAACTAGGGGCAGAGGTTATCAGCAGGGGATCATTAGGGGAAAGAAAATCTTTCTGAAGACTAAAACTACTTGGATGATTTGTTTGATAATATTGACAGCATGTTTTGTTTTGCTTTTTGTTTTTTTGTTTGTTTGTTTTTACAAACTCACCTGTAAGCCTCTCACTTTCACATTGTTGCTTGGTCAATCTTAAGGCTGTCTTGCTGAAATATGCATTTGCAAAAGCTACCCATTTCCATTTATGAAGGTAAAAACTTTGCTAACTCAGAAGCTCTGAAGATATGGTCCATGTGACTCAGAGTCTTAAAGTGGGAAAAACATAATTAGCACTTTTCAGCTTCAAAGAAGATTATAAACACTGGCTAATTAAACTTCCCAACACCTCCTTCTTACGGATGCAGTTATTTCCCCTTTCTGGACAGGTTAAGATATCTATTCAAGGGAGGAGAATACAGCTGCTCCTCTCCTGCAGGGCAGCAATGAAATCTTTCTCCACTCAGCAGGTGTCCAGGCTCAAAGTTAAGTTTAATCAAACATTTAATCAGTATGATTTTACAGAAAAGTTGGGTGCCTTACTTTGTGCTCTTTGCTTGTAGAAAAGAAAAAAAAGTGTCAGTATCTTCTGTCCTTAGAGAATTTAACATGAAGTTGAACAGACAGGATATTAAAATATTATACTAAAAAATTCAAATGAGATTATAATTAGGTGTGAAATTAGGTGTCCCCTTCCAGACTGCCTTCCTGTTCTCCATTCTGTGCACTTTTATCAAAAAGATCTTTCTGACATGCGGATCCAATCATATTACGATTCTGCTTATAGTCCTTTTATGATTTTGCATGACTTGAAGGATAAATTCCAAAACTTGATAGCATGTTGACTGTCCTTTGTGATACTGGTCGGTCACTCTCTGATTGGCTCATCTCCTTCCATGCCCACATTTGTATAGCAAAATTCAATCCTGGAAAATTGCTTGTTAATTTACACCTATGCTATATGTTTCTTCATAATCTCCATGCTTGTACAGTCATGCCCTAATTGCCCAGAATGTGTTTTTTCTTCTATTCCTCACTTTCATGAAATCATTCTCTCCCTTTAAAAAAAGCTAAAGGATCATGTGTTCCTTGACAGCTTTATAAACCCTGCCTTCCCTCTACCCTTGCCACCCCAGAACACTCTCTATATAAAAAAATAAAATAGAGTAAAATTCATTGCATTCTGTGGTGATTATTTGTCTGTCTCTAATTAAACTATGCAGAACACTCAGTTTCAGTGATTGTATCCCCAGAGACTGCCATGGTCCCTGGAAAGTTACAGCCAATTTTGAATGATGGAGTGGCTATCTCAAGTCCTTCCTGGCAGTCCATCCTTCTCATTCTCCACACTCCTCTTAGTGGTTGTTCTCTGTCATTTATGGACATTTATGTAGGCTGTATCCATGAGGCATGCCACTCTAAACAATATTCTCTGACTAGATTAGGAACATACAAACAGTGCACATCATCTGTATCACAAAACTTTCCACTTTCTGATTTGTGGGTGCTCACAACTTAGTCCGAACTGATAATTTACATTTGGAGCTAAAAAAAACAATTCAATGGATTGGATGAATAGCAGATTAACATCGACTTCAATAATCTGAGAAATTTTCATAAAATAAACTTATACTGAATTAATACTTGAGTGATGGAAGGCAAATGGAATGTAAAGAGGAAAATGATCATCTCATATAGGAGAAACAATATCAGCAAAGACCTCTAAAATAATTAATGTACTTTCCATAGAACCCATGAGGGATGGGCCTAAAGGTTAAAGGAAAATTCAAGCTATGAAGTTGTTCAAGAAAATATGTATGTGGGTATGGTGGGGACAATTAGGAGAGAGCCCAAGAAGACACAATCCAGTGATTAATATAGGTAAACTCTCTAATTACCATGTTTACACAAATCAAAGTTTTATTTCTCACTTATGTCAAAGTCCAAGGTATATAAGCAGCAAGGGCTTTGTTTCCTTTATTTTTTAAAGATTTATTTATTTATGCATACAAGAGCTGTGGTACAGGCCAGAGATGCGGGGTATGAGAGGATTCATCAGAGACAGAGTGGGGAACAAAACAGGCAGACTGACTGAAATACACTGCTGACGGGAGCAACAGGCAAGACAGGAGAGGTCTGCTGCGCCATGTGGGCTTCTCTCTGGCTGGCCAGGGATCGAACTCATGCTTCAGAGGCTGCGGATTGCTTCATAGTGTGGTGCTTAACCCCTTGCACCACCAAGGAGGCCCTCTTTGTTTCCTTTAGATGTTCAAGAACGCAATTTCCTTACCTCTCGTGACTTCAGTGTGTACTAGGGCTACAGACTTCTTGACCAAGTTTACATTTGATCTTCTGCATTTAGTTGCAGATAACAGAGAGCACAAGAAATACACAGGATTTCCTATAGCCCAGACCTGAATGAAGTGTCCAGAAGTTCTACTCACAAAACACTGCCAGAACACAGTCATGTGGGAACACCTAACACTAAAGGAGGGTAGGGAACATAATTATCTGTATAGCCAGGTGAGGAAAGAATTGGGGGTTAAGGAACTTTGAGGACTGTAGCTGATCCTCGCATGGAAAAGTTGTGTTTCAAGTACAGGTAGCAGGAAGTAATCACTACATTCCAATGGGAGTGTAACAATTTGAAAGGAGTGCTCAAGGAAAACTAAACTAGAGACAGAGTTTGGGGGAGAGGATTGAGGATGAGGGCAGCTATAATCAGGGAAGTTATATAAAGTTTCTACAACTTTAATAAAATAATTATAAGGTGAATAACAAGATACAGTGTGTCTTAGGAAAGAGAAGTAGGGCCCAGTTCTCATGTACAGCAGGCCTGTATTGGGTGAATCACTCCTGTTCTGTTCCTTAGTCCTCTAGGGAAAGATATATTTAATTACAACATCCAAATTATAACTGGAGCCCAGAAATTACATGAGGTTGCTAAATGGCAATATATAATGCAGGGGAGACGGTTGTGTGAATTTGCATACACATTGTCAAATATAAATATTACATATGTATATGCATGTATGTACACATATACAAAACAATATAAGTGCAAATATATATATACACATATGTAAGTATATCATATATTTCTGTATCACGTAGAAATTTGCTTTCAATATGATCCCACAATAGTGGCTGTGCAAGTGTTGCATATGCTCTCATTACAAATGATAGCTAATTTTTTTGCACTGAAGTAACATTTTTTTATAACATGTATGTTTCAGGTATTACGGCTTGTGCAACAACATCTGTATATATATGCCATAATACTTATCATCAAAGTCTGTTTCTGAGAGCTAAATGTTTTTTTTCACCAAGTATCCCGATGCCCAACCCAATGCGTGTCCATCTCCTAGTCCACTGGATTATTGTGGGGAGTATATAGGTAGGAGAGTGGAAAGTTCTCATTTTTAGATTGTGTACTTCTAGTTGTTTAGCATGATTAACTTCAACATATTTTATGATGGGCTCTCAAAAACACTTAGAGAGAGACATACCTTGGGTGTTACATGGCATAGGATAGAGCTTGGACTTGGAATCACATCTGTAGTTCCTATGCAAGGTTTAAAATGTATTCATCTATAACATATGGGGTTGAAACCAGTTTTCCTGAAAGTGAGCCTGGCATTGTGATGGAAAACATGGTACAAATGACAATAGGAGACCTGGCTAATGCTCTTTTCTCCTTTGACTACCGATGTCTCCCTGGGGGAAGTGTCTTTTAGACTTCAGTTTCCTCAGCTGTAAAATGCCTATAATAATAGTACATACCTGATAAGATAAGTATGATGAAAAAAGGACAAAAAATAATATCCTGTTTAGAAAATTCCAACCTTAAAATAGTGCACTGTAAATTAAAATGCTAGAATTATTATTAAAGATGGTGTGTGAGCTTGTGAACAAAGTGAAAGTCAGTCTCCTTATTCATGGGGAACTTGAGTGTGTAAGAAACTTCTTTCTGTTCTGCAGGCTATCTTCCTTGTTACTCTACCACAAGAATTCTCAAAGTATCACTCACAGTCAGATAGCAGCTGAAGTTGGAAACTTGTTAGAAATGCAAATTCTCAGATGACTACTGAATCAAAAAGCAAGTCTCCTCTGAGATCCTGATCACCAAAGTTTAAAAGTTTGTTCCTATGTTTTCTAGCATTCATAATTTCTGACAATCTAGCAAAGCTAGAACAGAGTCTATCAGCCCTGAGTCCCAGCTTGGTGAAAGCCACTTAGGGATCAAAAGCCTTCAGGTGACTGGAATTCAGTCCAGTCCAGACCAAAAATACACTGACTGACAGTGGAGATTCTTGCTGCTTTTGCATGTGTGTGTGTGAATTTCTTTCTTTTTCTTTTTTTTAATTTTATACATCTTTACATCATTTTTCATTTTTGAACAATGTATGCATTTTCATCTCGGTTATAGTCCCCATATAATTCCCACACCCACCCCTTGTTTTGATCCTACTCCCTCCTCCACCCACCCTCCCGTAGTGTGTCTCTGGTTTATAGTTACTTGTTGATTTTGATTTTTACTTTATCATAATTAGTCATTTTCCTGGTCCCTTATTTAGGTTTTCTAAATTCCTGCTATAAGTGAGACCATCTGTTATTTTTCTTTTTCTTTCTGGCTTATTTCACTGAGCATGATCCCTTTTAGCTCCATCCATGTTGCTGCAAATTGCATGAGTTTATCTTTTTTGATTGCTGAGTAATAGTCCATTGTGTATATGTATCACATCTTCTTGATCCAGTCATCTATTTTTGGGCATTTGGGTTGTTTCCATAGCTTAGCTATTGTAAATAGTGCTGCTATAAACACAGGAGTGCAGGTGCCCTTTTGAATTAATGTTTCTGTGTCCTTTGGATGAATACCTAGGAGTGAAATTGCTGGATCATATGGAAGCTCTATCTTGAGTAGGTTGAGGAATCTCCAGACAGCTTTCCATAGTGGTTGGACCATTTTGCACTCCCACCAGCAATGCAGGAGAGTTCCTTTTTCTCCACATCCTCTTCAACATTTGTTGTTGCTAGTTTTTTTTTTTTTTGTGTGTGTGTGTGTGTGTGTGTGCCATTCTCACTGGTGTAAGATGGCATCTCATTATAGTTTTGATTTGCATTTCTCTGATTACAAGTGATGTCTAACATTTTTTTCTTCTTGCTGCTTTTTAAATGTTAGGTCAGCTACAGATCACAGGACAGATTACTGGAGCTGCACCTTTGTCTTGTTTCCTAATCCCACATGAAGAAATATAGGATGGGGAACCTGGCAGTTTCCAACAGAAGAAGGAAGATGTTCCCTTTTCCTGAAGGTGTCTCTGATTTTCTATTCCCTTTTACCCCCGACCTTGGAAAACTATGCTTTATTGCCTTGAAATCAGTTCTTGATCCCCCTGCAAATTCTGCAGTAATTTTGGAGACTTCATTTGAACTCTTTGAGTGAGCAGATTTGAACACTCAGGCCAAGGTTAGTCTCCTAGTCAGCCATTTCTGCAGCTACTTTGGAAACCAGTTTCCTTAGGTAAAGTGTATCTCACCTGAGTCCGTGTTCATTTGCTCCCATCAGAAGCAAAAAAATGATTCTATGCATAAAGTTTATATCTCCTATTAACATGATTTAGATCCTATTCCTTGAGGAACATTAAACCTGGCATCCTTGGGCTAAGGAGCATTTAGACTTTATCAAGGCAGATTACATTTCAAAGGTCATCAAATTAGCTGAATGAACCTGGACCTGTTTGAGCCACCTGGAATAACATGAGTTAATCCCAAATATATTGTCCTTGATCCCCAAATCTCTCCTGAGTTAGAAAAGGGAGTGAAAGGTGGGTCTTAGGATTAGCTGTATTGAACTGGTTCAGGGGCAGGTCCCTAGGATGCTTAATGGCCAATCAGCTACTCATTATGGCAATAGTCATTAAGTCTCCCAGGGAGATAAATGCACAGAAGAAGAGGCAAAGGAAATTCTAAGTAGCTAGATTCTTTTGGCCCTAAACATCTAGGTAGTCTCCTGGAAACTGTATTAGACCACAGGAGTCACAAAATTAATGCCTAAAAGTAGTGGAGCTGTCTAATGTATCACTGTTAGAAGTTAGATGTTCTTAAGTTAGATTTAAGTTAGATTTATTGATTGTAGAGAAAGGGGAGGGATTGTCTTGTAAAATACATTTTTCAGAACTTCAAGCTCAGAAAAGTCGATTCTGAAGTGTGTATGGGTTTCCATAATATGCAACTTAACCAATGTCCCAAGTTTCTCTCTCTGACTTGCCTGTGGATTAGGCTACAGCCACATAGGTTTTAGCAGTACACTGGTTAGGGAAAGGCAAACAAAACAAAGAGCTCACTAAGGGGGGAAAATAATAGGAAAGTACATTTGCCAGTGTAAAGTATATCTAATCAGCCTCCACTCAGGCAGGAGGAAGTCCCTGCAGCTTCATCAACCAGCTGGATGTTCTCACCATTCTCCCACCACCCCTCATCCCTGATCCCCCCCAAAAAACAACAACAACAACAACAACAACAAAAACCACAAAACAGAAAACAACCTTTGAGAGAAGGAGTCTTATGGCCAGAGGAAGCCTGTATTATTATTACATTATTACACTTATTTTACCAAAGGCCAGCTATTTTTAAAATGACAATTTAATCAGTCTTTTTTACTATCACAACCAATAATATATGAAAACTTCTGTGGAAATTATTAGAAGCAACAAAATAGATAAGTCAAAATACCTGAATTTCCTTTCATTGAGCTCTCAAACACATGTCAGTATTAGGAGATAATCGACTGAATTCTTTTTCCTCTGCCCTTGTCTTATTTCTACTTTTAGGAGGATTTTTTGCTTCCTGGGATTATATATCTTTGTTTTCATGAAGTGCTAATTCTACTTAATTAAAATAGAATAAAATTTTCCTAATCCAATCCAAAAAGACAGGCTAGATTAAGTGAGACTGAAGCCCTGTCCTTTGAATTGGCAATTTTATTTTATAATGTCATGATTTGGTGATTTTTTTTCTATAACTATCATTGAGGACATAGCAATTCCAGGCTTTGGAAGCTTTTTGTCCCTAGTGTAGGTAGCAGTCAAAATATTGAACAGTTTTCTGTGCTTTATGACTTGTATTTATAGTTTATTACCACCAGATAATGATGTGTCTATTAAGTTTGGTTTTATATTTTATGGTGATAGTAATATTCATGGAATTTACCATACACATTGCTATTATCTTGCATATGAGATTAGAGGATCCTCACAGAAGTTTTCCTTCAAATGTTCAAGGTTAAAACATTGTTTTGATGGGAGATTAGAGAACCAAGTAGAAAAATTTACATGTACACAGTTATATGTAAAATATCTGAGGACCTGACATAAAGGAGATTTTGAGTCTCCCCTAGTAACAAATACTGAATTACAATAATCCCCTTTTATTTACTGAGTATGTCCATACAGAGTGAAACACACAGATACATCTGATCTCATCATACACATTTGATCTGGATTTTGTAAAAACATTCCGTCTTACACTGGAGTTTTCATTGTAAAACATAACTAGGTTGAAGAAAATAGCTATACATTTTCTTCTGTCTCCCTTCACTTGTGCTGCAAGTTCGCCTATTTTATTATTAGCATGGTTAAAGTTTTTCTCCAGGCTTAAAAAAAAAAATAACTTGAACTTCTACAAATGTGTGTAGATGTTCCATTTTTTCCCCCCAAAATAAGCCCATCTCTTTCCAATAGATCCCTGATAGGCACTGCGTTTTTCACCCTTAAATCAATTTAGCCTTAAGCTCAATTTTTCTCAGTTGAATGCTCATCTTGATAAACTCCTTCGGGCTTGGTCCCTAGAGATTTTGTTAAACCTAATTTTATTAAAACTTAGGATATGAAAACCTTGTTTGCATAATTATCTATATTAAATATTTCTACCTGTTTCTTCAGAGACTTCCCTTGTAATCTCCCTATTTTTTTAACTTTGCCATATTTTTTCAGGATTTCTGAATTGCTGTTCAAAGCAAGTAAGTTTATATAATGAAAATGGGACTTTTTAAAAACTAGAAATCAATTAAAATTGTTAATGTGATGTATTGTATTAAAAATAAAACGGGAATTGTTTTTATCATTTGGATGAAATGTTATATTCTTGTCTTTCTTTTCTATAAAGTTGAATTAATGATACCTCTGCTATCATATAATATACACGTCATTACAAAGAATCAAGTAGATGGTTTAATTTGAAAATGCTTAGAAGTTCTACAGAAAAATAAAATATCATTAGGCTGTTCTTATATTGAGAAGTTATGTCACCAGAAATTATTTTAGGAGTTCTACTCTCCTTGTCATCTCAGCAAGAATTTACTTCAGAACTGCCATAGGCTCACCTCTCCCCTGAAGAGTTGAGATTGTCTTTGACTTGTATTTCAGTCCCTTTGACCAGTTTGAAATAGGAGATCTGGAAATCGAACTCTCAAGTAAAAGGAATATAAGCTACTTTTCCATCAATATCACCTCATAGTCAAGCTACTATTCACATATGGGTACTTCTTTGGAATACCAAATAACTCTGACCTGAAGCAGAGTTTGGAAGTACAAAATGGGAGGACAGGAATGGATAATTCCTCATACTAATACCAACTAGACCTAGTAAATAAATGAGGTATTTCCATATTGCTCAAATCCTTCCAAGGGACAAATCTATGTGAGCTGCTCTGGGAACTGATCACAAAGACACATCAGTGTTCTTCAGATGATTTCAGATAAATGTTTTATTATTCAGGAGAAACTGAAATGAGGTATAGAAGAGCAGTAGTATTTTTTCTCACTACAAACTTGAAAATAATGCTGTTCTTTAATGTACATTATAAGTATATTATAAAACAATCAGAGAAGAAATATTCAAATCACCAAAGGCAGCAACAATTGATCAGAGAGTGATTGAAAATGAAAATACATCTAAGGAAACAATGTGTAGAGCAGAACTGGAGAGTCAGAAATAAAAGCAGAATAAAAGCAGAATGATAGAGGGAATACTGAACAATGAGGAGGGAAACCAGTACTATATTCTCCTGATAGGTGCTGCATTTTGTACTTGCATATAAAGTCTGATGTCACTGACTCTATGCATCAGATGCAATCTGACTTTACCTGTTCTCAGCAGGGTATTACTACAAATGTGATGACATGGGTGGTATCAGGTTTTCCATGGTTCCCTACCATACCGATCAAGTCAGAACCTTGACTTCCCAAAAAGTACCACTCCAGGTGCTTCTGGGAGCTGGTCACAACACTCACATGTGACAAAAATAATCTCTCAGCTGCTACTCACTTATTTTGGTCTTCATGACTATACCACCATTGCCATTGTCTCCTTTTTACCATGCCCACTATGTTCTAACATAATAACTAGATATCAAATTTATGCTTTGAGTTATACTGATATTTGTGAGCAACATAAATTCCACTGGTCACTGTCACTTCTCCTAGATACAGCTGTCTTTGCCAAGCACAGCAATTTCTTCCTAGGAGCCATTGCCAATTTCCCAGATCCCAGTGGGTTATTGGAACAACCCCGCTGTGTTACAGTCACAATTTACAATATGTAGTTATGTTTAAGATAATTGTTTAATGAAATATGTATGGATCTTCCTCCAGAGTACATGGCTAATCACCCTTTATAAATCCTTCCCACATCTTTATGAAGGTTCAAATGATATAACCCCACACGTTTCTGTTATCATTCAGAATGTTTTCTTAGCATTTACTTAAGTAGATATATGTTCACTTTGAACTCAAGCACTTCTTTATTATAAAGATGCAGCACGGCATTATAGAAGTAGTGTAAACCAAAGTCAATATGCTTTGGGCTCAAATTCTGGTACTTGTGTTAAGTATCTGTAGAACCTTGGAGAAATTAACCTCTTGGAAACTTGTGTGAATGTGTGTGTGTGTGTGTGTTTATCTTTATGATTGGCATAATACATAACTTAAAATGTCATTGTGAATATTTAAAAAGATGATATTAGAAATTGGTACAGAGCTTGGTTAATGAAGAAAGAAAAATAATGGATAACTTGTATTATGATTAGTATACCTATATGTCCCTATATCAACCTAGAAATGAGTTTCTATTCCAAAGAAAAAAATATCTGGGACTTTCTGATTGTGAAGGAAGGGGGTGACACAAATGAATTCACACTGATGCATTAGTGACTAATGTGGTGTTCTGTGAGACAAAAAGGAAAAAGAGGGAGATAGAGAAAGAGAGATTAGAAAGAAAATCTTTGTCATCCAAAATAAATTCTGGTCAGATGAGCTTTCATAACTTGACTGAGGGTGGTCCAATAGAAGACTTACCTGAGCAAGTTTGGCTTCAGAAATCTGATTATCCCTCTTCCACCTCATCACACCAGTCAGCATGGAAATGGGCCATTTTATTATAAACTAATTTCTATTCACTTTTTATCAGCTAACAAATCGATTTGCACAGCACTTTTTAAAATTCAGGAACTGCTATATGAATTTGTTGAAACAAAGAGGGTCATTACCAAGTCCTGTAATCCATCCTGCTGGCTCTCTCCTGGGTTTTAATTATTCCAGCCACAAGTAGATATTGGATAGGAAGGCAGGTTTCTGAGGGGCTGCCAGTTTGAGTCATGTGTGCTTGGTCTTTCTAAACTTCTGTCAGCCACATGGCCTTTCTCTTTTCCAAGATCCCGCAGTGATGGTAAATAGTGAACAGCTCTGTTTCTTCCTCATCATTATCCCCAGCTAACAGCCACTAATCTCCTACTAGTGCACCTTATAGAACCTGAGAGTCCCTGATATTTAGAGAAATTCCAGAGGTCTAGAATAAGGGAAAGTGGGAGATAGACAAAGAAGACAATGTGAAAATGAGGGTGCCACCTAAGTGATTCTGTGGGACTGTCTGAAGACCACCTAGTATATTGTAGACTGTCGTAAAGATGTTGTGCCCACCAAGGGCAGTAGTTTGAAGTTCTGCTCCAGGATAGTGTCTCAGAACCAAAGCCACCACTCCAGATATTTACCTTCTTTTTTCTTTTCTTTATTTGGTGCAAGCACACAAGTTCTACTTTTTTAGCTAGCCACAAACACACAATATTATCAACTATTGCCACCAAGGCACATTAGTACCTCAGAACTTAATTTTATAACTGAAAGTTTGTGTCCTTGAATAAGTCTCTATTTCTCTCAACCCCTCCAACCCTGGCAATCGATATTCTACTTTGTTTGTAAGACTTTGACTTTTTTTGAGTTTTACCATCTTTATTTCTTTTTTTTAAACATTTTATGTAATGATGTAATTCTTACATCATTTCTCATTTTTGCACAATGTATGCATATTCATCTTGGTTATATTCCCCATACAATTCCCACCCCCCTTATTTTCGCTCTAATCCCTCTTCCCTTCCCCCCCCCCACGTTAGTGTATCTCTGGTTTATAGTTGCTTGCTGATTTTGATTTTTTTCTTTATTATAATTAGTCTTTTTCCTGGTCCCTTATTTAGGTTTTCTAAATTCCTGCTATGAGTGAGACCATCTGTTATTTTTCTTTTTCTTTCTGGCTTATTTCACTGAGCATGATCTCTTCTAGCCCCATCCATGTTGCTGCAAATTGCATGAGTTTATTATATTTTTTTTGATTGCTGAGTAATATCCCATTGTGTATATGCATCATCTTGATCCCGTCATCTAATTTTGGGCATTTGGCTTGTTTCCAAAGCTTAGCTATTGTAAATGGTGCTGCTATAAACATAGGAGTGCAGGTGCCCTTTTGAGTTAATGTTTCTGTGTCCTTTGGGTAAATACCTAGGAGTGAAATTGCTGGATCATATGGAAGCTCTATCTTTAGTAGGTTGAGGAATCTCCAGACAGCTCTCCATAGTGGTTGGACCAGTTTGCACTCTCACCAGCAGTGCAGGAGAGTTCCTTTTTCTCCACATCCTCGCCAACATTTGTTGTTGCTAGTTTTTTCAGTATGCACCATTCTCACTGGTGTAAGATGGTATCTCATTGTAGTTTTGATTTGCATTTCCCTGATTGCAAATGATGTTGAACTTTTTTTTTTTTCATATGCCTGTTGACCATTTCCATTTCCTCTTTGGAGAAGTTTCTTTTTAGCTCTTCATGCCCATTTTTTGACGGGATTATTTACTTTGTGTTGAGTCTCATCAGCTCTTTCTAGATTTTTGTGATCAGTCCTTTGTCATTAATGATGTGTGCAAAAATTTTCTCCCAGTTGGTGGGGTTTCTCTTTGTTTTGGTTATTGTCTCTTGTTGTACAGAAGCTTTGTAATTTTTTTAAAGATTTCACACTTAGTGATACTGTGCAGTGTTAGTCTTTCTTTGTCTAACTTATTTCACTCAAAATATTGCCCTCCAGTTTCATCCATCTATGTAGCTACAATGGCAAGATTACTTTTGTAAACTGAATAATATTCAATTTTTTTATATACTGATTTTTTTTATCCATTCATCTGTTAATAGACTTCATTGTTTCCATTCCTTGGCTATTATGAGTAATGTTGCAATGAACATGGGAGTACAAACATGTGCTTGAGATAATGATGTTGTTTCCTTTTACATATACCCTTAAGTGGAATTGTTGGATCATATTCTATTGGTAATTTCTTGATGAACTTTATATTGTCTTCCATACTGTGTATCAACAGTGTGCAAGGATTCCCTTTGTTTTCTTCATCTTTGCCAGAATTTGTTACCTCTTGTCATTTGATAATAAACATTCTAACAAGTGTAAAGTGCATCTCATTATAATTTAGACTTGCACTTCCCTCATAATTAGTGATGCTGAACACTGATCAACATGTGTTTGCAGGTCATTTGTGTATCTTTTTAAGTCTCTCAGGACCTTTACCCACTTTCACTTACGTTATTTGGCTTTTTTGGTATTGGATTATACAATTTCTTACATATTTTGCATATTAACCCCTGATCAGATACATGGTCTACAGATGTTTTTCCCTTTCTATAGACTATGTTTTCCCAAAGATGTTATTTTAATTTTTTTTACTTTGATATAGTCCCATGTATTTATTTTGCTTTTGTCACCTTTGCTTTTAATATCAAATAAAAAAAAGTCATTGCCAAAATTAATGTTAAAGAACTTTGCTATGTTGCCTTCTAGGAGTTTTGTGGTCTCTGGTCTTATATTAAAGTTCTTAACCCATTTTGTGTTTATTTTTGTATTGGATGTGGATATCCAGTTTTCCCATCTCCATTTATTGAGAGACTCTCCTTTCCTCATTGCATATTCTTGACTCTTTTGTCAAAAATTAATTGAACATACGTAAGTTTATTTCTGAGCCCTCTTTCATCTTCCTTTGATCCATGAATCTGTTTTTAGGCCAATTCCATATTATTTTATCAGCCTTTCCTACTATTTTGATGTGGGTATTTTCTCATGTATAGTAGTCACTCAGCTGATTTCTGGATTTATCTCAGAGGAAATTGCTACTTGTGTATTAGCTATGCCTGTAGAAAAAGGAAAGTTTAGGAGCAGCTTCTGTTACCTCCTTAGTATCCTGCCCTCCTATTGTGCTCACTGTTTATTTTTCTTCCCTTCTGATAGAACATAAGGAATAAAAGAACAGAATCCTTCATGATGTCTTCCATGCACTTTGAAGATTACCTGGAAAATAGAAAGTGCTTAATAAAAAGTTAAAAAATGCATCTTACTCACTCCTCCAAATAAAGGAAAAAACCTTTTAGACAACTTCTTTCTCTATGCTAAATCCATAGTCTGTAATTCCTTACTGCTTTATTTGAATGATAATCTAATGTTTAATAGAATGCAATAGGAAATAGATAAAAGTTATTCCTAAATTGGGATTCAAGCCAGTTTTCCTTCACCATCTTTGTCTGGATTTAAGGACCTGTTGAACTGATCTTAATATCTTACCCCTCCCTTAATTCTGTTCCTATAGTTTTACTTCTGCCTTGTTCTGAGCACCTGATACTTACATCCTTTATATTTGCAGTGCCTTATTGACTGACTGGTTCTTGCCTTTGGACATAGATGTCTAGTCTTCCTCCATAACAGTAAAGTTTTTCTGAAAGTATGCTTGTTTTTTTTCCAATTGCCCAGAAAACCACAGTTAGTGGCATACAGGCTTGTGTATATGTTTGCATTGTCTCCCCAGGGAGCTGTACCTGACAGGACAGACTAGGGGAAAGAGAATGCTGAATGTTGATGTTTACAGCAATCCCAAGAAGCTCAACCTGTTTTCTTTTCATTTTTTAAAGGGCAATGATCTTTCTATATCTTATAGCATGTTGGGTACAGAAAGCATGTACCTTATGTTCACTGAAGTCAGAGTTCAATTTCATATAGAGTCAAAGGCATTGTGAATTTTTATCTACTAAGCCTCCAATTCTGGATAAGCCAGTGGCTCGCCATTTTCCTAGTTTATATTTCCGGTTATTTTCAGATGAGATGACACCTTTCTATGTTAATAATACCCCATAAATAGTCATTTAATGCAAATTGCATTTGTTGATGTTCCCTAGTAGCCTTTAACCAGAAAGAGTTCCATTTTGTTCTTATCCTCACATTTAAATTCACATTTGCAATTCATATTGTCAATCTGATTCCCTGTCCTAGCATTTGAGGCCACATTTCTAAGATTTTATGTGCATGTATACAAGCGCACTCAAAAACACTCTACCCTTCATAGAGGAAAAATACCTTTTAATGTTTTCTATTGTTCATAATTTGAATGGTGTTTATTTAGAGTGATTTAAAATTAGAGTGACAACACCATTTGCTCCCAGTTTTGCTTCACCTATTATTATTTTTTTTTTATTTTTAAATTAAAATATGCAAGGGTCACTGTTTTGTGGGGCTAGAACTATATTAAACATTTTGTATTTCAAGAATGTTCAAAAGATCTGTAAATTTAGGAAATTCATTTTACTCAGTGAAATGATGAAACAAGGTGCTTTTTAAAAGTTTAATTTATTAACCTTATTTACATAATTTATAATAAATGGTTATCTCTATTATGATGAAGGTAGGCCTTTAGTTCAAGAGGCTACACGTAAGTACATTAAATGATTAGAAATGTCTGGGAAATGTGTGCTGAGCTTGTGTTCTTCCCTTCTCACCATTATTTTAATTTTAAACAAGTGCTCTTAGCTATGTGAGTCTTCTCTGTGGCTGGGTCTCACTATGTAAATCTTTCTCGCGAAGTGTGTATGGGAAAAACTTTTCATATTTTGTAAGTAGAGTGTCCTAGCACTTGTGTAAGAAGCATAGTTTATATTGTCTGTGACAAGTCTAACGACCTTGAGTATCACAGATGTTGTTTCCCTATTTTAACATCTGACTCAGCTGGTGAATAGAGTGTAACTGAGTGTTTTTGAAGTCTTGAATTAATGGAAGAAGAATGAGATGCTTCTTGGAAGCAGTTTTTCAAGTAATACGTGGATATATAAAGTTGTCTAGTTGTATGTGTTCAGGGTTCCATTCCCTAGGAAAGAGGGAAAATATCCTAGTCTACATTTACCTTATAGCCTCATCCATGGTATGATACCATATTCCTATCCCTTTGTTTTGTTGAACTAGTCTTCTTGTGCAAATAAACTATAATGTCATCCTCATATTCCTTTCCCAGAAGTCTGATGGATCATGTTTCATTGCCTTGTTGGACAGTGTGGATAATTTTTTGATAATACACCAAAACTCTTAATGTTTTGTTGCAATGTGTAATATGAAACTATAGTAATGAACTTTTCACACTGTTTCATTATATTTTTTACATATCTCATTTTTGAATGACTCATTTGTTTGTATCTAAATTTATAACATTGTACATTAGTCATTAGGGAATTATTGTTTTACTATGCTTTGCAGTTCTTCCAAATGTTGATAAATTCATTTTCTTATCAGAAAAGTCATTAAGTACTGGGAAGCCATTCAGTTTAAGGTGATAGATGTGAAGTTTTCAAAATTTTAATTTTGAAATTTTGCTTGAAATTTCAAATTTGATGAGTGGTAAAATTACCATCAATTGTTTTCCTTAAAATGACAAACTCACTCAGTTCATTATTTTTTAGAAAATACCCAAGACTAAATCCAAGCCTAAAAATCAGTGGTTTTTCAACATCTTTCAAAAAAAAAAAATTGGCTAGTTCAATTTACAACTAAAGCAATAGCACACACGTGTTTTAATTTGAGACAACTATGGTATTTGGAATATAGCAGACATGCTCTTTGCATACCTACCATTTTTACATACAGAATAGTAAAAAGATATATACTCAAGTATTGGATTTTAATAAAGTTATTAATTTTTACTGCTTCTTTAAGGGCATTTTTAAGTGCAATGCTTTTTCCCCTGCAAGTATGTGGCAGTGAATAATAAAATGCCTAATAGAATTTGGTGCCACTATATTTATTCATATTAAAGTATTGTCAGATTTACTTACTAATGTTTTTGCATCACTGGTGCATTGCCAACACAGTGGAAAAGGTAAATACAACTTAAAATTATGAAAATAGTTTTGGTATGGGCCTAAAACCCTAAAAAATATTCATCATTGTAAGTTAATATTACCTCCAAAAAATATAAAGAAAACTAGAGAAAAAAAAAGTGATTTGACCCTGCAGACCCCCTAGAAAGGTAACTTTAGGGTTCATGGAATTAACTTTGAGAACCCCTTATCTAGAAGCTCTTAGATTATTTTTCCCCCTTCCACCAAACAACCTGTGCCTATACCTCAACTTCCTCCCTCTCCCATCCCCTTCAACCTTTCCCCTCTTCCCTTTGTAACCATTATCTTATTTTTACCAAGTTCAGGTTTTATTTTTTCTATTGTTTGCATATAATTTGGAGAGGTGGGACTATTCATATATATTCCACAGATGTGTGAAACAACATCTGAGATCTATCTTTCACTTTTTGATTGACTTCACTCAGCATAATCACCTTGAAGACCATCTATTTTGTTCCAAATGCCATGTTATCATCTTTCTTTGCAGCAATGTAATATTCTGTTGAGTATGTGCTCCACAGTTTCTCTATCCATTCATCTCTAGTAGGGTTGCTTCGATTAACTTTGCAATTATAAAGAGGGCTCCTATATACATTGGTGTAGATAAATTATTTCCTTATTAGAGTTTTGGTTATTTGGATAAATACTTAATAGAGGCCTTCCTAGGTCATACAGAAATTTCCATTTTTAGTTTCTTGAAAAATCTCTATACTGTTTTTCACAGGGGCTATACCAGTTTGCATCCTCACCAACAGTGAATAAGAATTAATTTTTCACCACATCCTTACCAACATTTTTAATTCCACTCTTTTTTATATGGTCCATTCTCACAGGGGTGGAGAGAGAGCTCAGTGTGCTTTTAATTTTCATTTATCTTATAATAAGTGATGTGCATTTTTTCACATACCTGTAGAACATCTGAATGCTTCTTTAGAGGAGTGACTATTGAGGTCCTTTGCACATTTTTTAATTGGGTTGTTTATTCCTTTGCTCTTAGATTGTTAGTACTTTGTAAATTTTGGAGACTAACCCCTTCTCAGATGCATGGTATGCAAATACTTTTTCCAATCTAGTAGGTTACCTTTTTATTTTGGCAATGGTTTCTTTTGAGGTGCAAAGCCTTTTAAGTTTGATATAGTTCCACTTATTATTGTTTTGTTTTTTTTTTACCTTGTTGTTAGGGTTGTATCCCAAACACATCTTTGTAGATGTCCTGTAGTGTGTCCACTGTATTTTCTTTTTTTAATATATTTTTATTGATATATTTTACATCACTGTGTATTCCTTGTAAAATGCCCACCACCAGTTCACCCATGACTGAATTTTCTTTCAAGTTTTGGTTTATGTTCTTATAGTTTTGATTCTTATGTCATGTATATTAATCCATTTTGAATTAATTTTTGTGTAGGAAGTTAAATATGAGTCTTGCATTTTTTGTGTGTGTGTATGTGGCTATTTATGTTTCCCAGCACCATTTATTTAAAAATGCTGTCTTTCCTCCAGTGTATGGTCATAACTCCTTTGTCAAAGATTAATTGCTCATGTTCATATGGATTTATCTCTGGGTTTCAGTTATTTCCATTGGTCTGTGTGCTGACTTAATACTATGGTCACCGACAATACCTATCGATGCTCCGCCCTTGTCTCAACTGCTGCTTTGGCACATTTGGGGTATACCTGCCTTTTATTTACTTTGCCAAAGGATTTTTAGTTCACTCTAAAGTCCTTCTTTCTGCTGTTGGGATTTTTATGGAGTCCTGCCCGACTCAACCCGGCTTCTCTTTGTTGTCTTTTGGGAGGGGAAGAAGAGACTTTCAGTAAAATTGTAGAGTTTCCAATTTCCAGGGTCTGAGTAAATAGAACCCCACTGCCCCAGGCTGGATCTGGGCCAACTCTCCTGTCAGCAAAGTTCCTTCAGCAAGTTCACAATGTCCTGAGTTTCCCCCATTGTGGTTTGGAATGTCGACCCCCAGCCTAGACATGCTTTCTCCTTTTCTTTCTCCTCAGTGGCACCAACTTTTTTAACTCCTTGGAAAATTCCTGGGGCTGTATAGTTAGTGATGGCTCATCTGGATTTTATTATGAGTGCATATTAATCTTTTTTTAATAGCTATTTTTAAGGGAGAGAGTGATTCCAGCATCTATTCTGCCATGTTGTCAAGATCTTAGTTTTAGCCTTCTATGCAGAATGTATAAATATTTACACTGTGCATACTCTTCTATCTTCCATTCAGCATTATATAAACTTCTCTTGAACTTGACTCTCATTTCTGATGGACTGTGAAATTACATAAAACAAATTCACAAGTATGGAGACATAAATGTTGCCCTGGCTGAGATCTTTTAGCAATGTGAAAACTTCAGAGCTGGTTTTTCCTCTAAAACCACTTTTTATTTCTGTTAAAAAGTCACCAACTTCTATTCACCAACCCTTTCCCCCAAAATCCTTTCATGCTTTCCCAGATGTCATATAAGTACTTAACATGCCTAACTATTGAAACAAGTTGTTTTTTTTTTTAAACAACTGCCTAGTAAGCATTTGAGAAATTTTTATTTGATGACCAATTTTACAATGTTTTGTACTAATTTTTCTCTAAAATTTTTGACATAAATCTAGCCTGAAAATGAGCTGAACAGGAAGGCTGACTCATATAACCGAATATACAGCAAGAGATTTTTATTGGGAGAGAATGTGGTTCATATGATTATGTAGGCCAAAAGAACTAGCATCTACAGATGTTTTCAAAACAATTTTCAAGTGAGGAAAAGACATGAATCAGAAATTATCTTTGCCTGTCATATCATAGGACCTTACATTTCCAAAGGAACTATAATTTTGTGGTTAAGCAAGACTTGTAAGGAGAGAATGAATATTAGATAAACAACTATGGTCACTATCTTTATCACGCAAAACATCTCCCCTTGCTCTTCTCCTATAATAACGCTCTACTTACCAGTTCCATTAAGTCCTACTTTTGTGCCTTATGGTTCAAACTGCTTCATAAAATGTATCTATAGGACAAGACTCTATCACATCCTTCAACACATTACAATAGCTCTATTTTACAAGTTCAGTTACGGTCCTTCATATTCCTGTTTCATGCTCATACTTTTTCCCCTTCTGGAATGTCTTCTGTCTCCCTATTTGTCCAGTCTTATTCAGGGTCCAGCTCAAGTTTCAACATTTACATGAATTGTTCAGGCCTGAGATGATGTTTCTCTTATGAGAGGTTTCTTAATGTAGAAATGGATTTTCTTTCTTATTTTGTGCTCTTTATTTTTGTTTCCTTAACTAGCAAGTTGACGAGAGCAAACATAATGCTCTATACTTTTTATCTGCTGTAACACCAGTTAAATACTGAGAATTACAGAAGTGGTGCTCAAGGAGTCAGTCATGACTGTTATATGAAAAAATAAAATTTAAACCTAATGTACTTTTTCAATGCTACAAATGCCAAATTTCTGGGATTTTTCAGTATTTGGATGTAATACTTTCAGAATTTTTTTCTATAAATGCTGAAGCCAAATTTCTGATATCCATGTATGAAAAGGTACATGGAGGCTCAACAATAATATTTTTGAAGAGAGATATATGTAATATGAAATATCATAATGAGTTCTTTTAATATACTCTGAATTTTCTAGAATAGACATAGCTCTAGAAATCCCTTCTGATAACATTTATGATAATGGCAAGATACTTATTGAGCAACTAAGAGAGTTTTGTTTTAGTAATAGGAAATAAATGAAAAGTAGTAGAAGACATATCATTTTCAACCTATCCCTTTGCTTATAGATTCATAATATTTGAAATAAGTTTTTGTCAATATAATTCAATAAATAAGCTGTGGCAACCTTATTGGTATCTCAGTTCTGTTCTTAAGTGAGAAAAAATGTGATAATTGATATTGATATTTATAATGCGGTTGAGAGGTTAAAGAGAAAAACAATCAAAAGATGATTATCAAATGACAATGTATGTATCATGTTGATAATATTGTGGAAGTTTAGAAAACACCATAATGTAACAGAGAATACCAAGAGCCAAATATCACACCATACTCCATGGAATGTACTCGGTTTTGAACAGATATATGAAAGGTGATTTTAATTTTTGTTCAAGAAATGAAGCATTTCCAATCTTACTTTGTGGTCATTGAGTATGATCTGACAGCAAACTTTGGTAATCTTTGAGATTTCTTGTGTACATTTGTGTTAAATTCTTACGTGTTTTCTATGTATGTTTTAATAAATGTATATTTTTATTAGTGAATGCTTCATTGTACATAAAAATTGCCAGAATTCTAGTCTTGTCATGATCAAATCATCTATATTCTTACTATTATCTTTGTTAAGCTGTATTGAAGTATAATTACAACATAGAGCAGAATTCATGTAAATGTGCAATTTGATAAGTTTTGACATGTATATACCATGAAAGTATACCATAATTAAGATAATGAATATATCTATTATACCTAAATTTCTTTACACCACTTTGTTATCATTCCCTGCCTTTTCCTTCTAGGCAACAACTAATCTGCATTCTGTCACTATCATTAGTTGACATTTTTGAGAATTTTACATAAAAAGAATCTACTATATATGGTATTTTTAGTCTGATTTCTTTTAATCAACACAATCATTTTGAAATGTATTCATTCTGTTAAGTATATCAATAGTTCATCCCTTTCTATTACTAATAGCCTTTGATTTGGTTATCTATTCATCTCTTGTTGGACATTGGGTTTTTCAAGATGTTTATTATTAAAATAAAGCTCTGGGCCTCCCCTGGTGGCACAAGCAGTTGAGCACCACACTGTGAAGCTGTCCGCAGCCTCTGCAGTGCCGGTTCGATCCCAGCCGGCTGGCGAGGGTCCCACATGGCACGGCAGACCTCTCCTGTTGTGCCTGCTGCTCCCCTCAGCAGTGTTTTCAGTCTGTCTGCCTGTTCTGTTACCTGCTCTGTCTCTGGTGAATCCTCTCACCCTCCTGTGAATCTGGCCTGTACCCCGGTTCTTGTATAAATAAATAAATAAGTCAGAAAGAAAAAGAAAAATACCAGATGGTCTCACTCACAGCAGGAATTTAGAAAACCTAAAGAAGGGACCGGGAAAAAGACTAATTAATACAAAGTAAAAATCAAAATCAACAAGCAACTGTAAACCAGAGACACACTATGGTGAGGGGGAAGAGGTCGGGGAGGAGAGGAAGGATTAGAGTCAAAATTAGGGGGGTGCAATTGTATGGGGAATATAACCAAAATGAAAATGCATACATTGTGCAAAGATGAAAAATGATGTAAGAATTATATAAAATAAAATATTTAAAAAATTAAAATAAATAAATCTTTTAAAAATAAATAAATAAAATAAAGCTACTTATAAGCATACATATGCAAGTCTTGGAATATGCATTTTTATGGAACATGTATATGGAATATGCATGTTTAACTTTTTAAAGAAACTGTGAAACAGTATTTCAATGTGATTCCCATTATTTTATTAGCTGCTTTTATTTCTTATTGAGTTATGATAGTTCTGTAAATATCATTTATACAGTATTTACAGAAAATATGTGCTTCCAAATATTCCCCCCTGATTTTAACTTGTGTTCCTTCTCTTACAGTGAATAGCAAAGGGCAGTAGAATTTAATTTAGATGAAGTACAATTTATCTTTTACCTAACCACTTTTTTTGGCCTTATGTTATTAAATTCCAGCTGCCTTTACCCAATGCAAGGTCACAAAACTGTTGTTTAGTCACAGAAGTTTTAGGTCTTATATTTTTTGATGTATAGTTGAGTTATGGATTCAAGATCAGTCATATTTGCATATGGAATATCTAATTATACCAGTAAGGTTTATTGAACATCTCGCCTTTCATTATTGAAACACCTTTGAACTTTGTCAAAATCAGATGTCTACATTATTTGTGGGTTTTTTTCCTGAACCCACTATTCTTTTCCACAAATATGCATGCATGATAACACTTTCTTTCATATTGCATAACACCACAATCTCTTGATTATCGTCATGTTGTAATAAGACCTGAAAAAAGGTACTGTCTGTCCTCCAAAATTTTTCCTTTTAAAATGCATTATGGTTTTACTATATACTTTGCAATTTTGTATAAATTTTACCATTACCTTTTCATTTCACAAAGTCTCTTGGTGGAATTTTGATTGCAATCATGTTGAATGTATAGATCAATTTGTGAAGAATTGATACCTTAACAATATTGAGTGTTCTGATCCATGAAGATGGTAAAACTATTCAGTTTCTCTCACAAATGCTTTCTAATTTTCAGTATGTAATTCACACAAATATTTTATGATATTTTACCTTGAATATTTCATAATTTCGAGCTACGTAAATGATGTTTTGTTACCCTCTATTTGATTTTTAGTTGTTGTTAGCTTATATACAACTAATTTTTATATGTTGCTCTTCATCAAACTTAAAATCACTTGATTATTCCAATAACTTTGTTAAAGAGTCCTTTGTATGTTTCTGCAGTGAAACCACTTTTATATTGTCCTTTCTGTTCTGGTTGCCTTTTGCTTCTTTTTCTTGTCTCATTATACTGAATAGAACCACAACAAAAAAGTAGTTCTGAGAGCCAACGTCTTTGTCTTTTCCAGATCTTTGAGAGAAAGCACCCAGTCTTACACTGAAATATATGTTATCTGTCAGTTTTTTCATAGAAACCCTTTATGAAATCAAAGATTCCTTCACTTTCTTGTTTGTTCAGTTTGTTTTGTTTTTTTATAAATGGCTACTGGATACTGTCAAAAAATTTCCTCTATCTGTTGAGATGATTATATGATTTTTTTGGTTTGTTTTCACATTTTCTTTTTTTTTTTAAGATTTATTTATTTATTTATTTATTTATATATTTATGCATAGAGGAACTAGGGAGTAGACCAGAGGTATAGGAGATGAGAGGATTCAGCAGAGACAGAGTGGGGAGCAGAACAGGCAGATTTACTGAAACACACTGCTGAGGAGAGCTACAGGCATGACAGGAGAGGTCTGCTGTGCCATGTGTGGATTAGCTCCCTGGCTGGGATCAAACTCAGGCCACAGCAGTGATAGTGCTGAGACTTAACCCCTATTCTACCAAGGAGTCCCTGTTTTCAGTTTGTTAATATTATAGATGATATTCACTGACTCTGTATGTTAAACTAGCCTTGTACTCCTGGGATAAATGCCATTTGTCTTAATGAAATATGCATTCTCTATACCACTAATTCAGTTTACTAAAATTTTGTTATAATTTTTGAATCTACGATCAGAAAGAATGTCCTATTGTATTATTTTTTCTGCTTCTTCTTGTAATATCTTTATCTGGTTTTGGTGTCAGATGACTGTACAATGTAAGTTTCATAGAAAATGCAGAAACAATTATTTTTAGTTTTCTTTAAGAATTTTACAGAATTGGCATGAATTTTTACTTAAACCTTTAGTAGAGTTTGAAAGGGACACCATCTGGACATAAAACATTCTTTGTGGGGAACAGAACAGGCAGACTGACTGAGATATACTGCTGAGGGGAACAGCGGGTGAGACAGGAGGGGTCTGCCGCACCATGTGGGTATTTCCCCTTCAATCCGTGCCACAGAGGCCACTGACAGCTTCACAGCACTGAGCTCAACCTGCTGCATCACTGGGGAGGCCCCATTTTTTTAGTAAATTTTATAGTTGTATCTTTCAAGGCTTTTATTTCATATAAGATTACAAACTTGTGGATGTGTATATTTTATTCTTTAGCTATTAGAATAATCTGATGTGATTTATTTCTTTCATTCCTAATATGTAATTTTGTCTTTTCCCTCTTCTTTCTCTCTCTCATTCTCTCTCTTTCTCTATCCCTCCTCTCCCTCTCCTCGTCTCTCTCCCTCTCCCTCTCTCCCTCTTCTTCGTTTTTTTCTCTCTCCCTTTCTCTCTTACCTAGCTCAATCTAATTGAGGTTTGTCAATTTTATTGATGTTCTCTAAAAACTAATTTTGGGATTCATCACCTTACCACTATTAGTTTTCTTGTTTCTATTTCCTCTGGTCATTATAAATTATTTCTTTCAAGAATTTATTTGGGGTTTTATTTGCTCATTTTCCTATAGTTTCTTAAGATGAAGCCAGGGTTATTTATTTATTTATTTATTTATTTTATTTTTCCATCTAATATATCTATGTATGTAGTATATGTTAGGAATCCACAGTACATAGTTAATATTTTTGTTTAAACAATCTAACATTTTAAAATATAATTATCAAGAGAAAACCTATATGTCTAAGTTGTTATCATATCTGGTGTTTATCATTCTTTTGGGTAAATCCTATTTGAATGCAATGTAATTTTCCTACTGACTGAAGGATTTCATTCAGTTTCCTTGTACTCTGTTTCCACTGGTGATTAGTTTTCCTGATTTTGAAGAGCTAAAAAAGTCTGAATTTTATTACTCGTTCTAATGTATATTTTATGCATATATAATTTTAGGCTTTCAGTTTCCTCCTTGCCCGTCCACTACCTTTCACAGATTTAAAGCAATTTGATTATAATATGCCTTGATATTTTCTTATGCTTTGTGAGTGTTGATTTTCTTAAATTTGTGAATTTATAGTTTCATCAATTTTGATTATAGTATAATTGGTACTTGCTTGTATTTGGGTGTATTGACTTTCTTGGATATGTGGGTTTGTGGTTTTCATTTACTTTGTAAAATATGTGGTCATTTCCTTAAATAATCTTTCTGTTTCCTTTCTCTCTTTTTTTTTTAAGATTTATTTATTTATACAAGAGCTGGGGTATAGGCCAGAGGTGTGGGAGAGTGAGAGGATTCACCAGAGACAGAATAGGTAACAGAACAGGCAGACCTACTGAAATACACTGCTGAGGGGAGCAGCGGGCGAGATGGGAGAGGTCTGCCATGCCATGTGGGTATCTCCCTGGCTGGCTGGGACTCAAACCTGCACTGCAGAGGCTGCAGACAGCTTCACAGCACTGAACTCAACCTGCTGTGCCTCTGGGGAGGCCCTCCTTTCTCTTTTTATAGAGAATTCTGAAGTTGTCCCAAAGTTCACTGTTGTACTGCTCAACATTTAAATTTCTCACTGCTTCATTTTCTCTTCAAATTCAAATTCTTTAATCTTCTCTTACAATGTCTATTCTGCTAGTAGTTTGACCAAGTATATGTTTATTTTACAAATCAAAGATAAAAGCTCAAGGAATTTAATTTCAAAAACTGAAAAAAATATATCTTACCATTCTCTACTTAACTTTCTACAATTATACAGAATATAGTTTTGTGTCCAACTATACAGAATATAGTTATAATGACTGTTTTAATATAATTGTCTATTAATTCTAACATATATGTCAGTTCTGGCTTGGTTTTGATTTAGTTAATTTTTTCCTAATGATATATTTTCCTCTTTGTCTTTTTTTTTGCATACTTGCTAAGTATTGAATGGATTTCAGACATTATGAATCTTACTATATAATACATGCTATATATTATATAGTTTTGTAACCTTATTATCCTTCTTTGAGCTTTGTTCTGGAATGCACTTAGCTATTTGAATACTGATCCTTTTTGGTCTTGCTTTCAATATTTCTTAGTTCTGACCAGAGTAGTTTCAGTCTAAACCTAATTAGTTTCGACTGTAGAGATAGAGTTTGTGAATAATGAAAATTCCCATTTTGGCTTTTTGGAAGAGGCACTATTCTTGTCTGTATGTAAGCCCTGGGAAATCCAACTTTTCTCCTAACTGGAATAAGTTAATAAGAAGGGAAGCATTCAAAGGTGAAGTCAGAAACAGAATGATGGGTAAGATCAGATAAGATTATATGGACCATGCACTCATTTTGATGTTATTTTTAGAGAAATTGGGTGCCTACTACTATGGTGATATTCATTTTGAAATTTATAATTGTATTAAATCAACATGTTGCATATCTTACACAATTCTGTGTGTCAGGTTTATCTCAATAAGTTTGACATAAAAAGAGAAATAGGGAGATAATGAAGAAATTTAAGCAAAGAGGTATATTGCTTGTTCTTCCTTTTTTATAAGAGGATTCTGGTTACTGAAATGAAAACAGTGTGTAAATGGAAAGTGAAAAGTAAGGAACCAATTAGGAGGTTTTGTTGGATGGCATTCCATGTAGGGAAAGTATCGAAACTACTTATCCAACAATAGCTTCTCAAAAAACGGAGATAAATTACACTTGCCAAATAAGTTTTTGTTGACCCTGAAAACACTGAGGAAACCCCAATGATGCTTTCACTATTGAGTTACACACAAAAGAAGTAAACATCAATCTCTGCCTTCAAAAAGATTTATAATTTACCAGGGGAGATGCTGGATTATAGTACGAGGAGATGTTATCCAAATAATGAATTGATTCAGTGGGTGGTTTTGAGAATTAGCACTGAACATTCCTGATCATTTTAGAGAAGTCATTTGTGATGTGAGAGGGGAATTACCTGTAGAAAACATTGCAGTAACAAAAACAACAGCCACCAAAATATCATGGTATATTTACAGAACATTAGATGAACCAGTTCTATCCTAATACTGGATATATGGCAGTGGAAATAGGAAATAGAGAATCGAAGCTGATGCCAAACAGGAGAAGGTCTTTAAAACTGAGCTAAGTTATTTGAACTTTTATCTATAAGCAGCCAAAAATTATTATGGATTTTTAATAAAAAACAAAATTGGGATTAGGGTGGGACATGACGTGAGTAGTGCTTCTGAAAAAAAAATGCCAATTATAGTATACGGGATGAAGAGAAAAGAGGGGATGTGGGCACAAAAAAAAAAAAACACAGAGAAATGGAAAGGTCATGTATGAAGGAGATGCATGAACCAGAATTGTTGATGGTACAAAATGTGAGTACAAAACACTCTTATAAATTTGCTATATTTCAGTCTTGCTGGTAAGGTTTTTTGGTAATTATTTATTATTTGATCAATATCATTTTGATACAATTATTTTTTTTCCTAAAATGTAGATATAGATTTTTATTTTTTTAATTAAGGTAAAATGGTTTACAACACTGTATATGATTCAGAAACTATGAGATCCTACCTCTTTGAGTGTATGCAACCACATGCCACACCTATCACCAAGGTACCCATAATCCTCCACTATTGTCCACTTTGCCCCACTTTCCTCTCCACCCTTTTTCTCCCTCTCTACTAGCCTCAGTTTTATAGTTAGGTTTTTTGTTTGTTTGTTTTTTTGTGTTGTCTGACTGCTTCATCTCTCTAAGGTGAGGTTGTGTAGTCTCTTAAAACTCCATAGCTAAAAAGTCAAATGAAGACTTGAAACAGATCCTCTTCCATAGCCATGTTTACAACCTCTTTGCTTTACCACCTTTGAAAAATATAGAATTGATTAGAAGTAAAATTGCCTCCTAAGAAAGTGAGATAAAAGGACTAGAGAAGGGAGAATAAAGGACAGGAGAAAACAAGAAATCTTAATCTAACACTTCACAATGGAGAACACATTGTTTATGGAGACAAAAGATGGAAAGGAAATATTGGTAAAGGGAGGAGATGTACCATGGATAACGGGATGAGAGACGTTCAACAGAGTAGGAGCAGAGCCAAGCCATTCTGAGAGTTGATGGAGAGTAGAAAGTAATACTAGTATTGCTTAGTAAGGAGTTATTTCTCTTCTTGAAAAGATAAACTATTTCTCTCTTCTAAGCTAGGTAGGAGAATTCAGACCAAAAGATCTGAGAGACTTCTCCCACCTAGCTTTGAGATGAGGGAGTGAATGTTGGCAACTTTGTTTCTCATTAACCGAGTTAGGTCATCAAAGGTAGGGAAGATTAAAGAAGGAGAATTAGTTCAAAATGGTTGACTTGTTTTGTTTCACTTTTGAGAGATTAATATATATGTAAAAAATGAAAAGTATTGATAAGAGGGAAGATTTTAAAGTGGTTTGGATAAGAAAAGTTGCCCAACTTTTAATGGACCAGTTTCTCTGAATCTATAGTAAAATTTGACCAGTTAATTTGTTATCATTAGTAAAAATGAAAGGGGGTGTATGGCTTCATTGTATTTATGTTAAAAGGAGTAAGAAAAGAAAAAAAATGTATGGAATACAACTAAAAGAGTCAACACATAACCGGAAAAGCAAGCAGGGTCAGTGGAAGGGTATAATTTCTTCAATGGAAGTGTATTTTAAATGTGTAAGTTAGACAATATTCCTTCAATTTTGTAAGCCTTCCAGTCTAAGGTGTTGCCTTTTAGAGGGACACTAAAAATAATTCTAAGTGTTTTCTGCAACCCAAATCTTAAACAATTCAAGAGTCCTTCAAACCATTGCTGCCTATTGATTCCTATCACCTTGTGGGGTTGGAAGTGACACCTGGCCACCAAGAATGGGAGACATTCTTACACTGTGATTTAGAAGAGCTAACACATTGCTTGTTTGTGGTTACTTTCACCAATGGATTTTTTTTTTTTACAAATAAAATTAAAATGTTCAAAATTCCTACTAGCCATGAAGGATTCTATTTTTCAGCCAAACCTTTTTTTTTTTTCCAGGCAAGACACATAAAATTTAATTTCCTGACCTCTTCTGCTGATGTATAGCAGTCATTTTTCCACAACATTAGACTAGGTAATCTATTCTTAGGGGAACCTCGTCAAGCCTGACTGATATTCTGCATTTTTCTTTCTTTTCCCTATTTTATATTTATTTTTTGCTCTTTCTCCCCCTTCATATTTTCTGCTGTGGAAATATGGTAATAATAATAAAATATCTATGGAAAGATAGAATGTATTTACCAATCCATGATGCTAAGATGAAGCGAGAGGGGAAAAGGTCATGTTTTCCATTCCTGAAAATAAAGTAAAATAATAAATTTACATCTTGAGGAAAACTCATAAACTCAGCTAGTAAGATCCATCTGTAGATTGTTTTGATACTGATTTCATATTGGAAGATGAATTTTAGTGTCAGTGAAAAGTGCTGGTATGTGACAGCTGTGGCGACCAATATCTTCTATTAATGCAAAGAAGACACAGAAATACCATTGGGTTTTCTGCTATCCTGTCAGAATAAGTCACCACATTTGTTTTCAGGGAACTGTGGGTATACCACCTTATTTCCTTGACAAGGCTGAGCGTGGGCATACTCTTGATTGCATGAAAATGCTAGGCCCTCTGGTTTTCCTCTCTCTTTATCCTATGGCTCGTCAGGAAAAGGAACATGGTCAACATGTTCTCGTTTTTTCTCTCCATAAACAAGACTCTGGACAGCTGTCAGATTAGAATAAATTCTACTCAGAATCAATTTGTATATGATTCAATCAACTGAGCTGGAGATGCAATGAGGAAGCCTGTTCCCATTGCCTAGACTTCTGGGCCAGATCTGGCCAGAAGATGGAGAACAATGAACTTGCATAGTTGCTACAGAGCATGGGTCATGCACTGTGCAATGATACAATGAGAAACATTAGGCATGTACTGAGGACTTTCTGTGATTGTGCATTGTACCAAAACAGTGCACAGTAGAAAACTGGGTGGGGGGGGTATGAGTGTGAGAGCTTACTTGGAGTTCTACATATAGAAGGATAACACAAAGTCATAGATTGTCAGCATCAAATGGGTGATACTGACAAATAAAAGTTATAGAAGGTTGGAGGAGGGTGAGCCCAGCATGCACCCTGAAGTAGTTACGGATGACCTCAGGTCCTTGAGGAATGAATAAGGATTAGATAGATGGGACACAAGTAGAGAGACATGCTGGATTAATGAAGTGCCATAGAGAGAGCAAAAAAGACCAGTAAGTTCAAAGGAGACAATGAGGTCACATGACCAATATGACTGAACAAAATACTATATAGTCTTGCTTTGCCAAAGTGTTCCCACCCATCTCCATTTGATATATGTCCACTTTCAGTTAAGCAATATGTCAATATCATATGTCATAAATCATCCCTTACAATGAAAGTGATTTTTTTAACACCCGGTTATCTGAGCTTGAGATCTACCCTTTTGAATTTCACTCATTTATTTCATTTGGCTCTGTAAGCCAGGGGCTATGCTATCCTTTGTGTGTTTTCTTCCCCAAGAATTTGTCTGCCAACTTGAATAAATATGTAAAGTTAAATATTCTGATTTTATATATCTTAGAAAGGCATTTATCCTGACATAAGTAAAATAACAACATTTAAAATAATATTAACAAATTATAGTAAAATTTATGTAGATCACTAGCAATATAGAAAAGGACTATTCCCAAAAGTATAAATAGTTTTTGTTGAAGGGATTTGCATCTTAGAAAAAGGATTACACATGCCGTATGTAACAACCCCAATAATAATATAATAATAATAATAATAATAATAATGTTTGATATGTCAAATAAACCTGTCAAATTCTTGTATTTCTGTTTTCCTTGAGTTCCACCTACCTCAATAGGGCTGCAATACCTTTAACTAATGTATTCTCATGGTAAATAATAATCCAAGAAAAGGTCCTCATTCTTTAACACAGTACACTACTAGCAATAATATGTGTTGAATAAATATTGAGTGTTTTATATATTTAAAGATAATGTTAAATGTCCTGGAGTTGATTTTCGAAGAAGAAATTTGTATCTCCATTAGATAATCAGGCACCGCATTTCAAAGCCTCTAAATTCATCATTTGATCCACTTGTGACTTAGTTCCTAAATCACTTTGGAGATTCTGATTTCCCATTTGAATATATCTCGCTCCGTTCTAGTCAATCCCAAATTTGCTGTTCATTGGCTTTCTGTGCCTGTTCTTTTTTGTTTGTTTTTATTCTTTTGTTTTTCTAGAATAAGTTTTCATTCTGTCTCTTTTCTATAATATTCCACATTCTGATCCATATGGCTCATGGCAGTATTTTCAGACATGGTGAATTGAGATGAGAAATTAATTTTTGAAGAACATAAATGGTTTTCCTTTGAAGATGGATAATTTGACATAACTTCTGCTACAGTAAATAGGTATGGAGCCTAAATATAAATAGAAAAGCAAGAATGAACAGTCTTGCATGTTTTAGACAATAAATATTTGATGAGTAGTTGAATGAATGAATGTAATTCATCTATTGCCTAATTCCAATTAGTTTTGCCTGCTTTACAGGCCAAAATAAACTCAGCACCTTTCAACACCAGTGCTACTTCAGTATTTTGTATTTATTTTACTTGGGTTGTAAGTCAGTAAATTATCTAAAATTACAAATGGGGAAACTAAGGCTGAAAGAACAAACAGTTGAATGACAATTTCCTATCTTTACTGCCATAGAAAGAACCTCATGCCTCTGCTGTGCCAAACTCCCACCTATTGGCAAAACTAATCCAACTGAAAGGAAAGAGCAGGAACTGTCAAAGGATATTCTGATAGGGAACAAAATAGGCTTGTTCATCAAAAGCCCATTGCTGGGAGAAGATAGCGTGTTGAGAGAGGATGGAAAAGGAGAAGCTGCCACAGGAAACAACTCAGCTAAGGGTACATGGAAAGTTCCCATCTTTGGAAGTGTTTGGGATTTCAATTGACAATGTATTCCAAAGAGCTCTCTGCTGGCTTTGATGAATGTGTGGAATTGTCTCCTTGTCTACTCATTACCACTTAAAAAAAGAGAGAGATCTGACAATTCTAGCAATCTTCTTTAGCTTCTGTTGTTTTCCATTAGCAACGGGAGCATATTCTTTTAGTGAAACACAAAAGCTGGTATCCCAGGCTACCGCTGTGCCTTGCAGCATGCGGGGCGATTCCCTCATTCAGAGAGACGCTTGGAAAGGTGGTTAGAGACTGTTTTAGCACTTTATTTGTCCCAATTATCTGCTCCTGCCTATTAGGGTGAATGGAACATCATGGCATTGTTTATCACAGGCTTTATATTCGCTAATAACACTGTTGTTTATTACTGAAAACATGCTGTATGCAGTCAGCTCCGCTTCTTTTAATCCCCACTGCTCCAAGTTCTGGGGTTTTTTTCATCCTTTTTTTTCCTACCCCAAACAAATTAGATCCCACTGAACCCACCAAGTTTCCCACAGCTTGTGATTATAAAGATGACTTCTTCAATTGGACTCGGGTTGATTGGTTTCAGGCTGAAAACCCTAAAGAAAATAACAGGGTGCTACTTACATGGTGAATGACTCTGCGACCATATTTCAATAGCAAGTACCTGCCTGGGCATTTTCTTCCAGGTGCTCACAGTCTGAATTGCACTAGTTTGAGTAACCCTCAGAGAAAGAATGCAGCAAATAGTTGCTATTAGATCATTTAGTCTTCCCCAAAGTCCTCTTCTTCCACACAGTTTTACACCAACATATCCAGGGACACTCTATGGCCTGAGGCCAGCAGAATGTGTTTTAAAAAACACCTCTCATTTTGGCCTATAGAAAAGGTAGTCTCAAGTAGTCTATTATTCCTGGGACCACACTGAATTGTGAGAAGACTGTTTCTGTTCTCTCTCTCTCTGTATATGCTTGCCACACCCCCATACCCCAAACCTTACTTAATAAATAATTAAGGTAGACGATCAACAACTAATCAGAAGGAATGACTCCTTAACTATTCCTTAACTGTTTTCTCTCCTCTTCTGTTTACTTCTTGGAGAGTGTTTTCCATCTGGGCTGCTGAATGATATGTTGATAAAGACAGGAAGGTAGCAGTGAAAATATTATATCTTGTTCTAACTAGGTAGATAGTTTAAGAAGTGAAATTAAATAGGACATCCTATTGAAAACTTAAGTGATAATGCACTGGTACTTAGGACACAGGTTTCAGACTGATAGCAAAACTCAAGTTAACATGCTTTGTAAATATAGTTCATCAAAAGTAGTCACAGAAAGAGGTGTGTTTATAAAAATCTAGTGTGTCCTCTTTCTACCTAGGACCTCTGCACCTGTGTGCTTATGGCCTCTCTATGCACCTACATGTGTGTGAAAGAATTGGATAAGACTCTCCTGAATGACTGCCTTGAGACAATGGCCCACAGCATGAGGTGGCTGGGGCACTGGGTAACAGTTGACCAATTGTGTGGTCAGGGTCCAAGGTGGTCTGGTAGTAGCTCAAATATTACACCAAGTACCTGCACGGGAAGTACTTACTGCCTGTATACATGGCTGACATGTCCTCCCCTGTTCCCCATAAAATCATTACCCTTTGAAATTCTTTTCCCCATAAGATGAATACCCTTTGTTTCCCCTGGACCCTGCGTCTCCTGCCATTGTCACACAATCAATCGTGCTGTTCATTATTACTAAATAAATAGCAAGAAAACTTCTCACTGAGCAGAGTCTTCTTGCCTTGCAAACCTGCTCCACAACTCGTCTCTCAAATGTGTCCCCAGAAGCATGCTGGCATGCTCCTGTCCACTAGAATGCAGGGAATTGTTTGAGAACATTAAGAGTGATAACCCAATCTATGAAAGAAGACGGTTTTTCTGGAGAACTCTGGATGAGCAGGGAAGTGTTTAGATCGTAACACAGAAGTTGCATCTCAAAGTACGATGTTCAGCTCATTCGAATCAAGTGCTTCCCATCAGTGGATGAAATATTTGGCACAAGGAGAGACTCCTTAAAATTCAAGGAAGAATTCAACACAGGACAATTCCAACCTTTAAAACCAAATGCAAAGTCCTAGGAACTTCCAAGACTTTTGCAAAAGTTGAAACTATTCCTTCTAAATATTCAAAAATTATCCATTGACTATGGAAAATAGCAGTGTGAGTCAGGTAAAATCAATATTTATCCCTAAGTATAACTTTTAGTAATTAAAAATGATCAAGTAAAAAAAAGAGTCATCACTGAAACCCTGAAGACAGGTTTAAAAGAAACTTTTCTAGGTTGTTGGGAATGTGTAATTATATCTAGTGATGTCCCACATCAACTATGATTTAACATAATATATATATAAACTGTTTTTACCTCTGTGGGTAGAGTGACTTTCAGAGTAGAGTGACTCTCATAGAGTGTTTTCCAGTGTTAGGATAGAAATTTGAAGTCAAACCAGGATCAAATCTCCCTAACCCTGTGACTGTGGTAAGTTGCTTCATTTATCTTAACTTTCATTATTTCATGCACAAAAGAGATGTTATTCCTAGCCTACAGTATTGTTAGTAGGACAGTGTATGTGAAAGCAAATAAAACAATGCCCAGCAGCATAATAGAGTTCAAGATTTTATGATCCAGAATCTACTGAAATATGAAATTAAACTGAAGTAGAAAGAGAGTGAAAGCAATATATCAGTTAAAGTTGTAAAAGCTGTTATATATTTTGGGTTTGTTTAGTCCCCCCAAGTACAGAATTTAAGAAATTTATGGGGTGGCAAGAATATGGAAAATAGACTAATCTTTCATTAATTATTTTATTTGTTAAGCATCAATTACAAGTTGATCATGTTCTAGGCTTCTCAATTACAATGATGAACAAAACAAAGTCCTACTTTCATGCATCTCATATTCTGTTGGGTCGAATGTAATACACACAGTTTCAGATAGCTCTACATTAATATTCAGCTCATAAAAATATGCACATTTATCTTAATTTTTTCCAAAAGCAAAGGTTTTTGTATGAATATAATGGAGATCATATTTCCTATTACCCTCCCCCCCAATACTCAGTTTTTAACACAATAAAAATTCAATACATATCAGTTAAATGAAAGGCTTGTTATGTATAGACTCCTTGGAAATCTGTACAACTAAAAAGGGAGAAATTTTGGATATAAGCATACTTGCTATAGAGAGATACACTTTCAAATGTCTACCTCTCCCCCATGTCAATAGTTATAAGCTAGAAGGATGGGTTCAATAGAAAACAAGTGATCCATGATGGTCCTGGGACATGCACAGTCAAAACAAATACTGTCTTTCTTTCCCTTAACATTTTTCATAAGGTTAAAAGATTCAGTGTAAACTATTGACTCAGTTTCTATCACAGGGTTCTATTCCTTTTCTCAAAACTAAGCTTACCCTGAATCCTAGACTGTTCATCTATCTTGAAAGTCTGGGATATCTTTTAACCAGCAATACTCATCACTGGCTGTTCCAGCCACATTGTGAGATGTGGTTCCAATCTGTATTGAATTCCACGATTATGGGTAGTAACCCATTTGGCTTTGAGGTTTACCACTATAGACTTCTGTAAAACTCTCCAGATCATAGCACCTTTTGGCAAAGATTCAATGGTTTTATTTGATTTTACCATTATTTTGATTTTTAAGGCACTGTCATATAAACTACTACTTCCCCTGCTCTCCCATGCCCTAAATATCTCATACTGAATCCCCTAACTGCTGACTATCAATGATCCAACTTAACCCTCTCTTCATGCAGAGACACTGTCATCTGGAACTCTGCAATCATTATACCAGGAAGCAGTTAGACTTCTGCCCACAAAGAAACATGTACAATCTTCCCTCAAAGGTGTGGACAAGGCAGAGATAGACATGACCATCTCTGATTGCAAGGGAGAGGAAAAAGAGAACTGAACATATTAATTAAGTGGTCAGAGCTAATAACTATTGGAGTAGAAATTTGTTTATGATTGATAGTTAAGTGAAAGATGCAGGGAACTATGTAGTGTTCTTTATTTTTTTAAATAGCAACTACAAAACAAAAAGCAAAACAAAAATGATTTTGACTGCATACAAATGAGACTGTTTACTGAGTTGAAAGCCATCTGAAGAATAGGGATGACAGCTTTATGACCTTGTCTATAATTTCTTTTCAAAACTCTGCATAATAAATGTGCATTTTTGATAAACTAGTATTTTTAATAAGAAACACATATATACACACATTATATAGTCATTCATTTATAGCTATAATTGAATATATGTGCATATACTTATATGATATTCAATATAATGGTTATTATTTAGTGTAATAATATGTTAACAGATTTTAAAATATGTATACAAAATTATTATAAATTGTACAGTATATAAATTAATTTTTAAAAATTGTCCTAATTTGGAATAAATTCTTCAGCATGAGGAAAAATACCAGTGCAGGATTTAATATAAAATGAAGGAAACCTGTTCCTTTAATGGCACAACAAAAGAGAATAAAATTATGCTTACAATGAAGACTCATTAGAGAAACATAACAGACTTTTCAGTAGAGGTTTGGAATTATTGCTTCACAATGAATATAAGAGAAATCAGGAGAATGAGTAATAATGAATTTCAGAATATAGTAGTATAGGTGCAAAGGTTGAATGCGATGCCTTTGAATACCAATTGTTAGCTTAAGGAATATGGCTGTGTCTTAGACTCTAAAAGGGAAACTTGACTACTAAACAAATTCATCTGATATCTTTGGAATATAGACTAACTTCCCCCTATATAGTAAAAATGGCTCTCATAAATGAAATGTAATTATCCAAGTAGTCCTTTTCAGTTGGTAGGGTTTCTATATAAAAGTAGTGAAAAGAGTGATTCTATTTACAATAAAATGAACCTTCTCTATGACTGGAAGCTTGTCCATATTCTAAGAATGATGTAACCTCTGAATGTGAAATTTAAAAATATAAGAACATAGACTGGGCAATCTAGTCAAGAGCAAACCTGGAGTATTTTATCAATAAGAAGTGAATTCCAATCTTAAGCTAATCACAAACAAATTGAGGTTTCATAAAAAATAATGTGATTTCTCTAGAGATATTATACTAGTATAAAAAGTCTGCCAACTATTATATTTTATTATTTTCCATAAAGTGTTGACTACCAGATCTAGAAAAAATTACAAACTGATAAGTCTATCAGAGAGATTTGCTTTCTTTGCCCTTTTCCCATAAACTAGATTCAAGAAATTTTAATTAGATGACAAAATTAATAACTTAGGACTACCCCTATTATCTTTTTGATGCATAATAACCTCATCAAAGACAAATATGCCATCAAATTCTCAGGTCACCCCATATGCAATTGCTAATTATACAGGGTGTCTTTACCAGGGAAGAGACATCAGGACACCATCCTAGAAATCTACCTGCTGCAGTAAGGAATATTTAATTTAGAGGATTTGGAAAAGATTCTGTTGTTTAAATTCTGCTTCCTTCTCTAGGTTCTGTTTTTACCATCTGATATGGAGATACACCACCAAGTATCACAGCTTGGGAGGTGCTAGCAAGAGAGAACTCAGCATAGAAACAGACCTCCTAAATTCTTTGCTATTTCTGCTATTATGTTTGGTTTGGGTTATTAGAACTTGACCAGGAGACTGTTATCATCCCAAAATTACTTTTTAAAATCTAATATATTTTTTTAAATGGAAGCCATAAAATTTAAGTTTTTCTTCTGACTGCCACTAAATAGCTTCTTTCTAACAATTATTTATTTATTTTTATTTATTTAAATTTTATTTTTATATTACTCATACAATTACAACTCCCTTATTTTGACCCCAACCACTCCTTCCCCTGCCCCCCCCCCATAGAGTATCTCTGGTTCATAGTTGTTTGTTGATTTTGATATTTTCTTTCTTATAGTTATTCTTGAAATAAGCCAGAAAGAAAAAGAAAAATACCGGATGGTCTCACTCATAGCAGGAATCTAGAAAACTTAAATAAGGAACCAGGAAAAAGAATAACTATAAGAATCACTATAAATAACTTCTTACTGATAATCGACTTTTATGTACAAAAGGCTCTTACAAGTTTACTACAGAATAGCATTAGCAAAGTGACAGGGACTCTAGGCATGTTCTGTCATTATTAGGTTCGGAAAAATCACATATATAAAAATCCATATATATATATATATATATATACACATATACACATATACATGAATTGGTGAGGTCCGTTACTTCTTGTCGTTTAATAAAGTTGAATCTCCTAATGGGCTGTTAAGAAAATTGGATATTCTTTCATCTCTGTTAGTCTTAAAATCCTGATGTTGCAACCATTGTGATTTAAGGACGGGAGATGGAAAGTTTCCTTTCATAATTGCCATTCATTTTAAAGATAATCTTAAGCATCTTTTCAGGTCATTATATAATGAAAATTTTAAAGTTTAATGAAATTTTAATGAGATGAATGAAATATACCTACTGATAATGGATAAGAATAGTGGACATCAAAAAAGAGAAGTTAATTAAGTTTGGATTGAAACATTCTTCTCAATGTCTCTTTCCAACGTGGACTGTTGGGACTCCAGCCCTGGCCTTTCCTTCATGGACATTTGGTTGTGCATACAAGGGATCAAGTTCTTGGAAGATTCTACAACATCCCTTCAATCCATTCTCTTTAAGTCTTCATTGTTGAACCTAGATGAATGTGGGAGATGCTTGGAATCTTAAAGAAGGCAATCCATTTATAACTAAAGACAATCTTAGACTGAGAAGACTTGGTGACTATTGTGTGACTGTCTCGTACTATATTTTATGTGTTGTAGCTTACTGAGAGCAAGTACCACTCATTGATATGTTCCTTTACAAGAGTTAGTGATTTTTTTCTCTTGTAACAAAGGGCCCATATCTTCCAAGAGAATTTTTCATAGATGAATTTTTGAATCCTCAAAACAGTTTTGTGTATTGTCAAAATTAGGTAACATATCCATTTTACAGAGAAGGAAAATAACTTATCTCTAAGAAACTGACTTGTTCAAAACTCATGAAACAAAGAACTAGTATTGTGGTTCTTCTCATTGGCTCTGTGCAGTTTCTGTCATTCTGCTGTTGCATATAGGAGCTGTCGTAAATCTTTGACTTTAAAATTGTCATGTTGATGAAAATGACAAAGCAACTTCTCAAAAGTCGTTCCAACTTGTATTCTATCTACTAGTTGAGTATTTTTATACTAGAGAACTCCTTTTCCTAAATTACCTGCATGAATTCCTTAATTCAGCAAAATTATCAATTAATTTACTAAAAAGGTAATTTGTATGATCTTTTGCCTTAAATGCAATTACATTCAAATGTAGATTGCAGGCAATGCTGAAAAGAAAATCACCAGATAACAATGATTATTCATCAAGTTACCATGAAATATGGAGTTGATTCTACAATTACTAATGTAACTCCATTTATCTACATGGTAATTCTCAACAATGCTCAGTTCTATTGGCCATTTGTAGGTTGATACTGTTATATAGTACTAACAGATGTTAAATTAGTTTATAAGAACACCTAGGAACAACTGTAGCAGCAGATTGTTTGTAAGTAATAGGCAAGATTATAAAATTCAGATAACATGAAATGCAATAGGTTTATACTGAGACAAAGAAAAAGTACATATAAAAATTAGAGACAAGATATTGAATGGACCAAATTAAGATAAAAACAAAACAAATGGGTTCAATATAAGTTAATAGTAATAATAATAATAAAGCTAGTTCTGCAGGAATCTTTTTACCAGGAAACTTCCATGCCTCTCGCACCCATTTTTAAGATATATGCTATGATATATAATCCTTTCAAACTCACGATAGTATCTCTTACATCTAAATATATATGTTGTAATAGAAAATTAGCAATTCATGGAAAATTATGGTTGATATTTACCTGAAAATTAGGGAGTTGTAAAAAGTTCCATGTTTCCTCAAATTCTATGAATAACCCAGACATTTCACTCATACTTTAATGTATACACCAGTGCCAACTTCACACAAATAACACTTTAATGTAATGAGGCTGGATTTGATTCTATTTCTCTCCAGAAATGTATTATACAATAAGAACAATGATAAAAACACAACAAATACTTAAATAAAAAAAAAAAACAAGCAGGGATACATTTCTATCCTCCAGAAGTTGTTCTTGTCCAAATTAGTTCTAATCAGACTGAATTTTTTTATCCATAATTGCAGATTATTTCAGATAAATATTGGTGTGAGGGAGAACTTTTTTGAGAGATGGTATTGATGGTATTTTTACTCTAAAATATGCCAGAATCTCTGGTGAAAAATATATATTCTTGCTTAAAAGTGTTAAATAATGAGAATATCTGATATCTGGTTTTATAGAGGAGGAGAAAAGGGTCTTTTCGGTGAGAAATTTGAAAAATGTACACAGAGTAGATTTTAAACAGCATTTTAATTCTGTTCAGCAAAATCATTTATTACTCCTGTTACAAAAGAGCCAGCCCTGTTGATTCTCAATGCTTTTTAATGCATTGTGACTAGCATTACAATGACTGACGCAACACAATGAGTGGAGGAAAAAGTTCTCTCTCTCTCTCCCTCTCTCTCACCGATCAATATGCTGGAAGAAAATGTCACAGACTCCATTGAAGGTAATAGGTTTAGATCACCATTACACTTTCTATTCAATGAGCTGAGGCTGTTTGGGCCATTTCTGTTGGAAAATTCACCTGTTTGAAAGATTCATTTTATTCAATGCAGTAGAACAAAACAGCCGAGCAGTGAGCCTGCTACACCTCCGGCTTGTGCAGTTCCTTCTTCTGTTGAAGAGGCATTTCAGTGCTGCTTATGCAGCCAGATCTAATTGAAATATATGGAAACCTCAGATGGATGCAGGCCCATTGAAAGAAGTAGTAGACAAAGCAGGCATCCATTATTCTTTGCTGCCTTCCCCTTGATTTTCTGCACAAATTCCTCCCATTCCATCCTGTCTTGTTTGTGATGCCTTCTGTTCTCTCCTCCCAGACTTCTCCCAACTCTCTGCTATAATGCTCCATGCTAGTCTGCTTTTTGCTATAAGCCCTGGCCCTAGGTTATCTTATACCTTTTATTATCCTTGTCCTGAGACCTGTGCTATGATCCATGGCTGTCCTAGGTGATTAAATTATATCACACCTAGATTCAAACATTCATATACAAATACTGGGGTAGTGACTTATTTCCCCTTCCAGATACTCCTGCACATTACAAGATTGTTGTCTTCCCTTAATGAATAATCTGCTCCAAGAAGCTTAAGAAAAGGAAATAATTTACTCCATCTTTTTATAAATCTACTCAAAGATAGTTAGCAGAAGAACTGCAGTTCATTCTCTTATCTAAAGATAAAGGGTATTAACAAGGGTATCTTGAATGGGGTTCTTTAGTGAACTCATAAACTCTATCATTTTATCTATTTCCATGTTTCCATCTGGCATTTTTCTTTACAATTTTTATGTAAAGTGGTATGCAAATGCAGCTTCAAACCCACCCTCCAAACAGATTGCTGTTCCTAAGTCTGATTTAAAATAATACTGGAACTAACAGTGGCTATATCCAAGTATTTCCCGTCCACAAACTGAAACACACCAGAGTTGGTAATTAACTTATTTACTTAAGGTGTGATCCTATACCTATGAATTTTATACAATATTATAAATCAATGTTACCTCAATAAAATTGAAAAAAATTAAAACTTTTGAGACTGGCCTTGGAGATTTATGGGAAGAATGACCAAGGCAAGTTAACACTGAGAACTAGCTGTTATATCATCATAGATATTTTACAGTATTTGCAGATAAAAGTGCTTATTCCAGATTCCCCATTATGTATTGACAACATAATCAGTAGGTATCTCTCCCTAAAAATGCCTATTTAAAAAAAATTATTTTACTACATTTATGAATTAAATGATTTAAATGATGAGTCCCTGAGATGAACAATGGTCACTCTGAAGTTGAGAATGCTTCCATAAAGAGTGTATGTGGGGCCTCCCTGGTGGGGCAAGGGGTTAAGCACAGCACTATGAAGCTATCCACAGCCTCTGCAGCACGAGTTTGATCCCTAGCCAGGGAGCTACCCACATGGTGTAGCAGACCTCTCCTGTCTTCCCCGCTGCTTCCCTCAGCAGTAGATCCGCCTTTTCTGTTCCCCACTCTGTCTCTGGTGGGTCCTCTCACTCCCCACACCTCTGGCCTGTACCCTAGTTCTTGTATGCATAAATAAATAAATCTTTTAAAAGAAATAGTGCATGTGGAGGGGAAGGTGGAGATAAGGGAAAGAGAGACTAAACCGGACCCAAATTTATTCCATGACAGACACTAGTAGAACATATGTGTTACAGGTGTGTAAGACAGTCCAAACTAGCATATGTTGTGTAAAACTTAGTTATTATAAGACACGTTGGCACTATCATCTAAATGCTTATGCTGGGTAAGAGATCATTAAAAGTTCAAATTCCAGAACTCTGGATGTCCTTTGGTCCTCAAATCATTTAGCAAGGCAAAGAAAATTCTCATGCTAATGAGGGCAAAAAATTGGATTCCCCAGTTTACAGAATATACCAAACTGAACAAAATTGTCAGCATAACATTTAAATTACTTTTTTGATAAGCCTGGCTATTTACAAATCATCAGACAATTACATCTTCCAAAAACTATTTAGCATCAATTCACTCTGCCTTTTCAACAGTGCACTTGACTAATTCCAAATAAATTGAAAAAAATTACCTTGCGGATTGCAAGAAACTGACCAAAAACAATTGCTGGGGTTTTAAATTATATATTGTTAAGCAAAAGAGTTTTTCTCTGCTTCATCACCCATGTTCTAGACATTAACCCTTTAGAACAGAGAGAAAGACGAGCAAGCAAGAGACACATAAGCCTAAGACCAAGCTCCCTTTGTGTGCTACTTTCAATCATCCCCTAACATGAGATCACCCCCTAACAAGCCCTCAATTGTGCAACTCCTGATGAGTAGCTACAATATTTTAGTAGAAGAGAAATTAGAACCCACAGTAAAAGTCATTGAGGGTATCCAAATCTACATCCTAAGATTCAAAACTTTTTCAACAACGTTGTGAAATCATTAAAGTTGATTCCTGCCCACAAACACTCTCTAAGCTCCTCAGGACAACTTTCCTTAAAACATTTAAAGAGTTCTCTTCTAAAATCCATTCTGAGGAAGAGATCTCTGAGGGAGCAATTTCCTTCTGAAATCACAGAAGTTGGACAGCATGACCAGCTAAGGAAGTCGTGAGGTCAGAGAGCAATACTGTCTTCTGGGATCAAGACTGATAAATACTGTTTCATACTCTCAGGTTTCATATATGAATTGGGTTTGGATATTTTGTATTCAAACATGGGGTACACCTTTTCTTCAAAATACATCTTAATCTCTGCCACATTTTACTGACATTTAATCATAGACTTTTTATTATGACTTTTTAAATATGTTAGACTTTTTTATTATGTCAGACTTTTTTATGTTAGTTTCAATATTCTTTAATAAGAAAAATAACTATTCACTTAAAAATAAACAATATGTAACATAAACTTAAATATTAGCAGAAAATAAATCCATCATTGATTTTTTCATCCAGCTGGCCTGTCTTCAAACATTCTCCATTTGCGTTTGGAAATGGTGGCCTTGTCTACATGAAGCCTGGGGAGTCTGCATCCACCAGTTACAACAAGTAAGTGCCTGGTTCACGGCGCTGCTTCCCAGGTATGACTTTGTCCTTGAGCATCACATCCTTGTGAGCTAGACTAGCCTAGTGTGGTGTGTGGTATAAACCATCGAGGTAATGCCTTTTTCTAAATCAAAGAAATGGGAATGTCAAAAGTCTTAGTAGATATAATGTCCATCAAAAATGTTTAAAAATCCAAAGAAAGAAACTCAAAGGGTTTTGAAAGCACAAGAGGGGCTGGAAGAGATAAAACAGCCAAATCAACTTCTGGGCTCTATTTTGATTTCAAAGCAAAAAGAAAAAAAAAAAAAAGGTTTGTAGGGGGAGGCAGACTTTGCCTAAACCACTTTTCTGACTTGAGAAAGGTGAAAAGATTGCCATTGTTTCAGTTGCCTCTTCTCTCAGGGGAAAAACATTATAAGACAGTGATTAAGTGAAAGGTATTAACAGTCCAGTGGCCAAAAATCCTCTACTGAGGACAGTTTTGGGAAAAAGTAATTAATTTGATTTACAACAACTACTGATCCTACAATACACTTGAGCCTAAAAACAAGAGAGAGTGGGAGAGTGAGAGGAGAGAGAAAAGCAGAGATGTTTCCACCCTTTGTTATTTGTAATACAGTTGTCATTCTTATCTTAGTATTTGCTTATCCACTATATGTTCCTAGGTTTAAACTCATTCAAAAAATCATAATAGTCTCTTAGTTGAAGTGCTCACAACTGATCATTAATTTAGCTTCAGGGAATGAATACCAAAGAAAAAAAGATACCAATTAAATTTCAATTGGCTATTTTTTAAAGCTGCAAACAGCAGAATCCGCATTTCAATTTAATTAACTGGGATAGAAAGTTAAAGAAAGAAAAACTTGTACTTGTGTCTCTGTATTTTTTACAAAGAAATTTCTTTTCTAAATAAGGAAGGATTGAATATCAAAAGCCAATAAAAAAGCATGACTGACTATATAGGACCATAACTGTTGTTATTATTACAAATTTGTATTATATTTTGCCACAAATCCCAACAATAGCCTCTGTGAGAATAGAACACACTTTATTTTCTTTCTTGTTTCAGTCTGAAGCTACCTGGATAGACAGAGGACTGTGCTTCCCATGCAGCCTAAAAATTTGTCAAACTCTCCCAGAGAGAAACTCAAAAATGACATTTTTCAGTGCATGAAAGAGAAGTTATTCCTTTATAGAGGAAAGTACATTCCTCTATTGATAGAAAGAAAATGAATGCAGGAAATTATTTTCCTTTAAGCTCATTTTCTTCAACTCCTTTCACATTCCTTTTCCTGCAGACCAAAGCCATCTTTCTATTTAGGTAGAGAATTCACAACAACCAAATAAAATGATACGTGGCTTACAAGTCTCTTCTTTGACCTAAAACAGTGCTGTAATTTCTACCAGTCCTGCTACCTTGTGAGAAACTCTCTCAATGCAAAAATTTTACCAGAAATATGAAATAGTTACAATTTAATTAAATTTGTTGAATGGGTTCTTAGAGAATAGGAGGAATATAAAGAAATAGTCGTGTTTATTCTTCAGGGGTTTAGTTGGGTAAATACCTAGAAGATATGCTACCGGCTTTAGGGTACTGGAAGGGAGAAAGAAGTGTAGGGACTTGGGTTTCAAGCTGAGGAAACCAGCACCAGTTGAAAGAGTCTATCAGTGTATAGTAACTATCAATTGTGTCTCTGCCTATCTCCCTGAAGAAAGAAGAAAAAAGCTTTGTCTCTAAGCTGGGCACTGAGCCCATGCAGCACACATGGTGAATGAACTGATATATTGAGAGATTAATAATTTAAAACATGTAGATCCACTCTCAATAACCTCACACCAGTTATCCCATTTGTCAGAATTCAGTTTAAAGACAGAACTTGAAATCTGTATGTTCTTGATGAGAAATTGTGTTTCAGTGTCTGGAGCCTGCACTGATCTTTTTCCTCACAGACCATCCACATTGGAATTAGGCCAGGACGCCACTGTGACCAGGATCATTGCCTATGTTCTCAAAGCCTCACTTACCTTATTCAGAGGACTCTTGCAAATATTTACTGAGCCTTTTTTTTTTTTTTTTTGTGCTAGGTTATGTCTATGGGGATATGTAAGTGAACAAAGCAAAGCTATTAAACAAAACAAGTTAAGTGAAGGGACTGGCTGCTAGGGTTGGGTCTGGAGGTTTCCTTAGGGGAGAAAAAGATCTTCCATAAGATTTGGTCTGAGGAAAAAACTGAAATATTTGAAGAATTCAAATGGGGTTAGTCCGGAGACACTAAGATCTGTGGTGACAACAAATGACATTTCTTAGGGCTCTGAGGGGTCGATTGTATCCCAGGCATTGGGAGTGAGGGAAACAATGTAAGCTGGTGAGGACAAAAAGGGAGGAGCTCAGGAAGACTGTGGAAAGGATGAACAGATCCTGTGCAGTGGCTGTGTAACCTTTGTAAGAACTGTTATTGTTGGGTGTGAGAAAAGAACTATTGGAGAGTTTTGAGCTGGAGATGAACTTGATTGTATTCACCTCTGATGTGAATGTGAATGATGATCATATCTGCATCCTGGACTATTATGAACATAAAATGAAATAATGTCTGAGAAGCCAAGACTTAAAATTTGTCAGCAGGCTTGATCAGTGCTTGCTAAGGCAATATACAAATTGTAAGACGTGTTCTGCTGATTCATCTGCTGTCTTAGTGTTTTTTTCCATGTGGACTTTACCTCCAAACTAACCTATGAACTCCTTGAAACCAGGGTCTGTTTTATACCTTCCTTTTTGTCCAAGAGCTTAGACTTGCACCTTGTAACTGCCTTAAGATGCTTGTGAATTGACTGGTTAGTATAATATCAATAAAAATGTCTGTTAGGCATCAGCTCCCAGTGCAAGCAAATCTTATTGTCAATGGGAAAGAATATACCAACAAGGCTGGGAAAAATCTCTTTGGGAGGAATTAGAATAGTCCATCCTCAGTTAATCATTCACATAGATTGTTATGCCTAAAAAGTCATTTCTTCCAAAGTCCCTTTAAAGTACCTACCAAAAAATTGAATATAATTTTAAACGATTTTAAGGTTGCTTAATAAGACTATGAATGAGAAGAAATAATTCCACAGTGCAAATTTATATTTTTAAAAACCTAGTAGAAATGTTCTTCCTTCTGTTCCATCAGAACTCTAGTCTTTAACATAAAGTTATATATATATATTTTTAAATTCAGTCAAATTATGTGCCGATTACCATTGATTACCTATAGTATGTTCATCTGTAAGTGGTGCCCCTGCCCTGGGTCACAAGTTAGAGTGGAAATAACACTGATTCCATCAAAAGATGCAGGTTCTAGGCTCGTTTCTGAAACTTTGGGGCAACAGGACCAAAACTGAGTTTTATTGTGCAGTTTCTTTTAGGACAAAAGCAATTACAGGCATATATTGCATTAAAAAAATCACAAGATGGGGAGGGAGGGAGAGAAGAGAACAAAGAAGGTAGGGAGCAGGGGTCCATGGTGGTGTGTGTGCTAAGGCAGCAATGCCTGAAGGGGAATCCTGAACTTCCATTATGGAAATAATGATGTAAACAAATATTAATTCAATAAAAAGATTAAAAACATACACACTGATATACCATTATGCATTTATCAGGATGACTAAAATTCATGACTAACAGTATCAAATCATAGAAAGGATCTGAGCAAATGAAATTCCAAACATTAATAAGAATATGAAACAATATAGACCAATTGTCAAATAGTTTATGTATTAGCATATAGGTAGATATTCTAAATAGTACCTATATTGTTTACCATATAGATACTCTGTAATGTTACAGGTACTGCTGCAGGGGTTCTTGTTGCCCCAGCCAGATAGAATACTCACAAGCAGCTAAGAGAAAGGGCCTCACACTATGGGGCTGAAGATCTGGCATCCCTTTGCTTTTTGTTCTTGGTCATAGAGAGAGAAAAATTTATTAGAGAGTATATTGGGCAGTGGATTGTACGTGTCAGCAGACCGTGGGTGGATGGCATGGAAAATTATCTGTTTAGAAATTAGTTATTAAACAATTTGGCCCACTTGACAATGGGGGACAATTTATTGAACATGCCTGACAAGCATTACAACACAATAATAATAGTAGGTCCTTCTTTGGCCTTCTCTTGAAGTTTCTTGGGAAAGTTTTTAAATGAAGCTATTTGAGTTAAGGAGTTTCTAGGTAGAAAAAGTTCTGATAGCTGAGTAGCAGCCGGTCCCTGGCTGAAGGCCACACAAATAGGAAAAGTCTTTTCTTGCTTAGGCTTTAGCTGATAGGGATGTACTGGCGGCAATCAACTTTCTTAGGTTGTTGTTTAGCTGAAACAATGAGTTTTAGTATAAGGCTTAGTTTTTTATTAACCTTGAAGGTTGCCTTCTTACTGAGAGCACGTAGTGGCCAAAAGCCTATGGAAAAGGAGATGCACTGATTGTTTCTGTTTTGTTTCTATGCACATGATAATGTAATCTCACTGCTTGCAAAAAATGTATAAATAAAGAACCTGCTGAGCCTCTCGGGAGAAGATACTGACACCTCACCAAGTGTCGGTGTCTCCTCATTCTACCTCATCCCCTTCCCCTCAGCCCTTGAGTTTCAGCCCCTTACAGGTCGCCTAGGCAGTCTCATCCTTTCAGGAACCCCTGACACGACATTTTGCCGGAGGCTGGTCCCTGGCCAGGTACTTAGTAGATGATCCATTCAATAATCACATTCCTCAGTATTTATGCAACCAAAATAAATGAATAAATATGCCCACACAAAGACCTGTATTGAAGTGCTTATAAAAAAAAAATCACAGGGATGGATGCAGTGATAACCAAGCATGAAAATATGTGTAAAATCACTTTTTAAATTGTCTGAGGTGCTGTGACCCACAGATAAAGCATATATGGGCACTTATAATTAGATAAATGAATATTCAGGCAGCAATTACAATAGTAAATTTTGTAAAAAGATTACTATGCACCGTAATAATCAGCAAAAGTCATGTGAAGCAGCCGAGTTTTTAAATGAACTGAATAGTCACAATTATCCAATTTTAGCTTGTAATTCTATATCAGGTATTTGGTGAAGTCACTCTTTAGTTCATTTAACTTGTTCACTTTGTCTTTTCTTTTTTACCTTTAAGAAATCCAGATGCCCATATTATCCTGCTTTTTAAAATTTAACCAAGAAAATCCCATTTGTTATTTATTCTCTTATTTCTTTTCTTTGCCAGACATTCTTGAATTTCCTACTTTTTTCTTCTCTTCAATCTGGGTTTTCTAGACCCTGCAGATTCAAGGATGTCCCACCTGTCACACTTCCCCTGAGAAATATCTCAGGAATCTGAGGTTAGAGAAGCAGTATCTACCTCTAGCAGCCATTTTGCACTTCATGCTTCCCTCATTAATGTGCTAGAAATGTAGCTGATTGCCTCTGTGGCCCCTTAATTAAAGACAATTAAAAGTTGCTGGGTTACCATGGGGATGACTGATTACCCAGCGGAGTTCACATTTGAGAAGATGAACCCTCAATAGTCCTCGTGCATGAGAAACAAGGACTTAGCCCTCAGGCCTCCGTATTTCATTCCCACAACACTAGGAAGTTACCTAAGCTTTTATTAAGGTTGTAACTCCAGGTCCCCTTTCAAATGGAGTCATGCTACAAAACAATTTCTCAAGTGTCTCTTTATTCCCCTCTCCCAGGTCCTTTCTTGAATCTGCCATCGCAGAATGCTAGTGAGAGAAAGGTACTTAAAAACTAGTTAAAATAGTTGAGTGAATCAGCCACAGAGAGGAATGTAGGTGACTGGATGGCCCAGATTTAGGGAGGGGGCCTTCTGGCGTGTCTCCTGTTCTCCTCCTGGCCCAGGCTTGGGGAGTTGAATATAGGGGAACATGCACTGCCTTGACTCTACGTCCTGAGCTGACAGTGGCAGGCACAGACTCTATCATTATTTCTTCCCCTTGGCTTCCTTCACTTTGATAACTGGCCATAGTAAAAAGAAGACGGAGAAACAGAAAAGTGAATATTTGCATTCAGTCTGATTCTTTAGAATGCTAATGACTGATCTGATTCTTTCTCCTAGTTCCTAATTATGCCTCTTTATTTTACATTAGTGAACCCCCTAATTTTATGTCTGGCCCTATTTCTGTCAAGTTTCCCTTGGAATAGAATTTTCCTAAATCATTACTGTTCTCGTGAATCAGTAATAATATGCATAGGAGCTTCGATTCCTGCTCTACTGGTCCACCTCAATACCATCCCACAGGCTGGGTGTAGGGTAATTGAATTTATCAGGCTTTTACACTGCTGGCCTCTATGGCTATCACCTGTGGCCTTGATGGTGTGAATGCAGAAGGCACTTGGGAGCCTGGGCTTGGGATACATGTGCCTGATTGTAGACATCTGGAGCAAGGGTGTGGGAGCATGCATAAGTGTACATGCTTGAGCCTAAAGGCCAGGGCTATAAGGGCAGCATCACTGAGAGATGGATGATGGCTACCAGAGGACAAGAGTGATACAGAAGAGGCAAGATCACAAGAGAACGTCAGAGAAAGCCCAGAGAAAGAGTGTAAAGATTCGTGGGTTACTGGGAGGCTCCTTTGCCTACCTGCCTCCCAGTCCCTCTCCCTGGACCTGAGCGTGCCTCCTTTGCATGCCAACCTCCCTGCCTGGTGTGCCCGGGGAACCTGGTTCTCTGGGAGAGCATTAAAGCCTGAAAAATCCACTGCGGGCTCCTGGGCCCTCGACCATCTGCCCGAAGCCTTAATGAACTTGCCTTGTGCATGCTGGCATTGTCATGGGGTTTTCTGCACCCTATAACCGAATCTGCCACCACTTGATCTGGCTCTCATCCACTCCTAGCACACAGACCCCCTTAAAGTGTAGTCATATCATACCCAAACAACTCCCAAAGGGTTTTGCCTTCATTAAGTTACTCAAAAGATGTTTAACTACTTTTACCTCAAAAAGCAAATAAAGGCCCTATGGGTCCCTCTTCTGTCTATGCATGAAAGCTCATTTCGTCCTCATTTATTTGACAAGGTGTCCACAACTTCAATGCTCCTTGTGCCCCCTGCTTTCAATGGATTCTATTCTCAGGAGTTCCAGGTAGATTTTTAATTATAACTGTGTCCCTCTAGACCACTAATTCACCATGTTGCCTCCTCTGTTCCAATATGTGTCTTCCATTCCTGTAGCACTGATCCCCATATTAAAGACTGAAATTAAACTTTCTAAAGACTCCTGGCATTGGAATTGGGAACAGAGGAAGATCAGTACACTTGGAGAAAGATCTTATAGTATCTAGATGGACTCCAGGCAATATTTCATTTGGAAAATTGAATCATGTAACAAAACACTTTTAATAAACCTTACCCTTTGCAGTGATTATTACTGTTTTTATTTGATTAAGATTTTAGAATTTCTACTTAATCCCAGTCATTCCTTCCTTCTAAAATGCCTGCTTTGAAGGGGTAAGAACAGTAACCCACAAATGTATTCAACCCAAGGGAAATAATAGAAAAATGTATTCAATTTATTCCCTATGTTTCTACCCTTTCTTCCCATTACTGTGTAAGTTATTCACAAAAACACTTTGCATTTGAATTCTTAAAAAAAATTGATTATTATTACAGTGAACTTCTCAAATGCACCCTGCATGCAACACCCCAGCAATCCATGATTGATTCGCTACCTTAAAAATAAAATGATCTTAATAATTTTTAAAACTAATAAGCAGAAACTAATTTCAAGAGTCTGCTTTGTGCATGTTAGATCCAGGGCATGGCACTTAGTATTTTCCACAGATAATGGAAGCATAATAGGTGTGAAAGGCTGACAATTTGGACTTTGTAGGTGGCGAGGAAAGGGTCACTCATGGAGCCACCTGTCCTTTGTTCCTGTGCTGCACAGTCCTGTTTCAAGTAGTCCTGGGGTAAGGTTCCCTCGCACTGTGCTCTCAGCAGGAGGCGAGCCTGACCTGTAGAGACCACCTCGGAGAGCGTGTGTAGTTCACTTTCCAGGACCGACTCTGTCCTTGATCTCCGTGCTGTGACTGACATCAAGGTGACCAATTAGTGGGCACCGTGATGGTGTTTTCTGTGATGTTGTAAGGGCACAGAGGTCACGGCAATTCAAGCCTAGCTAAATCCCAGGAGGCTGCACAAAGCTATGTCTCTGAAGTCTGACTTCAACACAGCATCCCACAAATGACGGTATGGCTCCTTTTTTGAACTTGACCAGGAACCCGCTAGCTGAGCAAGGGACTGAAATGCAGCAACTAAAGCACTTTTGAATAGTAAAGACATTTGCTGATTGCCAAACCTGAGCTTTACCCTGTGACAAGGTATGTGGGTCATCCTCAGGGGAGATGAAGGCAAGACGACTAGGCAAGTGCAAAGTAAAGCAAGATGACTGGGAAACTAAATTCTATAGTGAGTAAGCACATAGCAACTTTTCCTCTCAACTTCCTTTTCTACTAAACAATTTGCCAATATTTATTTTACACCAGAGTAACAGTCATGGAATCTTTAGCAAATGCAAAGAGCTTGGCCAGTCTAACAAGCTAGTGAGTTAAGGAGACTGTCTCTAGCATCTTCTGGATGCTCTTGTCTTTCCCATTCATTTGTAGTCTGTGCTCCAGTTGGCCCCAGTCCAGAAGGCCCAGGATTAGGAACTGGCTGATTCCCTGATCAGGAGGGACCAGCAGGGCAGGAGTCTTTCTTGTCTTTCCCTTGTCTTTCCCATTCGTTTGTAGTCTGTGCTCCAGTTGGCACCAGTCCAGAAGGCCCAGGATTAGGAACTGGCTGATTCCCTGATCAGGAGGGACCAGCAGGGCAGGAGTCCCAGGAGAAGCAGGCAGGAGGCAGCTGTGATAATCAGAATCTGGCCTGGAGAAGATGGGAGAACATCAGTGTGCGCAGGTCAAGTCAAGGAGCATCCTGAGTGAATTTATAACCTATAGATCAGCTCTGTGATTTGTTTTATTCTAGTGGGATATGGTTCTGGTAGGATTGACAGTTTTATCAAATGAATATGACACATTTCAGATAAATGACCAAAAAAATTGAGTATAAGTATGTAGTAAATAATGCAAAGATGTACAACTATATGAATATATACATGTTCTGAAATTCAAGTTTAGATCAGTGTCCTGTCTTTCATCTGGCAGCCCTAGGCACACACTGGGACAGGACAGAAGTGGACCTGGAAGATGCTGGCACCAGACTGTAAAAGTTTGAGCTGGTGGAGCAGAGTAGTAACGGCACAAGATCTCTGTAAATGGAGACTCTGGAATTTCCAGCTCTGTATTGTCACTCAGTATTTTATTTTCCTCTTATTCTGTATTCTTCTCAATAAAGAGTATAGGAAAAAAAATGCAGCCAAACTAGTTTTGACATGGGTGTCACTTCTCTTATGTAACCAGAGGTGGATTATAATATCCTTTTGCTTTATTCTTCCTCTCCAGAGCTCCCATTATTCCTTATGATTCCTATTCTCTACCAACCATGTTTAGGACATCCCTCCCCCACTGCTATAAACACACAAATTTAAATATATTCAATTTTCTCAAGTTCCTATATACAGTGACTGAAGCAAATTCTGTAGACTGAATCATATTAAGTCTTCATGGATGGTGATAGTTTAAATGCCAAAGGCATGGGTATTCCTTTCAGGGTTGATCTTGAAGTGAAGATTAATCCCTAGTAGTCAGGTAGATGATTTTTTTTTAAAGATTTATTTATTTATGCATACAAGAACTGGGGTATGGACCAGAGGACTCACCAGAGAGAGTGAGGAGCAGAACAGGAAGATCTACTGAAATACACTGCTGACCCCTCAGGCTCCCCTGCAGGGGAGACAGGAGAGGTCTGCTGCGCCATTTGGGTTGCTCCCTGGCTGGCCAGGGATCGAACTGGTGCAGCAGTGGCTGGTGATACTTTGATAGCTCTGTCTTTAACCACTGTGCCACCAGGGAGGCAGATGTCTCTGCCTTCGGATTTTGGAGTGTGGAGTTACATTTAGGCCATCTCAATAGTCCCTATGCTTCCAGAGAGCTAACACACTGCCACACCTACACTGCTTCTTTGCCTCCTTTGGGAATTCTAGTCTTACAAATTCTGAGGTCACCTTTCTCAATAGAGACTGGTGACAGTATTTCGAAGAGCACCGCCCTCCCACCCCTGCCATTATAGAAAGAGAAAGAAACAAAGAATGGAGAGTAAAGAAATTGGAAAGAAAAGAAGTGGAACTCCACAGGTATATATCCAAAGAAACACAAGAATCAGTTAAAAAAAGCTCTGAAAGGAGCTCGGTGATTTTCAGATAAGAAAGTCTACAAATTGCCCATGTCTGATGTCATTATAATCACAGAGTTCAACCTGGTAAAGCAGCTCATACTTTCTCAAACATTTACAGCAACAGTCTCTGCCCCTGTGAAGATCTACCGCAGGCCATTGTGGCTGAGCCTAACTCAAACACACAATCCATTAAAAAATGCCAACATTAGTCATTGTCTTTATTTTGTGCGGTGATTGTGTCTGGGGAGCTCTCAGTACTACTGCTGCAATGCTGCTTTATTTTAAATAGGGCATGGCTGTTCTGATTGGCATTTGTGTGGAAGAAGGAATGACAACCATTTACAACCCAAACCCTCTCTTTGTTCCCCCTGACTACCCTTTTTTTTTTCTCTTCTCTCTACTCCTCTTTAGGCTTCACTCCCTGTATCTTCCCTACCTTACCTTCCTCTCCCCTCAGTACCCTCGACCCTCCTTGTCTTTATTTTCTCTTCACTCCTTTTTTCAGAGGGCTCCTGCCACGACCCTTATAGGGGATGCCGGGGGACTGTTCCTTAACTGACAACTGAATTGCCAGTGTGAGTTTCCAGTGCTCTGGTTTATTTTCAGTCTGCGTTGTTTTGGTAGGATTTCAAACTGTATTTACAAAAAAGGGAGAAAACGAGCCATTAATCTCCTTTGCTTTCTCATTCCAGCTTGCTCTATTTCTTCAAACTTTTTTTTTTCTTTCTCTGAAATAGACTTTGAAAATAGTCTTTTGGTACCAATAACATTAACCTGATCAAGTTGCATCAACTGGTATCCCAAGATGTGCAGAGTCTGATTATCATCCCTCTCCCTGCTACATGAGCACTGTGGCATCTTCTGTACAGGTGAGAACACCTGCGATGATGAAAGGAGGAAGCTCAGAGGCAGATTTACCCCAGCCCCGCCCCATCCATGTGTTTCTGGAGCTCTATAGTGTGCTGTGCCCCGATGTCACTAGATCTACCGCACTTACTCAAAGTCTTTATCCTTCACCATCAATTTTTTTTCTTGTTATTGGATTATTTCTATTGTTCACAATACATGTAATCTTTTAAAAAATGAACAGCAATAATAATAGCAATGACAAAACAAGCCTACTGTAAACTCACATTTTATTCTTTCTCTCTGAACAAAACTCAAAACATTGTCTAAATTTCCATCCTCATATCTCTTATGCATACACTTGTATGTTAGTCTGAGTAGACAGTCATCCCCAAAACACCCAAAACTGTTCTTGTTAGAGTTGCTAATGTTGTCCAAGTTGCTAAGTTCAAAGGTCAGTCTTTACATCTTTATCAGTAGAAATGTGATCCAACATAAGTCACAGAGGGGAGGCCGATGCATAAGGAAAAGAGATTTTTTCCTGGGAAATAAGACTTGATTTAGCAATAATGTGTCAGCACTGCAGGGAAGAAGTGATTTGAGCACCTAATACCTGACCCTGGTCCAGTCCCATCATCTGATTCCTGAGACCAGAATGATTGAATTATGAAATTGGAAGAATCAGAAGCTAAAAGAAGCATTTGTTTGAAATTACCATGGGGTATTGGGGTTGAAATTGTGATGCAGAGGTATTAGAAACATTTTCATAGTAATAGTGATGGCATTAAGGATTGCATCCTTACATTAATAATGTAACATCCTTACATTAATAATGGAACATAGTTATAAAAGTACTAGGGGATATTGGTTATCGTCCTAATTATTTTAATCTGGGTTTTTCAATAGAGTACCTGGACCCGTCTCCCAATTCAAAGTTGATTTAGTCACTTGTATAAACCCACTTGTGGGTTTGTTGCTGACTTGCAGAGAGTGTTCCTTTCAGGATTGCTGGGTTGTGAGGTATATCGGCCCCACAGGGATCACCTCAGGCCATTGAACACAGGAGTCTTGTCTCTGCTCTTTGCCTCCTCTCCGCCACTCTTATAGACTGTCACTTCATGTCAGAATTCCTTCTCATCTGCTGTGAACTGAAGAAACAAAAACAAATGTGCTGAAATTGTGTCTAAAATAAAACCAAAGAAGATCTGAATGAAGACCATGAGAATGGCACACGAAATTCCAAATATTTGAGACCTCTCATTTCCCCAGTCTAAGCAGCTTCCAGCACACTCCACATTCATTCATGCCATATGCGGTTTTATGCCTGGGTGTCTGTGATCCACTTAGTATCTTATAACAGACTAAAGATTCAGTATTTAGATTCCATCCCAACTATTAATTTCCCCCGAGTCCTACAACCCGATTAATCTACCATCTTCTCAGGTACTATTGCTTTAAGTGTCTGCAATGTGTTGGCACTTAGTATAGACCTCCTTATATCTTTATCTTTCTCTAAATTTATACAGTCTCCTCAAGAAATTTATGGAATCCCTGAGGTTACAGACCGGTTTTGCTCTGTTTTGTTTTCCTTTATTTGTTTTAGGTATTTTTACGTACCTAGATGCAAAAGGGATTTTAAGAACTTAACAAAATTACAATTCTGCAAGAAATTCATAAAGAAGTAAAGATTTAAGCATATGTAAAGTCATTGAAGGATGTGGTTAATGCAAACAAGTGTTGGCTGTGAAATACTGTGCAAGACTTTAGATGGGCAACTGTGTTATCTAAGAGCCAAGCCAAAGGGGTATTCATATCAAGTATTTAATTTACAGTATAAATAACACAGACAAGCAAGCAATCAGATATGCAAAAAGTCTAGCTGCTCAGGGAAAATCTATTTATTCTTCACTTTCAGAAAAAAAAAAATCTCCCGGGACCCCCATATACTGAGGCTCCTTCAAGAATGGACCGAAGTTTAAGTTAATGTGTAGTGTCTACACATAAAATATCCTGAAACAGTTTCATCTGACTATTGTGTATCATATCCCTTAGCTCTGACTGTTGCTGATCAAGAATTAAGTTTTCTACATTGTTACACTCACATTGATTCAAACCAATGATATAAACAATATTCAAAGGAAAAACAAGCTGCCTTATGTCCCTGGAAGAAGCCAGCGCAAATTGAACACACACCCTGCGAATGTTCATTTTAGATTAGTTTGTGCTTTTATTTGGCTCGGAGAGTAAATGGGACATTTCTAATGAGTGCTCATCATTTTGGCAGCCAGACTACGCACAGATGATATGAGCCGCTAACCACCAGGGACAATGTTTGCCCAGATGTGACTCTATCTTATGCTACAAAGCATTGTAAATGTCAAACCCCTGGTTGGTATGCAATTCTCCATTTACCACACACAAAGCCTGCTCAAGAACAAAAGGTGCCAGATATGGATGTGTAAATCATTATAATGGGACCAACAGATCAACAACATCACCCTTTAGAAATAGGATGGCCCGAGGTCACGTTTTTTAGATCACTAGCCTCTTTTCAAAATGTCCTTTTTTGTTTGTCCTGTTTTTTCAAGAGGCACCACGGGCTTTTTGTAATTAAAGTTGTATTGATTTTGTATTTTTTAAAAAAGGATTATAAAAAGGCTAGCATGAACGAGAACAAAGGCAGATAATGGATGGTAAACATGAGAAAAGATAACAGTCCAGAAATGTAGTCATAATAATTCTCATATACTTTCTTCTCAAGTGGATTCAGATACCACTGTTTCAAATACCATCCCTATATGCCAACAGTTTTCAATAATGATCCTAGTCAGTGACTTATGTTGGCTATAGCATTTATAATTATAGACTTTCGATTTGCAAAATCTTTAATTCATCTTAAGTGAAATGGTTATTCCAGGATCATAAATATAGAGGCTGAGGCCTCGAACATGATGATAAAAGGACTCTTTAGAACTTCAGGCACCTCCTTTATTACAGCACTGCTGCTCACCCACAGAATGGTCAGGCTGACATGTCCTCAGAGGTATTTTTAGGTGACAATTAATTTTGCCATAATAGCAATAAAGACAATTGGGGGCATTCATGAGAAAACCTGACCACCTCTGCAGCTGTTGTTGGTGTCTAAGACAACTCTTCAGGACTTTTTGGGATATGGATTATAGGATGGAACACAACTCTTCCAAGTGTTTTGAATGTGTTGATGGTAGAAAGCCATCAAAATAGATATATTAGAAATATCCCCAATTCCAACCCCCTGGAAATGTCTCCTGAGTTACATCTGTCATTCTCACAAGAGTATTTTTACTGGTCTGCTCAGCCTGCTACTGCACTATGAGACATCTGCCATGGTTTATCTTATTCTAGCTCACCCATGTCCTGGTTCAAATCTAAGGAACACTCCGGGGCCTCAATGCTGCCATGACTGCCAGAGCCAACTGGCAAGACCACATCTGTCATGACAGGGCCATCTTCTGCCACTTCCAAAATCACTAAATTGTACAGTTCCTCCGCTGGGTTATTTTTCAAGAGAATGAGGCAGGTGTCCCTCTCGGCCACTCGTCAACATTTCTCATCTTGATTTCCACAGGACTGCTGACTGCTCATGTGACATCAGTAACTTAATTGGCTCCTCTCTGGAGCTGGACTAAGTTCAGAGGTCTTGCATTTCTCTCTGTTTTCTTTTTTTTCCTCTGTGCCTTGACTCAACTCCCTCTCCTTACTCCTCTGGGCCCATGTGCAAATTCCCTCCCCATTTCAATCAAAATCTAAAGCCTTTTGCAAATCAATTCAGATGAATGAATCTTTGTTATTTGAATCTTTGTTTGTGTAGGAGATTGAAACTAAAGAGAAAATGAGATGTTAGATTAGCAATGGTTTCCATATAGCTATTTGTTGTTTACTAGCTAGCATGCATAATGGAGATTTGACTAAGACAATCAGTTGGATACTTGGAATAGTTAAATGAAAGTGATTGATGTGATGTTTGTGAAAATTACAAGGGGAAACTTAAGCACTTAGAGAGTCACGAAACCTGTGATCTAGTTACTACTTTGCTACTAACTAGTTGTGGGACCCTGGGAAACATCATGTCATTTTCTGGGCACAAGTTTCCTCTTTCTGTTAAATGGGAGAAAATGTAATCTCTAAGTCACTTTCAGCTTTCTATTTCTAGAAAATAAATGCTGATGTTTTGTATATATTTTCTAGATGCATCCTAGAAACCTTGATAGGTCTTAAGGGGAGTGACCATAAGCAATCACTAAATCAATATTTAAGGAATGTGTTCTTCAAGTAAGATCTTAGGTGAAATTTCATGAAAAATTCAAAAGATTTTAAGGCAAGGTCTTTTTTATAAAATGATTATAAGAGCTGAAAGAGTCATGAATGTAAATAAAATTAAAATAGGATTCCTGAAGTCAAATGAGTAGAGGGAAGTCATCTGTGCTCAGGTTCTGGAATTTGAAAAGAGACACACAAAATAGATTCTGGAAAGAAGAACAGAGTGAAAAAATGCACTTGTAAAAAGTAATGAAAGCACAGGTGGGTGGTATGTTAAATGGAGATGATTTTTCAGGAGAAGAAATTGCAGTTGGCTTGTGGCTTTCATGAAATTCCAAGGGAAGACAATTGGAGTTCATCCCATTCCATCTAACAAGCAATTGGAGATTTCTGCTCTTACTACGGAAAGTGCACAACTGTATTCTTGAGATAAAGATTTTTCTGTGAAGATAGAATGTTGATTCCTTATTAACCTTTAAAATCTGAGGTGAAGCTGAGAAAATCTGATTTAAAAAAAATAAAGGAATGACATCACCAGAATCTTTTAAAAACATCTATGAAATGTCTGTAGTTTGAAAAAGCTCATGGGGGGCCTCTTCTCGGGCAGGGGAGATGAAGAAACAAACATGAATATAAACTCTACATTTGGTTTGTGCCTTGAAGCCATTGGCATTAATTAAGATTCTATGGCTTCCAAACAATTATGACATAATTAAAGTAAGATTCTTTCTACAGTAAAACGATAAGAAATGACTTTTAGAAACCGTGGGAACCATTAAAACGGCACATCAGTATCAAAATGAGCAATATTTACTAGTATTAGCACTATTAAAATGCCTTTTGAAGACAAACTTGGGCAATTATTACTCAGAAAAACTCACATTTGGAGATATAGAGCAGTGATAATTAAATCCCACACTCTATATATCTCTCTTTTTTGTGTTTGACAGAACAGAGTCTTTAAGAGAATCTATTTTAATGGCATTGAATTAGCAAGAAATTCAAACAGAGAAAGGGCACTTAGCAGGAGGTTGGTATTCAAGAAGACACAACTCTCATTATTATTATTGTTATTTTTATTATTATTCTTACTCTTTTGGAGGTGCTATAGTTCCATTTGTAGGGTTGGAACCAGCACAAATAAGTTCAGCCTCTGGCTCATAAACTTTCTCTAATGGGTGTAGCACACCCTTAATTAAAATGGACAATGTGCAGCTAAGCTGGATGATTATGCAGGTCTAATAGATGGAGCACTTGAGACTTGGGTCATTGGTTTGAATCAAATGGTGAGCTTGTGTCCAACTGATCAAAAGCATCTTGTAATGTAAAGTCAGGACTTCCAGTGAATTTTGAGGTTTGGGATGTTGAACAGGCAAAAACATCATCTGATTAATGATAGTCTTAGCAGAGGTCAAATAGAGCTTATTTTCTGATCTTTATTTTTTTTCCTAGTACATGTGCATTGATCACATGAAAAAGAGGTATATATGTTGGGGAACAGAGTCACTAAAATGAGAAATAGAACAGAGACAGCAAGGAATCAATTACTTCCTCTCAGTTGGACCACAGGATTAAGCCACTCCGGCCTTAGGAGAAATATATTTAGGAAAGAAAGACAGCTCAATTGCAAATTATAGACTCCAGTCACTATTTCCAGCATTTTTAAAAAAGGCCATAGTGGGGCTGCTCTTGAAAGAGAAAAAAATAATGGATTTATTAAAAATATCAATAATTGTATATTTCCACAACTTCTTCCATTTCATTGGTTAAGGTAAGTCTCAGAAGAAACAGGAATACTCATAGCAACTCAAGTAGTTATTCACAAAAAATCTAAACCAGACCCCAAAGAGCTGAACAAGCACACTATTCTACAAAGAACACTAAAAGTTAGAAAAGTTGATAAAAATGCCAGAGAAAATTCAGGAGTAAAAATATACATCATCTGATTTCAGTAAGCACAGTTGAGGAATAATATATCTAGTAAAAGTGCTTCATTTATATTTAAAATGCAAAATCAAATGAATTATTATATTGAGGGCAAATCAAAAAAAGGGAGAGGGAATATCAAGGATATGAATACAAACCAATAAACATGTTAACAAATGAAATAAGTGCAACATTTGATAAAAGCAAGACTGGTTGCAAATTAAATTCATGAAATAAAAAGAAAGCTTTGTGTGGAAAAGCAAAGTCTGAAAAATGGCTAATTAGATGGTAACATAGACTTGAGATGAGCAGCATCTGACAAGGAAAGATAAGCAAACACCTTGAATTATTGAGTGTATACAAATCAGCACGTCTCCACTCATTCCTGTCAAGGTTACCAGGAGCCAGACAAAGAGATGAATGACACACACCTTCATTATTTAGGCCAATTCTCCACTCTGGCTGGAGGTGATTGGGTTGCCGAGATAAAACATTTAATGTTTATCCCGCAGCAATGGGTCAGATAGCAATTTATCTCATTTGGTCTCTAAAGAAATGAAAGAGAGAAAGAGAGAGAGAGAGACAGAGAGAGAGGGAGAGAGAAACAGAGGGAGGGGAGAGAGAGAGAGGTGGAGGGAGAGGGAGGCTATGAAATTGTCAGCTCTGCTATTCAAACATCTGAATGAGTCAGATTGATCCCTCACAATTAGCTTGATTGAACTCTGGCTCACCCTTTACCTATTTTAAATGTTAAAGACATTTCATATATGTAAATGTGGTCTGAAAGAACATCTAAACCTGGGATGCAGAGCACCTTCTGGAAAGCAGTGAAAATCTTTCTATTAGGTTGTTTTTGATACAATATGTCCCTGGAAGTGTTTAGATATAGACTATTAAAAACAGAAATATGAATTATCTGGAATCAAACTTGACAAAGTGATAAATCTAAGCACTGAGAATATTTTTATGATCAAGTCAATCATAAAGGATGTTCATGGGTCACCAAATAAAAATGAATGGAACTTTAGGATATTTCAAAACATGCATATTTCTAGCTGATCATCCCCAGCATCGCTGCATTCCACGTCTCCCTTTTAACCAGATAGGTTGTCTTCTGCTTTGTAGAAAATGGGTTTGCGTAATATTATTTTACATTCTTTATAAAATTATGTCCTTTGAAATATTTATCTCCCTCTGCTTATAGTGATTAAATTATTATATTTGGGTACTAATAAATTCATTTGAATTTAAAAGCAATTGTGATCATTTGGTTGAAGGTATGGCTCTTTTTTAATTGAGTAATAAGAATCATGAGTTCTTCCTAGCTGTCACCAAACCAGACAACATCTGCTACATTGTGAACACTCCATTAAAGGTTGGTTGGACCCATTGTGCATAAAGCTACATCAAATATCCTCATGCTATGTATATACTACCTTTTCCATATTCTCCCCCTACAAAACTGATTATTTTCTCCATAGCACATCTCATACACCTATTTTTGGACTGAGCCCCAAACTAGAGCCCATAGAGAGATACATAGGACACCTCAGGCACTGTGCTTTAGATTGAACAGGAAAAGCTTCTCACATGAAACTTATGAATCAGGAAAGACATTTAAAAAGCAGTAAAATGTGTGGTTCATATTATATCTCAAACATTATGGAAGTTTTCTCAAGTGTGAGATCCAAGTTGAATAGGAACCTAGGATCCTTGCCAGTTAAATGCCCCAATCAGAAATTTTCATATTCAGAGTCAAATTTCAATGTTTAGCCACACCCAAGTATGTAAAAAACGATATCAGCAGTTGTATGCAACTATGAAGATGGAAGAAATCTACTTTTGGTAAGATTATATTGTTAGTAGCCTTATTGAAGAAAGAAAGCATAGCACATATTGTCTTGTGTTACTTTATGCCACATGATTTTGTGGAACTAGTTTATGCCAGGAGTTCAGACTCTAAATGATGTATAAATATGTATTTGAGTTCCAGAAATCTCTCCTATGGCCAAGATGGTTGGTGAAGGAAACTTAGAGGTGGTTTTATCACAGACTAAGCAAATCCTGTATCAATTTGAGCTCTTCCATGATGTGACCTAGTGAACTGTAAATGGTGTAAGATCAAACCTGCACAACCCATCATCCCAGAACTCTGAAAATAAACAATTTACGCCTTTCCTGTGACAACTTTTTAGCACTACATTTGTTTTTCAATTGACTTGTAAGCAACGGGAAAATTATTTCTCACAGTTGATGAGATGAGGTTGTCAGCACGTGTGGGCTCTGGTGAGGCTGTCTTCCTTTCTATAGACTACCAAGTTCCTGTGTCCTCACCTGCAGAGAGCAGCAGCTAACTCTGAATTTTGCGGTACTATTACCATATTTCACAGAATAAATTTTAAAATGGTTGAATTAATAAACATTATCCCTGCCCCCCAGTCTCAAATTTGCTAAAAATGAACAAGCTTTGTTTAAATCACAAATTCTCTTTAGAGTTAGGAAATAAAAGTTTGTGCTTACACTAATATATATTTCTATGTAGGTCTGCATTTCATGTGGAATATATATATATATATATATACACACACACACGTGTGTGTGTATGTGTGTGTGTGTGGAGAGAGAGAGAGAGAGAGAGAACTTGATTTTCAGATAATTCAGATAAAGCACAAACAAAATTATATTTTAAGAAAAATTAATAGATGTCTCCTTCTTACAAACTTGTGTCATGTTTTGCATCCTTGGCAGTGACACTGCTTGTGAGAAACTTCTCTACATGCCTATTCTCTCTCCCTGATTTTAGGTGCTTCATAAGTGGTGACTGAATTTCTTACAACACTTGATGTAAGGCCATCACTACAGCAGCAATGGGTAAACCTTACTGAATGAACTGATGAACCCTGGACTTTGGTCGTGACTGATAAAGCCATTGATCTATTATCATTTGATATTTCTTCCAATACAAACACACAGAATGAAGAAAACCAAAAGCATTGCTTTGAGTTGCAGGATGCCCAGAACAGAGAAGACAAATTAATAAATGAAATTATCACTACCCCTCCAGCCATTTCTTCATTAACTGCTATAAACTTTGGCCGAGAGAAGAAAGGTTAAATGGAATTTTTCCTGTGGATGAGGGCTTGGCCATATTATTTTTTTCTTCCAGTTTGTGTGATCGGGTAGGATGATAAAGATAGTGTCTTACTGAATTGCACTTTAACTTTGCATCCATCTTCTTCTGGACAGATGTGCTAATGGATCTCCATGTGGTTCTCACAATAATACACTGTGCTGTGGCAGTTGCTTGGAATCCCATTTGTATTCTGAGATCTACTCTGGTCTTTACTTCAGCAGGACCAGTTGCCATGGGCCTCGTTTGGTGAGTTGGTGGCTCAGATATGAGATCCATGGAATCCTGTGGAGGAAACCCTTTGGGAGTGTGATGTGAGGTGAAAATGCTCCTGTATACCACAGCCCATTTGTTCATGTGGTGCAGAAAGTTAGTCTCTGAGATCTCTCACTAGCTAAGTTCCAAAGCCACCAGAACGAAGGCAATAAAAGACCACACTGGTTGCAGGGGAGTGAACGAACATCCCTTTTCCTTTTAGCTCTTTTGGTTTGCTGCCCTCGCCCTTTCAGAGTTGCAAGCGCCTCTGTAGCTGAGGTTAGACATGCCGTGCCTCCAACCAGCCCCGTGCCAGTTCTCACCCTTCATCTACAACTTGGGTGGTTGTATTTGTTTCTTAATCTGAAAACCCAATGGAAAAAGAGTCTATTTTGTATAACTTATTTGTGTAACTTTTAATGAATCAGATTCTGCATGCAAAAATGCAAAAATAGCTGGAAGAAAAAAAAATGGAAACAAACAAAACAAAACAAAACAGCACCTACTTTTTTCCAATTAGAGCCAACAGTTTACCAGCAATGGAACACAATTCTGGCACCAGCCAGGCTGTGTTTGTTTTTAATACCACTGTGCCTTGTCATGTAATATAACAGCTTTTTATTTTCAATGATATTAACTGTCTGCAGGGAGAAAGAGGGAGAAGACCTCTCCAGGACCTGAGAGTCTTATAAATAAATGAGTTTTTTAACCTCGGCTGTAATACAGATATCTTTTCAATATAATATTAAGACCCTTTGTGACAGGATCTGTCATTTTAAATACAAAAAACACTATGCCCATGGAATAAAAATACTTACTTGGCAGATGAAAAATATTTATGTTCCACTTTTGCTTCCTGTGGCTGACAATACAGAATCCTTTGTTCTTCAACCCAGCTATAATCACAGAGGATAAATGAGAAGGTAAGACACCGCCAAACCATAATTAGGTGAGCGCCATCCGATTGATGATAAAACTCAGTGCCAAAACGCTCTCGGTATGCCTCATCTCCTTAGTCCTCAGTCAGCAACATCAGTGAAGCTCTGGAAAGGGTAAGGAGTTCCAGGAAGCTCATGTGAACATGAAAATCAGAAGGAACATTGGAAGGATTATAACTTACTTCATTTCTTCATCTTTCAGAACATTTCTAGTTAGGAGCTGAATCATTCTTACGAAACACAGAAAACCAGGCCTCCCTGGTGGCACAAGGGGTTAACCACAGCACCATGAAGCTATCTGCAGCCTCCACAGCACCAGTTCAATACACGGCCAGCCAAGGAGCTACCTACATGGTGCAGCAGACCTCTCCGGTCTTGCCTGCTGCTCCCCTCAGCTGTGTATTTCTGTCACTCTGCCTGTTCTGCTCCCCACTCTGTCTCTTGTGAATCCTCTCACCCCCTGCACCGCTGGCCTGTACCCCAGTTCTTGTATGCATAAATAAATCTTTAAACACACAGGCACACAAAACACAGAAAACCCCTGACAAAGGTCTCCATCAATCAACCATAGCCTTTGTTGGGATTGGAATGGCCATCAATGGGTTATTTGGCCATTATTAATCAAAAACTTTTTTTTTCCTTTTTGATAGCACTCTTTTCAAAGTCTTGCACAGGATAATTACTGTGGACATAATAATTTGAAGAAATTTATACTCATAAAATTTAAATGAGATGCCATACCTGTTGAATCCCTATCCATGCCCTTCTCACCCTCTCTTCTCTTCTCCAGGTCAAACTGTCCAAGTCTGTTAACCACGTTTCAAACAAGATCATGACCATATCTTACCATAATGTTGGCTCGTTTTTTCTGCCTCTTAAAATGTTGCACCAAAAATTGAAGGAAAAAAATAAAATCTTCAGATGTTTTCTGCCTGAACTATAATGGCTTGAGACTCCTGTCTCAATAGAGCACTTAATCACTCCCCCTTCAGCTTCAGAAGATCCCTTTCCAACAAATGCATGACACTGATGTTGTGGTTTCCTTTAGAGTCTGAGAACTTCCTGGAGGCATTATTCCTCTCCCTTTCCCCTTCTAGCTCACTCTCACCCTTCACAGTTTCAAACATTTTGCTGAAGAAACATCAGATATTAAAAGTTTAATTTTGGAAAGAAGCCCTCCTATGCCAGGCTATATTTTACACCCCAAGCTTATAAAAATGCCTAAATGATTATTTTACTGCAATAACCTTTCTAAGCTTTTAGGTTATTAAAACAGGTTTAAATAACCTTCTTTTAATTATTGTACTCAAATATAATATTAAGTCCAAGCTTATATTCAGTAGCTAAAATTGGAAGAATGTCTTAAAACTATTACATTTGGCCTTTACAAAAAAAAAAAAAAAAAGACAATCATCCAATTTTCCATTATTCCAGGCCTTGGATTAAATGGGCATTTTAAATCAAATGTCTTCAAATGTCATTCACTGTGGAGAAGGTGAAAACATTGGATTCTCGTTCTGGTTTGCTCCTTACCTGTTGTAAATACTCACCTATTACATAAAGCCTGGAAGACCGAGCTGATTGGCGCTTTGTAGAACCCAATACAGTCACTTTTCACCCTTTATCTGGTTGGTCTGATTGCATTACAGTTCCAAAGTGGTTTCCAGTCTCGGGAAATGAAATTCCTTTATTTATACAAACAAAAACCAAAAGCAAAAGCCAGGAAGCCTGGAGCAGAGTGTAGAGTGGCAGAATGATGCTTGCTGGCAGCCCCCTTCCCTGATGTCTTGTACTCCGCTCTCATTTCATTCTGTTTGGTATCAATACACCCAGGTATAGTCTGTATTTTAATGATGCAATTCTACATTGAATTATCTTTTTTTTTTTTTTTGATAAGTCTAGGGAGTGAGAGCTCATAGAATGTCATTAGGCACTAAAACCCCTGATTGCCACCTAATTTCCAATGCCCCTTTAAAATGTTGTGTCCATACATCTCAAAAATAAATTAAAAAAAAACAAATATTCCCTAATTATCTGATTCAACTAGAATATCATGCATTTATTGTTTACGTAGATTTGTTCACTGAATCTGTTATTTCAGTGAAAAAGTGTGTTCCATTTTTAGCAGTTGTCTCACTGAATTTGTTGCTTATATTATAAATTGGGAACTTTCTGGAAACATTTCCTTTTATTTATTCTCTTTCCTTTCCCTCTATGCTTTTACTAGAATTCAGTTTTCAGATCAGTAAGCAGGATTTTCTTCTTCTTTTGTCTCCACTAATGCCGGCCAAGCTGGGTGTATGCTGGGCTTTGAATGTAAGTTTGGTCCCGGAGTTGAGAGTTTACCTCCACAAATATCATAATTGAAAAGTCTGCCAGTCACATTCTTCATCGAATGTTCAATGAATCCTTAACTTCCCAACTTTTTGGAGTTGGGCAGTGTTTCATTTTTAAAGCCCTGCTTTTCAATAGATCAAAACTGTCCTGACACAGGCAACTAAGCAATGACATGCCTGCCCACCACTGCTCACCACATTCTGGAATGTCATGCGCAGTGTCAGTTGTTTTAGAGACATTATCTCAAGTCACTGGCAGACAGTTCTTCTCATTCCACTTTTTCACACACCAGAGCAAAGAGTGGATGCAACAAGCCACAGTGTTTGCACATCACTTCTTGAGTTTCTATAACACAAGCTCCCATTTTCATTTGCAGTAATGAGAAAAGCTCACAACAACAGTTCTTGCTACTTCCCGCCTTATTGTTCTTGTTTGGAAATGGGCTATAAAACTTTACCACCTCATCATTATAGATCATTTTAAAAAAATAAAATAAAATAAAATAAAATAAAATCTAATTTACATTTTGTTCCAACTGGTTTTCTTGACTGACAGTTGTCCACAGCTCAGTGGCTGCTCTGTTCAGTGTACTTTAATTTTGAGCTTTCAAGTATTTCGGAAGCCCATTCAGAAGTAAATTCTCAGAGAAAATTGAGCTCTGTCATGGATGGATTAGTACTATAATAGTTGGTCACATATCTTGCATGAAACCTTTCAGAAGCAAGGCAAATGAGAAGGAAATGAAATTCATTTCATACTTCTTCAAGCACGCTAAGAGACTTTCTCTCCAAGTAATCTGTGAAGTAGCACTGGTTTATTGGAGGTTCGCATAACTACCATTACATTATACCTTGTCACAATCTCATGTATTGGGTGACTGCTTTTTCTGAACGGATGGTACCTGCAAAGTGCTCTCTGAAGGCACTGAACAGTGAGTGTCATTTCTTTGATCAAAATGTATAGGTCTACGGAATAGCATAAATAAAAGTACTTGAGCTAAATTGGAACATTACAGGTCAGAGGTGAATGAAATCTGAAAAGCAAATATATGGAGGAGTCATCACATTTGCTTTTTGATATATTGATAAGCCAAAAGACCAGAAAAGGAGGGAGGGTGACTGGAGGAAGGGAGGAGGAGAGAAAGAGAGAGACTTTAAATATACCTCATAGGAAAAACTTTATTATTTTTAGCCATAGAACAAAATGTTATTTGGTTACTTCACCAATGGCAATAATGCCAGCATTTCATTGGAAATTGTGTGTTTGTCTGTTGTATATCTCTTTAGCATGTGATAAATACCTGGTGTTATTTACCAAAGACGTATTACATAAAATATTAGAAGGAGGAGAGAATGAAAATATGCATATGAATTCCATTTTGATTGATCACATTTTGCTTCTCAGTGGTATTATTTCTTTAAGGACAATTGAACTATAGAAAAGTGAAAAGGAGCAATTAATTATTTTTCACAAGTGGTGACAAAAAAAAAATGCTGTATTGACTTTTTTGGTCTGAAACAAAATAGATTAACTCTTAGGTCCCTGCAACTTGCTGCCTCACTGTGGGTGCATGTAACAGAACTGATATGTTTAACTTTGCAGATCCACTGGACATATGTCACATATAGAAAGCAAGGAACAGAGATGTGACTTTTTGCCAATCCTTTCCTGGCCTGACATTCTAATTAAACTCCAGGGAATCTGAGGGAAATCTGAATTGAAGTAAGCTGGAATATAAGCAGGATTAATTTGGTCACATAGATGTAAGGTTCTGGATCTGAGGTCTTCCTGTAGATGGAGAGGCAGTATCTGCGTTGGGTGGGTCCTCACCCTCATCTCTGTTGGGAATGAGCCATCTTCTTCTTGAAAGGTGACATGCAATCAGTTAATAGTAGTCACCCAGCTAACCTCCCATCACTAGAGACTCTATCATTGAAGTTCTTAAAGGCTGCCAGGAAATAGCAGTGTCTAGGATAGGGGTATGTAGGTTTCATAAGAAAGGTTAGGAAGAAGTAGGACAATATTAAAAACAAATCTTATTCATATTTTGATATAGAGGTGCCTGTGATTACCAGCTACACATATATACATTCTCATATGCATTCATACTTAAAATCTTCCCATTTTCTAGCTTTTGCCCCATTTGAAATTCCATGGTGCGGCAAGAGCATTTCATGGAGTAGAAGAAGGATGAGACCCCTTGGGTGCACCGATGTATCCCCCTTACAGTGAATTCTAATGAGTTTTTATTTTCAAAATTTCCATTTCTTTTGGACACAGAGGTTGTTTTATGAAGAGCCACCAACACACTAGCATCAAAATTTCCTCCAACCTGGACTCTGACGAGTCTCTGCTTCTGTTGTTGCTGCTCTGGATTAGGAGAAGCACTTGTGGATACACCAGGTAGTGTTGATGACACAAGTGAACAAAACCCAGAGATAACTGGGGAAGGATTTCCTAGAAGCTGGTCACCTGAGGTGCTTATTAAATACAGTCATTATGTTACAGGGCAACCCTGCTCAAAAATGGGTTGCCTGACTGTGGGTCCTCATCCATGCGCTTAAAAAGGATCTACACTGCAGGCACACACAAAAGGTTAACAAAGATTTATTTATAAGGGAAAGGGAAATGAGGAAATGTACAACTCAGGGAGAAAAGAGGGAGATAAATTCTTAAATGTGTCCTACCCGTTCTGCCGACCTGGGATCCCAAATGACCAACCGAGACTAAACCTGCCTGGCCAAGAGCACGAGACAAGTGCCCGAGACCCCACTAACAGGGCTGGTTTTTATTTACAAACAGAGAAAATGGCTGCTTAACTCTGCCCTTAGGTCCTCGCAACTTCCCTTTGGGGATCATGGGATTTGTAGTTACCAGTGTCTTGCTGGAGTGGAGTGGCATCCACAAGGCCTGTATGGAATTTGCTCAGGACATCCTTTTCCCCTAACAATTAGTTCCCAATTCCACAGGTCTGAGTCTACAAGTGCCTTCTGTGTGAGAGTGGAAGACTGTGTTTTTGATATACCCTTGTTGATTCTGACACCAAGTGTAGTGCCAGGACGGGCACAGAGCTGGCTCTATGATCTGGCAGACAGAGTAAAGGAGGCATCCTGGAGCCCTCGTTGGCTTTCTCAGGCTTTTATTGAGATTTTACATGTAGTGCAGCAACCAGGTACACAGCAGGCAGGGTGCCAGGGGGCTAGGAGAATGGCAGGTCTCCAAGCCCCTGGCAAGTCTTCACTCTGGGCTCTCCAGCCTTCTTTTCTCCCCTTCTGTCTCCCTCTTTCTCCTACCTCTGTTTCTCTAGGCAAATATATCAATACTGCAGTTATGGCCCACAGAAGTAAAGACACAACTATAACAATGTAACAAATTGCAGGTGCCCCATCAGACAGGAGAATCCAAATAGTGGGAGGGCAGAAAAGCTTGAAAATCACTTACCCTACACCAAGAATCTGTAGACTGCCTCTTAAGAGACAATTAATTATGACTAATGGTATGGAGCTGAGATCTAGAATTCTAATTTTAATTTATAAACTCTATAATCAATGTATCCATAAAAAATGGGGTGAACTATCCCTGCCATATCATTTCCCAGAGTTGTTTGATTAAAGTGCATAAAGATCCTTTGAAATATATAGTAATTATGTAGGTATTGAGTAAATGTTATATAAATTAATATCAATGGCAGTTATTACTAATCATTGCTAAAAAGTGGCAAAGTTGTTTGCATAAACTATTTGCTGCATTGTTAAGATATTCAGGTGCAATAATGTGTTTTAGGTGTCTATTTGTTCTGTAAATCTTCAACATGTAAACTCAGTAACATCATCTGCTTATTCTGTAACATGTCGAAAGTACTGGGACAGTTGGTAGGCTTGATTTAGCATAACTCATTTAACATAGTTGATCAATAATGAAAGCTAATCCTGTTAGAGTTGAGCAAGTGTAAAAAGAAAGGGAAAAATAAAAAGGAAGAAAAAGTTTGCTAGAAAAAAGATATTGCTTTGCATTTAATATTTTTGACACTATATTAGAAACAACAGGTAGTCTTCCCAACTGTAGGGTAAACGGTTTTCAGGCTTTTCTGCCCTCCTGCTATTAGGATTGCCCTGCCTGGTGGGGCACCTGCATTTGTTATATTGTGATAAGTTATGTGGGCCATGGCAGAAGTATTAATATATTCTCCAAGAGAAGGAGAGGCAAGAGAGAGGCGGGAGAAAGAATAGAAGAGAGAGAGAAGCCCAGAGTAAAGACTTGCTGGGGGCTTGGAGGCCTGCTGGCCTACTGGCAAACACACCCCCTGCCCCGGCCCGGCACCCCTGCCTGACACCCCTGCCTTCCAGGTACCTGTTTACCACACTACATGTAAAGCTCAATTAAAGCCCCTTAAAGCCACCAAGGGTTCCAGGACTCCTCCTTTACCCGGTCTGCATGGGATCATAGAAAACTTGCTCTGTCCCTGTCCTGGCACTACACCATCTCTTTATAGACTTTTGAGGGCTCAGAGTTTACAGTGTAGCATATCAGTTGACCAAGATATTGAACAGTTAAGTCTGAATTGCAAGAGTAGGCATTAATGCGATTTTTGCTAGTCTCCAGGCAGGAAGTTGCTGTCACATGCCTTTTACTATCTTGAAGCTATCCCTAGTAATGCAAAGTCCCTTCTGGCTGAAATGTTGCAAAAGTCTATTCACAGAACAAGCTTCCACTAAGAAATATTTTATTCATTTTTGGGACTATAAGCACAGGATAGTCTTTAAAAACATATTAGAATGTACTAGTATCCACCAAAAAGTTATCTTTTTGCAAATACTTGTGAATTTGCGCAAGTATTCTTTCCAGCTAGGAAATGTCACGGCAGCTGAATTTTAAATCAAGTGTTCATATTTCTTTGGGGAGTTTCAGATCAGCAAAAGAAATGGAATATTTACAATTTGGTGCATAATTCATTTTCTGTGTGTAACTTCATTTTTTTTTCTTTTTTTTAGGCTGAATTGTGCTGCATTTTAGACAAAAATGGAGATTATAAATTATTAAGAATCATTCCAGAAACTGGAATAAGTAGATTATTATTAGCATCATTATCATTTTGGCTAATAAAAGAACTTAGCAAGAAAAAAAATAGGATCTAAGATTGCTGACAAAGGTAGCTTAATGTTTTAGTGCTTGCATATTTATCAGCATCCACGTGGGACAGGAGTTTCTTGAATCACCACTCTGATCTATGTCTTTTCCAGCTGCAAAACCCAGGGTGCATTTCAGGGTTGTCAGCCTGCTCTCCTTATCCCAGAAAGGCCTATCTCCTTCAGAAAGCTGGCAGGGTGATAACATCTTTTAGCAGGTAGGTGTGAAATCAAGGCAGGTTTTCATAACAACTCCCATTCAATGGGGATTGGAATCTACCAGGTTGGCACTGGGCTCCCATAATCCCTCAGGTTCTTCAGTTAGGTCTGCTGACATGTGAGCCAAACAGAATTAAATATCTCAGTAGTTGGTTTACCTTAAAATTGCATTCATTTTCCTTCTAATTCAGGCCTCCTGCTCTAAAACCTCTCCAATCCCAATGTATATTTCCACCTGACAACTGATCATTATTTACTCATTCTTTTCCTTGAATGCATTGTCCTGCTTAAAAATGTTAACTCCCTCACCAAGAGCACACAGTGAACTACTATGTCTGATTATCAATGACCTGGTTGCTGGCTGTGGTTTGGATTGCATGAAGTCTGGTTTCACTTGTTCTTGCTGCCGTTAGGGAGTCTTCTGGTAAGTGGCAGAGAGGTGCTGGCCTTATTTCCCTGCGTGACAACCACCCCCCTCATTTTCCTACAGTCTCCACATGAAGTTGTATCTGTATAGCAGACTTTAGTAAACAAAAGTGAGTAAGAGGGCAAGCAGAGAGCCCTGAGGGTCAGAATAGAATAGGAAAAGCCCCCGAGGAATAAGGAGGGCTCCAGAGATAAGGGCAACAAATTCCAAAGGAAACTGGTCAAACACCCCAAGTCTAGAGGCAACAGGATATTCTGGAACAAGGATGATAAAAGAAAAAGTGTGCTAAGATGAGGGCTGAGACACAGAGACTTAGTTCTGGGCACAGAGACATTAAGACAGTGAGTGAGACCACTGAGAATTGAGAACTAACCAATCACAAAGAGAATGGTGGAGCTTTAGAGTAATTAGGGAAAGGTGTATATTCCCAGAGGCATGACTCCACTTCTTCTTCCTTGCCCCTCCCTGACCTGGTTCCACCAGTGTAAGAGTCCCACTTTATTTCTGTTCCATTTCTCCTTATTACACTTTTTCTTTCTCCAAACAAATCTGCCTCTTTTCGCTTCCTTGCCTGCTGTCTGCGAAGTTCCTGCTGCAGCTTCATGAGACACCAACCCATGGAGGTCTAGTGGCTGGGACTCAGCATTGCCACTGCAGTCTGGGATCCGTTCCTGGCTGGGAGACTAGACCTGAAAAAGTGAAATTATGGTATCAAAAGTACATTGCACCTAAAAGAAATTAGGATACATAACAAAAAGAATTTTAAAATGTCAATTGACTTAAAAAAAAAAAAAAACAAAAGCCTAAATTTGGGAATGGATGAAAGATCTTTACTGTATTTCCTTTCAATGGGTCACCTTCTAGCAGACACGTAAGGAGTTTGTATGAGCATATGGGAGTGTGCACTTCTGGCTATCTTTCTATTGAAAAGACTATTTTAGGGCCTCCCCAGTGGCGCAGCGGTTGAACGCTGGGTTGCGAAGCTGCCCACAGCCTCTGCAGCACCGGTTCGATTCCGGCTGCTCCCCGGCCACCGGAGGAGGGTCCCACATGGCGCGCAGACCTCTCCTGCCGCCCGCTACTCCCCTCAGCAGTGTACTTCGGTCCTTCTGCCTGCTCTGCTCCCCGCTCTGGCTCTGGTGAATTCTCTCACCCTCCCGCGCTTCTGACTGTACCCAGTGCATGTATAAACAAAAACAAACGAACAAATAAATAAATAAATAAATAAAACATGCCTCTGTTTAAAAAGAAAAGAAAAGAAAAGACTATTTTACAATTCTGTTGTGAAATAATATGGAATAAATATTATGCATTATTTTTTAAATATAACATAAACTCCAAACATTTTAAAACTTTTTGGACCCATCAGGAAGAAGAAATAGGACCATCAATGGCTTATGTGCATTTTAATTCCTCTCTTAGCATTACAAATTCTAGAATAAATTTGTGAAATGACAGCAAAATCAAATTTGGAATCGAGACACCATTTTCTCTTTAAGTTCTAGCTCTAAAAATTGGGTGGGTGGTTTGATTCTACTTAACAAACCCAGGTCCACTCTTTCAAAGACTGGGGCATGAAAGACAAGTTTGGAATAAACATTTTTGTGACAGAATTTAGAGAGGAGAGTGGAGAGAAACTAGAGACATATCTCAATATTTTGTGAATGTGAGTTTTGCACATAAAAGTCTAAAATCATGTTAGTCAAAATGTGGTGTTTGGAACACAGCATCAGAAACATCTGAGAATTTTTTAGAAGCATAAATTTCTTAATCACATACCAGATCTCTTAACCAGAATCTCTGGGGGGGTGAGGTCCAGAAACTTGTGTTTTAACAAGCCCTTTCAGTGGTTCTAAGCCATGCTCAACTTCTAGAATTCTCTTTTGATTTCCTAATATTTAGCAAGGATTTTAGAATTAAAAAAAAAAAAAACCTGCTTTAGAGGTTTTTTTTAGGGAGGCAGAGAAGAACAGAAACCTGGTGTTTGTCAGTCTCCAGACTTCATATCCATCTCTTAGCCCACAAATTGACTTAGTAATTTGGGTGTTATGTTGGTCTACAAAGTATGCTCGGTCCCTCTGTAGGATTTCCATTGAAAGTGAGTCCCTATGCTTAAAAGAGAAAGAAATCAACCTTTGAATTTGGCAGGTGGAATTAATGATTATAGGATACATTTTCTTTTTACAGTGATTTTTGAATCAATTATAGTTTACACATAGAGAAAAAGGGATTGCTACAGAGGAAAGCAGAAAAGTTGACCAAGGGGGTGTCTTCTTACTTTGCTCCTAGTTATGCCCTCAGAGACTCTCTCTTTCTCTGTATGTTTTGATTTTTTTTTTTTTTGCTTTTCATTTACAGAAATAGTAAAAAAAAAATTGCATTAAGAGCAAATAGTAACAGCATTTAAGAAAATATATTAAAAAATAAGAAAGAAGATGGTATAAAATAAACAAGATTAGGTAGCAAAATAAAATTATAAATAAGATGTATTCACAGACAAAACAATAAAAAGTAAAAGATAATAATTAAATGATATTATCATAGTATAATATACAAAAAGTAGTGATCACCCATTTAAAAGTGAAAAAAATGTTTTTTTTTTTTTTTTTTGGAGTAGTGATATAAAAATGAAGTGTTAAAAACTTTGTAGTGGCAGGATGGGCACTGAGCAGGTTATCTATGATCCGAGCAGACAGATGGGTAAAGGAGGAGTCCTGAAGCCCTTGGTGGCTTTAACAGGCTTTAATTGAGCTTTACATGTAGTGTGGCAAACAGGTACACAGCAGGCAGGGGTGCCAGAGGGTAGGCCAGGGGGCCAGTTGGCCTCCAAACCCCTGTCAAGTCTTCACTCTGGGCCTCTCTGGCCTCTTTCGCTCCTTCTTTCTCCTGCCTCTTCCTTGCTTCTGCTTCTCTTGGTGACTATCTCCATACTCCTTCCATGGCCCACAGAAGTAAACAAGTCAGCTTACAACAATGTAACAAGTGTAGGTGCCCCATCAGGAAGGCCAATCCTAATGGTGGGAAGGCAGAAAAGCCTGAAAAACCATTTACCCTACAAAACTACAGAGAAGTATTAGAGCTTATAGTTAATAACAAGATTTGGTATTAGACAATTTAGTGTACAAATTTCTACCTTACACTCTAATATGAGTTTCTTTGAACATCTCTTAAGATCTGTTACGTAATCAATGTGATGATAACTGTGGTCCATGCTCTAGAGTGACAATTCTTAATTTGAATGAGATAAGATGTCAAAATACCACAGTACATACATATACATATATCAAATATGTGTATATATACAGAGAAAGATAGAGACATTGTCTTCCTTTCCTTTCCTGGCCCATCCTTCCCAGTTATCTAAGTCCTCAACTCATTTGTTTGGACAAGATGAGGTAAACATTAAAGGTGGAGTTGAGAAGAGCCACTGAAGGCTCAGAGGGAATGTCAGAATTCAAACACCATGAGTAGTGCATCCAAGATGGAGGAAGATGGAATATGTGAGTCAGAACCCCAGTGAAGGGAAAATGATGATGTGTGTGTTGGCAGTCTCTGTGGGAGTCAGAATTTGAGCAAAGTGGGAAGGGTATTCATACAGAGGAAGATTCCAGACTGGGTGAATGTGGTACTAATAGAATGTACAGTGTTGGAACCCAAGCAGGACACAAGGTGATCAGCCTGCCAAGACATGTTAAAACCAAAACAGGTTGAACAAAGGAGATAAATCTCCAAAATGTGCCAGACCTGAATAGGATGAGGGTGGGGAGCATGGTGATGGCAAAAAGGTATGTTGGAAATAATGCAAACCTGGTATCTTACTGTCATCAAAGTATATTTATTGGACCCTAATAGTGGTGATATGCCAGTTAGTGAAAAAGTTTTACAAAGTGCTATCTATAATAATGTGCAGTGTTAAAGACACATAAACCATGCATTAAGCCCTTTCTAGAAGAATGCACCAAAATATCAATGGTGTTTATTTTAATCTGGTAAGATTAACAAATTTATTATTATACTTAATACTCCTTATTTTCTTTTTTCCTACAATCTTCATGCTTAATGTCTGCAATATTCATGCTTATTCAGTCATTTATTGAATATCTACCATGCTTCAGAAAGTTTCTGATGATATAAATATTAACATTATCTCTCTTTTTTTTTTTTTGAGTAATGAGTTAACCAGACATGATGAGTTCTGAAATAAAGGATTCCTGAACAACTGCTTTCATTTTTTTGAACAACTACCTTTTGTTTTTTTTAAGATTTATTTATTTATTTATTTATACAAACACTGGGTATAGTCAGAAGCGCAGGAAGGTGAGAGAATTCACCAGAGCCAGAGTGGGGTACAGAACAGGCAGACTGACGAAATACACTGCTGAGGGGAGCAGTGGGCGTGGCAGGAGAGGTCTGTGTGCCATGTGGGACCCTCACCCGAGGCCCAGGGATCGAACCGGCACTGCAGAGGCTGCGGGCAGCTTCACAGCCCAGCGCTCAACCACTGTGCCACCAGGGGAGGCCCTGAACAACTGCTTTTAATATAATATATTTATATTGTTTAATGTTCTTGCCATCAGATTCTCATAGATAAAACAAGATCAGGGATATATCACTTTGCATTGACAAGTAAAGACATCTGTATATAAGTGGTTAGATGAACTTTGACTGAGGATGGACATTTAAGCCAATCTTAATCCACACTGCGCAAAAGAGAGAAAATGATAATGTAAACAAAACATATATTCCAATTGTTTAAAGGAGAATTAACATAAGAATAATACTTTAGTAGTTATTTTTGACACCTGAGACTTCAAGAACTTTTCTTTAAATAGGTGATAACTTTGAAAGTTGAATTAACTTTTCTACAAATAGATAGGTTGGCATGCATGGGCTATAACAGGTAGATCACCTTTGGTTATGTCTATAGGAAATAAAGTAAAGTGGAAATTTGGGAGTTATTAGGGTCTAATTTGATCTATGTAGATAACCAATCCAGGTAATAAGTCCTTTGGGTGAGTTATTTGTACTGAATTATCTGGTTAGACTGTCTACATCTAAACATAGATCAAATTAATAGGATAATTGTCAAACTTGTTCTTCACCTTGTGGTGTGTGGACTTGCTCTCAGGACATAATTGGCACTCTGGGAGAATCTAGCTCAAAAATGAGTAAACAGTAACAATAACTAATGGAGACTCTGCTGAGTCTAGTAGAAAATGTAACTTGTTATGGCTATGTGCAGGAATTGTGTTCTTGGAACCAGATGTTCAAAGTTGTTAAGGCTAGTCTGTATTCAATGACAAATCCCCCCCCCAAAATTGCCCAATTCTACTTCTGTTTTTCAAAATCAAACATGGAAATGTCAATTTTAATTGACTTACAGAGGAAGCAATAATAAAAAAGCTATTTTAAAATCTTATACTAAAAAGGAAAAAAAAAGAAATGGACACTACAGAGAGGTCAGTTAAAACACAACTTTAAATAGCATTAGTTAAAAATTTATTTTTTATTAGATAATTGCCCTTTGGAAACTTGACTGTCAAAAATGGGTTTGTGAAAAGAGTAATACATGAATATAATAATTATGTCCTCAAAAATGACATTTATCAGCATTCAGATCTCATTATGTATTCTCAACAAAACACACAAAAAATGAGTGAGACTGTGTAAATTATAAGGCAAAGGCAAGATTTTCCATTATAGAAAATTTAGAATATTCAGAGTGAGCGTTTCCAAGGCAACTGTCTTGTATTATCCTGAAAATAAGCATGAAGAAAAGTTTGTAGGTATCATTATTTGAGAGATCTTATTTGATAGATATGATAATACAAATATCTACATATGCCCACCTCCATTCCCACATAATAATCTGAGTTCACACACAATAGCAGCTCTGGGTGGAGCTGTCAGGAAAGGCGGAAGTAGTGGGAGAGAAACAGCCACTGGATGCTCAGTAAATCAATCCACCAATCAACTAGTCAAGTGAAACTCATTTCCCAGACACCTACTAGTGAGTGTCATACCGTGTGACTAGCTGTGGGAGGGCAGAAAGAATAGAATGAAATATCTTTTGAACTGAAGGGAAAAAACGCCAACTAGAGAGTTGACATATTCAATGGGAACATTAGCTAAGACCAGGGGAATATGGCTGCCGTTTCCCAAAGGAGTGCTATGGGACAGTCAGTGGTGCCCAGAGGATGGACCCTAGACTGACAGCATCACTGTAGATACCTAGGACTCAGTAAAGCACCCATTCTGGGGGACCATCCCAGACACTCAATGATAAACTTTGTGAAAGAATTCTAGTACTGTGTATAACAGACTCTTCCCAGGTAGGCTATAATGTACGGAAGAGATTTAAATTAAAGGGAGATCACTACTGAGTGTAGATTTTTGAAAGAGAAGGATACATGGTAGCGGAAGCTTGAAAGATGGATATGAGGTTCTTGGAGCCTGGAAAGGAAAAGAAAGCATTCCAGGTAGAGAGGCATATGTTCAACACAATAGCACTCTATTCACTTTCCTGTTGGATTAGTAATCTGTTATAATTTATGCATAATTTTAAATGATTTTTTTTTTTTTTTTTTTTGGTGGGACCCTCGCCGGTGGCCAGGGAATGAACTGGTGCTGCAGAGGCTGCAGGCAGCCTCGCAGCCCAGTGCTCAACCACTGAGCCAGCAGGGGAGGCCTACCACTATTAGATAATTTTGTCCTCGAACAGACTGTAAATTTCTAAGGCCAGAGACCTAATTTTAATTATCCTTTCATTTCAATGACTCACACATAGGGAGTACTCAGAAAACACAGATGGAAACAGTAGATCAGAAAAAAGGAGTCATGAAAGGAGAAAAAAGTCTCCATGTAGGTTCAGTGATTGGTTAAAAAGTACATTGGATTTCAACTCAAAAGATAATATATAATAAATAAATTTTTACTATATTTCATACAGTATATTTTTAATTCTAATTTTTGTTTCTTTGTCTAAAAAATGGCAATGACACATTTCACCTCAACATGTTGGTGCAAAGATGCTATTTTATTTAATTTGTGTCTGACATTGTGTCCAATCTGTGATGTTTTTAGTAAATTTTTATAAATCCTGATAGTCATTTTTCCGTGAATGGTCAAGAGCCAATGTCCCCTGAATGCTCTTTCTTTACCCCTTTCATTATTGTTTTAATTTTATAAGTGGCTTTATACTTTATAGTTTTATGAGTTTATAGTTTTTATCATGCTTATGATTTATAACTGCTTCTTTGAATTTCAGTTTAATACATTTTCCTCCCTCTTTCTCTATTTAAATTAACAACAATTAGGAAATCCTTAATGAACCAATGAAAAGGCTAAATATTTTTGCATAGATATTCTTATTTAAAAATCACAACAGAGTAGGGATCATAATTATCCCTATTTTGTGCCTAGAATCCAGACTGTTAGATTCAAATAAGATTTCCAGCAACACCTGGTTATTAAATGCCAGATGGGATTTGAGTACAGAGTTTGAGCCTTACAACAAGACATGATCAGTACATTAGATTCTTCTTCAATCCCCTAATCTTTCCACTGTTAAAAACAGAAAAAACAGGCACAAAATGGAGTCTTTCATGTACAGCTTCATCCCAGATTAACATCTATTTCTATTTCAAACTTCCCCAAATTATAATCCAAAACCCATCATTCTGGAATTCTCCAATTATCCCCAGTGAGGTAGTTCTGCATGATAAAACCATTTTGCCTTCCCCTGAGGAAGGTTATTTTACCTGAAATAATCATTAATTTTGTAAATAACCTTACCTCTTTCTGTCTATAAATACTCTCCATTTTGTGTAACCCTTCCCTTGCAATATTCAGATGGATTGCTGCCAGATTCAGGAATCATTTAACAAATCCAATTATATCTCTCAATTTGTGAGTTTTGTTTTTTTAACAGACTACATACTCCACTCTCTTGTAAGAGCAAAAAAAGTTCATTAAAAATAGCATCAACCTATATAAACTTCTGCAATTGGATCCCATTTAATTTTTAAAATGTCATTTGGTTTATGTTGTTTTTCACCTGCAATGTTTATATAGCAACCTGTAAACTTTTAATTGATGGCTTAGAATGTATCTAGGTGTCCCATTTCATTCTAATGCATGTCCCATTTCACTCTAATGTAGAAGTCAGGAAAGTATTCCATGATCGTTTTTGAGAAACCAGTTAGTAGTTTCAGGGTCACCATGCCTAGCAAAAGATTCAGGGGATGATTGGTTTGTTTAATCTTAAAAGCTATCAATGCATGATCAAATTTATATGCTCTGCCTCAAAAGACAAAGGAACTGGTAATATATTTTAAATAAGATATCCATCCATAGGGAATGTATTTTAAAAATGAAACATTTTGTGCTTATATCATAAGTTTTGGTGTTCTGGGAAATTCAGTTATTTGTAACTATTCCTTCTCAAACAATCCTCAATAAATAACAAGTTGTGCACATCCCTTTTTTGTGGGTCTATTGCCTCAATTATCTGTACAATCACTTCATTTTGCAACTTCACATTGCCTGTGTAGGGCATTGCCCTGGTTGGTAATTGTGTGGCCTATTGTTTGCAGCACATGGATAATTATTATGCTGTGAACATCAATTTGTCATATTGTGCCGAATGGCACTACTTCCCGAGGGACGTGATGATAGCTGTGATTCTCCTCAGTAGGGGGTGGGATGTTGCTCAGGGCTAGAGCTCTGCCCAGTAATTCCCTCTTTACAAGTAAGACTATACATAGTACATCCTAGAAGTCCTTCATTATAGCATTTGTTTTCTGCTTGTTAACATCATTTCACGCTGGATGGGCACTAGTGTAATTTTCCATTTTGTTTCATCAAATTAAGGGAAGAAAGGAGACTGTCTTGCAAGTCTTTTATTTTATAGACAGTTGGTCATTTCATTAACACTTTTCATATTCTTGTTTGTCATGATGACTGACGATGGTAAAAAGATTTTCTCCCCATTAACTTATGAGAGAACAGCACTTTTATTTATTTATTTATTTTGGGGCTGAGAAGTATTGATCGACCAAAGAGGACATTTATTAAAATGTAACCAGCATCTTGGCACTTGCAAGTGGCTCACACTTTAACCGATTAAATAGTCATGAAGAAAGAAATCAATACATCTTGGATTCCTCTACTCTGGTCTCTGCCGGCAAAGTGGCCTCACAAATTAAGAAAGAAATAAACAAATGTGTTTACGCTGAATGTTTAAAGCACTTTGCACTTTAATCAGGAAGTAAATGGACATTACTAATATTGGTTGGTTGGGTGGTTTGGATGTGGTTACTTTTGTACAAACCTAGTGATAAATAAGAAATCTCCTACTGAAGTTCCCCACCCCAAAAGGAGTAAAACATAGGCATGGGAATAATGCACCTTGTCCTCAAACATGCAAGGGGAAGGTCTTCGCCAGGTCATGGGGATAATGGGACTATTAAATTATGGTTTGTTCTTTTTTGGGGGGGGGTTGGGATGGGGGCGGTCATCCCTATTTGCATAGCCAAAGTGTCCCAAATCTTTTAGCTCCAGGGTTATCTAGTCTGATGTCCTGGAAGTGATGCTATTCACACTGAGGCAAAACAGACATGTTTTGGAGAGGATTGGAGAGACTGCAGTAGTCAGTCATAGCTGACTTCCCACCAAAATCTAGAATATTAGAATTTGGTATCATCCAACATGTTATGATATTTTCAGAGAGTAGAGATAATCAATTAACAAAAAGCTCATTTAAATTTTTGATATTGTACAATTTTTGAAAGTTTGTATTTATTTCAAGTCACCTATTTTAGGCCTGTTAAGAACTCAGTCACTCTTTACACTTATTCTTGCCAAATTTCATCTTTTCAGTTTTCATTTATCATTCTAGGCTATTGTGATGGTTGATAACCCTGCCAGACTTGTGCTAATTGAGCGTTTGAAGAGGGCTGACCATCAACAGAATGACAGAACACCAAGAGCAGAGCTTCACAAAATTCTAGTCCAAATGCTCAATCACAAGTGAATTTTGCTCAAAGTCCTTCTGACATTTTCACATACTTTTATCATCCTTGTATTATAATACTCTTGCCCAAGGTAAGGCCATGTATCATAGCTTCTTTAAAAAAATAAAAATCACAAATTGATATTCCAAAATGTATAGAAGACCCAATCCAGCATTATGTACTATATTTATTTATATTATTTTTAATCTAAGGAGGATGTTATTAAAATAGTTTTAATATTAGGGATAATTGAAATAAATATATATTGAAAATATCACACTCTTAGGGAAACAGGGTGCTATCATGTAAAGACTTAATTATATGCAGACAATCTATATTCTCCACATGCTAAAATAATTACAGGATCTATGCCTCAGAGACGTAGTAGCTTCTATCAGGTAGGGATATTATATTTGCATAGGAAAAGTAGACATGATGTAATTCTTTTATCATTTTTACTTGACTACTATAATTGTGCCACATTAAAGCCACATTCCTTGTGATTTTAATGTTTATCCCAAGACAGTTTATGAAGGTTACGTTTCTTGATGGCCTGCAAGATTTAAATCCAGTGTTATGTTTCACTTGTTGTTATTAATTTTCCCACTTACTATGTCTACAAATGGAATTGCATAGCTAGAGGTGTGAACAGAATACCTTCTACATGTCCTGCATGAACCTTTTTTACTTTACACAATGCCTTTCCAGTAATGCTGTTACATGGGATGCTATCTCTCTCCCCTGACTTCCATAACACATAACCTCCACTGTGCTTTTCCACTTAATTGTATTCTGATAAGATTAATTCACATCTTGCTTCTTGTTTTTTAATAATGGTTCTCCAGCTAGATCATAAACTCTTTTAAAGATCAAAGATAATCATTGTTAATTATATTCTATCCTTTGATACATTTTGCACACATCTGGACGCATAGTATATGCTCTATATGTTGGATTTAGTTTAATCACATCATCATGTTTAAGTATTGATTCTTCATTCAAATACTTATTCAAGTAAAGCCTTTGATTTTCATAATTTATGCAATGACATCCTCCCACTTTGGTTACCCTCTAAAATTGGAATTATAGGCAATTCATGTACTTCACTCCATTTATTTCTATTCTCCTGGTTGATGGTGATGTTAGGACTGACCTTAAAGATGTGGCTGACTCACAGATACCAATTCATGATATAAAAATAATTGGGCCAATTTTTAAACAGGTAAATATAGTCCAAATGTAGTCCCAAAATCCATTCTTTTGTATGAAATGTAATTCCTGCAACATACAGACAAGGTTGAAGGATGTATAAGTTTTTTTTTTTAATTATTGAGGTAATATTGTTTTAAAGTACTGTATGTACTTTAGAGGAAGAGGCACATGCAGTTCATATGTATGTAATCACACCACAGCCACCACCCAGTCATCCTCAGTACTCCCCCATAGTCCACACTGTGCTCCCTCCATGCTTTGCTCTTTACGCTTTTCCCCTCTGATAGCCTCAGAGATTCTACAGTCAGAATTGTAGAGTTCTTATAGATTTTTGTATCTTTCTAGTGAAAAAACAATATGCAGAGTAGTTTTAGAAACATCACATGCTGCTTCATTAGTTAAAAATCATTTTATACAAAAAAAAAAGACTTATCTGCTTAGGTTTTTCTTGAAAGAAGCTGTGTTTTGAATGGAAAGAGAATGAATGGACGTATATCAATAACTGGTCAGAACAATATGAAAATGACTTTCAATTGCTGTTAGTTTCTAAAGGAAAGTTGAACTAACAAAGGAGAAAAAAATAGAATTTCCATACACTTTGGACACATTTTTAAAGTCAACCAGTTAACAACTAACAAAGAAGGGACTTAAAGAAGGAAAAAAAAGTACCAACTCCTGAAATCAGTAAGATCTCATAACCCAAAGAGATATGAAGAAGCAAAACAAAGCAAGAAATAAAGTCATTAAACTCTAAGAACAGGCTGAGACACAAGGACTGAGGAGATAAAGGGAAAATATGTACAGACTAAGGATCTTATCTCACTTAACCAGGGGAACAATAGAAGCAGGCTGCCTTCCCTTTCCTCTAGATAACATTAGGGGTGGACTGCAGAAATGGGATGGGGGCAGGCACATCCCACAAAGACTCCTGAAGGTTTTTCATTGTTAGGTTCTCCAGGAAAGCATTTACCAGTTCCAAGACAATGAGGTGTGTGTGTGTGTGTGTGTGTGTGTGTGTACGCGCACGTGTGTGTGGTGTATAAACATATATACACAGGAGCTCATTCTCTAATACTTAGCAGCATTTACTATTATTTTCTAGAAGGTCCTGCAAGCCAGATGTACTTCATAGTGCGCTTAAAAGCACATACAGAAGGCAGAGAACTGACAGGTTTGGTTGGATTTAGGTATCATTTTCACTTTCATTCCAGATTTATTCTCTTTATGCTGTTCTTTAATACATAAAATTTTCATCTTTCAATGATTATATCTGTAATCATTTTATATAGTGCAAGATATGATAATATAATATACATAGTATTATCATTCCATATAATACATACAGGGGCCTCACTGGTGGTGCAAGGGGTTAAGCACAGTGCTGTGAAGCTATCCACAGCACGAGTTCGATTCCCAGCCAGCCAGAGAGAAACCCACATGGCAAGGCAGACCTCTCCTGTCTCGCCTGCTGCTCCCCTCAGACTGACTGTTCTGTTCTCCACTCTGTCTCTGGTGGATCCTCTCACACCCCATACCTCTGGCCTATACCCCAGTTCTTGTATGCACAAATAAATAAATCTTTTTAAAATAATAATACATACAACCCATACTTTCCTTACTTATAGTTTGTGTGTGTGAAATCCCTCATCGATGTGTTATTTCTCATTGAGTCATACATTCCCTCTCAAGGTAGTTCAAAATAATTGTAATTTCATCTTAAGATATACAAGTCTCTGATTTACTTAGTACATTTCAAATATCAAATTGATTTTAGTTGTTCTACATAAAGTTTCATGTCAATGAATTTCATAGCATTTTAGAAATTCAAGGATGATATTAGTATTTGCTCAATTGTAAAGACTCTTGAAGAAACACAACTCATTTTAAGTACATGGTTTAAGAAGAGTTCTGTGAACTGGTCTCCGATTAGTTCCGGTGTCAATTCTCCTTCCCAGTGTAGACAAAGGCCCTTACACCAAATTTGGATTAGTACTACCGGTGTGTGCTTTATGCAGACACTGGCACCAATGGAGTAATGACTAAAAGAAATTCTTCTATATTGAGTGTGACTACTTCACATGTACTCCAAGTAGGTAGTATTGTCTATGTTTGTATTATGTCTCTTACTGAGGGGTAACAAAGAAGTGTTGGGCATCATTTTTACAAAAGGAGACTATATTCTTCTGAGGAAGGAGTACTATTTAAATTAGATAATTGTGCAAAAGAAGCTTAAAGAAGGAAAAAAATAGCCAGCTTAGAAGTGACCCCGGATTTTCCGGATATACCTTAGTAGACTTCCATGCTCTTGCTTATGTTGTTTTTTTTTTTTTTAAATATAACTACCACCTTTTTATCTTTCCATTAATTTAGTATAATACTTTCAAAGTGTTAGAGGTGATCCAATATGGCTTCCTATGCAAGATCATATTCATTCCAATGGTATGTGCATAAGGCATTAAATGTCATTGAATCACTTAATGAGAGATTTATTCCCTTTTCAATTCTACTTCAATGCTGCTGATTATGTGAAGATGAAAGTCTCATTTGGGGGTTAGAAGGTCAGTATATTGGAGCTAATATCCCTTTTTAACAAAATTGGAGTAGACTTTAGATTCAGAGGATTAAGCAGGCAATAGGTAAGACACATTTTTGAAACAGCGTGCTAGTTTTATTGCCTTTCATCATATTGTTTTAGTAGCTTAAATTCTGAAAATGGCTATTTATTTATTTCAATAATATGAAGTTTCCTGATTAATTTATTTAATGCTATGTTTTATACACAGAAAATACAATAATATTGTTGGCAACTGAAATCTTTAATATTTCATCTAACTCAACTCCCGTCCAATTCAAGTCACCCCTATTTTGGAGGCCTTCTTGTGTCACATGGACACACAATCGTCTTTCTTTCCTCTATCATTTTTCATAATCTTTTAATATATACCCATACCAAGGCATAGCAAATGAGGTGGAAGTTTATTTGTTCTGTATTGATTGATTGGAATGATATTAAACAAGATTGTCAGTGAGGGGACTTCAGATGCTAGAGAAGAGAGTGAAACACTCCAGTAAAGTAGAGCATCTGCGATTCAGACACCAGCCAGCATGTCTACATTTTGAGTTCAGAGGGTGATACAATAACTATGAACGACGTGGTGATCTATGTTCTTAAATACTCACAGGAAATAAATCTAAAGAGATGGTTTAACAACTCTGAATAATCAGACTGGTGCAGTCTGCTTTGCTTAGGACCTGCCCTTAACCCTGCCACACACACTTTCTAGTCATGAGGCACAGATACTAACTTTGACCACAAACCTTCACTTTCCAATCATTTCTATTTTAATATAATTGATCCCATCATTTGAACCTTTCAGTGTTGTTGTTGCTGTTTTTTTTTTGGTAAGCCTCCAGATTCACCAAAACACCAGGCTTTGATATAAAATCCAAATTTTGATATGTTTTGAAATTCTATTGATCAATTTTCCTAAATATATACCTAGAAAAGTCTGATTTTTTTCATGGTCTTAACCCATTGCTCGTAGCAGCAAATAAAGATAATGCTACGAGGTCCCTTTGGTAACAGTTAGCATTTATTTTGCCGCACCATGATCTGCCCAATTTTCAACATTATGTGAAAGTCTTAACAAAACAAGTGATGAAAGGGGGAAACTTAACACCAATGAAAGCTCCATGCTTGCAGGATATGTTTAATAGTTCTAACATGTAGAACATTAAAATTTTATCAACAAATCAGAGAAAGGACATTTTGTACACAGAAATCAATTTACCTAGCAACTATCTGCAAGACTTTACTTGTAATTTATTTTGCCTCAAAGAATACACTGCTTTTAAACCTAATTCTATTGCTGTTTAGCGTGTATGAAGAGGAGAGGATGTGAACATTTTTGCTCAAAGCATAAGTAAAAGAGTTAGAAGACCTCCAAGCATTATCAATAAAAATAAGTACTTTGTAGAAATAAAATGAAATTTTGTGGCACCAACTTTCCTGAATATTTGGCCCTTTGTTTAAAATTATCCTTCTGTATATTTGAGCTACCCTATTCCTTTGCCTAGTGAGTCCACCTATTTATCAGCATAAAGCAGAGTGCACAAGCTAAGCCATGTTTAGGAAAATCAAATGCAGTGGTTGAAGTTAAGAATCATTAGTTCTCAACACGTGCAATTACAATGGACCCCACCACGCTGTATCTGGGGTAGCACAATGAGAACGAACAAAACAAACACAAGGTTATAAGTCGTATAAACCTGAGTGTAAATGTCAGCTTTAATGCTTATTGGCTGTCGAGTTCAACTTGTAAATAAGCTTCTAAATAAGCTTCAGTTTTATTATCCATAAGTTATGGATAATTTGTTTTCCTAACTCATGGTTGTTGTGAGGATTCAATTGTATGACAATTGAAAGCTCCTGGCACAGTGTCCAGACCATACTGGGTACCTAATAGTTGTTAGCTGCCTTCCTGACTTTGCCCCATTATGGAGGGACTTCAGACCAGGTGAAGCCCAGGAGTCCCACTGCTGAAATCTGTGCCATTGTGATTTGCAGCATTGAGCCAGTGTCTGGCTCTCTCACTATTAGAGCAGTTTTACCCAAAGAACAGTCACCCCATCAAGGAGGTGTGAGACCTAATTGTAACTCATCTGAACATGGCACATCCACGTGATGTGCTCCCACCAGCCATCCCGATGCTTCCTCTGCTTTGTCATAACCAGCTCTGTACTCCCAACACAGTCCCTCAGAGCCGTACAGGCTTCTAGGTTTGCCCTTTCATTGAACAGAGGAGAACATCAAAGCTATGACAGAAAAGCCAGCCGCCGACTCGCCTAAAGTGTCACAATAGGGAATAGGAAGATCAATAATACACCCACATTTCCTGAACCTTTTATTTATATGATGTTCTGTAGCCTTCAGGGTGAAGAAAAAATCTCAGTCCTCACACAACGTGGGGTATTGAAAGAGCACCAAGGTACAAAGAATTAGGAACGCTAGGTGGGCACGCTTAGGGATTGCAGACCAAGGGAGGGGGCAGACTGGAAGCTGGTGGAGGAAGGGAATCCACAAGCTGGACTTGGTCAACATGGACTGAAAGAGGCTTCAGTTGTTCAGTTGACATTGAAGCACCCCCCTCCTCCTGGGCAACAGGACCTATGGGCCTGGTTCAGATGCTCCCACGAGAGGAGTCAGTCAGCACTGGAGGCCAAGAACAGGCTTGGATGCTAAAAAGAAATTAACTATTTTTTATTTTTATTTATTTATTTAAGATTTAACTTTTTTAAAGGATACTTTAATGTAATTATTTCAATTTGAACCTCGGTCACTTTTAGTACCTAACTAGTTCCATTAATTTAGTCCAAATATTCAAATTGGTATTATCTTATAGTATGTTGCCTCAAAGTAATATGACTCTAATTTAGATAATGATAAAGCTTTAGACCTAATTGCCCTATTCTGTTCTCTTTCTCTCTCTCTTTCTTAGACACAAATACACACACACACACATGCCTCCTTGTGTACATGTGCATGCAAGCAATGCTTTGAACTACATTCACATGTCAGAAACTTAAAAGGGGGCCTCCCTGGTGTGCATGCAGTTGAGCACAGCACTGTGAAACTATCTGCAGCCTCTGCAGCACGGGTTCCATCCCGGCAGGCTGGGGAGCTACCCACATGGCGCAGCAGACCTCTCCTGTCTCGCCCGCTGCTCCCCTCAGCAATGTATTTCAGTCTATCTGCCCGTTCTGTTCCCTGCTCTGTCTCTGGTGAATCCTCTCACCCTCCTGCACATTTGGACTGTACCCTGGTTCTTGTATAAAAATAAATTAATCTTTAAAGAAAAGAAAGAAACTTAAAAGATACATTGTGTTTTCCCAAGTGCTTTCACTTCTTCCCTTCATTATTCCTCATTAAAAAAGCTACACAAGGGCCTCCCCGGTGGCAGAGCGGTTGAGCGCTGGGTTGCGAAGCTGCCCGTGGCCTCTGTGGCGCCGGTTCAATCCCCGGCCACCGGAGGAGGGTCCCACATGGCGCGCAGACCTCTCCTGCCGCCCGCTGCTCCCCTCAGCAGTGTACTTCAGTCCTTCTGCCTGCTCTGCTGCCTGCTCTGGCTCTGGTGAATTCTCTCACCCTCCCGCGCTTCTGACTGTACCCAGTGCATGTATAACAAAACAAACAACAAATAAATAAATAAAAAACATGCCTATTAAAAAAAAAGCTACACAAATGGGGTGAATAAGGGGCCTCCCTGGTGGCGCAAGTGGTTAAGTACCAGCACGATGAAGCTATCTGCAGCCACTGCAGCACAAGTTTGATCCCCCAGCCAGAGGCCAGGGAGGTGACCCACATGGTAAAGCAGACCTCTCCTGTCTCGCCTGCTGCTCCCCTCAGCAGGGCATTTCAGTCAGCCTGCCTATTCTCTTCCCCACTCTGTCTCTGGTGAATCCTCTTCCCCCCCACATCTCTAGCCTGTACCCCAGCTCTTGTATTCATAAATAAATAAATATTTTAAAAAGGGGGGTGATAAAAGTGTACTCAATGGATGCAGACAGCCTGATCTTGAATGCTTAATTTGCTATTAATTGTGTTACCCAGGGCAAGTTACTTAACCTTCTATATCTCAGTTTCCTAAATGAAATAGCAATAATAAAATTAGCTATGTCCTATATTTATTGTATTAAATGAGCTAATGTACATAAAGTGCTCAAAACAGAGTGGTTTATAAAGTAAGATCTAAATAAACATTATTTCAAACATTGAATATTAGATGTTTTAACTTGCTGTGGTGGATAGGTATGTTATTATTGTTCTGGTTTTTATTAATAAAAAACCTAGTTGGAAGCTAGTTATTATGTTCTTGGTCACTTGATAATATATGACTCTAAGGGTTAGGAATGAAATGAAACAAATTATATGAAAATATTTGAAATATAAAAAGGAGTATAATAAGGTAACGCTATGTTGAAGTCAGAGTAGCCACAGATAAAACTAGAAGCTAACTCACTAGATTTAGAAATTGAGCTACTTATTTTACATATAGGAACTGTTAGCCTCCCTTTGTTGTCTAGCAGGATCTCAGTTCTTAGCTAGGAGGCTGGCCAAGATCAGCCCCACGTTTCACACAACTGCACAGAGTGGCCCTGGGCTCAGCTCCCCAAACTTCATTGTGACCTGGGAAGCTGAAGGAGCTCTCACTGCAATGGATATTGGCTGTGGACATGGGTATAACAAGTGTATGGTTTAATTCTCCCCCCTCATCCCCTACCATGGGTTACTGCTCTTTTGTTAAAACTGCACTGATAAAGAGAAGGGATTCCAGCACTGGTTGGCATGTACAGGGCTGTGTAGAGGGAAAACCATTGAAAGAGCCAGCTCAGAGCTCCTGAGACTATGAAACTGGGCCTGCAGTAGGAATTATAATGTGAAAGCACAATTGTATGGTCAGAAACCAGAAGGCCCTGGGAGTCCAGTCTTACAGTTAGACATCATTTGTTCAAATTCAGAAAAGGATAAATTCAGATACACAAGTGATTTTGTTTTTATTTCTTGCCTTTCTGTTTCATTTTATAAAGCATAATGTGTTTTCTGGGTGTTTCCAAATCATTTTGTGTCATTTTATAAATTAACATTTCCGAAGTCATTTCATGTAATATAAATCAGTTAACGAACATCTTAAAACAGATTTGTATGGTTAACACCAAGTTCAATAAAAAATAAATAGGTCAGTCTCCTGAAGAAATTCTGTGTCATAATTAAAAAAAAAAAAGTATTTGGTTTGTGTCTCTGATGTCTGGCACACAGCTTCAAAAGCCCTTGGACTTTTAAGAATATTAGGAGTATGTCATTATGCTAATGAGGTGACTTTTGGGACCCCTTATTTAACTTGATTTTGGGGGCTGGTTGCCAGGAAACCCAATCAGATGGTTAGAATTAGCACTTGTAGACCCATCCCAGGCCTCCAGCGAAGGGAAAGGACTAGGGACAGAGTTTCATCACTGACAGCGAATGGTTTAATCTATTGTGCTACATATAAACATCTCATTAAAAATTCCTGAACAAGGTTTGGAAAAATTCCGGGCTGTTGAATATGTCTTTTATAAGGGAGGGTAGAGGTCCAGGAGCAGGCATGGATGCTGTTCTCTTCCCAGACTTGTCCTACTTATAACTTCCATTTGCTTTTGATGGGTTTTTATACTAAAAATGGATTGTAAGTATACCACTTTTCTGAATTTTGTGAGTCTTTCTGTACAATGATTAAAACTGAAAGAGTGTAGACTGTTTAAAGAAACCCCGAATTTAGGGCCTCCCCTGGTGGCACAGGCAGTTGAGTGCCGTGCTGTGAAGCTGTCCGCAACCTCTGCAGCACCAGTTCAATCCCAGCTGGCCAGTGAGGGTCACACATGGTGGTGCTGCAGACCTCTCCTGTCTCGCCTGCTTCTCCCCTCAGCAGTATATTTTGTCAGTCTGCCTGTTCTGTACCCCTCTCTGTCTCTGGTGAATCTTCTCGCCCTCCCATTCATCTGGCCTGTACCCCAGTTCTTGTATAAATAAATAAATAACTCTTTTTTTAAAAGAACCCCCAAATTAATAGTTTATTGAGCAGTATTACAAAATAGCATGGGGGTACCCAAGATTCGTGGCTAATGTCTAAATTGGGGGAATTCTAGTGCAATTGTGCTTTCGACTCTAGTATCTTCACCAACTCTTAGTGTCAGAATTGAAGCATTTTGTCCTTGACTTGTGGAGTCTAACTCTAAGTATTTAGTGTCAGAATTGAGTGGAATTGTTGGACATGTAATTGGTATAAAATAATTGATTATTTTGGGAAAGATGTAACTTCTAATATACCTCAATATTTTTAAGTATATTCAACATCTTCATCAAAATGTCATTCAATTTTTCTAATCTATTGATTTATTCTAAGTTTCTCAACTTGCAGAGAACATCATGGGGACTTACAGTGTTTGGAATGCACTTTAGAAAAAATTTATAGAAATGACTTTAATATATGTAATACAATATTCTGTACCTACCCTTGCAATCAGCCTTCAAGTAAAACAAGAGGAATGTGACATTTAAATATAAGTGAAAATTTCATTGTTCTATTTACCATCATAGCATCCCATGCCACTCTGCTTGCTTCTATTTCCAGTTTTATCCTGAGGTTTTGGTTCATTTTTAGAAAACCAACTCCAAAATCCCTGGGCTGGCAAAAATGATAATGAATCTCAACAACAATCACTGAGTTATAAAATAGGTATAAAAATGTTTACGAGTCAAGTGAAAAGATAATATAAGTGATCTTGAAATGAATCCAGGGTCTTTATTAAGTTTCCCAAACAGAAAGGCAACAGAGACTAGTCAGTTAAACTCAGAGAAAGAGGCAGTTTAAGGAGTAAACATGTCTTTCTTAAGATGGAGTTGTTCTTCAGCTTCAATCAATTATTACCTAGAAATCCAGTTCCAATGTGGTTATTTCTCCTGATTTGTCAAGAGAGGCCGAAATCTGGATCTTAAATGAAATCTCACTTTTTTCTGCAACTAATTTTAGTCAAAAAGTACTGTGTGGGCAATATTAAAAAAGAAAAAAAAAGTCCATCTGTTATCTGAATTTGGGCCACCATCTGTGGTTTGCAAAGATCTCTTGGAATGCAAGACCATTCATGAACTAGCCTCTGAATATTTCTTCAATCATATTGTTAATATTCCAACCTATTTATACTCTTGATCATAATGAATCACTTCTTCCTCTTGTGCTCTTGTGAAGCTTTTCCTAACACATTTTTTTCTTTTGTCTCTTTCTTTTGTTTCCTCTTTTGTGTTCCAAGAATGTATGAACATGTTTCTATCACAGGCCCACCACTTGTATGGAATGCAAGGTTTTACATATGTATCTTCCTTTAAAGCATTATGTGAAAATATCTAGAACAATGCCTGGTACATCCTTGGAATGTAATCATTGTTTGTATGAACCAATCAGGAACATTGAGTCTTCTGGCTCTAAGTACTGACCAGTTAAAGGGTCTGCTGTTGCCTACAATCTAAGCTTGAACTCCTTAGGAGAGTCCTCCACGTGAAACACAACACAAAGGGGAGAACCAAACTGAAAATTTTGTCCCTGACTAGCAATATGAACTTGGATAAGACACTTACTGATTTGTAGCCACTGCTATTCACTTTTGTATGTTAAATAATGGTTATAAAAGATGTCTTGTAATAGTAGTTTAAAGATTTAATTAAATACTTCTACTACAGTAACTACCAAAGAAAAGGTTCAATTCCTAAGTTCTTATTTGCTTACTTTCTCTTATTTGTCACCAGCACCAGTCCATCAGTCCATGCTATTTGTGACTACAGTTTTTCATCAAAACATCCTTTCAGCTATATTAAATTTCCCTGTTGGTATCACAAAACTTCTTATTCACACAAGTGTGTATTTTTACATACTGCTACTACCATCTGGAATGGCTCCATCCCTTACCCTACTCGTCTTTCAAGGCTCACTTCAAATTCTTTCTCTTTCTCATCTACCAATGAGAATTAACTATTCTCTGCTGTTTAGAACAAAGGTTGGGACATACTATGTAGACAATATATGTTATTTTTCTCAGATTCTGAGTTCTTTAAGCAGGGAGAATGCCTCATGCCATTTCAAACACTGTTATCTACCATACTATTTAGGAAACATGTTTCAATATGCTTTTGATGAATGGATGAGCAGATCCAACTTGGACTTGGCAACTGAAAAGTAAGCTTGTGAGTACTACTCTGGCAGCACATTCCTCATACCTGAGAATTTCCCTAAAGAATTAAATCCAGTAGAACTCTCCTGCACTGCTGATGGGAGTGTAAACTGGTCCAACCACTATGGAAAGCTGTGTGGAGATTCCTCAACCTACTAAAGATAGAGCTTCCATATGATCCAGCAATTCCACTCCTAGGTATTTACCCAAAGGTCACAGAAACATTAATTCCAAAGGACACCTGCACCCCTGTGTTTATAGCAGCACTATTTACAATAGCTAAGCTTTGGGAACAACCCAAATGCCCAAAAATAGATGACTGGATCAAAAATACATGGTACATATACACCATAGAATATTACTCAGCATTCAAAAAAGATAAAAACATGCAGTTTGCAGCAGCATGGATGGCGCTGGAAGGGATCATGCTCAGCAAAATAAGCCAGAAAGAAAAAGAAAAATACAGGATGGTCTCACTCATAGCAGGAATCTAGAAAACCTAAATAAGGGACCAGGAAAAAGAATAAGTATAAGAAAGAAAAAATCAAAATCAGCAAACAACTATGAACCAGAGACACACGATGGGGGATGGGTCGGGGAAAGGAGGATTGGGGTCAAAATAAGGGGGTTGCAATTGTATGGGGAATATAAAAATAAAAAAAAAGAAAAGAAAAGAATTAAATCCTGTAAACCTTTCCACCTACCAGCAAACTTAATCTCTCATATACTTGCAAAAAATATCTGTATATTCACTCCCAAAGGCATTAAAAAATATGGACTTTAATTTCTGTATTTTATGACAAAAATGAGTAAAATTTCTAAGGTAGGTATACAAAATGATGCAACTATCTATTTTTGATGAAACACAAAAAAGAAAGAAGTTAAAGCAATGGATTTCAATCCTGGATAAATGGATACATGTAAAATAATTTAGAAGAATTTTTATTTTACTTGTACAAGCACATAAACACTCAACTCCAGAAATAGGAAAGTGTATGTATATTCAGCTATGCAACATGAACTAAAAAAAAAAAACAACAACAACAACAAAATTCTTTCATACAGCTACACCTTAAAAACAGTTAACACCTTCTAAAACATTTTTATTTTAGGATCTTATTTATGTTGCACTAAGTATCTGTTGTTTTAAATTCTCCAAGTCACTTGCTTTCATAGTCAGCATAACAAATCCTTTGACCCCACATCTCACATGTCTGTATGAAGTTTAATCATTACTAGATCCCCCAATCATCTCTTCCCAGGTATTTTTGGGGATCTCTAAAGAATGTTTTCACTTCCTATAAATCCGTCTTTCCTGTGAAATGGACCTATTTTGTTACATATCACTGCTTTATTCTCTGAAGAACATGTATATATAATCCTCTTTTAACTGGTGTCTCCATTCTGATCATCTCTCTCAATTCCCCCCAAATCGGCACTGGGACCCTCCTGAATATCCCAAGGCAGTGTTAAGACCCAGTCATCAAGGGCAAGAAAGTTCAGGAAAGTTATCAAAGGTTAACGGAATGATTTTTAAGGCAGGAAATCAAATCAACTATTGCCTGCAAGACATAACTGTTACTAGGTTCACAGACCATGATCCCCCACGAAGATGTCTCTCATCAACCCCCACCACTCCCACCCCCAAAGACAGTGCTTTGCATAGTGGTTCCCATATAAGACAAGGAGGTGAGTTTTCTCTTCATGTCTGTGCCTCCAGCTAAGCCTATGTTGAGAGTTCCTGCTCCTCACATTTCTGAGGACCAGTGAGAACACAGCTAGATATTTTCGCTTTGTCCTTTCAATCCCAGTCTCGGGTCTTTACAGGAAAAGCAAATCTTTGACATTTTTTACAGAGAAGTTTAATTCTTTCTTGAAATTTCCCAATTCAAAAGAGAAGTTGTTTCTTCCTTTCATATGTTAAAATCTTGTTGAAGTTGATAACCCACTTAAAAGAGTATATAGCTTAGATTTAGCATTGACTCCAATCCTTTACTTAGAGAAACTAAAAGTTACTGTAGATTTAATTAGCAGTTTTAGGTCCCCTTAAGTGATCATCTCTCACCTACTTCAGATCATAAGCTTTCCCAAAACACTAGGTTTCACATTCAGTTACAGAGTCCCATTAAAACCTTATAATTTTTTATTAATAGGGAAAGGCAATCAAATACAATTCTTAATCACTGAGGAAAGAAGGAGATAGAAGTGTCATCATAACATTAACACTACATGAAAACAAGATTTATAATCTCATTAGAAATGAGAGTAAGAAGTTGAAAACAGTATTTTGTTGTATTTTAAAATTATTTTCAGGAGGTCACAGCAGTAGTTTCAGGTACTGAAGATGATCTCCAAGGACATCATGATTCGAGTTCACCAATAATTTCCCAACTTCACAGTTGCCATTAGCATAGTATTATTCCTACAACATACTTGTAAATTAACAATAAGTTCCAGACTAAAGCTGAATTCTCAAATGTTCCAGGAAGAAATTTCATTTTAGACTTTCCTTGCTGTATCAAACTATTTAAAAGTAATTGGCATTATCCATGAACCATCTTCTTTTAGGCTTATGAATATCACAGAGAGGAGAATGATAGGTGAGTTTTTGTTTTTTTTTCCCAAGATAATAACCATAGGTCAAATTCTGCTTTGTGATTTCTTGTTATAGTTCATAATATCTGGTGGTTCAAACTTTGTTATCTTCATGTATTTAGAAAATGGGTTAAATGCTTTGGAAATGGTACATAATGACACTGCAAAAAGTAGCTATTTTAATTTGTAAGTAAATGTATATATAGTTATATATGCACATACATGTTGTATATAACATGTATATAATAAATAGCTGCATAATAATTATAAAATAATATAATGTGTATTCACATATTTGTATTCTATTTAAGGAGAAATTAATATATACATGATGAGCAGTTACAAATATTACTACTACTACTACTATTAATGTGACATGATTACTATAGCATAATATTTATCATATTGATATGAATGTCTTATCTTTCACAGTGAATGTTAAATAAATATGTGATTTAAAATCAGTAGCACAGCTGTCACTTGCAGTATATTAAAATGTAGAACTTGTAGCAGAATTAAAGAAATATTTTTTCTTTTAACATAATTTCTCTAAGATGGTTACATAGCATTTATGATGAAAATTAAAATATTGTCATAACTAGACCACACAAAAACTTATAAACAAGGAGTGTTATGACATTATATCCTTGTTTATAAGTATATTTTTCATTAAAATTCAGGGCCTCCCTGGTGGCGCAGCGGTTGAGCGCTGGGTTGCAAGCTGCCCGCAGCCTCTGCAGCGCTGGTTCCATCCCTGGCTGCTCCCCGGGCACTGGAGGAGGGTCCCACATGGCGCGCAGACCTCTCCTGCCGCCCGCTGCTCCCCTCAGCAGTGTACTTCGGTCCTTCTGCCTGCTCTGCCCCCCACTCTGGCTCTGGTGGATTCTCTCACCCTCTCCCGCTTCTGACTGTACCCAGTGCTTGTATAAATAAATAAAAATAAATCTTTAAATAAATAAATAAATAAATAAATAAATAAATAAAATTATTAGAAAAATAAAAATAAAAATAATTTACTATTATTGCAGTAAACCTGAAAAATTTTACAAATGCTAAAAGAAAAAAATCCAAAAGTAACTAATGTTAAAAAGTATTGGTGAATTTCGTCAAAATAATATTTTGGCTTAATTATTTTCATATTTTATTAAATTATTATCAATTTATAGAGAGGATTTTAGAGAGGTAACTATCAATGGTCATTTGTCTTATTTTTAAAAATCATAGAATGTATTTGTTTTGTCAATAATTATTTTTTAAAATCTATAAATCATTTTTTTCAGTTTCTGAGCACTTACAGAAGGTATTTTTGCTTGTTGATTTCTTTCTTTAGAATTTTCCTACTAAAAGGATCATACATACTAATCTGGCATAGGAGACAGCTTGCTCCCAAAGGGGGTTGAGTGAGTCTCCCCTGTTGTACTCTGGGTGTGGTGACCCCTGAGATTTCCCCAAAAGTGGGATTTGTGGTAGTAGGGAATGGCATTTACACTCTCTCTGACAAACAAAACAAAACAAACAACCAAACAAAAGAACCACACATCTGGTGTTAGGAAAGGATTCAAAAGATGAGCCTGAAATGACAAATTTCACCTTGAGCCTGCAGAAACCACCTTATCATCTGCAATATCTTTCAAGAAATATTTTAATTGACAATCACAAAAATGTCAGGTAGACATGCAAATTTTTATGTAGAGAACCCTGATCTTTAGCTCTCAATATGTTTCATTTTTCAATAACTTAGAAATTATTGAAAAAAGCTTTTAAAACCTCATTCTTAATCTTTAATTATCTTACATTTCTCTATTACCTTATTATTTGATATACAACATTGTAATGAATTGATTAAGTGCAAATTTTATTTTCTTATCTTCCAAAATTGAGTATTGAAGAGGAGAAGCCTGGGGCAAAGTCAGCTTTGTTCTTTTTTGTTATTTCTTTGTTTATTTTTTCTTTCAAATGGGTATTTATAGATATGTTTTTATATTTTTGCAGAGAAAATTATCATCAGACCCAGTGCAGTATGTCTTATCATTGATTTCTGGGGATAGTAGTTAAAATGAATTAATCTGAATCTATGTACTCAGGCCGAATCCTCTTATTCAGGGAAATTTCTTTCAGAGAGAAATAGTTGTTTTGTTTTCTACTCCTTTTATATTTTTTTTGAAATATTCCTCTTAAAAAGAGACTTCCATTACAAGTATCTCTCATCTTTGTATCCATATCTATTATTTATTTTATTGTATATTCCAGATGAGATTTTCAAGTCCAGCTAATCTTTGAATCATATCCTTTGTGAATGTTTTCCATTTGTCTTGCATGACTAGTCCACTTTAAATACATGCCTAAATCACCCTTTTCCAGTTTTTAACATCTATTTTTTAATCTTTTTTTATGTTTATTTTATTCATCCACCATTTCTTTCTTTCTTTCTTTTTTAAAAGATTTATTTATTTATTTATTTATTTATTTATTTATTTATTTATTTATTTATTTATTTATTTATACAAGCACTGGGTACAGTCAGAAGAGTGGGAGGGTGAGAGAATTCACCAGTGCCAGAGCGGGGAGCAGAGCAGGCAGAAGGACCGAAGTACACTGCTGAGGGGAGTAGCGGGCAGCAGGAGAGGTCTGTGCACCATGTGGGACCCTCGCCCCATGGCCGGGGATAGATCCAGCGCTGCAGAGGCTGCGGGCAGATTCGCAACCCAGCGCTCAACCGCTGCGCCACCAGGGAGGCCCCTATTTTTTTTATCTTAAGTCATTTTTTTTCTTTTACATTCTTCTTATAATTCATGAAAGTCAAATAATCTTACAACCCTTTGAAATTTTAAACTTTTCTCTGTCTTTGTCTGTCTGTCTCTCTCTCTCCGTCTCCCTCTCTGTCTCCATCTCTGTCTCTTTTTGTTTCTCTCTTTCACTCACTCCTGACGCCTGCAATAGATCAGTTTTAGGCCTCTGCTTTAATTAATAACTATATATTCAAGCTACTTCAAAACTTATTGAATCAGGGCCTCCCTGGTGGCGCAGCGGTTGAGCGCTGGGTTGCGAAGCTGCCCGCAGCCTCTGCAGCGCCGGTTCGATCGGCTGCTCCCCGGCCACCAGAGGAGGGTCCCACAAGGCGCGCAGACCTCTCCTGCCGCCCGCTGCTCCCCTCAGCAGTGTACTTCATCCGTCTGCCTGTTCTGTTCCCCACTCTGGCTCTGGTGAATTCTCTCACCCTCCCACGCTTCTGACTGTACCCAGTGCTTGTATAAATAAGTAAATAAATCTTTAAAAAATTAATTAATTAATTAAAAAACTTATTAAATCAAACACAGGTTGTTCTTCATTACGCCAGTCTCTGGGCTGCCTATGGTAGACTGGATAAGAAGACTGCTTTGCTTATCCTTTGTCCTTTGTAACAGTGTGATAGCCATAGAAAGGGAGGCTCCAGGTTCCCTCTCCCACCCAAGGAAGGCTGGAGCTGAGCAGCAGAAGAAGCTAGACAATATTTTTTGTTATAAAAATAATTCACTTTTATTGCAGTAAACCTGGAAAATTTTACAAATGCTAAAAGAAAGAAATCCAAAAGTAACTAATGTTAAAAAAGTATTGGTGAATTTTGTTACAATAATATTTTGGCTTAATTATTTGCATATTTTATTAAATGATTATCAATTTCTAGAGAGGATTTTAGAGAAGGAAGGGCTGAGAGAAGGAAGGAAGGAGATCAAGAAGACCTGAAGGAGAGAGACATGACACAGCCATGCTCGCTTCTTAGCCTTGAACTTGTGCAGGGGCCTGGGGACAAAGAAGGTTGAAAAAGACCCTTGAAAGAGACAGAAACCTGGGTGAGAGAAAGCTGCAATGGAAGCCTTTATCTTGACATGTATTATAATTTTGTTCTTTTCCTTCCAGGCTTGCCTGGCCCTTTCTGCCCCTTTCTTATAGGTCCCTGCCAGAAGGTGTCTGAGATCTGTGACAAGCTTTTGGGCCTCAGTGGCCTGCTTTAGGCCACCCCCTGTTAGGCTGGGCATTTTTCCACAAAGGATTGGGTAGCTTTGAGTGTCTAGTTGGAAACTTTTAACTATATTCTTTCTCTTCTTTCTTTTGCACACTAGTTGTATTAAAGTTCTTTTTTTTTTTTTTTTTTTTTTTTTTTATAAATTTTATTGTTATATTCCCCATACAATTGCAGCCCCCCCATTCTGACCCCGATCCCTCCCCTCCCGCCCCCCTAAAAGTGTCTCTGGTTCATAGTTTTTTGTTGATTTTGATTTTCACTATCTTATAGTTATTCATTTTCCTGGTCCCTTATTTAAGTTTTCTAGATTCCTGCTATGAGTGAGACCATCCGGTATTTTTCTTTTTCTTTTTGGCTTATTTCGCTGAGCATGATCCCTTCCAGCGCCATCCATGTTGCTGCAAATTGCATGTGTTTATCTTTTTTGAATGCTGAGTAATATTCCATGGTATATATATGTACCACATCTTCTTGATCCAGTCATCTATTTTTGGGCATTTGGGTTGTTTCCAAAGCTTAGCTATTGTAAACAGTGCTACTATAAACATAGGGGTGCAGGTGTTCTTTGGAATTGATGTTTCTGTGTCCTTTGGGTAAATACCTAGGAGTGGAATTGCTGGATCATATGGAAGCTCTATGTTTAGTAGGTCCAGAAATCTCCACACAGCTTTCCACAGTGGTTGGACCAGTTTGCACTCCCACCAACAGTGCAGAAGAGTTCCTTTTTCTCCACACCCTCGCCAACATTTGTTGTTGCTAGTTTTTTTAATATGTGCCATTCTCACTGGTGTAAGATGGTATCTCATGGTAGTTTTGATTTGCATTTCCCTGATGACAAGTGATGTTGAACATTTTTTCATATGCCTGTTGGCCATTTGCATTTCCTCTTCAGAGAAGTTTCTTTTAAGCTCTTCTGCCCATTTTTTGACTGGATTATTTTCTTTGTTGTTGTTGAGTCTCATCAGCTCTTTGCAGATTTTTGTGATCAGTCCTTTATCATTAGTGTTGGGTGCAAAAATGTTCTCCCAGTTGGTGGGGTTTCTCTTTGTTTTTGTTATTGTCTCTTTTGATGTGCAAAAGCTCTTTAATTTGATGTAGTCCCAGCTGTTTATCTTTGCCTTCACTATCACTGCTTTGGGTGATGTGTCTGTAAAGATGTCTTTGATGTGCAAATCACGTAGTGTTTCGCCTATATTTCCTTCTATATATTTTATGGTTTCAGGTCTTATGTCTAGTTCTTTAATCCATTTTGAGTTGATTTTTGTGTATGGTGTGAGGTGGTGGTCAAGCTTCATTCTTTTGCATGTAGCAACCCAGTTTTCCCAGCACCATTTATTGAACAAACTTTCTTTGCTCCAATGCATATTCTTTGCTCCTTTGTCAAAGATTAGTTGACCATAAATCTGTGGGTTTATTTCTGGATTTTCTATTCGATTCCATTGGTCTGTATGTCTGTTCTTGTTCCAATACCATGCAGTTTTGATGATTATGGCTTTGTAGTATAGTTTGAAGTCTGGGAGTCTGATGCCTCCATTCCCTTCTTTTTTTTTCAGGAGAGCTTTGGCTATTCGGGGTTTTTTGTGATTCCATATGAATTTCATCAGTAATTGTTCTATTTCTTTGAAGAATGACATTGAAATTTTGATTGGAATAGCATTGAATCTGTATATTGCTTTTGGAAGGATGGCCATTTTAATAATGTTTATTCTTCCAATCCATGAGCAGGGGATGTCTCTCCATTTCTTTGTGTCTTCTTCTATTTCTTTTAACAGTGTTTTATAGTTTTCTTTGTATAGGTCCTTTACCTCTTTTGTTAGATTTATTCCCAAATATTTGATTTTTTTTGTTTCAATAACAAAAGGGATGGTCTTTTTGATTTCTTCTTCTTCAGATTTATTGTTTGTGTATAGGAAGGCTACTGACTTTTGCGTGTTGATTTTGTATCCTGCCACTTTACTGAACTGATTGATGAGTTGAATTAGCTTTTCTGTGGAGTTTTTGGGGTTCTCTATATATAATATCATATCGTCTGCAAATAGTGATAGTTTGACTTCTTCTTTTCCTATTTGGATTCCTTGGATGTCTTTCTCTTGTGGCTAGGACTTCCAGTATTATATTGAAAAGCAATGGTGAGAGTGGACATCCTTGTCTTGTTCCAGATCTTAATGGAATTGCTTTCAGCTTTTCACCATTGAGAATGATACTGGCTTTTGGCTTGTCATAGATGGCCTTTATGATGTTGAGGTATGTTCCTTGTATCCCAAGAATTTCAAGGGCTTTTATCATGAATGGGTGTTGCACTTTGTCGAAAGCTTTCTCAGCATCTATTGATATTATCATATGGTTTTTATATTTCTTTTTGTTGATGTGTTGGATAACGTTGATTGATTTTCGGATGTTAAACCATCCTTGTGCCCCTGGAATGAATCCAACTTGGTCGTGGTGAATTATCTTATGGATACATTGTTGGATTCTGATAGCTAAAATTTTATTGAGGATTTTTGCATCAGTGTTCATTAGGGAGATTGGCCTGTAGTTTTCCTTTTTTGTGTTGTCCTTGTTCGGTTTTGGTATTAGTGTAATGTTGGCTTCATAAAACGTGTTTGGTATTGTCCCTTCCTTCTCAATTTTTTGGAAGAGTTTGTGAAGGATAGGCACTAATTCGTCTCTGAATGTTTGGTAGAATTCATTTGTAAATCCATCAGGTCCTGGGCTTTTGTTTTTGGGGAGGTTTTTTATTACCATTTCAATTTCGCTAATTGTAATTGGTCTGTTTAGGTGTTCTATTTCTTCTTTATCTAGCTTTGGGTGATTGTAGAGTTGTAGGAATTTGTCCATCTCCTCTAGATTGTTGAACTTGTTTCCATATAACTGTTCATAGTAGTTACTGATTATTCTTTTGATTTCTGCTGTGTCCGTTGTGATTTCTCCTCTTTCATTGATGATCCTGTTTATTTGTGCTTTCTCCCTTTTTTCCTTTGTGAGCCTGGCTAGGGGTTTGTCTATTTTATTGATTTTTTCAAAGAACCAGCTCTTGGTTTCATTGATCTTTTGGATTGTTTTTTTAGTTTCAATTTCATTTATTTCTGCTTTGGTTTTTATTATTTCTTTTCTTCTACTGGTTTTGGGGTTTTTTTGTTGTTCTTTTTCTAGATCTTTGAGCTTCGAGATTAGGTTGTTTCTTTGCGTTCTTTCTTGTTTCTTGATGTGAGCTTCTATTGCTATATATTTTCCTCTTATTACTGCTTTTGCTGCATCCCATACATTTAGGATATTGGTGTCCTCCTTGTCGTTCAATTCAAAAAATTTTTTAATTTCTTCTTTGATCTCCTCATTAGTCCAATGGTCTTCCAGTAGTGTGGTTTTTAATCTCCATGAGGTAGGAAAGTTCCTTGCCTTCTTTTTATGGTTTATTTCTAGTTTGATGCCTTCATGGTCAGAAAAGATGGTTGATATGATTTCAATCTTGGTGTATCTGTTGATGTTTGTCTTGTGCCCCAGTATGTGATCGATCCTGGAGAATGATCCGTGTGCGCTTGAGAAAAATGTGTACTCCGTTTTTTTGGGGTTTAGTGTTCTATAGATGTCTGTTAAGCCCAATTGCTCTAGGTCCTTATTTAGAGCTTTAGTTTCTTTACTTATTTTTTGTCTTGTTGATCTATCCATTGTTGATAGTGGTGTGTTGAAGTCTCCCACTACGTATGTGTTTTCTCTGATGTCTGTTTTCAGAGAGGACAACAGTTGTCTGATATATTTTGGTGCTCCTTCGTTTGGTGAGTATATGTTAATGAGTGTTATTTCTTCTTGAAGTATTGTCCCCTTGATCATAATGTAGTGACCCTTGGGGTCTCTTTTTATCTTTTTGAGTTTGAAATCTGTTTTATCTGATATAAGTATAGCTGTTCCTGCTTTCTTTTTTGGTCCATTTGCTTGTAGGATTGTTTTCCATCCTTTAACTTTGAGCCTATTTTTATCTTTTGTAGCTAAATGTGTTTCCTGGAGACAGCAAAAGGTTGGGTTTTGTTTCTTAATCCAGGCTGCAACTCTGTGTCTTTTTATTGAAGAGTTTAGTCCATTTACATTCAGAGTTATTATTGATATGTTAACATCTGTATTTGCCATTGTGTTTGTCTTTCCTTTGATTTTATTTATTCTTTTAATAACTTTTTTTTTTTGGCCTTCTTTCATTGTTATTCGTCCCTCTGAGGTTCTGGCTTTAGGACTCCTTGTAGTATTTTTTGGAGTGGGGGTTTAGTTGCAATGAAATTCCGGAGTTTCTGTTTGTCTGGAAAGGTCCATATTCTTTCTTCAAAGAGGAAGGAGAGCTTTGCGGGATAGAGTATTCTTGGTTGGCATCTGTTTTCTTGGAGTCTGTTGACTATGTCCCTCCACTCTCTCCTTGCCCGTAGTGTTTCTTCGGAGAAGTCTGATGTCAGCCTGATTGGTTTTCCTTTGAATGTTATCTGTTTCTTCCCTCTTGCCAGCTTCATTATTTTTTCCTTGTCCTGGATTCTTGGGAGCTTTACTATTATGTGTCTTGCTGTATTTTTCCTTTCGTCGTGGAAGTTTGGTGTTCTTCTTGCTTCTTGTATATCAATTTTCAGCTCCTTCTTCACATTTGGGAAGTTCTCTTCAATTATCTCTTTGAATATTTTCTCTGTTCCTACATCTCTCTCCTCTCCTTCTGGTATTCCTATAACTCTTATATTTCCTTTCCTCATGGAGTCAGATAGTTCCCGAAGTCTTTCTTCGTTCTTTTTCCTTCGTACTTCTCTTTCCTTTTCTGTTTTGGTTCTTTTTATTTCTATGTCTTCAAGATTACTTATTCGTTCTTCCATTTCATCTATTCTGCTTTCATTGCTTTTCCCAGAATTCTTTAGTTCTTCCATTAATTCTTTGATCTCCTGCATTTCTTTTACTTCCCTCTTTAGGGACTCAATTTCTTTCTTCTGACCATTGTTTTCCCTCTCTAGGGACTCAGTTGCATTCTTCTGATCGTTGATTATTTTTCCCTTATCATTGTTTTCCTTTATGACTTCTGTTAGTTTTTTAATCACGGCAATTTTAAATTCTCTTTCTGGAAGGCTCAGAAATTCTTCCAAGTTATTGTCTTTGCAATCTGGGGGCTGGCTTTCTTTTTGTGGTGTGCTTTTTCTCTGGAGAGTTGCTAGGTTGCGTGTGGTTCTTCTCTTCCCTACTGTCTGTTTTCTAATTTGCCGTATGCGTTGGGACAGTGTGTTGTTGGGACTGGCCGGCATCTTGGGTGGGCTTCTCTGTTCCCCTCTGGTTCTTCCAGGAGTCATCGGGCGGCCGGGGCTGTGTGCTGGTGCTGGTCTCCTCCTGGGGGGCGGGGTCTCTCTTTAATGGCGCCTGGAGCTCACCTCCGCGGCGGATCCTGCAGGGTTCGCCTCTCCCGTTCACGGGGTGTGGTGGCTGCAATAGTTCCTTTCCACTCACAGTCCCACTTGCTGCGTCCGTTTTTCTTGTTGGCCGTTTTGGTTTGTTGTTTCCCTCCTTTCTGCCGGTCGGAGTGTGCCGACTTTGTGGGCGGGGGAGGGGAGCAGGGTTCTGCGCTTCCCTCCCTTCTCGTCCTCTTTTATGGCAACTTTCTTCTTCGGGCAGTTTGCTGGAGTAGTCCCTTTATCTTCCGTGTCCCAGTTCTCACTGGGACCTGCCGCTTTTCCTCCCTATTAACTTTTTTTAATGGGAGATCTTACTCGCAGCGTCTCCTCGCCGCCATGTTGCTCCGCCCCCTCTCTTTTTTTTTTTTTTTTTTTTTTTCTTTTTAATTGAAGGTCTTATGCACTAAGAGTATGTTTGTCTTTATGTGGTGGATTGCAGAACCTATTTATATCAGGCATGTTTGGGGCCCTGGGGTTCCCCTCATTCTGCTCCTAAAACTGTCTTTCACCAATTGGTTAGCTCAGACTGATTTTTCTCTTTTTTCTCTTGGTGGTGATAGAGATATAAAGTTCAGAAGTCTTATTAGGTCTAGACTCAGAACTGGTACACTGTCACATTTACCTCATTTTACTGAACAGAACAAAGGGTAGGGGAATTATAAGGTTCTAGGGAATTCTAACGTTCTATGACAAAGGACATATATACAAGCAGAGGTTAAAAATAAGGATCAATGGTGCAATCTACCAAGTGTCTTTTTTTAAATGTTTTTTTTCCCTTCTCTAAGATTTGAACAAAATATAACCAGAATCGATAGTTATATTACACAGATGCGTTATATTACATTAACTATTAAGTAAAACAAAGCTATTCGTTTAGTTTTCCTATATGTTTGTGTACTGGTAAAACCCCTTTCTCTTTTCTTTAGTAGGATTACAGATTTCAGGATGCTGCCCTTAATCCAATTCTGAGTGTCCAGGCAGTATACAGGTAATATTTTTTTTTTTTTATAAATTTTATTGTTATATTCCCCATACAATTGCAGCCCCCCCCTTCTGATACAGGTAATATGTTTTTGTGGAACTGAATTGCAGTGAACTACTGCTATTATCTTCTCTATTTTGGGGGGTAGGTAGAGTCCATGAGATATAATACTCAGAATACTCTGCCTCTAGGACTTCCCTGTTCCCCTCCTAATAAAAACTGCTTTAGGATGACATTTTCCAGCACATTCCTGTTCTTCTTGACCCTCCAGATACCACTTTTCTTTTGTTTTCTATGACTTGCAAATTTAAAGCAGATATAAGAAGATACATATTATTGGAAAAAATAGAGAGGATTTAGAAACTACCCAAAGATCTGTCTTAAAAAATAGGCATCTCAAAGAAAGTGATAGACAGGCAGAATTTTTTTTTTCACTTTTTAATTTGAAATGAACTTATGTGTGACAGAAGGATACATTTTTCTATATACTGTCAAGCAGGTAGAAGGTTTAACTGCACAGCATGGGTTCAATTCTTTCCCATACTTAATGGTATTTATACTTAGATTTTAACACTTGACTGAAATTTCAATCTTATCTTTGTCATAATTATGAATTATCATATTTCCCCAGTGTCTTCAATAGTAATTATGTATGTATAATTTGAAAATGTCTGTATTAAAGACTGTTTTCCAAACACCATTGTAAAACAAGTGTCAAAAGACATATTGATATTTCGCAGCTCTGGTATCAAATTGTTGCAGAAACAAAGTATATCTGTCTGTGTCCTGTGTCCTTCCAGATAAGCTCTCCCATTTCCTTTTTTTATTTACCTTCTAGACTTAAACTTTGCTTACATTCCAAGGGAAAGAGCATCCCTATGAAGATAACATCAGCATTGCTGACCACCAGGTGATAACAAAAGCAAGCTGGCACCAACCAAAACCTTCCTTGCCCACTCCCACTTACTCCCTAGCAACTCTAGATAAATAACTCTGCACTCTGGACTGCGGTCTTTCAGATGCTAGCCTGCTGCCCACCTCAATTTGTCAACAAATTAATCTACTTACTTTCTCTTCAAACTCTGTTTCCTTTTATTAGCCAAAGGGACCAGACTCTCCTGCATTCTGGTAACAAAATCTGATGTATGTGTGTTTAGTGGGAACCTCCCTACCCCCCAAGCAATTTTCAGATACCATCTGGGTGTCCAACAATTCAGCTCTGACATTACCTAAAGATATCTGCTTGGAAATAACATCAAATATCATAGGTTAAGTGTTCAGTCTTACAAAAATGCCATTTACCACTAACCGAGGCTTGGAGTAGAAAATTGGGAATGAAGGTGCTGTAAGACCAGAAACTAGAGTGGGAGAAGAAATGATTAACATAGTTGTTAAACCAGCATAGAAATGAAAATCCTTATAAGCAGACTACTATAGAAGATGCAGGCTGCTATAGAAAGTACCCAGAGGTGCAGACCAGAGGTGGGGATGTGGAGATCGATGGCCATTATAGAGAATTCCTGATCCTTACAAATCAAACTAGTCACATCCTAAGTTGATTCATTTAACAGTAGATAACAGTTCCACAAGGAATGCAGCCCTCCTAAAAAGGATACTATATTAGTACAGTTTCTACACTGGCAAAAGGCTGCTCTCCAGCCACCTGTGACTATGCAGGTGTCTCTTTTCACAAAATATTTCTCTTCGCAAAGCAACAGTAGTAGCTTTTTCTGGCCGCTTTTGTCTTTGCAAGCATCTTTGCCTTCCTTTTTTCTATAAACCTAACCTTTCTGGATATAACCAAATGTCTTCATCTCCTGGGCAAACTTGTTGTGTGCTGCTGGAAGGGAAACTGCCAAAACTTTGCTGAGAGGTAACCCGATGACCCTGCTCACTGGACACAACATCTCACCAAAATGTCATCTGCCCCCAGCACCTCCCACTTTGGATGCCATGCACAAGTCTAGGTGATCACTTATTCTTCTGACTGAGAGGCCAGATTAGAAGTTCCTTGTGTTCTATTAGTTTGCTAGAATGACTCACAGAAGTCAGAGGAAAATTTTACTTGCTAGACTATGCATTTACTACAAAGGGTATAGCTCAGAAAAAGTCAGATGGAGGTGATACATTGGGAACGTGCAAAGGGCTTTGAGCTTCTATATTCTCTCCAGGCATGCCAGGTCCTTACTTCCTTGAATCTCTGAATGTCCATCACCCTGGAAGCTCCTTGAACCTTCCTCCTTTTGGTTTTATATGGAGGCTTCACGACATACACACTATGGATTGCATCACTGTCCACTGGAGTTTGATTCAAACTTGAGCCCTTTTTCCTCCTGGGAAGGTGAGGGTGTGTGTTTGGCAAGAGGTGGGGAGAGACTGAAATCACATGGCGGTAAAATTTCTGGGCATCCTTACGTGCTTTTCCAATCGCCTCATTCCCAAAACAAAGACACCTTTATTGTTGTCATCAGTAGGATAACCCAAAGTTTTCAATAGCTCTGTCATTTTTTTTTTTTCATTGTGAATTTCCAGGTTTCCTGACACAATTTATTGACTAGGCTTTCATTTCTACACTCTATGGACTTGGCTCCTTTGTCATAAATCAATTGTTCATATATGTGTGGATTTATATCTTGGCTTTCAATTCAATTCTATTCCATTGGTCCGTGTGTCTGTTTCTGTTTAAATGCTATACCATTATGATTATTGTTGCTTTGTAGTATGCTTTAAGCCAGAGAGTATGATACAACCATTGTTTTTCTTTTCTGTTTTTTCTCAAGATTGCTTTAACTAGTCAGGGTCTTTGTAGTCCCGTGCACATTTTATAACAGTTTGTCCTATTTCCCTTCAAAGGAACCATTGGGATTTTGTTAGGGATTACATTGCATCTGTAAACTGCTTGAGGTAATGCAATTTTTTTTAAAAAAAATGTTTATACTTCTAATACATGAACATGGACTATTTTCCCAGTACTTTTTATCTTCTTTAAAGTTCCTTTAATAGGGCCTCCCCTGGTGGCGCAGTGGTTGAGCGCTGGGCTGTGAAGCTGCCCGCAGCCTCCCCAGTACCTGTTCGATTCCCGGCCACCGGGCAAGGGTCCCACATGGCGTGCAGACCTCTCCTGCAGTGCCCACTGCTCCCCTCAGCAGTGTACTTCATCAGTCTGTCTGTTCTGTTCCCCGCTCTGGTGAATTCTCTCACCCTCCCGCGCTTCTGACTGTACCCAGTGCTTGTATAAATAAATAAATAAACAAAATCTTAAAATAAAATAAAGTTCCTTTAATAATGTATTATAATTTTCAGGGTGTAAGTCTTTCACCTCCTTCGTTATGTTTGCTAGGTATTTTGTGTTCTATGATGTGACTGTAAATGGGATTAATTTTTTTCTCTCATTTTTACATAAAAAAAGGACATTTTTGCATATTGATTTTGTATCATGTAACTTTACTGTATTCTAGTACCTTTTTGGTAGAATCTTTAGAGTTTTCTATGCATATTATCATGTTGTGTGCACACAATGACAGTTTTCCAATTTGAACTTTGTACATAATTGCTTTGGCTAGGAATTCCAAAACTATGTTGATTGGTAGTGTTGAGAGAAGACATCCTTCTTTTGTTAATGGGAAAAAATAAGGAAACTTTTAGCTTTTCACCATTGAAGATGATGTTAACTGTGAGTTTGTGATACATGGCCTATATTATGTTGAGACATGTCTCTTTTATACCCAATTTATTGAGAGTTTTACCACAAATGCATCGTGAATCATATCAATGTTTCTTTAGCATTTATTGATATGATCATGTGATTTCTATTTTTCCTTTAATTGATGTGGTGCATTAATCAATTTGCATATTTTAAATCATTATTGCATCCCTGGAATGAATCTCACAGAGTCATGATGAATACCTCTCGTAATGTGTTGTTGAATTCAATTTGCCAAGATTTTTTTTACAGGATTTTTTCATTTATATATGTCAGAGATAGAGATCTGTGGTTTTATTTTTTGTGCTGTCCTTGTCTGATTTAGGGACTAGGTTAATATTGGTCTCATAAAATGTGTTTGAAATCACCCCTCCTTCTTTGAATTTTTTGAACAGTTTGAGAAGCATAGATATTAGATGATATTCGGTTTTTGATTGTTTGGTAAAACTCATTATTGATGCCATCTGCTCCTGGACATTTGTTCTTAGGAAGAATTTGATTACTATTTCAAGTAAAATATTTGTGATTGGTCTGTTCAAGATATATATATATATATATATATATATATATATATATACACTTTAAGATTTTAAGATTTATTTATTCATGCATACAAAAACTGGGTTGTAAGCCAGAGGTGCAGGGGTGTGAGAGGATTCACCAGAGAAAGTGGGCAGCAGAACAGTCAGATCTACTGAAATACACTGCTGAGGGAAGCAGCAGGTGAGACAGGAGAGGATTGCTGTACCATGTGGGTTGCTCCCTGGCAGGCTGGGGATCGAACTCATGCTGCAGTAGCTGGTGATAAATTATCTATTTCTTTCTGCTTCAGTCTTGGAAGGTTATATGGTTGTGAAAATTTGTTCACTTATTTTTAGATTGTCCTTTTTGTTTGCATATAGATTTTCATAATATTCTCTTATGATTTCTTAGTATTTTTGTGGTATCATTTGTAATTTCATCTCTTTGATTTCTAATTTTTTTTCTATAAGGTACTCTTTCTTTTTTTTCTTATTGAGCCTAAGTATTAATAATTTTTGTTTATCCTTTAAAAAAACATGTCTTGGTTTTATTGATCTTTTGCATTATATTTTTTTTGGTTTGAATGTCATTTATTTCTGATTTAGTTTTTATTATTTCCTTCCTTTTATTGACTTTTAGTCTTGTTTGTTTTTCTTCTTCTAGTTCCTTCAAATGTAAGTTTAGATTATGTATTTGGAATTTTTCTTGGTTGCTGACATGGACCTGTATTACTATGACCCCTCATAACACCACTTCTGCTGAATTCCATAACACACTTTGTTTCTTCATTTTCATTTGTCTCCAGATAATTTTTTATTATTTTCTTTGATTTCTTCATTTACCCACTGGTTATTCAGAATCACTTTTTTTTTTTAAGCATCTACATGTTTGAGATTGTTCCAGTTTGTGAGTGTGTGTTTGCTTTCTAACTTCATACTGCCATGATAAGAAAAGATGCTTAGCATGATTTCAATATTCACATAGTTATGGAGATAATAAACAATATTTATTATTGGTTTCTTTTCCAACATATGATTTATCTTGGAGAATGTCTCATACACACTTGAGAAAGACCCATATTCATTAATTTGGGGATGGAAATTTCTATGTCTATTAAATCTATCTGATCAACTACTTCATTTAGGGCCATTATTGCTTTATTAATTTTCTGTCTGGATGATCTATTCATTGATGTAAGTGGTTTGTTGAGACCCCCTTCTATTATTGTGTTGTTGTCAATGTCTCCCTTTACGTCTGTTAAAAATTGTTTAATATATCTAGGTGGATCTGTATTGGGTGTGTAATTAATGACAGTTATATGTTCTTGGTGGATTGATCCCTTGCTTGTTATTCACTGAAAGTCTAATTTATCATATGTGAAAATAGCAGTTCTTGCATTTTTCTCTGTGCTATTGATTTGACATACCTTATTCCAGTCTTTCAATATAAGTCTATGTTTCTTTAGATCTGATGTGGATCCCCTATAATACAGATGTATAATACAGATGAACGCTGCTTTTTATCTGTGTTTTTTGTTTGGTTGTCTATTTTGATTAATGAATTCAGACAATTCATTTTTAGCATGTTTAGTGATGTATGAGGCTTAATTTTACTGCCATTCTAATTTTTCCTAGTTATTTTGCATACCTGTTATTTCTTTCTCCATGTGTTTCTATCTTTATCTTTTAAATTTTTACTTCATCCTCAACAAAACCACCATTCCATACCGCATTGCCCCATCTGCTTCCCTCCCTAAACTCCTCCCTTCTCCCTATTCCATCTGGTAAACATTATATTCTTTTTTGTTGGGTTCAAGATTTAGCACTACTATTCTTTTTGTATGAATGATTTAGATATTTATATTGCACAGATGAATTAAACCATTTAATATCTGTCTTTCACTTTTTTACTTTCTTCACTCAATATAATCACTTCAAGATCCATCCACTTTATTTCCCAAAAGCCATCATTTCATCTTTCTTCACCGTTGTGTTTCCATGTGTTTCTTTTCTGCCTTTTCATTTGCATGGGGATTCTTTCATTTTCTTCATTTTTTTATTCTAAATGTTTCTTCTGCATATATTTGTTTTGTGGTTACCATGCTTGTGCTGAACATTTTTTTTTTTTTGGTATCAAACATTTTGTATCTGAAATAAACTCTTTAATGCTGGTATCAACCTGTCATCCTTTGGTGCTTTATTTTAAATAAAAAGTTTTTTTTTATTCTACTGTTATTGTTTTATGCATTTGAAATTTCTTGTTTAATTTAGTTGTACTAATTTGCCACTTACTTCATAAACTAGATAGTAATTGAAATACAAATCTTACAAAATGTTGATTTGAGGAAGATCTTGAAATTGCAAATGTAAATTAGTGACTATCTAGTTATCACTAGATAAGTTAATGTTTCTTGGCATGATGATTAGGTATTTCTACATAAAGGAAGTAGATGGAACTGTAGGAGTTGCTGCTGTCTACTATTATAAAGACTGCATCTGATAACATGTGTTTTGGAAATTTGCCCTAACTAACTTATTTGCAAGTTAATCTATAATGCAATAATTCATTATATCACACATACATGTTATAGTAGATAATAATATATGATTATTGTAATATATAAGTATAACAGTATAATATTGTGATATATAAACATTATTGCTTTGTAATATTAATAAGACCACATACTAGTATATTTTCTCTAACTTTCTATAAAGAATTCTTATCTATTTATTTAATTCAATCCTATAAAATTTTTCCATTGAAATAGATTATAAATTATTATATTTATCCAAAAGAGGAGTGACCTAAAGGCAAGATAATTAGTGATTTATCAAATTCATCTAGAGAATTAATTAATGGCAGGGGTTGGACAAGAACTCATCAAGTTGACATTAAGATAAGTTGCTGAGAGTTTCTATACCGTAATAGAGGCTGTGGAGTGCGCATGATGAGATAGCATTGTGAGAGGAAAGATAGCACTGTGCACGAGTACCTCTCCCTGAGACACTACCATATGACTGGCATGTGCAGCCATCAGGAAAGGGAATGATCACGGGACAGCCATGGCACACAGCACGTATGGAGCATACACACAGCATGCGTCTCTCTGCAGCTAGCATCAATTACAGTGAAAAATGAGGTATTAATTGGTATCCCCTGAGCAGTCTAATTCTCCTCTTTGTGATCGGTGTATCTAGGAAGGGGAGAATCAAAAGGCAGGATGGTGAGAGTGTAACCCCCATTGGAGCAATCAAAGGAGGCCTATGTAAAATAGTTTCCAGGTTCTTGGGTTTATGGTAAAGCAATCTGTCAAATCATTGAAAGTTAGATATATCTGAGGCCTTAAATTTCAAGATGGAAGTTTGAGGACAACATCCCATCCTTTTTTCTAGGCAAGTAACATAGGGAATGATTAAATCACAACACTTATAAAATACAAGTGTCTGTTTTCAGATCCCAAAGTCAGCCTCCTGAGTCCTCTTACAATACACTTGATAGGATTCTGTGTTGCCCTCTAATGAATACTAGTGACAGGAATGTCTTTTTTTTTTCCCAATGACAATGATATTTGACATCATCCTCTTTATGTTGTTATTCACACAAACCTTTTCTCTTACAATCATGCTTCCCCAGAATTTTTCCTTCCATAGAAATCTTCCTTCTCTGTTTTATTTTCATCCTCTCTATGGTTCCTTTTGTTTCATTACCAAAATAGATAGAGATCCTTTTCTTTCAGTTACACAGCCACTTAACCCTATCTTGGTTACTTTGCTTTTGCAATTCTCACTCTAATTAATGACACCATCTCTCATAATAATCCTGTTTTTACCTTCAAATGCCAGTGTGCTTGTTCATGCTCTTGAGAACTTACACTGGGATTAGTTACCAATGAATATGACTCACTCCATATGGTCTGGAGCATCTAGAACAATGAATAATAAAAAAAAAAGTTGTATGCATTTTAAAGTCATATTTTGTCTTATTATGAAAACATTTTCAACATGAATCTCATTGCCCTTTAGTCACAGACAAAACCTCCCATGACCCCAGGTTAAATAATCACTGTGCTTCTCTCTGAAGTGTTGCATTCTATAACTGAACTAATTTAATTTTTACATCAAATTAGCTAGAGTATTGTATAAACCTAGGCCACTATGAATGTAAAGTTGGAAGATACGATACTGACTTAATGACATCAAAATTTTCATCTCATATTGCCCTCAAATAAGATGTACAATCTATACACATCCTGGAAAATACATGAATCAAGAAAATTTTTGTTTTGTCAGTTTCTTCACTATATAGTGATACAAGTTAGAGCAAAAAGGTGCTTCTTTGTTTTGGTTAACATCTGTAAAGTGAGAGGGCCAGGAGCTAATAAGGATCTTGACACTGCACTCTTGTAAGATGTCAGAGTGTCCCAGAGGGACATCAGGGTGACCGTGGTGAGTGGAGGGAGTGAAGTGAAAGATTCAGGTCCATGGCTAAAGATCAATTTTTGGTAAAAAAAAAAAAATACCCACAGCAGGCTTTAAATACTATGGTCCACAGAAAGATCTCTTTTGAGAAAGTTTGCTACCAAAGAAAGTTATAATCTTAATATGAAATAGTACATGGGATCTTGCCAAACTATATCAACTGAAATACATTGTTTCATACAAATTTATTGATGCGGAATTTTTTTTCAAATGATGTTACCAGTTTCTCTTTTGTCTGAAGTGTTCCATAGCATGAAACCTGTGGGTAACTAGCTGCCTGTACTTAACCTCCCCCTCTGGCCTATGTTCAAGTTTATTATGAAGGAGAAAGATAAACCAATTCCAATCCATCTATCCCAATCCTATTCACAGCCAAGCAATAACAATTATCTCTGTCTTTACATTTTCTCCCATCTCTTGCTATTTCTTGTACAGTAATGAATTGTAACAGCTACTTCTTGCTGACTTCTCTCCCATATAATTAATGTCCTAAGATATTCTATTTACTGGTGAAGCAGTTTGAATCAAGAAGTGATTACTTTTAGAGTAAACAGAGCTGCTAAACCCTCTCCACAAGCAAAGCTGACAGCAGTTTTATTTTTAAAATAATCAAATTGAAATCCCAAAAAGCTTCAAGTTTGAAACTTCTTATTTATTATGTGCATGTAGGTATTTGGGTGTGTGAAAGAGTATATTAGTATTTAGAGCTGTATATAGTGAAATACATAGATCAAAAGAAATGGATCTTATAAAAGATAATGATGTCCAGCCCATTTCCTTGTCTGACCTAACTCTAAACCTTCATGTTAGGTGGATATAGCAGAGAAGAAAATGTTTGTTTTGGAGAATAGATTTAATTGTTGAAAATATTTATATTAGACACTGGATTTTCTGAGTTGGAGACATTTTTATTCAAATCAAGATTTTGATTATGATGTAATAGAAAGATAAAGGAAATACTAGCGCCAAAAATGTTGCAGTGTGGATTTTTCAGGTGAAATTTTTTCAGTGATTAGGCAGTTTTGCAACTGGGTCAAAGGTTGCAAGGACTCAAGTCATCCCACTTCACTGAAAGGAGCTTTAGTCACAGTTACCAATTGAATACTCCAGATTAACTAAGTGCCTGCTTCATTAACCTGATGATCTTCACAACCTCCAGCCCAGCTGTGACCTGTGAAACACTGTAGGGCCACAGACTCCTCACCTCAATCCTCCCCTGTAGCTTGAACTCATACACCTAAGTAATCCTCTTCATGTATTACAGGACTTCACCTCCAATCTCTCCTTCCCACCCACCCCTTTGGCTTTCGGCTTACTCAGAAATCTCTTAATAGTGACAAATTTATTCTTCAAATTTCAAACTTAAAAAGCTAATTTGAACTTTCTTGTTCTCTTTTTCCAATGCTAATTTTTATTGTTTCTTCCAGGCTGTCCCCATTTTCTGTTTCTCTGACCATGTTCTTCTTTCCATGACTACAAATGTGAATATGAAAGTAATCTTCAAAAAGGCCTGCATGTCACTATGTGTCGCCCTCTCTGCTTAAACAACACCTCACTTCTAAATTAATTTTAAGTCTTTTCTAATCATTGAAACTAGTGACATTCTAATCATTGAAACTAGTGACAATCATTGAAATGGAGAGATCATTGTGGGTAGAGCACTTGGGAAAGTAAGGCTGAGGATACAGGCCTTAAATGTGAATACAGAGGATGTGGATGATCGAGGTTGGAAAGGATTCTCAAAAAAAAAAAAAAAAAAAAAAGGCATCACGAAAGCCATGGATGAAAAGCTTCAATCGCATGCATTGGATTGTTTCCAAGTCTCCTGTCTGCCCAGACTTAACACAAATTCAACTCATTTACAACTCCCTGACAGACATGGTCTTTTGCAAGGACAGAGAAATGGTTTGACAGCTTGACTTTTGTGAATGCCATCATTGCCCCCACATATGACCTTGTCACATTTGCATATTGCTTCACAGGGAATCTGAACTTTTCTAAACTATGTCCTCTGTATCAGTTACACTAGTCTAGTCACACTTCCCCAAACATAATTCTATCCTTGTAATCATGCTGTTTCTTTATCTAAAATTCTACCTTTTCCAAATTCTACTCCCTACCTTTATGAAATTCTCACCAAAACAGTAATTTCCTTTTACAACTATACTTTAAGACTTATCAGGAACTCTGCTTGAGCTGGCAGATATTATTAGTTATCTTTTAGTGTTGTTTGATACTATATAATATAAAAAAAAAGTTATAAGACCCCCTTAGTTCTTTGCCCATTTGCAATATTTGAGATGAATGATTGACTTGGTGTTGTTAAAACCAAAGAAACGAATAGAAAATCCCCCAAAGTCTTTTTTTCCTTAAAGCAACAAGGGGTTTTTAAATTTGTCAGGATAAAATAAGATTGTTTCTAGGATACTGTGTATTTATGATAATTAGAGAATTCTGCCAGCTGAGTTATCATGAATACCTTCCTATTAAAGAGTGACAAAGTCACCAAGAATCTACAATGGAAAGAAAATAGTCTCTTCAATAACTATATTGGAAAAACTGTATATTCACAAGCAAACAGATGAAAGCAGACCCTTTTATCATACACAAAAAGAAACTAAAAATGAATTAAAGCCTTAAATGTAAGATCTGAAACTGTAAAACTCCTGGAAAAATAATAAGGGGAAATATATATATATATATATATATATGTGTGTGTGTGTGTGTGTATATATATATATATATATATATATATATATATATATAACCAACGACTTTTTGACTATGACACCAAAACCGCAGGAAACAAAACAGAATATAAAATAAACAGGTATGTTATGTCAAACTAAGAAGCATCTACGTGACATAGAAAACCACCAAAAAATAAAAAAGTAGCTAATGAAATGGGAAAAAAAAAGATTTGTAATCTAAGTATCCAGTAATGGGTTAATATCCAAAATTTATAATGAACTCATGCAATTCAATTGCAAAAAAAAATAAAACAAATATTCCATTAAATATGGGCAAAGGACTTGGACAGACATTTTCCATAGACATTCAGTTGGTCAACAGGTATATTAAAAAGTGCTCAGTGCCATTAATTATCACAGAAATGCCAATCAAAACCAAACTAAACTATTATATTGCACGTGTCAAAATGACTATAGTCAAAAAAAGGAATGAAAACAAGTACTGGCAAGAGTTTGCAGAAATGAACCCTCATGTACTATTAGTAGAAATATAACTCAGGAGAGCCACTATGAAAAATAATATGGAGGATTCTCAAAAAATAATTAAAAATAGAACTGTCATATTATTGAGAATTCCCAAAGGCATTGAAATCAGGATCTTGAATAAATATCTGCACTTCCATGTTTATTGCAGCATTATTCACAACAACTGTAATATGGAAACAACCTGTATATGTACCAATACATAAATGGATAAAGAAAATAATGATGCACGTATAATGATATTATTTGAATAAAAGAAAAAAGAAAATCCTGCCATGTACAGTAGGGATGAACCTGAGGACATCATGCTAAGTGAAATAAGCAACCACAGAAAGACAAATACTGCATGATGTTAATTATATGTGGAATCTGAACTCATAGAAACAGTGTAAAATGATGGTTACAGGGGTTTTTAGGTGTTGGGAGAAATTGGGAGATGCTAGTCAAATGGTTCAATCTTTCAGGTGTAAAATAAATAAATTCTGTATAGCTAATATATGACATAGTTAATAATAATACATTGTATACTTGAAATTTGTTAAGAAGTAGATCTTAAGTGCTATTATCATACACACACAAGAAAAGGTAATGATGTTACGTGATCCATATAATAATCAGTTCATTGGAGTAATTGTTTCACTGTGTATACATATATCAATATATCACATTGTATACATAAACTAAACCAATTTTTAGTTTTTCAATCACACCTCAATAAAGTTGGGAAAAATTATATCTGGAAAATTCATTCTGCAGGCCCAATTTTCCAATTACATATATATATAATATATATAAATTGTTTTTGTTTGTTGATTGACCTCTATAAAGATCTGGAGACCTGCATATAAGATTTGACAAAGATAAAACAAACAAAAATAGACCTCAGACATTTTTTAGGCTACATGTCTTCAGTCTTGAGGATGAAATAATTTCCCCAGTTGTAACATCTCTTTTCTTGGGGTCAGAGGCAGCAAGAAATAATTATGAGTGTCCAGAGACAAGAGAGAAGCTCGATTGTGAATATATGGGTTATTATCTATGTTGCAAACATTGAATTCAGACATTGTCAAAACTAGTATGTAACAGTGACTTTTATCCTTTTTCTCTTCTCTTATTCTGGTGACTAGTGGTGGAAATTTGTTGGTGAATGTAAACATAACCACATGATTTATTTTGCTAAACAATTTTAAATTGTCATATTCATTCTGTCAAGGAGAGTTCAGAAGTCATAAGTGTGACTAGAGAAGGACTCATTTTTTAAACTATCTCTGGCTTCAATAGCCTCCATTTTGTTGACCAAGACTGGGGAGCACTGTATTAAACTTGAAAATAGGAAATGTGGGTTGTGGTCTCTATTCTGCCACTTGGCAGATGTGTAATTTTCATGAAGTTATTGAAATTTATTAAATCTCAGTTTCCTTATTTTTTTTAAGAGACTAACTCTAAGCAATTTACCCTGAATCCCTTTTTTTTTTCCAGATATTCCATTAATCCACAGACAAAATATGAGTGTGATTTCAGGAAAATGATATTTGGCTTGGAAGTCATACAGATATTTTTATAACAAGTTATACTGTATTTGTTTACTTATTCATCCTTTTTTATGCTGAATCCACTTAATATAATAAAATGTTTAGTATTCAAATCAATTCACACTTCCTCAAAATCTGTTTCTAGCCTATTTTTACTGCTTCTTAGGATGCCTAGTCTTTATTATAAATTCTGTGTCCAGTCTTTATGGTTATCTTATCATTTTCAAGTTAAGTTACCATACACTTCAATATACCCAAGTCAAGACAGATGCTGGACCATTCCCCTGGATACTGGAGTCACCTCCAGTATCTAATGTTAACTATAAAAATTGTTTTTTTGTTTTTAAAGATTTATTTTATTTATACAAGAACCGGGATACAGGCCAGATGCATGGGAGGGTGAAAGGACTCACCAGAGACAGAGTGGGGAGCAAAACAGGCAGACTGATGAAATACACTGCTGAGGCGTGCATCGGGCGAGACAGGAGAGGTCTGCTTGCCATGTGGATTGCTCCAAGGCCAGTGGGGATTGAACTGGCACCATAGAGGCTGTGGATAACTTCACAGCACTGCCTCAAACACTTGCACCAGGGAGGCCCAACTATAAAAATTGTTAAATAATAGTCATTTTTAAAGTAATTAAATGAATAACATTTTTAAATTTTGGATTATTTTAGTTACCTTGCAAATATGTATACAGTGCTTACTGTCAATCACTGTTATAAGTCATTTGCAAACACTGGGAATATTTATTCCTTCATTTTATTTCTCAAAGAATTGAATATATGGTTTCTCAGCTAAAGAATGCCTTTTATGATGATGGGCACCTATGGTGTTTTAGATGACTAAATAATTCCATAGCCTTAGTTGTCATTTGTACTTACACACTGATTAGCTATCAGGGACAATAGAGCATGATGTGTTCCTTTACTTGCCTTTTTTTTTTTTGTGCTTCATTGAATGCCCATCTGAAGAATACTTCACTGGGCACATATATTGCAGAAGTTACCTTAAATTTCAGAAAAGCAAGAAGCTACATATAATATAACTACTTCAAGTGCAAATTGAGAAGTATAGCAAGTCTCAATGTGTTTCCCTCACCTAAAGTATATGAAATTCTATTATTTGGAATTCATTTATCAAAAAAGTATTGACTTATGTAAGATAAAGTTTAAGTACCTCTGAATTCCAGCTAAAATTTAATTGGGCTCTAAATGTGGGCAAGCCAATGTGCTAAACTTCAAGCTTATACAGCAAAATAATACAATCTTTGTAAATTTAAAGGCTAGTGGGTTTATATATCTACATAGTCTATCTCAAGTCAATACATAAAGAGTGTAATAAAGGAAATACTTTGGGAGACAAAAAGAGGGGATTGTTCTATGGTATTAAAGACAAAGGAGGAAAACCTAGTAGGTGCTAGCCTTTGAGCTGAAATTAGAAGTGTTAGTAAGGAGTAGAGTAAAATATAGACATTGAAGTAATAACTTCATCAAAATATATGACTTTGAAAGGTAATAAACTTTTTCAAGGAATATGAAGAGTCCATGTGAGACATAATAGGTCACGTTGTAAATGGGCATTTGGTAAAATAAGACTGAAGAACTGTCCTTAGGTCAATCTGTGGAGGACTTTATTCCTTGAGAACTGAGACATCATTCAACATTTGGATTAGAAACTAAATCAGAGGTTATCCTTGTACTAGGAGCTCCAGGGACATAAGAAAGAATGTGCCCACAAGGTTAGAACTTCAACTCTTACTAATTACCAAATGTGTAAAAATTAGCTTATCACAAGCTAGACTGAGAATAGTCTCTATGAATGTAATGGGAGATAATGTGGGAAGAGAAGACACTGCTTGCATTCATCATACTTAAAAATGGAGCAGCCTGGGACTTCAGCAGAGCCCTGGGTAGGAACACTTGAGTGAAATGTGACATAGGCTCTGATGTTGGCAGGACTCTGCTTTTAACACTTGTCCTGTGTTTCAAGTTAACGGAGCATTTGGAAAAGTCTCTACTAATCTGTCAGTGCTCTTTAAAGGCAGTGTTCATTAAATTATATTGAAAAACAAAAATCAAGCTACAATACAACATTCAAATAAACTTGCTATTTCATGAATAGTTTAAATATCTTTCGACTTACTAGGCAGTTGACTGAGATAGAGAGTATTTATATAGGAGCACTCATTCCATGAAGGAGAAATCTCCTATATCTAGCTTCAAACTGAATTCACATGTAGAAATTGACTAATGGTAAAGGCAAATGTATCTTTCTGACTCAAGGTCAGTTTTCAACTGCTCTCATTTGGACTAATTAAGTTTTGCTGGTAAACAAGATGAAAGAATGTTACTTCCACACTAACATTTTTAGATAAATGGATTTGTAAGATCATTGAAAAACACAAAGATCAGACATTAGTCATTCATTCTCAAAGACTCATCTCTGAATCTTGTATTTTCTGTTACAGAGCTCATGCTAGTGAGAAAAACAAGGAACCGAGGCACGCTTGTTTCCAAAGTGACTACACTTTTACTTAGAGTAGATACATTAACCTAATGATGGCCATGAATAGGTAAAACTACATAGCCACAGGTGTATTTCTTCTTAACTTTCAGTTTTCTTTTCTCTGATTTAATACTTGCTTCTTATTTTTTAAAAATTTTTAAAAAGATTTATTTATACAAGAACCAGGGTACAGGCCAGATTTGGGGGAGGGTGAGAGGATTCACCAGAGACAGAGTGGGGAGCAGAACACACAGACTGAAGAAATACACTGCTGAGGGGAGCAGTGGGCGAGACAGGAGAGGTCTGCTCACCATGTGGGACCCTCGCTGGCCAGCTGGGATGGAACCAGCACTACAGAGCCTGCAGACAGCTTCACAGCATGGCACTCAACCGCCTGCGCCACCAGGGGAGGCCCAATACTTGCTTCTTTTAGAAAATTTTAGGAGGTAAAGAATGCCAATAAACAGGAAAAACAAAGAAAATCACATGCATTCATGTCAGTCAGAGGGGAAAAAAACACATTTTAGAAATGTTTCCACAGGTTTTGTGAGTGTCTCACCTTCACTAAAGTAATACCCGGACAATAATGTATGCATTTACTAAAAATACTGTCACATTTTATGTGTCAATCACTGTGCAATGAATGGTTATGATGTATTCACTGGGTTCTAAAACACTACATCTAGATGGACACACAAATGTCCACACAAGTTGTGAAGATGTTGTACTATAATACAGATTTCTCCCATGCTGGACTCTACCTATTATTGAGTGCAGGTCTTGTAGATGCCATGTGCCAAATAATGCCAAAGATGATGACACATAAGTTATTAAAGACAATTTGTAATTCTCAACCATGGTCTTTAGATTTTGCTGAATTATGAGTGCTTGGGTGTGGGTGTGGTGTGGTAACATACACCTTAACAGGTGTGAACCTGTACCTTTTAAATCATACACAGTGTGTGAACCAACATCTCATTAAAAAATAATATAAGAAAAAGTAAACTCTGTTTTTAACTAAGAATTAAATTAGTATACTAGATTCCTTTGGCTGAATATCAGACTAGATCGTAAATGATTATTTAATATCCCTAGAATATTAAATAATCAATAATAAATAATAATATTAAAATAAATAATATTAAATAATTAAGTATTAAATGATTAAACAATTAGTTATTTAATATTTCTAGAAATTCTAGAAATTCAGAAATACTGTAGCTATTTACAAAACCATTCCACAGACCCCAGAAAACCATGGGCTCCTTGCAATTGTGCTATCAGGAAAGGGATTGCTATTTTCTAGAACCAGCCATTAAAGAATAACTAAGGTTGGTTTTTATATTCTAGTTTAATTAAGGGGAAGTTCAGTGAGATTTTTTTTTAAACTTCCACAAAGAACAGAACAATTTTGCAAGATTTAGAAGCAAAGTTTTCCCTGGTAGAATGGCTTTCTCCAGAGGTGCCTGAGCTGAAGAGAGCAGGTGGGTTGGCAATCTGTAGGAGAAATCGGGTGGGTAATAGCTAGAAGGTATTAGGCATGAGGCTTGTCTTTGGCAATAGGAAGAGAGAGGCATTCATTTTCTTCAGTGTGTTCCTTCAGTCTCGTTGATCAGCAGTCCAGTAATAATTCCACATCTCCCACTGCCAAGTGGAGAAGATCTGATTAGAGATTGGATGGCCTAGTGAAGACCCTTTCCATCTTCCAGCTTTGGAAGTTCTACAGGTCACATTGATTTCTTTATGGGTATGTCAAACATAAGATATCACCTGCATAGGGAAGAGGCATCTCACCCTGAAAGGCTAGCATCTGAGGTCAGAGAGCAAGCCTTGCTTTCCAGGGCAAACTTAATAGATAAGTGTGAAGTGCTAAATAGTCAGCCAAATCCAGAGCCATGACTTTCAAGTGGAAAAAAGTAAAATCAAAGGCCAAAGGAACTTGCACTCAGCCAAGTTAAGAGATGTTTCAGGGCAAGGGAGTTTACATGTGATCTGGAGACACAGCCTCTGAGACTAATCTCATGGCTGTCAAAGCTTTCACCACAATTTTTGCTTGTGAAATGGAGGAAATAATGCCAAATGCTCAAACTCAAGAGAATCATAAACGCTGAGGGTTCACTGAAGTTATGTAACCCTTAGTTGTAAAGTTGCTATCTTGGGATAAGAAAGGGAAAGACAATAAAGAAGGAAGAGGTTGTAGAAAACACTTAATAGTCATGTATTATCAAGCTATTGACATCAGCTACAATGATAAACTGAATTTTCATTTTTCTTCTGCAGTATGTATCCATTATATTTTTCCAATCTGATTTTCCAGAATTTACTCTACAGACCATATGTTGTCCTGACAATTCCTATTGAAGTAATAATTCCAGTATAACCAATAGTCTCCAGTACATTTATTTTATCTCCAGTTTCCAATTCAACCCAATTTTTCCCTTTCAGTGAAGACTTCGCTAACTATAATAATCAATAGTAGACCTCTTTTTTGAATATTTTTTGATATTTATTATTTGAGCAGGTCACTTGGTAATTAATTGCTCATATATTGCTCAACATAAGTCTACACCCCTTGGCGATCAGACCCAAGTCTTACACAAGCCCTTGTAAAACATAAGACACAGAAACAGTGTATTAAATGGAACAAATTGTGATTTATTGGCAACTTACCAGTGTTTTTATTTTGTGCAATGTTATTCAAATAAATTATGTGAGTGCTTACAAAATTTTACTCTGAATGTTATTTAAGACGTTGTTTTATGTTTTAATTTCACTTTAATCATTATGGATGCAAAATAGAATTATAAATCTTAAGACTGGAAGTAATTTCAAGATGTTTCCTGCCCGGACTGTTTTCTTGTTAATTTAGCACTGTTGGTGAAATTAGTATAATTCCTAACTTAAAATATCTGTTCAGTAGATAGCATTAAAGAACAATTGATTCAGCCAAGTGCAGTGCCTGTGATGAGTTTATGAAAGGTCCAATTCACTGCCTACCTCTTGAGCAGTACCTAATTACCTGTCTTGTCTCCTGTAACTCCTTGTCTAGACCTCTCTGAATCTAACTCAACTTTACAATTCTTTTCTCATACCTTGCTTCTCTGATTTAATGGTTTATTGTGGTTCCCAACCCATATCTCTCGGCTTTCTTCTCTACCCTTATTAGCAACGTTAGCCAGTTTCCACTACCATGGACGTGGGGCAGGGAGGTTTTGAGGGAACAGAATTAGATAGGTGTGTGTGGGGAAGTGATTACTGTTTACACTGGGACAGCGAGGTTGCTGAGGGACTCACATTCCAGCACGTGGCCTTGGTATAATACTACAGGTAATCCCCATGGCCAGGGTACTATCTACCAAAAAATATCATCAGAGCCCTTCTCTGAGGGGACAATTGATGGAAGACAAACTTGCAGAGCGAGGTGCCTCAAATTATTTGTGTCTTTGGTGACAATAGTGTTTATTTGCTATTTCCTTGGACTTAGCCACCAGATTCTGGTTGGAACTCTGAATAACATGCTGTGAAAGCCAGAAACAAAAGAAAGTTTTCCCCAGCTAACACCTCATGCATCCACAAGTTCTCCAAGTTTTACGTGGTTTGTGGCAATACTTCCTTCTGTCAACTCAAAAAAAGTGATTTTCAAGAGATCATTTTTCTCATAGTTAGCAAAAGAAGCCTACAAACATATTCCTTCCTGTCAATGGATTGTCGTATGGGTGAAATACACGAGTATAAACTGGAAATACATAGCAAAGTATAAAGCTGTTTTCCTGTATTGGTATGTACTATGGTGTGAAGGTGAAATTGCTTATGCTTTCATTTTATAATTTAATTGGTACATGTGTGCCTCACACATATTTTATGCACTAAGTGCAAGAGGAATGAGGGAAGGCCTTTACATTGTTTGGAGCAGGAATTTAACTTAGTCCTCGGATGTTCCACTTCAACTTAGGGAAGGCTATAGAACTGAACAGGCTGCTACCACTGAAACGCTCCTTCTCTCTGTACTACATACAATTTGCAGCAACATGGATGGCGCTGGAAGGGATCATGCTCAGCGAAATAAGCCAGAAAGAAAAAGAAAAATACCGGATGGTCTCACTCATAGCAGGAATCTAGAAAACTTAAATAAGGGACCAGGAAAATGAATAACTATAAGAAAGTGAAAATCAAAATCAACAAAAAAATATGAACCAGAGACACTCTATGGGAGGTGGGGGGCGGGGAGGGGTGGGATTGGGGTCAAAATAAGGGGGTTGAGATTGTATGGGGAATATAAAAATAAAATTTATTATAAAGAAAGGAACTAATATTAACTCAACCTTCAAGGCTGAATGACCAAAATCTTTGTTAGATGGGGATATAAACACAATAATGAGGATGAAAGGGACTACTCAACTTAAGACAAGGCAGAATTTGGGGTCTTATTGAGATAAATGGATGAACAAGATTCTGTTACACCAGGATTAAATCACAACACCCAGCAAAATTATCTCTTCCATGCGGGGCTTGAAATAAAATTATTGTTTTATAAAAAAACACAATGCCATAACAAATGCTCTTACATGGTGATTTTTGAATCTAAATATTGGTCTCCATTCCCCAAAATCAGAGAATGCTTTGGAAAGAAGATCATGCAAAATACTGGCATTGAAAGTTTAAATATTTATTTACATGGACATGGAGAAATTTACTCTTATCTCTTATAGAAAATAATTCCAGCTCCTGCAAAGGATCACCTCAGGCTTCTCTTTCTTAGTATAATTCACCTTTCTATTTCCCTTGTCCCTCATGCCTCTTTCTCCTTACCTTCTCAATGTGACTTTCATTTGCTATATCCCCAAAAATTGAAAAATAAAAAGTGTCTTCAACATTTGTTTTTAGAATAAATATATATACATACATATTTGACACATTTATACCTACATATATGTTAATCTAAAAGAGTTATTTCAATAAATATAAAAGTGCACGGCATGTGTGATGTTAGAAAACATTGGGGTATAGTTAAATTGACAGACATAAAGTGATATGCTTTGCATTTGATGAAATTGCACATATTATTTTAAGTATTGATATCTGCTATCAACTTTGTTCTTCAAAATTTTCTTGGATAATCAAAACCTTATTTTGCCATATGAAATTTATAATAAATTCACCACTTTATTGGATTTCTTTTTATTTTATTGGATGTTCATCAATATGTAATTGTGGGAATAATTCAATCTACAATATATGTTTTATATATTTAAACTTTATAATTTTCTCCTTTAATTCCTGGCATATTTTCAGATAAGATTAATCAGAGTTGTCCTAGATATTATTTTTATTTTAAAAGGTATCATCTTAGAATTAGATTTTCTAATTGCTGGTATATTTGAATGGCATTGATTTTTATATATTGAGTCAGAAACAAGCAGCCTTGATGAACTCTCTTATTAATTCTAATAGTGTGTTTATTGATTGTCTTGGATTTTCTGTATAAACAATCATACTGATAATTTTCTTTCTACCTTTCTGATTCTTTATGCTTTATTTATTTTTCTTGTATGACTGAAGTAGACAGGTCTTCAACACAACACTGATTTGAAGTGGTGAAAGTGGACATCCATTTTGTTTTTAAAATTAAAGGTAAGTTTTTTTAAACTTTCACCATTAATATAGTGCTGGTTTTACATATTTGTTAGTCTTCACTAGGAAGAGCTTTATTAAGAATATTTTCAAAACATATGAATGTTGAATAACAGCAAACACTTTTCTACATTTAAAATGATCATATATTACTTTTATCTAAGTAGTTTCATTCATAGATTTTTAAATAGTATTTTTTGATGGCAAAATTTTATATTTATATAGTTTTACTGAGGTAGCATTGGTTTACATTACTATATATGATATAGAGTTACAGAATGGCACCTTTTTAGAAGTATGTTAGCATACTACCACCAAGGCATTGGTTGTCCTCTACCATAGTCCATTGTGCCCCTTCCCCCACCCACTCTAGTAGCCTCAATTTTGTAGTAAGATTTCCAGGGTTTGTGTTTGGTCTGATTTTTGCCTGGCTGTTGTTTCTTTAGAGTCCACATGAGAGAAGCCATCAGTATTTCTCTCTCCTTCTGTCTTATTTTCTTGGTATAATCCCTACCAGTCCATCTATGTTGTTTACAAATGGCAAGAGTTCATCTTTGTTTATAGCTGAGTAGTATTCCTTTGTGTGTGTGTATACATATAAATATATCTTCTTTATATCATATATATATATTTATATCTTCTTCTTAATCCATGTATCTCCATATTCCCAGGACATATTCAAATTTACATGTGTGCATGTAAATATACTGCTGGTTTTACATATTTGTTTGTCTTCACTAGGAAGAGTTTTACTAAGAATAATATTTTTAAATCATATGAATGTTGAATAACATCAAACACTTTTCTACATTCAAAAGAGCATATATTTACTTTTATCTAAGTAGTGAGTTTCATTCTTAGATTTTTAAATTGTATTTTTTGATGGCAAAATTTTTTAAAAAGCTACAAATTTCCATATTTGGAAGTGAGATTGTGTATTATAATGGCTAAATGGATTGACTCTAAACTCCTAATAATAATGGGATTTAATTATTACTTTTTTAGTTACTGCTTAATTGACCTTGAATCGGTTACTTCTCTCATACATACTTCAGTTACTTCATACAAAAGTAAGTTTTATGAAAACAGTAGTCCATCTTAATAAAATTAATATAAAATTCACATTATATAATTATTTTTTACCTTAGAAGATACACATATTGTAATTGTCATAATTATTTCCAAAGTAAAAATGATTATTTTCTTTGGAATTTTAGTTAGATATTCCTATTGTTAAATTTTTGGGTTTATATTCTATCCTTTGCAGAATTGAGTAAGGAATAACACAAAATTTTTAATTTTATTTGAGAAATATTCACCTTTTAAAATAATCATTTAAAAGTATAACTGGAATAAAACAAATGACACGTATTTCAAATGTACAATGGGTAAGTTTTGAAATATGTGTACACAAGTGAAATCACTCTTATGAAGATAATCACTCTCCCAAATATCCTTATGTCCTTTACAGTTTCTCTTTCCTGACCCACAGTGCCTGTCTGTTCCATATGTAAGAATTGACCTGTTTTCTGTCACTGTAGCTTAGTTTATTTTTTTAAAAGATTTATTTATTTATGCATATAAGAACTGGGGTACAGGCCAGAGAGGATTCAATAGAGACAGAGTAGGGAGCAGAATAGGTAGACTGAGGAAATACACTGCTGAGGGGAGCAGCAGGCAAGATAGGAGATGTCTGCTGGGCCATATGGGTCACCCCCCTGACTGTGATCAAACTTGTGCTTCATAGTACTGATCCCTAACCCTTCGTTAGTTTAAATCTTCTCAAATCTTATGTAAGTGGAGACATATAGTAATTTTTTTCCCATTTGACTTTTTCGCTCAGCACAATTATTTTGATATTCATCAATATTGATGCCTCAACTAATATCTTCATATTATCTTAATAATTATAATAGGTTTATATAAAAGATTTATTATAAGTCTTAGATTCAGGTAGTTTTAGCCCTCTAGATTTATTTATCATTTTGAAAGTTGTTCTGTCTACTCTGGGACCTTTGCATTTCTATGAAATTTTATATTATCTTGTCAATACTACAAAAATCTTTCTGGGGTTTTATTTAGATTGTGTTGAATATGTGCATTAATTTGTTGAGAATTGATTTTGCAACATTATTGAGTTTTCTGACTTATATCAAAACCTATCTCCTGTTGTTTCAGTGTTCTTTAATTTTGCTCAGCAACATTTTGCAGTTTTAGCATGCCAACATCTTTTCTATGTACATCCTTTTCAATTTTTTTTGTCAGATGTAAAGTATTTTACTTTTTTTTGGGGGAAACATGATAACTGATAATTTTAAATTTAAATTTCTCAATCTTTGTTGCCAGTATATAAAAATAAAATTGTTTTGTTTTTATTCTTCTGTGTACTTTATTAAAACTACATATTTGCTATAGTAGCATCTTATAGATTTCATCAGACTCTTTACATATTTATTTTTTGTCTGCAAATAAGTCTTTTTTAACTTTTAATCTGGATACATTTGTTCTTTTTTTTTGCATGATTGCTCTGACTAGAACCTCTTATACTCTGTGGAACAGAAGTTCTCAGAGGTAACTTCTAAAAGAAAAACATTTAATCTTCTGTCTTTTAGAAGATTTTTCTGATGCTTATTATCAAGTTGAGGAAATTTCTCTCTATATCTCTCAGTTTTTATCAGAAATAAATGTTGGATTTTTACAAAGTGTCTACTTAGATGTTCACATTAATTTCCTTTTATATCTTAATTTAGTGAATTAAATGATTCCTTTTCAGCTCTTAAATCATCAATTGCTAGGATAAAATATATCCTAGGAATTGATCATTCTATATTATCATTTTTGTATAATTTAGAAACCTCAAGAATTTTCCTCTTGATCTACGTTTTCAATGTATCAGCATGAAGTTGCTAATAGCATCTCCTTATTATTCTTTAAGTATCTGTGGAATGTATCATAGTTTTCTATTTCTCATTCCTGAGATGGGTAATCTTTGTCTCCCCTCCCCATAGCTTTCTTTCCCTAATAAGTCTAACCAGATTTATTTTTTTATATTGATTCTCAAGGCACCATCTTTTTCTGTTTCATTTATTTATATATTCATTTTTACTGCCTCTTTCTTTGACTTACTAGTTTATAAAACTATGTTTTTCTATGCTTTAAAGGTGACTCTTAGGTCATTGGACTTATGTAATGATAACAAACATTTATTTCTCATAGCTTGGAGGCAGAAAATCAACATCACCACATCAGTATTGTTCGGTCCTGGTGAGTCTCTTCCGGTTGCAGAGTGCTAACTTCTGCAGACACACATGGTAAAAAGAGAGCTCTGGTTGCTTGCAACTCTTCTTATTTTTCATTGAAGTTACATAGGTTTATAGAATTAAATGATTTCAAGTGTATGATATTTAGAGTTTGACATCTATATAGACTGCATTTATCTCCATCCACCATCATACATTTGACCCTCTCCCAATTTACTAGTTTTTTAGGACTCTAAATTTCTCCATAGCTCCTGTCTTAATGATATTACACAAACTGGGACATGCTCTGTTTTGATTTTTATTTAGGTAAAAATGCTATGTATATATACTTTTAGTTGAATTCATTGTCTCTTGGTTATTTGCACAAATGTCATTTAAAGTCGAGATATTTAGGAACTTTCCACATATGCTTTTTACTAATTTCTAATTTGATCAGAGAATTTAATTTGTATGACTTGAATTATTTTACATTTATTGACTTATTTTATGGTCCAGTATATGGTCTACTTTGGTAAATGATCCATGTACACTTGAAAAGAATATGTACTTAAATGTTGGGTAAAATGTTCTATAAATATGAATTAGATTAGGTTGGTGTTATTTAAATGTACTTGGTTTTCTGCATATTTGTTCTATCAATTATTAAGAACAGAATATTAGAATCTCATAATCATTATAGTTTTGTCTATTTTGCCTTGGAGTTTTATCAGTTTTTGCTTCATGTATTTTCAAGTGTTCTGATAAGATTTGCAAACTTATATTATTATGTCTTCTTGATTATCTTTTATCATTATGATTGTCTAATATAATAGACCTTGCTTTGAAATAAAATTTGTTTGATATCAAAATGGATATGCCAACCTTTTTTGGCAAGTTTGTGTTGTATATCTATTTTAATTTTTCTTTTTTCTTTTCTTTTGTGGGACCCTCGCTGGTGGCCAGGGATAGAACTGGCGCTGCAGAGGCTGTGGGCAGCCTCGCAACCCAGCGCTCAACCGCTACACCACCAGGGGAGGCCCTATTTTAATTTTTCAAAGACATTTTAAGACTCTTTTAAAGCAGTTTTGGTTCATATAAAAACTGAATGGAGGATGTAGGTTCCTCATATGTGCCTGCCCCCCACCCCATGCAATTCTTCCCTATCATCAACATCCCTCACCAGATTGATATTTGTTAGTTATTGAATTTATAGTGATACATCAAATTCATCCAAAACCCACAGTTTACTTTTGGGCTTTGGTGCTGTAAATTCTATGGCTTTGGGCAAATGTATATCTACATTTGGGCATCTACCATTATAGTATTATAGAGTTTTTACCTCCCTAAGAATGTTCTGTATTCTTCTCATCCTCACTCTGCTACTCATACAACCAGTGATATTTTTACTATTTCCCACAGTTTTGCCTTTTCCAGAATGTCATATATATGTAATCATATTAAAAGTCATGTAGTATTTTTAAATTGATTATTTTTACCTAATAATATACATTTAAGTTTCCTCCAAATCTTTTCATAACTTAATGACTCATTAATTTTAGCAATAATTAATATTTCATTGTCTGGTTGTACCACAGTTTATGGATACTTTCTCTACCAAAAGACATCTTGTTTACTTGCAATGTTGGATAATTATTTTTTGTTTATATTTTAATTATATTTTTATTAGTTTACAACACTGTATATGATACAGAAATACATCATCCCAACATATTATAATGCCACACCCACCACCAAAGCACTAATATTCCTTTGACTTAGTCCATAGTTTGACAATTATTAATAAAGCATCTCTGAAAGTTTTCATTCACTTTCTGTGTGGTCATAAGTTTCCAATCTCCTTGGAGTTTGATTGTTGGATTATAAGGAAAGAGTATATTTAATTTTGTATGAAACTTCCAAACTGTCTTTTAAAGTAACCACATGCCTCTCCCAATAGCAATATTAGAGAGTTCTTGTTCCTCCACACATTCACCAGCATTTGTATTTAAGGGGTATTGTGTTTTGGTTAATCTAGTAAGTTTGTACAATATCACTGTTTAATATATGGTTTCCAGATGATTAGGATATAAATGTCTTTTCTTTTTGGGGGGCCGGGTGGGTGGCCATCTATACATATTTGTTGATTCAGTGTCTGTTAAGGACTTTATCTTATTTTTAAATCAGGTTATTTTCTCATTGTTAAGAATTTTATATTATCGAGACATATTGGTTTCACACAGGTTTCTTTCCATATAATGGCTTTGTTTTGGCATTAGAGCAATGCTGGCCTCATATAATGAATTGAACCATAATCCTTATTTCTCTTTTCCCAAAAGGTATTGTAGAAAACTGGAATAAATTCTCCCTTAAATGTTTTGTAAAATTCACCAGTGAATCCATCTAAGATTGGGACTTTCTGAATTAGAAGTTTTTTATTATTAATTCAATTTCTTTAATAGGACAGACCTATGCAGATTGTATATTTATTTCTTCTTGTGTGAAATTTGGCAAATTATGTTTTCTTCAAGGAATTGGTACATTTTATCTAGGTTACCTATATAATTTTTATTAATTTTTATAATGCAGTGTGATTTCAATTAAAAATATCTCCCAGGGCCTCCCCTGGTGGCCCAGCGGTTGAGCACTGGGCTGCGAGGCTGCCCGCCAGCCTCTGCAGCAATGGTTCTTCCCCAGCCGCGGGCGAGGGTTCCACCAAAAAAAAACAAAAAAACAAAAAAACAAAAAAATAAAAAAAACAAAACCTCCCATATTTATATATTTTTTATTTTGACATTCTAATTTCATTTCAATGCATTTTGTTATGTATATATTTCATATATATGAATGTCTGCCTGGATCACCCAACAATTCCAAAGCCATTCTCTTTTACTTTTTTACTTTACAGATATTAGAAAATGAAATGCTTTAAGTCTACTATTTTATGAATAGGAATGCAAATAGACTATTGTACAAAGAAATATTTGCAAGAAATTTGAATAAAATTGAAGTCCAGGGAAAGATGAGACATTTTCCCATTTTTAAAAAATTCTTTTAATGTAGTAAAAATAATTAAACAGGAAAATAGATTTATGATGATAGAATAAAGACCTAAGGATGGTAGAACAGAGAAATGAAAGAAGCACATTTCCTTGCTGAGTTGCTCAAATACTTCACCACTCATGGAATGCTTAATGTTCCATGTTTTGTTACATAAATGTGGGAAAACCTATTCTAGTTTAAACTCTATTCACTTTTCTATTGTTCAAAGAAAGGTAGATTCCTTCTTAAATGACATCATGTTGCATTTTGTATTTTTCTGACTGTATATAAGTATTTTAAAAATCTTTCTAGCTTCATTTATATTTTCAACTATAGAATTATATTTTTATAAATGGCATGTACAGGACTCTTGTAGTCGATAACATTTAGACATCATTTCTTAATACTCTACTTCCATGAATGTGGGTGAAATACTTTTATTACAAAATAGCTATCATCTCTGAATCCTGATCCTCAAATTTAATAGTGTTCTCAATCACTGTATCTATCAAAAATACCACCACAAAAAATCTTCAGTGTCTCCATGTTTGGTACTATATATAGTTTTTTATGTTTTTGCAAACTACTGGTTTAGAGCCTTGATTTATTTTAATATTTTATAAATTTATGAATAAATATGATGTATATATTTTGTTTGATTTATAAAAATAGATCTTGCAATCCTGTTGCTATTGTATATGCCTTTTTTTTTTAATAACTTCTGGGCTCTTTAAAAAACTATTTTTAAAAATGCGGTCTCTATATATTCAGTAATATCCTTATTATTAGAAAATACCTAATAAACTTTCTTATTACTTCTAATAAAGTTTTATAATTTATTTTAGTTTTTATGAAGACAATCACATTATCTGTTAATAATTATTTTATATTATTCTCTCCTCTCTCTCTCACTCTCTGTCTCTCTGTCTAGCTGATTGGGTCTACCAATATAATATTTCAAAGTTGAATATATATAGTGATAACAGTATCAACTTCCTGAATTAAGGAAAATAATTGTAGTGATTCACTAGAAAATGTGATATTACTGTTAAACTCCCAGGGCCTCTGCTGGTACAGGGGTTAAAGTCTCAGCACTATCAAGCTATCGGCAGCCACTGTGGCATAAGTCTGATCTCCAGGCAGGGACCTGACCCACATGGTGCAGCAGACCTCTCCTGTCTCACCTGCTGCACCTCTCAGCAGTGTATTTCAGTCAATCCGTCTCTTTTGCTCCCACTCTGTCTCTGGTGAATCCTCTCACCTCTCCATACTGCATCTCTGGCCTACACCCCAGTTCTTTTATGCATAAATGAAAATAAATCTTTTAAAAAAATGTTAAATTTCATCAACAAAAAACTATGAACCAGAAACACACTAAGGGGGGGGGGTGGAGAAAGCAGGGATTGGGGTCAAAATAAGGGGATTACAATTGTATGGGGAATATAAAAATAAAATTAAAGAAAAGAAAAGAAAAAAAGGTTAAATTTCCATTATTATTATTTTTCAGGTTAGGAAAGCTCTTCTTTGTTGAATGACAATTTGGTGGTAAAATACTTACATATTTTATTTATTAGGTGTATTTTTAAAAATCTATTGAGAAAATCATGTTATTATTCATTACTCTTATTAATGTGTTAAAATTCAGTAGTAATTTTTTTTTGCTTTGAACCCAATATTACACCTTATTTGTACTATTATATACTATGTATGTATTTAAATATTTCAATATTTAACCAATTTTGTTGCTTTTACATTCATTCTTACACTCCAGAATTCCCTTCAAATGTTATTTTTCTTTTTATTCTCAATCATCTTCATAACTTATTTAATAACACTTTGTTTTTTAAAATGTCTGTTTTTGTTTGTTTGAGAATATTACTTATGCTTTATTCTTGCTAAGTATTTAGTGCTGTCCATATTTCTATGCTGACATTAAATCCTTTTAATCTATTTAAAATATAATTTCACTGGCCCTTTATTTTGTTGAGTTTTAAACCATTGATAGTCTGGTATATTTTCTTTAGATATATTTTGCCTTTTCTTTCTACCTGTTTTATATATACTCTTTGAGGTTCTGAACTTTGCAATAATATGGATACATAGGATATATCTTGCATTAAGAATTCATGTATTTCATCAATTCATAGAAATTCCATTATGATATCTTTTAATATTGCTTCCACACTCTTGTCCGATTTATTTCATCTCCTGGGAATTTCATTGAATATTGCATGCTCTTTCATCCTGTTTTCTCGGTCTTTACCCTTACTTCACATTGTCTACTATCCAATCTGCTTGTGATACATTGAGGAAAATTACAACTAATTTACTCTCCTGTTTCCTACTTATCTCTTTAGTTGTATCTAACTCATTTTTGTAGCTTCATGTACTTTTTTTTTAAAGATTTATTAATTTATGAATACAAGAGCTAGAGAACAGGCCAGAGATGCGGGGAGTAAGAGGATTCACCAGAGACAGAGTGGGGAACAGAACAGGCAGACTGACTGAAATACACTGCTGAGGGGAGCAGCAGGCAAGACAGGAGAGGTCTGCTCTCTGGCCAGCCAGGGATTGAACTTGTGCTGCAGATGCTGTGGATTGCTTCGTAGTGCGGTGCTTCACCCCTTGCACCACCAGGGAGGCCCTTTCATGTACTTTTTTAAGGTAAGCTATTATATGGGTAATTTCCTAGTTTCTCATTTTCTCCTTCAAATCTGGCTGGTCACTTTTGGTAGTCTCTTGTTCTTTCATCATAATTTTGACAAACTCAGTTCTTAAAAAGCATTTTAAAATATTTATTTCTGAAAAGCATAATTTCAGAAGTCATTAGGAATCTAAATATATAATTTGTTCTTGTTGATTTTCACTTTCTGTGACTTTATCTATTAATGAATATTTAAATTTTAGATGTGAGATTCTGTAATTTATATATTGTATTTTCATACAATAAAATATGTATCTTACATGAAAATGTTTTATTAATATAACATTTATATTATTCTTTTAGAATAGAAGAACATTAATAATAGGCTTTTTATAAAATGTTTTTCTAAAAGGTAAACAATTTTTCCACTTTGCACTATCACTCAAAGTGCAGTTTATTTAAAATTTTTGGATTAATGGGTATAGAGGTACATCCCAGACACAAATTCCCTATCTATATGGATATGAGGTCTAATTTCCTATTCTCAAATTGTTGTAAATCTCCAAATCTCCAGGCATTAAGCATCAACATTTATCCCAAGAATATCCCCAACCTCTTAGATCACTTATCACTGTGATTCAATACAATAGGAGGACATTTTATTTGAACCTAAATTGTTTCATTGTCTTAATATTGTAAATATATTCAGTAAGAAATGTTTATAGTCCATCCAATCTCTAGGTATTTTCCAATGAGAACATATGTATATATGTATATGTGTATTATATATATATGAAGAAAATTATTTCAATAAATCCTTAAGAAATATATGTTTATAAGAAAATCATGCAATACAGTGTAAATATGTAAATCTAAACAGAGCAAAGTGGAGAACAGAGGACTGGTGATAAGCACTATCTTGGAAATGCAGGAAAATTTCTTCCACTATCAAGCACGGAATAATGAAAAGATAGTGCCTTGATGGTGATTCCGGTGTGGACACATACATCTGCAGAGGTGTGAATTTATACCCATTTATATCATTTATAAATGTTGCAAACTAACATTACCTTAATAAAAAAATAATACATTTTAAATGAAAGATTAGCTAACAACAACAACAATAATAAAAGAGCATCAAACCATGGGAACATATTTGGCAAACATCAGATTGACTTGTCCTTAATTTGAAGGTCTGAAATTGGAGAAACTGTGGAAGTGATTTGTTTCCAGGTAGTAATCCATTTTAAACAATGAAACCATTTTGGCCTGAATACCTTGACTGAAAGAGAACTGCTTTTCTTTACAATATAGTCCAATTCTAAGTCATGTGTAAATTCTTTCTTATGCTTCATTTAATTATGACTCACTTTAATATTTATTTTTTTTATTTCTGACCTTTACCTCATCTTCTTGACATTCATGTTGTTAATTATCCCTGTCATATTACTATTCTAGTTTTGTTCTCACCTTCATTCTTATATACTAGTTTTTAAAAATCAATCCAATCAGGGGAGTTTAAAAATCACCTCTGTTTACTCTATATAGATTGAGTGGCTCAACTTGACTATTTGGGCACTTGTTAATACATTGAGTTTCCATTAAAAGAATCTGATTTAGAGAGTATGGTTAATATTTCTAGTACAGGGAGAAAAAAAAAACAAACAAACTCAAGTCTTATGACTAATGCATATGTCACTCATCTAATCAATCTTTCCAGGTAACACAGACACCTTTGCATGGAAAACAGAGAGCTGTGCCTTGGAATCTGAATAGAGAATCAAGGGAGTTAACAGAGATCCCCTGTTTACCTGGATATCATGAGGTAGTTTCAAGCCTTGAACATCCATTCTACCTCTAACAGATATGAATATCAACAGATATGAATATAAATATTCAAAGGTGTTCCTAGCTGTAAAATGATTGATTGTGATCTACTGACTAAAGCTCTTTCCAAACTATACACAGATTAATACATTGTTGCTCTATATACATTGAGAAATGTGTAACAGAATTAGGTAAACAACCCTACTGCTTCAGCATCATAAATAAGTTTAATGAATGAGTGAATGAATGAATGAAATTAGAACAATAGTGGTCACCTGACTGGCAATGATTAATGGATGGTTGATCTGTGCTTACATTCCAGGGGACACTGTGTAGAAAGAAGGGGAAGGTTCTCTCACACACCAGTTTTTACCACTGTTTTCTCTTAAATAGTTTTATACATCAACCAAAACATGAATGCATTTGGAGAGGATGTGTTTTGAGACTTTAACCTACTGGAAACATGAATATTGAAAATACACCCAGGGTAGAATTAGGGAATATATACTATGCATCCTCCAGGACAAGAAGCACTGACTGTTACTCAGGAGTTTCCACTTAATCATGGCTCTATCTTTATTTGAGTTGAAAACTTTGGAAAATCGGGCCTCCCTGGTGGCGCGAGGGGTTAAGATGCAGTACTATGAAGCTATCCGCAGCCACTTGAGCATGAGTTCGATCCCCAGCCAGGGAGGTGACACACAGGGTACTGCAGACCTCTCCTGACTCTCCCTCTGCTCTCCTCAGCAGTGCAGTTCTGTCAATCTGCCTGTTCTGTTCCCCACTCTGTCTCTGGTGAATCCTCTCACCACTGACACCTCTGGCTTGTACCCCAGTTCTTGTATGCATAAATAAATCTTTTAAAAAAAGACTTTGGAAAATCATTAAGATTGTCTGGGTTTCAGTTTATTCATCTGTAAAACTACTTGATTGAGTCAGATAAATTACAGCCTTTTGGCAAACATAACCAGACATACAGTAGGTAAAGCAGTAAAAACAGAATTCAGATTCCTTTCAGAAACTACTTCAATAGATGATAAGAAACTTCAGTATAAAATGGGGTTCAGTTCTAAGCATAATAAAGACAAGTGGGGATGTATAAACAAAGAGCAGAATGTGGGGCCTCAAAGAATGGAAAAATAGTCCGAGGAAACCTCAATATTAGGAAATTCTTGCTAAGCTTAGACTTCACTGGCCTTTGGTTGAAGGTAGGCGAGGGTGATCAGCTATCAAGAGATGAGAAGAAAGATTCTCTCTAAACTGACATAGCAGAGTTACTATAAAATCGGTGACAGGCAGGTACAGCTAGGATGGTGTAGAAAGTGCAGGAGGTCTACAAAATCATAAGCTCACAGAATTTTAGATCTGGGACTTAAGGAATGATGTGTAGATTATTTTTATCTCAATGAGTTAACTGAAGCCCAAGGAGATTAAATAACTTGCCCAAATTTTCTAGAATGACTAAGAATAGGAGATTAAAATTTTTCCCATGTATGGGTACATCAGTTCACTTTTGTAAGATATTCCAATTTCAGAAAGAACACTAATTCTCAGAGGGAGGAGGTATCTCACCAAGCAATGTAAAAGTTGTATTTCATACAAATTCACATAATCTCAACAAATCAACAATGATTCACAATGTAGATCTTCTGATCTCTGTCTTGCACCATTGATGCAGTGAGATTAAAAAAAAAAAACTTCAAAGAAATGCTATTTCATATCTACTCTTTTGTATCTTGCAATATCCTTTCTGGTCAAGTACCCTATCTCAGGAGCAGGTATTGATTTTTTTTTTCCCCCTAGCTACAGTACAATGCTTCACCCTAACCCACCACATTCCAAAAGTTTCTAGTTTGTGATTAGAAAATGTTAAAGACACAGTAAGTGATATAGTTTCCCAGACTTGCTTAGTATATTAAAAAGCTAGCTGCAGCTTAATTTTAAAATAATATTATTGAAAATAATGAATTTCAAGAGGGAAGCAGCACCTTGCTTGCTAAAGCATTTTATGCCTGTCCACAGAAGAGATGGGAGTTACTCATCTTCTCTCCATAAAACCCATTTTTTGTTGTTGTGCACAAATTTCTTTGCTCCTGAGATTCCAGAAGCTGGAATTCAAGTTAGGAAATACAGTTTACTTAGGAGGAAGCCTGATTCCATATCAGAATATCCATTTTCTAGTGCTGAGTCTACACCAAATACTGGTATTCTTATTTTTGACTTAACATCAGGGAAAGTGGCGGGGGTGGTGGGTGTATCTTTTTACTATCTATAAGAAGGGTAAATACTTCCTCCAAGTCACTTGACTGATTTTTTTTTTAAAGATTTATTTATTTATACAAGCACTGGGGTACAGGCAGAAGCGCGGGAGGGTGAAAGAATTCACCAGAGACAGAGTAGGGAGCAGAACAGGCAGAATGACCGAAGTACACTGATGAGGGGAGCAGTGGGTGAGACAGGAGAGGTCGGCCTTGCCATGTGGGAATCTCCCTGGCCGGCAGGGAATCGAAAGGGCACTACAGAGGCTGCAGACAGATTTACAGCACTGTGCTCAACCCGCTGCACCACCTGGGAGGCCCCCATCTGGCTAACCTTATGGGGAGCAAATATGGATACTTTGAAAGAATGTGGGATTTGATGTTTTTCTTTTTTTTCTTGGATAAGATTTCCAAAAATTATTTTATTATTGCATGGAGGAATACTTTACAAATAACTTTGAAATTTATTATTCTTATTTTTATGTCCACATTAAAATAATGGACTGATGATTTTACACTTTTGGTAATGCATAATTCAGTGGTTAAAAGTTGAGAAGATATCACACTAACATGCTAAGAGTGGGTCTTTCCTAATTAAAAAGCTTCTACATTCTGACCTCTCTAGCAAAGGGGGGGACTTTCTATAGTGCACTTCCATTCTGTTGAGAATATAAGGAACTAAATCCCAACCATAGCTTTACCTAATGACGATGCCCCTTTGCATTCTAGAAGAAACTGCAGCCTTTACATTTCCTCAGAAAAAAATCATCATTTGAAAACTATCAGACTCAGAGAAAATAAGCAAGACATTCCAAAACAGCAAAATGAATCTTTGTCTATGTCATGTAAAGACTCACATAAATATTTAGTTGATATATCAACCTGTGAGGAAATCAGTAATCTAGATATTTTTTTTTCCCTCTTTTCATCCAGAGCTGACTATACAACATCCTATCGTGACGGAAATGTTCTATTAACTCACTAACAACAGTAGCCACTTGCCTCTTGTGATGGTTGAGCACTTAGTTGATTTACATTTTACCAGTTGCTACCATATCATACAGAGTAAAGTTAGGTGTTTGTTTTTATCCATTATAGAACTTCCAAGAATCTTATTGTAAATAATGCTATCTGATGGCTGACTAAACAATTGTGGCTTCTTCTCATGTTCTTTTTTAATTTCAAATTCAAGAAACAGAAAGAAAACTATTAGAAAGAACCCTTTGCTGATGTTAGTTCCATCATGTAATCCGATTATGGGAAATTAATCTCTTTGAAAGTAGCTGCTTTTATTTACTTAATAATTATGACTTTTATTATTTTCTGTTTAAATTAAAATTATTATTACACTTCGCTAATAAAAATAAAATTTGGCAAAAAGCCTCCCTTGGCCTGCACATAATCTTATCATTAAATATTTGTGATATGCAGTGGGAGAATCATCCATGACTCCTACAGGCATCTGAACTACCTGCTTCCCCACAGCAGCTGCCTTTCAAGACAGGCCTCTCTTAGGGATGCAATTCATCACAGTTATCCCAGGTCACCACGTGTTCCTCTGTGTCATTTCACATGGGAACACGACATGACATGATGTAATTAAAGGAACGCAATGTGGTGGAGCCCATTAGAAAGAAAGGACGCATTTTCCAGATCAGCTCATAGGTCTCCACTCCAGCTGCTGCAGAGATGCTCTGAAGCTTCAGCGATGAAAGCTGGCCAATCTTGTGTTTTCAAATGCACGAGGTCTCTACATTTCTGCCCATTTCTATTAAAAGCCAAGTCAACCACTGTCAGAGAGTGTTACAGACCTCCTCCCTCAAACTGTGATCTTGTCAGATCTCATAAGCTGAACAAGGTTGGGGCTGGGAGCATACTTGGGTAAGAGGTCTGTTAGGAAAAATGAAGGTATTAGGGGATTAGCTCAGGATCCCCTTCCACCTTCCTAGGCCAAATGGAATCACCTGATGGCCAGTTCCTGCCAGCTTCTAGTACTTTTGCCTGTGAGCTTAAAGTGGGAAAATGCTCATCGATTGCACATTATCTTCTCCTTCCTAAAGTTGGGGGAATCTTGTCTTGCTTTCTTGGCCCAGTTCCAGTTCAACTAATTGCTTCTTCTTGCTTTAAATTCCCCTGCAGTGTCTATGAAGGCTGTCTTCTTCATTTATGATTCTAGACTGTTGTGCCATGTTGCCGTGTGCTGGCAAACAGCTGTTGCTCTCCATTCCAGCTGTGGTGGAATTTTTGTAGTGGCCACGGTGAAATGTACGCATGCCATACTCAATTGAGTAGACAGAACTGGTAAAGTCCTGGAGCTCATTACAGTGATGCATGCCATTTCAGTGAAAAATGATTCTATGTAATCATATAGATGCAAATGCAGATATATACTCCCACAGTCTAGACTTGTTAACTCACTACCATCTGTCCGAGACAAATTCTCAAAAGGAAACCAGGGTGGTGAGGCAAAGCGTGGGTTGAGAGTTGTGAAATTGGAAACCCTTATTTCCATGACTTTTATTTTTATTTTTTTTGGTTTAGCAGGAGGACTCTAATTTAAATCAGTCATTGAACAGACTTATCCATGTAAGTGTGCACAGTTTTCTTTAAATATGATTTCTCTTTTATTATATGCCAAGGAAGGTAAATCATAAAATATTTAACTCGGCCACAGGAGGTATGAGGATCTGGATATTTGAAGTGACTGTTTTAGACAAAGATATTCGTTTATTCACATCCCATTCACCTTTATGCCCAATTCTCACAATAATTATGAAATCTTTTGATCATCAAGAGTTTTCCACTATGAGTCCTTCATTCTGCTCTACACCTTCTTGCCATCCATGGTATATCATGCCCTGAACAACCTCAGTGTCCTTATATGTTCCCCATTTCAAAACCTTCATTTTCTCATTAACAAGAAATCTTGTTTAAGATTTGAAATCTAAGAGTTCAGTTTAAGCTTTTTAAAAATAATTTCCAGTAAAAGGAGCATTACCGTGTTTGCCTGTCTGTTCTGTGGTCCTGAAGTCCAGCCCAACATACCTTGGCACAGTCTTTGAAGCCCTTACTGTAATTTCTCCATCACCTCCTCATTTGTTCCACATTTGCTATCTTTCTCGCCTAATCTACACTAAACCTGAAATTCTGGTGTAACATTGAAGTTCTGCTCCAGCCAGTGTAGATGTGGGATGCCATGATCTTAGCTTTGGGGTCTTGTTTGATGCTCATGTGCAGCTTTTGGACTGGTGATTCTGACAGCCTCTGATGGAATGGAGGGATGCAACAGGAGAGGGATACGGGATTATATTCAAACACAGATTTGCCTTTCACTACACCATGCAAAAATTTGGAGGAGGTTATAGTGATTTAAAAATTCAAGAGATCTGTTTTCCAATCCAAAAAATGTACTAATTTTCTGTGTTTGGATGTGAGTCAATTCCTTTAAATGAAGAAATTATACCAAATTAGAGACATCTAAAATTTGGAATTATTAATTTCCTTGATAAAAATTGTCACTGAAAGACAAATTCCTACCTAGGTGAGAATGTTTATAAGCAGTCAAAAATGTTATGGTTTCATGGCCTTCCTGGTGGTGCAGAGGTTAAAGTCTCAGCACTATCAAGCTATAGCCAGCGACTGTGCATGAGAGCTCCCCAGCTGGGAAGCTAACCCACATGGTGCAGTAGACCTCTCCTGTCTCGCCTGCTGCTCCCCTCAGCAGTGTATTTCAGTAGATCCACCTGTTCTGCCTCCCACTCTGTGTCTGGTGAAACCTCTTACCCCAGCACCTCTGGCCTACACCCCAGTTCTTGTATGCTTAAGTTAATAAAAATAAATTTAAAAAGATGATATGGTTTCAATATGCTTGACTTTCAAGATCCTCAACCAATTCCTTCTTTGATAGGTTTCCAAGGTAAGTAGGAAGCTAGCTGATACTTAGAAAGCCTCTGTTATTGTTAGGTTATTTGTGTGTTATTTCACTTGATTTCACTATAATCTGCTATAATAGATTATTTGTAGATGGTGAAGCTAAGGCAGAGATTTTAAATAACTGCCCAAGGGACCACTTACGTGTGGGCAGAGTGTTTGAATTCCAGTCTGTGTCTCATCTGGCTGATTTTTCAAGGCCTACTCTCTTCTATAAATTACTTTCGACCACACCTACACAAACTGCTATATCTTACTTTTGAAATCCTATTTAGACTTCCATAGCAATTTAATTGTATAGTTTCAGTTCTCTAATCCCTTGTTTTCCTTTTAACATATGATTTTCAAAGACAACATATATGTGGTGTGAGTGTGAGGGCTTATTACCATAGCAAACCTGTAGAAGATGCTCAATAAATTGATGGCAAATAAAAGCTACTCATTTTACTTACACATCTGTTATTTCTGAAAGAAAACCAAAGAAAGATCTAAAAGAGGAGAACACGTTTTTATAGAGCAGAGGTCCTAGGCATAAACCCACTTGCTTTGTTCAGTGAGATCATTATGCATACGTTTGATGCAATCTAGCAAGGCATTGCCCTGGTCTTTCAAGACCTTGGGTAAGCACCTAACCACACACTGCCCTGGTCACTGAACAAAATGATTCCCCAGTATCTCAGTGGTATATTTCTTTCTGGATCATACTGTCTATTTAATTACTTTCCAACAGGCTCCTCTATTCACATGTCCACTTGATCTACATTAATTATTTTAACCGATATCCTTGTTAAGTGAAATTGTTTTTCCTAGCCAGGCTATAAATAGCCTCCACCTTATTCATCATTTATCTCTTTGCAGATCACAAGGGCTGCATTTATAAAGAAAGAAAGTCATGACTTGGCCAAGATATAGGAAGCAGTCCTCTCTAGGGGCAAAAGAATTTCACAGTTATTGGAGAGACACAGCTTATTTTTTTCTTGACAACACACCCAGGACAGGGCATCGGCTTTCTTTTAAGTGTGAAAGATTGCTTTTTGTAGTGTTCTTTCTCTGCTGCCCAAGGAGGAGACGAAGGAGAAATACCAGTAATAAGGGAGAAGCAGCAGGAATAACTAAAATGAATAAAGCTTCATCTTCTGTCACCTGTTTTCACACACACACACACACACACATACACACACAGAATGTATTTCAAGGTTAAAATTTATTTTAAAAGAGAAGAACAAAAAGAGAATGTTTACTTTGACTATATGTAAAAGGGTTAAGATCAGTTACCTTCTCAATATATCCTGTCTGAGGAGAGAACCAGCAGCTTAAAAGGACATATTCAGTACAGACTATGCCCAAGAGATTCTAGCTCATATTGTCACTTTTCTACTGAAGGATTAAGACCCTTGTTGTGGGGCCTCCCAGGTAGCACAGTGGGTTGAACGCAATGCTGTGAAGCTGTCCACAGCCGCTGAACAGAGCGCGGGTTCGATTCCCGGCCGGCCAGGGAGAGTCCCACATGGACCCTGCAGATCATTCCTGTCTTGCCCACTGCACCCCTCAGCAGTGTATTTCGGTCATCTGCCTGTTCTGCTCCCCAGGCTCTGGTGAATCCTCTCACCCTCCCACGCCTCTGGCCTGTATCCCAGCTCTTGTATAAAATAAACAAACAAACAAACAAACAAATAAATAAATAAAAAGAGGACGGAAAACTGCTGGGTCTGGCCCAGTGTAATTAAGAAAAAAAAAGAAAAGAAAAGCCCCTGTTGTGTCAGTCAGGGCTTGATTGCATTACAGTAACAAAGAATTCCAGAATATCAGTAACTCCAAAATGCAAACTATTTTTTTTTTCTTGCTCATGTTAAGTTTCCACCTAAGATCCGCAGGATGCTCTGCTCCATGCCATCCTCTGTCAGGCACAGAAATGTCACCATATTGAGTATAGCAAGTCGCCTACGAGTGTACAGATAGATAGCAGGTTGTATGGAGATTTCAGAGACTTGCCTGCTTATATTTTACTAGTCAATGGAGACACCTGACCTGGCCTGACCTGGGCTCTGGGGTTCAGGACAGTGCAGACTTTCCACATTCTTAGAGGAAGAAGAACAGATATATCAGTTAAAAAGTATGAATGATTTCCAATAATCCCCTCGCTGTCTAATAATATATTCATTTTAACAACATGTCTTTTCTCCATAGGAAAGATCATCTTAAAGTACTCTCTAATATAGCTCAACATCCAGGATTTCTTGAAATTCTCAGTAGTTTCTTTATTAGGTTTACTGTGGTTACTCTTGATCTAGACACCTACAAATTAAAAAAAAAAAAAAGTCACTGTGTATGGTATCATATTGACTATTCAGAGGCTGACCAACAAAAAAATCAATGGAGTTGTCACTTTCTCATGTTAAAACAATTCTGCTGTCAAGTTGATTATTTCACTGATCTTAATTAACAATTGAATTCCATGAGCTAATCTACAGTCTACTTGGTTATGTGGCAATTAGCTATTATGGCCATTGGGAAGATGCATTAAACAAAATAAAACAGCAAAAGCACTCAATTTTGACCAAAAAGGCTTTACAGAGAACATCATTGGTATCATTCCAATTTTTCTTAGTTCTTGTTTTGTTTTATTTGTTTTTAATAGCTTTAGCATTTCATGTTAGTTCTTTTTGTATAGGTAGGATGGATAGAAAAGTAACTAAATCATTCTTAACATAATTCAAGTTTATGGTTTGAGTTTTAGAAATTTAGAGTCAGTAACTAGAATTTCTGATTGCTACTAGTTTCCACCATTTGATATTATTCTTATTTCTCCTTTATTTTCTCAACACTTTTCTTGGTCTCAGGGTTAATTCTTCAGCAACTTTTACCTTCTCCCTGTCTAATGCATCTAAAATTTCAAAGTGAAACTTATCCAGAAATTTTCCCACTTATAAAAGCTCAAATTAAGTATTATTTCACAAATTGATTTTGAAGAACTGAAACTCTCCAACCAGCTGAAATGTTGGTATTGATAATAGTGAGCCACCAAAGTAGGCTATATTTTTCATAGGGCATGTACCAGTTACTGTAACAAACAAACCATCCTCAAACAAACTCAGTGACAATCATTTATTTATTTTTTCCAAGAATTTGTGGGTCCTTAGTTGGATGGTTTAATTTTAAGTGACATATATTGCTGATGTTGGCTGCCTACCATTGGTTGGACTTATTATCTGTTTCATTATTATAAATTATGAAGCCCAGGCTGAAAGGACAAATAAGCCTTTTATATTGATAAAAGAGCAGAGGACAAATTCAATGGTCCAAATACATGTATTACATTTGTTAAGTTATCATTGGTAAAGCAAGTCATGAGAATGAACTTGACATCAAAGTAGAAGAAAGCTATATCTTTCCTTCATGGGTGGTTCTTATAAGCAAAAGAACAGATTAATGCTTTGCAGGTTAAAACAAAAGATAGCCACCACCATGGTACTATGCAATTAATATTGATTCCTACATGATTCCAAACTGCAAATGAAAAGATATTTAATGGATTTAATGAAATTTATCCATTTTTTTAAATTTCAGATTAATCCCTTACTGAGTTTTTAATAAGGGAGACCATTTTCACAATTCCAAAGGTATCTTTTAACTTAAGACTCATATATAAAGTGTTTATTTTACTTTACTTTTATCTATAGAAAACAACATCTACATTTTAGCTAAAATGTTGATAATGAGATTCTGATAAAATACTTGAGTTTCCAGGGCATAGGGAATCATATAAAATAGTATACACATTTAAGGATAAAGAAAGGAAAGTTTCAAGATGACAAAACCATAGGTGGGTATTGACAGAAATCAGTCATGCCCGTCTATGTAGGTTAAAATAAGCAAGCAAAAAGACAAACTTGGGCTTAAGTATAACCAGACCCATTGCTTTAATATCAATATGTCAAATTAACAGAGGAATGGAGAATCTCCTCTTTATTCCTTTTTTAGAAATAAACCATCCTTTTGAAATCACATACCAATTTTCTAAAATTCAGACATTGGCAGAAATGTGGAAATGTTTACCCTGCTGCCCTGTGCCCAGAGTTGTAAAAAATTACATATCTCTCAAACTCTCCAAATTCTATTATAAATATTTAGCCCAAACCAAGCATTTGGTTGGCCCTTGGCACAATTAGCTTCAATCTTCAACTTTCTGGTTTTGTTCCTGTAGGATATGGTGAAGTAGAAGATGAGTTAAAAATGTGCACAATGAAAGGTTAGAGTAGTCAAGAGTAATGAAGTTCAGTCAGAGAAATCGTATATGTATTTATGTTGAGGAAATCACAGACATAACAGTTACTGTTTCCTCTCTGGGAGGACAGGTGTAGCAGGATATGTAGGGTACACATACGCCCACCTGACAACTTTTAGTGAAGAGTGAAAACAAAGACTTTTAGTTCACAGTGTTAGCTGAATTGTGTTCTATTCTTTCTCACTTTGGCCAGAGCCAATTTAAGCAGAACTTCATTTTCTTCTCATGCTCCATTTCCACCAAATGTCTTTTCAGTTCAGATAAAGCCTCTCTCAGCCAGACTTTACTTCTGTCTTGCACTGGCATAATTACAGAAAATTGCACTGTTTGCTCAATTTTTGCAAATTGAGCTAATGCAAAACTATGTAAATTATTTACCAAAAAGGAGCAAAATCAAACAAGTAAATGGGTTTGTGCTGCACATTAAGGGAGCAGAGAGGCACAGCCTGCATCTTGGTTACAGAGCCAGCTTGATTCACTCAGCCTAGGGCTATGCAGTGGCACCCCCTCTCCTGGCTCCAGTGAGCATTGGAGGGGGCGCCCCTCACCCCACTCTCCAAATCCCTAATCAAAAATTTTACACCTTCTGAGTCAGCTGGAGGGTTTAGAGAGGTCAATATTTTGCAGTCTGATTAAGGCAAACATCTCCAGCTTCTTTTCTTCCTTATTTCCTTTTCTTTCTTTTTGTGACCACCTTCCTCCTCTGCACCTTGAAGTCCATTCTATTTTTTTCTTTGCCCATGTTCTTTAAGTTCTCTGTTCTTCTATGTTTTCTTGAGATTTTGGGCTCTTCCCCGCCCCCCCAGCACATTCCCCAAACAACCTAAGTGACTGTCACAGCTTCACCTGTCATCTCCAAGGAGACATCTAACATATTTCAGAACTTGGTACAATCTGACCAGTTTGTGCGTCTTGTTTGCCCTTCAAATCTGCCGATTGAGTTGAATAGTACTATCTGGACGTTTAAACTTCCATGAAAAACTCCAAATAAAATTATTTTTGCAGAGCACTTTTTTCCTGTTTTTCACCTCTTAGTTACCTAAGATGATAATATCAGAATTATAGTTGATTCTTTCTTCCCTTTCATCGAGTTAAATTGGTACCATTTAAAAATGATCTTTCTTTATAGAGTTTTCCAGTTCATATCCAGTATTTTCTTTATTCCCTTGCTGTATTCCTCTATTAAACCTCAGTATCTCTTGTCTGCTGTGACTTTGACTGATCTTCCTTGTATTTTACTCTTTGCTTTTCCACTCATTACCCTTGTTAAGGATAATTCTCAAATGAGATTCTCCCAATTCCCCTGCTCAGTGTAGATGATGCAAGAGATCAAACTGGCTATGACTGAAAGTTTAGAAACAAATTCTGCAACAACTCTAGCCAATTTAAGGAAATTACATAATGCGTTATGGAAGGACCTCACACGTAGCTTCATTTTCTTTTCTTTTTTTTTTTTTTGGTTTACATTTCATCGAGCTTTTCTTAATTTTTCAGTTTACTGGAACATGGTTTTGAGTTTTTGAAATAGTTATAAATCCAGATGCTCCCAACATGTAATAATAGATCATGCTGAGCATTACGATATTAAAACCGTCAATTATTATTTTCCCTCACATTTTGGGGGGTGACTGATGGGGATTAATTAGGTATTTCATATTCAGGGTATCTCTTGCAACTGGAAACAGAGTTACTGGACTGGAATTATCTCCAAGTCTTCCTCACTCATGTAGTTAGCACCCCAACTAGAGACTCAGATGGCTGACAGAGGAACATCTGGACCACCTCAGGCATCTCTGTTTATCACTCTGTGCTCTTTCCAGCTTGGTGAATTCAAGGTAACTGGACTCTCAAAGACTGGCTCAGGGATCCAATATTGCAGACCCCAAGAGAGAGCTGGGTAGAATCAGCATTGTTTTTTTTTTTTTTTTTTAATTATTTTTTTTAATAGAGGCATGTTTTTTTTTTATTTATTTATCTATTTGTTTGTTTGTTTTGTCTATACATGCACTGGGTACAGTCAGAAGCGCGGGAGGGTGAGAGAATTCACCAGAGCCAGAGTGGGGAGCAGAACAGGCAGAAGGACCGAAGTACACTGCTGAGGGGAGCAGCGGGCGGCAGGAGAGATCTGCACGCCATGTGGGACCCTCCTCCGGTGGCTGGGGAGCAGCCGGGGATCGAACCGGCGCCGCAGAGGCCGCGGGCAGCTTCGCAACCCAGCGCTCAACCGCTGCGCCACCGGGGAGGCCCAGAATCAGCATTGTTTTTAATCACCCAAGGTAGAAGTCGCATAGCATGACATTTGTACCACACTACTAGTTGAGGCCGTCACAAAAGCTATTCAAGAGGCGATAATGTAGATTCTTTTTCTTGAGGAGTAAGTTCAGGGTCTAGAAGACTATATGCAATGTAAAATGTGCCTGTGTCCATTGTTGGAAAATACAATCTATCATACTGGATTAAGAAATAACATAGTAAAATATTAAAACCATAATTTACCTTGCTACCTCCAGTGTTTGTCACCAACTAATGCAGCCTGCTAAAGATTAATTTCCCTATAACACAGAATTTATCCCATAATACTCTTCCAATCAATAAGCAACCATTCCCACTTTTGTGATATGTTACTTTGAGTCTTATGATAAAAATATGATCAAAAATTGTTAAAACATTTAAATTTGATTCTACACTGCAGGACTTGTAAGTATTGCATTGCAAATCTTTAAAAAGGACATGTCACTTAAATAATTCTCACAAGTCTAGAGTCTTTTTGTTCAGCATCTTATCAACATTTTTCAGTCTTGCATCCTGTTGGATGACTGTGGAAAGCATCTATCTACATGACACTGTCACAGCTCCTTAGGAGCAAGATAATCATACAACTGGCTACCCAAATCACATGCTTTTGCAAAGACAAAAGATTGCTATTAACAATAGCAGGTGTTAACTGTTTTAGACATAGCAAGATAAGGGTCACTCTCCACCTGGATCCTTAATCGTCTTTACAACTTTGTTCCTCTGTACTTAGCAGTACTTAGCAAAATATCCCCACCCTCCTGCTTCTCATGGAATTCTGGACATACCGCATTCTTTCTAAAGTATGCACTGTGTACTTGTACACCATTTACAATGCTCACATTCCCACAAGGAAACTTTTCAAATCCTCCAGTGAAAGGAGTCATCCCTTACAATGGACAAGGCAAACTCTTCTAGCCTATATCACAGTTACTAAAATCCATGCCTTCTTCATTTAAATTTGTGAGATGCCTGAGTGATGGGTTAATGATTTATTTTGTTTTCATTGATAAACAACAAATCATATCTTATTCCAACTACAGATAGATATGTGTTTTCCCCACAATGAAAGTTAGAGTGCAAATCATTTTTACTCAAATGTAATTAATTAAGAATGATTTGGAAGACTGACATAACAACCTTTCCTACTGCTGAATGTCAAGGGGGATTTGAAAGAAGACATTGCTTAACTCCTTGAAAGGGAGGGGAGATGCGCACACAAGTGATATGATGTGTTCAAGCATGTGCAAATATTCAAGCAACCAATTAGTGCAATAAACATCTATTGACAGCATTGACAGTATGACTATTGACATAAAAATCTATAAAATTATATTGGCACAATTGTAGTCTTGATTTTCAGGAAAGGTAAAGAGACATTAGAAGTGATTGATTAGAGCATTTAGAAGTCAGATGGGAACAAGTTGATGGGCTTTAATTAGATAGCAATTTCACATCCTCTTTCTCCTTAATTGTCTTAATCATACTACTTTCCACACAAAAAAAAATTATTTATCTTTAGCTGGAAGGCTGATAAAAAGGGCTGAGAGATACCCTATACTCAAGGTAAATTATAAGAAAGCTGGATGGCAGGAACATTTATGTTTATCTATTTTCATATAATCCCTCAATGCATTGGAGGAGCTAATCAGTTAAGTTCGAATATGGCTCACAAGTTTATCTTCAGAGCTTGGGTGTATCTCTCAAACCCTGGAGGAAGAGTTCACCTTTGAATAAGAGTAATGAAAATGGAGAGATCTGAGTTGTAGGAATGCCCAATGGACAAGATGTGAGAGGATGCAAGGAAGTGATAGAAGCTAGAAAAAGAGAAAAGAATGACCTACATAATTAAATTGATTTGAAGGCAGCAAAGACAGTGTTGTGGTGGGGAGCCCAGACATCTGAGGGAAACAAATAGACACATGAGCAAAGCTAGAGAGAGCCTTGAAGCCAGAGAAAAGAAGTTTACATTTAAAAAAGGATACTAGTGGTTTAGCTTGAGGGGAAAAATGACCTGATTATTGGAGAGCAGGGAGAATTACCTTGTCAAAAGAATACGGAATTAAGTGCAAACAAAAGCTATGAGGAAAATCTGTCACTCAAGTATTTGTATAAGGATGTTGGGCAATATTCTGAACGATATATTTACTAGCTCTATTTACAGTTAAAATGAGTGGAAAATTAGCATATATGATCCTTTACTATCTTGATATTCAGATAAAGTGAAGAGGTAATTGTGAAAGTGCCAATCTATATAGACAAATAATAAAGACTGTAGCTACTGAAGCTACTAGAAACTCTATTAGAATCCTTTAAATCCCCCCTTTTTAAATCCAGATGCACAGTATCTGCTCCTAATTCAGTGTTAGGGATGCCTGACATAAATGGTACATAACGTCTTCCAAACTCTAAAAGCTGTGTCCTACTCTTATCATTTATATTCCCTGCCTCAACAAGTTCCTCCGTTCCTACTGCTAGAATTATCAATTATAGGAAGACAGCTCACAAATGTATACATTTGAGTAAGATATCTTTGAGCATCAGATGTGTTTAGCCATCTGCTCACATGACATCTACAGAATATTTCAGAGAGTACTTTAATCTCAGTAGGATTAAAACTAAACTTGATACAATCCCCTTAGATCCCCTTACTTGATTCTTATCTTTGCAAATGGAGCCACCACTGCACATCTGATTTACATAATCTGGAAACTAAGTCACCCAGACACTAATGGTGAATGTTTAATTCTTAATTGTGACCATGTCACTATCCATATATCCTTTTATACATCCATTTATAATTATATCCACTTCTACACTTTTGTTCAGGTTGCCACATTTCTTTTTTACCAGCATTTTATGCTAATTATGCTTCTGGTCTATCTTTATCTCTTCTGTTCTGGTCTTTCCCTTGCCTTCCCCTCCACACCTCCCCCCTTCCCTTCCTTCCCCTCACCTCCTCTTCTCTCCTTTTCTCTTCTTGGCCTATAAAATCTCTTTTCTATATTCTTGTCAGTGTTATTTTCAAAGTCCAAATTTGAATCATATTCCCTTTAGCTTAAAATCCTTCAAATTTCTTTGTTCCTAAACTTAACTTGATATTTCTTAATTTGGCCTTCAAAATCCCTTATGATATAATTCATACCTACCTTTTCAGATTTATCTTATATTCAGTCTAACTTCTCCTTTCTGTCTCAGTCACTCCAGGCTTTTCAGACTCCAGCTCAAATCTCTTTTGCATCTTGTTCATGTGGTCCTTACTCTGCCTGCAACATGAAATGATTTTCCTTACCATTAGTCATTATTTTCATTTCTTAGCAGTCTTTCCTCAGGACGAGGTCCCTAACCTCCCTGACTGGCCAAATAGACCTATCATCATATCTATTGAGTTTAAATTTATAGCATTATCACTCTTACAACTGAACATTAGTTTGTGTGGTTGATCATGTTTCTCTCTCTCTTTTTTTAGAATATCTTGAACTGTATTGGGCACATAGTAAGCATGCTTGATAGATGGGCAAATATGTCAGTTAATGAATCAAAAGGTAATGAATAAAATGTATCTTTTTGTTCTCAGGAGATATATGGCAGGCAGTACGTAGTCAGCATGAACAAAAGGTGGTTAATTGTTGAATTTCTTTTTCAGTGACTAGCAATGGAATGTATTTTTCCAGAGAGGATCTTATTGATGATCAAGGTTGGTATATAGTCAAGGTGTTTGGAATGTCTCTGTAATGTGAGAACTTAGAATGAGGAAACTAGAAAAGAAAGGGATACAGCAGACCAGAGCCAGTTGGCAGTAATGAGGGAAGGAGTCATTGCCAACAACTGCACTTTTCAGTGAGACAAGAATGTGATCAAAACGATTAAAACCTCAGGGATCACGCATCAAGTCAGTGCACTTGCCAGCAATCAAATCTTTCTCCAATGTACCAGAAAAGCCACTGGCAAGAAACCAGAGCCAATTTGTATATAGTTATGAAATGTCTTAGTTGTTATCAACTTTAGGAGTGTGACACTTCATCTGCTTACTGTCCTGGAAAGGTGGCGCAACAGGAGCTCCAAATGAGAATCACCCATCAGTCCTGAGATAAATAAGTCATATCCAGATTAGGGACTCCAGAACAGAGACACCGTTGAATTTGTATAAATTGTAGTAAATTTCAGTTTTGTGTTAACATTGAACTATGTTCATGTGTGTGTGTGTGTTGTGTGTGTGTGTGTGTATAGGTTTTCATTCAACAATCTCAACTTTCCTGCACAACATGAAGTTTACTAATAAACTAGCAAAGGACTTACTACACTTATGCATACTTGTGGATTTTTCAGATATATTATTTACTTTAACCTTCATAACAAATCCATATTATGGATTTTAATTACTATTTCCTTTGAGAAGAGTAGGAAACAGACATAGGAAGGTTACCAGACACATCTTAGATGGGATTTGAGCACAAGCTGTTACCACAAAGCCTGTGCATTGTTAACTACAAGTTTTTAGCCTCCAAAGTTTAGCCAACTGCAAATAGAACTTATCGTATGTATTTGGTTGAACGCTTAGAAGAATACAATATTAAAGCAACATTATTTTGATAAATTAATTCAATGACATGACCAGAGGTAAATGTTTGAATATTTACCTCTTAAATATTTGATTGTTAAATGATTTGTTTATGCCGATTTCCATATACATAAGTAAAGGATGACCTTAGTTACCTATATTATTTTGCCTGTGGTGGAACTTTCTGCAGATTTATTACATAGTTCCACACTTTGCCTGTTGAGTTGGCAAGCATACACACATTTGAGATTATATCTCAAAGAGCTAAACTGCAGTATAAGAGATAAACCATACCAGTAATGTTGGTCTAATCCCTCTTAAGATTTGGTTGTTTGGAAGAAAAAAACAGGATATATCCACATCCTGGTTATCAACCATGGTTATGAGGGTAATAGACTAGATGTAGGTCATTATTATATGTCCTGTGATCATTCAGCCACATGGACCTAGAGGAACAGTAATAAAATAATTAATCCAGACCAGGGTAATTCTAGAGATATGTCTCATCCTTAGAAGCTTGCAAACCCCGTAAGTTCACTATGTTGTGATTTCTGGGTAATAAAATAGTGGTACCAGAACCCATAACAGTTTAATGTCATTAACCTCTATGTATAGGATCTCCAGTAAGAAACTAGAAGAGACTAGAAAAAGATTGCTTACTGAATCCTCATCATCATCCTCTTGCTTTATGTAATTTATTATTCTTTTCTAAATATACGTCTTCTTGATTCATAGTAAATCATAATTTATATAATATCTGTGGTGCCTGACTGTTTATTAACTACAAACTTTAGCTGAAAGGAGTCTGTTTATTTCTTCTGGTCCCCTCTATTAATGGGGTTTATCTCCTCACATGCCTAGAATGCCTAGATAAATAATGTGGACAATGAGGAAAGGCATGTGATGGTGAATTAACTAAATTGTTACTTAGCAGCTGAAGTTATGAGTTGCAAAGGAGTATTTTTTCTCTCCCCACCCCACCCCTTTTACCTGTCCTATTTCTTTAAAGGCACAAGCACCCCATGCATTTTTTCTTTGAGAAATAGAAGTAGCATCCATGAGTTATATTGATATCTGTGTAATGAGGATTTAAGTCAGCATGTGTCCTTGCCTGCAATGTTTGCATTTTGCACATTATTCTCAGATTCAGTGAAAAAAAATATAGACTGTTAAGGGAACAGCAGACATCTGTAAAGGGGATAGATATGTATTGTGTGTATTTGTGGGGGGGAGGGGCATGGGGGGAATGATGGAGTAAATGAATGGATTTCCAGTGTTCCAGAAATCACACAGCAGAAAGGCTCCCTTGTCTGCCACTGAAGGACTAGCTGGCATTGTGGAGGGGGCAGGCAGAGCCAGATAAAATGGCTCTCACTTGATGCACTTATACCTAAGCCTCCAAATGGCACCCACAACATCCTTTCCATACAGCAGGCTCCCTTGACATTAGAGAAAATATCACTGATACCAGCCTGCCATATGGGCATCTCTAGGCAGGGCATCTGCTGTGTGCAGTGGCGGCACATGGTGGAGACAAGAAAGGTTTAACATTTTTCATTAGTGTATGCCATAGACAGTTGAACTCCATTATAATGTCTGCAGGAAGAATCTGATCCATTCCATTATCACAGTGACAAAGAGAAAGGATGGCTTGTGATTTCAGAAAGGTCACAGTGAACTGGTGTTCAGCTGTAAGCACTCGAGGTATGATGATAATAATGGGAGAAAGGGTTTAAAAGATGAAGTTTACAGTCAGACAAAAATTAACATTTAAAAAGAAAATTCTTATCTATGAGATACTCCTATTCCTCTCTATTTCTGTCTCCTAGAAATTGCTGGTTGTTAGTGTATTTATATATAAATATGATCTTTCTCCTTCAAAAATTCATATCTGCTCTCTGATTATTTCCATACTGAAATGATAGGAGATGCCTGTTGCTATGGGAGTGATTGTGATGTCACAAATGGAAAATAATTGTTTCATTGTATGATTAGACAAAAGAAGGAAATGAACTGGAAAGGGGAAAGCAGGTGGTTTATCTGTTTCTGGCTATAGGTAGCTAATTATTATTAATTCCGTTAGCAATCTTGGAATTACATTAATAGTTAGGGAACTCCTGGCATACAAAGGTGATTGAGATGTGCCATGTGATTGTACTAAGATCCACATTTTACAGTGACATATTTAAAATAATGAATAAAAATTTCTATAGTTTTAGAACATTATCTATAGGATTGATAATATCACACGACTGGGGCCTCCCTGGTGGTGCAGCGGTTAAGCGCTGGGCTGCGAAGCTGCCCGCAGCCTCTGCAGCACCAGTTCAATCCCCGAGCGTCCCCTCAACAGTGTATTTTGTCAGTCTGCCTGTTCTGCTCCCCGCTCTGGCTCTGGTGGATTCTCTCACCCTCCCACACTTCTGACTGTACCCAGTGCTTGTGTAAATAAATAAATAAATAAATAAATCTTTAAAAAAAAAAATCACATGACTGGCTTTCTCTCCTGAAAGACTGTCTAATTAATGAAAATCACTTAGATAATTGTTTACTTCCTACCACCGATTCCTTTATTTTTCAATACACAATTTCTGTTATTCCAAAGGGAAAAAAATGATCACATGAATCTATTATTCACAAAAAACTTTCCTTTATTACCTGGATTATAGAAAGTAAGTGTTCAGAATCACTGAAATTATTTTTTCCCTCTCTTAATTTTCTGCCTTCCTATCTCTGGTTTATACCTCCACACCTTGTTTTTTTTTTCCTTTCTAATTTAATGTTCAGAAAATATTATCTGAAATGAATCCAGTGTTAGGTATGCCAGACTTTGAAGCTTTAAGATCTTCTGTGTACTACAGCTTCTACCCAATTAAAATCAGTGAAAACATCTTAGTCCTGTTGTTACAATCAAATTAAATCTTTGATTGAACATTCCACCTTAACTCTAACCCTCAGTATCAACCTCAAAGTTCCCAGCCTATCTGACCAGTTTATACAGCTTCACCGTGAACAAGAGTTGTATGCTGGACACTAGGATGTGATAGGCATAAAATGATTCCATTTCTTTGACTCTTGCCCCACTCACCTAAAAATGTTTTGATCTTATAATCCTTACAAAACCACTTCTATAACTTAAAGAACTCTTAGATGATAAAATGATACTTTTGCTAAAATAATTGCATTATCCTAGAATATTTCTTGGTACTTATTATCCTGGGGCCATATTTGATATTATGAGCAACTTGTTCCTTGCCAGGTTTTTTTTTTTTTTTTTCTCCTTTGGATTTTGTGTATACACTCCATTTTTATCTTTCTAAGTAGACCATTATGTATTCATTCACCATGCTTTTATTCTACGCATGCTCAAGATGTTTGCAGAATTTTAATTCCTTCTTGGCCATTTTCTCTTCTTAGTCTACACAAGAAATGATATTTATATGTTGCACATATATGTTTGATTTTCAATGCACCTATTTGCTTGGAACGATATAGTTACTCAAATCGATAACCGACATTTATTTGGCTTGACTAATCTGACTTCATATTAACTTGAGTGTGTCATAGGCAGATCCTCCACAATTTAATTATAATATGAAATAATTGAGTAACAGAGTGACCCTCCCCACGTACAACACTTTCTCGCCCTAGGGATTACTGTTTCAGTCCATGACCAAATTGTTTAAAGACTTTCAACATCTGATTAATTTTAGAACCCATGGATTCTGTGTCAGAAATATTTCTAAAATCTATCCCTATTTTTTGATTCTCATAGCAATATTTTAATTCAGTTCTTATCATCTCTCATACTGTTTGGTTTTCTAACTAGAATTCTTGTCTCTAGCTTCTCCATCTCTAAATCATCAATAATTCTTTACAATACTGTGAGATTTTTCTTCTTCAAACAAATAAAACCATTTTACTCATCCTTCACAAATCACCTAAAATTTGATCAAATTGAGCACTTTTTAAATATGTGGCTAAAGACTTAAAACTTGTTCTAGTAATTGCACTTAAAAAAAAAACTGCAAGGAAAATTGGGCACATTAATAATAATGCATTTAGAAAAATCACCAAATTACTGGTGGAAATAAAAAAAATACAAATCAAGCTTACTAAAAACTCTATTCCAACTCTAAAATGAAGTGCAAATCACTAAAATACTATTTATAGATTTTTTTAAACAAAAATACACCAAATATATAATGTAAAAATCTAATTACAGAAAACTCTGCTGTGGCCAAGATGGAGTAGCAGGGACATATTTATCCTGAAACACTCAAAATTAAGACAAATGATATGACAATATGATTCCAAAGGTAGTGGACATTGTCAAAGGACAGTATTCCGTGAGAAATAGGAAACAGCCCCATTGTTCTGGCGGAATGAGTTTTACAGACTTGGGCAAAGGGAAAGGAAACAAAGGTGAATTCCCGAAGTCTTCCTAAGTGAGTGACACAAAGGCGAGCGTGTGGGAGACCACAAAATCTACATTTTACAGGACAGTATTGTAGAGAGAGGAAAGATTCATAGAGAAACCTTGCAGTTCTGAAGAGTCTTTATGTTTTCAGTTGTTATGAGCATCTCAGACATATGAGAAAAAAAAAAAAAAAAGGAAGACTGAGAAAAGAGCCTCTGAAAATAGTTTGACCAAACAATCTCAAAACAGGGCCTCCTCGGTGGCTCAGCGGTTGAGCGCTGGGTTGCGAAGCTGCCTGCAGTCTCTGCAGCGCCGGGTTCGATCCCCAGCTGCTCCCCAGCCACTGGAGGAGGGTCCCACATGGCGCGCAGACCTCTCTTGCCGCCCGCTGCTCCCCTCAGCAGTGTACTTCGGTGCTCTGCTCCCCGCTCTGGCTCTGGTGAATTCTCTCACCCTCCCGCGCTTCTGACTGTACCCAGTGCATGTATAAACAAAACAAACAAACAAACAAACAAATAAATAAAACATGCCTCTATAAAAAAAAAAAAGAATTTCAACCCAAATAATCTCAAAACATTCATAAGACTGGAAAGGATTCTATCATTGTCAACCTGGGGCAGCATAAAAGTCTCATAATCCATGGGACATGGAACTTGACCAATAATGAGGAAAAAAATAAAATGTAGGATAAATGTGTTATTTCACAATCAAAACTTAGAAATAAGGCCCTGAAGTTCAATTAAATTGCTTGAAGCCATGGTAAGAATTGCCAAAAGAAATTGACACCATACAATGAATAAAGAAAAAGACGTGAAACATCTCATTGGAAGAATCTTAAGCCAGAAAACAGCAGAGTGACAGTTCAAGAATACTGAGAGAATCACTATCAGCTGAAAATGTTTTACCCAGTAAAAAAAAAAAAAATTCTATTAAAACTGACAGTAAATTTCAGATGATTTCACACATGTAAAAGTTAAGAGAATTCATAACCAGCAGACCCAAAGTCAAAAAAATAAAAATATTAGGTTCCTTCTGATGGAGGAAAATAATATTAGAACCAAATCTACATATACCAAAAATAATGAATAACAAAAGAGTAACTGTATGAATAAACATTAAACAATATCAAGATAAAGTTAATAAAATACATTGTATAATTTATAATAATAAAATAAAATGTTTAATAGTAATAATTCAAGGTTTGGAAAAGGAGAAATGGGTATATACTGTTTTAAGTTGCCTAAACAACATTTGAGGACATATTCTATTACTTGAAGAAGATAGTTTGTGACAAGTTAAAGATGTATGTTATAAATGCAAAAGTTATCACAAAAATACCTCAAAAAATGCATAGCTACTGATCTAACAAAGGATATAAATTGGAATCATAAGATTTTCTTAATTCAAAAGAAGGAAGAAAAAGAGTAAAAAGGAGGCAAAGAAAAAATAAACCACATAAAAGAACTGACTTAAATGAAAACATATCAGTTATAAAATAAAATAAGTGAGCTGGATATCTCCATAAAATGACTGAGAGTATTATACTGATTAAAAAATTAAAACTGACAGTAAATTGCACTTAAAAGAATGCCACCTAAAAGAATGATGCCTTAAATACAAGCATTCAAGTAACTTAAAAGTAAAAGATAGAAATATATGCATTAAAAAATAGTGGCCAAATGGAGTCTAGATAGCAATATTAATATTTTATATTGTGACTTAAAGGAGTTTATCCTACATAATTTGGATGGGTCATATGAGTCAAAAAGCGTTTTGACTGAGGACAGAAAAATTCCCTATGTGAACTGTGGCTTTAGGTCATGCACTATACCTGTCCTTCCACTTAGACCTCCAAGTCCACTCAGACTTTCTGAGTCAGCCCTCACAATAACATAAGCCAGTTCCTCTGACTCAATCCTAATAGAAACAGATAGGCACTAAAATTTCAGTATTTTCCTTTTTTTTTGGTCCATTTTGGATACAAACGGCAAAATAAATGTTTCCATAGTTTCTGTGGGAGTGTACCACAAGCTGTTCATGCAGAGAGAAGAAAAAGAAATGTACATTGCATATTTTATAATAACAATCTCAAAATGATGATATAAAGTAATATTACAGCACATTTGTTCGTGATTTGATCTTCCAACTAATAATTGAAGATCAGACAACTGCTTATATTTTCTGTCATGCTTTTATCTCTTAGAATATAGAAGATGAGTTTTAGAAAATTCCTACTGGGCCATACTAGATTCTAACTTTTAAATCTACCCTCTTCCCAATACCAAAACTGATACTGACATGAGGCAGGATGTAGTCAAACCCTTTCTGAATCATGAAAGCCCGTCCTGAGGTAGGATCTTATTTTTTGTAGAAAAACTTCTTGTGATTCTGAGTGGCAAGCAAGTTGTTTGCACTTGTTTGTTTTCCCCATTCATGTGTCTCTCTCACTTTGGAGTAACATCCTTAGTCTCAATATATAATTGTTGTTTTATCTGTCTTTCTCAGCCCAGAAATTATTAAACTTAGGTGAAAATGTACTGTCATGATCTTTTCTGCTTGTATCTTAAAGTATCATCAACCTTTCCATTCATATATCTTATAGTATCCAGGGGGACAATCTGATTTTAAAGCTTGGCCTCTTTCTCTTTGTTGGTCCAACTAAGAAACCAGACAAATTCTCGATTTAATACTGAGAAGAAAAAGGAATCAACCTTTGAAGTGATTGTTCATTGGTACTTTGCATAGGCTGGAAGAAGAACAAGCAGGATGGTGAAAAGTTTCCACACCGAGTCAAAGAAGAGCAATTTGAAGAATCTTGGATATTGTTCCACCTAAACTAAGGAAATCCCGTATCTCCACCAAAAGGTATTGACTTCAAGATTGAAAATACAAAGAAGCATATTTGTCTCAATCCAAATACAGACAACACAAAGACAAAATAGAAATATACAAAGAAGTAGCTTGCAGGATAATACACTGAAAAATGTTATTGTGCATAAATCATGCACAAAGTAGAAACCACAAATTCTGTATTTGGCAAGGCTTCGATTCCTTTGCATAATTCTTTCATTTTCATCTTGCAGCTTCCATTCTCCTCTCATAGAAATAGCTACATAAAACAAAGACATAAACTGTGCGCAATTAAAATGGGAAAATAGCTGAAAGGAACGTATTGATAATTATGTTAAAATCTATAGGGTAAGGATTCTTGCATTGTTAGGCATCTAATTTGTCATCTGTTGACATGAGCATTTCATTTCTCCCCAACATGGTAAGTTTTGTTTTAGGCAACTTCTTTCAGGGTGACCAGACATATGAACCATGTACTTGACAGAAGTATAACTATATCCTATAGAAAAAGATTATTGTGCAAACTTTTGATACTTATATGAACTTCCAAAAGAGTAGAACTATTATTGAAGTGCTGATGTATATAGAGAGTTTCTGCAGACTTAATCAGGTGCTTAAATGGTGCCATCATTATTAAAGTTGGCTGAGGTTGTCAAAAAGGAGAAGGGAGAATATTTAACATCATCGCCTGTGTGTGGTGTCCTGTTTTATCTTCCTAAACTTGAGTGAGGTGAGTTTAGGAAGGAAGCACCCATTGTTCTTACCTCCTGAGAAGGTGTGGCTTACCTCCAGAGGGCTTAGGAACATTTGTTAGAGCCTCCAACATGGATTCTTTTAACTATCATCACCTCCTCTATGAAGCTAAAATATGTATGATCTTTCCTACTTGTCACAATCTATTAAAAAAATTAAAGCTTTAAATCTCATTTCCAGGGCCTCCCCTGGTGGTGCAGCGGTTGAGCGCTGGGCTGCAAGGCTAGCCGCAGCCTCTGCAGCGCCGGTTCGATCCCCGGCCACTGGCGAGGGTCCCACATGGCACAGCAGACCTCTCCTGTCATGCCCGCTGCTCCCCTCAGCAGTGTATTTCGTCAGTCTGCCTGTTCTGTTCCCAGCTCTGCTCTGGTGAATTCTCTCACCTTCCTACGCTTCTGACTGTACCCAGTGCTTGTATAAATAAATGAATCTTTAAAAATAAATAAATAACTCTCATTTCTACTGAGGTTTAAATGTTGCATTATAAATCAAGAAAAAACCTTGCTCTGATATTAAAAATATTAAGGTGTGAAGCAATATGGCATAGTGCTAGTGAACAGAACCATGTTGTTCTTGAATGCAAATCACTGACTTGCACTGAACTTTTAGGTATCTCAATTTTTCCATTTAGAAAATTGTGATAATAGTATTTTTTTTTTTTTTCTTTTTTAAATAAATTTTATTGTTATATTCCCCATACAATTGCAGCCCCCCCCATTCTGACCCCAATCCCTCCCCTCCCGCCCCCCTAAAAGTGTCTCTGGTTCATAGTTTTTTGTTGATTTTGATTTTCACTATCTTATAGTTATTCATTTTCCTGGTCCCTTATTTAAGTTTTCTAGATTCCTGCTATGAGTGAGACCATCCGGTATTTTTCTTTTTCTTTTTGGCTTATTTCGCTGAGCATGATCCCTTCCAGCGCCATCCATGTTGCTGCAAATTGCATGTGTTTATCTTTTTTGAATGCTGAGTAATATTCCATGGTATATATGTACCACATCTTCTTGATCCAGTCATCTATTTTTGGGCATTTGGGTTGTTTCCAAAGCTTAGCTATTGTAAACAGTGCTGCTATAAACATAGGGGTGCAGGTGTTCTTTGGAATTGATGTTTCTGTGTCCTTTGGGTAAATACCTAGGAGTGGAATTGCTGGATCATATGGAAGCTCTATGTTTAGTAGATCCAGAAATCTCCACACAGCTTTCCACAGTGGTTGGACCAGTTTGCACTCCCACCAACAGTGCAGAAGAGTTCCTTTTTCTCCACACCCTCGCCAACATTTGTTGTTGCTAGTTTTTTTAATATGTGCCATTCTCACTGGTGTAAGATGGTATCTCATGGTAGTTTTGATTTGCATTTCCCTGATGACAAGTGATGTTGAACATTTTTTCATATGCCTGTTGGCCATTTGCATTTCCTCTTCAGAGAAGTTTCTTTTAAGCTCTTCTGCCCATTTTTTGACTGGATTATTTTCTTTGTTGTTGTTGAGTCTCATCAGCTCTTTGCAGATTTTTGTGATCAGTCCTTTATCATTAGTGTTGGGTGCAAAAATGTTCTCCCAGTTGGTGGGGTTTCTCTTTGTTTTTGTTATTGTCTCTTTTGATGTGCAAAAGCTCTTTAATTTGATGTAGTCCCAGCTGTTTATCTTTGCCTTCACTATCACTGCTTTGGGTGATGTGTCTGTAAAGATGTCTTTGATGTGCAAATCACGTAGTGTTTTGCCTATATTTCCTTCTATATATTTTATGGTTTCAGGTCTTATGTCTAGTTCTTTAATCCATTTTGAGTTGATTTTTGTGTATGGTGTGAGGTGGTGGTCAAGCTTCATTCTTTTGCATGTAGCGACCCAGTTTTCCCAGCACCATTTATTGAACAAACTTTCTTTGCTCCAATGCATATTCTTTGCTCCTTTGTCAAAGATTAGTTGACCATAAATCTGTGGGTTTATTTCTGGATTTTCTATTCGATTCCATTGGTCTGTATGTCTGTTCTTGTTCCAATACCATGCAGTTTTGATGATTATGGCTTTGTAGTATAGTTTGAAGTCTGGGAGTCTGATGCCTCCATTCCCTTCTTTTTTTTTCAGGAGAGCTTTGGCTATTCGGGGTTTTTTGTGATTCCATATGAATTTCATCAATAATTGTTCTATTTCTTTGAAGAATGACATTGAAATTTTGATTGGAATGGCATTGAATCTGTATATTGCTTTTGGAAGGATGGCCATTTTAATAATGTTTATTCTTCCAATCCATGAGCAGGGGATGTCTCTCCATTTCTTTGTGTCTTCTTCTATTTCTTTTAACAGTGTTTTATAGTTTTCTTTGTATAGGTCCTTTACCTCTTTTGTTAGATTTATTCCCAAATATTTGATTTTTTTTGTTTCAATAACAAAAGGGATGGTCTTTTTGATTTCTTCTTCTTCAGATTTATTGTTTGTGTATAGGAAGGCTACTGACTTTTGCGTGTTGATTTTGTATCCTGCCACTTTACTGAACTGATTGATGAGTTGAATTAGCTTTTCTGTGGAGTTTTTGGGGTTCTCTATATATAATATCATATCGTCTGCAAATAGTGATAGTTTGACTTCTTCTTTTCCTATTTGGATTCCTTGGATGTCTTTCTCTTGTCTTATTGCCCTGGCTAGGACTTCCAGTATTATATTGAAAAGCAATGGTGAGAGTGGACATCCTTGTCTTGTTCCAGATCTTAATGGAATTGCTTTCAGCTTTTCACCATTGAGAATGATACTGGCTGTTGGCTTGTCATAGATGGCCTTTATGATGTTGAGGTATGTTCCTTGTATCCCAAGAATTTCAAGGGCTTTTATCATGAATGGGTGTTGCACTTTGTCGAAAGCTTTCTCAGCATCTATTGATATTATCATATGGTTTTTATATTTCTTTTTGTTGATGTGTTGGATAACGTTGATTGATTTTCGGATGTTAAACCATCCTTGTGCCCCTGGAATGAATCCAACTTGGTCGTGGTGAATTATCTTATGGATACATTGTTGGATTCTGATAGCTAAAATTTTATTGAGGATTTTTGCATCAGTGTTCATTAGGGAGATTGGCCTGTAGTTTTCCTTTTTTGTGTTGTCCTTGTTCGGTTTTGGTATTAGTGTAATGTTGGCTTCATAAAACGTGTTTGGTATTGTCCCTTCCTTCTCAATTTTTTGGAAGAGTTTGTGAAGGATAGGCACTAATTCGTCTCTGAATGTTTGGTAGAATTCATTTGTAAATCCATCAGGTCCTGGGCTTTTGTTTTTGGGGAGGTTTTTTATTACCATTTCAATTTCGCTAATTGTAATTGGTCTGTTTAGGTGTTCTATTTCTTCTTTATCTAGCTTTGGGTGATTGTAGAGTTGTAGGAATTTGTCCATCTCCTCTAGATTGTTAAACTTGTTTCCATATAACTGTTCATAGTAGTTACTGATTATTCTTTTGATTTCTGCTGTGTCCGTTGTGATTTCTCCTCTTTCATTGATGATCCTGTTTATTTGTGCTTTCTCCCTTTTTTCCTTTGTGAGCCTGGCTAGGGGTTTGTCTATTTTATTGATTTTTTCAAAGAACCAGCTCTTGGTTTCATTGATCTTTTGGATTGTTTTTTTAGTTTCAATTTCATTTATTTCTGCTTTGGTTTTTATTATTTCTTTTCTTCTACTGGTTTTGGGGTTTTTTTGTTGTTCTTTTTCTAGATCTTTGAGCTTCGAGATTAGGTTGTTTCTTTGCGTTCTTTCTTGTTTCTTGATGTGAGCTTCTATTGCTATATATTTTCCTCTTATTACTGCTTTTGCTGCATCCCATACATTTAGGATATTGGTGTCCTCCTTGTCGTTCAATTCAAAAAATTTTTTAATTTCTTCTTTGATCTCCTCATTAGTCCAATGGTCTTCCAGTAGTGTGGTTTTTAATCTCCATGAGGTAGGAAAGTTCCTTGCCTTCTTTTTATGGTTTATTTCTAGTTTGATGCCTTCATGGTCAGAAAAGATGGTTGATATGATTTCAATCTTGGTGTATCTGTTGATGTTTGTCTTGTGCCCCAGTATGTGATCGATCCTGGAGAATGATCCGTGTGCGCTTGAGAAAAATGTGTACTCCGTTTTTTTGGGGTTTAGTGTTCTATAGATGTCTGTTAAGCCCAATTGCTCTAGGTCCTTATTTAGAGCTTTAGTTTCTTTACTTATTTTTTGTCTTGTTGATCTATCCATTGTTGATAGTGGTGTGTTGAAGTCTCCCACTACGTATGTGTTTTCTCTGATGTCTGTTTTCAGAGAGGACAACAGTTGTCTGATATATTTTGGTGCTCCTTCGTTTGGTGAGTATATGTTAATGAGTGTTATTTCTTCTTGAAGTATTGTCCCCTTGATCATAATGTAGTGACCCTTGGGGTCTCTTTTTATCTTTTTGAGTTTGAAATCTGTTTTATCTGATATAAGTATAGCTGTTCCTGCTTTCTTTTTTGGTCCATTTGCTTGTAGGATTGTTTTCCATCCTTTAACTTTGAGCCTATTTTTATCTTTTGTAGCTAAATGTGTTTCCTGGAGACAGCAAAAGGTTGGGTTTTGTTTCTTAATCCAGGCTGCAACTCTGTGTCTTTTTATTGAAGAGTTTAGTCCATTTACATTCAGAGTTATTATTGATATGTTAACATCTGTATTTGCCATTGTGTTTGTCTTTCCTTTGATTTTATTTATTTATTCTTTTAATAACTTTTTTTTTTTGGCCTTCTTTCATTGTTATTCGTCCCTCTGAGGTTCTGGCTTTAGGACTCCTTGTAGTATTTTTTGGAGTGGGGGTTTAGTTGCAATGAAATTCCGGAGTTTCTGTTTGTCTGGAAAGGTCCATATTCTTTCTTCAAAGAGGAAGGAGAGCTTTGCGGGATAGAGTATTCTTGGTTGGCATCTGTTTTCTTGGAGTCTGTTGACTATGTCCCTCCACTCTCTCCTTGCCCGTAGTGTTTCTTCGGAGAAGTCTGATGTCAGCCTGATTGGTTTTCCTTTGAATGTTATCTGTTTCTTCCCTCTTGCCAGCTTCATTATTTTTTCCTTGTCCTGGATTCTTGGGAGCTTTACTATTATGTGTCTTGCTGTATTTTTCCTTTCGTCGTGGAAGTTTGGTGTTCTTCTTGCTTCTTGTATATCAATTTTCAGCTCCTTCTTCACATTTGGGAAGTTCTCTTCAATTATCTCTTTGAATATTTTCTCTGTTCCTACATCTCTCTCCTCTCCTTCTGGTATTCCTATAACTCTTATATTTCCTTTCCTCATGGAGTCAGATAGTTCCCGAAGTCTTTCTTCGTTCTTTTTCCTTCGTACTTCTCTTTCCTTTTCTGTTTTGGTTCTTTTTATTTCTATGTCTTCAAGATTACTTATTCGTTCTTCCATTTCATCTATTCTGCTTTCATTGCTTTTCCCAGAATTCTTTAGTTCTTCCATTAATTCTTTGATCTCCTGCATTTCTTTTACTTCCCTCTTTAGGGACTCAATTTCTTTCTTCTGACCATTGTTTTCCCTCTCTAGGGACTCAATTGCATTCTTCTGATCGTTGATTATTTTTCCCTTATCATTGTTTTCCTTTATGACTTCTGTTAGTTTTTTAATCACGGCAATTTTAAATTCTCTTTCTGGAAGGCTCAGAAATTCTTCCAAGTTATTGTCTTTGCAATCTGGGGGCTGGCTTTCTTTTTGTGGTGTGCTTTTTCTCTGGAGAGTTGCTAGGTTGCGTGTGGTTCTTCTCTTCCCTACTGTCTGTTTTCTAATTTGCCGTATGCGTTGGGACACTGTGTAGTTGGGACTGGCCGGCATCTTGGGTGGGCTTCTCTGTTCCCCTCTGGTTCTTCCAGGAGTCATCTGTCAGTTTCAAGCAGTCTTTACTGGAGAAAGGTCCCTGTTCTAAAATGCCGATGTAGGGACACACTCCCCTGTGCGCCTGGTCTGCCCCGGCGGTGGGTTCCTGCTCCCCTCTGGGCTTGGACTGCAGGCCAGAGGGGGTCTGGCGTGGGCGAACTTCCCCCGCTCACCTCTGGCTCCTGAGGAAGCCTTCTGCAGGTAGTCTTTACTGAAGAAATGTCCCTGTTCTAAAATGGTGATGTGGGACACACTCCCTGCGTGTCTGGTCTCAGGCACACTCTTCTGCGCACCTGGTCTGCCCCGGCTGTGGGTGCTCGCTCTCCCTGTGGGCTCAGACTACTTGTTCGGAAGGGGCCCGGTGTGGGCAAACTCCCCAGCTGGCCACTAGCTCCTTCAGGAGCCTCTGCTGGCTTCAAGTCGCTAGGTGGTGCCAGAGATCTCTCCTAGAGCCCTTGGGGAGCTGATTTTCCACCCCGTGGGACAGGGAGCAGAGCGGGGATGGTAGGGTACACCTCAACGGCTTTGGGGTGCTGTGTCTGCCTTGTGCCCCACCGTCGTGGGGAACCCACGCCCCTAATTTCGTGCCCCGGGTCTCTGTTCCAAAGCCCTCAGTTCCAGGACGCGGGCTGTAGCCCAGATCAGTGGGGCGGGAATGGCGCCTTTTGAATCCTGCTCCCCTGCCTGGGCGCCTTGTTCCTGCTCACTCAGGATGGGCCTCCGCCGTCTCCCCCTAATTTCGTGCCCGGGTCTCAGTTCCAAAGCCCTCAATTCCAGGATGCGGGCTGTAGCCCAGATCAGTGGCGCGGGAATGGCGCCTTTTGAGTCCAGCTCCCTTGCCTGGGCGCCTTGTTCCTGCTCACTCAGGGAGGGCCTCCGCAGTCTTCCCCTAATTTCGTGCCCCGGGTCTCAGTTCCAAAGCCCTCAGTTCCAGGACGCAGGCTGTAGCCCAGATCAGTGGCGCGGGAATGGCGCCTTTTGAATCCAGCTCCCTTGCCTGGGCGCCTTGTTCCTGCTCACTCAGGGAGGGCCTCCGCAGTCTCCCCCTAATTTCGTGCCCCGGGTCTCAGTTCCAAAGCCCTCAGTTCCAGGACGCGGGCTGTAGCCCAGATCAGTGGCGCGGGAATGGCGCCTTTTGAATCCCGCTCCCCTGCCTGGGCGCCTTGTTCCTGCTCACTCAGGGAGGGCCTCCGCCGTCTCCCCCTAATTTCGTGCCCCGGGTCTCAGTTCCAAAGCCCTCAGTTCCAGGACTCGGGCTGTAGCCCAGATCAGTGGCGCGGGAATGGCGCCTTTTGAATCCCGCTCCCCTGCCTGGGCGCCTTGTTCCTGCTCACTCAGGGAGGGCCTCCGCCGTCTCCCCGCAAGCCTAGGTCGCAGGCGCGGGGACCTGGGCAGCTGCGATCCGGTCCGGATCCGCGCCGCTTTCCGCACGCAAGCTTACCGGGCGGCCGGGGCTGTGTGCTGGTGCTGGTCTCCTCCTGGGGGGCAGGGCTCTCTTTAATGGCGGCTGGAGCTCACCTCCGCGGCGGATCCTGCAGGGTTCGCCTCTCCCGTTCACGGGGTGTGGTGGCTGCAATAGTTCCTTTCCACTCACAGTCCCACTTGCTGCGTCCGTTTTTCTTGTTGGCCGTTTTGGTTTGTTGTTTCCCTCCTTTCTGCCGGTCGGTCGGAGAGTGCCGACTTTGTGGGCGGGGGAGGGGAGCAGGGTTCTGCGCTTCCCTCCCTTCTCGTCCTCTTTTATGGCAACTTTCTTCTTCGGGCAGTTTGCTGGAGTCGTCCGTTTATCTTCCGTGTCCCAGTTCTCACTGGGACCTGCCGCTTTTCCTCCCTATTAACTTTTTTTAATGGGAGATCTTACTCGCAGCGTCTCCTCGCCGCCATGTTGCTCCGCCCCCTCCGATAATAGTATTTTAACCTATGAGAGTCTATGAGTATTAAATTAGATAATGTATGAATCATTTAGTGAAAATATCCACAATTAAATACCATTTATTGATTTTTTATTGAGAAAAGTAATAAAATTGAATAAAATGGGAAAAGGAAGAAAGAAATAAAAAGAAAGCATTGGTAAATCCAATAGTCAAAATTACATAATGAAGTTGAAAACTATTTTTACCATAATATAGGTCTGGCTTGTGTTCATTGTTCTTGAATCTCATTACCCTTCTTCGAAGTGGCTGATATTATGAGCTCCAATTTAAAAGATGGGAATGCTAGTTTGTCAGTGATTCCTCATCTATTAAGTAATAAAACTTGAACAGGACAATATATGCTGAATAAATGATGATCATACTGTTTTTTTTTTTTTTAAAAGAAGTTCTTAAATAGCAATAAATATCAAAAGAAAGCAAGTCAAAATTTATAGTCATTTCTTAGTGTGGCCTCTGCTTTTCCTCCCCTCCCTCTAGTGGGATGTTGTGGGAAAACATTTGGATAAGCAAATGGAATTTCGCTGTGTGTGTTTTTGTCACGTGTAAAGGGAACTAAAAAAATATGTGAAACGCCATAGAGATGAAACACATAGAAAAAATGATTTCATGTGGGCTGCTGGGAAATTTTACACTAATGATGTCAAACCAGTTACATCCATAAATATGCTGCCTGAGTCTCACATAGCGTTGACTTGCAAAAATGCAAGTAAGACCACTTAGATGTTCAATTTTTAAAATAGCATATCATTAAAAGTAGATACTTTACCTTCTCCCCATTAACTAGATTTTTGATCTGTTCAATTCCTCACATGGTTTTCTAGCTGGGTGAAAATTTCTTTTGTCTTAGCCCCCAGCTATATTGCCACATATTCTTTAGAATTTGCAATACTCAGGAAACTTTGAGCACCAAAGGAGACAAAAATGTGGTCCAAAGAGATGTGCGCATAATTATAGTTAAAGTTCATTACAGTGGCAATGGAGAGAAATAGAGCATTCCTAATTTGGTTCAAGAGGAACTTATACATCAAAGCCAATGCTTCAGTGCGGAGCAGTGTCAGAGCACTATGGTTTGCTGTGCTCTGGGTGACCAATCAGCACCTTCATTTAGGAACTGCTTGGCGCACCACCTGGGCAGAAAGCATAAATTAGATCAAGGTTTGACCCCAAAGGGTAGAATTAGAAAGTAGGCAGTGTTTTCTTTTTCTTTTTAAAAAAAGATTTATTTATTCATGCATATAAGAACCAGGGTACCGGCCAGAGGTGTGGGACATGAGAGGATTCACCAGAGGCAGAGCAGGGAACAGAACAGGCAGATGTACTGTAATACACTGTGAGGGGAGCAGCGGGCGAGACAGGAGAGGTATGCTATGCCATGTGGGTTAGCTCTCTGGCCGGGATCGAACTCGTGAGGCTGAGGATAGCTTCATAGGTTGCATCTTAACCCCTTGTGCCACCAAGAGGCCCCTAAGGGTTTTCTAGAAGTCAACCCTGTCCTTTGTTTCTGTACCTGTGCTATTTCCCACCCACCTCCCACCAGTGCCACACACTGACTTCAAACCCAAAGTCCTCCACTGTTCAGTTTCTCAATCTTGTGGAGCACATACATTTTACCTTTGTTTTTTGGCATTGTGTCTAAACATCCACTGAAGGCAACGAGGTCCTGTGATCAATGCAACAAAGAATTTCTCTTATGCATTAGCTCTTATTATTAATAGGATATGCAGATATCATATGTGTGTGTATAATATCTGCATTGTGTTGGGATTTATTAATTATCTATTTTACAAGCAAAAAAACTTAGGTTCAAATTAGTGGAATAATTTGCCCCGAATGACAACCAATAAAATCAGGATTCAAAACAGCAGCCAACTCTTTCCAAAATACAAGTGTTTTTCCTTATCCTATGGCTCCTTGACATCAACATGCTCTATGGTGAAAAGACAATGCTTTCTTTCTCCTAAACGTTTTATCAAAAGTGAAAAATTTATTCTGTTGGTGATGAGTTGCTGGGATTTATCATCAGCTTGGGCCAAAGGGGGGAAAAAAAAGAAGGAAGGAAACTATGTGGACAAAAGCACCTAGTTCATATCATTTAAATAACTTGGGCTTTTATACATCAGATTACATATATTTTAGTCATTTCCAAAGTGCTGCTTTCCCCACTGAGCCACAATATTTATTCCTAGTGACATAAGCTCAGTGAAAGTCTATTCCATACTGCATAAAAGTGTGGATTAACATAGCAAAAGACTCCTGCAAGTATTTTGCCCTTTCTCATACTCTCTGCCTTTCTGCTATCATATTTCACCTTTTCTTTTTTGAGTTTCTGAAATGCTATTTCAAATCCCTCCATGACTTTAAAAAGTATACATCTATTTACATTCTATAACTAACTAATGCTTCCTTTAAATCAGAGACCGGTTTGCAAAAAAGATCATTCTACCAAAAAACATTGCCAGCTTCTTTTTTCCTTCATCCCAAAGGTAGTGAGATGATGGTGCGTACTGGGGATTCGAGAAGGTGTCCTGATTGATAAAATGTCACACAGGGTTTGGGTACAGCATGCAACAGTGTTAAATGCCTCTCCTTACTATACCAACATTCCAAACAGAGAATGGACTTATCTCATGGTTTATCAAAATTAATCTTTTAAAGGAAGTTACTGTTAGAAGCAAAGAACATCTCAATACTTTCATTGGAAAAACATTCCATTTAATACTGCAATAATCTCTCTACAATCAAAGTTGTTTTTTTTAAGACTTATTTATTTATGCATAGAAGAACTGGGGTATAGGCCAGAGGTGCTGGGGGGTGAGTGAGAGGATTCACCAAAGACAGAGTGGGGAGCAGAACAGGCACATCTGCTGAAACACACTGCTGAGGGAAGCAGCAGACAAGACAGGAGAGGTCTGCTGCACCATGTGGGTAGCTTCCTGGCCTGGGATAGAACTCAAGCTACAAAAGTGTTAGTGCTGTGACTTAAACCTTAGGCCACCAGGGAGGCCCCAAATGGAAGATATTTTAAAGGATGTATTTACTAAGAGTTTATTGTGCTCGCAAAATGGTTTCTTTTTTATGGCTTATCACAGTAGATCAAGGCAAACCCTGCCTGCCCAAATGCCTCCCCATTCCAATGCACTAAGTCTAGGACCTTTCAGGAAACTAAGACATCTGATTGCTGCTGAGGACATTTTAATATATTAAATTAAAAAAAAATAGTTACTTATGTCTTGCTTTCTTTTTTTTTGTGTGAGCATCTTTTTAAAAATATTTTATTTTATATAATTCTTACATCATTTTTCATTTTTGCACAATGTATGCAATTTCATATTGGTTATATTCCCCATATAATTGCACCCCCTCTTATTTTGACCCTAGTCCTTCCTCTCCCTGCCCCTCCACCCCCTTGTAGTATGCCTCTGGTTTATAGTTGCTTGTTGATTTTGATTTTTACTAATTAGTCTTTTTCCTGGTCCCTTATTTAGTTTTTCTAAATTCCTGCTATGAGCGAGACCATCTGGTAATTTTCTTTTTCTTTCTGACTTATTTTGCTGAGCATGATCCCTTCTATCTCCATCCATGTTGCTGCAAACTGCATGTGTTTATCTTTTTTGATTGCTGAGTAATATTCCATGGTGTATATGTACCACATCTTCTTGATCCAGTCATCTATTTTTGGGCATTTGGGTTGTTCTCCAAAGAGGAAATGTAAATGGCCAACAGGCATATGAAAAAATGTTCAACATCACTTGTAATCAGGGAAATGCAAATTAAAACTACAATGAGATATCATCTTATACCCGTGAGAATGACACATATTAAAAAAACTAGCAACAACAAATGTTGGCGAGGTTGTGGAGAAAAAGGAACTCTCCTGCATTTCTTGTTGGAGTGCAAAGAGGTCCAACCACTATGGAGAGCTGTGTGGAGATTTCTTGACCTACTAAAAATAGACCTTCCATATGATCCAGCAATTCCACTCCTAGGTATTGACCCAAATGACACAGAAACATTAATTCCAAAGGGCACCTGCATCCCTATGTTTATAGCAGCACCATTTACAATAGTTAAGCTATGGAAAGAACCCAAATGTCTTGCTTTCTTACTGCTGGCTGTCTACTAGAATGAGAAATCAAAGAGCATTTTGGTGGTCATTTTTTTCCTTAATCCTTATTAATACTCAAAAAATCTTTGCTAATAAGCAGTATTTCAATAAATATTTATAAACATGAACAAAATTCTTAGAGGATCTTAGAGAAATACATAACATAAGCACATTTGTCTTTTAGAATTGTGTGAATGAACAAGGTATAAAAATACTGTTTTAAAAACTAAAACAATAATCAGTGTTCAGAAATTGGGGCAGCAGGCCATGGAAATGCAACCACTGTGGGAACCCACTGTCTGTCCCCAACTTGGAAACTTGTAACAAAGAAACCTGTTGAGCTTTGGAGGATGAACAGTCCCATGGACTGTTCTGGACTACATGACATGGGAGAACAGATGCAATGATACATTTTAAAATTATAGGGCTTCAGTTCTCATGTTCCAAGAGAGAGAATGCTTTGCACAGATCATAAACAGGACTAAAGACCACATCTTCTGACTTTGAGCCTGGTACTTTTTGGAGCTCTTCAATGCTTCCTTTTGTCAAAAATAGAAAATGAAGGATCTGTAGGCTGATTCCCCAAGCTTCAGCATCAGTCAAACTTCATTTTGGATTTTCACTCCAAGTTGGAATTGGAGGAACACAAAAACCGACATGGCAAGTGCACTCATGTTTCCAGGTGGTCCGGACAACAATGAAAAACATATAGTGCCACACTTGGCATAAATGTATTGCTAGTTTTCTTTTTTCATTAAATGAGTAAACATATATGTTTATTTTAATGCAATTGATTTTCAGGTAAAGAAATATGGAGGGATTATTTGGGTCTGAAAAATATTTGTTTCCTTAGGACCTAAAATAATAGTGGAAAAAAAAGGTACTTGGGGGATTTTGAGGTTATTCTGGTATGATAGTTTTTTAGACAACATATCTTTTGTGAATGCCTATGTTGGATTTAGCATTAGAAATAGGAATGAACACAATAACAAGGGTTTCAAGTGCATTCTATTCAAGAGTTTATTAAAATTAATAATGTGGATATTAAAAAAGACACTCCTGTACTCTATAAATATAAAAGAGATAGCTACTTTTGAAATGATGCAGAGTGGTAGAATCAGGAAGGGTTTTCTGGGAAAAGGTTCTTTCATTTTAAAACAAAAATAGGCATAGCAGATACAGGAAAGCTGAAAAGAGTTACAGGTGGAGGGTCTCCCTGGTGGCACAGGTGGTTGAGCACCGCACTGTGAAGCTGTCCACAGCCTCTGCAATGTGGGTTCGATTCTCACCTGCAGGCATGAATCCCACATGGCACAGCAGAACTCTCCTGTCTCACCCGCTGCTCCCCTCAGCAGTGTATTTTGTCAGTCTGTCTGTTCTGTTCCCTGCTCTCTCTTTGGTGAATCCTCTTACCCTCCCACACATCTGGCCTGTACCCTGGTTCTTGTATAAATAAATAAATCTTAAAAAAAAAAAAGAGTGACAGATGGAGAGGATCATAGGCATAAATGCCTAAGGGACAAAGAAAACATAATTTATTGGAGAAATAGAAGTATATCACCAGGTAGGTAGTGTGAAGTAAGTGGCAATAAATAATGAGGTCGGAGATGTATGAAAATGTCAGGTCACACCAGCTAAGGACATCTGAGCCCCTTCTTGAAACTTTGTTTTTATCCTTAGTCTTTGAGAAACCATTGGCACTAGGCCTTGAAAATATTTTGGAAAGATTTCACTGATTAAAGTGAGGAAAACAGATTTGAAATGGTATTGGAAGGTAAAGAAAAGAGGAAGATCCAGGCATTGGTGTTGGTATGGGATTTGAACTGGTTCACTGGACTGTGGTCATTGAGATAGCAGAAAGTGGAAAGATGGAGATATTTTTCAGTTAAAATTGATTGGACTTGGTAACTGATTACATGTGAGTTGCAGAGAGAGGAGGTAAAAGATAGTGTATGATTTCTGGTTCAAATTAGATAAATGAAATTCAGTGATTAAGAAAACAAAAGTAATGGGTTTTGGGCCTCCCCGGTGGCGCAGCGGTTGAGCGCTGGGTTGCGAAGCTGCGCGCGGCCTCTGCGGCGCCGGTTCGATCCCCGGCTGCTCCCCGGCCACCGGAGGAGGGTCCCACATGGCGCGCAGACCTCTCCTGCCGCCCGCTGCTCCCCTCAGCAGTGTACTTCGGTCCTTCTGCCTGCTCTGCTCCCCGCTCTGGCTCTGGTGAATTCTCTCACCCTCCCTCCCTCACTTCTGACTGTACCCAGTGCATGTATAAACAAAACAAACAAACAAACCAGCAAACAAATAAATAAAGCATGCCTCTATTAAAAAAAAATTAATTAAAAAAAAAAGTAATGGGTTTAAGGTCTAGGGGACAGGATGGGAGAGTGTCAAGTAGGATGACAATTTCAATTAGAAGATAGGTCTATAATAACCATGACATCTCACCTAAGCTCCTATTCATGAAGTGTTGGCAGAAACAATAATCCCAATCCAAGTACACTGCTTCTAACACTTTCCAGAAGAGCTGATGTTTACTGAATCACATGCTATAGAGTAGTAGTAAGAAGAATAATTTTTTAGTGTATTAGCTCCCATAGAATTTCCTTTCCCAATGCACCCATGCACCATCACCACAGTCCCCTGTGCATTCATGAACAATGATGTAAAAAATAAATAATTAAAAAAAGAATACTTTATGAAAATGTAAATTGCTAATTTTTTAAATAGTGAGTTGAATAATAATTTTAAATTTATGAATAAAGATTATTCTCTGCTTTCTCTTTAATCAAAACAAAGAAAAAATCGATTAAAAAAGGATAGAAATCCCATTTTTCCATCTGCATCGACAGTCTGAGCAGAATGCACATGCCAGTAGATTTGTTCGACTTTCCTACATATGATTTTTTCCTGTTTGTTTTTAAAATCTTAGGGACTGTCTTGAATTTGGACCTGACTTTCTGCCATGCTAGTCATGCCTTCCAACACTGAGTAAAATTCATAAACATTCATTTATTTTTATCATTCATCAAGTTATCTTATTATAACATGACATTATCTGTTCAAGAAGGAATATCAAAGGATGTTATTGCTGAGTATTACTGAGATGTGGGGAAAGGAGGATGGGTAAGACCCATGGCCCTAGGACCCCCCTCAAAATCCTAATGAGGAAATTATCTCTCCACAAATCTTTGCTTTACAGTCTCTTTTCCTCTCACATCTGAGGTTTCACTAGGAGTCTTGGATGTAGCCAGTAACTGGACACATGGCCGTGCAATTGTTGCAGATTCTTAAGATTTCTGCTGGTGGACAAGAGGGGAATGGATACAAGAAATGAGAGGACACCCTGAGGTTCCAAACAGATGAGAGGCCACAATTTTCCCCTTAAGACTGTGTTCCATTTCCTCTTTCCTTTGTAAACTAAAGTTTGAATAGAGGCAGAAGGAGATGACACAAACCAAGACTTGAATATCTCCATGTTCCCTCCACTTAAACATAACAATTATAATTCAATAATATGCAGTCTCACTAACTAGCCCTTCAAGTTAAGTTGAGTGAAATGTTTGTATCTGCAAGCTCATGAAGCAGGTCTGTATTAGCATCACACTGCTACTTAAACCAATCAGATTGCTAAAGGTTGGCATTTGTATTGGACCTTCTACTTCCCCTCCAAAACTAGGACTTGATATTACCTTTTACTGTATTGTTCTGGAAGAGACAAGGGTAACAGTAGGAACTTTAGAAAAATGAACAGCCCATTCCATGATCTGGCTTGATCCACACTGTGATGGAGAGACTGAACTGCATCCAAATTATCTCACAGCTTAGCTATTTCAAGTATGCCTCACACCAACTCGAACTCCTCGGGGTCTTCCCCATGCAGTGTACTCTCAGGTGAGGATGCAAAACATAGAGGATAAGAAAGAAAACAAATAATAATAATCACACAGTTACTTGGGGGAGAAAGCAAAAACAAAAACCTGAAGCCAAATACACAAAAAACAAATCAAAATGTACCTAACTCAACAACTCTGTTTTCTGTATTTGTGTGATTAATTTACTCCGTGGGCATTGTACTGGTAGCTTTATCCACAGTGGCCAGATTCATGCTTAAAATAATGGCAGTATTTAAGGACAAAAAATACACACTGATTATCGCATTCCCCTTCATAAAGGTTACTTACTGAGTGGAGCAGCACGCAGACCTGTAGACCCATTTTATGTGGCAAACCCTAATTATTCTACTCCCTCACAAGATACCGCTAGTATTTAAAGCATATTATTTTAGAATAAAGGTTTCACTTTGCCTAAGCATTAAGACTTAAAAAAAACATTTAACTTTGACATTTCATTTATAGGCATTTTAATTATCTGGATGGTTTCCTTTAAATGCTAGATGTAGGCAGAGAAAATTTGTACTTATATAGAAGAAAGTGCTTCCAGGACTCCCTAATTTTCATGTGTTATGAATTTTAATGCCTTATGCAGGTCAGGTTTTCATAGCCATGAAGAGGGAATACATTGACCTTAAACTATTGTACAGTTGTAACAGTATTTTTAGTCTCTGTTTGTTATGAGTAGACAGGAAATATATTTTGTTTATGTTTTCTTTTTCAAAAGTTCTTGCAGCAGAAGGAAGAGAGCCCCAGGCATCTAAGAAAGGTCTCACATTTTTGCTGTTTTCTCTTTTTAATTTTTTCTAGACAATGAGGTAGCAACAAATAGACTGTATCTGCTTGGCTTAAAATCAGTGGGGCGTTGTCCAGCAGGTAAATGTTGCTTGGCTGGTAGAAGCTCTTGGGCGCCGATAGGAGCAGTTATCCACTGTAGTGTCATGCAAACAGAACTGGCTATCAGAGCTCTCCATGCTTCTACTGTCTATGCCCCACCCCAAAATGACTTTCAGTGGGGTTTCTGGAGTCCCAGTTGCTCCTTGTTGCTCAGGTATTTTACTGGGCTCCCCTACCCTGCCCTGTCTCCCAGTGTACCAAGCCTAGCAATGTATTTGTGTATTATTTTAGGTATGAGCAAGTGAATGTGTGGATGGATGGAAAGGAAGATGCCAAAACTCTGTTTAATTTGTCATCATTTCCAAAATTGCATGTCCTTCCAGTTTGGCTATGTGGAAGCACAATACTATGGTTGTGATATATGAATCACCAATAGTGTATTTTGAGCTGGTAGCAAGTAGATGTGGGGTATTATCTGTACAGGTAACCAAATGTTTTAAAAATAAATATTTGATCTGGCTACAGTCATGTTTGCAACATGCAATTTTGGTTTCTAAACAATGGAAGCCACGTTTGTGATTTTGCATGAATGACTCATATAACAAGGCAATTTTTCTGTTATTGATAACCAAAATATTTGCTTTTCTGTATTCACACATATAACCAATACCATAGTGCTCAATTCTTGATTAACAACTGAGATTCATTGTTCGCCAATAGCTTGTACCTGCAAATATTGTTTCTTTCCTATGATCTCTTAGATAGCATCTTTTGAATTCCCTACATGTGTCTAGTGCAGGACTGAGCATGTGACAAACCATTAATAAGGACTCATTATAAATACTCTTGGACTTCCCTTGTGTGTCCAAGTCCCTGTGTGTGAGGTAGCCCACTGCCAACAAGCCTAACATGGCCCTGGAATTGCACATTTGCGTCATTGCAGGGAATCCATTTAAATGAACTCCTCTGTATCTTAAAATAAAACCATGCCAGTTTCTTGCATGATGAAGCTAAACCATAACCTACAAACTTCGATAAAAATGGAATATTTTCAAGGTCAGAAAAATGTAGGAAGGCTCTGTCCCCCACCTTCTGAACTCCCTCCCTGGACCTTGAATGGCCATCTGTTGCTCTGGCAGATTTACAGTTCATTCACACTGTGAGTGATAGGAGGAGGAAGTGAGCAGAGCTAATCAGAGCTAAGTAGTTAACGAGCAGAGGGCTAACGAGCTGGTGAGTTAACGAGCTAAGCAGAGAGCTAATGAGCTGCTGTTTCCCACTACATGCAAGCAAATATATCTTTCAGGTGATTGTTTACCTTTAGCATTCTTAGCAGATGTCCATAATGACATAGCTAAGTCTTTGACGGTTCCCCAAACATCTCAATTTAAAGCAAATTTAGTCATGCCCTTCAGTCTTAAGTTTATGTGCTTTCCTTGACACCATTGTGACCTTGAAATAAAGTCACCTTATTTTTTGACTCAGCCCAATGGCCATTCCACGTTATTTTGCATAAATGTTATAGTCATTTACATAAAATTAATAAAGATTATCTACTAGGCACCTATTCTGTACTAATTAAGAGGTATAATGCTAATGATGTAGGAGAATAATAAAATTTAAAAATTAGTTCTATCTCCTAATAGTAGGTCATTTAATTGGAAGGAGACCAGCAGGACAGTTAAAGGGATAGAGAAAATACAGTAGTAGGTATGGGTAGCAATTGTTACTAGGCATTCAAAGAGCAGGAATTCTATTGTATGCTGAGGTCCAGAATGGTCCAGAATGGATGGTGCCTTAAGACTGTGCTTCATACCTATTCAATATTAGCACTGAAAATGAGCTCCTACATCAAATTATGTGTTCTAGAGATGCTATTCTAAAAGAAAGAAAGAGAAAAACCATGCCCTGAATTGAAATGGATTATGTTACACTTATCCTAATCCAATATTATATCAATCAAATGTGAAATGCCCTTTGTTGCCACCTAAGTCTGAGTCAAGTTGGCAGAGCTGATGGTAGATCTGAGCCTAACAGGTGGCTATGGGACAGCGATCTGCTTTGATGGGGTCTTCCATTGATTCATTCTGTGAGAAGTATGAAAAGACATCACACGCCATTAGAAAATCAGCTGGAGCAGGCTCAGGGACACAAGAATCTCTACTATATATGTTTCTTATTCACTACTGAGTCCAATGACCTATCCCAGAAATAGCCTTCTCCTGCCTTTGTAGTGGTAAAAGGGAACAAACAGATAGAATGAGGCTTCTTAAGGTGTGGTCTTGGATCTGGCAAGTCTGTTGACCAAAATAAATTTATTTGTTTGGTGTATTTTGACTTTCTAGTATGATGAAGGTAGTAATTCTTTTTTTTTAAGATTTATTCTTATTTATTTATGCATACAAGAACTGGGATGTAGGCCAGAGGTGTGCAAGGGTGAGAGGATTCACCAGAGACGCAGTGGGGAGCAGAACAGGGGGATCTACTAAAATACACTGCTGAGGGGAGCAGCGGGTGAGACAGGAGAGGTCTGCTGCACCATATGGGTTAGCTCCCTGGCCGGGGATTGAACTCATGCTGCAGCGGCTGGCAATAGCTTGATAGTGCTGAGATCAACCCCTGTGCCACCAAGGGGACCCTGAAGCTAGTAATTCTTAAAACCTCTTCCTTAGCCAAGTGTTTGGGTCCTATGCCATGTTACTACTTATTGCTGAGGAGAACACTGTACACTCATAAACAACACCAGAAGAGGACTTAAACTCCATGGAGAATAGCAAATATCATCACAATATTAGCTACTGGGTAAAGCAGTCCAAATTCTTCAGCCCACTGCATACTGGGGGTAATCCAAGAAAACACAACACAGCGTAATATGGGTGGACATGGATTTGACTCATAGAGAGAAGAGACAGAGCAAGATCAACATGAGTAGTGTGTGTTGGTCTTCGATGTCCAGTAGTTGTCCCTGAAGGTTGCCAAAGAACAGTGGGCCTGCATGCACTGCAGTGCTATTGCAGCTATAGCCTCTCTCTGCCACGGAGTCTGAAAATCATCTATGGGGGAGTTCCTGTGTTATTGGCACACATAATTGAACAGAACAAATGGATACTCATAGTCTGAAACAGGGAAAGGCATTCATTCCCACAACAAGGTGAAAAAAACAGCATAGGTGTGTAAACTTCATCTCTTGGTAGAGAAGGGTTCATGGCTCAATGCCTGTTCTTATGGAGAGTTTCAGGGCTCTAAAGACTGTGTGCATGAGGCTGCCTTTCCTAACACTTAGAACCCAATTCAGTAGTTTTCAAGTAGGAATGATTTTTCCTCCCAGTATTTCATTTGACAATATCAAAGACATTTTTGATAGCTACAAAATGAGAGAAAAGGCTATTGCCCCAACTCACAACAAAGAGTTATCTGGTCCCAAATGTCAATAGTGATAAGAGTAGGAGACTCCTACCTAAGTCTATTCCTTACAAAAGAGATATTTTTCTATTTCTCACATAATTCAAATCTAGCAAATATCTTTTAGTGTCTATTAGACATTTCTATCCATCAAATGGAGACTGCCTACCTCATATTCTCCAATGTGTCTCCATGTCCAATTTTTTTTAAAGATTTATTTTATTTTATGCATACAAGAGCTGGGGCACAGGCCAGGGGTGTGCGGGGTGAGAGGATTCACCAGAGACAGAGTGGGGAACAGAACAGGCAGATTGACTGAAATACACTGCTAAGAGGAGCATTTAGTGAGTCAGGAGAGGTCTGCTGCACCATATGGGTTGCTCCCTGGCTGACCAGGAGATCGAACTCATGCTGTAGAGGCTGCAGATAGCTTCATATGTTGCGTCTTAACCCCTTGTGCCACTGCAGAGGCACTTCATGTCCAATTTTTAATCATTTTTATTCAATAAATAGTTCATGTACCCAGAAGAAGATATGCCTGGTGCTTAACATTATCCAGAGTGAAAAAAAAAATCTGGATATAGGGAGTGTTTATCCTAGCACTGAAGGTATAATATCTGCGCAGAGATCAAAATAACTAGTTACTGATGCAAGTTGTTAGTATAGGAAAAGTCACATGATACTATTTCTCTATCTACTAAATTAATAATGAACTATTATTGGTTGATGTAGTATTTACAGATTACAAGATTCCTAAATAACCTTTGTTTTCCTTCCTTCCTTCTTTCCTTCCTTCCTTCCTTTCTTCCTTCCTTCCTTCCTTCCTTCCTTCCTTCCTTCCTTCCTTCCTTCCTTCCTTCCTTCCTTCCTTCTTTCCTTCCTTTCTTCCTTTCCTCATTCTTTGTTCTTAAAAGTGTGTTAATTGTAAATAGTGCTGCTATAAACATAGGGGTGCAGGTGCTCTTTTGAATTAATGTTTCTGCGTCATTTGGGTAAATACCTAGGAGTGGAATTGCTGGATCATATGGAAGCTCTATCTTTAGTAGGTTGAGGAATCTCCATACAGCTCTCCATAGTGATTGGACCAGTTTTCACTTCCACCAGCAGTGCAGGAGAGTTCCTTTTTCCTCCACATCCTCACCAACATTTGTTGTTGCTAGTTTTTTTAATATGTGCCATTCTCACTGGTGTGAGATGGTATCTCATGGTCATTTTAATTTGCATTTCCCTGATTGCAAGTGATGTTGAACATTTTTTCATATGCTTGTTGGCCATTGGTATTTGGAAACAACCCAAATGCCCAAAAATAGATGACTGGATCAAGAAGATGTGGTACATATACACAATAGAATATTACTCAGCAATCCAAAAAGATAAACACATGCAATTTGCAGCAACATGGATGGCACTGGAAGGGATCATGCTCAGCGAAGTGAGTCAGAAAGAAAAAGAAAAATACTGGATGGTCTCACTCATAGCAGGAATCTAGAAAACCTAAATAAGGAACCAGTGAAAAGAATAACTGTAAGAAAGAAAAAGTCAAAATCAACAAACAACTGTGTACCAGAGACACACTATGGGGAGGGGATAGGGAAAGGAGGGATCGGGGTCAAAATAAGGGGGTTGCAGTTTAATGGGGAATATACAAATAAAATAAAAAAAAAAGGTAAAGAGAAAAAAAAGTGTTAATTGAGCTCTGTTCTACAACAATCACTGCTCTCATCCCTAAAAGCAAAGTGTTGAACAAGGAACGTCACTGTTCTCATGGAGCTAACCTTAAATGAGAATAGCAAGAAATAAACAAAGCAACAAAGAAATAAAGTAAATGTTTTATTTTAATAAAAGCTAAAGCTAAAAACAAAGCCAAATATGTGTAAAGAAAGTGACAGTGGGGTAGAGGAGAAGCTTTTGTAGAGAGTGTCAGGGAAGGCCTTAGTGAAGGGATGACATTAACAAAAACCAGGCTGGGAAGGAAAAGGAAGATTTACAACAATATGAAAGAAAATAATTCCCTGTGAAGAAACCTCAAGGATAAAGGCTTAGAGAGGATAAAGAAGAAAGAGCAAGACATTTACCAACAGCAAGAAGGCCAGAGAGGGTGTTTTAGTGGCATAGGGAAAGGACGAGCAAGGGTCACAGATGCAGGACCTTATAATAGGTCAAAGAAAAATAATTTATATTCCATCCAAAATGTAATTGTCAGTTTTTGAAGAATTTCATAAAAAATGCCATAAAATGATTTATAGTTTAGAGTTCTTATTCCCATTTGATCTGTGTTTAAAAACATGTACAAGTCTAAGAGGTGTTGGGGCAGGGGACATTATTTAGGATGGTGAAGTAGAGGAATGGGTTCATGGAAGTTGTTAAAGAACTCCTGGAAGAAAGGGTAGGACGTCACATGAGCTGTTGGGGTGAAAGTGTAGTCAAGGAAAACTGAAAGTAAGAAGGTGCTATGCTAAAAATAAGATTGTAGAGAGGGTGTATTTGTTCTGATGACAACATTTATGTTATCATCAAGGGAGTTCAAGGTTAACATGAGGTAGTAAAAAGTGAAGTCAATTAGTCAATAAGAAAACATCCAATATTGATATTGAATTATCAAGAATGATGACTATACAAATGTAGAAGCCAGTTAAACAGATTACTTGATAGGCTGGGGCAAGGGGGAGGAGTGAGTCGTGATCCACAAGGTCTGTGGAAGACAGTGATAAGAATGCATGTGAATAATAAAATATGGTGACCTGTTCTTCAACTTGGGAGATTTTAAGAATGTACAGAAAGAACAAAAATAGCATGTAACTGTGAATGTAGGGATCACTGATACTTCTTTGTCCTGAGAGATGCAGAATGTGAGAAAAAACAAAGAAATTACCAATTAAGAAGCTGATTGTGTAGGCAGTATTCTCAGTATATAGTCAAACTTTACTCAGATTAAAATAATTATAGAGTGTATAATATAGGAAATTTGGTGACTGTAATAATGCCAAGTAGTACCCATTGAACACTACCTTGAAATTTCATTTTGTTGCTACTGCTGTTCCAAGTATTTTATTTGGATTCAGAATTTGAATTATCACAGTGATGATATTGTCATATGTACTTATCTTCTCAATTTTTACAAATAAACTGAGGACCAGAGAGATTAAATAATATGCTAAAGTCACACAAATTACAAGCTATGCATCTGGGCGGGATCCAATACCTGGCAGCATACACTGTCCAATGAGTACGTTAGAGTGATCTCAAGGGCAAAAAAAGATGGGAGATAGAATAAAGAGGTACATTAATTAGTTAAATAGTTTAGACAAACCATATGTGAGCATGTGTGATGATGGAGAAACTGGGAGTCTTATTCTTCAGGTTGTGTTGAAGGATTAATATGAGCAAGTGGCACTCAGTGGAAGGAGAGAGATTTTTTTTTTTTATACTTATGATCTCTTATACAGGTAGCAAGGGTGTCAGACTTTGGGTGTCTTAACTGAACTAGAGTCATCTTGCAAGGAACACTTGCTAAAAAATCATCACAGAAGAATTGTAGCGAAGTTGAAAGATAGGGGCAGCATTTGGATAAATATAGAAAAGAAGTACCCATGAGTATTAGGAAATGAACCAAAAACTCAGAATTGTGAAAGTGGAGTTGCTTACTAATGGTCACGAAGCACTAGCTAGAAAAGTAGTTCTGGGTCAGATTAGATTTTGTAAGATTCTGAAAACCAATCTTCAAGGTACTGAATTTTTGTGCTTGTATGTGCCCAACCTTCTTTTACTTCAAAATAGTCTCTCATCAAACATTACATTGAATTCAAATAGAATTTGAAACTGGACACCTTCAGAAAGGTGAGCAAATATTTATCATTCAGGATGGTATCAAAATCCACGGATTCCAAAATCTTATGTTCAAAAACATTCCATAAGGAACACACTAATGAAAACCCTAAATGTGCTCTGCTATGCAAAGGCTGATAGAAATATGCCTTGTACATAAGAGTTGGCAGGTACATTCTCTATAATTAGGTAAGTTTGAGTCTAGAGAGCTTAGACTGAATGTACAACTGTCACAGACTGAATGTTTATGTTCCCCCCCAAATTCATATGTCAGATTCTAACCTTCAGTGTGACAGTATTAGGAAATGGAACCTTTGGGTGATGATTATGTCTAGAGGATGGATCCCTTATCAATGAGCTTAAAGCCTTTATGAAAGAGGCTCCGGAGAGCTCCCTTGCCTCTCTGCTACATACAGTAACATGAAGAATGTGGTGGTTTTCTGTGAACTAGGAAGTGGGCCTTCAACAGGCACTAAATCTGCCATCTGCTGTTACCTTGATGTTGGATTTTCAAGTCTCCAGAAGAATGAGAAATGAATGTGTGATGTTTAAGTTACTGGTTTATGGCACTTTTGTTATAGCCCAGCCCAAAGAGACTGACACTCATCCACACGGATGTAGGTTAGCTATCTAAATAAAATATTCTGGGTAACCAGCAAATATCCAGTTAATCTGTTCTGCAACAGTACATCCCTGATATTTGCTGAGGGTTATTTGTATATCAGACGCTAATATGAGCACTGGTGATCTAATACTTATGAGAGAGAGATGGAGAGAGAGAGACTTTATTCCAACAAAGCTACAATTTGTAAAAAAAAAATGAGTCTAATTTTGTGAAATGACACTCATCGATCAGCAACAGGTACTAAGGAGAATTTATTAATTTGAAATTGAGTAAAGGCCATTAGCAGGATTCATTGGGAGTAAATCCAATCTCCAGGAAAAGAAGACTGGGTTATTGTTCAGACTCCATTCTAGGAAACTGGATTCCCCAGAACTGAATTGCTGTGACCCTTACACCTACTGGGCACAACTATCCATCCAGAGGTGGGGAGACGGTAACAACAATGTGAGCATTTAGTATACTCCACATTGGAAATAGGGCAACCACATTCATTCTACATACCACCACCTACTGGAAATGAAACTTCTACTTGGCTAATCATTTTTATAGGAATGAATATGACGTGGATATGAAGGCTAAAGACTGTGGTAAGAGATGGAATGGCAGCACAAGGTTGTGGTCTCATACATGGACTCTGGTAGTAACTAGATCTCATTTTAATTGCTTACTGATTATTAGATGTACAGAAATTTACTTAAACACCCAAAAATACAGTTTTCTTTTGTACTTTATACCAGCTCCGTAAAATGAACATTCATAAATGTGTGTGATTGTGCATAAGTGTGTCAAAAATGACACAAAAATTTATTTAAAACATAAGTATGATGTCTAACCCACAGGAACACTAAATACCGGTAGTTATTAGTTCATATTATGTGACAAGTAAAATAATAATATAGACAAAAGAATAACAGTGTTGGATAAAGTGGTAGGAAATAGGGAAGATGGGAAAGATATGTGAGGGGAAGAAGTGGGAAGAACATGAAATTTCATTTTTCCTACCTGGGAAAGTAAATGCATATGAACTCTGGGTCATGACATCAAATGCACAAAAAGAAAGAGTCTCCCAGGAGAGTTGTAACCTGGATATTGATTTCCACATAATCAATTAAACCAACTGAACTTCAATTTTCTTATCTGTAAATGAAGGTAATATTAAAGTCTTTCCCACAAGATTGCCCGGTGCATCAATAAAATCATGAGTGCAATAATACCTACCCCTGTGCTTAATGCATGGTAAGTCTCCAAAAATATTTATTCATACAAACCTGTCTGGAATTTGATAAAAACAATTAAAGGAACATTAATTCTTGACATGAGGTAACTATGATGATTACTTTTGTTTGTGCTCACATGGTTGGTCAATCTTTCTTCTGGATGTTTTAGTGGAAACATATTTTGGCTTAGATTACCATTTAAATGAGTGGGCATTTAGTAAAACAGATTATCCTCCAGAATGTGAGTAGGTCTCATTCAATAAATTGATGCCATTGAGAGAAAAGTGACCTCTCAGATTAAGAAGGATTTTTGTGCGATTATATATCTAGATGTATCTATAATCTACTTATCTAGAGGAAGAGTGGCAGAAGGAAGTGGGGAGAGAGACAGAGAATAGGAGATAGTTGAAGGAATTGGTTAGCACAATGGTGAAGCTTGGGGAATCCCGAATATGATGGGGAAAGAGTAATCCCTCAGGCTAGAGACTCAGGGAAGACTTGATTTTGATTCCAAAACAAGTCTGCTAGCAGAATATATGCATGTATATAAGTATATTTATATACACACGAATCCTGTTGGTGCTGTTTCTCTGGAGAACCCAGACTAATCCAATTACTGAATATTTCTTTTTTTTTATTTTTTAAAATCAGGATTGAACTTAAACTAATACAGTCAGAAATAATGGGTACTCCCAGCAGCCTTTCTTAGTGGGACACGTAAGTATCATGTGTAGTTCTGGGAGGCAGTAATATGGCAAAAGACTGACAAGAGGGCCTCCCCGGTGGCGCAGCGGTTGAGCGCTGGGTTGCAAAGCTGCCCGCAGCCTCTGCAGTGCCTGTTCGATCCACGGCCGCTCCCTGGCCACCGGAGGAGGGACCCACATGGCGAGCAGACCTCTCCGGCCGCCCACTGCTCCCCTCAGCAGAGTACTTTGGTCCTTTTGCCTGCTCTGCTCCCCTCTCTGGCTCTGGTGAATTCTCTCACCCTCCCGCACTTCTGACTGTACCCAGTGCTTGTATGTATAAATAAACAAATAAATAAGTCTTTAAAAAAAAAAGACTGAAAAGAGTAAAAACAGATACCAACCAGTACTAAGATAATGATACCCCATTGCAATAGGATTCCCTGAAGAGGTGTGGGCAGAGAGCATCCTGCAGTGTCTCCTGGTAAGAACAAAGTCTATATTGTTTGAAATATACTGAATATTTGTATTACTTGGAGTGAAATGCTTATCTCATAGCTATGATTAGCTCTTCTTTATCAAAGCTCATAGTTATGAAAACTACTTAATATATAAACTTAAAATTGAAATGGTTAATTGTGACACTTTAAAAACATGACATTTTAAACTAGAGCCATGAAAAACTTTATACGATCACTTATTTTGTCCATTTACAATACAGTATAGTATTTGTATGTATGTGTGCGTATTTTAACAGACCCACAGATCATAAAATTGCTTACATTTGAGGTCATTATCTTTGTACTAACTTTGGGTAAATCAAATAAGTGCATGCCTTACAATTACATGAAACTCTTTTTAACTACAATTTTATGAACAGGTGGGACCCAAAGATGTATGGTAACCTACAAATTTATTTTAATCTAGTAAAAGTTTATGATCACAGAGAATGATAAGATGAATTAATAAAAATGTATGCCCTGGATGGTACACAAACATTTGCACAAATGGTGTATGTCAGGTCCATTACATATATGGTTTAGATAAATTGTAACTATTATACTATCGTTAGGTATATTAATAATAAATCTGTTGGCAATTTTAATGGAGTCTGTTTGCAATTGGTGACCCTCAATTTAGGGCTCTTATTATTCTTTTTTTTTTTCACACAAGTTTTAAATGTATCTCCACCCTTAAAAAAGGACCCAGTAAGTTTCAAAACTCTTTTCAAATTTTGCATTATCCGTAGCTCCCCCCTAAGGGCATAGGGAAATGTACTGACTTGTTTCCCACAGTTTTTAAGTAAGAAGTTTCATGGTTCTTGGGAAGTTTTTATGAACTAATTGAACTGGGAAGACTTTTCTGAGAAGCCACAACTATGCCCGGTCAAGATGCTGCCAGGGAGCTGACCAATTAGGTGTAAGACTTGGCTCTCATGAAGCTTGGCTCTATTACAATTCTTAGACAAATTGCGTGTTCTACTCTTAGCTTTGACCCAAGATAATTATTGCCTGCCATTCCATATTTGCAGGAGTGAAATATCCACCAGTAATAAACTTGAGGATGTGAATTAGAAGAGTTGCACAGGGAACATTCATTTTTTGTAGATATTACATCTTAGTTGTAAAAGGTCTAGGGGTTCGTGATTGTGAGGGAATCAGGCAGGAAGGGTTTAATAAAGAAATTAGCCATCAAATCAAAAAGTTCTCCTTTTGTGGGGTCTGTGAATAGATGTGCATGTGAGAGTGAGAGAAAGGGAAAGGAAATAGAGAATGGATTTTTAACGTATTTCTAAATTTCTGTTTCTGGATGAAGACAAAAGCAAATCATGATTAGTAAATAGTTATTTACTTCATCCATTATGTCATCTAAGAAAGATCTCAGTCTTTCTATATAAGCATATGATACTACTGTTCAAAAATCCCATGAATTTTGATGACTGCTAACAATCAGTAAGGCACTTGACTATAAATTGTACTCTTTTCTGCCTTTATTATGAAGCTACCTAGTAACAGAGGATAGCTAGAAAACCAAACTAGATTTTCTTTTCAAACTTCTATTCCATCTTTGCATATGCGGACAGTGTGTTTTTTCTCTATTACAGTGCTTCCTTTTTCACTAATTTTTTAACTTCTAGATTTAAAATAACTAATAGTGAGTGCCCTCTGAACACCTGGTATTGTCAAGTGCAGAAAGAGCCATATAAGAGAAGGGGCCAAATAAAATATGGCCCTTTGAATTTGGAAAGGAGATACACATCTATTAAATAATTCAGGAACAAAACAAAGTACAATTTACCTTGTCTTTGGATCTTGACATTTTTGAGAATTATGCTGGGAGAAGTTGATAAATGTCCAATATGGATTATATATGTAAGAGGAAGGAGGTGGATAAATCCAGTATAGGGATGCATCAGGTTAACTGTGGTCCCTTTTATTCCAAAATTGACTAAGAGATTATAATAATTCCCTGCATTTCTATGGTGTTTTTAAGTTTTTGAAAGGTATGTAGTACACCATTCTACTTGATTCTTTTGACCAAGCTATAATACAGGAACAACAAATACTTTACAAAATGTTTTATAAATAAAGACATTGATTCTCAGGACAGTTTGGCGATTTCTACATGATATTTGAATAAGTATGGGAGAGAACTGGAATAAATATCCTCTTTGTGAGATAGTCCCTATTTATTCCTTCCACGGTTCTATATAATCCAGTTGGGAGTGACCAAATTTGTATGACTGGTTCACAATATTCCACTTGGGAAGAGGATAGCTTCCGTGGTTTATACCCAAATATGGAGTTTGCTTTATGAGAAAATATAAGTTGTTTATTGGGTTAAATGATTCTGCAGTTGCAGAGATATGTTGCATTTGAAGGTCACATGATTTTTAATTTCACTATGTTCCATTTGTCAAAAGTTAGAGAAAAGATCATGTTTTTTAAAAAGCATTAATGAATACAGTGATGGCAGCAAATAATTATATGGGGAACTTGAATACATCGTCTATTAATTTATGAAAGCTGATATTGTTTTCTCCTTTATTTATGTTATTCTTCTCTCAGCTCACAATTGAGCACCTTATTTTTCAAGGTTTCAGAGTAATTACTGAGGCTTTCTCCTGACTTGAAGAATGTAGTTGGCAGCACTTGCTGGAACACCTGTTCAGAGCACACCCAGGTTCCAAGAGCCCCTCTTTTGGGAAGTAATTTCAAATTGTGCTTCACAGTGGGAGGTTTTCTGTTGAGAACCCTTTGAAAAATCCCTGACATGCAATTGCAGGGCACTTGTTCCTTGATGATATTATTGTTTTCTGTTTTAGTAACATCTTCTTCCATTAATGTTTCATAAAGTCAAACAAGGATTCATATCCAGATGCCCATATTTTCAACTCAACCCAACAGAAGCAGCTTCATGTTATTCCCAAGATACTTAGAAAGAAAATGCAAAGGAATATTGAGTGAACATTAATTTACACCACTGAGTAGGTTTCAGGTAGGCAATTACTAAGCTCACACCTATATAGAACCATGCCCGCTTCCAAATTTCCCATCATCTCATCTCTGATATGATTTCCAATCATTTCATCCTGTTTCCCCTCTGGTAGCCACCATTCTGTTGTCAGAGTCTAAGTGCTTGTTTTTGTTTTTCTGATTTGCATATTTGATTGCCCCCCTTATGTTCCACAATGAATGAAGTAATACCATATTTGTCTTTCTCCTTCTGCTTAACATAATCACCCCCAGGTCCACCCATGTTATCTCAAATGATAAGATTTCATTGTGTACATTCCATTGTGTACATACTTTACCAACTCAAGGATTTTTTTTTTCACAAAATGATAATTTAACTAAAAAATACTTAGCAGTTATTGTAGAAATCACAGTTATTATTGTTTTTTATTTTTCCATGGTAATAGTCAACACCTCTTATCCCTGCCTCAGATCAACCCAGGGTTCATTCCTCATTTGTCGACTGTTTCCAGAATCTGTCCTGCACATGTAGCCTGTGGGCTTCATGTGTTATTTTTCTTGTTGTTTCATTTGGAGGCCATTATTGTGGATCCTCAGTTTCTAATCAACATAAAAGATTGTCCATTTTTGCTCAAAGTTGCTTATGGAAATGTAATGAAAAGTAGTGATGATGTCAATGATAGTGATGATGACAATGATACTTGTAAAGGTCAGTATTATGTAAAATACAGTCAACTGAACAAGTTATATTCATTATCTTATTTAATTTATGACTGCATTATAAAATAGATGTCATTATATCCATATGGTAAATGGGGAAACCAAAGGTTAGATGATTAATTATTCCTGGGCAGTCAGCTAAGAAGAGGAAGATACAGACATAAATAGTCAAATGTCTCTAGAAACAAAATTGTGCTAGTTATGTTAACATTATTTCAATTCATAATGTATGCTTCACCAAGGCTACATTCGGGATGCTCGATGTTTGAATCAGGTAAAAGTTAGACTCTACTTATCATAGTTCAAGGAACCAATCTGTTAAAAGGTACTTCACAACAAATGATATGACCAAGGCAGGAAAAAGGGAGGTGGCAAAGTTAAAAGCACCTTTTAGAACTTGTAAGTTCCCCATGACCAGTCCTCCAGTCAAAAGTATGAAGGATTATAATTTGACAGATTACTTCAGGGGTAAGAGAGCTAGGAACATTTGTACACAACTCTTATGACACCCACCATTCCAGGTGTTTTGTCAAAATAGAGCTTCTTTTCAAAAACTCTCACAGCAGTAGTCTGAAAACTTTTCTTATTTTATTCAATAAGTTTCTACCTTCACTAAAGTCCTTTCAACTAAAATAATTCTTTATAGAAGTGAAAATAGGGTCTAGGTCTTGTACTTAACAACTTACCACCTCTTCTTGAACAAGCTATCAAGCCCCACTCACAGTTTCCCATTGCATGAACCATGAAGTAGAAAAAAGTTTCAATACCAGTTGTAAAAAAGTCAATTAACTGTCTTCAATTTCTGGGAAATAAAGTGTGAAATTAATGCTTGATCATGAGTTTGAACCTCCAAATGCTCCTGGATTTTACTTACATACCCAAGAATGGAGAGATATTCCCTCATCCACTTCTTCATTCAAGATTTTCATATTGCTTCTTTTCAAAAGTTTTGAGATTATTAATGTCTATACCAGAAAATAAAATATGTGGACATGATCAAAATTGATCTGTATGTAGGAATACTATTTACATAACTTATTTATGAAAAGTCTAAATTATTCTAACCACATTAATTGTGGTTATTAGACAACAACTCTTTTAGAATAGAAGATTCAGAACTCTTTGTGGTCAGACATTTCAATTACCAGGTCTAAAACTCCAAAAGTTGAATAATCTGGTTGTTAAACAATCAATGAATGAAACAATGACTGTGTAGTTTCTTCCATAGAAGCTAGTTAAGTGTAAAACAAACACAAGTTAATAATTGCAGGACATGGTCTAATTGAGAATATGCAGGTACTACATTGAGAAATAAAAACCTAATAATGTGCTTTTACATTGATAAGAAATTTAAAACAATAATATATTTTCAAGAAAATATATTACAAGAAAGTTACAAGAAAGTGAGTAACTGATGATAAAAACTGTAACCATACAGAGAAAAAAGGGGAGCACTTAAGGCTTGGAGCCCAAAGGGAGTGAATGATATCTGATCCAGGCTTTTGAGACAAAGGTGAGAGGTTGGTCTAAGAATGATGTCAGCAAAGGTAATACCTCTAAGTGGTTCTCCCTAATGCAACATTAGGTGCAATTCCTTTCGTTTTTGCTCAGCTAAAATGAGTTAATAATGTGTTTACTTTCACCAAGAAAGTGAAGAGAGCAAAACAAAAGTAACATAAAAGTCAAACAACTAATTGTCAATGATAAAGATTTCTAGTGATAGATTCCACTCAGACCTGACAGATGCCCCTGTGATTCTGCCACTCAGCGATTAGGTCTTCTCCATCTCTATTTGTACTCCAGCTCTGAACCAGTGTCATTGAAATGACTCAAGGGCGGGGGGACGGAAACCTTAGTTCTTCTTTAAAGCAGTTTCTGACAGTGACTCAGGGTGTGAGCCATTCTTGCCTCATTTGGTCTCCCAGTTTCTTTCTTCTTCTTCTTTTTTAATATATGTATTTTTAAAAGATTTATTTATTTATTTATACAAGCACTGGGTACAGTCAGAAGCGCGGGAGGGTGAGAGAATTCACCAGAGCCAGAGAGGGGAGTAGAGCAGTTAGAAGGACCGAAGTACACTGCTGAGGGGAGCAGTGGGCGGCAGGAGAGGTCTGCACGCCATGTGGGACCCTCCTCTGGTGGCCGGGGAGCAGCTGGGGATAGAACCGGTGCTGCAGAGGCTGCGGGCAGCTTCGCAACCCAGCACTCAACCACCCAGCGCCACCGGGGAGGCCCCCAGTTTCTTTCTGACATGAGCATCTACATTGGGTCACTCTGTGGAACAACTTCTCAGAAATTCTCATTTTGAATACCTTGGATATGCTTTTCATGGGGTTGTTTGATTTATTTGATGTATTCCCATCAGTAGTTTTTAAGAATAGTGACCTACTCCACCAGCACATCTAAGTTTCTATTTTGACCTTTTCTCTCATTTTAGCAAAAAAAGGTGGTTGTTTTTTAACTGATGCAAATCTCCCTTCCTTAAGGGCATTTATAGCACCTGGTGCAAAGTCTGTGATTAATCAATGTTTGTTGAATAATTAATAAGAAAAGAATTGACTGATATGTCTTGACTCCAGAAGTGACCCTGCCTTCTATCCCATAAGTAACCAACCAGTCCTCTTCCAGATTTTCTTTTGATTAGTTATTATTCAGATTTTTCCTACCAGAAGAACTTTGTTGTTTAGAATATTGTCACTACTATCTCAAGTTTATCAAAATTACATATAAAATAGAGGAAATATAGCAAAAGCAATTTCTACAAGGGAGAAAAGATAAATAGCATAGTAAATAAAGCCTTGCCAATCTTCCAAACTAAATTACATTGGTAGATGCAGATCTACCAGAGTATAGAAGTCCTTTCTCGTCTACTAGAGGAGATAACAATTTTCCCAAGTGTAGTTTGGAAGTTAATAAATTCAGACTAGTTTTAAACTTTAAGGGGTGGGGGATACATTATCTTTTCATCTGACAGTCATAGCAGAACATCACAAAGGACAACAAATACAATATGAAAGATAAGAAAAAAAATATGCAGGATAGAGGGGTTTATGTTTTCGAAATACATTATTGCAAAATACACTATTTCTAAAACACATGCTCAATAGGCAAGTGAGGAGAAAAGGATACTCAGTATATATCCCTTGCACCCTCTACCCCCAGCTGCTCTGTATAATGTCTCACCTTTTTTTTTTTTCACCAAGAAAAGAGGCCAATCAATGCTGTGTAAGTCAGTGACTATGCTATTGATTTTATCCCCTTTGCTATAAACCTCTGGTGCCATATGACAGCACTGTGATAGAAAATGTACATAAGTATATATTGGAAAATAGAATCATCTTGAAAAACTAAATTGTATACAGGGTTATTTAATATATTTTTATTTATTTCACAACATCATTTTTTATTTTTTTTTCCTTTTGGAATAACAACAAATATTATAGCAAATGCTAACACTTGAATGTCAAAATTTTCCAAAGGGCTATTCACTCATATCTGGGTACATGAAGATACCTTAGTGTAAAAAATACAACTCTCTTGTACTTATTAGAAAATGAAAAAAGGAATTATGTGATATCCAGGATATGAGAGATTCCCAGAGAGATGTCCCTGCCCTTAATGAGAAATCATAGAGAAGGCTGCCACCGCTTGCCTGGACGCCTGAGCTTATCAGCAGGTCTCAGAGTTTAGGCCTTTGCGATATTGAGTGAAGATTATAAGCCAGATGGGCCACAAATTCTGTCAAGCCTTCTTGGCAGCTGCTCTCATTACAAAAGCCAGCCAGCCTTTTCCAAAAATAAGAATGTGAAGCAAATTGGGCTTATAGACCCTTATAATGCAATTGCACGCAGAGATAGGGGCCTGAGCGGGCAGGCAGAAATATTATTGATGGCTGGTGAAAACAGGGAATAAGATGTTATTAAGGCAACTCAGAGATAGATATCGATAGCTAATATAAAGCCTTTATTGGTTTACAGGCTCTAGGAAAAAGGGTTCACAGCTTCGACCCTTTACTTTGCTTTTAATTTCACTAGAGGTGCAAAGTTTATGAATAAAACATATCTTCACTCAGGATTCTGATATTAGTCACTACTTTCTCTATCCCTTGTTCACCAGAAGCAAGCAACATACACTAACAACATGAAACCTAAGGCTTTTACCGAAGAAGAGGATTTTGTGGGTGTGTTGGAATGAAAGTAGCCATTTTCTAGAAATGCTGAAATTCAAATAAAATAATAAATTAGTTTTAAAAGAAATTTTCAGAAAAAATATACCAAATTACAACATAACAGCCAATGTAGCCTATGTGATAAAAGAGAAAGTAACTTGCATGACACAATAACTCAAGTTGGGAAATACAGATAAGATCACAAAAGGTACCAACAAGTCTTATTTTTAATGTTTCAGAAAACATTGTTCTGGAATGATTTTGATTTGCGAATAGGAATCAAATGGAAGAATTATTTATTGCTTTCTTCAGACATTGCTTATTATAAGAGGGACTGATCCTTGGTTCCCATCTGCCAGGCATCACCATGAAGGGACAGTTTTGTTCAGTTTCTTCAATTCTACTAGAAAATCATGGCTAAACAGCATATAAAATTGACTGAACTAATCAACCACCCATTTGATGGGCTATTATGCAATCACTGCATTTTATTCCAAAGTATTTATAAAATCAAGTGTGAAGCAACCCAGTTTGTATTACAATTAGTTTAAAAATAGAATACAATTTGCACTTATTTTTCCCTCCCCTCTCCTCTTCCACCTTCCACCCCCATGATAAGAGAGCTTTCTTATTCACATCTCTAACCCATGTAACGGATGTAACTGATGGCATTAGAATCTGCCATTGGAGAGGACATTTTTACCTGGCGTATGCATAGTCATGAATAGATTGTTCAACTAAAAAGTCACTTGTCCACTTCATACACCACTTACCAAATGCTGGGGTACCCTAGAATGGTGTCCTGGGTACCTGTTTTTCACATACTCTAAGTCCTTAGCACTTGCCTAATATAACACATGACTTAATACAACAAATCAATGCTGAGTACCCATGTCATGTTAAATTTTCCAAAGAAAACATAAGAACCTTATGAAAATGTTTAACTAATAATCCATACTGTATTGGATAGATTTCTAGGACTAAAACTTACTGACATAACTGATAAGTTTTTCAACTTTTCTAAGTCATTAGGCTCACATAACAGAAATTTATGATATCTAAATGACCCATTGTTCTTCAAAGTATATTCTAATAATCTTGAGTTATTGTGGTTTATTGGGTCCAAATTCTAGGGCCATTTAGAAAACTTGGCTTCTCTGACTATAAAATAGTGGTCATAAAAGCTGCAAAGAAAATAGTAAAATGTAAAATCAAGTTTACATCAATATAACGTCATTTATATCTGTAGATTTAGAATCAAATAATTCTAATTGTTTACCAGTGTTGTTTACCAGTTTACCAGTGTTGTTTTTATTATTTTCTATTTTTTAATGTAGGCTAATTTGGAGAGGGGAATATTCACTGAAAAGAAGAATGATAATCTAAAATTCTTCAATTTTTATTTCTTTTTTAAATTGCGGAACACCTAGTTCTATTCCACATAGTTTCCATACAAGTCCCTATATTTCTATGCACAGAAAATGTACTAAAGTCTGTTCTTGGTCATCTGCATTTCCTTAATGAAAGGAATATCTTCCCTACATGGATGACATTTTCAGACATTAAAAGCATTTGATGTCATCTGGCATTGGAAGGGACTTGCTGTTCTTTTTTCCCCATGTATCTACTACTTTTGCATAAATAGACTCAACCTTTAGTAAAGCTATTGGTAAATCAGTAGGTGTCTTGCAGAAGGCAAGTTTGTAGTGGGAGGAGGAGAGAGTGGCAGTTAAAAAAAAAAGTGATCACTTACAATACAAGAAGGTAGTTAATTTGCTTTTCTTTGTAAAACAGACTTAGGAATTGCCTAAAAATGATCATCAAAATTATCATGCCATCACACACGAGTCAATAAAGATGAATCTTTTTTCCTGATGGCTGTTTTATTTCTAATCCTACAGACTCCAGAGCTTATGAATGGATGCCTCCTTGTTCTATGGCCTCATTTCTACATCTTATAGAGTCTATGTCCACAGGGCCACTCAAAGGCATAGGATTATTTTGGTGCCTTTCTGGTCTGCGCTGTTAGTTCTCCTTAACATCAGCCCTCATGTATCTGTGAATTGGCAACTGACAAGCAGGAATGGGAAATCAGAGATTTCCAGCAGACAAATTATAAAAGTAGTGAGTATGAAGGTAAAGCAGAAAACATTTTTTTCACTCTCTGTTCATGATGGTGTTGCAGAATTATTTAATTACATTGATGCTTAATCACATTAAGATATAACCCAAATATCGTATTTTCATTTTTCCCCTAAGAAAGTTTGGTCCAAGTTTCATTGAGTAGGGAAAGGAACTAAGATTGTCAAATACCATAAATTAGACACAATTTAGAACTTTTTATATGTAATTTCTTAATAAAGGTAAACTGGATTTCTTAAACTACATGTCCATTTATTTCCAAATTGAGTATTGGAATTTTCTCACAAATGTTTGAATTATCCATTTTTGTATGTTCAGCAGATATCACTGAATTTCAATTCAGTATAAAAGTACTGAAATTCTAACTCATTACTGTTTTTGCACACTGAAAAAATAAATCTTTATCACATTCGACTAATCTATTTCAAAGTACAAAATAAAGTGTTTTTTTGTTTCTTTAAGAAAATCTTGATGGAAATAAGAATACATAAACAAAACTAAAAGGGTATGAGAGAGATCAACTTTCTCAGTTACTTTACTTTATGGTCTTTTAATATTTTTTTAAAGATTTATTTATTTATTTATACAAGAACTGGGGTACAGGCCAGATTTGCAGGAGGGTGAGAGGATTCACCAGAGACAGAGTAGGGAACAGAACAGTCAGACTGACAAAATACACTGCTGAGAGAAGTAGCGGGTGGGACAGGAGAGGTCTGCCACGCCATGTGGGACCCTCACCAGACAGCAGGGATCGAACCGGTGCTGCGAAAGCTGTGGACAGCTTTACAGTGTGGCACTCAACTGCCTGCACCAACAGGGGAGGCCCTGTCTTTTAATATTAAAAAAAAAAAAAAACCAACACTCTGTGACACACTAATGCTTTCTCATTAGGTATTGCAAAATAAATGAGATCAAGTGAATTTCCCTATGCTCTCAGATAAAAATGAATGGAGGAGAACATTAGTTTACCTATGAATGAACGTTGATCCAAAGCAGTTTTTTGGCTACTTTCAAATTTTTTTTTTTTTTAAGAATTCTCACTTTATCATGGCACAGTAAGAACACATTTATCCCCCCACCCCTCGAATTCCCACCTCCCCAATCAAGTGAAAATTACAGAGATGTCATTTAATATGTTTTGTTTGCTGCATTGATGATAATTTTCCATTTATTTCATCTGGGTTCTGCAGACATCAGGGTAGTCACTGTGTAAACTGAGATACACTCTTAGGTCTCACTTCCCACAGACAGGCTCACTGATTTCACCATTGATGTATATTAATATATTCTATAAGAACAGGATTTTTTTCCATATGATTTCCATCAGAAATGCTAAAAATAAATACAGCATGTTTGTAATTGTATATGCTGCATGAATATGAAAAAACATCCACTTTTGACTTGATGATAACAATGTGTCATAGTGAAAGAATTTCCCGGGTATTAGGTTGTAGCTCCTTTCTTTTCAAAAGCTCTGTTCTCTTTTGCTACCCACACATTCTGGTGCTAATAATACATTTACATTGATAAAATATCTTTGATTTTATAACATTGTAACTGGATGCTGGTTCTACTAGGCAGTGGGAGTTAGAAAGTTTTATAATAGTCCATGGAAATGAGAGTGAATCACAAGGATGTATCACACTGTAAGTGATTTTATTATTTGAAAAAGAATTTTGGTTTGGTGCAAAAAAAAAGGTAAATGCTCTGAAATCTTATCACTCATTATGAAAGATCCCTTGATAAAGGTTAACAACCTAAATTTGATAACTATAATATACATTTTATATACCCTTACCAAAAACAATTTGTGATGCTGCAAGAAATGTTTTTAGCTATAAAAGCAATTGACCATTTTAGAAAAAAACTGAATTATATTTTTCTATATTATATAAAATGTCATAATCATTGTCTTATGAAAAGGTGAGCAAAGAGAGAGAAGTCAAAATAGAGGAACAAAAAGTATTATGTAATACTTTTGTATTACTGTAAATTAAAAAAAATTCCCTAGATTTGGAGGATGTTGAATTTTTTTGCATTTTGAAACTTTTGGTTTCTTGTGATCTCTCAGTTAAAAGAGATGAGTTACTTAACCTACATTTTCATTTATAGTTTTGTATTACTTTAATTGAAGAGGGCAAAACTGTTCAGACTCTGGGCCCTTTCATACACAGATCTGTCCTGTATTAGATAAAGCAAATTATTGCATAATATAAATCCTGACTTGTGAGGACAGAAATATAACAAGTGAAAGAAGAGAAAGGTGTGACATGGTTGGCCTCTCTGTAAGTAGGGATGACCCCTTTGTCATTTTTGATAAGTGAGATTTAGTAAATATTTTTAAACCTTATAATTCAAGAAACACAGGCCTATTGTTGGAAGTTATAAATATGGAAATTGAAATATTTAAGAAAAAATAAAACCAATATTTAACTTAAAATATATAACTGTTGGGTGAAGGAAGATAAAATTTGTGTGAGATGAAAAAGTTAATTTCTTTCACTTTCAAGGTAAGGGGTCTTGATAATTATTGCTATGTTGATAAAAATGTGACAGAGACATAAGAATATTTCTTAAGGCAAAATTTTATATCCCCAAAATATGTTTATATGAATGTATTAAGCTTCATGTAATAATATGATCATGCTAATTTTATACGGTGGAAATAGAAAATAGTGGAAATTTAATAATTTGTTTCAATTAATGTTGGGGCAGGGCTAATAAACACTCATTGAGGAAACACAATATTAAAGTTACAAATGAAAATAAATAAAACATGGAAAACACACAAACAAAAGAAAACACAGACATTGTACTGATATTTTAAGGAATCATTGAAAACTGAGAGTATAATAAGATTTTAACTAATACTTCGATGGAATCCTCTTAGAATATAAGAAGTTCAATTTTGAGGAATCCTTTTTTTTATCTAATTGTGAAAATCTAAGTTTTCACAAACAATGGAAAGCAATCTTTTTCCAAATTTTCATGACAGATCTGTCAAAATAACCCTGATTAGTTCCACATATTGCAAATATTTTTATCCATTTAAACTTTAGAAACCCCCTAAAATAAGTAGATAGCATGCATATTTAGCCTGTGTGCATTTTCAGTTAGGAAATAAATATTTGGAAAACTTTGGAAATCCCTCTATTCAGTAGCACCAAATGAACCGTCACTGCTCTTGGGTATCAGTTCTAGGACTATTTGAACACTCTTTTGAAATCAGTGTTAGCTTCTGCTAATAACTGGGGGGAAATTTGATATATGTGGGTGTGGAGAGTGGGTGTGGAAAAATGAATGGATAACCTCCTTCCCCCATCTGAGGCTCATTTTTGCACCCATGACATACCATAGAGTGACTGTCCTATCACACTCACTTTGAAAATTCCACATCTAAGTCAATGCAAACAGACAGAAATATTCACCTTCAAAACTCTTGAACTAAATCACAATATGCAGGGTGATATGTGGGGCCAGTCATCTATTTATTTCCAATTACCTGAGAATAGCAAGAAAAATTTGCTTCCAATATTCTTGCACACTAGCTGTTTGTCAGCTTTTTGGGACGTGACATCCAGGGTCATTGATGCCAGAAGCACTTGCTTCCTAGGAGAACTGACTAAATGGTTCACTGTGCTGCCTGCTGTTGGCTCAGCTGCTACTTGCTCTGGTTGTACTTCAATTTCTCTTTTCATTTTAGATCTTAGTCTCCCTTTCTTCCATTATACTGAGTAATATATGACTCTGAATGATGTGTGTAATGGGAAACTGATGTTATGTGTGTACTTTATTGACACAACTGCCAACGAAAGGCTTAGACTACATCTCTAAGTAGTTCAATTTATTGTTTGCTATCCCCCCACTTACCAGCATATATTGGTAAATGAGAGAAAAGAGGGAAGAACTGCAATTTCAACTTTTCCCCACACATTTAAGAAACCCAACTCTCTGTCATTAAACTTGAAGCAAGCTGTTTCTTCTAGGACTTCAGATACTGGGATATGTGTTTCATTGCTACACAGCTGTTGATTGGCCTTAGGAAATCTTTCTCATTCAATAGGAGGGCAACTGGGGAGCTCCATTTTCATCACGACATCACTGCATCTTGGGCTGCCCTCTGAAAATATCTCTGCCCCATTTACCAAGAAAGTGAACTTCTTTCTGCTTTATCTTTTTTCCTTCTATGCAACACAGAAATGTTTAAGCTTCCCAAAGAGGCCTATGGTGATGGTAAGACCCTGTGAGAAAAATCCTTCATATTTATGGTACAAGAAATTGTAGTTTTTTAAAAGATTTATTTATTTATATAAGAACTGGGGTACAGGCCAGATGTGCAGGAGGGTGAGAGGATTTACCAGAGACGGAGCGGGGAGCAAAACAGGCAGACTGAGGAAATACATTGCTGAGGGGAGCAGCGTGCGAGACAGGCGAGGTCTGCCGCGCCATGTGGAAATCTCCCTGGCCCACTGGGAATGGAACCCATGCTGCAGAGACTGCATACAGCCTCACAGTGCGGGCGCTCAACCACCTGCACCACCGGGGAGGTTGACATTGCCATATTGTGCTTCCTGTTTGCACCTAGGAATTATGGTTGATGTGTATTAACTGGGTAATACCCATCTGTATCACCCCTGGTGCAGGGCATATTGACTTCTGCTCTCCAATTAATTATATTTATAAAATAGTGGCTTGTTTATGTGCTTGAATATTTGTGTGAAATTATTTAGCTGGTCTAATTAAATATGTACATTGTAGCAATCACTCATGTTTGGTAACCAAAAATGCAAATGCAAATGTTGTTCAATTTTTTACAAGAGATCAAAGACTTGTAATTTTGTGTGTGTCAGAGAAAAGGAAGGAGGAGGATCCAAGAGCTTTTAATGAAAACAAGAACAATTGATAAAAATAAACAATATTCCTATAGACTAAAATGGCAACCTACCACTAATGGCTGCTGATAATCGCATGATCTCCACTTAAGATGGTGTATGTCTTTATGAATATGAGTGTATCCCTGTATATTTTTTGCTTTACATAAAAATATCTATGCAAGGATGCATATTTTATATTCATTTTAAGTGTTGCAATATAACACATTATTCCTTGCAATAATAAATTTGGTCAGAAAAATATCCTGTGTAGAAATGAGATAATAGGGATGAAAATACTTTTAAACTGCAACATACCTATGCTAATAATTGCTATTTGAATTGTCTATGTTATTGTAATTATTAATGCATAATAAAATCATCACTTATAGCAGTTTCCAAGATGTAACAAGTTCTACATTGGAATGTTAAGCAGAGTGAATGGATCAAATTCACTGCCTTAAGTATTTAATGCAGAAATTAAATTTTTCTCATGAAATACTATCTTTACTAAACTACCTTTGCTATTTCCTAGTAGGATTTGTTTTAGCTAAATATAAATTATTTTTTAACTGTTTTGTGCCTTACCAGTTATGTGACATGCTTGCAATCACCAATGCATAATCAAAATAGAACTTGATCTGCTTCTATAAAACACAATTACCTGATTATTTTGAATGGAGAATCTATGTTTTTCAATATATAATCAAATCACTGTTCCCTTTATGTTAATAAATTAATTCAATGAATATGTATTATGTTGTAATATTGTGTGCCAGACACTCTTCTAATATTGGCAATATAGCTGTGAACAAATGGACAACAGTCTTTCTTCCTGATACTTTGGGTCCAGTGAAGAAACAATTGAATAAATAAATAAATATTTCAACTTATTACAAGTACTACTGGGGAAGAGGAAAGGATGTCTGGTGAAATTAGAGCAAGAGAGAAGAATGGTCAAAAAAAAGGCTTATCTGAGAATGAGAAATAAATGTGAGAAAAAGGAGGAGTTAGTATGGTAAGTGTGATGTAAGTTCTGAGGCCGGCATGTTCAAGATTAACCCAGAAGGCTATGGAGAGTCTGCCTTAAAGAAAACACATCAAGTGCTTTAAAGTTTGACCTTGGTGAAATGAAAATTAATAGTAATAAAGCAGAGGAAATTAGCATAAAATGAAGAATTACTTAGTCTGGAGAGAGAAATTGGCAGTGGGAAAAGAAGGGATTGTGTTATCTGGGAAGGAGTGTGCTGCAGAAGTTCAGAAAAGAGCTGATAAGGACATATCCACTAATAAAAAAAGATGCTGATGTAGGGCCTCCCTTGTGGCTCAAGGAGTTATGTCTCAGAACTATGAAGCTATCGGCAGTCACTGCAGCACAAGGTCGATCCCCAACCAGGGAGCTGACCCACATGGTGCAGCAGACCTCTCCGGTCTTGCCTGCTGCTCCCCTCAGCTGTGTATTTCTGTCACTCTGCCTGTTCTGCTCCCCAGTCTGTCTCTGGTGAATCATCTCACCCCCCACAACTCTGACCTGTACCCCAGTTCTTATATACATAAATAAATAAAATAAATCTTTAAAAAAAGATGCTTCTGTAGACTGAATGCTAGTCTACTCTGGTTCTTTAATGGGGGTGGAGAAGAATCAGCTGAAACTAAATATATTTCTCAGAAGAATATGTAATATCAACTACAGATTCAAGAAAAGGAGTGAAAAAGAAACATTTTGATATTATCCCCTAGGATTCATCAATAAAATGAAATGTATGAAGATGTTGGACACTAAAGGAATGTGAATGTGCAGCCATCTCTAAAGTTCATTTTTGCAACTCTAATTTGTGAAGTCTCTGAGTCATCTTCATGGTGCTGGGGAAGTTTATCTGAGAATCTTGGGTACATGAATGGACAGTGGATATGAATTATATTTGTTGAAAATGTTATGAAATCTGTTACCATCCTTATTTTATAGGTATTAATTTGAGGTTCAGAAATCATAAAAAAAAAATTGACCAAGGACAAAGGACTAGTAATGAGCAAGCTTTCGGAGCCCAGATTCAAGTTCTTCAGCCCTTTGGACTTCCACAGTTCCTACTGCAACAGTTTATACTTAGATTTTTTAATAAATTTGTACCAACCATTGACACCGTCACGCAATGTTTTACCTTTGCACAAGTCCATACAAGCCAATGAATAAATTCAATGAGGAAAGGCAACACTTAATAAATACAAACTGTGTTCTACATATAACAGTGAAATACTGTAAGAACTCCCTAAACTCTTATTGATTGATATCTTGCAATTGCATGTATTTTATATTTTATCATCAGTAGTATTGTGAAATAGGTAAAATGTTCCTAAATCCATGATAAATTTTATAGTATTCTGACAGTTCAGCAATATCACACTGTGTTATCTTCCATTATTCTTCATCATCAAACTTCTGTAATTATAAAGTTTTAAATCATTGCTTTATTTGTGTATTGAGTTTACTAGTGATCCATTTCAGCAAGCATGTGTGTGTGTGTGTATATATGTGTAATATGTATGTATAGATGTCAACTTAAAAATTGAAAAACTGTGCCTTACCAGTTATCTGACTTGGAATCACCAATATACAATCTTGTTATATAAATTTATGTAACTCTGTGTGTGTGTGTGTATATATATATATATATATGTGTGTGTGTGTGTGCATGTGTGTGTGTAACTCTATTTGGGTATTTGTTAGCCTCCATACCTTCCTCATTGTGTGAACCCTAGCACTCCTTTACTGCTTACTGTCTCGGTTTTTATATTTTGTAAAATGTGGATGATGACAATAATACCTAACTCATGTGATTCATGTAAAATGGGTTAACGCTTAGAAATGTTCACCTCGAAGTAAGTATGACACATGGATGGGCTGATATTAATGACTGGTAAATAAAATAACATTGCCAATGTGTGTTGGGCATTGAAAATTCTTGTGTAAATGTTATTCTGATGTACTTCATCCATTCAGATATCTTATTTTCAAGTAGGCATGGAAAATGTATTGTTCATTTGACTATGTGCTTTATGATTTCACTGTTTTTCTATGTTAGCTTTGACTTTGGTTGCTTAAATTTCTTAATATCCCTCCCAAATAAATATTATCCAATGCTAGAATACAAAATTATTATTATCTTGAAGGTAAGGTAAACACACTTGTTTTTCCATTCATTGCTCATGCAACTTAAGGGTGAGTTTTTATATTCTGGATAATGCTGACATGTAACTAGCACACATTCAATGAACTTTTCTTTTTATTTTGTCTGTTCTTAGACACAATAACATTTTTCTCAGAACTGGTCTTATGAAAACAAGATGCATAGAGAAAAAAGAATGTGGAAGAGAAGTAAACCATCAACCTACTTTCTTGGTCTGTGTTTACTTCTAACAAACAGCAAAAGAAGGCATCCCTTCTTTGGCTGAAGCAGTTTTAGTTGTGCCCTGAAAATTGCATTTTTTAACATTGGCTATTGCCTCTATTGAAAAGTTCATCATTTCTTTACTTGTGTGCCAGCAACAATGTTTTTGCTATATAAGGTGACTACATGGGGCAGGTACATGTAACTACCTGAGGCAGCCCAGAGCAATAGTATGGATGGAAAGCAAATTGATCTGGCTAGTACTGAATTTGAACACACTCAATTTTATTGCGATGACCCCAGATTTTATTAATTACTTGGATTTGTTGCTGGACAGGCATTTGAACAGTTATCTCCAAAGCGACAAGTATCCAGAAAAATAATTTCTACAAAGACCTGGCAGGTTCCTTTACTTGCAATCAGGCTGTCTTTCTGTAGAGTGATAACTCCTTGGGGCAGGATAGTTATGCTAAGACTTCTGTAGATATTGTCATGCAATTATGTTTTTGCATCGTTCTCTAGCCTTAGTCTATGTCTGTTGGTTTCATTTTGTCTCAGGTCTGCATGGTGACAACCTTGCAAATAACAACACTGAAACCAAATTTAAACTTTATTAATTTCACAGGGAAGGAAGATGGAGAAAGAAAAATATAGGTGATGACTTATGCATTTCCTGGTGCTGAAGCATTGATTCAAAGGTTCTGAAGAAACAACTGTCATGCAGACCAGCTTGAATATACTATAGAGGACATTTTGGACATATTTTAATGGGTGCTTATATGGAAAGGTTTTATTATCCTCTGCAAGCCAAGACTGGATAGAAAGAGGTTGAGAGAAGGACAGGTAATACAGTAGAGTGAGGGTGGATTATGATGAAAGAAAGTCACAAATGTGGTTTGTGTTAAGAAGAGTATCCTTTCAATTTGGGAAGATTTTCTGTTATATCCTTTTTTCCTCCCCAAAGCTAGTGAAACTCCTAGACAATTGTATGAATAAGGGTCATTCTGTTTACTTTGAATATATATCTAGGCAATAGACTTGAGAGCTGTGCCTGTGCCTAGCTGAGCAAAGATGAGAAGTAGAAAAAAAAAATGACATGGTCAGAGGAGGAAACAGTCTTTTTTACCATGCAAGAAAAAGGAATTTTCACAGAGGCAAGTGTAACAGTCATGTGTCACTTAACAATGGGGATAAAGGATCTCTCTGGTGGTGCACTATGAAGCTACCACAGCCTCTGCAGCATGAATTCGATTCCCAGCCAGGGAGATACACACATGGCGCAGCAGACCTCTCCTGACTTGCCCGCTGCTCCCCCAGCAGTTTATTCCAGTCAGTCTGCCTGTTCTGTTCCCCACTCTGTCTCTGGTGAATCCTCTCACACCCCAAAACTCTGGCCTGTACCCCAGTTCATGTATGCATAAATAAACCTTTAAAAAAACAATGGGGATACACCCAAAAATGTTCATTTAGGTTATTTGCTTCCTCTATTCTTTGCAACTAGATACCCAGCTCAGGATTACACTGGAGAAAGAAAGGACATGGGATGTAAATTGAGTTTAAGATTAAAGTTTTAAAATGGCTTGAGTTTTTATAGCTAGATCAACTGGAAAGTTATGGTTTCTGCCCAAGATGTCATTAAAGGACAGGAGAGGGAGATTTAGCAGAGCAGCACTGAACCAGTATTTGTGGAAAAGACTTATATTTATACCCTGATGCATAATTTAGAATCATCAGTAAACTGGTGATATATAATATGTATACTACCTATGTAGGAAAAAAATCATAAATCATCTTATTTATTTGAGTGTTTACTTGTTTATTTTCTCTCTCCTTCCACTAGATTATAAGCTCCATTAAAATCCCAGCAAAAATAAGTGAATTTTATAGTTATACTGCATTAAATCAGCCTAACAATTGTAAAATATGAAAAGCAAATTTTCTCAATCCATCAATGTTTATTATTCGACATTTAAATTTCCAAGAATCTCTGAGTCCTCTGCTGTCTCAAGACTCAATAATTCAATTGCTCATTTCCCCATTTAGTAACACAATAAATATGTATTTGACTTCATACACATTGCAGTATGTTAGGTAGTTTGGGGACTGCAAACATACTTAAGAAACAGATTTTTTTCCACAAAACATAAAATCTGAACTGGACCAAAAGTATGAAATGCAATAAATTAGGTGAGAAGTTATAAATTAAAGACAAGTTATATTTATAGGTGCTGGTAGTTTTACAGATCATAGGATGGTCAGGTCTGGGATTATCAGGGAAGAAATCATAGAAGCTTGGAGTATAAGGATGTCAAGGAGTTGGCTACATTGGTAAGAGAAAGTGAGGGTGTAGAGGAAGTTAATTGGGGACTTCAGGGAGATTTGAGGGTCTCTGAAAAAATAAAATCAACCAAAGGTAATTATTTGTAGTGTCTGGTCGAGGTATACTTAGAATATATTACTGAGGAGTTAGCCTTAACCTAATAGAAAACAAATTATCATTTTTTTCCAAATGAAGACATAAAACACAGGAAGAGGTGGGGAACATAGGCAGAGACTAGCAGCTGTCAATTTCGGTACAGTTAAGATTAGGGTTGGGGCCTCCCCTGGTGGCGCAGGCTGTTGAACACAGCACTGTGAAGCTGTCCACAGCCTCTGCAGCACAGGTTCGATCCCTCCGGCCGCGGATAATCCCACACATGGGGAGGCAGACCTCTCCTGTCTCACCTGCTGCTCCCCTCAGCAGTGTATTTCAGTGGATCTTCCCGTTCTGTCCCCACTCTGTCTCTGGTGAATCCTTTCTCCCTCTCACACATCTAGCCTGTACCCCAGTTCTTGTATGCATGAATAAATAAATCTTTTAAAAAAAAGATTAGGGTTGGATCTAAAGGTTGGGATGAGTTTCAGCATTTGGGTGGGATCGAGTTGCAGCAGTAGAAAAACATAGAGGCAGAGTACAAGCTATTGTGTTCTTCCTTCTCCTGATCACTATTATAAGTCAATTTATAATCTCAAATGTGATATTTTCAATGTGATTAACATGATTTTAGAATTGTATTGGGGATAATAAATGGAGAATTGTGATTCTAGTCCAAACTTCCTTAGCTAACTGGTTTGATGGAGAAATTTAGAGAACTATGGAGAGCAATTTTTCTCCCCATGGTATAATCCAGGAAGTGCATTAATATAACATTATTACATTTGATGTAAACAGTAGGGGCCAGTATTTGTGAAGCTAACTACTTGCGTGGTCTGTGACTCAACTACTGAAACATTCAGGATGTGAACAAACTAAAAACTTAAGTTTTCTTCAGGTTGCTTTCATCCTTAAGAAAATCTCTATAAGTACTGATCAATATGCTGTGCAGAGCCTCTTCCTGAAACTGCTGGATAATTTTTACTGCAGTTATAATTATAACATTTACTCATTTTTTGGTGTAATTACTGATGCTCACAGTAGCTCAACTTGAATATTTCAAAATCATTTGAATATTAATTTTAAATATATTTCTTCTGTTTGTTCTTTTATTTTTAGCTGCTATGGTTGCTGACTTTCCAAGAGCAGCCATAAGGAAGGTCACATCCCTGGAATCTGCCCTGACCTTTGACACCAAATTATAAGATCAGAGCACATGTATCAGGAGTATTCGTTGTCATTCATTGTGGAGTGATGTGCACATCTCTTACTTCTTTTTAATTATTTCATTAGTTTTAACTCTACGTGTTTGAAAATTCAGCTACATTTTAAGTTTCTTGAGAGAAAAAGTGGTGGATCATAAGTTGTAGCTATGGGGCAAGTTTGTTATTTCTTGCTAATAACTATTATGTCTGAATACAATGCACTATCATCACATTCCATTGAACCACTTCATTTGCCTTTTAGAACTAGAAATGGCTGGCAATTTTCTTTTGGATACTTAAATGTCTTCACACAATCCGAGTTGAAAAATGACCTCTCTCCCCTGCAGACACCCATTGGTATTTTCTGGAATCTCTTCTCAGATCCTTTCATTCTGAGCCACCTCTCACCATTCCAATTGCAGTTCCAATTGCTGAAGGATCTGTCTACCCTACAACCTGGAAAGACTAAACATTTAGTGACCCAGGAAGCCTTTATTTAGAGTGTTAATAGAAAACTCTTAGGTCTAGTTGTGAGCTCTTTTTGAAATAATTTAATTTTCTTTGCACTGATTCACCTTTTGATGGACAGAGAAGAGGTCACAATTGTAAAGAGAATCACAGTAAAGAAATCTGAGGAGGTAAGCCCCCCCGGAGATGCAAGTATAGATTAGAGCTGACATCAAAATATGTTCAATTCAAAGTAGATCCTTTTAGTATAAAACAGCAGCCTATGATCATGATTTGTAAGGAAGCCATTTTATTCCCTACATCTCTAATGTTCTTTTTTCTACCAAGGTACAAGGTAGCCATTTACATCATGCCAATTCTTTCATATGTATACTGCCTAGCTAGAAAACAGACTTATGTGGAGTTTCACCTTACACTGCACTAAAATGTGTTTAATAATTAGAAAAAAAAACTCTTTGTTTACCTTTTTAAAGAATATTTTTCATTTCATAGCAATGTCATTTTATTTTTCAAATGGTGATCAGAATTGAATGCCTTGGGAAGAACTGCTGGACTTTGAAATGTTATAGATTATTAACATTAAGATTGTTTTCTAATTTAAAATGATTTATAGTTAATATCTGAAAGATTTCTGGAAAGTTCTGTGACATATCAGGGCTTTTCTTGAACATACACCAAACCCAACTAGACTTTAAGTAATTAGCTTTTTTTTTAAGATTTATTTTTTTATGCATACAAGAACTGGGGTATAGGCCACAGTTGCGAGGGATGAAAGAATTCACCAGAGACAAAGTGGAGAGCAGAACAGGTAAATGTACTGAAATACACTGCTGAGGGAAGCAGAGGGCGAGACTGGAAAGGTCTGTTGTGCCATGTGGGAATCTCCCTGGCCAGCCAGGGATCGAACTTATGCTACAGAGGCTGTGGATAACTTTAGAGTGCTTTGCTTAAACCCTTGCACCACCAGGGAGGCCCTAATTTGCTATTTTTATAGGCAATTAAAACCTTATGCCATGATATTCCACTGTCTGGCTGTGCCATACTTTATTTGTCCACTCATCAAAGGGACATGGTGGGTGTTTTCAAGTTTTGTCTTTAATAATAAAGCTACCATAAACATCTGTGTGCAGGTTGTTGTGTGTCTTAAATTTTCAGCTCCTTTAAATGTCAAGGAGTGGGATTATGGTATCACATGGTAAGACTGTTTTAGTTTTAGTTTTGTTAAGTAACTGTCAAACTCTCTCCCAAAATGGCTGCACCACTTCACATTACTTTCAGCAATTAATGAGAGTTAATGCTGTTCCACATCCTTGTCAGTGTTCCAGATTTTGAACATTTTAACAGGAATGTAGTGGTATCACATTATTGTTGTAAGTTGCATCCTTGTGATTTAAATGGCATCTGATATGGAGAGCCTGTTCGTAAGTTTATTTGCAATCAGTTTGTCTTGGTGAGGTGTCTGTTAAGTTTTCAGCCAAGTTTTTAATCACACTCTTCTTATTGGTGCATTTCAAAGTTCTATTTTGTATGTGTGGCTGTGGATGTGTATTTTTGGTGTATATAGTTATGTGTGTGTATAAATCGATACATTTATCCCATATGTGTGTTTGTGTATATGGATACACACACACTTGGTTCTTGGTCTGCTCTTGGTTTGTATGGATACACACACACACAGGATATCAGTTCTTTATCAGATATGTCTTTAGAAAATATTTTCTGGGCCTCCCCGGTGGCGCAGCGGTTGAGCGCTGGGTTACGAAGCTGCCCGTGGCCTCTGCGGCGCCGGTTCGATCCCCGGCTGCTCCCCGGCCACCTGAGGAGGGTCCCACATGGCACGCAGACCTCTCCTGCCGCCCGCTGCTCCCCTCAGCAGTGTACTTCGGTCCTTCTGCCTGCTCTGCTCCCCGCTCTGGCTCTGGTGAATTCTCTCGCCCTCCCGCGCTTCTGACTCTACCCAGTGCATGTGTAAACAGAACAAACAAACAAAAACAAATAAATAAAGAAATAAACATGCCTCTATAAAAAAAAAATATATATATATATATATAAAAAAAGAAAATATTTTCTCCCAGTCTGTGCCTAGACTTCTGATTCTTTTGACATTGTCTTTCACAGAATATAATTTAGTAATATTTTTTTCATTGATTACTTTTGTACTATATCTAAAGAGTTATTGTCATGCCCAAGATCATTTAAATTTTATTCTAAGTCATCTTCTAAGAATTTTATACTTTTGGGTTTTACATATAGTTCTATGATTGATTTTGAGTTAATTTTTGTGAAGTGTTTAATGTCTTCATTTTTCATCTATGTTATGTGACATTGTTCTGCAGCTTTCTTCAATGTTTTTGTCTTGGGGGTATTAGAGTAATAATAACCTCTTAAAATGAATTAAGAAGTATTCTTTTGATTTCTATGCTCTAAAAAGATTGTGGAGAATTGGAATAACTTTTCCCATGAATATAGAATTCACCAGTGAAAACAGACAAGACTGGTGCTTTCTGTTTTAGGTTATTTTTTATTGATTCAATTCCTTTATTAGAATAGGCCTAGTCAGACTATGTGTCTCTTCTTGTGTAAGTTTCAGAAAGCAGTATTTTTCAAAAAGCTGGTTTATGTCCTCTAGGTTATAAAATTCGTAGGCATAGAGTTGTTCATTGTCCTTCTGTCATTTTCATGTCCATGTCCTCTCTTTTATTTCAGACATGAGTAATTTGTGTCCTTTCTCTTTTTGCCCTAATTAGCCTGGCTAGACACTTCTTAACTTTACTGATCTTTTCAAATAACCTATATTTTAGCTTATTGATTTTTACTATTGATTTCTTGTTTTCAATTTCATTGATTTCTGCTCCACTTATTACTTCTTTTCTTCTGCTTACTTTGAATATATTTTGCTCCCCCCCCCATAGTTTTCTAAGGTGGGATATTAGATCTTTATTCTTTATTCATGTGTACTTTTAATGTTGTACATATCTCTTAAGAATTGCTTTCATCACATCACACAATTTTTGATAAGTTATATTTTCATTTTGTTTAGTTCAAAATATTTATTAATTTCTCTTAAGATTTTTTTCTTTTATTAATATGTTATTTAGTAATATGGTCTTTAATTTCCTTCATTGGGGGGTTTTCCATTTATCTTTCTGTTGTTGAATTTTAGTTTAATTCCTAAGTGATATGAGTATAGACATTGTTTGATTTTGATTATTTTAAATTTGCTGACGGTGTTATTTTTCTTTCCATTCGGACCATCTATCATTTAATCTATGCATTTAGACCATTGGCGTTCAATGTTATTGTTGGTATATTTGGATTCATATGTGCTTTATTTGCTACTATCTTCTATTTGTTGTCCTGAATCTTTGCACCTATTTTTTCTTCTAACCTTTTTCTGCCTTTGTGGCTTTATCTGATAATTGAATGATAATTGAATGTGGTTCTATTTTCTCTCCTTCCTTGCTGTATTATTTATACTTCTTTCTTACCTTGTTTTAGTGGTTATCCTAAAGCTTGCACTACACATCTACAACTAATCCAAGTCCACTTTCAAATAACTATGCCACTTCACCAGCAATGTGAATAACTATTCCTCCTTTTCATTTTATATTATTGTTGTTGATTATTTCACTCATATAGAATCATATATATATATAATACATGTACATATAATAGATAAGATATATACAGCAATCTCTTTTGATATTAAAATCTTGAGCAAACTGTAATGTTAGAGGAACTAATCATAAGAAAAATAAAGTATTTTATTTTACCTTTACATCTTTCTTCTTCAATTTACTTCTTTATTTTATTTAGATCCTTGCATCTGATATTTATTATTTCCTTCTTTCTAAAGACATTCTCTTAATATTTTTTGTAAATCAATCATTTCTGGTTCTGATATTTGCTCTGTCTCTTGATCTTGTGTTGGGCCTTTTGGTATATTTTGCAACGTTTTTCTTGAGAGCCTGCCATGTTGTTCCTGACAATAGGAACTGCTGTCAGCATTCTCTTACTAATGGGTGGTGAGGCATGGGAAGAGGAGCGGCATGCTCCTCTGTAACTAGGTCTCAGTCTTTAGTGAGCCTTTATCTCTGGACTGTAAATTTCATGATTATGTCTCAGATTCTGTTTCTGCTTCTTTTCTTCCCCCTAACTCCCCTCTTATCTGTAACAAGGTGGCTAAAGTGGAGTTGAGTTTAGCTTTTCGCTTCTCCCATGGGGGAGTTGGAGTTGGGTGTTTCTGGAGCCAGCTGTAGTTGGGTGTTTCTCTTTTCCCTTGCTAGTCAATCTGATCATATCTCAGCAAGTTAAGCTCCAGTAACTAGTTCCTCTTGTGGACAGTCTTTGTTAAAAAGAATACAGTGCTCTGGAATGTTTTGAAATGATTAATTTCCACTTTCTACTGCCAGAATTATTGGGAAACTGTCCTTCAAAATTTACTGTGGGAAACCCATTGAAACCCTTGAGGTGTTCTCACAATATTGTGGAATTTACCCTATACCCAGGGTTTTGAATTGTGCCCACATTGAACTCCAGCAATTCCTCAATTAAGGCTCAGCTTTTTCTACTTAGGCAGTGCTTCCAAAGGTAGTTTCCACTGAAGACTACTTCAGTACACTCTGATGACATATTCTTACCTATCTGTCTCTTCAGTCTTTGAGATACTAGTTTGCCTTAGGTCTGTAAAAGTGCCAACTTTTATGCATTTAAGAAGAGTTGTTGGTCTTTCCATTTGTTAAGTTTTTACTTTGTTGTTAGGACAGAGTGGTGACTTTCAAACTCCTTGTATGAAGAATCACCAGAAATTTGAATTCTCTTTAAATGTTAGTTTCATTTCTGCAACTATAGAAATTGAAGGGTTAAAAACATTGGTATAAAAGAGAGTCCAGCATACCTTACTATATATATATATAGCACTTGATGACTAATTCAATCTCAAAACACTCAACATGGTGCTGTTGTCTTGAATGGTAACTAGTGATGAACGTGGGTGGAAAGGTGAGAATGAAGGATATTGATGATCCCTGATTTATCTCCAATAAGTCTGCAATATTTGCTATTATTATCCTGATTATGCATAGGATTCTGACACTGAGATCATTTTTATAATTAGCTGAACATTACTCAAATAATGATGAACTGCTAAATCTCCCATTCACTAATAAATCTGATGCTTATTCACAGATTTTTTTAAAGATTTATTTTATTATTTAATTTATTTATGAATACAAGAGCTGGGGTATAGACCAAAGGTGGAGGAGGGGGAGTGGGAATATTCTCCAGAGACAGAGCAGGGAGCAGAACAGGTGGATTGACTGAAATACACTGCTGAGGGGAGCAGCAGGTGAGACAGGAGAGGATCTGCTTGCCAGGTGGGTAGCTCCCTGCCTGGGGATAGAACTCATGCTGCAGTGGCTGCCAATAGCTTCATGGTGCTGAGACTTAAACCCTTGTGCCACCAGGGAAGCCCTTATTGACAGATTTTAAATACCTCAGGTTTTTCTGGTCTTTTATTCATATATTAAGTGCTTCACTTACTCCTGCAAGCAGATGTTAAATTTGGTGCCCAGCTTCATGTTACATTCCATCTAACAGTCTTAGAAAATTTCTGTAAATTAATTAGAAATGTGTGCATATTAGTAAGTGGTAGATTGGATTTGAGGCCAAATCAATGGGCACCTCTGTGGTAAAATATCACATTATATGCCACAAACAAATCAGCAAGAAGAAAATGGTATTTCCAACTTTTTCAAAGCTCTGGAGGGACAAATTATTTATATTCATAGCCATGGAAAAGGCTTCCTTACAAAACTAAGAAACAACATAATCTTTTAATTTCTTAAAGAGCCTATTGGAGAGTTTTGAAAGACTTCAGTAGTATTTTAAGGGAAACAAATCAAAACAGGAGTCCCACATGACCCAGTATACCTCTGCTGGGTATTTACCCAAAGAATATGAAAACTCTGTACAAGAAGCACTTTCCACAAGTGTAAAGTCAAGTGGATAAAAAAAATTGTGGAATATATATTCAATGGAATACTACTTGGTTGTTAAAAAAAGACAAAATAGCATCTTATGAGACAAAATGAATTGACCTTGAGGTGAGGATGCTAAGGACATAAGTGAGACAGTAAAAGAGGGTGTTTAGAATACAAATGATGACAAGATATACTGGCAAAGTACAACAAAAACAAATTTTAGACTTAGTGAAAAATAGACTTGGTTATTAGAAAAACTGGCTGAGGGAGGAAGAAATAAAGGAAAGGGAAAAGACATCGGTATGAGAGGTTTGACATTCATGTCAAAGGAAGGAAGTTGAGTTACTAGCAACTCAAATATGTATACAATGTATGGATACCCTTATGTTGTAACCCTTCTTCACAATTTATATTTTCTTTCTGTCACCTCTTGAGCAATGAGTTCCACAAGCTGGAAATAACTTGGCATCTCCATTTATTATACAAAAAGTTTCTCAATCAAACTTCTTCTAGGCTAGAAATAAGCCCTCCTTCCCTTCACTTATACGTAGTCCCTGCAATTCTGTTGCCTACTTGAAATATAGTTCTATTTCGCATGCTAAGTTTTATTATCTTCTCTTTTCCCCTGCTTCCTTCACAAATAGGGTGCCACCGTGCTTTCTCAGAAACTTCCTCACATTTGTCATTCCATTGATGTAAACGTACTATTAGTCAATTCAACATTCAAGGTGAGTTCATAACGCTGACTTACAGAAGAACATTACAGTGTTTTCCATATCATTCTCAATCATATCCTCATTTTTCCCCAACATTGTACATTGAAATACTCACAATGATGCATAGATCTTTTCCTGAGAGGTTACAATGCAGAGTGAAATAAGAATACTTTCTGGTAATATATTACTTGTCACACAGTGATTTCAAAGCACTTTGTTAACAAAGAAAGATTATTACCATCAATTTAATGGGGACTGAAACACATAAGTTAAATTACTTTTTCAAAGTTGAACAGAAAGTAAGTTACGATATTATGAACATAATTCATATTCCTGTCATTATAGTGTTTAATTCTATCTAGTGGAACACACTTCCTTTCAGGCTGTCTTCTACATAACAATTTACTGCCCACTTGGCAGAGCAGAAGCTCAAATTCATGGTTATAAGAATCCCTCATATGTAGGCAGTGTCTGGATTTACCTAATCACATGGTGACATGACTTGGACTGGAAGGAACCAAAATGGAGTGCTTCACTACATTTAGAACTGCTCATATTTTCAAATGTCCATGGTTTTCAGTACACAGAATACAGGGTCATAATAGAAATTAGGAGAATAAAAATTGTCAAAACGAACAAGAAAAAAATTAAAAACACGTGCACTTTTTCTAGCATCGGACAACATGACATAAGTTTGGTATTACTTTCTTCAGTGATATGTATAAGTATGTGTATGTGCATTTAAACATTAGGATTATAATTATATATAATTTGAATGTATCTATTTTAACTTAATATTTTGAACATTAATGAGCTTGTTTCACAATATATTTTTAAAGTGTTCTTTATTTTAGATGCAAATATATATAATCTACTTTAAAATTTCATTATGATTGAAAATTTTTGTTGATTTTTTAATACCACTTTAAAATTTTTTTCTAAGATCCTTATATATTAGTCAAATTATCAATCTCTTCATTTTGGATCATGCTGTTCTTTATTCTTAATACGATTTTAAAAAAAAAGCTAGCCTAAGAAATTGAATCACTTCCATGCAACTGTTTTTCTAAAAGATTAAGCTTATAATTTTTCAATGTAAGAATTTATTATTTGGACTTTATTCTCATTAATGTACAGTTTCATCAACCTCTGACATTGGAAACAGGTCATTAACATTTTTAAAGCCTTTCCAGGTAATTCTAATATAAGCTGCACTGAATACAAATACTTTATGTAAAACATAAAATAAAAAAAATTACATCTGTAAAAAGTACCTACTGAAATTACTTTTTAAAACATTATTGCAATCAGTGTATAAATTTTCATCAGATGTGTAATTTTTTTAGCTGAATCCTATAAGTTCTAATGTGTAGCAGTTTCAGTATCATTGTTTAATAAAATGTCTTTCTTTTCCATCTTTCTTTCCCCAGTGAGGTATCATTTAATAAAATGTCTTTCTTTTCAGTCTTTCTTTCCCCAGTCATACAAGTATTGTTTAAGGAAAGATCCCTATCTCCTTGCAGTGAGGTTTATTTTTTAAAAAAATAGGTTTCTGATTAGCTAAGTGATTTTGGTTTTATTGCATTAAAACCAGAGTCAGTTGTCTCAATCATTTCAACATTTTAGATTCCGTTCTTCTCTTTGTAAGTTATATTTGGTTTATGAGAATGTTCCTTTGTCACTTGAAACAAAGTGTTTTCTAATGTGATGTTTCAGAGTTACTATGTATTTTATTTGTTATGTCCTTATAGTCTTCTAGGCCCTTTATTAAATAGATCCCACCTGTGTTTTGAATTGAAACATTCTCTTTTGTTTTCTTTGTTTCCTTTGTGAAAGTTGCAACTAGACTATTAGGTGGATACTTAATCTTGAAGGTAACAAATTTTAAACCAGACTGTTGTGTTCTCGTTTTTTGTTTTTGCCTATATTGTATGTCCTATGATTTTAAGAACAAAATCTTTTCCTTATTTTTCTTTGTCATTATCTGGTGGAAATTTCATGACATCCTTGCTTTCATATTCTTAAATTATTTTCATTTTCTTGATGTTTTTACTTTAGGAATACCACTGGTGACATTTTACCAGTGATCCAATCAGGAAATGCTTAAAAAGAGATGAGTTAAATCTATTTGCCTTTATTGATTTGACAAAGGGTTTATTTTTTTTTCCTCTTACCAGTATTTTTTTGTAAATGTATTCAAATTTTTCATTGTTCACCTGGTCTCTTGATCTGTTATTATGAAATTTAGAAAGGTTTTTTGGTTTTTCTCAAGTGGTGACTTCAAAATAATGCCTTTAACTTTCTTTTTCTTTAAATAGCTTCCTTCAGTTTCTTAACGAAAATCAAAAACATAAAGTTACTTCACACTTCCTGCTCCTTCCCATTCAGTCTAAGTGAATGAAAAATTTTACTTAATGTTTACCTTTGTATTTTAAAATGACATTAAGAATCTACTATTACCAGGTTCTAGTGGGATATTTAATCTTCAACTATTATGAATGATACAATTAATAAGTTTACCCCTGTGTTTTCTTTCCAACTCCTTCCGCTAATTTTTTAAACTGTGCTATTTCTACATTTTTAGATCATTGACATTTATATTCATTTTGTTACTCCTTTCCTCATCTATGTTTTTGTTTTCTTCTGACAGTTCTTTTGCTTTCATCTTGCAAGAATACTGAAAACTGGTCTGTTCCGGGGTCCTTCAAATTTTTAGGTTCAAAATTGATATCAGTCTGTAGCTTGGCCCCCATTGTTTTCTCCCCCTTAGTCTCACAACCAGAAGATTGCATAGGTACTTTGCAGCCTTTTGCATAGCCCACACGTGGAGAGAGGCCAGGCACAATCCTGACGGCTATCCTGGGGAGGCCCTTTATTCTATCTATCTATCTATCTATCTATCTATCTATCTATCTATCTATTATATTTTTTTCTTTCTTTCTTTTTTTATTTTATTTACACAAGAGCTGGGGTATAGGCCAGAGGCCCAGGAGGGTGAGCACATTCACCAGAGACAGAGTGAGGAGCAGAACAGGTGTATCCACTAAAATATACTGCTGAGGGGAGCTGCGGGCGAGACCTAAGAGGTCTGCCGCATCACATGGGTATCTCCCTAGCCAGCTGGAAATCGAGGCTGCAGACAGCTTCACAGCACTGTGCTCAACCCGCTGAGTCACCAGGGAGGCCCTATTTTATTATATATCTTTTACTGTGTAGCTGCCTTCTGGATGTGTTCCTTATCTAAAGCCCGGTAATTTTTATATAGTAACATTTGGGCTATTCAGAGTCAATTTACCCTGGAATATTATATCAACTTTCAATCTGTGAATGGGAATCTTTCATTTCAGGAAAGGTTTCTTAAATTACATATTTAAATGGTTTATTCTGATTTATTTCTGTTTCATTTAAAAATTTGTTTTATGTACACCGAAGATGCTGTTTATTTCTCTTAAACATGTTTAATTTCTTCCTTGCTTTTTTTCTATCTTCTTTATTTCTCACTTAGTATGTCTTTCTAGCTTATGTTTATTCTCTATAGTTTATAAGATTCACACACAGTTTATATGTTCACTAATTTTCTCTCATTTGTTTCTTGTGTTACTGTGTATCTCTGATGGCTACAGTGTTTATTTATTTTTGGTAGGAATTATATTTGTATTTCATGCATTTTTCCTCTAGAATAATTAGATATTGATGATCTTTGTGAAAACAGATGAAGGCTTGGAAAATTGGTTAAGATGCAACAAGAGTTAGCAAGGATGTAGTCAAAGGAAACGCACAGACTATTGTTGCAAATGTAGAACAGTGCCTTAGAAACCTACTATGGTGGTTTCTTAAATTATTTAAGATAGACCTACCAAGTGACCCAAGAATTCTACTCCTCGGTATCTACTCAAGAATGCATACACACTAATCGTAAGGAATCTATGCACTCCTACGTTCATTGCAGCATTTTCTACAATAGTGGAGTTATGGAAACAACCTAAGTGCCTAAGGATAGAGGAGTAGGTTAGAAAAAATGTGTATGTGAACACAATGGAACCACACAGCTAAAAAAAAAAAAAAAAGTTAAGCACTTGTCATTTGGGACAATATGGATGGAATGCTAAGCAAAATGAATCAGAAGGGCAAATACCAGATGTTTTCACTGGCATGAGGAATATAGTAAAACAAAACATAGTCAGATAAAACCAAGCCAATGCTAAAGCCTAGAAAACTGACTGGAACTGAGGCTATAAGAGGGGTGTGGGGAAAACATAGTGAGGAGAGGGGCATGGTGGACTATGATGGAGGACTATGGGCCTTGGTTATAGGTGTGGCCTGAGGACATGCAACTGAGGAGATATGATTCTGTGTTTCTGAATCATATATAGAGTTATAACAAGTAGTACCTCAATTAAAAGAATTCAAAGAAGAGAAAAAATTACAGAAAATCACAAAAATATATATAGAAAAATATGCCACATGCAAACTATAAAAATGGCAGCAATTTCATAATAAATTAAACTAATTTTTGATAAAAATTATAAATATGGAAGGATATTATATACTGGTAAAATGAAAACTACAATCTAGCTATAATCATCATAAATAAGAATATAACAGAATAGCTTAAAAACATAAATGCAAAATCTGATAAAATGGTAGAGTAAATAGACAAATCAGCAATTGCAGCTCCCTGATTTTTCGTAAAATTTCCAGAACTTGATGTATTAGCGAAAAATAATGGATATAGTGATTAATGGAATAACATGAGTAAGACACATGAAATTCCACATATGCATTGCATATAAAGTAATAATTTTATCAATATTATAATTTTGTCAGCACACATACATCTATACAATTTTTATCCGATTAAGAGATTCCTCATTAGTTACAAGAATACATAGACCATTCATGAACACTGTCATGTCCTTAATCAGAAGTGACAGTTCAAAAATAACAAAAAAGAAATTAAAAAAATCCAAGTATGTTCTCTAACAGAATAATGGCATTATAAGTGAATATCATAATCTAGCATTAGACATGCATATGAATTTAAATTAAAATCTTACTACTAAATAATTTTTGAGTGAAAGAGCAATTAAATCTCAAAGGAAATTGTGAAGATCCTAGAGCTAAATGACATGAAATTACTGTTGATTAAAATCTATGAAAGCTCAGCTAAACCGGTAGTATTTAGAATGAAATTCAAATTTAGGTATAAATAAACCAAGGAAAAAAACACTTGAAAATACTAGAAAGGGAGAAACTAAATGATAGGCAATAAAAAGAAGAAATTACAAAGGTAAAAGTAGAAAGTTATAAGAATACAATAGACAATTCTGCTAAGTATATATGGGAAAAGAAAGAGTTGATGAAAATGAAATGAATTCAAAACAAAATGGTTATATGCCCATCATAGTAACAAAAAATTTAAAAATACTAGAAGCAATGATGCCAAATACATTTTCAAATGAAAACAAAGAGATAAGTTTATAATGAAGAAAAAATAACAGATTTGAAGAAAGAGGAACAAGAAAACTTACATACATAAAAAATAATAAATCACTAAAATATTTTATCTTATTATTTCCCTCCAATAAAAGTCATGTCCCAGATAGCTCGACAGTTAAATTCTATTAAATAAGGAATAATAATTCTCACTTGTACCTGTTGCTTCAGAAGTAGCTAAGAACAGCCCATCTATTTTAATGAGGCTAAGGTAACTTTATCTACAAAATTAGAACAGGATAATTCAGAAAAGCAAGTTAAAATCCCTTGAATAATCTGATTTTGAACTAAAATTTGGTAACAAGATGCACTAGGTTATGTACTAAATATATGTCATGTAATAGAAGAATGAAAAGCCAATATATCAATTTTTTACTTATTTTGATCAATATATGTACAATAGGTATTTAATCTATATATGTACATATACTTGAGTAATTAGATCTGCATATACATATGTGCTTTTCTTTCTCTTCATTTTCTCTATGACACATGTTATAGATAATTGTTTCTCTAAATATCTAATGACAACTATGTACCTACATATCTGTATTATACATATATACACAGATAGTATTAAAATTCTTTTAAAAGAGAAAATGTGCGTGAATATATAATGTATAGTATTTTCATAACAAGAATGTAAAATAAATAAGTAGATGTATAATTTTCAATGGCATTATAACTCTATAAAAAGATACAAAAGAATCAAGAAACCTATTAGAGCTAAAGGAATGCATTAACATAGTTGGTTATGAGATCAATTTGGAAAAGTCTATAAGAAAATGCTACACAAGGAATATCCAACTAGATAATATAATAGAAAATAAAGTTGCTGAGAATTAAGTTAACAAATAATGCATAGACTTTTATGGAGAACATATTAAAATATATTAAAGGATATAAAAGATATGAATAAATGCAGATTTTTAAGATGTTCATAGAAAGGATGACTTAAGAGCATAAAGATATTAATGCATAAATTTAATGCTTCTCAAAAGAAATTACAGTTGACTTTTTAAAGAATATGAGAAACTTTTATACTAAATTTTATGTGAAATAATAAACGTCTATGAATATCTAAGTCAGTTTTGAAATAGAAGAGAAAAAACATGGGCCTCACCTACCTTATTGATATTAAGCTACCCTATCAATATTAAGCTATTATATAAGTAAAAGCAGAGCAGAAATAATTTCTAGAACCAAAGGCAGGACATGATTGTGTGTGTGTGTGTGTGTGTGTATACATCAATGGACCGTTTAACTGATATCTTTGTAATTACTGTTTAAGTGTATGAAGAAAAATACATAAAGATTTTTCCCACTTAAGAAGATGAAATCCAGCTTAATTAAAAGGTATTTTTTAAATAAAAGATAAAATTCAAAGTATAACAAAAAAAGGGTATCTTTATAATTTGGTGGTACATAAAGACATAAATCAAATGACACCAAGAGGGAAAATTCAATGGGTTTAGACATTTCAGATATAATGGAGTATGTAGATGAGATATTCAGTAATTAATAGACAGTAGGAAGTAATTAACAAGTAATTAATAGACAGAAGGAAGCTATTACCAATGCCTAGCATCAGCAAAGAATTTATAGCTAAAACAACAACAACAACAACAAAGGATAACTGCAAGGGAATCTAAAAACAGCAAAGAAAACAAACAATAAGATAAAATTATTTGTTTTATTCCCCCTCTCTTTTTATTAAGGTAGCATTCATTTACAACATTGTATATGCTCTAGAGGTGTAAGATCACAACCTTCATGTGTATGTTACTGCAACACACCCACCCCCACAGCACACATAGTCTTCCGCAATAGTACTTTAGACCCTCTTCACATTTTGTTCTCCCCCTTAGGCTTCCACTTTGGTAGCCTCAATTCTATGGTCAGATTTCTAGAGTTTGTTATTGGTTTGCTATATTTCTCTGTGTGCCACAAATAAGTGAAATAATCTGAAAGCTGTCTTTTTCCTTTTGATTTACTTCACTTAGCATTATCCCCTTCAGTTTCATCCATGGTGTCACAAATGGCCAAAACTCATCTTTTTTATTGCTGAGTAGTATTCCAAACTATGTATATATACCACATCTTCCAAAGCCACTCATCTGTCTTTGAGCACTGAGGTTATTTCTAAAGGTTGGCTATTGAAATAATGCTTCAATGAACATAGCAGTGCATATATCCATTCACATTAGTGCTTTTGCATTCTTTGTATAGACTCTTGGGAGTGGAATTACTGAGTCACATATGAGAACTATTTTTAATTCCCATACTGTTTCCATAGGGACTGCCACTTTAGAGAGCTCTGTTCCCTCCTAATCCTTCCATACATGTGCAATATAGCAAAGACAAGGTTGCCTTTTGACATAGAAGCTATAGTGTATCCACGTGTCCCCGGCCCAAGCAAATCACATACAGCCTATGTCAGTTCTGTTTTTGAAATAGCACCAGGAAGCATTTTTAGTTGTCTCCTCACCGTTTGGTCAATCAATAAAGATGGCACTATAGATCAGAAATTCCAAATAAAGATAAAGAAGTTCCAATTAAATCAGTGCTTTTTATACTTTAATGCAGATGATAGATTTATTGCACTAATAGTCTCATTTTTGCGCCTCTCAGCATGCATGCCCTGTCATGGTATCCTTCCACTCTGATTTTGTGATTTAATATATGATTTTCTTTGACCACAGTGATAATAGCAAAATTGATGCAATCAAGAAACATTCATATATTTCTTTCCTTTGTGTTCCTCCACTTTAACACTAAATAAGCATCAGTATTAGAGAATGAGACACCATGTAGATGTGGGAGGACTTTTATATTTTTGGTATGTGGCACTAGGTGGGTAATGTATTTGAATAATAAGAAAACTAAAATCAGGGATAATTTGTATAGCAAAAATAAGTTCAAGTTGAACTATATTTTGTTTGATGTACTTCTGGGTCACCAAAGTACATTCCTATAAAAAAAAATGACACTTTTACTTTCAGCTTAGAGATGTAGAAAGCTGGAAAGATCAACATTCCTATGCTTACAAGCAGAAAAGAACTGGACAACTTTGACATAATTAGCATTTCTCTATCCTATAAAATACTAAGTTTAAAGAATAGCTAAGTAGTTTGAAGTTTGCAGAAGGTTGGACTGCTGCAGACAGAAAAGACTTCATCAGTCAATGACTTGGTTAAAAAAACTGGATGGCATATAAGTAGATTAGAAGTTTTAAGTTTAAAAAAAAATGCTAAAGGCTGAATGTGGTCTAGCATGAGCATGAAGTAATGGGTGCCAAAGATATGGGGAGGGAGGTATCACAGTCTTTCAGATCTTTCCAACACAACCCCAACTAGACTCTCACAGATAATATTGAAGAAAATGCCAAGAAACAGCCTCTTGTGGTACCAGCCTAAGTAGGAGAACCAGATCCGCTGCCATTTAGACAGTCACTCTCTCTCTCTCCTAAAGAACAAAAGGACTAATAAACAGGAGGAAGAGCAGCAAAAAAACTCTGTCACAACATTTACTTTTCCATTGCAATTGTGGAAAGGGAACAAAAGAACAAATAAATAAAAACCAGGTACAACCTCTGGAGGATGTTCAAGGAAATTTATAAAAGCTGCTTTTCCACAATCCAGGACAGAGTACCTAAAACCAAGGCACAATGAGCACATTAGAGAAGGTCCCTTTGTCCCCCTCTGAGAAAGTCAATAAACTTGTGACATAATGATAGTTGCATATATCTGAAGAGGTATAAGAAAAATATGTTTTCTTAGAGCAGCTAGAAAAGAGAAAATGAAGAAGATGACAACTCTGAGCAAAGAAAACTAAACCACAGGCAAAACACAAGTTCTCAGAAAAGCAGCGTTCCTCAACCTCAAAACTGTTGGCGTTTTGGACTGAATAATTTGTTGTGGGGCATTAACATGTGTATTGTAGGATATTGCACCATTCTTGGTCTCTTTTCTCACCGAATGACAGCAAAACCACCTCCTATTTCCCCAAAGTGACATTCAAAAATGTGTTCAGAAAGCTCCTTTGCTTCCTGCAGGAGGGAGGCACCTCCCCTGGTTGTGACCTACTGCTCTGTAGAACTTGGAAACATGTGACAGACTGAAGAGAATTACAATAGCAAACCCAGATGAGGTCCCAAGCATGGGGTTAAGATGAAGCACTGTGAAGCGATCCGCAGCCATTGCACCTTGAGTTCGATCCCTGGCCAGGGAACAACCCACATGGCACAGCAGACCTCTCCTGACTCTCCTGCTACTTCCCTCTGCAGTGTATTTCAGTCAGTCTGCCTGTTCTGTTCCCCATTCTGTCTCTGGTGAATCTTCTCACCCCCCACATCTCTGGCCTGTATCCCAGTTCTTTTGTGCATAAATAAATAAATCTTAAAAAAAAAAAAAAGAAAACACAAGCAAATTTCTAAATTTGCAAAACCACATTAAATGAATAGAAGAACAAAAGGTGTGTTAATTTCCAAGTATCTATGCTCCTAGGCAAAGTGGTTGACTTTCAACCCAAAACTTAGAGGCATAGGGATAAGGCAGAACAAACATACTTGAAAGGGACAAAGCAGTCATGAGAACTTGACTCATATTTGGAATTAATCATGCTGAAAGTATAAGGAAAGGAATTTAAATTATCCATAATCAATATATTAAATGTTCCCATAAAAAATTTAGACAACATGTGCTACCAAATGAGTAAATTCAGAGGAGGGAAAAGAAATTATAGGAAATAATCAAAAGAAACTAAAACCAAAGAGACAGTGATGATAATTTCTTCAATGAACTTATCAATAGATTCATCTCAGTTCAGGAAGAAATAGTGAATTTGAAGATCAGTCAATAGAAACTACCCAAATTGAATTATAATGAGATAAGTGATAAAAAACAAAACAAAAAAACCCTCTAGAATAGAACACCCAAACCTGTGGGACAGTGTTATATATTCATGCATATACACAGCTGGAGTCAAAATGTGGGGTATGAAAGAAATGTTTTAAAAAATAACATCTAAGGAGGGCCTCCCCTGGTGGTGCCAGCATTTGAGCTCCATGCTGTGAAGCTGTCTGCAGCCTCTGCAGCACCTGTTCAATCCCGCCCAGCCGGTGGGGGTCCCAAATGGCGCAGCAGACCTCTCCAGTCTCGCCTGCTGCTCCCTTTAGCAGTGTATTTCATCAGTCTGCTTGTTCTGTTCCCTGCTCTGTCTCTGGTGAATAATCTCACCCTCCTGCACATCTGGCCTATACCCCAGATCTTGTGTAAGTGAATAAATAAAAAATAACATCTAAGGATTTATGAAAGTTAATTGCAAACAATAAACCAAAGATCTAAACAACTTAGAGACCATCAAACAAGATTAAACCCTAAAACAAGCAATATTAGCTATGTCAAATTCAAATTGCTGGATATCACAAAGACAAAATCTTGAGAGCAAATAGAAAATAAATACATACTACTCACTAAGAAAGAATGGTAAGAATTATAGCAAATTTCTTGTCAGAAGCTAGGGAAGCCAAGAGATGACACAGGTACACTTGATAAAGTGCTGAAGAAAATGAACAAAAATAAAACAAAAATCATGTTAATCCATAATTCTATAACCAATAAACATACCCTTCAACAACTAAAGAGAAATACTTTAATTGATGTTACCTACTCTTTAGTAAGGTTCAAAGATAAGGAATTTAACACCCATCAGAATTTTTATCTACACTAGCAATGACTACAAGAAGAATAAATTAATAACAATGAAATGCCAAATCAAATTTTTTCCTATTTGTATTTGATCTAATAGAACTGGTTTTCAAAACAAAAACAGTAGGGATTTTGTATAGATAATACTATATATAAAATTTAAAAAAAAATCTGCAAAGAGTTAGGGAGTGTAAATTATGAACATAACATTGGAATACCTTCAGAATACCTATGAAGAATAAAGATATTTTAAAACAGAAACATTAATAAAAATGCTTAAAATTATATCTAGGTGAACAATACAATATTTACTTTTAAAAGATGTATAATAAATAGAGGAAAAGAAATAGACTCATAAAAGATACTTAACTTGACAAAATAGAAAGAAAAGAAAAATGTAACAAAACAAATTATTTTAAAACTTAATATTTTAATCCAAGCACATGAATAATGACTTTGAATATGAATGTTCTAAACACATAAATTAAGAGTTACCAGTGGTCATATTAGAAAAATAAACTAAGCCTTAAGTATATAAAAATATGAGTACTATGCCAGCGTTAGGGGAAACACTCTCTCTCTCTTTCTCTCTCTCTCTCTCTCTCTCTCTCTCTCTTTCTCTCTCTCTGTCTCTACTATGTTTAAAATTCTATTATATTTAAACATTTTTGAGCTTAAAATTAATTTCAAAATAAAATAGTTTAAAATCATGTAATAAAAATATGGCAGCATAATTCTGGAACGCAGGAAAAAGATTTGAACTAGTTATATAAATTTGGGAGTTGTAATTGAAGAGATAGAAGCTAACACTTAGAAGGAAAAGAAATTCAACCACCTGGGAAGAATATGCATGATTTTAAGAAAAGAGCTGAGACTTGCTTTTCTGGAATAATCAGGTCTCTTCAGGATTTCAGCACATGGAATGTCCAAAAACACTCTACCTGTGTGTTTAAGAACATAATGGACATGGTGTAGCTTTAAAGGCTACATACACATTATCTAAATTTTATCTCATTTCAGATAGAGAGAATAACTTCAACTCTTAAACTTAATTCACTTTATACTATAAATAATATATATATGAATAAAAATTATATTTAAAATAAAAGTGACTTTTTCAACTTTATGGAATTCTGGGCAAAGATATTATGGGTAAAGCACTTTGGCACAGTATCTAGTGCCTAATAGTCACTGAAAAAATGATGGTCATTTTTAATATTTATTTTGAAAGATGGAAGTCTAGAGAAAGTGAAAGTTATTTAGGGTTTGGTTCCCTTGATAAATGCTTGTGATTAATTTTGATTATAATTAAAATGAGGTGGGTTAATTTGAAGAATTTCAAGAGAACAAGGATCAACATTCAAAGTGCTTGTTGAGGTGCCTGCTAACTCCTAAGCCATTTCTCAGTGATTCTGGTAGTTTTGCTCAGTCACAGGAATTCTACCAGTGCAGTTAGGAGAAAGCAGAGACGTGGGGCCCAAGATCTGAGGCAATGTCTTTTAGGAGATTCTGTTCTCTTTGGACCTAATGCTTCATCATCCCACTTATCTCACTTCTGAAATTATTACTTTTAGCACCTACAGTTAAATTTTGGAATGGCTCCAAATCACCAATGCTTCAAGCCTCAAATAACATATTTGCCCTTCTTTAATTATAGATTTTTAAATTAAAGGTTTATAATAGCAATAGGACCTTTGTGCAGTTGTCTTGAACCTGACAGATGTAGTATATGTAATGACAAGATTTATTGCCTAAGTAAACAGTCAAGAAAGCCTATAATGAACTGTGGCAATCCAGCCAAGATGTAATGGGGACATGAATTAGCACCTAATTCTCCCCTTGAAGGCAGCATTGGTTTTGTGCTCCAGGAAGGGCATAGAATTACTATTGTTATTTAAAATGGAGTAATGATGACTGAAATTAGAATTTGAATCTTTAATGAAATTTCTGCTGGGTGTTTATGCCAAGTTGAAGTTCAGAGTATCTGAAAATACATCCATCTATGTACTAAAGCCACTCAAAAGATGGGTAAAAGGAATAAAAACCTTCCCTTCTTTCAATGTCATTTTCTAATAATTTAACTGCCAGACATTCAGACACTCAAGACTGAGTATCAATTGACTGGAAAGAGCTTCCTTTTGGTCAGGGAAAATAATTCATATATCAATGTTATCTTAAGTGATTCCTTTGAGTGATGATATGTAACCACCTGGGAACAGAGAAGTGAACCCTATCGGACTAAGCTGCACATTTATAACTATTGGAAGAGCTGAGCCATAATTGTATATTGTGTGCCTGGCATAAAATAAGTCCCCAAACTTTTCTGAAAGTGGCTTATTGCAGTGACATAAAGTTACAGATATTTTAAAAGTCCTCAAGAATCAGAGCTCTTGGAAATAACACCTTTTGATCATAACTCATTCTCTACTACATTTGTCAGTTTACACCACATGCAGGTGTGAAGGCCAAGCAGCATGGACTCTCCTTCCAGTCCCCTTTCTGGGTTCTCTACAGTGTCTTCTATATTTGTAGAATTAAGCAGAGAATTATAGAATGGTGAGTAAAAGCTATGCAACAAACATTCTGGAAATGTTAAGTTTCCAAAATTCATGTTTCATTCAGAGGATAGCTACATTATGGTAAAATACCTGAGTGAAATCAGAATATAATACCTCTCTTGTCTTACCACCCTGGAAATCCTCAATTTCACTTTAGATTCCTCTAACCTAATCTCTGTCCTAAGATCAGTTATCCCCTAGTTATTGGGTCTCCGTTTTCCTGGTTTCCCAGATTCCTAAGAAGGAGGCATGATCAAAGGCAGAGCTGGGCTAGTTAAAACTTTCAATACGCTCCAAAAATCTAAGTTACCTTTATCATATTCTTGCCCCTTGATTATGCATTATGAGAATTATTCCATAAAAACTGGAACCCTTACTGCACAATGAGAAGTGTGGTTTCTGTTGGCAGACTGTAATTGAATACCGGCTCTTCTCCTTAGTAGTTGTAAGCAATTGTATCGTAATTCCTTCATCTTCAATCTGGTGATGAAAGCCACATCGATCTCAGAGACTATGTGAGAGAAGTAATTGTATAAAAGTTTTATGAGAATGATCAAAAACACACAGAAACCATAAAAATTATAATTTCAAAAGATACAATTCAAAAATTACATTTATTTTATGTATTTGAGTTATTTTGTTTGCAAATAACAGGAACCACAATCAAAGGTGACTTAGGGAGAATAGGATATTTACTGGGTCCCGTAACTGAATGGGACATAGCATGTGCAGATTTTGTCATGGCTTGATATAGGGTTGTATACAATCTCAACTAAATCTGTTTTTTTCTTTCATGCCTTAGGTCTGCAACCTCCATGAAGACAGACAAGTGTTGAATATAGTCACAAGATGGCTGCAAGTGGTTCCCAGGGCCATAACCTTCACAGTTGACATCAACAGATAAAGAGTAAAGAACTTGTGTCCAGGCATTTCTAGCTATTGTTTTATGAAGTTCAATCCTTGAACCAATATTTGAAATGGAATAATGCAACACTATAGACTTATCTGTAATTTGTGTCATCTACCTTGAGTTACAGCAAAGACTTTTGTCAACTGTTATGAGTGCATGGTAAGAAAGGGATGGTCCCAGACAGAGGTTAAACTAGTGCTCAGAAACAGATAATGAATACGAGGCTGAAGAAACAGTTGATTTCTAAGACAACCTAGAAATAAGAACATAATAGCCTAAAATAAGAAAATAATCACATTATATGAATGGAATTCATAGGAACAAGTAAATTAAAACACTATAGAAATGATGATAAAATAATAAGATAAAAATTGATGAAGAATACTATATTTTACTTCTATATTTCAAAGTGCTTCACAGTTTTGGAAGAATTCCACAATAATTCTTTTTTTCTTCATAGCAATTTCATTTTTTCTTCAAAGCATCTTATGAGATACCCATGATATCATCTTCATGTTTTCACTTAGAAGGAAATTGAGACTCAGTTTTGTTAAGCAATTTTTCCTAAGGCTATTCATATGGTTTGAAGCAGGATGAAGATTTGCCTACTAACTTTCAATCTGGCATAATGTTCATTGTATCACCTTATTGTATTAAAAGTAACCAGTAGTTTCACCTCCTGGGAAACTGTCAGGAAAAAGGGACACTTGTGTAAGGTAGTGAGACTTTTACAAGAAAAATTAAATGGGTGGCAATTGGTAAGCAATATCTGCTTGATGCGTTAGGATTTTACTATATGACTGCTATAAAAATCATGCCACTCTTTCTAGAGTGGGCAAAAACTTAGTTAATGGAAAAAATGATTAGAGGTAGAAGGCTGCTCAGCAGCTCTAATGGTCTCAATTTTGTTCACAAAATAACTTATAAACCATTCATAGTATTCTACCAGTACCTTCTTCTCTTGATTTATAATCTCTTTTTTATGGGTTCAGAATGGAATCAATGGTCTGGAAGAGCACAGGAGGGTAATGTTTCCCAGAAGAGATGGTATTAGAAAAAAATGTGCTGCCCTTGCAGCTTTTGATGCACTTTCTCATTGGTCTACAGGTTGTTTTCTTTCCTGACTGTGATCTGGAAATGTACAACCAGAGGATCTCAATAAATGCTCCAATGTGTGACCGACTAATTTTATTAACATCAGTTCTCTCTGAAATGATGCTGCATTTACTTGGTAACAGAATGAATTGGCATGGATGAGGCAGCTGTGGGTGCAGCTCTGTGACTGGTAGAAAAGAACAGCCACCCATGAGAAAGGGCAACCTGCCTCACAGTTTTTGTGAATAATAGTTTCGAAAGGACTGAATGCTAGTGAATCAACCTTCCCTTGAAGTTACCCCATTCATGAAGAAAAGACCCATCGTGTTTATATTTTGAGTTTTTATTTTAATTACCAATTACTTGCTTATGAGAAGGTAGTTTTCTCTGTCATTTACAGCCTCTTTTCGAGCCCTCCTTTGAACTAGTATAAGGCATTTTCAAAAAAAAATTTGGAATGAATGAGCATATCCAAACATTACCTCTATTAAAAATAAATAAAATTAAAATAAAGTGTCCCTGCAACTCTTGATAAAATAAGAGTAACCTTAACCTTATGGGCATTTAATAAATTAGTTTCCAATTATCCCAAACAGCCATTCATCCCTTAATTAGCCAAAAATTATCAACTCCTGAGAAACATAATTTCCTAGAACATGAAAGATTATGTTGCCATAGTTCTTACCAAAATGTCACATTTGGATTTCACTTGGAAGTTTTGGTTTCCTTTACTCAAGACAGTTACTTGTCTCTAAAAAAAAGTATATCACTGTTCTATTCGAGAGAATACAATTATTTGTCAAAATCTGTCATATATTTGTCACTCCTGCTATGGGACACGACAGTGGAAAATAGTCACAAATGTTGTTTTAAATATGTGATTTATATCAGCTTTGGCCGTAGGGTAATTTAAATAATTTATGGTAAAATAACTAATTTTCCCATTGGCTTATATCTGGTGGTTATAAAAATGTTAAAAAGAATAATTGTCAAGTACCAAGCTCCTATATTGTGCCATGATTATGTTCTAAGGAGTAAGAATGTATATCACTTAGTGAATTATAAATGCAAAGATAAAATTTAATGTGTATGATGAGACTTCAGATACTGATATATAGGATGATCAGACATTGGGCTGGATGTTGACTTGCTAAATTAAGCAAAGGTGAAATGAAGATATCCTAAGAACTCATTGTAGATGACAATGCTCCAAATGTCACAGAAGCCTATGATGACCAAGAGGGGAGCACACTCTACTGATTGAAACTAATCCCTGCCATGCTCCAAAAATGACTACTAAATGCAGTCAGAGGCATCTATTGTATTATTGCAGGAAGAGGAACAAATTCACACTTGACCAAGCAAAGCTGCAACAAGATCTATAAATCAATGTGAGTTGGGTCTCTGTTCTTCCAGCAGATGAGCACAGTTGCTGGCAACTCTGATGCTTGATGAAAGTCATTTTTTGCTCTACCTATTAGTGTAGGAAAACAGATTTTCATTAACTGCATGAGGATGAGAACATCTCTTTCCCTGCCTGTCCTCCACATGCCTCTCTCTGTGGCTTCTGAAGTCAGAGACAAAGCTGGCCGCCTTCTAGTTCAGGTTCCTGTCTAAATTGCATGCTAAATGATTATGAATTTGTCATTATGCATTTTTCCTGTGGAAAGGATCCAAAGACTGTCCTCTAGGTTCATAATCCTTCCCAAAGTTAAAAATCTCTGGTCTAATTCACTGCTATTGCCTCACAAAGGCAAAGAGGAAACAGGTCTCAAGCGACAAAGGGTGCCAAGGTTGACTGAGGCACAGACAGGCCCTCTGGCCAAGGCTTGTCCCCCTTCTACCTGCTACTTCCACAAAAAAGACTAGCCTTCTTGGAATGCTTTGCCAGTCACAACTCCAAGAATTAAAAAGAGGGAAAAATGGTAAGAGGCAGAAAGAGAAAGAAAAAAAAGAGAGCTAGGAAGGAATATTAGAAATACAACATCTCCATATAGTCAAAAACCTGTGTCTTCTTGCATTAGCACATTCACAAATTTTGTACTTAGGAATATTATTTAAATCCACAACTCTCTATACAGAGCTAACTATTAAGGATTTTTTTTGGAGGTGGTTAAAGATCATTTTCCAAATTAAATTATACACATTTCTAATTTTATTTAGTAGAAAGGCTGTTGATACACACATACCAGTCAACTGGAGGGAAACATAAGATGGGCTTATTTAACTTCATTTCTGATTTACCCCTATTAAATTTCATAAGTCATCATTGTGAAATTAATGATAATTTTAACTTTAGTAGAAATTTAGAAGTTGATTCCAATTCTCATAGGTACCTTGGAGGGGTTCAAGACTTCAGTGGAGGAAGTAACTGTAGATGTGGTGGAGACAGCAAAAGAACTCCTATGAGAAGTGGAGCCTCAAGAGGTGACTGATTTGCTGCAATCTCATGTTAAAACCTAATGAAGGAAGAGTTGCTTCTTATGGAGGAGGAAACGAAGTGGTTTCTTAAGATGGAATCTACTCCTGGTGAAGAGGCTGTGAACATCGCTGAAATGACAACAAAGGTTTTAGAATATTGCATAAAACTTAGCAGATAAAGCACCACCTGGTTTTGAGAGGACTGACTTCAATTTTGAGAGAATTTCTACTGTAGGTAATTTACTATCAAGCAGCACTGCACATGACAGAGAAATCTTTTCTGAAAGGAAGAGTCAATAGATACAGCCAAATTCTTTTTTGTCATATTTCATGAAATTGTTGCAGCCATCCCAGCCTTCAGCTGCCACCACCTTGGTCAGTCAACAAACATCAAGATCAAGGCCAGACTCTCCACCAGCAGGAAGATCACAGCTCACTGAAAGCTCAGATGAGGGTTAGAATTTTTTAACAAAATTTTTAGTTAAATATATAAGATATCTATCTATCTGTGGGCCTCCCTGGTGGCACAACAGTTGAAGTTTCAGCACTATCAAGCTATTGCCAGCCACTGTGACATGAATTTGATCCCAGGCCAGGAAACTGCACACACGACCCTACAGACCTCTCCTGTTTCACCCACTGCTCCCCTCAGCAGTGCATTTCAGTAGATCTGCCTGTTCTGCTCTCCACTCTGGCTCTGGTGAATCCTCTTACCCCTCACACCTCTGGCCTACACCCCAGTTTTTGTATGCATAAATAAATAGAAATAAATCTTTAAAGAAAAAATACCAGTTTGAGAAAGAGTTTGAACATCCCTGGTTGACAGGTGAGTGGTCAAAGACTTGTAAAAATCACCATCCAACCAGCTATATTACTTATAATGCATGACAACTAGTTCTAAGATCCAATTCTTAACTACTATAGAAAGTACCTTTATCTTTATGGGGAAGGATGCAGTGTAAATAAATAAAAACCGTCCATTCCACTTGCTTAGCTAATCTTACTCTAATATGATTTTCCAAACTAGTGAAAACACTGTGCTTGTCTTCTAAACAAACACTTCCAGAAAATTTACTCTGAGAAGATAAGGTTACAGGGTCACTCAAGGTCTCATTCTGAGCAGATATAAAAAAAGGGGGGAGGTGAACTTTGTAAATCATGTAGGTACAAAACTGAAAAGAAAATCCTTTGACGAATAGGTCATTGGTTTTGATATTAGGGAATAAGGTATGAGATGCACTTTGAGGAACTGTAACCTAACCAAGCAGCTCACACATAGTGGTTTTCATTAAAAAGTTGCCATTTATCTTATCATGGCGAGTTTATCTTACCATGAGCTGTCATTGAAAGGATAGGGAAATACTGTGACTTACTGCAGCACAGCAAATATCAAAAAAAGACAGATGGCAACTTTTTAAGGACAGACACTGTTCTCCAGGGCTTATTCACATCTCCAGATTCAGGAGCAGCCGCCATCAATACCAACCTCTGGGGCTGAGCTGAAAAGGAGACATTAATAGTGTAATATTAACATTAAAATCTGGAAATCTTTAGGAAAATTTGATTTCTTTTGGAATCTGTCCTAGTCACACTGAAAAAAAATAGCAGAATGATAAATGTACAATTTGTATTTTTATGTTTTAACCTTAGCCTTGTAAGAATGTATTTAAAAAAAAAAGTATTTGTGGTTTTTCTGAAAAAAAAAATTATTAGATAAAGCCTGTGGTTTTGAGCCACATACTCTAGGAATCAATATGCTCTTCACTGTTTCTCAATTTCTTTATATATAATGTGGATAAAATCAGTGTCCCTAATTCATGGGTTTGTATTATAGACTCAAAAAGATAAAAAACATAACAATAGTGTTACTGTTATTGCTGTTACTATTCATTAATAATTTTTGCTGTATTTTAATGTGGTACCGAGTAATTACATCTCAATTCTCTCAATAAGGAAAACCATTCCCCAAATGATTGGAGATCATTTTTCAACATTCTATATTTAAATCAGTCAGTTAAATACCAGACTCTGTAGATCTCACGTCTGCAGCCAATAGCCATCCCTTGTTCTTTAGTTCCATAAAGTGACAAATGTAGAGAGAACTTTCCATACTTTCTCCTGGGTCTTCCTTCCCACTCAGGCTTGTTCACAGCCACCTGTCTTTCCCGGGGTCATTGAGAGCACTTGTTACTCCTTTGTCTTTCATACACTGCATGTGGTTTTATATCTGAACCTTTCCCTATCAGCCAAATCCCAATTCTCTGAAAGTACCTACTATATTTGCTTATGGGTTTCTGAACTACTCTAATGCAGTGTGAAGCAAGAAATTAGAGCCCAATGATATTTTATGTTAATGTAAGTTAAATTATGAAGACTAAATTTACAATACTGTCAGTCTATTTGTCTTTCTTACACTCTTAAATTGAACAATGTGATGAAGAGAGAAAGTACTAGATTAAAAAATATTCAAACCTTCATTTTAGAGCTGACTTCTAGAAAACCACTTGTTATCTGTGGAATTCAGTTTCACTATTGTTGAATAACCGGATTGAATGCATGACTGTAAGGTTCATTCTAGATTTGATACTATTAAATATTGTTTCATTAAGTTTGACACCATTTGGAATGTACACACGGATTTACAAATTTCAATGTGCATTTCAAAAAACTTGACTGAGTTTATGTTCCAACCACACATACAGACATTGGCTATAGTTCTCAAAATTTTAAACAAAGGAAAAAATAAGCAATCTGCATATGACCCAAATCATCATTACTTGTTTTTCTTTCAAACACAGAAAAATACTGAAAACATACAAAACCCAAAAGGCATTTCTTTTCAAAAGCTTTTAATTCCTTTCAAATTCCTTTCAGTGTTTCGCTTGGAGCATTTTTCTTCATTTCGCCATTTATCAGATGCTTAAAAACTCTGAAGAATGAAGTTAACTAATTGTCCATTAGATGCCATGGATCTTTCATCTATTTAAGGATGTCTCCTTGATGCAGCTCCTCTCATTAGACAGAGCTGTGAGCTTTGCTGTGCACTCACAGATGGTATCCTGGCTCCGGCAGCAATGGGCACTTAAGCTCCAGGAAGCCCTGTTTAGATGGGGATGTTTTAATAGAGCAGTCCACATCCAACCTCTCACTCTTGTCTAAGTACCTGCTGGTGATGATCACTTTGCTTCCTGCTGCTCTAAGTGGAGTCGTTAAAAGAAAAGCAACTTTCAGCACGATGGGAAAAGGGTGGAAACTTCCATCTCTTGAAGGTCAGCTTCACCAGATACTTTACCTGTTCATTTCCATCATCTTGCTCATTATGAAGAAATCAGGCAATCCTAAGTGTTAGAGTCTTAAGAGATTGTCAAGTCTCTTTTTTTTTTTAATTTTTTTATTTTTCCTGTCAGCAATAGCGGGTGGAAAAGAATTAAATAAAATGTGGAAAATTAATGGCTGTTCCTCTTTTTCATAGATGTAGGTGAGATGATGATAGTATTTCCCATAATATATCTCAGTGTTTGTTATAGGTAAATATTGAGGATCTATTTCTTCAAAACCTCACTAGTCCATTTCTTCAGTATAGCATTAGTCCATGAAATAGATGGAATTATCTTTGTTGGAACAAGAATATAGGAAATGAACTGAGTAAAATGTGACAAAGAGGTTGAATTAAAGATGGAAAACTAACCATTATTGAACAGGTGACTGAGGAGTAAGGAATTTAAATTTAATGGTGAATGAATAACTTAAACATTTTAGATAATTAAACATGTATGCTGGTTTTCTCTCAAACCCATGGAATTTATCAAGAAGTTACAGAGATTGAGCTATATGAATTCCTAGGTATATATCAACAAATCATCTGATATATTTCTTCTCAGGAATCTATATGAGGAAGAGGAGAAAAGCATATAGAAAACAAATTAAATTTAGATAATGAACAATTAAAGAAGATAATAAGCCTCCATCAAGGTAGTTTTATATAATGTAATCAAGTACACAAATGAAGCATAAAGTTTATATTTTCAGTATGTGGTTAAGATATTAAAGAAATTACTATTATTTAAGTTATTGCACCATGTGGAGTTCAGGATTTAAAATTATTTTGGGGGGCCAGAGGAGAAAAATGAGTTTTAGGAGAGAAACTTCAATGAATAAAAGCTGAACTACCTGCAAGTACTTGTCTGGGAAGTAACCTACCTCTTTCTCTAGCTCCTGAAGGACTTTATCGCTTTATTACCCACATGGTCTCCATGCCCATCTGTTTTATTTTTCCTTATTTCAATTGTATATTTATGAAATTGCACCCTCTACTTTCAGTAGCCTCAGGGCACAAGTACCAATAAAATTCCCATTGATTAAAGTATTAAAATACATGAAAAGGAACAATAGCCAGCAGCAATAATGATTAAACACATAAGTATCAAACAAAACAAAATTGTATTAAAAACAACAGCCTCCTCAAATCTATCCCTTAAAATGGAACAGGCCAGCATGGGAGGAGAAATTGGGTATGTGGCATGTACATACAAAAACCTTGGCTATAAAATATAGTAAAACCGCTTCTTTTGGCTAAGATAATTTGTAAAATATGACAAAACTTTCATATTACTGTTTTACTCGGTTTCTTGGTGTCTCAGTGTAATTTTCTTTCTCATTTCTGTGCCTCTATGTCTTTACCTGTCAAATGGGAAGGATATTGCTGGCTGTAAATTAATGTTGTTTCCTAGAGATGAGAGGAAGAATGAAATAAGATACATTAATATAAAGTGACTGAAAAAGTAACCAGAACAAATCGTTGTTCCTAATAAGACTTATCATTTTGACAATTTTGGAATATTTAATCTCCATCCATCTGTGTCCTTACTATAATAATAAAATCTGTATTTTTAGAGAAAAACTATGGGTAATGTTAAATGTCATAAGTATAGAAGTGTTATGTAAATAATTAAGCTTTATTATTTTTAATACATATTATTTTGTTAATACATGCCAAAGCTTTATTATTTTGTAAATACATAGAGCTGATGGTAGTATCAGGTTAAATGACCCTGTGATCCATGATATATCCCAGACTTTACCAGGCACATTTCTGAAGTCTTTTGTTGAAATAATAGAAATTGAATAGTACCAGGTTGTGTTGAAACTACAAAAGCATGAGCATGTGGCGGTGCAGTCATTTTTCCATCTAGACCAATAAACACAACTTTACCACCTGAATCCATCTCTCAAGGATATCTGTAGCTTTATTAACTTCAAATCTTAACTTCCAAGTTAAACTTTAGATTATTCTTTATTATTGTATTCACAAAGTCTGTTTCAAACACCAGCAGACATTTATTAAAACAAACACAACATCTGACTGCTCTGGATGCCACGTCCTCATCTGATTTTCTTGGAAAGGGTGGACACCATTGGACCTCATCCTCACTGAATGGGATGCAGGACTATAATTCAATAAAAATAGAATTAGCATTCTACCCTACAAGAACAAAAATAAGAACAATTGATAGAGACATGTCGTTTCCCCAGATTCATTCAGATTCTTGTTTTATTTTATTGAGGTAACATTGGTTTACAACAGTGTATGTGATTCAAGGTGTATGATCACACTCCTTCAGATCACACTCCGCACCCCCCACCAAGGCATCTGTAGTCCTCTACCATATTCCTTTGGATACCTTCCAACTTCACTACCCCTCTCTTGTAGCCTCAATTCTACAGTCAGATTTCTAGTATTTGACCCTTTGTTTTGTTTCTCTATATTGCACATACAAATGACACCATCTGATATTTATCTTTTTTCTTTCTAATTTATTTTACTTAGTGTAATCACTTCCACTTCCACTCAAGCTGTCCCAAATGGCAAGAGTGCATCTTTTTTTTTTTTTCTTTCATGGTTGAATATCATTTTATTGTGTATAGGTAAGGGATGATGAGTACTTCTTCATTCATGTGCCTGTTAGCTATCTGTATGTCTTCTTTGGAGAAATGCCTATTTAGTTCTTCTGCCCATTTTTTTTATTGGGTTGTTTACTTTTTGTTGAGTTATCTGAGATATTTGTAGATTTTTGATATCAGTCTTTTTTCAGATGTATTGGTGTGCAAATATTTTCTCTCATTCAGTAGGGGGTCTTTTTGTTTTAGTGATAGATTCTTTCATTGTGAAGAAGATTTTTAGTTTGATGTAGGCCCAGTTATTTATATTCCACTTTGTTTTCAGATCTTACATCAAAATTTTCAGTCCATTTTCAGTTAATTTTTATATCCATTGTGAGATATTGGTCTACTTTCATTCTTTTGCATGTGGTTGTCCAAATTTCTCAGTAACATTGCTGAAGAGGCTTTACTTTCTCTGTTATATACTCTTGGCTCCTTTGTCCCTTTAATTGTGGGTTTATTTCTCAGATTTCAGTTTTATTTAATTGGTGTATCTGTTTGTATTCCAATACCATACTGTTTTGATTACTATAACTTTGTAGTATAGCTTGAAGTCTGGAATTCTGATATTACATCTTTGTTTTTTGTCAGGATTATTTTAGATAGGTGGGATCTTTGTGCTTCTATCAAATGTCAGTAATGCTTTTTCTATGTCTTTGAGGAATGCCATTTTATCTTTGATAAGTATTACATTAAATCTGTATCTTGTTTTGGATAAATGGCTATTTTAAAAATGTTAATTCTCAATACATGAAAAGAGAGTATCATTCTATTTATTTTAATCATCTTCTATACCTTTGGATAATGTCATAGTTTTCACTGTTCAGGTCCATTACCTCTTCTGTTAAGTTTATCTTAGGTATTCAATTTATTTTGTTGTAATTATGAATGGAATTATTTTCTTGATTTCTTTCTTTTCTAGCTCATTTTTTGTTTAATGGAACACAACTGATTTTTGTAAATTAATTTTGTAACCTGCCACTTTGCTGTACTGATTTATTATTGCAATATTTTTTTAATAGAGTCTCAGCATTTTCTATGTACATTATCATGTCATCTGCAAATAGTGATAATTTTACTTCTTCTTTTCCAATTGGATTCCTTTTATATCTTTTTCTTGCCTGATTGCTCTAACTAAAATTCCCAATACTATTTTGAGTATTAGTGGGAATGGACCCTTGCCTTATACAATCTTATAGGAAAAGCACTCAATATTTTACCCTCAAAAATGATTATTAGTTATGGGTTTGTCAGACATGATCTTTATTATATTGAGGTATATTCCATCTATCTCCATATTTTTGAGGGTTTTTATCATAAATGAAATTAAAACTTATTAAATTCTTTCTCAACAGATATAAATATCTCCATAGATATTGATGTAATACTATGATTTTTATCTTTTCTTTTGTTGATGTGGTGAATTACATTGTTCAGTTTTCAAATGCTGAACAATCTTGGTATTCTTGGAAAACCCCACTTGGTCATAATGTATGGTTCTTTTAATACATTGTTGAATTTGTTATATTAAGATTTTGTTGAGGATTTTTGCATCTATGTTTATCAATGAAAGTATTCTTTGAATATTATGTCTCTCTCTAATATCTGTTAATATCTACTTACCTACTTGGCTATGCTATTCAATTCTGCAATGGAGTTAGCAATCACATTATTTCCTTTTTTCCTATAATTAAATCCAATAATGACTACTCCATTTTTTATGCTGTTAATTGACAAATTAAAAAACCCTCAAATTTTTAAAGCAAAGCTACAGTAGAGATTTTACACAAAAGTTTTCACTTTTAAAAACACTCTAATGCTAAACAAGACAAGGATACCATAGGGATAGAACACAAATATTAATTGTACAGATGTCATTTCCTCATCAGAGCAGTGGCTGAGTTCTGTTTGCTGCTTGGGCATTGATGAGTTCACTGTCATAAGATTAAGAATAGATTACATTCTGAAGTACTGAAGGGCCTCCCCTGGTGGCGCAGGCAGTTAAGTGTCACGCTGTGAAGCTGTCCGCAGGCTCTGCAGCGCGGGTTCGATCTTAGCCAGCTGGCGAGGGTCCCACATGGCGAGCAGACTTCTCCTGCCTTGCCCACTGCTCCCCTCAGCAGTGTATTTTGTCAGTCTACCTGTTCTGTTTCCCGCTCTGTCTCTGGTGGTTCCTCTCACCCTCCCGCACATCTGGCCTGTACTCTGGTTCTTGTATAAATAAATAAATAAATCTTTTAAAAAAAGGAAAGAAAGTACTGTAAACATGGACACATCTCTATTAATATTCATGTTATGCCATCTGGTTAAAACCAACAGTTACCTTATATAATTTTCTGATCTGGACTGCATCTCTGAACAGTAAAGCTATGTAGGAAACATTTTCTTAGACAATTGGCAGCTTTATGAATTCTTATAGCAGGGGCATAGGGACACACTGTTGTTAAAGGTGAAGGATCAGACATGTATGGATTTAAGCCAACTTTATGTATTGGTGGAGCAAGAACTTTTGAGGTAAAGAAAATTTATAGGCTCTGTTGGGCATAAAACTAGGTATTCTTCAGCCACAAAAACTGAATTTAAACTTTTTGTATTAGAGTCACTCCTGGATTTTCATCACTTTTGTTCATTATGAATATTTATATATTTCATTTAACAGAAATACTTATTGAGTGCAGTTCATTATTCTAGAATAGGAATTATAGCAATAAGAAAAAAATAAAGTTTGAAAAGACAAAATTAATGTAGAGACACAAATGTATAATGTATCAGGTGATGATAAATTCTAGGAGGAAAAATAAAACATGACAAGAAATGGTGAATGTGAAGATAGGAAATAAGAAATAATTTAGATAAGTTTGTCAAGGATGACTTTGTGTCGCTACCTGGAGGAAGTGAGCCAAAATGTATGAGAAATATGTTTTTCAATAAATCAAACAAACACTTTATGACTCTGAAAGTATTCTTGGGACTTTTGTGAAGTAGGAAGATGTCCAATTAAGTGAAATCTGTGGGTAAAGCAGATTATCCAATAACTTCTTATAGCCTGTTCTACATTGCAAAGAATGTGTCTCACTATCTAATTTTACATTTTTATTTTTATTTGTTTATTTTTTTAAAGATTTATTTATACATATAAGAGCTAGGGTATAGGCCAGAGATGCAGGGGTTAGAGGATTCACCAGAGACAGAATGAGGAACAGAACAGGCAGACTGATGAAATACACTGCTGAGGGGAGCAGCAGGCAAAACAGGAGAGGTCTGTTTCACCATGTGGGTTGCTCCCTGGCTGGTGGGGGATCGAACTCATGCTGTAGAGGCTGGGGATTGCTTCATAGTGCAGTGCTTCACACCTTGAGCCACCAGGGAGGCCCTGATAGTACGTTTTTAGCAATCTAGTACAGAGTAAGCAGAGATATTGTCCTCCATTTTCAGAAGCAAAACACCTGGATTCAGGTATTTAATTCTGCTGTCAGAACTATTCATGGGGCCTGACAGAGATAAAGCTCAAATCTATGTTGTTGACTTTTATTTTCATCATTTTTAAAACTTCTCAGTCTTTGCACTAAAGGTTATACGAATACTTGGCTCCTTTCAAATCTACAAGTCTGTATCTTTAAGACTTTACTTTCAAACAATATATTGAAGTATACATACATACATACAAAGGTATAATCAATCCCTACAAAAGTCATCAATAGTGACAATAATGTCTGCACTTCCTTATAATGGCCTGACTTGGTATGTCCATTCCTTCAAGTGGCCACACATTAGTACATAGATAAATAGTAAAAAATTCTGAGATCTCTTATCCTCTAACTATGGCTCTTATAGCATAGAAAATGGATTTGGAAGAACTCAAAGAGAGCATACGTTCTAATAAAAACCACATATAATTTTTAGGGAAAAGATTATTTATTTCTCATTTCAAATGTTATAAAACAAAGCCACCCAGAAAACTTGAGAGAGAGACAACAAGGACCAGTGGACACTTTTTTACAAGTGTATTGCAAGGCCTCTAGTGAGAAAGTTTACTTTAGAGAGACTATTTGTAATAACACAATAACTCCTACACAGTTAGAACATATGTTTCCAGCACATGTCCTGAAACAGATGAAAGAACAATGGGATTAAAAAAAAAAAAAGGATGAATAGTTACTCCATTCTATATGTGCTGTTCGGAAGAGCAACCATTAGCTGTCCAATCTATCACTCCAAAAGTCATCAACAGAGAAAAGAATATTTGCACTTCCTATAATGCCTGACTTGCCCTTTCCATGGTAAACAGAGCCAACACATTGCAACATATAAATCTTACTGGCTTTACATCTAAAACTGTTGGCTTTTGATATGAATTTTCTAAACATGTATGTTCAAATACATATGTGTTTGATCATAGCACTATATTTCACTTCAGATGTGAAGTGTTTTTTGCTATATAATCAAATTTCTCTTAATCTAATTTCAAAATACAGGTAACAATGGATGTTGGGTCAAAAATAAATACTTTATTGTGTAAATATATCTACTGTGATATTTTAACATCTGTGACTTTGTCCCCAAGAAAATTAAACCAGGATATCGGTGTGTAGATAATGCGTATGTGTGAGTCTGAATGTTTTTGAAAACCCTTTAATAAATACATTATTTACAAAGCATGGACTCCAAAATTTTTCTGGGAAGATGTAGATTTGTTCCTTTAGGCAATTATCCAAAAGGCAGGGTGAGGGGGACTTTCTTCTTGATGAAATATGCTGCACTGAACAAATCCAAGAAACTTTGGAGAAGATTATATACTCCTGACAGCCCAAATGTGATAAGTATATCAAGATTTAGTGTCCCTTTATTAGTTTCTCTTACAAGAGAACGCCACAGCTGCCAAATCTGAATCATTACCCTCATTTTTCCTGATATAATCAGTATGAAAATGGTGACTACCTGGATATTGCCTCAATGTGAGCTTTTCTAACTAAATAAGGTGAGACCAACCTTATTGTATCATTCACTGATTAGAGTCCTGATTAATGCTTCTTCTTTTATTTCCATTCCCCAGGTTGAGATAATGCATATGCTTCTGAATTACTGGGCCTGGCACCCGTTTCTAAATCAAACCTTTTCTAATATATTTGCCTAGAGTTTGGGGAACCCATAGGCTTCTGGGAAAGTTTAATTACTGCCAGAGTTTGCCCTTTCATCTCTATTATTTTCCATAACTTCAGACTTAAAAAAAAATGCCCCAAAGCTGTGTAGTGTGTTTATTTCATTATATTGAACAATGTCCTGGTCCAACACTGCTCTGGCCCAGCAACTCTAAATACAGACACTTTACATTTTCTGTGAAGACTTTTGAAGAGAGAAGACAGCAAAACATTGAGAACTCACCACCCAAAAAAATCTAACTGACAGAAAATCCTTTGCTGTTATCTGAAAAGGTTTTGCATTAAATATAAAGACAATTCAGCTGGGCTGAGAAAATAACAGGTGCCTCTTGTGTTGTTCACTTCCTTAAGTAGAACAGTCTATTCCTCTGGAAATAAAATGGGGAGAAAGTGTTCCTCCCAGAGATCCAGGAAATGTAATGGTCAGAGAACAAAACAGCTTTTTGTCCACAGCAAGGACACTGCATTTTTAAATGGAGACATTATTGTGCCCTTCTGGAGCCACAATTTCACTTTTCTCTCATGACCATTATAATACTGCATTTACTTGATAAAAGGAGGAAGTAGGGCAGGAAGGGCAGGCTGAGTGACTGCAAGGCATGCCATGGAAGAGGCATGTCCCAGAAATAAGGCACTAATCTTTTTTCAAGTCAAGCATGTTAGGACAGCACATTCCATACATCCGATTAGAGAGAGAGGGGGTTATTTTACACAAGAGGCCATCCAACTATGACCTGTTCATCTGCAATCTTGGGAATTACCCCAACAATTTCAAAACTGGATCCTGATGCAGAGGGCAGGGAGAGACAGAAGGAAGAAACAGACAGTTACACATGGGTATATGGAGATTTAATTGGTAGGGGAATTTATAGAATTATTTCTTGTACAAGTGCTGGACAAGTAGAATTCTCTATACACACCTACCAGAAGCATAAGAGGCTTTTTTTTTTTTTTAAAGATAGTGGGAAGGGCCTCCCTGGTGGCACAGGGGGTTGAGATGCAACCTGTGAGGCTGTCCACAGTCACTGCAGCACAAGTTCAATCCCTGGCTGGAGAGCAGCCCACATGGCTCAGTGGACCTCTCCTGACTCTCCAGCAGTGTATTTCACTGTTCTGCTCCCCATTCTGCCTCTGGTGAATCCTCTCAGCCCCCACCTCTGGCATGTAACCTAGCCCTTGTATGAATAAATAAATAAATCTTAAAAAAAAATAAAGATAGGGCCTCCCTGGTGGCACAGTGGTTGAGCACTGGGCTGTGAGGTTGTCCGCAGCCACTACAGCGCTGGTTCGTTCCCCGGCCACCAGTGAGGGTCCCACAAAAAAAAAAATAAATAAATAAAATAAAATAAAGATAGTGGGGAGCAGAACAGCCAGAGAGGTTGAAATACACTGCTGAGGGGAGCATCAGGCAAATCAGGAGAGGGGTGCTGCTCCATGTGGGTCACCTTTCTGGCTGGGGATCAAACTCGTGCTACAGTGGCTGCCGATATTTCATAGAGCTGACGCTCAACCCCTTTCACCACCAGAAAGGCCCCTTAAGAGTTTTATAGATGCCTTGAATGGGTCTAGGTGGCCTCATTAACACAATATTCTCTCATCCTTGAAGTGGTTTCTACTATGGGAATGGTGGGCAGAATTTGCATCTCAAGGACGGGGACTTATTTAAACAAAGTCAAGTCTAGAACAAGTTCTATTAAACGTAATGAAGAGTTTATTCTAAATATATATGTTTTTCATACCTAATAGTAATGTGATTTTATGTACCACACGATCATATATGTATGTGTGTGCGCTATCTAAAAGAGTAGGAGATACTGAGAAACCCAGAGTCTTTATGATACCCAAAGGGACTTTCATCAGCCTTTAAAATATAAAGTAAATGAAAAAAATATTCACTGTAGAAATAGTATAAATTTTAAAAAGTGAAAAGATTTTTAGATAGGTGAATGCAAAAAGTACTGCACATAACTCCTAACTGTGAACAACAGGAAAACTGGACAAAACATGGAAAACTATTTTTACCTCTTCTGCAACAGGAAATCTAGCACTGCGTGTGTGGGTTGAAGGACACAAATAAGGAAGCTTTACATTCACTGCAGCTTTCTCTGTGGAGAAAATTTCCAAACCATGGGGGAATTCATATATTTCCAAAAGAGAGAACTGACAGGGAGCCCAATGTTTCCACTGAGTTGAGGAGAAGGAGATTAGAATTCAGGGAGGCAGAGGTATCTTGAAGTTGTAGAGTAAAGACACAGAAGGATGGACTGACGACTCGAGGAGAAAGAAACAAACATCAACGCCAAATCCTCAAGTCTTTGCTAATCATAAGGCCACAGATTAAATAGAGTAAAACTCCACAAAACTGGTCAACAAATGTCCAGGGATAATAACTCTTTGTAAATAAATGGATGTTTTCTGTTTAACTGAGGTGATGTCGAACAGAGCTTCTGTTCAATATTATACTTGAGTCTCAATTCTGAACAATAAGGCAAGAATGAAAATGAAAAGAATTTTAATAGAAATGATGGAGATCTTTTCATAACTGAGAAAATATTTACAGAAGTTATGAGAAGACATATTCATATTATAATTTTGCTTTTTTAATACTCCTCTGTCAGTAATTGATAGAACAAACACTCAATAAGGTTATAGAAGATTTGAACAACATTATGAAAAAACATTACCCCACTGACATTTCTATAACACTAAATTCAACATTGCAAAATACATATTTTCTTTAAGTGCACAAGGAAGAGTCACTAAAATAGGCCATAAAGTAAATCTCAAAAACTTTCAAAATAATGAAAACATAGACAGTATGACTTGTGTTGTTAACAAATATTTGAAAATATAGCAACACTATTTTAATAACCATAAGTCAAGGAGGAAGTTACAATGAAAATAAGAAAATATTTCAATATGGTGATAACATAGTGCTATATACTATAGTTAAGCATGTAGCTGTAGTAGTGACTAGAGTTTTTAGTTTAAAATGTTTATACCAGAATGAAAGGAAGTTTTACAACTGATGTTATAAGCTGCCAATCTGATAATCTAGAAAAATTAGCACAAAACCCCACATAAATAGAAATGAAAAATAATAAAAAAACAAAAGCAATGTAATAGGAAATGGAAAAATAATAAGGATAATGAACAAAAATAAAATGAATTTAAAATATATATTAAGAAATTTGATATAATTAAAAAGAACAGCAAGCAAACATAGAGGGAAAACAAAAATTCCCCATAGTAGGAATGAAAATAGGAATATTGCCAAAGGATATTATAAAGGGATATTACCAAAAGATACTATAAGAAAATTTTTGGTTAGATAAATAAATGTCACAAACAGAATCTCAACAAAAATTTGGAAATGTATTCATAGCTTTATTTGCTCGAATCTGTTGATTTTGACAAGACTATCAAGGTAAGTCACTGTGGGAATATACCAAAAGATATGGAAACACTGGATGTCTATATGAAATTAAAAATATAACCTTCAACCCTCTACATAACATCACACACAAACAATAAATGTAACTGATTACAGATACAATTAAGAAAAACATAACTAAATATAAAAGGTGTAAAAGAAAATATAAAATTAAAAAAAGAGAGATTTTTAAACAGCCTATAAGAAAATATGTAACTTTGGGAGAGATAATTTTTTTTAAAGATTTATTTATTTATACAAGAGCTGGAGTACAGGCCAGAGGCATGGGAGGGTGAGAGGATTCACCAGAGACAGAGCAGGGAGCAGAACAGGCAGACAGATTGAAAGCACTGCTGAGGGGAGCAGCGAGCAAGACAGGAGAGGTCTGCCACTTGCCACGCCATGTGGGTATCTCCCCGGCCAGCTGGGAATAGAATCTGTGCTGCTGGGACTGCGGACAGCTTCACAGCGCTGCGCTCAACCAACTGTGCCAACAGGAAGGCCCTGGGATAGATAAATTTTCAGAGAACACACAAAAAGAAATAAGCACAAAAAGAAAAACTAATAACTGGATTACATCAAAACCAAATACACCTATTATTCAAAATAACTCATTAGAAATACAAAACTCTGAATCACAGATTGAAAGAACACATATTCCATAAATGTATTTTAGTCTTTTTTCAGAATATATTGATAACATTAAAATGAAAAACACATGTGGATGTCACAAATTAAGACAAAAAGAATAGTCAATATGCACATTTTAAAAAATTAACAATGTTAGGTATCAGAAAATAACAAATTTAAACTATGAGAACCCCTTTATATCCACTAACATTAATGAATAATGAATCTCAGTCCCAAATGTTCTTGAGAAAATCAAACAACTGGATCCTCTTTATTTTTTAGTGAGAGTTATAAATGTAGCAAAATCTTTGGTCATCAGTTTTTTAAATATTTTTAGGAATTTATGTGCCTTGTAACACATAAATACAACTCTACTCTTAGTAAGCCAAGGGAAATAAAAGCATGCATCCTGAAAGACACTTTGTTCTTATTAGTTCTAAACTGGAAATAACCTGGCTGTATATTGATAGGAGAATAGAAAACAAAAACAAGTGACGCATTACACACAGAATATTTCTGAGAAGTTAAAAAAATGAATGAACTGAAGGTAAATGCAACCAAATAGATGAATTTCAAATGTTATGTTCATCCTAAAAAAGCAAGAAAGAGTAAAGAAATGTTATGTAAAGTGTTAGAAAGACACGATGCTATGGTGGTATAAATCAGAGTACTGTTTGGGGCATGGAAATTGACTGAAAAATGTTCAAGGAAACATCTGGATTGATGGAAATTTCCACATTTCTATCGCGGTTGGTTAAGTTTAGTGGTTACACTTGCTTATGCATTTGTCAAAACTCATCAAACAGTATGCTTAAAATCCATTCATTTTAAATTCTGTACAATTTATAATAGGTAATCAATCAAAATATACAAATAAATGGATAGACAGATGAAAAACAAACAGCATTACAAGACTCCTGGGCAACTGTCTCTAAAAAAAAAATACTTGGAGAAATCTATATGAACTTCTTAGCTTAAAATTTCAGTCACACTAGGAAAGCTAACAACTTTTCTTTACCTAATTTATTTCATCATCTCTAAAATGGATCGGTTGACTAATCAAAATGTGTCAAGCACATACAATACCTAGAACATAGTCTGAACAAAATGAATAACATCTATTACTAAGCTATGAAAATGCATTTTAAGCAAACTGAAAATAAACACGGAACAAATGCATCACTACTTGCCGAAGTACATTTAGAGCTCGACCTACTTTCATTATTAAGTGGAAAATGTACTAAAATATACATTTTGAGGTGATTATGCTAAGCAAAATAAGCCAGAAAGAGAAAGACAAATAGCGAATGGCTTCACTCAAATGTGAAATATCAAGAAAATGACAAAGGGTCAGACAAAACCAAATCAAGAATGAACCCTACAAGTCTAACAGGTAAACTGGAGCTACTAAAGTGGAAGGGGAGGTGGAGAGCATAGAGGTGTGGCCCCTTGACTATGGTGAAGGGCTATAGTACCTTGGTGGTGTGTTGGCCTGCTAAAATACATCTGAAGGACCATGATCATACATCTCTGACCATATATATAATTGTAAGCCAATGTTATTACCTCAATTTAAGAAATAATTAAAATAAATTATAAATCTTGCCAGGAATATTGGAAAATGATAGCTAAATAAGGACAATTAAATACCCTGGAAAAATTAAAAAATATTTATCAAAAACTAAATTAGGGAGTATGTAAACTTAATTCAAGGTGTTATTTAAAAAAAACAAAATAACATGAAATTATGACATTTTAATAACAAAGCAAAAATAATCATGGAGTTTAAAGTTTTCTGTAAAACTATACATACATATATTTATAATATATTTGCTAAATTTTTATTAAGCTGGGACTTCCCTGGTGGCACAGAAGGTTGAGCACAGCACTATGAAGTTTTCCGCAGCCTCTGCATCACCAGTTCCATCCCAGCTGGCCGGTGGAGGGTCCCACATGGCGTGGCAACCCTCTCCTGTCTCCCCGCTGCTCTCCTCAGCAGTGTATTTCGTCAGTCTACCTGTACTGTTCCCTGCTCTGTCTCTGGTGAATCCTCTCACCCTCCCATGCATCTGGCCTGTACCTCGGTTCCTGTATAAATAAATAGATAAATCTTTAAAAATAAATAAAAATAAATAAAATTTTATTTTTAAGCATTTTGAAGCACATTGTTTTCTCAGAAAATATGTATTGTCATTGAAATTATTTTCAAAATACATAATTTGTTAGAGAACATAAGAAAATATTAAATGTCTCCAATTAATTTTTGAACTTACTCTACACAGATAACAGCTACTTTATCTTCACATTTGTGTGAATATGTATTTTAAGTATGAAGTAAGATTGTTGAATAATTTTAACAATGTGTAACGTGTCAGTAAAATCTAAGCTTATCACAGAATTGTGATTTACCATTAGAAAATGTGTATTTTAATCATTTGAAATGTATAAATCGATTGCATAGATAAGGCCCATAGGAGAAATATGACAGGATAGATTTCCAAAACATTGCAACTGAAAATAGTATTACAATATTTGTATGTGAAAATATGCTTATAGTGCAATTAAAATATAAATATGTAAACTTATTACATGTAATTAAAAGTAACCATATACTAGTAGAACTACAATAAATCTGTAACCACTATTAATGGCAATATGTTTTCAAGAATTCCTGGTCAATTCAATAAGACCTGAACTAATATTAAAGGAAGTTATGGTAAAGTTTCCCTAATCAGACCACCCCAGGATTCTTAGAAGTGGTGTCTTCACTAAGTTAGCTCTGACACACAGTATAGCTTTTATAATAACAATGGATTCCCTGGAGGCTGAGAATCCTCTGTCCTTGCAAAGTTCTTTGCCCTTCCATAACCAAAAATAAAATCCTGGCATACTACACACCTGCCCTTTCCTAATAGAAGAAGCAATTGCTCCTCCTCCTTTTTTTGAACCAGAATAATGTAATTTGGGGGTCTCCATCCAGTTGTAGATATATCTCTAAAACATCCTTGTCCTTTCTTTCTGATACTCTCATCTTTTGTCTCAGAGTAAAAGATGAAGTAATTTTTCCTCCTTGTCGGGTGTAATAATGAAGTTACACCCTCCCCCTTCTCATGCCCCACAACACTGAATTGCTGCCCTATTCTCCAAAACCCCTAGTGGAATCTGCATAATCTTTGGAGCTCCCCCATGCACATTTATGAAATTGATTTTTCCTTTTGCAACCCATGTGACGCTGCTTTGATTACTCATCCAGCCTGAAAAGAACCCAGACGGGTGAGAAATTTTCTCCTGCATCCTGACAGTGGGAAGGAGGAGAAAAATAATTACTGCACATCATTTTTCAAAATGATAAATGTAGAAAATCAAGTATAATATACAGAAATATGCTTAAAATTAACAATATGACAATGTCTTAAATAGTGGGCATGTCTATATATCATAAGTAATCAGGCAAAACATTTTACAATACTGTGAATCAATTTTTATGAAATATTTAACACCATATTATAATATTTGATCTTCCCAAATGAAATGTGTAGATAATCACAATAATTATAGGAGTGATATTATTTGCTTTGTTTAATGATTTAAAACAATGGAGCAGGAAAGACAGAAATAAGTGCAAGGTGAACTTTAATGGGTTGATTCTAAAATTTTCTGCAAATAAATATCAAATAATTATTTTTTAAAATAAATAGTGTGAGAAAAATCTAGTCTCATAACTTGAGATAATAAATGGGTTAAACATTTTAAAATAAAATGAAATGGAGACCAGGCTTGAAGACCACCTAAGCAGACATAAACAGCTAAATCATGTAAGTAAAACTTAATCTGCTTTATTTCATGAACATATGTGAAATTTAACTTAGGGAATTTCTTATAAATGCCTGTGATAATCATAAATAAGATTTAAGTCATCTTCCTAATATGGTATAAGATAATCATTTTTAAGTAATCCCCTGCTGTCTGGAAACCCCCACTGTAATAAGTAATCATTATAAAGGTTAAAAAAAGCCTCATTTTCATTTTATAAGCCATCCTGTTACATCATGCCTCAAAGTTTTTACTAGTCTCAGGTTTGACGTGTGCCTCTGTGTAAATAATTTCTCTCTTGATCAATACAATACTCATATCTTACTAAATCCCTATGATTTTTTTGATATAATAAGTGAAATGGCAATAATGAAAATAATTTAGGGGACAATTAGATTTTTTCTGAAATAAATAGATTGTGTATATTTATGTGTGTGAGAATAATATACAATTAAGAAAACATTCTGTGTAATTGAGAAATGAAAGTTGAAAATTAAAAAAGTGTTAAAAAAAGGTTTATTTTGAGTCTTCACTTATCACATTTGAAAACAAATGTGAGTTAAATTCATTCCAAAATTACATGAAAAATAAACACTGAAAGAATTTACAAGGAAAAATGGGTCTCAAGATTGGTAAGTATTGACAATAAAAAGATACTTATAGGAACATTCTGGAATACTGTTCCACTAAATTTTATGTCTCTGAAGTTTAAAACAACAAAATAACGAAAATATAAATAAATAAAATTGCAAATATTTATTGGAGAAATGTAGGTAAATTTTGTACAGGTTAAGAGATTTAAGGAATTACTGAGAAAACTCTAAATTTCCCAATACCATACTAAATGGTGTAGATATTTCAGGAAAAAGGAAATATCTAATAAAATATAAAAAATGTTTGTCATCATTAGTAGTTAAAGATACGCGAATTGTAAACTTGGTTTATTGCATAAAAAAGTACAAAGAAGCTATGTAAATTATTTGTTAGAATGATATAAAAATATATGATAGTAGTCTTTAAACTAGTGATTCCTTACCAGGATTACATAAAAAACAATAACATGTACAGATAAAGATTAATATATAAGCATATAATTTTATTATTATTATTATTATTATTAATTTATTATTTTTTGGGTGGGACCCTAGCCGGCGGCCGGGGATCAAACCCGCGCCGTAGAGGCTGCGGGCAACCTCGCAGACCAGCACTCAACTGCTGCTCCACCAGGGGAGGCCCTAATTTTATTATTTATTAAAAATATAAAGGAAAACACATGTTGAACAATATTAAAATGGCTGCACGAATCAACATTTAATTAATTAATCTTACTGAAGAACCAATTAAAATAATATATTTAGGTGGGGCCTCCTCGGTGGTGAAGTGCTTGAGCATTGGGTTGCGAAGCTGCCCGCAGCCTCTACAGTGCCGGTTTGATCCCTGGCTGCCCAGGCAAGGGTCCTACATGGCGCGCAGACCTCTCCTGCCGCACGCTTCTCTCCTGCCTCAGCAGTGTACTTCAGTCCTTCTGCCTGTTCTGCTCCCCGCTCTGGCTCTGGTGAATTCTCTCACCCTCCCGCGCCTCTGACTGTACCCAGTGCTTGTATAAATAAATAAATAAATCTTTAAAAATAATAATAATAATAATATATTTAGGAACCATATTTAAGAATCAGACAGAAAACATCCTCACAAACATTATGTGATATCAGTTTATGAAAATTTAAATAAATTAGATCAAGCCATTTGAAGTTTTCAATTTCTGCTTGGTTTTGATCTAAATATGATCATATAATAAGATTCAATTTAATAATAGTATGATTCAATCCATGCAGAAATTACAAAAAATATTTGAGTTATTTAAAATATAATGCTAAGAATATTTCTAAATTTTCAAATTGTTCAAAAATAGAAATTATCTCTGCATTGGAAAAATGTTTAGGGTATATTCCCTCTTTCAAAAATGGACTTCTTGGGTTTCCCTCATGGCCTGAAAGTTAACTTTCAGTGCTATCATTGTGATGGCCTAAGTACATGCCCCAGCCAGGAAGCCAATCCACATGACACAGCAGACCTCTCCTGTTTTTCCTGCTGCTCTCCTTAGCAGTGTATTTCAGTAGATCTGCCTGTCCTGCTCCCTAGTCAGTCTGGAGTGAATCCTTCTACCCCCTGCACCTCTGGCCTGCACCCCAGTTCTACACAAAACTAAATAAAATCTTTTAAAAAAATGAACTTGTTAACATTTCAGTACCTGTGCTCACTTGGTTTCTCTCATATATTACACAGACACACACACAAACATACAACACGCACAAATAATAAACTGAAAATACAGAAACTCATGTACCCCATGCAGGGCTAGCTCTTTTTGGAAAATTCAAAGAATAACTTAAAATAAAAGGCACATATTCCACGAATTTATTATGAGGGATAAAGCACACACACGTTCATATTATAATATTAGATTAATAAATTGAAGTGTACACATTTTCACATAAAAATGAGACACACAGATCATTACAAAGAGATTTTAATGAAGTTCAGATGACTTCAGCCCTGATACATAAGATTTAGGTAAGCAGACATTAAAAAGACTTCCTAACACAAGTATTTGGTTAGTTTCTTAAGAATCTTGCAAGATAACATGGAACCTCTAGTTCACGTGTTTTGCCAAAGGAGGGTGTACAGAATCATCTTTTGCAGTGAGAGATGGCGCTGTAATTGCGGGTCCTTCAATAAGTAACATAAAATGCAATCATGAAGCAACCTCCAGAACCACTCAGCCAGGAAACGTTGAGATGCATTCTGCACCAGAAAATAGCAGCTGTCTTAAAAACAGTTTCTTATTGATTAGAGAGTGGGGCAGGTCATTTTTAAGGCTCATTCCCTGGAAACTTTACTGTGTTGTTTGTCATCATGAAAATGTGTGTAGTTTGTCCCAGAAAAGTACATGTAACAATGGAAGAAATGTTAAGATTAAGAACAAAGACACTTGTTTACTTTCTAGTCCCATACCAGCCTATTATATATTAAACCTGTAACTCCAGATGTCTCTAGGTAAATTTCTGCCAATGGTTGAAAAATACCATCTACAAGCTGAAGACTCCAAAATGTGCATCTCTGCTCTCAATGACTTCTTGATTCACCAAGAACTGCATCTATTCAGCATAATGATTTCACCATAATGATTTCTAATACAGCCATCATATGTACACAAAAGTCAGCTCTGAATTCATGCTTTAAAACTGGACCCCATAAATGTCTTCCCCATCTTAGAAACAGGTACCATGTTATTACTCAAGACCGAAATCTCAGAATTATTCATCCCTCCACAACCAATCCATCGGGAGATGCTGTCAATTTTGTCTCCAAAATGCATTATAAAGGGATCTACTTCTCTTGATCTTTGCTATTAACTTTTATATCAACCCATTTCCTGAAAGATTTCAATTGCTTCCTACTAACCTCCCTTTATTGTGCCCATTATCCATTTTCTATATACCATCTGATCTTTTAAAGATGAAAATCAGATCATATGACTATTTGAAAGCATACAATAGCTCCCTTGCACTTAGTGATAAAATCAAAGCTAATGCTTGGCTTACAAAATCCTTAAAATATCCTGACCTGTGTCTCCAATGTCACCTCATATGACTTTCTCACTATCACTGCATTCTAGTATTTTCCATTTTATAGTGTTCATTACATTTTTAAACTGTTTCCTTCCAGTTATCAAAGTTCACCAATATCTAGTTCTTTTCTGACTCCAGGTATACAAAATTTCACTTTTAAGACCCCTTCATTCCAGCAGGATATTTGATGAGCTATAGCCAATAAGATGTAAGCAGGAGTGACAGCACTTCCAGGTTAAGTCAGTGAACAGTCTGTGTGTGTGATTCTGTTTCTTTCCCTGCCTTACCACCCACAGAAGTCTTGTATTGCACACACTCCACCAAAATATGGAGGGATCTCAGTCACATGACGCCTACACTTGAGATCCTATCAACCCTTGTTGAATAAGGCCTTAGAGAAGTAATCATATATGTGTGTGTGTGTGTGTCAAGTAATGGTAAAATTAGTCTTTCTTACTAGTAGGTAAGCTTAGTCTAGTGCCAGGAAGCATAGGGCAGGTTCATTATTGATTCAGGCAGATGGATAAAAGAGTCCCAGAGCCCTCCCTGGTGTTTTCAGGCTTTAATGCTATCTCAGGGAACCAGGCACACAGGCACACCAGGCAGGGAGGCTGCCATGCAAGAAGTCAGGCATGGGCTAGGCAGGGCATCTGGGAGGCAGGCAGGCAACCAAGTCTTCCAGCCCCCCACAATCTTTACACTCTTTCTCTGGGCTCTCTGGTGTTCTCTCGTGGTCTGGCTTCTTCTGTTGTCACACCACTGTCCTCCTCACTGCTACTGTGTATAGCCTAGCCTGTAGGTTTAGCTGTGCACACTTACGCATGCCCACACCCATGAGCCAGATGTCCACAATCAAGCATGCGTGGCCTGCACCTGTCCTCCTTCTGCATTAACATGACCAAGGCCATAGGTGATAGCCACAGAGGCTAGTGGTGTAAAAAGCCTGATTAATTATTTCATTTACTTTACACTTAGTGTCTTATGGTGAGCTATTACCTTTGTCTGAAAAAACTCACACTTAATTTCTGGGCATTTGTATTTTAGTTTAAATGAGATCTCATTTGAAATACCTATTATGATAACATAAAAGTTAGAATCACCTATCTGGCCACCTATACATGCAGTGTCACCCTAATAAAAATTAGACCCACTTACCTGGCATTCTATAGATGGAAATGTCACAATTTTAAAAATTCTCTGTATATCTCTCTGATATTTTTCTGGTTTGTTTATTTATGTGCTTACTTCCTGTCTCCCCTCAGCTCTTATAAAATGACCTGAAGTTTTGTTTGCTCCTTTAATTCCCAGGACTTTTATTACTGCCTAGGACATAGAAGATGACAAGAAATATTTCCTAGAATATTTGTCAAATTTGCACATACTATTTTTACTATTTTAAGCTAAAGATTCTTTATGATTCTATTTTTATGGTACCAAAGTAACAAATAAATAAAGTCAAAAGATCAATAATTACCTACAGAGTGAGTTTAACTCATGTCTGAAAATCCTGTAGAATTATATGTAGGCTTAGGGAAGAATTAAAATAGTATTTTTCATGTGGATGACTTAAACCTTATTTTTCATAGAAGAAAAGTGTATTCTCCCAGAGGTGCTTACATAAGTAACGCAGTATAATCATTTTGATATTTGAATAATAATATAAAAACAGCTTCTTACAAGTCCCAGCAAGTGTCCCCATAAATAAAGCCATATTATGCATGTAGCTTATGTGCATGATGCCTGAAGGTACCTTAAAGGGGTACTACAAAAAGCATGAAAATGTTGAAAGCTTTCTATTCCTGAAAGCATTCAAGGCAAACATCAGAGATAAAGATCACTTGAGCTATGTTTGTCTGCCTTATGGTGTTAATTAAATGCCAATATTTTTTTCTCTTGAGAAACTCAGAATTAGATTCATAGTCTCCTCTGAGAAAGACAAGATCATACAGTATGCTTGTCACATGGTATATGCCCTCCCATCCTTATGTGAAACCCCAGGAGGTATTTTTCGTTTACATAATTCTCAACTATTATTTAAGGTTGTAATTTTTAAAAGTACTGTATATATTATTATCAGAGTATTGCATCTTACAATTTCATAGAATTTCACAGAAATTGAAGCAATTAGGGTCAAATATCACTTATTGCCAGTTTGTCTAATGGCTAGCTCTACCTTCCATTTAGCAATACAACTATCTGTTTACTTGCAGAGCATAAACTATGTACTAATAAAATAAGCTAGATGTCATGGGTGATGGAAAAGGAAAACAACCTTTAAGGTGATGTAATTAATTTTAAACAGCTAAGTCACAGGATCCAAATATAAATCAGCATATCTCCAAGCATCTACAATTGTTTCAGGAATATCTTTGGCAATTATCAGGGCTTAAAAGGAGGAAAATGGAGCTATATGTAAGAAATTATAAGCGATAAGGCAAGCGTCCAAAAGTCTGTTTCATGAAAGATGACTTCAAACTGTCCCCAAATAAGTGAAATGTCATATTTAGGTTCCCACTCAAATCATGTTAGTCAGAAACTAGTGAATTAGCCCATCTATTTGTATTTCGTCTTCCAGCCAAGATGGAAAAACAGTAATTGGACTATTCTCCTGTCTCAACACCAACTCCTCCCCCTTCCTGCCTGGCACCCCAATAATTAGTTCTTAAAACACTAAATATTGGGCCTCCCCTGGTGGCACAACGGTTGAGCACTGGGTTGCGAAACTGCCCACAGCCTCTGCAGCGATGGTTTGATCCCCAGCCGCAGGCGAGGGCCCCACATAGCTCGCAGACCCTTCCTGTTGTGCCCGCTGCTCCCCTCAGCAGTGTATTTCGTCGGTCTGCCTATTCTGTTCACCGCTTTGGCTCTGGTGAATTTTTTCACCCTCCCATGATTCTGACTATACCCAGTGCTTGTATAAATAAATAAATAAATCTTAAAAAAAAAAAAAAAAAACACGCACACTCTAAATATCAAGAAATAAAGGACAGTGATTCCTGAGAGGGAAGAAATAAGAGTGAACCTGTGATTACCCGACACAGTAGCCACCACCTTGAAGGAGTATGTAGCCCTCCGCACAGGGGTCCAGACAAAGCCAGAGAGAAATCTTGTGTGAGGGTCCAGGAAGACCAAAGCAGCTGGAGTTGGTAACAGGAGAGCTGAAGCTACACAAAAAATTTCTTTGTCTGCTGATGTCAGTGTTTAGCTCAATACATGCAGGTGAGGTAGGGATCTGAGTCTAAGGAAGACCCTCCTGGAAGAATTGGAGGACCAGTAAGTGACACTAACACAGACCTGGGCACAGACTATTCTTAACATTTGACTAGGAAATTTCACAATTCATGTCATACTGGCTAAAATAACCAGAATGCTCTTGTGTTAATAATAGCAAGTAATTATAAAACCAGGTATAACTGAACTATGTACAAACCAAATGGGGCTAAAAGAAAGCTAAAAATTATAAGAATTCAAAAATACCCACCACCCAAATAGGTAAAATTAATTGTGGCTAGAGTCCAATCAAAAAATATTTGGCATGTAAATAAGTAGGTAATTATGACTAATGATGAAAAGAAAAAAATCAATCAATATTGATCAAAGCTAAAATTAGTAAAGATATTAATTCAGCTATCATAGCTATAGAATATATATCTGAACGTTAACTGGAGAGAGAGATGTAAAATATTTTTAAAGATGCAAATCAAACTGCTAGACATAAAACTATAAGGAGTGAGATGATAAAATATATTAGAAGAGATTAATGATAGATTATATATTGTAGACATAAAGATAAGTTAATTTAAAGCATTCTTTTCTTTAATTTTGTCATTATTTACTGTGGGCCTAGCCAACATGCCACTTTTGTTTCAAATAAAAGAATTCATATCTGAGCTAGGAAGCATAATTAGGATTATAAAATTAATGCTTTAATAATAATTCCTTAAATAGTGAAAAAAAGGTTAGGTTTTTTAATGAAGTCATTGACTAGAAACTGAAAAATGAAAAAGAAGACTTCTCATACAAATGAGATATAATGGGAAATTTCAAAAATAATTAATTCAAAAGGAAAGGATGATGTGAAAAGGGTGAGACAAGTAAAAGGTGGGGTAAATAGAAAACCAATAAGAAGATGAAAGATTTCAACTTAATCATATACATAATCACATTAACTATAAACAATTTAAAGGCATTATGCATTGAGGTAAAAAAATATGTTGCCTATGAGAAATGCACTTTAAATATGAGATAATATTAATTTTTTTTAAAGACATGTCAGTTTTTTTTTTTTAATAGAGGCATGTTTTATTTATTTATTTGTTTGTTTTATTTATACAAGCACTGGGTACAGTCAGAAGTGCTGGAGGGTGAGAGAATTCACCAGAGCCAGAGCGGGGAGCAGAACAGGCAGAAGGAGCGAAGTACACTGCTGAGGGGAGCAGCGGGCGGCAGGAGAGGTCTGCGCGCCATGTGGGACCCTCCTCTGGTGGCCGGGGAGCAGCCGGGGATTGAACCGGTGCCGCAGAGGCCGCGGGCAGCTTCGCAACCCAGCGCTCAACCGCTGCGCCACTGGGGAGGCCCAAGATAATATTAATTTAAAGTAAAACAAAAGTCAGGGATGGGAAACTCATGATAGCTTCACATTAATCGAAATAAGACCAGAGTGCCTATGTTAGTATCAGACCAAAATAATTGCCAGCAGTAAAGGCCATTTCAAAATGACAAAAAGCTCTTACATCAGGAGAATACAATGCTGGCAAATACTCATACATCTAATAACAGAATTTCAAAATATTTTATTTTTTAACATTTTTAAAAGATTGATTGATTGATTGATTGATTGATTTATACAAGAACTGGGGCAGGCCAGAGGTGCATGGGGTGAGACAATTCGCCAGAGACAGAGTGGGGAGCAGAACAGGCAGAGTGACTGAAATACACTGCTGAGGGGAGCAGCGGGTGAGACAGGAGAGGTCTGCTGCACCATGTGGTTCAGCTCCCTGGCCAGTGATCCAACTCAGGCCGTAGAGGTGATAGTGCTGCGACTTAACCCATAGGCCAGTTGCTTCCAAAAATAATGCCTCTATAAACATCTCTGTGTAGATTTTTGTGTGTCATAAATTTTTAACTCCTTTGGGAAAATACTAGATAGTGTGATTGCCAGCTTTTAAGTTAAGAGTATTTTAGTTTTAAGAGAAATTGCCAAACTGTTTTCCAAAGTGGTTGTATTATTTTGCATCTGGGCATCCTCATCAGCATTTGGTGTTATCAGTGTTCTGGATTTTGGCCATTCTGCTAGGTACACAGTAGAATCTCACTGTTGTTTTCATTTGCATTTCTCTAATGAGATACGATTTTGAGCATTTTTTCATACACTTTTTTTAACCATCTGCATATGTTTTTTGGTGATATGTCTGTTAAGGTCTTTGGATCATTTTTAATCTTGACAACCATTTTAAAGCCATTTGAGTAAGTTTTAATTTACTTTATCCTAATGATAAATCATGCTAAATATTTTGAAAAATATTGAAAAACATACTTAGCGACCATCTGTATATCTTTTTTAGTTTTGATTTTTTTCTGATATTTGGCTCAGTTTTAATAGAGTTGTTTGTTTAGTTAATATTGAATTTCAAGAGTTATTTTATAAATTTTGGACACACTTACTTCACCAGCTATGTGACTTGCAAATATTTCTCCCAGTCTGTACACTAACTTTATTTTTAAATTAATTGTGAAATTAAGGTTTTGGTTCTATAGGGATAAGAGACTAAAGATCCAGGTATAACTAGCTTCTTGCTCTTCCTGACTTGCTATTGTTCTCCACTAGGACTGCACCACACAGGACTCTTTCTTAGGATTTTTATTTATCCGTTCTGTGGTTTTTTTTTTAAGATTTATTTATTTATTTTGTAGAAGAACTGGGGTGTAGGCCAGATGTGCCAGCAATGAAAGGATTCACCAGAGACAGAGTGGGGAGCAGAACAGGTGGGTCTACTGAAATACACTGTTGGAGGGAGCAGCGGACAAGACAGCAGAGGTCTGCTGAGCCATGTGTGTTACCTCCCTGGCCCATGGTTGTGGATAGCTTGATAGCACTGTCTTTAATCCCTGCACCACCAGGGAGGCCCCAATGTTTACAAATAAGCAAACTGAGGTAAAATTATATTCCTGTGACCTACGTGTGAAAGATCCAGTATTAGAAGTCAAAGAAATCTCTGTCTAATGTTTACTAATAAGTCAGTGTCTTATATATTCTTAATATAACAAATCTTCAGTTTGTGCAACTAAATCAATATTTTGTCATAACCCAACTCCAGTGTATTCACACAGCAAACTTCGAAAGCTATTTAAAATATGCATGTTTTCTTCACTATCTGTACAGTCCTACAGCAGATTGATTGGTTGCAAAAACAGCATTTATTTATGGGACAATCACAAAAGCACATGAAAACTTTAACAAGTACACCTTGATTGGGAAAAAACATACCAGAAATCGTGGGAAGAGATAAAGAGAGAAAGGCAAAGCACATGATTATTGAAGTTTTGTGTATGGAGAGTGTCATTAACTATTTGCATAATACGTTAGGGATAGCACTGAAAATTGTCAGGCTTGCAGATGTCTGCCACTCACCATGTGAGACATGAATTTCACCTTCATAAAGTCAGGCACCTCTACTTAAAAGCTGGTCACTGGGCCTTCCTGGTGGCACAGCGGTTGAGCACTGGGTTGCGAAGCTGCCCACAGCCTCTGCAGCGCCTGTTTGATCCCCGGCCACTGGGTGAGGGTCCCACATGGCACGCAGACCTCTCCTGCTACCCGCTGCTCCCCTCAGCAGTGTACTTCGGTCCTTCTGCCTGTTTTGCTCCCCGCTCTGGCTCTGGTGAATTCTCTCACCCTTCCGTGCTTCTGACTGTACCCAGTGCTTGTATAAATAAATCCTAAAAAAAAAAAAAAAGCTGGTCACTAAGAAAATGAAAACCTTCCTTAGAGGGTAATACTTCAACTCCCTAAGGTGAATAAACTTCAGATACTTTCTAAATAACAAATTTTGAAATTAAAATAGGAAATGGATCAAGAAATCTCAACTAATGGTGTGGTTGTGGAGAAGTTAACACACTTAACTTCTAGACTTCATTTTGAATTTTCCAGTGTTCCTTTGAATTTTCCTATATGCAAAAAATAAATCTAATTCATCTCTGAAGTCTGGGATATGATTAATTATTGATGCAGTTTATATAATTACAATGCAAACATGAAAGTAGATAGAAAACATGGGCTTGTTCTATATGAGCACAACCTACTGGGAGAGAAAAGTCTTTGGTTCAATGTTCTGCTTCATAATCTTAATTCTATACCATACTCTTTAAAGTCACCAGAAACATCAAACAGCTTGGGAAATTCTCAATTATACATAAAGTAGGATAGAATGTAAGTTCCATGAGGGGAGATATTTTAATTTACTCGATCACCTCTATTTATTCCAGTGTTTCTGGTTTTAGAACAGCATCCAGTACATATAACAAAATGAGGTGAATTATGTACCAGCCCTTCCCAAAACATAGTGATCATGCCCCTCTTGCTGCCACATGCTAGCTGTGATACTAGCAGTTTCAACAGATAGTGAATAAAGACTAAGGGGTGTATTTTATAGATTTAGTATAGGATCTGATACTTAAAACTACAATATTTATAATTTAAAGTTTTTTTCACTTCCATTTTAAGCTTCATATATTTCAATCCTCAGCTATTTTGATTATCTTTGCAATACACGCTAGTTTGCTGAGGAGTTCTCAATATTACTGGTCTGTTTTATACAGATGAGTAAAAAAAAAAAATCAAATGTCTGCAAGGAATCAATAGGATTTTGATAAGCTTTTTTTCAGTAAAAATAAAAAATATGAGTGTTAAATCAAACTTGGATAAAATATTTAACATAAATAAGTTGAGGATCTTTCCCAAATTCCCATGAGAATTTTTTCATTGCTGGCCTAATTCAATAAATCACATGTACAGAAAAGCTTGTAGAAAATATGTGATGACATGGTATATAACCATTAAAAACTGGAAATATCACTATTGCTTGTATTTACACAATCCCTCATGAAGTCAGACAAAATGAAATAATTCAGTCCAAATTTCAGTGGCCAGAGATCTCAAGAACTGTAATGTCATGTTGGTGCGTTAGAAATTTTCCACATTCCTTTCTGCTATTGACAGCAGGTAGCCCATCTTACTGCTTTTCCCTAATGGTACTATAAGAAAATAAGGTTTTATACAGTGCCCTGGTGAAGTTCCATTTCAAATCTAGGCAGCAGACAGGATGGAGTTGCTACATGACTCTCTTCTCCTTAAAAACATATTATCCCCTAATGGGTATATCCTCACCTTCCTACCCTTCCCTAGGAGAGAACAGTCCATGGCATTTTAGAAATATGTGCTGTAAATTGGCAGGCACAAGCACCCTAAAAGACTATAAAATAAACATGAATCCCCTTTGAAAAAAACTTTATATTTTCATCACATCCCCTGTAAGCTAACACACTGCACTGTTTACAGTCTTCCACTACAATATATTTTGAAACGATTACCTTCTTCTGAGTCATTTGTGTCATAATGTTCTCCATAGGTACCCATAAAATGAAAATGTAAGCCGTTTTTATTGGCCACACTACATCTTAATTGAAAATATTAAAGGGGATTGCTCTCCTACTGATTTTTTTCCTTCATTTAATTGGCTAATCATATGATATTTTTAATGGAATAATCGTGAAAGAAAATATGAATCTAATTTAAATTCAAACTGGATTTGGGATATTTAAGAGATTATCCCAGAGTAGCAGAGGGTGCATGAGGCAATAAACATCTGTTCATTCCTGACCACTAGCCTTGGTGTTTATGAGCTTGGGGGATATTTATTTTCAGGAGACATGATTCCCTACATTTGAGCTTCAGCTGTTTTACCGCTGTGTTTTTAGTGAAAAATTTTAAATTTATCAGCAGATTTTTGTCCATTTTTTTTAAGCTCTCTGCACTTTTTTTCAAATACAATTCTTACAAATGAGAAGATGTGCCAGGCTATCCCTGCACCTTAGTGAGAGAAAAAAAAAAAATCCATCACTTATTTATTATTGGCTACAATATAGCTGGAGCAGACAAACCAGACCATGTAACAGCAACTGGGCATGTCTTTCCATGGACAATCATAGCATTAGTGATGAAAGATAAAATATTTCATCCATGCATTCATTCAAGTGCTTTTGGGTATCTACCATTGGTACAGCATAGTAGAAAATACTCTAAGCTAATTAAAGACAAGTCCCAACTACCTTGCAGTCTAGTAAAGAAGATAGATCCTACTGTTATGAGACCTGAAAGACATCTTTGCAAGTTTAAGCAATCAGGTCAATAATATAAATGATGTCATAAATAAGTATATTATGAAGTTCACTAAATAAATGGTACTGGTGATAAGTGATATGCAAATTCAGAAAACAAATATCAGAGGATTCTGATCATCAATAAATCATTCACTTCACAATATTGTCTTTGTCTTTCAGAGACATAAAATGATCTTAAATTTTGATTAAAAGAACTCAAGCCGATACTACATGTTGTATAAATCCCTGTGACTGTGCAGAGAATAGTGGAAGACAAAGCTTATAAGAATGTCAACTGAAGTTTCTATAGGCCTATCTGTGAGAACAAGAGCATTCTTATTAACAACATTGATATCTATATAGTGGGTTTCTGTGCTCTATCTAATTTAAATTGAAGTCCCCTGCAAATATGTCTAGAGTTCACCTAGGATTCTGTTAGTGGCATCTCATCTGTTTATAATCACTCTTTCAGGCCTTGCACAACTTCCCTTGAGCAAGGTTGCTGCTTCTTTTAGTCTTGCTACTCTCTCTCCAGTTGTAGTCTTGTTTTTGGCACTACCGATGAATACTGAGACTATGGTCTCAGCCAGGCTAAAAACCACCTGGAATGTTTTGATGCACATTGCTGGGGAGAAGTGAAACTCACAGAAGCCTAAGATGTCCAGACTTGACCTCTTTCCATAATAAAAAGGGACCCACCTCTCTCCACCTTACATCACAAGAGCCTAGAGAAATCTTCAGAACACAGCACTTATATCCCAAAGCCAACAAAAGTTTTTGATGACATTACTTTTCTTTGTTTTTTTTATTTTTTCCTTTTCTTTTCTTCTTTATACTTCCTGTTATAGGCGTCTATGGCTTTAGCATTTAAGCCCTTAAATTCTGGGCCATCTCTTTACTGGAAGCCAGAGCTTTCCTACTGGATCAGCTAATCAGTTCAGACTTCTGATGAGTTTCCATTGGATGAATTTTTCGATAGATTTATGTTTCTAAGGAATCTTCCAAGAGGTCACCAATCCTACTTGGTTTAAGCCTCAGGACCTTCAACAATGATTAATGCCTGGGATTGAGATAATGTACACAATGCAGCATCTCACAGGGGATGCAGGACATTAGCACATAATCTTCATCCTGTGAAATTTATATTTTCCTAATATTGCAAGAAATATTCTTGCAAAGTGTATTTAATATATGAATTCAGTTACAACATAAGGAATCCACTTGGGACACTTTGGACACTACTAAAAGTGACTTGCGAGATTAGAAAACAGCTTCAGAGATGGCCTACAGATTAGTGTTTGGTTTGAGAATAGTTGCACAGAAATGCATGGGATTTTAAATGGCTTTAGAGAGCTGCAAGGAATAATAGAAATGGCAATTTTTGAAATTGTACATTACTCTATTAAATAACATATACTCCATCTTTGAGTTAAATCTTCTACTGCAAAAAGAAATACATTGGACAGGGATTTAAGTGACCAAACTGTTATTGATTGTCAGTAGTTTAAGTGCTGATTTTAATTCACTGTAGTCCAGAACAAAATTTCTTTCCAAGGTGAATACCTCATCAAATGACCATTCATTTTAATTTGGGCCCAAGATTTCAATGGTATCCTTGTGCAGGAAACAGAAAGAACCTTTAGAAATAAATAATATATTGGGCATGGGATCAAAGTTAGGTTAAGTGGATCATGAGGCAGAAATGAGTAAGCAAATACGGACTATGACCTCATAATATTGTTCCTGTTCTTGTATATCTAAGGACTATAATTTAATGTCCTCTGTACAAGCAAGGCCTTAAAAAGGCTAAATAGCATAAACTTCCTAAAGAGGGTTTATACATATATGCACATTTAATAACCATTCTTTGGTTATTATCACAGTTAAACTTAGGAGACAATTTAGGTAATTGGTCTGGAAGTTAAGGCATTTGGTCTTGTTCCATGTGTGACTTCAAAATTTTGTGTTTTTCTAATCATGTGTTTTCTTTGACCCTGAGGTTCTCCATGTACAAGGTGAACATAATTTAAATTGGTGATTAGGAGGTCTTCTGGTCTAGTATTCCATGATGCTCTCATTCTCTTTGTCTATTGCATGTCACATGATAGCTAAGGATCAGTTACTTCTACTAGGGTTAGTTGCTACCCCATAAGAAATATGAAAAATATTAGGAAAAGACTTTTCTGGAACAATCAAATATCCTTATTCCAATTTTAGTTGATCTTGCCTGTTTTATTTTCTCTTGACCTGTCATCACATATGTAAGAGTTTAGGTTTATTTTGTCATTGCACTACCTTTTAAAACATCTTCCTATTTTATTTTATATTTACTTTCTGTTTACTATACTTTCGTAAAACTCAGGCCTTCCTTGACTTCCTGTTATAAATCGTGTTATTTTAGGTTTATATGTACTCCTCCATTCCTGATATTTGAGACACATATGGAAGACTAAAGAATCTTTGGTTCTAACTATTAAGGATGATGTACTCTGCAACTGGCTTCTTAAAAAAAAATGTTTGTCTAGATATAATAATCATAGTTTCTATAACTCATGGTATCAAAATCATAACCATAGAGGAATAACAATGTATTTATTATAAAAATTAATATTTTGTTTTTAGAATATTAGAAGGCAATATGAATTATATATAAAACTCTTTAGCCTCAAAAACTTAAGAACCTGATAATGTCATTTTTCATGTCAATCCACTATATTCAGTAAGGTTAAATGTCTATATTGGAGAAAATGAGTATCCTGCTTTCCTCACAACCAGACTGAACTTGGAAATATAATACACACATACTATTCTACACCACAGATAGGATAAGAATTCAGAAAAACAATATTCCTTCACCAAAAATTACACATAATTAATTTTAATGTAGGCATCAAAGTGATGTCCTTCAAAATAGCTTCAGTACCTCCAACCCATAAATCCTGATGTGACTGAGCATGCTATAAGGCATCATGAAATAATGTATTTTTTTGGTTTATTTTTATTGGTTTAATTTAAAAAAAATCTCTTTTTTTCTTATTAAATATTAGCACAGAGGTTGTTTTTCTTTTTTTTAATTTAAATTTTATTTTTATATTCCCCATACAATTGCACCCCCCTTATTTTGACCCCAATCCCTCGTTTCCCTGACCCCCACCTCCCATAGAGTGTCTCTGGTTCATAGTTATTTGTTGATTTTGATTTTTACTTTCTTATAGTTATTCTTTGGTCTCTTATTAAATTTTCTAGATTCCTGCTATGAGTGAGACCATCAGGTATTTTTCTTTTTCTTTCTGGCTTATTTTGCTGAGCATGATTCCTTCCAGCGCCATCCATGTTGTTGCAAATTGCATGAGTTTATCTTTTCTGAATGCTGAGTAATATTCCATAGTGTATACATACCACATCTTCTTGATCCAGTCATCTATTTTGGGGCATTTGGGTTGTTTCCAAAGCTTAGCTATTGTAAATAGTGCTACTATAAATATAGGGGTGCAGGTGCTCTTTGGAATTGATGTTTCTGTGCCCTTTAGATAAATACCATTTACACCAGTGAGAATGGCACATATTAAAAAAAAACTATCAACAACAAATGTTGGCGAGGTTGTGGAGAAAAAGGAACTCTCCTGCACTGCTGGTGGGAGTGCAAACTGGTCCAACCACTATGGAGAGCTGTGTGGAGATTTCTTGACCTACTGAACATAGAGCTTCCATATGATCCAGCAATTCCACTCTGAGGTAGTTTTTCTTAAGTGTAGCATGGCCCTACGGTGGCATTTTTCATGTCACATACTCCACCCTGCACCCCATTATTCTCACTTGGATCCCCTCTTCTTGAATGTGATAGTTTAAGTTGTGGATATACATGAGATAATACAGTGAAACAGTTGAGAAAAGGCAAAGAGGAGATGAAGATCATAACCCAGAGATCTGCTTCTATTGCAGAGTTATATTAGTGAGGAATAGTAAAAAGATAAAGGTAGCGTCAGAAGGACAAGAATACTTTAATAATATTACAGACAAGTGAGAAGAAAAATTTAAGAAAGAAAAGAGACAGTCGATAATATCAAATGTTACAAATGATAAATACATAAAGATAGAAAAAATACTGTAAATCTAAGATCTGAGAAGAAATGCTAGAATTGTGGAAATATGTGACATATTTATTTGAATTATATCCACCCTCATCATCACATCTAAAATGCTGTAAGGCAAGATCTTTTATAGAGGGAGGGTTTCTAACCACCTGTTGAAAGGGAAAACTGATAGTCAATGTTATACCAAGTTAACCCATTGCTTCTCTTTGAGATACAATGTAGACATGGTACAAGTGAATAATATATTAATTTTCAGAATTTAGCTCTGAAAATGCTCATCTATAAATATTAAAGTTTGGGGCCTCCCTATGGCCTGCAGGTTGTATCAGCACTATCACCTCTATGGTCTGAGTTTGATGCCCAGGTAGGGAGCTGACCCACATGATGCAGCAGACCTCTCCTGTCTCATCCGCTGCTCCCCTCAGCTGTGTGTTTCAGTAAATTCCCCATTCTGCCCCACTACTCTGTCTCTGGTGAATCCTTTCATGCCCCATACCTCTGGCCCAATCCCCAGTTCTTTTTGCAAAACATAAAAATAAATAAAAAAATACATATTAAAATTTGGTGCACATCCTCTGTATTTCTAAGACAGTATCTTTGCATAACCTCACTCTAAGGTGGACACTATCTCCTGAGCCTCCCACTTAAACACTCACATACTAATGACTCATCTTCTTATGATGCTCATTACTCTATTGAAACTTTATAGGACATGAAGTGACATAGAAAATTTAGAGTCCCCCACTGTCATTATGATCACATTAATTAAGCAGTAAGACTCTGTAGTGCAGCAACTACATTGTATTAATTCATATCTTGGGATGAATGTTCAAAGTGGTACTTGGGAAGGAAGTCACAGGACTCCCATTAAGAGAACGAGGCTGTGTGAATTAATGCCAGACACCTGCTCCTCAACTCGCCATTACAGAAAAGGATGAGTTGTGACTTACCTTAATCCTGGTGGAGATTTAGTTTCCCACATTATCTTCTTAATACCTGTGTTCAACACCATGTTTTATACTCACACGCACACACACACGTATACATATATATATATAAATATACATATACAATTAGGTATATATATATATATATCTTCATATAAAAGATATTTAAAATTTAAGGTAAATTCAGATCCATAATTGGAATATTAGAAAATCAGACATATTTGGGAGGAGATTAATTTCATGGAAATTCAATTTGAAATTTCATAAATCCAGTTATAAATCTCAAATTCATGAATAAATCTCATCTTTAGACAAGTTTTTTTTTTTTTTCTCTGTAGTGCCTCCTATTCCTCATTCAGTGCTGGTAACTTTTGATCAATATTTATTAGGGATACTTAGAAGTTTTATTCTAATTATGAGATTCTAAAATTGTGGTCACCATATCACCTAGAAATTAAGCAAATTATCAGGACTCATCAAGGCTAGACTCAATCAGACTCTGAAGATGGGCCTTGGAAACCTGTGCTGGAGCAAACTCTCTGGGTGATTTTGAGAAATGCTGACATTTGACAAAGGAGTAGTAAAAATGCTGTCATTATTTCTGTAGTTGCTGTCTTTTGCTTTATCAGAGATAAAATCTTATTGATGAGCTCGTTAGAAAACTCTTTTAGATGTCTATGTTAAATTTTAATATTGTTTTAATCTCAATAGGATTCAATAAATTTATTAGTTCTCTATAAAATATGTTCTTAGTATCTGTTTAGTTTTTCTCTGTCAAAAGGTACAGTTACAGAGACATAACAAAACTTCAGTCCAACAAAGCTTGGCTTTAATGAAGTTATTTCCATTGGCTCAGCATGATGTCAACCATGGTTCTAGTTTGTCTCTGACCTTGTAACTTTTTCTAGCACACAGACATCCTCTTGATCCTGAGATACAATAAGGAACTTCTTCCTCTTTTGTGGTTGTGGGATCCTTACCTGATACTCTCAAACTTTGTTCCTATTTTGACACATAGCTCTTCTAGGAACAGAAAAGCACCTTCCTCTAATAAGTTCCTCTGAGAGACCTATAAGCCCTACAACTAAATATCAAATATTATCTCACTGAATTTCTGCATAAGGTTCTATTTCTGAAATATTTTCATGTTTTATCAGTCTGTTAAGATGTTCCCCTTTCTCCTTGTATAGTGTGCCTGATGGTGACTGCTGTTTGGACACACTGTAACTAAAGCTCTTCTTTCTGAACTGAGTGACCGATCTGCCTTCCTGCCTACCTCCTACAATAAAGTCTGTCTCCACCACTAGACCTTTCCAGAGGTAATGTCTGGGGCTGCTCCTTCCCAGTTGTCACCATACCATTCTGGTTAACTCTTATGTTACTAACCTCAAAATAAGAACATCTTAAGGCAACTTCTATCTAGTACGATGTCCACTGAGTAACTAAGATAAACAAGTTTGTTACCGTAGAAATGTCAACATGAATCAATGCTAACACAATCTAAATTCAGGTCAAGACTACCACATTCACAATACAAGAGTTAAGAGATGAGCTCTGGGGGCAGTTGTTTGTGTTTTAAAATGAAGCTCAAATTCTTAGTAGCTGTGTCATTTCAACTAGTTGCTGAACCCTCCTAAACATCAGGGTTTTGTGTCTTTATTTTTTTATAAAGGAGAAATACTACTACTGCCCTTGACATAAGATTATTAAAAAGAGTAAAGGAGTCAAGGAGTGAGCACCTGACATTTAATAGTTCCCAATAAAATTGTGTTATTGTTGTTACCACATTCATTTCCTGAGGATATCCAGGTGAATTACACTCTGACCTTCACTCTGAAGAAGTTCACGGCATTGTAGAGGAAATTAAATTGTGTTTACATAGTGCTAAATATTAATAGAAATGTGAAAATAAATTATGTATTTGTTTTAGAAAGCAATAATTTTGATTGAGGAAATCAGGTAAAGAATCCTGGAGGTGTTAACATTTAACTGCACCTTGACAATTATTGGGAGTGATTATCTTTTCAACGAAATTAACAAGTGGTGACCTGGTGACTTGAGGAGTGGGGATTTACAATAGATTTCAGATGCTTAACCAAGTGTTGTTAAAATACAATGCAATTTAATCCTCACACAAAACAATGAGGTTGATTTTACTATCTCTATGTTAAAGATGAGGAAACTGAAATTTGAAAGTCAGTAAGAGGGCTAATGAGAGGCTGGCGAGGATATCTGGAAAGCAGTAAGAACCTTGGAATCCAAACCTTAGTCTAATCACATTTCTTTTCAGCCGCCTGGAAAGAACAAACAGGTCACCCCATTTCTTTTTACAAGTCTTCACTAGCAGGTCATTTTTGAGGTGATTTATTCTATGACCAGAGAGTTTTAGTTTTTTTTTTTTTTTCATAGCATTATTTTTAGAAACAATGTTTCTTCAATTACCTTAGTTTCTTTCTTAGATCTTTACAAAATTAAGTTAGGAAAAAACCCTGACAATTCAGGAGTGAATCCTTGTAACTGAACTGCTAGAGCACATGATGTGGTCTGAGTGGAACAGGGCATTTGGAGGGCATTTCAAGTGAAATAGATTTTGATTACATGGACAGTATTTATTTTTGAACATGAACAGGCATTTGGTATATCTTGGGGTAGAATAAAGGCAGCCAATATTTGTATTTACAAATCCAATAATGAAACACAGTCCCTATGAAGCAAATTAGAAAAACAGAATGGTTGACTTTGGATTTACATGAAAACATCTGCTCAAACACTTTATATATTAAATTATAAGAAATTGTGTGTGTTAAGAAAGGTATTTAGATCAAGGGGATAAAAAGAGCTAGGATGTATTAAGTTGTGTTTCAATCCAAGACATAAATTGCTTCAGATTGAATTTTAACAATGATGTAAGATTAAGATACTTTATCACCACACTCATCATGCAGTTTACCTGTATTTTATCCATTCTAGGGATGTTTTACTGTCTTCATATCTCTTCATGATATGCCTTAATGTTCAACTCATGCCTAAACCCTTCTTTGTTAAACATTCAAAACTCTACCTGACTACCTTTTTATACATGTATTGTCTTTCCCACAAACTCCAAGCATGGAGCCTAGCTTTTCTTCTTCAATACTTGTATGTGTTTGGTTTTCTTCCCTAGTTGATTGCAAAATAATCTCAAATAATAACTGATACTTATTTCCACATGTCCACTGATATACATGCATTTTGTAATTTAATCCTTTAGTTAACATACAAAGTAGATCCCTATTTTCAAGAGAAAGTACTGAATACAGTTCTGTCCAGTAAGCCATGGATTCAAGGCAAAGGGTTTGAAATTGAATCCAGGTCCTGTCCTCTTACTCATCATGGTCTTTCAATTCTGGTCAAGTCAGGTCTAAATGAGGGAGCTATCTCCAGTGTCAAGAGAAAATGGTCGCTCATTTTTCACTTTGTTTTTGAGGGGGCCTTTTTGAAATTGGTGGAGAAAGAACAAATGAAAATAATTCTGTGTACAAAGACGGTAGTCCTGCCATCTGTCTTTCCAAAGTCACTCTAGTCACAGGTAGAATATAGCCCAAACACCTACTAAGAAGTAGATTACTGTTTAGCATCAATGTATCTCCCAAAAGTCAAATAATTTATTTTACATAATTCATAGACCTTTGATAGACTATGATAAGTTTGTCATTGATGTGGAACAAACTATATTAACTTAGGAGTCAAAAATGCCTTTAACGAAGTGGGGAATACTTGATGGGAAATATGCTGCGTTCCACCTAACAGTGCATACAATTCTCTTCATTTGGGCAAATGTAATAAAACCAAACCTGCCACAAATTTTCTTAAGCCAAAAATTGTCTTAGGGATGGTCAGAATCAATTTGTAATTTGAAGAACAATTATGTGGGCCTCTAGACTTCCAGAAGAATGAAGTGGAACAAACATTCACAGCAAGAAAAATAAAGCATTTCACCTCTCCTCACAGCTAAGATTGAACCTCAGCTCTGGGGCATAACTCAAGATTTGATATTAAAGTGTTTCATTTGCAGCCAATTAGGCCTAGGATTAGATTCTGAGCCTCCTTGCATATGAGGACAATAGTGCGATTTCCAGCAACCTGATTTCCACTCCCTTACCCCTTCACACATCCCTTCAGAACCATCACCACCTTCATCAAAACAATTTCATTTGTACTTATGAAAGCGTTACAGCCCGTAAGCGGAAGGTACGGAACAAGCTTAACCACTGTAGCTTTTTTCCCATCTGAATATCACGAATCTTGTATCTCACCGTGATGTAAGGTCTCTGATTACATCAACCTCTCCAAATTATGCTGAAATGAAGGCCATTCAATTTGCTACAATCAGTAACTTTCGAAAGAGCCCACATAATTGATTTCACAGTAATATAGGCATAGGTGACTGAAAGCCTCAGCTTCATTTAGACAATGTTTTCTTTCATTCCAAAGTGCAGTATTCAATAGAAATCAAATTTTTTTCCTCAACAGTTGGCAGCCAAGCTTTGGCACTTAGAAAGTTTTTTGCCTTTTTTTTTTTTTTATAGTACAGAAACATGAAAATTGAAATTAATGCCCAGGGTGATCTAATAGAAGTCGACAAGCTTTAGGTGAAATAACCTCTTTTTGGAGTTTGCCCTGATGAGTATTTCTGCCAGCAGGCAAAGAGCCATCCTGAACGCCATTCAGACCTCCAGCGACATTTGTTAGCGAGACAGTTTCAGGGTAGAGAGAGAGAACATGCATTTCAAACGTTGCTCTCCATTGTTTACCTATTTATCATATGAGCAGGTTGAAGTGCTGATGATTTTCAGTATTTCCAGATTTAGCAGTAAGTTTGAACCAACCAAGCTTCATCCTCTGATCTGCAGATGGAAAACAGCGCATATTGAGAGGTTACTTTTACTGCCTAGATTGAGAACTACTTGACAATTATGGAGGAAGCAGCAGGTTCTAACACAAAGAAGCATCTGATCAAATGCTCCCTGAAATTTCATTTGGGACTTAGACAATGAATTATTAAGTTCAGGACTTAGGGAGACATCTGTTTGGGGATAGGAAGAAAACATGCCTTAACCCAGGAACCCGGAAATTTTGGTCTCATTTCTCACCTTTGCCAACTACAAGGCCAGGGAAAGTCACTTATCTCCTTTAAATCCAGTTCACTCACTCATCTACAACACCGACATGACAGTTATGTATAAAATTATTGGGAAATTATGTCCTCAACATTGGATATTCATCATGACTATAGAGAAAATACCAGGTGCTAGCTGAGTAATTGGGGGGAACTTACATAATCCTCTGAACCTCAGTTTCCTCAATGCTAAAGTTGGAATAGAAATGTTAGGGTTTTAAAAACGATCAAGTAAAGTAGTCTGTCTAGGGTATAACTCAGTCTCTGGCAATAATCACGAAAGCTATCATAGCTGTTATTATTATTAATAAATTAAAATAATTATTAAATAAATATATAAAACAGACAATGGCTCCAAATCCCCTTGTCTGATGACGGTTAGTGAATATGGGTAAGAATTGGGCGATACAGGGCCTCCCTGGTGGTGCATGGAGTTAAATCTCAGCACTATGAAGCTATCGGCTGCCACTGCAACACAGTTCAATCCCCACCCAGGGAGCTACCCACATGGAGCAGCAGACCTCTCCTGTCTTGCCCACTGCTGCCCTCAGCAGTGTATTTCAGTAAATCTGCCTGTTCTGCTCCCCACTCCGTCTCTGGTGAATCCTCTCACCTGTCCTGCATGTCTGGCCTACACCACAGCTCTTGCATGCGTAAATAAATAAATCCTTAAAAAAATCGAGTGATTGGGCCTCCCCGGTGGCGCAGCGGTTGAGTGCTGGGTTGCTAAGCTGCCCGCAGCCTCTGCGGCACCGGTTCGATCCCCAGCTGCTCCCCGGCAAATGGTGGAGGGTCCCACATGGCGTGCAGACCTCTCCTGCCGCCCGCTGCTTCCCTCAGCAGTGTACTTCGGTCCTTCTGCCTGCTCTGCTCCCCGCTCTGGCTCTGGTGAGTTCTCTCACCCTCCCGTGCTTCTGACTGTGCTCAGTGCTTGTATAAATAAATAAATAAATCTTAAAAAAAAAACTCGAGTGATGCTACATGCTCTCATACACAATTTAATGTAAATTGCAACCCAACAGCAAGTGCGTTTATGTAATTTTTATGTTATTAATGTCTATTTTTCAAAGGTTATTTCTATTGGAAAATGAGGTATTAAAAGAACAATTCTGATACTTTGAACATCTGCAGAAGTCACGATTGGCTGTGCTCCACTAGGACAGGGAGGCTGAGAGCACCAGAATGAGCAAGATGGCAGAAGTGCACCAAGGTGCAGAGAAGAGCACTGTGATCTGTCTGTGGTGTTTCCTGGGAAGGGACACATGTGACACTACAGATGTCATGACTTTTCTATTACTGGTTTGACCTTAATATGTCTGTGAGTCTTCAGACTTTGCCACTCACACTATTTAGATATAAATTATGCTTCTTATGATATTTGTTCTCTCTTTAATATTTCTCCTTTAGTGGCTATTAATATGAGCCCTCCCTTACAGCTTGTTTCTCCAAGTTCTGGCCCATACTCACTTCTCCTGCCCCTTCAGAGGTAACAATGAATCCTCACAATCACTATTATGATCCATGATCACAGTGATCCTGGATCACAGCATCATACCTTTTTGACTTCTCTTTATTTTCCTGTATTTTATAAATGATCCCTTTATTAAACCCTTTAACCCCCATTACTCCATGTGAGTGCAACCCCTGTTTCCTGGTGGTATTAGGTACCCTGTCTAGGGAGATGCTTCCTCCTTTTTGTATAACCTCCCCACTGAGTCCCCACCCCCTGCACATACACACCTCACCTCAGTTGTCATGTTGACTGGCTTCAGTTAACATTCCCACATGAAAAGTGAGGGACAGACTAGAAGATTCTTCCAATAACATATCAAAGTGAATCAATCCAGGCTCTAGGAAGGCCTGGAGTGGGATGAATGGCCAGGAAGAAAAGCAATGACAGATTGTCATCTCATATGCACATACCAGACATCATTAGAATAGCAATTTTATAACTTGCTTTTTCATTTAACATATGATTTAATCATTTTGTCATATTCTTAAGACTTCATTATAAACATCATTTTGGCTACATATTATTCCAAATGAAAGTCTGGGTTTCTAAGGATTTGTAAATTCTGGAAGTATAGGAAATAATTTCAATTTTATTTGTTGTCCTTCTCCTATTCCTAACATGCAGCATACAGTAGTGTGTGTTGAAGAGAACCCCCTCCTGCAATAACTCAATGGCTGAGTGAAAGCTTAAAGTTTTCTCCACAGATACCCGTATCCTCTACCTAGGATTCAAGTGCGTATTCTCTTCCCTTGCTTTCATACATTGAGTCAATAGCTTAATGAGAGATCCAATCTCCAAGACGCCATATATTTTCAAGGAGCCTCCTGTGACTTATCTTACAAGTGTGAGCTCTGTAAAGAATTCCAAGCACAATAACAGTGAGAGGTAAGTAGATATTTTGGAAGCTTTCATAGCCTATTAAAAGGGAGTCAGGTCCTGTGAAAATTGATGTCTGGATAGAATGAGTTCTTTTCATCAAATCTGTGCCTAGCACACAGAGGAGGACATGTCTTCACTGCCCCTGAATCTGGCCACAGAAAGGAAATCACATAAAACACCGTTCACATCTAATCATGAAGAAAGATAAGAACTGTAAACAGAGTAATAATTTCTTTTTTTTGGAAATATTCCTTTTTTTAAAAAAAGATTTATTTATTTATTCATATAAGCACTGAGTACAGCCAGAAGCGCGGGAGGGTGAGAGAATTCACTAGAGCCAGAGCGGGGAACAGAACAGGCAGACTGATGAAATACACTGCTAAGGGGAGCAGCGGGCGTGGCAGGAGAGGTCTGTTGCGCCATGTGGGACCTTCCCTGGTGGCCGGGGATCGAACCGGCACAGCAGAGGCTGTGGGCAGCTTCACAGCCCAGCGCTCCACCACAGCGCCACCAGGGGATGCCCCAGAGTAATAATTTCTAGGTGATAATTTTGTTGCTTTGGTTAGCCAAAGTCTAGGATGCCCCTAATGCCTTCAAAAGCAATGCCTGAAAGGATATAAGGAATAGAAAACAGCATGCCACAATTTTACAAGGGACTGAAAGTGTCTATGAGTACCCCCACAAGGCTCTTCCTGGGCGCAGGGTGTCTCCGCAGGTGTTCTCTCCCTAGGTCTGGGTCAGGAAGCCCCTGGTATCAATTTTGGTAATCACTGGTCTTTGGGTGTCTGGATTGGATGGGTGGCAGAAACGTCACCACATTGCCCTTCAGACTCATTACCACCCGCACCCCAATGGGAAATCATTCTGGGTGTGCAAAGCCAGTTAGACAAATCAGCCTTCACTCACATCAGTCCCACTTTTAGATACAGTTGAGAGGTGTTTAAATAAAAAGGTCACCGTCTATTCTAGAGGCTTTGACTTTAGAACAGTCAATAAAAAAAAAGAAAATCCTTCTGTGGAAATTACTTCTGCAGCCCACTTGGGTACAGAAAATCTGGCCTTTTCTGTGTATCAGTTTATGGGGGCAAAACATTGAAGCGTTGTTTTTGTTGTTTTCTTGTTGTTGTTCTTGCATGTATGTATTCTGAACATGAGAGTTCAATTAAAACTAGCCAGGAGATATATTTCTACATAGTAAATTTGAGCAGCATTAAAGTTTATGCTGCTTAAATCACTTCAGATTGTGAGATATTCAGATCTCTGAATTTTATGATAATGTCAAGAGAGCTTCTGGTGAGTCCCATTAATTTTTTTGGTATTGTTTAATTTTACATGAGTAAATATAATTACTCCTTTTGTCATGAAGAGCAAGTTCTAATACCAATTTATAATTCATGGAGCTAATTATGTTAACGAGGAGGCAATCTTTCCTCAGCTATCTCCCCTGTAATTTTAAAGGATTTTGATTTTTCCCCTTTCCTCTACAATTTCTCTTCCAGCTATGAAAAGGAAGTGTACACAATTCATCTGTGATATAATTATTTACCATGGCAACAGTTTGTGAATGGGATTGGGAAGTTGCACAGAAGAAGAAAGCAGCTTAAGGGAAACAGCTGAAAAAAATCCTTTCAAGACAAGTGAAGAGTCCTTTCAGGTGGGGATGGTTTTTGTTTTCCTGACATTTTAAGGAGGGGCTCAGGATTGCCTACATTGTAAAAACTGCTGTTGATCCTAAAATAAAAGAGTCTATTTTCTGCAGTTGCATTTCAGAAAATCACTTTGATTAAGAGAGTGACACAAAAGGCAAACCCACATTTTCCCTCTGCATTTGAATTAACAGCCCCTGGAAAGGCAGAGGGAATGCACTTGCTGCTAAATGATCAGATAGCATAACCAAGGGACATTTGGGGAAAAGGAGACCCCTGTCCCTAAAGAGAAGTGATAAGCCCCAACTCTGCTCAGCCACAAAAATCTTCCTTCTTGGGTGACATACAGATTATATGGAAAGTAAAGAAAATCTATCCAAATCCAGTGTTCCAACCTTTGGGCTTCAGCTGAGACTGCCACATTCTCTCCCTGTTTCCCCTGCTCAATGGAATATTGACGACTTTATCCCCAATTGTATAATGTCAATGAATGTAATCAATATACTTCAAAAGAACACTAGCATGCATGTAATAATAATAATAATAATAATAATATCAAAATGCAAGCCATCCTCTTCTGTGTGTTTGCTGGCTTATGTTCTTTTCAGCTGTGAGCAATGTTACTTATCATATCTTCCTTTCTTTCAGTGTTTAGCAATAACTAACATCTAACCTTAGTTGAAGTATTCTTGATTGCATGATAAAATTACTTCTGTTCAATATTCCGAGATGCTAATTGCATCAGGAGCTGTAGGGAAAGCTAACAACTGGGAGTGGTATGAGTAGAAGGCTCCAGATAGTGTGATATCCTCAGAAATATACATAAACAAAATGAGGCTAGAAAGAAGTCTAGCGATACAATATTTTAGAACAAAAATGTTAAAAAAGATACAATTTGATTCCATCAAAGCACAGAGTTCCTTGTTCTAGTTATAGAACCAGCAGAGTCACACCATGAGGTGATTGCACTGGGCTGAGCTCCAGCGAGTGCTGCTGCATCTGGGGCACTATCATTTGAATATGCCCGTGGTGTGTCTGGAATCTAGTACTGAGTATTGCTCTTCTGCTGTTCTTATATTGAGTGGAACACAGTGCTGTGCATATTTAGGAAAGAAACATATAGTTTCTTTTAATGAGAAGGACAAGAGAAACACAACAAGCTTTCAAAGAATCTTAGACCTGGAAGAGAACCTTGAGACCTATATTTCCCATTTCCTCCTCTTAAAGGACAAGAAAAGTGAGTTTTCTGAAGATTAAAAGACTAACTTTAGATCTCAGAAACCTCTTACTTTCAGTATGTGTTTGCCCATCCAAGTAAGATATATCAATACGAGACACAAAAAGAATTTAAAATCCAACACAGGTGATATATTTATGTAGAAAGATAGACTCTGTAGATAATTAAATAAGGGAAGATTGCCTGTGTTTGGTTAATCAGAGGAGACTTCATGGAAGAGGTGGCTTTGAAATGAAACATATATGATCTGTGTAATTTTGTTTGGGGGCAAAAGGAGGGGGTCCTTCCCCAACTGTGAGGACATGAGGAACGCCCTTCAATTTGTCACGAGCAATGTGTTAAAAAAAAAAAAAAAAAAAAAACCTTATTAGTTCCAGCTTTGCATTTTTGTTGCGTGGCCTAGACAATGAATAATTGATGTTATTTTTCCCATGTAAAATAGTGGACGCTTATAAGAAAATAGAAACTACTCTGAATCCAGTCTCCACAACCAGGAACAGTTGAGCTAAACTAAAAATTCTGTGATTCCTTTGACCATACCCCATCTAACCAACCTAGATATTTGTTTCATGACTGATGTTATCATCAATTCGGCAACACAGGGGTCAAGTTACTCCTTATTCTGTGGCCATTAGGAGATCATAGAAATAATTTCTGCCCCCTGGTTATAGCTGGATTTTCCTTCCTTCCTTATCACTGCTGCAAAATGGTGCTTTCTAGGCCTGCCCACGTCCAGATGGCTAGTTTAAAGCACACTGAGTAAAAGCGGAACAAAAGAGGAAAACATTAGCGCAGAAAGAATTGTAGCTTGTTCATGGAAAATTAGAAAACGCACCTTTGATTCCTTTGTGGCTCCCCACCCCCACCCCCCAAGTGGTTTGGAATTAAAATGGGGACAAAAAGTGCTCTAGATTTATTTGGCTCTGCCATCTTAACCATAAAAAAGATCTAGCCTGTTCCAATCTTAACTGAGCAGTAAACTATAAATCCAACTTCCCCTCTCTGCTGGGGAAATAAAATCCAAATACAGTAGCATCCAAATAATTATCAAGAGTTGAGCTGTGCTGGCAGGGTGCAATGTACAAGATTCAATTTTAACTAGTGATTACAGACCGGCAACCTTCTAGCCCTGAATGTCAAACGGCCATGTCACTTTCTCCTGTCACGGAGTATGTCAGGACTCACCGCAGCCTGCTGACTTTTCATCAGAGGTAATGAATCTTGTACTCCTGAGATGGGAAATGTCACTGTGCCTCTCCGCCCCTCCCTCTCCCCCAACTCACCCCTCATTCCCTTCCTGCCACCTGTCCAGGTCCCAATAATTAGGAAAAGGATGTTGTGTGTGACATTACTTCTCACATCCCCACCAGGGCCCTGCTGCTGTCGATTTAAATTGTGTGGTCAGTACTCAACTAGCAACCATACGTGATGAAATGGCCACCTCACTCGACGGTTTATGGTGCTGGAGTCTCATGCATCAAGCTCTCTTGTCCTTGAGCAATAAAATGGAAAAACAGTTAAGCTCTGACCTTATAGCCTGTATGGTTTGGGGCTTCCGTCCAACTCCTGATAGTTTGCCTTTAAATCTTGCAAACTTGGAGCTTTTTTTGTTTCTGATCTTTCTGTGGCTGAGGCGTTAGGTTGGGACATGAATAAGGGTGGAGTCAAGTCATCTGCATGAGTGGTGACTGAGACAGAGAATTCATGGTCTGCATATATCTTTTAACTCCAGGGGGCTGATGACTGACATTAAACAAGAAAACAAATTAACAAAAATGAGAGATGTATTTTATGTATTCTAGACCCAATTAAATCATATAAGATACACAAACAAATATAGTCACTAGTTTTTAAAAAAACTACTTTTTGAATATATTAAATTTTTACTATAAATTCCAGAATCTTGGAGGATTGGCAGGAGCACATATAAATTGAATTATAAAGAATATTTCTATTTGTGATAATTAAACTACCTTTACTTTTTATATACTTATCGTTTAAAAAATACAGAGCATCTGTTGTGATCAACATAACATGCCAAATATTGAAAGAGATAATAAAACAGTATCTGGAGCCATCCCAGCCTGCAGCTCTTGTGAACAATAAGACACACCCACTATAACTATTAAAGGGGGAAATACCTTATCAATGGAAGGAGAGTCAACCTGTATGAATAGCAAAGAATACAAGATACAGTGGCTTAAATTTATTTCAGATGATGAAAAGACACAAAGCCAAATCCTGTTCAAAATCAAATGGAAAAGTTGTCAAGATAGCCCAATGCATGCCAAAGCAGGAACTTACTGTCGATTCTTTGCTAGGAATAGCTCCTTATTTGGCCACAATGATTAGGTATCCCATAGAACAGAGCAGTAAATTATAGTTGAGGTCAGTTAATCCACTGTCATCCAATATAAGTCAGACAGATGGGAAAGCAAAATCAAGGCTAATCATAGTGTCAAGGATGGTTCCAAAGGAACTGTGGGCCAGACAGTTTCCTTTGCTAAGTACATTTTTTGTTTTTTCCTGAAAAACTCAGGAGTCTCTCATTAATTGTGACTGTAATAGAAACACATGAACCTTAATGTACTAATATTATTTCTAGGAGAAAGGTGATTATTTCTAGATAGGAGGCTTGCTTTGATTCCTTTGTGTTTTCCTCCCCTGCTCCCTTCCCTCCTCCCATTCTTCCTTCCCTTGCTTTCTTCCTTTCCTTGTTCCTTTCCAATGTTCTAGACATTGAGCAAGGCATAAAAGATGAAACAGCAAGGCAAGCAGGCTTCTTGCCATAAAGCCTAAAACCTGGTGGAGAAAATGGGCAATTATCCAAGCAATTATAATCCAGAGAGAAGAAAATAAAAGAGGCTGCAACCTACTGCAGGACCCCAGATAGGGCATCTGGTCCAGATGGAGGGTTATAGGGAGAGTTTTCTAAAGCTGCTCAAAGGTAAAGAAATCTATACCATGGAGCCTTGCCATGTATCTCTAAATGTAAGGTTCATGGAGGGAGGGTTGGTATTTCCTTTCTTGCTCACTGGAACGGGTGTCCTCACTGGGGGTGTCCCTTTGTTGCCATCAATGTCTTTATCTTTGGTGACTTAAAGTGGCCATAGAATGGACCTTCAAAGACAAAGGGGTGCAGTATTTGAGGCACATATAATATTCTAATGAAAGTTTTATGCTGTGATATTGCAAGCATGAGCACACCTCTCCTTCCTTTCATCTTCATGCCATTATAAATTCATTAAGAGTGTGGATTGGGTAGGAAAATTAGAAATTCCTTTAAACTATCTCCTTGAAGTGTTACAGAAAGTTTAGGGTTACTCTGTTTAGGATTTAAAACTTTGTTTATAAATTAAACTTTATTCTGTAACTTTATACTACATTTTGAGGCACTAAGAACCTTCAAAATAGGAAAATTTTATATCTTTCCACTAACTTTTCATGCATCTGTACCACTGGTATTAGAATTAGATTGAGACTGGTTTATACTCTTTTCTGCCTGCTATATATTAGTCAGTCAATAATTCATTCTGAGTGTGTAACTGGCAAGCAATAATTTACCACAGTCTTTAAGGAACTTGTTATCTGGTAGATGAGATAAAATTTACCAATATGAATAAATAAGTGATTTATTTATTTTTTAGAATAAATATATGCATTTATATTTTATAGAATAAACTTACAATTTATTAATGGAATACATATAAAAGGCATTTAAAATTAAGATTTCAGTCTCATCCCATCCATTGAAATTAAACATGAATTTATACATAAAAACAGTTCCTGTCCATTATGTAACTTGTAGTCTGGAAGGGAAGAGAGAAATGTAATCACAATGAAATTCAACACTTATATTGATATGGGAAGAATGCCCCTGTATATTGTGTGGGAGATTGTGATTTAACAATGCCTCATTGATCTTTAAAAAATGCACGTGAGCCAGTCTCTCTGTTTTGGTTAAATAAGCTGCAAGCTGCCATTCAAAAATATAGAGCTCATTCTCTGCTGAAGACTATAGAACTATTTGTAGCCTCACAGATAGGGTAGATACTTCTGTCGATCCTGTGATGATCCTGGACAGTGTAGAAGTGAGGGCAGTGATAGATGTGGCAAACAAAAAGAAGGTGCCAGAATTCTCCCTAATTGGATAAGATGCATGACAGGCACATATATTGGAAACAACTCTTATGAGTCAAACTAAATTAAAGCACAAATATCCTCCTTTTATCACCAACCCTTAGACCCTGGTCTTATCTTCAAGTCAGATTGAATGAAATGCATTTTTCTGGACACAGAGAGACTTGCTATCCAGTGGAGCTGAGAAGACAGATGTCTCATTGTTTGTACATGCAGTTACCAGAGGACATAACCTCCTTGAAGCTCAGGTGTGTCTGGGATGAAGATGAGTGCTTCCAGAGAAGTCAAACTCATTAACTGACACACAAGAACATATAACAAGAGAAACTATTCTGTGTTATACTATAATGGTGGGTACATGCCAATATATATTTGTCAAAACACATATAATAGACAGCATATGGAGTGAACCTTAATGGAAAGTATGGGCTTTAGTTAATAGAGATGAATCAATATTGGCTCATCAGTTCAATATAACAAACTAATGTAAGATGTTAATTCAGGGAAGAACTCAGGAGGGGGTGTGTTGTCTTGAGGGAATATGTGGGAACTCTCTGCACTTGCCCCTCAACATTTTTATAAATATAAAATTGCTCAAAAAGTGTATAATTAAAAAATACTTACACAATATAGTGTTTATTCTTGTAATATCATTCCTGCTCTTGTTAGTCTATGAGCTATGAGATAAAGATTTACATTTTTTTATATTCTATTTGGCAACTTAAACATTTGTTGAATGGTTTTTAAAAATCTAGAGTTTATGAAGTGCTTGTCTGTTATAAAATATAACACTGAGATGCATAAGAATTAGCTGGCAAAAGGAGAGTGACAGAAGCTTGAGTGACAGTTGCAGACAGATGATACCCTCTACAAAGGTTTGGGTGCACAAGCAGGTTCATTTCATGACCTGAAAGCATCTCACCTTTAGGGAATCCGAACCCTGACCTTGATCCATTGCTATGAGAATATGTAAATGCAAGTCCATATTCAGTGCACCAAGATAACCTTCCCTGGAATGTCTGTTTAAGCGCTATTCATCCTATTGTCTTTAATTCTGAAAAACAAGCAAAAAAATTGAGAATCAAAAATAACAAAACACATTATACTTGAAGCAAAAACATCATGAATATCCTATTTAAATGCAAACTTCAGAAATTATATTTCAAATCGTCCTAAGAGGACTAATTAATAATTGTAAAGTGCTTTGAAGATGGAAAGTGCTAAATTAACGTCAATATTTATTTATTAATAATCAGAGGAGGTGATGCTGCCATCTTGAAGTTGCCTCTTTTACGATCAAGTGTCGACTACTACCACAAGTTTTCATGATTTTACTCTCTTTCTTGCCTGCTCCAGTCAGCACTGCTGTGTGGGAATGCCAGACCCTATGCTTATGATTGTTATTTTATTATTTAAATATCATCATTTATACACAATTGGATGCACACACACATACACACACATACTCACACCACCCCCCACACACACATGAATTAGAAGCACAGTATCCATTCTGGAGTTTTCATTAAAAATGTAAATGAAAAACAAATGAATCCAGTTTCTTTCAGACTAACGATAAATAAAGGCTGCACATTGTAGTCATGTGTAATTTTTGAAACCTACTTAATATACTAACTGGAGCTAAAGGCTATGTTATTTTGTGTGTGTTTCTTGACATTTTAGGTTGCAATATTCACTGCCATATATATTACTGAAATATATATGTTACTTCTAATCATGTATGAAGTTATATCAATAGAAAATAAGTTAGAAAAAACTCAACAAATAATGGATTAATGTATTCAAAATGCCAGAATAGCTAGCATCATCAAGATCAAATCTCAAGAGGGCTTCTTGGCTGTTTATTGCAGTATGACCTATTTTGTGTTGTCCACAGTGGACACTTCTTCAGGAAATGCTGGCACAAGCTGGAGTCTATGGTCTAATTTCTACCATGCAGTTTCCTACTAACTAAAATCCAGAGAAGTCAGGTCTCTGCTCTGAAAAACACCTACTTGGACCAACTGTTTCATATTCAAAATCACAATCTCCTCTTAGGAATAGTAGTTACCTGCAGTGAATTAGACATAGGGCAAGGAGAAGGGAGCTGTCAAGAGAACAATGAAGAATCAATAAAAATCAACCTACACTATCTAGCTGTGTTCTTTAAAAACAAGATGCAGTGGTCACCTATAGTCATCATATTGCAGTCACACCAGTACCCAGAGGGGTAAGTGTAGAGAAAAATGGGGAAAGATTTCCCTAAATTACCTATGAGTGATAAAATTATCTCTCAACTGCTAGTTGAGAAATTATATTGAAATAAATTTATTAGGGATTCTCTGGTGCTTTATTTTTAGGGACTACATGCCCCAGTTTCAGATAAAAGTTTTGACTACCTTAGTAGCCATCATCTTTTGCTCTACAATTCTCCACCTCTCCCTCAACTCCCTGTTATCACACTCATAATTTCTGCTAAATAAGACCTCTCATCCATTACCATTCATTTTGTGGTTTTGAAGTAACAGTGAGAATGCTTCTTTCCAGAGAGAAATGAACTATATAAACTGCTGGATATTTCACTTCTAATACCCCTAATATCGTCTCCTCAGCTAAGTCTTCCTTTTAAATTCCCAAAGCTCTTCTGGTCACATTGTCATTCTCCAGTTATGTTTCAAGTAAATACTAGTTGGATTTCCCAAGAAGGTAAATGTCAATCTTGGACAACTTTCTTGTGGACAGGAATGGTATCCTATACTACCCAACACTTTCATATCTTCTGCCATGTCTAGCACAGAACTGGTCATATTTGAGATGATCAGATTTGATTTGACATTTGATTGACAGATTTATTGATTGGCTGAATCTCTGTGGTAGAGAGTACACCAGAAAAATTGTGTATTTCAATTTTCTCTGGTTCTGGGCTTGGTAGATAAATGGTCTAAGCTTAGTTGCAATAGAATTCTGAATAGAGGGAAAGAAGGATTCTAAGAAACAGAACTGGAAGTTATGTGTTCCAATTTATAATGAAAATAGTTTTATCTTATTTTACAACTTTATAGAGCTTAATGTAAATTTGGGTATCTCCTTACTTTTAGACATAAAACAACACAAATAACATTTATTGCAAAGACATAGAAAAATTGTACACTTTTTCTCATATACACACATATTTGAAGACACACAAACACACACACTTCTATGTACCAAATTGTTGGCACTTTGCCAGATCAATTAATTTAACTTAAGTCAAAGATCTAGTATTATATATTTAGGTTGTCATTCAAGTGGTACAGATTTTTCTGCTTGCATTTAGAATGAATTTAGTACCACCAGTTTTCCATTGAATGAACAAGAGCTAACTGAGGGTATCCAAGAAGAAAACTTCATAGATAATTGGCTAGCTTGGGGAGCTAGTGTAGCAAAACATGATTCCAGATTGAATCTAATTCTGGAGTTCTCCTTAAGAGAAGACTAAAGCATGGGGAAAAACAAACTCACATGACAATAAAGAATGACTTGTATTTTAAGTATTATCATTGTTAATTTTCCCTGATATACAAATGTCTTTCTGAATATTCTTAGGAAACCTTGGTTTTTACTTTTAACATTTTATGAAGTAAAACAAGGGAAAATATTTCTGTTAATTGGAATGAAAATATAAAGTAATCAGCATTTTCTTTACCCTTTTTTATTTTTTAATTTTGAAAAACATTTCGCTTAATGGAAATTTTTATAGACTTGTCACCATGGTATTTTGGATAAGGAAGTTCTAGAGAGAAATTATGTATTTATTTTTATGAGAAGGACTGGGGTGTGGACCAAGGTATGGGGGGTGAGAAGATTCGCCAGAGACAGAGTGGGGAGCAGAACAGGCAGATCTACTGAAATACTGAGGGGAGCAGTGGGCGAGACAGGAGAGGTCTGCTGCACTGTATGAGGGTTAGCTCCCGGCCAGAGATTGAACTCAAGCTCCAGTGCTGATAGAGCTGAGACTTAACCCTTGGGCCACAGGGCCCAGGGAGGCTCCCTATAGAGAAATTTATTTACCTCTTATGAAATTTAAATACATCACTGACAACATCAGAGATTAAAATGAGTGCTTGGTCCAAACAAATATTGTATTTGATAGTAGAAGGTGAAATAAATTGCATGTAGTCAATCAAACAATACCTTTTATGAGATGTTTGACTGCTATCCTAAGATTAAAATTGGTCCTTTATCATCTACCCCAGTTACATCTATGTATGTGTGTATTTATTTATTTATTTCTCATCACAATCTGTCTGTATTTCTATCCATGCATTATGTTCAACACTCATATTTATGCATGTTTTATTGTGCTCAGGTAGCTATTGTGTATTTAAAGGCACACAGTATCATAGTTTAAAACACAATGATACCATCTACAAACACCAAATGCTCTGTGAATACAAGGATATTTATCATGAATTATGCTGCTGGTCTATATCATATGTTGTCTACCTTATAAAATCTGTGTTTCTGGTTTGTAATCCTAAGGCTATATAGCGCTAAGATTAACTCACGGTGACTTTTTTCTCTTTCTGTGCTCTACCACATGTGTACATAGCTCCCTTTTTGGGCCAGATCCCTTTTCCTTTGAGGATACTGCCTTACATGTTATGGATTTTTCCCATTACTTTAGTAGAATGAATTGTATATAATGTGTGTATATTGTGTCTTTGATAAATGAATGAATCATTCATGTTTGATTTCAATGGGTGGGATGAGACTGAAATATCAGTTTTATATAGTCATTTCTATTTATTCTATAGGTTTTCTAATGCTACTAATTTAGTGCAGTTTGAATATTTGATGCAATTGCCTGTTTTACGCAGCAATGAGTTTCTACCTTTTCCTAGACAAACCCAATATTTAGTTTTATTGTATTGGCCAAAGATTAGAGACAACCCAGGACCTTCAGAGGATTGCAGATTCCCATTCAATAAATGTCTGCAAGTGTTGTCCTTAAAAGTGCAGGGCTCATGTTGACAATCTTTGCTCCAGTGTCTTCCCCTTCACCACATTCATCCAACCTCATATTTTAAAAAATGAAGCAGAACCCAAATGACCTACCCTATGCTGTGAACATATAACTGAAGTTCCTCTCTCACTTTGTGCATTTGGAAACTAGTCTTAGAACACTGGAGATGATGGCAATGGAAAAAGTGAAAGTTCTGCTGATTAGAGTAACTTAGCCATATATAAAAAATAATTTGAGATATTATCTTTAAGATGTTAAATAACAGTAATGTTAACCACAGAATAACCTTTCCTTAGGCAAAATGACTAACTAGGTAACTTTCTATTGTATATGAAAAGTACTTTGGATGTATAAATAAACACATCAATGAAAACAGTGTATTAAAAGGCATTGCTGTATAAAGCCACATACAGACTTGGAGCATAAAATCAGTCATGATTATGTTTCTTTTTCATTTTCAAAGATGACTGTAGGAGTAGAACAGAATTTTCTAGTTCTCCTGTTTAAAGAATAATCATGGGCAAGTTTGGGCTTGTATTTGGGCAAAGTGACTTGCTAGATGGCATAATTAGAAATATTTTTATTAAGGAAGCATTGTCATCTTATAGATAATAAATGATGATTAATGAGAATTTATTTTCTTTTCACCTTTGACACACTTCTCAAAAATAGAATCTTTGCATGATACCCTGTCATGAGCCAAAGCTATACAAACTGGCATAAATTCTCTTCTACCATGTGCTCCCCAGTGGGATAAGAGTTGCCCTGATTAGGTGGATCCAAAAGCTAGGATAGAAAACTTTAAAACAAACACACACACACACACACACACACACACAGAGTGCCATAGGTATGCTGTTTCTTTCCAGCTCTAAACAATTTATGCTGCCACTTTATAAAATACAGATATCCCTTTCTTCTCTTTCCTGACACCATTACATCACCATCAAATCAGGTACCAGGTTTTGTTGAGGATAAGAAAATCAGTAATTAGGGGCCTCCCTGGTGGCGCAAAGGGTTTAGATGCAACCTATGAAGCTGTCTGCAGGCTCTGCAGCACAAGTTCGATCCCCTGCCAGGGAGATACCCGCATGGCGCAGCAGACCTCTCCTGACTCACCCGCTGTTCCCCTCAGCAGTGTATTTCAGTCAGTCTGCCTGTTCTGTTCCCCACTCTGTCTCTGGTGAATCCTCTCACCTCCCCACACCTCTGGCCTATACCCCAGCTTTTGTATGCATAAATAAATAAATATTTTAAAGAAAAGTAAAAGAAAGAAAATCAGTAATTAAATTGTCCTAACAAAAACAAGAAATGTCACACATTGCTTAGGAATAATTAGTACCACTATCTGAATGTTGGTATTTCAAAACACATTTCTTATTATTTTGGTAAACCCTGATCAAAAGTCTGAATTTCCAGTGACTTAGAAACCTACCTGGGCACCTTAACCTCTTGTTTGAAGGAAACATCTTGCAGGGAAAATAAGTCAATATATAGCAGCACAGAAAAGCCAACTGGCTACTGGAAAAGTCAACTCAATACCTCCTGTTTTAAGAATGCACAAGTAACTTATAATCAGTGAGGCATACAAGGGAAATTAGCAGCATTAACATGACAAAATAAAGAACAAACAATCTCAGTGGAAAAGGAAATAATTCATGGAAGAGTAGAAATTTGAAAAAAAATCTCTTTAGTATTCTCAAAGAGATTTGAAGGATGTTATTAAAAATCAGTAAGATAAAGTCATGGAAATAAACATAAATATAAATAAATAGGACAAAGACATAGAAAATATGTCATAAATATAGAAGACATAGGAAAACAATCTCAGATCCCATTTCCAAATATGAGGTTTGGAAAGACATAATAGAAAACATAAAGGAAGAAATATGCCAAATAAAACACAGGAAAATTTTGCCTTCCTGAAAAAAAGACATGACTCTCCAGAACATTTTAATCTTCCCAAACTAAAACCATACCCACTACACAACAACTCCTTATTGCCCCCCTCTCCTCAGCCCCTGGCCACACAATTCTACTTTATGTCTCTATGAATTTCTTTATTCTAAATATCTCATAGAAATAGTATCATATAATATTGTCCTTTTGTGTCTGGGTTATTCCATTTAGCACAATGTCTTTGAGTATCTTCCATGATGTAGCAAGTGTTAAAGTTTCGTTCTTTTTTTAAGGCAGAATAATATTCCACAAATATATGGAAAGCTTCACAAAAGTGTATGCCATCCTTGAGTAGAGACCATGCTAGTCTCTATATAACTTCAATTTTAGTATGTGAGCTGCTGATGCAAGTGCTGAGGATTTAACCAATTGAAAAACATGAAATACTTACTAATGAAGGGGTCATATTTGTGAGCTAGAGCTTCAAACTCAATTCATAAACCATGTATAAATTTTATAAATTAAAAAAATAGTTACATCAGCCCCTTGCATAGAACTGTGGATGTAATGTTAAAGAGGCAACATCTTAAAAAAAACAAGTGGTTACTCCCTGAGCAGGATCTACTTCATCAGAAAGGCTGAAGAAATTTTTATTTTAAAATGTTCTGTATTACTGGTTTTATTATACATATATACAGTATATTATATTATGTAATAGATTGCATATGATATAATAAATCAGTATAATAAATCAATGTGTGTGTTAGTATTGTGTGTGTATCCAACATCAAAATTGTCTGCAACCACTGCACTACTTATTGACTGGAACTGTAACTTAGAGCTCACAACATTTAACAGTGTCTACATTTAATTGCAAAAATTTTCCTCCCAAGACACTTTCTTGAAGACCTTTATTGTCATCAAGATCAGTGAGCCACATGAAAAAGATCAGTAAGCCACAAGTGGAAAGTCATAGAGAGCCTAAAGCCCAAAGACTCCCTTTTTTCTTTATCTTCATATTTGACTCCTTTTGTTACTGATATTATTCTTTATACATAATATTACCTTATTACACTAACTGCCATGACTACTGTCATTGTCATTTAATGGGAATAGTGTAGTAGTTGGAAAGATGAACAAGTTTTGGAGATGAATGGTGGTGATAGTTGCACGATAACTTCTTCTTCTTTTGGCACCCTGGAATGTATGAGAGTTTATTGTAAACATATAAGCTTACTTCCCTATCTATTTCCAGAGTTGTCTCAAAGATCTGTTCTTATCAGTACAAAATCCATCCACATCAGCGTTAGAAATTTGTTTGTGTATTTTTTTAATTCAGTTTTTTAATTGCAGTCACACTGATTTACAACACTGTATATGATTTAGAGGTACTAGATAATATCTTTCAGATGTATGTTATAACTTTCAGATAAAGGCTTCAACAGCTAGTACCTTTTGTAGTAGCCTTGACTTCCACTCAAGTAGTAGGGAGAATACATCTGCATCTCTAGATTTGTGAGTTTCCTTGGCCACCTAAAGACAGTCACACCTAGTTCTCATTTCTCTTTGTAACTAACGTGAAAGGCTCAATTCCCCTTAGCAATATTCCCTCTGTCAGAAACTTGAATGCACAGCAATTATATACTTTGTGTGTAATTATATGCGTTCTATGTAGTTTACACTTGGAGCAGCTGAGATGGCAGCACATATATCCCAAATTTCAACAAATAGTAGGAGATGTAGCTTTATGTCCATGAATCCAGTAGGAAATAATTTAAACTAAGTTCCATGCTCAGTTTTACAAAGAAAATAGTGATGCATGTTCAAGTAAAAATAATCTTTGTGATCTAAAAATCACAATAGTGTCTTTTCATTTTCCATATCCCATTTCCTTAAAGTTTTGTATTTGATGTTCTTCTGGTATCAGATAACATTTTTTTGCTATTAATAACCTCTACAGATTGAGAAACTTGATTTGGAGAAGTGATGAAGGGTGATAGCAGAGTCTTCTATATGCTGTACTTGTCAAACCACATTTTCAGTATCATTTCCAGTTCAAGTTTCCACGCATTAAGGAAAGATGGTAGAAACTCATAAAAGAAAATCAACCATAATTATGTAACTGAAAATCATATTAATAAAGGAATGCTTAAGGGTGTTGGGATATGCAACACAAAACAAAAAGCAATGAGGAAAGATGCATTTTTGAATGTGTAAAATAAGGAATTAGAAGCATTTTTGTGGATCCCATATGCAGATGTGCATGAGTTTGTGTTCTGCAATCAAAAAGAATTGGGCTCACATTCTAATACTCCATGTATTCATTGTGCAAACCTTGACAAGGCCACTCAAGTACTTTACAGTTTCAATTTATTCTCCTGTTAAATAGAGGCAAATAATCATGTCTATTTATAGCATAAGATTTTTGTGAAAATAAATAAAAATATGAAGTCATGCAAATTTTTTTGTGCCCAGTATACACACACACACACACACACACACACACACACATATATATATATATAAACATTCTGAAACATTCTGTTACACCTTGCCATCATCATCATTATTACTAGTAGTGTAGGGAACTCAATCTGAGGGGGTACGGGGAAGCAAATATTGTTTTAAAAAATAAAAAAAAAATACTGGTAGTGTAATAAACATTAATTATATTCAAAAAAAAGAAGAAAATACTAATGAGTGAATATATACTAGATCAATACAAGGGTGATTTTCTTAACAAATGAAACAACTAACCTTGGGAAGGGAGAGTTCAATGAAATAATGAGCTTCCAATGGCCATCTCACAGGAATTCTGTAATTAAAAGGAGTTCCTGCATTAAAAGGAAACTATACCTGCTGATCATTAACTTCTCTTTTATTTTTTAGGTATAATGCAATGATTAAGTTCATGCAGCTCATTAGTAACCAATAAGTTTGGAGGTGTTGATGTGGTTCCCAAACTTTTCTTCCTTCTAGTTAATAAAGACAGAGGCTGACCAGGGACTTTCCTTTTACTGTCTCTGCATAGCATTCTAAGTGGAGCTGTTTCTTGAACCCTATGTGCTGGCAGGTCTCACTCTCCTGTTCTTTTTCATCATGAAAGACTTAGGAAGCAGAGACTGCCTGTTCATTCCTTCCACTCCCCCAAGAAAATGACAAAATGACATTCTTTCCCACTCTCTGTGAAATGATTTCTGTTAACAGCTCTGGAAAAATGCTGCAAAGATGTGAGTGAAATGATGGCAGGATTTGTTGACAAGAAGGCAAAATGAGGGAATTAAAAAAAAATCATCCACATTAGAGACTCTGAGGGGCCTGTGGGTTCCATCTGCTCCTCTCTACCCTGGCCTGAGGGAGTTTCAGAATCATCCCCAGGGGATCATGACTCTTCTTTTTGAATGACTCAATCAGTGGGGCTTCTAATAGTTTAATAGATTTTACTATTAGCAGTTTATTTTTGAAGTTCAGTTTAAAGTATTCCTTTAATTTAAGCTATTTTTCTTTATTAGTGGATGTCAGTAATTTTGAAACAAAAGAAGGCATGCAAATTTGAAAAGATTCATTGTTGAAATTTCTGCTTAAAATATCTCATTTTTGCAACAACGCAGAGTGTAATTACTATTCAATCATCCTCTGGAGAAAGGAAAGATTACCCAGGACCCCACTTTGTCCTACAAGGATGTTTCTACCTCTAAATCTGTGATAACATGGTTTCAAAGAAAGGGTATGTGCCCAGCCAAATCAGGCCACATGTCTGTGTGCTCAATGTCAATCTGTTGGGATGTACCTTTAGACATTTCTAGACTTTTTTTTAAACTAAAAGATCTCATATCTGTGTGAGAGAATGAATGAAAAGAATATGACCCTGAAGGATAGAATGAATGAACTATTGAAAGAATAAATGAAAAGAATATGACCTAAGGGAACAGTATAAGGAGAGATAAGTGCAAGTTTGGGAGTTAATGACTTGGAGGTCCTAGCAGTGCCACCAGCATTGTCTTAGACAATTTACTCATTTCTCAAATCCTCAATTTTTCCCTATAAAATGGTCACAATAATCTATACTTTACAGAACAGTTCCAAGGCAATTTTTTATACATTCCTAGCATAGCACAAGGCAGAAATCCAGCACTCAATAAAGATTACAAATAATCACTGTCCCCTTAGTATGAATAGGATTATTATAGATATAGGTGTGAGATTTTGGAAAGATTCACTGAAAAGTTTTCAAGATGACTCAAAGCAGGCAATAAGAGATGTGATATAATTAATTGTGAATTCACATGAAACCGAGCAAAGGGAGTTCATTTAGGACTAAAGTGATAAGGGGGGATAAAAGAAAGTCTCATTTTTGATATTCAAGAATAGGAGGGCAAAGGACATGTCATTACAGGCCAAGAAACATATGCAGCTTTAGTTTGGCATGAAGTATTCAAGGAGCAATGTACAAGTTGTCCAAATTAATCAGAGGGCAATATTGGAGAATGAGTGGATAGAAAGATGGAATAGGTGGGGGAAGGGCCAGAACAGGGAGAATAGGAGATGTCAGCAGGCAAGTTGAATTATTCCTTTTTAAAGTGCTCGTATTCCCTGTAAAGAAGCCATGTCATGAGTGTATATCTCCAGTATACAGATGTGTCATCACCTTTCATCTTAGTCATGAAAGGCAATATGTTTCCAGATTTGGGATCAGGAAATCTAAGTTAAGATTTTTGCTCAAACAAGCCTGAGAAAGAGAGTTAACTTTACAAATCACCTAATCTCTCTCTGTCTCAATTTTCATCTGTAAAATGGGCACAATGCTAATGCACACCCTATGAGGTTTAAATAAGGTCTTGTCAGATATACAAAGTGTCATGTACAGTTCTGGGCATAAAGGAAACACTCAGATACTGATTTAATAATAACACAACAAATAACCCTAAATCCTTGGATGGAGCCACTCTTTTTAAATGTGCCCATCTCTGACAGAACTCCATGAGTAACTCATAAACTAACACTAGTAAAATCCTCCAACAGAATGAAGAGTGAGTGACTATTGATTGTAGCACATATGGAGACAGAATGTGATGGTGGTACTGACTTTCAGGATTTCCCCATGAAATTAGGGTTTTGAAGTCTTAGTACACAAAACAGATACTTAGCAAAATTTGAAATTAAATAAACAGAGAAAACAGTACTAGATGCACAACCTTGTGTAGGGGTTCACAGTACTACTGTGGTCATTGAGAGTTCATATAAAATATTATTTGAACAAAAAGGGTGCCAATTACCTTTTTTACCACCATTCTGCCTTGTAATTTCTGATAATAATCTAACCCCTTTGTTGCCAACCTAGACAGAGTTCATCTTTCCCAATATATTTCCCTTCCTTCCATTCAGCAAGTATTTCTTAATCCATGAAGATGATTGGTTGGACTTGTTAATTCTCCACACAAATGTGCTGCTGAAGATAAGATTCTAAGATTTGTTGTAAAACAAAGAGTATCCTTATGTTTTATGTAATAAAACCATTGATCACCAATAGAGAGAAAATCATGTTTATTTACCTGGAGCCCTTGCTCCAAAGGATTTATTCATAACAATAATACTTACGATAGGAAACTAGCAGCTGCTCTGCTTTGCCAACTCTGGCCAGTAATGCCCTGTGCAAATGAATTTAGAGATTTTCTCAGCTTGTGTTCATATGCTACAAAAGGGAAATAGCCCAAATTGCACCTACTTGGGCCTGAATTATCGACTTCAGCTTTGAAGTGCAAATGAGCTGAATGAAAACATACTTAGACTGCAACACAGAAACTATTCCTAAGAGCTGATTGATGGTGCATTAACTGTCTTGTAAGAAAAACCTTGTTTTGCTATGGATTTGCAGTGCCCTGGTCCAATTACCCCCCAGATGAAGGCAAATGCCATCCACTGTATGAACCAGGCAATAGTGGTCATTCCTTAAAATTCTTTACTTTCTCTTTTTTCTAGCAATTCGAGTCACTGGGTTGCCCATAAAACAGTTCTTTTGTGGTTTATCGGCCCTCCCGCTTCTAAAGCGAGACTTATGGACTTGAACTAAGAAAACAAACTGCTATAAACAACTTCTCTGTAGGCTAAAATCATCAGTATTTATTGTGAATGCAAACTCCTTTGGAAACTTCTAATCACCATAATCTGTCTATATAAAAATAATCCCTGACTAAATGAATATGTCTGGAAGGAAAAATGAACGGGGCATTTATACGACCACACAAAATGCCATGTGCGAATTATTAAAGGGTCTTTGATATTTTGCAGCTTCAGAAAAAAATAATGACCCTCTTATAGAGTCTGAACATATATAAATGGCTCTGGAAAATATTTTTAAGACTTTTGGTAGCTCCTTCATAAAATCAAATATATTTAAATTAATAAAAATATCCTTTGTTTGTCACTTCCCATCTGTACCATCTTAAATCATGAATCAGGCATTGAGAGATTCTGCTTCAAAATGTCTCCAGGGAACCTCTCGGTTAGCTTAGCTTAGTAGAATTTGCTTAAAAGAAGGGCCCCATCTTTGTGGAAAAGCAGAACAGATAATGTCTAACATCTGCTTATGTTAAAGGTACCATAAACATCTCTTTTTTAAAGACTGTGATTTTTAACAACGTGTTCACTCACCTTTACTCTTCATCTAAAAGAACTTTCTTATCATAACATAAAATTAATGCTTACAACTTTTAGGAAAGAGAGAGAGGAATCAGATTAAAAGGGGAACAATAAAGATTACATCTACTTTCCCTTTTACTGGCTACTGTGTTGGGAGCAATATTTTAAGATTCACATGGAGGGTCTCCCTGGTGGTGCAAGGGGGTAAGTACAGCACCATAAAGCTGTCCACAGCCACTGAAGCACAAGTTCGATCCCCAGCCAGGGAGCTACTCACATGGCGCAGCAGATCTCTCCTGTCTCACCTGCTGCTCCCTTCAGCAGCGTATTTCAGTCAGTCTGCCTGTTCTGTTCCCCACTCTGTCTCTGGTGAATCCTCTCACTCCCTGCACCTCTGGCCTGTACCCCAGTTCTTATATGCATAAATAAATAAATCTTTAAAAAATTACATGGAAGTTTTACTACTGAAGTTTTACACCCTTTTATACATAGATATACTCACTCTAGAAATCACAATGACATGAGGGAGTGTTTGACTACAGACTCTAAAATTGTGTTCCACACTAATGAGAGGAAGGAGAAAATCTAGAAGCAATGCAGTGAGAAGGCAGGCTTCCAGTTTCACCTGTACTTCACCGACTGCGTGAACCAGTATTCTCACAGCATGTTCAAGCACACATGTGAGAGAAGAGCAAGAGCCATTGAAATGAAATTCCTGTTGCTCACTGAAAAAAAGGACAGAACAAAGAGGTCTTTCGAGCCAACAGATGAACTAATCAGACTCCAAATAATTAGCAGGTATCAGTTCAGTGGTGCTGAAGTTTGAATTCCTTAATAAAGGGGTAAAATTTTCACGTGATGGAAACCAAATGAGAAAGAAGGAAACAAGATGAACCCATTTGACTATAAAATTGTACCTGAGCCATTTCTTCAGATTAGATAGACCTAAAATTCTACATTTTTCAGCTTCAAAATAGTTTCAGAAAAGTTTTTATTATTATCATTGTTCAATTTCATGCGTCTCTGCACTTGAACTTCCAGCCAGGAGCAGGAGTCGAACTGCCAGAAACATTGTGAAGTAACAGTGTTTTTGTGGCATTTCCAGCCAACATTTTCAGGCCCAAGAGATTTGAAGACACATCCAAACTTTTGAGTGCTAATAAGATTTGAACCTCTGAATCTTCTGAGATTTTTTTTCTTTCTCAATCAGAACCAAATTATGAACTAAGGAAGCAGAAGAATGGAATACAATTTCAGAAGTTATTTTCTGTACTGCATGCAATATTTTTAAGACTCCACATTTCTGGTATGTTCCTTCTCTACTCTGAACATTAAGTGTGATATCTATAAAAACTAATTATGATGCATATGATCAAGAGTGACCAATGTTTCTTGTGAAATAGCCTTTTTATGAAATTTCAATCTTTATTTGAATGACTATTCAGTTTAACAAGAAAATGTATATGCTTAATGATCACCATAGAACAGCTGTGTGCTATACAGAACACACTAAATTATCATTTAATGTATCTGGCATTATAAGTGGACAGATATTTTCCAGGTAACAGGAATCTAGTTTCACAAATAAAAAATGAACTTATTTCAACATAGTGTGATGGTGATTTCCCTGAAATGTCTGATTTCAGAAAACACTAAACATCATTTAACCATGGCTCAATAACTCACCATTACTGCTAAGATTATTTCTGTGCTATCTGGAAATACACATTTTATCTTTATCTGATTTTTTGGCATAACACTTTATTGTCACTAACTATAATTTTTGCAAATGTAACTTTTCCTGATTCAAGCCAGACTCTTTTTTTCTCTTATTTGAAACTTAAAATATGCTCTGATATAAACAAGCAGGTAATCAAATGCAGTATGTTAAATCAAAGTTGTAAGGTGTTTAAAGTAGAGTGTAAGCACCTGCCTTTTTTGGTGAGGTTTTATAGCAATTAATTTGTGCTTTCAGAGGTTGTATTTTGCCTGTTTATTTCCAGAAATGGGTTTATATTCTCATGAGGCAAGATTAGTGCAAGGGTACTTACCTAAACATGTATTTAGCACTCATCAGTAATGGGATCTTAGTTAGGAGGATGATGGTACAAAAGACAATGTATAAACCTACACATTGAAAAAGGGAATTGAACCCAGGTGCTCACAAAGACAAAGAAGACAGTTCTCTGCAGAATGTGACTGAGAAAACTTAGCATAATCATACCTGCCCTTGGGTAACTTATATCTTTTGGTCATGAGGCTGTTTTGAAAATAACATGTTTATTAGGTATAAGATTATGCCTTTTCTATATGGAAAGAAGTCACACCTTTAAATGGTTAAAGTCATTATAAAGGCTGCAGTTTCTGGAGTCAACCTGATTTCAAATACTAGCACAAATAGTCCCTAATTTTATATCACATGCAAGAAATTTAATACCTATCATCAGTATTGTTTGAGAAGGAAATAAATTAATTTGTACATTTAGCACTAGTAAACCCTATTGCACTTCATGCTAGGCATTGCTCTAAGTACTTTATATATTGAAAGACTTTATATATTGAGAATCTTATGATGGCCCAGTAAAGTTATTACTACTAACACCTATATTTCACAGCTATGAGGATTGAGTCACAGAAGTTAAATAACTTTGACGCTATGTGACTTGTAATGGGGAGTGGTCCAGACTTAAAACCAAACAAGTGATTCTGGCATCTGTACTCTTAATTGTCCATCCATAGTATAAATAGAGAATGCTAAGTAAATTTATATGCTATGTTATCTAACAAAGAAAAGGACATGTGTCTATCACATTACTTTCACTTTCTTTTGAAACTTAGTGGGAGTTTCTGTCCTATTGATCAGCAGTTTCCTCGGAAAAACTGAGTCAAAGGGGACTAAACATCATATAATGAAGATTCCAGGGTTGTCATTGGATAACATGTTATCAGGAGCAAAAGAAAGACAAGTTGAAAGTGGAACAAAGGAGGAAAGAAAGGGAAATAGTAAATTATAGTCTTAAGACAGTAAGGAGAGGCAGGACTCTCCGCAGCAGTCCTTGGACAAGAAGGTGAAGTGAGCAGACTGGCTGGACATAGGGAAAGGGAAAGGAAGTAAGTAATAAGTCAAAAATATCAAATCCTTATTGGTCAGTTTTGTTTTGCCATGATCTTAATTCATTGCAAGTTGACTTTTACAATCTTTCTCTTCCTCACCTGTGTCACAGTGCAACAAATAATTAACAAATTTGAAGTTTCACTGACACCTAATTTTAGCTGTTAGTGATATGTCTTAGTATAAACAATATCTGATTTGTGCTTAGAAAAAAGAATGGGGTCAATTAAATTAACTGATGATTGTATTTTATATTTAGACTGCTTTTCAATGAGCAAGTCAAGATCTAAACATATTAAACTCTGTATATTACAATATGCACATAAATAAATTCATCCCACTTATAGATGCCAAGGGTATGAGCCAAAAAAAAAAAAGATTTGTAAGAATGTTTCCAGAAATTAGAGTGATACAACAGAATTGGCATTACCACTGCGAGTGTCTTCTCTTTTGTGGTCTGGGCAACACACTTTTGTGTGTGGAGATTGACTCTATACAAGCATTGAAGGAAGAATGTCACTATCTGAATCTAACACCCAGAACTTCACCTAACTCCATGGACATAAATCATGCTGTCGTCACTCTAGGGAATAAAAATTGCATTTTGTAAATGCAGTGAAACATGTTCCTTCCTTCTTCATCACCATCTTGATCAAATAACTGTGAAGAACATGACAGTGTAATCATAGTCACATGATTGAGTGATCAGGAAACAAGACTTATATATATTTTTCAGTTCTTCACCTTACTTTGTCCTCAAATCTTATTTAATTCATGATAGGTTTTCAATTTACAGTGAAACTTCATGTAGCCAAAAGTGAATGAACATAAAAATAACCGGCCCATGTGGGAAAAATTTGTATGTCTAAATTTCGGGGGCAGTTTATGGCTTAAAAAAAAATGGAATTCTTGGTTACTTTCATTTGAGACATATTTTAAAGTACTTTTTAAATATCAAGTTCACAGGGAAAAGGTCAGGGAAGCAGTTGTTAAAAAGGTACTAGTTATATAGAAGCTTATACCTTTGCTTATGGAAAAAATTCTCTAATTTTTGACAAGTGTCAAGATTTCTTTTTGTCTCTGATACATTTTAAATAGCTTATTATATACAGAGCATCTGTTTTGGTTCTAAGGTCCTTAAATCAAAACCATAGATGGAAAGTTTCAGTTTAATGGGAAAGTACACTGGGCAGAATTAGAGGTTACTGGGTTTTAGACTTGAATTTGCTAATTTCCTTAGCACCTGATTTCAGTTTACTTCTATCAATCGAGGTGTGAGAAATGATGTTCAGCCTGTGATAGCCATGGTCAGCATGCACTCACCTAGTATACATTTTGTAATATACCAGTCTTGATAAAAATAGTAATCTCTAATTGCTGTTGTCCTTAATTTCTAGAAACCAGAAAAGTGATTGGCATACAGAAATTGCCAACAAACAGGTGTTTGAATGGAATGAAACTATATAATCAACAAAAATGCAAATAATTCAGAGAGAAGCTCATTCATTTAAAATATTTGGGTGAAGTAATAGTTTAAATTGAGATATGATTATCTGAATATTTTAAAAGACATGCAGCATATCTGACATATCCAATAAAAGATCTAACATCATAGTCCCAAGTATAAATTCCAGGGAAACCATCTTCAGATTAAAGAATATTTCACAATCAATAAATCAAACCAATACAATGAAAATTGATGTGTCTAAAACATTTGGAAATGTTTATCTGTAGTTTTTCATACATTCTTCTGAGAACTTAATTTGACTCTCAATATATGATTTAGCTGCACCACCATCACTGAATCAGAATATTACTACATTAATTCCAAAATATTAGTGAGAGGGATAATCAGATTTCACATGGCCTGTTTGATACTTTTATTAGAATAGTGGTACCTTATAATAAGTAGAAGAAAGGAGAGAAAATTGAAAAATCAAGTTCCTTTCCCTTCTGTGGATGAAGTAGGCATCAACACTCTTCTTATCCTTGTCTTTTTATTCTCTGATACCACCAAGATTTCTCCATCCTCCATAAGAACATTTGGCTGCTTCTTAGTGTCTGTGGAGACTCACATATACAATGTACCTGTGGACAAAACCCTAACAGACACCAGTGAAATGACCATTCACCACATTGGTTCTGGGCAAGACACCTTTTACTGAAAAATAGTGGGGCTGAAGCATTCCTCATCCATTGATGTTGCATCTGTGCCCACAAGGATATCTATAGAGGCATGATTTTGTCAATGTAAACCAGGGGTTATTATAGTTGACTCTATAGTAAATATATGACTGCATTAGTGAAAGACTGACATATCATGAGAGTTTGTTGCATTTTATATGTTTAGGCATAGGCTTTATTTTAGTTGGTGTGATCTGGCAATCTCAGCTACTTCAGAGTTGATGTATATTGGCACCAGCTATACTCGTACTGGAGCTTTGAGAACCGATTCTCTGAAGCAAGTGAAACGGTTGAATTATCAGTGTAAAAATGTATAAAAACAGCCTTGAAAGTGAAATAGTACAGGAAATACAGGTAACTAGGTTGACTTTTCTTATTCCAGTACTTCTCAAACCAAGAGCAGCATATTACAATAAGCCAAATGCTTTCTGGCAAAGTTAAATTACTCATTTCAAAAAGGACTGGTTTTTGAAGAAACTGTGAACAGTCTGTTGGGAATATTATTCACTTGGTGAAAAATATCAAAAGTATTGAATGTCTTTCTGACCTTGAAATTTTATATATCCCCCTGAAACAAAGGGGGTTGGAAGAGAACGACAAACCATTTCTTGGAAAACTTCAAGTCTAATAATATTGAAACTGCTTTGCTCCTAAATAAGTATTGTTATATTTATGACTGAATTCATAATTGAACCTTATACAATGTAGTTGCCTAACTTCAAAGTTCAGATGTTACTTTGTAATGGCAGAATTAATTTCCTTGATTGCTAATCCATCACACCTAAGTGTGATGCATGCAGTATCAAACATGGGTATTTCTGCTATCATTAATTGTGGCATATTGTCACAACTGATAAGAAAATTCAGTAAGAGAAAAAGGAGAGGACCTGGTATTGGCAGTTAGGCCTTGTTTTCCCATAAGCTATGGTAGGTACAGCCAGAGCCCTCAAAATAAAGGGAGGGGGCCCTTGTGAGTCTCACAAGAAGAAAAGACAGGCATCCAAAAAGCATCAATCACTGGGCGAGACTTGCTCTCCATTTGCAAAGCTGTTGTTTATTGTGAGATAATGATTGATAGGGTCTAAACAAATGCTGGGAGAAATCACCAAGGTGCAGGTGCTTAGGTGTGACATTTGGCCACAGGAAATCTGCAGGGAACAGGCCAGCTGGCAATGAGGACATTCTGAGGAAATTAACACGGATGCATTTAAAAGAAGAGCAAATAATGAACTGTGGGTTAAATGACAGCAAGGTAAAATAGCAATTATGGATGCCAGGTAGCTTATGTGCCAGGGAAAGAAGAAAATGGAAAGAAATAGGGCAATAAAAACTATTTGGGTGGATTTCATTTAGAAAAGGGCATCTTTTAAAGCAACCACTTTTAATAAAAACAGAATATTCAGTTAGGAGGGCAGAGGATTCCAGAGATAAAGTGAAGATAAAAGGAATGATCTGAGAAAATTTTGTTATGAATATAGGCACAACTGGAAACAGAAAAGACTGTGAATTATTGATATACATATTTTTCACCTTTAAAATTCAATGAAAGGTGTATAAAGAGAGGTGGCGATGTTTGTTTCCCAGCAACAGAACCATGGGTTCTTCTCAAAGCAATCCCAGCATCCGGATACTGAGAAATGTCTAAAAACCATAAACAAACATCTATACAATTGACTTCATTATCCTCATTACGTAGAAGACTTGGCATTATGAAGACTGAGCCTTGGGTCATCACTATAAAACAAGGTCTATCTTAACACTGGTTTCAGAAGAACTTTCTCCACTGTGAAACCAGCAGTTTAGCCATTGATGATTTTCATCAATGTGAAAAATGTCTCAGCTCTTTTTTCACATTTCATTTCCCCCTTAAACATGCATTATCCTTAGAGATCTAATTCCCCTGCCATATTTTTGTACATGGACTTTCTTTTCTATGTCACTTACTCCTGGTTTCTCCCTTCACTGGACCTTGTTCTACACCTGTCTCAAAAGGTCATGCCAGGTTTCTTTAAGCTTTCCCATTCTTGATATGGGATCTACACAGAGTTTGAACATTGAACTAGATTGTATATATAGATTTTATATAACATGTTGTGAAAAGAAGCATATAAAGCCTTTTTTTTTTCCTAGACTACATTTGAAAATTAAAAAGAAAAAAAGGAAGGGAGGGAAGTGAAGAAAACATAGTATAAAACTTTCATTTGAACAAAATTGAGGATCTTAATGTGGCTCTTCTCTCTCTCAAATCCCAGTAAACTGAAACATGTAAAGAATATCACATAAGAAGTTATGAAAACTCTGTGTAGTTCCTGTTTTAACAAATATACCTTTTATTTTTCCATTCTCCTATATATTTCCTAAGATGTGATTAAGTATAGTCATGAAGTGATCAATGTCCATTATGCTGACATAAAATTCATGCTTTATATAAATAAAAGAAATAAAAGGCAATCCTCTTTTACCTTGAACTTTTCTGGCATTTTTGTTGCCCAAATTCACTTGTTATTGTTCCTAATTTGCCTACAGCAGTGCCTGGGTCTCATGCTGATACATGTGCCCATGTTCCTTCAGTGTGTAAAGTCTCAGTCGGTGCTCTGTTGATGGGTATTTGGAGGACCATTGTGAGGACTTTCTTAAGCATGTGTTATGGGACCAAAGTCAGCTTCGCTTTTGAATTTGACATGAAGGGGGACCCACCAAATAATGGGGAAAGAAATCAAATGGAATTTAGGAGGTATGGTGCCCAGTCAAGTCTAATCAAAATTTTCTGAAAATAGTAGGGATATGTCTGCTCAACAAATGCATTTTTGACACGAGTCTCTCTGTTTTTTTTTTTTTATAAGAAGAAGAAAAAAAATAAAAGCTGCATAATAACTTGCTGGAAAAGACCAAGAAGGAGGTCACAATCATGAAGGCAAACATCAGACTTTTTTCACATGAATTTCGACTTCCTTTCTGCGTGAACTGGGGAAAAATCACTTAACCTTTTTGAATTACAGTACAGTGCACGGTAAATAAGCACAGTGATTAAATCAACATCTTCCTACTAGCATAACATGTTGTGAAAAGATGCATATAAAACCTTTTTTTCCCCCTAGAATATATTTGTAAAAGAAAGGGAGGAAGGAAGGACAAAGAACACAATAAAAAAAAACTTCATTTGAATATAATGAAGGTTCTTAATATGTCTCTTCTCTCTTTCAAATCAGGTAAACAACAGAAACTGGTAAAGAAAGGCACATAGGAAGAAGCTATGATAAGACTATAGAGAGATTTCATCAAATCCCTTTTCTTATATTTTTGCATTAGACCCTCTTTTAGATTCTAATTTCCAGTTTTCCAGAAATATGTGGCTGTGTTTTTGATTTCTTACTTATGAAATGAAGGTGAAAGAGATATGCATCAATTCTAGGCTACCCGCTGAAAAATGTTACTTATTACTGATGAAGTTACAAGTGAACTGATAACTACCTCCAGCCATGACAAAATATCGAACAGGAAAGAAAATGTGCTCACAGGATATACATGACTCAGTCATAAACAAGTCTGGCAGCATAATATAGTGAGGACAAATTGGAACTTTGATTGTGTCACGACCCTTTGGGAGTTGGAAAACGGAGGGGTTCAAACATGAAGTGTGAGAGCACTGAGTCATCGCCTCCAACTATCGAGACCCAATCTTCAAGGCAAAAATTGCCATCAAAATAGAGCAGTATAAGGAAATTATTTGGAAGTGTATAAACCAAGGGGTGGGGGAAAGTTGTCAATGATTTGACTTATTTTAAAATATGCTTTGGAAGAAAGGTAACATAGTCTTTAGTTTTGCTGGAAGTAGGAGGCTGGAACATTGAAATATCTGTACAGTTGTCTTATGATCAATCTGGATTTCCCAGATTCTGAATATTAATTGTGGTTCTGAGGGCCTCCCTGATGGCCTAGGGGTTGAGTCTCAGCACTGAATTCCATACCCAGCCAGGAAGCTAACCCACATAGGGAGTCCGCTGCTCCCCTCAGCAATGTATTCCAGTAGATCTGCCTGTTCTGCTCTCCACTCTGTCTCTGGTGATTCCTATCACGCCCCACACCCCTGGCCTACACCCCAGTTTTTCTAAGTAAAAAAAATATGGATCTGCCATAGGCTGAAATTTGACCTTAACCGAACCTTTCACTCTTAGCTCCTAATAAAATATAAAAATAACAAAAGGGGTGGTTAATAATGCTATGAGTTTTGAAAACTGAAAAGTGGCTTTCCCTATTCAATCTCAATGAAAATAAACCTGCTGATTGCCCATATTCAATGTCAAAATACTCCCAGGATTTACTCTCAAGAAGGCTTGCTAGGGAGTTTTATTTTACAATGACTAAGGAAACTCATGAATTCCATAAAACTCTTAACCACATCCAATCTTCTCAGACCCCCTTTCATTTAGTTCATGGATGTTGGCATCAATTGAACAATATTCTGACCTTTTTTAAAGGGCAAATATAATACTACATCAGCTTGGTTTGCTGAACTTTAGACTCCCTTGAATTGGAGAGTATTTGGGAGCTCCTGGGTAGATTTCATATATAATGTCATAGCAGAATTAATGATTCATTTCTTTTAGGAATTACAAAGCTTTCCTTTAAAAACAAGTTAAAATATATATCATTTAAGCTTGAGTATTCAGACCTATCGTTGAATCAGCAGCCCTCAGGATAAGTGGAACTAGATTAGAAAGAAAACAATGATTGGATCAAGAAAAATATGCAAGATCAAAGGCGTATTGTTCACATTTTAGAGAAAGAACAGGAGTGGCTCTAGGCAGAAATGGAAAGTGGTTAGCACTTACTACAATTTGAAAAAAATACTTCTGGGACCCTTCACTTGTTTTGTTCTTTCCTCTCTAGTCAAAATCTATGCCCAATCTCTGGCGCCCAAACTTGTTCCTAAACTAGATTTTCCCCCATTGAAATGTCCTCTTTAAATATCTCTTCTATGGATTTTTGAGCACTTCAAAGTGAAATTCAACCATTAGGATAAACTAAATCATCATTATCATCATCCATATCTCAACTATGTTTTACTTTATAGAATAATATAGCTTTCAATATTCAAAAATCAACCTGTGAAGGTTGGTGTTAATAATCTGTTCATTTTGATATTGATGTCAGTAATACATATACCATTCTAATTATAGTATGTGGAATATTCTAAGTACTTAATACTAGCTATTTAATTTAATTTGCTTATCTTCCATGACACAGCAAGAAGAAAGGAGCTGTGCATTTGAGAAACAATTTTTCCCTTATGTATACAGAAAGTAATATATACCCAAGATGGGTTAAATCTGTTCAAGTCAAATGCAAAACCATTCCAATGGTTATTAATTAATGGGTATATATTGATACTATCATACAAGGTACTGATGGAGTGAAATGGAGAAGACACAAATAAATATAAATTCCAGTGTTAGTAAGCTCATAGTTCAGGTAATCAAAGCATATAATTTAAATTAAATTAAAAGAATAAAGAAAAGTAGATAATAAGTACCATCTTTTAGTGAAGACTTGATTTATTAATGAATGGAAAAAAATCAGGGTACATTCAGGTGGTGTGGAAGGTGTGCATAAAGCGGACAAGGGAAATTTAGCAGGGACTTTCAGCAGCTATGCCCTCCAGAAGGTCTCACAGCCTTGTGGACAGGAGTGAAGAGGAGCTTATCTACATGTCTCTAGCTCCACTGCTGGGGAGCTGCCCCCCTGCATTGTGTCACCAAAGCCCACATTCTTTAAAGTAAAACTCCAACACTTGAGTGACAAAGCCAGCCTCAGTGTTGGTCTGCAAGCTGGGATGCCATCAGCCATATCGCCAACCCAAAAATATCCAGGCAAAGCAATTTGTCCAGGTATCTCTGGGCAAGAGATGGCAGCTGCAAAACTTTGCAAAAATTTCCAGCTTATTCTCGTCTAAGAGTCAGTGAAGAAGAAGGGATCCTTGGGTCAACTGCTGAAACACCACAGAGCCAGTTTTATACTAAGGCTCGTCGTAAAAGGAAAGAGATGGCCCCTTACTTCAGGGAGCTTCCCTATTAGACTAAAATCCAAGGGGAAAATAAAATATCACTACAATATAGGAGTTAAAGCAGATCTTTTTCTGTTTCCAACTAGAATTTCATGTTTTGTAAGTCCCTTCTGTTTGAAATGAAGGGTTGAGTGATATGAGATAACATCTTTGATTATGTTACAGTCTTAATAAACCACAGTTTGAAATATCACAGCACAAAGAATATTTGGTTATGCATTAAAGAAGATAGAAATATATACAGAATGACTAATTAGATTTGGAGGACTTTCTGTCATCGAAGGTATATTGTCCTATTTCCCCTGAAATTAGCTAGGAAATGGTTGTACAGGGGGCTGGAAAGACACCACTATAATAACTTTTTGATTTGGGAATTAATTTATAATTCTAGAAGATGCCTAAATTCCTTCCATTTGCCTGTATAAGCTGCAATGACACCCATTCTCGGGGACCTTTTCATATTTTGCCGTAGTCAGATGTGTGTACAAGGAAATAGGAGTGCATCCAGAGCAGGAGGTGGATCCTTGGGCTGTCGGAGCAGTGGCATCTTGGAAGTCATGAGGACAATTTTCTTTACCTTGCCTATTAGTCCAGGAATTAATGAGTTTCCCCAACTCAAACCTTAGACCATATTAAAGACTAATTTTCCTGATTGAGTGAGAAAAAATGAAATCACAGCCCAGGGTAGTTCATTGAAGGGGCTTAGGGGAAAAGTCATTGCCATCTGCAGGAAAATGCAAATCACTTCCAATTTCTCCTAGGTGAGATGGTGAGGAAAAAGACAAGGTCATAAGATTTAGACCTATATGTAGCAATATAAACAGGGCTGAAACTGTGTTTTATAGACGAGTTCTGACTTATACTAACCAAGTTGCTGTCTAAAGTGCACTCAGCTCTTCCCTCTCTGCAGCATGCACTCAGTGTTCTCAGATGCTCCCCATGATCATCTCACCCCACTTCTGTTTGAAGCCCCCAGCAGTTGTGGTGTCTGGCACAAGCTCAAAATAAAGTAACAAGAATGAGTGACAATGCCAGGTGGTTCTGAGACATTTACCCTGGTGTAATCTTCCCTGATGTTACTTTAAGGCTGAGGGTATAGAATTCAGGAGCAAAAGTACAAAGTACCTCTGAGCATCTTCTAAGTACCAAGTACTATGATGGTGCTATAGAAAATTTATTTGATTTTACCCCACAATAACCCAGGTTTGTTAAACAAATGCTGTTTAATATCACCATGAGTATACCCTCACAGATATTTATATCAAGCACCTCCAGATTCTTCTAGGTCTAAGCATATCCCCCTTTAGCTTCTCTCAAACCGTTTCCTTTCTCATGAAAGTAAAGTCCCCAAAAACCAGTATCCTGAGATCCCAAATATCCCCAACCAAGCATATTAAATTAAAATGTGCTGCTTTCATGATTACTTTATCTGTGTAATGGGTGCATGTTGAAATATTACTTGTTTTTAGGTTTTGGATCCCAAGCCATGTATTATTGTAAGAATTTCTCTTGCTTTTATCTCCCATTTAGCAGGTGTTCAGGAGTGACTTTCTTTGCTATGTGCTAGTAGAAGTCTGCCTAAAAATCATCAGGCCTGGGATTATCCTCATGGAAAAATAAATGGAAGGGCACAAATTTGGGCCTGGGCTCACAAATGGAATTCCATAAGAGACTAAAGGGGACAACCCTGAATGCCCTTGAAGATGATTACATGACAGAAGTCATTGGAGTCACTTAGGCAAAAGAAGAAGATCTGTGGCTAAAGACACAGCTGCTCCACCTGACTGGAGCACACATCCACCACCCCTGGAGTTATGCATCCAGTCCTTTCCTTCCAGATTTTGTAAATTTCTCCTCCATCTCCCACGTATCCTCATTTCCCAACATGGATATTTCTCTAAAGTCTTTCACTATGTGTGTAAATATGCGCTGTGCCAAAATCCATTTTAAGTAAGCCAAGAAAAGCCTAGGAAATGACTTCATTTTCAATATATGACATGGCTGTTGGATTAAGAAAACATAAATTCATGAAGTAAAAACAGGTTACAAATGATGGTGTGGCCTCAAGTGCTCTGCAGATGCTGTCCCAATGAGTGCCTTGTGGAAAGGAACACCCTGAGTTCAATGTGTGTTAGTTATATGTGTATTTATATTTGTGCTGTGGCTTTATGAAAGCAAATAAGCATCTAGTGGATATAAACTTATTCTATCTATAGCATTTCTGACTATTAACAGAACTGTGGTAGCGATCTGAATTATTAATGTTTTTTTATCCCCCATGGGATGGCATAAACAGATGTTCATTTATGCATTAAAAAAATCTTAAACAGACATCCAGGAAGATCAGAGGAAGAAAAAGCTTGGGATCAGGTTATCCTGCAGGATATAAAAGATTATTTCCCATTTACTGAGATAGTTTGACTAAGCACCTTTCCCAACTGTTGATATAAGCACTACATAGGACAGAGAATAGTAACTGGCACCATCTATAATAAGTATAAACTTACTGAATAAATGAATAAATGAATACCAATCATTAAATCTATCAGTTTTCCTATAAGTATGTTACTCCATTATATCACCATGAGTATATCCTCACATATGTTTATATCAAATACCTCCAGAATCTTCTAGGTCTTAGCATATCTCCCTTTAGCTTCTCTCAAACTGGCATATTCTTTATGATAACAAGCTTATTATTGCTTGGTTAATCTCTTAATTTTTTATTACTATTAGCATGTGGTATATAAGAACTATATTTCCATTCAAATATTTAAGCTAAAGGGTGGGGTCATACTTTCTGCACCAAACACACTTTCCTTCTTGGGACTTCAGATTTAGCTCCAGGTACCTCTTTCCTTCTGTATCTCAGCACACTCTTTCCCTTTTGAACATCGAATAGGTACTGGGTACTATGGTCGGCAATGAGAATATAAACATACCTATGACACTACACCTACACTGGGACTTGTAGTTTGGTAGAGTAAAATAGACAAGTAAACAGATCACTTTAATAGTTTGGTCCATAATATTATGCAGATATATAACTAAGATGAACAAGGAGCTTTGGAGAGCTGTGTGAATCATGTAGAGGCTCTTATTCAAAGGATGTCTCAAAGAATGAGGAAGAATTATCTAGGTGAAGAGTTCAGAGGAGGAGAAACATCTATTCTGGTAAAAGAGAACAATAAGGAAAAGAAGATACAGCTATGAAATCCTATGTGGAAAGAACACGTTAGGAGAAAAATCCGAAGATGTTATTTGACTTTATCTATATACCTACTTGGCAAAAGTTTCCTTTCTCCTGCTCTAGCCCTAAGCAACTAGAGGGTAATAATGGCACTAACATGTCATATCACCAGTTACAGGCCAGGAAATATTTTGCATGCTTTACGTATATGTTGATGCCTAGACTAACTCATTTTAAACTTCACAATAACACCATGAAATTAGATGCTATTATTTATTACTTCAGTTTTAAAAAAGAGAAAACTGATGGAGGGTCACCCTCTCTAACTTGCTGCAGCAAGGATTGAAAGCAGGGAGACTGGTCAGGAATCCAGGCTTTACATCTGCTCATTCTCTACACACACAAACTGATCAACTCAGTCAACCCTAACAGTCCCAAAGTGTCACATTATTTGTAAGTCCTCTCCTCCCCTTTTTCATTTGAGACTGGCACACAGGCTCGGAGATGTCTCCCTCACATTGTACAGTTGGGGTAGGGCACTCTCCACTGCTTGCTGTGCAACCCAATCATAAAGAAATACTCTCATGTAGCAGGAAGCATTTCTTGATAGACTTCCCTCTCTCCTAGAAATATGAAAAAGATACCATGAAGAATGTTTCCTTTCTCTAAAGAGTCAGAGGAAGATGACAATGTGTGCATGGAGACATTCCTTATGACACTGCCATTTTCATTTGAATCCTTTGGTCAAAATCTACAGCAGAAATATGATAGTATTGAACTCTCTGATGTTTTTGCAAAAAATGCCCTTCATGGAGCCATATTTGAAACATCCCAAATCTATCTTCCTAACCATGTCCAGAATGCATCATGTCTGCCAGTCTGGCATCTAACAGTGATTCATTGAAATGTGTTGAAAATGTGATTTGTGTGGGAGTCAAATAGAAATCAGATCGGCCCCATCCCTTATATCTATATCTTTCTCTATACATTTGGCTTTGACATTCATCAAATTACTCTGTCCTAACAAAGCTTTCTTGCACAAAGTAATCTCAAGCGACAGTGCATAGCAATGTGTATAATATGAAAGGAGTTGAATGGCTAAGTAGTCAGCTTGACAGTATCTCTGAAATCTTTTATTGCATATATTAGAGAGTTAAACATTGCAATCTGCTTTTCCTGTGAGACCCAATAAGTAAGGAAAAAGCCAGGTTTACTCAGGATTAGACTAGTTTTCCTTTGTTTTCTTGCCAAAAAAGAAAAAAAAAAAAGTCTTGATTAGCTTATGGAAGAAAAATTTGCATCTCTATGCTTAGAAGGGTGAAACTTTTCTGCTAGAAATTCATTTTCAGAAGGATCCTCTTGAGCTAGATATTTCATCCCACTCTTCTGTCTCCTAAATTAAAAACAACTTTATTTTCATTTCTGACTTCGTAAATGGGAATTTTATCCACTTCACGAGAATGACTCATATATGAATCATACGCTTTGGGGAACTGCTGAATCGAAAAGTCTTTTTGTTTGTTGTTTGTTTATCTCACTCTAGAAGCAGCTCTTGTGCTCAACCCAGCTCTCCCGGACATGTCGGCCTTGACACACTCTAATAATCAGATGAATATAAATTATAACAAAGACAATGGAGAATGAAGAGCAGAAAAAAGCACCAGTTCTCAAATGATCACTGACAGTCTGTGACTAGAACAGCAGTGCATGGAGGGAAAATGTATACATATACAAATATCCATGAACACACCTATACATACAAATAAAGTCTTCCCTGTTTTATGCTATTTCTTTTACTGAAATGAACTTTGTTCTTAGAGGAAGCTACAATACTATTTTAATATTTCTGTAATTTTCTAGAAACTTGACTAATTTCCTAAAAGCACCTTACCTTTCAGCTAACACTAATTGATTCTAGGTATTGTGATTTTCCTGTTATTGCTTTTATTTTTCTGAAAGCAAATTTAACATGTAATACTTACATAATTATGTGAGCTAGTATAGCTAATCCAAACCCAGAAAGAATATTTTAGTTAACAACTATTACTTATTTGATTTTCATAATCCTACTATAAGGGAAGAGTAATTATTATTCTGGAAAACTGAGGCAAAGAAAGGCTAGATACCTTGCCCAAGTTCATACAGGTAGGAATTCTCAGTCTCATCACGGACAGTCTGGCTCTGGAACTCTTGTCTTAACCACTCTGCTCTCTTTGGAAAATAAGAAATTTTACTGAGCAATTAAAATGCTGATGAAGCATAGGGTTGGCCCAAATCATGATCTCAGCATTTCATAAATAAGACATCTCATGAGTGTGTTCTCCAGCCTTTCCTATATTTGAAAGTATGGTGTTATACACTCATTGAGGAATGACAACATTTTAGAGTTAAAGGAAAAGTGGACATATACCTATTCTCCTGGCAGATAAATTGAGAATTGCAACATTAAGCAACTCGCTCAAGATATCTTGGCCAATAAACTGTAAACCTGGAACACTATTCCTAGAACACTAAATTAAATTTTAATTATATATTTAAGTGGAAGAATTCTAGTTTTTTTATACATGTTAAAATTGTCTTTTTACCTCAAACTTTCAAATACTGAGCCCATTAGCAAAGCATGCTAATCATATTTTTTCAGTTAACAATAAAACACTCTGAAGTGATACTTGGTATGCTTTAGAATACATGCACCATAAGTAAAATAAAGAAACACTGCAGAGCTGGGCATCCCTGGCAGAGCAAGGGGTTAAGTCTCAAACTATGAAGCAATCCATAGCCATCGCTGTATATGTTCAATCCCTGGCCAGGGAGCTAGCCCACATGGTACAGCAGGCCTTTCCTGTCTCACCTGCTGCTCCCCTCAGCAATGTATTTCATTCTGTCAGCCTGTCCTGCTCCCCACTCTGTCTCAGGTGAATCCTCTCACTACCTCTGGCCTACACTCCAAATCTTGTCTGCATAAATAAATAAATGTCTTAAAAAAAAAAAAAAGAAACACTGCAGGGTATTTTTACTTCTTGATAAGGGCTCTAGGAAGTTATGGAATACTTTCTAATTTTATTTCACATTTATTTAAATGTTCACAAGTATTTACTCTTGTAATTGAAACAAAGCATTATAAATGGCAAGAGAGGGCAAATATTGTGAGAAGGTGAAAACAAAATCAAAACAAAAAGACCCCATGAAAAGCAACTGACAAGTTGATATATCAGAAAACAACCCAGAGGTAAAAATAATGCATTTTTTGGGCCTCCCTGGTGGTGCAGTGGTTGAGTGCTGGGTTGCAAAGCTGCCCGCAGTCAGTTCGATCCCCCGCCACTGGAGGAGGGTCCCATATGGCGCGCAGACCTCTCCTGCAGCCCGCTGTTCCCCTCAGCAGTGTACTTCGGTCCTTCTGCCTGCTCTGCTCCCCGCTCTGGCTCTGGTGAATTCTCTCACCCTCCCGTGCTTCTGACTGTACCCAGTGCTTGTACAAATAAATAAATGAATAAACAAACAAACAAATAAATAAATAAAATAAATCTTTAATAAAATGCATTTTTTCCTTTTTATTTTAAGCTAATTTTAGAGTTAGAGAAAAGTTGTAAAAATAGTAATAACAGTCTTGCATACACCTCACCCAGCTTCCTCTAATGTTGACACCCTACATAAATATAGAAGAACTAACAAAACTGGGAAATTAGCAGTGGCTTGATGCTATTAACAAAATATATGCCTTATTAGGGTTAGACCATTTTTAAACTAATGTTCTTCTATCCTAGGGTACCACATTGCCTTTAGAAGCTAATTTTTATCTGTCATCTCTAATCTATAACATTTCCTCGGTATTTCCTTTTCTTTCCTATTCTTGACAGTTAATGGAAATTGGCCAATTATTGTGTAGAACGCCCCTCAATTACAGTTTGTCTGACATTTTCTTATGATGATGTTGAAGTTGTATTTTTTAGCAAGAAAATCAAAGAAATGATACTGCGTTCTACTGAATGCATCATATGAAGGGATTCATGACAACATTATATCTTACATTTGGTGATATTAACTTTGATCACTTGACTCCTCCCATCACTGAGTTTCTACACTATCAAGATATAAATATTTTCTCTTTAGTTAGTAAATATTTGGGGGCAGAAACTTAGATAATATAAATGTTTTCTTTCTCCCCCTATTTTCACCACTGAGTTTAGCATAGATGGAAAGTCACATCTATAGCAACTATTATTCTGCTATTTGATGTCACTCCTCTATTTCTCCTTTTCTTTCTACATCATTAATAGGAAATCTATTGTAAGAAATAATTATTTTTTGGCCTTATATATTTATTTATATAACAATGGGCTCATAAGTATTGTATTACATGGGTCAATATTCAGTTCTCTTATTACTTATTCTGGTAACTCAATTGGTCCAGCTTTGGTCTTTAGCAACTCCTGCAGAATTATGGTTTGTTGGATATTACCTTGCCCCCCAAAGAGCTGTATCAATTTGTGTACCAAACAGCTCTAATTAAATAACACCTATTTCCCTCAGCCTTACTAACAGTCTTGTTTTCAATTTTTGGTAGATTAACATGTAAGTGTTATTTTTAAATGCAGTTTTCAAATATAAATGAGAATTCACATTTATTTCCTAAGCCCAAGCATCAGTTCATCCCCATTTTCTGAATTTCTCTTCATGTATTTTTTCTCTCTCTTTTTTTTTTTTTTTTTGGTGGGTGTTGGGTTCTCTGTTGATCAATTTTAGGTGATATATATTGGGATATTAGTCCTTTCTAAGTGGTACATATTGTGAAAATTTTCTCCCAATTTGTCATTTGACTTGACTTGTTGATGGTGTTTGTTGTCATTTGTCTTTTATTTTTATATATTCAAATTTGTCACTTTTAATTGGATTGGTTTTGGATAGTCAGTCATAGAAAGCATTTCTCTGAGCACAAATTAAATAGCAAATACTCATATTTTATTATACTACTTTCACGACTTCCTTTTGTTCATTCAATTCTTAATCAATTTTGAATTTAATTTCACATAAAGTATAAGATATTTATTTAATGTTACCATTTTCCAAATGGTTACTCAATTGTTCCAGCTTTGTTATTAGAAACTCTTCCTCTACCAGAGCAATTTGAATGAACGTCTTTGCATAGAATAAATCTCCATAAGTAGTTAGATCTTATACTGGTCTTTCCATTTATTTCTGGTTTATAGGACTATTTATAGGGAGGGTTTTAGAAAGTGTTACCCTGTCAAGAAGTGAAATCATTGTGAAATAATCTTTATCTCTAGACTCTTTTTACCTAATAAAGATTTCCATTCCAGGAGGAAAGACTTCACCAACGGACAATACTAAAATCTCATCCATGTAAGGAAATAGCTCACTCCAGTTCTCTGTTAGTCTTCTTTTATCAATAAGGTGTGAGCAAGTAATTTCAAAAAATTTAATAGCTATTTAGTACAAGACAGAAGAATACTCCTCTCAATTCATTTTATGATATTGCTTTAGTCATATAACTATAACCGTAGTATCACAAGGACAACATGAGGAATGATAATATAGTCTAATTTTAATCTTAAATAGTGTTCAAATTTATTAACATTACTTTAACACCCACACACAATGCAGCAACATCGAAGAGAAAAAAAAACCCTGATACCTAAGTTGGATGTTCTCTTCAAATGTCAGAGATGTTTTAAACAGGACATCCGTTTAGATCAAATAAACAAACAAAAACTACCAATCTGGAACCCAGGTTTGCTTAGCTTTAATTCTCTCCTTTAGAGATTAAAACTTTGCCACTATAAAAAAAAAATTAAATATCACATTCTCTGTTCCATTAAGATGGTAATTTAAAAGTTTAAAAGAAAAATAATTACGCATCATGATTGAAATTGATATGAATACATTCTGAATAAATTATTTTCTGTAAAATCTAAATAAAAATAAAACTTTAGTTTAATTAAAAATTAAAACATTGCCCACAGAGCTAATTAGGACCTCCCTCGTGGCTTACGGGTTAAGTCTCAGTGCTATCACCACTGCCACCTGAGTATCATACACAGTCAGGGAGCTAACCCACATATGGTGCAGCAGACTTCTATCTCGCCTGCTGCTCCCCTCAGCAGTGTATTTCAGTAGATCTGCCTGTTCTGCTCCCTACTCTGTCTCTGGTGGATCCTCTCATCCACCCACCTCTGGCCTATACCTCAGTTCCTCTATGCAAAAATAAATAAAAATCTTTAAAAACAAAAACAAACAAAAACAAAGCTAATTAAAAGGCACATCCCAAAACTTCACTTACAGAAATTCTGATTTAGTAGACCTGGGTGGGGCAGACAAACCTAAAATTTTAACTAGTACTTTAAATAATCTTTAGATTTTCTAAATGTTTTCTAGAAATGCAGTTGATCCTTACATATTAACCTCATATACTCTGCCTTACCAAGTTCCTAGTATTTTTATTGTTGTTATACTCCTATATTTTCTTTTAGACAATTTCAAGGTATAAAATAAAATAGTATAGTATAATACTTCATCTTTTCAAAGTCTATGATTGTTTTTGCTTCTTATCTTATAGTGTTGGCTAATATTCCTGGTACAATGTTGAAGTGAAACAGAAATAGAAAATATTTTTATGTTTGTCCTTATTTCAAAGCCAATGATAATGACATTTTACCGTTTAGATAATATTTTATTTGAGACTTTTCTTAAGACAAATTAAAGATATTTCCATCCAGTCATACTTTTCTAAAAGTTTTTAATCATGAAGTCATGCTGAATTACTAAATGATCTTTCAGTATCTATTGTCACATTTTATATTTTTATTAGTGGTTTTAAAATATTCTTTACTTTTCATTTCAAGGAAAATGACTTTAAAAAAATTCTGTTTAATGGTTTAGATCTTAGGAAGCCCAAAATGTCTTCATGAGTCTATAAAGCAAGATTACCTGGCATGCTAGGAAATGCTAACCCCTGCATAGGACAGGCATAGCTTCAACTTAGAGTGGGACCAAATCTGATGCACTAGAATTGATGATTTACATTTTAAGAGGATTACCTGTTTACAAATAGTAACTTCATTAGGTGTCTTTGATTCAATGTGGTTTGGTACATGGAGAAAAAAACATTGCTTAACATTGAGAAAAACAGGGTCTAAGTGTTGGCTCCACTGCTGGCTTGATCTTATTTAACCTCATAGTACCCCAGCTTAGTTTCACTCTATTAAAGGGAAGTAATATTCATCCTATTCATAATATCGCTCAACTGATTAACCTCAATAATGACTATGACAGCTCTAAATGTATAACATGCAGCATAATTTAAATAATTTGTTTGGACAGTGGGAAGAAAAAACACTGGTGAACCTGAGAAAATAAGTAAGGTGGGAAGGGCATAGTGAGATTGGAGCATAATGTGAGATTTAGAGAAAGGACAAGTTGAAGGGTAGGAAATTACTACAAAGAAAGGGAAAGAGGCAAAATAATACATTTGTTTTTTGTTTGTGTGTTTGTTTTGCTAGTGGTGAATCACAGTTACAGGAACATTTTAGTGATACTCTCCTTTATTCACATCTAGTGTTTCCCCATCACTCCACAGATGTTCCGTGAAGCCATTGGTATGAGGGTCACCAGCCAGAATGCTTTCCAGACAGAAAATACAAGGTAACACCAGTACTCAGCTTCTCAAAAATTAAATCACTGGAAACTCCTAAAAGCCAGGAGTTTCAATAAACTCACAGGAGGCTCGAGCAATTTCAGTGATGGAGATATTGTTTTGGAGATTGACATATAGCTTATAAGTATTAGGAGAAAGGAACAAAAAAAAATCTTTATTAAAAAAAGGAATTAATGAAAAACTAATTAAAGTTTTATAGGAAACTTTCCCCTCAGCTGGAACTGCCAGGTTTCAGACCCGGAGTAAAAAGAATAGTTAAGGGTAGTCAGTAAGAAAAAGCCTCAGGGTACCTATGGGGGGTTGGGGATGGTGGAAATACCAGGCCTGAGGGGTCCATTCCAGCCCTGGGTGTGGTGAGGAGCAGCCCCAGGCACTGGGTTGCAAGAAGGGCATGAGCTGGTTGAGTTTACAGGGCTTACTCAGCCTGTCTCTGATCCTCCTTCACAATAGTTTGTACTGCCTTATGAACTAAGGGAAAAAAAACAAGTTCCTTTGGCATCTTATTTGCAGCTGCAAGTTCCTCATTTTCCCATTGTCTTCCCTTCTCTATTTGGGACACATGCACTAAACCTGTATAGGAGGAATTTTGCCTAGCAGAGGGGTTGCCTAGGTCCATTTATTCACTCATGAATTATTTCATTGTCTACATTTATTGAGAGGCATTATGCTAACTGCAAGACAATGCTAAACAGAGGCAGACATAGTCTCTTCCTTTCAAGAGAAATGAAATGAAATCAGTTAACAAAGAAGAGCTATAAGTAAAGCATCCTTATTGGAATAACTGCCTGATGGTAAATGCTTCCTTTGTCAGCCGCTTCCAATCACTGTGTCGTCTCCCTTGCTCACCTACCACAGCACAGAAAATAAAGTCATGTATATGGTTTTCCAGCATCTTTGGAACTAGAAGAGAGATGAAGCCCAGTTCCTGATAAGGAAGTGAAAGGATACTGATCTAAAGGGTCTTTTAATTTCCTGGTAAGAAGAAAAGACACAGCAGAAAGCTTCCTGGCTCCACTACTGCCCTCCTTTCTCTGCCTTGAATATAAAGTTGCACCTAAAAAAAAAAGAATAAATAAATAAATAAATAAATAAATAAATAAATAAATAAATAAATAAATAAAGTTACACCTGAAAGTCAGAATGTAACTTTGGCTTGATGTGAAATTTAGAATGTAACTTTGGGGCAACACATAGCCAAGAGTCATTGTGATCTGGTGCAAAAAACCAGAAAGTGATTTTTGTGTTCAGTATTATAGAACAAGTGTATCAATACCTGCAGATTATCTGTTACAAATGAAAAATCAACCCATTACTTGCAGAGAATTGGAGGTTTTGGTGATTAACAACTCATCATTGGAATACACTTTCCCACACAATAGCTCTTCATGTTAGCTACTCTGAAGAGGACTAGTCTTCTTTGAATGGATATAGTCTGCTGTTTGCTTAAATCAAATCAATTTTATTATATTATAATCTCATCTCAAATTCCATCATCCCTTTAACCAATACAATACCACATTTTCCATCACTGACTCATACCAATGAATAAAGACAGAACTCCCCCCAACATAAATATTATTGTTTGTTGTATTATAATCATAACAAATCAAACAAGTCTCTTTTTAATGCCTCCTCTTTTGATGGTCTGTGGAAATTTAGAATTGGGTCTTTTCATTTCTTGGAAATGCCCTGGAGCTGTTTCTCAATGGCACTGCCTCTAATGAGTCAACAGACTAAGTTCTCTTTAAAAAGTGCAAGGCAATTGTATTTTGCATAAAAATATCCCCTATTTGTGTGTGCAGAAGAAAAAAATTTTCACCCAGTACTCAGCCTTGTACTTATTAGTATTAGTTCCAGACCCAGTGCTAAGTCAAGTATTTTGAGATGTTAGTCCATGAATAATAATGCCACAGAAGCACAGTAATTAATAGAAGAGGAGACTGGTCCCTAAAGAGGAGGCACAGGACTGCGAGGGGAGAGAAGACCTCGCCTTTCAAACGTGTCTGATACGGACGCTTGAACTTTGATTTCTAAAGTTGGGGGCGAGGTAAAATGAATTATACTTCATTAGCAATGTGGAGGCAGACATAGCCTTCAGTCTCTAGAGAAGCAGTCTTTCATTGTAAAACTCCCAGCATTTTCTGGTGGATGGCAAGCTAGGTACTCCATCCTGATTTTGCTGAACACAGGTAGCACTTTTTTTCCCCCATGATTGGTTATAATTCCCTTCTTCTGTCTGTCATCATTATTGCTATTATTTATTAAATTATGCAGCATTGCTCATACATAGAATGCTGAGCTTTGTGGCCAAATTAGTAGCTGATAAGCACATGCCCATCTGTTCCCCGAAGCACCCAACTTCAATTCTAGTTAGGCAGCTTCCTTGTCTTGTTTTCTCACTCATTTCTATGCCTCATCTATAAAATGGAAAGGCACAGTGTCTTATTTGCTTGGACATACTGTTATGTGAGGAATAGCCTTCCTTGTGTTTATTTGTTTTTAATGTGTATCATGATAAACTAGATTTTAAGCAGCTTGTAGAATGTAGGATGAACCAAGTAATAGGCGTAGGGACAATATAATAAAAATAAACATCTAAAAGAAAAAAAATAACAAAATAGAAAGAATAAAAAGACTCAATGTGTAAAATTGGTATTCTGAAATATGTACAATGAGAATCTGTAAAACTTCTTGGAAAGAGTAATAAATTTCTCTCTGAGCTACCAGTAGGAAAGCAGTGAAGGCAAAGAGAAACGGATGTGAATTCACAAATGAAATAAGATGGCCAGTTCATATCTCACAATCCTGAGAAAACCCAGAGGAAGGGCAGTGATTTCCACACAAGATACTACTGTGCTGACTCCGATACATGAAAATATATGATATATACCCTAAAACTGAACGCAATCCTAAATGATCACAAGAATTGTAGAATGAAAAATTTTTGACATAAACCACATGGGCCCTAGAAAAATCCCAAGCAAGTATGGCAAAATCTATGTCTTTTAAGAAACAATTTCTTGGTGACTCCTTGGCAGTAAATTTCACACAAAATTTATCCTTTGGTAATTAAATAAGTTCTTCTATGCTATGTAAATTTTAGATTCAAACCTAACAAATTTTGGAAGGAATTTGACAGAAAGGCTTATTGGGATTTTTCATTTTTTAGACTTGAACAGTTCTTTCAGGACAGAATTTGATAGTATGAGCAATCATTTTTCCAGATGATACTGGGTTGATGACTGTAAGACCATAACATCAGTTTTGATGGAAATAATGAATTTGATGTGCTCTGTAGATTGATATGTTTGTACGATAGAGGTTAGGATGTATGAATTAGATACATTACACATCAAAGCAGTCATATTAATGATGCCATTTTGATATAGGTAATCTTGATATTTATAAAAAATATCATTACTCCACAAATATATCAAATTTTATTTTTTGTTATTAATAATCACACATGACACTTTAACTCTGATTCATTCTCCATTTCTGAGCCTTACTCCATCTTTCTTCCCACGCTGCCCTGACCCACCATATAGCCTTTACATTCTCAATCCACAGAGCTGCTAAAGCTACTTAAATCTATCTGCTTTTATTTGAACATACCAGAATCTTTCATCCCCTTTTCCACATGCTATTATTGACTGTCTGGCTGTCTTCAGGGTGTTCCTGTATCCATTGTGCTAAACTTCTCAAGTACAACTGTGACTTCCTCCATGAAGTCTCTGGCATTTCCTTATGTTCTAGAAGTCTTTTGCTCATCTGACTTTAGGCTTTCAAAAATCTTGTATTGTAATCGTTTGCATAATTTATCTCTAACATGCATCATTTTATTTAATGTTAGTAACATTGAATAAATCATTTTTGAATTTGCAAAAACAAACAGAAGCCATAAAATATTATTGTTGCTCCAAGGATTTTATAAAAATAAAAAGATAGATGGAAGGATGGAATGAAAGTCAGGAATTCCTTCCATTGTAAGGAATGCCAGAATCAACTTTCCTTTAGGAATAAGATGCAGATAGAGTGGGAGTGTGTGTGGTAGAGACCCAGGAGAGGACTGTCAGAACTCCAAATCTTATAGCATGCCCCCTCCACTCTCACCTGTGTTTGACCCTGACCAGAGGCACTATGTCTTTCAATTAAGGATGACACATTTCAGTTATTTAAACCACTGGACACCTAACACTTAATATGTATTTTCATTTTAAAACCAACACTTCTCTTATGCAGTGAGAAAATTCTGAAGCATCACTGACATTGGGCAGGTAGAACTGCAAGGAAATGATAACCTTCTAATGAGAATAAGTGTGTATGATTGAACATAATGAAATGTTTTTAGGTGCAGTCAGTAAAAAGACATTGTGGAAAATACAATTCAATGATATGGTACAATAAAACATCCTGGTTCCAACCATTAACCAACTTCCCTCGAAGTGAAGACATCTCCACTGGATGACTGGCCTTGAATTAGGCCATCCGTATAATGCACAGTGACATAAATTGCCATTACAAGCAAATGAACATTTACAAAGTGGGACATGGGGGAATAGTCACAAAGCTGGAAGGCGAGGTCTGAGAACTTTGTGTCTTAAGACAAAGCTTTTCATAAAAAGACAGTGGGACTATAAGGTATCATTGACACTTCTAAAAATGGATATTAATGGCAACATTGCATTTATGTGCTACTATTGATTTCACTAGTGAGAATGTTTATATTCTCAGAAGAAGGCATGTTTTTAAAAATAATGAAATTATGATTCCTGATATTTGGGGGGATTGCATATTTTTCAAAAGATTACACAACTATAATTTTTATTGTTAGCAATCTATATTTTCATTTTAATGACTGAAAATTGGTTTATGTTTATAGTGAAATTTATTTAACCATTTTGAAGGATGTTTTGGATGACTTGTTGTAAAACTAATTCAGTCTACCTTATTAAATGAGGTATACATAAACCACAGTGCAGAGGAAAGGAAGGGGAATTTTTAAAAACATATTTGTGGAATAACTACCTCGGAACTATTACTATACTTTGTTATTTTATATCTAAGCTCACATATCATCAAAATAACCTGGCCATGTATCTTTTCAGATGGGGAGAACTGAACTCAAAATGGTAAACATCTAGCCCAAGATCTGAGAGTTGCTATGCAGCTAATCCAGCATTTGCAAACTGGTTTCTCTGCCTTCAAGCCCTATGTTCTTCACACTAATACATTCTGTACCTACATAGTATGGTGAGATCAAATGTTTATCTTATGTGAGAACAGTGGCACATGCACATCATTCTTCATATTTATCCTTTTCTCCACTACAAGCTTCAAGATGCAAACCAGGCAAAAGAAGAGAATACAGATCAGGGCCTCCCCAGTGCCTGCAGCCTCTGCAGCACCAGTTCAATCCCAGGCCACCAGCGAGGGTCCCACATGGCGCACAGACCTCTCCTGCCATGCCTGCTGCTCCCCTCAGCAGTGTATTTCGTCAGTCTGCCTGTTCTGCTCCCCGCTCTGGCTTTGATGAATTCTCTCACCCTCCGCACTTCTGACTGTACCCAGTGCTTGTATGAATAAATAAATAAATCTTTAAAAAAAAAAAAAAAAGAAGAGAATAAAGATCAAACCAGATGAGAATTGGAGATTGTCTGGAGGCAACACAGATCTTTCCCCCATGGTGACGTCTATGCCAACCCTTACACCATCATGTCCCATAGAAAATGCTTAAAGGTTTTCTTGCAGAGCTTTAGTGAAACTATGTACTCTTCACAGTTGTGATTCAAGTGAGATGAATAAGAGTTAATCTAGTTGACCTGCCTACCTCTGAATGTAATACAAGTGTCCAATCTTTGCTTTTCTTTCTCTAGTTACTTGTCTAACATTGGGTTGTCAAGTGGGACGTTCTTATCTTTGTAGTCATTTAAGGTCATTTAATGCTAGTTTTATAATTCTGATAAATACATTTGTCTGAGCAAATTCATTTCACTATTGTCAGCAAATAAATCTTACAAGTCCCTATCCTTTTTTCTTTTGAAAAGATTTTCCATCCACCTTTCCAAATTATATCTGTCATTTAAATCTTAGATAACATCCTAGTTATCTTTGGGACTCTCACATTAACCCAATCACATTTTGGCAATGTCTTTCTGGTATTTGGGGAACTATTATGATTTTTTTTTTATGTGTTGATGATGAATTAGTCAGTTCAGGCTGGTATACAAACTATCAAATATTGGGTGACTTAAACAACAGAAATTTATTCACTCAGAGTTCTGAAGACTGGAATTTTGAGATCAGGGTGCCATACAGTCAAGTGATGACTGTTTTCCTGTCTTGTAGATGACTGACTTCTATCTTTCAGAACAGAAATTCTGGTGCCTTGTCTTTCTTACAATGGCACCAATAGTATCAGATCAGGGCTGCACCCTTATGATCTGCATGACCTGTGATAGCAACTAAATCACATTTATGAAGACCCTATCTCTTATAATCTCACTGGGGTTTAAGGCTTCAACAGATAGATTTTGGGGGAGGAGAAACAACTTGGTCTGTAGATGATTATTAATTCATGCATATCTGCCTATAATTTTGTGCCCTGGATTTCTTTGAACCCTTTTATATAGCAAGCTCACCAATCAACACTCCTTAATGGGTTCTTAAGCTATGTTATTCAGGTGAAAAAGTAGCTTCAAAACATTGCAATGCTCAACTAAAACATTCATAATTGGGGGATTATTGCTGCTAATCCTATCTCACATTCAATAAATGTATTTTATAGTTTGATATTGCCAATTTTCAAAATTAAATACATGACTTTTTGTTCATTTCCAAATCTGCTCTGGCACTGTTACAAGTTTAGGGCCACTGATAGGAGAATAGAGAGTGGAAAGAGCTAAAGAATGTGTGCATATGCGTGTGTCTGTTACACAACCACACACCCCTACCTGAGCAGTGTAATATAAATGCAAATAAACTGATTGATTGACAAGAGGAGTCCTTGATTAAATACTGCAGGGGGGTGAGACTAAAATATAAAGTCATTTTTTTTAAATAACAGTTTATAATTCAAATAATGCTATTCTTACCAAATGACATGAAATGAATCCAAATTGTAATTCTGATAACCTTTATAACTTTGACCTAACCAGAAAGATGGAAAAAAAAAAAAAAAAGGGAAAATATGTCTCTAAACTCCCGTAGGCTGCACAGGAAATTATTCACTGAGGACAAGAGAAGAAAGCTGTCTTTCAAGAACTGCACCACAAAATATTATGCAGTCAAGTAGACCAGGCAAATATAAGATAGGTAGCTTTCAACACAGCTCTTATTCATATTTAAAGGGCAACTGGGTCAAAGCTAAGATCTCTGCCTCTAAGATAAAGGATTTCAATTTTCACAAAGTGTTCTGCAAAAAAATTAAAAAGGAAGAAGATAATGTTATCAAACAAGATCCTGGTGTCTTTATTGGGCCGGAAAGACCATGTCTCTAAATCTCCATTGTGTTCTGCACTAGAGGGGGTTTTGATTGCATGTGATCAGATCATGAGATCTACTACCTCATAGAAACAGCAGGGCAGGTCCATGGAGAACAAGAGGAAGCCAGCATACCAAAGCAGCCTCTGAGAGATTTCTGCTGTCATACAGGTGAAATGATTAACCCTCCATTCCAGACTCAAATACTTTCTTTTCATTTTCTACCAAAGAAAAGTGCTCAGTAGGTGGGAGACACTCTAGAAGTCCTCACAATACCAGCTAAGAGGAAACACATGCACTATAAGGAAGCTGCTCAATCAAATGAATTCATGGATTTCACAGCTGAGTATGCAAAGAGATTTACTTATTATTTTAAGATTAAAATAAACCACTTCTCTGGGTCCTCCAGTGACTTGGAGGCTTTGACATTGCCATTTAATTGGCAATCTTCTATGGAAAATACAAACATATAGTGATTTTCACACCAAGAGGCAAAACTATGATACCAGTATGTTCTTTCTGAGCACCTATGTGATTAACTCAAGGTACAGGTGTGGTGTCACAGCCCCAAGAACAGAAGGAAGCAGCAGCTGTTACCTTCAGATTGTTTATGAGAGAGCCACAGTTGAAGCTCTCAACTGCTGAAAGTAGTGTTACTAACACTTGCAAAAGAAATGAGGACCCAGACCAGGATGCTTAGGAGACAAGAAAACAAACAAACAAAAAAACATGAGGCTATGGGGGCCTCCCCGGTGGCACAGCGGTTGAGCGCTGGGTTGCGAAGCTGCCGGCAGCCTCCGCGGCGCCGGTTCGATCCCCGGCTGCTCCCCGGGCACCGGAGGAGGGTTCCACATGGCGCGCAGACCTCTCCTGCCGCCCGCTGCTCCCCTCAGCAGTGTACTTCGGTCCTTCTGCCTGCTCTGCTCCCCGCTCTGGCTCTGGTGAATTCTCTCACCCTCCCGCGCTTCTGACTGTACCCAGTGCATGTATAAACAAACAAACAAAATAAATAAATAAATAAATAAAGCATGCCTCTATTAAAAAAAAAAAAAAACAAAAACAAAAACAAAAAACATGAGGCTATGAAGAAGCATTTAATGAAACGAAATGAAAAAGTTTGACCTGACACTAGACAGTGGCTTGATCCTGAAGTGGAGCAGAGTGATGGCCCCATGGACAATGGGACACAATGTGGGTTGACTTTGTTTTGTAAAGGATTGGGCGGTCTGGAAAGGAGTTTATGTCATCTATGTGGAAATATAGTCTCATATTGTTCCTATGACCAATATGATGAGCATTTGAAAACTCTGTGGGAATTCAGAATTCATTACTATAATTGAGATATACCAGTTTTTGAGGAGACTTTCATTTTCCATTAGTATTCAGTAGGCAAACTGGTTAATTTTGCCTTACACTGGGTGGATAATAAAGTGAAGAGATAAAAACCACAGATTGTGGAGTTAGACATCCCTCATTCTGATTACCTTAATCTTACCTCTTCTTGCTGTGAAATTCTTGTGCTTGCATCATTTTTACAAACCTCAATTCCAAATATGTAACATGGGACAAATAATAGTCATGGTGTTTTTGGGGGGAGAGGGTGAAAAAGTATCATCTACAGAGGCAGATCTACTGTGAAGATCATAAAACTAATGTCTCAGTGTCCCTCATCTTCTTCCCTAGCAATTTTGTATTCACATTGCTCTATCTACTTTCTTAAGGAAGTAGCCAAATTTGTTTAAGTTTCAGACCCCATAAAATGTGGATCTACTCCTCCATATATGAACTTTCTAGTACATTAAATTCATCCACAAAGTAAGAATCATAAATTTAAATTATAGTGTTATTTTCAACATCACTTTGTTATTTCCATTCCTACAAAATTCTGATAATTTCTAGATTAAAAAGAAGATGACTTAGGTAAATTCTTCAATGGTCCCAGCAAATCATGTAACCTCTTTATTTGTGAGTTATCAATTTACATATTTTCTATGAAATAGATTGACAATAATTAAACAAATGGCTTATTACAAATTTGTAAATTAAAAAATACCACAAGAATTTTAATGTCTCTCTTCCTGGATGTAAGAACATTAATGGAACAATTATTTAATCCGGGCAGGCAGTGGTCTACCTCACCAGAAGAGATGATACTTTCTCAATGATCAGTTAAAAGCAATCAGATTTCTTGATGGATTCATTGTAGTGGGAGGAAAAGAGAAGACATGAAATTAGGGAAGGGAGTAACAAAATGATCCCTGGATTTCTAGTTCACATCTGGAATGAGGGCCAGCAATCTGGTGTTTAACAGCCCCCCTAGGTGATCTTTATGCACCCTATAGTTTGAAATCCTCAAACTACAGGAATGTTAACTAATTTGGCTGGATGTGCAGAGAAGAATCTGATGTGGCTCAATGAACGAAGCAAAGGAGTAGAGGCAAGAAACCATACAGAAGTGGTGCCACAAAGCCTGGAAGACCGAAGGTCAAGCTAGGAGGTCAAGTTTAGACAAGTGTCAAATGGACTGAATGGTCAACTTTTATATGGGAGAGATAGCAAGATGTCCCTTCACTTTAGCACCCTGGTGTCACTGATTATCACAGGAGGACCTGTTCACTGGAGGTCTTGGGGTATATGTGGTTCTCTGACAGGCTGAGGAGTAATGGCATTGAGATTACAACTGTCTAGATATTTTAAAAAGTATGACTCTACAAGGAAATAGAAAAATACTGAGAAGGAAGTACTAAGTCAAAGGACAAAATTGCTTTTCTTTTAAATTAGAATGAATTTGAATGCTAAAGATACTGAGAAAGAAATGAGTTAAGACTCCAGAAAAGATTACTGTAGTTTAAAAAGAGAATCAATGTGGGAGAAATTTTCAGAAGTTTGTTGATTGCACTGGAGGTCAAAGGATTGCTGGCAGAGACACAAAAGACAATCACATACTCACACACACACACACACACACACAATTAAGAACACTTTCTTAGCTAATGGAGAAATTCTAGCCTTTCTTATCAAGTGATGTCCATAACTGAATATTTCTGTGGTCCTGGCTCCCAGCAGGACCATATTATCCTAATAATTTATCCATGTATGCTCTCATCCACGGAGAGTACGTGTATGCATGTGATACAGCAGGTGCTAAGAAGGAGATATCAGGATTCGAGGTTAAAAAATAACAGCATTGCCCACTGCATCACAAGGGCAAATCAATTGATGGATATATTCATAGTCTTTATTTCTTCTACATCCTGCAATAGTTGTCAATATTAAGTTTACACTAATTTAATATAACTAATCTGATCTAAGTAAATCTAAGAATAAGATTAATTACATAACACTATTTTGAAGAGTTTTCCAGAATTCATTTTTATGTCTGAACATATCTCACCTCCCCGTGCTCTTTCTCATTTCTGTTTTGTGGCTGAAATCATTGGATTGGAACAAGATGATGGGGGTAGAGAATAAATTATCAAAGTAAAGGTTTGTATTTCCAGGATAAGTTTATGAAGTCTTCGCTTCAAGTGCTGCTGTAGAGGCAAAGGGTAGAACTTTTTCTTGTCAACTCTGGTCCCTTTCTTCAAGTCCTATTTTCACAGCCCCATAGGTCCCAGGTGCCATCCATCTTCAGGCAGAGAGATTGCTTTATTACCACATTCATCAATTTGTACTCTAGGCTTGAGTTAGAAGTGACTCGGAAAGACAAAACTGTTACCTTAGTAATTGAATATGAAAGTCTTATTAGGATCCACTTGCACTAATCTGATATGAAAATCACTAATGCGATATGACTTTAACACTGTATAAGCAACAATAAATTCTGATATGATATGAATATTAATACAATGCAATGGAATACTGCTAATATGTTAATGTGGCAAGATATTACTAACAAGATATGAGAATATTGATTGAAAATATTAATATTACCTTGCCATTATTCTCTGAAACTGCAGTCAACATGTTATAAGATAGCCCTTGTCTAGATTTTATGAATAAATTGTTTGCTTTTTGAGTCATAGACAAAATGAAAATCCAGGTTATTTTGATGTTCCAAGAAATATTTGTGAATATGATAAATAATTGAAGCTTGCATTGTTATTATCCTAATTGTTTGCATCTATTGATTGTACTGTATAAAACATATAAAATGCAAGTTAAACAACAGGTCTAACACTAATATATACTTAACCTATATTCTGGGAAGAAAAGATAAGGAAAAGTAGGAAGACAGGGCTTCTGAATACCTCCATAAAACTCCAAACAGGCACGTATCTGTTGTTCATTCTAATTTTTTCTATTGTCTTTTCCCTCCATTTTCAATCTTTTTGTACATTTTTCTTAAGTGATCAGTTCCAGGCTTATATTTGTTACATTATTCCCACTCCAAATAATATTTAGGGAAAAGTTAGTGAACATGTCAGCCCAAATCGATATATATGATTGGCCTTCATTTTGTTTTAAATTTTGACTTTTTTTTTTGTGCTTTAATTGTTACTAACTCAATGACAAAACGTTGAATACCAGGGCTGAAAGAGGTAGTATAGATATTCAGAGTGACCAAAATATCCATTCTCCAGTTCCATCTTTTGGGATTGTCAAACTTGACCATAGATCTCACTTGTAAGGATCTGGTAAATTAAATACATGTTAGCATAACCAATTATAAATGTATCTAATATATTTACTATGCTAACAATATGTCAATTAATATATATATAATATATGATGTTATTATATATAATGTCATATGCTGTTTTTATATATAATGCCATTACGTGTGTGTGTGTGTGTGTGTGTGTGTGTGTGTGTGTGACTGAATGGTTTTCTTTACATGATTTCTAAGTGAAATTAGCTGTGTAAGACCTTTCCAATCCAGGTTCATATCAAAATTTCATAGGTTAGTGTAGTTTGGGTAATCATTGCCATTTCTAAATTAATTTATTTTACCTTGACACTTCTGTTAAAATGGCCACAGATTTATAGAAACAGACATAACAAAAGGCAGGTAGTGAGGTGACTGTTACCTAAAAGGTTATCTGGATATTACTAATGTTAATTAATTAAAGTGACTTTTAAACCTGAAGACGTGAATGGGCTAATAAAAAATTGGGCCTCATGGTTGGCTACCACCAATGATACCAACACTTATCACTGATAATCTCTAAACAATTTTCTATTAAAAAAAAAAAGAGGAATGAGTTGTTAAGACTGAAATGATTGATTATTTATACATTATTGGCATGATGCTATCAATTTCATAGTGATTTTGGCAAATTCTAGCATATCACCTTTTAATATGTTATTTTATTAAAACAATTATCAAAAGTAAAATGCTAATGTCAAGTCAAATCTAGATTATAGAATATATCTTCTCAAAGCTAACAAAAGCCAACAAATTTTAATCAAAATACATTTCTTAAAATAATTTCCCTAGTAGAAAATGGTATGAATCCATCATTACTCTTAAATTTACTATCTAAACATAAGATTATGATGTGATGTTAGAAATTATAGGTAACGGGCCTCCCTGGTGGTGCAGCGGGTTGAGCGCAGTGCTGTGAAGCTGCCCGCATCCTCTGCAGCACCGGTTCGATTCCCAGCCAGCCAGGGAGATGCCCACATGGCATAGCAGACCTCTCCTGTTGTGCCGCTGCTCTCCTCAGCAGTGTATTTTGGTCATCTGCCTGTTCTGCTCCCCATTCTGTCTCTGGTGAATCTGCTCACCCTCCCATGCCTCTGGCCTCACCCCAGCTCTTGTATAAAAATAAATAAATCTTTAAAAAAAAGAAATTATAGGTAAATATCAAAAAATCAAAATCAAAACTAAACAAATATGCTGAAAATTTTCATGTACATACTTCCAACTAAACAGAAAAAGAAATAACACCTATGTATGTGTATTTCTAGTTTCAGTTTTATACATTAAGTATCTAATGCTATACAATATATAACTATAGGTTTCATTACACTTCCCTTATTACTAATGAGTTTGAGCATTATTTCACGTTATTGTTGCCATTTTGATATTCTCTTTTACAAGTAGGTTTAAATCTGCCATCGTTTTTTCATAACTGTCCATCTCTGTCTTAATAGTTTTAGATTTAAATATAATAGCCTCATATCCAACAATCTTGCTAAACTCACTACTTTATTCTTATGGATGTATTATAGATTTTCTCTTATTTTTAGACTTATGTAATAATATATCTCAACAACACTAATCATAGGAAATGCAAATAAAAACTACAATGATATATCACTTTCAGTATGAAAATGCCTCAATAAGTTAAAAATAGATCTATCATGTGATCCAAGAAACCCAATTCTGGGTACATATCCAAAGCAAATTTAATTATGAAGTAAAATAGATAAGTGCATCTCTGTGTTCATCGTTGCATTATTCACAATAGTCAAGATAAGGAAAACAAAACCTGAGTGTCTATTTGTCAACAGATGAATGTATAATGAATAAGTGATATCTATCTATCACCTATATGTATATATGTATGTATGTATGTATGTATGTATGTATGTATCTATTTACCTACCTACCTACCTATCAATCATCTGTCATCTATCTCTATGTATAACTATCTCCATATTATAAAAACATGAAAGGAACTAGGAAACATTATTCTAAGTGAAATAAGTCAGATTAAAAAAAGACTACTGTATGAAATGACTTATATAACTCTATAATTCCTGAATTCACAGAATCAGAGAGTGACATGGTGGTTACTGGAGGCTAGGAAGTGGGAAAATGGGAAGATATTGGTCAAATGATGCAAACTTCTAGTTACAAGATGAATTTTGGAGGGATATAATGTCCAGCATTGTGATTATCGTTAATTATACTGTATTATATACTTGAAAATTGTTCACAGGGTAAATTTTAAATTTTCTCAACATAAAAAAATATGGTAATCATATGATACCATGCAATTGCTAGCTATGTTGTAGTTATTATCATTTTGCAATACAGAAATATATCAAAATAACATAGCATATACATTAAACTTTCACAATAATTTATGTCAATTGAGTCTCAATAAATTTGGAGTAAAAAAAGAAAATCTTAGTAATATATGCAATTGGCTATAAAATTTCCCTTAGTCACTGATTTAGCTGCATCTTGCAAGTGCTGATATATAAAACCTTTATTATCCTTCAATTCAAATGTTTTCAAGTGTTCATTTTGAGTCACTCATTGATTTTTATGGGCATTAAATGTAAATATTTTAATTTCTAAACACATCTAATTATGTCTTTGATGTCGGTTTCCAACTTAAGTTTATTCTAACAGAGAACATATTGTATATGACTTCAGCCTTTTCAATTTTATTGAGGTTTGTTTTATGGATGATTTAAAGTATTGGGATTTTACCAGGAATTTTACCCATGGTGAGATTTGCATGCCAAGTTTCAATGTTTTGATCGTATAGTCTCCCATAAATGTCAAAATCACTTCTCAAACTCTCTGCTGCTACTTCTGAAATTGCAAACATTTTCTCCAGTGGAAAATGGTGGTCCAACTCCCTTGATAATCAGTTTCATCTTTTTTTTTTCTTGATCTAAAAAATATTTTACTATTTTGTAACTTAAATATGTTATAAAATATATAGCATGCATTTAAATAACAAGATAGAAGATTCACCATAACTTTAAAATTTCTAGATTTTTATTTTTCTAAAATGTGATTTTTAGTCCATATTACTTAGTCCAGTGGTAATGGCTCCTTCATAGCTCTTAATGCTTTCATTTGCACACTTCACATCTATTTAACTTTATGTGAAGCTTGGAAAATTACTAGGAAAGAACTTCCATATCATTAATTTTTTTGTCTGCCATGTCAATTTTTTTATATCATGACTTCCAATGGGTATTTGTTATTTTTTTAATCAATTATATTTTATACCCTAGATGTTTAATTGATTTTCTTTTCTTTTTTTAAAAAGATTTATTTATTTATGCATACAAGAGCTGGGGTACAGGCCAGAGGTGTGGGGGGTGAGAGGATTCACCAGAGACAGAGTGGGGAACAGAGCAGGCAGATTGATCAAAGTACACTGCTGAGGGGAGCAGCAGGCGAGACAGGAGAGGTCTGCTTTGCCATGTGAGTTTCTCCCTGGCGGGCGAGGGATTGAACTTGTGCTGCAGAGGCTGTGGATTGCTTCATAGTGTGGTGTTTAACCCCTTGTGCCACCAGAGAGGCCCTGATTTTATTTTCTTGAGCCCATATTTTAGATGGAATATCCCCGATACCTCCTAGAATATTACCCTATTATTCATTGACTTTTTCCTTTACTATCACTGATTTCATTTGTGGAAATGTGTTGTCACTCTTCACGAACTATATCAAACCTTGATTTTGTCTCTAAATGTATAGTACATCTATTTGCTAAATCTTTAATCAGACTGCCTTCTGGAGGGAATGTTCAGAGATTTGCCTGTGCCTTGGATTCTGAGTTAAATGCAGAAAGAGTCAGAAAGGGGAAGAATAGACTAAGCTCAGTTCTGGTGCGGGTGCCCTATAACCTCAAACAAAGCATCACTAGCATCTGGACATCTACCATGTGTTCAAAGATCCTGGACTTGTCTTCTGTGGCAATCAGCCCAGTTACTACTGACACCACCATGACAGAGGGAGTGATCAGTGTGACCAGCACACCTGATGGCTCTTAGTCCGACACGTCCCCCTTTGCACTGCTTACTGTTCTTGTCCTCTTTTTCTGTAATCGCCACCACTCAGAGGACAGATTACACTTTGACACCTTCATCTGCCGCCCCAGGCTTCCTGTTTAGTACTCTCCTATTTTCCTCTTCTCAGAGCCCACATGATTTCCACTCTTCTAAGATTACAATCTTTTGTATGTTTGGATTTGTATTTCTCTTTATTAATCATTTCTATTTCTATAAATATGGCATGAGAAAAAGATTCTGCAAGATAAATATAGTATGTTATCTTGAAATGAAAATGCTTTAGAGACAAGACTAATTTCAAAAGGGAAAAGTATCAAGGGTGTGTTCAGAGAAGACATACCCTAGGAAATATAGCACTATGGTAGGAGTCCCTGAAACACAAGGGTTAGTACGTGAAATCCATGAAGGCGAGAAAGAAGTTTATGTGGGAACAAGACAAAGTGGTCTTCCATATTCAAAATTTATTACACAACTTTGATTTTATCTGTAAATGTTGCCCACCTGATCCACCCTGAGCTTACTGAAATTGATAAAACTTGGTTATACATTAGCAGAACTGATCTGGCAAAATGGAATGGACCCCCACACCTGGACTAAATAGTCTAAAGAAAAGGCATCAGTTGTCAGAGCATTATATGACACACATCTTCCCTCCCTGTCATGCCTACAGGCTGACATGAACTCTCAAGAGTTAGTTTCCTTGCCCAATTAAACAATTAACTAATGAGTCATGAATATTCACTACAAATGAGACACTAAGTTAGGCACTTCTTGAGGATGAAAAGTGGACCAATTCTAAGTTCAGTGCCAGGCAGCCTCTAAAAATTAGTGTCAAACAATTGAATGGAAAATGTTGGTCAAGAGTCATGGGATTCTCAAAATATAAGCATCCTGAGCTTGAATGAATGACAGAGGTTTAAAGAAAAGTTTCCTTTATAGGTCTCCTTGGCGGCAAAGGGGTTAAGCGCAGCACTATGAAACTATCCACAGCCTCTATCACAAGAGATCCTTCCCCAGCCTCCCAGGGAGCTACCCACAAGGCACAGCAGACTGCTCCTGTCTTGCCTGCTGTTTCCCTCAACAGTGTATTTCAGTAGATCTACTTGTTCTATTATTCCCCACTCTGTCTCAGGTGAATCTTCTCATGCCCCCTTCCCGCACCTTAGGATCATACCCCTGTACTTGTATGAGTAAATAAATAAAACTTTAAAAAATAATAAGAAAAGTTTCCTTTAAAAAGTCCCTGATGTTTCTATCACCTACCAAACCTACTCTTGGAAAAGCTTATGTGTGGAGCAGGATGCATCTCGTTCAATTATCCCACTGCTTACTCTGCATTTTCTGACTGATGGCAGGTAATTCATGCAATCGAGGGCAGCTCCTGTTAAGAACTGGAATGCACACCAGAACAGGCTTCTCACAGAGGCACAGTCATGAAGGAGTGACAATGAGAAGATTGTGGTCATTGTGAACTGGATGTTTCTGTCCCTTCCAAATTTATATGTTGAAGCCCTAACTTCCAATGTGGTGGTATTAAGATATAGGTCCTTTGCCAGGTAATTAATTTTAAAATTAATTACTGGACACTGAAGACCACTCTTCATGTCAGGTGGAGCAGGTGGAGCCTGCTAAGTAGCCTTATAAGAAGATATCAGTAGCCTTATAAGAAGAGGAAAGTAGCCTTATAAGAAAAGGAAAGGATATAAGTGTTTTCTCTTTCCACTATGTGAGGTTACAGCAAGAAGGTGGGCACCTGCAGGTCAAAAAGAATATCCTCATTGAGAGTGAAATCTTCTACCTTGATCTTGGATTTCTCAGTCTCCAGAAAGGTGGGAAATAAATATATGTTGCTTAAGTCATCCAGTTTAGGGTATTTTGTTATAGCAGCCATGGTAACTAAGACACTGGTCTAATTTCCAACACATCAAACTAAATAATCCTAGTTGAGGATTTATTGGTGAACTGTGAGCAAGTTGCTTGGATTCTTCATCTGTAAAGCATAATAATTGCAGCTACCACATAAGATTATGTGACGATCAAATGAGATATAATTCTAAAAAACATCCAAAGCATTGTCTGCCTGAGGCTGTATCCAGAAACAATTGGTCAAATTCTTGCACTCACAGTGCTTTGTTTGTTTGCTTTTATTTGAAACTCCTATTTTTCGAATATATGTAAAGGGAAAGGGACTCGTGGCCACTGAAATCTGAGGATATCATGGGAAAGAGTGTGAGCTTAACTTGGGTTAGCATCTCCTAGGCACAGCCTTGGAAAGTCATTTGGCTGAAGGAACTTGCAAGTTTTACACTCAGAGAAGCCAAGAAGAAAATAGACATGAAAGTGAAGGAGTCATTGTTACATGTGATCATATGAGAGGAAGATGAAAACCGAGATCACAGGAAATGCAGCAGGCAGTAGTTTGTTAAATATGAAAAGTAACTAATTTTAGTTAGAAACTTTCTTTGGCTGCAATTATGTTCGTCTGAAACTAGTTGTTGATTCAAAGTCAAACGTCTGTAGTGTTAAAATTATTCATGATATAAAAAAAAATTACCCAAGTCTCCTGCCTATATAAATATGTATGGAGGGATGTAGGCTGTTTGTATGCACAATAGGATTGCAATGGCTAAAGCTTTTCTCTTAGAGATCTTCCATAACCACCCACTGCTAAGTCACTTTGTAATAACATGATGGATGGAAAAGTATCAGAGCAAAATATCCACTTGCTCTGCCAGAGACGTTCCTTGTGATAGCACAGTGCTAAAAGAGACTGATGTACAAAGGTTAGTGTTGTACACCCCTAGACATATGACTTCTTCCCTTCTCCCAGAAAATGCTGTTAACAAATGAGGATCCGTTGGGCGGGGAGGGGTCTCCCATATAAGTAGGGGTATGTGTTTGTTGAAAAGCAAGTTGGAGAAAACACTAAGGAGTATAGCTTCAAATATCATAAAGGCTGTTCCATACAATATGTTTTTTCTTCCAAAAGCATGATGAGAGCACCAAATCAGAGAAGATAAGTCAAACTTTCAGCCAAAAATATTTCTAACAGCAAGTGCCATGTGAAAGGTGAGTCCCCTCTTGCAATATTCAAATGGCTCCTGGGCGTGCTTTCCTGACTTAGGAGCTCTAGAATGGCCTTTATCTCAAGTGAGGAAGCCCACCAATTCAACCCATTGTTATGTAAATTTTCTGCAGAACCCTGAGGGTATTCATGATCACCTGACACTGAAGATCACACTTCATGTCAGGAAAATGAAAGCAAAGTTAACCAATGGACGTGGCAACATGATCCAGGTAAAACAATGAGGTTAAGTTCCAAAATAAAATCTGTTTTAAATATTAGTGAAAAAAAGAAATGGAAATCCAATTACCCTCTCCATCCATTTCTGCTTTCCATTCTCCAAAGGTAATTACTGATCTCATGTTAATATATCTATATCTCTGTAACTATCTGCCTCTCTGTATGTCCTCACACATTTTTATAATTTTCCTTATATGTGTATTTCTATAGATAGTACATCAGATAGTTTCATTTATTTAAAAAACATGTAAATTTTCATTTTCAACATTAATATGTTATGGGTTGATTCTTACTGATACAAGTTAATGTAGGTCATTCACATAATCTTCATTGTAAGAATAGTATTAAATGTTGATTGAGGGCCTTCCTGGTGGTGCAGCAGTTGAGCGCTGGACTGAGAAGCTTCCCGCAACCTCTGCAGCACGGGTTTGGTCCCCGGCCACTGGGCAAGGGTCCCACATGGCGTGCAGACTTCTCTTGCTGCCCGCTGCTCCCCTCAGCAGTGTACTTTGGTCCTTCTGCCTGTTCTGCTCCCTGCTCTGGCTCTGGTGAATTCTCTCACCCTCCCGCACTTCTGACTGTATCCAGTGCTTGTATAAATAAATAAATAAATCTTAAAAAAAAAACAAAACTTAAAAAAAATAAATAAATGTTGATTGATAAACTGAATACCAGTCCTCCCATTTCAGTAGTAAATATATTTGCATGAATCTATTTAGGCACATTCTTAACTATTTTCTGTTGTAAAATACCAAGAAATGAAATGTATGTATCAAAATATAAACAGTCTTGACCAGTCTACATTTTATCCATTCTCCAAAATAGTAATATCAAATGTTACTGCCATTGCAATTTATACTAACTTAAATTCCTAATGCTTTCACAAACATATAGCTATCAGATTTATCTAGTTTGTTCATCTGGTAAGAAATTTTAAATTTGTTTTGATTTGAATCTCTCTTATTATTAACGGAGTGTTTCTTTTTTCTATTTGCAGATGGTTTCCCTCCTCTGAATTGCTTTTTCAAATATTTTCATTAATTATCAGAATCCTTTCTTAAGGTTTTGTGAGTATTTTTATGTGTGCTGGCTACTAACATCACATCAATTCTTGAATAGATATGTGGGAATCTGTTTCTCTGCAATGTATGATTAAGTTTTATTTTGTTTTTTAATTATCATGCATTGATATCACACAAAAAGAAAGATGCTCTCCTAGGTTTGTTTCTAAAATTTAAGTTTTTTTAAAAAATTGTATTTTACTTCATGTGAATGAGATTCAACATTTAAATAAGGAAATTCAATTTTTACAACTCAATTACTAAATTATCTATCATTTCCCTAGTGTTGACATTTCTCCACTGACATATAATGCTTCTTTTGTCACATATCAAGTTCCCTTTTCTATGTGATTATGCTTCGGCACTCTGAGCATTCTGTTCCACTATCTAATTGTCTGCCAAACTCTTTTAATGACTGTTGCTTTGGAATAAGTGTTTGTATGTTAAACCTCCTGTATTATTATTATTTTTATAAATAGTCTGGGCTGTTCTTGGTCCTATGAATTCTACAATCGTCCTGTCAGATTCCATTGAAAGAATGTTTTGGAGCTTTAATGAAAATTGTGTGCTACTTATGGATTAATTTATAGAGAATCCTTATCTTTGCCACATTGAAATTTTCCATTAATAAACCTGCTTTATCGTTCTTGCGACTTTGGTATGATTTTATTTTCTTCAATAACATTTCAAAATTGTTTTAGTCAATTTCTTATACATCTTATTAGATGTATGCAGGGTACTTTATAGAATCAATGACATATTATCCTTTTAGAAATTAAAGTATCTAATCATCACTGGTATATGAAAACATCATCATTTTTTCTTGTATTGATCTTTTTGCTTTCAATAATTGTGCTGAAATCTCTTATTAGTTAAAAAAGATTGCTTATATATTCTCATCACTTGAATAATCTATGCCCATGATTATAACATCTGTGAATAATAAATGTGTTGTTTTGTCCTCAAACTACTTACAACTTTTGTTTTACTGATATTTCTCCTTTGCTACTGGTCAGGTCTGCCATTAAAATTAATAGAAGTAAGGCATGCTTCAGTTATTTCCATCAACGGAAATCTGCTTGATACAAATCATCTATATATTTACTATTTATTTTCAGTCTGATGACTTTTCAATTCCTCAGAGAATTATGCTTAAAATCTCCAATTTAAACTGGATTTTTCCATTTTTCTTGTACTTCTTAATTTTAGACTTATACATTTTAAGGTGATGTCATTCAAGATCATAATGTGTTCCTTGTGATTTGAATATATTAGAATTATATAAAGACTTTCTTTAATATAATATTTTTTTCCTTTGGGTCGATATTAAGAAAATTACATCAGATTTATTTTTCACTAGTACTTAATATATAAGATTATAATTTCATTTTAAAATTTGTTTGCATGTCCTGCATATAAACAGCAAAAGGAACATTATTCTTTAGGTTATAGGAGGTATTTCCTAGTTTTATTTTATAAAATCTGTTTTAATTTTCCATTCCTAACTAAAGTCTATGCTATTGTCTTCTCTTTATGTAGCATAAATCCAAACCTCAGCTATTACTGGTCTTTTTACCTTTACTGTTTTCTCTTTGCTTTGGGGAAGTGATATTTTTTCTTTATTTATTATAAATAGAGACAAATATTCAGTGTCAATTGGCCACATTTCATTTCACTTGACATACCTGTAATGGAATGATGTCAGGACTCTTTCCACCATTTTGCTAGAAATTGACTACTCTAGACCCAGTTCCATTTTGAAATCATCCACCCCTTCCACATTATACTAATCTATGGATCAATGTATTACCTAAAGATTAGTCATTGAGTTAACAAAGCACAATTTGAAGTCTAAACTTTTCTTATAGAACTTCTATAGTTAAGACTTTTTTCTTATACATAGTCTACTTGATAATGGTCAAATAGTTGTTGTCTGTTCTATCTTATGTAAGAATATATGGAAACTTAAAGAAGTGGAATGACAAGATTCAAAGGAATACTCCCAGTATCTTCAGTAGAGTGTTAATTCAGTAGACAGTTGGCCTGGAAGCCAATACTAACATCTCAATTCACTGGAATAACCCTCCAGCTTACAAGTTTCTTGTATATTTTTGTACTTACACTATATTTAGTTAAAACTCTGTATTTATTAATCTTAACTGAAGTGATTTTATCTTCAGCTATCTGTGATACTGACAAAGAAAATACAGTAGAAAAATTATAAATAAAATGAGATGAAATATCTTTTTAACCCATGAAACTCAGCAGTGTTTTCCATTGTAGTCAATAAACAATTCTAGAAAATTTGTACTAAGATAAATAAAATTAATATGTATTTTGGGTAGCATAATTTTAGCTCTTTGTAAGATTTAAGTTTGGATTATTTCATGTTGCCATACTAATGTCTTTGTTTAACAAAAAAGGTAATCTGTCACTGATCAGTCACCACACACATTGAGAGGTCACTCTGTTCAAATTCTGAGTAAATACTGAGGGATGTAGAATGATCAATAAAGCACAGTGTCTGCCTTCTATACTCTTAAGATCCAGCTACATTAGTTATATTATACAAATAAAATTGTCATTTAAATTTCTAGTAAAGATTTGTTTTAGGACAGATAAAGAAAAAAAAAACTATAAAATAAAAATTTAAAAAAAAGAATGCTATCCAGGTGAGAAGCTTCTATGTGAGGTTATAATTAAACCATTGTTCTCTCCCCTCAACTGATGAGTAAATTGGTGATGCCCTGATATTAAAATGGATTGTTCAAAGATGCAGAGGACATTCATGATGGTGGGACAAAAGCTAAGGTCTTCTGACTTCTACTATAGTACATCTACTCAGGTTCTTGTTAATATTCTAGCAAATAATGAAATGTATAAATTAATTGTTTCTCAGGAAGCATGTAAATTTCATTTGAGATGATGTGGTTTAGCCATTATATTTCTGAGTTCTTTACACTGGCAAAAGAATCACCTTAGAATGCCTTTGGTTACATATCATGAAGATAGTCCCCACATATAAATCATTGAAATCAGACTCTAATTGAATGAGTTTAACAACCAGTATCCATCTTAATTGTAACATGGAGATGATGAGGTGTGTAGCTTCAACAGCAGGGGTGTAACTGAGACCTTTCCTGTTGTATTGGAGTTGCACATGCTGGCTCTGGAGATGGGATTGTGTGCAGCTCTTCCCTGCCCCATATTCAACTGTGTACCATTGAAGTCAGACCACACTGATGTTCACAACATGAAAAGCAATAAAAACTACAAATCAGAGGTTTGACTGGTTGTTTTATTTTTTAAGAATTGCTTACTTAGCATCTAACAGCACATGGCTTTCTATCCCTTCGTTAAAAGTAAAGATCAAGCCAAGTCACCCTTCCAGACCAGTAGGATTTTAGTCTGAAGATCTCTTTTCTCAGCCCTGTGCTACACTGGATAGACCAAATCACTGGCATAATCAAAAGCAGCAAACAAACACCATCAGAGGTTTTCCCATACCCAGCCAGGGCGAAAATGTAATTAGTAAAAAATGCTAGGCGAGAGCATTGTGTGACCAGAACTATTCAATCAGAAAGTGCTGATTGAACATATATAAGCACAATCAAAGCCTTTATTTAAATAGGGGTTACAGTCCTAATAAAACACAAAGGGAAGTAGGGGCATAGGCCTCCTCGACAGGTAATGAAAGAAAAAATTAAACTCATCCAATTACATCTGGGGAAAAATCCATTACCTATAACAGAGAGAGGACTGCCCCAGGAAAATTCAGATGCAAAACTAATAATGAAGGCACACTGTCCTTTCAACAGATTCTAAATGAGCTCTAATTTTCTTATATCCACCATTCCCAAACTATATAAATTTCAACTAAGCAGAAAAAAGTGACATGCTAGCACAATTGTTATTCCAAACAGGCCCAGCTGCTTGCTCACCTTAATTAGACCTAATCCCAAAAGGGAGCCAATCTTTCCTTATTTTCTTCTATGAGCTCACCTGATTTCCCTCAACTTTTCTTTTCTAATAGATTTTGCTGTAACCTTTCAGCAACTGTCGTTTTAGATATTCTCCCAGGAATCACAATTGCTCTGGCTCCTTTGCCAAACAGAACTTGAGTCCAACAGTTACAGGGTGAGTGTAAGGAAAAGTTGAACTTAGTCACCTTCCATTGAGTCCCACGTGTGTGTGGGTCTACATGTGTGCATTTGTGTTGAAATTTGGAATTCCAGCATAGCTCAGCCTGGAGGGGTGTTGAGATCATCTTGCTGTGTCCTCTGTTGAATGACTTTTGAACTGTCTTTAAAATAAAATAGGGAAAAATAAATCTTAAAGACTCCACCTGATCAGAGAGCTGAGGTGGTTCTTCCACATGGTGAGAATAGTTTACCCTTCCAGAAGTACATCCTGTGTGGCAACACTGTTGTGGTGTCCAGTTTCATGGACTTTAAACTTTGTGAAACTTGTCTCATAAAATTCTCTTGGCCCTAATGTTATCACTACAAACAGGAAGTATGCCCCAAGTACGTGTAAGAATGATTTGGCTCTATGTCATGGAACGAAGGCCACACTGGAGAATCTATCTGGATTGGATGGGGGGCTCCCCTTAAAGGGAGGGATTTGTTCAAGGTCTCTAGATTATACATCAACTCAGCAAATAGTTACTAAACAACAAACAGGATGGATCAGATGTTAGGGCTGTTGCTGTGACCTCCACATGAAGCGCAAAACGGAGCCTATTTCGGAAAGTCACTAAACACACAGAACAAAGTACAAATTAGATCATGTGTTGCCCAGTGTTTATAAGTAGTATGTAGTATGTAGTGGTTAGTACTGATGTAGAGGAATTCAGAGAAAGCAGACTTGCTGATGGGCAGTAAACACTATGGAGTTCTTGACAGGAAAGATAGAGTTGAATTAAAATTGAAGACTATATAATATTTGGGCAACATTTGGAACGATAAATAGACAAAGCATTATAAAGTAACCCCGAGAAAGCCTGAATGTGTATATCAGCATTGTGTATGCCAGAAGAAAAAAAAAAAAAGAATTTAACAAAGATTTTTCTGACCATCCAGTCTGCACTGATTTCTCAACTAAAAGCTGATAGTACTTATTGCTCATCTGATTTATATTCCTATATTGCCATTCAAATCTTGAATCTTTATTCAACATTTCATGCATATATATCATGTCTTTCCAAATAGCAGCAAACTCCTGAGGGCAAGAGCGGCATATAATATTCTTTATGTTCCCCACAAATACATTATGCATTCCCTATATCCCCCAACGTATTAAATAAGTAGAAATATAAATATAAGCTGAATTGATTAAAAGATGAGCACAAGGAGCTAAAGGAAAGAAAAAGGAAAAAGGCAGAGAAAGGATGGAAAGAGAGAATGCTGCCCAGTGAGAGACATGGAATTTGAAAGTGTTAACAGGGTGGTCCCCAGGAAAGGGGGAGGTTCCAGGTTCCCTGCCTGAACCTTTCCTGGGGACCACCCTGCTACAAAAGTACAATCCGAAGAGGGGGCAAGTTGCTTTCATTTCCCCCCACAAATACCTTCACCTGGCTCGTCAAGCAGCTTAGCAGTAACCCTATCTGTCACCCGATATAGCATAGGTTTACTAACACAGCATCTATTTTGAAAGAATGTTGTGAGGAACTGGATATAAATAATCATAAGCTGTTAAAGGTAAAAAATAAAAAAATAAAAAATCTGGCAATGAGAACTACTTTCCTCCCTTAACCCAAACCCACACCTTTAATGGAGAGTCCTATATCTGCTTCTTGTTGCTGTATTCGAGGTCTTTATTAAAGAAAACACTGGAGTTCAAAGATTAATCCAGTTAATGACAGATGCCTCCCAGAGAGCTATTTTTACAAAAGCAGAATCTCATTTGTGTAAACACCTCTATTCTAGTCCCATTAACAAAGATCCACAAAAACACAACCACGTGCACTTCGTTTTTATGTCTTTTTCTTCTTCTAGTGTCTCTTTTCTGAGTGTGCAGTAATAACATGCCGTCAGTGTCACCTCTACAAATGCAGAACTTCAGTTTGGGCAAGTGTAACTATTCCCAGAGTAAGTTGCCAGACAGGCATTCGCTCAAATTAGCTTAAAAAAAAGTTGTCACATCTGTGTATGTGGGATGTCTTTGGAGTGTAGAAAGCGAAGAATGTATTCTTTTAAAAATCTGCCAGAGCAAATTCCTGCCCCCATCCTCATATATTTCTTTTTTGAAAAATAAAGCAGTATGTTTTTATGGGGCTGGGGAGAGGAAGTAAAGAATAAGAGAGGGAGAAACAGACAAAGATGGGTATTTTCCTGAGATTGATCAGAAAAAATATCTTGTTATCTTATCATGCAAAATAACAGAGCCTTCCTTCCCTCTACCCACATCCACCCCACAAAAGGCTATGGAAGGCAGATGTAGCGCTCTCAAAAGGAGCACCCACCAGGAGGGAAGGGAGGTAGGAGAAACAGTTGGGACACTCATACATATTCATGGTATTTGCAACTGAGAGCTTCCTGATTTCAAGTGAGCAAATGAACATCCGGGACACACACAATTCCATATTTTCAGGATCATTACAAAGATGTAGCAATCTAGTCACAATTCACTTCTTAGCTTTTGAGTTGGAGAAAAAGAAAGCAGTGCAAAAATTGAATAACAAAGAGACTCATTTGTGAAAGACCATTTAAGTCACTTCTACAGCTTCCCAGTGCCTACATATCAACAGAAGTATAAATAGTGTAAGTTAGCTACACTGATGGTAAAAATGGTCCTTGCACTTGAAAATATGTGTGGTTGAATTAGAGACCAAACATACATGGAACAATGAGTGTACATAACAAAACAAAGTATAGTATATAATCATCCAGCTTAGATGAATGAGATCATAGTCACTTTCCAAAACAGATTTATCACATTCCACACTCTCCAATACCAATGTTTAAACAACAGCAACAACAATATTTAAACAATAATAGACATTCTATTCTCAGTATTTTTAGGAGTCTGACAGTCCCATCTTGTATGATTTACAAGGAAAGTTTATTCAAAGTCTGTAGGAAGACTCATTCATCAATAATTATTGAATAAGCACCTTTTATGTGCAAGACTGTGAAACAAACATTTTGGGAGTAGATGATGTATAGAATATAGGGGAATCTCTCACTTCCATCACTGAAATGGAAGTCTCTGGAAGGAAATCTGGGAATGTAGGTAAGCATTGACTCTAGCTCCATTGTCCGCTATCCACTCCCCAGTTACAGCAAAGTAGCACAGTTCCCCTTGTAGTGCAAGAGGAGAACAGTTCAAAGAGAAAACTTGGTGAAGAGTTGAGTTCTTCTACTTCATTTTAAAATCATTTCATTAAGAAGTTTTCTCTTACCCCTGAGTTTATCATACTCCTCTATTATTCATTTTCATCAAAACCCTGCATTTTCTCTTTATTATCCCAACTGTAATTAAATAATCAATGAAGTAATTATTTATACAAAGGTCATGTGCTCTACTCTTTGCTAACTCACTCAGGGCACAAACCACATCTTCTTTACTCCCTGTCCCTAGCACAAAACAGAATGCTTTGAATATTCTGAATCCTCAACAAATGTTTACTAATTGAATAAAATTAACTAAACATGATACGCATATAGTTATTTTTTGCTAATTTTGTATGGGGAGTAATTCTAAAATATACCTTAAAATGCAGAGTTTGATTGCACTAAACATTAGGGAAAATGGGCTCAATCTCTCATCCAAGATGTTCTTAAAAACATAATTTCTCAATAAGAGATTCTCATTTTATAAGACACAGATTTCTTAAGCTGGCTATCCTAACATATATGGGTGATTCCTTCCACAGCTGCATTTATTTTTTTGAATATCTTGGATATTGTTCTTTAAAGATAATTGACTTTCTTTTCTAAGTCTCACATTTAGAAATATGGAACTGAAAATTCCTCTGAGATGATGAGATTTCCCAAATTAGAAAGACTAGTAATCCACGATTGCCTACATATGTCAGGCTGGATAATAAGCAACTTGAAACCAAAACATAAGCTTATGAGAGCTTATCAGTCTCTGAGTTCTCCAGTCATTTACTTTTCTAAGGGCAACTGAGATCAGAAAAAGGAGAAAATCTTTGAGTTGCCTTTCCTGAAAACTAACTTGTTGCTTCCTCAAATTCTTATTTCTTTCTCATCCATGTTTATCTGATAATTTGTAGGTCATTCTTCCACCAAAAACATTTACACTGTTCAGAGAATGAAAGGCTGTTATGTCAATACAGCATCAGAAAAATGAAGTGATTACCTTAAAAGTAAGCTTTGGCTAACCACAGAGAAATATCGACTCTGGAATACCTAGATAAGTCAATTCAATAAAAATATTCAATCCATTTGAGAATGAAGAGAAAAATCAGTATGACAGGTAACTGTTTTCTTTTAAATTTTTTATTCTCTATTTACTATTAATTCCTGCTTTACTTCTATTATAATTTTAAAAATGTTTTAGGTATACAGACAAGACCTTTTGTTTCTGGGAGTCTTTGAATTCAGATAGTGACTCAATGCAAGAAATGACTTCAGTAGATGCAGTAGTGGGGCTTTAGACTCCAAATCACATGCATAACTTAATGAGGAAAGAACATAGAATGCACCAGATATGACAATATTCAAACACCAAAGCTATTTGACCTCAAATTTTAACCTTCATTACAATGTTTTAAATAATATCTCAACCATTATTAGAGTCAGCAATCCCATCCAGTCAACAAATGCTAATAAATCTGTGTTATGTACACTGTGTCTGTTGTCTCTGCCTGAAACACATGGAAACTAGAAGCCAAATCTGACAATCTTTACAACATATATCAGGAACCATCACATATACTTTATTTTCTCTTTGTGACAATGACTTTTTTTAAAAAAAAATATTTTTACTTCTGTTTTTATTGGCTTTCTCAAATCTTTGGTGGAACCAGGTGAATATCCAGTTGTGGGTACATAAAATTGTCATTACACAATCCAGAGTTTCCTGAGCCCTTTCTGTTTTAAAATAGCCTGTCCTATTACTTCTCTACAAGATATCAAAATGTCTATAGCAGATCACTATATTACAAATGATTACATGAATCATGACACTAAGCATATAATTAAAATGTACATTAGTTTCTAAAAAACAAGTCACAGAAAAAAATGGAAATTATAGACCAAAAGCATGTTTGATTTTCTCATAAAATTGGAACCTTAGCATTAGAGAATTGCATACCTCCATTGTGAGCAGAAGCATATCTCCTGATAGGGGGGTCTGTATCCTTTTATGTGTAATATGGGGAGCTACCACCATGGGAAAATCAGAAACTAAACCTAGACGCTCAATACTGACAACTGATGAAAGACTTACCTACACAGGTGAATAATTTCACTTCTCAGAATATATGTAATTTATTAAAAGTCTAATTCTCAATGTTTATATGCTTGATGTAATCTATACATATATTTAAACAAATTATGTAAAGCAAAATCATACCAGACTATACTTCTTGTTGAGGATCCCTGAAAAAATATTTTTTTCTATAAAATCCCAAAGATAGACTTATTTTTACACTTTATGTTCTGGGGATAATATAAAGTTTTCTAGAAGACAGAAACTATAACAGTAAGAGAAGAATGTAAAGACGGGCACTGAAATAGAGAGACACACTTACATTAGCCTCCTTCTCTAACTCTACCTGCCAAGTGGAAAATAGGGCCATTTTCTTGTTTTGTACATAATGGAAAAAACGAAAATAATATCCAATTGGCAGGATATTCAAGTATCCAAGAAAACTTGAATAAAGCTCTACTTTGCTTTTCTTTGTGTCATTTCCAATGTACTTGTAGAATTTTTATTCTTTTTGTCTTTATTTCATGATTAAGATTTTTGAATTGTTTCTTGCTTTTGTGTGTTTGTTGTATGTGTGAGTTTCAGGTGTGACATTACATAGAACTTGACCTTAAGTTACACAACAAGAAGATTCATATTATTAAGTATAAAGATACAAAGAACAATTTAATCAAAATGTCCAGAAATTTAAAAATCACCTGATAACTATGTCTAAAAGACAAAGAGTATTAATTTTCTTACTCAGTGTTCCTTCCTTCCTGAAACATGTAGTGTTTAGTAAACAAGCAAACTAAATGTAGAGAAAAAGAATAGTATTTGTGCCTGTCTGCCTGCCTGCCTTTTGAAAAGGGAAGTCTGCAGTTTTTGATTTGTATAAATTTCCAAACCTTAGTATTAGATGCAGCAGAAGCCAAGGCAGCAATATGTCCAATGTACCCAAGATGAAACACATTAGAAATCCATAAAACCAGCACAGTGTCAATTTTGTTTAAATTATCGCCCTTCAGCATCCAAAATATCAGCTGTACTTAGTAGCACAAAATAGGGTACGGTTTTTATTTCCCTGTGACTCAATACAACTTTTATTTTGTGCTATGTTCTCACATATCAAGTAAATTGTGTTAGCCATAGGGGGAAATTTCTGAGAATCAAAGAGAAATGTATGTTTTATAATCATTACTAGAGAATGGGAGGAAGCATTATAAAGTGGAAGAGCTCTTTTTTATCTGAGACTTCATAAAATCAGGGTTCTAATTCCAGTTCTCTAATAAACTAGGTGCAAGGCTGGCCTTAGGCAACTCTTTCTACTCCTTGGAGATATAGGATCCTTATTTAAAAAAAAAAAAGTGTGGGGGTAAACAAGTTACTTACTGAGAACTTTTGATTCTAATCATTGATGATGAAAATGACTGTTAACTAGGAGGAAGAGGAAAATCTCTGGGCAATTTTTTTTTTCTTTTTTCCATTCTTCTCACCCAAAATGATTTCTAACAAACCTAACATTTTAGATTATCTTTTAAATTATTTATGATATTTTGCTGTGATTTTTCCCCACTTGTAAAATATACATGTGCTGGGAACTGCCGTTTAACCTTATTTCATCATTTATAGTTTGATGCATTAACAATTACAGCACATACTGAGGCAACTAATTAAAGTAAACTTGTATAAAGTTTCATTATTATTATAATTGATTTACAACAGAGTAATACAGCCATATCTATTATTTTGACAAGTTAAAATATTTCTTATTTTTATTGCATTCTTTACAGATAATTTCTCAATGCTAGAAAAAATAGTCTTGCCTCTCCTTTGGATTTCTGCATGGACAAAGATTTTAAATTAATGCATTTCGGATCTTCTTTGTTTCTGTTGTGGTTAAATATTTAATTGAAAAAAAGAATAATTTATAGTGCCTAATTGCATTTTGCAAGACCAATTATATCAAATTAATACTGGAAACAAACTACAGAGGCCTCCCAGACTGGGTCACTAGATTCAAAAGGTGCCTAGAAGAACATTTAGTTGGGGAGAGGGTTATGCTAATAGGCAGGTCAGGGAGTTAGAAAAAGAATGACAGCTTTTCTGTCAGTCATTGGGATGAGCAACTCCTAGAGCACATCTGCTAATGAATTCAAGTAAAGAACTCTATCCAAAGTGTGTGTTTTCCCATGATGAAGTTCATGGCCACAAACTCAACCCGATTTCCCACCAACTACCATGAACGTGCGAGTGCCATATCGTCAGGAAATCAGGCAAACATGTGAGGGATAAAGAAGACTCCATCCATGACAGCAGTGTGCATAAAGGAAGGTATTGACTATAAAATCTGAAATTCAGTCTCTATTCTTGGTATTGTCTCCTTATATGATCTTGGGAAAAGGTATATTTTAGATTTAGATTAAAGCTTGCTAGTATTTCAAATCAGGAAATGATAGGTATTCAACAAATATTTGATGAATGAATTAATGAAGTCCAACTTATTGATTCTTGAAATCTCTCTTTTTGTTTCTATGCACTGCGCTATTGCAGTTATCACCCATTGGAATAGAATCAGAAGGTAACACTCTATTAGGGAAGCACCATGTTCCTCAAAATCAGTTCCCAAACCCTTGTTTATTATATTTGATTCAAACTGAATCTAAGTTGTGGAAGTAGACCTGAGTAAATCTTAAGATGAATCCTTTGGTAACAGGAATCATCCTTTCTATAAATGGGCCTTGCTGGTTCAAACCATTTTAAAGCATGCAGCTAATCATTTTCATTATTAGATTGTGTTTGTCCAGGTTGACATAAGAATAAGAAATAGGGCCTGCAGCGGTTGAGCGCTGGGTTGCGAAGCTGCCCGCAGCCTCCGCAGTACCGGTTCAATCCCTGGCCACAGGGCGAGGGTCCCACATGGCACACAGACCTCTCCTGCCGCCCGCTGCTCCCCTCAGCAGTGTTCTTCGGTCCTTCTGCCTATTCTGCTCCCTGCTCTGGCTCTGGTGAGTTCTCTCACCCTCCCGCGCTTCTGACTATACCCTATGCTTGTATAAATAAATAATCAAAAAAAAAAAAGAATAAGAAATAGTTGTCTATATATGTAAAGCAACTTTTCACTTGTATAGTTTCTAGTATTAATAAGTTTTTGAAAACAGTATTTGTTACCCCTCAAAAATATTTAATTCTATTACTTAATATTTATTGAAAAATGAAATTATATATGGTATTACAGTGTCCTCTGCTTAGTGGAAGACTATCAAATCTATTTAAAACAGAGAAGACATAGTCTCTTAGATTCAAATATTCTAATAAAATGTGGAATGGAAGACTCAGAACACACAAAGGTTAATGCAATAGTAAGTAATAGCTATGTTAGGTATTGATTACGTCATAAGAGAGTATATTAGTAATCAATAAGTGAGTAGTTTTGACAAGAACTAAATAGGTCATGGAAAGCTAAGGTCACTGTGGGCTTCATTGATCAGGACAGAATCCAAGGATGAGATAATTTAACCAGATCTTGAAGGATATGTAGGACTTTAATAAGTAGGTCTATTGTAAAAGTCCTCTCTGGCAGAGGGAACAATATAAACATGAAAGTATGAAAATGTGAGCATACTCAAGGGACAGTAAAGAAATGAGTTCAATGTTGATTCATGATTATATAATTTATTCAGAAGGCAAATAGAAAACTTTGAAAGAAGAAAGTAAAAAAAAAAAATTTTTTTCCACATCTTTTTGACTTTCTGCAACTCAGTACTTAAGCTCCATATCAGTGAGGGGACCTCTTTATTCTTCTACTCAGCATTTCTGACTCCTTTTTTCACACCAAACAAACCCCCAATACTGTTTAATCATCCATAAATCCTATCAGTCTAGGGGAAACTGACCCAATCCTTTTCCTCTTGTCTGTGATGGGCTCATGCATCCAAACTCGAGCCAATTACTGCTTAGTGTTCCCTGAAAAATGAATCTGAGAGGAGAGAGTTGTCCACAGTTCAACCTATCAATTGGAGGGAGAATTTCTCTTCCAGTGTTTAAGGGTAGCATTTTCTTCCCTGTTCAATTGGACATAAAGAATATTGTCTTAGTCTTTGTTGGTTGCTATTTTTGTTTTAAATAAACACAATCAAAGCAAGTTTTTGTGCCACATATACAAATAAAATGTAGCAGAACTGAAAACATGAAGTAGAAACATGGACCCTACCTGATCTTTTTTGTTTCAGTATGTAAGCACATATACCACCTTTATGTTTAAGTTGATTTAGTTTAGTTTTCTGATACTTGTGTCCTAGGGAATTCAATCTACAAATATCACTGAAACTAACAACATTATCAGTAAATCAGCTTGCAAACAAGTTTCTTATCCCTGAAGTTCAACCTAAATGTCAGGGGAATGGGCAAAGCATTTTTAGAAGAACTTTGTTAAGAAGCTATAAACAATAACACATCAACCAGGAAATAAAAAATAAAACTGAAAAATTCTTTTTTTTTTTTTTTTTAAAGTGGGATACAGGCCAGAGTCGTGGCGGAGGACTGGGGTGTGTGTGTGTGAGCGGATTCACCAGAGAGAGCAGGGAGCAGAACAGGCAGATGTACTGAAATACACTGCTGAGGGAGCAGCAGACAAGACAGGAGAGGTTTGATGCATCGTGTAGGTTGCTCCCCAGCCGGCCCGGGATCGAACTCATGCTACTAAGGCTGCAGACAGCCTCACAGCACTGAGCTCAACCCCCTACACCACCAGGGAGGCCCAAAACTGAAAAATAACTTGCATAACTTCCTCCCCCTACAATAAGCAAACCCTAACCATAGACTTCCGGGTTGATATAATTGACACAGGTCCCATTTCTGAGATTTATGAGATGGTCCAATATTACTGGTTGATACCTTAATTTAGCCTAACAATGGTCATTTCTTGCAACAAAATCAACTGGAGTCACATACATCCAGTAAACACACTTTTAAAAAAAAAATGAAAATAGTTTCATATGGGAAATGACTTCCAATAATAAAGCAGAAATTCTAATTTTTTCTTTTTGAAATGATATATCTCAGCAGAAAAAAAGAGGAATGTATTCAGCTTTGGTATATATTACCAAATACTATTCCAAAGTGATCAATTCACACTCATGTCAGCAATGTAAATGATTTCCACTTGTTTCATAGACTTGTCAACTCTTGTTGTCTTTTTAGTTTTAGCCCATTTTATTTTTTTATTTTTTTTTTTTATAAATTTTATTGTTATATTCCCCATACAATTGCAGCCCCCCATTCTGACCCCAATCCCTCCCCTCCCGCCCCCGCCCCCCTAAAAGTGTCTCTGGTTCATAGTTTTTTGTTGATTTTGATTTTCACTTTCTTATAGTTATTCATTTTCCTGGTCCCTTATTTAAGTTTTCTAGATTCCTGCTACGAGTGAGACCATCCGGTATTTTTCTTTTTCTTTTTGGCTTATTTCGCTGAGCATGATCCCTTCCAGCGCCATCCATGTTGCAGCAAATTGCATGTGTTTATCTTTTTTGAATGCTGAGTAATATTCCATAGTATATATGTACCACATCTTCTTGATCCAGTCATCTATTTTTGGGCCTTTGGGTTGTTTCCAAAGCTTAGCTATTGTAAACAGTGCTGCTATAAACATAGGGGTGCAGGTGTTCTTTGGAATTGATGTTTCTGTGTCCTTTGGGTAAATACCTAGGAGTGGAATTGCTGGATCATATGGAAGCTCTATGTTAAGTAGGTCCAGAAATCTCCACACAGCTTTCCACAGTGGTTGGACCAGTTTGCACTCCCACCAACAGTGCAGAAGAGTTCCTTTTTCTCCACACCCTCGCCAACATTTGTTGTTGCTAGTTTTTTTAATATGTGCCATTCTCACTGGTATAAGATGGTATCTCATGGTAGTTTTGATTTGCATTTCCCTGATGACAAGTGATGTTGAACATTTTTTCATATGCCTGTTGGCCATTTGCATTTCCTCTTCAGAGAAGTTTCTTTTTAGCTCTTCTGCCCATTTTTTGACTGGATTATTTTCTTTGTTGTTGTTGAGTCTCATCAGCTCTTTGCAGATTTTTGTGATCAGTCCTTTATCATTAGTGTTGGGTGCAAAAATGTTCTCCCAGTTGGTGGGGTTTCTCTTTGTTTTTGTTATTGTCTCTTTTGCTGTGCAAAAGCTCTTTAATTTGATGTAGTCCCAGCTGTTTATCTTTGCCTTCACTATCACTGCTTTGGGTGATGTGTCTGTAAAGATGTCTTTGATGTGCAAATCACGTAGTGTTTCGCCTATATTTCCTTCTATATATTTTATGGTTTCAGGTCTTATGTCTAGTTCTTTAATCCATTTTGAGTTGATTTTTGTGTATGGTTTGAGATGGTGGTCAAGCTTCATTCTTTTGCATGTAGCGACCCAGTTTTCCCAGCACCATTTATTGAACAAACTTTCTTTGCTCCAATGCATATTCTTTGCTCCTTTGTCAAAGATTAGTTGACCATAAATCTGTGGGTTTATTTCTGGATTTTCTATTCGATTCCATTGGTCTGTATGTCTGTTCTTGTGCCAATACCATGCAGTTTTGATGATTATGGCTTTGTAGTATAGTTTGAAGTCTGGGAGTCTGATGCCTCCATTCCCTTCTTTTTTTTTCAGGAGAGCTTTGGCTATTCGGGGTTTTTTGTGATTCCATATGAATTTCATCAATAATTGTTCTATTTCTTTGAAGAATGACATTGAAATTTTGATTGGAATAGCATTGAATCTGTATATTGCTTTTGGAAGGATGGCCATTTTAATAATGTTTATTCTTCCAATCCATGAGCAGGGGATGTCTCTCCATTTCTTTGTGTCTTCTTCTATTTCTTTTAACAGTGTTTTATAGTTTTCTTTGTATAGGTCCTTTACCTCTTTTGTTAGATTTATTCCCAAATATTTGATTTTTTTTGTTTCAATAACAAAAGGGATGGTCTTTTTGATTTCTTCTTCTTCAAATTTATTGTTTGTGTATAGGAAGGCTACTGACTTTTGCATGTTGATTTTGTATCCTGCCACTTTACTGAACTGATTGATGAGTTGAATTAGCTTTTCTGTGGAGTTTTTGGGGTTCTCTATGTATAATATCATATCGTCTGCAAATAGTGATAGTTTGACTTCTTCTTTTCCTATTTGGATTCCTTGGATGTCTTTCTCTTGTCTTATTGCCCTGGCTAGGACTTCCAGTATTATATTGAAAAGCAATGGTGAGAGTGGACATCCTTGTCTTGTTCCAGATCTTAATGGAATTGCTTTCAGCTTTTCATCATTGAGAATGATACTGGCTGTTGGCTTGTCATAGATGGCCTTTATGATGTTGAGGTATGTTCCTTGTATCCCAAGAATTTCAAGGGCTTTTATCATGAATGGGTGTTGCACTTTGTCGAAAGCTTTCTCAGCATCTATTGATATTATCATATGGTTTTTATATTTCTTTTTGTTGATGTGTTGGATAACGTTGATTGATTTTCGGATGTTAAACCATCCTTGTGCCCCTGGAATGAATCCAACTTGGTCGTGGTGAATTATCTTATGGATACATTGTTGGATTCTGATAGCTAAAATTTTATTGAGGATTTTTGCATCAGTGTTCATTAGGGAGATTGGCCTGTAGTTTTCCTTTTTTGTGTTGTCCTTGTTCGGTTTTGGTATTAGTGTAATGTTGGCTTCATAGAACGTGTTTGGTATTGTCCCTTCCTTCTCAATGTTTTGGAAGAGTTTGTGAAGGATAGGCACTAATTCGTCTCTGAATGTTTGGTAGAATTCATTTGTAAATCCATCAGGTCCTGGGCTTTTGTTTTTGGGGAGGTTTTTGATTACCATTTCAATTTCGCTAATTGTAATTGGTCTGTTTAGATGTTCTATTTCTTCTTTATCTAGCTTTGGGTGATTGTAGAGTTGTAGGAATTTGTCCATCTCCTCTAGATTGTTAAACTTGTTTCCATATAACTGTTCATAGTAGTTACTGATTATTCTTTTGATTTCTGCTGTGTCCGTTGTGATTTCTCCTCTTTCATTGATGATCCTGTTTATTTGTGCTTTCTCCCTTTTTTCCTTTGTGAGCCTGGCTAGGGGTTTGTCTATTTTATTGATTTTTTCAAAGAACCAGCTCTTGGTTTCATTGATCTTTTGGATTGTTTTTTTAGTTTCAATTTCATTTATTTCTGCTTTGGTTTTTATTATTTCTTTACTTCTACTGGTTTTGGGGTTTTTTTGTTGTTCTTTTTCTAGATCTTTGAGCTTCGAGATTAGGTTGTTTCTTTGCGTTCTTTCTTGTTTCTTGATGTGAGCTTCTATTGCTATATATTTTCCTCTTATTACTGCTTTTGCTGCATCCCATACATTTAGGATATTGGTGTCCTCCTTGTCATTCAATTCAAAAAATTTTTTAATTTCTTCTTTGATCTCCTCATTAGTCCAATGGTCTTCAGTAGTGTGGTTTTTAATCTCCATGAGGTAGGAAAGTTCCTTGCCTTCTTTTTATGGTTTATTTCTAGTTTGATGCCTTCATGGTCAGAAAAGATGGTTGATATGATTTCAATCTTGGTGTATCTGTTGATGTTTGTCTTGTGCCCCAGTATGTGATCGATCCTGGAGAATGATCCGTGTGCGCTTGAGAAAAATGTGTACTCCGTTTTTTTGGGGTTTAGTGTTCTATAGATGTCTGTTAAGCCCAATTGCTCTAGGTCTTTATTTAGAGCTTTGGTTTCTTTACTTATTTTTTGTCTTGTTGATCTATCCATTGTTGATAGTGGTGTGTTGAAGTCTCCCACTACGTATGTGTTTTCTCTGATGTCTGTTTTCAGAGAGGACAACAGTTGTCTGATATATTTTGGTGCTCCTTCGTTTGGTGAGTATATGTTAATGAGTGTTATTTCTTCTTGAAGTATTGTCCCCTTGATCATAATGTAGTGACCATTGGGGTCTCTTTTTATCTTTTTGAGTTTGAAATCTGTTTTATCTGATATAAGTATAGCTGTTCCTGCTTTCTTTTTTGGTCCATTTGCTTGTAGGATTGTTTTCCATCCTTTAACTTTGAGCCTATTTTTATCTTTTGTAGCTAAATGTGTTTCCTGGAGACAGCAAAAGGTTGGGTTTTGTTTCTTAATCCAGGCTGCAACTCTGTGTCTTTTTATTGAAGAGTTTAGTCCATTTACATTTAGAGTTAATTTTGATATGTTAACATCTGTATTTGCCATTGTGTTTGTCTTTCCTTTGATTTTATTTATTTATTCTTTTAATAACTTTTTTTTTTTTTGGCCTTCTTTCATTGTTATTCGTCGCTCTGAGGTTCTGGCTTTAGGACTCCTTGTAGTATTTTTTGGAGTGGGGGTTTAGTTGCAATGAAATTCCGGAGTTTCTGTTTGTCTGGGAAGGTCCATATTCTTTCTTCAAAGAGGAAGGAGAGCTTTGCGGGATAGAGTATTCTTGGTTGGCATCTGTTTTCTTGGAGTCTGTTGACTATGTCCCTCCACTCTCTCCTTGCCCGTAGTGTTTCTTCGGAGAAGTCTGATGTCAGCCTGATTGGTTTTCCTTTGAATGTTATCTGTTTCTTCCCTCTTGCCAGCTTCATTATTTTTTCCTTGTCCTGGATTCTTGGGAGCTTTACTATTATGTGTCTTGCTGTATTTTTCCTTTCGTCGTGGAAGTTTGGTGTTCTTCTTGCTTCTTGTATATCAATTTTCAGCTCCTTCTTCACATTTGGGAAGTTCTCTTCAATTATCTCTTTGAATATTTTCTCTGTTCCTACATCTCTCTCCTCTCCTTCTGGTATTCCTATAACTCTTATATTTCCTTTCCTCATGGAGTCAGATAGTTCCCGAAGTCTTTCTTCGTTCTTTTTCCTTCGTACTTCTCTTTCCTTTTCTGTTTTGGTTCTTTTTATTTCTGTGTCTTCAAGATTACTTATTCGTTCTTCCATTTCATCTATTCTGCTTTCATTGCTTTTACCAGAATTCTTTAGTTCTTCCATTAATTCTTTGATCTCCTGCATTTCTTTTACTTCCCTCTTTAGGGACTCAATTTCTTTCTTCTGACCATTGTTTTCCCTCTCTAGGGACTCAATTGCATTCTTCTGATCGTTGATTATTTTTCCCTTATCATTGTTTTCCTTTATGACTTCTGTCAGTTTTTTAATCATGGCAATTTTAAATTCTCTTTCTGGAAGGCTCAGAAATTCTTCCAAGTTATTGTCTTTGCAATCTGGGGGCTGGCTTTCTTTTTGTGGTGTGCTTTTTCTCTGGAGAGTTGCTAGGTTGCGTGTGGTTCTTCTCCTCCCTACTGTCTGTTTTCTAATTTGCCGTATGCGTTGGGACACTGTGTTGTTGGGACTGGCCGGCATCTTGGGTGGGCTTCTCTGTTCCCCTCTGGTTCTTCCAGGAGTCATCTGTCAGTTTCAAGCAGCCTTTACTGGAGAAAGGTCCCTGTTCTAAAATGCCGATGTGGGGACACACTCCCCTGTGCGCCTGGTCTGCCCCGGCGGGGGTTCCTGCTCCCCTCTGGGCTTGGACTGCAGGCCAGAGGGGGTCTGGCGTAGGCGAACTTCCCCCGCTCACCTCTGGCTCCTGAGGAAGCCTTCTGCAGGTAGTCTTTACTGAAGAAATGTCCCTGTTCTAAAATGGTGATGTGGGACACACTCCCTGCGCTTCTGGTCTCAGGCACACTCTTCTGCGCGCCTGGTCTGCCCCGGCTGTGGGTGCTCGCTCTCCCTGTGGGCTCAGACTACTTGTTCGGAAGGGGCCCGGTGTGGGCTAACTCCCCAGCTGGCCACTAGCTCCTTCAGTAGCCTGTGCTGGGGTCAAGTCGCTCGGTGGCGCCAGAGATCTCTCCTAGAGCCCTTGGGGAGCTGATTTTCCACCCCGTGGGACAGGGAGCAGAGCGGGGATGGTAGGGTACACCTCAACGGCTTTGGGGTGCTGTGTCTGCCTTGTGCCCCACCGTCGTGGGGAACCCACGCCCCTAATTTCGTGCCCCGGGTCTCAGTTCCAAAGCCCTCAGTTCCAGGACGCGGGCTGTAGCCCAGATCAGTGGCGCGGGAATGGCGCCTTTTGAATCCCGCTCCCCTGCCTGGGCGCCTTGTTCCTGCTCACTCAGGGAGGGCCTCTGCCGTCTCCCCGCAAGCCTAGGTTGCAGGCGCGGGGACCTGGGCAGCTGCAATCTGAGCGCCGCTTTCGCGCAAGCTTACCGGGCGGCAGGGGCTGTGTGCTGGTGCTGGTCTCCTCCTGGGGGGCGGGGCTCTCTTTAATGGCGCCTGGAGCTCACCTCCGCAGCGGATCCTGCAGGGTTCGCCTCAGCTCCCGTTCACGGGGTGTGGTGGCTGAAATAGTTCCTTTCCACTCACAGTCCCACTTGCTGCGTCCGTTTTTCTTGTTGGGCGTTTTGGTTTGTTGTTTTCCTCCTCACTGCCGGTCGGAGAGTGCCGCCTCTGTCTTTAGCCCATTTTAATGTGGTTTTAAAATGGATTCTCTCATGCCTTATTTCATAAACTTATTGTATTAACTTTTTTGTAACGTACTTGTTAAGTCTTTTGTTTATTTTGAATTGGTTTGTCTATCTCCTACTAATTTGAAGAATTATATATATACTGAATTCAATTCAGTGTATATATAAATACTGCATTTATATATATAAAATGCACATCAATTTATATATATATAAAATGCACATCTCCCAGTTTGTAACTTGCAGCTCTTAACCTTTTGCAATATAATTAAAACTAAAAGAAATTATTAAAAAGAGTATATATATATATATATTTCTGTATAATTTAGTGTAAGTATTATACTACAATTAACTAATTCTGGCAATGCAAATTGTGTTATTTTATAGTTGTTAGATAATAAGGCTAGCTAGATCTATCTAAATGTCTATATAGATATAAAATATTACTGTAAATTAAATATTATGTAGGTAACGATAAAGATATATTTATGGATATAGATAGATGATAGAAATAAAGATATATTTTAAAAAATTGATTGTGTTTCCCCATTCATTTAAGGATTAAGAACAGTAATGGGCTACACAAAAATAACATTGGAACAACTTATGTGCTTTAAAAGGTATTTCATTTTGCAAAGTAAAGATACACCCAAAGATAGACCCACTCTGCATAATGGTATGAAATATAAGACCTGATTATCTGCTCCCTGGGAGCTACAATTTAGGGACCACGTGTACATGTCTGTTATGCTGATGATATTTTCTGATATAGAATCCCTACGGTCATCATCTCTTCTGCAGCAGTATTCTTCCTATGCCACCCTCTAGTTCTTCTAAAATAGAACACAAAGGGGAGGATAAATTAATGGTAGTTACAACAGATGCCCTTTGGGTTTTTGACTTTAGGAAGTGAAGTGATCTGGTAGGAGACCAGACAAAGGGCAGCAATAAGACCAGATAAAAAGGCTTTGTCAGAGCACATTACAGGGTACCGTAGTAACTAAACTCTCACAAAGAAAACAAATAGGGCAGGATGCTCCAGACTTGGACCTGCTTTCAACGTCAGACTGTCAAGTGTGTTTCAAGTTGAAAAGATTCCAGCTTGGCCATAAAAGCTCTCCTGCCATCAGGTGAGCTGTCTCATCTATGCTGCTGATGTAAGGGCCCACCGCTTTTACATGAAAGCACGCACACAGAAAGTTCAAGTGGATAAGGGAAAGGAAAGCAAACAACAAAACTTGTTTATCAGATTCAAGTTGAACCATCTGTTGTTAATGATTAGATCTTCAGCTTCCAATTTCCGTTTGAATGTTATTGCTCATTTCTAGCGGGGCACTGGGCTGCTTTCCCCTGAGTGTGTATTCTAAGTAAAATACAGCTTAGGAGGAAAAAATCATGCTTAATGATGCTGGCAGATTCTTCTTCTACCCTGAAGAAAACTCAAGAGCCCAGGTCAAGAAGGAGGTCAAGTCTTGGCTCAACATAGCATTAGGGTAATGGGTATACTCAGTGCACCTCAGTTTGCCCATCTGAAAATGAATATTTTTGACTTCTCAGAATCTGAGACTAGATAAGGATTATCTTTTCCATTCACTTTCGATGATTCAACTTCAATGCAAAGTTTATGAAATTCAATTCAGGATTCCTCTGTGGTAATAAACAGGTTGTTGGGATAAATGTTTCTTTCCTGGAGGGTTTTATGTCTCCGTAATTGTGGTTTGTGGGAGTATCTTAAATCACCATTTTTCATAGGTCTTATTTCTTATTCCCCATTTGGAATCGGTTGTATTGATTGCAGGTAATTATAATTGTATTTGCTGTGCTGCATCATCTGTATGGGGGATGTGAAATTACATGATGCAAGATCTTGAAAATAATGAGTGTGTGTGCATGTGTGTGAGTGTGGTGTGTGTGATATTTGCATATCTGGCAAGTTCCTTCAAGTAATAAATTTCACACACACACACACACAGAGTAACATGCTGTTTATATAATTAATATAAAAATAATACTCTAAAATTTCATGTTATTATTTGCCCTTTCTTTATAACACGTGTACTTAATATGTGGGTGTGTATGTGTATTCCTCCTTAGAAAGTGTGTTTCTATATGGACAGGTCCATCCTTATTATGAGTTAAATTCTTAATGCCCATAAGAATTACTAGTTGCTCATTTGGATATTCTGAGTATGTTAACAGATTTTCAAAATAACTGGTCAATAGTAAAATTATCCTGACCCATTTTTGGACTATATCTTTGAATCGATTCTGCCAAACTAATTACAGTATAATACACAGATGTAGTTAATAAAGAACTTGAAGATAAAATGCTTTAGTAGATAACCTCTAACTTTTGATTCTAAACTCTAAGATTCCATCATTTTAATTCTTCCATAATTCAAGTATTTATACTTCCATGTTGAATAGATCTGTGAAGTTGCAAGGAGAGGGATAATAAAATATGTGACACTGACTTTTAAGTATTTGCTGACATTGAGCAGACAACAGAATCTTAAAAAGAACTTGAAAGGCCAACAGAAAACAATAGTGGAAATGTTATGAGATGGCTACAACACCCAGTCTAATATTGGCAGACAAATGCAGTAACAAGCACAAAGCTTTGGGATAAGGATCAAACAGAACTGGGGAAATCAGGGAAGACTTCTTGAAGGAAGTGAGAAGAGTAAGAACTTATGCTCTGTTTGTATTGTCTCTTAGTTATAGAAACCCATGACATGCAATTTTGAGAGAACTATGTCACCTAGCCACCATTGAGTTACTCACTCAGGCTGGCGTCCATATGTTTCTCCAATAAAACTATGCTCCCTCTTTTCTTAAATGCCATTTGATAATGTCTTCAATTTCCTCAACTTTTATATTCTTTTTTTTCTTGTCTTAATCTAAATGAATTATGTTGGTTCTTTCCATTCCTGTTTCTTTGTTCCTGTAGTTAATTTCAAATTTATGTCAAAGCACACTTTCTTAGAGTGAAAGTGAAGAATAAGACATTTATTAGTGTAGTGGGATTTAATCCATGTAATATATTGCTATGAAGTAAAATTTTGACAGCATAGTATCTTAAGAATAGTCTAAAAACTTTGGGAAGAAAGTTGTAAACTTCACATATTTCTATCACAAAACAGAATCAACCCAGCACAACACCCTGTCCCTAGCAAACATGCCCAATAGGAGACTTGAATCCAAAAAATAAAATAAATAAAACTAACACTCCCTCAATTAAAAAAAAAATGAATCAATAATCTGTCCACACATTCTAAGTGTTAAAAAATAACAAAAATATTTCTTGTGTATTCTGGTTTAGAGTTAAGGACACTCTGGGATATGTTTTTTATAATCAAATTAAGCTTACTTAAGCAAAAAGCAGAGTTCATCATGAATGCACAGAATGTGCCCTGAGACATAAGATAGGCACAGATTAGGGTCCCAAGAAGGCACTGAGCACAGGTCCTGAAATATCTTCATCCATCCCTGGCCCCTCTCATATGTGATCTGCTATAATTATCCTTCTTCATCTTTCTTGCTCAAGTTGCTTGGTTTGAATTTCAGTTCACTGAGAGGAAAAGGGCTGGTGGTAACTATAACTTTACCTTCTATGTACAAAAGAAAGCCACAATGGAGACAGGAGTCTCCTAGGTTAACTTCAAGTTCTCTTAAGAGAAAATGATTCTTCTATGTTTGGCGAGCTGTTCAATCCTAGACCAGTCAACCACTTCCATGGGATCGATGGCATATGTTACAGAAAGTGCTACTAGGAGTTCTTCTGTTCTAACCATATGAATTGAGGTTAAGAACCCCTCCCAAAAAAAGTCCAGGACAATAAACTTTCCTTTGTTACTATAACTTACACAGAGTTAACACAACACAAACCCTTTCCCACTATATTAGTTGTTTGCCTGCCTTACCTCTGCTGTATCCCAACAATGATGAGGGAATATCACCACGCCAAAGTGGGAGGAGTAAGAAAAAACCTTCATAGCCTGCCTAGAAATGAGAAACAGGAAAACCCCTGATTGTCCTCGTATAACTAGGAGCTGCAGCTTATTGCATTCTAGAACAGTGATTTTCAAATGTGAGTCCCAGGACGGACAACATCAACATCACTTGCATCATCTGAAATGCAAATTCTAAGACCCTGAAATTACTGAATCAGAATCTCTGGATCTTGACCAAGAAACTTGTGTTTTAACAAGCTCTCTAGAAGATTCTGTGCACATACTTTTCTACTCTAGGATCTCGGATATTGCTGTTTATTTTCCCCCAAGTTGGCCCTACAATACAAGTCCACTAAAGAAATTTGAATATTATGAAGAAAAGAACAGAGTGAGATGAATGTCCCAAACTTACTGAAAGACGCTAGCTTTAGTCAGTCACAACTGCATAATTGCAAATATATATCCTTTTACTGATTTAAGGCATTTTCCAAATAATTGTGAATCTCATCACTCCTTGCTGAAAACAGTTGGATCTACTGCACTCTCTGAACTCAGACTTTCTAACAATGGCAACAGAAATGAAATATTGGCGTCTGCACATTTTGAAGCTCTTAGTTTGATGTTGGAGACATATGCAGGAGAGAAGAGGCAAGAGACCTAGACAATAGTAATTAAATTATAGCAGAAAGTCATCAATGATAGAAGTACCTGTAGTGGAGTTGGGAGAAGAGAGAGGTTGATCCTCCCAAGCAGTTCAGAGTGGCTCCTGAGAAGAGTTGGCATCTGAGTAGTACAGTGATGGGAGTAGAGGTCAACTGACATCAGAAGTAGATTTTTCACCCTAGGTAACAGAAACAAAAAGGAATACAATTTTTGAAATGGTATTTGAGGATTAGGGCAAGAAATATTTCTAAAGCGGTAGCTGCTGATGTTCATGAAAACCAGGAACAAGGGCCTTGCCATCCTCGTATGGATATTATGCTCATTGTGCTTTTGGACTTTTTTTATGGAATGTTGTTCACATTCCCATCTTGGTCACACTTTTTAATGCAGATTATGGAAAAGTATCCTTATCATAAATAGGTTGTGCAACTGTGGGTAGAGGGACTGTCCTTGGCTCAGAGGAACCAGGAGTGAATGAGTGCACATTTTGGGCAGAATCCCAGTCTCTTCTCTTTGATTCATGATTTAAGAGAAGAGGCAGCTGCTGACCTTTATTTTCTATATTTTGTGCATACTTTCTGTCGGGATACCTTACAAGCAGTATTGTGGATGAAGTCTTAAGGAAGAGATAGATTCAAGTCAACCTTAGCCTTGACTTCATAGAGAAAGGTGGGTGAAGAACAAGCAGGTACAAAGATGATTGACAGTTTGGACTAGCACTGTGGACTAATAGTACATTGAGGGTATTTTTCAAGGAGTAAGGTTTCAAATTTTATCTTTGGTATGACAACGGATCACTGTCTTGAGGAAAGGTAACAGAATATTTTACAAATCATACTCCCTCAAACTACCTAGGGCTACAAGGAAGAAATAGTATGCTAAAGAATCATGGTATGAATTAGAATTGATGAAAGGAATAGATGAGTGGAGAAAAGAAAGACTGCTGCTTGCTCTCTCTCCTTACACACACACACACACACACACACACACACACCTTATATGTATGGAAAGGATACATATAAAAATAAATGCAAGTTAACCTAGAGAGAAAAATGAATTAGCTACATAAAAATTGATTGGCTTGACTCATATTTCTCTATTAAAATATTCATTAATAGCAATTGCAATTAATTGATTTATTGTTTTGCATCCACAATCATCTGATCAGCCATATAAATTAATTTTAATTATGAATTTCACAATCCTCCCTTCTTAAGATATCATGGTATTATCAGTATGTACACATAGTGCATTTCTTCACTTCTTTCCATTTTCAGCTGAAATTGGGAGAGTGAAAGAGAAAATAAGATCTGAAGGAAGACCTGGAAGAGGTGTGGAAATCATCCTGTCCTTTCCATAACCTTCAAGAAAAAAAATCTAGACTTTTTGCAAATTTAGGGTCATTATCCCCCCACCTTTCTTTGTGCCCTATGTCCACCCCAGAAGGACAATTTAGATAACTTATTTTCTGAGATTTAACATTGGGCTCTTGTGATTCAAAATGTTTATGCTCCAAGCAAAAGAACCTTTTTCACTGTTTGCCAATCTGTGTCAGATTTAATCTAGATCTGTAAACACCAGTGCATTTTCGATTCTGATGCAATTTCCTTAAATTTACCCTACAGAGGAGTTTTGTATTGTTGTTTTCTTTCCTTTTTTTTTTTTCTTTTTGGTAATCTAAAAGTAAAAAATCCCTGAACCAATTGGTCAATCGATTAACAAATTAACTGCTAAATAATGGATTGGGTCCTGTCGACATTGTGACAGGGCACCCAGAATAAAATATGTCTCTACAATACTTCTTTGAACACATGCCTAACAAAGCAACACTTGCTTTTCCTAACTAGTTTACACAAATGCCTAGAAACCAAATAGGAAAACATGGGCCGATAATATTTTATCATTCATACAAGCTGAGCAGAAATGGGCATTACAGTGAGAAATGAACAAAACTTGTTTTCTTTCAAATTAAATTTTAATGTAGCAGAACTTTACATGATCCTTTAGACATAAATAAATGCAGGAAGACAACAAAATATTTTCCACTGCTAATTATACTATTTATACTGAACATGGTGTAAAAGTACACAAGAAATAATGTTACTAAGTGGACAAAAAAATTAAGAGTAAAAGGGTTTGGAGGAGGGAGGGATGACAGAGCCACATAATGAAGTTTGTGTTATGTAAGAATTATCCTCTACAGTGTTTCAAGTCTTGGTTGTTTACTTAAAGTCTTTTAGTCTGGAATAAAGATGATATGAATAATCATCAGGAACCAAAGCTGTAGCTTAGAAACCTGGAGAGAAAGGATGTTGTATCAAACCAGAAGGAGCTATATATTAAAAGGAGGATATTTAAAACTGCTCTTTAGTGATAATATTCACACAATTTCTGCAAAAAACATCGACGAGGAAAACAGGGCTTTCTCCCTAACCCAATTCTCCATTCATTTGGGGCTGTTCACACTAATGGTTTTGAAGGTTGCTTGTGGATTTACGTTGGAAGCAATTTTCAAATTACCAGTTTGGAAGATTTCCTCAGACTCTGGATTTTCAAGTAGGGTTCACACAATGAAAAAATCAGTAAGCTGTTGGAGATACAGGTTATGCATCAGTTGATGGCTAGAATAACACATAATAACCTTAAAAATAGTCCCCTTTTTCATAAAGGTTGCTCTATTTTTCTTCAGTAAAGAGTACTGACTTCTATATGCCCGTTTCAGTGCCGTGTGTGTGTATGTGTGTGTGTGTGTGTGGGTGGGTGTGGGTGTGTAAGAGACAAAAGTAACATAATAATAAATACCTCGAGAAACTGATCAAGATATAAAAGATAGCACCAACAATCAATATCTGAAAACATCAATGCAGATTTCAAAAACATTGAAAGGATCATATGAAAATATATGAACACATTTATGCCAATGTATTTTAAAATTTAGATGAAACAAAAAACTTATAAAAAATACAACTCACTCAAATATACACAAGGAAAAACCCTAATAAGAAAACCCTAAACCAAGATGATTTTATAATTTAATTCTATCAAACAATAGAGAAATAATATCTGACTTCTTAACATAATTTTAAAAAGTACTAGTCTGAAGGAAAAATATTTATAGCACAGTGGGGAAGGGGCACAATGGAATGTGGTAGAGGATTATGGTGGTGGGTGTGATGTATCTGAAGAGATGTGAAATCATACTCTATGTATTTTGCATACAATGTTACAAAGCAACATTGAACCTCAACCTCAATGAAAAACAACACAAAGAAAAGAGTGTTAAAGGCAAGCCACTTCAATTAATATGATATAATGGAAGAAAATCTTGATTTTAGAATATATTTTAAAATCCAGAGAAAAATCTGTAAGTCAACAGGAATGATTCTACACTCTAACAGAAAAATTAACTAGATATTTGTATTGATATTTCGAGAAAATATGGAAATAGAAAGAAAATGATTTTAGCCTCATTAATGTGGCGAAATGGGTGTGAAAATCAAAATGAGATACAACTAGGCTCTTATGTAATATCTAAAATTAACAATGTAAAGTATTGGCAAGCATCTTCTGCAATTGGAAAAGTCCTACTATGCCAGTGGGAGTGTAATTTAGTACAAATTCTTTGTCAAATTATGTAGCATCTTCTAGTAAAATTTGAAATATACATCCCCTGCAACTTGGCAATTACACAGTGCATCTTTGCACCAAAACACATACAAAAATATTCGTAGGATCATTTCCCTGGTAGCTGAGAACAGGAACAGCCTAAACATATTTCAGTGGTAGAATGGACAACTACCTAATGATAAAGTCCCACTTAGGGTAACAGACAAAAGTGGATCTCAGTTACACTCAACAATGTGGGTGAATCCAACAAATATAAAGCTGAGAAAAGATGCCAGATGACACATATATAAGACATGATCCATGAAAATGTTAAACAATCATGTAGGACCTAAATGTAGTGTTTACTGATATATATATTTAATATATATATATAAAAGGGCGGGTTTATTAGGGGAGAGATAAAACAATTAAAGACACTTGCCTAGACACAAGCAGGCAGGAAAGACACCAGTGGGCAGGAAGAGCTGCCCCAGAAGGGATAGGTTTGCTGAGAGAGGCCTGCATGATTGCAGGCAGGAGGCCTCCACAGGTCATGGGCAGGCAGGAGGCTGCTGCCCTGCAGAGGAGAGAGTTGATGAAAAGAGGCACCTGCATAGTCACAGGTGGGCAGTGGGATTGCTGCTACTGATCAATACTTCTGTGACAAAATGATAAGGACAATTAAAGTGTGTAACTTCAGGCTAATGATAATTTGAGAAGGAAAGATACAGTGATTGGGATGGATAAGGGGCATTTGGAGCATGATACTAGCCTGTGTCTTGATCTGTGTAGTGATTACATAGATATTTATGTTGTGATAAATTTATCATATTGGGATAAAATTTCAAGTTTTCTGAATGACTTATGTTCGCAGTATAATACACACAGACACACAGATTTCAATATTCAATTATATATATATATATATATATATATAACTCTATTGGTGGTGGAAGATTTTGTGAACTTTGGATTCCTCCTATTATAATGTGGGGATAATAAGGAATAAGGCCTAAGGTTTCTAGGATATATGAGTGAAATATATTAACTGACACATTACAAACACTCAAATGCTATAAAAGCCATCCACATACAGGTGAAGAATTCTTCATATTTGTGAATATAAAGGGTGAGAAGAGATTAGTTAAGGTATATCCTAAAAGAAGGATAAGATCTAAACTCCATCCATTTTAAAAACCAAATTAATTCAGTCAAGAAAATGCTTGCATGAACATATATCAGGATTATGTGAATGAGGATTCCTGTGTGGGGTAGAAATGTATTTAAAAGATCAAGATATTTCAGAAGGAAAATAATACCCACACAGAACATGAAAATTATCTGTGTGCCTATTTTAACACAGCAGACTGAGAGGAGAAAGCTATGGTCCAAAAAATCTTTATTTAGCAATCAGGGCAGGGGGAAAAAAATGCAAAAATATTGCCACTATCCTATAATCCTTGTCTTCTCTATTTATGTCCTATTCCACATCCAATGTGTCCTAAAACTCCTGTGACGTTACTTTCAAAATATATCCAAGATTCACCTGTTCTCCTCCCCCCACACACAGTGCCAATATTCTGTTTTCACGCTTTTCCTAATTGCTCTCTGCATGTTTTCCCTTCTTCCCTTATAGTCTTTCCCTTACATGTCAAAGTTACCCTTCAATTTCTTACCATCAATTCAAACTCTTATATCACTTGGGTATTTCCAAACTTATTTTGGTTCAATTTACCACTTCTACATTTTATAACACAGAAGGCATCCTGTGAAAGTGGGGGGAGTGTCATCTTAGCCCCAGTAAAGGCTGCCACTTTCTCCACCTCAACTTACTTTCAGCCATCTTGAGCTATAACCTCCAGCAGACCATAAAACAGACTTTTGGAATGCAGGGGAAGAAGAGACACTAACGGCAAGGGAGAGGCATGTAGGTGAGAGACATCTGGGAAAGCTGTGACTGGTCCATGGTCTTGGTGGCTTTAACATTTTGCCAGAGACAAAGACAGCCATTATCTTGACCTCAGATTATAGGGTACATTTTGAACTTCCAGTCTCTACTGCCCCAGGTCTCTGGAGCCTGTGTTACTGCTTTCTTTTTTCTTAAAGATTTATTTATTTGTGCATACAAGAATTGGGGTTTAGGCCAGAGGTGTGGGGGGTGAGAGGATTCACAAGAGACAGAGTGGGGAACAGAACAGGCAGATTGACTGAAAGACACTGCTGAGGGGAGAAGTGGGCAAGACAGGAGTGGTCTGATGCGCCTTGTGGGTAGCTCCCTGGCTGGGGATAGAACTTGTGCTGCAGTGGCTGCGGTCAGCTTCATAGGCTGTATCTTAAACCCTTGTACCACCAGGGAGGCATGTTTCTGCTTTCTTATGGTTCCTGACTAGGATGTGTGTTTGACTTGTTGCAAAGCTTTTGGGTTTCAGCTGCCTCACTTTGAGTTGAGCTGGTTTGACTGGGTTCTTGCCCATGAGGGGATGGGTAACATTTGGAGTTTGATTAAGAGTCTATTATTTGAAATCCTTTGTTCTCAATACTGCTCTCTTTCCTCACACACACCAATTAATGATCTTTGATACATTAAAAGTCTGTTTTCTTTGCCTTTGTGTGTGCAGATAGCCAGACCCTTTAAGAATATGGGCAACATGGGTTTCTCTCCTTAATTTGGGGTCCCTAGGTACCCCTCAGATGAAAGGTTTCATTTATACACACACACATAAATACACACACACACATACCCCAACCTCTTTTTTAGCTAATCACAATGCAGATTTCTATTAAAAACAATAATACCTACGTAAATTCTCAAAATGTTAATAGCTATTCAAGCAGCTATTACTATCTTAAGGAGTGATCACTTAATGAATCACTACGACCAAAGGGGTCAATGAGACCAGTTCCAAATGTGTCATGTTATTTCAACTCACCTGCAAATGAGTACATTAATATTAACTGGCAGTTTGCATACGTTTATATTTATATAAAACTGATTTGGGGAACTACACAAATGGGAGGTGTTAGAAAAGTTTCCACAGTCTGTCATCCTGAAAATCAGGTGATTTGGGGTTCATTACTTACATGATTTTAAAGAATCTGATTTTCAACTTTTGTCTTTCTGATAAAAATACAGATGTTTTTATCAATACTGATGTTTTGCCCAGGAAATTTACCAGACTTAGTTCAAAGTCACTTCTGTAAATGGAGGGTATATTTGTAGGAGATAGTTGTTTCAGTTACACCCACCTACGTGTTTCTTATACTCTTCTTATTTGGAATTAGAATATATTATATTTCTTAGTTGGAATGGTTACTCTGGAGAAATCTTAGCATGCCAGTTCAATAAACATGAAAAATTCTGTTGACAATTTTATATCTCAGAATGTTAAGTATCCTCTGACACCACATTTTGATTCTCATCCATGAAATTCCCCCTCACTTTTGCCAAAAATCACTGGTTCCTTTCTTCCTCAAGCAGATGTGTTTTCAGATTCATGGTAGTTCTTGGCTCAGAAGAGTTTTTCTTCAGATAAGCCCTCTATTTCTTTCTGTCCCTTATCTTCCCATCTTCCTACCATCTTTCCTCCTTCCTACCCTTCTTAATCCACATTTTCTACCTGTTTCTCACCTCCTTTATATCTCCTCTTTTTCCTGTTCCACCCATGTTTTCCAGCAATGTAATGAAGAAATGTATAGTGATGTGTCTATTTAAAATAATAATATGGTAATGCAAAATCAGCCTCAAGGAAAGGGAAAAGACAAAATATGGAAACAACTTTATCTATTGTTGCCATGACTGTCAAATTTGAGGATAAGATGTCTTGAAACTAAGGTGAATATAAAGAAACTTAAATTTATTCATAATTTTAAAATCAAAGAAACACATTTTTAAATTATTGGTACATTTTTGTCAAGTACATAGTGCTTAACTATGCCTACTAGATAGGGTAATAGTTAAAAGTTTACATAAGTTTTTGTAACCTGGCTGTGAATACTAAAAAGATATTTCTCTGAAAGAACTTCTATCCTCATACAAACCACTCATTCATAGTTGACAAAACTGGAGTCTTAGATTCGCCAAGACTTGCCCAAAGTCAAAAGAGCCGATAACAGCAAAACCAGGACAAAAGCCCCAGGAAATCATTGTCATTGCCACTTAGAGTTCCCAGGAGCACTTGAGCAGTCTTCCCTCATTCAGATCCTTCTGCTTATGTTTTAACAGCAGCCCTGCTGTCTCTGGAGGTCCAGTATTACCTGCCTTCTCTGACCATCTCCCTTTGTTTGTTTTATAACTCTGCTCTTTTAACATCCTGAGAGAAAACATGTATTTGTCCTCTTCGTTTTGCATTTGTTTCTCTTCTTCCTTCAAATCTGCCAGTGTGATTCCTGCTGCTATCTGTGTGGGGCTTTCTTTATCCCAACATTTAATATCTTTGTATAACTCAGAACCATGCAAAATTTCTCTATTGAAATTCAAAACCCAACCAGTCTGACCTCATTTCAAAATAAGAACAAAGCTCAAGCCATCGAGTTTTTATTCAAAACATTTTTTACATTATTTTTATTTATTTATATGAAAATATCTTTTCTTGTGGATGTGTTTCTGCATGAGGGATTTTAGAGTGTTAATGAGAAAGAGGCATGATAATACCCTATATTTGCATACCACTTTATAGCTTCACAACCTTCTGCAAGACTGATTCCTACTAACAAGTGCTTAGTAAAGACACTGGACAAATCCTATTACATCTGCTTCCCCATTTAGCAGAGTCTTTCAAGAGGGATAAAGTGAGTTTCCCAAGGTCTCCAGACTGTTAAACAAGCACATGCACTTATGCATACACAAATTCACACACAGTAAGTACTATTTCCTGTGGAATCTAGACAGTCAATATAATATTATGAAGCTTGGGGTATCTTTTTCTAGACCAGCTTTTAATGAATCTCAGTTCACCTGAGGAATTCACCCAGAGGTACTTTGGTGTTAAGTTCTAATAGGAGAAAACTCAATGGCAGATGACATGGTTAAGAGAACTAGATTTATTTTAAGCTACCTGTTCTAACAAAATTCCAATGTTGTTTATATTTACCCCTCCTCAAATAGCAAAATGTAATGGAAACTCTCTCAGCCTAGGAACAATATATTCTGACTTGTCAATCACAATATTTGGTATGGTAACTGACATTCTCATATCAATTACACACTTTAAAATGGGCTTCTGATCCACTTCTGGCCAATGAGACAAGAGAAGAAATCCATTGGGATGTTTTTTGGCAAAACTCTCCTGCTTCCTTTTTATTGTTGGTTCTAGATATAAAATTTACCATATTGCTAACTTGCCTAAAGGCACAACTATTTTGCCACTATTGTTTCTGTTACTAGCAATCCAAGCACCTTAATTTACTTGTATTAACTCTCAATTCTTTCCCATTCTTTTCCTTTTCTGGGAGAATTCTGTGTATGTGTGTGTGTGTATGTGTTTTCTTCCAATAAAATTAGAGCCAATAGGGACATAGAATTGAAAAATTCAGGTAGCTCAGCTGTAAAAATCAGCTAAAATGTCCTGTAAATTCAGAATTAGGAGAACCAAGATGCATTGCTCCTTTTCATACTAAAAGCAGGCAAGTTTTCAGACCATGAAAAATCAAAGGTGATTTGGCAGAAGAGGGAAAGAGAAAAATAGCAGAGTTAAAGAACAGGGAGAAAGGGAAATATGTGGCTTAGGGAAAGTCCCTGACACGTAATAGGTACTCAACAGATGTGTTGATTTTCAGTGATGATTGTCAGTTACACATACCTTTTTTCATAGTCTATTTTATGTATGTGCCAAAAGCGAAATCTGGGATGCTAAGATAGCTGCTTCGAAAGTTTAAGTACAACTTGGCCTTACGAAGTATTTCTTCAGGTTGTTTCTATATCAGCTGTGTTCTCCTTGAGCTGGCTTACATCACCATTCCAAGTCCACACTGAGTATGGGAGCTGCAGGACTGGATTTCTGTCCATTTAGGCTCTTCTTCAAAGGACATACAAGCAAGGCTTGAATGATGGTTATGAGAAAATATTTCTATTTTTATTTTTTTCTTAATACCCTTTGTCACCTTTATTTTTTATTTTTTTAAAATTTTATTTTTATATTCCCTATACAATTGCAACCCCTTATTTTGACTCCAACCCCTCCTTTCCCTGTCACCCTCTGCCCCCATAGTGTATCTCTGGTTCATAGTTGTTTGTTGACTTTGATTTTTTTCTTTCTTATAGTTATTCTTTTTCCTGGTCCCTTATTTAGGTCTTCTAGATTCCTGCTATGAGTGAGACCATCCGGTATTAAGAAAATATTTTTAAAAGTATGCCACGGGCCTCCCCTGGTGGCACAGTGGTTGAGCGCTGGGCTGTGAAGCTGCCCACAGCCTCTGCAGTGCTGGTTCTATCCCCAGCCACCGGTGAGGGTCCCACATGGTGCGCAGACCTCTCCTGCCACCCGCTGCTGCCCTCAGCAGTGTACTTCGGTCAGTCTGCCTGTTCTTTCCCTGCTCTGGCTCTGTTGAATTCTCTCACCCTCCTGCACTTCTGACTGTACCCAGTGCTTGTATAATTCAATCACTCAATCAATAAACAAATAAATAAAAAAATCTTTAAAAAAAAGTATGCCACAAAAATATAGTATTTTTTTCTCATAGTACCCAAAATAGACATCATTAAAGATGAAATGTACATCTAGCTAATGGGAATCAAAAATATTCTCATGTTAGAGGCCATAAGATAGCCTCCAAAATACACAGAATAGGGTTTATTTGTGATAAGATCATACTTGTTAAAGAGGCAATAGCACACTCATTATTAAGTGGGTTATAAACACTGAAATATAAAGTATAAACATTGCATCTAATATTCCAAATTGAAGCATATTTTGGGTTTAAATTTCTCCTATTTGTATGAAACTATTGCTTCTCTTCCTACATACGCAGTGATAATTACATCTTTATATTTCTCTTAAAGGGTACTGGAAGCAAGGACAAATAGAAAAAAAAGCTATAAAATGACATGATGACTATGTCCTTTTAAATTATGTAAACCTCGTTTTATGTAATAGTGTCACTGAACAAATAATCAGTTGGTTGAGGAAGATTAGTGGCTGTAATTATTTATTCATTTTAATGTTTGTTATTAAGCCTTCCTTTTGCTATTTGTGGCCATTATGTGATGAAAGATCAATACAAAGAAGATGAGAAAGTGCGGAGATGATGGTTAATTATCAGAAAGGAGAAAGGTAGGCAGATGCCTGGCTTCTTGCTGATAATCCCTTTCTTCATCTCACAAATGTTTCTGTAGTTAAAATTTTCCTTGGCTTGAAACAATACAGGGAGATAAGCAGCTTTCCAATTTTCTCCCCTGTTGGTCAGGCATCTTTCTTACCACTAGAATGGGTTTTATGAGTCAGTCTGTCTGTCCTGTTTCCTGCTACACCCCCAAGCACAGGGCGTCACATTGCACATAATAGATACCCTCCACGTTTGCTGAATGAATAACAAATGAACAAGAAGCACATTTGGAAGCATCATATCTCATCTAGAAGAGTTAAAATTCACATTAGCATTGTAAAAGCCCTGAGAAGACATGCATTAAAGTAACTGCATAGTTTGTCTAAATGGGGTACCACAAAATGAATTTTCTTTGCATATTGGTTCCACTTTAGGGAAGCTAATTGTAAAATAGTTTTGAGACTATTTTCCCAATTGTGATATGATAATATTATTTGGATTTCCTGAAAAATTACTTTAAACAATTTGGGAAAAAATGTGTATTTTCCAATAAGTACAAACACAAACACACACAAACACACACACACACACACACAGAAGCACTTTCTTGTATATTAAGACAGACAAAAAAGAAATTCCTCAATTTATCATCACTTGAAACACAATGCGTGGATCAATCATAAACTCAGAACTATCTAGTCTACTCTTAGATTTTGTGCATGGAGTTCTTTGTCCAGTCCCACCATCCATTTGCTATTAGTCATCTCTCCTTAAATAGAGGCACTATATTCATCCTTGCTCCCTGCAGCTCCTAATACTTGTTATCTCTGGATATCTGGTTTATGGAGGTCATTTTTATTTTCTTTTACATGTTTTTCTTCTATTCTCCACATGGAGTTTATACTGTTTCAAGTTTATTTTTGATATTTATATAATAAATTAAATATGCAGATTTAGGCTTACCCACACATTTTATATGTCATGAGTGAGACAGAATGACACTGATCCTAGAAGGAAAGCACTGATTTCCACTGCTTACCACATCCTCCCTGAACAATCCTATTCAAAATCCCTGACAGTGACAGAAGGAGAAACCTGTACATTTGCAATGAGTTACTCTTTTGGCAGCCAGGCCAGCTCTTCTCAATTTCTGGGGGTGGGGGTAAAGAATTGAAAGAGTCATATGTAAGTTTTAAAATGCTATTTTTAAATGATAAATTTATTCTGAAATCTCATAATAGAAGGCAGCTATTCTCACCACTACCAATTGTTACAAAAGCACTGTTTATCTTCTGGAAGTTAATTATAGGGCAATAGAAAATGTCCCACTCAACATCCTAAGACGGCGACAATCAATCACAGTATCACAGTATCCTATATATCAATATAGAGACATTATAAGTTCACCTTTAACTAAGCATATATGTCTTTTTTTTTTAACAGAAAAGAATTCTCTGCTGAACCCTTAAAACTATTGAGCTCTCCTTAAAACTTGCAAATGTGAAGAGATAATGAAACCAAAGCCATAGGTTAGTATTTAGCATTTATATAGCACTTGTATTTGAAAAGTGTTTTAGAATAATTCAATCCTTAATACCCATAACAGCCTTGGGAGAGAGGCCCAGATAGCACTCCCTTCATGAGTGAGGAAGCAGAGACCTGGAGAGGTGGCAAGAAATGATATTCAGTTGATTGGTGGCAGCCACCGATTAAAGCATAAGGGTCTTGACTTGGAGGAATGTTGTTCATCCTTTGGGCCCTGAAGAATGAGGTTTCTTAATAAACCCATGAGTCATGGAGAAGAGGCACAGACTGACTATGATTTTACTAGGCTGTTTCCACTGCATCTCATTGATGGCTTAAATCATCTTAGTGCTGCTGAACCCTTTTCAGCAATAAAATAAAAAGTGTATTAAGTGCTAAATTCTGCCCATAACTGGTATTTCTCATTGACTGCAAGTTTATGGAAGTTGTCAACTTCAGAGACTAACTTATATGAAGGCAATCCAGCCTCTGTAGGTAGATGAATTGAAGTAGTCAGGAATGATGAGGATAAAATTAACAAATTTACCAATCTCTTGGAGCTGAGGATACATTTGCCAGTTTTTATACTCCAGCACCATCTCCCTACAAAACTCCAGAGTTGACACATTCATCATTCTCACCTTCAGACACTGTTACCTAGATACCTCACTTTTAGTTACAAGCTTGAGATCACCATAGCAACCAATTAGTATTTATGCTTCTAAGACAGGATGCAGAGAACAGGGAAAGCAGAATGTGCTTGCTCATTTTGATGTGATCTCAGTGGAGAAAGGAGAAAATGCTGATTCCAATTTCCAAATTCCCATTGACTTCTCCCATTTCAATTTATAATATTCACCTTTGTTTTTGTCCACAGGTAATCTTCTTGATGGCAATGCACTTATGATTTGTTGAATATATTTTAAAGTTGCCAGTAGTGCCAAAGAGAAGTCAGAAGAATGAGAGAAATAGTTACATTTTCTGGCATACTGGCCTATTGTGGGATCCAGACTTCGAAATCTAAGCCTTCAGCAAATACTTTTTAAAACACCTCAACATCAAGTTACATACCCTCCTCTTTCTTTTCAACAGACTATCAGCAGTGCTTGATTTATTGTTATTTGTAGTTTGGTTGTATTTTTTATACTACACACTTTAATTGTAAGTAACCTGAGTCCAAATTTCAGTTCTAACAATAACTAGCAATGGAGCCTTTAGCTAGCAATGCTGCTTTCCCTGACTGGGTGTCTAAAATAAACTGGAATCTAGTGCTAGTGCCAGAGTTAGTGTCTTGGGGTCAGCATAGGTTAAATGCACATTCAAACTTCCATCTTATCCTCTTACTCTCTTAAAAACAATAGAGTAATTTCATTTAAGGATTGTTTATATTCCCTTCATTGAATACATTGTTCACTTTCAAAACCCTAATCTTAGAAAACTTTCCCCACTAAAGAGAGTAGGAAATGATAGCTAAGCTTTTCCTAACATGACTAAGTGTAGCAAAGGCCCTACAGTCCTTACCCCAAAGACCCTTCAATTACATGGAAACATGCATATTTGCAATATTACCAGTCACCAATGGATTTGTCCCTTTCTACACATTGTTTACAAGAACAACAGGAAACCCCATAAGCAACACAACTTCTCCCCAGGTTCATCTTGAAACAGTTCAGCACCCTTTGGATTTAATGAAATAGTCTCAGAAACTATTACTCTGAAAAGCTAAGTGTCTATGTAGTTTGGATAAATTGGGTAAAGAATGAAAATTTCCCTTCAATCTAATTTGTTGTACACTGTTTTAATGGCAAATAAATGGGAAATGCTTTGTTTGTGGACCATATAGGAAATGGAGAAAACTTTTTGGTCTGGTCTGTTTGGCTTCAGTGTCTTTTGACAAATCAAGTAAGGGAATTAGTCAAACAACTCAGCAAATTATTTAAATGAAGCTCAGTTTATGTTTTCATTGCCAGCTGAATATTCCTCACAAATCATTGCCTGCATAATCCACACAGCACTCTTTCCTCATCGATCATAAGCATGTGTGAATCTGTCCCCAAATCACCACTTCATTTTGACTGTACACTCTGAAGGCAACTTCATGTCTCATGTCCCTGGTATCAACCATCTCCTCCCTGCACCTCCATGTTTTTAATAGAGTTACTATAGATACTAATGTTACTATAGTGCTAATGTTGAAACAATGACAATAATGAAAACAAATAAAACTAAACTTATTTGGGCTTAACTGATAGAGATGAGCAGTCTGCCCTGTTATCTTGATGGAGAATTTTTTTTTCTGTTTATTCCTTATAAACGTTGAATCTCAAAACTTTTCCATTCACTGTATGATCACAATTACGTGCCATTTCTCCCGGAATAGTCGATCGTCAAGTTCAAGGGTGGAACAGTGGGAAAAAAAAACTAGGGTGTTTACTTCCACAATGCTTTCATATGAGAAGTTTTAAAAGAACTTCAAAATTGTTATTCTTAACAATATCTTAGACTGCTTTAGATAAAAAGTAAAACTTTTTAGGGGCCTCCCTGGTGGCACATGCGGTTGTGCACAGCTCTGTGAAGCTGTCCACAGCCTCTGCAGTGCCGGTTCGATCTCCGCTAGCCTCGGAGCAGCCCACATGGCAAGCAGACCTCTCCTGTCTTGTCCACAGCTCCCCTCAGCAGTGTACTTCAGTCGATCTGCCTGTTCTGTTCCCAGCTCTGCTCTGGTGAATCCTCTCACCCTCCCGCACATCTGGCCTGTACCCGGGTCTTCTACATTTAGGTCTTCTGCTTTTTAGTAATAAGTAATCATTTATTTAAGTGTATTTTTTTTTTCTGTAAGGCCAGCTTATCCGATGCTAGAACAACTCATTTCTTCTAAATCTCTAGCTATGATGAAATTGTGTAAGTATATTCATGGAAGAATGAAAACCATTACCTTTCTAAGACATCCCTCCTAAATCCACTATAAAATCAAACCCAGGCAACTAACTTAAATATAATCAAAGCTATCAAGTATATTATTAGTACCCACAATGTACATTGACATGTACTAGACATTGTGAAATATATGAGTATGAAAGTAACACAGTCCCTTCCCTTGGGAACTAATAAATTATTTAGGAGACAGGACCTAAATAGGTGAACAGTTAAATCATGTTAAGAGATTAAAATGCCTATAGAAAATAAGTTACAAAGCACAACATGACTCCAAGGCCTAAAGAACAAGACACTATGGTCATGAAATAGATATAAGTTCAGAGGTGGGAAAAATCATTTCAGATGGAGAATGTTCAATTCATTCACTCTTTACAAGCATTTCTTAAAATTGTATCATGTACTCCCTCGGGGAGAACTTTGTGCAAGAGAGAGGATTAGACTCTGCTTCCTAGAACATGTACTATACATACCACTAGCTTGGAATTTATCACAGAATGTCTTGTATTACTGCTTATATTTTTAGAAGTGTGAATAATACAACTATGGTGATAGTAATAGCTGTAGTTGATAAAAGTCAGACCTATTGCAAAAGGTTCTATAAACATTATCTCATGGAATGCTCTCATCAACATTTCGTGGTTAGTAACATTCAATCCCACTTAGGAGGAAGAATTTGGGCTTCATAAGAAAAAGTTATGGCATCAGCATCACTTGATGGCAGCAGGTCCATAAGTTAAATAGTATCTGTAAGTGAAGTCAAAGTCTGTGCTCTAAACACTGAGCTGTGGACTTTACAGAGCTAGAGAATGAGTTCTATGGTGGTGGAATCAACACGTCTGTGTCTTGGTATCAGTGGAATGACTGCATGTGAATCTGACAGTTAAGTCTTTTATGAATTACTCTATGTCACAGAAATATATGAGACTTTAAGAATCTATACTTAAAACAGATCTAATTCAGTAGCATCAGGAGATGCTTTTGGAAGTGTGGGTGATAGTGGCCCTGCTTTGGAAACTGACAACACTGACTGTCATTCTGCCTCTTCCTCTTCCCAGGTATGAGATTATATTATTATCTCTTTCCCAGGAAAGGGATTTGCAGACTTTATGCCTTGGGTTTTCATCTGTGAAAAGGAGAGAAAAATACCAAGCTAATATTTATACTCTTATGAGATTCAAATAAAATGTAACTTAAGTACCTAGAATAATGTTCAAAAATATTAGCAACTGTCTTTAATCTCTGGTGTTTGGTGACATTCACAAATTTTCCACAATGGATGCATTCAGTAGTTGGTCATCTATTCCCTGTTAAGTTACCTATGTAAAATAAATTTCCCAAAATGGCATGACAGTATTTACTGGGAGACCCAGATGTAAAAGAGTCAAACACAGAAAACAAAATTAAAAATAAAATTGTGCAGAACAATACCTTCAACTCTGAGGGCGGGGGCCATTCCTGCCTGCAGTGAATCTGGCATAAGTACTAGAGAAAAAAAATGCATCCTCATGTTGCTGAACTTTCTAAGAGCACTTGAAATTGGAATTATTTTTAAATTGTTTTGTATGCATTTTATAAAGAATATGTGTGTGTATGTGAATGCATGTGTGTTTAGTGTTGATTTTGCTTTCTAAACTTAGTCTCTTTTGCTTTTATGTTTGTTTTGAATTGTTTTTGATCATTCTGTGTTACTTATAATGCAACAGGAGGAAGTCTGAGTTGGCTTCTCTTTCAGAGCCATTGTCATTCAATCTGCAGACAGATACACTTGACAAAGAAATCTCCAAATGAAAAACAAAGATCTGGTTAGCTCTCCGTGTCTTATCAGGACTGTCCCAAAAGTGCAATTTCCTAAAAGGACTTAAAATTAATCCAACTATGTTGACACTTAATAACCAAACAAAATAGCAGATTGAGAAAATTCATTGAGTTTTCTGGTCATAGAATACAGATTCATTTCTGTCTCTAAATCAATCAATCATATATCAAAGTATTCTATTGACTTCCCATTGAATTCTTAGGCCTGAAATTTGCTTCGTGGTGTAAAGAGTGGGAAAAGAGGGAAGAGGCTAACAGTTATTGATCCTCATGCCAGAAAATTTACTTATGGATAACTGTGCTCCATGGACCATTCTAGAAAAGGGTTAAGATAAGGCCATGATAACAAGACTCAATTTTCTCTGGCTCTGCCTCAATGCACAATCAGAAGAACTTTAAATCTCCACTAAATTAGACTCTGAGTAATTTTTGAGAGACCAACATCTGCTGGCATGCCAGGTCTTCTGGGAAAGTCCCTGGTCCTTTCCCCATCAACCTAGTTTGCTCCCTCAGCAAAGTGGTCATACACTTTGTGACTGTCTGGCCATATACTTCTTTCTTCTCAGTTTCCTCTTCTAATTATGTCTGATCACCTCTCCACAATAGACTTCTTAAGTCTTTGTTTCCAGCGGACCTGTAATCTGCCTCTTTTTACTACTTTGCTCTCAATCTAGCTTCTATTCCTTGGTTCATCATTCTACCTCTTATTTGCTCAACAGCCCTATCTAAGTGATTGATTCCAATTCTCATCATCATCTTTGCTTCCCAGCTTTCCCTCACACCTTGGGTCTTACTGATTAGCCAATCTTAGCAACTGTAACTTTAAATTATACCCATATCGTAGTTTTTTCCCATACTACCATTGCCACAATTCTCTCCTAAGTTGCATTTCCTATGTTCTAACCACTGCAAAAATTTTTTAAATGGGCTTCTCTTAATTTGTAGACTAAGTCTCCGATAAATAGGTTTACAGTTTATTTTGTCCACTTTACATCAATACTAATTTTTCAAAACACAGATGTGATTTTACCATACTTTCTCTTAAATCCATGTGTTCTAAGAAAATAATACAAAATCCCAGTCCATTTGCTAGCCAGGCTAGCCATCCTTAAGTCACCTATAGGTGCTATCTTCTATCTTCATTTTGTGCTATGGTACATCTTTGCACTCCTTCTAGAATAGTCTTCCCTATAGACTACCTTCCACCATTCTTAGGTTTCACATTAAACTAATATTTTTCAGGAAGTTCTGCCCCATCTACCCCAAACCTGTATGCAATGTGCCTCTCTGTGTTCCCACAATCCCCTGTGCATCCATTACTAATACCTACACTGCTCTGTGACCAACTGTTCACATAATGCTCTCTCCTGAAAAACTGCAAAATAACAAATCAGCAACATCTTACAAATGTCTGCTCTATGGAGGATGGTCATTTGCCATCAGAGGAATGAACAAGAATTGGAAAATGGAAGTATTTACTTCTAAGGTGCCTGCCAGTGGACATACTGCTCCTGTAGAGGATGACAGTACCACCAATTTCTGCACTGGGAATGCTGACATTCAAGGCTCACTGTACAACACCTGCAAAGCAGCTGGTGCCCCCACACCACCACTACTATAGTGGTCATAGAGCTGGGAATATGCTAGTGTTACGTGGCACTTACAAAAACCTCCTCACAGGAATTTAGTTAAAGAGAACTTTTAGTTTATTTTTTTTTTTAATATCGCATGATCAAAGTAAATCCTTTCAGTATTTACTGCTGCTTGTTTCTATTTTTATTTATTTATTTTAGAAGTAGTGTATAGGCCAGAGTCGCCGGGGGATAAAAAGATTCACTAGAGAGAGCAGGGAGCAGAACAGGCAGAGGTAACGAAGCACAATGCTGAGGGGAGCAGCAGGCGAGACAGGAGAGGTCTGCCCCACTATGTGGGTTGCTCCTTGCCAGTCAAGTATTAAACTCGCACGGCAAAGGCTACAGATAGCTTCACAGCACTGCGCTCAACCCCCTGCGCCACCAGGGAAGCCCCAAGAACTTTTAGGTTTTATCCCCCTGTTTGACCCTTTCCTGATAATTCAATGTAACTAGAAGAAAGAATAACAGACTGAGAGACATAAAATAATTAATATACAGATCATTTCTCCTCTTGGTGATCCTTGTACTTCTTTTAAATGTCCAATCTTTGTCTTTTGAAGGAGAGTTTTTACTAGGAAGATACTAAGTCTCACATGGAAATAAAATCTCATCCCTATTTGACCCACTGAAACCTTTTCCACTCTCCTAGAGAAGTACAAGGGTGAATATAGATCAGCAGCTATGGTGCTTCCTGAGAAGTATGCTATGCATCTTATGCTCTAAATATATCTCCACACCATGAGATCATTGCTGGGGTTCACACTACCTTCCTCTTGGGGCAAACAGAAAATTTGCAGATAGAAACTACTATTTAAAATAGAGGGCACCCTCTAGGGTAGATTTCAGGATACCTCTATGGTAGATTCTGATCTACCACTAATTAATTGTGTGGCATTGAGACAGTTAAACACCTAACTGAGCCCATTTTTCACACTCATAAAATAATCTGGTTCTGTTAGATCATTGTTAAATCCTTTTTTTTGTAAAATTCCTTGAGTTAGTGATGAATAATCTATTAAAATTGGTGAGGCTCAGCAAAAACAAACAAACAAACAAATTTATCATATCACTAAAGGCAGATAAGAGCTCTTGAAGACAAAACTACAAAGAAACTGAAGCTATGTGAAGGGACCAGGAAAAAAAAAATTATAATGGATGAGTCAAGTGAGAGTTAAATGAAAGAACACAGACTCCAAATCTACACTCAAATTGTTAAGTGTATAAAGCAGACCTACTTGTTTACTATCGGAGCCAAATTCAGCTAGGACTCAAAGAAAAGTGACTAATATATACAATGCATTAGCTTGTAATCTATTAAAACAAATAATTTAGTCTGAAGATTAAATGTAAAGTCCCATTACTTAAATAGGCAGACCTCTGATTCAGGAAACTCAGGTATATGGAATGACTTATGTCTGTGGACTTTGAATAGTGACAGCTTCACTGTAATAATAATAACCACAGTGCCGGCAAAGGGAAAGAATGATGGGCCCAACTTCTAGGCCTTACCATCACTCCTCCTGATTACTCTTGCTTATTTTGAGCATCGACAAAATGGTACGGCTGTTATCATAGATCTTTGCATAGCATTGATTCAAGCGTGTGTTGAAACAAGCCCGCTACTGTGTAATTCATTTATATCACTGGTTCATACCTGCCTTTTCTTCCCTTCCTTCGATCTTACATATCTCCAAGATGAGCATTTATCTTACTTTGCTCTCCTGTTCCTTTTCTGTTGTCAGTCTAGCAGGTGTTCTTTTCAGATTGCTTTCATTCTTCATTATTCATTTTGGTCCTTTTCTACTTTTGTCTCCATTTTTATCCTTCCCCTCTCTTCCTATGTACCCTAGGTGCCAGAACCATCCATTTGTCAGACACATTTGGTACTGTTTGTTTATAGTTATTTCCCCCTTAATGTCGAGCTTAGAGAATCCACCTGGTGAGCTGTTCCTGGTTTCTAAGGGAAGAATGACTGGTTCACCTTCAAAGGAGTTAGAAATCAGGATTGTTACTTTTCTTCACACCTGCCCCTGCCCTGGTGTGACCCCTTTTCTTCAGTGGCCCCGTTTGAGTCTGAATGATGTCATCACCACTTGTTTTTCCAGTAGTAAATGTAGTCAAAGTGCTTTTGAGATTATGTGACTCCTATTTTCCTCTTCGCAAAGTTCAGAAGTCCCAGTCTCTAAAAGATTTAGCATCTGGCAAGTTGTTGATTTTGCGAATCACACAGAAGTGGAATTCACTTCCATAAGTGCACAGACTCCTTTCTTTATACTTAGTAAATTGCTTCTCAAGGATGAAATGTCAAAGGTGTAGGCCCTGCCCCTTAGAAGTGATTCATAGCCCATCAGCTGACTGTGGTTCATTTTTTAGTATATGTGCTGCCGAAGCGAGCACTGACTGTGGTTCATTACGTGATCTCCCAAACATGTTATTTCAGCATCTTTGGGTTAGGAAAGTGTGGCCCCTGAGTATCAGATGGTGGTTAGAGACCAACACCCACATGGAGGGACAGATCCTCAGATCAGTAAAGGGCTTGTAGTCAACTCTCATCAATAGAATATAAAGGGCCTCCCTGGTGGGGCAGTGGGTTGAGAGCAGCGCTGTGAAGCTGTCTGTAGCCTCCAGTGTGCTGGTTCGATTCCCACCTGCCTGGGGAGATTCCCACATGACGCGCCAGACCTGTTCTGTCTTGCCTGCTGCTAACCTCAGTAGTATATTTCGGTGCTTCTGCCTGTTCTGCTCCTTATTCTGTCTCTGGTGGATTCTCTCACCCTCCCACGCCTCTGGCCTGTACCCCAGTGCTTGTGTAAATAAATAAGTCTTTAAAAAAAAAGAATGTCACCTAGGCGCGGGCGGTTGAGCGCTGCACGGTGAAGCTGTCCGCAGCCTCTGCAGCGCTGGTTCAATCCCAGCAGGCCAGGGACAATCCCACATGGAGAAGCAGACCTCTCCTGTCTCACCCGCTGCTCCCCTCAGCAGTGTATTTCCTCAGTCTACCTGTTCTGTTACCCACTCTGTCTCTGGTGAATCCTCTCACCCTCCCGCACCTCTGGCCTGTACCCAGGTTCTTGTATAAATAAATCTTTAAAATAAATAAATACAATAAAAATGTCACCTACATTTTAGGGATTTGTGGTGCACCACATTACCAAGAAAACAGAAAGTGCTTATTTAAGAATAAAACAGGTAGCATAAAATAGGTATAGATACACAATCTGTGTGTGTGTGTGGGGGGGGGTGGGATTGGTGTATCTTTCTAAATAGACAATAGATCATTGTACGTACTAAACAATTTAGAGCAACTAACCCCTTTTAATAAGAAATGCAGAGCAGAACAGTAAAGGTGGCCTCTTTTAGAACTGCACAGAGAGTTAGTGATAACCTAGCTCCCCAGCTTGCAGAATTTTTTTTTTTTTTTTTTTGCTTTCTGATCTGGATACATGCAGTAGCATGAACTGACTGGTGACAAAATTCTTTCCATTCTAAAGTAAGGATTTCTGATTTATTTTCTTCTGTCACTGTAAGCAAACATTCTGATGGGAGGGGAAAACAGTTCACACATTATCTGATTCAGAACTCGGTTTTAATTATTCAGGGATTTCTGCCGGGTGCATATAATGTGATTGACAACTCTGGACACTTTTCATTACTTCGTACTTCAGCTAACAGCCTATTCTGTAGATTTTAAAATGTAAATTTTCAAAAGACATCACTATATCCTATCCAATATTTCTGTAGTTTCAATTTCACTACCCCGTGTGATGTTTTTAATTTGTATCTTCTTTAAAACAGCAGCTTCGTTTCTGGTTGGTTTACTTTTTAACTTTTCTACAACCTTTGAAAAGGTGTCTCACTTAAATCTTGAAGAAGTATACACAAACCCCGTTTTTGGTAATAACACAGACATTTATCTATGGGGGTTCTTTTGTGCTTCTTTTCCTGATTTAGTCAACAAATGAAATGTTTTATCACTGTCATATATTATTCAAAAAAGAGTACAAGTAACCCCCCAACATCCTACAGAAATCTCCGTTTACACTCTGATTATTTGAAGTGACAGGTATTAGTAGTACTTTTATAGTTTCTCAGACTATAAAAGTTCACTTACATTTTTCTCAAAGAAATAGTTCATGTTATGCACACTGTTGAAGAAATTGTCTTTTCAAATTTTAGAATTGTCAGATTATAATGAAACTCTCACTATCACATATAGAAAATTCCTCCTTTTGTTAAGAAGCTCTAGATTGTTCCCCACTGAGGATGTCTTATAATGTAGCTTTCTTGTTCCATACATTGGACAGAGGTATCGGTATCTTCAATTGTACATTATTTCAAAGCATGCAGAGTTGACATATACATAGGATAGATGTTTGAAAGTAGAATTATATGACTATTTTTATATGTATTTAAGACTTTATAGACATTATAAACCACTTTAGAAAAAAAGTTAGACCATTTATTGCCCTGCCAATAAAAGAGATTTTTTAAAAGATTTCTTTTAATTGTTGATAATCTGATTAAAATAATATCTTATTCATTTTTATGACTATCTTAGCCATATATTTAATGCACATTTGTATTTATTTGAAATACCTCTTCACATTATTGTTTTCCTTGAGAGTTTTATTTTTATAATTGATTTGCATGAGCTGTTTGCATAGTAAGGACATTTATCATTTACCTATGGTTGCCTACATGTTCTCCAAATTTTTCATTTGTCATTGAACTTTATTTTTAGTGTCTATCACCATTTTAAATTTATATTTGTAATTTCAATCTTTTTAAATGGCTATTACAGGAAGCTTAGAGATCATTCTTATAATAGTTACAAATACACATTTTAATAGACAGAATTATGAAAATCGCTTTCTCCCCCTTTCTCAGTAACTTGAGGGTTTTGAGAATGCTTTTCTATATATTAAAAATTGAAAATACATAATTGAAACCTTGATTGACCCAGCAGCAACTCCTCTACTTTGCTGCAGGAAACAGAAGGGGAGAGGATGAAAACATCATTTAGTAATAGGTTTGAATATAAACATTAGACTATGGAATTAATGCATTTAGTGTTGGCCTTCCCTCAGGGCTAACTGCATACAATACTATATCCCTCCCTGCAGGCAGCTGATTTTGCCATAAAACCTTACAGTAGTGGGAATTCAATTATCACTTACAAAGGTTATGTGGAAAAAAAAAAAGTGAGTGCAGATAAACTGGTCTATATACTCAGATACATGTAAATGGAATTGAAAGACCAGAAGTACAGACAAAATGATCTCATCTTTATAACGTGCATTTTGACATCAGTTTCTGAATCTTAAAGTCTCAAGCTATGAGAAGTTGGGACCGAATACCTCTTCCAATTCTAAATTGTTTAGACTTGTTCTCACCCTTTATAGGCTTCAACTACTAAGTAGGTCAGTGCTCCCCATGTTTTGATTCTCTGTAGGAATAAGTTTGTTTCCTCTGCCAGACCTTTCCAATCTCAATTCCTTACGGCTTAGTCAGGAGAACAAGAATATATCAAAAGTCAAGAACAGGAAGCTCACTAGCAAAGTACTGAAACCCTTATTCTTGTTTTCATATGAAAAAAAACATTACAGGGCTCCCTGAAGGCCAAAATGTACTTCATTTTGTGTTAAAGAACTGTTATTAAAAATTCTCTTAGCAAGCATTTTTGGAAAGCTACTATTTTTGTTGTGCTAGACCCACAGAATTTAAATAATTGTAATGAATTGATCTTTTTAAGATAATTACTCTTTAAATGCAATCATTTTCAGAGACTAAGGACTAGTTAGTAAATTTTTAATATTTTGTGCTTCAATAAAATCTAAGAAAATGGAAAACAGAACAAAAAAGTAGAAAAAAATAAAACAGATTATCATTATTTATTTACTTACTTTTTGGAGGTTGGCGTTCCCTGAGTAGAGGTGGGTGGTCGTGTCCTTAGAAACAATTAAGAAAAGTACATGGATTTTCTACCCTCAATACACACATTTTGAGTATAAACCCAGGAAAATACAAAGCATTCAACATACTTGTATTTTAACTTCCATATTTTATAATACATTTACTTCTTTAGAGGTAAGAACTCAATTCTTCTTTGAATGATAAAATGTGAAAACCACAGAAGGACACCCACAAGCTGTTCCTTTGAACTTTCAGGTGCTGGAGGCTGGTAAACTGCAGGCTTACATCTATTAGTTGGAACTCAGGCCACCCACTTTTACTTGAGGGGAAAAGAAATCAACTTAGAACCTTCCAGATGGAAACTTTGCCCTTTTGCTGCTGCCTTTCCTCTTAGAAAACAAGTTAAAAGGTACCATTGGCCAGGTTAATTGACTTACAAGTGTGTCTTTTTAATAAGTGTCATAAAGTATGTCAGCTTGCTGAAACTTGCTTTCAGTGCGTTTTTTAAAAAACTGTTGTCAACCAGATTAAAGTTTATTGTTCGCATGTGCATTCAGTTTTCAGGTGGTAATGAAAGACACTGAATTGATTTGCCATGCGTAAAGAGAAAGGGGTTGTGTCCTCTGCACTCTCTCAATGTGTCTTTCTTCTGGTGTCCCCTCAGAACTTTGTTGCCAGCGATCTCGTCCAGCTCTGGACCCACCTCTGCAGAGCAGGCTCCGTGCATCTATACTCAGACTTGCTGGGTGACGAAACATGTGACTTTCTGTGGAGTGTTATTTCATAGTGCCTATTAATTTTAAAATGTAGTATTTTGCATAAAATGAATTGTAAATGAATTCCCTTTTCAGAGGACTTAGATCATTTTAAAAAGAAATATTTTCTGGGCCTCCCCTGGTGGCGCAGCAGTTGAACACTGGGCTGTGAAGCTGCCCGCAGCCTCTGCAGGGCCGGTTCGATCCCCGGGCATAGGCAAGGGTCCCACATGGTGTGACAGACCTCTCCTGCCATGCCTGCTGCTCCCCTCAGCAGTGTATTTCTTTGTCAGTCTGTCTGTTCTGTTCCCCGCTCTGGCTCTGGTGAATTCTCTCACCCTCCCGCGCTTCTCACTGTGCCCTGTGCTTGTATAAATAAAAAAATAAATATTTAAAAAAAAAAAAGAAAAAGAAATATCGGTGGGACTGTAAATTGATGAGACATGATGAAAACAATATGGAGATTCCTCAAAAAAAAAAAAAAAGAAGTATTTTCTTTTGCTTTTAGTCAGTGTTTATATAAAACCAGTGTGGCCACTACTATCCCTTGACCTGTCAACAGTGACTTTCCTGGCTCCATGATCCTCGCACAGCTGCTTCACCAAAGGACCTAGGACAGGATTGGGCTAAGCCGACTCAAAATATCTGACTTGTCAAGCAGCCTGTTATCCTCCAAATTTCAGGAACACGGGAAGGATGTAAAGGGAGGTCACCAGGTGTGCCTGATGGGACACCATTACCGGTCAGTTGACCGACTGTGCAGTCACTTGGGACTTGCAACCTTCAAACATCATCACTGTGATCACACATGTACAGTGTGCGCAGAGGCTTTACCCTTCCTGGCAGGTTCAGTTGGAAATAAAGTACATCCATAAATGAGTAACCAGCAGAACTAGCTGGGGAGAAGACAGAGGATTAGCAGATCAGAGTCTCATTCTTGGGAAAGTCTCTGGTTCAATAATCCCTTCACTTTCTCAACCAACTTTGCTGGGTGAAGAATGCCATTACCAGACAGAAAAGACAACTATCAGAGCCATAAAATGCTGGACTTCTGTCCTTATGTCAGAAATACCAACACTTGAGATGTGATAGTTTTGTCCTCTTATTGTCTGTCTCCCCGGAGTAGAATCTAAACACCAAGAAAGTGGTATAATTCAGGCTGCAATTAATAGTGGAGTGAAAAATAAACTTTTCTTTCTTGTTATGCTAACTATCTCTGGACACTTCTTTCAGAGTGTCAACTACTCTGATGTGAAGAGCTTGCTCCCCACCTCTCATCTCTGCAGGTGAGACCAGGGCTGCGGTGCAGGGCAGTGTGGGGCGGTGGACAGGATGATGGGGACACACGGGAGGAGCAGATGCAGAGAGAGAATGACAAGGTCTCATGTTGCTGGGGAAGGCAGTAGCTTCTGAGTGGTATTCAGGTCACATAAAGGGTATAGGTTAAAAAGCAGAAGGCCAAATTGAAATGTTCCACACGGAAAATGACAGAGAAAGTGTAAACATGCACAAAGTGGGGATAGAGAGAGATGCCAAATGGAAACGGGAGAAAAGATGGGACTTGGCAGTGTTAGTAGACGCTACAGCCTCTCTGTGATTGCTCTGGGATGACTGTGTGTAGCCAGATGACAACATATGGAGTTTCAAGTGCATTTAAGGCTAAAAACTTGTCGAACAAGCAACTTTGGGAACATTGAAAATGTTACATATTTTTAAACTGACCCTGTGTTCTCCAAAATCCTCATATCTCCTGGTTTCCTTTCACCCTGTGGAGTTGTCTCTATTGATTATGAGCATATGTGTGGAGAGAGGAGGAGGGGGGATGGATAGCGAGAACACATACAGATGAAATGGCTTTTGGGGGGCTGTGGTCTTTATGGAACTGCAGTGATGGTTGGCCTGGCTCTGTCATAAAGTCATTCCTTAGCCCCTGTATTAGAAATTTGCCCCAACCATACAGTCTGCTCTTTTCTAGATTTGATCCTACCCCTAGGCTGGTAGAATATTCTAGGAGCCTTCAATTAGTACAGAGCTTAGCACAGCAGCAAGCCAGCCTTGGCTTAGTGTCCTTGGCTTAGTGTCCTGGTAAGGAGATATTTCCTAGTTCTTAGGCGAAGGACACTTCCCATTTACCCAGAGTCTAGACACTTGTTCTATTGCTTCTCACCCAAACCCTGACCTTGGATGTTTACCCTGAGAGTCAACTGCACCTTCCCATCATCCTCATCAGTGTCTCCTGTTCCCACAAATCTCTCAGTGAAGAGCCACACTTTCTTACCCCTGTGCCTTCCTGCCCAGCCTTCTCACTGTTAGTCATCCTGCCATAGCCTATCACTAGCCAAGGTCAACAGAGCTATTAGGGCCTCCTGTGATAAAAATGGATTTCCTTGATCTCACTGTTATTTATTTTCTAGTCCTCATGTCAAAGGTCATGATTGTATAAAGCGTACCTAGTGGTTTGCTGTTCCAATGACCTCCACATTCATCCTCCCTCAGAGCAGACTCCAGGTGGCACTCAGTTGAGTCCCACTCTACCCTTCTGATTCAGGATGTGGTCACGGCATGGGTGGGGTATGTACTGGAGAAGCATGGAATGGTGACTTTCAAGCAGAGCATTGGAATCAGTAAATCACTGTAGAAAGAAAGCAGCACAGTGTAAGAGAGGAAGTATCAACCATGGTCTGCATGGTCTGAGGGACCACGGGTGCTTCCCAGTCATGGGGAGTGGGAAAGATGAGGGTGGATAAATTTAACCTGCGTGTGTGCAGGGAGTGGGGATGAGGGAGATTTTGGTGAGCAATGACAGTGAAAAGGATCCCAAGACAACCTTCCTTTCACAAACTCTTGACAACAAAGAAGAAAGCAGAGCTATAACGGAAAAAGAAAATCTAGCCTTGCAACCTAAATATCTTGTTGTTTTTCAGAGCTGCCACTGGGAGCTACCCAGATTTGACAAACCACCTTCCTGAGATATACCCTTATCACCCATGAAAAGAATGTGTAAAATAGCTATATTAGCAACATTTGCAAATTATAAGGACGCACAAATAAAAATGAGAAAGTATGTTTGAAAACTCACAGTAAGCTAGAAAGAGCTCTACTAAAACTATGTTATGCTCCGATTCAGAAGCATTAAGAAAAAACCCCAGTGGAAGAGTCAGCACATACCATGCACCCGAGCCCATACCTTGAACCTGAGCTCACACCTTGAACATGAATGTACACATCTGATCACATCTGCAGAGGGAATCCTAATATTTTTAATATATATTTTTTCTTTAAGATTTATTTATTTATGCATACAACAGCTGAGGTATAGGCCAGAGTTATGGGGAGGGGTGTGGTGAGGGGGTGAGAGGATTCACCAGAAGCAGAGTGGGGGACAGAACGGGCAGATTGATTGAAATACACTGTTGAGGGGAGCAGTGGGTGAGACAGCAGAGGTCTGCTGAGCCCTGTGGGTAGCTTCTTGGCCCGGGAGCTAACTCATGCTGCATTGGCTGCAGATTGCTTCAGTGTGCTGACTCTTAACCCTTTGTACCACCAGGGAATCCTATTGAAGTCCACTATCCCTTTTCCCTGAGCTGAGTATCTGGGTGGTTCCCTTGACAACCATGAGACTCAATCCACTTTATCACAAGGCCCATTTGGCCCTTGGGGTGATACACTTCAGGATACCCATACCTTAAACTTCGCCCCAATAACCTTTCCTCCACCCTTCCTGGAAAACAAAGAACCTGCTTGTTGTTCCTTTCAGAACACAATCAACATAGCCAATTGGAAGCCACATGAATAATTTAACCTCCCGGCAGGGACTGGACAGGATCGGAAGATGCAGCAGCTTCCCAAAATTAATAAAGGCTTTTATAGAGCCATAAAAAGCCATAATTCAATCATTTTAAAAAGGGCACTGAACACAATGCTTATAAAAGATTTGGTGCCACTGAGGTATATGCAGGGAGGCCAAGAACACGCACTCAGCAGCAGTGGCCCCTGCATGCCCACCCCCTCTGCTTGACAGGCAGATAACCTGACCCCAGCATTTAATAAGCTATATTTACTGATGATTCTTCCCTGACGGCCTCAGTCAGGAGAGAGCACTAATAAAGAGGATGATGAAAACAAGGATGGATTTTTTTTTTTTTCTATTAACAGTAAGTGATTGCATCTGGAGTGGAAGAGCACCTATTTCAGGACGCAAACCGTGTTTTTCTTAAGAGCACCACAGAGATGAGCTAAGTGATCGTCCCTTTGCCTAACCTCAAGCACTTTAGGGTGAATTTGTGCAAGTCACACTGTTTCTGTAATTTGCATGGGGCAATGATAGTGCTTGTTCCTTCTAATACTCTTTTCTTCACTTGCAAAAGTCATGAGAGCACCCCGTGTTGGTTTCCTCATGAGATAGTACCCTCTTTCAAGATACTGTGCTTCTGGAGTCACTGCCCATAGTGGTTCACCATACCCAGCTTATTCCTTTGAATGGCACCCACTATGACTGCAACTTCCCCCCAAATAAGACTGGGTTGGTCACACTGTGCTCAGAATTCAGAACTCAAGCCTGCCTTCTCAAAGCAGGAGAGCACCACAGGTAGGAACTAAGTGATAGTCCCTTTGCCTAACCTCAAGTGACAAAGTCCTAGTCCTCACATATCACAGTCTTTTTCAGGATTAGGTCAAACTGGGCAGAGGTTTTACTAATGAGATCATGCATAATCAATAAGGGTCTGCTGACATCTTGTCAGCTCCATCACTGTCACTAGGGGGCCTGAGCAAGGATATGAGAAGGGGAGAACTTTCAGCCCTCCAGAGTCTGAACAGATAGATGGGCAGCATTGGATGGAGCTGCCATCCCTCAAAACAGGCCCAAGTCATATTAGCAGAGCTTCATACGTTCATTCCCGTATTCATTCATCACTTCCTTTCTCCATTGCTCAAATAACTATTAATGTGCCGGGTTCCATTAGCACTGTCCCCTGCAGAAGATGGTACGGGAAAGGACCCCAGGTGTTTGGAGCTCACCCTGGAGTGTCTCCATTACCCTTACTGGGGATGACAAGAAAGATAGAGAAAAAGAAAGCAAGAAAAGGTGCAAGGGGTTAAGATGCAACCTGTTAAGCTATCCGCAGACACTGCTGCATGAGTTCAATCCTCCACCAGGGAGATATCCGCATGGCACAGCAGAAACCTCTTTTGACTCGCCCATTGCTCCCCTCAGCAGTGTATATCAGTCCATCTGCCTGTTCTTCTCCCCTCTCTGTCTCTGGTGAATCCTCTCACCCCCACAACTCTGGCCTTTACCCCAGTTCTTGTATGCATGAATAAATAAATCTTTAAAAAGGAAAGAGCAAGGAAGAAAAACAAACAGAAGGTGACAGAAAGATGCATAAATAATTTCAGGTAGTTTTAATTTTATAGGCAGAGAATACATAGGACAGCAAGAAAAAGAAAGACAGAACTTAAGTTTGAGAGGTCAGAATAGATCATGGATTCTTCTTTCCTTAACTAGTCATATGCTCTACTAAGGGCTGATTATTAGTCTAAAACGTTGGGATTTTAAACAAAGGAATAAGTCCAGCTGGCTCATATTAATGACTTAGTTTAGGTCTCATTGGATCCATAAACTTTGTTATAGACAACAGTACCATTTCTTAAAAAAAAATTTAAATCTGATTCTCATACACTTACAGTCACTCGCCCTTATTAAATACATGGAATTATCAGACTGCCTATTGGGTCATGGAGGTGTTAAAATATTCATGGTTAAGTATATACATAAATCGTGTAAATGTTATAGCATGTACTCACATAAACAAAATGGCATAGCCTACTATACACCTAGACCATCATCATAAACGCAGCTTTCCGTGAGAGAAACATCATGTGACTTTACATTTATTAACTCCACACTTTTATGTTGTGATTCCTCTAGAAGTGACCAAATTTCTATCAAAGTAAAATGTTTAGTTATTAGCCATAATCTGCTAGTGCTAACATTGAGGCAACAGGAGACATGATTATATTGATTGTCAATTTCTTCAATGTCACATGAATTTCAAATGTGCAAGACATCCAGAAGTGAAAATGGGGAAAATTCTATTTTTTTTCAGTTTTTATAAAGATATTTTTAAGAACACAATTTCTTTCCATTTATTTTTGTGTTAGCTTACCTAGACAACAGCTTTTGAAATTTTCAAATACTTGACAGTGCACCTTCCTATTTATATTCCACAATCTACAGTTTTTGTCTGGTTTTGAATCCTGGGATCCAACTGGGATGACTAAAGTTTTCATGCATTTCTCACAACTGCTACTTAAATACAAAATATTGTTTTTTTCCTTAGTGGTAGTGTTTCATAACTACTATTGATAACATTTTACTTGCTTCAATTTTGGGCATATTTTGCATTCTTAAAAGTAGACTTTTTAAGAAGTTTGTTAACTTTGTGAGATACTGCTTCCTTACAAATACTTTCACATCTGAGTACCATTTCTTATTTGAATGTATATGATCAATCAACCTTAGAGATTTGTCCTTTTTTTTTTTTTTTTTTTCAAATGCAAGACCTCACTCAATCCCCACCAGGGTCTGGAACACATTTCTGTCTGCCTTGGTTGCTAAGAGCATGATATAACATCTGTGTACTGTGCCTCAGTGATTCAGAGTTGGTGCCCCATCCTGATGTAGTTGATTTGAATTACTTTTCAATTAATGTTCTCTCCTTTGATTAGTTGATCATAGCTAAGGAAAAAAGTTAAAAAGCTTTTCATCTCCTCTACATTTCTGACACATAGCCTCTTGTCAGTGGTTTGGAATCACTTATCATTTCTACATCTATCATTTATTTTAATCTAGGCTATCTTTGCAGAAGAGGTAGATCTGCATACATTTGCTTCTTCAGACCTTCACACCCTTCTCATCCATTTGACTCTAATCAGTCAGCGCATATGTGTGTACTGTATATATCTTCCCTGTAGTTTCACAGCCTGTCAGTCAATTGTCATAAGTAAACTGGCCATCAACCTCAAGCCCCTAGCCACTGAGAGACTCCTCTGTCAATATCTGAGGTTCCCTAAGGGCCTTCACTGCACAGAAGTCTTAAAATATCTACACTGACCCTGCCAGGCCAGTCCTGCAACTTCATGTAGTTACTGCTTTGGTGAAGCTTGCTAGAGGAGAATGTAGCACATTGGGAGAAGCAATTGTGAAGAGGGAAATGCTAATTGGTGTTTGTACAACTAGGTCTTCATCCCCACAAAGCAAGAGGCATAATCCTTATAGAAAACAGCCTCTAATTAACATTTGGAGGACAATTATATTAGTTCCTAAAAATGTGGAATTAATACAATGAATTCTCTATAAAGTAATTCATTCATATTTTAATGTTAGTGATATTACTATGATGTGCAACTGATTTTTTAAGTCAATTAGTGAAGATCTGATGAGTTCTGGAAAAATTATGCCACATCTAGAGTAGAACTAAGCTGGAAGAGCCACATTTTGAGAGGTCAAGGGAAATCTAGAGTATCTTCAGATGACGTGACCTATAAAACTCCACCATATGAAGAATGATTGAGAGACAGAAGTGCTTAGACGGAATAAAAAAATCTATCAAATCTTCAGAATATATCAGGCTGACATTTGGAAGAAAGAAATTTTAATTTATTCAGAGGAGGAACTTGTCCATTCTTCCTTCATTCATGGATCTAAGATTCATAAACACCTAATATGCAACAAACAATAATCTAAGTGATTTGGTTATATTAAAAAGAAAATTCCTTTCCTCATGGAAAAATTGATGATGATAAACATGATAAAGTAAATTAAGTAGTGTTTGAGAACGCAATAAGTTCGAAAAAGAAAAAAAAAAAAACACAAAAAACAAAACAGGAGAAGACAGGGCCTCCCTGGTGGCGCAAGGGGTTAAGCACCTCACTGTGAAGAAATCCGCAGCCTCTGCAGCACAAGTTCAATCCCCAGCTGGCCAGGGAGAAACTCACATGGCAAGGCAGACCTCTCCGGACTCGCCTGCTGCTCCCCTCAGCAGTGTATTTCCATCATTCTGCCTGTTCTGTTCCCCACTTTGTAGCTGGTGGATCCTCTCACTCCCCACATCTCTGACCTGTATCCCAGCCCTTGTATGCATAAATAAATCTTAAAAAAAAAAAATAGAAGAAGACATATACAGAATTCTTAGAGGTATACGGCATGTAACAAACAGCTTTGAAGAGTGTCTTCAGAGTAGTCCTCATTAAGATGAGGTATGTGCCAAGTTGAAAGGAGATGAGGTGTTAGACACAAGGATATGTACCAGTGAGAAGTAATGAGGTGGTGTGATGACAGGAAGTAAGTCTGTACCTGGTGTATATAGGGAGAAAGTAGGGTGGCTGGGTCTAAGTGTGGGGAAGTGTAGAAGGGGTAGAAAAATGGGAGTGGGCTAAATGATGAAAGGCCTTCTAAGCTAATGAACTTGAATTACTTGAGGAGCCACTATCAGGCTTTGAGCAGAGGGACAACTTTGATCAGACATGGTTCATTTATTACAAGTCTTTCTCTCATCAAGACTAGATTGTGTAGAGACTAAGGAGACTAGTTTGGAAATTATGAGTACTGGAGAAAAGTGTGATTGTACCTGTTTTCAGTGGGCACAGAGACCATGGAAGATTTGCAGTGCTGTGTATGACTAAGAAAAGTAAGGATAGGGCCTCCCTGGTGGCGCAAGGGGTTAAGACACAACCTATGAAGCTATCCACAGCCACTGCAGCGTGAGTTCAATCCCAGGCCAGGGAGGTGACCCACATGGCGCAGCAGACCTCTTCTGGCTTGCCTGCTGCTCCCCTCAGCAGTGTATTTCAGTCAGTCTGCCTGTTCTGTTCCCCACTGTCTCTGATGAATCCTCTCACCCCCTACCCCACACCTCTGGCCTGCACCCCGGCTCTTATATGCATTAATGGATAAATCTTAAAAAAAAAAAGAAAAGAAAAAGAAAAGAAATGTAAGGATAACTATGAATGGTAAGGTGATCTCTAGGGCAGAAGTTTTAGAATCAGGATATATTTGCAAAAACTCAGAAGTCTCCTAGAACATTACTAAAAACATTTTTTGGGGGGGAAAATGCTATATGCTATTCTAAATGTATGAATAACAACCAAACATGTACTGTTTCCTCAGGGAGATCATATCTGTTAAGAGATGAAAGTAATAATTTTAATGCAATGTGATAGTGGAAATAAAAAAGATGCCAGATAGCCTCAAATAAGCAACTACTACTACTTATTCATTCTAGGAAGCTGGCAATTTTAATAAACAGCTGAGTCTCACTTTTCTCATTTGAAGAATATAAAAAAATAATATTTGCTAACTTATATTCTTGCTGTAAGAATTAAATAATATAATGGGTGTATGACACCATCTCCCTACTGCCTCTCTATAGAGGTGCTTTTCCCCTACTCGCCCCTGATTCATTGGTCCCCCACGTCTACACAGAGCAAGTCTACCAGTTCCCTGGCCTTGTCCACTCATTTCGAGCAACTTCATTCTGCACCATGGGTCACTTCACATGTTGAGGCCTTATCTCCTTGCTACCTGTGAAACCTGGTTTACCTGTAAGTGCCACTTGTTTGTGGGACCATTTTCTAATTGACACTGTTCTTTTGTTTGCTTCTCTGAACAAAGGAGTTTTTTGTTGTTTGTTTGCGGTTTGTTTTGTTTTGTTTTTTTTTTTTTTTGCTTTACTATTTACTCAAAACTAGTGTCATTTATGAAGAATTTACATTGGGACATCTCCCATCCTCACTGCTTTTGCTCATGGCCAGTAACTCCCAGAAGACCCCACCACTCGTGTTTACACCTTCAGTAGATGTTTCTTTCCCCCTACAGTGGCCCTATGTGACATGAAATGCACCTCTCTCCACTTCCCTCCCATAGGATGTGGCAGGCACACACTACACACAAAACTATATAGAGGAATGAATGGATCCAACATTCAAAGTCTTTGAGTTCATCTTGGATGACCTCAGAATTTATATCAGGAACTCTTCTTGACTCCTTCACTACCCTTTTTGATTTCACTGGCTTTAAAGAGTTAACTTTCCCAGTCTACTTATGCTCATGTATCAGTATTTGTTCCCACAAAAACTTCCTGAATTTTGAAGTTCTCTGAAAGTATGAAACATTTATTTTCAAGTTTAAGGAAAAGCAAAGCAAAATCAAATTAACCTGAGTGTTTCTTATCAGCTCATGCACCTCAGATTTGAGACACTTTGTTTCACATCAGATTCCACCGAATGACAGCCCCTGCTGGGACTCTACCAATAGGAACCCATAAGGGGAGACCATCCAGGTCAAGCACCAGGAATCCTGTTTTACATCTGACTGGTGCTATGAAGTGCTATTTACTGTGGGTAGAATGGTCTTCACAAATTGTCAGAATCCACAAACCCAGGAAAATGAGAACAATAAACTAGGATGGTTTTCAATTTCAAGATGAAAATTTTCTAATGTTAAATACCACACAACATAATGAAACTTACCTTAATTGTTCTCTCTAATCTCCAGCATCACATTCCACAATCACTATATCTCACCTTTTTGGGGTTCTGCTTTATTCTGTCTATCCCGGCCTAACTTGTCAGTCACCCACTTGAGTAAGGCACGGGATCTGTGAGAGGAAGCTCTCCATTCACAACTTGGGCACCTCTCTCATTCTGACAGCATATCTGTCTGCTTAGGGAATTCCATTCTGCTTTCCCAAGCATGCTCAACATATCTGTCCATCCAAAGGCTACCCTTCTTTCTTAAGAACTGAAGATATTCCTTTTGGTCCTTTCCACCAGACCCATCTGCTCACTCTCCATATTCAATCAAAAGTGAAAGACATTGAAGTTTTTAGTCCATTTCTCTCTTTTCTTTCTTTCTTTCATTTTTTTTTTCATGATCATAGATCTTCAATATCATACCAGAAAAAGAAGAGGTCACGGTTGTGACATTTTATAGCAGCAAGAAGGGACAGAGCAGGATCTCTACAATAGGAGCAGACAGGTAAAGGAAGAGTGCTAGAGCCCTTGGTGGCTTTTATTGCATGTTTACCAGGTACACGACAGGCAGGGGTGCTGGGAGCCTGGAAGGTCTCCCAGCCCAGCAAGTCTTTACTCTTTCTGGGCTCTCGGCGTTCTTTTACAGTCTTTGCTTCTTTGCTCCTTACACTCTCCTCTTCCGCTGGCGTCCCCATGACGCCGCCCCTATTAGCCCAGTCTCTCAGCCCAGGTGTACCCACGTAAGCATGCCCACAACCCTACTCCAGGTACCCACCATGGGGCATGCATTCAGGACCACAGGATTCCATCATCAATGCTAATGGCAGGAGGGCAGAAAAGCCTGATACTTTTTACCTTACCCTACACATGTTCATTCCATCACTAGGATCTGGAAGCAACTGGAGAATAATAATTTTCATCTGCTCTCTGTAATCTCAAGATTTTCCCCACAGCTTTTAGCAATTCCAGAGCTTTCCTATAGCCTAACAGCAAGTTCTCTTTTTTGTGTAAATTAACTGGGTTGTTTTCTTTTTCTTCTTCTACTTATTTTTTTAATCTCTATTTGCTTGCAACCAAAGAACCCTAAGTGATACAGAGCAATAAGTATGCCTTTTTAATTATGACCTTCACAGGCCTTGGGCCTAGGGGGCATTGTGTAAATGTTTATTTAATGAGTGAATGAATAAAAGTTATTTTAGTATAAGAGGAACGATGAAACAAAGTAAGTGAGCATTCAGATTGAGCTGAAATGGACCCTGCCTTGTCCTTGCTTCCTTTGAAACACTTTTGTTCTTCCCTGTCATTTTTTTCTCTGCCCTGGTTTCTGGTTTTCAATTGTAATTTCCTTTAAAGATAATCCTGAAATTATCCATCAATTTATGGACAAATTTAAGTTTGGTATAACAAGCTTAATGTTCAGTTTTCCATCTGTATTCTGTGCTTGGCAAAAACCCAGAGAAACTTGGATTTTATGCTCCTGAATTGTATAAACCAATAAACAGGAAGGTATTGGAATTGTATATTTTAGCATGAAACATTTTATCTTGTGCATAAGAAATATCAAATTGGACTGTGGTATAGGCAGCTAAGGGATTTGTGCTGCTTCCTCCCTTTAGAAATGTTCTTATTTAAGAACCAGTGTCTGTGGAGAGTGATGATAAAACAAAAACAGCGATTTACTTTGCTCAGTGTTCCCAGATTGTCAAGCCATTTCCACCTATATTCTGTCTTGTTATATTTCCAGGGGCCCCCAAGTGGTAAAGGTCTTTGTTTTCATCCCCTTTTAAAGAGAGGAATGGCAGAGACCTGAAGGACTGAAGTGATGTACAAGGTCATGCAGCTGTATGAAAAAAAAGATGAAAGAGTGAATCATTGTTGGATTCTTTCAAACCCTTACTCAGCAGAGATTTGTTTGATTCCATATCATTTTACTTATTGTATGGCAGACTTATTTTAGGCTCAGGGGGTAGTGCTACCAATAGAGGAGACCGTCTCTGCCCTTCCACTCAAAGGGGAGGAAGCTGAGGTTGGAAATAAACAAATCTTTACACCTGAGAACTACATTCTATCTTTTGGAAACTTCAGCCTATCCTGATTAGGAACGACAGGGTTTGATGTTACAGATGTTGGTGCTGATGATTAAGATCATGCTAGAGGCCAGTCCCCCATATTGTGCATTTAATCTTTTAACATTAAATATCTTTGTCCCCTGAAAGAGTGAGCTCTGACCTCTATGACTCCATAAATATGTTGACACCCTAAAGTTTGTTTCAAAGACATTGTCAGTGATAACACTTTTCTTCATCACTCCTCCCAACTCCAAGCCCATTACAGGCCATGCTGTCCTTCTGTGATCCAAGAGGCAACCTTACCCTTGCTTAACCTCTGAGATCCCATTATAACTGCCCAATATGGGGTTAAGAGATAACCTCAAGTGGAGAAATATTGAATCAGTAGCAAGATGTAATAAATATGTAAATTTCTCCTTTCAGACACCTTATTTCAGGCCATCTAATAATGTCTCCATATTTCTTCCTGTTATTATTCTCCCTGCTGCAGGGGGAGGAGGCTACTTCTACGGCAGTGCTGTTCTGCCTTCCCACCTGTTTACATTTACTATATGGCTGCCTAGGGAACCCTGCAGAAAATAATGCTTGTGTGAGCCATTTAGTTGACTACATGTCAAAAAGTAATTTGAATCAAAGAGTCACTAACTTAATTGATGGTGATGGCTCCATCCAAAAACAACCAAAGAAATTGATGTTGTGCAAATTGCACATATATTGCTCTTGAATTTGTGAGCATATTCTTGTTTGCCTTGACAGGATTCAAATTATCTTTCGGACAGCTCGACACATTACTTAAGATGTGCCTGTATGTGAATTTTAGCTGCTAAAGGGGGCAATAACAACCTTCCTGTGAAATTAATTCCCATGACTTCAACTTCATCTTGCTCTTTCTTTTACTGATTCCTTGCACATAAAGCATCTATTCCCTTACAATTTGTGTTTTAACCTCTAAGTCATTCTAGTCACCATGGAGTATGTACCTATTGTCTTTGCAGACCCTACAGAGACTGAAGATCTTAAGGAAAAAAGGATGATGCATCATAGCCAATGAATGAATTTAAAAATCTTTGGACATATTCCTTTCTGTGACACTAGGCTCTATTTTTGAATTATCATTGGGTCCATTTTGAAGGGTGGAGATATTGAGCAATACAGGATATGTTAATTTCTTTTCTTTTTTTTTTAAGATTTATCCATTTATGCACACAAGAACTGGGGTACAGGCCAGAGGTACGGGGCAGGGGTAAGAGGATTCACCATAGACAGAGAGGGGAACGCAACAGGCAGATTGACAGAAGTACACTGCTGAGGGGAGCAATGGGCAAACCAGGAGAGGTCTGCTGCGCCATGTGGGCAGAGCCCTGGCTGGGAATTGAACTCATGCTGCAGTGGCCACGGAGAGCTTCCTAGGTTGCATCTTAACCCCTTATGCCACCAGGGAGACCCAGGACAACCTAATTTCCAAATCAGCTTACATCTTAGAGAGAACCAAAATGCAGATCTTTGACAGAGAAGATAGTTCAGCAGTCAACCTGCAGAGTGGGTAGTGATGTGGATCAGAGGATTGAGTCAGAATTAAACACAGATTGCAGCATTTGCAGTTATTCTTCCCCCTTTCTGTGGAACTCCACACATGCCTTGCTATTTGACTGTCTTATTTATAATACACGGTTCTTCCAGAATCTTTATCAATGACAGCCTGAGATGAAAGGGGAGATTCATCACTATAAGTGCTGAAAATATGGTTCTGTAAAGTCTTCCTCTATTCTTCCAATTCACTTGTGTCCTCACCAGCTTTCATGGCCTCATGCCTGGGAGAGTTCTGAATTCTCCTCTACTCTTTGGTTTCCCACCACCTTGACATTCTGTTTTTGTTGTTGTTGATAGCTTATTTTTATTATTTTTTAAAATAAGCCCGGCGAACTACCCATACTTTACTATGTAAACTCCTAATGCAATATTCTGGATAAAAAAAAAAAAAATCTATTCCAGAATAAGCAAGGTAGCATCCAAACTATTTTTCTACCTCAGACTTTGTAGCATGGACTTAGGCTTAACATGAATCACAAAGCTGTACAATATTATTTGTTGACCTGAATCACAAATGTTGTTCATTCTTAGCACTTAAACATATAGTTTAACTTTCATAGTGGGGAATTAGGCAATTGTCTGATGATTTTGTTGCTATTTGGGCATATTCTTGATTCACCCCTTTTCCAATAAAGATCCCAGTGTGTTTCAAAAATGCGGAGAGTGAGATTGACTTCATCTATTCTAAGTCTCAAGTCAATGCTATAAATTATAAACTCTTCAGCTGTACCTACCACAAGCTTGGGCCCCTCTGCATTAGTCTGTGATTTGCTTGGTAATATTGACCGCTTCCCTATGATCTACATTTAAAATATGAAATTTTTTAAATCATATTATGAACAATCTTCCAGACAATTCCCCCCTGAAGTCAGCCTACCCTAACTCCCTTTGGGATTTCTCACCCTTTACCTTTATGTAGAGTAGAGCTATACACTGTTTTATGACCTCAGTTCTAACTGGATTGTGATAAAATGATCTTATTAGAAAAGACAAGGTAACTTTATTATTTCAGCATCCCTTTGTCATTTGATCATTTGAATGAGTGCTTCTTGAGTTCTAAGGTGCACATAAATCATCCAGAATTTTGTTGGAATGCATATTCCTATTCAGTGAGTCTGGGATGGGGTCAAAAATTCTAACAAATTCCCAAATGACATCAATGGTGCTAGCCCATGGACCACAAGTTCTATAAAGTATCCACTTTTGTTTCAATTATTCTCAACTGTGTTCCCTTATTATTCCATTCTCATTAAAAACAAGGCTCTCTAATTACCTACATATTAAAATTGTGAGGTAATCCAAAGCAAATAATATTTTGTTTTACTTACTTGTGTATATTTTTCCATTTGTTTCCCATTCAACTGTGCCTACATAATGATTATAAACAATTGTCCATCTCATTGCAGAATAGAATCCACTTCCTGCAACAACAAAAAGGAACTTTTACGTTATTTCTTTAGCAAAGCCACTTTCTTTTTTGATGTATGTATATTCATTTATTATTTTATTTTTTATTGAAGTAATATTGCATTGTGGCAGTATGTGTATTTGTGTGTGTGCATTAGGTGTTCACCATTATTCTTATGCATTAAATGACTTTTAAATGTATGGAAACAATCTTCTAAGAAAGTACCTTGTATTTTATGGACACATCACATGGATGTGAGCTTTTAACTCAACTCTGCCTCATGTCATTCTCTGTCCTCTGTAGCCAACTTTGTCTGCACTAGTCATTTAAGCCCTTCCTCTCCTCTGGTATGAAACAGATAACCCGGGGCCTCCATTAGTCTCCTCACGAGATTGCTGGGGCTCTGCGTGCTAACTCTTCATCTGCCTGCACTGACCACGGTGGTGTGGGAGCCACACAGTCACCGCCTTAGAACTCAGATCCTCCCTTCTTTCTGTCTGACTCCCTGGAAGCTGCATTCCTCCTCAAGCCTGCGGACCCTCCTTCTTTAGCGCCTCAGTCTGTTGTGCACCTGCTCAGAGTGCCCTAGGGGGGGTGGGTGGTTAGGGTTGCGGACAGATGATTGTAAAGTAAAGGGGCTTAAAGGGAAATGACCAAATGTCCAGTAAGTACCAAACCATATGCTTTGTGTGACTTTGTACTGAGCAGATTCACAGCTACACAAAACAGTCTCTGCCTCTGAAAACTCTCCTTTCAATTCCAATGAAATTTTGATGGAAAAAATGAAACCCATTGTGCCTTTTCTCTTTCAAGTGACATCTCCCAAGCACGATTTGCTGTTTTGCTGGTTTTGCTGCCAGTGAAAAATGCCAAGCACAGATCTAGTCTGTGCACTTTGGAGGCATAAGACCTTTTGCTGGGCTGGAACATCACCACCACAAAGCAAACTCATCTTTCCTGCCTCTGTCAGCAGCAAGGACTGCAAAAACAGGAAAGGTTTGCATAAGAAAACACCCAAATGTTAATCCATTTTTATAACTATACTTGACCCCAAACTTTTTAGAAGCTTCTGAAATATTGAGATAATTCTGCAATTACTTGTTCCACCTTCTTTTACCAAATGAAGGTAGCCCAGGAAGAGGGAACTGGCTGAAGTCAGAGAGAAGGTGATATTGCTTCTCCTTTTCAAGATGCTTCTCCAGGGCAGGCAAGTAATGGCAGTCCTGGGGAAGAAGTGTTAGTGACCTGAGGGAGGACTTTGCGGTGTCTGGCTCTTTCATTTGTGAAATTAAGTTGATTCTTAGACTTCTTCCAGTGTAACCATCCTATTCTTTTAGGAATGAAGTTTGAAAATTTGTTTTCAGTTGAGTCAGAACAAAAGTTTATTATTTCCACAAATAATAAGTGTGGAAATAGTTATTTCTCAAAACTATGTCCCTAATTATGATCAAATGTAACCTAAGTATGTGCATCATGGCTTACATAGAAATGAGAAAATTTTATTTCTTGCTCTCCTGAAAAATCTTTCTAAACATCTACAGTCTTGGAGACGGTCAGTTTTAACAAAGCCCTTAGTTCATAAATTGATCCTGAAAATGATTAAGGGATTGTAAATTACAAAATTTAAAACTATGTCTTATTTCATCAGAGCAATGTAAAGGAATAATTTAAGTTCCTGGAGGACAAATAAATCCAAAAATTCAAGTTCCCTAGTAAATATTTCTATCTTCTTATGCTATGGTTTTCAAGTACCAGTAACTCTAAGACCACAGGACTGCTGGGGATTGGAAGTTGACATCTATCAGGTAAGGGATATGAGAACCCCTGATGACAGAAGTTAGGAGAAAAGATCTTTCAAAATGTTCTCTCTCTGAAAACCTTGAAACATGCCTTCCACCCCAGCATGATGATACTTAGACCAGCATTCCTTAGTGGCCGGTATAAAGCATGCCTGAGGTATGGAGGTGAGGAAAACAAAGATGTGTGACAGGAGAAAACCTCAGCTTAGATTTATTAAAATCAAGGCAACAGTGCCTCCCTGGTGGCAGAAGGGGTTAAGTCTCAGTACTACGAAGCTATCAGCAGCCACTGCAGCGTGAGTTTGATCCCCAGCCAGGGAGCTAACCCATATGGCACAGCAGACCTCACCTGTCTCCCTGCTGCTCCCCTCAGCAGTGTATTTCAGTAGAACTGCTATTCTGCTCCCCACTCTGTCTCTGGTGAATCCTCTCACCCTACCCCTGCATCTCTGGCCTGTACCCCAGCTCCTGTTTGCACAAAGAAATAAATCTTTAAAAAATAAAATAAAATTGAAGGCAACAGATCATTTGACGCATTCACCAATATTCTTAGAGGTTGCAAATAACCACAAGGACAAAGGAAAAAAAAATCTGTGCTTTTAACTTTTTAACTTATCTTTACATAGAACATGCTTTTTGATATGACAGATTATATTGGTTCACAGGTAAGGAACTTTCATGAAGCTGTGAAGTGAGTGCTACATGAATTTCATTTAACCAACAGTCCAAGAGGTTTAGAGAGATTGGAAGCCATCTGTGATCCGGAGTCAGAAGCAGTGAGCCAGTGTCTGCCTCTGGTGACCAGGGGAGCTGAGTTAAGGGCCACATTGTTCCTCTGTCTACAAATGGACAGGTGGGTGCACAATGGATTAAAATTAGCATGTCTGTTCCTATATTGTTATGTGTAGTGCCCTTTAGATGGAATGAAACAAAGACAAAAGAAAAAAAAATAGAAAAAGGAAGGGAAACAAAAGAGAAAAAGGAGTAGAATCTAAAATTAAAATCTAAAATATCAGGCAAGGGACAGAAGATTAAGCACAGTCTTGTTCAATAGATCTCCAATACTGGATCTCTGAGGAATCTATTGAAATGTGGAAAAGGTAGGTTTTTTTTTTTTTTTTTGGTTAAATCAGGGAAAGATCTATGTGAGAAAAAACCCAGTGGATACTAAACTCCCACTCTGGGGAGGGGGAGGCAGAGAAAAGTACATGTTGTTTCTAAAAATATTCATACAAATTCAGTCATGTTGGCTACTCTCTGGGTTGCTAACAGAACTACCTTTGGAGTCTGTCCCTAATCATTTTATGTTGATATCCTGGAGGACAAAGTTGCAAAAACTGATCATGTCAACCTATAAACAAGTTGTGGCCTAGACAGAACATAGGAACAACTCTGGAAGCTTTTTCTTATAATGTTAAAATTTTCTATCAAAGTTGACAAGTCCCGCTAATGTTGCTGAAACTAATTCATAAAACATGCAAAACAGACGAGCTAGGAAACACTGATAAATATAAACTCTAAAGCTTTTTCTAAACTATCTGAAGTTAAAAATCTACTTTTCAACCCTCCAACCACTGTTACTCTGGGCCTTGGGAATCATACCACACCCTGGGGCTCCTGTGCAAACACATGTGGGTCTGGGCAGAGGTGTTCATGGGATGGAGGTGAGTCAAAATCCCCCATGAACTACACTGATGGGGGGCAGGGGTTAAAAGGGGGGGCTTCATATTTCCTCAGAAGGGGGGCAAGCAGTTCCAATCTTTTGCCTTTAAATACACCCAGGTCCAGGATACTGTGTTTGATACTGAGCACATTATTTTGAAAGATAATCTGAGGGATTATAGGTCCTTCATAATTGAATGCTAATGACTTTGAAGGGACATGGGGTGAATTTACCAGTGGAAGTAAAGCTGTTAAAGTCAAATATGGGCCAAATTCTGCAAATGAACTCTCTCTACTACCTTCTCAGGCCAATTCTGAGACTTATTTAGATCATTCTTTCAACTTTCTATGTGCAGAGCTCCTCAATATTTCCAGTTCTGTCCATTTAGATACTTGCTATCTTGGGATTAGGAGAGAACTACAAGAGAACTACACAAGAAAACTGCAATGTCAAAATTCAAGGCAAGAGCACCTATGAAATGAATAATTGGGGCCTGATAACCTCTAAAGACATATCTGATAGGTAAAAACTATGCATTGAAAATATTGATAGTTTTCTCAAACAAGCAACTTTGATACAAATTTGAAGATGAGGTGCATAATTTCTAACATGTACTTCAATTGAAGTAGGTGGGTATTAACAACGAAATAACCCATAAACTCTTTGGTCTCCCCTGGTAGTGCAAGGGGTTAAGACGCGGCACTATGAATCTAGCCTCAGCCACTGCAGCACAAGTTTGATTCCTGGCTGGGGAAGTGACCCACATGGTACAGCAGACCTCTCTTGACTTGCCCGCTGCTCCCCTCAGCAGTGTTTTTCGGTACATCTGCCTGTTCTGCTCCCCGCTCTGTCTCTGGTGGATCCTCTCACCCTCCGCATCTCTGGCCTGCACCCCAGCTCTTGCATGCATACATAATAAATCTTTAAATAAAACCCAAAAAACCTCTTCTGCCACATCAGAATGTATGTTTGCGCACTGTGATGCCTGCTACAATGTTCTGGGTTCTCAGGTTCCTGTCTGTGCTAGATGACACCAGAAAGCTATCAGATACCACCCATTGCAAGCATGGAGACAGTTGTGACTTCACTGTCTATTCCACATGTCCTCGCTCCATTCCAGCTCTCTGAGCAAAGTGACTCTCAGGCTGTTTCCTTCTAGTTGTGTCAGAATATAGCAGCAAGTGTTTACAAGATTGAAAGATTTCTCCTCCTTTGGCAAGGACCTCCTTGAACCCATCTATTCTGTTATTTGTGTTGATAAGGAACATAATTGTTTTTCAATGAGACAAATATCCTTTGGTTCAGAAGGAAATTTTAAAAACTATAATAATCACATGTGGTAAATGGGTAATTCTTTTATCATTTATCAGTTGATTGACAGTGAATATATAGAAGTCTTATGAACCAGAATGACAACTTGAAAGCTAAAACAGTGAACCCTGATTTAGTGATCAGTTGGTCTCCAGCTGTGTAGCACATAAATGTAATTTGAGTGAATGTTTTATGGCTGTTCTGATGGCATTATTTCTCGGGGCACAGAAAAACCTATGTCCCTCTGTGTCAATCACCATCCCCCCAGTCAAGTTCTGGGAGGCAGCAGCTGGACACAAAAAGATCAATGGGAGAAACGGAATCATACTACATCCTGTTTGCTGCTCTGTATGGACAAAGACTGGTTTAAAACACAAGGGCTAAATTGAAAGGCAAAAATTAAAAGATTTTTTTCACATCATTGTATTTTTCATACTCCCTAAGCTGTGGCAAAATTAGAGATCAGCACATGAAACTACTGGCCAAGAAGACTCCTGTTAACTTTACCCTCTGACTAATATTGTTTCCCAATCTTCACCCTCCTTCACTCCTTCCAAAGTTGTGCATCCCCTATGTTTGTGTTCAGGTCATGACCAACTACATTTTGCACCATTGCAGCTACATGTAAAGGTTTACTAAGAGGCTGTACCTTAAACAGCTACTGTGCAGGGATTTTGCTGAGGTAAGAGCTCTCTGTTGTTATTGCTGCTTCTTCTCCTTTCTCTGCCTCCAGGCTGCTGAATGAAATGGGGCATCTCCAGGATATCAAGCTGCCTTCCTGGGCCAGGCAGCCAGAGCGCAAGGATGTCAAACAACAAACAGGAAGACCCTAGACCCTTCAGATGTTGTCAGACACAAATATCATACTTACCTTTGACTGCACATTTTTCAAATTAATGTGTAAGAGAAAAAAAGTTAACATATACCTTGTTTAAATCCATTCTTAGTTGGAGTTTCCATTGTTCATCTTTACCCTAATTGACATTTTCAGCCCAACCCACTATTAGAGAGAAAAAGTTGACTGGACCCCTACAAGGATGCAACTCATCAGACCATTTTTTTTTTTTATTTGATACGAGAAAGAGACAGAAACACACAGAGAGATAAGGTGCTGCCTGTTAATGTAGAATGACTCTTCTTACAAGTAGCTGTGACCACTTGCATTTGATCATCCAATAGGTCTGCAGATTAGAGCCTGGGATACTGCCTTCCCATATTTTAAGAGCCTCTATCTGTATTATGGTGCCTTAGACCTACATCTGTTTTCCTGTCTGTAGGGAACTCTGAATAAGTGACAGATGGTGATTTCTATATGTGATCTTCAATGTCAGGCATATTAGCTAAAGACTCAAGGGAAGAATCAGTGATGTTCTTCATGATATATGCTGATAAAGTTTGTCATTGGAGCATGGAGATTACCACAATGAGTGAAGTCAAGGTTAATATATCCTCCACTCTCAATTTTCAACATACTTATTTATGAAAGAGAGCAAAAAAATTTGCTCTAATATAATCCTATAAGTAGACTAAGGAACTTCTATTAAAAGGCTTTTAGGAGATTTTCACTTACAAAATTATGCATATATAACATAATTATTATATATAATTATATATTTATTATGTTATATAACATGTGATACTATATATTTGTGATGTGTGATATATATCCTATAGAACATATCTGATCCTGTTTTCTGTGACATAGAACGTCCTTATTGATGTTAAATTTGCTTGAGCTGATTAGTCTCCCCTAACTCTCATCCTTTCTCTTCCCTTTCTTCCCACCTTCCTTTTTTCATCCCTATCACTTTCTTATCTTTCTTTCTACCATTCTCTTACTTTAATTGTTTTCCACTGTTATCTTCCACCTTTCCTCACTTCTTTTTCTCTTTTATACCTTATATCTTTTCTTCTATTTTTGTTCCCCCCTTCCTTTTTTCTCCTTTTTGTTCTTTTTTTTTTTTTGCTTTTTTTTTTTACATCATTTTTCATTTTTGCACAATGTATGCATTTTCATCTTGGTTATAGTCCCCATACAATTCCCACCCCCCTTGTTTTGATCTTATTCCCTCCTCTTCCCGCCGCCCCCGTAGAGTGTCTCTGGTTTATAGTTGCTTGTCGATTTTGATTTTTACTTTATTGTAATTAGTCTTGTTTCCTGGTCCCTTATTTAGGTTTTCTAAATTCCTGCTATGAGTGTTCTTTTGTTCTTTTTTCCCTTCTTTTCTTCTCTGCTCTTGCTCTCTTCCTCTTTCCCTCCTATTTCTCTTCCTCTTTTTTCTCTTTTTTTTCCTCTTAAACGTTCCCCTTCTATTCTTCTTTCTGTTCTTCCCATTCTTTGCAGCCCCTTTTCTGCTCTTTTTGCATTCATGTTTTCCTTGTTATTCTCTTCCTTTCTTCATTCCTTTCTTTCCTGTTAGCAAATCTTATCCTTTTCCTCCCATACAATTTTCTTTTCTACTGTCTTTTTATCTTTATTTCATTTCTCCAAACATTTACTAAGCACAACTTGATATGATTTCAGGTACTGAAAGCTACATCAAGTACAATCACTACATTCAGACTACTCTAACTTAAAAACACTTATTTTAATTCAAAGTAATATCTATCATAAAAGTATGTATAAAATGTTAACAGACAAATAAAAATGAAGTAGAATATATTACTAGTTAGAATGGAGTTAAGCAAAGCTATTGCATTAATGTATTAATCATAAAGTATAATTCTCATTGTAACAGAAATGACAGAGAGGTTTGGCTAAAACCCACCAATGGTGGCAGGAACAAATAGCAAAACTGTCACCCAGTCACAATCTCAGATGCACATTACTGTGGCCAATGGTCCAAAACTAAATATCCTATTGAGACCACAAATTGAGGAACTATTATGCCCTCTTTTCCCTTGGGAAATGTGTTCTGCTATTTACCATCCCCACTAGCAGTGTATGAAAATTCTAGTACCTCCATATAGTTGCCAATATAACAATACTTTCTATAGTCTTTGTTGGTTTTTGCTGTTGTTTTAAGCACACACTTTCAGTTGTTGTATTGTGTTATCTCAATGTGATTTCAATTCACATATCCTTAGTTACAATAACCTTGAGATTCCTGTATAACATCTGAATAGAAATGCCCAGAGGTTGAATGGTAATGTAAAACTGAGTTCAAGGGAAAATTTGCATGTGGGGATATATATTCTAGCCACTTAAATATTATTAAGTTTACTTATGACCTTTGGACATTTGATAAAAATGATTAAGTTTCAGTTTACCAAGTGTGCTCAACATTCATGAATTTGTGGTATTTATAATATGATTGTTTTCTTTTAGAGAATATCATTACTTCATATTCTTTTCTTACTTATTTCACCCATTATTTTCCTTCTATTTGAGGAGGAGAGACTGCGGTCACAGATTTGAGAAAGCTAATAATTTCATTTTGACACTTGGAATTTTCAGCACTAAATAGCAAGAGTCAGCTGAAAAACATTTTTTAAATTTAATCACATTTATATTCTTAGCACAAAGAGTAATTGACATCCTTAAGAGAAAAACACCAAGGAAATATCATATTGTACTGAACATAATTTCTTTATATGAACACAAGATTTGAGATTCTGGAACACAAAAATAGCTAATAACAAGTGAAATAATTTTTCTTTGATCTTGTTACTCAAAAGGCTGAAATATGCCTACTGCTCAGAAAGATGGTATTCTATTGTTCCAGAAGTAGTGCTTCATTTTCTGTTTTTCCTTTCACATGCATGTGAAAGGTTCAGAAAAAAATGAATGATAAAAAGTTCAATCTATATAAGTAACAGCTTTCATTAGCAGAGAAAGTCAAAAACAACTATAAGATTTTGAGATCATTTTGCTTATCGTCAGTTTTGCTGCATTCCCAGTATTTTGTACACATTCTTTATTCTAAATTCAAATTGAACACATAGTTCAAGCCTAGCAAGGGAGTGAGCGAGCCTAAAATGATTTTTAAAATGCTTAATGATTTTTTTTCTGGATTTAAGTTTTGAATACACTCTTAGAGTGTAAAAATGTGGTAAAATGTAATGTCTTCCAATAGCCTAAGATTGCAGCATAATCTGGAGGTCCAGAACAAAAAAAACAAACTTTTGCAAATATAGAACAGATCCAGTTAAATGGCCCATAGATTCCTCACATTTGACAAGACTTTAAATGTGTCTGGATTGGAGACTGAAGGAAATATGCTTTTTGAATAAAATGAAATTATTTCAAACTTACAGAAGTTTGTGAGTAGAGTACAAAGAACTTTTTTTTCCTGAATCATTTCAAAGTTAGTTGCCAAACTGGTGAAATTTCAGTCCTGAAAATGTCAGTATTTATTTCCTACAAAGAGGAAATAAATGTTCCTATGTAACCAAAACACAGCAAATAAAATCAGACAATTAACACTGATACAATACTTCTAGATCATACTCAGACCCCATGCAATGTTTATTAATTGTCCTAATTCTGTCCTTTACAGCAAAAACATCCAGTTCAGAATCCCACATTTCATTGTTTCCAAGTCTCTTTAGTCTATTTGTGTTTGAAATCTTTCCCTACTCTCACTTAGATATTTGTGAACTCAAGATATTTGAATATGATAGGGCAGATATGTTGTAGACTGTTCCAACCAGGATATATTTAATGTTCCTCATGATAAAAACAGGTTATGCATCATTGCTGGACTATGGCAGATTGATACGTGCCCTTGCTGCATGCTCTCAGGTTGCACAGAGTTTCAGTTTATATCATTAAAGATGATATTCAGGCTGACTTCTTAATTGGAGTGTCTGCCCAGTATTTTTTTTTCCTTTGAAATAAGTATTTTGAGGGATATTATTTAAATATTTGTTAATATTCCATTCCACAGCTAGTAAAATAAAAATAATTAATTTGCTTATATCACTGCAGAAAAAGGGCTTTTTCATTTAAGAAATAATAATCACTTATTATCTCTTATTTTGTTAGTTTTCAAAATTTTATTTTGTTGAGGTATTTGTTTTATCACACTGTATGAGACTGAGAAGTATAGGTTCACACTCTTCAGATATATGTCACCAGCCACTCCTTTTAATAGTCAAATTGCTTTCTGATTGTCCAATGACAACTCATTGGTGACGGCATCTGTATCTTTTTTTTCTAATCTGCCTCCATCATTCTTTGAGCACATCTTCACTTTCTAGCATTGAATAATATTTCATTGGTTGGATATAGTATAGCTTACTTATTCATTCATGTATTAAAAGATAGTTTTAGATATTTAATTTATTTTTAATACTATGTTTGCTTATATTTTCAAAAATAAATGTTCTATAAAATGTTGGTTTCTTGGCATCATCAAGTAAAGTGATATATGATTCTAGGTTTTGGTCTTAATAACTCTGAGTGTGATGTACTTCCTCCAGCCTAGAGAAATTTGATGACATGATAAAAAGTATGGATATGTACAGTCAGATCAACTTAGATTTGAATACTTCTTTGCAACATGTTCTGGGACCTTGAAATGTACTTACCTTTCTCAGCTTTGCTTTTGGACTAATTCTTATCAGGGAACAATAAACTTAATAAACCTTACCCCAAATTTTTGAAGGTCATCATAATACCATCCCTGTTGATTATTGGACTTACTATTAAATTCCATTCTAATTGTATCCTTATACCCAACTTTGTTTTAGTTCTGTTAAATTAGATTTACCTTTGTGTATCCATATATCCATACATCCATCTTTCCATACATCCTATTCTTCAAACATCAGTTGACACTTTGATGTGGACATTGTGCTACATCCTAAGTTGCAGATTAGGGAGACATGGCATAATGATAGAGACTGTATATAGTGGTGTTTTTAGAAATGCTAGGATGTCGCAGCAAAGAGGCATTAATCAGTCTGGAAGATACTCTGAGAGTCTTCTTGTATAATTAGTTGTGCAGGGCAGGAATGGGAGATGAGCAAGAAAATAGCATAAGAATAAGACTTGGATCTAAGCAGCAAATAGGTCATTACATCTTGTGTTCTGACTGATTCTAGATGACCTGCCTGGCACCTTAGTATTTCTAGCTCTTGAAACCTTCTTTTTTCTGATAGAGCTTCCTATAAACACATGTTATATACACTATACCAGCCTACTATTCTACTCAGTTCTAAATATTGAGAAAAATCTGCCAGATTGTCTATTATGTTACTCCAGTAGGGCATGCCTGTGATCTCTAACAGACCTTTCAGGTGCTCACTATAAAATATCTTATTTTGATGTATTTATTTCATATCTTGATCTTTCTATGTCTACTCCTTAATACTGATGTTCATTCACTGGAATAATTCCAAGTCTTGCAGTAATATTTGTTAGAATATTTTAAAAAGCTCAGAACTATGTTTCAGATTTCAGATTCTGAAGAATTCTTATAGTGTTCATTTATCGATTGGAATAATTCATATTGACTGAATAATCTTTAGTGCAGAGACCCATGGTGAAAGAGAAGGAAGGAAAAGACTGGAGAAAAATATAGCTGGATTTCAATTAAATGCTAAGTGAAGTTAAAAGGGAAGTAGAGACATCTGATTAAAGCTAGGGAGAAATAAGTTAAAATGAGCACATCCTCAAGTTTTGACCCCTCTGGTAAAACTCAGATCAACTGTCTCATTTAGCATAATGATTTCCTCTTTGTAAACTCCTTGAGGCCAAGTGATTCTTGGTTGATGATTAGCATATCTTAGCACCTAACTCTAAACTGAGCCCAATAAATGATTATCTGTTGATTCTTTTTCTGATATCTAATATTCATCACCATAAGCTTGGTTAAAACACATCATTTCAGGCCAACTGTGATATAAACATAGCTTGGAATGTCTTTCCCCTTCTCTCTGGTAGTAGCAACCATTTGTATCTTCTTCCTAAATATTGTTGCTTTTAAGAATTTTGTCCTTACTAATACTTCTCAGTTTAGAGAACCCTTAGCAGAGGCTCTCAGCATTTATAGTAATAGCTGCAAATTTAACATCTTGTTTTCATATTACTTTTAACAGTTCACAAACTATTGTCATACCAAATAATATATATCAATCCTATGCATTGATCAAAGAGATTAACATTGTTTATGTTTCAAAAGTAAGGAAATTGAGTCTTAGTAAATCTCAATGGTTCTCCCAAAGCCTCCTATTAAGTTTATTTATTTATTTTTAAAGTATTTTTTTTTTAATAGAGGCATGCTTTTATTTATTTGTTTGCTGGTTTGTTTGTTTGTTTGTTTATACATGCACTGGGTACAGTCAGAAGCGCGGGAGGGTGAGAGAATTCACCAGAGCCAGAGCGGGGAGCAGAGCAGGCAGAAGGACCGAAGTACACTGCTGAGGGGAGCAGCGGGCGGCAGGAGAGGTCTGCACGCCATGTGGGACCCTCCTCCGGTGGCCAGGGAGCAGCCGGGGATCGAACCGGCGTCGCAGAGGCCGCGGGCAGCTTCGCAACCCAGCGCTCAACCGCTGCGCCACCGGGGAGGCCCCTATTAAGTTTAAATTAAAACATGATATAGACTCTTGAGTTAAGAATCCCAATCTAGGTCCCTATAAAATGTGTCTCATACTTTTGTACTTTTATTAACATTTTTTTTTCAAATTTAAGAAAACATTTTTCCTCTGAATCTACCCTGTCTCTTCTGTCTAGCATATAGCTTTACACACACAGTTTTGGGGCATATGTTAGTCTACTGACTTATCAGCACTGTAATAAAAAAACAAAACAAAACACATAATTCATGTAAAGGTCTGAAACTATACTAACTAAAAGAAAATATATCCAGTGATTTTAGCCATGTCTGTCCTCCACCCTTTTCCTATTTTCTGTTATAGAATATAAACAACAGATACTTTCCAATCAGTATGGAGCCCACCGAGGCGCTCCTACATTATTCAATTCTAACCACAGTGGCTTCCAAGGGGAAAATAAATACCTCGACTGAGGCTTCACTGGTTTGTATCGCATGCACAAGCATGAAGGATTTCTTTGCTATCAAGCTTTTAGTTGGGAGCAAAATCCCTCTGCTGAGTCCTGTTGCTCACTGCAACACTTAAGATATGATTTGGCACAGGCACTCTTAGGTGCCTCTGAGCTGGTACCTCTTCTTCCATGTGCCTAAAGATCAGGGAGGCATAAGAAATGGGATTCTTGATTATCAGTTGATAACACATGTGGCAGGTCCAGAGCCCTGACCACCTGACAGCACAGGCAAAGATAAAATCACGTCCTGCCATAAGTGGGATATGCATTTGCAATGATGTTTCTGGGAACATATCTCATGGAGTCACAAGATAAACAAAGAGAGAGAGAGAGAGAGAGAGAGAGAGAGAGAAGCAAACATTTCCTGAGACCCTATTCAATGAACAAAATTATGCTGAGAGTTGAAGTTAAAAAACTATATGGGTTGCACAGTTCCCAAGACAGGTGCCTACAATCTAGTTAGGGCACCATAATTTGGAATTGTAAAGATACATGGTGGCAGAAGATAAGTGTGAAATATGTTCCATAGGTGCTGTCACTATAAGTACTGCGGAAGTTCTAAGGGAAAGTGATCACAAAGTTCTGGGGATTGAATGTGGAGAAGAAAGATGAAATGGAGAAGAGAGTTAGAGATGAAATTTAAGGGTGTCAAACAAGGATGGGAAGGGCGCATTTGGGCACAATGACTAGAGTAGTTTTTACTAGTTTTAGTTTGGAGTGGTTTGTGAACAAATTGTATGATTCATGGTGTACAATAGTTTGTATCAAAGTTTACAGAGCAGGTAAACTATCCAAGAGAGGTTGGACTATAACCTTTGGGAAATTAGGAGTCATTAAAGTTTATTGGAAATTGTGTAAGAAGTAAAAAGTCGGGTTTTGTGAAGGTCAGCTTTAGAGTAGTGAGGTTGAAAAGGGGGAAGAAATTGAGTCACAGGAAATTATCAAGTCATCCATAGAATTATCAAAATTCTGTGAAATAAAGAGGAATTTAGATGTAGTTTAGAATGCTGAAAAAAAGAAGGATAATATAGATATAGACAAAGTAGAAATTACAGGCACTATAAAGTCTATTTTCAGCTGAAATTGTTTCTGATATGATGCAAACTTGGTGTGAGCAAAATCATTAAGTGAGGGAAGTAATCTTGAGAGTTTTCTGCTTTTCATTCTGGTTCAAAACTCAACAAATGTTCATCAAGTGCCTCTGCCATGTCCCAAATCCAATATGCAGTTTGGCAAATTCCTCCCCATTTTGGTAATCTCATGGACCTCTTGTCCAAGCTTCAGAGTAAACACCTATTTTTCTCTCATCAAATTGTTTACCATCACTGTCTCCTTCCTGCAAAGTTATAAGTTAATGCAGAGGTTTGAATTTGATAAAGAACTACTATTTCCAGGTAAATGTCTTTCAACTCTGTTCAAAGCACTTCATAAGGTTCATACCAAGAGGTAGTAAGGATAGAAGATCTTGAGGCCAGCTGGCAAGGAAAATAGAGGAAGGAAGGTGTTTCCAAATTTTCTGGTTATTTCCTGGCACAAGCTATAGGCAGACTTCTGGGCACCCTGCTATAAACTTTCTAGAATAGCTATGGAACCAAACAGCACAAAGTGTCTACAGCCCTCACTGGCGCCCTGTCCCGCAGGTTCTATGGGACTGCTTTGTACAGTTCTGTGACAATGTACAGCATCCTCGCCCTTGCACAGACTATGTTATCACTCTCTCTTCATTATTCGTATGACTCAAAGATGAGAAGGTACAATGCATTGTCATTTCATATTCTTTGCAGATTGTTCATTTTTGATTCAAGTTTATTATGAAAATTCTAGGCGAGCAATAACTCAAAGAAAAGAAAGTTGCTCTTACAAAAGAAAGGCCCAGCTGAATTGATAGGAGAGATAGTGCAGCATATAATACCCAGAACAGACTCAGGAGGAGCAGAGATGACTGATAAGCCAAGGTCTCATTCTTGATGATGTCTACATGACATTTGGCGCCTGGCACTGCTGGGAGGGCAGGAGCACTCCAGCCACCTCCATCAGGGACAGCAGCTGAGGATGCCGCACCATTCTGGCACGGCCTTCCAGCATGCAGAGCCTGCTCCATTTCTCAGAGTAAAAACCCTGATAATCCTTTGTTTTCTGTAAAGCTTTCCAGAGGCTAGCAATCCTCTAGTATATCCTCTCTAAAATTCCCAGATTGAAGGGATAGATTTTTGAACAGGAGGAGACTTCTGAGCAAACAAGCTAGAGAAAGTGAGTTCAGATGAGTCATCTTCCAGAACTCATAGGGTCAAGTTAATACACTGAAAGGGGCATTTATGAGCAATTGGGGGAAGAAAGAACTCTGGGAATATTATAGCAGGAATAAATAATGCATAGAGCACAAGCTGGAATATAATAGAAACTACTATTTTCCAACTCAGTCTTTGCTTCAGTTCTGCGTTCTGCTAGTATATAGCATGGTGCTTAGAGACTTAGAAAAAGAGAGGGAAAGAGAAAAATATGAGAAAGAGAAAGAAAAGAGGAAACACAAGAAATATGTATATAAAATAATTTATTGAAAGATAGGCTGCTTTTGCAAAAACTTCAGGGGGTGTTCCCCCTATTTCTAAGGAGTTCTGTTACAGAAGGATGGGTGACCAGACATGTAACCTGACCCATGTACACCAGTCCCTCAAACAGAGGTGGCATTTAGGAGAGACTAACCATTCGGTTCAACACACCTTATTTCATTTGTTGTGCTCTGCTAAGTTCCACATTTTCACTCTTTTAAACACCATGGTCTCAATGCCATAGGGACACCGCCATTCTTATCTATACCAGGGAAGAGAGATAAAATAAAAATCATCCAGTTAAATTTGAATTCAGATAGCCAAAAACAAAAAAAGACCTTAGAATAAATACATCCATATAATATTCAAGTTTGGTTATTTTATATTTTTAAGAATTTTATTTTGAAAAAAAACCAGACAATCATAAATCATAGACATCCTGCAGGGAAGGAGGAGGGAGAGAGATCAGAGGGTTTCAGAGGGTGGGAGGGAGGAACACAGGGGGCTGTGTGATGGTGCACAGGTGCATTGGTGAAGGAAATTCCATGGGGACTACGCCTGAGGGGGGAGGGTAGCAAATATTCTTTAAAAATGAACAATGATGTAAGAAAATAAAAAAAAATGAAAAAGATAAATTAAATATTGTAGAAATAGCATAAAAAAAGAATTTTATTTTGAGGTATTTTTTGAAACAAGAAGATTTAAGAAATAATGCAGCACAATCCCTTGCATTCTTTATTCACTTTTAACCAATGGTAACATCTCTCAAAATTATCATATAATATTACAACAGGATGTTGACAATTTAGTCAAGACAAAGAACGTTTCCATCACAAAGGGAATCTCTTATGTTAGGTTTCAATATAGACACACTCACTGTCCTCCCACTCCATGCATCCTTAGCAACTAGTAACCAATCATCCGTTTTCCATCTCTGTAATTTTCTCATTGCAAGAATATTATATCAATGAAATTATACACCGTCTGTGACTTTTCTATCTGTAATTTTCTTTTTCCCTACCACCATTCCGTATATGCCCTTGTTCTTCTCTCCCTTCCCCATCATTCCTCTTAACTTCAGCATCCTCATGGTGTTTATCAATGTCCACTATTTCACTATGTCAGATTAGCCTGCAATGGAAGTAGTCACCATATTTTTATCATTCTAATACCACCTTGACATAGAAGGTAAGGAGCCTCTTTACAGCCTCATACATTATAAGTCAAGTAGAAATTAGGCTCCTCACTCAGTTTTTAATACATGTTATGAGTGGGGCTTTTTGTGGTGTTTGACCTCAACAAAGAACTTATTTGCTAAATGTTTTCTTCCTTCCTATTCAGTCCATTTCCTAATCTTTTGGTAGAGAAACCAGGCTTTTGTTGAGTGTGCGTGTGCCTAAGTGTGTGGGCATGCATGCCAAATAGCCTTTCTTGCTTTCTGCTTTTGTAAATTCCATGTCTAAGATGTATGAGATAAAAATCAAGCCCCAAAAAGTTCACCATATGTTGTTCTTTGGGTCCTGAGGTGCTGTCCAATCTGCCTTCTTCTTTCTACCTTTAAGAGTCTACATACATGTAAGGAGAGATGATCAAGGCTTTTTGGTGTACTGAGTAGGAAGAATAGGAAAAGTTACCTTTTGAGAAGCAGATGTTTCTCCTATATATTTATTTGATAAATCTGAATAACTGCTCTGCCTGAAACATTTCCTACTACTCTCTCATCCTCACCAGGATGCCATTGATGTCACTTATTTTTCCTAGTAATTTTCAATTACATTATTGATTTTTCATATAAAACATATCCCACTTAATGAAATGTTATGCTTTGATTTCACAATATATTCTTGAAGCACTAAATGCAGACATTTGCACAAGAGTTCTTTCTTCCATACCTAATTGTAAGCACAATGAAGGTAAGAGATGAGATCGATTTTTGGCCTATTATATTTCTAGGGTCTTTCCCAGGGCTTAGCATAGACTCCGCAGTAATTAAAAGACCATTGACTGGACTATTAATTGTTAATGATAAGGGATAGCAATTAGACTGATTTAGAATAGTAATAAGAATGCAGGTGATTGGAAATTATAGAAGGTGTCTATAATTGAATATAATAATGTATTTCCATATAACAGGGTAGAAAAAGGAAAGGCCCAACTGGGGCTGTGCAGAGTAACATAGTGTTGGAATTCTTGTCCCAACCCAATTTTATATAGTATAAGGTAACTACACTTTTAATATTTCAATATTTATGCCCTAAGTATTTATACAAGTCATGACACCTGGCTTGGCAAAATAGTATTACTTCATTGACTGGAAATGAATTGGTTGAATTGGTTGAATTGGTTATCATTTCAGCTTTCCTGTCTGCAAGAAATAGAGGGAGACATTGACATATCTAAGCAAGCGGCATAGCTATAGAAAGAGGAAGGAAATGTGGGGGAGGGGAATCATTATTCAATTTAGAAAGAAAACTCATAGCACTGAGTTTGCTAAGAAGTCCCTAGCCAAGGGCCTCCCCGGTGGCACAGGGGATAAGATGCAACATACAGAGCTATCTGCAGCCACTGCAGCACGAGTTTGATCCCCAGCCAGGGAGTTACTAACATGGTGCAGCAGACCTCTCCTGACTCACCCGCTGCTACCTTCAGTGGTATATTTCAGTAGATCTGCCTGTTCTGTTCTCCACTCTGTCTCTGGTGAATCCTCTCACCTCCCCACACACCTCTGTCCTGTACCCCAGTTCTTATATTCATAAATAAATAAATCTTAAAAAAAAATAAAGGAGTCCCTAGCTATGTTACTGTGTGACTGTAGCTCTCTGTGGACTCAGCTCAGCTACACTTCCTCAACAAGGACAAATAAATAAACCAAAGTTAATTCCTTAAAATTACTTTGTCATTAAACTTTTATATCACTTCTCCTACCATGAGAAAATCTTCTGAGTGATCCTGCTTTTCCTTCACATGAGGACTGAAGGAGAAAATGGATAGAATATCTATTTTCTTTCTTTTTTTTGGTCATGGCACTTTCACTCTCCTTCATAACTGAAAGGATTCTGGATGGAAAGGGGTCAATACTAAACACATGTTAACATGATAGCATTTGAGTCCAATTGTTGGAATCAGCCATGTGAAACTGATCATTTCACAGACAAAAATAATACAATTTTGCTTCTTTTTTATTTTCTCCAGGAGGTTTTTTTTTTCCATTTATACTTCTACTTTAGTTTAACTTCTTTATTAATTTAAAAACATGTAAATAATTTTACTCTATTATGACCCTACATTAGAACAGAGACATTGAGTACCAGGTAATAGGGAAGAAACCTAAATCAACAATGAAAACTGGTTTAGGCTGTCCAGTTTCTAAAGATGATCCATAAAGCAAATAAAATAGCTGCAATGAATGGTAAATTTATCAAATATTACTGATAATTTATTTCTGAAAGAGCACAACCATTTTTCTGTTCTACCCTTCCCTTCTTTCTTCCTTCTCCTTCTTCCTTCTTCCTTCCTTCCTCCCTTTCCTCCTTCCTTCCCAAATATTGTAGAATATCTGAGGAACTTGAACTTTCCCCTTCAGTACTCACCCTTTCTCTTCCCTCAATCCTGCTCCCATCCTATCCCCACAGCCTCAGCAGGATCAGGAGCTGCTGAGGATGAGAGATGGAGGAGGATATGATTTGTCAAGCTCAAACTACTCAAGAATGTGGTGGATTTGAAGTTTCAAAGCAAAACTAAGCCTTTCAAGTTTGGAGTTTGGTTAATAATACGGAGGATTTAAGTAGGATTTTTCTCCCAGACAGTTCAAAGAGTTTCATTTCTTAGTCTGTATTTTTCCTGAAATGAGTGAAAGAAAAGAGGAGTAGAAAATTTCAGCTTCATTTCATAAGGCAGATAATTTGGTGCTATTTTCTCAAATGGCAATGGATTGGGGTAATGATATGAACAGCAGTTAATCCATGGACTGTTGTGACTCAGGGCCCAGGTCAAGATGATTCCAATTACTAAAAATGTGGGTTGCCGAGTTCATAAACCTAAGTCTAGCTGATCATTATTAACATATTAACAATTTCCTCCTTTTGTGCAGACAACAGTTAAGCTTCTGTTACCTCTTTAATGGTACATGTGACCTATGAGTTGGACAGAATATAATTCAAAGTTTATAGCAGAATAAACTAATAAACTCAGGAATTCAGAGGAGGGATTTCTAGGCGTCAAATAAAATATTCAGTGAAAGCTTTGTGTAAGAGGATGTGTTGAGCTGACTTAAAAGAGAAAGGCAATTTAGGTAATGGGAAGAATTGGAAATTTTATTGGAATATCTGCTTGTTCTTTTGGTTTAAGAAATCTGGACAGGCTGTAGGAATTCCAGATACAATGTACAGTCATCTATCTTTGTATAGAACTAACTAAATTATTTGAAAGACAGAGGTTTGGTCTTAGCTCTTTCACCCAGTCTGGTTTGGGCGAAATCTATATGGCTTTAAATGATGATTGTGACTGGTTGATTCTGCGTACGACAGTTTGGGAAATGAGATACAAGCCAGTTCATGTTCTGTTATCCAGAATGTGGGAGTTCTACATCCAACTTGAAGAAGACATACTTCAAGGACTGGGAGAAGTGGGGAACACTGGGAACAGAAAGGGAAGTAAAGGTTGTAAAGGCTACCAGGCAGACTGACCCCACAATATCAGAAAAGGAAATAGCTAATGGCATACTGATATTCTCTTTTCCAGTTATTTACTTTAAAGTAGGACAATTAATTATCCTGACCTATTCTTTAGTATATATGGCTCTCCATTACCTGGCCTATATATATCCATTCCAATATATCTCCCTATAGATGTGTTTTATTTATTAGTTTGGTTAATGGACCCTACCCATTTTCCAACATTAATCCTCTTTTTTAATATCTTTTAACACATAATCAAATTTTAGCTTCCCAAAATCTTTCCATAGCTAACTCAAACCTTAGAGCCCCATTCCATTATTTATTTTCCAGTAAGAACTAAAACACGTAAGCTGTATCATGAAATTTAACAAGCTTCCTAGGCAAAAATATTCATTGGCAACATGTTTCACATATCTGACATCTGCCATCAAGATTTCTGCTAAGATAAAACATCAAAACTTCTACTGTCTAGTCACTGAGACTGTTGTTTTTTTCTAGAAAGGCATGTGAAGTTTATCCTTCAAGTAGTCTTCCCAAGCTCACAGCTAATCTTTGATACTTTTCCTCAAGCTGAAGTTCTTCCCTTCTTCATCACTGAATTAAATTCCCTTACCTTTTTCCTTGCACATAATTTAAACACATAAGTAATGTATGGTCTCTAATGCGTTCCCTGAAGATATATTTCTGCATCATAATGTTCTACTTAGATCATAAACTACTCAAGGTCAGTGTGAGTGACTATTTAACTCTCTTCATGTTCTTCTTAGAGCAGCATGTACTAAGATATCCTGAATAATTGTCCTTATGAAAAAGTAGTTGAAGGTGTTTTTCTCCTTAGCATTGGAGAGAAAATCAAGGTTAAGTTGAAATGTTATTAGAAACCATTGAAGTTTAATGAGAAAACACTATACTGTACCTAGGTATTTGTATTTCTTCACATCTTGACATAAGATGAGCTTTCTTTAAAAAAAAAAGATAGTAAAAGCTAGTAACTTCTAAATAATCTGATTTATGTTATAACACTAAGAAATAATTTAATTGAAACATAGAATTCATGGTATGGATGTGATTGTTGACTTAGAATTGTACTGGATCAGAAAAAATAAGACTGAACACACAGGTAGGGTGATTGGGAGCTGAGCACTACAGACTTGCCTTCTCACTGTGACAATTAGATGTTTAGAAGACATGGTTTCAACATCATCTGTGCCTTTTTCAGAGTAAGTGCCCTATACGTTTGAATATACCAAAGTGAGACTGTCCCCGTGTAGTCTCCTATTAGCTCACGATGTGTATCCCAGAAACTGGCATTTAAGTTTTGACATTTGGATTGATGGACCAGCTGCGCAGTGCCCCCACCCCCACCCCATCCAAGTCCCATCATTCCAGATTGGATCACTGAGGCCCTCCTAACATAATTCACCCTGTCACTTTATTAATTCCTTACCCCTCAAGCACAGATGATATACAAGATCAGATATTTTGTTTGTCCACTTTATCTTACTTTAGGGTATTCAAAGGTAAGCTCAGGTTTAACAATACCATCTTTAAGATTTCAAAGGAAAGGTCTGAGACCAAATCGAACACAAATACTCATTCTCTTAGAAAGTTTTAGCTGAAGATTACATGGATTACCCTGGGCTCACATGGTGAGCTCACTCTAGATTATCCTTTTGTGTCTTTTGGGTCTCATTCACAAAATAAACCTTTCCGTGACTTGAAGCAGAAAAGAAAGAACACACATACATCCTGAGAAAGATAAAGAGAGTGAGAAGAAAATCTTGACATTCGTCTTACCAATTTTCTCTGATGATTATTAAAGTAAAAATGATCATGTTGAATATGTTCAATGATTTCTTATCAAAATTAGAATATGCAAAATATGACCTTCAAAACCGTGATTTCCTTTTTAACCTAATTATTGCCACTCTCATCTTTGTTCCAGAAATTCTAGACACAGATTCTTTCTTTCACTTCTTTAAAATGTCATATTCATTCCCAACCCAAAGCATTTGTCCTGAAGGTCTTCTGTCTAGAACACATCCTATTTCTACCTGCCTGGTTCACAGGTCTTTATGTGAAAGTAATTTCCTCACCTATGTTTTTGCTTTTGCTATATACTAATCTCATAAAAAGCACATTTAACTTACTGCTTTCTCTCAAAGGACAATGTTCTTCAGTTTCCTAATGCTCCCCCAAATTGTGCTTCTTTAATTTTGTATTGATCTGTTTATTCTAATTTTTCACACAGTTGTATATGCTTCTATCATCTGGGACTATAGGAAGGCTGTCAAGAAATGTTCATCTTGTAAATGGTCATACCATTTACAGTATGTAGACTGACCTGTCATAGTAGAACTTCAGCCATAGCTATTCACTACTTTAGATGATAACAGGAGAGAGCATGGGGACTTTAAATAGAAGAATGTCTGAGATCTAGGCCGTTGTCAGATTGAGAAACAGAGGATGGCGTTTTTTGTGTGTGTTCTTGGCCCAGGCCCAGGAACTACGTGTCATCTCTTATAAAAAGACAGGAAAATAGTTGAGACAATGAGGTTTTTGAAACTTAAGACTGGAAACTAAAGGCAAGGTAGTTGGGGGAGAGGCCTCGTTCTTCAAAATCTTGATGAAGGGGGTGGGAATATAGTAGTGGCCACAGCATAGAACCGTGGACAGTGGCTGATCTGTGATTTTTTTTTTTAAGTTTTATTTTATTTAAACAAGAACTGGGATACAGGCCAGAGGCACAGGAGGGTGACAGAATTCACCAGAGACAGAGCAGGGAGCAGAACAGGCAGACAGACCGAAAACACTGTTGAGGGGAGCAGCGGGCAAGACAGAAGATGTCTGCTGTGCCATGTGGGTAGCTCCCTGGCTGGCCGGTAATTGAACTTGCACTGCAGAGGCTGCGGACAGCTTCACAACACTGTGCTCAACCCGCTGCACCACTGGGAAGCCCCTGACCTGTGATTTTTAATGGAACAGCTGGAGACGAACATCCTCAAAGTAAGCCCAAGCAGGAGGGACAAAGTATGAGTGTATAAGTTTCTGAATATAAAGCATCGTTGTGTGATCCTAAAAATAATGAAAACTATTCGGAGGGATAGTTTTTATATATCTTAGTTATACATGCTAAAATTTCTCAATCCATAGCTATAAACTAGGAGGATTTGGGGATATTTAGGTTGATATTAATCATGTGAAAATTTACTCAATCTATAATTTCTTTGATTCTAAGACACATTCTTCTTTAGGCTGTTTCTTAAAATCTGTATCAAAACACACTTGATGTGTGCTGAATGGAGAGCCATTGAGATAAATTCACCATTGCTTGGGAATTTAGCAACTTGGCTTTCTAAAATGGTATTCCCCATCTATTGTGAAACTGACCAAGTCACTGAAATCGCTACCTTCTTAAAGTTGAATGTCATAGTGTCTTCAAAAGACTCAGTGGATATAACTAAAATAGAAGGTTATTAGATTAGTATGTAACAGAACAGAGCAGAACCTTTCACATAGCAGGCAAAGCAAGTCAAGGGTTAGAAATTATTAAATCTGAGATATAATCATATTTTCATTAAGCCAGAGGGATTAGTATGCCAGATAAACACTTAAAGGACACACTTAGGCACCAAACAATATGTAGTAAGGTTTTTTTGACAAGATTCTAGGGAATTTTATTTGTTTACTTTCACTAATAGATATTTCAAGTACTGGGAAAAATATAAATAGCGATAAAGTTTAACCAAAAAATAATGCAAATAAAGCACTAGTGCTTTATATGTCTTAAAATTATGTTCATCATAAAGATGTTGAATCTGGTGGGTTGCAGGTCTTGGTGATGCTACATGTCAATATCAGCTTTCCAAGACACTTCAGTCTGTGGATGTCAAGAGAACGCCACTAAAACTGACCGGCTCATAAAATCCATATTCTACTTTCTGGATAAACTTGTGCTAGAGCTTCTTTAAAAGACTAGAAAGAATATATTTAATGAAAAAAAAAAAGTATGTATCTTTTTTATGCACCCCTAAAAATAAATCTGTAATGTTGATCAAAAGCAGTGTGTGTGTGCATGTGTGTGTATGTAGGACTTCCCATTATGTTATATGTGTTTATCACAATTTTTGAGTTCAGTCTTACATTTGAGGTTTTAGGAGTTTATGTTTATGTAACTGGCATGAGCTACAATCAAGGTAAGAATACATTCACGGTGTGGGGGCTGAGTTGGATAATGACAACAAAATTCTAAGTAAGCAACAAATGTCTTGATGTGGAGACTTAACCCCATAACTGTCAGGATAAAACTGCTTTGGGCCCTGTTAAAGGGATGGGTAGGGATAGTGGGCCTATGTGCTAGTTTACATTATGGAAAAAACTCCAGACCTTGGATCAAAATAGAATGGCACACACCCAATCTCTCTCTCTATCTCTCTCTCTCTCTCTCTCTCTCTCTCTCTCTCTCTCTCACATACACACACACACACACAGAGGCTACTTTCTCATTAAACTGGAACTTGGAGGAGGAGATTGAAAATGTATGAAATAAGATAAGAGGGAAGCAAGGCCTGGCCAAGGCAGAAGAGGGCTGTGCCTCTCATGGTAGCATTGAAGGCTATCAAACTATGAATATGCAAGGGAGCCTGATAAGAGAATCTTCACAGATATAGAAGTCAAGATTCTGGGCCTAGGAGAATGCTTTCCTACCATCTGTCACCTGGACCAAGAGGATAATTGCTGGTTTCTGTGTGAAAAGCTGCTTCCAACTATGGCTGGGTCGCCAGCTCTTTTAAATGACCAGGCCCAGATGAGCATGGCTTTCTTTCATTTCCAAGGAACCCCTGAGCTTCTGCCTTAGATTAAGATTCCTGTTTGGTGAATGTGCATAGAAATGCTATTTCCCTCTTAATATTAAGGCAGATATCCTGGAAAGTCTAACTGCAATCCCCAAAAGCAAAAATCCTAAAAACTATTATTATTAGTAAAGTAAAAAGACTTTTTTGGTCAGGTGTTAAACTCATGAAAAGACAAAAGGAGGTAGCAGCCTATCAGTCTTGTAGAAGATACAGAATGGTTAAAAATTCATATTTTTTCCAACTCCATCTCACATTCACATTAACTATTGTTCCAGAAGAAAATCAGGGACTTAGAGCTTCTAATCCATATTGCATTATTGTGGTTTATGGTCCATGTGGAATATTCCTCCACTATGAAGTCTGAACTTGCAATTCAAGTGCAGATTACTCTCAATTGAAAAAAAAAAAAAGAGAATAATTCTAAAAGATGATTTACCATTTTCTTAATTTATGAAAAATGGAACATGTTCATCTGAATCAAAGAAGATGTAAGAGGACCTTATGTCCTTCAAAGTTCAGTGGATATGGTTGGAATCAAAAGTATTCCTTACTATGGGGAGTCTTTGGAAAAAGTGTGGAAGTCAGAAAGAATTCAGTCAAGAGGAGAAAAGAGTAAATTTCAGGGTAGTTACTGAGCTTGAGCAGTGATCCAAATATGGAAATATACCAAGCTTCCTTAAGAGACCACAAACAGGCCTACTCATGCATGTTAATGTTTCAGAAAGAATAATTTGCAGTTCATTGAATATCCATTCCTCATCTGAACCCTGCAACATTCTATTCTGTTTTCCTAAGTTAAAGGCAAAAACTCAAGGGAAAGATTCCAAATACAGAAGGAAAACTATCAAGATAAACTTGAAGCTTCTCTTTCCTTGTAATATCTGTAGGTCAACTATTATAGAATGGCATGTAGCAGAGTTCAAATAAATTTCTTGACTGAAGAAGGGTAAAGGTAATCTTCTGAAACATGGAAAGTCTTTACTGGTTGTTAGTGACAGAATCAAACACAAACCCATTCAATTAAAAAAAAGGTAATTAATTGGACCTTTATCCAAACCACTTTTGCACACGTGTGCATATACACACACACACAATGGGAGGAGAGCCAACTTCAAGGTCAACCTAATAAGGTTCACCAATTTGTGTGTATGTGTGTATGTTTGACAGAGACAGGAGATACGGAGAGGGACAGAGGAATACAGGGAAAGAGAATGACATTGACTATCTGTATTCATCTTCCAATATTATGAATGTGTATTAGCTTCAGTCTTTTAGTGATTTGCACATGATAAGGGATATAGTCACTGACAGCTCTGAGGTCACAACCTTATTGCCTTCTATTTAAGAGATAAATAACTTCTTTCTCCCAGGAACGGTATAAAAAATTTCCAGGAGAGATCTGATTGACCTGACTCTATCCTTTGCCTTGAGCCAATATGTGTGGCCATGGAGATGGGCTTTCAGATTGAGTTGCCTGGTTCTCTACTCATTCCTATGACCAAATGAGCATGTCACAGTGATTAGAAGCCTCAGCAGTCTTCTTTGGGACAAGAGGTCTTCCTTAAAGAGAGTAAATGTAGTTCAGGGAGAAAAGGCACTAGACAAAGAGAAACAGATTTCCTCCATACGCCCATATAAGATCAAGTTGTCACCTGCAAAGGAGTATTTGGCTCCACAGACTGCACTTCTGAGTGAAAGTGCCAGCTCAGAATGGATGGCCATGATGTGTCTGGTCTTTAGATATGTGTCTATGTGGCCTTCCTTTAACTTTGTAAAAAAAAAAAAAAAAAAAAAAAACAGAATTCACAAATAATAGGCTTTATTTTAAAAATCATGAATTGGGCAGCATCTATTTAGATATTGCAGATTTGCACATAATGGAGGGTATTTATAAACAGAAATAAGGTAGAACAAGATTACTAGTAAAAGAAAAGATTATTTCAAGTAAAGTGACCTTCCCTTAGGGGAAGGCAGAAGGGTGTTATGCAGATGACCTCACTGGTGCTGATTAGGAAATTCCAGATTGATAGGTTTAAGACTGTACTTTTGGAGAAGGTTGAAACTGTGCTAGGTATTAAGCCTGGGGATGGGGGAGGACAGCATGAAGGACTCCATTTTGCACACTTTATTTTTTTTTTCCGTTCTATTTTTAACACTGTCTCCTGTTGATCTCAGTCTTACTAAGAGTTTTGATGAAAATTTAAGACATCAGCACCACCCCCAATACTGCTTCTCGCAGTTTTCATTGATTTCCTGTGTCAGTTCACATATCATTTAGATCATAACTTTAGCTTCACATTCTTTAAATTGGTCTTTCTCACTCCTTTCTGAAGTTCCAGTCTCAGGAAGATGTTTTGTTTGCTGGTCAGGAGCTGCAAACACATTTTTATTTCCAGTGTTTGAGAGAATACAATGCAACAGGGGGTTATTAAAATATAAAAATGGAGCAATTACCAATGCTTGTAGTGTAACAGGGTGGTCCCCAGGAAACATTTCTCAAAAAAGGTGCAAAACATTATTCTATCAAGATATAAACTCATTTCCTAAGATAAGTGAAAGAAATTCTTACATAATATGAACAAGCGTGGGACCCTACCTACAAACTGTCAAGTCATATTTGGACAGGCACTAAGCCAAGCTCTCGGACACAAAAGAAAATGAGGAAGGCATAGCAGTCCTTGGGATTGCAGGGGGTCTGGATTCAGAAAGGCAGGGACATTGTAAAATTACATTTTCCTCTCTCCACCAACTACTACAAGCAGAGGTCAGAAAGCTAGCTATGCTCTAAAGAGCTGCTTCTGCCTGTTTTCTCAGGATTCCATTTGTAGGCTCCAAGAAAGGTTTAAAGTGAAGAATGAGACTCTCATATTTACAAGAATTTGGCAAGATTTTTTATCTTAATTTTAATTTTCCCTTGACTATTTGAGGGAATTACTGGTTGCAGTTTACTAGAATGTCCCCAAGATGTGGAAAGGGCTCATATATGAGTGTCTGTAAGGCTATTAACTGGATGTGCTTATTGACATGGTTAGAAAGACAAAGAACTCAGCAAGGTTCTTTGGCACCTTACCTGTTTTTCATCATTTAGGTTTGCTTTGAATCTCACCCATCATCAAGCTGTTAAAGGTAAAGCATAAAATGTACACATAACAAAATTCAAATGGCTCTTTACAATGATCTTGCAGTATCCTAGATACTGCAAAGGTTACACAAAATGGAGGGTCTTTATAAATAGAAAGGTTGTTAGTAAAAAAAAAAAAGATTATTTTAAGAAAAGCTACCTTTCCGCAGGGGAAGGTGGGAGGGTTTTATTAGGCAGATGGCCACACTGGTGTTGATTAGGAAATTTCAGATTAATAGGAATAGGACTAGGGCCTACCCCTGTGGCACAGCAGTTGAGTGCTGGGCTGCGAAGCTGCCCTCAGCCTCTGCAGCACCGGTTCAACCCCCAAGCGCAAGCAAGTGTCCCACATGGCGCGACAGACCTCTCCTGTCATGCCCGCTGCTCCCCTCAGCAGTGTATTTCTTTGTCAGTCTGCCTGTCCTGTTCCCCGCTCTGGCTCTGATGAATCCTCTCACCCTCCCGTGCTTCTGACTGTACCCAGTGCTTGTATAAATAAATAAATAAATCTTTAAAAAAAATAGGTATAGGACTAGGCTTTTGGGAAAGATTGAAACTGCAATAGTTATTAAGTCTGATGATGGAGGGACAGCATGAAGGACTCCATTTTGGGTCTGTTTTTTTTCTATTTCAACAAATCTTATACTCGACTTTATTTCTTTCCTAATTCCCTTCTTTCTAATCTTATTTTATGACTACATCTGTTACTTATTCTCCATGATGTTGAATCATAGTGTTCCCCTCAATCAGATTAGTACCTTTGATAGATATACATATTTATATGTTCACCACTTGGCCAATTATTTTCTCTTGCAAAGAGATGTTAGTGCTATTTTTCTTTCTACCAACTGACCTCCACTGAATTTTAATATATAAGTTATAAAATTGTCTTCCAGATTCAGCAAGTACTGCAAGATAGTAGGTTACAAAACATTGATTTTGAATAGTATTGTGTCAATAACATGTAGCTTTAATTATCAAGACTAAGGGATTCCTCCATTACCAAGGAAGAATTTTTAGACGTTTGCAAGTAAAAATGCATGTTTTGTTTACGTATTTTTTAACTCTCTAACAAAGCAAGATGCCCGGGCCTGCAGAATGACGGCAAGTACAGTTCACAAAGGCATTGCTGCTGATGGTGTGACATTGGGAATGAACCATAAAAAAAATTCCACTATAAATTCTTGCTATGAGTGAGACCATCCGGTATTTTTCTTTTTCTTTCTGGCTTATTTCACTGAGCATGATCCCTTCCAGCTCCATCCATGTTGCTGCAAATTGCATGAGTTTAACTTTTTTGATTGCTGAGTAATATTCCATTGTGTATATGTACCACATCTTCTTGATCCAGTCATCTATTTTGGGCATTTCAGTTGTTTCCACAGCTTAGCTATTGTAAATAGCAGCAATTTAGAAAACCTAAATAAGGGACCAGGAAAAAGACTAATTATAATGAAGTAAAAAATCACAATCAACAAGCAACTATAAACCAGAGACACATTAGGGGTAGGGGAGAAGGATGTAGGATCAAAACAAGGGGGGTGGGGGGCCTCCCCGGTGGCGCAGCGGTTGAGCGCTGGGTTGCGAAGCTGCGCGCGGCCTCTGCGGCGCCGGTTCGATCCCCGGCTGCTCCCCGGCCACCAGAGGAGGGTCCCACATGGCGTGCAGACCTCTCCTGCCGCCCGCTGCTCCCCTCAGCAGTGTACTTCGGTCCTTCTGCCTGCTCTGCTCCCCGCTCTGGCTCTGGTGAATTCTCTCACCCTCCCGCGCTTCTGACTGTACCCAGTGCATGTATAAACAAACAAACCAGCAAACAAATAAATAAAGCATGCCTCTATAAAAAAAAAAAAAAAAACAAAAAAAAAAAAAAAAAAAAAAAAACAAAACAAGGGGGGTGGGAATTATATGGGGACTATAACCAAGAAGAAAATGCATACATTGTGCAAATATGAAAAATGATGTAAAAATACAAATAAAAAAATAAGAAACAAACAAAAAATCCATTATAAAAAGTTATGCAGTTATTCTAAAAATAAGTTATGGAAATATGATTACATTTAAACACACACATATGTAAACACACAGTCTGTTAAGAAATGTATAAAAAGTCTCAATGTTATGTTTGATAAATCAGAGATGCAGCGATGGGGTCATTATAACATCACTTCCTTCAGCACAGGGCTCATCAAAGTTTCAATTGTAGAGCAACCATCCTTGGAACAGATCTTAGCCTGTCCAATTTGACTTGTGGCTGTAGGGTCTATTTAAATTAAGCTGATTAACTATTTTTGGTTACATTAAATTATTGGTCCACTAGTCTATATGATTCTCTAAGAATTCATATTTTTTAAGCACCAAATTTAAATCATTGAGACAAAAATGGCAATTAGATATTTACTATCTAATTAATTGTTATTTCTAAATAATTCAAATGTGCATGGGCTGGAATACCTGCCACAGCTGGTGAAAATTTCCAGTGGAGTCTGTTCATATTGTTTTCTCTGGCTTCAATATTCTCTCTCTCTCACACACACACACACACACATACACAGAAATTATTATTTTTATATCTTCTGAGATCTAGGTCCCATGGTACCTCTTAAGTGAAATCCTTTTTGTCTCTTAAGTTTGTCTTGCCATAGTTAACAAATACAATATAGGATACCCAATTACATTTGAATTTAATATAAGTGGGTTTTGTCATTGTTATAAATATTGCAGGGAACATTTTAAAACTTAAAAATCACTTTATTTAACATTGATATTTAATTGGCTATCCTATATTTCAATCATACCATAGGTATTGGGCTAATCTACATTCCCAATAATGTATGAGGGTCCTTTGTTTTCCACATCCTTGCCACCCCTTGTGTTTCTGGTCTTTTTGATATGGCCCCTTCTCACAGTGAGATGCCATTTCATTTTGGTTTTGATTTGCATTTCCCTGCTGATATGATTAGTTTATTTTCATGAACCTATTGGACATCTGTAGGTCTTCTTTGTAGACATGTCTGTTTAACTCTTCTGCCCATGTTTTGATTGGGTTGTTTTCTTTTGCTCCGCTGTATGAATATTTGTGGACCTTTAGATATCAGCACCTTGTCAGATTTATTATTATCAATATTTTCACCCATTTAGTAGGCTGTGTTTTTGCTTTAGTAATGGTTTTGTTGTTGTTTGCTGTAAAGAAGCATTTTTAGTTTGAGTAGCCCCATTCATTTGTTTATATTCTCCTATGTTTCTGTTGCTGTTGGAGGTAAATCCACAAAGACATCACTGAAGCCAATGTTGTGCCTATGTTTTCTTCTGTTTTATAGTTTCTAATTTAACATCCAAGTCTTTAATCCATGTTGAGTTCATTATTGCGTATAGTATGAGAAAATGGCATAATTTTTATGTGAATGTGATTTGACTGCAACTTCTGTCATCCGATTGATTGCAAGGATTGATTCAACTTATCTAGCTGGCTAGACAGGTATCCCCTTCTTCCCTCACTGTTGCAAGCTGCAAAATCAGTAGAAGATTCTCTGAATATAGACAAACCATTTTTGGTCAAAGGTATACAAGTAGCTGCATTCCCCTGTTGGAATGTCTAAACACGCTCTCAAGAGTGATCGATCAACAGTTTCTTTCTTTCTTTCTTTCTTTCTCTTCTTTCTTTCTTTCTTTCTTTCTTTCTTTCTTTCTTTCTTTCTTTCTTTCTTTCTTTCTTTCTTTCTCTCTTTCTCTCTTTCTCTCTTTCTCTCTTTCTCTCTTTCTCTCTTTCTCTCTTTCTCTCTTTCTCTCTTTCTCTCTTTCTCTCTTTCTCTCTTTCTCTCTTTCTCTCTTTCTCTCTTTCTCTCTTTCTCTCTTTCTCTCTTTCTCTCTTTCTCTCTCTCTCTCTCTCTCTCTCTCTCTCTCTCTCTCTCTCTCTCTCTTCTCTCTCTCTTCTTTCCTTCTTTCCTTCTTTCCTTCCTCCCTCCCTCCCTCCCTCCCTCCTCCTTCCCTTCTCTCTCTCTCTCTCTCTTCTTTCTTTCTTTCTTTTTTTTTGGTATGTGGTTTATCAGTTTTCCTAGCTGTATTCGGTTTATTTTTTTTTTTAAAGATTTATTTATTTATTTATTCAAGAACCAGGATACAGGCCAGATTCATGGGAGGGTGAGAGGATTCACCAGAGACAGAGTGGAGAACAGAACAGGCAGACTGACGAAATACACTGCTGAGGGGAGCAGTGGGTGCGACAGGAGCGGTCTGCCACGCCATGTGGGACCCTCGCCGGCCAGCTGGGATCGAACCAGTGCTGCAGAGGCTGTGGACAGCTTCACAGCACTGTGCTCAACCACCTGTGCCACCAGGGGAGGCCCCCCCAGTTCTATTTGTTGAAGAGATTTCCCTTTCTCCATTGTATACTATTGACTCCTTTGTCATAGATTATCTGTATATATAAGTGCTTGTTTATTTCAGCAATCTCAAATTTATTTCATCTCTATATCTATGTTTATTTCAGTACCATACTATTTTGAATGCTATAGCTTTGTACTATAGTTTGAAGTTTGGGAGTATAATGCTATCATTTTTATTGTTTGTCAAGACTGCATTAGTTATTTGTTGTTTTTTTTTTTTTTAGGTTTTTTTTTTGGTAGTTCCAAATGAATTTCAGTAGTATTTGTTCTCTTTCATGAATTTCCTTGAAACTTTGAAATGATTATATTGAATCTGTAAATTGCCTTGTAAGATGACCATCTTAATAGTGCTGATTCTTCAAATACATGAGTAGAAATATCCTTCTGCTTCCTGTGTCTTTTATTTCTTTTAACAATGTCTTAAAGTTTCATTGTACTCCTCCTTCATTTCCTATGTTAATTTTACTCCTATGTATTTAATTCTTTTTGGTATGATTCTGAAAAGGGTTAAGTTCTTGATTTTGTTCTCTTTTGGTTCATCATTTGCATGTAGGAACATGACTGATTTTTACATAGTGACTTTGTGACCTGCCACTTTACTAGTTGTTCATTTCAATTAGCTTTTTAGTAGATTCATTAGAGATTTCTATACATATGATGTGTCATCTGAAAACAGTGCTAGTTTTATATCTTTTTCAATTTGGATTACTTTTCTTTCTCTTGCCTAATTGCTCTGGCTAGGACTTCTAATGCTCTTTTTAAACAGTGGTGATATTGGACATCTTTGTCTTATACCATATCTTAGAATTAAAGCTTTCAGTTTTTCAACACTGAATAAGATTTTGACTGTTTTTGTTTTGTTTTGGTTACATATGGCTATTTTGTTGAGGTAAGTTCCATCTATCCCCGTTTTTGGAGAGGGTTTTTTTTTTTTTTTTATAAATGGATGTTGAATCTTATCAAATACTTTCTCTGCTTATACTAATATGTACATATTATTTTTATCTTTCCTTTTGTTGATGTAGTGATTACATTGATCATTTTTCAGATGTTGAACCATCCCTGTGTCCCTGTAATAAATCCTGCTTGGTTATGATGCATGATCTTTTTAGTACATTGTTGAATACAGATAACTGAAGTTTTGTTAAGGGTTTTTGCATCTATGATCATCAGGGATATTGTCCTATAGTTTTCACTGTTTTGTGACGTCTTTGTTAGGTTTTGGTAACAGTGATGTTGGTTTCATAAGAAGTGTGTGGATATTCCTCTTTCTCTATTTGAAAGACTTTGAAAAGGATAGGCACTAGTTCTCATTGGAAGGTCTTTTAGAACTACTTATAAGGGACTCCCCTGGTGGTGCAGGCAATTGAGCCCAGCGCTGTGAAGCCGCCCACAGCCTCTGCAGCACCAGTTCGATCCCAGACAGCCAATGAGGGTCCCACATGGTGCAGCAGACCTCTCCTGTCTCACCTGCTGCTCCCCTCAGCATTGTATTTCTTCAATCTGCCTATTCTATTCCCGGCTCTGTCTCTGGTGAATCCTCTCAACCTCCTGCACATCTGGCCTGTACCCTGGTTCTTGTATAAATAAATAAATAAAAATTAAAAAAAAGAACTACTTGTAAATCCATCTGATCCTGGATTTTGTTTTTTGGGAGACTTTTCACTACTGTTTCAATTTGTTTGCTTATACATGGGCTGTTCAGGTTTTTTATTTCTTCTGGATTCAGTCTCAGAAAGTTGTATATTTTGAAGAATTTGTCCCTCTATTTTTCAGACATAATACTTTATGTCTGAGATAACTGTTGTAACTTATCCCTTTCATTTCTGATTATATTTATTAGAGGGTCCAATAGACTATGGTGAAGGATTATGGGAGACTTGGTGGTAGATAAAGTGTGGCTGCATACATTTGAAGTGTTATTATCCTATACATTTGTAAACCAGTATTCTCTCTCTCTCCCTCTCTATACATATATACACACATATATATTTATACACACACATATATACACACACATACACACACACATACACACACACATATATATGTACACCTTAACTTTGATTGTATGCCTTTTGAAGCAGATACAAAGAGTGCTAAATTTCTTAGTTTATAGAAAAACATGCTCCTCTTTCTTTCCTGGACATCCAACTAGGTTTCTTTATAAATGCAACTGCATTTCAAAATCAAATTCTGAACTCTGTTATACATCATTATGTAATATTTTATGTTTGCTCTTTTAATACCTGAAGGACTCCAAATAGAAAGTAAATGGGTGGACAGTTGTTCAGAAAGACAATCTTATGTAGTTAAAAAAATTATTTATGAGTTTGTTACTTTCTGAAAGGTGACTTAAGAAAATCAAATTATGGGTGGGGGGCAATGTAAACATATGTGGAACTAGTATAAATACTTGATCTCAGGAAGTAAAAATAAAATGCTACCAAACAACATTGCAAAGTATTGCCACAAATGTGGTATTCAGAGACTACCCATTAATGGACCAGAGGTCAAGGATTTAATAAAGGCGAATTCCTCCACATTTAAACTTTGTGTTTGAAGAGGTCCTCTTCACATTTACAATCAGTGAGTGGCTATTAAACTTAGAAGGTGTTTTGTTACTGCTGTTATTTTTCTTCTTTTCCTTTAGCAGCTTTCAGTCACCAAAAACTGCAAGTGATTTTAAAGTAAGAGATATTTCTCTTAAATGCTTGCAATTTTCTGGTTCCTCAGTCCTTAACAAATGTCTCATTGTGTTCAACTAATATTTACAACATTTTGCAATACAGCTAGTTTATATTATTTTCAAGGTTACATTCCCCTGCCTTGCTTTGGAAACTCTTTAAATATATAGATAGATAATCTAGATATATACAAATGAGGCCCTTCTTGGGTTCAAAGACACTCATAAATAAAGGAAATGTGGTTTTTCCTTTTTTACTAAAGTCCTCCAAATCTCATAAGCATGAGATAAATCTGTGACCTTCCTACCATATAAAGGCCCATATTTAGAAGAAAGAGGATGCTTGCTCATTCACCCAAAACAACATTATATAGCATACCTCCAACCTTCAGCAAGAAGGGGATATCTATGTAAGGTTTGTGCCCGATGCAGTACATTACTAGAATATGCCCCCCCCCCACTGGTATTTGTAAAACTATCTCACCGTTGTGAGTATCTGAGTGTAATTAAGGTCTTAGACTAGAGTTCCAGTGGTGAAACCACTGAGCGTAAAATTGAACATACACAGAAAGGTGTTCTGAAGAGAGTCTTGGGGTAGGGGATGCTGGGCATTGGGGAATGTCCAGCTGAGAAAGAGCCTGGCAATTTCATTAATTGCTAATACAACTTCTGGTCAATAGTTCAGCTTATCAGGGAGAATTGGACTAATTCAGACAGATGGCAATAATAGATTGTGTCACAAGCTATCTGTAATCACCTTATGTTTGGGCAACCTTGAGACAAATCTGTAGTTAGATGTAGTATCTGGAATGTAGAATCTTTTCAGGCAGAAACAAAGAGACATGGAGAAGTTTCTCCCATGGTGCCCAGCAGACCTTTTTCTTGTGTGTGGGTTATTTTTGTTATAACGTAGATCTAAGAGTGAAAGAAATAATGAGCAATAGGTCTTTCCTCTCTCCTTATGTCCTAAGATTAGCACAATCATATACCTGCTCAGATGAAAATCTTGTATGTCCTCCTACCTGGTGTTTAATGAACATTAGATGTCCCTTTGTCATATTTATCATAGTTAAATTAGTATGAACAAATGCTTTAGGGCCTGTATAATTTTACAGAAACCCAGGAAGAAAACAAGAGTTGAAGGAAGAGAGTGACCTTGATCTGTTTTATTAAATTCTCTGGAGTAAAAAATGTAGGCCTGTGACTATATTTCATCACTATTTTCCTTTACCCTTTTCAGGCAGCAAAAAGACAAGTTTAGCTTAAGATTTTAGTGGATATATAAAAATAAAGCAAGTAAATCTTTTGGTTTTAAACATGGAATACTAAATTGGCATCTGAAGATGTTGCTTATTTACTTCATTCACTGCAGAGAGTCCCTTGGAAAGGTTCACACAGTCTCTGGTATATTCCACATAAGAAAAATAGACAAGGGCCTCCCTGGTGGCGCAGCGGTTGAGCGCTGGGTTGCGAAGCTGCCCGCAGCCTCTGCAGCGCCGGTTCAATCCCTGGCTGCTCCCTGGCCACCAGAGGAGGGTCCCACATGGCGCGCAGACCTCTCCTGCCGCCTGCTGCTCCCCTCAGCAGTGCACCTTGGTCCTTCTGCCTGCTCTGCATCCCGCTCTGGCTCTGGTGAATTCTCTCACCCTCTCGCGCTTCTGACTGTACCCAGTGCTTGCATAAATAAATAAAAATACATCTTTAAAAAAAAAAAAGTGATGTAAAAGCCAATAAACCTGAACCTTTAAAAAAAAAAAAAAAGAAAAATAGACAATATGCATAATCTTTCAATTAGTACACAGGAAGAAAAATACCCAAGGACTAGGCCTTATGTGGTGGCCATTTTCTGTAGAGATTGTCACAGCATACATTTTAATACTCAGTTTTGCTTTTTGTATTCAAAAAAATCAGTTAAATAACCTATCAGTGTATTTAAAACATTGTCAAGAGTGATTTTTAGATGGGAAAATTTTAATAAATTTTTAATTTTATTGCGTATTTTATTTAACGAGAGTTTTTTGCTTTGAGTCAAAATGGAAAAAGTTCTATAATATGAGAACTTACCCAAATCAAAAGTATTTAGGAAATTTACAATGATGCAGATTTTTAGGATTTATGAGATGAAATACACAAGAACGTTCCATTCTACTTTAATGTTTATTTATAATCACCTGTAAATTTTCAACAGTAAGACCAAATTATCTTTTCTAGTATTTCCTTCCTTTGCACTCTTTTCTAGTCTTGGAATGACAATCTTAGTTGAAGGAAAAAATATACCAGAGTATAGTAAACTGGCCTTCATGGCTCTCTGCTTTTCTAGTTTATTCCCCTAGTAGCAATTTTCTAAAACATTACAATGATCTATTATCAAGCCCATGCTCATATTTATTTTTATTTGTCCATCTAGTCTTTAGAATACCGTATTTATTTGTTGGTTCTCTAAGAACAAAAGATCAAAAAATATGGGTCTTTTGGAATGGAAGGCAGCTTTAAGAATAATCTGAAATTGATAACATATTGCAGAGCTCTAATGAATTTATTTTTCACAAGTAATTAAAACTTCAAAAACTTTGGAATGAATACTCAGAAATTCTTGTAGATCCTCCTGTATACTTATTTATAGATCCCTTAACACTTAGTTTCTTTTAATAGATTTTAATTTTCAAAGCACTTCTAGATTTACAGAAAAATTGAGATAATAGTGTAGAGGGATATTATACATTGGACACTCATTTTCTCTAATTATTAACATATTCTATTAGTAAGATTTTTTTACACAATTAATCACTCAATATTAATATGTTATTATTCAAAGTTCAAAATTATTTTTATATTTTCTTAGTTTCTACCTAATGTCTACTTCTTTTCCAAGATTCTATTCAGGATACAATTTTTAATCTACTAGTCATATCTCTTTAGATCCACTAGTTTATCAGAGTTTCCATGTTTTGGTAACTTTGATAATTTTGAGGAATATTGGCCTGAAATACTTTGGAGTATTTTGTAGGATGCCCTTTCTTGGCAGTTCCTAATGTTTCCTATGATCAGATATTATGTTTTGTAAAAAAAAAAAAAAAAAGAAAATATCATAGCAGGAAAGTGGTACTTTCATCACATCTTATTAAAGAATAGACTATCTGCATTAGTTGTATCACTATCAATATTCATCTTTCAATCATTTGTTTAATTGCAGACTGTGGATATTTATTTTACACTTTAAGTTATATTCTATTACTACTTTATTTCTTTTGTTTCTCAAAATTTCCCAGCTCTTCCATTTTGCTCCTGTGTCCTTTGCACAAAATGCTTCTTTTTTTTTTTTTTAACACTTCCTTATTTTTTGGTACTACAAGTTGCTCCAGGAATTGCTGTCCAATTCCTAGATTCAGACATTTTTCTAAGGAGACCTGGTTCCTTTTACTTAAGAATATTAGAAACCATGATCTTGGCACTTTTGGTGTGTTTTATTGCTATGAATGTATCATTCCTTCCGGACATTTTCATTTGAAAATACAAGGAAATATATGTGTGTATACAAACATACACACATAAACATTTCTATAAACACATCTTTGCATAACCACCATTATATAAGAAAATGTTGATACTAATGTCTGCAACTCTAATCCATTACTAAATTACTCTTTTGTATTAATTGATATGTTCATGTATCTCTGCTTTACCTTATTGATATAGTGGGTTTCATGAATTTATATTCAAATGGTATCAATACCTAGAGCAAGTCTAGCTTTACTGTGGTATATATTTTTAATAAATTATTGAGTTAAAGTTAATATTTTTGAGGATCTTTGTTCTTACATTCTTCAGAAACATTGGTTTATAGTTCACTTTTCCTATAATGTTTTTGTATGATTTTGGTTTGGGGACAACCCTGGCCTTGTAGAATGAGTTAGGAAAAATTCCTCTACTTTTATTTTCTGAAAGATATTGATAATTGCTGTAATTTCTTTAGCTGTTTGTTTGAATTCACAAATTAAATCTAGGCATGGTGCTTTCTTACTAAAATGGTTAGTAGTGATTGATCCCTATCTTTAGTAATCATGGGACTACTCAGAATTACTTTCATGTAAGTAATCAAAATTGTGGGATAGATTGTTACTAAAATCACTTTGCTATACTTTTTTACCTTTGTCATCAGTTGCTATTATATCTTTTATTTATTCTATTACAAATTGGTGACCCCCCATCTCTTTGATAGAGAATTACTAAATTTTTGATATTTTCAAATAACTAGCTTTTGGTTTCATTGATTTCCTTTATTGCTTTCTTGATTTCATTTTCATCGCTTTCTGGTTTTATTTCTTTACATCTGCTTGCTATATGTTAAAATTGTTCATCTTTCTCTAAATTCCTAAGGTGAAAGAAGCTTAAGCTCTTGAATTTAAAGCTTTCTTCTTTTCTAGTGTGTACATATAATGTTATAAATTTTGCTTTAAGCACCTTCTTTGAATTCCATAAATTTTAGCAAGTTTCATTTGCATTTTAAATTACCAAAATATCTTTTAATTTCTCTGAAAACTGAAGACTCTTGTCCATGTATGCTGTTTAGATGTATACTATTTAATCTTCAAATATTTGGGATTTCCCAGCTGTCTTTCTGGTATTGATTTCTAGTTTAATGACACTGAGGTCTGAGGACATACTCTGTGTGATTTATATTCTTTCAAAGTCAAGTGTGTTTTATGGCACAGGATTCACTGTTGGTGAATATTCCATGTAACTTTGAGAAGCATGTAATGCTTTTATTGTATGTAATATTCTATAAATGTTAATTAGATCAAATTGATTAACAGTGCTGTTTAAATAAGCCATACCTTTACTGATTTTCTTTCTGGTTTATTTATCAATTACTAAAAAAAGAAGCACAGAAATCTCCAAAAGAGTGGGCTTATTTATTTTTCCTTAGAGTAATGTCGGTTTTTACCTAAAGATTCTGAAACTGTTTTTATATTCATACATAAAAATAATAATGTTACATTATCTTGACACATGACCCTTTTTCTAATTTCTAATGATCATCATTATGTCTGATAACTCCTTGTTCTGAAAATATGTTATGTCTATCTTCTTTTCTATACTATTCTAGCTTTTTTCCCTCAGAAAATAATCTGTCTTTACATTTGACCTAAATCTCTCTCTTTTTTTAAAGATTTATTTATTCATGCATACAAGAGCTGGGATACAGGCCAGAGATGCGGGGCTGGGGGTGGGGGGTGAGAGGATTCACCAGAGACAGAACAGGGAGCAAAACAAGTGGATCTACTGAAATACACTGCTGAGGGGAGCTGCAGGCGAGACACGAGAGGTCTGCTCTGCCATGTGGGTTGCTCCCTGGCCAGCCAGGGATCAAACTCGTGGTGTCGAGGCTGCAGATTCCTTCATAGTGTGGTGCGTAAACACTTGCACCACCAGGGAGGCTATGATCTAAATTTCTTATGGACAATTTAAAGTTGGGTTCTTTTTTATGTTAATCACTCTGACAGTCTCTGACTTTTCAGTTGGTAGATTTAGACCATTCACAAAGATAGTATATTCTAATATGTTTGAATTAATGTATCTGTATCTACCATATTTGTATTTTCTCTTTATTACACTTACTATTTTTCTCTTTTCTTATTTTTTTACCATCTCTGGTTTTAAATAAGAAATTAAATGTTTTATTTTTTTCTCCCCTCTAAGGATATCATTTGTGCTTCTTTTTAATTAGTTTTTTTTTTAAGATTTATTTATTTATTTTATTTATACAAGCACTGGTTACAGTCAGAAGCGTGGGAGGGTGAGAGAATTCACCAAGCCAGAGCGGGGAGCAGAGCAGGCAGAAGGCCCGAAGTACACTGCTGAGGGGAACAGTGGGCGGCAGGAGAGGTCTGCGCGCCATGCGGGACCCTCCTCCGGTGGCCGGGGAGCAGCCGGGGATCAAACCTATGCTACAGAGGCTGCGGGCAGCTTCGCAACCCAGCGCTCAACGGCTACGCCACCGGGAGGCCCTTTTTTAATTAGTTTTTAGTGGCTACCAATCAAAGTCTACTCTCAAACAGTACTATGTTGCTCTTTGGAATACTGATATTTTAAAACAGGATTTCCATCTTTCATAAAATCATCATTCATTTTATATATTGTATGCTATAACAAAAAATACAGTGACAACATTCCTTTAAAAAAGCCAAACATTTACCATTGTATTAGATCAATTAAGACTAGGGACAGTAAAATATTTTAGTTTACTATCATTTATTCCCTTTTCTCTGCTTTCCTTCTCTCTTCTCTTCTCTTTCTCCAACTGTCTGACCTATATAATTTTCCTGATCTCTGAAAATCTTTTGAACATTCCTTATAGGGCAAATCTGCTGGCAATAAATCCCCTCAGTTTTATTTTTATGACAAAGGTCTTTATTCCACCTTAAATTTGTTGATGTAGAATGCTATGGTGACATTTTTTTCTTTTAATATTTATTTATGTATGTATTTTTAAGGATTTATTTATGTATATAAGAACTGAGGTACAGTGAGAGGCACTGGAGGGTGAGAGGATTCACCAGAGACAGAGTAGGGGGCAGAACAGGCAGAAGGACCAAAGTACACTGCTGAGGGGAGCAGCGGGCGAGACAGGAGAGGTCTGCCACACCATGTGGGTTGCTCCCTGGCGGGCCGGGAATCGAACCCACACTGCAGAGGCTGCAGACAGCTTCACAGTGCTGCGCTCAATCCACTGCGCCACCAGGGAGGCCCCTCTTTTAACATTTTAAATACATTATCTTCTTCCTCTTCTCCTTCATCCCCTCCCCCTTCCCCTTCTACTCTTTCTCTTCTATTCCTTCTGCTCTTCCTTTCTTCCTTCTCTTCTGTTTTTCTCAATACTTTTTATACATGCATCCTTTCTGAGAGGAAAGAAAAGCTTCCATATGTCTTATCCATTTTCCTTTGTAGTTAAAGTGATTTTCCCTTCTGATTTCTTTCAAAATTTTCTCTACTTTTAGTTTTCTGCAGATTGAATATTATACGCCTAGGTACACTTTATTTTGGTGTTTATCTTGCTTGATGTTCTCTGAGCAATCTGAACTGTGGTTTTGTTTCTGTTATAAATTTTGAGAAGTCCTCAGCTAATATTGTTTCAAATATTTCTCGTTTTGTTTCTCCTTTCATTTCCTTTTAGTATACCAGTTACACTTATGTTATACTTTAAAAAAATTGTGTAACCGTTCTCACATATTCTGTTTTGTCTTTTTCATTTTTTTAGACTTCCATTTTGTTGGGAATTTTCTATTGACCTATCTTCACATTCTTTGATCCTCCACTAGGCCGGCCTAGGCTATGGACGAGACTGTCAAGGACATTCTTTAATTCTTTGAGGTGTGCTTGATTTACAGTACTCTATTCTAGCTTAGAGTTCCCATATCTCTACAAATATTAGCCACTTGTTTTCTATGTTATCTGCTTTTAAAAAAGATTTATTTATTTATTTATGCATAAAAGAACAGGGGTATAGGCCAGAGGTGCGGGGGTTGAGAGGATTCACCAGAGATAGATCTACTGAGCTACACTGCTGAGGGGAGCAGCGGGTGAGACAGGAGAGTTCTGCTGTACCATGTGGGTTTGCTCCCTGGCTGGGGAATCAAACTTAAGCCACAGTGATGGGTGACAGCTTGTTATAAACAAATGTTGACTTAATAAAAATAAAGTGAAAAATTGGACATTTATAACTAGTTTAGTCTCATTATTAATATTTATCATGCCAGAATTTTTTATTTTGAGTTAATATTTTCCTACAACTCTTAAACAAAGTATGGTAATGGTAATTACCTTAATCTTTAAATTGAGGACACTTGAATTTTTAATAAGAAAAACTCTCTTGGAGCTAAATCTAGTCCAGATATGGTATAAAAACTTCAGGGAAAGAGATAAGAATTTCATTTGCATATATTGGACAAAATACATAAGGGAAAATGACTGCTATTTAATGATACCTATATGCATTCATTTTTTTTGTTTGTTTATAAATTGGTTGTAGTAGATATGTGCAAAAGAAGGTCTAGAAAAATTTTGAGTTATCTGAAATCACTGGAAACTTTTCAGTTCCCAGAGAGACTTTCTGAAAAATGCTTATTTGAATAGAAGTTATCTTTATTTATCAGTTTTAAGCATCCTCTGTACATGGGATGCAAACCAAAATATCTTGGAAGTAAAGAGATTGATTCATCCTGTATCTCTTTACATTTTGTTTTGAGTGTCTATTTAATTAGTTTTCTTTCTTTTATTTTTTTTTTCCTTCAGGCATCATCAGTTATTTTTAAAAGAACACTTTTGCGTGTTACAGCTATTTGTTCTTCTAACATATGAAATAAGCCTTAATTTAATAAGTAACTACTCTTATTTAAGAATAATCTTAATTGATGAAAACATTGGTGTAAAGAAGGATCTCTACTCTGATAGGAAACAGACTATCTGTGTATTTTCTCTTTTATCAAGATCAGTAGTTACAGCTATTGATCATAGCCTTCCCTTTGTAGTAAATACATTATGCCTTGTATCTTCCCAAGTCCATGCAAACTTTTAATCTGTACCTCATATCCCCAAGTATATTTGAAAGAGAATAGTTCCTATTCATCTTCCTTGAAATTTGAGTTTGATTAAACTAAAATAAGAATAAAGTGGGTGGGGTTATCCTAAAATACAATGTTAGAAATATCAAATTGTTCCAAACTGGCTATAAGGACTGGAGTTGATTATGGGTGTTGGGGTGGTGGGTGTAGTGTTTTAACATATACCTGAAGAGTAATGAACCTCTATCTCCCAAACCACACATAATGTTGGGAACCAGTAATACCTCAATAAAAATAATACACTTTAAAAAATAACAAACACAAGATAGAGAACTGGCAGTAGAAGACCACACCACCCAATGTCATTTTTCCAACATGTCAATAGCCCCTTCCTTTGCTCTCATTTTATAATATCTGACCTTAATTTTCTTTTTTTTCCCCTAAGATTTATTTATTTATATAAGAACTGGTGTACAGGCCAGATGTGCGGGAGGGTGAGAGGATTCACCAGAGACAGAGCAGGGAACAGAACAGGCAGACTGATGAAATACACTGCTGAGAGGAGCAGCGGGCAAGACAGGAGAGGTCTGCTGTGCCATGTGGGATTCTTGCTGGCCAGTTCGGATCAAAACCACACTGCAGAGACTGCAGACAGCTTCACAGTGCAGCGCTCAACCTCCTGGGCCACAGGGAGCCCTTGATCTTAATTTTCTTAATAGAGAATGAATTAAATTCTATAGGTATAGATAGAGGATAGTATTGACTTCAGCATTTAAAATTCCATCATTATGCTCAAATATCAAGCAGGGACACTGAAACTCAGTATGCAGACATCATCCCGTAGGATATGAGCAGGAACATATCATGGGCTATCTCTTTTAGTCCTAAAAATATCAAAATGGATCATTTTTCTGGTTTAAATATTCTGGGTGTATCATTCTCTATTTTATCAGACTTTTTAAATTGAGGTAACAGAGAATTACATTATATAAGTTTCAGGGGTGCATCAGTGAAAATCAACATATGTATATGCTACCTAAAGTTCCCCAATAAAATTTTAGAAGCATGTAGATGGCCTTCTGCCAGAAAAATCTCATGATAGTGATATTTTCAAGATGCAGTAAATGATAAGGCTCTTGATGTCTATATTTCTTTCATCATCAATATCTCCTTTTGTTGCTTTGACAGAGCAACACATGTAAGCAGCTGCAAATGTCGTGTATACAAGATGTAACAAGGATGCAACAGCAGACGTGAATGTGAATATCGTGCATATTGCAGTTTTCCAGAAACATAGGTTTGTCCTGGAACAATCACCTGATGAAGATGGAGTGTTGAGCACCTAAAATTTATATAGAAGGGTGGAAAGTAATGGATAAATGCAGATAAGTATAATTACAATCAACCCCCTACTGTCTAAAAGTTCACTTAGACATCCTGAAAGCGCACAGGAGTGAAGGAACACAAAGAGGCAGGAAGAATAGAGCCTCATGTACTAAACTGACTTTTAAGTGTTCCTACATTTTACCCCTTTTAGTTTTATAATTCCAAATGAATAAGTTGCTACCAGAATTATACTTGTTTGGAAAAAAATGGAAGTAATACAGCACAGATACAACACAATTTTTAGTTTGTGGAAGAAATTCACCTCAATATCTCTTTACTTCTAGTTTGATATTCTAAGAAATTCATATACTCTGTGTGTGTGTGTTGAAAGGGGCATGTAGCCCTCCTACTCTCTGAAAAATAAGTTTTCTTGATGCTTTTGAGACTACAATTTCTTCCTTTTAAGAGAAATGACTGGAAAGTAAGACTCTCTCTCATGTTATATATTTTGGCAGAAAGCAAGTGAATGCAGAATGGGATATTGGTGAGGTCAATTCACAGAGAAACAGAGTTGGAGTCCCTTTTATATGAGAATGTTCTATTTCTATTGCTAATATGCTAAACCCATTTTAAGCAGGTTTCTGTAACCTGTATTAAAACAAGTATTACTAATATAATACATATTTTATCAATGGGCATAATTCCTCTGAAATTTCAGAAAGATTTTATTTTTGTTAATACAAGTTATAGAAACCTGATATAATAATAGACTATTTTGTTTCTAAGGGTATTTCTTTACAAAACACAAAAGGATATTTGATTAAATGCAAACACATTTTATCAACCAGCATAATTCCCCTGAACTTTTAGTGTTTTAATTCACCATTTTCTTCCTACTAAATCACATCCCCTTGAGACTTCAGAATCTTTATCTGTGGGAAATTATCCACACCAATCTATTCATCCCACTTTGAATATTTTTTTTAAATATCTGTATACATTTATGCTGCAAAAGTCTACCTTCACAACCCCATACATTTGTCACTAGTTATATATGTCTTTATTGGTGCTTTTAATCTGTACTGTTGCCTCTTTTAATACATTTTAAATACCTATGAAAAGCTAGGCTTGAGGTTTCTTCTTCATTCCCATCATATCTAGTGAGACAATGAACTTTTCAGATATCACATGATATAAAACATTCCCATAGTTACATGAATGAAACAGGCATTTTTTTTTTTTTGGTTTTCTGTTTTATAGATTTAATTTATTTGCTATCATAAAATCTGAATGGAGGGGAGTAAAAAAAAAAAACACATTGGCTTTGTATTCCCAAAATATGAATGGAATGGAAAACAAAGACTTATAGGTGTGACAATTTGTCACATATTTATGTCTTATTTTAATTTTAATTTTATATCACTTGTATTTTTCCCCTGGTATAACTCTGACATCTGCCCAGGCCGGTGCAGCCAGTTTTTGTGTCCTTGGGCCTGATGTCCCTCCTGACAGACAGTTCACCTTTGCTATCCAATTTGAGATCATCATCTCCTGACATAGTACTGTCCTATGAAGACTCACCTTGCTCCCTTTGGGACCATGTCCTGTTAATCATCACCAACCTAATAACTGTGATGTTAATGCTACAGCCATAATACTCTCATCTCCCTCCCCGGGCCTTCTGGGCTGTTCAGACGGCTAATGTCTTGTTAAAACTTTTTTTACTTATTAATTTTATCTGTGACAGAGCCTGATTAGCTTCTGAATTACTCCGTGCCTATTTTTAGTCTGCCATGCTTCTATCCTTCACAGACAGTTTAATCCCAAAGTATTAATTCGTCTCTATATAATGCTGACTTGTCTTTCTACAGGTATCCTAAATCTTCCAGTTTTCACTCAAGGTCCAACCACCTTGCTCTAACTTGCATTCCTTGCCCGTTGCTTCCAATGATTCACCTCTCTCAGGAGGAGAGAAATCCTTGTTGGGAAGCCATGAGGAAGCCTGAGGCCCATCACTAAACTATTATTATCAACATATATAAGGAAGACATGAGATTGTAAATATCTGTAACCAACAAGGGCTCTATAAGCATTACTATTATGCAAGACATGTTGAGATGCTTTTTTCTATACTTTAGGTGCTCATAAATATTGGTGTAGAGGAAAACTAATATCCATGAATCTAATTGAAACCAATACATGAATGTTTCTAATAAATCGCCTTTAGAATCCTCACAATGTGGGGGCCTCCCCAGTGGCGCAGCAGGTTGGCACAGTACTGTGAAGCTGTCTGCAGCCTCTGCAGCACTGGTTCCAGTCCCAGCCAGCTAAGGAGATTCCAACATGGCACAGCAGACCTCTCCTGTCATGCCTGCTGCTCCCTCAGCAGCGTATTTTGGTTGTCTGCTTGTTCTGCTCCCAGCTCTGTCTCTGGTGATTATCTCACCCTCTCATGCCTCTGGCCTGTACCCTGGCTCTTATACAAAAATAAATAAATTTTAAAAAAAAATCCCCTGCTGTATCAATTAAAAAAAAAAAGAATCCTCACAATGGGATAAATTCCATCACATACTTCTCAACCCATTATTTCATAATTATATTTTTTAAGTTGGTCACCTTCACAGGATAATAGGGATACAACTTATTATCTTTGGAACTGGTAAACAAGGAAATAATGAAACTGTTATTTAGTTTTTTCTATATAAACTTGTAGTGCTAAGACTTGTCTATTTATAAAAGCATAACAACTTATAAACAAAAACAGGTGTGATAAAATTATAATATCACCTTCTTGCAACTTCCAGTTAATAAATCCATACAGGCATCAATCACCAATGCCTGTACTGTTGCTGAGATCATAACAAATGATAACCAAATATCACATACTTCATAGAGGTTTGCAAAACATTGCCTATAGTCTTGATAAGGGAATGCATTTTCATCCACTATCTGGATCCAGTTCCCTATTTCCAGAAACTCTAAAGGACTTGAACTTGTTGAATTGCTCTATGTATTTGCAATCAACAATATCCTGATTGGGAGAATCTACTGGTCCAATGGTTCATATTCAGCATATACAAGGAATTATAAGGAAAATTATACAAAAAGAAGCTTTACAAAAAATCTATTAAAATTAAAATATGGACAAGGTAAACAATAGTGCCTGCTAATGCACATTTGGGTTGTAAAACTATAAAAAAATGCAAGGACAATATTATAAACAGTAATCTTTTTAAAATATCAGTTCAATGGTTATGAATGAAGAAATGAGGACCTTGCAATTAGGACAGGTACATGTCAGGTACTGCTGGGGTAACTGCCCAAGATTATAACTCTTGACTTGAGTGGGGTTTGCTTTATTATATAACTAAGACACCTTTTGAGCCTCTTAGATTTTTATATGTGTGTTTTATTTTACAATTTTTTTTAGATTTTTACTTTTTATTTTTAATATTAGTCATATTTTTCCAAGCTAGGAGCTAGAATGAAATTAAGGCTCTTAGGGATCCAGGTAGCATTCTGTGATCTTCAGCGGAAGTAAATCATAATACAAGCTGCTAACAATGGGGTTATACATTTTTTAAAAATAAGTACTTACATTTATCCTTAAGAAACAGGCAAAAGCTATGATATTCAAAACATCTTGATCTGAGAACAGAACAAACCAGATTAAATATTGACCAACATGTTTGTGAACCAGATGAGAGCTGACCAAAGATTGGGGAACAGAGAAAGTGTTTGCATTTTGGAATCTTGCTCTGAGGTTTTAAAAATTCCAAGCTGCTCTTAATAGGAAAGCAAGTAAACACTATTACAGATGCACCCACACTAATATTTGATTTTGCCAATTTCTTGCATTAGAACATAAAATTAAGAGATGGATATAGAGTTTAAGATATTTAGATTGCTTTCAAAATAAATTAGTTAGTAATAAGAGATTCAACATACTGCGTTCTTCCACTTGGCACAAGAACAAATCAACAATGAGCGTGCAGACCTCTCCTGCCGCCCGCTGCTCCCCTCAGCAGTGTACTTCGGTCCTTCTGCCTGCTCTGCTCCCCGCTCTGGCTCTGGTGAATTCTCTCACCCTCCCGCGCTTCTGACTGTACCCAGTGCATGTATAAACAAAACAAACAAACAAGCAAACAAATAAATAAATAAAACATGCCTCTATTAAAAAAAAAATGAGAACTATTTAAAAGAAATGCTCACTTAAAAAGGGTACTGGCTGCAAAACTTCATGGTGCAGAATAACCTCCAGCTTCTCCATGCTTTTAACATTGTTGCTCTTCCATGACACACGCTCACAGGGAAAAACTTGTCAGGAGTTTTTGCCAGGACCAGGGGATGAAAAATAGAACATGGTTTCATTAGCTAATTAAAAGCTCTGTTAACATCTCCGGGATGGACTCATAAAATCGGGCCAGTGTTTTGTTAAACATATACAAATTGCAGAGCACCTTAGATCTCACCCATAATTTCAGCTCAAAGAAATGTTGTACCTCCTCTTCTCAGGCTGAGGGGTGGGAGGTTCTTCAAAGTGGGCAATGTCAGCTGAGGAGTATTAGCAATATCCTTGGTTACATAGTAGGTGATGCACAGGTGGTAACATTCTGGCTTGAGTCCCAGGATGGGGACCTACAACAGATCTGCTTACAGAGCCCACAAGCAGGAGGAAGCCTATGATGAGAAAGGTGCCATCCAAAAGCAGCACTGTCCCAAACTCAGTACCCTTGTATGGCCTTGCATGGGTTATTAGCAGTGCTTTTAAACTGAGGGATAGCATAGCCATCCTCAGTGCCTGAGAGCCGTGAGTGTTTCATTTTACTACTGGGTATTCCAATAGTCAGAATATCAGAGGGTATCCTAACCCGCTGGCACAGAGAACCGGAGTCCCAAGCCAGCAGCCCAGGTGCTTGAATGCTTACTCACAAAGGCACATTTGACACATTGTTGGAAGAAGTCATCAAGAGCACTTGACCACTGGTTGACCATCAGCTAGATCCAGGCATTCTTAGGCTCCTTGCTCCACTCTGAGTTGGAACATATGTTCTAGTCACTGCTCTATATGGCGAGACACCTCAACAATGCAACCTTGAGAGAGTGAAATGCTCTTAAAACCATCTGAACTGAATGTGACTGAATCACTCAAAAGCTAGCTATATAAACAGTTTCTGAACAGCACATGTGGTGATCTACTGGTCAGCAGCTATCCCAGACATGCCTCATTTGTCAGTTCTCTTCCATATTAATAACGCCACCTACCAAGAAGTGTGGCCAGTCTCTTTTTTTGACTGCTCCTTACCTTCCAGGTCAGTTTCAGATTTGACCCAGAGTCAGTTTCAGATTTGACCCAGAAAGCCCCAGGTAATAGGGAACCAAGCCTTACCAAGACCAGATCAGCTTAGTGCCCCAGTGGCTTACCAGAAGGCAGAACACTGGAAATGATGCCCCCTAAGATATTTTTTTAAAATAATTTCACAGTATCGTCAGAGAGAAAAAAAAAATTCTGATTTTCTAAATTGAAAAGTGAAATAGTCACTGTCCATAGCAGGCTAGATGTCTTAAATGGAGAGACAAGACATGCTATATATATGTAAATTTGCAAGCAGTTGCCATGTGGCAGGCAGTGTGCTAAGTCTTTTCCATGCACTTTGTTCATTTCATATTCTCAACACTGTAAGACTCCTCATTTTACACATACAGATACAGGGTGTGTGGAAGTTAAGATGACTTAATTCTGATCACGAGATGCTTCAATTGACAATCAAGACTTAACCCAGTTTGTTGGATTATAATTCTTATGTTGTAATCCATTTTATATACAAACCTCTTTGAAATCACAGAAAGTCTTATACTAGGTATAGATTCAGGTTAAGAATACCTGCAGTATTTTTAAACACATTTGAATTAAATAATGTTTTGGTACCTCATATAGAACAGTGTCAGCTTTCATTTACATCCTTTCAAGTCTCCAGCTTTCCATTTTTAAAGGAACCAAAAAAATTAACAAATACACAAACAAAATGAATCTCAAATTTTGAAGTAAAGATAATATGTGTGGATAATTTTGCTCAGAGAATTAATGATTTTTACAAGTCCACGTTTCAGGAAATCGTTACGTTTGTGTTTGGTTTGACTTAACTGTAGATTTTTCACCTGCTCTATCATGAAGTCTGGAGTGGAGGAAAAAAACCCAAACATTTTATCAAAGTGACAAGACAATGATCCACCATGTATCTTGGCTGCAAAAATATGTTATTAGATTCAATTTATCATGAAAAATTGCTAGATTGTGAGAAGGCTGAAATGGCAGCATGGCAAGAGTGCAGCTCTTTGGTACTAATTATCCTAAGAGTTGACCTTCCAGGTCACCCCAAACCCTGTATTAATTCAGAAGGAGAGCTTAGATGGCCAACACAGAGGCATCAGAAAATTCCAACAGAAAAGTGTTCAGCTTAACTCTTGCAAGACTGCACAAGCAGACATATATTACAATATCTCAAGTCCTGACTATCTCACCCCAAGCTTTCTTTTGCAGCCTTGCCTGTCATTCCTCACTGCACACATTCCCTCATGTCAAAATCACATATACTCACTATTCCTGAAAGAAGTTATCCTTTCTTTCTGCCCCTTGTCTTTATAGATGCTCTTCCAGATTTCTCAAAAATTCACCATCCTAGCCACTTGCTGAGTTAATGATCATTCTTTCTGGTCAACTTCATCCTAGAATCTTTCTTTATAAGATAGTCCTAAATGCTTATTTTATAAATTCGGCTCAACAAAATCATTTGCTCCCTTAAAATGCCTGCTGCCAATGCCACTTGTTAAAAACCTAATATACACAGGACATCTTCAATGAACCAGTTGATTTTATCCATCACATTTTTCTCTCTACCTAGGATAGCAATTTTTAGATAGAAAGACAGGATTTATGAATGAATTAGCAAAATGAAAACTCAAGTGCTTTTTTTTTTTTCTATTTTTTTCTTGCTGCCAACACGCAACTTTCTTTCCAAGTTTAGCCGCGGGGTGGGTTTTATAGCCAGAAGGGGACATAGTTGAGATTGTGTGTTATTCATTCAATTGTGTATAAAATGGACACATATGCGCCTGGAGGGGTCTTGGTTTTGCCTGCCTTTTCTGTGCACCCAGGGCCCCCGCTCAGGCAGTGTTGCCAGTAGAATGTATTGAGCAATTAATCTGCCTCTCTCTCTCCCTCACCCTCTCCTTCTTGCTCTCTCTCTCTCTCTCTCTCTCTCTCTCTCTCTCTCTCATCTTCCTCTTTTCATTTCCCTTATACATAAACCTTTTATTAATCTTTCTATGTGTGTCTGCACTAGGATCTTGCTCTGAGGTTTTTTGTTCTGTTTTGTTTAGCGTGATTGAGTATTCACACCTGGGTCATCCCATTTACCTTTGGAGTTGCCCCATAACAGGTCCAGGGCCAATAATTTGTCCTTGTGGGTGCCTCCTGGAACAGAGTCTGAATCAGTAGGAAGGAAAGATATTACGAGGTTGAGAATTTTTTTGTACTTCTTCATCTTCCTACTATCCCCATACCTCTTCCCAAGAAGAGAGCAATCAACAGCCTTGTTCAGTCAACAGGACACATTTTATTACGCTGATTCAAACTAACAAATTTTAATCAACTGATTCAAATTTCAGGGAACACAAAGGCAGATGTGCTACACACGTCTTCCTTCTTCAATAATCAAATCATTATTTTTGTGCCCTTATGGATAATCTGCTTGTAGCTTAGTTTTTTCTTTGGTCTTTCAATTCACTACACTTGCTTTCATTTCCTGCCATATTGAAATTGCCTTATAATTCAAATAGCAGCAGCCTGTTTCAAAGGGTGTTTATAGTGACAACTCACAAAGAGAGGTTTTGGTTTTTGACAATATCCTCTCACCCCTCACAACATCCCCATTCCCAATTTCAGTCTGAATCTCAAGTAGGCACTTTCCTCCTGGATCTTAATTCTGAAGGAGTTGGTTTATTATGTTTGCATCACCCAATCAGCTGAACTCTGTGTTGCCCTCCTCTAATTAATTACTGTTTGTAAAGAGCTCAGGAGATGAATAGTGCTACATATGTACTAAGTATCATGATTTCCATTGTCCTATTTCTGTGCTTATTGTAATGAAGCATCATCATAACAATCAGCTTGTTGCATTTGTAACTTAGGAGTGGGAGAACATAATAGTAATACTTTTACTTGTTCCATTTTAAATCTCTGAATAGCCACTAAATCTTACAGTGAACTCCTCGGTCATTCTTTCTCTTCATGTAGTGACTATTTTCTGGAAAACCAACTCCTTGAGCATAAATCAGATATGATGCCAATAGGAGGGATTTTCAGTGGTTGATTAAAACTGTGGGATTTTATTTGCGTTTCTATGCTTCAACTTTAATTCAATGATAATATGAACTAGGATAATCATTTAATTCTACTAAGTCAACATTTTCATTTGTATAATGGGACTAAAGACAACAACTAATTCACAAGGTCATTATGAAAATCAGGTTATATGATATACTTGAAAGTGTTTTGTAACCTCAAAGAAACTAAATATTTTTATTTTATCTTTGCCGGTTCAAAGAATTAGTTCATAGTAGAAAAATATGTAGTGGGAACCCTGAGAAATGTAAAATATGCTACCAAGGATCAATTTCTCTAGAGGTAAGATGATAAAAGTAACTCTGGTGACTAATTGTTGACTTAAAGAGCAAAGGTAACCTCTGATTGTCATTAGGAGAAAGGATAGCTAATCAGTTAAATATGGTGAAGAGAAGAAATTTTAAAAAATACTAAAAAATAAAAACTAAGGAAAATGAAGTAGGGAAATGGTAAAGAAAAAATTGGTGAAGGCAGAAGAAGGGTTAATTGTGCAATAGAGAAGAAAGTGTCAATGTAAAGTCTTAGATCCAGGGATGATGGTCCTCCTTCCTTCATCAGTAAGTTCCATATTTGTCTGTCTGGAGCAATGGCAGAATAACACTGTGGTTGAACATGTGAGTTTTGAACTCAGATTTCCCCTATTTTTTTTTTTAAGATTTATTTATTCATTTACACAAGAACCGGGTGTAGGGTAAGGTAAAAGTATCAGGCTTTTCTGTCCTCCCGCCATTAGGATAGATGAGGGAACCCTGTGGTCCTGAATGCATGCCTGATGCCGGGCACCTAAAGTGGGTACACCTGGGCTGAGAGACTGAGTTTATAAGGGCGGCATCACGGGGATGTCTGCAGAAGCCAAGAATGAACAGAAGCCGAGAAAGAAGCAGAGCCATGAGAAGAGCAGAGAGAATGTCAGAGAAGGCCGGAGACCCCAGAGTGAAGACTTGCTGGGGGCTGGGAGGCCTGCTAGCCTCCCGGCCCCTCAGCACCCCTGCCTGCCATATGCCTGGTAAATCTAAATAAAAGGCCCTCAATGGGCCACTGAGGACTCCGACTCCTTCTTTACCTGGTCTGCTGGATCAGAAAATCTGTTCTGTGGCCCATTCCTGCTACTACACTGGGGTACAGACCAGATGCGCGGGAGGGTGAGAGGATTCACCAGAGACAGAGTGGGGAACAGAACAGGCAGACTGATGAACTACACTGCTATGGGGAGCAGCGGGCAAGACAGGAGAGGTCTGCTGCACCATGTGGGTTTCTCCGAGGCCAGCGGGGATGGAACCAGCACTGCAGAGGCTGTGGACAGCTTCACAGCGCTGCACTCAACCACCTGCGCCACCAGGGGAGGCCCAGATTTTCCCTGTTTAAATAATCTTTGTATTGATCAGATTTAAGAGAGTTAGGTTTTCTTACTACCTAATTGTCCTATTATCTAGTTCTATTGGTGGCAATAAGAAATCACACCTCACCCCCTCTCTGTCTCACCACCCCCTCTTTGACTCTATTTCATTATTTTATGTCTTTTTTTCTCTTTGTTCTACAGTTTTACCAGAAAGTGTCTTGGAGACAATATATTAGGATTTTTTTTTTGTGCTTGAAATTCTTTTGGTTTCTCGAATTTATGGATTGTTATCTTTCATTATTCTTAGGAATCCCTTGCTTACTTGGCACTAATGGTATGGTAATTTAATACTCATAAATGCATTAAAATTTGGATATATCGATAGAAGAATGGGTGGGTAGATAGATGATGACAGATAGATATAGATAGATAGTAGACAAATATAGATAGAGGGACATATAGTAAGACAGATTCTAAGAATTTTATTGCTTTTATTTAATTGCTTAATTACTATAAAATTTAAAGTTATCCTCTCTATGTCCAAGTTTTATATTAGCTCCACTGTCCTTTAAGTCATAACCTGGATGGGCCTCCCCGGTGGCACAGCAGTTGAGCGCTGGGTTGCAAAGCTGCCTGCAGCCTCTGCAGCACCAGTTCGAATCGCCAGCCGCTGGGCGAGGGTCCCACATGGCACACAGACCACTCTTGCCACCCGCTGCTCCCCTCAGCAGTGTACTTCGTCAGTCTGCCTGTTCTGCTCTCCCCGCTCTGGTTCTGGTGAATTCTCTCACCCTCCCATGCTTCTGACTGTACCCAGTGCTTGTATAAATAAATCTTCAAAAAAAATAAAAATAAGTCATAACCTGGAAATTTTAGTAGACAGGGAAATCCAGATAAACATGATAAAGATATATTTGTGAGTCTGGTTATGTTTTCACCCCTTCCTCATCTGTCTCTGACAGGAAACAATTTAGAAGACTTTGGATAAATCAAGAGTAGTTTATTTTTGAAAGAGAAAATTTATTTATTCAACTATTCAATAAGGGAAGGTGAGTTTGCCACCCGGAGACTTAGTTTCTTCAATCTTGTTTAGCAACTTGCCACCAACATTCTGTGTGACATTTAATAAGCGGTTTCTCCTCCCTGAAATATTAATTTCCTAAGACTAAAAGAACAAAAAATCTTTAAAATTTCGTCAGACACAATTCTGTGCATCTTAATTATTAAGATAAATTATTTAGGGAAATATCACTTACTCAAAAAATACATAGGAGATAGTCTGCTGACAAAAAGACCATGTTAGGAAATTTAAGTTTAGTGGAAACCTCCAAAGCAGCCAGTGTAAAAGGATAACATTTATGCTCATCCACTCACTGCTGGTCTAAGCTTGGGATTCCATGGCATGTGTCTTTGGCTTGTCCTCTGTTTCACTGTTGCATCGAGGTATTTTTAAACTAGTTGTAGAACAAAAAGTTCTGGGAGCATGGTGTGTGAAATATGACCACATTGCATGTTGTTTCATATGGAATTCTAAACTCAAAAATTTACGTGGCAATATATATTCTGTAACCAGATTTTTCCTATCTCAGCAATATATGTTCACAAATGTCAGTAAGCAACAATTTCAAATGATTTATAATGTAATGCAAAATTCATTTTGGAAATCGTTATGAGGGACTAATAGAGTGATAGCTGGTTCCAAGTTGAGGTCAGACCCCATAAAGATCATAAATAAGTTCATAATTCCACACACTCATCTCTCTTGTTAATGAAAATATAAACCATTCAGAATCTTTCATTTTGACATTAAGGCCTATTTTCTTTTCTGTAGTCTTTTGGGCCAATCAAGCATGTTTCCTGAACTGTTTTAACTAGTGAACATATCAAATCTCATTGGCCTCTTAGGTGAGTACTCATTTGGAGTTTTATAGTTATAGTTTGGAACAGGTTCATAAGCACCATCTGACCACCACAGCTCTCCCACCCCAGAATAAATGAGTGAGAAGCAGGAAAGACCCCCTATGCTAGAAAATACATACTACTGTGTAATTATGGTATCATTGAAACCCTAGCCAGGAATTGAACTCCCCAAGTAGTAGACATAAATTATGGTAGAAGTCATAAGACTAGAGAGAAGTGACAGCTGAGAAAAAACTAAGAGATTAATAATAAGTCTATAATTGATTACATATGGAGGTACTAGTGAAAAAGATTAAGATTAAATAATGGATAGGTCACATGGAAGGATGATATTTCATACACAGAAATAAAGTATATGACTTTTAGTGAAATTATCAGTTCATTTTTTAATATGTCATATGTAAGTAGCCCAGAGACTATCCAAGTTACCGTCAGTAGTCTATAAACTATAGGTATGAATCTTGAAGAAATCTAAGCTATAAACAGACTTCTCATCTACCCAAAATATTGAAGACCTGGTAGTCCACAACATAACCCAGAAAATGTGATATAATCAAGAAAAGAGAACTTAGTACAGAAGCAGGAGGTGAAAAGCAGAGTCCTCCAAGAACATCATAGAGGAGCAGCCAGGCAGGTGGAGTAGAGAAACAAGGAATCAGACACCCCAAAACCAGAGGGGAAAGAAATCCAAAAAAGATGAGCAAATATAAAGTGAAATAAAAGTTGAGAAACGATTCTAGGACTTAGCCAGAAGATCACTGGTTATGTTGGGAAAAAGAGTTTTAAATAGTTTGGAAAAAAATAGTTGAATTAACTCTTAGCATTACATAAGAGAGTCAGGTCTCAAGATGAAGCCAGAGACTTGTAGTTGGGCAGTATGGTGCAGTGAAGCAGGAGACCAAGGAGTCAGATAAAATCCTAAGACCTTCTTCTTGAGCAGCCTCTCAATTAGCTCAAAGTATAACCTTGAACATGTCACTAACACTCGCTGGATATTGAGTGCTCATCAGTCATTGTAGACAAGAATTTGACTGGATACCCAAGAAAGTACATGATCAAGAGTTAGTGGTCTAATGTTAATGTAAGGGAATGTTAAATTTCTGAGATGTTGCACTACAGGAAGAGTAAGGGGCTAAAGCTGATCTGAATAAAACAGAATAGGACTATATGGGGGAGTGTTGTGTTGAGCATAAGAGAAAAAAATAAAAGCAATGTAACTGTAAAATTAGAAGCAATAGAAAAATATGCTAAAGTGGATCTATGTACTACATATTACATGTAGAAGGGGCTCTTGACTTATAGATGTGTTTCTATTTGGCTTCAGAGGAATATTAACAACTCTATAGCTTGGCATAGATAAGCAACAGATGAAGAGTCAGATAGTATGATTTTGGAAACAGATACAAATATTCAAATCCTCCTTCTGACATTTATGTGTGTGTTTTTGGTCAACTTTCTTAATTTTACCAAATTTCTCTTTTCATTTGAAAGTGGGCTAAATACTGGATGATGTCACTTATGGAATAAAGGGAAATGAAACAAAGGGTGAGATAAATGAAAACCCACACCAAAATTATAAAACTGACCAGAGATCTGAGGCATGTAGAGGGAATAGGGAGGGGGAAGGCATGAACAAAGTGGTAGGAGCACAATGGAATATGGGATAGACTGTGGGTGCTGTGGTGAGTGTGGTGTAGTAGCAGCACCTGAAGGAGAAGCTCTTATACCTCTAAAGCACAAACAATGATGGAAACCAATGTTACCTCAATTAAAAAAGAAATGCTATGAAAGGGGTAAAATAACACAACTCTTTGGGCAGTTATGACACATGTATATGAGCTACAGATGAGAATGAAACGAAATGTATACAATCACACATATGGCACTCAACAGCAAAACTGTTAATAGCGTTAATTGTCATTAATATGGTTGATTGTCACCAGGTGTGATCTGGAGCCTCTTAGTCAAAATTAAAAGTCTGTTTTCTTATTTGAAAAAATGTATTTAAGTATTGTGTGTGTGTGTGTGTGTATGTGTAGTTATTGAGTATTTACCTGGCTTATCAATGATGTTTAATACAAAGCAATAAGTTCAATAATCATCATTATATAGTAAAAGTTGGATGTGTTAGAGAAAAAACAGATAAAGAAAAGTGGGGAGGAAACAGGGATAATGAAAAGATGATAATATAGAACAAGACGGTAAGCAGACTTTATGAGTATTCTAGTTCAAGACAAAGAGGAAAATAAGATCAACACTGTGTATAGCCCCGGCAGTGACAGGACTCGTTCCATGGAAGGATTTGAGGGAATAGTGACACCACAGATGAGAGCAGAAGCTGGGAAGAGATCACATTGTGGGTACCCTGATTATAAATTCTATTGAATATGCCAAGGGACATATTTGCTGTAATTCAAAATCCAGGATGCAAGAAATTTGATATGAGCATTAGATGAGAAGATAAATTGAATTTATTATAGAGATAGTGTCAGAAGTAAAAAGGACCAGTGCTATTTAGAGAACTTTGTGGTGATTCCACTGAACAGGCCAAGGCTAAGGACCCTGTTCACTCACTTGAGGACGAAGCAGTGCCTATGGGCGCTTTTTGTTTAAGAACTGAGATGAGTTACAACTGCACAGAGGACATCTAAAGATCAGCTACTGATGAAGCTCAGGAAATCATTTAAGTAAAATGTACAAGCAGGTAAAACATTTTAGGTCTAGAGAATAAGTACCATTTGTAATGGGAATGCTGGATAGCTTCTGGGGACAAAAAGCACTCATCTATCCAAACTGCACAAGAAAATGAAATCCTAAAAGACGGCCAAGGACAACAGAGAAGGACTGTTGATGGGACTCTTTTTTTTTTTTTAATTAGCATTTTTTTATTTTAAATATTTATTTATTTATTTAAAAAAGCACTGGGTACAGTCAGAAGCGCGGGAGGGTGAGAGAATTCACCAGAGCCAGAGCAGGGAGCAGAACAGGCAGAAGAACCGAGTTACACTGCTGAGAGGAGCAGCGAGCAGCAGGAGAGGTCTGCGTGCCATGTGGGCCCCTCAACCAGCAGCCGGGGAACGAACTGGCACTGCAGAGGCTTCGGACAGCTCGCAGCCCAGCGCTCAACCGCTGCGCCACCGGGGAGGCCCTGATGGGACTCTTGATGGGACATAAAGAGAATCATCAGGTTGGTAGCTCCTGCTCAAACTAGTTAAGGACAATTTCTCAGAGCCCCATTAATATGTATCCAATCCCATGTTCCTTCCTTTATGGCATCATTGGGCTGCCCTAGCAGGTGTTAAATTCTGGTATAGTTTATAAGGAAGCAAAACCCTCTCTCTAAAAGGTAACAAATAAATAAACAAATGACTCCACGTTCAAAAAAGAAAAAATCCTCCTAGATCACTAAAAAACATGTTACCATGATGAGAGTTTCCGAGTTTAAAAGGAGGATAATGAGATGAAGTCCAGGCTGTGGATGAAGGAAGACAGAAAAGGTAGAGTTATCAGAGACAAATATAAGATCCTAGAGCAAGCTGGTGATGGAGAGAGATCCCCCTTTTACACTCCTTCCAAAGAAGTAGTTGGTCTGATAAGGAAATAAGAGGAAAAAATCATAAAAATAAATAGGTAGCAGAGAAAGAAGAGAAACAGTTGTGCTAATGTAGATAGCATTGGAGAAAAGCTAAAGAAATGGGTGAATAACAAATGGGTGAATAACATGACAGGAAAAGGGAGGATTACAGAGTTTAATACACCATGTTTATACAATCTGAAAATGAACATGAGGAAAGGGGAACATGAATGAATTAATGAAAGTGAGCAGACCAGGACAACTGATATCTGTACTAGCTTGAACAATGGTGCTAAGCAAATATTGTTTAAAAATTAACAATGATGTAAAAAATTAAAAAAAATACAAAAATACTGAATTTTGGTATTGTACATGATGTGCAAAAAAAAAAGAAAAAGAAAAGAAAAAGAAAAGTTTAAATTACAAATAGAAGAACATTAGGTGACAGCGTCCTGTACTGCTCAGACACAATTACCTCACAGAGAACCTGCAGTAGGTGACTTCTGGGTTGATGTAGTGGTAATAATATAAATGATGGAGTCAGCTTGTAAGGGATCAAATTCTAATATTGCCACCAACCAGGTGTGTCACCAACAGGAACACACTTAGCCCCTTTGTTCTTTATTTCTTCCAGATATGAAATATGGAAAGTTGATCCAAATTAAAAATACTTAGGGTCATGTAGAGAATTAAAGAATATACAAAAGAATATAAAATGTTTGATATTTAGTAAACTGCCAAAAAATGTCGGTCACTATTACTGGCATCATAAGTATCATCATAAATTATTGTCAGGAGGCAGAACAATAACGTTAACAACCTAGATTTTTACCAATTTACCCTGCTGGTCTGAGGTGTTGACAAAATCTCCCCATGGCCATCAACCATCACTTATTTACATGATAATTTTCAAAATCAGAAGAGAGACTGGGAGAAGGATTTTCTCACAATTTCTCTCTTGTTACGAAGAAGATCTTTGCCAGAATCTTCTCAGATAACTTTCACATATCTCTCTGGCTAGAAATGACTTATGAAGCAAATTTAGCTGTGAAAGAGATTCAGTATTATTTTGGAAGACAAACTTTGCCACCAAGGAGGAAAAAAGAGGCGCATGTCTTTTGAAGTGAAAAACAACAACATCTATGATATTTTATAATATAAATGAAAACTATGGACATTTATCATCACTGTTATTAATTCTTAAGGAATCGACAGGACACTAACTGAAAGCTAGTGTTTAATTTGGAAGAAAACTTGCACAGGTGGAGATTAAAAACATATTGTGCTGAATAAAGTAAATATTCTAAGGTATAGGAATGTCACATGGAAAACATAAATCAAACACAGGTGAGGATAAAAAAAACACAATAGGGAAATTAATGTGTATTTAGGGTAATGATTTTAAAAATGAAAAAAAGAAAAGGTAAGAAAAAAGACTGAATGCTTGAAAGTATATAATTGTAATAGAACAAAGTACTGTTCAATTTGAGATTAAAAAACTGCTAGGTTAAAATATTGTTAAAATTATCTGTTTATGATAGAAAAAGCTATAAGGCAAAGAATAAAGTTATGGATTCATATTAGAAAATTTATCTGAAAATCAGCATCAAAAATCAAAAATTATGTGGCTGATGAGGAGAAGTGTTGCTGATTTGATGCCTTTGTAAAATTCTTTGAAACAACATAGAAAAATATTTTGAGTGCATCTTTGCTGTTTCATGTGGGGAAAAATGAAATGAATAGGACACTAAATGAAATATAAAAACAATTATATTTTATAGCAAAGAGTGGTTTAGAAATAGAGTCAGGAAGTACTAGAATACAAATTCTGGAAATGCTGAGAAAGACAAGTGTCATGTCAAAAAGAGGTGGAAAATTTCTGTTGTTTTCAAAATAAATTATAGAAGACAATTTAAAAAGGTGGAGATGTAGTTATTCGGAAAATACAAGTTTTTCTTTGGGTAGATAATTTTCTCACTTAAACGTTATAAGTATATGATGTGTCAAGTGAGCTGACATAAAATGTCCCAAGCCATAGTCTGTTGTTGACTGGAAAAGAGGTTAAGTCACAAGAGGAATGAGACAAAGATGACCCTGGTATGTTAATTGAAAGTATATTAATTCAGACTTATTATTACAAAGCCCTATGCCCTGCACAGAGCTAAGGGGGTAATAAGACAAACCATAGAAATCTGAATGTAGAATAAGGCTACCAGAGGAGGTGTAGGGGTGACAGCAAAGCGGGGAGGAGCCCCCATGGACCATGGTAGAGGACTATGAGTACTATAGTGGTGGGTGTGATGTTACATCTAAAAAGGGGTGAACCTATACCTGTGAGTCATATACAGTTTTGTAAACCGATGGTCCCTCAATTAAAAAAAAAAAAGCAATTTAAAAAACCCAAAAGAAAAGATCTAGGGATCAAAGTAGTTGCATAATGCAGGGGACAGAGAGGTTTACCCACAAATAATACCAGCATGTGATCTCTTTCAAGGCAGGTGCCTGGGGACTGCATAGGTTCTAAAAATGAATTTTCTATACTCTTCATTTTACTTTGGCACATTTATTTCATGGTATAGCAAACCCTGTTTTATCTCTCATATCAACAAGTGACCTGATCATTATTAGAAAATGGTACCAGGATAAGTTCAGGCCAGCAGATATGATATGTAAAAATAAGAGCTTTATATTAATCTGAACATTTCATGGGTTCTTTTACTTTATGTGTGGTCCATAGACTCTCTCATAAAAAATATACTACATTTCAGAAACTTCCAGTGAAAATGTTTGAAAAGGAACAGAAAGGTAGCTAGAATAAGCTATGGTTTACTCATAGAGTATTAGAAAACTGATAGGAGTAGTGCCTTCTTTCTCAATTTTGGCACTGTTGATATTTTGAACTTGTTAATCCTTTGTTGTGGGGCTCCCTGGGTCTTTAGCATTAGAACCAATAGTACTCTCTTAGTGTGATGTCCCAAAATATCTCCAGTCATTGCACATGTTATTTGAGAGGCAAAGATGCTCCCACTTGAGAATCACTAGGGTAGAGGAAAGGAAACTCCCAAGTAACAATGAAAAAGGATGAAGATTGTAAAGGGAAGGGGACAATTAGACAGAATACCATGAGAGCAAATTTAATAGGAAGCAGGGAGAAATGAAGAAGAGAAAAAGAGGGCCTCCCTGGTGGCGCGGCGGTTGAGCGCTGGGTTGTGAGGCTGCCCGCAACCTCTGCAGTGCTGTTTCAATCCCTGGCCATTGGGCAAGGGTCCCACATGGCGCACAGACCTCTTCTGCTGCCCACTGCTCCCCTGAGCAGTGTACTTCGTCAGTCTGCCTGTTCTGCTCTCTGCTGTGGCTCTGGTGAATTCTTTCACCCTCCCATGCCTCTGACTGTACCCAGTGCTTGTATAGATAAATAAATAAATCTTTAAAAAAGGAAAAAGAGAAAAAGAATGGAAATAAGAACAAAAGGGAAGAGAGAAGGTAACAGAACACAATAGTCTTACAGAATGAATGTGTGACTTATGGTAAAATAAAATTTTTATGGTAAATGAGAATTTTGGGGCAGGAAGTTTCAAAGGAAGCATTGTTAAGGAAAAATTGAGAAATGAAACTTAATGAATAAAACATAAGAAGAAAACCATACAGGGACATCATATAATATCATTGGCAAGGATGGAATTTGGCTTGAAAATAATTTATGATTCCCAACTTTAGGATGAGTGCATGTCATAAAGGGAATATTTAATATGCATGGTCCTATAGGACATGGAAAAATTTAGAAAATATCCTATGGATCACCTCTAGGAGAAAGAGGATAAAACTTGAAATTCAGAGTTATTTGACATTTAATATTATATAATTTAACTTGAAGATGAAAGAGAGTAACACCTACAATTCCCTTTGTCCCTGATAGAATGGACATGTCCACCCCCAGGAGAAAAGATATTGAAAAACATCAAGTTATTTATGGATTGAAGGAAGCAGAAAAAAATGGAACAAAGCAGACATACAATATTGATCAAAAAAAGTTCTGTGGCAGGAACAACGGCCTGTTTATTAGAAGACAAGCCCATGTTGACACTCTGACTAGTCCTTACCTTAAAATCCATGCTGACCATCAGCTAGGAAAAAGTATCAAATCAAAGAAGCTGGTCAAATTACTATTAGGAAGAAAGGCTTTACATTTCTCTCTAGAGAAGAAGGAGAAGCTTGCTCTTTGGGATGGATTACCTGAGAATCACCGATGCATATACATGAGCAAGTCAGAGGAAGGGGACAAAAAGGTGAACTATGATTGCAAACTGCAAGTGAGAGGCCTCCCTGGTGGTGCAGTGGGTTGAGTGCAGTGCTGTGAAGCTGTCCACAGCCTCTGCAGTGCGGGTTTGATTCCTGGCCAGCCAGGAAGATACCCGCACGGCGTGGCAGACCTCTCCTATCTCGCCTGCTGCTCCCCTCAGCAGTGTTCTTGGTCATCTTCCTGTTCTGCTCCCCGCTCTGCCTCTGGTGAATTCTCTCACCCTCCCACACCTCTGGCCTGTACTCCAGTTCTTGTATAAATAAACAAATCTTTAAAAAAAAAAAAAAAACTACAGGTGAGCTAGGTGAGAGAAGCAATGATTTTGACAGTATTGGGTTATAAGAAATTGATATGCAATGTCTGTGGGAGTTTTGTTGGTTTCTTTTGATGAGAGAAGAACTGTAAATATGAATAATATGTAAATATACTTTATGACAAAAATAAACCTCTGAGGATCAAATGAGAGAAAGGATTTAGAAGTGTGCTGAATAAGTTAAATGCATGATTCAAAAAGGGGATGCACTGTGATCTCAACACCTAAACTCTACCTCATGAATCATTGAAGCATTTTCACAACTGGGAGACATCCGTGACACACCCACATTTCCAGAGGCAGGTAGGGGTGACAAGGCCTAGAAATATCCAGCACGCTCTCTTTACAAGGCCACAAGGTAGGTGCACAGAAGTGAAATATGTGAGTGTCTCTTGTTCCACGAATCCCTACATATTATAAAAAAGCAGTGTTATTAATATTAGTTCTAACAAGTAGTGTTAATCTTACGATCCTCCCCAGAACAGGTGGAATGCCTTCTGGGGATCATGTGGGTTTCTATAAAGTACATGAATAAAGACAGAATATTGCAGGGCACTTAGATGGCAAGCTCCCAGTGAATAGAATTCATAAATTGTACTTAAGCCATCAGTATTTTAGCATATCACTAGCATTCAGCGGTACTGAACAAAAAGATTGAATTAAAACAAATGGAATGAAGCAGATGAGAAACAAATACACATAATGGAAGTTGAAACTGTGTGTTGAGCCACAAGAACTTTAAGTTTGCATTGGCAATGTGTTAAAAATAATTAAGCTTGAACTCTCAATATTCTCAGTAATGTAGAGGAAGATAAACAGAAAGTAATTATAACAAAATAGCATGGCTAACCTTCTTTGCCTGTCATTTAATGCTCTCTGTGATGAGGTTCCAAATTTTCCTTGCAATATGATCTATTTCACAATTGGTACAGCCCTCCGGAACCAAAGTTTGCTCTAACCTCAAACATACTTTACATGAGTTTTTACTCCTGCTTCCTCTTTTTTATGTCTTTCTGAGTATGTGTATACAAATCTTCTAGTCTTTCTAGCAAAGTCACTAACACTATTTTCATGCAGTTTATTTTTTAACCTCCTCTAGTTCTTAGTTGTCTACTATCTGTATGGGCATGTATCATTAATAACTATGCTGGCTTCTAGTATTTGTTATCTTTCAATGTAGCCTCCTCTATTTTATTATAAGATCTTTGCAAACAATGTACTCTTCGCTATAGAACAAGAGTACTAATTGTTTGGCTTATTGACTATTCAGTCCAAATATTTTTAAAAGTACAATAAATTGTAACAACTTATTATTCAGATTAAATTCACCTTTAGTTACCTAGATAATCACAGTGTGTGAATTTGTGGAAATTTTGAGTGAAATTTTAATATGCACATTTTGGGAAGATTCTAGTTTCTTTTCTTTCTTTTAAGATTTATTTTTATTTGTTCATGCATACAAGAACTGGGGTATAGGCCAGAGGTGAGTGGGGTGAGAGGATTCACCAGAGACAGAGTGGGGAGCGAAACAGGTGGATTGACTATACACTGCTTAAGGAAGCAGCAGGAGAGACAGGAGAGGTCTGTTGCACCATGTGGGTTATCTCCCTGGCCAGAGATCAAACTCAGGCCATTGTGACTGGTGATAGCTTGATAGCTTTGAGACTTAACCCCTGAACCACCAAGGAGGCCCAAATTCTCATTTCTCAACTTAAGAAATAGAAACAAAAGCATAAGCAATCAAATGGCATTTTGCATCACCCCATCTATTCTGACATGAATATGATGTGAATCTAGTCTAAAACATACCTGAAGGGTTCTTATGTTAAAATCAAGAGTGTTAAAAACAAATGAAACAAAAACAACCCTGCATTTTCATAGATTTGGTAATCTCCAAGTATAAAAAATCAGAGATTTCTATTATTTCTAAAGTGAGCCAGGGAGCTTGATACAGGAAGGAAAAATTCATGAAGCCGGCTGACTTGAATTTGAATCGACTAGTTTTGGTGAGCCTGACTTAGGTATCCTCACAGCTAATAGGAAACCAGTTCTGCCATCCATCCATCCATCCATCCATCCATCCATCCATCCATCCATCCATCCATCCATCCATCCATTTTATTTTGAAAGAAGTATGTTGAAATAATGAACTGAAGACAAGTCAAATTTAAACCTCAAAATGTCATTCCAGTTCTGTAAAGAATTTGGCATATGCGTGAACTCAACTACAATATTGGGTTAATGGAAACAGTCAAAAAGGGAAGTGCCAAGTTAATCCTATTTTCCTATATCCTGTCCCAATTTGCTAGCTCACCCTTTGTTTTCTTTACATTTGTGCTGGGTCTTTTGCAAATGCTGCTCTTAACACTGCTTTGTCTCAAATTCCTGAACAAAGGCAAAGAGAATTTGCTGCTGGGCCAAGAGTATAGTACTGTAATGTTGCTCTCTTGGTCTTACTGCAAACTTTGCATGTTGTGACCCCAACTGCATAGAAAGAACTTTCCAACTTACTTTGCTTACAGGGGATGGTGCATACTGCTCATGACCAAATGGAGGTTTTATTTGTTGCATTATTGGTAGTTTGGAAGTATGCTTTGGACAGAGCTGAGCATCCGTGGCTGCCTTCAACACACCAGGTAATCACACCATTGCTCAGTAGGCTAAATTATTTTAAACCTTTCAAAAAGATAGCTTCTTTCCTTTCTGCAGATTTTCCTAGGAACAATCTCCATGAAAACGACTCCTAATTTAAAGAAAACTAAGGCATTCCTCACCACTGACAAGGAAAATGGCTCTTTTTGGCCAAATCATAGAAATGAGCTTCCTTAAGTACATTGCACCTTTAAAAGCTGACATTATTGCCGCGAAGCCTGAATGGTACCTTGTCAGCATGGAATAACCAGACTGGGCCAAGTTGTCATTTCTGACAGGTCAGTGTAATGAGCAAAAGAACGCTGAGTTTGTCTAAAAGTTTTCACTCGAATCAGCAGGGTAGAGCTGTTTGGGGCGATAACAGCTCTATGTATGTGACTCATTAAATGTCACATTATCAAACGTTGTGGCCCACACTATCACAGCTACCACATTTAGGCTTTGTTTCCTCCCCCAAGTACCCCCAAAAAGTCTTCATATTTCTAATTTGAAAAGAGTACGGATTACAGAACTTTGAGGCAGTGGATGTCAGCTGTGTGTGATTAGATGAATGCCAAACACACAGTTGCTCCTTTCAAAACCTTGCACAGAGATAAATACTAATCTAATTCTATGTAAAGTTCTCCCTGGGCATCTCCTGCCCCATTTCCTTGGATTTCTCTGGTGACATCATTGCCATCATGAAAGTAGACACAGCATGGATAAGGGAAATAAACAAGAACTGGGTGCCACTCACATCAGAGGGCCTGTTAGAATTGCTACATGACATCATTGCCCAGGTTCTTCCATAGACTGCAGAGTCTGCACACAGATTTGCCTTTTGGACTAGAAATGCAAATGCAAAGACATGATATCACTGAGATTCAGATTTCATAGTAACTTAGAGAGCAAAGCTTAAAGGTTCCACCCCTTCCAGCTCACCAGCAAGCTGGGATGCCCTCTCTTTAATCAGATGCACCAAACAACAGAAAACATTTTTCCCCCACTTCAGAAAAATTCACTTAATGTTCGTGACTAATTAAATTCTCACTCTAGTCATGATTAATGTAACAAATAATTACAGCTTAGATCTAATATAGATACAACTAATTGTTCTGCCCACAGTGCATCGTGACTAACAATTAAACACTGCTTTTAAAGCAAAAGTAAGATCTGAGGAGTGACCTTCACCTGGCTTTGCTCTCACCACTGCAGGAAATGCTGCTTCAGAGCTTCTGTTTTTCTCTTCTCTCCATTGATGGTGACACAAGGTTGTGTTTGTTTGTTTGCCTTTCTCTTTCATTAGGTGTTAGATAAGTTCTACTCTTTTACGCTTCTTGTCATTCCAATTTATGGGATGTTGGACATCCTGAGCACAGCACTAGAGAGAAACAGAGGGGAGTTTGAACAACCAGATTTTCTCCAAGGATCCAGTGCAAAAGCTTCTCCTCATGGTCAGAAAGAAAGATAACTGGGGGTGGGGGCAGGCTGGGACACTTTTGTTCTGACTGCTCTGGGTGCTGCCAGCCCCATCTCAGGAGAAAATGTGCTTTGTTTCTGCAACCCTGAAATGGAAGGAACTGCTGCTGAGCTGGGGTATGGGGGGTGGTCTCCCCACACACATTTCCCAACCAATGCAAACATCCACAAAACTCCTGGGGATTCTCACAGAGGGGAATAAAAAATGTTCTTTATCTGATGAAAAACATGATGAAGTAGAAAATTGACCCCTTACCCATATGCCTCTTCTATTTGGCAAATAGAAGGCACATTGAACCTTCTACTGAAGAATTTTCTTATATAATTAATACATGCTGTTGTGTGTCTATCAGCTACTTCACCTTCTTACATACAAAATAACAAAATACTCCCTGTTTTTCTGGCCACAGTTAAGCTTAAGCTATTTTTGATAAACTAAAATTCAAATGTTAGAATACCCAGTGAATACAACTTCTGGAAAATTTAGCATTCAAATATAACTGCCTCAAATCAGAACATGTTTTTGCTCTTTCAAATATTTCTGAAACATTCAAGGCCATTTTCCTTTCTTCGTAGAATCTAGTAGACAAACAACATTATTTTACTATTTAAGGCATTCACAGCATTTTGTGACTAGATTTAGGAGTCAGAATTGGAAAGTGTTGTTTGCACAGCTTACATAATTAATCTGAAACAATTTTTCTAAATATATTCACAACCGTGTGATAATAATTTATATTTATTGAATGTCTAGAGTGTGATCAGATTTGGGCTAGTGACAGTGATTCACTCTTTTGTACTTTTTTTTTTTTACCTTCACTGGATAAAGTACATGAAATTCTGCAGAGTATTTCACTAAACTGAATTCTAGCTCAGGCTATGCAGGGGAAGTTAGTCAAGCACAGCATAAAGGTAACACTGCAGACCTCTCCCTGCCACACTCACTCTGGCATTCTGTCTACCACATCAAACTTTGCAACGACATGTTTTTTGTTCAGCTAGTCACTTTATTTGTGCTCCATCCCAGATTCTAGAAAAACTCTGTTCCTAATAAGGAGTAATTTTGGTGCTATAGGCCAAGGTCAAAATCTAAATTGCTCCAAAGATGCTGCAAATCAGATAGAGATCTAATATATGAGTTCCAGCATCAGGATTTCTTGGTTCAGAATGATGATTACCACTTTTTAAAATTCATTTATGTGTCCCTACTCAATGGATTTCCTAATTTATCATGTCGTATGGGATTAAAATACTGTTTTGCTCTAGCTAAACTTACCATCCTTAAACTTCTTAATTCATATCAACATTTGAAAAGAGTGAGAAGTGAATAAAATTAGCAATGTCAGGCTGTGGACTCAAGGAGAACAGATACATCTTCCAATATTTGAACCCAAGGGGGAACAGCACAGTGCCTAAGATCTAGGAGGGGCTGAGATGTGTTCATAATAAATGGGTTGATGGATGAATAATTGAGTACTGCAGAAGGGAATTTTGTTGTAGGTATTTTCTATGGTTCCTATAGTGTTTAGGGGTATCTTCTATGGTGATGTTCCTATGATACCATTATTCTGTGAACCTGCACAAAATTCTTCAGAAGCCCTGATTTTTTGAAACATTGGTATACAGATTCTCAGATTGAAAAAGATCATAGAGTGGTCATAAATTTCTGAAGAGGATCAAATTTAAAAATAGAAACAATATATGATTTTTATTATTTGACCTTTTGTAAATATTACAAAGAAATATGTATAGTTTTAACAATTACCCTAATTTTAATCACAAAAGAGACCCTTATCTCTTTATTTTATTTCCATGTGATCCCATATACCCAAGATGTCATCAACAACTTATCAGAACTTCTGTCTAACTTAAAACTGAAAAGGACTGTCAAATGAATTATGTGGATCACAAGATGATAAAATCCCAACCTAAAGCAAAAGTAACTAAAATGGGCCAACTTTCTACAGTGTCATCATGAGTGGACATGTGATTTTTTAGATTATATGAAATACCAGAAGCAACTCATGAATAGGATCTTCCCCTGTCCATTAAGATGAAAAGATCTTGAAGGGTCTGAGGGCTTAGAGTTAGGAAAAGGATCAATAAGTGTGCTGAGCAATATAAGAGCATCTTTTTAACGTCAAGAGCTATGATTTTTTTTCATTCTTCAGAAGTCTATAGATTGCTGAAACTTATGAAAATGAAAAATTTACTTTAATTATAGAAGTTACTGACAAAATTGTGCAATTTTTATTTGAAGGCAAAAAATAATGTTTATATCTTGACACATGTATCAGTTTTATGCTCCTTTCAAGCCAGTTCTTTGGGAGAGTTTAATTTATAGTGCTTATTATTATCTTTTTCTTTTTTAATCTCAAAATGAATGTCATTCTTATGAAAAGTGCTAGATAGGAAACTAAAGACTTGTGTTTATTTCAAGTCTCTACATCACATGGACTGGTGCAAAGTCATCTACAGGCTCCTGATTTGATGAAACATATTGGGAGAAGACAGAAATCTAAGGTCTGAGGGCAGGAGGGTTGCCTCACAAGCATTATAGCACAGACTTTTGAAGACTGTGATATCATGGCTGGCTTCTCAAATGCTGTTTAAAAAAGCAGCACCCCTATCTAACTTTCCAAAGCCTGTGTTTCTTTCCTGTGCTGTTATTATCTGACGATTTGACCTACTGTCTTCACAAATGACTTGTGTGTTGCCAGATCTATTCCTTTGTTTAAGACTTTGTTCACACACCCTTTTCTTTCTTTTCTGCTCTTTTTGCAATTTCTAGACAATGAAGCTTAGCACAGAGTGTCTGGGCTCCTCACCCATGTTCACTCTGAGTGTGACATGGTGTCTACCAGAGGTCTCTATCCAAAACTGCACATGAGAATCAACTGGGAATTGTGTAAAAAATAGCAATGGTTAGGACCATCCCAGATCAAATATTGTCATCTCGAATATCAGGCTGTATAAATTTAAATGTGCACAGAAAAGTTTACTGCATACTAAATGTTTGCACCCACCTATACATTGAGAAATTGTGATAATCTATTTATCTATGTATCTGTATGTATGTATGTATGTATGTATGTATGTATGTATCTGTGTCTGTATAAAACACACAGATATATACACATATACTCAGAAATTTAAACTTTTTTCTCTTTAAAAGGAACTCATTCTTCAAAGAGATATCAGCAAGTGTACCTTACATAACGTATATGGAAAGGGAGATCTCACTTAGGCAAAATGGTAATCAGATTCTCGCTCTCTTACCTCCTTTCCTTCCTCTACCCTTTTTCCTCTTCTCCAAAAGCTGCTGATGCACCAAGTCCCTCTGTGCCTCCCCTTGGGTACTGTGGAATAAAGATTTAAATTCAATAATCTATAAAATGCTTTTCAATTTTGAGAACCTATGATTTACTTACATACCTGTATCTTGAATTACCTTATACTAAAAGTTTACCAACTGATCAAAAGCCAAAACACTGCCTGTGACCTGTGAAAAAACATTTTTCCACCAAGGCCAGGTCATCTAGTATATTCTAGTACCTTTACATTTATCACTTTGTGTCCACTTTTCAATTTAACCAAGAGATTCTAAACTCTTGAGAGCAAATATAAGCAATGTACATGTTACACACACAAAACAAATATTTTAATACATACCCAGTAACTGTGACTCAAATGTTGAGTATAGACTTGAGAGAAATAAGTGAGAAGTCCTTCACATTTGTGATTAACTGATTAATTGTGCCATTATTTGCTTTATTAACTCATCTAAATTAATGGTTCTCAACATTGGTTGCAATTAGAAGCACTTAGAGAATAAAAGGAAAATGCTATATTATCCAAGATCTCACTTGAAAAGTAGAAACTTGTTTTTTACCCTACAACAACTGAATTTAAATTTATAATTTAAACATATCTCTTGATGATTTCTATACACACAAAAGATCAAGAAAACTAGACTCTAGAGTGTCTAGAAGTTTTCAAACTGATGGACAGTGAGAATTATTTGGAAATCTTGTTAAAACACCAATTCTCTTTTCTCCTCCTCTAAGAGTTTCTGACTCAGTGGGTCTGAGATGAGGCCTGAAAGATTTGGAGTCCTAAAATGTTCCCAGATGATGCTGATATAAATGGTCCTAGGGCAACAGCTGAGAATCACTAGTCTAGACCACTTTTTTTCTAAACTTGATTACATGCTGGAATAATATGAGGATCTTAAAAAAATTATATATTTATCTCTGAGTTCAAAATCTAGAGATTCTAATTTGTCTGGGGTACAGCCAGGTCATTGACATTTTTAAAAGCTCTTCAGGTGATTCCAATATGTGGTAAAATTTGAAGATCATTGGTGTACATCAGGGATTAGTGCCCTTTAAAAATATATATTTTTTAAATATTTTATTGAGGTAAAATTCACCTGACATAGAGTCAGCCATTTTAAATAAATAATTTAGTGGCATTTAGTTGATATACATTCTGTGAATGCTACCTCTAGCTAACCTTTTCATCAATCTAAAGTTAAACCCTTTACCCTTTAATCAGTTTTTCTGATGCCCCACACCCATACCCACTCCTACTCTGTGACCACCCATTTGCATTCTGTCTCTGTAGATTGTTATATTCTGATATTTCATATAAAAGGAATCTTATATTACAGGTCCTATTGTGTTTGGACTTCTTCCACTAAGCATATTGTTTTGTAGGCTCATCCACATTGTACCATGTTAATGCTTACTTTATTTTCATGGAGATATATATATATATATATTTATATATATATATATACATATATATACGTTTATATACATACATATATAGGTACATATGAAATATATATGGTCATTTGTAAAATAATCATCTTAGTGACTGTGAGGTGGTAATTCAATGTCCTCTTGCATTACCCAAATGATTAATGATGTTGGTATTTTTTCATGTGATTGTTGGCACTTTGTTTATTATTTTTTGATAAAGAAGTTCCTTAATCCTTCAAGCCATTTGCTCACTTATAACTGGTTGTTTTTTTTTTTGTTGAGTTGCTGAATCAGTTGACCAAAGATGTGAGGGTTATTTCAAGACCCTCAATATTCCTCCACTGGTTTGATCTCTATATCTGTCCTAATGCCAGTGCCACATTATTTTGATTTCCTCTTTCTCTACTGAGAATAATGTCAACTGTGGATTTTTTATAAGTAGGATTTATGAAACTGAGAAATTTCCTTTGTTTTCACAATCTTAAGTGATTGAAACAGGATGTTTTGTGACATAGGAACATTATATATGAAGTTAAGTTCAATGTTCATAACTACCTTTTTAGTGGAAAAAGGCCATGCTTATTTTCCCCCACATTGTCCAAAGCTCCATTTGCACTGTTGGGCAGAGCTGCATTGTTGAGTAGTTGTGACAGACACTATAATGTCCACAAAGCCAAATACATTTGTTATCTGGTCATTTACAGAAAACATTTGCCAGCTCCTGATCCAACCATACTAGATCATAAGCTCTATGAAGGCAAGCGTTTCCTCCTTCATTTCATCACTGACTCTCTAGTGCTTCCCACTATTTAATGCTACAAAATGCTACACACTTAATAACAATTTGTTGAAATAAGTGATTAGATAACTCTGAAGTAAACCAATCCAGGAAATCTTTAATCCTTTCTTTATCTACCATTTCAAGTGTTATCTAAGAAAGCAACAAAGGGGTAAAACTACTTTATTTTCTCTGTTCAATCAGCACTAAAATTTAAGATATGACAAGACTAGACATATATACTAAGTGAAATCATATCTGTACACATATGTTTGTATGTAAAGTGATATACTCATATATACAGCTCTTCACACACAATCAGGATTTGATTTCATCAGTTCCTTCTCTTTCATCAACTTAGAAGAACTCAACATAACTCTAACAGGTGTACCATATCGTATCAAGTGAACTATCTTTATTGACTCTTGGTTTCTTTGTGTGTAACATGGTTATACTCATATCTATCATGGGACTTTGTGACTTTATGATTATTACTTGAATATTAAATGCATAGCATGTAGCACAAAGTCTGAGCAAGGTAGTTGACAGTGGTCTATAAGACTATGACAATGAAAGAATACATTGGCAATTCAAGTGTTTGAAGAGAATTCTAGGTCTAGTATAGATTATTGTAAGAAATGATAATCATTTAGGATGCTAGACAAGACATATTTACAAATAACCTGAAGAATGTTCCCCACAAAATATCTTGAGGTTGGCCTTATACATTTTTAAGCATATCTGCCCTGTAGGACCCAGGAGATAATAACTACAATGTATCAGACTGAGGAGGTAGAGAGAGTAAGAGAGAGAAGAAGAGAAAGACTCACAAGCTACTTGTTTCTAGAAGCATGTGAAATAGTGTTTTTGGCATTACATGTCCAAAGTGAAAATAATGTGCATTTCATCTCCATTCGAACTGTGCTTCCAGGTAGAGGTTGTGCTCAATGAGAATCAAGTCGAAAATGTTTCCCTGGTCCCATTTAAAAGGTTATACATAATGAGATTTCTGCCATGGTGGGAAAGTTAAGAATTCTGGGTGACTTGCCAAATCTTTTGATCGCTAACAGTGCTTTTAATACACATTGCAAAGCATTTGTCTTTGCAAGGTGTAAAATGCCAGAGCTCAGCTTCCTTTTTCAGGGTCTGTTAGTCTCCATAGCATAATTTATCTTAAATTCCCCAGCAGTGTGAACTCTTTACACTTAGCAGCATAGGGGAGGAGTATCTCTGTATGTGACTGTGTATATCCAGAGAATCTAGGTGTCAGTATTTTCACCTCTGCAATTTGACTCATTTTTATGATCTTAGGATTCTGACATATACTACAGATATATCTTATCAATTAATCAAATTATATTTATTGAGCACCATATGTGTTTTGTTCAATTTCTAAGGAATATGGCACATGATCAGTATACGTAAAAGGGGTTGTAGAAGTCTATGATACTCATATACTTTCTCTGGAAGTGAACATACATAATAAACTGATAATAGTAGAATCCTCTGAGGAGGTCAAGAAGTAGAAGGGAGGGATTTTTCTTCACTATTTACCTCTTGATGCCATTTGAGTTTGTATAATATGCTTGACTTACCTACTTAAAAGTAAAACTAAAAAGCACAACTCAAACCATGGTTTGAGGCCAGATAAAACAGGTGAGAGCTCTCAAGGAGTGTGCCAAATGTGGACAGTGAAATAGATTCTATGTACTAGTTATGGGAAGGAAGGATCAGGACTGGAAATACTAGATAGGTATATCCATTCCTCTTGCATTGCCTGTGGATTATGAATTGTGTCATAGATACATGGTCCAACATAGCCAAATTGTTCCCTAGTCACTTGGGGGAGTCTGCAGAGGTAACTCAAATGCATTAATAAACTTCCTTGTTAAGTCTCTGCCTTTACTCTTACAAATGCATATGTTTGTGTTCATTTGAACATGGAGCTTTAACAGGGCTGACTCTGCCCACCTTGTACCATCTTTCTACTTTGCCTGAGCACCTTGCAAAGTCAGCACTGCTCCAATTCACTCACCACTCATCTGGCAGACATCATGCCTCAGAACGAGGGTGAGGCAAGAAAAGCAACGTAACATAAACTTCTAGAACTCCTGTCCTATAGTACACTTCGTTATCTGGGCCCTCCCTGGTCTCATAGGGTTCACCATGAACCCAGTTCATTTACCCCTACTTGAAGCTAATTCTAGCTGGCTTGTTCTCTATATATGGCTTTTCATGTCCTCACCACCACACACACCCCTTCCTGACCTTTTCCTTAAAGGCTGACAGATAAGTTAGTCCCACGTATATGATCTCATGTGAAGATGACTGAATAGACAACTCCACCTTATATGTGTAATATATGCATGTGTAAACCAAATATGCAAACTATTTATAGAAAATATTCATATGTTTTCAATTCCATAGGAAGTGTATTGTTCTAGTCAATGTCAGGTGCTTATCAAATTTCTAGTGGTTATATAAGATTTTGAAAATTTTGCAGTAGCTACAGCTTCAGGGGTTCACATCTTACAGCAGAATGTGCCTCATGAAGTTTATCAAATGGACTTCATTCCCTCCAGCTTAAAAGGATATGAAAATTAATCTCAAAAAGACAGTATAACAGGTTTCAGCACACATAGACCAATTAATAGCCCATCCTTGGCTTTGAAACTTCTGATCAAAAAGAACCCTTGAGTCTGACATCTCATACTTGAATAATGGAAAAAACATTTATTTTCTAGCTTTGTGTAAATTCCTAGGTGTATCTGAGTCCTAAACAGCTTTGTAAATTTTATAGCAAATGATCTTTGCTGAAGTCCATACAAGGACTGAGTTAGGAAGTGTTGAGTGGGAATGGACAGAAGTTGCCATGAGAGATGTAAGCTGCAGATTTACAGAGAGAATGAAAATTTACATCCTCAGCGGGTATTTTGTTGATGGCTTGTAATAGCCTCCTAGGAGGTTTACCTTGCATGTCTGGTATCCACAAAACAAATAGCCTCAGCCTGCACTGACCTTGATATCATTATGAATTATTTTAATGGGGAGAAACTGGGGAAAACATTTCTAATGTATTATATACCACCCTGCTAAATGCAGCATCTGGAATAAAGGTCTTCTCTATTCATCTGTTTACTGTGTGCTGGAGACAAGCCAGGCCATCAAACCAGCATGAATATGTAGATTATTTGCCTTTGGACAAGTCGGTACCCAAGTTTTGAATCCTTTTCCATTAGTATTTGCAGTACCCTGTACATTTTAGAAGGATAAGAAGCAGCAAGTTATTCAAATATTGAAAGTAATGTTATATATGGGATCATTAAAGGTAACTTCTTAAAGAAATTATGCTTCAAAGAAACATGACATCAAGTAATTGTACTGGACCCAGCACTGTGTCCACTGGCTTTCATCCTGATTTGGTTGATTAGCGGGTGACCTTGAAATAAATCACTTGACATGTCTGTTCCCCCAGTTGAGGAGAGGAGGAAGTTGAACTAAATGATCAATAGGTTCCTTCCAGCTTTGAAACTCCATGGGCCAGTGAATACAAATGGAAGCAAGACACATGAAATACTAAAGGACAAAAATTGGAAATCACGGCTCATTTTTAAAAATAGTAATGAGGAATGAGGAATGCAGAGTGGAATTCTGAGGGATGGGATGATAAGTAGTGGATAGGGTAAAAATTTTTAAAAAATCATAAATTACTTTTTAAAATTTATTTTTATTTTTGCATAGAAGAATGGGGGTACAGGCCAGAGGTGTGAGGCATGAGAGGATTCACCAGAGACAGAGTGGGGAGAAGAACAGGTGGATCTACTGAAATACATTGCTGAGGGGAGCAGCGGAAGAGACAGGAGAGGTCTGCTGCACCATGTGGGTTAGCTCCATGGCCAGGCATTGAATGAATTCAGGCCATAGTGGTGATGGCATTGAGACTTAACCTTAGGCCACCAGGAAGGCCCCAAATTACTTTTTAAAAGACACAGAAAAATAATAAACTTGTTTCCCTCTTTACATACAAAGATTGTGCATGTGCCATTGTATGAAGATATAATTCCTTTGTGTCTCATTTAGCTTTAGTCTAATTTCTGTCCATCTATTTCATTCATAAGAGGACAGATCCACAGACTGCTGGATAAGGAGGGACCTGAGGGGCAGTGAGAATTAACTCTTTACCTAAAATGATTCTCTTAAAACTGCCCTTCTGGGTATCAAGTGAAGACTCCCACAGTGACTTGCACGTATCATTGCAGTAATACACTAGCATTGTTTACAGGACTATGCTTATCATACCAGTTTACCATGGACACCAGAGATCTGGGACAAAGGGAAGAGAGATAATGATTAGTGAGACAGAGAAAAAAAAATCAACTCTGAGATAGTTACTGGCAGATACTGTCTTTAATTGCCAAACAATAAGCTCCCCAGAGGTGCTGGCAGTATGGGGTACATACAATAGGGACACAAGGGGACAATGGAGATTGGCTGCCTGGGGGCAGAATGTAGCAAAAAGAAAGGGGAAATCACATAGTATGACCCAAACTTCATGAATTAAATGTGCCCACTTCCTCAGGGGAGAGGCCCATGTTCCTTCACTGCAAATCTTGGGGTTCTCATTTACTCTTATTTACTTTTAAAAGGCCTTGACTATCTTGCTTCACCCACACAGTGGAAGTGAAAGACTGATGCTAGAGAAATGTACACTAACAATTGCAAGAAGTGGATACTAGTAGAGCTATTGAAGGAAAAACAACAACAACAACAACAACAAAACTGCTAAAACCAGATGTGAAAACTTGGAAAGTCAAGTGCTCTTGGCAACTTGTAGGGCTGAGTTGAGTGACCTTATGAATGTGCCATAGACATTTTTAAGGTTTCCAGTTTGACAATGTGCTGTGAATCAGGATGGGGAAATTTAATGTCTCTGTTTCACTTCCCTTCTGAAGGTCCGAAGCTATTCCTCTGCCCACTATCTCTTGGGAGTAGAACAACATGAGGCCAAAGGAGATGTCTTCTAATGGAGAGGAAGTTTCTGCTTACCTGTGTAAATTATATGTATTATAAAGATAGAATAAAATTAACCAATTAAAAAGGTTTTGGAGGGACCGAGTCTTTATAGCACGAAAAGAGTCAAATCAATAGAAAAGACAGGACATTGTGTTAGCAGAACACTTGCTTTTACTTAACTGACAGAAATTCATTTGCCATTTTGGTTCTATGTAGACAAGCAACACATATTTATTGAATAGCTATTGCATTCACATAAAAGTGCTTGAGAATGTAAGATATTCTAACATCTTTTATGCTAACACTCCTATAAGAAAAGCATAGCCTGGCAAGAAAAGCAGAGCACTTAAATGTCATGTGAGGAATGAACACACAAGTGTGATTGAATTTTTAGGGAGGGGGCAGTCATTTCCAGGTGAGTAAAATAGGAAATGCATCCCGGATATGCTGACATTTGAACTTGGCCTTGAAAGATTGGTAGTTACGGGGATGAGGTTATACCATATTTTTAAATTGTAACATACAACTTATTGGGTTTTGACATTTAAGATTACCCAAATCCACATGTGCATGAGTATTGAAAGTATAAGTTTAGCTCAGTAAATGAATTTCTATCTTCCATTAGCTTCAAAAAGTTATATATAAACTGTTTCAACATTTAAACATCAATGGTATTTTAAAATTGGGAAAAACTAGTATATTCATAAATTGGCAGAGCAAGGGACTTTCTGGGGTAAAGAAATAAGTAGTAAAAATATAAAAGTGTAAGGGAGATTTGCTGGAGGGATGGATGACATATAGATGATGTCTTATTTCGCTATGTGACTTGCACTCCGCCAACAAACCTCTCTGTGCTTTGAGTTAACTACCCATGTGATAGTGTTGGAAAGAGGAAAATAACATGATTATAAATAGTTTAGTTGATATAAAATCCTATATAAATGAGTAACAAGTGTAAGGCAATATGTTTAATTAGATATTGATTAAGTTATAGAGCCTGTATCTGACCTTACAGAAGCTGTGTGTATTTTTATTTGCAGTTGACTCCAATTTGCCTTGTGAACACACACATAGCCGTAGCAGTAAATAAAAGTAAGGGGTCTTACCAGGGAGGTGAAGAATGTATTTGTTTGAAAGCCAAGGTAAAAGGCATCAAGGCTCAGTCAAATGACAGAGTAAAGAATAACAGATTCAACTCCTCTTGAAATAGAGATAGTTACACAGTGGCTATGTTAGCTGTTTCATCCTGCAGCCTGGCAGGCATCGGCAGGGCCACAGTGTGGTAAAACGTCTGTGGACACCTCTTGGCAATGAGTCTGTCTTGGGACCTTTGGGATGGAAGGAAGGAGAGTGCTGGCTGATATTAATGGACAATAAATTTGCCTCCAGCATGGGTAGTTATGGGGGCATATATGATTCCCTGGAAGGAAATGGTGGACTAGGGTCAGGAAAGGTTTGAACCAAGGTGGATAGATGCCTTCTGCTGGAGGTAGCCTGGTCCCTTAACTTCCCTATACATTTATTTTCTTTTCCTTTTTTGTTTTAAAGATATATTTATTTATTCAAGAACTGGGGTACAGGTCAGAAGCATGGGAGGGTGAGGGAATTCACCAGAGGCAGAGCAGGGAGCAGAACAGGCAGACTGACAAAATACACTGCTGAGGGGAGCAGCGGGTGAGACAGGAGAGGTCTGTCCTGCCATGTGGGTTTCTCCCCAGCCGGCGGGGAATTGAACTAACTGGTGCTGCACAGGCTGCGGACAGCTTTGCAGTGCAGCGCTCAACGCTCAACCGCTGTGCCACCAGGGAGGCCCTATACATTTATTTTCTATATACTCAGCTTTTCTTGTATTATTTTGTAACATTTTTATGTTGTTTGCTACAATTACTCATTAACACACCAGGAGCTTATAATCACAGGGACAATAAGAATAGAACATATTTATTTGTATATACTCCCTGGGTGCACAGGGAAGGGGACATTTCATAAATATTTCTTGAAGTAGTGAAAGAAGAATGAAGAAATTAATGTAGTTTGTTCTTCATTGGGTGATGTTGTGGTGAACTTAAAGGTGTGTTCAATACTTGTGATGGGCTACATGGAAACAATGAGGGCAGCTGGACACCCCAACTCTGGCCACAGCTCATGTTTCTGGACACTAAGAACATCATGTTGCAGTTCTATTAATTTTATCTTCATAAAGAAGTAAAAAAAAATAATTAAACAGTATCCTTATCAGTTTCTAACTGAATTCCACCTCTGAGACTGCTGATTAAGGATTGCAATGTGCAAATGTGCACAAAAACAAAGACCCCCTTCAGTTGTTTGATTTTTTTTTTTAGTATACAAGATTATATACACACCAGTGTGGATGTATGAAAAATACATAGTGCATATGAATTTTATATATATGTGTGTGTGTTATTTTGTTTCTAATTTAAAAGATGTTTACTTACACATGTATGTGCACATGCACAGACACACGCACACAGACAATATTACATTGAGCCTGAGTACCATGATCCTAGAAATCAGGAAAGGGTTAGAAATACTTTCATGCTTTTCTGTTTCAGAAAAATGCTTATGGCTAAGTTCCTCCCTCCCTCATATGACTTCCTAAGGCCCATGGATCCCCACTCCTCTTATAACAATACCGAGTACAAACCCTCTAAACGCCTATCCTTTGGCCTTCAGAAGATTAGCTGAACTGCCATCACCACTGATTAACCCAAGCACAATGTTTATTAACCAAACATTAAGTTTTTTTTCCTGCCTCCTGCCCCCTGAAAACTACCCCCCTAAACTAACACATCATATATAGCCCCTCCTGAGATTAGGCTGGTCTCAGGGGAAAAACATTCTCTGATTTACTATCCAACCACACCACCCTTTCAACCCACTCCTTCACATCCGGTTTGCTCTACCTTTGTATGCTCCTCGCTAAAAACGAAAAACTTGCCTTTCTCACCCTTAAGGAATTCTCATGCCAGGGACACAACACCCCCCCACCCCCAACAATTTTATTCTTTTGAATAAAATCATTCTTTACAAGTCCAGATTTGATTTTGATTTAACAATACATCTATACACACACACATAGTAAAAGTCAGCAAGTAGAAAATGAGGAATTAAATGAAAGAACATCAAATGTCTTAAAAATAACTACTTAATGGGCCTCCCTTGGTTGCGCAGCGGTTGAGTGCTGGGTTGCAAGGCTGCCTGCAGCCTCTGCAGCGCCAGTTCGATCCCTGGCCACCAGCAAGGGTCCCACCAAAAAAAAATAAATAAATAACTACTTAATATGTAGCATGATGGAGAGAGACTAGTCAGAGGGAGTGAAGGAAAAAGCAAGACACACACACACAAAGAATGAGAGAGACAGAGAGAGAGAAATGGTGAGAATATGTTGGTTACTTTCATCTGGGTCCTTATAAATACACTTATTTTTAAATTTTTTTAAAAGATTTATTTATTTATTTATACAAGCACTGGGTACAGTCACAAGCGTGGGAGGGTGAGAGAATTCACCAGAGCCAGAGCGGGGAGCAGAGCAGGCAGACTGGTGAAATACACTGCTGAGGGGAGCAGTGGGCGGCAGGAGAGGTCTGCGCGCCATGTGAGACCCTTGCCAGTGACCAGGGATCGAACCAGTGCTACAGAGGCTGTGGGCAGCTTCGCAACCCAGCGCTCAACCACTGCGCCACTAGGGAGGCCCACTTATTTTTTTGAAAAATGAAAAGTGTACTCTCTTTTTACTTGATGTGACAGAATATAAAATGTACATTTGGAACTTCAAGCATGGTTGATTTTTTAAAAATCTTTGATAAGAAAGATAACTCATTTTCAAAATATGCTTTAAGTTTAAGAAAAACAGATTTTTGCCTCCCCATCTCAGTTCATGACAGTCTCAATATGCTCCCTGCCAAGAAAGTAAAGGTAATAACATTCTCACTCATCACCCCTTCCTCACCTGCTTCTAAACATTAATGTGATATTGTAATTTTAACTATTTAGGTTAAAATTTAGAGTACTTTCTTTTTTAATTTTCTGAATTCAGGGTGAAACCCAGATACTCTTTTTTTTTTTTTTTTTAAATCATGGTTTCTACAATTTCTTAAATCTTTGTTTTCATTCATTCATCTCAACAAGCTGGAATTTTTATTTAGAACAGTTTATGGTTGCTGTCATTGTTTTCATTTTCAAAAGAGGTCCATGAGTGTTAAACTGCCTCAATTCCATCATGTTTAAAAACCTGCCTATTGATTTCCTACTTGAACTGAATCTTGGCAAATAATGCTACTTTCTTTCCTGAACAATTTGGCAGTTTTGTCTCACTGGATTCTTCGCTCAACTGACTGTCTATGGAGATGTGTCAGGCCAGCCCAACAGAACATTCTTTGGTCTGTTTTTTTTTTCCTTTCTGGATAACTAAACTATTTTTACCTTCATTCTTGAATTTCAAAAATTGTTAATCCAATACAGTTGACAGCATTAAATGCCCTGTTTTTTTTTTTTATCTCAGTAAACATTTTTATTTATTTTTATTTTTTTTAAATAATAAATTTTATTTTTATATTCCCCCATACAACTGCACATGCCCCATTCTGACCCCAACCCCTCCCCTCCCGGCCCCCACCCCCCAAAAAGTGTCTCTGGTTCATAGTTTTTTGTTGATTTTGATTTTCACTTTCTTATAGTTATTCATTTTCCTGATCCCTTATTTAAGTTTTCTAGATTCCTGCTATGAGTGAGACCATCCGGTATTTTTCTTTTTCTTTTTGGCTTATTTTGCTGAGCATGATCCCTTCCAGCGCCATCCATGTTGCTGCAAATTGCATGTGTTTATCTTTTTTGAATGCTGAGTAATATTCCATGGTATATATGTACCACATCTTCTTGATCCAGTCATCTATTTTTGGGCATTTGGGCTGTTTCCAAAGCTTAGCTATTGTAAACAGTGCTGCTATAAACATAGGGGTGCATGTGCTCTTTGGAATTGATGTTTCTGTGTCCTTTGGGTAAATACCTAGGAGTGGAATTGCTAGATCATATGGAAGCTCTATGTTTAGTAGGTCCAGAAATCTCCACACAGCTCTCCACAGTGGTTGGACCAGTTTGCACTCCCACCAACAGTGCAGAAGAGTTCCTTTTTCTCCACACCCTCGCCAACATTTGTTGTTGCTAGTTTTTTTTAATATGTGCCATTCTCACTGGTGTGAGATGGTATCTCATGGTAGTTTTGATTTGCATTTCCCTGATTACAAGTGATGTTGAACATTTTTTCATATGTCTGTTGGCCATTTGCATTTCCTCTTCAGAGAAGTTTCTTTTTAGCTCTTCTGCCCATTTTTTGACTGGGTTATTTTCTTTGTTGTTGTTGAGTCTCATCAGCTCTTTGCAGATTTTTGTGATCAGTCCTTTATCATTAGTGTTGGGTGCAAAAATGTTCTCCCAGTTGGTGGGATTTCTCTTTGTTTTTGTTATTGTCTCTTTTGCTGTGCAGAAGCTCTTTAATTTGATGTAGTCCCAACTGTTTATCTTTGCCTTCACTATCACTGCTTTGGGTGATGTGTCTGTAAAGATGTCTTTGATATGCAAATCACGTAGTGTTTCACCTATATTTCCTTCTATGTATTTTATGGTTTCAGGTCTTATGTCTAGTTCTTTAATCCATTTTGAGTTGATTTTTGTGTATAGTGTGAGGTAGTGGTCAAGCTTCATTCTTTTGCATGTAGCAACCCAGTTTTCCCAGCACCATTTATTGAACAAACTTTCTTTGCTCCAATGCATAGTCTTTGCTCCTTTATCAAATATTAGTTGACCATAAATCTGTGGGTTTATTTCTGGATTTTCTATTCTATTCCATTGGTCTGTATGTCTAAATGCCCTGTTTTAACTCTTTCTAAAACTGAAGACATAGTTTGATTTAAATGTTACTGTTTTCTCTTATGTTAAAGAATCATTTCCTATTATATTTGAGTTTCCTTTGTTGTTTTATAGAGAACCCCATTTCAAAGATACACAGCATCATGTGTCTCTCACCTGTACATCAGGTAGTCCTCTATCTGTTCTAATCTACTATTTTTTGCTTTTTTTCATTTGTCACCATTAAAATTCTCATAAATTTTCTTAATCTGTAATTTGAGCTTTTAAAAATGCTCAAATTTAAAATATCCCTCTCCTCACTGCTTTTACATTATTTCTAAATTCCACAGTCTCCTGTTATTGCTTCCCCTTCTGTTATAACCTCTTCTTCTGTCCATGTAAAAAACTTTACTTTCCATTTTTCTCATGTGGTGTGTGCATATTTGGTGTGTGAGAAAGAGAGAGACTTCTAACTTCTCCCCATGAGATCTGAGACTCTGAGTTATAATTTGAGGTTTGGATATTTGGATATAATTTGAGAGTTGGGTACTTATTTTCTTTCTTATCTTTTTTAGACCCTGAGGCCATGGTGAAGACAGGCGTGACTTCAGCTCTTCAAGGCACCCAGACCTTGTTCTAGGTGGGGGAAAAAAAAAAAAATGTTTGTAACAGCTAGCTGGAATGAATAGCTAAAAATCTCAAGAATTTATATTCTAGTTCAGCCATTGCACATTTTAAGCTCTTCCCCTTCCACACACTACTTTGTGTCTGCCTTTGAGATGCTATTATTTCTTTTTTTTTTTTTTTTTTTTTTTTTTTTTTTTTTTAAATAAATTTTATTGTTATATTCCCCATACAATTGCAGCCCCCCCATTCTGACCCCAATCCCTCCCCTCCCGCCCCCCTAAAAGTGTCTCTGGTTCATAGTTTTTTGTTGATTTTGATTTTCACTATCTTATAGTTATTCATTTTCCTGGTCCCTTATTTAAGTTTTCTAGATTCCTGCTATGAGTGAGACCATCCGGTATTTTTCTTTTTCTTTTTGGCTTATTTCGCTGAGCATGATCCCTTCCAGCGCCATCCATGTTGCTGCAAATTGCATGTGTTTATCTTTTTTGAATGCTGAGTAATATTCCATGGTATATATGTACCACATCTTCTTGAAAACTGGGTCGCTACATGCAAAAGAATGAAGCTTGACCACCACCTCACACCATACACAAAAATCAACTCAAAATGGATTAAAGAACTAGACATAAGACCTGAAACCATAAAATATATAGAAGGAAATATAGGCGAAACACTACGTGATTTGCACATCAGAGATGCTATTATTTCTGACTGACTTTGTGAGTCATAAAGGTAGATTTGCTTTACTCAGTTAGTGGGTGTTTGTCATTTCTGTTGTTTCTCCCACTGAATATTGGAGTTAAAGCATTTATCTCCACAAGAGACATACATCCCTGAATCCATGCCCCCTGTTTTCCCTAGGATTTGGTTGTTTCACATTTCAGTTAAAACAGGTAAAAGATATAATATAGTCAGTTAGCTCCATATTTGTAGACATTCATGAGAATTCTCAATGTTGTCACTTTTATTCTATTCAAGAATCTTCTTTATCTTTTCTGGCATCAACTTAGGGATTGCATGGCATTTTGACTGTGCTTTTTAATTGGGGTTGCTGTGAGAGAATTTCTTTGCTGATTTTGACAATGTTTTTTGGTCAATTTTTTTTTTTTTTTGCTATCATTACCTGCAAGAGTCTCCCAACCTGTCGCTTGATCCCCAAGTGTGTCACGCATGTCCACACAGAAAGTCCTTTTATGTTTCCATTTCTACCTCAAATGATGTGTACTTTTTGAAGCCCTCACAGGGATAATGCCTCATTGACGCTACTGCCACCAGCCCTCCCTGTCACCCCCCACCCCCTTTCCTGGGGCCTGCCTTTTTCTTAGATTCCTCAACATTTCTAAAACCTCAAGCTGTGTAAAAGCATCACTATGTTACATCCAATCCTGACAGCCACTCTACATGCTTATTGAACTTTGTCTCTAGGGACCCCAAGCTGTATAGCTTATAGTCAGAGTCTTACAAAATCCTTCTTTAAATCATTGTCTTGACGTTTTTTTTACAGCTTACCTTCTGCCAATGCTCCAACCTGGTCCATGGGGTCATGTTCCAACTTTCTCTTTCCATTTCCTTAAACAGCTGTAAAGAAGATGAAGACAACTAAGAACAAATGTCACTTTATCATTTCCATAGAAATAGACCTACATCTCAGTTGACATGACCCTGAAACACTATTATAAATAGGTGTGAATGGTTTATATGATTGGTCTATATATGTTAAAATGAATACATATGATTAAATCTTTGCATAAACCCATAAATGTTTCTATGGAGTGAATTTCTTGAAAGAGTTAATAACAGTGCAAAATTTTAAGACTTTCTCTCTTCAAATGTCCTAAAGCAGCAAACTGTCAGATTGTGTGCCTATTATCATCACAGCCTTTGTGCAGCCATGTGTTTTTTTATTGTTTTAACATTAAGCCAATTTGATGGATTAAAAATTAGCATAGTTGATTTATATTTCTTCATTTACTAGTGAGCATGAATATTGCCACATATGCTTATTAGAGATCTGTATGTTTAAGCCTATAACTTCTCTATTATATTGTTATGCTTTCTGTATTGACTAATGTTGAGACTTATATGTATGCGTGTATGTATGTATGAATGCATGTGTGCATTTCTCTATGTATGTATCTACCTATCAATCATCTATCTGTACATATCAATCTTTTACTCATATATTCTTTAGGCAAATGAAAATAACTTATTTGGGAAACTTTTTAAATGTTACTGATCATTATATCTCCCTTTTACATTATGCCTACCCCACTAGCCTTGGTCTTCTGTTTTTTGTTTGGTCTCCACTCTTAAATATATGACTCATCAATCTGAAACCTTGCTTTGCCTCTTGCTTGATACAGTCCTAAACAGGTACCCTTGTTTCCATGTTCTGAACAGAATTCCTCATATTATTTTTTTAAATATCTGTTCTAAATGATGGATTTTGTTTTTCTCTTGGTCTTTTTCTCTAGGAAGACAACTTCTCTATTTGTATCATCTGCCACCTATGTAATTTCATCCAATATAAAATGCCATCACAGTTCATCTCCATTCTTCATTCTCTGATTTTCTACACAGCATCTGACATATAACAGTTACATAAGCAAGTCATTGGTTTCATTTACTGTTACCTTCCTGTGTGTATGAAGATTACAGAAAGAGTAGGATTGCATTCTTTAAACAATTTTAAAAATTATAGAACTGTGGATCTGTGGGAGACAATGATTTTAGACCTATAATATAGCAGCTTTCAAGAAATGAATTAAAATTTTTAAGATAAATTGATATTTTCGCCTACTATGGGTACTCCTGATAATTCATGGTACTAGGAAGCCAAGAGACACCCCTTAAAGATATTAGTCATAGGAGACACTCTGTCTTCTATTGCGTGTAATTACAATGAATTATTTTATATAACAATATTGGAAAATGATAAAAATGTTGTATGGCCCCTGTCCCCAGTGCACTGCCCTATCCACATCCATATTGCCTTATAATAAAATGGCAAATGGCTTATTTGCTTTTTGGTTTGTGTAGGTGCTGGCTGAGTTGACACACTCTTGAATTTCATCTATTTTCAATCAAATGCTCTACATAAACTTGGCTTCTCTCAGCTGCCTGAGCCCATTACTAAGTTATATATTCCCTTTTCATTGCTCCATCACAGTGCTATAGATTTGAATGACACGAGTCATCTGTGGTTTCGCTTATGAAAGGCTCTATTGCAACTTAAGATATTGTTTTCAGATTGGACTGCATTGTGCAACTCATATCCTAGTACTGCCTTGACTCCCAACAGGACTTCTTAGGTAGATAATAATATATTTGAATAAGAAACATCCAGTCCAAAATATTTGCACACACAGTAATTGAATGACTGCAAGTAGAAGATAATTTTCTTATTATTAATCCTGAACAGTTTAGCTCTACAGAATACCTGTACATTTCCAATATGCATTCAGTTTCATTGAATTTTTTTTCTCCCTGACATCTGGTTATTTAATCTTCTGCCAACATTGTGTCTGTGAAGCATATTTTTTCAGCTATGCCCACTCAGCTTTTAGACTATTGATGTTTTCATAGAGAACGTTGCATGTGTGTCAAATTATAGCTATTGATCTATGTTTGTTTGTTAATGCATACAGTTGTTTAGATAGTGTTATGGCTTCTCTAGTAGTTCATATATAAATAAAAGGAGGAAAAGAGAAAAAAAAATGCACTTCTTTTTCATAAGAATTTCATCGTTGAGTGAAGACTGTTTATTTGAATTGAAAAGGCATTGGAATCAATGTTTCTTTAGATATGAGTTATCTTTTTCCATTTTTCAGTATCAAATGGAAGTAATAGGATGTAGAGCTATAATATAGAGAGAATTCTATTTTTCAACAAAATAAATCTTTTTAAACTATATTGTGTCATATTTCCTTTGTCTTTAAAAAATAACTTTCCTATATACTCCAACATATTTCTCCCTATTAAATGAATACTGTCAACAAAAGATTTATTTTTTTTTTCAGTTTCCACCTATTAAAGATTCTTTGTTAAAACTTTTCTAATAAAATGCCTTGTCTGACTAATTTTGTTTCTTGCCATTTTCTAATATTGGTTCTCTCCATTTACTCTGTGAAATGTTTAGGATGCAGATGTAATTTAAATGCCTTCACTAACATTAATATTCGCCTTTTTTAATCAAAATTGTCAAAATGTAATAAAATACGAACATAACATTGTCTTTGTATAATTTCAGTGTGTGGCAGACTAAGAGGCAGATGTAGAGAGAGGAAAAAGAAGAATCATTTGGAATAATGTAAGCAAGAAGTCCCACATTTAAGGAAGCCAATTTCCAAACATAAAGCAGGTTACAAAAACCATACAAAAACCATATCTGTATGCTTTAGGTGCTTTGCAGAACTTTTGTACCCATGGCCTTAACAGTGTGACCCTAGCAAGACATGGGTGCCTGTATAGAGAAATGAGGTCTTTAGACCTAGACAAGAGACCTAGGGAATGGAACAAAGCATCTAGTGTATCCCAGAAAGGTGCAGGGAAACCTTGGTTTGAATCTTGTCCTACAACCTATAAAAGGTTCTCCTTATGCAAGCCATTTATTCTCTTTCAGCCTCAGATTCTTCATGTATTAAGAATCCCCTCCTGGGCCTCCCTGGTGGGCTTAAAGACAACACTATCAAGCTATCACCAGCCACTGCAGCACAGGTTCGATCCCCAGCCTGGGAGCAACCCATATGGCACAGCAGATCTCTCCTGCTTCTCCTGCTGCTCCCCTCAGCAGTGTATTTCAGTAGATCTCCCTGTTCTGGTCTCCACTTTCTCTGGTGAATCCTCTCACCCCCCACACCTCTGGCTTACACTCCAGTTCTTGTATGCATAAATAAGTAATTTTTTTTTAAAGAAACCCCTCCTTTCTTAATATTAAATTAAAAAAAAATTAGAAGCTTCAGTATTATAAAGACTGAGAATATATCAATGAATAAAATAGGGTGCCCACATTCCAGAAGATCACATTCTTTTGGAAGGATAAGAAAAGTAAATGAAGTGAATGTGTTTGTCTATGAAGAAGAGAACATTTGCCTCACGAGAGTAGGGAAGCTGCCAGCATCATGCCTGGGAGAGGTTGAGGGTGAGAGGAAGACTTCCTGGAACATGATGCTTGCCTTGACAGATACACAGATGTCACCGGAACTGGAGAAAATGTTCAGGGCAGAAACATTTTCTGCAAGGCAAAGTGCAAGGCAAAGAGGCAAAGAAACCATGGTGATTTTCAGGAGCTGCAAGTGAGTCCACACAAAGGGTCCTATCTGGGTGGCAAGATGGGAATAAAGATGAACAATGGGCCTTTATAATCACAAAGACTTTATTCTAATTACATAGATGAATTTAGAATTACCTCCATATAGTCTAATAATAAAGACATTTAGTAAGGCTTGCTTTGAAAAAACAGCTTGACAGCACTTTAGAATATGTATAATGTTAAAATCACACTTAGACCTGAGCATGTATTATGGGATGGATACATTTCCCTTCTTTTGTCATTTTAATTGTTCTTAAAATTAATAATTATTTATTCTTAATAGCCCTCACATCTTCCTCCATCTGGTTTTACTTTTTTAGTTTGTATGAGCACAAACACCAGCTGCCTCTTGGGGAAGGGTGCATGGGAAATAAATTACTTGAGATCCTTTATATCTGAATCTTCATTCAACCTTGAATTTTTCATAGTTTTGTCAGGAGTAAATTCCAATTTTTCCCTCAGACTTTAGGAAGCATATCACATTGTCTTCTGGATTATGAAGTTACAAATGGGAAATCTCATCCTTGATGCTTTGTATGGGACAAAATTTTATTTCATTTATGCATACAAGTATTGGGGTGTAGGCCAGAGGTTCTGGATGGGGGAGTGTTGGTGAGAGGATTCATCAGAGACTGAGTGTGAGCAAAACAGGTGGATATATTCAAAAACACTGCTGAGGGGAGCAGTAGGCAAGACAGGAGAGGTCTACTGTGCCATGTGTGTTAGCTCTCAGGCCAGGGATTGAACTTAAGCCACAGCGGTGGGCAATAGCTTGATAGCACTGAGACTTTAACCCCATAACCTCTGCAACACCAGGGCGACCCCAGGGGACAAAATTTTAATTGCTGATTATTTATGGGCTCTCCCTCAATGACTCCTCTTTTAATGACTCCTCTCAATCTGGAAAATGATATCTATTTTTATTTCTACTACTCTTCATCCCACCCATTTATCCTTCCTCCTATTCTTAATTTTCTCTTTCTTATTCACCATTGAACAGCAGGTCCTTTGATTTTAACGTTAGTTATATTTTCTTCCCTATTTTCTAGCCTTTCATAATTTTGTTAAATGTCTAAGAGATTTTCTTAATTTCAATTCAAGTCCAATTTATTTTACTATATAATAGTTTATACATTTTCAAAAGATTTTAATTTTTTAAAAATTCCTCTTTATATCATGCTATTCTCTTTTGATGGGTGAAATATTGTCTCTTATCCATCAGTTATCAGGTTCAAAATGGGCAAGGTTTGTCCATCCACTGGAAAAGTGACTGACATAGATGGATTTTACTCCTGCTTAATAACTACTTGTTGAGTGAATGTATAAACAAAGTTCTCTGAAGCACTCAATAACAGTTTTATTAAAGTTTTTTTTTTCCGATTCATACCTGTTTCTTTATCATTTAATTTGTTGTATGTGTTCTTTTTTAGAATTTGTATTTCATATAAAAGATTTTACATTGAAAAAAACTAAAACAAAGAAATAATAAACTTTGGATATTATCTTTGTTGTATTATTATGTTTTATTTTTAAGCTCCCTGAAATAAACATAGCAAGATGTTAAAATTTTCCAAAGTCTGATGATAGATACATGTGTTTTATTATTATTTATGCTTATATCTATGCTTTCAGTATTTGACTTGTTAAAAAAGCAAAAACAATGTTATTAACATTTAAATTCAGAGTAAGTATCAATTACTGTAAAATATAAATAAATTATGAAACAAAACTATGTCTTTAGGAGATGAACACTTAAAGCCAATTTTAATATTATTTCCAATGAATGCATTTTTGGGAAAACTAGATAGTCACATTCAAAAGAATTAAACTAGACTACTACCTAACACCATCTACCAAAAAACCAAAAAACAAACAAAATACTCAAAATGGATTAAAGACATGGATGTAAGACCTTAAATTATAAAATACGAAGAAAACAGATAAAACACTCCACAAAATTGGCTTCACAGATGTCTTTGGGGACTTGATTCCAAGTCCGGGAAACACAAGCAAAAATAAACAAATGGGACTACTTCAAACTAAAAAGCTTTGGCACAGGGAAAGAAACTCACATCACAACATAAGATATCCTGCTGAATGGGTGGGGGGTGATATTTGTACATTGTACATACAACAAGGGGTTAATAGCCAAAATATGCAAAGAACTCATAACACTCAAAAATAACCACTGATTAAACAAAATGAGCAAAGGATCTGACTAGACACTACTCCAAAGAAGACATTCACAGATGGCCAATAGGCACATGAAAAGATGCTCATCATCTCTTATTATTAGAGAAATGCAAATCAAAACAACATTGAGAGATCACCTCACACCTGTGAAAATGGCTGTTATCCAAAGACAAGAACCTTGGATATCATCTTGACTGAACAGTGAGGTCCGCTGAGCTGACCAGAACTGACTGGGGCACTGTCATGGCTTGCTGAATGGCGCTCTCTGTGTCTCAGTCTATATGACAGGGAGCTACTGTTTCAGTCTCTTCATCTTTGTCAGTATCTGCATATCTTTTCTTTTGAGTGGAGGAGACATTTTGCAGAATTATGTCAGTCCCTAACTAGGAGTTATACACCTGACTTTCATAATTTGAGCTGCTTGTTCAGGGAAGTGAGCTGTAGAGCACGCTTTGCATCTAGGGTTTTCTCTCACACCACCACCCCCATTTTCAGGATGGCACACCCTTCAAACTTACAGCTTTGTTATCTTTGAGTCAAGTGGAGTGTTGTGTATTTTCCCTCAAAAGCAAGCCTTCTCTATTCTTCTGCATGGAGGAGGGGAATTTTCTTGACAGCATGGGTTTTGAATTGAAACATTGTTTTGTTTTTTTTTTTTAAAGATTTATTTATTCATTTACAAAGAGCTGGGGTACAGACCAGATTGGCAGGAGGTTGAGAGGATTCACCAGAGACAGAGTGGAGAACCGAACAGGCAGACTGATGAAATACACTGCTGAGGGGAGCAGCAGGCGAGATAGGAGAGGTCTGCCGCACCATTTGGGACCCTCGCCAGCCTGGCCAGGATCGAACCAGCGTTGTAGAGGCTGCGACAGCTTCACAGTGCAGCGCTCAACCACGTGCACCACCAGGGGAGGCCCAGAACATTGTTTTTTTAAACTATTTATTTTATGAACTCCAAAGAATCCACTCAATTTTAAATTCCAATCTGAAACCCTTGACCACAAAGTATCTAAAAAGAAATGCAGGGTGAATCATAATTCTACTTTTTCCTATGCAAGTAATTAGGTTTTATTATTCTTCAATTCTATTAAATTATTTCCCATCTATCTTCTTTTTAAAAATAATCGTTGACAGTTCTATTCTGATACTTTCTCCTAATTTTCTTTGTTTTTTTCTGGGCTTATTATTTATTCCTGAGTTGTCATCTTATTAGAGTTTCAACAAAGATAACATGCAAACATTTTTGATACCAAGTTTATACAGAAATTCTTATGAACAGAAGAGAGAAAATCTGAAACAACACAAATTCGTAGAACACTGCTATACTGCAAGCAACAAGCGTACCTGTAAATTTTATTTTTCTGTAGAAGAGTCATTTACTATTGCAGTCTATTGTAGGTCGCTTCTTCAGTACTACAAATGGACTCTAGTGAGCCCAAAGAGTGATCACAGCACCTAAAGGGAATTGTTTCCTCTTTGTAAACCTTTGCATGTGCTGTGTCCACTTGAAAATTTCTGCCATTTATTTTCTTGTTTTAACTTGAGAGACTCTCATATACTTTAATTGTGTGAGAAACATCATTACATTAAACTAATACACCGCTGATAGATTTGTTTTAGGTGGCATAGAATGTCTAAATTTAACTTCTGCAAGTCTTACCAAATCACCTGAACCATTCACTCTACTCCAATTCACTCTCTAAACTCTCACATGCTTTGTCTCCTACTCATGTTTGTGTGCATTTCAGGAATGATTTAACTCTGTTTGTTATGTATATTAAATTTATTTCTGAAGTATGAGTGATGGAAATGGAAAAATCAGACATATATAAATTTGAATTCAGCCTCCCCCACTACCAATATGATCTTGAGCCAATTACTTGATATTCCTAAACTTATGTTTTACAATATTTATAATGGGAATAAAATTGTACCCTTCATTAGGCAGCCATGAAGCACAAAGTGCTTGTAAACTAAAAGTAGTCTGTTTCCTGTGCATTAATTTTCAAAAGTAGGTCATTAGAAAAATAGATAGATGAGGAACCTCTCAAAAGGTTGAAAGGATATCTTTTTGGTGAAACTTTGTGTTTTAATAATTTTCTTTCCAATCTATGTAATTGATAGAGAAGACTAAGGAATTCATAAGGATACAGAATATGAGCAGAGAAACAGACTGGAAAGACATTCTAGACTTGTTAGGTCAGTTGGGGAAGAGTCATTTAAGAAGGATCCCTGCTCACCCGTCTCTTTGATTTTGTTTTGTGCCTAGTTCATGTCAAACATCTTGTAATCTGAATTTGGTTGTTTTTCCAAATCCAAACCAGCCACCTCAGCGAGATAATAAAAAATAGCAACAATAATTTTGCTATCTCTACTCAGCATCTTAATATGCCATGTGTCTCTTAGAAGCACAGAGGAAAAACATAAATACGACTACTGAGTAATCATATCAAGTGACCGTTAGTACCTGACCACTTGTTTCTAGGCATTGCTCTGTGTGCTCAGAGGAGGATGAAAATGTGCTTTGGGAGAAATGATGGGCCTGCAGGTAGGCAAGGTCTTGAATCAGGTCTGAGAAAATGTCCAAGTTTTGATAGGGGACCAGGGAAGCATCAGAGAAGAAGCTAGTTTGTTCCCCAGAACACTGAGTAGCAAGAGACTGACTGGTTATTTGGTATTAGAGAAAACCCCCAATCAAGGAGAACAAGTGGAGTGGGGCCTTAGATAGTCCAAAGGTTCGGAGGAGATAAGTGGAGTTCAAAGAGGGGAAGTGATTTAATCAAGATCACAGAGCCAATAAGTAACAGTCTTAAATACATCCTTTAACCAGATCTCTTTCTATTTTTTAGGCTACTGATGACTCTTATGTCCCCACAGGGTATGGGTCAGCTCTCAGGGTGTCAGGCAAACACATAGGAGCACCCAAACTTAATCAACAGGAACAGGAAGTTCAGAAATCCATGCAGGGCCCACACCAGTAGACAACCATGCCTAATATAACTTCCAGGGTCACTTCTGCTGTCTGAAGACCAACTGTCTTCATGGCTGGGCTTTTCCTTTCACATGGCTTATGCATCCCACCTCTAACAGAGTCTGGCAGCACACAGAGGAGTTGCACATGGCGCATGGCACTCTGCTTGTGACACTCACTCAGGTCCCCCTTATACTGGGTGTCTCTTAGGGACACAATAGTTCACACAGATTTTTTTTTTCCCTTGTCATGGACTATGCCTTGTCCCTTTTTGTTCATAATAATTTGAAGTTCCCTAGTCTGCTTTATCTTCTATTTATTCCTCTTTTAGAAACCTTTATGTTGATTAGCATCCCCTTTAAGATACAGATTAGCAAAGAGAGCATCCCAAAGACTGAGAAGCATCTTGATACCAGATCGGTACTCTGTAGCCATTGGCCACAAATCATTCACAATTTTTTATTTTCAGTTTACCTGAAATGAGTGATTGTCCTCCCATCTCCCATGCAAACTCCTTGTGGGCAAGGGCTATGGCTTGTGGCCTGTTTCCACCCTGTGTAGACACATATTGCCCAGCCTAGCATTTGAAGCTACAGTACCCAGTGACTGCTGATTGACTGATTGATTGAAAACAAAATGGATATTACTGGTCAATCAATTATGCTGATGGACAAAGGGGAAGAAAATAGAACTCATTGACACAAACATTATTGTAGGCTTCGCTTAGCCAAATTCCCACTTTTGTGCTCATTTCCCTGCATGTTTTATTTTGTCTTTCAAGAGAAACTTCACTATGTCCTTCTTCCCTTATGTAAACTCTTGCCCCTCTCCCATCCACTGGTAGCTCCTGTGTCTTCTTGGGGTTTGAATTCTTAAAAGAGAGCATGTAAACATTCTCCTGCAGCCTGCTGCCTGCCAGAGCCAAAGGCGTTGTCAGCGACTAGCCAGCAGCGGCAGCGCAGTGCCGGGCTGTGTTTTTGCAAGTACAAGACAGAAAATCCATGTAATTACCTCTGAAGCCGGAGAAGCTGTGCCGCCTGACAGAACAGCATGTGTAGGAAGCACTTTGTCAGGCCTCCGCTGACTAATTCCCCACTCCACCGGGGTTGAGTGTGCCAGTGTGTGTGTAGGTGTGAGTGTGTGTGAACATGCCTGTGTCTGAAAGTCCCACCAGCAGGCCCATATTTAACTCTAAGATTTCAACCCCACCTGGTTTAGAGCATTCCCAGTTCTACTTCACCACCAGATTCCCTCAAAGGGAATCTAGACTTTGGAAGGCCCCGAGCTACCTTACAACCTGAAGGGATGAAATCTTCCTTTCCCCTGGCAAGACAGTCTAGCGGCTGGGCATTTGATGCTGCTACTCAGAAATGGAGGAAAATATAGGCTCTGCAACAAATTGACCACAAAAATCCTTCAATGCTGGGCGTCCCTTGAGGTGGGGAAGTCAGACCCTCCAAAGCAGATGCCCTGCATCATCCCAAAAAACCACAGGACTAGGGCATCTTGCCATCTGTTTTTAAGTCATTTAAGTGTTGCAGCTTAGCCTGAATATCCAGAACCATCTTCCAGAGGAAACTGAGACTGAAAAGAGACCAACAGAGTTAGCGAGAAAGCAGGCAGGTTAGTTCTTCCTCACCCCGGCTTATTATAATTGTCAATCAGGGGTCTTTCTCTTAAATGAGCTGAATTATCCCTCACTGGTTGATAGCCATCTATAGCAGGGGGGATGTGGGTGAGAGAATAATGTCAAAGCATATCTGTGCTGCTAGCTGCAGTTCCAGGCTTGCTCCAGGACATTGTACATTCATAAAGGCTTTAGGGTTTTTTTTTGTATGTGTGTTTTTTTTTTAATTTATTTATTTATACAAGCACTGGGTACAGTCAGAAGTGCGGGAGGGTGAGAGAATTCACCAGAGCCAGAGCAGGGAAGAGAGCAGGCAGACTGACGAAATACACTGCTAAGGGGAGCAGCGGGTGCCCCAGGAGAGGTCTGCCAGTGGCCGGGGATCAAACCAGCGCTGCAGAGGCCGCGGGCAGCTTCGCAACCCAGCGCTCAACCGCTGTGCCACTGGGGAGGCCCAAGGCTTTAGGTTTTTATTGCTATTGTTTTGTTTTGTCTAGCCAGTAGCTCACAGTACATGTAACCGTGCCAAGTACATAGTAAGGTACAATAAATATTTGCCAAATAAATGAATGTGTGAATCATGACGATAATCTTTCTGTGTCTCTGTTGCTTCTTCTGGGATTAGGAATATGCTAACCCAATATCTGACAACTTGGCATGTGGAAAGAGAAGGAATTTGAGAAGCTGGAAGGTCATGCTCTCCCCTCACATCATTGTCTTTCTTCCCCCAAAAAGTGACTAAACCCTCATGTGAGAGGTGCCTACATCTGAGCGTAGGGGCAGGATAGGCACTGAGCAGGTTATCTATGATCCCGCAGATGGGTAAAGGAAGCGTGCTGGAACTCTCAGTGGGTTTCTTGGGTTTTTATTGAGCTGTTACATATAGAGCAGCAACCAGATACATGGCAGGCAGGGGTGCCAGGGCACCAGGAGGCCAGGAGGCCTCCTAGCCCCTAGGGCATTTCTTCACTCTGGGCTTCTCTAGCTTCTCTCTCCTCTCTCCTGCTTCTCTCCTCTTGCTTCTGCTTCTCTTGGTGACTACCTCAATACTCCTCCCATGGCCCAGAAAAGCAAATAAGATAGTTTGCAACAATGTAACAATTGCAGGTGCCCCCATCAGGCAGGGCAATCCTAATGGTGGGAGGGCACAAAAGCCTGAAAAACCATTTACCCTACACTGAGGAAGGTACAACCTTATCTCTGAAAATATAGGGGCCCTAGAAGACTTCTAACAAACCAAGCTTGCTAACTGTCCCTCAGTTTGTTACATTTACTTCATACTCCCAGACCTGTTATCTTCTTCCAAGACCATTTAATTTCTAGCAATTGCAACATAAAAAAGCTTTCCTTTCCTTAAAATGTGCCCTGTCACATAAAACAAATAAATTTGCATGATTTTCTCCTATTAATATCTTTTTGTCAGTTTAATTTTCAGACTCAGCCAGGGACCCTAAGAGGGTCATGGAAAACTTCTTCCTCCCTTACACATCATGCATAAAAAACAAACAAACAAAAAATCAATGTTTTCATATTACAAGGTTATTGTGTAGTTAAAGGGAGAGAACATATGTGGAACTATCCACTGGCACTTACTCCCTTCCTTACCATCTAAGACAAAAGACCTAAGAAAAAACATTTTTTCCAAATTAACAGCACACACAAGTCAGATGACGACTGAGTGAACTAATCAAGGTGATTAACTGGGGATCAGGGTCAAGAGGGACAATCAAAGCCCCTTCCTCCCTGCATTAATACTGGAAATGGTAATTTCTAAAGGTTTGGCATGTACCAAGGATAGAGAAAGAAATAATCCTATTGTGCAATTTACACTGTTGTGTATAAATTCGCTTCTTCCACTAGTCTGACAGATCAGTTAAAAAAATCTGTAACAATCTGGGCCTCCCCATTGGGGCAGCGGTTGAGCGCTGGGTTGCGAAGCTGCCCGCAGCCTCTGCAGCACCAGTTCGATCCCCGGCCACTGGGTGAGGGTCCCACCTGGTGCGCAGACCTCTCCTGCCACCCTCTGCGCCCCTCAGCAGTGTACTTCATCAGTCTGCCTGTTCTGTTCCCGGCTCTGGCTCTGGTGAATTCTCTCAGCCTCCTGTGCTTCTGACTGTACCCAGTGCTTGTGTAAATAAATAAATAAATCTTTAAAAAAAAAAAATCTGTAAATCCCAGTGGGACTCTAAGAGAGACAAACAGAGCAATGGGTGGTAGTACTTGCCCCCTGGCCTGTTCTCCTGCAGCCATTGGCTGCCAGTGACTCTTGCCCACAAGCTGAGAGCCTGTGCTCTCAACCCATTTCTTTTCCAGTTGGCTTGCAGAGAACAATCTTATGAACAGACTTATAATAAGGGGCCCGGGGCTGGGATTAAACTCTTACTTGGATATTTGCATTTTTATGAGGGTAGATCAGAATTCAAAGAATAGGCCAGGATTAATGACATTTAGGATATCAGTGGAAGACATGATTTTATACCATAACTCTCAGACTGCTTGACAGCTCATGAGAAATAAGAGATCATCTGCCATATTATTCTCTATTTGCCACCTATCAATATGCCCCTGCACTATCGGCAATGGATGAAGAGTGGGCATTGCAGTCACTCACAAAGCTGGCCCCGCTCAGCCATCATATTCTTTGAATGAGAACATTCATTGGCTCCAAGCTATTGCTTTGATACACTTCACTGTTTTGGAAACTTTGTGCTTGAAAATTGCAAACAAAGTTATGTGTATAAAAATCACTGGAGGTAGAAGTCCAGGCAGCTATAATCAGCCAAACCAGGCCCCAACAATTCCCCATGGTATGCCTGCTAATGTTTTGTCAGCTGAGTTTTATATGACTTAAGCAAAAAGACAGAGCCATATGAGCAGTGTAGCTGGAATTATGAGAGCTAATAATGATAACGATGAATAATTCATAAATGATAAATCCGCGTTGTTTCCTTTGTAGAGCTTCCTCTAAAGGACTTAGACTAAGAGACTTGAGCAGGAAGCACAGTTCCTAAGTGTGCAAGGGTTAAAGAAGGAATTGAGATGGAACAGAGCTCTTCCTATTGCTGGTCCAGGATTTAATGCAAGGAGGAAGGGGCTTTGATTGTCCCTCTTGACCCTGATTCCCAGTTAATCACCTTGATTAGTTCATTCAATCATCTGGCTTGTGTGTGCTGCTTTCATACCACCAACTATGCATTTTGAAAATCTAGCCTGGACAAAAACTTCCATTTCTCCATATTCAGTATTTCAAAGCAAGTCCCCAAATCCTTAATAAAAATGAAAGTTCTCTAGCAGGAAGACCAAAGCTGTGTGACAAGTTTTTTACTTATTTTCACTCACATTGACCTCTATGAACATTATTTCCATTAGATTTGTCCCAGTTTGAAGAATTAGTTAAGATATTATTAACTCCCTTTTATCACTTTTCTGATAGACAGCAATTTAGCCTTATTCTGAGGAATTATTTTATCTTCCATCCTCTTAGTTCTTTTAGTTTGTATTACAACTGAAAATATTTTTTATGTGTCAAGAGTAAGTAGCAGCTGGAAATTCATGGGAAGAGAAGGAAGCAAAGGAAAGCTTAAGTTTATTAGAAAGTTTTCATGAAATATGGACAGAAGCTGGAAAAGTTCTCATCAAGAAAATTACTCACCCATATAAACTACCAGAAAAACACTGTGTCAGGATCTATTGAAATATTCATAGGGAAGCCACACAGCAAATCCACTGTCCCTATTGTTCAAGCATGAAAACTGAGTTGATGACATAGGACCTTAAAGCAAAAAAAAAAAAAAAAAAAAAAAAAAAAAAGCAATAGGGGACCTCCTCGGTGGCGCAGTGGTTGAGCACTGGGTTACGAAGCTGCCCGCAGCCTCTTCAGCGCCAGTTCGATCCCCGGCTGTTCCCCGGCCACCAGGCAATGGTCCCTCATGGCGCTCAGACCTCTCCTGCCACCCGCTGCTCCCTTCAGCAGTGTACCTCGGTCCCTCTGCCTGCTCTGCTCCCCGCTCTGGCTCTGGTGAATTCTCTCACCCTCCCGCGCTTCTGACTGTACCCAGTGCTTGTACAAATAAATAAAATAAACCTTAAAAAAAAAAAAGCAAAGATGGTAAATGGCAGAAAGTAGATTCTTAAAAAAAAAAAGCAATAGGATCAAGGTTAAGAGAAAAAAAAAATGGATCTTTGATGAGAAGCAGTTATAAATCCTGCAAGTTTAAAAATCTGGGCCAGTCTAAGGAAAGTCAAAAGAGATGCCATTTTGTTTACAGAACACTTGGCCTGATGCAAAGCCAGCAACACAAATAAATTCAGTGCCAATCAGGTATCACATCTACTCAGAGCTGGTTTCATGTAGATGGCCCATCTCCCCAAACTGTACAGGAGGACAGGTGTGAGACATCACTGGTCATACCAACTCAAAAGATTGCCTTCTTCTGAAGGCATTCCAGTCCCAAGCCAAACAGGACACTTACAGAGACACACTGGAGCTGAGGATATGAGCATTTTGCTCTGTCACTTGCAGGCCCTATAACCTGGATCAAATATCATTCTGATTTTGTTTCCTCTTCTCAGAAGTCAGAATAACAGTGACTATTCTCATGAATCTCCATGGTTCATAGAATGATTAGAAACAATGGTATATATGAAAGCACTTTTGAGTAATGAAGTATAAAACTACATTAAAGTCTAATAATAGCAGCTTTAGTGAATTATAATTGACATAAAGTAAATTGTACATATTAAAAAAACACAATTTGATAAGTTTTGACATATACACTACTGAAATCATCAGCCCAGTCAAAGTAGTGAGCATATTTCTCAGATCGAAAGGAATTCTTACACCCCTTGGTAATTCCTCTTTCCTCTCTCTCCATCCACACACCTCCCCAGACAACCAGCTATTTCTTTCTGTCACAATAGTTTGCATTTTTTAAAATTTTATGTAAATGGAATCACATAGCATGTACTCTTGCTTTCTTTCTGGCTTGTTTCATTCTTTGCAATTATGTTGGATTATTCCATATTATTAGGTGTTCATTCATTTTTAGTTCACACTAATTTTTTAGTGCCGAGTAGTATACTATGTACTACAACATTTGTTTATCCATTCATCTATTGAAGAACATTCAGCTTGCTTCAAGTCTTCAGTTATTACAAATGAGATGATTATGGAGACTGGTGTTCAAATGACTGCTGACAAGTTAATGTACAAACTTCCTTTTCTCTTAGATAAGTACTTAGAGTGGAATATAGTGGAGTCAAATAAAAGACAATGGTTAACATTTTAAGAACCTGTCAAACTGCTTTCAGAAAACATTGTGTGTGGGGCCTCCCTGGTGGCGCAGGGGTTAAAGTCTTCACACTATCAAGCTATCACCAGCCACTGCACATGACTTCTATTCCCAGCCAGGGAGCTAACCCATATGGTGCAGTAGACCTCTCCTGTCTGGCCCCTGCCCCCCTTAGCAGTATGTTTCAGTAGTTATGCTTGTTCTGTTCCCCACTCTGTCTCTGGTTAATTCTCTCCCCCCAACCCTCCTTTCCCTACAGCACCTCTGGCCTACCCCAGCTCTTATGTGCATAAATAAAAAAAAAATCTTAAAAAAAAAATTGTGTGGTTTTATGTTCCCTTGCCAGGACTAGATAAGGTCAGTCTTTTTAATTCTAGTCTTTCTACAGGTATGTAGCATTACCCCATTCTAGTTTGTTTGCATTCTTCTAATGAGAAATATGACCAACATCTCTAATTTCCCAAAATTTCTTTAATGAAATACCCAACCTTTTGTCCACTTTTATTGTGTTTTCTTATTAAGGAATTTTGAGGGTTCTGGCTATGAGTGCTTTCTCAGAAATAGGACTTAGAAAGAAACACTTAATCCTCTCTGTGACTTGTCTTTAAACTTTCTTGATGATGTCCTGAAGAATAATTCTAATTTTCATCAAGTCCAGTTTGTCAGTTTATTCTTTTATTGATCATACTTCGATGTACTATCTAATAATTTGTTGACTAGTCCTAAGTCTCAAAGATTTTTCTCCTATTTTTATTAGCATAAATCGACATTTTACATTTAAATTTATAACTTATTTTAAATTAGTCTTTTCATATGGTGTGCTGAAAAGACTAAACTATGGCCACTCAACTGCCTCTGCATCTTTGTAATTTTTAATATTTTGGTCAAAATTTTTGAATCTATGGTCTTGAAGATAATTGATATGCAGTTTTGTTTGTTTGTTTGTATTATCTTTGTTGGATTTTTGTATCAAGGTCATTTTAGTCTTAATATTTGCTAAAATATTTTATTTATTTAAAGATTTATTTATTTACTTAAAGATTTATTTATTTTTATACAAGAACAGGGGTACAGGCCATTTGCATGGGAGGGTGAGAGGATTCACCAGAGACAGAGCAGGGAACAGAACAGGCAGACTGATGAAACACACTGCTGAGGGGAGCAGCGGGCAAGACAGGGGAGGTCTGTGTGCCATGTGGGACTCTCACCGGCAGGCTGGAATCATTGAACCAGAGCTGCTGAGGCTGCAAACCGCTTCACAGTGCTGCGCTCAACCACTGTGCCACCAGGGGAGGCCCAACATTTGCTAAAATATTTTAAATAGAATTGGGAATGTTTCTTATTTAAATGTCCATTTAATGTAACAGGTATAAAATTGTTCTTTATATTTTTTTCACTACCACTTGTTTTCTGTAGAACCTTAGTGAAGTCATAGCTGTCATTTCCATTTGTCTAAATCATGCCTTCTCTCTTTTATTTTTCCTGGTCAATCTGATCAGGAGTTTATCTGCTGACATTCTCAAACTTTTTGTTTTATTGAAATTATGTTGTTTATGTTTTTTTTAAATCATTGATTTGCATCCTGCTCTTATTTATTTTCTTTCTTCTCCTTAACTTGGATTTCATTTTTCTTTGCTTTCTGTTTTCTTAAGGTGAAAGTTGTGCTCATTTGCTTTAGAACTTCCATCACTACTAACAGATATTTGGTAGTATGAATTTTATTGCTACCTGCCTTTTTAAATGGTATTTCAAATTTTTAAAAAGTGTTCTTTTTTATTTAGTTTCAATACTGTCTAGTTTCCATTTGGATTTCTTTATTCAGCCTTGAGTTATTTATAATTATTATTTAGTTTTCAAATTTTGGGGAATTTTCTGGAGAGCTTTCTATTATTGATTTTTAATTTAATTTCAATGTTTGTAGAGGATAACTTGAATCTTTTAAGACTTATTGAGACCTTTATGGCCAAGAATATGATCTATATTGATAAATAGTTCTTAGGTATTTTAAAGAATGTGTATTCTATCAGTGTTTGGGTAATATATTCTAGTAATATCAGTTACATCAGGCAGATTGATAACTGTGTAAGTGACCTTTATCTTACTGATTTTTCGTCCACTAGTCCCATCATCAGTAAGAGAAGGGCACTAAAATCTCCTTTTCCACGATTTATTGTAAATTTGTATATTTCTTCTTATTATTTTATCATTTTTTGCTTCTTGTGTTTGAGGCATTGTATTTAGGTGTATTAATGTTTAGGGTTAAATCAACCTGATGAATTGAACAAAAGAACAGATAATTTTTGTTTTCCTGGCATTTTGCTTATTGCCTTGAAATTTATGTTGTCTGATACTAATGTAGCTCTTCTAGTTTTAATTAGTATTAACATTAGATTTCTTGGTGTACGTTTTATCTTTCCCCACATTCTTGTCACTATATTTAAATTACACTTCTTTTATATCATTGAGATTTGCCTTTTTAAGCAATTTAGTAATCGTTGCTTTCATGTTGGTGAGCATTTGAATGTAGTATAATCCTTTATATGGTTACTTTTAATCTATAATTGTGTTATTTATTTTCTGTTGTTTCTGATTCTCCTCCCCAAACTTTGGCTTCTTTTATTTTTTATTTTATTAAAGATTTATTTTATTTATTCAAGAACTGGGGTACAGGCCAGATGCGTGGGAGGGTGAGAGGATTCACCAGAAACAGAGCAGGGAACAGAACAGGCAGACTGACTAAACACACTGCAGAGGGAGCAGCGGGCGAGACGGGAGAGGTCTGCTTGCCATGTGGGTTGCTCCTAGGCCAGCCGGGATGGAACCAGCACTGCCAGAGGCTGCAGACAGCTTCACAGAGCTGTGTTCAACTACCTGCGCCACCAGGGAGGCCCCTTTGGCTTCTTTTAGATTCAGTATCTTAATAGTATTTTTTAATGCATTTTCAGTTTATTAGTGGTAACTTTTCATATTGTTAATTTAATTGTTTCTTAAAGATTTATAGTAGCTACATTTTACTTACCACAAGCCAAACTGCAGTGGTATGTATCAACTCAGGGACAGTGTAAGAACCACAGTAGAGTACTTAAATTTCTCCTCTTGCTAAGTCTGTCCTATTATTGTCACACATTTTACTTTATATATATATATATATATATATATATATAAGTTTCATTTTTATACACTGTATAACTAACTTTTTGCTCAATCAATAAATTATTTTAAATATATTTAAAAAATTAAAATTATTATTACTATGCAGTTACTACTAACTGGTGTTCATTTTCAGGCATAGGGTTACACTTCATATTGTACTTTTTTCTTGTTTTAAAGAACTTCTAACATGTTTGCTACTAATAAATTATTTAAACATTTTTATATCTTAAAATGTCATTGTTACACCTCCAGTTTTTGAAAGATATTTTCACTTGGTAAAGAATTCAAGGTTTATAATTGTTTTTAACTGATTGAACAATTTTTTCTCCAAGTTCTCGTCCACTGCATTCCTTTTTTTATTTATTTTTTTATGACAGAGTGGCTGTCATCCTTTTCTTTTTTGTTCCATATCTGTCTTTTTTTTCCATATCTGTCTTTGAAAACTTGATTATTATGTACTTTGGTCTTGTTTTCTTCTTCATGTTTCATGTGCTGGGGATTTATTGAATTTCTCAGACCTCTGAGTTTATCATTTTATCAGCTTTGAAAATTCTCACTATTTTTTAAACTTATTTTCTGTTTCCTCTATTTTTTGTCTTTTGATGACTTCTCTTAAAATTATAAAGGTTTAAAAAAATACTTATTTTGAATATTTTCCATTGCTACCTTTACATTCACTAGCTGTTTCCTATGTAATGTGAAATACATTGTAAGAACCAGTAAGTACTATCTTTTCATCTCAGATATTTTCATCTCTAGAAGATTGATTTGGGACATTTTGTAATATTGACCTTGTCATTAATTGATTTTGAATATAATTCTCTGGAGGTTCTTATTTGCTCGCCAATATGTTAGTGTCATCTTTGGGTTGATTTCAGTTGATTTATTCTTCTTATCATGTGTTCTATATCTGAGGCCCTTACCATGCCTGAATATTTTTGACTGACTGCCAGACATTGCGAATTTTTTATGCTGCTGGAAATGTATGCATTTCTAAAAGTATAATTGAACTGTGTTCTAGGATTCTGTTATGTTACTCAAAAACAGTTTGATCCTTTCAGGTCTTAGTTCTATGGCATGTTAGGTGGATCTGTATTAGTCCTCCATATAGAACAAACCAATCCCTATTACTGAGGCAAAATTTTATGGGTATTTTCCATAGTATTGCATGAATTATGAATTTCTCCAGTCTAGCTGGTGAGAACAGACTACTTGCTACCCTGTGTGAGTTCTAGGTTTCTTGATTTATTGGACAATCTTTCTCTGACCTCAGGTATTCTCAGTATACACACTTTATGATCAGTATTTCATCTGAATACTTGAGGAAAATTCTTCACAAATCTCCTTTATTCTGTCTACACGTGTATCCTGTTCAGTACTCTGTTCATGAACGTTAGCTACATTGTCTTTTCCAGATTTTCACACTGTCTCTACACTGAGGAATTTTTCTAGGATCTTTGTCAATTTCCTTTCCCTGCTGTTCTGGCCTGAAAACTCAAGGCAGTCAGCTAGGGCAATTATAAGGCTCATCTCCTCTTTGTTGCCAGCATCTCAGGACACACTATTCTTTGTTGTCTAATGTCCAGCGAATTGAAAACTGTTGTTACATATCTGCTAAGCTAAATCCAGTCCCTGATACTCCATCTGCACAGAAAGGTTCCAAAGGTTAAGTATTATTATTAGAAAATTATTATTATTTAAAAAATAAGAAGATATTCAAAAACCTTTTTTGAAAGATGGATGAACAGAAAGCTATGTAAATAGATACAATTTTTTTATTTTAAAAATATGCTAGTGCATCTAAAACAACCATGAGAAAAAGGGAATAGGGATGAAAAGAGAGGCATCTTTGGCTTATAATACCCCTCCAGCCTAAACCCTATGTTTTTATTATAGATTTTATTAACTAGAACTCATTTATTCTAGAACTCAACTAGAATATTTTAACAACAAAAAAAAGTTCCACTATGTGAAATGGTTTCAATATAATTGACATTTATGTTGTGATATTAACTGTTTTTAATTATACATCTACACTTGACTTTGCAAGCTTGAACATATTATAGAGTTAAATCATCTGACCCCTTGCAGTGTTCCCAACACATTTGACTTTTTCAGGGTTGTTTGCTTATTTATTTATTTATTTATTTATTTATCCTGTGCTTAATCCCTACTCATTTGACCAACATAAAGCTTGGGTGACCTATATTCTCATCAACATGCTGCAAATGATAATAGAACATACCATTCTTTCTTTATATTCTTTCTATGCCCGTATAACTACTATGTTCATGGGTCTTATACAATTCATTATAGTTATAGTCTCCTTACTACACAGTGACTCTGTAAGATTTATCTTTATATTCCAAATGTATCTGGCATATGACCGGATGCACAGTAGATCTTCAAAGAAATTTGCTTGAATGAAAGATAATGAGGCATGAGTAAATAGTAGCAAGTTTGTGAGAGTTGTATGCACTATAATCTGTCAGACACAAATCCGTGCTTCCATCTTTTTCCAACATGGGTTCTATACCCACCTGCAACTATGATCAAAACCTAGAAAATAGGGGGCTCCCTGGTGGCATAGGGGTTAAAAGCACAGCACTGTCAAGTTGTCACCAGCCACTGCAGCAGGAGTTCTATCCCTGGCCAGATAGGGACCTAACCCACATGGTGCAGCAGACCTCTCCTGATTCACCTGTTGCTCACCTCAGCAGTATATTTAAGTAGATCTGCCTGTTCTGCTCCCCACTCTCTCTGTTGGATCTCTCACTCCCCACACCTCTGGCCCACACCCCACCTCTTGTATGCATAAATAAACAAATCTTCTAAAATGAAAGAAACCTAGAAAATAATAGTGAGGAAAACTCCCACCTCATAGTCTTCTCCACCATGCCTGTTCTGTTAGTCTAGTTATTGCTTGTTTGTTTTTATGATATGTTCGTTTGCTGTTAGAGTCAAGGTTTCAATGGTGACTTGTCTTCTGCCCTTTAGTTTTTACTCTGTCCTTCTCTGTTCATGCACAATTTAAAGAAGCATTAATTGATTTTGACAAGTCATAGAATTCAGTGGTGGGTCAAGGAGAAAGACTATGCCCTGAGATGGAGGAAAGGAAGCAATGCCACTTTCCAATGTTCCTGCATGTTTTTGCCTGAGGGCTTTTTAAATCTCAGACTGCCAGGCAGTTGTAAGTGGTCTCAATTAATCGAGATTTCTGAAGCTAAAAATCAATTTCTTTTTTTAAAATTCACATTAAGGATCAAGATTATTTTATTATTACATAGAATGAATTCAGCAAATAGAAACCTGTTCACTCACCCAGCACAAGAAGGACTTAAAGAAAGAACAAGGAGAGAGTAATGTAGATATGATTTAACTATGGCAGTGCCAGCATTCAGATGTGGTGGTGCAGATTCACTCATGCTTTGCTGCCACCTCAAGTTTCCTTTTCTGCTTGTATCACTAAAGTCCATCCATCTTTCACAGACCCACTCCTCCAGGGAGATAATTTTTGTCCCCTTGTGCCCTTTAAAACACCCTCTAATCTGAAAACAGCCTAGTTTTAATGTGAAACAGCCTAGTTCAAAACTACAATAAAATGTATTACTGGATGGCATCTTGTTACATACTGTGATATCACCCGCTGGGAAAGAAGTTTGATTTTTCTTCAGTGGTTTCCAAAGTGAATGGCAAAAAATGAAGCAAACAACAGTTATAGTAGTGAAGACTCATTAATTGATACTTTAGAACTCGTTGACTGATATGGACATTTGTGGACATGTTTTCTTCTCTACCCATGTTCCCAACAGACATGCGTACAGAGGCTAGAGAAGGGAATTGTGAAAACACATTTTCCTTAATTTTAAATAATGGAGCAATAATCTTCTAGGGAAAGTGTGAGGTGTGTACCCTCACTCTAGTTCCACTAACAAATTCTATTTGAGTCCCTGAGCATTCCCTCAGCCAATCTCTCAAAACAGCAAGCGATCAAGCTTGCTGTTTGTTAAGCTAGTACAAGAGTTTTTATCTTAAAGTGAACTACAAGGCAATCAAATATAGTTTGAGACTATCACACTTAATCACTTCTGGTGCCCTTTTTATGTTCCTGAATTTTATTGAGCAATTTATAAGAGAAAGAAAAAAATCTATCTGAATTGCTGAAGAACAGTTTTAACCGCCAACAAGCTATTTATCCAGAATATTGAAGTAACAACAAAAATATGTAGGAAGCAATAGGTCAACTAATTGGGATAAGAAGTGAGTAAGCAATTCATATTGGGAAATAATTACACAATCCAACACTGTGCGGTAAATGAAGATCAGTCATTAATAACAGCAATCTATTTCTAAGAGAAGCTGTTCATTGAAGATGGAGAAGTTATAGCTAATATTCCCTCTTCCTCGGTCATTCTAGGATTTGGGCATGGCAAACACTCCACATTTAAGGTCAGAAAAAAAAATCATATTGGGCATCCCTGGTGGTGCAAGGGGCTAAGCACAGCACTATTAAGCTATCCACAGCCTCTGCAGTAGGAGTCCAATCCCCGGTAGTCCAGGGAGCTACCCACATGGCGTAGCAGATCTCTCCGGTCTTGCCCGCTGCTCCCCTCATCAGTGTATTTCAGTCAGTCTGCCTGTTCTGCTCCCCACTCTGTCTCTGGTGGATCCTCTCACCCCCCGCACCTCTGGCCTGTACCCCTGTTCTTGTATGCATAAATAAATAAATCTTAAAAAAAAGAAAAAAATATTGGGATATTTGCTTATGAGAAAATTGGTTTGATTTGCAGGTTTGTTTTTTTGTCTCTGGAAACTGAAATAAATAGAAATATAACATTAAATCACATTTGGTTTCTCATGTTGTTCCCTTGCTTTCTACTTTTTATTTAGCGTTACATGAAGACAGAGAGGTAGCTGCCCACGTGGTGTGATTTTATACCAGATCATCTCTCTTCCAAATGCCATGTTCTAAAAACTGGCCTTTAGTATCTAAATGTGCTTCCTCTATTAGAAATGCATTTCATTATCTGTGGTAACCCTCTGACATCGCAAATACAAGCCAAATACAACCCTCTATGCCATTTGCCTATACAAACAAAATTTTGCTTTATGATTAGTGTTGAGTGATAACTAGCTAACGTTTCATGTCTGAGTTCTCTGCCTCAGTTGCAGACCTCTGTCATAACACTGGGCTCCCCAGGTGCTCCCCCAGCACTGACCACCATAGGCTGATGTCAGCCTTATCGCCCCCACTACCCCCAGAAGCAATGTGAGGGTGATCATGTATCTTTTGATCACACACCTCTTAACCGTAGAGATTCACAGCACATGCTCTTTAATTCTGAAGATTTTTTTTTTAATTTTTTATAGAGGCATGTTTTATTTATTTATTTGTTTGTTTGTTTGTTTTGTTCATACATGCACTGGGTACAGTCAGAAGCGCGGGAGGGTGAGAGAATTCACCAGAGCCAGAGCAGGGAGCAGAGCAGGCAGACGGACCCAAGTACACTGCTGAGGGGAGCAGCGGGCGGCAGGAGAGGTCTGCGCGCCATGTGGGACCCTCCTCCGGTGGCCGGGGAGCAGCCGGGGATCGAACCGGCACCACAGAGGCAGTGGGCAGCTTCGCAACCTAGTGCTCCACCGCTGCACCACTGGGGAGGCCCTAATTCTGAAGATTATTAAGTAGCAATTCCACAATAGGATGAGCTTTGGAAAGTTTTCCTCCATATTTTCATGAAGAGTGTACAGAGACCCACCCACATTCTTATGTTTCCTTGCCTTGGGGGTGGAACTGCTGAGGCTTTCCCACCAGGTATCAAAATTAGGAAATGCTTCATGGACTTCACATTGACACTCTTTAGGAACTGCTATTAGGATGTATCTCCCTCCAGTTAAGGGGAGACTTTACCTGTGCTCTTATTTCATTAAACAAAAGACTGTCTCAGAGTCATAAGTGTAACTTTACCCATATAATGTAGTTGTCACCCCATTGGGCTCTTATATGGTTATATCTCATGTCAAGTCACTGTTCTGGAAGGAAAGATAGGTTGCCAAATCACCCCTGATAGATATATCAATATACCAGGCTGCAGTTTGATAAGCAGAGATTAAGGAACATGTTTTCTGTTTCATATGTACAGCATACCAAAGGATTCAGAAGTCAGTGGCTGGGAAAGTGAATGTCTCATTTATGTCTTAGTGAGTTCCATCTGGGGAATGAGTTTTCACTTCTAACACTTCAGAAACTGCTCTGCTCCAACCCCATGGGTATGCCAGATGGGAAAGAAATAAACGAGGAGACCTCTTCCATGATCAGGTGTTCGAGAAAAGCTGAAGGATAGGATTGTCAACCTAAAACCAGTTTTATCTCCCTTTTATTCATTAACTCTTCTCACTCATTTTTTTTTCCTTTTAATCACATTCAGTTTCTCACCTTGTTCTCTTGCTTTATAATTTTCAGGTAGTGTACATGAAAGCAAGAGGTAGCTGCCCATATGGTGTGATTTCATATCAGACAACCTCTCTTTTAAATACCATGTCTTAAAGACTGGCCTTTAGTAACTAAACTTGCTCCCTATATTAGAAATTCCTTTCATTCAGAAAGAAAATGTGATGTGCAGAGAAATTGATTTATTGTTCTGGTTTCAAAAGACTAGTAAGAATTTAGGGAAACCAATTTTGATCAAATACCTGCAATATTTGTGCACAGATGTATCTGAACACAAATTGAATGGCCAGTGTTCTAATACAGACCTTTTAAAACAGATTTAATGGAACCCTAGAGATTTCTCTGAGATATTTTCTAGGCTTTTGGAGGTGGGAATGTTGAGTGACCTATTGAGATTCCTGATTCATCTTTCAATCACAACGAAGTAACCAGGAGTTTCTCTGTCTTAAAAATCAGCTCCCAATTATATTTTCTCTTTATGAAATATTTCCTCTGCCAAATACTATCTGGAAATTATTTTTTTCTTAGTGTGGTTTTTTTTTTTTTTTTTTTGTTCCATTAAAGGAACTCTAGAAGCAACCTGGGCTGTTATTCAAAGTATTTTCACACCTTATGAGTATATAAGCAAGAATTATCAAAAAGTTGCCCCTCCCAAAATTAAAACACCAACTCCAAAGTATAGAGAGACACAGAAAAGTCTCTACCAGATTCCCTGTACTAAGAGTTCTTGTAAAATAAACTTATCTTTTCCATTCTTATGACGCTGAGAAATCCAAAAAGCAGAGACCCAGTAGGAAGCAACAGGGTGCCAAAAACTGATCTCAGATAGAATGATCGACTGTCACACACTTTCCTGAAATCAGAATTTGGTGTTAGGACCCCATATTCCAGTCATGGGAAGAAGCACATGACTCAGGAAGGAATGCAACTAGAACCCAGAGGCTGGGGTATTCACAGTAAAGCACCACCAATTCAACAATGTGGCTGATGATTCACCATTGTGTCAGTCTGGGCTAAGTTCACTATTCAGGAACAATGGAAAATGGAAAGAGTTACAGATCCAAAGTCCTTCTTCAACAATATGGGAATTTGAGGTCAAGAGAAAATTGTGGAAAGTTTTGCCCTGGTCACATTTGATGGGTGACTTATAAAACTAGATTTTCTAGATTTGGCCATAGTCCTTTGCTCCTTGCTTTCCTTGTGATTTCTTCTTTAAATGTGTTCATGATTTAGCATTAAAATTTGTGTTATGAAAATAAAAGTTCTGACAATTTTGAGATTATTTGTGAGATAAACATAATGAATTACAGAATTAAAAAAAATACAGGTAATATTTCACTCATTGTCCTTTAGAATGGTAAAAAATGCAAAAGAAAAATTCCTCAAGATCAGCTGAGAACTAAAGAGAAGTTTCCATTCCTCTTTTTTTTTTTTTTCCATCCCTCTTTCACTGAGTTTATCAGGTTTAGAAGTCTCCCTGCCTTCCTATCACAAGAAGGAAGTTTAACTTAATCTTTTTAAATCCTCATTTTCTTTTTTCTTTGGAAGAATGAATGAGTAGAGATGAGATGAGAGAGCTTACAAGCATGACTTGATCCTAGAAGACCTGCAACAAATATTAAACTATCTTCACACAACAAATTAGAGATCTAGAAGACATATATTTATATGTAGTAGAACAAACTGAAATTCCTAATCAAAAATCAATCTAAAAACAGGAAGAGACATTCTTTTTATTTGATTCAATTAGTTGGGAGGGGAAAGGTAAAGTATGGGAGTGAGTTGGGAATACTATATTATTGCAAAATAAATGACCAATAACAATGTCCTGTGTGGATCTTATGATGTTTTTCTCCTGCAGCCCACAGATATAGAAAAATGAAGGTTAGAGTTGAAAAAGTTTTTTATAAACACTCTAAATCAAGCCTTTCTTTAGCAGTCTTCTCAGAAGTCCAGTCAAGTAAGCTAGTCAATCTAGGAAACATCAACTATACATTTGCTAAAGATAGTGTTGCCTCATTGAGCCAATTTGAACTGAAATCTCTGGAAAAAAAATTACCTGCGGCCACTGCAAGGATCTACTCTAGAGAAAATGAATTTTGATCCCTGTGATATAATGACTGACTCTACTTTAAGCAGAAACAAAGGGAATCTATTTGTAAATGTCTTCAGCTTTGTTGCAAGTTGGTATTTGTGACTTTGACCATAAAATCTAGGTTCTCAACTTCCTATATTGATCAAACAGTTCTACAAACATTTATTACTTGTCTAAGGTTTATCATGATTCTGCAATGGGCAATGTATTTCAAATGTCCCCCAGGTTAAATAGGGCCAAGAGTCAGGCAGTGACTTCAAATGAAACAATTATGTGCTCTATCTAAAGAGGACTCTAACTTCTCTGCCACTAGTTAATGTAACGGGGATGCTGGTATAGAAAAACTGCTGGGTGAGCTGTGAAAACCTTGACCATGGAATAGTCATAGGTTCAAACTAACTGATGCTTTCAAGGTTTGAGATGGAAAGATAGTGTATATTTGAAATATTAGGAGTTTTTCCAATAAAACCGATGGCTTCTAGTTCTTACTTTGCTTTGTCATCCATTACTGTGCAGGGGAACACAAAAGAGCTCTGATTTATATCAAGTTAAATCATATGAAAAAGAGATTGTGGAAGTACTTCGTAATTATTAAATTTTTAACCAAAGTTGTATTATTGCTTCCTATTTCATAAGAAACTTGAATCAGTGTATCCCATAGAGATTTAGATTTTATGTTGATGAGGTAAAGATTCTGGATTTCATATCTTCTAGTTACCATGTCTTGCAGAAGATCTCTTGAGATTATAAATTCACACTGGGTGATTAATCAAAATCAAGAATTCTTTTTGAGTGTCTATCACCATCAATTGCATAAAACTGTTTAAGTGTTTATAGTGCATTAGTTGGTTTGAGGAACATAAGTACAATGCTTGTTAATGCAAATAATGCACAATATGGGAACAAATCTTGTGTTCACAGAGAACCATTTTAATTACCTTTCCCTGAAAACTTTATCTGACTCTGATCATTTGACATAAATAAAACACTTACGAGGTATAATTTAATTTAATAAACCCTATGGAAACAATCAAGCAAAACTACATTTTGAAAGACCGCTATAATCTCAGCATGGTTGGGAATAGCGGGGATGTTAGGGGAAAAGGATGTCCTGAGCTAATTCCATACAGGCTTTGTGGACTCCACCCCCACTCCAGATCAAAGCCATAAGGACATTGGGAAAGACAAATCCTGTCACCACCAAAGGGAAGGTGGCTGGAACCTGAGGGTGGAGTTAAGCAGCCAGGTTGGGTATAAAAACCAGACACGTGGGCCTTGGGGGGCTCGCTCTGTCGCTCGCCTCCTGGCTTCACGGCTCCTGGCTCCCGGCCAGCTCTCACAGTGCCATTTGGGATTCCAGATCTGTGGATCGGGTAGGACACATTTAAGACTTTATCTCCCACTTTTCTCCCTGAGTTGTACATTTCCTCATTTGCCCTTCCTTTGTAAATAAACCTTTTATTAACCTTTTGTGTGTGCCTGCAGTAGAGTATTGATAAGTCCCTTGAAGCACGCGGGTGAGGACCCACAGTCAGGCAACCTGTTTTGTATCGGGGCTGCCCTGTAACAGGGAGACTGAGAAAAGCTAAGGAAAAGTTTTAAAGTCTCTGTTCCAAGGAGCTTACGGGCTATGCCACAAAGTAGACAGCTTACGATAAAGTGAAATCACACCTATACAAGTTCCAACATGATTCAGACAAAGGAGAGACCACTAGAAGTTGATATGATGAGAAGTTAATCTGGATATAGAAAACACAAAATATGGGATATAAATTGGCCCTTGAAGCAAAAATCTGCAGTGCCTGTCAGCTACAGAAAGAGGCAGAGAATGATGCTTTAAGCAGAGGGAATATTGTGAGCAAAGCCAAGAGAATAGGAAGAAGAGGAGCCAAAAGTACTTGGCAGAGAGGGAGTTAAAATTTTGCTAGAGCAGAGAGTGGATATAATGGAGTCAGTCCATAAAGACTTTGCATGCCATATTTGCATGTCACTTGTCTTAAGTAAGTTTCTCTAGGAAACAGATTCTGAGATGGAAGATGCTTTCAGTCAATCTACGTAGTTCTCTTGAGGGTACCTTTGAGAGAATGCATGCAGGATGCTGGGCAAATGAGAGCAAGATGAGGATGTCTTCTTGGTTACCAGTCTTTGAAATTTTAAGTGTGTTTGTTGGTACATGGGCTTCTGTATTCATTTTTGATACCCTCCTCAAGTAAATCAATGTTATACCCCCCCACACAAACAATACCTAAATGAAAATAAATAAGCAACAAAATTTTATCAGGAGAAATAATGTCTATTTCCATATATGTGGCTGGAAAATTATTTGTCCTTATTGAAAAATATCTAACACTCCTTAAATGTTCATGCAGAGAAAAGGAAAAAAATACATTTTCAAAAAGTCTAACTTAAAAAAAAATTTAAAAACATCCTTCACTGCACCAAGTCATAACGAGGCATACCCAGCAAATGCTGCACAGTTAATGTTGCTCATGGACCCCCGTGGAGCGGAAGGATTTTACTAGAACTGTATGAAGTGCCTTGAAATTAATTTTCCTATAATAGAAACTACTTAAAAGAATTATCTTGCTGTGCAGCAAATCAGTTCATGTGGCAGATTTATGCTTTCATCTGGAATTTCCTTAAAGGGGGCAAAAGCAACAAAGAGATGGTTTGGATGAACTTAAAATCAGAGCCTGCCCAAGTCCTGAGCTTTGTTCTTGGGTTAAAAAGACTTCAGAAAATGTTACGACCTGAATAAACGCAAGGCTGTTTTGGAAAAGCATCAAGCAATCTTCCAAAAAAGTTTCAAGCTAAAAGAACTTCTAACCCACTATTATATCAGAGATGAAGATTCTAAAATTGTGAGAGGAGGTCAAAGAGTTGGTCAGTGACAGGTAAGCACATAGACACTCCTGCATAGATACACATGTATCAATGTAGTCATAGATGTAGCCTGTGTTTAAGAAGGTTTCCTAGTTCCCAGCCATATAGTTTATCTCAGTCTGTACTGAGATATGTATTAGTTTGAGGTTGGACCTGACCTTATGTGATAAAAGAGCAACACAAATGTTACACCATAAAAAAATAATTTCTCACTTCACACATAGATGAGATTTGGAGGCCCTATTCGGTCATTTATTTCTAATATCCCATCTGAGAAGCAACATGTGTTTCTATTCAAGTGACCCACGTTTCCAGGACACTGATAGGGGAGAGAATCTGCCTTTTTTACTCCTTTTTTTTTTTTTCTGGAATCTCACCTGACCTGCTCAATAGAGAGGGTATTAGACTATCAGCTAGTTTCTAACTGGCACCCTTAGACCCCTTGCATAACAGGCACCATTGCTTCCTCTTTAGAGCCAAGACCAGTTCTAGGATGATTAACTTTGGCAACAGGTATTTGTCATCTATCTGAAGTGAGTCATGCTTGCATTTCTCACTGGACTGAAATCATAATACTCTCAGAGATCTTGGGAAGGGTCTTAAAATAGTCATGGGAAGTTATTCCAAGAACTGATTATATCTATCCATGGAATATGGAAATCCAGGAAAGAGAGAAGTTGACAGAATATGTTCAAATATATAATAAATCATTTGGGAAAAATATAAGAGGAGAAAGACACAGAGATTTAGGAAAATGTATCTTTGAGGTAAGGAGCAAAGATGATAGAAAAGCGGGGCCTCCTTGGTGGCACATGGGTTAAATTCTCAGCACTATCAAGCTATTGCCAGCCACTGCAGCACGAGTTCCATCCCTAGCCATGGAGCTGACCCACATGGCACAGCAGACCTCTCCTGTCTCACGTGCTGCTCCCCTCAGCAGTGTATTTCACTGGATCTACCTGTTCTGCTCCCCACTCTGTCTATAGTGAATCCTATCACCCCCTGCATTTCTGGCCTGCACTCCAGTGTTTATATGCATAAATGAATAAAAAAAAACTTTAAAAAACAAGATGATGGAAAAAAAAATCTTCCAATCTTCCAGACTGTGGTTTATGATAATATATGTAAAATGATTCTTAGGGCTTGTAAGTAAACAGCCTTCGAGAGCAAGGAATGTTGGGATGTTGTGGAGTAATAGAAATTGTTCCTTCTCTGTCCCAATACACCAAGAAACATTACTTATCAACCCAGCGGCCTGCTATCAGGAATGAGGGAAGGTATTTACATGTCAGGGATTTTCAGGTCCTGATATAACACCATATCTGAGAAGGAAGTAGATAAACAGCTCATTTCTGTATGTTTTTTCAATTTTTTTTCTTTTGTAACTTCTTAAATCACTGTCTAAGACAAGTTTCCCTGGCCAGTGGCAAAGTTGAGCCTTAAGGCCCTTCCCAAATACTTATACAATTTCACAAGAAGAGGCGAAATCTGTTTAACTTCTGCTCAACTGACTCAAAATAAGGAAAAGAGAAACATTCCTCAGATTTAAACTCAGCATGTTGACCACCCCTACTTATCACCCATCATCAACCTGCAGATCTTTCTTAGTTGAGACTATTACAGGAGGTTTGGTCTCTAGGTTATTCCATCCTCTATAAAGTAGCCATTCCAAGGAATTTTTGAGAAAAGATTCAGTAATTAGAACATATAGCAATGTTTTAGCTTGCTTTGTTTTAACTACAACCATCACAATGTAAAACTTTTCAATATCACGTTGTCTTGTATTATGACTGTGGCCATGAATGCAGAGATTTCCCTACATTTCTTATTTTGTTGCTAGAGGTAGCCCTTGTCCTTGCTCTGTCTTATTCTAGCCAGTGCCTCCTTCCTATTGGCTTATATAAATAGGATATTTCAGTTCATTCTGGAATCTCACCCTGAAAAATTCATCTCACTCTCCTGATCAGAACTAAGATATATCTTGCTAGCTCTGGTAACTGATTTCTTCTTGGCTCCGTAGAAAGATAGGCTCCAAAAAGCAGAGTAAAAACCCTTTATTTAACTCCTGTGTGCCAGGATTTCTGTTAGCCTTGCCTTGCAGTGGCTCTATCTTCAAAATATGACCTTACAATCCTAGATTCTAAACTCTCTCTACGCCAGACACATATTCCCTATTTATGATTACAAGTTTTTCAACAACTATTTAATATGGGGCCCTCATGTCCAACACAAAGGGGTAGTATGCTTATAGCAATTATTTGTGATTTATTTAGAAGGTTAAGAGAACATTGAGATGATATTTTCATAAAGTCCCACCTTAAAAAAAGTGATATGAATATTTTAGTTAGCAACCTAATGATGGAGAACAATTATAAAGTCTATTACTTAGTTTATGTTCAAACCTCTGTTCTCTAAGCTTATTGTACCTTTAGTCAACTAAAACCTTCTGCCTGATTTGAGGAGTTAGCATGTGAAACTATTTGCTGGACCTGATTCCCTGGTGTGAAATACAATTCAGGAAAATCAAATATATTTGTGAAACACAAACACATTTTCATTATCTCTAGCTGATAATCAAAGTGAAGTTTCTTGCTTTGACAAACATCCTATTCATTTTGGAAATAGAAGTGAAAAGCACAATTTTTGAATGTATTAATTGTGCATCCCTGCTGTAAACATTAGTTAACCATTTGCTGTTGAATCACAAGCAAGTCTCTAGCCATAAAAGATGCTGCTAAGCCTCCAAACTCGGAAACTCCACAGTCAGAATGGGCTATAATCTTGGCAAGATGCATTTTCCCCATCAACACCCATAATGTCTCCCTAGGGTGAAATTTGTCAAAGGAAGAATTTGTAAAGTCACCATCTTCACAGTGGCCCTGGAGAACAAATTTAGCTGATATGTGTAAAGACCTCTAGAGGTGAAAAATGGGGCAGGATTGTCACTGGTGCCAGAGGGACTTTCTTGGCAGTGTGGGGGAATCGTCCATGAATAAAACAGGAGCAATTCTAACATGACCAGAAGAGGAGACAATGTTTTCTATGGGAATTACATGACATCATGTGATATTCAAGCAGCTTTCCACATGAGTTACCTTTGTAATGGCCCATATGTATTCATTTTTATTGTGTTTTATTGTTGTTGTTTGTTTTTATCTTATTGAGGTAATATTGTATTGTGACATTATATTAGTATCAGTTTGCATCATTAACAATCAGCATGCATATGTACTGCATTAAGTCATTAAGACAACATTAAAAGTACAATTCAGTCCTTCAACATATTTATTGTTTCCTTTGTTCCTATTTATCCACTTCAGATTTCAAAATGTCTTAAAGCAAGAGGAAGATTGGAAACCTCAAAACACAGTCAAATATTAAAAGGCCTAATTAAAGATACAGTAAACCTTTAAAAGATATATATGTAAAGAAGCAATGGAATGTTAGAAGTCCTGAATCTGGATGCCCTGTCTGAAAATTAAAATAAAAAATAAAAACAGGTCCAGGCCTAGAATCTTGACTCTGTGACATGAATTTACTTTGTAAAACTGGAAAAATAAAAATTATTCCCAAACATAGCTCTGATCTTTAATATTTCTTTGGATGTAGTCTTCTTCAAATGACCAGTGAGTAAACAGAAAATTCTTTTCCTTCTGTGAAATGTATACACATGATTTTCAATGATTGAGTTTATTTATTAATCCATGTGAAAAACTCTGAGATTTGGTGGGGAAATATTCATAAGTGGGCCTCATCTATTTCTATCCTGATATACACTAATGGGAAAAATTTATGTCAACAAAATAGTAATTAATAAAGAAGTAAACAAATAAGCACTGTCTGCTTATTTTCCTCCTCTTAGCATCCATTTGGGAATTTTACTGCTTTGACCTACCAAACTCCTTGAATCTCCCAGGCGCAGTGGGCTCTTCTCTCTTTGACAAGCAGCAGTTCTTTTCTTTTGGCTCTGCCACAAATTCACTTCTACTCTTACCATCCCATTCAGTATTTACAGAAATAGTCCCCCATCTCCTTTCCTCCATCTCTTCCTTATCAAATTAATTACATCTGCAGCAAGCTAAGTCTTTTGAATATAACACTTTAATTCTGGTTGCAAAACTCTCAGTTTCTTTTCATTCCCTAGAGGATAAACTCTTAAATTCTTAGCATGCTATTCAGACTTTCTACAATCCAACCAATCCATCTTCCCTTTTACTCTTCTAGTGCCCTTTGCAGCTAGCAAGTCAATCTAGATTTGGTGCTCCAACAATCCCTGCATTACCTCACTTCCCTTCCTTTCTTCATACTTACCTCTCTTGCCTAAAAGCATTTGCTCTCATTTCAAACAATCCCTCAAGACCCAGATAAAGAGCTCCCTTTTCTAAGCAGCTCTCTCAGTTTTCTCCTGATAACTGTAATCTCTCCCTTCTATGAAACTATATGAGCCATTGTGCTTACAAAGAAACATACCTTGCCTTGTGACATTTTATACAGATATCTTCTATAATTATTTAATTATGCTTATATGTGTAGTCTATCACCTCAATATGACTGTGATTATCTTACAACCAAAAATTTTACTTTTTTTTCTCCTTTTTCATTAAGTGCTACATAGGACTTTGTTCATCATCAACACTCAGAAAATATCTGATAATTAATTAAGAATTGGTATGGATTCCAGTCTCACCATTCTCTCGTTTGGATCATTTTCATAAGATTCCTAAGGAGAATCACAGTTTGAGAGTGATCACAACTTGCTCATTTATTTGCTGCTGCGTTTATTTTTGTTTATGTGATCTTTTTAAACTCAACTTATAAACGTGGTAGCTCTCCACTAGTGTTGATTAGAAGGTCATTTTAAATAAGTCAAATTCTCTAGGATCATTTGAGTTCTCAAAGACAAGGCATGATTAAATGCAAAATGTGTATTCTTGTTTTAGATAGATAGATAGATAGATAGATAGATAGATAGATAGATAGATAGATAGATAGATAAAGAGATGATAGATTGCATTGCTCATCAAATTAAATCTGAAGGATTTGACTATTATGGCTGTAAACCTCATTCTAATTAGAATACTTATCCTGCAGCACACAGCTACAATTTAACAGATCTCAGGAGATGGCACTTTCTCCTGATATTCCAGTTACATTTTATTTGACTTAACTTCACTTAAAACCTTGTTCACAATCATCTCCTTTGTTGGTGTCTAGCTCCTTCCACTGCCAATATTGAAAGTTTTCAGGGCCATGGTTCTACAGAATCATATATGAAACTTCTGCATGTACATATGACGTCAACTTGACACTGAATCCATGTTGCATTTTTTTGTTCTCAGTGGGCAAAGCAGTGTAGTTACATTTAGTTAGGTTTTCAACATATTTGGTGCAACACAAGTGAAATAAGAATCCTGAGAGAGAGAGTTATTTTTGCTCTAGCTGAGTTCCTTCTGAGTCTTAATTTTATAGGTTGAAGACACATAACTACTAGACATGCAGTAACTCACTACATTGACCTAATAGTAAACAAGTGTAATATAGCACATAAATGTTTGATATTCAGTTCTAAATGAAAAAATATGTATTCTATAATGAATACTTAATTAGGACTGCAAACTGAATGTAAGGAATGGAGCCCCTACTGCTTCTGAGACAAAGCAGGGTAAAATGAATTACCATCATGCAGGGAATGATATTAATAGTGTCCAGCTTTATAAATGAATCCAATTTTAAGCCACTTTAGTTGCTATCATACTGAGAAAGAGTGCAACATGTCTAACATATCATTTCCTTTCTGGCAAATGACAAGACTTAAGCAGAAAACAATTTTAACTTGCTGATGTTTGCCTGCATTAAATATTTCTAATTATTGAGCACTCACAGTCAAACATCATTTGGAAAACAAGCACCAGTGCTCTTTTCAGCATTAGCACATTGAGAGAAGCCATCTCCCCCTTCCCCCTTAAAAAAGGAATAAAGTAATTGAAGGATTGTTTGGGTGACTTTATAGCATCAGTAATTGTTGGCTCTATCCCTGGAGTCTATGTTGCAGAGAACAGTTGGTGTTTTACTACATGTGGTAGCTTAGGTTTATGTGTTGTATTTGTTAGTCAGAATGTTTGTAGGTGGATGAAGTCATCAGGAAGTGACGTTGCTGTCACAAAGAGAGGTGCTGCCAGATATTCCACAAAACAGCATTTTCACAGGCTAGGAAGAGAAGGCTTGTGGTGATTATTATAATGAGGATAATAATTAGACCATAAAAATTGAATCTACCATAAAGCATCAGTAGACTCTTCTAATTTTTAGACTGATTGCAACATTCAGTCTATTCACCTCTATTGAGTAATTCTCTGTTGCAGGTTCAGCCTGTGCTAGTCATTGGATTAAACAGAACTCTGGTCAGTTGTATTACAGATTTGGGAATTACAGCCCTGCTAGGTAGAGAAGACCAGCAAAGATGAATAGCACTGCCAAACTCAGAGTGTATTAAAGTCCTAAATATGATAATCTAGAACATCGTGTAAGGAAAGGAAAATGAGGGTCAAATAGATGCATAAGCCCCACTGCTGACACAAGTGACAGTTCATCTGTAGAGAGTCTCCCATTGTAAGATAAGCCAAAGAAAAGAAGAGGTGACTCAGGGCTTTGTTTACTTTGGAAACCCACCCCCCAAAGTAGTCTTACTGTTGTTTCTAGGAAAAAGCCAGATTTTAAAAGACTTTGGTTAAGGGGACACCAAAGTGGAGATCAGTTAAAATTCTCTGGGTTCTGAGTAGGAACCTAACTTAGGGCGGTGCTCCTTTTTCTGTCTGGTGGCAGAGCTGGAGAGGCGATTCCTCACTGTCTCTATCCAGCCAACTCCTTGACAACCTCAACATAGTATTGTTTTTTTTTCATTTTTTAATTGTATTTTTTTCATCATTTTTCATTTTTGCACAATATATGCATTTTCATCTTGGTTATAGTCCCCATACAATTCCACTTGGCAGCCTGACTGTGTATTCTTCCTGTGTGAAAACAACTCAGTCGTGTGTGTGTGTGTGTGTGTGTGTGTGTGTGTGAGAGATACAATATAGTAAAGGTCAGATGATACACAAGACACATGCTCAGTCCAGATACCCAGTCAGGATGCCAGCTGTCCTCTCACAAGCTGTCTGCCCTTGGAAACAAGCCAGCCTTATATTTTCTTTAAACCTTGACCATAAGAAAGAAGCAGGCGGTTGAGCACAGGGCTGTGAAGCTGTCTGCAGCCTCTGCAGCATGAGTCCGATCCCAGCTGGCCAGCGAGAATCCCGCATGGTGCAGCAAACCTCTCCTGTCTCGCCCGCTGCTCCCATCAGCAGTGTATTTCCTCCTTCTGCCTGTTCTGTACCCCGCTCTGTCTCTGGTGAAACCTCTCACCCTCCCACGCATCTGGTCTGAACCCTGGTTCTTGTATGCATGAATAAATCAATATTAAAAAAAAGCAGATATATCATTAGTCAAAGAAACAGGAAGACCTCAGTCAGCACAAATAAGTAATGTTTTTATATAATCCTCATTTTGGGAGAAAGGAAATGAAAGAAAAGAAATGTTCAAAAACTGGCTTGCAATACACAGCCTAGAGGTATCTGATCAGGAATTTGAATCTAGAAACGAATGACTTTGGAGAATTTGCTTTTAATTGCTACATTTCTCTGAACATAGGAATTAGACCCTTTGAGATCCTACCAGAAAGCTGAAAACAATGCAGGTAGGAGAACCTCATCTATTCTCAATTCAGTGTCTCTTTCATTGTTTCTCAAAGTCCCCCAAACTTCCAACCACAAAATGCTGACTGACTCTTCCCCTCACAGAAGATGAGCTCTGGAGGGAGCAAGCTGGCCTGGATAAGATTATAATCGCACAGATATGTCTTGTTTCGGGAACAGGCACAGTGTCAGGAGAGGAGAATGGATGCTCTCCGTCCATGGGCGACACCCCTTCCTCTCCATGATATACGGACACCAAAGACACCGTACATCATGGTGACATGCACTTAAACTTAAAGCTGGTCCAAGCGCTTCTGTGTTTCCCGGGGGAGCTGCCATAAGCTGTGATCTATGGAGAGGGCCCAGGGCTGCTCTCTGCTTGGGTTTGTTCTGTTTAGAGTAATCCTCCAAATACAATTATTGTTTTGGCTGCAAAGAGGCATGTCTTGGGGAAAAAAAAAGTAAGTGATCTGCATCAGAAAAACAGGGGATAGAGAAAAAAGGAATCTTTTTTTTTTCTTTCTATAGAAATGGTTGTCTAAAATAAAGCAACATATTGTAATAGGAAAAGTTAGATTGGGAATCACAGAAGATAGCTTCTAGGACTCGCTTTTACCAAAACAGTGCCTGTGACCCTGAGCAAGTCTTCAACAGTCTGTCTCTCTTCTTTTACACTGAAAATAAGGTGGTAAAATTATACCTATTCTTGAAGGCCCCTTAAAATTGTTCAGGAATGGAAATTCATTGTTATTAAAATTTAGAATCCTTATCCATCTTGGTGTCTTTCTATCTACACAGACACAGAGATGCTCAAGAGATATTTGTTGATTAAGGGACAGGAAAGTTTGCTTACAAAGTTGTGCAGAAAGTATGAGCCATAGAATCCTGACCTTCAGTCTGAAATATACATTTGATGAATCTGCCTTGATTTTTTTGTTAGATTTACTGGAATTATTTCTATGAAAAGCTGACAAACAAAATCCCCTATGCTGTATTTAAACATGGTTATAAAAATGAGGTTCTTGTGACTCCCCAGTGATGGCCTGGAGCCACTGTTATATTCATCAGGGATTGATCATTATTGCTCTGCACAAGATATCCCCACAACAAGCAAAAACATCATTTTTTACTCGTCAGACCAATAAAAATGCTAGAGATACAGCTTTTAAATATATATATATATATATATATATTAAATCTTGGATTTCACTGAAGCAGAATGCAATTAAAATAGCTTTTCATCTTACCAGTTCTATTTTATAAAGTGAAAATAATGATGCAATTTAAAATATATTTCAGCTTCTATTATAAAAAAAAGAATAATTCAATTCTTCTAGGCAGATACCCTATTTTTCCTAAATTTAAATTTTACCCAATATATAAATGTGGCCCACCTCATATCCTATCCATGATAAAGTGACTTTATGAAGTGACTCTTATGGCAACTTGACAGTTTCTGGCTATTATTAAACTACTCTATTCTCTAATCCCCAGCACGGTCTCCAGTGGCAGCTGGTGACTTAGGGTCACATCACTGACCTTTGTATTTTACTTGTCAAAAGACTTATTTATTAAGGGTATTTGTACTATTAAATCTTTGAAGGCATATTTGGAAGGTTTTAGATCAATTCTGCTCAATCAAAATAAAACATCAGACACATACATATGTAAGTATAAATTTTCTCATAGCCATGATGAATAATTTTAAAACACTGGTGAATTAATTTTAATATAGATTTTAGTTAGCCTAAGATATCCAAAATGACTTAATTTCAACATGAAATTAATATATTATCAATAAAATAAATCACATTATATTTTTCTTCTAGTCTTCACAATCCAGTGTATTTGTTCCACATCTAATTTACAGCAACCTCAGCATGCACACACCTTGATGTGCACAGCCAGGTGGGGACAGGTGGTTTCAGATGACAGCTTCTAATGGAGGAAAGGCTAAATTCTGATTTGTTTGCTTATTGTGTTTTTAAGCTTGTTGTGTTGTTTTTAAACTTTTTTGGCCTATTTGTTTTATATATGGGATTAACTTTGAGATTTCATCAGTACATCACTGGTTTCAATTATTTTTCCTTTAGTGTGGATGGCTAAAGGTGTTACTGTAAGGGTATAACTACCCTTTTTACATTCTTTCCCATCCCCACTTTAACTAAAGATTCTCAACAATGACATATATCAAATAATATGTTCATATTAAAAGAAAAGCAAAGGACAAAGTTTCTTCTACTACATTGAATGATAAACCTCTCTCTCTCTCTCTCTCTCTCTCACCACACACACACACACACACACACACACACACACTCACTCTCTCTCTCTCTCTCTCTCTCTCTCATACGCCTCTCCAGTTCTCATCAATAGTAAAAGTGGCTTAAAAGTCCTACAAAATCTAGTGACTTCTCTTAGTTCAATTTACCATGAGATATCAGCACAGGATTTTTTTTTAAGGGAAAGGGTTTCCTAATTTTTTAATATTTTATTTTATATAATTCTCACATCATTTTTCATTTTTGCACAATGTATGCATTTTCATTTTGGTTATATTCCCCATACAATTGCACCCCCCCCTTATTTTGACCCTAGTCCTTCCTCTCCCCATCCCCCCACCCCCATAGTGTATCTCTGGTTTATAGTTGCTTGTTGATTTTGATGTTTACTTTGTATTAATTAGCACATGATTTTTGATGCCAACTGCATGCATGAGCTTAGGTGGACAATAAGCAACAAGAAGAACAGGAAACTTCAAGATATTTTTAGGTGGGTCACAGGGAGACAAGACTTCTTGCAGCATCCATGGTGAGATGGATGCTCACAGATTCACAGCTGTGTTAATGGATCTGAAAACAGGGGCTCTATATTCATCAGGAGTCAAGAAATTCAAGTCACCTGAGAGGACTGATCCCGTACTTTATAACCATGACCATATATACTTTCTACTCTGTGTAGCACTAAGTATAAAGTGTTTGCTAGCTCCCACTAACATTTCATTTATAGACACATGGTGGGACCTAGCACATCTATTCACAAATGAGGGATCACGAGTTCAAAGAGTTTGGCCATTTACTTAAGGGAGCAAGTGGGGCAAGGACTCCAGTTTTCTTTTTTTCTTTTTTAAGACTTATTTATTTATTTATTTATTTATTTATACAAGCACTGGGTACAGTCAGAAGCATGGGAGGGTGAGAAAATTCACCAGAGCCAGAGAGGGGAACAGAACAGGCAGACTGACGAAGAAATACACTGCTGAGGGGAGCAGCGGGTGGCAGGAGAGGTCTGTGCACCATGTGGGACCCTCGCCAGTGGCAGGGGATCGAACTGGTGCTGCAAAGGCTGCAGGCAGCTTCACAGCCCAGCGTTCAACCTCTGCGCCACCAGGGAGGCCCTATTTTTCTTTTTAATTTGGCATATACTTTGGTGGTGAAAAGAATTAGAAATTTAATGAGATTTAATGAGTCAACAAATAAGAGAACACAATATACTCCATCTCATTTCTCCTGAGCTAGATGGGCTCTGTTAAGTAAATCTTAAACAAGGCACCTGTCTCCCATTGAAAGCTTCCCCTCCTTGGCAGGCCTTGCCATCAACCCTTTCCCCATTTGGGAGACTCTAATAATATTTTCTTGGACACTCTTGCATGCCTACTCCACAGCTGTCTGCTACCAGTGCTCCCTCTCCTCCACTGGTTTGCAAGTGAGTGCTAAAAACAAATCTCTTCTCTCCACAGCAAGACTCACGGTGCTCATCACACAGTAAGTTCAATCCCGGTGTGGTTTGACTGACACTGATTAAGAGTCTGGGGAAATGAGATTTCCACTTTCCGGTGACCTTCCAGTGTACTCAGCATGAACTCCCTTGCTCACTGCCAGTCCATTCACAGCACCAGTAAGCCTGTGTGCAGTTCGTGGAAGGGCATTTCATGGAACTTCTTGTTTCTTCTGTTCTCAATGCAGCAGGGATATGTACCTTACGCTTGACTTCAGATTCAGACCCACCCATGCCGCTTCAATTCTTCTGTCCTTTTGCCTTTGCCAGAAGAATCCTATTCCAGGCCCCAAACTGCCCATTCTATTATGCAGTATTGGGCATGGATACTAGCATGTCAAAGGGAGGACAGCCTAAAACAGCACACAGATTTCAACTCAGCATTCAACTATGCTTCTTAGATTATTCTGTATAAATGTGAGGTGCCTTAGAGCTGGCTGGATGGCCACACACGAGGGCTGCTAATCAACAGATCGGCATTAACCTGAAGATGAATCTCCTGTGGCCTGACAATGAGTTCTGCCCTTGGCCTTGACCTGTTCAACATTCTCATCACTTTATCATTTGCAGATTGAATTGTCATTTCAAGTGTGTTTCAAAAAGGTCATAGCCCCAGAGTACCAGCATTTTTGAAAGTTGTATAGTAGTGGTTTAGAGAAGAAATGGCATTGGAAACACATTTTCTGTATAAGGAAATGAAAATTTTAGTGCTTACTAACTGAATAAGACTGTCCCTGCTGAATATATAAACTGCTCAGCAGGTAAAGATACCTAGTATTCTTCAGGTGGACAATACAAAATGCTTTCAGACATGTGTACTAAGTTCTTCTTCAGTTGTCCATATTTCAGTCAATGGTGCTATCTTTTACAAAGCTCCCACATCAGGCACCTCTCTCTCGTTCCTTCCATTTCTGTCTCTCTCTCTCTCTCTCTCTCTCTCTCTCTCTCTCTCTCTCTCTCTCCTCTCTCTCTCTCTGTGGGTGTGTGTGTCTGTCTGTCTCTGTCTCTGTCTCTATATTTCTCTCCCCCCACCCCTTACCCTTAAAAAAACATCTAATCTGGTGATCTGAACTGCTCAATGTACCAATTCTTACAATGTTTTTCTAATACAAACAAGGAGAAATAACATAATCTCAGAAAGAAAGAAATTTGGAAAAACTTCGCATATAATTGCAATCACTCTTGCACCCTCACCTAGATTAAGAAGAAGCATTGTGGAATCTTATCTCTGCAGGGACCATTCCTATTTGGGTGAGCCAGGCTTTGCAAGCACATTATACTTCTCTAATAATACAAGTAGAAACAGAGACTTGAGGATCAACTAAAAATCTAACACGTATTTCAATTGCCTCTGAGATTTGTAAAAATGTTTGTAAACAGGAAATTATATGAGGGATTTTGAACCCTCAACCCAATTAAAGGTTAGTGTGAGCGGCCTGCATCTCAGAGATGATAGAGTTTGGGAGCTTGTATTATAGTAAGAAACACCAAATGGAGCTGTTTCCCTGTAGTTGGTATTTGCTTGTTGAGTTCTAATGTAGCACTCGGGGCTGAGGAGAATACACAACAATGCACATAGCCCTCTAGGCCAGCATCATTTGAACTGTAAAGACTTTGCAACAACTCAGATATGCAAGGGATAGGGAAAAGAGAAAGGTCTAAACAGGTGCTATTATAAAACTAGAACTCCTGTGCCCATAGAAAATACATGTTTTCAAATGATGTTGATTCATTCAAGTCATTTAAATATAATTTTGATGAGGATGGAGGATAAGGAACCCTGGCTAACACTAGATGAATGGCAATTGTTTGTGGTTATTTGAAGGACTGGTTTTGTTATACCTGCTTTGCTTAAAGTAGCAGGACCTGTTGGCATTTAATGTTGATTAAATGAGGTCTTCCAAGAGAAAGAGATGCACAAAACTAAGACTCCTGAGACCCCCATCTCTGTCATGCAACTATGGCTTTAGAAAAAGTAGCATCTGTGTTCCATGTCACACAGGAGAAAATATGGTTGAGGGACAGATAGCAGCACCTCTAAGGGGCTTTGATATTGTGTTTGTATATATTCCTCAAGGCTTAAACCCTACTTTGGACTCACTTTTCTGACTCCTGAAAAAAAAAATGAACTTGACATAGACCCAGTTTTTCTCCACATATCCAGTTAGTTACCCAATGAGATTGGGTCTCACCGAATAGTCTACTTCCAGAAGGAAGTAGAGATGCTTGTCTCTTGGGGGTCAGTGAAATCAAACAATGACATGATTCTGTTTATGTCTGGGGAGTTTCTTAAGAAATTGAATTATAGTTGATCTGTGGGTGACTTGAAGAACACAGCCCTGAGTCTGTATTTTTGACACTGGGAATCCCAACTCCACTAGGGTCTTTTACATCCTGCGCTCCATGGGTTCATCCAGCAGTTTCCACAGAAAAGCTTACAGAACAATCCCCAAACTAGGGAGAAGGAGCTAACATGGCAGTATCCACTTCTCTGACAGCCCATGCCACTTTTCAAAATAATGCTTCAAAATGAAAGTGCTTAGAATTACCAAAGGAGGGCTTCCCCTGGTGGCGCAGACAGTTGAGTGCAGTGCTGTGAAGCTGTCTGCAGCCTCTACAGCACAGGTTTGATCCCGGCAGGCTGGCGAGAGTCCCACATGGTATGGCAGACCTCTCTTGTCACGCCCGCTGCTCCCCTCAGCAGTGTATTTCATAAGTCTGCCTATTCTGTTTCCTGCTCTGTCTCTGGTGAATCCTCTCACCCTCCTGCGAATCTGGTCTGTACCCTGGTTCTTGTATAAATAAATAAATAAATAAATAAATCTTAAAAAAAAAAAAAAGAATTACCAAGGGACTCTGTTGCTTTTGAAGTTTATTTCTATTCATGGACACATGGGGGCTTCAGCATGTGCAGGGCAATGAACTTGTTGCTGTGGCTGAGATCTCTCACCTGTATAGATGGCTGGAAGCATGGTGTTGGGCCCACCTATACCTGAAGTGACAATAGACAACACCATCTTGTGTGGGGAAGAGAAGGGATCCACTCATCTACCTAAATTTCTGAATTCTAAGGTCACCAAGAGATGGGATAGGAAAATAATTATAACTCCATGTGGCCAGTTAAGGCCTATTATGGGTAGAATCCCAATCTCAAAGAGGTCAAATCGACCATTATAGAACCATATGACTGACTAGCAAGCAGAAAGAAGAGAAGGGAAACTCAGATCTGACCCTTAACATGGAGCCTTACTGCATGCATCCCACAAATAACTCAAAAAAAGGTGAGTTTTGGTAATTCTGAGTAGCCTCATCCTGAGTATCAAGCACCTGTTTAGAACAAGTCATGAGTCAGGAGATCTAGGTCTCCAGCTGCCTTGTGTGGGTGGGTAGTGATGATGGCTGAACGCTTGTGCAGGATCCAGTAACTAATCACACCATACTCCTTGAGTTTTATACAGAGGACCATATCAAACCATTGGTAGGGTCTATTACTCTGTTTATACTGACGCTGGGTCATTGATTTCCATTTAGTGGGTCTGTGATCATGCAATTGTTTGTGAAGCCATGCATTCCTTTTCAAAATCCCCGCTGATGCTCCTTTTATTATTTTTTTAACTTTTATATATTTCCTTAAAGTCACTCAAAATAAGTAGAAATAATAAAAATCTTCCTTTATCTTAGCAAAGGTAACTTCATTTCCCTAAAATAAAAGTCAGTCCCTTTACTGGAAAGCCCAGCACACAAGTATTCCTGAATTCTGAATTGCTACGTGTCCCAATGCTCTAAGGGAACAGTAACCTACAAAGCCATAAATAAACGTACTGAACAGCGAGAATAAGCTTTTTGATATTCTCCTTTTTTTTTCTGGGATTTGGCTATTGAATTGCAATGACCACTGTTTTGTTTTTAATGCACTTTATGCTTCCCATCACTGCTCATTTTTATCATCTCCTTTCATTGATAGAAGCTTCCAAAGTCACTGCTTCGGCCCTTCCCTCAATTCCCTCTCCCACAGTGAAGCATAGTGATTTCTCACAGTACCTGGTCAGAGACTTGGAATAAGGAGCTATTATAGTTTCAATTGGAAACTGTGGAAAAATCAGAAGAAGTTATTCTCAAATAGTTAATGGCATTGGTCTGAGATTAAATTGCATGAAATGGAGCATTTGGGTCATTGGATAGATGAGGCAAATAGCAAAATATAATAAACAGACTTCAGTCTCCCATCCAAGACCTTCCAAACAAAAGAAGTGCTTTGCATGACTGCTGCAAGTGCCCAGACAGGCTTTATATTTCTAAGTGTCCTGATTAAACTTGCAAATGTCCGGGGCTTGGGAATACACCCAAACATCACTGCCCAGTGAACTTCCGCGGTAAACTCAAATGTTTGTTAGGGACAATAGAATCTATACATTACAGATTTATTTATCCGTAATCCATCAAATTGTTGTTTGGAAGGATCTGTTTAGTGTCACTGTAGCCCCAAACTACTTTAATGAGCCATTTCAAGCCTTTGTTTCTCTGTACAAACAAAAGAATGCATTTGGCTTTGGAATACTCTCTTAAGAGCTTGATCATCTGGGTTGCGTTTTAGATGCAAAGACCACACAGGTCAAGTCATAGGCATATTCTTTCCTCGTCTTTCTATATTATTCCATATCTAAAGAGAAGCAATGAGACCACTTCCAAATACCATATTAAGTAGTAGAGGTTATGCAAATTTTGCTTTCAGCCCCAATCGTATCTATGTTCTGAATTGTTCCCTTGCTGAGGAAATTGAGTGCCTAGACTCTCTGGTGCCCAGCTTCTGGACGTATCCCCACCCCAGAGGTCATTCCTTGATGCAACACCTCCCCTTCTTTTACCCAACTCTCATAATTAGTTATGAAGAACTCACTTTATTTTGTCTGGACATTTCTAGGATGACCTCTAAGTCCTGCCCATACCTCCTTCTGTACACTGGCAAAGTCCATAAAAACCTAGGAATTCCCATCCCTCTGATTACCGAAAAAATTGGCATTTAATGAGTGAATCTTGAGCCCAAGGTTTGGCTCTCTTGACCATGATCTGTGTCCTCTCAGGAAGACCAGCGGCACAGCTACCCTGTGCCGAGGACAGTTCTGTGGGTCTTGCACAGTTCCACCTGGGGAAGAGATGTCAGCATCATCCCTGCAAAGCTCCCACCCACCTGTATCCCTTCTGGGGTGAAGAAGGTAGGCTTTGTAATCACCTTTTCCCAAAGATGGAAAGGGAGGGAAAGACAAGGGGAAAATGCTATGCATATTACCATTAACTATTGTCCCCCCAAAGTTTTTTGTTTTTGCTTTTTCCTTCTTAGCTATTAAAAAAAAAGTCTAAGGGCAAAACAGCTATACCCACTTGGCTGCATTCCAATCCCCTTGTGACTCTTGAAGACTGAAGTCTTTTTTTTTTTTTTTTTTTTTTTAGTAATTAATAATGCTTCTCTTTGCCTGAGAGAAGAGTGCCCTGCACACCCCAGAACAGTCTCCAGGCAGGAAAGGCTCTGAGATGGTCACCATGACGCAAGGTACAGAGAGAAGACAGAAGGGAGGAGGCTTGTAGTTTCCCACTGAAGGTACCCATGTCTCCCTGGGGCAGAAATGCAGTGTTCCAGAGAGAATCTTGAATATTTAAGATGCAAGAAAATAAGCAAGGGCACGGTTGTGGATGATTTGCACCACCTGGGCATTCCAATGGGCCATTTAGGTTATGTTGAAATAAAACTGTGAACAGTGTAAAAACAATTTGTGGACCTCGAGCTGGCCAGAGTCCTCTCTCCATGCTCACTTAGTAGTTGTGTTGTCTTTTCAGACCTGGATTCCACATCTGGTGCATGTGAACTGGCAGGAACCAAAGAGCCCGATCTGCCATGTTCACTGTGTCCTTCCCACTGTAGGATTTTGGGTCCCAACATCCTAGATTCTGAAGTGGGTACAATGTCAGAATGGAGGTCTTGCTCTATCACACACCAGATGTGACACCAGGCAGTCACTTGCCAACAGGCGGAAATCCCTATTTCCTTATCTGAAAAGTAGGATGGTAATAATACCTACCTCTTTGGGCTATTGTAAGGATTAAAGGAGATAATACAAATGCTTAGAAGAGTCTCTTGCACATCTTAAGCCCTCAAAAATTGTTAGATGACATCATTACTTTCATTAAATGATTATAGTGTAATATGTGACACCTCACAAAAGAATTTAAAAGATTTCAATCCTTGAATGCAAATGCAGTGGGCTTTAATGATGGAATTTTAAGAACCTTAAAAATGTCTGGGGGCTAGAGGTAGGAGACTTTTATGTTGTCACCAAATTATAACCTTTCTGTCCATGTTTAAGTTTACTGGCTAATGGATCCAGTGTCTGCGATTGATTTATTTTTTTAATCACAGTTTTGAAGATAGTTTCTAGTTTTCAATGTGACTTGAGAATGTGGGGACACAAGAAACACAGGCTTGTCCCAGCTTTGAGCAAATTTGGACTATAAACAAATTCACTGAGGCATGTTACAGAAGGCAGACTCCACATCCCAGGAAGGGGCACTAAATTCATTCTTATGCAAGGAAGTCCTTTTCCCATTATTAATGAATATTTTTAATCCTGAAAATATCACTCAGACTTAGTCACACACCACTGCACTCATTTTGTTTCAAAATTTAAAGAAATCATTTTGACTGAGGTTAATCCTTGCTTTTTGATTTTCTTCGGAAACAAAGTATAGTATTTTTAAGAGACATCTATCAACCTTTCCACTAAATATCAAAAAAATGTTCACAAATATTTATCAATGTCCTAGTTTAATCCCTTTGTCTACACTGAACTGATAAAACAGTTTCTTTCATTCCTTTATTAATTAATTCATTCTTAGCACACATCTGACATAGTAAGTGCGACTAAGAGAGATAAACACTAAGAATTAGAAAAGGAAAGTCTCACAAAATTATTTTAAAAATTAAATTTTCCAGATTTTAATTAAGAGGCTCATTTAAAAAGTAATATCCACATAGATTAAAAATATTTTTGACTTAGAAAGAGAACCCAGAAGATATAAAGAGAAGAAAAACATGTTGGAATATATAAGAATTAAAAAAAAAATTGTCTCCAAAGATGCCAGACATGCCAGCAAAATGCAAATAACAAATTAAGAAAGAGGCCGGGTGACCAATAGGTTAATATTTTCAATATCCATGGAGTTCCTCCTGACACACACACACACACACACACACACACACACGAATCCACTCAAAGGGCTGCCCTAGTGCTGATTCCAAAATATCTGCAACAGGCCTCCCTGGTGGCGCAAGGGGTTAAGACGCAACCTATTAAGTTGTCCACAGCCACTGCAGCATGAGATTGATCCCCAGCCAGGAAGCCACCCACATGGCACAGCAGACCTCTCCTGGCTCGCCCACTGCTCCCCCATGATGTTAAATATGCTCCTTGTGGAAAAGTCCCCCTCTGCTCCAAGTACATATTTACTCTTGTTCCCTGCCTGAAGTGTGAATGAGAGATGTATTTGTTTGACTAGGCTCACCTTTAAATCATTAGCCCTTACAGCTGATGCAAGGGCATCTGTTAATCACTGTAGTCAAAATGGAAATTTACCTGGTCATTTCTATTTTTTAAAGATTTATTTATGCATACAAGAACTGGGGTATAGACCAGATATGTGGGGGTGAGAGGATTCACCAGCGAGAGTGGGGAGCAGAACAGGCAGATCTATTGAAATACACCTAGGAGGAGCAGCAGGTGAGACAGAAGAGGTCTGCTGCGCCATGTAGGTAGCTCCCTGGCATGCTGGGGATCGAACTCATGCTGCAGTGGCTGGAGATAGCTTGATAATGCTGTCCCCAACCCCTGAGCCACCAGGGAGGCCCCTGGTGACCTTCTTGTTAAACACCAGGGAGAAAACTAATGTGTTGCTGATGGACTCAGGAAAGAGACCACTCTGGAGCCTGTGGTGATACCATTGAGTGCCTCTAGGGCATCCAGGGTAAATGAAGTGTCCTGGAAAGTTTTCCTGCTGGTCAACAGAATTTAGCATCTGAGAACTGAAAGGTGAGGGAGAGAAATGCTGGCATCGAAGGAGTATTAAAAATGAGATATAGGAGAGGCAAAAGCAAATTGCACGGTTTTGGTCTGGGCTATGAGACTTGCCCTTCCCAAATCTGACTTCTCTTACCCCTCACAAAGTTCTAATAGCTCTCTGAGGAATGGTGACTTACGGCCAAGGAGAAACTAACTGTCAATGCCGTCTGGGTTTTGGAAAACATAAAAATTCTCCTTGTATTTGTGTAGTCATCATTTTCCAATTTCCTCTGATCCAAGTTATTTATGAGCTTTTTAGTGTGGCCGGCACGGGGCTGAGTACAGCCCCTAGAAAAATGTGGTTATAGACCTTGATGCCTGCTGGTTAAAAATACACGGGACTCTTATAAATACACAGACACTGCCTCTGGTCACTCACAGGGCTATTATCCAGACATGCCCCTGCTTTACCTTGAGGATGTTGTTCTCAGATTACAGACTTTACTGTCCTTTCTCTGACCGCGAAGGAAATATAAGAAAAAGAAAGAAGAAAATGAAAGGTAGGAGACCAAGTATTAGCTGGGCAAAGGAAGAATCATGTTCATGAGACATTGGAGGTGGGGCCAGGTCCTTGGGGTCGGGGAGGAGTCAGGACCAGGGAGGAGAGAATGAAGCTGAATGTAAAACCCCAGAGATGCAATCATGAAAATGTAGGGAGCCCATCATTCTAAATGTGACTGTGTGTGAAACGCTGCCACTTCCCTTCCTGCTCTCTGAAATGCATTTGAATTGTTTTTTTTTTCTTTCTTTCCCATTTTGTACTCACACTCATCTTGAAGAGAGTCAATTTTAAAGTGATTTAATAGAAAACTGATTTTCATCAGGATTGTGGAGCCTAAAGTTTTAGCATTTACAGAAATCTGGGCTTATGTGTGCATGTGGGAGGCGTAGGCGCAAAGCTGAGGATTCTAGACCCCTGGCCTCTGCCTGGCATAGCCTGGAACTGCGATCACGGTGCAGCCCATGCTGGGTTTGAATTTTCAGTGCAAACATTGACTAACTGGACCCCCCCCCCTCTTAAAAAGGGCAAATTTACAAAGGAGTAAAAAATATTGGGGGAAGGAGAAAGCACTAGAAGTTCTTAATTAAGTGCTTATTATATTCTGGATATTTTCCTAGACACTGAAGATGAATTACCAAGAAAAGCAAGCAGGCACAGACTAGGCCTCCTGTGGCCAGAGAGCTAATAAAAGCAGATGGTGAGTGCTATTGCGAAAGCACAGCAGGCTGAGCAGATAAGGACTGAAGAAGGTAGTCAGGGAAGCCTCCTCAGAGGAGGTGACATTTGAGCAGAGAGTTGAGTAAAATGGGCTAAAGACTTCTAGTATTTAAGAGATCCTTCAAACAGGACTTCTCTTCCCATTCAAGTTCAGAACCACTTAAAAGATGTGAAACAATGAAATGACAACCTGGCAGGAAGTATGTGGTGCTCTCATGGTTACCAAAGCTGGTTTAAGGAACATCCTTTATTAATATAGCTGTACAATGGATCAAGGACAACAAGGTGTTGGCCACTGAGGACTGGCCACGGCAGGGCATCACTCCACCTCTAGGGTCTGTTGGGTCTGGGAAAAGAGAGCAACAACCAGAATAGAGAAGACTGCAGAACAGTACCATGGCCTTTGGTACAGGGATGTATATACCACTAACTGGAAGCCTTGTAGAAAAAAAGAGCAAGCAACAAGTATACACATTTTCTCCTGTCTCAGCCTCTGATCTTATTCTGATGACTCCCATTGGTCTAATTCAACTGGAAATGTGGTCCTAACCAGGTGACAAGAAGAGAATATGTGACAAGGACAAATAAAAAACTTCTGCTACAAACAAGGAAGAAAGCACCCAGCATGCAGAATACCACTTGATACTTACAATGCCAACATTAACAATGTGTGACCAGAGGGATGTGAATTCTGATGAAGAGGAGGAGAGAGTCTTGGTTCACTGGAAAGAAGACTAGTGCTGAAAGGGAGGATCCAGAAAAAAAATATATAATAGACAAAGAAACCAAAGCTAACATCATTTTCTCCTCTCACAATGTTTTCTAGAGCTGGCTGGTTGAGGCTAGAGGAAGGTGGATAGAGACCACAACAGTATAAGCTGTGTTATTTCCAGCTGCCTCTGAAGCCTTGGGTTTTATCTCTGATCGGCAGCATGCTGTCATGTTCTGCGATTGTAATAATAGCAGCAGAGATAAGCACTTTGAAAGAGATCACTGTGGAGATGAATAGATCGGATGGTTTCATAGCACTTTTCCCAGTCACAACTTTCATGTTAACTGCTTTCTCAAATGCAAAATTTCCTGTATTTAAAACACATCGAGATATCAGAAATAAGAGAGCAATTGTTCTTGCCTGGACTTTGATTTGTTCTTGCCAAGCCTACTTCCACTGGTTAGAATAATTGAATTTGAAAAAGAAACCTAGTTACCCCCAAATTAAATGATTATCCCTAACCAAAGCCTGTGGGCATCATCCAAGTAAGCCCCATAGCAATGTCCTCAAACAATACCTCTTAAGGGGCCTCCCTGGTGGTCCAAGGGGTTAAATCTGAGCACTATGAAGCAATCCACAGCCACTGCAGCATGAGGTTGATCCCGGCCAGGGAGGTGACACACATGACAGAGCAGACCTCTTCTGTCTCACCCACTGTTCCCCTCAGCAGTGCATTTCAGTGGATCTTCCTGCTCTGCTCCCCACTCTATCTCTGGTGAATCCTCTCACACACCCACACCTCTGGCCTGCACTGAAGCTCTTATATGCATAAATAAATAAATATTTTAAAAAACAATATTCCTAATTCTTTCTCTCACCCAATTACATTAAAAATGTTGTCATCTAAAGTGGCAACATAACTGGCCCTGCCTAGGAAGAAGATATGTTTTAGTGAATAAAGACTGATTCACATAGCCTAGGCAAGCCAGAGGTATTCGCAAGATGGGATATCATCCTAAACCTAGTCATTTATCAAATACTTAATGTGTATCAGGTTGATGCGTGAAAGTAAGTAGTAGCAACTTCAAGAAAAAGACCAAGCTAAACCTTAGAGCCATGCTGAGACATAACCTGTAATGATTTCTGGTGCTGAGTTTCTCTGTACCAGAATGATATGTCCAAGAAATAGAGCCAAGTATGTTACCAAGAAATTAATGCCTTTGAGATAATCAAATGCACACACACAACTGTAACTACAGCTTAACTCTCCTGAGAGTTGTGACCATTTTATATGTCTAATGGAGTGATTGAGTAAAAAATGGAAGGAAACAAGTGTTTCTTAGACATCTCCAATCTCAACTATAAATTGAAGGACTAAGCACTTTCAGCTTATGGATGGTATTTAAGTGATTAGTCTTCAAGTCATACAGACACACAGAGAGTCATTCCTCTATTCTTCTGGAAATGTTTAATGTTAATTCTACTAACTCAAAATTGAATCAAGGAATTAAAATAAATACCAATAATGTCTGAAAATTTACCCTTGAGCATTTTAAGAAAAGTTCTTCAATGAACATGACTTGAATATCTCAAAAAGTCCATATTTTCCTATTTTGATGAATTCAAGATATTTTATTTAGTACTGTAGATTGCATAATCTCTGAGGAAGATGGGAGAAATGCTTCTTCAGTTTTGTCCTCAAAACTGTTTCATTTTAGGGCCTCCCCAGTGGCGCAGCGGTTGAGCGCTGGGTTGCGAAGCTGCCCGTGGCTTCTGCAGCGCCGGTTCAAACCCCGGCTGCTCCCCGGCCACCGGAGGAGGGTCCCACATGGCATGCAGACCTCTCCTGCCGCCCGCTGCTCCCCTCAGCAGTGTACTTCGGTCCTTCTGCCTGCTCTGCTCCCCGCTCTGGCTCTGGTGAATTCTCTCACCCACCCGCGCTTCTGACTGTACCCAGTGCTTGTATAAACAAACAAACAAACAAACAAATAAATAAATAAATAATACATGCCTCTTTAAAAAAAAAGCTTTCATTTTAAGGAAAAAATATTTAAGGGGTAAATTTTTGTCCCTAAAGATTTATTTATTTATTTATACAAGCACTGGGTACAGTCAGAAGCATGGGAGGGTGAGAGAATTCACCAGAGCCAGAGCAGGGAACAGAACAGGCAGACTGATGAAGAAATACACTGCTGAGGGGAGCAGCGGGCGGCAGTTGAAGTCTGCACTCCATGTGGGACCCTCGCCAGCAGCTGGGGATCGAACTGGTGCTGCAGAGGCTGCAGGCAGCTTGGCAACCCAGTGCTCAACCACTGCGCCACTAGGGGAGGCCCTAAGGGAGAAGATTGAAACAATAAAATGACTAAATTTATGAGTTTAATTGTTAAATGAATGGTATAAGAAATAAGTGTTATAGGCATCTCAAGATACCAAGGAAATTATACACTATGTATTTCTCCATTTTGTTAAGAAAATAGGTCAGAGTCTCAAGGTGCAGACACTGTGTTAGGCACCATGGTGAGAGCAGTAAAAAGAGATGCAACAGGAGGGTTAAAGAATGAAAGTGGCCATAGGCTGGCTCTTGTGAGATGGTTGGCTAATTAGAAATGAGGTGAGATGGGCATTTTAGATGAAGAGAACAATGAAAAAAGATCACACATTTGGAAGTGAATGGGGAGAGAATTCATTGTTGTAATGGGCAAATGATGTGTTTATAAGATGGTATAGTCATATTGCAGAAGTTCTTCTTAGATTTGATATTTGCCCCACAGAAATTCTCTATCTATCATATAACAACCTTATTTGAAATCCATTTATGTCTCACTTTGCTTTTATCTCAGTGATCTGAATTGAACAACTGAAGCTATTAATAATGATTATTGATAATGATACATATAGTAGCACCTTTAATTGTTCAAAGGATACTTTAAAAAGTGCATGATCTCATCTTATCCTCTCAGTAAGGCTTGAAAGGTGGATATAGCCTCTGTGGATTAGAAAAAGAAAAGAAAAACAAAATGAGGGGTCTCCCTGGTGGCATAAGGGGTTAAGACACAGCCAGTGAAGCTATCTACAGCCTCTGCAGCATAAGTTCAATCCCCATGAGGGAATGACCCACATGGTGCAGCAGATCGCTCCTGACTCACCTGCTGCTCCCCTCAGCAGTGTATTTCAGTCAATATGCCTGTTCTATTTTCCAATCTGTCTCTGGTGAATCCTCTTACCCCCAAACCTCTGGCCTGTACCCCAGTTCTTGTATGCATAAATAAATTTTAAAAAAATGAAAAAAGTTGGAAACTGAGTCATGGTTTTTCAGTAGTAATGCCTTGGTAGGTCTGTGTTCATGTTCTATTTTCTTTTTTTTAAGATTTTATTTATTTGTTTGTTTGTTTGTTTGTCTATTTATACAAGCACTGGGTAGAGTCAGAAGAGTGGGAGGGTGAAAGAATTCACCAGAGCCAGAGCGGGGAGCAGAGCAGGCAGAAGGACCAAAGTACACTGCTGAGGGGAGCAGCGGGCAGCAGGAGAGGTCTGCGCGCCAAGTGGGACCCTCCTCTGGTGGCCGGGGAGCAACTGGGGCTCGAAACAGCACTGCAGAGGCTGCGGGCAGCTTTGCAACCCAATGCTCAACCACTGCGCCACCGGGAGGCCCATCATGTTCTATTTTCAACAAATCAAGATCTGTTTACATCCAGAGTATCAACCTATCAGAAACAGACTGTTGTCAATGATTTCAACAAAAAACAAAATTCTGAATATGTCAAATAAAAGATGAGTCCAGTGGAATTAATGAATGAATTTATATATCTTTTTCAAGGCGTATTATGTATGATTGATCCACTGAAATCAGAAGACTCATTAAATAAATTCTGAATAAAGACCATATATACTGAAACACTACAAAATTAAGCCCACTAACAATGATAGGTATAGTAGGCAACAGAGTGTGCAGGAAATTGTCTAAAGATTTTTAAGGAAATCCATAACTTATCTTTCACAAATAGACTATATTTGGGGCACGATGGTTATACCCATTTTTCACATGAGTAAATGAGGTACAAAAAGATTAGCTCACTTAAAGGATGAGACATATCTAATAAATGGATGAGCTTGGACTTAATGCAAATAGTTTTCCACATGCACACTGATCTTTCTACTGATTGCAAAACAGTAATTAATCAACAGCCTCCACTTGACAAAATGGAACCTGAACTCCACATCTAAATATATTTCCCAAGAGTCTTGTGATATATGTATGAATGTCCATTGAACCTATGCCCATCGACCATCACTGTCCAGTCGAACAAACTGCTTCTTGTGATTGTCTTTGCTTTCCTGTCATCTGGCCTGGGTGCGTCTTCAGTACATATTGGTAGTTGATGGACTATATGGATAGTAATGCCACTGATTGGGTCAGACCTTTGGGTAGCTGGAGTGGACCTGACATTTTTCCCTGATGTAGTGACAGGAAAGGAATTGGGAAACTCTTTCATTGCTCATATAATTACCTGTGGAATATCATAAAGAAAAATAACTCTCCATGTTTTATTTCCTTTATTTTTCTAATTTTATTCTAAATGTTCAGAAATTATCCTTCTGTCACAGCAGCGCTCAGCACAGGGAAGTCACAGAGCTCTCAGGGTTGTTTTGTTTTGTTTTTCTTCAGACTGTAATATGCTTATTGACTTGTAGACTAGCTAGATTTCCATAGGTAATCTTTTGCAAGAGTTGCATTTGCATGTCATCCACATAGGGATCCATTTAGAATCATCATGAATCGATTTGCTAGAGCTTATGTCTTTCAGACTTTGGAATTATATCCTAGGAAAACAGAAAACACATTCTCTCCTGCTGTATGAAATATGCAGGAGATGACTTTGGGTTACAATGCTCTTTTGCATTAGCACAGATGCTGAAAAGCAAATTCTCAGCTGGTCGGTCTCACTCAGAAGGTGTGCTACACTAATAACTGTGTATGGGGGAGCATTGCCGACTCACAATATAACAAGTTAAACTGCGTGTTGTATTAGCATTATTCTTAATGCTAATGTAATGTCTATCCACGAAGGCAGCATTGTTAGATTGTTAGTACTGTAGATTGTAATGACAAAAGGAATTAGATGGGTTTTCTATGTTAAATCAATCATTAAGCAGTGCTATAATTATTTGCTGTTGGGAACGCTCTTTTTTCTATTGTAAAATTGACACAGTCTATGAACGTAATTGCTGTGTTTTCATCCTAGGGCCCTTTAAGATTAGAGTCTGGGAGGAAGATGTGGCACTTCTAATCCTTCTGACATTTCAGAGGGACTATCCTGGCAGGAATAATATCACATCACCGTGTAATTAATCAGTGCATTTTCCTGTGGTCTGTGAAGCCTGTGTTTCCCTCTGCATTTGAGAGACAGAGCAGTGGCATGTACGAACTTTCTGCAGCTTTAATTACAATGTGATGTTGGGTCCAATTATATTCTTGGGCAATTTGACCTTTTTGGGTTGCATATTCAGACCATTTCACTGATTCTGCGGCAGAAAATTTTAGGCATCAATGTATATGAGTTTGAGATCATTGGATACCAGTTTCTCTCATTTCCCCATGAGTAAGAAAATCTTACAGAATATAAGCTGTAATGATGACATTAAATTAAAAAAGAAAAACCTTTATTAGCTGAAATGGCATCCCTTCATTTTACAGATGATAAGGCCAGCACTGTAGCTATTAAAGTAAAACCTCTCTCTCTCTCTTTCTTTCTCTCTCCCCCCCCATATCCTCATATATGTATATACCAAGGAAAATGTGTGTGTGTGTGTGTGTGTATGTATATACACCTCTCTCTGAAATAAATGTAAATAACCTGTGTACCTATGTTTGGAAAAGAAAACAATCCGTTTGGTCTGTAGACAATTTAACAAAATGACTTTTTCAGCAATATCATTGAATTAATGAAGCACCAGAAATAGGAGTACAGAGCTATGTGTGACTTTGATCTACTAATCATATTAACATCAGCAAAAAATGAAAGAAG